>NC_139563.1:11840529-14560804 GCF_965112155.1 Podarcis liolepis | reverse complement strand
AGAAACCAGCATCCCTCCTCATCTTGCAGATTTACAAATGATAACTTTACTCTGCTTGACATAGACTGAAGAGTTATCACTCATTGACTATGGTTTTCCAACTAGATGGCAAATGGTCTGACTTATAATATCTTGAACTGGCCTACATTATTCCGGTTTGCAAATTACTATGTGGAATTGTGGGATCTGCTTTCTCCCATTAAGGCAGAGAGCTTTAAAAACTTGGAAATGAAGCTGATCAACAAGTCTTTTAAAATGTTAGTTCTAATTTCTATTGAGTCTCAAAATCAAGATGTATTGTGCAATTTTGTGTGTGTGTGAAGTTCAAACTCTGGGGCATTATCACCTGGTGGTCAGGTTCTAGTTGGTAGTTCTCACTTTTTTATAAAGAACAATCAGGGGAGCATTTTGTAATTGTACAGTACTATGGGCTTTGGAAAAGCAGAACATCTGTGGAAGAAAAGCAGGGTTTTCTCAATTGTTTCCCAACATGCTCAACAAGTGAACAAGTTATTTATACTGCCTGTGTCAGGAAATAGGCAATTAATGGACTAGAAATTCTTTCTCAGATATAATTAAAAATTGGGTAGATGAAGAAACCAAGGAAAGGTTTGCCTTCTCTAGAAATGTCTTTTCTTAAAAAATAAAAAATTTATTGGGTTTTTGATAATTTTATACATATAAAGCATAACCATTTCAAACATTAAAATACAAGGTTCTTTTGAACCTTCGGACCTCCTCCCTTCCCTCCATGGGTTCCATGTTTAAGTTTAAATTTGCTGCATCTTTTACCATTATCCATCTATTATATAACCATAATTACCATAAACAATTCCACATTACAAGTGTCATTACATACCTGCCAAAGATTTTAACTGTCTACAGTGGTCTTCTAAATAAATTACAAATTTACCCCAGTCTTTAGAAAATACTTGACCTTCCTGGTTTCAGATCTGCCCCGTCAGTTTCGCCATCTCCGCATACTCCATCAGTTTCATCTGCCATTCTTCTTTTGTTGGTATTCCTGCTTCCTTCCATCTCTGGGCTAGTAGCATTCTCACTGCCGTTGTTGCATACATAAAAAGTCTTTTATCTTCTCTTGGTAACTCTCCACCTATTGTCTTCTCTAGAAATGTCAACCTGATCACACTTATTTGAAAAGGACGGGAAAGAACTCCACTGTGTTTTAAAGCTCCTTGTAAATTGTGCAGTGCAGGCCAGAAACGTCATAAAACATCTCTTGCTTTTTTGTTGTTCCATGGAAAACTCAAAAAAGGAGCAAATGCAGGCAATAATTTAGACTGATCCTATGTCCAACTCCACACTGCAAAACGTGTCTTTGTTGGCTTCAGGCATTCTCTTAAGAATTAAAAAAAGCCACCTGTTTAACACATGGCTACAAGTTTTGGCTTAAATATTTGAACTATTAATCTGCTGCATTCATCTTGATGTTCCTACGATCTGGGGGAATTCCAGATCACATCCATATTGCTGTAATGCATATATGTATTGGGATGCATAAGTAAATGAATCATAGAATAGTAGAGTTGTAACATATCCCAAGTGTTATCTAGTCCAACCCCCTGCAATGAAGGAATCTCAACTAAAGCATCCTTGACAGATCACCATCCAACCTCTGATTAAAATTTCTGTCCTCCCTTCCCAACAGGTGGGCGGGGTGTGCAACACCGAGCGGGCTTGCCTGGTCCGGTGCTTCTGTATTCAGAACCAGGAAGGAATTTCCTCTGCATTAGCAGGTTTTGCCTTCCCCGTAGCATTTTGTCACAACTTTTTAGTCCTTGGCAAGGTATCCTTTAGTCTACCTTTGAGTTGGTGGGGGAAAGGCATTTTATGCACCCTCACACGGCGGCGTTTGCAGGGCCCATTAAAGGGTTGGTTGTGGGAGTCCCTGGCCCTAGAGTGGCAGCATGTAGGTCAAACTCCCGGCTGAGATAAGGTGGGAGGACACGCTGTGTAAGTTTGTGCTTTACAGTTCCCTCCCACTGCACCGCATTGCCCTGCACATCCTCAGTCCCGGACAGGCTGAGAGGGTTACGTGCCAACGCCTATGCCAAATTTCCCACATTCTGAAGTTAAATAAAGTTGTGACCAATTTGAACCCATACTTTGGTCTCTGGTCTCATTCTCTGGTGGGGAGGTAGGCTCCATGAACGGGGTTCAGCGCGTGTGCTCGCAAACCTCCAAGAAAGAGAGTCCACCACATACCAAAGGAGACTGTTCCGCTGTCAAACACTTCTTACTGTCAGAAAGTTTTTTCAGCCTTCTCTTTTCCAGAGTAAACATTCACAGCTCCTTCAACCATTCTTCATACGGCTTGGTTTCCAGACCCTTCATCATCTTGGTTGCCCTCCTGGCCACAGTCAAATCCAGCCTACGTTAGACAAGATATTCAGTTTGGAAGATAATTTATTTTTAAAAGCTTAGGTCAGAATTATCTCCCTTAACTGCAGATGGTTACAAGGAGCAGGCGGACTCTAAAAAAAATGTTGGGGATGCAATATGAGAAAATAATCATTTTCAAGGTTGCAAGGTAAGATTAAGTGAACAGAGATACTGTAAAAATACTTTGCTAAATATCACTCTGGCTGTGGGGCAAGTAGGGCCTTGCTTTTTCAATACTTTCAGATCTGATGGGCTCTGCTTGCATTACTACAGGAATGTGGTATCATTGAGAGATAGGGCAACTTTTGAAAGGCTCATTCTAAATCCAATTATCAGGCAAAAGATTATATATATAAAAGATTATATATGTGGCTTTAATAGGATTCAAAATAAAGATGCAGTTGTATTTGGGAAAAAAGAGAGCTGGGTATCGATTAGTATTTTTTTAACAATGCCTGATTTTGGTTAGGAATAGTGCTCAGAGAATAACATGGTGTGTGAACTTTGAAGAAAACTATTACAATTCATACTATAACTGGCTCCTTATGCCCTCTAGCTTAAAAAAAAATCTACAAGATTGTCAGGGAACTGCCATCAGTACTGGAGGGGGAGAGCAAAAGCCAGAGGGATTCCAGAGGGCGTCCAGGGATCGGGAGGAGCAGCCCATCTTCTGGGGAAGAGAATCAGCGTAGCACCAGTGGAGAAGGGGGGCAGATGGGGGAAGCGGCGAGGCAATCCCATGACTCCTTGCCTGGGACCAGCGGGGAGAGTAGGGGTCCTCCGTTGCCCACGCCCTCCCGGCGCAGAAGGCTTCTGCGCAGAGAGGGTAGGCAGAGACTAGGCGTCAAAGAACTTCTTTGCTGGAAGAAATTTAAGAAACGCCCACTGATGGATTCTGCCAGTGATTGAGTCAGCCACGGGTGAGTGGCTGTCCGGACAGAAAAAGGTTCACTTTGGCAACACAGCCAGGTGTTTGCACCCAGCCGGGGAGATAGGTACCTGCTTACGCACGAGCAACCCCTAGAACCATTACAAAGATGAAGCATGATAAATGCAGGTACTGGGGAAATTTAGCAGATTTGTTGTGTACGTTCTGGAGCTGAGCAAAAATTATGCAGTAGCAGTTTTCCATTTTTAGCAAATACTGGAAGGCATTAAAAAAGGTAAATATTGGAAGGCATTATATGTATCCTAAACCAGCAGAGCTTCTGCTGAACTTAGTTGAATACGCCCTTGAAATTGCAGAAGGTAAGGATTTAGACATGATTATTAACTAGAAGCAGCATGGTTTCTCAGCTTGGAATAAAGATAAGACTCTCTGTTAGGTTATTTAATTACAGTATTCTTCGGGCATGCAAATCACATCTTGTGAGGGAGTATGTGCTAAGCTTGGTCGCTTCTGTTTGCCTGGCTCCCCCAAGTTAGACAGTGAATATCTGAAGCAGGAGCCGCAAATTCCAGGGTACTAAATCACACAGGAAGTCCATGCAGGAGGCTCCCCCCCACTTCAGATGTCTCTGTTGACAAATGAGCTTAACTCTTCGTCTTTTGGAATGGCAAGGTTATAATTTGTGTATAATTAGGATAGAAGACAGAGGAAGATGGAAAGGAATTGCTGAAACAATTAATAGAAGTGGAATACAAAAAGGGAGGTGTGAGGAGGTCGTGGAAATTAGTGAAAGAAAGATAAGATATTGAAATTGGATTGTGTTTTAAATGGTTTTTGTTTTGTTTTGTTAATTGTATGTTAGTGTTTTGTAGTGGTTTTTTTGTATTGTATTGTGGTTTTTTGTAGTGTTGTGTTCAATTTGTTGGAAACTAATAAATATTATTATAAATATATATATATATATATAATTTGTGTATATTTGGAAGACAGGTGTCCTACCTTTCAGTTACAAGAGAATATATATGTTAAAATTAAATAATATCAACAAAAAAACGCAAAAGGACTTTGGTTACCGTCACTATTGATTGCTTTGCTCTTTCCCCCACTAAGAATCTTGGCAGATTGAATGCCTGTCTTTCGGTCTAACCGTATACTGTATTTCAATTTCAATTTTTAAAAACAACACAAAGGGAGCTTGAACATTTTAAGCAGCAACTGAAAAACGCACACCTGATAAGATTATAACATAGTTGCTGTGCCGAAGAACACACCAGTCACAGTAAAGTCAGCACACCTAGCTAATCCTTCTTGTGTGCATGGGGCACATTCTATGAATTCCCAAGAGTTTCTTATTACATCTCTATTTTTGAAGCAGCATCCACCATATTGAGTAATGTTCTAGACAGACTCAAGCAGGTACCCGGTGTAGAGCAGTGGGTCCCCAGCTGTTTTTGGACTACAGCTCCCATCATCCCTAGATAGCAGAACCAGTGGTCAGGGATGGTGGGAATTGCAGTCCAAAATAGTGGGAGCTCCCAATGTTGTTCGACTATAACTCCCATCAGCCCCAGCCAGTATGGCCAATGATAAGAAATGATGGGAGTTGTTTTCCCACCTTCTGGAGGTGTTACCTAGGCCTGGAGTAGAGGTCAAGGCAATGAGAAAAATCAATGGCCTGTTGGGAGCCTGGCCAACAGAGGTGACTAAGGGTCCAATCAAGATTATCTAACCCACTATATTTCATCCTGAGTGGCAAGTCAAAGCACAGCTCCAGTCCAGAGCACAGAATAGACCTCCATCCTTTTGGCTAGATGTCCAGTTATACTTTCCGCAATGTGGCATGTAGGTCCCCTTCTCCTCCTGTTGTGCTCTTCACTATTCCACACTCCTCCTGCATCGTTTGTGGGTGTTTATCTGAGCTGTTTATAGTGGAGGATGAAAGATTTGAAACTGGACTTGTTTATTTAGCAATTATTATGGAAAGTTGTTGCATGGAAACTGTAAACACGGGCATGCATTCATCTTAGGAGTTTGGCAAAGAACAAATGCACGTCTGCTTCTGGGTCAGCAGAAGTAAGGGTTAAAAAGAAGAAGACTTTTTTCAATGAAAAAGAAAAAAAAAACAGGACTGCACAATCCCACAAATGTGGAAACGAGGGGCAGGCAAACTCAAAAACATTGGTTCATGTTTTTAAAAAGTAAGCAAGCGCCCCTCTTTTTTTAAAAAAAAGTATTTGGCAAAACGTTTCTTCAGTATTTCAGAATACTCAAATACCGTATTTTTTGCTCTATAAGACTCACTTTTTCCCTCCTAAAAAGTAAGGGAAAATGTGTGTGCGTCTTATGAAGCGAATGCAGGCTGCACAGCTATCCAGAAGCCAGAACAGCAAGAGGGATTGCTGCTTTCCCTCTTGCTGTTCTGGCTTCTGAGATTCAGAATATTTTTTTTCTTGTTTTCCTCCTCCAAAAACTTGTGGTCTGGTGTGTCTTATAGAGCGAAAAATATGGCACTTTACTAAGAGAAAGCTTTTTAAAAAGAAATAAAAAAACCACCAAATTAGCAATTCACACCCATCTCCTCTATTGGTTCCCTGCACCCCCTTCCCTACCTAAAAAGGAAAATAAAAATACCCTTTTGTTCTTGAGGCAGGGGTGGGGGCTACAGGCAGTGGGCTAGTCTCAATGTAGCAGAGGTAGAAAACAGGGTGCTGTTGGACTGCCACTGCTGGGGCTATCAGAGAGAGAGTAAGTATCAGTCAGGTACCCTCCTCCATCATGCAGTCCCATGACTTGTCGAATTACTATCTGCTGAACTTTGTATCCAAGAACCTGCGATGTTGTATCTGATAACCTCACTGCCTGATTTATCCCCCCTCCTCCCTCCCAATACATTTTCCTTTTGTGCTGTGCTTTTAGATTGTAAGCCTGAGAGAAGGGACTGTCTTATTTCTGATCTTTGTAATCTTGCAAGAGTAAAAGAAAGAAAGAAAGAGGAGCATTTAAAGGTTTTTTAAAAAAGTTTTAAAGAAATGAATACAGTGGTACCTCGGGTTAAGTACTTAATTCGTTCCGGAGGTCTGTACTTAACCTGAAACTGTTCTTAACCTGAAGCACCACTTTAGCTAATGGGGCCTCCTGCTGCCGCCATGCCACCGGAGCACGATTTCTGTTCTCATCCTGAAGCAAAGTTCTTAACCTGAAGCATTATTTCTGGGTTAGTGGAGTCTGTAACCTGAAGCGTATGTAACCTGAAGCGTATGTAACCCGAGGTACCACTGTAAAATAGAAGCTAGCTATCCCAACTTAGACAACATCATAAAGTTGAAACAAAACGATTCCCCTTCCCACTTTCTTTTTTTTTTGCCTTGTCTGCTTAATGCACAGGATGAAGTGAAATTTTTCAGATTAAAGCCATTTAAACAGAGAGGCAGCATGGTGATATCAGCCAACAACTGTCTTGGCTCCACAGCAAAGAACAACTCTTCAACCTGTTGCCAGAAGAGAAGAGACGCACACGCACATATATCCTGGCTGCCTCTATCTCCCAAACGAAAAGACTTGACTTCCTTTTCCATTCTCTTTAATAGACTAATAAATCATGTTGTTTAAGTGAAGCTTCCCATTAACGCAGAAGCCAAGCGTATTGCTGCAATATGGACATCAGATTGACCCGGATTACTTGTTCTATAAAGAACAATATATCACTCAGCTCAGCTGCTTTGCAGCCAAAGGCATCGGCAGACGTGTGACCTTATGACTCCATCAACTATTCACATATTTATTTTCATGCACCACCTTTCATAGATTAGGCTTTGTGGCTAATGTTTCACTGGATGCAGAGTGGAGGCTGATCAAACTGAGGCAAGAAACTGAACCGGATCAATATCGCCAAACTCTAGACGCCAAACTGTGTTGATTGTAATCAATGTCTTCAAATTTGGGGCAGATGAGAGAAAATTGTTAAGGGCTGCAAACATTGTAAGGGGCCCCTGACCACTAGCTCCAGTCGTGACCGACTCTGGGGTTGCGGCTTCATAGGCCGAGGGAGCCAGCGTTTGTCCGCAGACAGCTTCCGGGTCACGTGGCCAGCATGACTAAGCCGCTTCTGGTGAACCAGAGCAGCGCACAGAAACACTGTTTACCTTCCTGCCGGAGTGGTACCTATTTATCTACTTGCACTTTGACGTGCTTTAGAACTGCTAGGTTGGCAGGAGCAGGGACCAAGCAACAGGAGCTCACCCCGTCGCGGGGATTCAAACCACTGACCTTCTGATCAGCAAGTCCTAGGCTCTGTGGTTAAACCCACAGCACCACCCGCATCCCACAAACATTGTAAAGGGTAGGTTAAATATTCAGAAAGAAATAATGAGGTGAGCAAATGTTTCCCATCAGTGTGCGGGTGGGGGAACCAAGTGTACAGCTATTGACGGCAGAGTTTTGGATGCTCTCCTAGACAGCTTCTCTGTGCATCCTGAGTGATATATTTGGTCTGCAAGCCAACCACTGAGGTGAGGAATCAGATGCCGTTCAACGCCAACTTCCATTAGCTTCAAACAGCATGGCCAGTGGTCAGGGGTTATGGTAGCTGTAATCCAACAACATATGGAGGGCCACAGGTTCCCTCCCCCTGTAGGGTAGCCACAACCTTCCAGTATTTTCTTAAAAGATCTGAAGTCAGAAATTTCACAGGTGAATCTTCTTGATAGGAGGAATCACCTGTTCAATATCATAGTAAAGGTAAAGGGACCCCTGGCCATTATGTCCAGTCATGGCCGACTCTGGGGTTGCGGCGCTCATCTCGCTTTATTGGCCGAGGGAGCCGGCGTACAGCTTCTGGGTCATGTGGCCAGCATGACTAAGCCACTTCTGGCAAACCAGAGCAGCGCAAGGAAACGCCGTTTACCTTCTCGCTGGAGCGGTACCTATTTATCTACTTAGACGTGCTTTCGAACTGCTAGATTGGCAGGAGCAGGGACCGAGCAACAGGAGCTCACCCCGCCGCGGGGATTCGAACAGCCAACCTTCTGATCGGCAAGTCCTAGGCTCTTTGGTTTAACCCACAGCACCACCCGCGTCCCCTCCTTCAATATCAGATTGTTTCTGAAATCTTAAAGGGGCAGATATCTAGCCATGCATGAGACATGGTCTACTATTTGTGTATGTTTTCCATCTTAGGGTTCTAAGCTCCTGTTCCCTTAAGAACTTTCCAGCAGGCAGAACTTCCACAAGCACAGTACTTCCCACACTAGAGTATACAAAATGAGCCATCTGTCTTTCATCTCTCTTTCTCTCATGCAGCTATCAAAAGGCACTGGTGTTTAGCAACTGCACTTGGATCAATGGGCAAAGATTCTAAACACTGGATTATCTAGGTTAGATTTTTATTTATAACATTTCCCCACCCCCTTGAAAAGGGAAACAGAGGAACACCACTGCAAAAGAAGGAACCAAAGAGAGAGAAAGGAAACAGGATAATGAGAGAAAGGGAACCCTGAACCTGCTCATGAAAGTTCATCATGTTCTAGATACGAGTACATTATTTAGAACATGAACAATGGTCAAGAACTTCATTGGCATTCATGATAGGGCTGTGCATAGACCCCTATGCCCCATCCCGGGACCCCAGTCTGGCTTTCCCAGTAACGCTGCCCCATGCTGCCCCAGGACCATACATCCAGCCACAGGTCAGACCCCAGTTCAATTTGAGAGGAGAGTAATGTTTAGGATGTTTAAACTCTATTTAAATACACAGGTGGGGAGAGACTGTGTAAGTAGCAAGAAACACACATTTCATAGTTCTTCGTTTTATAATACTGTGCACTGATTTAAGACCATTAGTATAGGAAAACAGTGCATAATAATAATAAATCAATAATGTACCAAGCATGTAACTGAGGTACTTTGTTTGTCCATTAGCTCAGTGATAGAGCATATATATTGTAGCAGCCTCATACACAGCACTGTTTGGGAATTCTAACAAACCCAAAAATCAGTCTGGTTTTGAAAGGTTCAGTCCGCCATCTTGGTTTGAAATGGTGTCCAATTGTATCCAAGCGTAGACAAAAGCCTGCTCCTTGATCTACATGGAACCGCCAAGTAAAATAGAAACAGTCACGGTATTTAAGAGATGTCCCAATGCATAGTGATCAACGAAACAACTTTCAAAGATAACATAGTATCTGCTTCTATGGCCACAGGTAGTATGCCTCTGAATTCTAGCTGCTGTCAATCGCAGGTGGGAATAAAGTTGTTGCACCCAGGTGGGCTTCCCATGAACATCTGGTTGACTACTGCTGGACAAGATGGGCCATTGGCTTGATCTAGCAGAGCTCTTCTTATGCTGATACACTGCTTCTTCATGCAGAAAACCCAGTGAAAGGACCTCAGCAAGCAGCCTTGAGAAAGCTCTCTGCTTGAGGCTTGAGTGGCTGTTGTCAATCAAACAGATAGTCCCAGGTTAGACGAACCAGTGAGCTGACAGTGTAAGTTAACTTCCTAAGAGTCCTATTTGATCACTTTTGCTTGCTTGCCTTCAGATTTGCTGTGCTCTGGGAAAGCACAGTCTGCTTGGGAAGAAAAACATATCTGGCGACACCTCTGCCGGCCAGCATGCCATAGATCGGCAGGATGCCTTGAAGGAATTGGCACTCTAGGCACATCACGGATCAAAGCAGGGACCTGATCAGAAAGAGGTGCAGCCAGTCGCATGTCTCATGCATTTCGCTGCATGCTCAAAGCACCCTGCAGCACAAGCAAAGCAGTCTGGAGAGGGAGGCAAATGAAATTACCTTCAGCGCACCATAAATCTGGAACAAGGCTGACGTCAGCACCAGGCATCTCTGGGCAACTGCTAGGGTCCCAAAGCCCTGGAAGGGTCTGCTATCAAGGCCTGTTCTGCCTCCCCGTTATTTATAATTTTACTTGTCATGAACTCCTAACATGCCTGTGGGGCATTGTGGAAGGTGAAAGGGATGGCGACTCAGAATTGCTCAGTGCACTTCCACCACAGCTAGGCAAGCTGTCAGTCAGAGTTCTCACTGTCTTCCATAGTCCACAGACACCAGAGGACACTGTTCTGAGAGACCCCTTTTCCTGAACCTGATTCTGATCTGGAATTCTCTCTGCACTCAATGTGCATCTCTCTTCTCGTCTCTCCGGCGCAAGGCCAGAAAAACGGTGTCATCTTTCATGACAAAGTAACTGGAGAAGGGGGTTGAGATCTACGCCAGACTTGTTGCCACACCCCACATTCCTCCTCTTTCTCCTCAAATACTTCCATTCCATTCCATTACTGACGTCTTTCAGTGCGAACTTGGACACTTAGCAAGAACAAAGGGAAGAAACAGAAATTATGCGCATACAGATACTTTCCAAATATTTGGATTCCTGCATAGCTTTTCTTATGCGGAGCTCACCACTGGTCAGACCTTCCAGGATAGCTTGTGAATTAGCTCCTTTTTGATCTTCCGAATGTAGTTTTTGACTTGAGAGTTATTTCCCCTATTTTGAGATGTGGATAGATTTCTTGTCGTTAATGAGGATCCAACGCTGAAATCTGGCACATAGTGCAAATCTCCTGAGTGTATGGGTAGGGAGCAAGCTTTTATACTCTCATGCCAGCCAGCCAATCTAGTTGCAATAAGCCAGCTCCAGTCAGCCAGCATTGGAAAAAGAGAATGAGACTGCGTACCAGGGCTGGCCCTATCATGAGGCAGATGCTCAGTGGTGTGGAAGGGACAGAGCTGTGTGTGCCATAAGGTGTGGCCTGCCTTGTACCTGCTACTCTAGCCTGCTTCCCTCAAGTGTAGTGGAAGATCCATTCCTTTCACTTGTATTGGAGTAAGATTAAACTAGCAGTCAAATTGGCTTGGGGAAGGGTGCCATCTTGCCCTTTGCTTCAGGCATCAAAATGTCTTGAGCTAGCCCTGCTGCAGACACACTGTACATTTAAAGCTCATGGCTTCCCCCCCAAAGAATCCTGGGAACCGTAGTTTGCTCCCCACAGAGCTGCAGTTCCCAGCACCCTTAACAAATCACAACTTTCAATGTGCTTTAGATGTACGGTGCAGCTGCCACAAATGGCGTCAAGAACATTGGCCCTCCGAAGTGAATGTCAAGTGATCTGTGCATTCTCATGGGCATTCAAAGAATCATAGAAATGTAGAGTTGGAATAGACCTCAAGGGTCATCTAGTTCAACCCCCTGAAATGGAGGGATCTCAGCTAAAGCATCCATAACAGAGGACATCCAACCTTTGCTTAAAAATCTTCAATGAAGGAGAGTCCACAACCTCCTGGGGAAGACAGTTCCACTGTCAAACAGCTTTCAGAATTTTCTTGTTGTTTAGTCGGAATCTCCTTTCTTGCAACTTGAAGCCACTGGTTTGAGTCCTACCCTCCAGAGCAGGAGAAAACAAGCTTTCTCAATCTTCCATGTGAGATCTTTGAAGATGGCTATAATATCTCCTCTCAGTCTTCTCTTTTCCAGGCTAAGCATACCCAGACCTTTCAACCATTCCTCATAAGGCTGGATTTCCAGACCCTCAATCATCTTGGTTGCCCTCCTTTGCACACGTTCCACCTTGTCAACATCCTTCTTAAATTGTGGTGCCCAGAATTGGGCATTGTGGTCTGACCAAGGTAGAATAGAATGGGACTATGATTTTCCTTGATCTGGACCCCATACTTCTTCACACTGTGCTTCAATACAATCATTAATTATACTTGTCATTCTTGTATCCAGTTCTCCAAGCTCCACAGAAGGACAGTACGCAGTGGCAGACTTTGGGATTTCAGCAGCGCACCTTTGCGGTGCCAAAATTCGGCGCTTCCCTCTTCTCGCCTTCCATTGTTTGTCATTGTTGCAGTGCCCCCTGTGACGCCCTCTCAGCTCAGTGCCCGGTCCTGCTCCCCTAAATCCACCTCAGGCCTGTCATCCCATTTGACCTCTTCAACAACCACCCTTTTCTTGCAAGGAATCCTATTTGGAATAAGGGAATTTCCCTTAAAAAAGGGAAAACGCTGACAGCTATGACCCAGAGAGATGTAAGCTAGGCTACAGAATGGAGAGAGAGTGTGTACCCCTCATACGTTTGAAGGGCGTAGCCATCAAATAAATAAATAAAAACAACTGACACATTGTGCGGCAGATAACTTGGCTCTGCCCCCCCCCAACATAAAACCTGCTCCCCTAAAATAAATCCCGGCTATGCCCATGGAAGCACCCCATAAGGAATCTCACAAACTGTAGTTTACTCCTCACAGAGCTACAATTCCCAGCTTTCTTAACAAACTACAGTTCCCAGCTGTTTTGGGGAGGGCGTTGTAGTCCAGTAAGTTACCTATCCCTGCCCCTAATCTTAAGAAGCCCAACCCCAGAATAAAAATGTAAAATGCATCACCTGTTGTATTTCTGCCTGACGCGCAGTACGCAAGCAGCAACTCCAGGGCGCCAATGGAAGAACCAGATGGGGGGGGGGGGAGAGAAGGAGGAGGAGGAGGAGGAGAGGCAGGAGAAAGCCGGAGGCGGAGAGGAGGAGTCCTGGGTGGGTGAACAGTAGCGCGCAGCCCAGCGTGCCGGGGAGCCAGTCTGGGCTGGGAGGCGGCGGAGGCAGGACCCGCAGTCCGGGCGACGAGGGACCGGGGACTCGTGCTGCCAGCGGGAGGCGCGGCGGGAGCTGCCCACGTGCGCGCCCGCGGAGTCAGCTGCGCGCCAGTAGACGGGAAGCGCACGCTCGGCGCCCGTATGTTTCTGCTGGGGGGTCTCTGCAGCTTCGGAAGCCCGCGACCCCCGGCCCCGGAGAGCTGATCTTGCCCCTCCGGCACTTGGCTGGGATGAACTTGCCGGCTCTTCTCTTCTCGATCGGTTGGTGGACTTTGGGGCTGGTGAGTAACTCTGGGTTTGTTTGCTTTCCTGTGGAATCCCCCCACCCCACCCCACCCCTCACCTGGGTGCTGATATCATAAAGCGGGGTTAGTCTCTGAGCATGTGCAAAGTACCTTTCCCGCCGTTCATCGCTGAGCAGCCACAGGACGCGCGGGCTCCCACGGCGCCCCTTTATTTAAAAAGGACACAGTGAATAATTTCTCTTTTCTCTCCCTCCCCTGCGTTCATAGGATCCCCTCCTTGGGTGGCTGCTCTTTTTAGGCTATAGGTGGCCCTCTGTTCTCAAATCGATCCACTTGGATCTTTCACATCGCCAGTAACGAAAGAGGAGCGTGGAGCAAATTCCATAAAATTGTGGGATGAAAGTGTGAGCTCGTTCCCAGTGCTGACTTAGCATGGGAGTCCCCACTGCAGGTGTGACTGGGTGGAAATGGGTCAGAAATGCTCAGCGGCACATGTGAAATATTCCTGGACTTAGGATATAACAGCGTTGCTGCTTCACTCATTTAGGCAACAAAGTGTGTGGGACTCACTCACCCTCTCTAACCTCCCTGTTTGATAGGCTGGTAACTAATTTGTTGTAACGGATCTTAAGCCCAGTCGTGAAAGCGGGTGAATTTGCTTGGTGAACTCTTGAGCATTGTGGAGTGTGAGGGGGCAATGAATTGTAGCAATAAATGCTTCACTGCAGATATGACAGGCAAAGCATGACTGAAAAGCAGATTCACTTTTGGATGGAGAGAGGAACCTCGTAAGATCTCAATATTTCAGCATTATAGAAAGAGGAGCCAGACATATTCCACCCACAACCGTGGCAGGACTATAAAGGATGAAGTACAGCATCACCCATAATTCCTCTGAGGTGTTCCCTGCCTCTGTAAACTTCTGGATCTTACCGTAATTCATTGAGAAAGATCAGGAGAAAGCAGACAGCATGAATTAGTCCCGTCACTGCTGTAAACAGAAGTACTCCTGATGGCGATGCCTCCAGTGCTATTCATGCAGTCGAACTAGCCTCCAGGCTAAATATTATGGTCTGCACCCTCAAGATAATTTTATGCAGATTGGTTTCCCCCTGCAACAAATGTCAAGCCTTTTCTCGCCAAAATCAAAATTATTAAGGAATGGCAAATATGTGAAGTCCCCCCCATTTTTTTCAATACAGTGGTACCTCGGGTTAAGTACTTAATTCGTTCCGGAGGTCCGTTCTTAACCTGAAACTGTTCTTAACCTGAAGCACCACTTTAGCTAATGGGGCCTCCTGCTGCTGCCGCCCCACCGGAGCACAATTTCTGTTCTCATCCTGAAGCAAAGTTCTTAACCCGAGGTACTATTTCTGGGTTAGCGGAGTCTGTAACCTGAAGCGTATGTAACCCGAGGTACCACTGTAGACATTTATAGCTGGAGTGGAAATTCTAGCCTGTACTATTAGTAATTTTGAACATGAAGCTTGTGTGTAATCATGATAATTCTGGATCAAGTGCTCCAAAGTTCCAAAAAATACCGTAATAAAAAGGCAGTCTTTATTTTGCCATTCCGTCTGGGAACCATATCTATGCCACCTTGTGTTTTGTGACAGAAGAAAAGAATGGGTGTAAGTGTAAGAACATACATAATAAATACTTGTGTTTTGACACTGCACATCAGGAAGCAGCTGCAGGTGGGTATCTTAATATTAGTGCAAGGAATGTGAGACTCACCTTGCAAAGCTTCTGGGACATACAGTCCAGTTCACACATCTCGTATACCAACACCTAGTATTGGACTTCAAACATTGTTGCACCTAAATCAAAAAGACAAAACAATGCCTACTGGTTTTGATTAATTTTTTTTAATGATGCAGAGAAATGGAGGAAGAAAAAATATTCCCCTTTTGAACCTCCTGCTTTGTGGTACTTAATGGCAAAGCCACTTCATTAATGAATGGTCTTTCTGATCTTAGAAATGCTTTTGCGCATCCCTTTCAAATTACTAGTCGGGAGGAAAAGCCTTGGGGGCTGCTGCAGACATTATAGTTTGCATGCAGAAATCAGTCTTATTACTTGGAAGTGTGTTGCAAGTGTGTGTTTTTTCCTCTTGAGCTTGTTGACCAGACATTGGCTAGTAAGGACAAAAAGAATAGTCATACAATTTTCTCTCCATTCTGTTCGGAGTCCCTTCTTTCCCCTACATCATCACCTCTTTCTTCCAAAGAGCTCAAGGTGGGATACGTTTATCCTCACAACAACCCTATGAGGGAAGCATAGAATTGTAGAGCTGGAATATGTGTGAATGCTGCTGAGAAGAACAGAAAGTGTTTTTTTAATCAACTTGTGGTCAGTTTAGTTTTTTTTATTGCATGCACTTACCACTTTAATAGAAACAGCCCTTTAAACTTCACCCATGGAAAACGTAAAAGGCGGGCTGCCCCAAAACATTCAGTACTCCTTAGAGGTTCTGAGACAATGTTTTCTTTGCAGACCTGAAAGAAAAGTTATTCTACACCCTCCTAGCCATGACTGCAGTGCTTTTCTGATTAGGAATTTTACCTTCCCCGCCCCAACATTTTGGCATGCATGCCTATGCTTGTGTTTATCAATAGGATTCACGTACAGTGGTACCTTGGGTTAAGTACTTAATTCGTTCCGGAGGTCTGTTCTTAACCTGAAACTGTTCTTAACCTGAAGCACCACTTTAGCTAATGGGGCCTCCAGCCGCCGCTGCGCTGCCGGAGCACGATTTCTGTTCTCATCCTGAAGCAAAGTTCTTAACCCGAGGTAATTTTTCTGGGTTAACGGAGTCTGTAACCTGAAGCGTATGTAACCACTGTATTCACAAATCCACACACTTTTCTTTTCACTGTTCAGTAAAATGAACAGTGTGTCAATAGAAAGCTTCAGATCGATAGGATTTATTGAGTTTATCAATAGGATTCAAAGGTAAAGGGAATTTTTAAAGGGTCTTTTTTAAAAAAAATAATACAGGAATATATAGTATGCCCAAAGGAAGCTAATGTTTAAAAATGGATGGCTTCTTGTTTTAAGCTTTATATCTTCCTGTTTGCTCTTTTGGCTTCTTCTTGCCTCCTAGACTTCTGCTTTGCTCTTAACTTTCTTTTCAAATCCTTCCGATATCTCCCTCACACTTTCTCTCCCATGTGATCATTTGCACTCTGGAAAACATAGGGCAAACCCTGGATGAGGAGCTGTTTTGTAAACAGAAGCATGTGCTTGCAACCACAGGCATCATGCAGAAGAAGGGCAGCTCAGTGGCAGCACATCAGCTTTGCGTCCAGATTCAGCTCCCCAACATGTCTAGGTAGAACTGGGAATGACTTCTGTCTCAAACCAGGCTGCCACTCAGCATGGGCAATACTGAGCAAGATGGACCAGTGGTCTGACTCAGGAGACAGCAGCCTCCTGGGTACTTGCCAGAAATAAAGCAGTTTGCTGAGTGCTCCTGAAGAAGCAAACCCCTGTATATAATGTGTGAAGTGACCCAAAGCCCTTGTCTTAAGTTATGTGTAAAGGTAAAGGTAAAGGACCCCTGACAGTTAAGTCCAGTCATGAACGACTCTGGGGTTGCTGCGCTCATCTCGCTTTACTGGCCAAGGGAGCTTCTGGGTCACGTGGCCAGCATGACTAAGCTGCTTCTGGCGAAACCAGAGCAGCACACGGAAACGCCGTTTACCTTCCCGATGGAGCGGTACCTATTTATCTACTTGCACTTTGATGTGCTTTTGAACTGCTAGGTTGGCAGGAGCAGGGACAGAGCAACGGGAGCTCACCCCGTTGCGGGGATTCGAACCGCCAACCTTCCGATCAGCAAGCCCTAGGCTCAGTGGTTTAGACCACAGCGCCACCCATGTCCCTAAGTGATATTATGTAGCTTGGCTTTTTAACTCCTCTATTTTCACATGTTCGCTTTCCATTCTGTTTTATAATGAACGTGTGGAGTTGCATTCTAGTGAGGTCATTGGTCCATTTAGCCTAGCATTCCTTATTCTGACTGGATCTTGGAATGCCATATGGGTGAATCATCCCTGTGAGTCCTCATCCCTCCATCAGTCCTCTGCAAAGGTTTATGCCACACATCACCTGTGTGTGTGTGTGTGTGTGTGTGTGTGTGTGTGTGTGTGTGATGCCCAGCGAAAAAAATGCAGGCAATGTTGTTACTCTGGCACAGCAGTTTTTCCACATTCCTGATTCCTGACTGTTTTATTGCAACATACTGTAGGATCAAGTCTTCCAGGACTTGGAAGTAGTTAAGTGTGATTTATCCAACTGCTGTTTTGCCAGGCTAATCTTCTCTATATTGTTCCAATTTTAGTATATGTGCTGCCGAACTCAGCACTATCGAACTGCTGTTTAATTCGCACATCAGGTGGAATTGCATAAAAGGACCTTGCAGCAGCAGGGAACCACCTGTTATTAACCAAGCTTGGTAAATGATGCCAGTTAAAAATGTTGGATTGTTTCCAAATTGCTTATTTTCCCTATCCCTGAAAGGTGTTTTTTCTTTTTTACAATAGTGAACTATTAATGGCCGCAGTTCTTCCTATGCGATGGCTTGTAGAATGCCCATTTGTATTCCCTACTTTCCAAAATCATCTTTCCCCCCCCTAAATGTGCATAAGGAAATAACTCCAGACTCCAAGCACGCAACACTGTGAATTCATTAGATCACTTGGTGCCTAAAGGCCTTTCATAAAGTGCATATGATTCAAACTGGCTTATTTGTTGGAAAATGAACGCTTTTGCACAATGCGGCACGCCTGGAATAAAGCGAGCGGGGGCATTGCACATCTTCTGCAATTTCCGCAGCTGATGTATATCTTTCAAACAGCACCCTGAGCTTCATTGCTAAATCACTGTTTAGAGAACATTTAAATCATGTGATTTAAAGATTTAAAAAAAGAATATTTTTAGACATTTGTTTAATCGACAAATGATAAACACTGAGAATTAAAGTTCACTAGTGGTACACAAAGCTGCATCTATGTTTCGTTTTGTGATTCTCATAAGTAATCTTAATAAGAACCTGCAGGATCAGGCCAGTAATCCACCTACTCCAGCACCCTGTTCTCACAGTGGCCAGCCTCTGACTACGAATTTGTCTAATCCTCTTTTAAAGCCATCCACATGGCTGGCCATCGCTGCTTTCCGTGGGAACGAGTTCCATAGTTCATCTGCTGCATGAGAAAGAAATGTCTTTTATCTGCCCTGAATCTTCCAATCTCCATTGGATGCACACAAATTCTAGCCCCATGCAAGACGGAGAAAAACTATTCTCTGTACATTTTCAGTCCTAAAAGGAACTGGGCCACGCATTAGAACATTGTGGTCCAAGAAAGATACTTGGAAAAGGAAACTAGCATTAGAAACCACTATATTTTCATAGTTGCCATACTTTCCCCCCGGCACTGCACCTGTCCATAAATATAACAAGGCTTATATATTTAATGTTATGGCTGAAGCCCAAATTGTGGTTAATCTCAGTCTACACTGTTTAGAAGCAGGCTCGTTTCAATACATTATAGTTAAGACTAACCACTGTTTGTTGGGTTCTGATAATGGTGATGATGATGAATTTCATTTCTATACCACTTTATATCTCCAAGAAAAAATCTCAAACATGTCCACAGTCCTTGTGGCAATGTTGATGGAAGGGCAGGGAGGAAGAGTATGTGAGCTCAGGTAGAGGCTAGAATTGTTCTTGTCACAATAAACCATGGTTTGGTTGCGTATTGTGGTACTTTAACGCAGGGGTCAGCAAGCTAAGGCCCATGGGCTGGAAGAGGCCGGTGGAGGTCATTTGACCGGCCCCCGAGCTGCCCCCGAACTGAGTTGCCCGTTCTCGTGCTGCGCATGGGGACTCACTTCCGTGGCGCCAAAAATTGCGTCTGCGCAGACGCAGATCCTAAAAATCGCAGGCGCACGCGCAATCCAGCCCACTGAGGGAACTCCGTGGGACTGATCCGGCCCAGGCAAGATACACCTTGCTGACCCCTGCCTTAACGCAACCAATGAACCATTCCAATTCAGAAGAATAATTAATACAAAGAGTAACAGAAATGCTTGCACAGTACAGTGGGTTTCCCCACTGCACAGCATTTAAGAAATAAGATGTACGAGGAAAGGGGAGAAGAATAAAAAGTCGTCACGTTATAATTTGTGATACTGTACTTTGTTCTTATCACGCTAGATGGGTTCTCTTCCACCCTGCTCCATAGTTAGCCAGGTTCTCTTCTGATGACAAAAATGTACATTTCCTTCATTTATAATAATGTTCCAAGTTGCTCTGAAAAGCTGTGAGTCACTTCAATCAATATTTTCAAATATCCCTGTGGTGACTAGTGATTGCCAACTGTAGTGGCATTGTTCACTGGGGAATGTTCAAGGCAGCAATCAAGGATGTTTCTTTGTACAGAAGAGTGCGGTTTTCAAAGTTCCCATTGGCATTGCTTGGGAGCCACCAGGCTGCCAACATTTAAAGCCCAGTTTGGGGAATCTTAGGTGCTGACAACGTAGTAAACGCAGCAGTTAAGAGGCTGAATGGTGAACCAGAAAGTCAGCGGTTTGAATTTTGTTTCTGCCATTGTGTCTTTAGCCACAATGCCTTGACCTCAACCCCCTGGGAGATACCCTGTGGCCACTGCTGGCACCTGGTTGTGGAGGCCAGAGCTCAAACAATGGCATTAATGAGCCTCAGTGGAAACTGTTAAACCAGAGTCAATGCTTGCAGCTGGATCTTCCTTGTATTCCCAAGTAAGGTTGTTCCTCCCAAATAGATCTTTCCTTCCAAGTAGACCTCTGGTGACAGAGCCTTCTGGAAGCCAACTAGGCTATGCACTGGGTCTACTGACACCTTTGCTCCTGAGGCCTAGAGGGTGATGCAGACTTGGGTGATGAATTGAGGACTTGGGATAAGGTTGGAGGAGTTATTGAGGGGCCTAGGCGAGTCATCCCTGTAATGGGATTATTCAGGCTACCTTGGACAGCAGCAAGTTCTTCCATATCTTTGTTTGGAGCTGTGCCCCTTTGCCTAGAGCAGTGTTTCCCAAACGTTTTTGGGCAACGGCACACCTGTTTACTGAAAAAAAAATCTCGCGGCACACCACCATTAACGCCCCGCCCCGTGACGTCAGCGCGCAGCGTCACGCCGGGAGGGACGCACAAAAGTGAAAGTTTTTTCCCTCGGCAGCTCCTCTCAGCTGCGCTCAATCCGCCTCGGAGCGCAGGAGCGATGCCTCTCTCTGGCTCTCCCTCCGCGCAGGCTGAGGGAGGGAGGGAGGGGCGCGTGTGACCCGTCTCTGCTGGGAGACCAAACCCAGCGAGGCAGAGTCGCGCGGAGGCGCCCAGGCAGCGCTGCCGGCTGCGAGGAGGAGCGCCAGGCAGCAGCAGGAGGCGCGGCCTCTCCTCGCCGCCGCCGCCCCGCCTCTCGCTGCCCGACTCGCCCGCCTCCCTCCAGGCATCTCACGGCACACGAGGCAACATCTCACGGCACACTCGTGTGCCGCGGAACACCGGTTGGGAAACACTGGCCTAGAGAGATTTCCCTAGGATCTGGGCTGGAGAAGTTAATGACTCCCTGTGGTCAAGGAGTGTGTTGCTTTACTAACTTTTTCAACCTGCAACATCAGACAGTTACCCATTAAAATGAAAAGCCACAGCTTTCATAGCTGGTTATCACTACCTTCTTAGCACGTCAAGGATTCCTCAGTTTCTGCTATAGAACTAAAATATATGTTTTGATACCAGTGGTTATTTTCAGCCCAAAATGGCATTGGGTTGTGCCCAGTGCTAGCCTTACTCAGAGCAGTCCCATTGGAATGAATGAACATCTTGATGTAAACTGCTCTTTCGGTAGATTTCATATATTTTGGCATGCATCGTGATTTGCATGTAAATTGTTATTTCTTTGCTACACGTACCTTCTGAGGAGTAATGATACATTCTAATGACACTTGGAAGCAAAGGGTCTGTTGGTTAGGGAGATTGAGTTTTGCTTCAGTCAGTCACTTTATTTGTTACAGTGGTTCTCTGCACGTTTGTTTGCTGAGTGAGTATGCAATTGTATCAGCATACTTTATTCAGCCTATAACTTCCAATGCTAATGTATTTACTTATTCTTGAAAAACCTAATAAAAATGATTAGGTGTGCTTAGTGTTATGAATATATTTCAGTCGTGTCCTTTGTTCAATTTAACAGGTAAATGGGATTCACCCGGAATGCAGATTGCAGCTGGAGCTTCATAAAGAGGAAATAAAGTGCATGGAACTTTTAAAAAATGCCAAAACCGTGGGTTTTAAAGGTAAGAAGACAACTTAGAGAGTGAAAAGAAAAGAGTGATTCAGTTGTGTAGCCTTGCAAATAAGTCCACAAAAGCTATTGGCCTGCAAATGGAAGGAACCTGTTAAGATTCTCATAGCCTCCATTTCCATGCTGGCTGAAAATGAATGGAAGGTCCCTTCTCTTTTTTCTTTTTTAAAAAATAATTTTTATTGATTTTAACATATAAATTATAAAATGTACCACAAAACTTATCACTTATACAATCTTTTTAGACTTCCATCAGCACCACCGTTTTATCCACTTCTTATACATTTCTTAACTTTATATTGCCTTTAAATCTCTTAACAAATTATCCTTCCCCTTATCCATTTTTGTAATACTTCCAATAATACTCCTCACAAAACTTCTTGCAAACCTACAAACGTCGGCTGATCTTCACAAATACTTTTCAAATAGTCTTCCTTGAATTTCTGGTCCCGCCAGTTTCGAATCCTTCCTGTTAGTTTATCTAGTTCTGCATAGTCCATTAACTTCATCTTCCATTCTTCAATCATCGGTAATTCTTCTTGCTTCCATTTTTGGGCCAATAATATTCTTGCTGCTAGGAAGGTCCCTTCTCATGGCCAGCATTGACATGGGAGAGGGTTATCCACCACCCCCTCTGCCAGCCTGTTGTGTTTCCATGATTACTTACTGTAATTAGTAAATTACTTTTATTTTATTCCATTACACGTAAAATAAACGTACAAAAACAAATGCAAAAATACAAAAATATCAGAAATGACAAAGAAAGGACCCACCCATTCTGTTAACTTTGTCAATAAAATCAGAAGATGTGAGGGGACATCTGTTGGTAGAAACATTTAGATGTCCCTATTTCCTGCATACGGTGCCACAGCGTCCTGGAAGTTAGTTGTGCCGATATAAATGATAGAATCTGACTACACAGTATAAAAAATGTTATGGGTCTTCTAAGCCTTTTGAAACCTTTATATTTTCTGCCCCTGCCCGGTTCCATTCACTTTCATACCACAGAGATATCTGAAGGTCTTCCACTTTTGTGCTGTGGATATCCTAGCTGCTACCAGAAGCCACAACACTAATTCTTTAGCTTGCAGTTTTTGAATATGACCGTCTCATATATTTAGAAGTGAGCGCTGTGGGATCATTTGTCTGGTAGTCTTTGAGACAGTATATACACATTAGACCAGAACTCTTTCACCAGTGGACACTCCCACGATAAATGAAAAGACATTCCTAATGCCCCAATGATGACATTCTAGCCCTCCAAGGGCAGGAGCAATTGGGAGTAGCAAATAGCACAATAGTAGATCCCTTATGGGAATATCGGAAGCTGCCTTGTACCAAATCAGACCATTGGGCCATCTAGTTAGGGTTGTCCCTACCAGCAGGCAGAATGAGGCAGGTGCTTTAGGTGGCAGATAGCTGAGGGGCAGGCAACAGTGAGGTGTTGGAGAACAACTGTGTGCTGAGCAATTTGTTCTGTGCCTCTGAGGTAGCCTTGGTGGAAGACGTTGTCCCATCATCAGTGCTGAAATCAGATTAAATGTTGGTTTTGGTCCATGGAAGAAGGTGGGTGATGCCGTCTTCATCAAATTGAGCTCTCCCTGCATATAGTTCAGTACTGTCTACATTATAGTTTTTCAACCTTGAGTCTACCAGATGCTGTTGTACTACAACTCCATCATCCCTGACCTGTCTGAGGATCATGGGAGCTGTAGTCCAGGAACTGTGGCTGAAGAACTTAGTTGTAGGGCTATACTTGAATCTGCAGGATTTCCTTGCACTACGTGAAGATGTTTGGATTTTTTAAAATGATAAAATGTCTTATGGGGCAATGATTACATTTTTAAGATGAGGAGAAAGTGCTTGGAAGGAGGTAGCTGATTCCATTCCTTTCCTGTCTCTGCTTTTAAAACAATTTTTCACTATGGCTTTAAGTGCAATGGAACAGAAGATTATCAAAAAGCAAATACAGAAGTGAAACATTTCCCACAAGCCAGTGCCTCAACCAAGGCCATCTGCTCACAGTGTAAATAAATGATCTTTCATTCTTCTCAGTAGGGAGACAATAAATACAGCAAAGGGTTTGAAACAGAAAAGTAAACACATATCTGCCTGTAAAAGAAAATGGATCAGTAGCAATGAATTCAATTAGACTGGGTGCTGTGAGTCAGAATTTTAAAAGAGTCTGTTATAGGATTTTTTTTTAATTGGCAAGGATATCTTTATTTGACAAGGATTATAAGGTTGCCAGCCAATTGGAAGGGTGGGTTGAGAGCCAATACAAGCCTGCAGGTTCCTTGCAATCACAGAGAAAATGAGAAAGCCTAATTGCTGTGCTGGTTTATTTTATTTATTTTCAGTTTAATTGTTGTATTTGTATTCAGTAGCCCTGTAAGATAGGTTAGGCCAAGAAGTATAGCAACTGGCACAAGGTAATCCAGTAAGCTTCTTGACTGAGTAAGGATTTGAATTTGGGTCTCCCTAGTCCTAGGTCTAGTGATCTGTGGAAGTGAGAGCTGGACCATAAAGAAGGCTGATTGCTGAAGAATTGATGCGTTTGAATTATGGTGCTGGAGGAGACTCTTGAGAGTCCCATGGACTGCAAGAAGATCAAACCTCTCCATTCTGAAGGAAATCAGCCCTGAGTGCTCACTGGAAGGACAGATCCTGAAGCTGAGGCTCCAATACTTTGGCCACCTCATGAGAAGAGAAGACTCCCTGGAAAAGACCCTGATGTTGGGAAAGATTGAAGGCACAATGAGAAGGGGACGACAGAGGACGAGATGGTTGGACAATGTTCTCGAAGCTACCAGCATGAGTTTGACCAAACTGCGGGAGGCAGTGGAAGACAGGAGTGCCTGGCATGCTCTGGTCCATGGGGTCACGAAGAGTCAGACACGACTAAACAACTAAACGACTAAACAACAACAGTCCTAGGTCATATTCATACCATATGTTTAAATGCTACGATACTACTTTTAACGGTCATGGCTCCTCCCCCCCCCCAATCCTGGGAGCTGAAATTGACAATTCCCAGAGTTCCCTGGGAACAGGGATTGACTGTCCGAACCAGCACTTGCCATGCAAACCAGGATCTCAAGCCAGGATTTGATCCTAGGTTGTTTGGGCTAGCAGAGTATGGATGAAATGATAAACCATGGTTTGTTTCAAAGCAGGATCAGTGTGCAGTGGGATAAGTATGCGAACTGAAACTCCTCACTGCTTATTCACGTAATGCCAAACCATGGCTTGGTGTTCTGTTTAAATGGAACGTCTAAACGTCTAACTCATTCAATCATGGCATTTGCTGGCTTGAAAGCGTATCTGACTGCAGGAAAGCTAAATAATTGCTTCAGTGAGCAAAGGACATGGAAGTGCTAGGAAACTAGGGGGGGTTGTGACCTCCTGCCCATAACGTGTCCTATTTATAGAGCACACAATAACTGCTTTAGTTGAGGCCGTGGGGAACTTTGTTTTAAACGGAGATGCAATTGTGTTGCTTTTATGGTTTGCTATGGGTCCAAAAACTGTGTGGATTGCCTCGTATAGATTTCAGGATTAGAGCATGCTTAGCAGTCACAAAGCCCACAGCAAGCAAACAACTCCGGAGATGAAGTTGAAGGATTTATCTAAGCACTAACTTCTCTACCTTCCACCCACAAGAGAACTGTTAAAGGCAAAACACTGCTGGAACTCCCTGGAACTTCTAAGTACTTTAGAAGATACCTGATGGATCTGATCAAAGACCCATCTAGTCCATCTTTGGCCAATCACATGCCTATGGGAAGCTCACAAGCAGAGCATGTATTCAATAGCTCTCTCCTGCTTATCACCTCCCTCAGCTGATATTCAGAGGCCTACCCCTTCTCAGACTTGAGGTAATATCCAGGCATCGTGCCAAGTAGCCATCAATACCTTCTCCTCCATGAAATCTGCCTTAATCCCTGTTCAGAGCTGTACAAATTGGCGGCCATCACTACACCTTGTGGGAACAGATTCCACACTTTAACTATATGCTGCGCAAAAAAAGATAGCCTTGTCGTTTGCCCCTGGCTCTTCCGAAGAAGAGTGGAACACAAATTCTCCTCTCTGCCAACCCTCACCGACAGCTTTAATTGCTGTGTAGCATAACCCTATCCCTGTTGACTCAGAAGTAAGTCCCCAGAAGTGGGTTATACTCTCAGGTTAAGTGTGTATGGGATTTGAGTTTAAGAGGGTAATCCTATAGAGGGGGTGGGGAGGGGAATCCATAACAGAGTTCCTGTTACTTACTACCCCTGTGGCCAGAGCAGAAAAATATGCTTTCCCCTTTTGTTTCTTTAATTTGACTTAAAAAAAATAAATAATTAACAGCAATTAGCCCTTGCTTTGGGCATCTTAAAGAAATTAGGGTGTTTTGGACCCAGGGCCACTCTGCAAGTGCCCTGATTTAGACACTACAACCAGTAAAACGGGATGCAGGTGGCACTGTGGGTTAAACCACAGAGCCTAGGACTTGCCAATCAGAAGGTCGGCGGTTCGAATCCCCGCGACGGGGTGAGCTCCCATTGCTCGGTCCTTGCTCCTGCCAACCTAGGAGTTCGAAAGCACGTCAAAGTGCAAGTAGATAAATAGGTAGTGCTCTGGCAGGAAGGTAAACAGCGTTTCCGTGTGCTGCTCTGGTTCGCCAGAAGTGGCTTAGTCATGCTGGCCACATGACCTGGAAGCTGTACGCTGGCTCCCTCGGCCAGTAAAGTGAGATGAGCGCCGCAACCCCAGAGTCTGTCACGACTGGTTACCTTTACCTTTACCAGCAAAACACCCACAGCAGGTAGAGTTTTCCATTCCGGTGAAGTTTTCTGCCAGCATTCTGGTGTTCTCCAGAGTACAGGGGCGTTCCTGCCATTGCATCACCTCTTTCCTAGTGCAGCAGCAGTTATAGCAGGGATGAGAAACCTATTGGACTACATCTGTCGTTGTCCCTAAGCACCGGCCATGTTGACTGGGGCTGATGGGAGTTGGAGTCCAACAACAGCTGGTTCCCCATCCTTGATTCCTTTAGTCCGTCAGCCAGGCTTCCAGCTAAGGACTTCCCTGCTGGTTGTTTTAAAAGCCATTTGGAGAGTTTGGTATGAACAGTGCTTTTTTCTGGGGAGATGCAGAGGGACACATACCCCTAAACATTTTGTGAATCTTTGTAGCTTTCTCCATTTACTGTATTTATTTTTCTTGAATCAAAATGAGAGTACCCCTAAACATTTATTTATAGAAAAAAAGTACTGGGTATGAATGTTGCTTAAAGGGAAGCTGCCCATTAATATACATGTTATATCTTGATGGAGCCAATATAACCCCCACATTAGACAGAGCTTTCAGGCAAGTTTGTTCCTCCCCAGAGCTACCCCTATTTTTTCCTCTCTAAAGTGATTCAAGAAGCAACACAACTCAGCTGTCTAAATATAGTAATTTCCAGAAGGCTGCTTGGGACACTCTGGCCTGGGTTGCCAGCGGGGTCTTCGCTATAGACCATTTAGGAGCATAGCTGTCAACTTTTCCCTTTTCTTGCAGGGAATCCTATTCGGAATAAGGGAAATTCCCTTTAAAAAAGGGAAACGTTGACAGCTATGTTTAGGAGATGTTCTGAGCTGGTTTTGCTACTGATAAACGGTCTGGAAGTGACATGTGACTCACATTGGCAAATTTGTTAACATGTCAACAGAAACTCACAACAAAACCCTCTGCCTGTTCAATCATCAGTAAAGGCTAATTCTCAGATTGTTGTGCATAGAATGGCAGTCCCAGTATATAAGAAAACCTAAAGTGTGGGGTTTTTTAAATATAGGCATTATAAGGATGTCAAAAAGTAATTTTCTATATTTAGTGTTGTCAACATTCGAGCTGAGTACAATATTTTTGTCCTGTATGTGTTTCTAATAGCAAAAACATATTTTTCCATGGTAATAAATCACTTTGGGATATTTCTTTTTCTCTTTCCAGTTTCTTCCATAATAATAACAAGGCTAATTGCCAAAAGACACACAAATCAAGCCTGAAACTATTATCAACATTCTTTTGATAGTCCTAAGCTGCATATTAATGATTCCTGTTGCCCTCGTGACGTTTTATAGTTGCATCTTTTTATTACCAGGTTCACTGGAACTAATTTTGGGTTACGTTTTTCTTTTCACATGCAGCAGTAATATGAAGTATCTATAAAACTCTTAGAATTATAAGCTGGGAAATGTGGAGAGAGTTTACCGTGTGTGCGCCTGTGTGCAAAAAAATCTTAGTCAATGCTTACTTTAAAAATTCATTCCCTTGGTTCTTAGCAGCAGGTTTGCAGCAGATTGATGAGAGGTAACAGCCATTTTAAAATGCAGTAGTACCAAGGTTTACAACTATAATCCGTTCCGGAGGTCCGTTTGTAAACCAAAACGGGTTGTAACCCAAAACGCGCTTTCGCCAATGTGGCCTCCAGAAATTTTTTGTTCGTAATCCAAAAAAATGGGTTGTAATCCAAAAAAAGGTTGCAAACCGGGACACTGCACTTCCGGGTTTGACATGTTTGTAATCCAAAACGTATGCAAACCAAGAGATATGCAAACCAAGGTACCAGAGTGTCTGGGGAAACCCAGCCAGATGGGCGGGGTACAAATAATAAATTATTATTATTATTATTATTATTATTATTATTATTATTATTATTATTATTATTACCACTATACAGGAGCACCTTGGGTTACGTTACCCTCGTGTAATGTAAATTTCAGGTTGCGAAAGCAGCAAACTCAGAAGTGTTTCACTTCACGAGCATGCACAGATGCGGTCTACCACCCCGCGCACATGTGTATAACAGTGATCCTTAGGTTGCGAAAACCTTGGGATCTGGCCAGACCTCCGGAATAGATCCCATTCGCAACCAGAGGCAGCACTGTGTAAAAGTTGAGATGCACTGAAAAGTCCATTCAAGTCTAGGCAACTCCCCATTTAATGGGGAGGGGTACATTCTCAGGCACCGCACATTTAAGTAGAATCGTGTATATTGGGGACGCAATTGAGAAAGCCTGCAAACACCCTGTACACCTCTGGAAACCCTTAAAAAAACCAAAAATCCACCACAATCACTCCCTCCAAACCTCCTTGCTCAAACTCAAACTCTCCACAGGCCTCAAAGACTCCTGGGGTTGCACTTGCAAAGGCTTGTGGGATTGCTAGGCACCATTTTTGTACCATTTTTATGCTCTTTTAGGGCTGTTTTTGCCTCTCTTCATTCCACTTCTGGGTTCGTGGCAATGCATGCATGCACATTTGCCTAGATAGTGCAGGTTGTGGAGGTCACAATGCAAAGAGCGATGGTGGTAGAGGAGAAAGGATGCCAACGCCTAACTGTTGTGATTCCGGACTCACACCTTGGAGCCTTCCATTAGCTCACTCTCTAGCTCCAGCAGGGGAACGTTCATCAGTAGTCTGTGTGTACACAAAGAAAAGCTACCTTCCTATCAACATCTTTCAGATATTTTCCACAAGTGAGGGAAAGATGGACCTTTGCCCTTCATCTCTGGAACAGACCCAAAAACATCGCACTGGAGCAAAAGAAGTAATTTATTTGGCTGTCCTTTGCCACTGGTATGAATTCCGCATCCAGTCGAGCCAGAAAGTTACTCATTTTTCAGTACGTGCATAATTACCAGCGCTACCAGACTTTTTAAAAAATATAAATTTAAAAAATAATAATTGATTGTCTTTTTGGGATTCTTGTGTGTCAGGTTTCTAATGCTCCCTTTGGCCTAAAATCAACTGGGGGGGGGGAGAAAGCCTGGTCTGGAGTCCTGTACATGGACTGAATCCTCTTTGAGGGGCCAGAATAAGTGCCGTAAATCAAACAAACAGGGGTTCTGCCCACATAGCTTTGCTAGCGACACCTAAAATGTGAAGTTACCCCAGATGGTAATGGACTGATTGTCCCTGGTTAGGATCAGAAATGGACCAAAAAAAACCCTTGAACTATATCCCCCACAAACTTGGAAAATAGCTCAGTTTCTTCCAGTCCAATTGGATCTAGTTAGCAGGTTGGGGAAGCTTATTTGACCTCCCATCGTCTTTGTCACCGTGGCTTAGCAAGAGAGAGAGGAGTGCAGCATCAGTGAGGCGGTGGAGTCAACAAGGTGCAAACGCTCCAATAGGAGCGCTGGATTGGCTGCACTGCTGCTGACCTCACCACCGCCTCACACAGAGATAGGGGACCCTTGTCGGTGGCACAGGGAGCACCATAGAGCACAGAACCTAACCATGTCACGCTGCCTGTTGAAACAGTTATGAACAGAAAGTACGACAGGAGTCCTGTGGATTATGGCTGCTGTTTGTGTACTCCAAGCCTGTACATGGTTGAAGACCAGAACACATGAAATTACAAACACACCACACCACCCGCCTCCACAAAGACCTATGGCAGAGCTCACAATATACCTGCACATCCCCATTCCACTGCTATGGTGGCAGGCAAGCTTGCTTGCCCCTGCGATTGAGGGGGCCGGCACCGCACAATGAGCTCACATCACATGTTCACGCCACATGATATGCCGGCGTGAGATGGGCACGCCACACGGGTTGCACACATTGCGCGGCAAGCACAAATGACGTGCGCATGTCGCCGTGAGATATTGAGGGGCAAAAGGGGCAATTACTTTGTACAATCCTGGAAGTCTGTTTCAAGCATTTTCTTTCAGGCTGGACATCAGTGGGTGGGCCGGAGTCATGTCAAATAGGTTTATTGACAGTTTGGCTTCGCTCGTATTGGATGCAGGTTACAAAGATAACAAGATCGGTATGGGATAGTTCTGTGGGGGTGAGATACGCAGCACGAGCCTATGCATGTTTATGCATGTTGGAAGTAACCCCATAGGAACATTTCTATACGCCCTTGCCCTAATAAAATTAATAATAATATTTTTATTATTATTTTTATTTTTATTTTTATTTTTATTATTATTATTATTATTATTATTATTATTACATTGTAAAATTAATGAATGCTAAAATGTTGAGGGTTGAGAAATATGGGGATTATGGCTGTAGAAGATTAAGTAAAAGGGAAAAAAAACAAGGTGAAAATTAGATAAATTTAAGGGTGAGGATTTGCTGAAACAAATTTGAAAATTGGGATGCAGAAAGGGAAGGTACGGGGAAGTCGCTGAAGTAAGGTTTAAGAAAAAAGGATCTGAAATTATACATGTTTGTTTATGTGTTTGTTTGTTTGTATTGTTTTGTGTTTATATAAATTGTGAAAAACCAATAAAAATTTTCAAAAAATAAAATTAATAACAACAACAACAACAATTATAACAACAACAATAATAATTTATTTGTACCTCACCCATCTGGCTGGGTTTCCCCAGCCACTCTGGGCGGCTTCCAACAAAGATTAAAAATACATTAAAATATCACACATTAAAAACTTCCCTGAAAAGGGCTGCCTTCAGATGTCTTTTAAATGTCAGGTAGTTGTTTATCTCTTTGACATCTGATGGGAGGGCGTTCCACAGGGCGGGCGCCACTACCAAGAAGGCCCTCTGCCTGGTTCCCTGTGGCTTTGCTTCTCACAGTGAGGGAACCAACAGAAGGCCCTTGGCGCTGGACCTCAGCGTCTGGGCAGAACGGTGGGGGTGGAGACGCTCCTTCAGGTATAAGCCTCCAATAAGTTTTGCATAGTCAAAAGTGGCTTACAGACATGTTTAAATAAAGTTGTTTACAGTCTGAGCAGGAGCATACAGATTGGGGGGAAGGACCATAGCTGGCTGGTAGAACATCTACTTTTCGTTATGAGAACCAGATAATGTTCACTGCAATGCCAACATTAAAAAGTGATCTTAAAACCGGAAGTCAAATGAAAAGTGCAGCCATAAAGAGGGAAGATCTTGCTGGCAAGTGACCTAGAGAAGTAGAGATTTACCCTTACCTTGGGAAGATATTTTTTGACCCCTCACCAGCTCCTGTCACAGGGCAAGAAACTTGGAGATGTTTCCAAACAGGTTATGCAAGATTACATATGCTCAAAGGATGTCATTGCATCAGTGTGAGGGACCCCTTTAAAAAACAAACATATAGATAATAGATTACCACTTCGGAAAATTTGATTGAAAAGCAGCTATGGGCAACTCTCTCTCTCTCTCTCTCTCTCTCTCTCTCTCTCTCACACACACACACACACACACACACACACTATAGCATTTTAAAGTATTCAATCAATCCTGTGATTGGGGAGCAGTTTCACAAAAGAACCTAATTAAGGTGATTGCAGATCATTAACTTGTATTTAACTCAGGTAGTTATAATTAATAGATTGAAACCCAAAAATAATTAACATAAAGTCAGACTGGTTTCCAATCCATAACTGTTATTTCATTATAATTGCTGTTTCTTTAAGATGCAATCCACACCATCAAAGTAACGACTTGTGATACTTGATTCTTCTATTGTAGGCCTTACATTTTTTAATATTTTTTTTGCATAAATCATTAATGCAGAAGAGGCTTGTATAATTTCACATGTCCCAAAGTCCTTATGCATTTAAATAAACACAATAGCAAATCTAGTTTTATGGGTTTGTGGTTTTTTTAAAATCTTTATTAGTGATACCCACCATCCTCTAGTACTTGGGCATCGTCCTGCATGACATTCCTGCAGCCATCACATGTTGGAGGCTGGGTGTTTGCAGCTGGGAGCCCACTCTTCTCTTCATGCAAGGAGCTTACTCGAGGGCAGCAGACTCCCCAATATAGACATTCAGCCCCCAGTGCCTAGAGAGGTGCAGGAACAGGGGTCAAAATGTTTGGGAAGGCACAGGGCCAATGGGCTCACCCCCATGGTGGCAATTGTGGTGGGCTGGGACAGTTGAGTAGGGTTCCTGGGTTGTATCCTGTGCTAGCCATACTCAGAGTCCTGCCACTGAAATTAATGCTTTTGACTAACAAGTGCATTAATTTCAATGGGTCTTCTCTAAGTAGAACAGAGCTGGATACTTAAAACCCATGAATTATTTGTGGGATTGAGTGTAGGTATGTTTGAACACTTTTAAGGATTGTATGAAATGTATGTTTGTAATATATGTAATATATGTGTATTAAAAATTTATTTATTAAATTTATTAAATTCTTTTTAATAAATGGGGGGGACCCATCTTTTTATTCAATACTTCACTGTCTTTCATCTACCATGAAATTGATGAGGGAGAGAGCCATATCAGTTTCATGGGTGCCATTTTTCTTCAGCTTTCCCCTCCTGTGAAAGTGATAAGGGAAAGGGGAACAGCCCTATGACTAGAATTCTCCTTTACATAATAAAGTTTGTAAATGTGGTAGATAACCGGAGATCTCTTTGACGTGCATGATTTATTCCTATGACAGAATTAACTTTTCTCATCACAATATTTTGGGGGCTCTTTCACTTGGAATTCTAAACGTTTCTGATTATACCCAAATCGTTAGATCCTAATGCATTTTGGTGACAAAGTAAAAATAATTCAGCCTTGTTAGTATTGCTGCCTTTTAGTAACCCAGTGCTTATTTATTGTGGCACTTGGCAGTAAATAATAATTTGTCCAAAGCAAAATCAATCATTGGAATAATATGCCAGAAGCAAACTAAAGCAGTTTTTTTAAGAAGTGATGGAGAATAAGTGGTGCTTTGGTTTGCCTTATATGCTTAATATATGTAAGAGTGTTGTCACGCTACAGTTTGCTTGGCCACAGGCAGGTGGCGCTGTGATGTGAAGCAGTCTTCTTTTTGTCTTCCTGACAATTGCTGGTATGGTTCAGTGTTCTTTTAATCCCCATTGCCTCTGTTAAAATAATCAAACTAGCAGGTGAAAGTACACACAAGGTACACACATTCAAGGCTAGAGGAAAGTCTGTTCCATAGCAGTGAAGGGGCAAGAAATGATTGTGAGGCAGCCAAGTAGTGTCAGAATCTAGGAGAGGGTCAGTTGCATAGCTGTCAACCGTCCCTTATTTGGCGGGAAACTCCCTTATCCCAGCGCCGTGTCCCGCTGCTGTCCCGGATTGATCATGTCCCTTAAATTTCCCAGGTTTCAATGCTGCCTGGGAGAAAAGGGCTACTACCCCCACCTCCCAGCCCACCCCCACTTGCAGGGATAAGACCCATCCCCACAAGGGTCTGCTTACATCGTGGCAGGGCCTCAGTGAGCACCCGTCTGTCTCAGGAGATAAGGGAGATGCCTTCAGGGGAGAATGTCAGCTTGTTGGAGAGTCCCAGCACCCGCCACCCAACACACCCAAGGGCCCATAACTCCCGGGGCGCACCAGGAGCTGCAAAGATAATGTGCAATCGGGGGCGGGGGCGATCCGCCTAAGGGGCACGACTGTGGTGCTATCTGGGGGCTTCCTTCCCCGAACGTAAAGCGGCCAGCTAGCCCCCCCCCTTCCCTGGACTCCAGCAAGACTTTGGGAGCTCTAAGCAGGCGGAGGTAACCGCGTCCGGCCCATCCTGTCGGGTGGCAGGGCTCACCCCCTTCTTTAAAGGGCCAGCGAGGAGAGAACTATCGCTGCTTCAGCCGCCTGAGGTATCCCTTACGACTTCAGCATGCACAGCTAGATATGCAGGGTCTTGCTCGGCACAAGATCTAGGGCACTGGCGGAGGAAGAGGAGGGTGGGGGGAGCACCCAGCCCCCGGCAGCGCAATCCCGGCAGGGCGCAATCGCGGCTCCCCACCCCGCCCCCAGGCTGCGTGCCAGCCCACCCCCTGTGCCGCAGCACGAAGCTCCGCCACTGCAGGCATGTGCAACAGGTCTCTTGGGAGTTGGACATGCCTGATCTAAGGGGAGGGAGATCCTTTTAGATTACCTGCTGCGCTGTTTTCCTCTGGGGCATTGTCACCTCTCGCCGGGACCTGGTAATGATCCTGAAGCCAACCTGCCCGAGCCGATGGAATGGCAGCTGAATCCTCACACACTCTTTTTTTCTTTTGATGACCATTCCCCTAGTCTATTTCCGTTGTCTTTTCACAGTACTGTACACGTCCGACATGGGGGAAAGGAAAGGAGCTGGTTGACTAAAATCCCTTATTTTGGCTGCTGATCCCTTATTTTCGAGGCTGCTGGTCCCTTATTTTCAAATCTGTAAGTTGACAGCTATGGTCAATTGAGTAGAGCAGGGGCAGAGAAGGTGGAGAAAGCAAAGCAGGTGTGACCAGGTAGCTGGACAAATAGCCAAAGGAATCTTGATCTGGAAGCAGCTGAAATTTTCAGGACCTTGGTTGACCTGACCAGGAATTAGGAACGGGGCAGAAATTTGATTTTGTTTGCATTTTAATGAGAAGCAAGTCAATCCATACTTTTTGAACCAAAAACACAATTAGGCTATCCTTTGAAATTTGCAGTTCTCCAAATTCTGAAGTGCAGGTCTCCAGCTAAACAATGCATGCAAAAATGCATAGATTAGGAGGAAGTATGCATTAAAAAGTGAAGTTCTCAACAAACATACGATTACTTAGGGAGACATGAATCAGCTCTATTTCTGCATGATTCATTGGTAACATTTTCCCCTTAGAAAGTCCATTTTAATAAGGTTCCAAAAGATTTGTTACCAAGATTTATGAGTATGTTGAAATTGTTCATTAAGCCTTGCTGCTTTTATAGTATAATTTTTTAAAACCAGGAAACAGATGAGGGCAATTGCATTAATTACATCATAATAACATTGCTTGCACGGTAATCTTTGTAAACAAACACATTCTGCGAGGGAAAGAGGTTGTTAACACAGTCTCTGCTTAATTAGGGTACACAGGAGTGGATCAAATTCTGCTTGAGTTGCTGATACAGAAAATCCTATGGGAGATAAGTCAACCAATATTTGTTTCTTATTGAGTCTGCAAATCTGTGTTGGATTGCCAGCATCCATTTTAGGTACCCAAGAGGCCAGGGGTATTATTTTTCCCTTCAAAATGTAAAATAATTGATAGGCAGTCACAGGCAGAACTGTGTGTATTTTGTGAGGGGAAGGATGGCACCCTCCTGTTCCACATACAGAAACTAACGGTGTTGGCAGCTGACTCTTAGCTCACCCCTGGCAGGGTGGCAATATCCTCCACAGCAGGCTGGCTTAGGGAGGTGTAGGGCATGCCATTTGGTACACTCAGACTCTTGAAACGTTGTCGCCATTTCCCACTCCACAACATCCACCACCTCAATGGGAGGCCTGCCCTGTCCAGACATGACTTATTCCCATTACCTGCAGAGATCCATCAGTGTTACCTCATCCTTTGCAAAGTACAGGAAGACAGTTCCTGATGGCAAAGAGCTAACAATATAAAACCTTCTACATTTTCAAAGTACTTGTTGCAGATGTTTCTTTGAATATTTCATAATAACCAGAAACACAGGTGCTTCCTGAGAAGTACAGTGGTAGCTCAGGTTAAGTACTTAATTCGTTCCAGAGGTCTGTTCTTAACCTGAAGCACCACTTTAGCTAATGGGGCCTCCCGCTGCTGCTGTGCCGCCATGGCACGATTTCTGTTCTCATCCTGAAGCAAAGTGCTTAATCCTAGGTACTATTTCTGGGTTAGTGGAGTCTGTAACCTGAAGCGTATGTAACCCGAGGTACCACTGTAATTGTGGAAGAGGGAAGAACACAGTGGGAGGAGGGATTCACTCAAGGAGCTCCATATGAGATGCTTTCTGCTTGTTTCTTCCAGGGTGTGTTGGGATCTGGGATAACATTACCTGCTGGCACCCTGCAGAAATTGGGGAAACCGTGACAGTACCGTGTCCAAAAGTCTTCAGCAATTTTTTCAGCAAATCAGGTAATATATCTTTTATATAATAGAAACCATATTGAGGTGTGTGTGTGTTTTTAAGGGGTTCTCATGTGCAGGTAACAACAGCCAGAAATTAAGAAATCATTTTTCCTATGAAGTGTTCATTTTTAATTTGGTGATGGGCAACTTACATACAGAAAGGACTGTTGTTGTCATTGTCGTTGTTGTTTTAATACCTGTATCTCAAGATGTGTACACTTACAAAGGCTTACTGCATGTCTATAATCTTGAAAACATGCAAGTGATTATATTCAGGTTTACATCAAGGCCATAGTGCTGAGCAATTTCTATGAATGTGTGTCATGGATATCAGGTCTGCAGGGTCTGTGACCCACCAAACCAAAACGCAGTCCACCAGCTGTATATGGTGTCCCATGGGACTCTGGGTTTTGCAGCTTGTCCAGAATGGTAAACACAGGGCAGAAGGGTGGAGCTTGATTATGCACCTGGTAGGCCTCGCAACTGATGACTTGTGGGCCCAGCCCTATCATTAGACAAAGTGACACAGCTGCCTCAGGCTGCAGTTGCTGAGAGATGGAAAGTGGGAATAACTGTGTGTGCCACGTGGTCTGCACTGCACCCCCTATTCTGCCCTGCAGTGAGATTCGGCTGCCAATCTAGTTGGCTATTGTACATGGAATGGGAAAAGGCACCATCTTGTCTTAGGCCACAGGCAGGAAAATATCTTCAGGGTGACCCTGATGACTGGTGGATGTCGACTGTTATAGGGGCCTGCCTTTATGTGGGTTATGGGCCACATTGGACCATATCTGTCCCCGGATCTATCTAGTACACCTGGCAAGAAGCAAGAGAATGCCTTAGGAGACCCCTAGGCCAACACTTGCCCCATCTCCAGCATCATTGGACCCCTACGCATGGGGCATAGCATTTGAACAGGACCCGGGGAACAGAAGTGTATGAAACCCAACATATGCTGACCTATTTTGCACAATATTTTAGATAAGATCTGAAATGTTGTGCAGGGCCTTTTTTAGAAGTGTACATTCAGCATCAGCAGAGGGTTGTGTCCTTCACTTAATGGTATAGCATGTGGCTTGCGTGTAGAAGGTCCCATGTTCAGTCCCCAGCATCTCTAGATAGGATTGGTTGTGTTCCCCATCTGAAATCCTGGACAGCCTCTGCTAGTCAGTGTAGACCATGGGTAGGCAAACTAAGTCCCGGGGGCTGGATCCGGCCCAATCGCCTTCGAAATCCGGCCCACGGACGGTCTGGGAATCAGTGTGTTTTTACATGAGTAGAATGTGTGCTTTTATTTAAAATGCATCTCGGGTTATTTGTGGGGCATAGGAATTTGTTCATTTCCCCCCAAAAAATATAGTCCAGCCCCCCACAAGGTTTGAGGGACAGTGGACCAGCCCCCTGCTGAAAAAGTTTGCTGACCCCTGGTATAGACAATATTTTGGTATGTGGACCAGTAATCTAACTCCATTATAAGGCAGCTTTCTACATTCTATGTTTCCGTGTTCCCACCTTGCTTATGGGATGGATTCAAGGGCAGGTATTCCCAATCCAACACGCTGATCTGATTATTTTAGGGTTACGGCTCCAGTCTTATTATGGATATGTAGATTTATTTAAGCATCGCCTACTTGGCAGGTGCATGTTTATGAATTATCGTTCAGAAGAGTTTCCTGCGATGTTTTGGGACAATAGGAAAGCCCTCCAGTTTGTTGTTCCTTCTAGAACTTTCTCTCATCTCTGCTCCTCTTCTCATAATTGGGACAAGCCTTTTAGAAACACATTATAAGCGAAATTGGGATTTGCTGTGTGTCAGAAGAATATTCATCTCTCCAGCTAGTTATTCATCACTGCAGGATCTGAAAGCTTTAATAACCCTGCCATAGATCATTCAATATCACCTTAAATAACAGTGTAGGGTAATGAAAGGCTTTTTATGAAGATAATTTTATTCAAATTACGTCCCCATCTAACACATTTATAGCCGCAAATTAGTCTTCTCAAAAGCTGGACGCTAATAGAACCTCTGCCAAGTGATTTTTAAATGTCACACAGAGCCTCCTGATCTGTTGCTGACGAAGAACACACCCATACCCGGTGGAAGTATTTGGTCATTTTTCTAGTCGTGACAATACCATGGATGGATATAGGGTTTTATTTTGGGGTGGTGAGAGACAACTTAGGTTATCTGAAGTAAGTGCCAAATATAGACACATGGGTTCTCTTGACTTCAGCGTCAAGACAGGGCAATCCTGATCCCTGGCTGGAAGCAGAAGGGCAGACTCAGCACTGAATCTAAAGTCCTGTCACCTCCATTGGCTTGGGAAGTGGGAAATGGCCAGTTTAGGGAAGAAGAAGAAGAAGAGGAGGAGGAGGAGGAGGAGGAGGAGGAGGAGGAGTTTGGATTTGATATCCTGCCTTTCACTCCCCTTCAGGAGTCTCAAAGCGGCTAACATTCTCCTTTCCCTTCCTCCCCCACAACAAACACTCTGTGAGGTGAGTGGGGCTGAGAGACTTCAAAGAAGTGTGACTGGCCCAAGGTCACCCAGCAGCTGCATGTGGAGGAGCGGAGACGCGAACCTGGTTCCCCAGATTATGAGACTACCGCTCTTAACCACTACACCACACTGGCACACTGGGAGCTTGCTGCTGGTTACCACTGGTGATAGCTTCTTACCTGCCAGGGTGAAACTAGGCCTCCATTGTGACTGGGCAACCACCACCACCACCACACCAACACTCCTCTCTGCTGGTGGAGGCTAGTGATGGTATACATTACTATAGGTTATAGTAGATTGGCAGCAGGAGCCTCAAGTCACCTGTGAGGGACAACCTTTTTAGTGAATTAGAATTCCATTCCTGATTGCTACACTTTCGCCCCTTTTGTTTAGGAAATATCAGCAAAAATTGTACAAGTAATGGTTGGACAGATATATTTCCAGATTTCTTCTTTGCTTGTGGATATAAAGAAGTTGACGAAGACAGCGCGGTAAGTCAAACAATTCTATGACTCGGAATCGAATGTACTGGAGAACTATTGAAATTTTAAGTTGCCAATTTGTGTTAATTAAAGGAAAACAAAATCAAGCTAAATGTTAGAGATGGAAACCATCCATATCAGTTTTAGAAAGTGCAACATAAAACACTGCTCCTGGAAGACTGCATAGGTCCATCTTAATTGTAGTGGCCCAAACCAATTGGCCTTTATGGGTCAAAACCAGCACCTAGAGTTGATTTTAGAAGGCAGTATGGACCCAGTGGAGATGCTGGAACACTGGTCGAATGTTCTAAAAATTCTAATTCTGCATATGTACTGAATCAAATATGCCTTATCATCAAATAAATCTTGTGTTTTCCATATTTGTTGACGTTTTCCTCCTGTGACACTGCTGACTAACTGCGCAAAGATTTTAAAACCAAATGATAAACTCTACCCCATACAATCTTGTTTCCTACAGTATTCACTCAATCAATTTTTTGGACCATTTTCAGGACCATACTAGGCCTCGTTTGAGAAATCATCCATTTATTTTTTTTAAAAAAAGATAATGCACCATAGTGCTGTGGAGGTAGAATTAAATCTTGTACTCTTTCCCCCATCAAAATCACCCCCCATAGCTGCTATTTGTCCCTACAGAGCAAAACATGCAGGAACCTATGAGGCCTGTTTGTTTTGCCCTGTGGAGCAAATAGCAGCTTTAGGGGGCATTAACTGGGTTAATGGGAGAGGGAGTTAGCTAGTCCTACCCCATTCCACATTGCCTTATGCATCTTTAGAGGTAAAACCTAGAGGAGGGGAAAGATGTAGAAATGGACTCTGAATTGCAGGTTGTTTTGGAACCTTGTGTGACGTTAACATATGAGAGTGCTGGAGGTGAATTAGTTAAACAAGTTACCCAGTAAGAAGCCTGGGGGGTGGAGTCAGAGGGACTATAAAACCAGCTCTGGGAGGGGTGAAAGGGGAGTTCGTTGGGAGCTGGGTGGTTGGAGTGGAGTGGGATAGAGCCTGTGGGTAGGTTGAGTTAGTGTAGCGAAATAAGTTGAGTGAGGAACAGTTAGGAGCTAGGAAGACAAGTACCGTAAATATCTGAGAGGTGGTTTAGTGAGTGAGAGCAGGTAGCGGAAGTTATAGGTCTGGATAGGCACCCTATGATTGTAATTGACCGATACCGTTTATGAAACCACATGCTTGTTAAACTGCAATAAATAAACAGAAATTTATGTTCCAATTTAATCCTGACTGGACTCAGTATTGTACCAGGTAGGGCCTGGGTGGTGGCAGCGAGAAATCAAGTGGTGGCACAGGGATCGATAGACGGTGAAACATCCGGGGACCCTGTGTGACCGCCACACCTTGAGGGCCTGTGTCCCTGTGGAAGGGATTTACTTGAAGACAAGGCCTGTGGTGTAAAGGTTACACAGAAGTCACCTTTACGGTGGGATGACTGGGAAACATTTCTGTGATGCTGGTCCTGCTCTAGCATTTTTGGCCATGCTGGCGATCTCTACCACCACCATCCCCAAAAAATTATTGCAATGGAAATTACAAGTCGTTCATGTTGACATATTTTCACAATGCTGTAGTTATTTTCTAAAGGAATGTGGGTGAAAACCTTCAGGCCTATTTCTGAGGAAACATACTGATCACTGAGGTGGTGGTGGTGGTGGTGGTGGTGGTGGTGGTGGTGGTTGTTAGGATTGATTCCCGTGAGGCACCCCAAAGCAATTTATAGTTGTTCTCCTTGGCCTTGGGATGTAGGTGGTTTTGGTCACGGGATAAACCAGTTCAGCTGGTTAGGTGGAAGCGGGCTCTTCAGAACCACAAACCCCTCTCACCATCCCTCACATAGCTGAAGCCGTGTGCCTAACGCAGCATCCTCCATGGTCTTGCTGTTTCCCTCTACAGTGAAATTGCACATGCTCTGGCCTCTGAAAACTGTGCTATGATGGGTGGATTCCAGCTCCAGGCAATAGATTAGAAATAGGGATTCAGAAGTGGCCCGTGCCTTTTAATGTCTAGATTTGCACTGCAGATTAGACAGAAGGATACTGTAGGATTTGAAACTGTGCCACATCAAACTGCAGGCAGAATATTGAATTATTTTTTTAATGCCCACCCCACAGAAAACTGACTTGCATGGAGAACGCTTGCTCACCAGGGGGAAACATTTAGCCTAACTCTCCCACTGAAATTCTAGTTTCCCTGCCCCCGCCCCCCATGCATAACTTTAAAGGGGAGGGCATTTCTGTCCCTGCCACTTCAGAATCTGATCTTATTTTGTGAGGGGTGTAGAATGGTTGCAAGAAAGCTTTCAAAGCCCCATCTAGAAAGTTATGATAGATGAAGATGTCATATTATGTGTGTGCCCCTATTACTCTTTGCTTAATATATCTCTGCAAAGGCATGTTTCCTCCTGTGGGTTTTGACAACTATTATTAGCTTACTTCTGGTCTTTCTCATTTTGTTCTGTCAGAGCCATGCATGTAGACACAGGGAACATTTGAACACAGTGTATATGTGGATAGCAGCTGCCTATAGACCTACTGAAGCTTTCCCCCACTTTTGTTCCTTTTTAATTACAAACAGGAAAAGCCTTCTTAAATATATCTGCACCTATATGTATATACATATTGCAATAATTAGGGGATCTGAGGAGGATAAGCAATTTAATTTTTCCAAGGAAGCAGAATGCAAACATTCAGAGTTTTCCAGTAAGGGGGAGGGGGATGTGATATATATTCCCTTGAGTGACGCATGTCACACTGTATTGCATGTGTTAATAAAAGCTGTGGCCTTACCAAGCAACCACCATCCCAGAGACCATAGGAAACATGGAATTTCCCCCTCCAAGGGCAGAAAGATTGCTTCTATCTCAGAGAGGGAGCTCCAGTGCCAGATTTTCCCTCCCAGCTACTGCAGTAACTTTCACAGTCCTTCTCTCTCTGATGTTCAGCATAACCTTTGACTCCTCTGTCTCCTGTGCCTCCCATATTCTGTTCACCACCCAGCCATATTCGATAGCATTGCAACAAAATTGCCTCTTTTCTCTATCCACATGGCCACTTGCCTAGACTACTGCCATCGTCTCCTCCCTGGTTTGCCATTCTCTCACCGGGGTCCCTTCATATCAATCCCACACACTGCTGCCAAAACTATTCACGCTTTGATCACATGACACCTTACTTAAACCCTTGCTCTGGCTTCCTGTTTTCTTCTGGGTTCAGCATAAGCTCCTCATCCTGACTTTCAAAGCCTTCCATGGACTTTTGCCCTCTTCTTATCCTACCCCCATTCATATCAGTAACCATCCCAGTCCGTGACTTTCACTCCTCCAGCTCCACCACCCTCTGCTTTCTGAAGGTCTCCTGCTCTCTTAGATCCAATCCAAATTCCACCCCCAAGCTCCTACAAAGGGGGGTGATTTGCAGGCTTAAGAGCTTTGTGTTCTCTCTTCTGCAACTAAGAGAAGCTCCGAAGAAGGGACTTACTGTAAGCTGGAAAATCAGTGCAGCAACAAATGGTTTTTAAAAAATTCCTTCTTACCCCCTTGTTGTTGTCGTCATTTAGTCGTGTCCGACTCTTCATGACCCCATGGACCAGAGCATGCCAGGCACTCCTGTCTTCCACTGCCTCCCGCAGTTTGGTCAAACTCATGCTGGTAGCTTCGAGAACACTGTCCAGCCATCTTGTCCTCTGTCGTCCCCTTCTCCTTGTGCCCTCCATCTTTCCCAACATCAGGGTGTTTTCCAGGGAGTCTTCTCTTCTCATGAGGTGGCCAAAGTATTGGAGCCTCAGCTTCAGGATCTGTCCTTCCAGTGAGCACTCAGGGCTGATTTCCTTCAGAATGGATAGGTTTGATCTTCTTGCAAGTCCATGGGACTCTCAAGAGCCTCCTCCAGCACCATAATTCAAAAGCATCAATTCTACGGCAATCGGCCTTCTTTACCTGGATTCAATTCAAATAACACTCCCCCACCATGAAGCTATTTGTGTGTGGTGTTTATTTTTGGAGGGGTGGCCTGCCCCATCATGGCTCAAAACTGCTGACAGCAGCAGAGACACTTGCTCATAAGGCAGGTTCATGACAGGAAAGGCAGGTGCAAAGAACAGGACCTTGGACAGAGCACCATGGAAGGGGCCAGCTGGTGCTAGAAAAGCCGGTGCCTCAGGTGAGTGAAGAGGCCTTCTAAAGGCTGGCTGGGCTTGCCCTGATATTGGCCTTCCCTTCCCTGAGAAGCTGGCTTGGCTCCTCAAGTGCCATTGTCCAATCTGCAGCCATTGGCTCCTTTCACAGAGATGGGAAACCCGTGACCCTCCAAATGTTCATGGAGGAGAGGGTTATTGAAGGCTACTAGCCATTATGGCTAAGCCAAGCCACCACAGTTGAAGGCAACAATGCCCCTGAATATCAGTCGCTGGAAAACATAGGAGGGCAGAGTGCTCTTGCACTCAGGTCCTGCTTGCGAGCTTCCCACAGGTTGGCCATTGTGAGAATTTGATGTCAGAAGGGTCTGGAAACTAAGCCTTGTGAGGAACACTTGAAGGAGTTGGGTATGTTTAGCCTGAGAAAGAGGAGACTGAGAGGAGATATGACAGCCACTTTCAAATATCTCAAGGGCTGTCTTGTGGAAGGTGGGGCAAACTTGTTTTCTCTTGCTCTGGAGGGTAGGACTCGAAACAATGTCTTCAAGTTACAAGAACCAGAGATTCTGACTAAACATCAGGAAGAACTTGCTGATGGTAAGAGTTGTTGGACAATGGAACAGACTCCCTCGGGGGCTCGTGGAACTCTCCTTCCTTGGAGGTTTTTAAGCAGAGGTTGGATGGCCATCTGCCATGGAAGCTTTAGTTGAGATTCCTGCATTGCAGGGGGTTAGACTAGATGACTCTCAGGGCTCTTCCAACTCTACAATTCTGATTCTGTGTCTCAGAGGGCCATTGGCCTGATCCAGCTACAGAGCTCTTCCTAGGTTCTTATGTTGTCCTTATGATGTTGGGCTCCAAAACCCAGCCTGCATAGGCCATGATCAGGAATGTTGGGAGTTGTTGTCCAACAATATCTGGAGGGTCCCACCCCAGTGTGATGTACTCATCAGAGTGCTGAGCTCAGACTTGGGAGACCAGGATTCAAATCCCTATTGAGCCGTGAAGTTTACTGGGTGACCTTGGACCAGTCACCATCTCTCAGCCTCACCAACCCCACAAGGTTGTTGGGGTACAAGTGTAAAAACAACAGCAGTAGACCCAAAGAACCAAATATTAGATGTATACAGCATCCAAAGACTAGCTCATTATAGTGCAGGGCTGCCACCATTCTGCATGCTCATGAACTAGGCTGAGTACAAAGTTGGCAGCTGCTCCACTGCCAGGAGACCCAAATTGTGGTAGGTCCTGGAGGTGGGTCAACACAGAAAGGCCCCACTGAGGACAGCCTACCAAAGCCCCACCAAATATCTGGAACGGTCCTGAGGTCCACAGTGGTACCTTGGTTCCTGAACAGCTTGGCTCCTGAACAAATCGGCTTCCAGACGCTGCAAACCCGGAAGTGAGTGTTCCAGTTTGCGAATGTTTTTCGGAAGCTGAATGTCTGACTAAGCTTCCGCGGCTTCCGATTGAGTGCTGGAAGCTCCTGCAGCCAATCGGAAACCGCGCCTTGGTTTTCAAACCATTTCGGGAGTCGAACAGACTCCCAGAATGGATTAAGTTTGAGAACCAAGGCTACATATGTCCTGATTAAATTGCTATGGCCGACTCAGACAACATTTCTGTGAAATTATGTATTTCTTGCCTGATGCTATACTTTATTATACTTGATATTCTGATTTACTAGGAGGGGGGCAAAGCAGAATATTTGATCACACGCTTTTGCCTTCAAAATTGAAGTGCAGGAAAATGAAAATGCTAATGAAGCATATATGCTTGGAACGAATCTTTGCAAGCTTCTTATCTCTAAAACAAAGTAATAAGACCATTTTTATTAGGGGGGGTGCACTTCGCATTGCATAATGCAATCAAATCTTCTAAAGCTGTGCAGTGCAGAACGGACTGAAGCTATGACATTTTATTATGGTGCTTTCTTACGTCTGTAGCAGCAAGAACAGTCTGATTTGGAGAAAAGCTGTTTCCTGGTGTGACAGTATATTTTAAGTAATTAAAATAAAGCTTCTATGTTTTCCACGTTATTTGCAACTGGTAGGCTGTGCATGTGACTGCTGTGATTTGCAAAATAATGTCAATTTTAAAAACCAGCCGCCATGATGGGAGCTGGCTGCAGGCAGTGGAAATGTTGGGCATTTGCTGGGGCTGCAAGACTAGCAGGTGGGGGCCCCTGAACCAAGAGTACCCACCTTTTCAATATGCACAGAAGGCACAAGAAGGTCAGAAACTGTGTGTCAGGGGATGTACTGAGGAGGAGTGGTGGGGGCCGCCCCCGCTTCTCCTGAACCTTCCCGAGGACAGTGTAGATTTAGAACAGTGGTTTGCAGAAGGACATAGTTCAGAGACTGCAGAGCGGAAAAGCTGGGAAATACTGGGAGAGGAACAGCAGGAAGAAGGAACACTGGGGAATTGACAGTTGACAGACTCAGTGTCTTTAGAGAGCATTCCTGAGCCCCCCTCTTCCAGGACTAGACGGGCATTGAAGGTAGTGGAACAGAAAGCTCAGAGGCAGAAAGCCCAAGTCAGGGATGATGTTAGATAAGAGAGACAGAGGGGGTTAGGCTTTACTCGGAGTAATGCCATTATTTAATAGGGACTACATTCCTTTGTCTCTCTCTGTGACTACTGAATAAATTACGTGGTAAGGACTCTTCTTGTTTACCTCCTTTTTTGGCTGCCACCGGGGGAGGGATAGGATTCCCTGAACCTTGACACTGTGAGAAAAAATTCTGTTTGCACCTTCCCATCTTCTTCCAGGTCAAAGGGACCCATGGAGAGCTCTTTGACATGATTCTCATATTCCACCTCCACTGTTGGGGGCAGTATAACTAGGAACACCCGTTCCTGAGGAACACAAGTAGTCATGTTGCCTTCAGGTGCTGCTTGTGAGCTTCCCATAGCCAACTGGCTGGCCACTATGAGAACAGGATGCTGGACCAAATGGGCATCTGGCCTGATCCAGAACAGCTTTTCCTATGTTGTTATTGCCCTTGAGTCCTGCTTGTGGGCTTCCTGGAGGAGGTGTTTAGTTGGTAAGCAGGAGATGGGGCTAGATGAACCTCAGTTAAATTTTTTGAAGCAGAACAGTTAGGACTAGAGGTGGCAGCTTGTGAGGGTGATGGGTGTGTTGCATGTGTGAGCTTTGTGCCTCCCTAAGTCGGGCAGAAACTTCCCAGGCTTTGGGAAAGGTGCTGGAGCCCTGGTGCCTCCTTTTCAAAGCCGAAAGGGCTTTGGGAAGGTGGCAGGAGGGCTCTTGGACCTTGTTGCAAGCAAAAATCCACATCTCTCTGCAAGGAGAACAGTTGGCTACTCTAAATCCTCCTCCTTCCAGCAACATCCTGGGCGCATTCTTTGTTCTCTAATATGGACAGACCTCCTAGTTCTTGGGGAGGGAGCATCCCCCACACTCTCTAATGACGTCTCTGCTGGCTGTTCCCTCCCTTCTGTTTCTTTTTCCATTATCTCGTAACTCGGTAACTCTTGCCTAAGCTGTTCAGTGTCTGTGTCTCTCTCTGCTCCTGAAACCGCTGGAAACATGGAGGGCAAATTTTTCCCCTCCTCTTTCTCCTCTTCAAAGAGGAGCTGATCTGCCTGAGAATGCATTCCCCAATCATCTGATTCATACGGTTTCCTGGCAGGATGCTAGATCCCTGGTGCAACCTTCCCAAAGCTGAAAGGGCTTTGGGAAGGTGGTGGAAAGGCTCTTGGGCCCTGTTGGAGCATCATGCCACCCTCACTAAGCCAGGCAGAAGGCTCCCAGGCTTTGTGAAAGAGGCGCCAGATTTTAATACTCTATTGTTTACCAGGAACCTTTAGGGGGAAAGCCTAGACCCACCAGTCCTCTGATGGCACACCACTGACAGACCTTTCTTCTGACCTAACATGCCTCTTCCTGCATTCTTAAGCTGTGGTTTCATGTCAAGCAGTGTCAAATGTGAAACTGCAGCACGACTCATTCCGGAGAGATGACTGTCGAATTCTGGTAGATTCTGGAAGTCTCTGTAGACCCCGCAGCAACAAAGTTGACCTTTTGGCTAACAACTTTTTTCGCCTTGCTAAGCAAAAGTGCGAAATATGCTCTGAAGTGGAAAGAACGGCCTGTCAAGCCATGCTCAAGCAAGCTAACTTTAGTATATTATAGCCAGCAAGCATATTAATAGAAAGCTGCATAGATTTTTTTTCTGCATGGCTAGATAGATTAGATATCTTTTTACAGTTCTTTGGTTGAAAGAAATGTACTTTGGGAATGCCATGTATGCAATGAACTCTCACATAATTGGGAATGGCTTTCAGATCAATAGGCACCAATTCTATTGAAGCATCCGTAGATTTATATTCACTATACTCACTTGGTTATTAAAAAATTTTTTCATTAAACAGAATTTAAAAATAGCCCCCCAATACAGGATTTTCAATAACATTACATCCAGGAAATTAAAATGTAGTAATTTTCATTTGGTGCAAGAGATACAAATTAAATGCATTATCTCTATCACCGCACCCTTTCTGTATTTCTGAGGCAGCTAGCAACATGTGTCCTTGCATGTCATCACTATATGCAAATAAAATTAAGGGTTTTTGTGCCTTGCAGGGGTCTAAAACAATCTGTGATCCCCCTCCCAAGTGTGCAATAGTCCAAACATTTTTATGCCAAGCTCTCGTTCTTCCAAGGAATTTCATCTCTGAATTACTGGTTGTCATGCAGCCACCAACAAACAAGATCAATATAATAGTAATATATAATAGTAATATATAATAATAATAATAATAATAATAATAATAATAATAATAATAATAATTATTATTATTATTATTATTATTATTTATAATTCACCTTACTTTTCCATCTATAAGACGCCCCCATGTATAAGACACACCCTATTTTGGGGGACTCAGATTTAAGAAAATGGGGGGAGATGGCACAGAGTTGTGAGCTATTTAGGGGGGGTTGCCGAAAATTGCTCACCCGCAAGCATTCAAAAATCCACCTCTCGTCCGTCCCCAGAAGCTGCCAATCACCCGCCCAACTGCCACAGCGTCAGCCAATCAACACCAGCCATTGATGCTGCAACCAATAACACGCCCAATAGTTGCTGACATCCGCAGCAGCAACAAATCAAATGTCCACCCTATGCACTATCCATGTATAAGACGACCCCTCACTTTTTAGCATAATTTTAAAAGTAAAAAACCTAGTCTTATACATGGAAAAGTACAGTATACCCCACCTATCTGGGCGGCTTCCAACAAAATATTAAAAATACAGTTCTTTACATTCAATATTATGGTTTGATCTCTCAAATATTGATAAGGAAAACAATTCCAGAGTTAAGGCATGGATAGTGCCGAATGCACTGCAATGGCCACTTCCTGGCCACTTCTTTTAATGAGAGGGTTGCCTATGAGTACTATGAAGGTCAAATGCCTAAGGTCCTGGAGAGGAGAGGTATTGCTGGGTCTACATATGGAAGATGCAAATGTTATTCTGTGCATGATTCCTTGGCACTACTATAAATCATCCAGTTTTGGTGAATGTTCTATTTATGCTCTTCTTACAGTGACCGATGCATGCAAATTGTTTCTTTTGTAGATTTTCTATGTTTTGGTGAAAGCGATTTACACCCTTGGACACAGTGCGTCTCTCATTGCTCTGACTACAGGAAGTATAATTCTTTGCCTTTTTAGGTAAGTATACCTAAAAATCGGGATGGGGTAGTAAGCTGTTTATTAAGCTACAATCCCCTCTCCACTTACCTAGAGTAAGCCCCGCTGAATATAATGAGACATGGTTACGGTTACAGGCCGAGTCCCACTGAAATCTATGCGACGAAATTGTGACTAACATAGTCTGAATCCAACCCATAGCGATGCTTGAATAGCTGTCAAAACAAAGCGGCCAATTGTAGATGCTAATGAAATACAGAACCAGCATAAACAACTGCCATTAAAAACATTTTAGTTAATATATTCTGTCATTGGTTTGTTAAGAAATGACATTTGCAGGTTTTTCTTTAAGGCTGGGTATTCGTTCTGCTAAGAGTAAGAAAAATGATATTCACTTGCTCTTCCGTTTTTGTATCCTTTCCCCATGTGTAGGAAACTTCACTGCACTAGGAACTATATACATTTGAATTTGTTCCTGTCCTTCATTCTAAAAGCAATCTCTGTCTTGGTCAAAGATGAGATCCTCTATTCTGGTAGTAACACAGTTCACTGCTCAGAGGATCAACCATCCTGGGTAAGAAAACAAATTGCTATAACTTGAAGTGTTTTTATCTTTCCTGTGCTGTGTTTTTGGGCGTGTAAGAGAGCATTAGGGATGCGGGTGGCGCTGTGGGTTAAACGACAGAGCCTAGGACTTGCCGATCAGAAGGTTGGTGCTTCGAATCCCCGCAACAGGGTGAGCTCCCATTGCTCGGTCCCTGCTCCTGCCAACCTAGCAGTTTGAAAGCACGCAAGTACAAGTAGATAAATAGGTACCGCTCTGGTGGGAAGGTAAACAGCGTTTCCATGCGCTGCTCTGGTTCACCAGAAGCGGCTTAGTCATGCTGGCCACATGACCCGGAAGCTGTACACCGGCTCCCTCGGCCAATAAAGCAAGATGGGCACCGCAACCCCAGAGTCGGTCACGACTGGACCTAATGGTCAGGGGTCCCTTTACCTTTTTAAGAGAGCATTATATTAGTAGCAGACAGGTTGCATAAAGACTCGTGTGCAGTGGCACCAATCTATGGGGCCAAGATGCCTTCGGCCCCCGCAATATTTGTTGGGAGGGAGCTGGGCCCCCTTCATGTAGAGGGGGCAGAAGAAGCTGAATGTGGAGCCAAGCACAGCATGGCTTCAGTAGTCAACTCAGAGAGAGAGAGAGAGAGAGAGAGAGAGAGAGAGAGAGAGAGAGGAGGAACCGCCACACTCAGCCTCCTCCTGACAATACAACGTTGCACATGACGTCATGGGCACATGACGTCACACATATGCAACACGTGCAAGATGTCACGTGTGTGTGGCACACGATGGGCCCACTCAGTCTTGAGTGCAAGTCAACACCTCCGCTGATGGGGCTTCAGGCTAGTTAGGATCTTTGTCAGGGTGGGGAAAGTGTGGCCTTCCAGATGTTGTTGGATTTCAACTCCCATCGGCCTCAGCCAGCATGGCCAATAGTCAGGAGGGTTGGAAGTTGTTGTCCAACAACATCTGCAAAGCCAGAAGTTCCCTATCTTCGTCCTAAGTGAAGAAATGAACGGGCAACAGTAGATGAGTTGGTGAAGAGAACCAATCAGAATTCAAAACACAAATATCTGGGTCATATATCCACACCATACATGCAGTGAGGCTGACCAGTGAAGGAACAGGGCAGGATTCCAGCAAGCCTGTCAGAGGTAATATAATGTGAGACCCAAAGGAAAGAGGCATTGATTGCTTTAAAAAGCAGCATGATTTGGATCTAGGGCAGGGGGCCGGTCCACTGTCCCTCAGACCTTGTGGGGGGCCGGACTAAATTTTTTTTGGGGGGGGGAAATGAATTCCAATGCCCCAGAAATAACACAGAGATGCATTTTAAATAAAAGCACACATTCTACTCATGTAAAAACACTAGGCAGGCCCCACAAAGAACCCAGAGATGCATTTTAAATAAAAGGGCACATTCTACTCATGTAAAAACATGCTGATTCCCAGACAGTCTACGGGTCGGATTGAGAAGGCAATTGGGCCAGATCCAGCCCCTGGGCCTTAGTTTGCCTACCCATGATCTAGGGGCACTTCCAAACTGTCATTCTTTTTGGATAGGGTTCAGTCACAAACAAGCAAATTCAAGTTTGCGTAATTAAAGTTGACCTGGTGTTCTTGTGCAACTAAACCATTTCCATCCCCTAAAACACCATACTCAGGCTGTTGCCTTGGGGAAATCATTGCCTGAGCTCTCCATCTGAAAAAAACCAACTGATATAATAATGACCTATCTCACAGGGTTTGGAAGGTCAAATAATTGCAAAACACTTTCTGAATTCAACATTTTTAATAAATACACAGTGACAAATGGTGAATTGGAAAGGGTATTCAGTGGATGGAAGATGAACTGTGACATTTGCTTCCGTGCTATTCATAAAAAAGTTATTAATAGGATTCCATGTTGATGTAACATAATTAAGAGCTAAATCCTAAATACACTTACCTGGGTGTAAATACAGAGGGACTTCTATCCATGCATAGAATTAGTCTACAGATAAAGATAAGGGGCCACAAATCAGTGAAAAGGGCACATATTATGTACACTGAGAGCATCAAGTCAGTTTGCAGCCCCGTCCTGCAAAAAAGGCCCCATGTAACATTACAGGAAAAGGTTGGTGGACAACTGCTGCCAATCAGTATAGAAAATTGTGAGTTAAATGGACTAAAAATCTGACATCTACTGTGCAAAACCGCAATCAAAGATCTCCTTGCTTGGGGGATTTCCCCTTTCCTTATGTTAATATTTCCACTCTGTTCAACGTAGCCATGAAAACCAGGAAATTTGTAATGGTGGGAAACATGCACGAACCTTTGCATGTCCCTCGAATGAACCTCCCTGAACCATTTTCTTTTGCCTTAATTAAATGCGATTGGCTGATAAACCTTCCACAGAGCTCCCCATATCGCTGACCAAGATGTCAACATTACTTGTCACTTCAGAGGTTCAGGATCATGAATTTAGCAGGGAGATACAGGTTAGGTTTTCATTTCATTTCTCCCCCCCACCCCCCATTTTTTCTGGCTAATTTAAGAAGGAATTTCAAGACGGCAAGTTTTGTCGCTGTAGTTAAATTGGTATAAATCAATATGCTGCAGTGTTGTCCAGGTGATGTAATATCTGCAGCAAAGAGTTGCTTCTGCTGACCCCAGTTTAGTTACATAAGAGCTAGGAAGAGCTTTCAGTCGCTCGTTATGCATTCCACAGGGCTATTTTTGCTTCTGGCACAGCTTCTATAGAATAAACTAGCTTTAAAAAGTGACAGGAGCCTCTTCCCTAAACCAAATTACTTCTGGTTAACTGGTGGTCCTGATTATTACCTCCCTGCCCCAGATTAACCTCGACGGTGGTGGCATTTTTATTCCTGGAATATTTTGCCCTGAAATGAAAAAAGATACAAAAAGGAGATATTTAGGAGGAAGGAATAACACAAGGTATAAAGAGAGGGAGAGGGAGTGAGAGGCACGATGGTTTTTAGGAGACAAGACAAATCCCAAATTTTTCACTAGGGAAGCAAGCCTTGAGAAACACTTGGCATTTGTTTCCATTCACTTCTAAAAGTTATAATTTGACCGGAATCCAGACAATAGAAAGAGGCCCTTTCAGGCGACCAACAGGCAAGTTCATGGAAGGGGAAAGTCCCTCATGTCAGAGCTTGTATCTATCAAAGAAAGATTTTTAACAAAGGAAGCCATTTACTGTGTTCAAGCAATTTATTTACCCAAACGTTTCATCCTTGGTTTGTAACTTTCCAGGTCGGCTGCAAGGGTAGCTTGGTAATTTTCCAGTACTGTGTAATGGCCAACTTTTATTGGCTCTTAGTTGAAGGACTTTATCTCCACATCCTCATGGTCATATTCTCTCCTAACAGACACTTCGCCTTATATCTCCTTATTGGATGGGGTAAGAAGATTGACACAACCTTCTTTTCTTCTCTCTTTGCCCCTACTGTGTAAAACGGGGCCTTTGTATCTTAGCTCCTAGGTCTGGCCTCCAGAACTTGAGATCCAGCAACATGGACATATACGGCATATGTTGTGGCTGGTCAGCTGCTTGACTCTCTCACCCCCATCTCTCTTTCTGAGCTTCCAAACAGGCAGCAAAAATGGAGATGCACCCAGCTCCTGCTGCTGGTTGATGGGATGTGTCTGGCTGGGTGGTGGGAGTCACATGTTGTGCAGGCCTGACCTAGATACCGTACTTTTCCATGTATAAGACGCCCCCAGGTATAAGACACCCCCTATTTGGGGGGACTCGAATTGAAGAAAATGGGGGGAGATGACACAGAGTTGTTGAGGTGTTTGTGTGTGTGAAGGATTTCCCAGAGTTGCTGAGCTTTTTGGGGAAGGGGGGATTACCCAGGGTTGCTGAGCCTTTGGGGGGGGGATTGCCGAAAATCGCTCACCCGCAGGCCTTTGTTCCATTGCCAGCAGAAGCTGCCAATTGCCTGCCCAACTGCTGCAGCGTCAGCAAATCAACACCACCCATTGACACAGCAACCAACAACACACACACAATAGCTGCTGACAGCCATGGCAGCAGCCAATCAAACGTCCACCCTATGCACTATCCATGTATAAGGCACCCACCACTTTTAAGCATAATTTTTAAAGAAAAAAACATAAGTCTTATACACAGAAAAGTACGGTATTCAGATTGTTTGGTTGGTGGACCCAGAACTCTTGAAGATGATGTATGTGTGTATTTGTAAAGCCTAAAACCCCTGGAGGAGAGTTCCAGCATTCCTGGGAAGGAGGGAATCCTGAGACAAGCTTATCCATTCATTCACTGAATTTGTATAGCCACCCCATAACATGAATTCAATCAATACAACAACTGAAATGCAATATATAACAGGGCTTATCCACACTTACTCTCGTCCCGCTGCTTTGCCCCCCAGGGAAATTGTTCTTTAGTTCACAGTCAGGGCAAATGGCAATTCAGGTTTTCTCCGGGTTGACCTTTGCTCTGATTTAGCATGGATTTAGGGTTCTCCCTGGGAAAGGAACAGGGCAAGGAAGGAACTGCTTGGACTCGTGCCTAGACAGCACGGGTCAAGTGGGAAACTGCTCAGACCGATGCGTTCTAGAAATGGGAAAAGCAGAAGGGTGGACGAGCCCACAGTAAAGTGTATAAACTAAAATCACAGTTACCGTATTTTCACTCTATAGGACGCACCTGACCATAGGACGCACCTTGTTTTAGAGGGGGAGAACAAGAAAAAAAATCTCCCCCTCTCTGCTCAGCGCCCCTTCAGCGAAGCAGCAGGAGAAATGGAGCCCCTTCCATTTCGCCTCCTGCTTAGCTGAAGGGGCGCTGCACATTAGCTGAAGGAGAACCTACCCTTCAGGCTATCTTTGAAGCCTGGAGAGCGAGAGGGGTCGGTGCGCACCGACCCCTCTCACTCTCCAGGCTTCAGCAGAAGCAACCCGAAGCCTCCGGAGCGCAGTGGGAGCCAAGGATCCGAGAGCCAGTGTGGTGTAGTGGTTAAGAGCGGTAGATTCGTAATCTGGGGAACTGGGTTCGCGTCTCCGCTCCTCCACATGCAGCTGCTGGGTGACCTTGGGCTAGTCACACTTATCTGAAGTCTCTCAGCCCCACTCACCTCACAGAGTGTTTGTTGTGGGGGAGGAAGGGAAAGGAGAATGTTAGCCACTTTGAGACTCCTTTGGGTAGTGATAAAGCAGGATATCAAATCCAAACTCTTCTTCTCTTCTTCTGTATTCACTCCATAAGATGCACACACATTTCCCCTTAATTTTTGGAGGGGAAAATGTGCGTCTTATAGAGCGAAAAATACGGTAGACAGGTTGCATCACTATGCACAGTGAATCGCTATTCTGGAGCCAGATAGTATGAGGGAGCTGTAGCTTCATGTTGGGCTTCCTGCAGACAAAACATTTATTCCAAACTCGGTCTCTGGCATCTCCAGTTAAATGGGGTTTAGGTAGTGTAATGGGTATGGGGTTGCTTGTGCGTAAGTTGCCGCCTCTCCTGGTTATGTTGCCTTGTTAAACCTTTCTGTCTGGACAGCCCTTCAATTCGTGGCTGCCTCAGTCGCTAGCAGAATCCGTCAGTGGGCGTTTCTTAAATCTTTTCCAACATAAAAGTTGTTTGACACCCAGTCTCCTCCTACTCTCTCTGCGCGGAAGTCTTCTGCGCAGGGTGGGCGTGGGTAGCGGAGGACCCGTGCTCTCCCCGCTGGTGTCCGGTGAAGAGTCCTGGAGCCCTCTCGCCGATTCCCCCATCAGCCCCTCTATATCCCTGGTGTTGCGCTGATTTGCTTCCCCATCTGCAGAGCTGCCTCTCTCCCTGCTGGGCCCTTCTCCAGCATCATTTGAGAGCCTTCCCTCCGCCTCTAGCTCCGATGTCAGTTCCCTGACATCCAGCAAGGCTGACAAGGGCCTCAGCCTAAGACCTTACTTTTGATTGTTTCAACACCACAAATGTGGCAGCAGCAGCAGTCTCTCCCTCTCCTCTGCCACATGTTTAGCTACTTAAAACATTTAACTAAATTTAAGAAAGGATTTCTAACACTACCTAGCAATTAGTTCTTGCACCATGGGATATGTTTTGCATGTGATGCATTCTAATGTTGATGCATTGCGGAAGTGATCTATTTAATAATTCTCCTTTCCCTCCACATCGTATTCCACTCCCAGGAATCCCCACAGTGTTCATCATTGCATGGATTGTGTCTAGAGTCTATTTGGAGGACACTGGGTAAGTTTAAAAAGGAAAGCAAACTTGATGCTTCCACGTTTTATCGCCACGGGTCCTTTGGCAATTGTGCTATGTCCAATATTACCAATTCTTGGGATGTCAGACTTCCCTGAAGTGTCTATGAAACATTTCATGAGGCTCATTCCCACTCCAGGGATGAGGGGGAGTGACAGGTGATGAATGCATAATTTTAAAAATATTTTATATTGGCTGCTCTCTGCTACTGTATAGAGCAGACTTCCTCAACCATCCTGGGTGTGGTCTGCTGGGTACGCTAGTTCAACAACATCTAGAGGAGACCAGATTAGACAGGGTGTTAAGTGCTTGTCATACGTAGTTCTACACTCAACAACAGAACGTGGGATTTGCACGCAGGGTCAATCCTGTGTGGTTCAGTCAAATGCCTCATCACATATTTAATTTGGCTTAGAAGGCTTTAAAGGGGGATTCAACAACTTCAGGGGAGGCCAGGCCTTTCAGTGGCCAAAAGTAACAGTGGCTGTGGGGAATTTCTACTCTGTTCTTGAGGAGCAACATCAAGAGAGGGGCTGTCGGTTTGTTGGCTTCTCAGAAGCACACAGCTAGCCACTGTGTGAACTAACTCAAAGCCACTTGCGCACCCGGAGTGGCACACATGCCGTGCACGTGAGGGGGAGTCGCCCAGGGGTGGGACGAGCTGCCCAGGGGGGCAATTGGCATGGTGATTGGCGCCCATTGGGAGCGATCAGTGCAGTGATCAGCACAGCTATCCGCGCCCATTGGGGGCGATCAGCACCCGGGGGGTTGTGTGACAATTGGCGCCCAGGGTGTGGTGTGGCGATCCGCCTGGGGGGATTTTGTCAACCCCCCCCTCCGGGATGACACCCAGAATGGACCGCCCCCACCGCCTCCTCTTCCTAAGCCCCTGACTCAAAGCACATGGTAAATTCATCTTTTAATAAAAGTTGCTTGTTTTGCTAATACAGTGGATCACAGGCACCGGTTTGCTCCAAAAAGTGAAGGGGCCTGGTGTGCACATGTGACATCACACATGAGCCATGTGATGTCACACGTGAGCCATGTGATGTCACATGTGTCTCCCAACGCTGCACAAGCCAGTGCATCCTTCCATTAGGTCGTGCTAGATGCTGCGCAGGCAGGTGCGACCTCACTACTCTTGCAGGGGCTAAAGAGGGCACCCCCTTGGGACCCCCAAACCGCCAGCAAAGAAACCCCACCCCACCCCCAAGCCCTGTAAAAGGGGTGGACTTATCTGGCTTTCTCTAGCTTCTCCTGTTATTGAGAGTTCTACTACTGTGGCTGCCTCACTTCTGCCCATATCTCCATGATTCCAGCACTTACTTTGCAAGAGAAAATAGTGCCTGGTTTTGTTTTTTTAGGAGGTTTTGCCCTTTTCCAATTTGCTTGGCATTTTCAGTGCAGCTTCTCAATTTATTTACCGTATAAATGGGATTATATATCCAGGTGGATAATTTTTTCCCTCCCTTCTTCCCAATAGTTGCTGGGATACGAACGATCACAGCGTTCCTTGGTGGGTTATAAGATTACCCATCCTAATTTCAATTTTAGTAAGTAAATTCAAATGGCATGTTAACGCTTCGGTTTCACACTGTGATTTTCAGCTCTGTAATTCTGTACGCGTGTGTCAATCTGAGCAAAGTGCGCTATCATATTTTAACGTATTTATTTTATTTATAACCTACTTTTCAGCTCAAGGTTGATATGATCCATTAAAGCAGCTAGTATAAAATGTCCGTCAGAAAGAACTCCTGCTAGCACATTGAAATATGTTTTTTTTAATTCCCACAAAGTCCTAAAAACAACAGTGGAAAATGCAACGGGCCCCCCCCCCCCACACACACACCAGACACAGTCCTCAAATACTTAGTGGACCAAAACAGCCCCTGCCTGCTTTATAAAAGTTAAAATAGATGTAGCTAAATCAGCCTCCATTTGCAAGCTCACTTTTCATAGGGCTAACTATCCAGAACCAAAGCATTTTCTATGCCAGCTGGTGATGCTTCAAATACTTATCCCATTACATCCTGCCAGAGCCGTACCTTGTCAAACCTCCATCAAGGAATTTCATGTTTCAAAGGATTTTATTTTTTATTTGTAGGCATCTTCATACGTAGGTGTGTGTGTGTGTATGTGTGTGTGTGTTTGCATGAGTGTGCATGCACAATGCATTGCATTTTAATATAGATGTGTATAAATGCCCTCTAATAGTATGCTAAGAAATTTACAAAAAATTGTAAATACCCCCCCAAATATATATATATATATATATGTGTGTGTGTGTGTGTGTGTGTGTGTGTGTACACACACACACACACACACACACACACACATATATATATATATATATATATATATATATATATATATATGCAGGTTTTGGTGTCTTCGGGTGTCTTCCCGTGTAAGAGTTGGGGTGTCTAGGCGACGTTTCGACGAGGTCTCACTCGTCATCTTCAGGCTGGTGCTTTCGGCTTCTTGTTACTGGAACAGAGCAGGATCTCAGTGTTTGAGTTCCTATAAATACTGTTGAGGGGGTGTGGTGTATAGCCTCCAACGTTCTGGGCAGAGAGGAAGTTCCCAGGTTAGTGTGCCTTTTCTTCTTTTGTTCTTTAATTACTGAGGGATATCTTGAGTGATTTCTTGAGTGATATTCTGAGTACCACTTAGGTGGGTCATTAAGTGTGGATTAGTTGCTAAAGCTTTCGTGTCTTGACCTCTTGAGCTTGTGAAGAGTTTTTCTGAGAAGATGGCTGTACTGCACTTAGTTGTGCTCTGGCTTGGCTTCGTGTATAGGGGCGAGCTGTGGTTTTGTGCCCTGTGCCAGCCAGATCTGTGTAGGGATTGCAGGGGGGTGCAGCATCCGGAGGTGCCACTATGGTTTGGCTACTGGATGGAGTCTGTAATTTATCTGTGGAGAGGGTCTGGGTTTGGGTCTGGTGTGGTTGATTGGTGATGGCGTTCTGTGTGCCTCTGGTTCTGTTGTCGGTTTTTGTGGGGAGGGCTAATTTCCAGATGTCTGGCAGGCGGGACGTGTCGTCACGCTTGTTCATGTTGTGAGGGTGTTTCTCTATTTCGATGGCTTCCATGATTATTCTCTTGTGGTGATGTTCCATGTTAAAGAGCAATTTGGAATCTGCAAAATTAATTTCGTGTCCTGTTTCTTTCATGTGTTGGAAAAGAGAGGAAGTTTTTTCTTCTTTTTTGACGGCATTCTTGTGTTCTGTGATACGTGCATTTATTCGTCTGTTTGTTTGTCCAATGTATGTGGCTGGGCAGACTTTGCAGGGTATTTCATAGACCCCTTGGTTTTCCAACTGGATTTTATCTTTGGGGTTTCTGAGGATATTGGCTATTTTTTGGTTGGTGCAGAAGGCTGTTTTGATATTGTGTTTATGGAGGATTTTGCTAATTTTATCTGTAGTGCCCTTGATATAAGGAGATGAAGATGACGAGTGAGACCTCGTCGAAACGTCGCCTAGACACCCCAACTCTTACACGGGAAGACACCCGAAGACACCAAAACCTGCATTCCTGTACCCGTGAAAATCTACGAAAGCATATATATATATATATATATATATATATATATATATATATATATAGAAGCACTGTAGCTCTAGGCTGTCCAGAAACCATCTGTGCTGACCCTGTAAACCCTGATGGGTTTTTCTTTGTTTGTTTATTTGCTAATTAGGTCTTGGTGAACCCCAAGCTCTAATTAGCCTTGTTTATAAGTGACAGGCAAAAGGCACATTAATCGTGAATTAATTATGGATTCATTATACTCGATATCAATTGTGGCAGTTCTCTTCTTGTCCCCAAAAGTATAATGAGAAGATAGGTAGGTATTATTATTATTATTTATTGAATGTATATACCGCCCTATACCAGGAGGTCTCAGGGATGGTTCACAGAGTAGCAAGGTAGAGTAAAATTGTAGTAGGCAGGACAGGAGCGAACAGACGTCAGGCTTGTCAGGTGTAGTTTGTTATTTACTGGAACTCCCAAGATCTTTCAGCCCTTGAAATTACCCACCTGCACTCCCAAAACGTACGCAAACGTGGGAGGACAGTTGTAGCCCCTCTCTCTCTCTCTCTCTCTCTCTCTCTCTCACACACACACACACACACACACACACCCCTCTGCTTTCAGCTGAGGTTACGCCTCCATTCATTTATGAGACAAAAATATCTCACTTCTGGCTTAAAGTCCATAGGACACAAGTAAATTATAATTCAGTCTCCCTGTTACTTTTCACTGGGTGGTAACCAACTTTGCCAGAAGTCAAATGGCTGTACCTTGCCCTTTGGTAACACTGTCAAACTGAGCTGTTCGTTTCTGGTGCCGCTAATGGCTCTCGCCATTGATTCAGCGTGTTGGAAACATCTCCCAATAACATTTTGGCCATGGAAGAATCCTTCTTGGCAAGCTTTGGGCATTCCGTGCCGTGTTCCTCTTCTTGGTCTTTTAAATTTGAGATGTCCTGTACCAGCCACACTGTTCAGTACTTGGCACAGTGAGATTCTAACAAGCCAAAGAATTTGAGGCAAAGACTCAAACAGGTGAGAGACACATGATTAGGATTCAATAAATATGATTCCTGCATTGCAGGGGTTGGAGTACATGAACCTCGGTGTACCTTCCAGCTCTGCAATTCTATGATTCTCTGATTCTCTGTCCTTATGATACTCTTCCCCCACCCTGGTGCTCTCCAGAGGTTTTTGACTACAGCTCCCATCAGCCCCTGCTTGCATAGCCAATAGTCAGGTACGATGGAAGCTAAACATCTGGCGGGCACCAGATTGCAGAAGGCTGCCTTATACTCTCCTTCGGTGAAGGTGTTGTTTTAGACTAGCAAAAATCTGAACTGAGAACTATATAGGACTTTTTGCAGGCCTGCAGTTACAAATGACCTGCCTATCAAAGTCCTAGAATCCTAGATTTGTATAGTTGAAAGGGACCCTGACGGTCATTTAGTCCAAAGCCCTGCAATGCTGGGATATACAGGTGGCCCGTATGGGGATGGAACTCACAACCTTGACATTATCAGCACTATTCTCTAACCAACTAAGCTGTGTCCTATCCTGCCTTTCAGCTACAGCCCCCTAATGTGGCTTATGCTAAGCTTAGTGTTGTGTAGGGCTTAGAGCAGGGGTCGGCAAACTTTTTTAGCAGGGGCCCGGTCCACTGTCCCTCAGACCTTGTGGGGGGCCAGATTATATTTTGAATAAAAAAAAATTCCTATGCCCCAGAAATAACCCAGAGATGCATTTTAAATAAAAGCACACATTCTACTCATGTAAAAACACGATGATTCCCGGACCGCCTGTGGGCCGGATTTGAAGGCGATTGGGCCGGATCCGACCCCCGGGCCTTAGTTTGCCTATCCATGGCTTAGAGCAGCCTTAACCTGTGGGTCCCCAGATGTTGTTGGACTACAACTCCCATCACCCCTAGCTAGCAAGGCCAGAGCTAAGGGATGATGGTAGTTGTAGTCCAACAACATCTGGGGGCCCACAGGTTGAGAACCACTGGCTTAGAGCAGTGTTCCCCATCCTTGGGTCTGCAGCTGTTTTTGGACTACAACTCCCATCATCCCTTGCTAGCAAGACCAGTGGTCAAGGATGATGGGAATTGTAGTCCGAAAACAGCTGGAGACCCAAGGTTGGGGAACACTGGCTTAGAGTATCGGACTGGGGAGGTCCATATTCAAATTGTTGCTCAGCTACAAAGTTTACTAACTGACCATGGGCCAGAATTTTTAATCAGGTCCAGCCCTGCTATTAGAGTGAAGCAGCTTCCTCGTGTATCTTTTCATGTAGGGTATCATGAAAGGACTATAAATTGTTAGTTATTCAGTTTACTCTTATTGAACTTTTATTGCCAGGGAGAGGTGTGTGGATTTACTGGTGTGAATGCATGCTGTCTTCTAGGTGAATTTTGTACTTTTCATCAGCATTATAAGAATTCTACTGCAAAAGCTGAGATCGCCAGATGTTGGAGGCAATGACCAGTCCCAGTATAAGTAAGTGAAACTCCCCAGAAGTCTTTGTTGGGAAAACAGAAATTTAGGGGATCTCTGTTAAGCTCTGATTCATCCTTACTTTTTCGTGTGTTGGTTGTTTTTTTTTTTTTTAGGAGACTTGCAAAATCGACATTGCTGCTTATACCACTGTTCGGAGTTCACTACATGTTGTTTGCGGTCTTTCCGATTCGCATTTCTAATAACTATCAGATCATTTTTGAGTTATGTCTGGGATCCTTTCAGGTAAGATATATCCCAGTGTTGCTGTTGTTGGTGTTTAAACTGACATAGTTCATTATTTTTACTGAAATAGTTTATCGTTATGTTTAACTTATTAATATTTCCCATTTACAGGGCCTGGTTGTTGCAGTCCTATACTGCTTTCTTAACAGCGAAGTAAGTTTTTATATAGTCTCTTGTGGTAATAACTAAGGAAGGGCTATAGCTTACAGGTGCAACCCACAGCATTCTAGTTCCTTGAGCTTTCAAGGCTTTGTGAGGGACCCCACTTCTCTGCTAATAAAGGTCCTCTACCCTCCTGACCAGATCAGGCAGCTGAACCCCCACGGTAGTGTTTCCTGCGATAGGGGAGGTGCCATTTTGTGCCACGTTCACACCACAAATAGAAAACACTACAATACCACTTTAAACAGCCATGCCTTTCCCAAAGAATCCTGCAAAGTGTAGTTTGTTAAGTTGCAGTTTGTTAAGTGAGCCGAGAGTTGTTAGGCTACAGTTACCAGCCCATCTTTGTAGGACACTCTGGGAATTGTGAGGGGAATAGGGGTCTCCTAACAGCTCTCACCACCCTTAACAAACGGAAGCTCCCGTAATTCTTGGGTGTTTGTGGAGGGGAGCCGTGATTATTTAAAATGGTATCATAGTGCTTTTAAAAGATGGTGTGGCCTTCATTTCCCACAGTGCCCTGGAGCAATGCTGCACCAGGGGCATTTGGGGTAATTAATATGGCAACTCCACTGCTACCCACCATGACTAACGGGTAAGCTTGCCAGGTGTTGCCCAGATAGAGGAGGGACCCTGGAGAACATTTGGATGGGTATGGGTGGGTGCAAATTTGGATTCAGTTCTGACCAAGGATTCTTGGCAGCTCTGCTGTCTCTGGTTCAGAGGTATCCACTCTCAGCATTGTATATCTGAAATATCTTCCTGAAAAGGAATTATTATACAACCTTGCTGCATGTTAAAGCATTGTGTGTGGAGGGGGGAAGCATTGTTGACCTTTCCGAGCCCCCACCCTGACCCCCAAATTGATGTACACTTCTTATGAATGTGCACACCTAATACTCTGCGTGCTGGTGCACTCTGTTTACATTTAGGTACAAGGAGAACTGAAAAGAAAATGGCGGAGTTGGTGTTTGAACCAAAGAATGGGCCGAGATTACAGACTTCACAGCTCTTCTATTTCTCGGAATGGCTCAGAAAGCATCTCCCAGTTGCATCGTAATTCAGCGACTCAGTTTTCTCTCCAAACGGAAACCACAGTGATATAAGCCACGTGGGTGCCTGCAAAAGACTCAAGATTATAGGGCATATCGCTGCATTGTACAGCTCAGTCAGCGTGATAACATTTTATAACGTCTGTAGAGTTTTTACCCTGTTTTTGTCTACATGTCAAAATGTGGGAATGGCCTCGTGCAGGTCGTGGTATGCTTTGAGTTTAGCCTTAGAACTTGTTTTCAGCTGTAGGATTTGTGTGTCCTTGGACCATAGGAAGTGGTGTGTTTTGATGCATTTTTATTAGTTATCATTCTAATCCCTGCCAATTCCATGCTGAAAATAATTGGGATTTACTGGATTAAGAAAAAGAAAAGTTGTGCTGCCTCAGACCAATGTCCCTCTAGTTCAGCATCCATTTTTTCCAACAGCGTTCAGCCAGATATCTCTAAAAAGATCACAGCAAGACATGAAGGCAAGAGTCCTCTACTGTGGTTGCCCTCTAAAACTTGATAATTTTGGATTTGCACTTCCCCTGAACCGGGATGGTATATATAGGCATCATGAATGGCAGCCATTGGTACCCTAATATTTCACAAATGTATCTAATCCTCTTTAAGGTCATCTAAGATGCTGGCCATTGCCACACCTTGTGATAATGAGTTCCATAGATAAATTAGGTGAGGTCTGAAGAACTTCCTTTTGTCTGTGCTGAAGTTCCTGCCAGTCACTTTCAATTCATCACCCTCACATCTGAATCATTCTCCCAGATGCCCACTAAACATATTGCTTGCTTGTCCACGTTCCTTCAGCAAACACTTCCCCATTTGCATGAGGCCAAACATCGCCAGACTTAGGACCAGCTCTGTTACATAGATGCAGGTCGTGATCTCAACCCACATTGGAATGTAGGCCTCAGCCTGGTCCATAGTTTCAGAAGAAAGTGTTACTAGGCTTTGGTTCAAGGATGGAGAACCTTTGGCTCATGGACCTAATGAGGCCCCCCCAGACCAACTCATTTGGCTCACTAGTCCCTTTTGGCCAAGCCATATCGGGTAAAGGCGTGGGGGCTTGCAGACACCACCCTAGAACTGATGAGCAGCAGCTGCAAAATATAGCCCATGCTTGGTCCCTGCTCCTGCCAACCTAGCAGTTTGAAAGCATGTCAAAGTGCAAGTAGATAAATAGGTACCACTCCAGTGGGAAGGTAAACGGCATTTCCATGTGCTGCTTCTGGTGATCTTCAAAGTCTAATGACACTTTTAAATTTGGTGAACTCTAAGAAGCCTAAGGGGGTTGAGGCTTGGGTAAGATGTCATATACAGACCTTTGCCATGACTAGCAGAGGAAAAGAATTAAGGTTTTTGTAGGACACACAAACACACACACACACACTGCAGAATTCAGCTTGCGCAAACTTTGATTAATAGAACATCCTCGCTCTTATCACACACTGGCATATTTTTCCTCTGTTCCTACGGTTTGGCTGTGTCCTGAGTATTGATTGTTATGTTGCACTTTTAATTTGCAAATGGTTTCGCCATCATTATTGCATATGCTCTCTCAACAAGCCAGTGATGTCGGTCACTATTATTACCATTTTACAAATGGGAACTGCGGTTGGGAGCCAATGATTTGGCCTCAGGGTTGTGCAGTGAGTCTTGAGACAGAGATTGGAACTTGACAAAGGAGGAATGGTGAACCACACGGAGACAGAAAAAAGACTGTATAGACTGAGGTATGCGATACCTTAGAAACCATGGGCAAGGAACCTTATTAGCTGAAGGGACACATTCCCTTCCAGGCAACCTAGAGCTAGAAGTGGGTAGAGCCTGTTTCTTCACACATAACCTCTGTCCTCAATGTGGCTTTTTTTTTTTAGCTGAGCTATAAAAATCTTTGCCATCTTGGGAATTAGCTACTATATTGACTAAGGTAAAGGTAAAGGGACCCCTGACCATTAGGTCCAGTCGTGTCCGACTCTGGGGTTGCAGCGCTCATCTCGCTTTATTGGCCGAGGGAGCCGGCGTACAGCTTCCGGGTCATGTGGCCAGCATGACTAAGCCGCTTCTGGCGAACCAGAGCAGCACATGGAAACACCATTTACCTTCCCGCTGGAGCGGTACCTATTTATCTACTTGCACTTTGACGTGCTTTCAAACTGCTAAGTTGGCAGGAGCTGGGACCGAGCAACGGGAGCTCACCCTGTCGCGGGGATTCAAATCACCAACCTTCTAATCAGCAAGTCCTAGGCTCTGTGGTTTAACCCACAGCGCCACCCGCGTCCCTGCTATATTGACTAAGAAGGCTTAAAAGGATGCTGCAGTTTACAAAGAGGTTTATCCAATTCACTTTCAAAGCAGCCTTTGCCAACCTGGAACCCTCCAGATGTTTTTGGAGTACAACTCCCATCGGCGCAAGCTGGCTGGGGCAAGTTGGCTGGGGTTGTAGTCCAAAAACATCTGGAGGGTTCCAGGCTGGCAAAGAGTGATGTATTCAGACCTTCAGTTCTCCCATACCGGGTCCTTAATCATGGGAGGAGCCTCTCCTCTTGTTGGTAAAGTTATTGGACTTGTTTCTTCATCCTTCTTGGAATGAATGAGTGAATGAATGGATTTGCATTTGGAATAGTTGTAGGTGGGGTGAATGGCTGTCTTTTGAACACAGGGATGGGGAACCTGTGGCCCTCCAGATGTTGCAGCACAGCTGACCACTGCCTTTGCTCTTAGGAGCTGGAGTCCAGCTGGAGCGCCATGGCTTCCCCATTCCTGTGACGTTTCTCATTAAATTCTCCAAATACTCGTTTTGTGACTTGCGTGTTTTCACATACGCCATTTCCAATACTAATTTATTGTATGCATTTTTATGTTATGTCATCGTATATGTATTATGTTTTGCCTGTTGTTAAGGCTTCCCTTTTTGTCAGCTTGCTATTCAAATCTTTAATTTCAGCAGACAGAAAATGATGGTTTTATGTAGTGCTCTAGAGTGTTCACAGCACTTCACCTGAATTATTTCATTAATCTTTGCGACAACCCTGGGCTTTGGGTCCGTATTGGTATTCCCATACTGCAGATGGGAGACTGAGGCTAAGAGATGCCACCAAGGATGTCCATTGAGTCACAGCTCAGTTTCTTAATAGTGCAATCCTGAGCATGTTTACTTGGATGTAAGCCCCACTGACCCTTCATAAAGAGCAGCCATAGGCACTACACCAGCTCTGTATGTGCAGAGCGACTTCATTTTAATGCTTGCTATGTCCCGAACTCCCAAACATCTTGGAATAAAAAACATGGTTTCCAGATCAAATAGTGTGGGTAGCACAAGTCTTTTCGTGTAGTCAAAACCTGTCACGCTTTTGTGACTTCTTTAATGCAACAACTCTTCTAGCATACTTTGAATATCATTCTATATATATATAATTTTCTTTTCCAGTGTTTATGATATCTGCCAAGCGGGTTTCCATTCATGCTGATGTGCATTTGTAAAAAGTAAAAGAAGAGGTGGGGGGAGTGGGAGGGAACAAAACTTTTAACTATTGCTTAGGACACCTAGGACATAATGATGCAGACTGAAAAATAAAGCTTGAAGCAGAAGGCATCAGGCAAGTTACTTGTCCAGAGTCAGAGAACGGCACCATTTGGAGCAGGGGAAAGAGAAACGGATCAGGTTTGAATTATTCCTAGCATTAGAACACCTGATTGCTTAAGGCTCACCACAAAAAATAGCAATAACAATATATATATATATATATATATATATATATATATATATATATATATATATATATAAAAAATACCAGTTAACCAAAATTAATGTTCTTGACCAGCCACCAGTCTATATATGTTACAGGATCATGCACTAAAACCTTTCCTGGGCTGTAGGGTGTAGCATTGATGTTCTGCTTATTATCCTCGCTTACTTTTCACCCTTCTCTTCCCAGGCACGCTCAATGTCTGAGTTTTGTTTCCCTCCGCTTTTTCATTGCCCCAAGCTGTCCTCACGAAAACCTGCTCTTTAAAGCTGAATAGGAGCACAGGTCAAATTGGGGTTTCCACAGATGGATGTTTGCTCCGATTGAACTTTGTAGAATGAGTTTTCACAAGGAAAGCTCTGGAGCCAAAAAAATAAAATAAAAAATGGCGCTGGAACACACAACATTAAATTGTGGACCGTGCCTGGAAAGGGCAGTGGAAAGGTACGTGTGGCTACACCCACAGTAAAGTACAAGCATAATTGGATTCTGAAGGCCACATGGCTTAGTTCAGTTTCCATGTTCCTTCCATCGATGCTTCTGTGACTCAGAGCTAAGAAGAAGAGTTTGGACTTGATATCCCGCCTTTTACTTCCCTTAAGGAGTCTCAAAGCGGCTAACATTCTCCTTTCCCTTCCTCCCCCACAACAAACACTCTGTGAGGTGAGTGAGGCTGAGAGACTTCAGAAAAGTGTGACTAACCCAAGGTCACCCAGCAGCTGCATGTGGAGGAGCAGGGAAGCGAACCCAGTTCACCAGATTACGAGTCCACCGCTCTTAACCACTACACCACGCTGGCTCTTTCTTTCTGCCGTCCTTTCTTGGCCGACTCTTCTATGTCCTGGGTGGCTGTTGCAGATGTTCTTCTGAGTCACAGGCGCATATCTGCAGCCTTTTAAATCATAATCATAATCTTTTTATTTATACCCTGCCCATCTGGCTGGGGTTTCCCCAGCCACCCTGTGCGGCTCACAGCATATATCAGAACATACTAAAACATCGAATGTTAAAAACCTCCCGATACAGGGCTGCCTTCAGATGTGTTCTAAAAGTCAAATAGTTGTTTATTTGCTTGACATCTGAAGGGCGGATGTTCCACAGGGAGGGTGCCACTACCAAGTCGCCTGACTCCTAGTATGCCTGAGGTTTACTGGGTGGAAGGAGGGGAAATAGGTCACAGCAGCACAATGAGGTGCCTTAATATTTCCCATGCCAAACCTGCCATTCTATCAACCAACCCACAGTGTCTGCTTTCCAGAGGAGCCTTTCATTTTGCTCCTTTCTTTTCCCATCTCATCAGCTTGGTGCATTTTAAAGTGAGCTGACAAAGGACGCATTGATAGGCCATAACATTTTTGCAATGCGTCAAGTACAAATGCCTCTTCCTGCATGATTAATTCAGAGGCAGGGAGTGCGATATGTTCTCATCAAAATGGGTCATCCCAAGCTCGTGTCAAACATTTGGTTTTTTTACTGCAGCTTTCCCACCCAAAAGTCTACTTTAATGTTTCATAATTGCATGGTTGGACCTTGGTGTTTAGTATATCAGATTATAAATATTGCTGGAACTTAATGGGCTATGTAAATACCCTTACTGTAGTACCACTTTATATCTGTGGGCTGCTGCTTACAACTTCAGACCTAGCAGGGCCATTTAGAAAGGGGGGGGGGGAGAGTCCAAGAGGATCCCTTTATAATTACCATAAAAGGCATAAACTGAAAGGGGCTTTTTTTTTGTTTTGTTTTAACCTCCTGTCCTTATGTAGCCGTTGCAAAGGGAAAGATATGAAGCTGACAGGTTCTTATAAATATAAGCATGCCGTGTCTACACTCTTAAAAGAAAGGAGCGTGAGTGTGTTTATTTCTGTTGTCGCCTGTGACCACGTCTTTTCTAAATAATAGATGCAAATGCTGCACTGCTCTCCACAGGGGCTTATTAAAAAAAAAATTACCTCATACAATGACTTTTTTTTTTTTTTACCTCATACACTGAAGGATTAGCAAAAATTACCACAGGCAGCAAACAGCGTGGAGATTTCTAGAAAACTGATTCACAGGGAAAATAGCAAGTGGTGTTGTACATAGAGCAGGTTCTTAGAAGGCCCATTCGGCCCAACTTCACCACATGCAAAGAAATATGGACCTGTTTGTTTAGGCAAGCCCATCTAGACACATAGACACTGGTGTGTTTTCCAAATAAAATCACTGTTAATTACCCTTAAATGTTTCAAACTGTTTTCAATTGCTACTTTTCAAAGGTTCTTGTAAACCGCTTAAGAAGTTTTATGACGAGAAGTATATAGATTTCGTTAAATAAATAAAACTGGTGTGGAACTATGGCAATCTTATCTCCTGACTGGAATCGGGAGAAGCAGAAACCAAATCTGACAGATCCGTCCACCCCTAGCTAGGGCCAGGCTCTGAATCAAATGGCCCCCTTAGGCTGCAATAGTTTTCTGTACCCCAAAAAGTCTGTTCTCGACTTTTGAATACCTTGTTTTGCACTGCATTTGGGGGACCAATTCATGGGTTCTCAAATTGCTCACATAGTTTATATCCCCCTCATATAAGATGGTAAGTAAATTGATAGTAAACACCTCAATCTTAACCACTCACATGACCACCATGAGCAATGATGTTGTATATGCTTCTATTATTATTATTATTAGGAAGTAAAAATAACAACAGAGTGCTAGCCACGAACTTGGGTTTAGTTGGTGAGTGGATAGTTTATCCTGGACAGTCTCCCTACAAACTCCATACCCCAGGCAGCCACTTGGATTGCCTGGTCCTGGATTCGGCCGTGACTATGGCAACAGATGTAGAACACTTTTTGGGGGGGATGTGGAATTGACGTGCCAACAAACCACTATTTCCAGTCCCCTTCTCAGGGTGACCAAAGCAATTGGGGCTTGCACGATTTCCTTGCTGCCTTAAGGAAATAGTTTGTCTCTCTTTGCACAAACAAACATCTCTCTCTCTTACATCCAGAAAAGCAAGAGGCATCAGAGTTCAAGAAAGGCATTACGGAAAGGCAGAAACACTTTGGGTGTGAAGCGTGGCCAGCTTTTGGGAGAGGGAATATGTCATAGGGGAATTCCAGAAATGAGATAGAGAGGCTTGGAGGTTCCTCACCCCTGGTTAAGGGCAATGACAGCGTGATACTTTTTCTAGGTTGTATTTTTCGGACCACGGTAATTTCTGACAAACTGTTACAGCCAGACTATTACAGTGGTACCTTGGGTTACATACGCTTCAGGTTACAGACGCTTCAGGTTACAGACTCCGCTAACCCAGAAATATTACCTTGGGTTAAGAACTTTGCTTCAGGATGAGAACAGAAAATCGTGCAGCAGCGGCAGCAGGAGGCCCCATTAGCTAAAGTGGTGCTTCAGGTTAAGAACAGACCTCCAGAACGAATTAAGTTCTTAACCTGAGGTACCACTGTATTACCTAATACTTAACCCATGTGCCAGTCAGTGGCAGATAAGATCACATTATGCAGTTGAGCCTGTGGGCACTGTTCTTCAGAATTAGGTATTGTGGTAAATGGCTAAAATGCTCTTTTAAAATAGTAATGAAAATGATTCACGTGGAATGGCTTTACCTCTTGTGTGTTTTGTACCGAATTTAATATTCCCTGCTGGGTTTTAATCAACAGAGCCTCAAGAGAAACTGTCAGGATGTTCTGTCTGATACTTCTATCAGTTTTACTTTTCTTTTATCCTGTCGTATACAGTGAAAACCCTGATGTAAATGGATGTGACTTATTTTAGTTTTAATTTCACTTACGTATAGGAAAATGAATGTAAATAGACTGGCTTTTCATATTTGTAAAACTGCATTTGTATCTTCTGTTCTTTAATCTATAAAATATTCTACAAAATATATAATGACTTTCATTGAGGATTTTTCTGGTCACCTTATGTAAAAAAAAATATGATACTGTAGAGCTGAAAAAGGTTCAGAAAGGAGGCAACCAAAATGATAATGGGCCTGGAATAATTCCCTTGTGAAGAATTTGGGGCATTCTGGTTTAGAAAAAAGGTAAGACGATACATGATAGAGAGGATACATGATAGAGATGTATAAAATTGTGTGTTTTGTGAGAAAGGTGCATTGGGAGAATTTTCTATGGACACTCCAGAAGCAAATCAGGATGATTGCTCATTGTCATGTAATCTCCCCACAAACAAATCAGAATGAATGCTCAATAAAGACTTAAAAAAACGCAATACATATATATCCTGTTTCCCAGGCTGCTACCGCTCGGGAAAACAGCAATTGGACAAACCACAGGTCAATCATGTGCTGCCATTATGACATCATGTGATAGACAGGTAGGATGTCCCACCTACTTTCCATGGAGTCAAGCTGCCTCTGCAAATGCTTGAGAAAAGGAGGAAGCAGAGGAACCTGTTCATAAGTTCACTCCACATACTGATGCGTGAGGAAGAAACATGCCTTTAAATTGGTATTCTATATCCTGAGGGTATAGAATAACCTTGCCGACAAAGGTCTGTATAGGTCCTTATAGTTAAAGCTATGGTTTTCCCAGTAGTGATGTATGGAAGTGAGAGCAGGACCATAAAGAAGGCTGATCGCCAAAGAACTGATGCTTTTGAATTATGGTGCTGGAGGAGACTCTTGAGAGTCCCATGGACTTCAAGAAGATCAAACCTCTCCATTCTGAAGGAAATCAGCCCTGAGTGCTCACTGGAAGGACAGATCCTGAAGCTGAGGCTCCAATACTTTGGCCACCTCATGAGAAGAGAAGACTCCCTGGAAAAGACCCTGATGTTGGGAAAGATGGAGGGCACAAGGAGAAGGGGGCAACAGAGGACGAGATGGTTGGATAGTGTTCTCGAAGCTACCAGCATGAGTTTTACTAAACTGCGGAAGGCAGTGGAAGACAGGAGTGCCTGGCGTGCTCTGGTCCATGGGGTCACGAAGAGTCGGACACGACTAAACGACTGAACAACAACAAACCCTGAGGGTGCTTCCAGGTGGGGATTTAATATTTTAAATGGGTTGTTGAGATGTTGCATTGGTTCCTTCATTCATTTGCAACAGGTTTTTATAATTTAGCAAATTTGGCCTGGAAAGGGTAAATCCAGATTACCGTAAATGCAATGGGGGAAAACATGGGCTGCTAATTTGATGACAATGTTGTGGTGGCTCATTAGAAACACCATGAGGAAAGCTTTGCAGTGGTTGTTTTAATTGTAGTACAGGCACCCCAACAATCCATGTTACAGACAATTCTATTACTTGCAACTTTCCAAACACAGTTTACTAAAGCCATCCCCCTCCCACCTGCCAGAGAGAAACAATATGGATCTCTCTCCCTGCCAAATTAAATTACAGTAACAGAGCATGAAAGAGGCATTTAAATATGAATGCCAACCACCAGCCTGGAACTCAAATGCAGGCAAATTGAATTATTGAGATGAAAAGCTGTATCTGAACAAAGCTCTGCAAGTTCTTCACAAATGAAGTTCGGAACAGAAACTGAAGGGCAAGAAAATCTGCAGTCGTTTCACAGTTTGAGTTAAAAATATTTCTTAATAAGAGTTACTCTTAGGAGTTTGTCTTCTGTGAGACATATTCAAAAGGTTGCATTTCGAATCTATCCTAATCTGTAGTTGTGCATTGGTTCCTACATAAATACTAGGAATGTACTAGTAGATAGGTAGCCGTGTTGGTCTGCCATAGTCAAAATAAAAAAAAAATCCTTCCAGTAGCACCTTAAAGACCAACTAAGTTAGTTCTTGGTATGAGCTTTCGTGTGAAATTTCTCACCTTCTCACCCCTTGCCTTTTCCTGTAAGACCTATTACAGTCGTTAAGAGTCGTCAACAGGCTCTCTCAGCTATCTGCCTATCTCCCATTCCCACCACCCTTCTGAGTAACACCCCTCCCCACCTTCTCACTATATAGAAGGATCTGGCAACTTCTGTTTCAGTGTATCTGAAGAAGTGTGCATGCACACGAAAGCTCATACCAAGAACTAACTTAGTTGGTCTTTAAGGTGCTACTGGAAGGAATTTTTTTTATTTTGACTAGGAATCTACGTCAGACTTGGGCATTAATCCAAATCCAAACATTTCAGGATTATTGGAGGCGGAATGGGATTTGTACAAGGTGGCACAAACTGAAACACCTCAGTGATCCAGACATTTAAAAAACGTGGCAGGCAGACATCTGCTGAAAGTGAAAGTAATATCTCTAAGCTTACCATGATGTCATAACACAAGGGTAGCATGATGGGGAAAGAGAAATTAACCACCAAAATGGAAAGATGGGAAAAGACTCTTATGATCAAAGGGAATGATTTTTTTAATCAGAAATTCCTTTTAGTTCTCCTCATCCCAAAATCAACTACAAATATGCTCCTGGGCCCATTTTCTGCAATTTGGCAGGTTTCCTACCCAGTGGCACCTCTCTTGTGTCTTATCCCAGTAAGCAGCGGACCAAATCTTCCACTTTTCCACTCTCACAACTGCAAATGCTTCACAGCTTGTTTATTTTTGCACTTCACACCAACAAAATCAAGGAGCGGCTCAAATTTATCCTCCTTAGTCAGGTGGCCATTTCCACCTCTCATTAAACCTTCCCATAATGCATCACATCGGGAAAGAGAGCATACTTCCAAGTTGTCACAGCAAAAGTACTCAAGATTGATTTTCATAATGGGATAATAACAACCACATTTGATGAGTGTCCAGAATACCCTTAGGAAAACTCAAGTCCACACTTTTCCACCGGCTGGCAGGAACATCTCTGCCGATTATGGGCTAGCAGCCCACAACTGTTGCTGGATTTGGCTTCCTCCCCAAACCCTGCCTGCCATTTTGGTGTGCAAGAGTGAAAAGCAGAACATCTGCTCAGAGGAGGTATTCTTTAGAAGTCATGTGGTATGGGTGTAAAGGGTGCCTTTTTTCTTTTTCCTTTGTTCATTCTATTTCTGTAATAATTCAATTTAAAAAACAAAAACAAAAACCTTAATCCAGAAGTCACAGCCAGAACTTTTACTGCTGGTTTTGGCATAATCTAGTCAATGAAATCAGGGAGGTTTCTGGGTCACCAAATAGACCTAGCATAAGAGTCTATTGGTGGTTTTCCTATGCAGAAAGTTTGGGAGCTACTGAATTTCAGGGTCTTATCTATTGCTTCTAGGGGCACCTAATTCAGTTTTAATTGTAAGTAATGTGTCGGTTAAAGGTGTCTCTGTAAATATACTAGTTCTCCACAATCCTCTTTTGTGAGATTGTCTTTGGTCTTATGTACCTTCATTGCTCTCCTCTCATTATCTACTTGAACAAACATGTATATCTCTTTTATATACAACAAGACAATGCTCCTCCAGATATTACATTAGCCAGTCACAGATGAATTCATGAATAGTACAGTTGTGTTAATCTGCAAAGGTCCCAAACGTTGTCTAGGATGAATCACACCTTTCATCTGGGACTAACAAAGGGCAGAAGCATTTAGCTCACATCAGCCACCTGACCTAGCCACAATTAAGCACTTGTAAATCCCATTAATGTTAATGATTTTAATGGGATAAGGAAACATATATACACAAAGCCTGGTTGACTTGTGGCCCACTTTTGACCTGGATAGTGCTGGTCAAAGACCATTGCTACATTTATTTGATGTTTTCTGGACATAAGAGCAGCATTTGCACCTGTTCATGTTTTCTAGAGAAGAGAGAGAGAGAATATGAATGAATGAATGGCTATCATAGATAAGTCTTTGGTGCAAATCATGGCTATAGACCTATAGATCAGCCTCCTCCAAACTGGTGACTTCCAGATGTTTTGGACTACATTTCCAATCTGTTGGGGTTTTTTGAGGGGGTGGGGGTGGGATAAATAAAGGAGAATTCCTGGATGCCATGATCCAAGTTTGGTGAGAGAATTCCAGCCAAGATTTAAAATCTCAAAATATGCAGCAAAGTGTGGAAATATAGACTGTTAGACCTTTTAAATATACCTTCTCAAGTGAGTCCTGAAGCGTCCCCTTTAAAAGTTTGTTTCCAAAGTTTCCTACTTCTCCCAGCACAGGACATTGGGCATAATATTATGTTTGCTGACTGGGAAAAGTTATGGACCACCGGAGTGAGGTTTACGGCATGTAATGCCTTGAAAGAAAACATTATGAAAATGATATACAGGTGGTACATGACCCCAGTCAAGCTGGCAAAAATATATCACTTGCCTGATAACAAATGTTGGAAATGTAAGGAAACTGAAGGAACATTCTTTCACCTCTGGTGGACGTGTCCAAGGGTTAAGGCTTTCTGGGAAATGATCTACAATGAGTTAAAAAAGGTATTTAAGTATACCTTCCTTAAGAAACCAGAGGCCTTCCTTCTGGGCATTGTCGGCCAAGGGGTGTTAAAGAAAGATAAAACTTTTTTTATGTATGCAACAACAGCAGCAAGAATACTCATCGCAAAGTACTGGAAGACCCAAGATCTACCCACACTGGAAGAATGGCAGACGCAACTGATAGAGTACATGGAGTTGGCTGAAATGACTGGCAGAATTCGGGACCTGGGAGAAGAGATGGTGGAAGAGGACTGGAAAAAATTCAAAGACTATTTACAAAAACATTATAAACTGTATGAATGTTAGGAGAATGCACGATTGAAAGAAACACAGCAGCAGCAACTTTATTGTAAGACATATGAGAATAAGTGATGTTTAAGGAAATGATGAAATTTGAAGCAATATTATGTCCAAGCCAAGCAGTTTAATTTATGATAAAACCATTTAAAAGTTGGAACATAATATTTGAGATTTATAAAATAAGAATGGAAGTAAGGTAACAAATTGCTGCATATAATTACATGACTGAGAACGCAGGGAAGGGTGATGTGAGGAAGTCTAAAGATTATGAAAATATGATTTATGAATAACTTTATTTTATTTGTATTTTCTTTTCTCATTCTTTCTTTATCTTATAATCTTACTTTGATCTTTTTGTTTGTTATATGGTGATGGTACTTTATATGTTTGGTGGTTTGTTTGTTGTTTAAAAATTGTAATAAATATCTTTTTTAAAATATATATATATATACCTTCTCAAGTGAGTCCTGAAGCGTCCCCTTTAAAAGTTTGTTTCCAAAGTTTCCTACTTCTCCCAGCATAGAAAAAAACCCATGTTTAGTAAGTTAAAGATGCTTTACTTACAACCTCTCCAAAGGTCAGATTCATGTGCTTTCCCATTCAGCTTTCAGAAAAAGTTGCACAGACAGTAAAACATGGCTTACAAAGTGGTAAAAGTTCCTAGATTATTGGTATAGAAATTTAAGAGAGGCTTGTTAAAGCCATATTGCTGGAGGAAGCAGCTCAAGAGCTCCTGAAACACTAAAGTTCACATGTAGACTAGAGGAGAACAAAGACTTGATTATCTAGTTCTTCCCAAAGTGAGATGAAATGAACATAGCTAAGGCTGGCAGGACAGCTTAGTTTATGGTATTAACCACTTCATGCATTTATTAGACTTAAGCACGTTGCTTATATGAGATTGGTTACCCCCACACCATCAGCCCCGAACAACATGGCCATGCTGACTGGGGCAGATGTGATGATCCAATATCTATCTATCTATCTATCTATCTATCTATCTATCTATCTATCTATCGTCCATCATAGTCATTTTGACCTAGAGGGCTTTGTTACTTTACCAGGAATGCAACCCTTAATTTGTTCTGCCAAATTTAAATTGTATTGAGGACAAAAACTGTGCCTTGAAATAGAGTTATGGGAAGCTGTATTCTGTGGTCCCATTAATCTAAACTTTCGTATAGCTGGCTCTCCTTAATTCCATCCATCAGATCCAGTGAGCTATGTAAGGAAGGGAACCAATTTTCCAGTGTTTTGCATGGATTCAAATGCTTTCTTCTGACTCAGAGTGTTGCAAGGTTTCTCCAGAACTTTGTGTGGCTGGCTCATTTCCATTGCTTCCCACAACTTGGCCGTGGCTCACCCTTCCTGAATTGGGACCATTGTCTCCAAATTGAGAATAGGAACTAGACTATTGCCTTCCGTTGCAACAGACTGCTCCCGTTCCTAAAGGCAGGTACATATCTGAAATCCAACTAAAAAGGAACAGAGTTGAAAAATCCCTGTAAATCCCTGCCCTTTGCAGGGCAATGACTGATATCCTTAAAAGGTAAACACATACTTACATTCTTTGCAAAAAGCAATGCTTAATTTTATAAACAGCAGCCTAAAGCAACAACATCAGTTTGTCTCCAGCTTCTAATTTTACAAGGGAATTTGTATACGTTTCTCCAAACTCTTGATAAACCTTTCCCCAATAGAATTCACTTTATAGCTTAGCTGTTACATTACGCCATGTGAGGTTCCTAATGCAGCTGTGTAAAATGCTGCCAGTTTCTGCTCTTGTCTTAATATGCCCCTGGTTTTCATGCATTTGCTACACTTTCCCCCCCTTGGGATCCCAATCTGCTGCATTGCAGCTCTATCAAAGTGCACCTGTTGTATCTGGGATGGCATATATCTCTTCTCTCTACAGCTATCTAGAGGGCCATAGCTCTGTGACAGAGCATCAGCTTAGGATGCAGAAGGTCCAAGCTGCAATTCACGGCATCTCCAGGTAGGGCTAGGAGGAATCACATCTGAAAACCTTGGAGAGCCACTGCCAGTGAAGACAAAACTGAGCTAGATGGACCAGTGGTCTGGCTGGTAGTGTTCCATTGGGAGGCAATGGAGAGAGCATTCCAGGAACAGCTGTGCACCCACATGATCTTAAGCACTCTCATTCCCCCAAAACACCTTCAAAATGGACCCAAAATTACACCAGTTAGGGCTTGCCGACCAGAAGGTCGGTGGTTTGAATCCCCGTGATGGGGTGAGCTCCCGTTGCTCGGTCCCAGCTCCTGCCAACCTAGCAGTTCAAAGCACATCAAAGTGCAAGTAGTTAAATAGGTACCGCTCTGGCGGGAAGGTAAATGGCATTTCCGTGCGCTGCTCTGGTTCGCCAGAAATGGCTTAGTCATGCTGGCCACATGACCTGGAAGCTGTAAGCCGGCTCCCTTGGCCAATAAAACGAGATGAGCGCCGCAACCCCAGAGTCGTCCGCGACTGGAGCCAATGGTCAGGGGTCCCTTTACCTTTACTTTTACCTAAGAAATATGCACAACTTGCAGAGCTAACATACAGAACAAGAGAACTGGAAGAACATATGTTTAAAGAAGACTGGAAAATGTTTATTGAATATATGGGGGGAATTGTGTACACTTGAAAATGTTGGCAGCATTAAGATTAATTCAACAGTGCAAATATGTTTTGATGGATGTAGTAATGGAATACTGAATGGTTTAGTTTATATGAAATATGCAGGGATTTATGGTACGCAAAATGAACCATGGAAAGTGAAGCAGGGAAGTTTTTGATATTTTAAGGTTGTTTAAATGAATACAGTGGTACCTTGGGTTACATACGCTTCAGGTTACATACGCTTCAGGTTACAGACTCCGCTAACCCAGAAATACTGCTTCCGGTTGAGAACTTTGCTTCAGGATGAGAACAGAAATTGTGTGGTGGTGGCACAGCGGCAGTGGGAGGCCCCATTAGCTAAAGTGGTGCTTCAGGTTTAAGAACAGTTTCAGGTTAAGAATGGACCTCCGGAACGAATTAAGTACTTAATCCAAGGTACCACTGTATTCTAAATTGTAAAACAGAAAATTTAATAAAAAATATATTAAAATTAAATAAATTACACCAGCCCAGTAGTTTCCCTCCCACTGGAATCAACAGGAGGGGGGAAGCCTGTTCATCTATCTTCTCACCTGGCTGAAGAAAGCTGGATGGGCTATTGACATGGTGGTTGTTCCAACATGGAAGCTCTCCAATTTCACCCACTCACTACACACAATAGGACTGATCCGCTCAGCTGCAACCCTACAGACACTTACTTGGGAGCAAGCTCCACTGAACTCAATGGGACTTGCTTCTGAGCAAGCATGTGCAGGATTTTGCTGCACAATTTAGTTAATAAGATTAGAGTCCTAGCAATGATGTCAGTATCATTCCGCAGTATTTGGTAGGCCCGTCAAAGTGAAAAATGAGAAAACGTGCTTGAGAACAAGCAAAGGCCCAGTATTACAAGAGCAGTTAAGTTCTTGAGCGTTCTCCAAATGAGAATGCAATCCCTGGACCTAAACATCAAAAGTTTTATTGGCCAATGGGATTTTTCTCCCGTATACTTGAAATCTCTTCTTGCAGTTATTTGTAAAAGAACAGACAACTTGTTCTTGGCAACAATGTAACAACCCACAGCTAATTATAGACCTGGCGCATGTTTTGAAAAGATGAAGTCACCTACTTAATGCAGTGCTTGTCAGAAACTTCACCTGCCCTGAGAGATTCTGGGGAAGTCTTCTCATGCAGTAGGAAATCACTGCGCATCACTGCAGGTCTATCAACATGTCGCTTACATTGCAGGTACTTTTAGAAGTCAAACCCAGCCAAGTGCTCAGTGTATTCCAATGTAACCTTCAGCATATTGGGTTGTAGCCCACTGAATTTTACTCAGAGTAGACCCATGGAAAGTAATGAAACTAACTTAGCCATTTCAGTTCCATACTCTTAAAGTATGACTAATATTGAATGCAACCTGTTATGTGTAATCCAGGGGTTTTCAACTTTTTTGAGTCCACGGCTCCCTTGACCAACTGCATTCTTTCTGCGGCACCCCTGTGGGGCTCAGGAGCCCAGTTTGTTGCCCCCTACCTGCCGAGCTGGCAGCCTCTCACCCTTTTTTTGAACACCCTCCCTGTGGAGTGTTCCCTCAGCCTCCTCTCCCCTCTCCTTGGGAGTCCTCTGGGCAGCTGCAGATGCCTCTCCTGGTCTTTGAGCTGCTCCTCTGCCTCAAAGAGAAGTGCCTCCTCACACTGCCCCACAGGGGTCTGGGAAGCACCCCCTGCCAAGCCCCAGAGGCACCATTTGCCTGTGGAGCTTGTAGCCAAGGCTGCCGCAACAAACAACTGCATAAGCCTTTGGGAGGCAGAGATGCAAGAGGGCATCAGAGGAGGGAAGGAAGGAAACAGAGGCCAGTGTTGCCCATGGCACCTCTGACCATCATTCAAGGCACCCCAGGGTGCCACGGCACACTGGTGGAAAGCCACTGGTGCAGGTTTGTAGCTAGACATCAGCATGGTGTAGGTTTGAGGACAAAGAAATGTAATACAGTGGTACCTCAGGTTAAGTACTTAATTCGTTCCGGAGGTCCGTTCTTAACCTGAAACTGTTCTTAACCTGAAGCACCACTTTAGCTAATGGGGCCTCCCGCTGCCATTGCGTCGCCAGAGCATGATTTCTGTTCTTATCCTGAAGCAAAGTTCTTAACCCGAGGTACTATTTCTGGGTTAGCGGAGTCTGTAACCTGAAGCGTATGTAACCTGAAGCGTATGTAACCCGAGGTACCACTGTACCTAAGAACATGAAGGAAACTGTACTTGTTTTCAAAGGCTTATGTGCTTTATTGAGAAGCGCAGTCTCAAAAACTTCCCATAAAATCCTTGGTAATGATCCAGACAAAGCAAAGCATTTTAAAATCTCACTGCTTTAAATGAGGAAGATGTAAGCATTTGGCTACCTCTGCTACTGAACTCAAAGGGGCTGAAAAATGCTCCATCTAACTAGTATCTAGCCAGTCAATAGTAAGACGAAAAAGCTAGAACTTTGAAAAATATTACAACAGTGTATGAAAATGAGAAAAATAGATTTCAAAGGATAGATGTTAAAGGAGTATATTTAATAATCTTCTGCAGTGAACCACTGGGATAGCTCAATTGGTAGAGCACAAGGCTCTCAATCTCAGGGTCATGGATTCAAGACTCATGTTGGGCAAAAGATTTCTGCATTGCAGAAGGTTGGGCTAGATGACCCTCATGGTCCCTTTCAACTCTATGATTCTGTGACATGAAGAATAGCATTGTATCTTTTTGCACAACACAGGTCAGTCCAAGTAAGGGCCAAGCAAAGAGAACAGGAGGTGTCTATGTCCAAGCAAAACCATAGTGCTGATTGTTTATGAGCAAATCCCAACATGCTATGCCTCTTCCTAATGGGGAGGGGGGGAACATGAATGCAAAAAGATAAATCTTTTAACAATAATGTAATGGGTGATCTCCAACTAGATTTGAGCAGTCCCATTGAAATCAACGATTTTACTCTGGGTATTACTTAGCTGCATTGTACACTCACTATAAAGTCATTATTTTAGCTTCCACTTTCCTGCTTGTTTTCTTTTTTGTTTCATTTTGTCTCTTTTTGCTCACCCTTTCCATCCAGCAGGGCAATAAGATGGTTTTATAACCGCTACAACTTAATGTTAACATCTCCATCCTACAGCAATTGAGGCTGCAATCCTATATACCGGTCTTCCCTGACCTGGTACGTATCTTCCAGATGTTTGGGGGGAAGGCAGGGGCTTATTGGAGATGTCATCCACAATCTGGAGAACACCAGGTCAAGGAAGCTCAATTTGGAATTATCCTTGCGTAGAAATGTAAAGCACCAAAACGCATTTCAAAAAAAGCAACCTGTCCAATTTATGAAACTAAAAAAAGGGGAGCAAATAAAGAAAGGGCTTAGCATGGAAGCATGTTGGAGTTTTGGGATTTTGTTTTCTCATCAGGGAGAGGGAACATTTGGTCCCCTCCAGACGTTGCTGAACTCCAATTCCCATCAATCCCAGCCAGCATAACCAATGGTCAGGGATGATGGGATTTGTAGACCAACAACATAGGGAGGGCTGTCGATTCCCCATCCCTATTTTAGATGATGCATTCGTCTTGCATCAGGCATAATCTCAGAAGAGGAATTCCTTGTTCTTTCATTCAAAAGAAGGGATGCCTCTTTTAAGATGGTGCTTGACACCTGCAGTCGTGTGTGTACACCTGTATTACTAAAGGTAAAGGGACCCCTGACCATTAGGTCTTGTCATGACCGACTCTGGGGTTGCAGCGCTCATCTCACTGTATTGGCCGAGGGAGCCGGTGTACAGCTTCCGGGTCATGTGGCCAGCATGACTATGCCGCTTCTGGCGAACCAGAGCAGCGCACGGAAACGCCGTTAACCTTCCCACCGGAGCAGTACGTATTTATCTACTTGCACTTTGATGTGCTTTCGAACTGCTAGGTGGGCAGGAGCTGGGACCGAGCAATGGGAGCTCACCCTGTCGCTAGGATTCAAACCGCTGACCTTCTGATCGGCAAGTCCTAGTCTCTGTGGTTTAACCCACAGCGCCACCCATGTCCCGTACACTTGTATTAAAAGCCATTAATACTTTTTATTTTATTATTTTTTTTTCTTTAGCAAACTTTTATTTCTCTGCCAACAAACTCTTTTAGTTTGGATCACACTCAGGATAAATGTACACACGGCAAAGTCATGGAAGGCGAACAGTCAATGAAGGTTCGGTCCAGGAATTTGAGGTTACAAAGGAAAGTTCTACTCAACAAGTCCTTAAAAAGTTTTGAAGAAATAACCGTGCACCTCCCTTAGAATTAAAAAAATTCTACCTGAGTATCAAAGGGGAGGAAAAGCATAGAGAGGAGAACAGACAGTGGAACAAAGAGGGCATGCAGCAATGAGGAAACATCCATTTCGACAAGCGGCAGAAATTTAGCCTTCCTGATCAGAGTGTGATCAGAGCTGTGGAGTATGCCTCAGTGGCCATTCTTGAGGTTTTCTGCTTTAGGATCAGGTTCTGAACATGGCTGTGTGTGCGCGTGCACACAACTGCTTCTTCTACAGTCTTCCCCAACCTGGTGCCCTCTAGCTGCTTCAGATGGTGAGCCCAGCAGGGCCTTATGGAGTGATTTAAGAAGTGGGGTCCCCAGTGGGATGAACGGTATTCTTCCTCTTACAAAATGATCAGAGGGCATTTCAAAATCCATTAAGATAAAGAAAACAAAAACAAAAAAGCAACTCCCACTGAAAATTTCAGCAGTAGCTGCTCTCAAAACCAAAAGCAGACATCGGCGGGCCTCTCCCAACCCTGGGCTTTAAGAAAAAGGCAGCGAGAACTAAGCTAGACTGTACAGAAGAAGCAGATTCACTTCTCTTTTGCATAGTTTATTCTGCAGGACACAGGAAGGAAAACAGGGAACAAGTGGGTATGCATAGCGCTGAACCTGCCCTGACCATGGGAGGCCTGCTGGAGATGATCCTCTCTGGTTTCTGAGATCCTCACAGTCTCTGCTGATGTGCTTACAAGGTTACCTTATCAGCCATAGGAACTAGAAGGCTTCTCCTCTGGCTTCTCCTCAGATTGCATAAATCTTTCGCCTAATACTTTTTATTTTAGATAGACTAAAAAGATGACACAGTCAGCAGATTAAAAAAAAAGTATCAATGACTTTTAGTACACCTGTATTAAAAGCCATTAATACTTTTTTAAAAATCTGCTGACTGTGTCATCTTTTTAGTCTATCTAAAATATTTCGATAGATTAATGTAACTAATCAGTCAATTAAGAAATACAGCCCAACAGTTAAGTCAATTACAGCACAATTCTGTATGTGTCTGAAGTATGCCTTGTTGAGTTCAATGGGACTTGCCTCCAGGTAAGCACTACAGCCAGAGCCGTAGCTGGGTGATCTTGCGCCCCTGGCAGAACCTTCCAGATTGTGCCCCCTAGCCACAGACAAATTAGCTCTTCTTTCCACCTCTCCTCCAACCCCCGCCCCCTCCAGCCATTCAATTCACCCTCTATTTAAAACCATTTCTAATGAGGCAATAGTCAATATTCATATTTATGGACATATTTTTAGCTGATTTTGCACCACTCCCCAATCACCTGTGCCCCTGGCAGGGGCCCACCTCGCCACCCCCTAGCTACAGCCCTGGCCACAGCCATAGTTTTTCTTCATATTTGGGAGTTGGAAGGGACCACAAGGGTCATCTAGTCTGACCCCTACAGTGCAGGAATCTTTTGTGGGTTGTGATACATAGGCAGCAGTCAAATACAACATTCCTTGTTTTCCTAGAGTGGACATGCAAGGGGATGTTGGGTCCAGCCAGTCGGAACTTCCTGTTTCCTCCTGGACTGGGACATACTTCCTCTTGCATGTGACTAGAGGTGGGCATGACCTTACCTGTGCAGGTAACAAAAGCACAAGGCACACAGCCCTCCTCCCTTCTTTTCCATCTTCCTTTCATTGTGTGAACTGCAGTGACTTCCAGTCTGCAGTCACTGGGATTAAACTCCCCCCCCCCCGGCCATATGGGGTAGATCCACATGTATATACTTTGTAACTAAGTCTGCCTTCTGGGATCCAATTGAACAACATATGAGTAAACTACTTTTATATACTTTTGCCCAACATGGGGCTTGAACCCTGAAATTAAGAGTCTCTTGGTTGCATTGGATTTGAACCTGCAGCTTTTTCTCTCTTCCTTGTCATTGTACTACTTATAATATGTGCCCTCACAAGTCAGAGTTGCCTGGAAAGTCGGACAGAGCCAGACAGCCCTGCCCACGAACCAGCGGCAGGCTCATTCTTCAGCTACAGTGCAATTAGCCCTAGACTGCATTTTCATGATGAAAGCAGGTGGACAGGCTTCTGGTATGTTCCAAATCTGCAGCTTCAGCTTCCATTAACTAGTTCTGCATTTACCCAATTTTGCTCATAGGCCAACAAGAGAGATTAGGCATAACAGCTCAAGCACAAATGACTCTTGCCTTTAGATTAGAAGCTCCCTTGAGTGGCAGCTTTGTGGCAAGGTTTCACACGCACGTTACTCAAAAAGGAACCAAAAATATCTTCTTGACATCATAGGAAGCACATCTAGGAGTTCTGAGGTTGCACACTGTTTAGGCTACAATCTGAGGCCCCAATACTTTGGCCACCTCATGAGAAGAGGAGACTCCCTGGAAAAGACCCTGATGTTGGGAAAGATGGAGGGCACAAGGAGAAGGGGACGACAGAGGACGAGATGGTTGGACAGTGTTCTCAAAGCTACCAGCATGAGTTTGACCAAACTGCGGGAGGCAGTGGAAGACAGGAGTGCCTGGAGTACTCTGGTCCACGGGGTCACAAAGAGTCAGACATGACTAAACAACTAAACAACAACAACAACAAATCTCTCAATGGCCCATCTTTTGTTATGTCAACCACTTGGTCATTATCAAGCGATCACCTCATGAGGAAGCTGGCCTGTGCTATTTCAAACTCTTCCTAGAATCAGGAATTTAGAGGTTTGCTTGAATTCTAACCCTTTACTGAATCCAGAAATTTAGGGGAACGCCTCCCACCCCCCGCAAATTCATAACACTTTCTATCGGAGGGGCATGTGCCCAGGCGCATGTGTGTGCAGAATGGTGTGCTGAATTTGTGCCTCGTACAAACAACTCCAGTTCAGTTAGCACAACGGTTTTATCTTTTTTTTCCGGAAAACGCACCTCATCATTTTGCCAGCATGTACTGAATTTCATCCTCTTGGAAATGCAAGCATTTTGGCGGAGAGAAGATAAGAGCTTTTGTACACAATGATGTCACATGCAAAACTGAAAATAAGTCTTCTGGTGTCAAGCATCGCAGAACGTAAACCCTGCAGGTCAGCACTGACTCATTACTGAGTGTGCCATTAGCAATTTCAGCCAGGGCACTTCACCACAGCCCTAAATTTTATTGGCTCCAGATGTGTACGGAGAGCCAAACCGCTGCTGCTAGATCTGCTATATTCTCCAGTTTGAGCAATTCATTGTTGAGGACAGCCCCAGGAGATCTGTACTTGCCCACACTTTCATAGAATCATAGAGTTTAAGGGACCCCCAAGGTCACCTGGTGCAACCCTCTGCAATGCAGAAATCTCAGCTAAAGCACATCTATGACAGATGGCAATCCAACCTCTGCTTAAAAACCTCCAAGGAAGGAGTGTCCACAACCTCCCAAGGGAGACCGTTCCACTTTAAGCAATTAGACCTGTGTATTTGGGTGTAATCTTAATGTATGGTTATGCTCCCCGCAATTGCAGGAACACAATAAGATCTCTGGTGGGTCAGACCAAAGGCTCAGGTAATCACACATTCTGCTTTGACAATGGCAACCCAAAAATCTATAGGGTGTCCATACACAAAACATGAGTGCAGTTGCACTCTCCCATTCATGACCCCCAGAACTGGTATATGTAGCTGTTATGTACTGATTGAATAGGATCCAAATGCAGCAGTCTGATGGGTCCTAAAACAATAGGGTCCAGAATGCAGCAGTCTGATTGGTCCTAGAACAATAGGATTCAGAATGCAGTAGTCTGATTGGTCCTAGAAGAATGCAGCAGTATGATTGGTCCGCAGGAGCCACCCAATCCAGCTCCAGGTGGAAGTGAATCCGCAACCTGATTGGCCTACAGGAGAATCCAGGAATTAGCCAATCACGTGCGGCCCATTGTGTAAATAATGTATATAAAGCAGATATTTTGGAGGAACATTCATTCCTCACTACTATGAGCTGAATAAGGAGCATGAAATCCACTCTCAAATCTGAGTATTTTTCAGTAGCTATCATCATAACTAACAGCAATCAATCATCTTAGCATCATCTTTAGCTGGGGCGGGAAAGTAAAGTAATGCATGCCCCACCTTTTCCAAAGTTTTTTGGCAACAATCTCCCTAACCAAAGAGGTAAATGGCAACTTTCCCACGCAGCCTGCAGAGAGCTATTAATAGTTCAAATGTGGGATAGAGTATTATGAACAGGACTAGTAGCAAGGAGTGGGGCAGGATTGGAGATGGGTTTTTGCTAATTTCCAAAGAGATGTCACATCAAAGTTCACATCAGAGCACATGTACTTTTCTTGCAGTTGCCTTTGGGAAGGAAAAAAACAACACTTCACAATATAACATTCCTGGGAAGGGACACCACGCAGCTTCAGATAATAAATCCATTTCCTCCTCCTAAATATTTAGGATTTTTAGAATTGTTGCAGAAAACTTACTCAAAAGATGCTGATAACAGGTTCAAATTACTTTATGGGTCAGTCCTATGGTCCAGGAGCGGTGGTGGAGAGACTGCTCCATTTTATTCTTTAATGATATTGAAACTGTCTAATGATATGTTGAGCAGATGAGGCCTCAGTTTGATTGGTTGGCTATGGAGTTAGAATAGAACTAACCTTCACATCAAAATAAGAATAGGTTTAATCTAAGAATTATCCAATATCCAATCTTTATCATATGGAATGTTATTGGAATGATGAAATGAACTAAGCATGTTAGGTTTCGTGGTTTGCAATCCAAATGATCACTTTTTATACTGTCCCGGAACACTTAATCTAATCAGTGGGTTTAACCTCAGAATATTGCTATCAAAACTATTGGTGAAAGTAATTGTTGTTCTGTAAAATATTAATGGGTAACTGCAATTTGGTTTCATACAAAAGACTAATACTACAAAGAGGAGGGAAGCCTTGTAGCTCAAGACATCGTAGTGTTTGCTTAACGTCCTTCTTTGTGGAATGGGAAATCAGTGAGCCCACTTGGGCTTGCCAATCAGAAGGTCGGTGGTTCGAATCCCCGCGATGGGGTGAGCTCCCAGTGTTCAGTCCCAGCTCCTGCCAACCTAGCAGTTCAAAAGCACGTCAAAGTACAAGTAGATAAATAGGTACCACTCCAGTGGGAAGGTAAACGGCATTTCCTTGCGCTCCTCTGGTTTTGGTGTTCCATTGCACCAGAAGCAGCTTAGTCATGCTGGCCACATGACCCAGAAAAACTGTCTATGGACAAACACCGGCTCCCTCGGCCTGTAAAGCGAGATGAGCGCCGCAACCCCAGAGTCGTCTCCGACTGGACTTAACTGTCAGGGGTCCTTTACCTTTACCTTTTTTAGCGTAGCTTCAGTGTTAGATAACAGGCCAACTTAAACTTTGCCTGCATTGTATGAACATGTACAAAGTGTTTTTGGAGGAACTAGGAAGGTACAAAGGAATATGGTGCTTACTAGATTCTTTGCATATGATCAGCTCAGTCAGACAGTGCCAGGGAACATGAGTGATTATGAATAATCTATTTTTAAAAAACTCTCAATCTAAGAGCGTATACACAATGTGTGTTAATGTACATTTGGTGCTGAATGTGGGAACCTTTTGGGGGGTGCTGTACGCACAACAACATCCCCGTGTCATCCCTGACTCACAATATTTGTTGATGAAAAGTGCATTCTGCTGGAAGTTTTAATCTGTTTTGAGGGCCAGGTCTTTAGCCATACCAATCTTTTACTGGACTGAAGCATATAAATTTGAAGTTGTCTACCTACCCCAACAAATTTAGGAATTCCTTTATAGTCCTTTAGGAAAAACCAACCTTTCCCCCTCATTAGCCTCGAAGCAAATACCTATTTTCTGCTCCACATGCTCTGGAAATGTGAAGGGATAATGGACTCCTGACTAAACTAATGAACTGAAACCTCTTCGTGCTGAAGAGGGAAGCGGTGGGGCCACCATAATAAACCGCTGTTATGAATTACTCAGGTTAAAATAACTCGATGGAAATGCAGTAGGAACTTCTGCTTTAATCAGGACCAAAAACAGGTGGGGGGAGGTTTCCTGTTCACTTTGCAGTGCCCTAGTTTTAGCAGCAAAAGGATCTCTCTGCATTTGCCTGTGAGAACAAGCTGGTAAATACCGACATTTCCCTCATCGTCTGAGAACTGCAATAGATCTGAGAATCCAAGCAGAAATGAAAAAGATGACATGTTTTGAAGGAAGAATACAACCAGAGGAAGACGAGGAATTAAAGGTGGCAGGATTAAGTGAGCTTTAGCCCACAGTGTTTGGTATAGGGACTCTATATTAAAAATAAACGAAAGAAAGCCGAGTGTGTGGGCTCCTTGCTCTGCAGGGGAGTGATGAAAGCAAAGGGGCAGATGGTGAATTTCTTTCCCGTGACAATGACCCTTAAGAACATAAGAGCCTGCTGAATCAGGCCAGTGGCCCATCTAGTGCAGTATCCTGTTCTCACATTGCCAACCAGATGCCCGGGGAAACCCACAAGCAGAATTCGAACACAAGAGCATTCTTTCCTATGGGTTTCCAGCAACTGGCATTCAGAGGCATAACTGTCTCTGAAGATGAACGCAGTGCATAGGCATCACAGCAAGTAGCCATTGATAGCCTTTTTCCTCCCTGAATTTGTCTGATCCTCTTTTAAAGCCATGTAAGCCGGTGGGCAGGGACGCGGGTGGCGCTGTGGGTTAAACCACAGAGCCTAGGACTTGCCGATCAGAAGGTCGGCGGTTCGAATCCCCGCGACGGTGTGAGCTCCCGTTGCTCGGTCCCTGCTCCTGCCAACCTAGCAGTTTGAAAGCACGTCAAAGTACAAGTAGATAAATAGGTACCACTCCGGCGGGGAGGTAAACGGCGTTTCCGTGCGCTGCTCTGGTTCGCCAGAAGCGGCTTAGTCATGCTGGCCACATGACCCAGAAGCTGGACGCCAGCTCCCTTGGCCAATAAAGCAAGATGAGTGCCGCAACCCTAGAGTTGGCCACGACTGGACCTAATAGTCAGGGGTCCCTTTACCTTTAAGCTGGTGAGCATCACTGGGAGCGAGTTCTAAAGCTTAACTAGGCCCTTCAGTAAGGCATTAAGGGGGAAATGGGAAAGACATCTCTGCACTCTGCAAGCTAATAAATAAAATAAAATAATAAATAAATAAATAAATAAATAAATAAATAAATAAATAATTATTTATTTATTCCCCGCCCATCTGGCTGGGTTTCGCCAGCCACTCTGGGCAGCTTCCAACAAAAGATTAAAAATACATTAAAACATCAGTCATTGAAAACTTCCCTAAACAGGGCTGCCTTCAGATGTCTTCTAAACGTCAGATAGTTGTTTATCTCTTTGACATCTGGTGGGAGGGCGTTCCACAGGGCGGGCGCCACTACCGAGAAGGCCCTCTGCCTGGTTCCCTGTAACTTTGCTTCTCACAGTGAGGGAACCACCAGAAGGCCCTCGACGCTGGACCTCAGTGTCCGCGTTGAACGATGGGGGTGGACACGCTCCTTCAGGTATACTGAAGGGCTTTAAAAGTCAGCACCAACACTTTGAATTGTGCTCAGAAACATAATGGGAGCCAATGTAGGTCCTTCAAGTACAGTGTTAAGTGGTCTTGGCAGCCGCTCTCAGTCACCAGTCTAGCTGCCACATTCTGGGTTAGTTGTAGTTTCTGGGTCACCTTCAAAGGTAGCTCCATGTAGAGCGCATTGCAGTAGTCCAAGCGGGAGATAACTAGAGAATGCATTACTCTGGAAAGACAGTCCGCGGGCAGGTAAGGTCTCAGTGGATCAGTTGATGGGGGGCAGGATTCTTGCATTGTAGGGGGTTGGACTAGATGACCTTTGGGTACCTTCCACCTCTACAGTTCTATGACTGTCAAAATTTATCGTCACCTAACTGCTGATCAACTTCTATCCCTGTGCTTTTCACTGTGCAAGAGACCCCAGGTATGCCTTTAACTGCTGACCATTTATTGAGTATGTGGAAGGCTGAGAGTGTGCCACTGCTGCCCAAATCAGCACCTGTGGAACGGGACCAATGACTATAGCTCTTAAATACAGTGGTACCTCGCGTTAAGAACTTAATTCGTTCTGGAGGTCTGTTCTTAACCTGAAACTGTTGTTAACCTGAAGCACCACTTTAGCTAATGGGGCCTCCCGCTGCCGCCACGCCACCGCCGCACGATTTCTGTTCTCATCCTGAAGCAAAGTTCTTAACCTGAGGTAATATTTCTGGGTTAGCAGAGTATGTAACTTGAAGCGTCTGTAACCCAAGGTACCACTGTATAAAGAAACTGAGAATGATTTACTTGGTTCAGTAAGCAACCTCAAGCCTGTTCACAAGTGGCAGAATAACAAAAAGAGAAATGTCCTCCGCTGGTATAAAAAGCAGCACGACGAAGGCCTTCAGTCAAGGAAGGCTTAATGGAAACATTCTTCTGCTGCTTCAGTTTGGTAATAGCAAAGCAGGGGGGGGGGCTTTGATTTGAACAGTATTATTATGAATATGGGCCTATATGACATGGTCTTCCAAGGAATTTTACATTAAAAACTCGACAATACATTTGTAAACTACAAAAAAGAGCAAAGCCTCTTAGCTTTGATTTCAGCTTCATGAGTCATGAGGCTGTATATGATGTTAAACCAGAAAAATGCAAGCCCTTTCATAGCAGGTACTTGCTACCAGACCAAGTATTTGAGTTAATTTTGAGTTAAAAATATAACAGAAAAACAGGAATCCTTCTAAGCTTGAATGTGGGACGTCAGAGGATCAGTTTGGCTGAATTCATTTCTCATTATTATCCCCCCCCCCCCAAAAAAAGAGCCAATATTGAGTAGTGGGACCTTTGGCCTGATTTATCTGGGCTCTTTTTATATTTCCGTGTATGGTGTTGCAGTCCTTCAGGTTGATCCCACTCCGTTCAATGGGATTAACGTAAAAGAAAATATGTGGACTGTTCGTTGGGTTGTGAATTTCAGCTGACCTCATCCTTTCATTGCATAATGATTTCATAAAACCTACTGGATAAATAATTGCATATTTCTTGCACGTTTACCTCTGATTACATTTCCTTCACCTTGTCTCTGATGTATCTGTCTAGATTTTAAGCTCCTTGGGGTAGGGACCCCTTTTCTCAGCAAACTAAATGGTTTCTCTCTTCCTGTTATTTTCCGGTTTGCTTCTAGTGGCTTATTTGCCAATGTGCTTAAAAATATAATCTTGTTTTCTTTCTGGTTTCCTGTATATCAGTGGTAGTCACTACAGTGTAGTTCTTTAACAACAATCTTGCCTATTAAAATTGCGTGTGCTGCCTGTGCTGTTTTTATCTGATGGTTTGCTTAGCTTAAAAGCCACCTTGTTGATCTAGTAACTTTTAATTGCTGATACATTAAACTCTGGGCCACGTTGAGATTCCACCTGTAGCGCTATTCTGGCCTTCTCTTGTAGAGAAAAGGTTTGTATTCAGCTAAGTTCTACTTGAAGAATTTTTCAATGCAGTTCTCATAAAGGCACATATTAGGAAATGTACCGGTACGTAAAAAGGAACATGTTAGTAAAAACAACATACAAAACATTAGGGAAAACTGCTTACAAGAATGTAATGCACATTTTGTTTGCAGTTTTGAGGAGAAATTTGCACAAAAATGACTTCCAGGGTGGCGCCTCCGGTGATGGCGGACTCCCTCTGAACTGGAGGGACAAGCTCCGCATGAAACGGGTCTTTTCCGCTGCGGCGTAGCGGGGACCTTTTTGAAAATCACAGGCGGATGAAGCCTGTGACCGTGGGACTCGGCGGGCACCTTTAGTGCCCCCCCAACCCACTAAGGAACCCAGAAACGGGCTCCGAAGTGAAGAGGGGGAAGTGGCGCAGTGCTGTGAGTCCATTGCTTTTTCTGCGGAGCAAAGCCGCACAGCCGTTGCCGGAGAGCACTGCCTTTTTCCTGGGACAATTTGGCAATGAAAAAAAACTAACCGTGAGTACTGGAACGCTAAACACCTGGATTTTAAACAAGAATTGGCGAAATAAAAGGAACTTGGACTCTAAAATTTACCCTAATTTGGTACTGAAACGGAAAGGGCTAAACAGGAAGTCACCCTTCCGTTTTCTTGTGGTTATAACAGAGCAAAGGCAACGTAAACTAGAGCCTTAAAAATCACTTTTAAAGGATCGTCTTTCATCATTCAAAATTGCGGAACCCCCCTTCGGAAGCAGGGGAAGAAGGGGGACTTTTATTGAGTTATTTAAACCTGCGGAAATAAAGTGAAAGTAAAGTAATTTTCCACTGTCCTGACCCTGAAGCGGGGTGTCGGATTTGACGATTGAAGCTCATTGACCAGAAATAAATGCTTTGACAGATAGTTAAAAGGAGGGAAATATTGTGATTCCATTGTTTCCTTTCGTCTCTTAAAAGAACAAATATGGACAAAATATATTAAAGAAGAAATTCTGTTGCTATTGTTTTCAAGGAAAAGAACGTTCAGAAGTTTTTCCCCCTAGAGGGGAACTATGAAACTGTAACTAAATCCTGGGAACTTGCGGCTGTTACTGATTACAACTGTGGGAAAGAATTTTGTGACCTTGCAGGACAATGCCTTCAGAAGCACTGTTGGGTGCTTTCTGTGAAATAAACGCCCTATTGGATCAGTTAAGTCAGAAGATGGTTTTTGTGAATAATGCTGCCAGAGCCTTTGATCAGGTAGTGGAAAAGTACATGGAGCCCATTCAGGAACTAAAACAGGAGCGAGCCATGACAGAACAACAGAAAGAAGAGGACTTTGCTGAATCTGGGACGCCAGGGATGGAGGGACTTTTGGCCCAGCAGGAAAATGAGCCTTTGGAGCTGATAAATGAACTTGGAAAAAAACCAGATTTGGAAAGATAAAGTTTGGATTGAACTGGAAATGGGGGGCTGGACTGATCCCCCTTTGCAGGGATGTTTGGACTTTCCGAGTCTGGTAATGGGCCGTCAGAGGTTTGGAGCTGTTGGGACTTTCAATTTTGGAGGGAATTTGAAATATGTTTTTAAACATCACATGGAGGTTAGTCTGGACCGTGAGATAAGGGCTGATTTGCTGAAAAGGGTCAAAAACACTATTAAGCTGGAGTTCCCACGAGTGAAAGGAAAATATGAAGAAGAGCTACGGAAGGGACATGGAAGAGATTTGAAGGCCTCGGATATAAGAGCACCGGGTTAATGTGCCAGACTAATGGGACAAAAAAAGAGAAAAAAGACTGACAACCCTGGGACCGGGGGGAGGGGACGCTGAAAGAAGATTGGATTGTTTATATTTTACTGTATTTTTTAAAATATTATTACTACTAGATATGTTTTATGAATGTTGGGAAAATGTTGAAATGAAATAACTTGGCTCTTGTAAAAATGTTTAAAGAATTTGGCAAAAAGGTAATGGTTATGAGAAGTTGGTAAAAAAGATTTAAGTTTTAAGCTTTAAGGTTGTTTTTATAAGCAAGATGATAATAGAGTAAGGTAACGTAAAGATAAGATATTATGAATTATGGAAAGGATTTGCTGTGATAATTATCAATCAAGATACAAGAAATGGGAGGAGGAGGAGGTCATGGAAAGAAGGTAACGGAAATTGGAGAATTTGAAAGCGATGGGTTTATTTTTTCTTTTTCTCTTTATGCTTTTGTTTTTTTTCTTTTTTGTAATTTTGTCTTTTTCTGTGTAATTTTTAATTTTTTTGTTTCAATAAATATCATTTTTTTTAAAAAAAGAAATTTGCACAAAAATGCTGATTAATTTTCCGATTCTGCTGTATAATAACTGTTTCTCCTTATTGCTTTGTCTTGCTTGTGTTGTAATGAAGATTATATATATTATGTACTGAAGTTCTCACCCTGGGCCAGCACAACTTAACAATATATATGATCCAAAAAAAACTTTGCTGGTTCAAAATGGTGCAATTACAGGTCAGTTGGGCCATTCTGCACACCATTGCTGTGTTTTAGTTATGCAGCACAAAAACTAAGCTTGCGAGATTTTGCTTGATTGCTTCCCGGCAAACCTGTGACACTTGCTAGGTGCTGAAACTGCAGGTCAGGCCTCATCCATCACAGAAAAGGAGCCTTTCAAACCAAACAGTTCTGAGAGAATTAAAAAGAAAAACAGCCACAGTGACAACAACCAGGCATCCTAAGCGACTGTCCTGAATTCCTTAAGACTATAAATATTTCCTTCCCAGATAGGATATTGTTTGAAAGATTCCATGCTAGAAAAAGAATCACAATTTTTTCTAGGCAGTCTATGATAGTCTAGCAGATGCTCATCACATTATATCCCAGAAGAGCTCAGAAACCCGGAACCATCTCAGTTGAGCTTGCGAAAACTTCATTGTTTAAAGTGCTATAAATGACAATGGCCCATCAGTAATATTATGAACATTTGAGGGAGAATACCAATATTTAGGAAGTCAACATGGCACTACTCACAGACACAGAGGAGGGAAATATTAGCAGGCTTAGGGGAAACCCATTGCAATCCCTCCTTTAAAAAACCCAAACTAGTACAGAATATAAATACATAAAATAATAATAATAATAATAATAATAATAATAATAATAATAATAATAATAATAATTGCTCAGAGTGAGAAGTAAGTCACAGTTCTTAGGATTCTTTGTGGGAAGCCATGTACTTAAATGTATGCTATGTATGCAAACCCGATGTGAAAGGAAGTATGGTCTGTCATTTGGATCACAACAATGTTGTATGAATGCAGCAGCAGCAGCAGCAACAACAACAACAACAGGTTGTGGGTATGCTCAGCACCAGTTCTACAATAAACTTTCATCCGGATGCAGAATAGCATTGAGGAAATTGTTCTGAACTGGCTAAACAATTCTCAGTAGCGAACTTCTCAGCTCATTTTCACAGCTGCCTCTCAAGAAGAGGGGGCGAGTGTATATTTCATTTGATTGCTGTTACACAACCCCAGATGGCCAGTCTCTCAAAATAAGGGGGCTTACTTACAGTAATTACACCTGCCTACTTAATAAGCTACAATTACACAGATATGCAAGCAACCAAGCCTTATGATATAAGGATCACACGTTCGTGGCGTAATAGGGAGCAATTTGCTGCGTGGAAAGGGAAATATTAAAATGGTCAAGTTAATGGAAGTTGTATTACCTGCGATGCATTGCCATAATGACTGAGAAATAGGTTTTTCCTTTCCATGAAGCTATCAGATAAAAAGAAGAGATGTCCACTAAATTAGCTAGAGTGCAGGCAGAGCTAGCAAATGAGTGCTAGCATTTGACTTGGGTCTTTCTTTCAATCTCTCCTTTTTTACAGCTTTGGAAACGAACATCATGAAGCGTTACATGACTTATTATTTATTAAATTTCTATACCACTCTTCATCTGAGGATCACTGGGCAGTTTAAAATTTGAAAACTCAAAAAAATACATACCATAGTAACAAACAATACCACTCCCCCAGTTTTAAAAGCCATAGATAGTTTAATTAGCCTGGGAGAAGAGGAATGTTTTAGCCTGGCACCTAAAGATATGCAACAAAGGTGCCAGGTGAGCCAGGTGAATGAAGGCCTCCTGCAGGTTCTCTTATATAAATTTCCACATCACTGCAGGATGTGTGTGTCTCCCCCACACAGAGAAGGCTCCCTTTTACGGATGTCCCCTTCCTGCAACACAAATATGCTGGGAGATGAGGCTGGCACAATCTAATGCTTGGAATGAGCTAGTTTGGTCTGACAACCTTCACTGAATTACAGTGGTACCTCGGGTTACACATGCTTCAGGTTACATACGCTTCAGGTTACAGCGCTAACCCAGTAATAGTACCTCGGGTTAAGAACTTTGCTTCAGGATGAGAACAGAAATTGTGTTCCGGCGGCAGCGGGAGGCCCCATTAGCTAAAGTGGTGCTTCAGGTTAAGAACAGTTTCAGGTTAAGAACGGACCTCCGGAACGAATTAAGTACTTAACCCGAGGTACCACTGTATAGGGAAGGTTTTTAAAAAATGTTTTATTATGTTTTTATATATGTTGGAAGCTGCCCAGAGTGGCTGGGGCAACCCAGTAAGATGTGTGGGGTATAAATGGCAAAATTATCAATATGGCATGGGGTATCCCTATTTTCATTGGTGAAATGTTGGAGGGCATGTATAGGGTGTTATAAGCAACACTTTGAATTGTGCCCAGAATCAAACTGGTAGCCAGTGAAATAGTTCTAACCTTTCCCAGTACCCAGTACAGTTCCCAGGTTTCTTTGGGGTGTGTGCTTCTGTTGTCTGCAAGGCTTGAGTTCTTTTGGGGCGTTCCTCCATCTGTCAGTCAGCACCAACCCAGACATTTTCTGCTTTTCTTTGTACCTTTCCATTAAGTGCTGCTATCCTGCTACTCACCTTTTCGTCCTTTTGTCATGTAAATCCATGCATAATCCTTGCTGTTTGGCACAGGACCCTTCAAAAACACATTTCTCCTTCTAATTTGTCACATAAATGTGGCAGGGGGTGGGTTGGTGGGAGAGAGTTTCTCTCCTGCCTCAGATCAAAGGCTTTACTTGTTTTGGCACATGGCTGAAAGGGCAGAAAGTACAAGACGAATTTATTCCTTTTCATTTGTGACTCCATACACTGTCTTGGCAAAGGAGGCTGGGGATTAAGGTTGTTATGTTTGCAAGAAGCATGTTGGGGTACATGTCATATAAATAGGCAGCTTCTCTGAGAAGCCTTGGGCAGTTTCCACCAGAAGAATTATTTTTTGTAATTTTATTATTATTTTTCCATCCTCCATTTTCTCATCCGAAAAAGCTGAGAGAGAACAGCAGCGAGCCAGAAAACGGTAATAAAGCTGAGAGGGCAAATCAGTGCCTTGCAGAGTTTTAGGTCTTTGGAGGTCAGTTACTTTCAGTATTAGGAATTTAACAGTTTCTCCTCAAAACGTTTGCTTTATTTCTCTGGGAACAAATACCCTAACAAAGCAGAGAAACTGGGACACTCGCCTTGATCCAGAAACAGTGTGCATGTCAACTAAGATCCAGGAGACTTACTCCCAAGTAAATATGGTCATATCAGCACCACACATTTAAAGTGTATTTATAGCAGTTTAACCATCATGGCTTCCCTCAAAGAATCCTGGGAACTGTAATTGACCATTCAGAGATCTGCAGTTCTCAACAGTTTACTTTTGTTGTTTAGTCGTTTAGTCGTGTCCGACTCTTCGTGACCCCATGGACCAGAGCACGCCAGGCACTTCTGTCCTCCACTGCCTCCCGCAGTTTGGTCAAACTCATGCTGGTAGCTTCGAGAACACTATCCAACCATCTCGTCCTCTGTCGTCCCCTTCTCCTTGTGCCCTCCATCTTTCCCAACATCAGGGTCTTTTCCAGGGAGTCTTCTCTTCTCATGAGGTGGGGCCAAAGTATTGGAGCCTCAGCTTCAGGATCTGTCCTTCCAGTGAGCACTCAGGGCTGATTTCCTTCAGAATGGATAGGTTTGGTCTTCTTGCAGTCCATGGGACTCTCAAGAGTCTCCTCCAACACCATAATTCAAAAGCATCAATTCTTCCCAAATTGTTCATCTAGTTGTGAATTCCAGCTGACCTCTCCCTTCCGTTTCCAAATGATTTGTAAAACCACTTATTTCTCTTATATCTTATGTCTGCCTCCATTTTCTTTTCTCGTCTCTAGTGTTGTCTGTCTAGATTGTTAGTTCCTTGGGGCAGGGAACTAGTGTTCACTAGTTTCTTCCTCGCTGTTATTTTTTTTTCCAGTTTGTGCCTAGTGGCATACATGCAAACATGCTTTAAAACATTATCTTGTTTTATTTCTGAGAATTGATGTACATCAGTGGTAGTCATCTTCATGTAGTTATTTAACCACCAACCTGCCTAATGAAATTGTATTTGCTGCCTGTTCTTATCTGATTGTTTGCTTAGCTTAAAAACCACCTTGTTGATCAAATGACGTAATTGCTGGTGCATTGATCTCCGGGCCACATGGGAGATTCCACCTGCAGAGATATTATCGGCTTAGTTGTATTCAGAGTTGGCACATAAACATTAATGGACTTACGTCAGGCATCTCCATTAATTTCAACAGGACTACTCTTGAGTAGAACCAAAACCGGATAGAACCCCATCATTTAAAGAGATGATTAATGAAGTCAGGGTTAAAAATATTAAAAGCTGAAATGAAAGCCAAAGTTCTGTTTTTAGATATTGCAGTGGTACCTCGGGTTAAGTACTTAATTTGTTCCGGAGGTCCGTTCTTAACCTGAAACTGTTCTTAACCTGAAGCACCACTTTAGCTAATGGGGCCTCCTGCTGCACGATTTCTGTTCTCAACCTGAAGCAAAGTTCTTAACCTGAAGCACTATTTCTGGGTTAGCGGAGTCTGTAACCTGAAGCGTATGTAACTTGAGTTACCACTGTATTCTTCAAATGCAGTTAGAGAATATTTTTAAAAGGTAGTGCTTTCAGTTTTTATTATTTTGGGTTTGAAAACTTGTTTTTAAAACATCTCTCTCTTCCCTGCAAAACCATGGGCTACGTGTGACATGATTTTGGGTAACTTTCCATGTAAGACAGGGAGGGAAACCTTTGGCCCAAAGTTGTTGGGCTCCACCTCGCATAAGCCCAAGGGATTATGGGAATTGTAGTTCATCAACATCTCTGAAAAACATGTAGGCTAAGCCTATGACCAGGCTGATCTAGTCTTCTGTGCTACACTTCCCTAGCTCAGGGCCAGATTGTTTAAGTAATCTCTTTCCATGGAACCAAAGTGCAAGGACATCAAGATTTCATGTCTCTCGTCTTTTCTTGGCTGAGATAATGTGAATAAAGTGATTTGTACTAATCAGGGAGAGGGAGTGAAGAGGCACCAAATGTTTGTACTTGGATAAAGTTCAAATAAGCTGCCCCAGAAATTGTGACACTTTTGTTAACTTCTGGCATTTTACCTTATTTTCAAGTTATTACAGATTTGTGAGCGAGCGGTAGCAGTGCATTAAAAGTTACATATATGGATTCATCACATTTGAATTGGTCTTTTTTTTTATTTTGAACCCGCAGTTGAACAGTTTTAAACTGTAGGTGATAACAGGTCGACAATAGTGGAATGGGTGCATACCTTCCCAACATTTCTCCATTGAAAATAGGGACGTCCTAAGGAAAAGCGGGGCACTCTGGGATCAAATCAGAACCCGGGACGGCTTCTGTAAATCCAGGACTGTCCCTGGAGGGAAGGTCTGGTTGCATTCCCCTGGAATAAACAGGCCCGTAGTTTGCAGAAATCCCTGGATCCAACATTGTCACTGGCTAGGAGTGCCTTTTTCCAGCTCTGGCTGGTTTGTCAGCCTCTGGCCACTTTAAGGCAGAGCTCCGTGGGCTACAATGCTCCATGTTCCAGATGGGGTTACTGCAATGCGCTCTACCTAGGGCTGCCCTTGAAAGAGACTTGGAAATTCCAACTGGTCCAAAATGCAGCAGCCAGATTACTGGCTGGCTCTCCATTCAGAATTCATACAACTCCCTTTAAAACAACTACATTGGTTGCCAGGGACGCTGCGGCGCTGTGGGTTAAACCACAGAGCCTAGGACTTGCCGATCAGGAGGTCAGCGGTTCGAATCCCTGCGATGGGGTGAGCTCCTGTTGCTCGGTCCCTGCTCCTGCCAACCTAGCAGTTCGAAAGCACATCAAGTGCAAGTAGATAAATAGGTACTGCTCTGGCGGGAAGGTAAACGGCGTTTCCGTGCGCTGCTCTGGTTCGCCAGAAGCGGCTTAATCATGCTGGCCACATGACCCGGAAGCTGTCTGTGGACAAACGCCGGCTCCCTCGGCCAATAAAGCGAGATGAGCGCCACAACCCCAGAGTCGGCCACGACTGGACCTAATGGTCAGGGGTCCCTTTAACTTTACACTGGTTGCCAGTTTGTTTGTGGGCCCGATATGAGATGCTCACACATGTGTTTTCCTCGTCTGCCAAAGACACACCTTTTCACCCTGGCCTTGGGCACTTAAGATGTTTATTTTCACGACCCACTGCAATTGTGATTGAAATTTGTTGTAAACTGCTTATAATAAATGCATTTTACACTGCTGCAACTTGTCCTGAGACCTCAGGGTGAAGGGCTAGGAATAAATAATAATTAAGAGAATCTACTTAGAAGTAAGCCATGCTGAATTCAGTAGGACTTACTCCCAGGTAAAGGTATATAATATGAGGCTCAATTGTATTTAGGTTCCACTGATTTAACTTAAATTGGATTCAACCTAATGATTTTGAAAACCTTTCTAAACCTGACTCCCTGAAATATATGCAAGTAACTGAGAAGGGGGGAAAATACTGAGGGAACCAGAGATGTGTGCATTACAATGACATTCTATGGGTTAATGCTGTATTGTTTAAATATAACAATAATCTCTTCTTTGTCCCAAATGTGTTTTGCATAAATACCCATATTTAATAATAATGGTTTGGTGCCCTCTTGTGGACAAGACTGTTTGAATGCTAAATATTTGTATATAATTCACAGGGAGAGCAGGTTATTTTCTTAAGTCTGTTGCAGCAAAAACAACAAAGAGGCTTGCACCATAGCTGACAATGAAGACTTGTCCCTGATTCTATAATGTCCCACAGCCACACCAGAAGCAGGCACTTAACGTGTAACAGGTGTTTGAAGAATTAATTCCATGGGCTCCAACCCAACATTATTAAATGTTTTGTAGCAAATTAATGCTCTTTATTTCACATGAATGATAAATATATAAAGCAGATACCCAAACTTCATAGGACTGCATGTTGTTTTATTCTAAAATATCTATAAATTGCAATGCATAGCATATACTAAGTAAATACATTTTTGGAATTAAATATAAATACAATTTATATCTCCCCTTTGCATAAAATATCATGAATATTTGTTCTGTTTTATGTTTGATAAAAATATTCTCTACCTCAGGTTCAAATACTGTGTCGATACTTTAAAAATATATAAATACTATTTACAAAGATGAATGAAAAAATATGAAATCATGTATTTTACTCAAGCGATGTCAAAACCAAAATATTAACAAATACATCTAAAATCAAACGGTTGTCATATGTGTGTATTCACAGAAAGGCATGTCTTTCTTTTTACAAGGCCTGCTGCAGAAGCAAGTTTAATTTCTCAGATTCCTCTGGCTGAGGTAGTGCCCACTTCTTCTTTACGTACTTTATGTCTATTGTTCCAGATTCTTTGGCCAGGGCAATCCCCAGGAGACCGCTGGGTTTTTCAGGCTCGCCCAGTACAGCCATAGTTATAACCCTGAGGGGAAAATAGAGCTTGTTTAACAAAGGGAGGAAGAGAGGGAGAGAAAGGTGAAAAAGTAAATCTCCCTCCATTCGCCTGGCTGGGACCAACTGTCATTTGGCTCCTCCTGCTTCCTGTCCAAAATGGCCTCCACAAGCTGCCATTCCATGTGGCTTCATCTGAGGGACACAGCAAGGACCCCCTTCCCGCATTTGCACCAGCTTCTCCCCACTCCCACCTCCAAGAGCTATCTCCACCCCCAACCACCCTGCTGCTTCAACATCAGGAGAGACTCAAAGCCATGGCCACGAGTGAGACCTCGTCGAAACGTCGCCTAGACACCCCAACTCTTACACGGGAAGACACCCGAAGACACCAAAACCTGCATATATATATATATATATATACACATACATACATACATACATACCCCGTCCATCTGGCTGGGTTTCCCCAGTCACTCTGGGCGGCTTCCAACAGAATATTAAAATACAATAATCTATTAAACAGTAAAAGCTTCCCTAAACAGGGCCGCCTTCAGATGTCTTCTAAAAGTCTGGTAGTTGTTTTCCTCTTTGACATCTGGTGGGAGGGCGTTCCACAGGGCGGGTGCCACCACCGAGAAGGCCCTCTGCCTGGTTCCCTGTAACTTGGCTTCTCGCAGCGAGGGAACTGCCAGAAGGCCCTCGGCACTGGACCTCAGTGTCCGGGCAGAACAATGGGGGTGGAGACGCTCCTTCAGGTACACTGGACCAAGGCCGTTTGACTCCCCCGGCTGCATCAAAATCCCTCTGTTCCTCCTGGAAGCCCTGTCAACTACCTTAAGCTTGGAAATTATTCACCAGAGGGAACAGAGAGGGAAACGTGGGGAGGATTTCCTTCCTGACCCCAAATGTGGCGATTACCTGGACCATAATCGTAATCTTCACATGGGTTAAGGAAGCGTAAAGCTCATGAAGTTTGGAGTTTATAGCAAGGGAACAGCGGTCGCTTGTACCAAGTTTGCATGACTATCGCTAAAACACCGTGCTATGTATGGACTTACTTATCGGACCAGATAGGCTGCTTGGCTACGGGAGCCAAGTCGTTTTCCAGCAGGTCCCAAATGTAAACGACAGACATGGCATCCAAAACAAAGAAGACGGCTGGTCTGGTCAGAGCCCACTGCAGGGAAATGATGGGCTGCCCGCTTGTGCTGTTGTTCCACTGCATAAGCGGAAGCTCAGAGGTCATTTGGTGCAATCTTATGCTTCCATCTGAACAGCCCACCTGAAAACATAAAGACAAAAACCTTAGCGGTTCGCTGGCACAAGTAATCCTCTTATTGATTAAAATGTACAACCAGCTCTAAAGGGAGCCACACACAGTTTGCCACTCACCCGCAGCATGTAATAACTGCCCACAAATAACTGCACATAAGTGGCAAACCCCAATGCTCTCCCTCCTGTCTGCCTGCTGCTGCCGCCTTATTGCTTTGCATTGCCGCAAGCATCCCTGGTAATAAAAGGTAAGGCTGACATTAGAAATTGTTCTGTGCATTGGTTCTTGTGGTGGCAATATATATCACACAGTACCATGCTGTGTGATTAACAGGCCAACTCCCTTGTGCCTTAGTACCAAGGAAAAGAGACTGAACTTTTTGTGAATAATCTCTGACTGAACTGGTTTCAGGATAACAGGCCAGGTTGGGGAGCGTCATTCCCTGCACCCAAATCTTGCAGAAGTGATGCAGCGTTTTCCACTGTCAATATTCGCTAAAGTTACTGTATTTTTCGCTCTATAAGACGCACCAGACCACAAGACGCACCTAGTTTTTGGAGGAGGAAAACAAGAAAAAAAATATTCTGAATCTCAGAAGCCAGAACAGCAAGAGGGATCACTGTGCAGTGAAAGCAGCAATCTCTCTTGATGTTCTGGCTTCTGGGATAGCTGCGCAGCCTGCATTCACTCCATAAGACGCACACACATTTCCCCTTACTTTTTAGGAGGGGAAAAGTGAGTCTTATAGAGCAAAAAATACAGTAACTTGTGGGTGCAGGCCAAAATTTCTTTCCCCCGCCAAGTGAGTTTTGGTAATTACGTATACAGGCAACAACTGATTTACGAATGTCCAATAGACACATAACAGGAAGCAACCCGGAAGTGGATGGAAAAGAGGGCACAAGGCGTCAGAATGTGCTTATTTGTGTTCCACCATTGCGCAGAATGCAACCCCTGACCAAATCGGAGTCTGCTTGTACAGGTCATATACACAGTGGCCCTGTTGAAATTATTGTTCCAGGCTTTGTAAAGCATCCCCTGAGCTTCTTTTCCCAGTTTGTTAACTGATGTTAAGCCAGATTTTCCCAGTTTGGGACATAATGGGTGGCTCTGGCTTAATCCAAGCCAGAATCATTATACCGTGGTACCTCGGGTTACATACACTTCAGGTTACATACGCTTCAGGTTACAGACTCCGCTAACCCAAAAATAGTGCTTCAGGTTAAGAACTTTGCTTCAGGATGAGAACAGAAATCGTGCTCCGGCGGTGCGGCGGCAGTGGGAGGCCCCACTAGCTAAAGTGGGGCTTCAGGTTAAGAACAGTTTCAGGTTAAGAACGGACCTCCGGAACGAATTAAGTACTTAACCCGAGGTACCACTGTACTGAAGCCAGCACGTGGTAAGAGGAAGGTGAGGGAGGAGCACTTGACCCCACTGCTCTTTCCCAGATTCAAAACAATACTAGAATGATGGTCTGGCCAATATTGCTATATATTGCTATAACATATAATTGCTATATTCCTATATATTGCTATAACATATAATCTGAATCCAGAAGCCTGCACAACCCTCTTCTGTGTGCCCAAGGGGCCTTGCGAGTCATAGCAGGCCCGGCCTAGGCCCATACTGAACAGCAAACCTTTTTGGAAACTAAGGAAAGTCATAAAAGCAGTTTGCAACATGGCATAGGGGCCTAATTTTCAAAGCAGAACATTTCACTGGGCACGTTCAATCAACACCTTGAGTAAATTTAAGTGCTTATTTAGAGCCTGACCAAATGTAGAATTTCACTTCGTCCAGCTATTACAGTCACACTGCATGTTCACGGCCCTTTCTCTACATGGTTATGGTCTGGCTACAAGTTTATGTAAACAAAGGTTCTTACACTTGTCGTTCATCTGTTTGTAGTTGTACGAAGAATTACAAGACACTATTATTGTTGCCTCATCTCAGAACAGACTGAAATCTGAGTCACGCTGCCAGAGCTGGGGGGTTGAGCAATTTTGATGCTACTTGCAAAACTCTTTACAGAAAGCAAAGACTGCTCCATTATAGGATACACACATTTTCCCGTTTAGCTCTGTTAAACAGCCCGGCTAAGCTCCTGCCAAGAAATGAAAATGGGCATCCATACCAAAAAGATTGGCTTTCCAAAAGGAGAGAAGTCGATGGCATTGATTCTGGTTGATCTCGGCGCCCCCTGCTGTGGTTTGAACCACCTGGGAGGTATTCTTAGTTCATGCCTTGTACCATGGCTCACTATAGCCTGCAAATTAAAAAAAGGGGGGTGAGGACTCTTATTTCTGCTACGTTAAATGAAACAACCCAGGTAGGCTACTTCTTGCAAAAAAACCACAAAAAACTGGAAAGGAAATTATATACCCACAAAAGAGGACTGGATATATAAATTAGCTGAATTTATAGAATGGGCAAAATTAACTGCAGCAATAAGATACCAAACTAGATCACAATGGATATGGTTTGAAGAATATATGAGTAAACACTGCTCTAAAGATAGCATGCTGATATGTTTAGACTAGTTTGTAAAGTTGTTTTAATAGTTTAATAAAACAAGAAACATAGTGATACATGAACTGCAATGTAAACAAGAATGGTAAAGAATTAAAGATGACAAGCACTGGTGGAGGGAAGTCACCAGGGTGTATTATCATCCACCTATTTTTTGTAATTTTCCTTTATCCCTATTTTTTTGCTTTTTGTTTTGTTTTCTTTCCTTTTTGCTTGTTTGTCTGTAAGGCATGTAAATTATTGTTTTGTATGCATATTAAATGAATAAATTTAATACAAAACCCCCCATGAAAAACACTTTACAGAGAGCTGTTAGCTTTATTTAGAACTTTAAAAGTAGCAATTTGTAATAAGAACCTGAAAGTGCATGCATTTAAAGATGTCGCCGTTAAAATGTTAACAAATGCAGATGGATCACAGACAACATTCAGGAGAAGAAAGGAGGCAATAGTGAAATTAAGTAGAGAATATTACTCACAACGTCTGTTCCGACAACAAAATGATTGGGATTTGAAGGCAGAAATTTAATATTCAGTGTCTGAGGTACCTTCGTGAGCACGGTATCCCTTGAATAAAATCTGGGAATATGTCAAATGGATAAATTTATATATTGTAGAAATGTTGCAGTGTACAGTGCTCTCATTCACTGTCTCATATCCTTTTCTAAGATATTTCATTCCATTCTTCTCCCCAATTTCTGTCCATCCGTCCCCCACAATAGGCAATCAGTATTGTGTGGATACTGAACATATTTAGCCCTCAGTGAGCTGCATTTTTTGGAGCTTTTCTCAAAATGTTTGTTTTGCTGTAAATCTTGGGGTTCCCCCAAGAATACTGATACCTCCCCCCCTCGTTTCTTAGTGTCCCCATTTTGGCTACAATCTTGTCGGCACTCACCAACTTAGTCCACTGTTCTCCCAAACGATTTTCCACTAACAGCAGCATAATGCTTGGCCTGCCCTCAGGATGTGGTAGAAATAGCAACCACATCCACAGCTGCAGTTGTATAAAAGCACATATGAAGCCTAAATGGCTTTTACACTTTGAGAGGACAATGCAAACCTCCAGCAACTGAGTGTTTTCAAAAGTACTGAGTGATTCAGATTGAAAAACACAGATTATAACAAAGAAATATGCTTGGCTATATAGAACAATAACTTCAAGAAATGTGTCATATCTTTACCTGCAATTCAGCTGAACTGTAGAGCTGTGGACCAGTTTTATTTTGCCCCCTGGAATTAAGCCTGTAAGTAATAAAACTGAACTATAATAATAATAATAATAATAATAATAATAATAATAATAATAATAGCAGCACTGATTTGGTGCTTTATGGAAATTGCAGACCAACATGTATTCCAAGGTCCAAGATTTTTCTTCAAAGGAAAGTTGGTAGATAGAGGATACCACCTAGAGTGACTCTAGGTATACAGAGCCATTATTTTAATGCTTCATGTAAGTATTGCATGCAATTCCACTGTTGGCTGCCTGCCCAGAACAATTCCAAGCTTTTGTGATGACCAACAATGCTTTTCTCACAGTATCTGACTTTGTCTTCCTTCCCTTCCATAAACAGCAGCTTCACTGAGGAGTTTCACTTACCTAAATCACTTTGTGAGCCTGCCAGATCCCCCTTTTGAAGTTCAACTACTACCTAAAAAGTGGCCAAAAAAAATAATAATCAGGAAAAAAGAGGAGGTATCATCGCAAACATTCTGAAACATATTTCAGCTTTCCGTATGTTCTCACTAAGACTTTGCCTACCCTGCAGTTTACTAAAATTAAAAACTGTACTACCTTAGTTCTTATTCCTTGACTTGCTGCTTATTCAAAACAAAGTTTGCTTTGCAGGCATTCTCCAAACAATATACACTAAGACCAGCTTCTCCTTTCCTAAAATTTGGTTGTGGGCTTCCTTGCCTAAATGGATCGTTCTCTTAAAATATATTTTAAATCTTGCATATAATGTGCAATTAGGCATCCCTACCACACTAAAATTCACAAATGAAAGCATACAATATCATCCAAAGCTTAGTAAGGTAAAGGTAAAGGGACCCCTGACCATTAGGTCCAGTCGTGACCGACTCTGGGGTTGTGGCGCTCATCTCGCTTTATTGGCCGAGGGAGCTGGTGTACAGCTTCCGGGTCATGTGGCCAGCATGACTAAGCCGCTTCTGGCGAACCAGAGCAGTGCACGGAAACGCCGTTTACCTTTCCGCTGGAGCGGTACCTATTTATCTACTTGCACTTTGACGTGCTTTCGAACTGCTAGGTTGGCAGGAGCAGGGACAGAGCAACGGGAGCTCACCCCGTCGCAGGGATTTGAACCGCCGACCTTCTGATCGGCAAGTCCTAGGCTCTGTGGTTTAACCCACAGCGCAGTGAAAGGTTATTGGCTGCGCTTTATACTGCTGTGGAATATGAGTGAAACAGATCTTTAAAATAATACATAAATGCTCCAGAGGTGCAGCAGAAGAGTGGTCTTCCTCAGAAATAAATTTTGTGACAACTTTACAAACAGGAAAGCATGACAGTGGTAGTAGCAGGGGAAAGCACTACTGTATGGAGCATTCTTGTGTGAACTGCATTGGAAATCTAGATCTAAAAGCAGAGTAATTCTTTTAAAAAGATTATTATCAATTTTAATAGGAACCAACCAAAAAGATGCACATGATACTTACAAACAGGATTCACAACAGGATGCCCTAATTAGCAGGAAAGGGAAACTGCATTTTCCAAGCGATAACATCTTTAATGTGTAAAGTCTCTCTTAAAAACAGCCAAAGTTGCACAAAAAAGCTATATGCCTGAGCAACAAGTGAGTAATAGCTATGGAAAAGTTCCAACTCACCCACAGACTGAGAGTCCCGTTTTCATCCATAGAGGCAATCTGAAATGAAAGTCCTAACATTTCTGCAAGGAAAAATGATAACTCAGTAATTATAGATTTGCAGGCACTATGGTTGATCATACATTATTTTGCCCACTTAAATTTGACCCCCATAATATAGGCATTAACAGAGATACTAACATGCTAGAATTTTATCCTCAATACTGAGGCAATAATGTTCACTTCTTTGTGTGTTAAATCAATATGCTGCCTTTCCACCCATTAAGGTTCCTCAAGCCAGCTGATAGAAAGAAACAATTTAAAATATCACCATGCCATAAAACAAATACAGAATGAAACAAACCGTGCAGTGAAACTCAGCAGCAGCCTGGGGCTTGTGTCTCTAATGCTTGGCTTGTTTTCTAACTGCCCGTCCCTCTCAGTTTACCAAGTGGCTGGGATAGTCAAATAAACCACAATTAAGCAAGGCTGTTGGGTTCATTCATAATGCCAAAACGTTGTAAAGATAAGCCATAGTTCAAAAGCCAGCAATAAACTATGGCTTCACATCTGCCATGACCCATGAAATGAGGACCTTGCAATGCCTGGCAGATGACTGTGGAAAGGTTCATGCAACTTCACTGTGGTGAGCAGCAGAAAGAACGTGCAGTGCCATCTTCAGGGCTCTTCCCATCAGAGGACAACTCTGTTGCCATGCTCTGACTCAGAAGATGACTCTCCTGCAGTACCTCTGGCTCCCCAGCTTTACAGAAGCCAAAGACTACAGAATAATGAGAGCCCTTTAGCAAACCATGCTGTTTGATGTAGACTACTGATTGGACACCACCTGCGAGCTTCTTGCTTCCATGGAATTAGTTAACAGCATGGTTTGATCCCAGAAAATAAACCAAGGTTATTTGTCTGCTAGACTGAGTTAGGATGTTCAAACAAGCCATACTTTGGCTAAACCAACCATGGCTTCTGAACTACAGAAATGTTTATAGGCAAGGAATTCCAGAACAATAACAACTGTGGGCACAACCTGTATTTCCAAAGAATATTTGTCAATTTCTGGAGAGCGGTCTACGTACCTTCCTGAGATGAGAGGTAGGAAAGACCACAATTCTGCTCCTTGAAGACAGATGTTGAGACAGGTTCGACTGTCAGCACAGAACATGTGTGGTTTACTGAAGCAAATACTCCATCTATAGTTGAGAAATAAGCAAACAGTAAGTCCACCCATCCAACCAACCCCCGTTTTGTTTAATTCAGGACTGCAGTGACTGCTAAACTGGTGTGGAAACAAAAGTGCTAAAAAAAACCAAATTTCAAATAAGGTCTCTGTTCTCTTTAATACATGGTTACATTACTGCATATGATGTTAAAAACTTCACTAAGTGTTAACCCTATTATGCTGAAAGCCCATTGCATTTCAAGCTGGGGTGCTTTTCCTCAGAGGATAAAGGGAGCAGAATTAACTCTAAACTCTCTAATATTAATCATAAGTTATCATACACGCCACTTGAGTGGTAAAATGGCAAACATGTCAAACTAGGAATAACATTTAGATTTACTACATTATTTATTTATACTCCGCCTTTTTCCCCTGACAGGGCAGCTTACATATAAAAATTAGAACCGCTGAAAACATAGAAAAAGCATTAATTAAAAAACAATTAAACTTTGTTGGAAGTATTGCTAATAACCTCTGAAACATGCCAGGCTTGGTATATATTCTAGCAAAAATAAAAGAAAAAAATTGATACTACTTCACTGATCTTCTTTTCATCAACTTTAATTACATGGGTTCAGCCTTTGACTTATCTTTTTACACATCTTTTGCATGGAGTGTGGGGAGGGGAGAGATACCCAAAATGGAATTGGAACAACTTCATCTATATGAACTGTGCTTGTTCATATATCATGGTCCTGGCCACTCAGGTTGCAACAGATGTGATGATATCATTCAAGGGATGTTGACCAACCGGTAGAAAACGTTGGAGATCGAAATGTCCAATCTGTTTCATTGACCTTCATGCAGTGGTGCAACCTTGAGTCTTCTCTGAGATCCCATACCAGCACTGAACCATCGATTGTTCCAGCAAACACTAAAGTAGCCTTACTAGGACTAAAGCAGCAGCATGTCACCTAGACGGCAAGACAAAATATCCCAGAATTACAAATGAGGGAAATATAGTTATACTGAATGTGTTTTGGTTCGATGGGAGTCCAACTTAATGGAAGGGAAGAGAAATGATAAATTTTGTTTTGCCTATGTGGAGCACATTTGACATTAGCACCATTCCAATGATATAATATAAATAGTGTTAATGTAATGCAATGATTGTGGGGATAGATGTAGTATTGAACCCTTAATCTTACACTTTAATTTAATGTTGTGAACTGATCTGAAATCTGTGGATGAAGGGCGGTACACTGGCACCTTGGTTTTCGAATGTAATCCATTCTGGAAGACCGTTTGACTTCCAAAACGTTAAAAAACTGAAGCAGGCTTTTCTGGAACAATTTACTTATGGAAAACTCAAAACGGAAGCTGCATGGCACGTTTGACTTCCAAAAAGTGTTCGAAAACTGAAGCAGTTACTTCCAGGTTTTCAGCATTCAAAAACCAAAATGTTTGACTTACGAGACATTTGAGAACCGAGGTACCAGTGTATACAAATTTGATAAAATATGACACAATCAGTTTTTCACATGCAGTACACTATGGAATCAAACAGAACATAAAGGAATGACACCCCCCCCCCCGAACAAAAATAGAAGATGAACTACTGTCTGAAAGCTTTTGTAGCACCTGAACAGGAATATATCTAAATGATGTGGGGTGGAAATTTTTTCAGTGCTTTATTTCCCCTTGGAAAACTCTGTTTTGTAAGTTCATTAAAACAGATGCCAAATACAAATGACTATTACATGAGCTTGGTAGTTTTAACATATATTTTGCTTTGTTTACAAAATACATGCAAAACAAACAAGTTAAATAAATTAGATCACTCTCTTTAGGGGCATCAGAAGAATTCCCAATGCACATTTGTTCCCATAGAAAACAAGAATTTCTGTGTGTCAAATCTTCGAGTTGAGACTTTTCTTTCCCCGAGCAACAGCTGTTCTGGGTTTAGCCCATGACTGTCTAAATGCACAGGCATGCTCAAAATGCCATAGAGAGCAGACTGTAAGAGGGGGTGTGGAAGCTGAGCTGGATGTAAGCTTCCTCATTGAGACAGAAACCACGGTAGCAAATTTTAAAGATAAAACAGGCTGCTGAAAGAGGGAAAGAAGAGAGGATATTATTCTTGTGCATAACAGAGTGCCTTCCCCATGCTGCAGTGCTCAGCCAGTCTCTATAGGTGGGAACTGAATAATATGTTGCTGCTGAGTTGAATTAAAACATTTTATTTCTAATATTTGACTTAAGGGAATTAATCAGAACTGAGCCAGTTGACCCACATGTGGTGACCCAGTTACTGAACCTTTATTGGTCTGAACTGAATCAAACTGGAACAACTTCAGTTGCTGTTGAACCAGTGGCGTAGCGTGGGGGGTGCAGGGGGGGCCAGCCGCACCGGGCGCAACATCTGGGGGTTAGGGTTAGGGGGCGCAAATCCACGGGTTAGGGGGCGCAAATTACTTGCCTTGCCCCGGGTGCTGACAACCCACGCTACGCACTGTGTTGAACCTAGACTTGGGGTGTGTGTGGTGGTTTGGCTACCTGGGTAGGGACACCAAGTCAATCTCTCTTTTGTCATATAGCGAGGCAGAATGTTCCAAAATGGACAACATACCATGGATATAAAATTAACGCAATTTTTAGATTAGCAGTCCCAAACTGCTTTGTAGATACAGTGGTCTCTCAGGTTACATATGCTTCAGGTTACATACGCTTCAGGTTACTAACCCAGAAATAGTACCTCGGGTTAAGAACTTTGCTTCAGGATGAGAAGAGAAATCATGCTCCGGCGGCACGGTGGCAGCAGGAGGCCCCATTAGCTAAAGTGATGCTTCAGGTTAAGAACAGTTTCAGGTTAAGAACGGAACTCCGGAATGAATTAAGTACTTAACCCGAGGTACCACTGTATTCAAATATTATTAGTGTGCACTTGAGGAAAAATCCTGTTATAGCTGCCTTCCACTTAATCTACAATACTCTGGTAACCTGGAGGGGGTTTTTCCTCGTTTCTCTCTCTTCCCTTCTCTTCTGTGATGAAAGTGGAAAGCAGGGAAGGTGGCAGTACTAGAAGCGAAAGGTAAGACAGGAGTCTTGGGTGCGGTTATGGCTGATGTGGGTCTGCAGGCAACAATTAGATTAGAACATATACAAAGAGGTGGGTGCTGGTGCATTAGACAGTGGCATATCGTTAAAGCATACCTGAGATTCACAAAACAGTAATTTCTGAGGACTAGAAGGTTGCCAGACATTCCATACACAAATGATGTATTTGCTGTCCAGCGGTAAGTCATTTGACTTCTCAGGAAAGCCATGAACAGAAAGCAGAGCTTGCCTCTGACCCTGTGAGATGTGCAAACAGGATACCCTTCGACCTAGGGGGGGAAACCAAAAATCACAGATGACATTTTAAAAATCTATTATGGCTCAACTACAGAGGCGACTTGTGACTGGATCTCCCAATGTTTCCCTTTTTAGTTAAAAGCAAGAAGGGTGGTGTCTGATTTTGGTTTAAATAGAAGCACTTGAGAGGTATTGGTTTGATTAAGTGATTAGGGTGTCTAATCGTGGTTCTCCCTTATCCTATCTACTTTAGCCCTCAGTCTGCAAGACAAAAGCTGCTGCTATGTAAAACTTGCGCCTTCTGCGTATCTAGGCAAACTAACAGGCATGCTTCTGTATTCAAATTAGTTGAATTTAACTTTGCAGAGAGCTGCAGATGGGTCAGAAGAATGTAAGGATTGTCTCGCTGCATCTACAATTCTGTTCCCAACAGCAGCCGGCTAGATAATGTTGGAAATTCACAAGCAGGGAACAAAACAATGATGCCCTATTCCTGTTGTTTGTTCCTGGGATCTGGCATACTGCCTCTGAACAAGGAGGTTCTTCTATAAACTGCTCAACATCATGACTTTGACTATGTATCAGTCAGGCAAAAGATCTAGACATGTCTGCAAAAGAATAGGAGTTTCTGGTGCCCCACTACAAGATGAAGAGCAAAAAGCGTCTTACCATTCAAGAAAGGAATATTGGTGTTTAACTGGAAGCACCTGTCACTAATAGACAGACTGGATGGTCGCGATCTCAGATTCCGCCGCGGCTGCGTTGCTACTTGATCTTCCTCAAGCAGAACTTCAATTACCTTAAAAAAAAATAGTATTTGGTTAGAAATGTGGGGGGAAATCTATTACTCTTTCCTTCAGTGATAATAACCTGCTAAGGAGTCTGCTGGCTTAAACTGCTTTTACCACACTTCAATGACTTAGATAGAAGATGGTGGGAAAGTTTTGTGGGGTAGTTTCAAGACAAGCGGAAAAACTGAATTTGCGGAGCTGTTATAGAGGAATTTGTTCCTCCATGGGTATCCATTCCTACTTGATTAAGGAAAACCATCCTAGAGAATGAAAACCAGGTGAGGGGAAACACAAGCGATCATTCTGTCTCTTGTCTATGTAAGGAATATATTAAGCTCCAGACTATGGTTACTGCTAATTATTATTTTATTTTTTCCCCAAGTATTAAGTTTCATACAAATACAGAACATACTATAAAATCAATAAAACCAAAAGAAAAAAAGAATAGAACAAATATAACAAATGATAACCAAAAATACAACCTCAAACATATAAGCAATAAAAGTTGGTTAATTAATTAAATTTCCAACTTCTTAAACGTATTACTTGACTTCCTCTAATCTCTTCCATCTGAATTTCCTTGTAACTGAATGTAGCAGTTTTCCTATATCATTATTCAAAAGTACAATGTTCAGTTTATAATCAGATTTCTTAACTTTTCTTAACATTCTATGTCTTATTTATTTATTTAGTCTTAATTTAGTCCTAGGCCTGTTTAGTACCTTCAAGTAACTACTAATCTTTAATATTACAATATTTGCTCAAATAGTCTTTAAATTTCTTCCAGTCTTCTTGATTTTCCTCTTCTTTCTGGTCGCGGATTCTCCCAGTGAGATCAGCCAGCTCCATAAAGTCCATCATCTTGAATTGCCATTCTTCCACAGTTGGTAGTTCTTGTGTTTTTCACTTTTTGGCTATTAAAATTCGTGCAGCAGTTGTGGCGTACAAAAATACCTTTACATCTTTCTTGGGCAATTCAGAACCGAATATTCCAAGGAGAAAGGCTTCTGGATTCTTTATAAATGTATATTTCATCATTTTTTAAAATTCATTATAAATCTTTTCCCAGAGGTCTTTTACCTTGGGACAGGTCCACCACATGTGATAAAAAGTACCTGCTAATTATTATTTTAAGCATGAATATAAAAAGTAAAATATATACCTGACAAGCAGATCTCAGAAAACTTGCCAATCTCTGGGAATCAATCTTTGGGGTAAGGGAAGATACATCACTGCTGCTTTTTGGACCTGAAATGAGACCCAAGGAAAGACGATAGTACATTACCCAGAAAGTTCCAAACTGCTTTCACATTTTGTGTTGCTAAAGCCAATAGGAAATGACCACTTGATAATAAGAGATACATAGTGAGGTTTCTCTTAGCGTGTTCTTGAATTATATTACATTTTAACACCTCTACATATCTAAATAATAATCACCTCCAGACACAACAGCAGTTTCTCCAGGATGTTGGGTCCATTTTTCTTGAGTCTCTATTTCGTCAGTCTGAACATCCCTGTCCAGGTTATCTTCATTCCACTGTACATAGGCCTAAAGAAGAAATGTGAAAATATCCCATTCACTCTGAGCACCTGCAGATGTGAGCCACTTGAAATACCCATCTGCTGTATCCCAAAATACTTTGCACCTCATGAAAAATTCAAGGTACTGTACAAAGTTGCGTTATCATCTACTTCATAGTATAAAGAAAATAATGTTTCTCTTTTCCTTTGGATGTTTAAGATAAAATCTTTGAACACAATTGTCTATAGAACTGAGTTTAAAAAGTAGTTGTTTGGAATCAAGAAGAGACGGGCACATTAATCTTGCTGAATCCCATGGAAACATGAACTATGCATTTGGTCCCCAAGGAATAAAATAAATGAACTGGAAGGTCTGTTCTGTTGACTCTGCAGTATATTCTCTGGGGGTACTAAATGGAAGCTGCTGACTAGCAAGGAACACTATTACTCACAATAATGGATAGCAGCATCCAAATATTCCTGGCCTGGAAGACTCAGTCAAGGCAACCAAAGGGAGGGGTGTGTCTGTGTGCATCAGACAAGTGAGTTTGGAATAGGTGGATCTTGGACTTTCCTGGATGAGCCAGTGAAACTCCCTCATCCATGGGTTCATATGGTGGAATTTAAGCCAGCAGAAGTCCCCCAAAAGAGGTGTGATGGGACAAAGAGAAACTGGCACCTGGCAACCCAATGGAACTTACACTGGCAAAAAGAGTGGTGCAAGTCAAACCCTTATTTTAAAGGCTTGTTTTCCATCTGCTAGGTTCAGGTTTGTTCAGCTGGCAGCAGCCTCACTCCTGAATGGAGTTTGGAATAGAGGATAAATTACACTGGCATGATTTATCCTAGCATAAACTATGCTGTTATCCTATACTTAGGATTGCTCTGTTATCCATTAACACCAAGAACACAGTGAAGACCTAAGGTCTAACTGATTTCATCTGGATGAGACCTACTAAGTATCTAACTTTTTTTCTAGTTTGCCCTAGTGTGAAAATTCTTATGGCTGTAACTCTTGGCTTTAAAAGTACTAGCAATGGCAAACGCAATTTCTCTTGCATTAGAAACATATACCCCATTGCCAACTTCATTATCAGAAATTAATGAATGTTTTGGGGTACTGTCAGTACTGAAAATGTTGTATTTATTTAATCAAAATATTTATACCCACCCTTTAGCCAGGAAAGCTCCCAGAATGGCTTACAAATAAATAAAAATAGCATACTTCCTGTCTGTAGGCTAAAAACACACCAGAAAAGGAAGAAGGGATGAGAGGGAACAGGAAATCAAGTGAACAAGAAATGAGAGCAGTAAGAATGAATATGCTGTGCGGTGTACCTGCTTGGTATTTATTTTCCCAAAGTTCCGGATATACATGTCATATTCATTCACTGGAGGCAAATCCAGCAAACAGAAGGTGACTGAAAAGTCCAGGTCAATAAGTCGGAGCAGTTCAATGCTACGTTTCCTTGAAAACACGTCACAAGAAAGCAAAAAGGCTAGTAAGAACTAAATATAGTGACATGTACTATAAGGTCTAAAAATATTTTCACTCCTAAAGGGAAGAGCAAAGAGTTCAAAATCAAGGCACATAATTTGAAGGAATGGTTTTATGTCTGCAGTTCCAGTGCACTTTGAGGAGAATTAGATTAACGCAATTGAATGCCTCCTGGGTAGGAACCATTTCATTTCTGTATACTTTACTGCACATAGCATGCTGTCGACACTAAGGGCTCTTTCAGACATTACACAGGGAGCAACCTAGGTTTGTCACCAAATGTAAGATCAACAGGGACCTGCAGCAAATCACAGCTGCCTGACATATATCTGCACAATACATGTTTTTGCAAGCACATATTTATAGCATTCATATTCTATGCTTTTAGGTTTACACTTAAAATACCTTAGGTTTTAAATGTAACATATACGTTGACTCTAAGTATATGTTAAACAGTAATATTAGGTGACAGAGAATACTCCTGGTTTAGGTTTATTAAATTTATATCTCTTCACACCAAAAAGGTCTCAAAACGATTTACAACCAAGATAAACAAAACAAATTAAAAACCGATTTAACAATCTGATTTTCCTGAATAAAAACTAAGATGAAACTAGTTATCTATACATTTTCCCCCAGGAAGGAAACTGAGCAGACTATTTTGGAATGTGATCACCAGACTGCTAAACTAGAAAACTAATAAGGACACAATTCCCCCCTCATTTTCCTGCACTAGCCCAACTTTGAAGCAGAACTTGCCTTAAGTCAAGAGTGGAAATCATCAAGCTCCCTTAACTAAGGGAAACATAGCTTTGTTGCTTACTGGGAGCAGATTAGGAACAAAATAGTTTTCTGCCCGATATAAATGGGCATTGGCTAAGATTACTACATCACAGCGTCTGAGCAGAGTCCAGAGAGACAGCAGGAAAGGCCAGAAAGACTTTTCTGTCTTCTCTGGCACCTCCACAGATAAGCTGCTGTTCTAGAATCATGCAAATATGAACCGATTTCTATCCCTATAGGATTGTGACACATGCAAACAATTTAGACCTAGTACACATGAATTGTTCACAAAAATACTCTTATTGCACTTTGTTAGGCGTACAACACTTGTAACATTAAAAAACAACTACTGGAAGTTTACATGCAAGCCATCTTGCAAAAGTTACATGCAGTGATATATTTTAATACTACCTACTTCTGCTCACTGGCAATCTTTCTGATACTTTGCCGCTGTTTGGCAGTTTGGAAATCAATGAACTTTCCAGAAACAGGACTTCGAGCGGGTGACTCTTGCCTTTCTGCAAGATAGTAAGTATATTCATGAAATCTTTAAAATGCAAGCGGATACTCCAATATACATGGATGAAGCCTGCAATGGTCAAAAAGAACAACAAGATTGCCTACTTCACCTTTAGTTGCAATTAAAACCACAGGAAATAACCTTACACTGTACAGTGAGTGCAAAAAAATTGTGTACATCCACAATGGGTCACTCTTATGACTGCTAACCAAAAATAAGTACCTAGTCACATACCTATTTTCAGTTCCTTTTCCCTTCCTTTTGGATTCTCTCTTTGTTTTGGGAGAAAGGTCTCAATCTTTTCATTTTCAGCATTAATAGCTTTTTGAATTGCTTCTACTTCTGCGCTCTTGGCTACTGGAATTTTTCTTACTTTTTCTTTTGTTTCTCTTTCTTCCTTTTCTTGCTCTTGGCTATCTCCACCTTCATCCTCATCCTCATCATCTATGTCGTCAAAATCATCTTCATAATCCTTCAATAAGAACAGTAGCAATTACTTTTCTTAAAGCACAAATTAAAAGCCCATACCAATGGCATCGCTCAGCAATCTCCACTGCCAATTCTGCAACCCTAAAAGCTTTCAAGCTTCCTCTTGCCATTGCAGATTTTCTTTTAAAATGGTAATGGTTTAATATCCATTACTAAGAACAACATTTAACAAACAGTGTAAGCGGAAGTAACTGCGCAATTTGTTTTAAAGAAACAAGCTCTCTTGGGTGGAGTTCTGTACAAAAAACATGCAGCTCTCCTTGAGACATGAAGGAAAGGAGCCTCTGGGTGTGGGTCATAGCTCAGTAGCAGAGAAAGTCCCAGTTTCTTTACTACTGTGATTGTAAGTTGTTTAAACTATTTTTTATATTGTGTTTTAATAATTGTAGCCCACCCTGGAACATTAATATGAAAGACAGGTGATAAATAACAATAACACTAGTGGTCTGCTGACTCAGTAAAAGGCAACTTCCTTCCTTTCTATTTTTCTATGACAGTAGCTGACAGTACAGTCGTACCTTGGAAGACGAATGGAATCCGTTTCGGAAGTCTGTTCGACTTCCAAAACGTTTTGGAAAACAAAGCACGGTTTCTGAATGGCTGCAGGAAGTTCCTGCAGCCAATTGGAAGCCGCAGAAGCTCCGTTGGACATTCGGCTTCCAAAAATAGTTTCCAAACCGGAACAGTCATTCAGGAGCCAAAACGTTCAAAAACTAAGCTGTTCGAAAACCAAAGTACGACTGTATTCCCCCCCCCTCCCAAAAGCATCTCCCCATGATATATTTAAAGAATTAAGTCGCTGTGAAGTCATTGCAATTAATTTCTATATTCCTACTGCTTGTGGATCAGCTACATTTATTTGATACTGCTACCTTCTTCAAAAAATACTCCTTTGCACTCACTTCAAAATCATCTTCATAGTTCACAGAATCATTATCATAATCTGCATCTGGATAAGGTGTGTCCTTATTTGGTTTCTAGCAAGAAAATGCAAACAACTGAATTAAATCACAATATAACTGTACAAATGAAAACATTAATGGAATTTATTTCACCAGTGAGATTTAACTGGCACTGCTGTGCTCCTTAAAAAATGAACGTAATAATATGCAGCTCTTACATTGCCACTTTCTTCATTTGATAGCCTTTGCCGATGGGATCCCACAGCTGACAGGTTGTCACTTTTGTGGCGCTAACATATCAATAGATAAAACAACTCATAAGAGAAAAGCACTGAAATGTGGCAGGGAGTTCTAATAATACAACTTAGTTCTTATATTATGCTTTCAACTTCCAAGGCTGCCCTTCCTCACATGTTAATACCTCAGTCTTAGAAAAGCCTCACTGTATTTTATATGTAGAACAACTCCCACCCCAAATCCTGACTATATCAGACACTAGAAACAGGCATGCTAAATATATTCCTTGATTATATTTATTTAGGACTTTGTTTTCTCGCCATGTCCAATATCAACAACATCAGACAAAGTTGGCAAACCTATGCCACAATCAAACTTTCAAGATGCAACAAGACACACTTTTTTTTTGTATTTACGGTAACAAACATAAGACAACTATCCTTTTGGAAGTTGCTCTACGAATATGTCTCTCCCATGATGAGCCTCCTGCTCTCTAATATGCTGTGGCCTGTATAGTGCTGAGTAATCTATGAAATGTGTGAAAGGCTGTATTTTTTTTTCCTTTTAAACTTTATTTTATGTCTTCATTGGGTGTGCACTCTGGAACCCTCAGCCCCTGACTAAAAGACTAAAAAACTGCAGTCAGTCAGATACTACATCATTTTTAGATTTCTTTTTGTCCATGTCCATAAATAATCGTGAACATTTTAAAATTCTCCAGAGAGAGAGACAGCATGAAACGTTTCTAACGATACGTTTTGTGCATGTTCCATATAAGTATGTCTAAGGCTGCAATCCTATACACAGTTACTGTGGGAGTAAGTCCCACTGAACTTAATGGATCTTACTTCTGAGTTGACATGCATAGGATCATGCCAAAGGGTTGCAATTTTATGCAAAAGCCGACTGAGCTCAGTAGAACTCATTTATATGTAGGCAAGCAGAAGACCAAGCCCTAGAACTGGGTGCAAGCTTTCAACGATATAGAACAGAAGTTTAGTATAAGCGCAATTCAAATAAAGATAAACACCTTCCAATCCCATTAGTTGAAAGTGAAGAAAAACAAGTATATACTTAATTCTCCTATTCAGATTGACATGATTTAAAAGGCTGTGCCTTATATTAGGCGTCCCCCTTTGTAACTCTTCACTAAATTTTAGGTTCTTGTTCCTTTGGTTTATTACTAATTCCTACAATATTCTTGCATTAGAACACTCCAAATAAAACCACTTACTTCTCGTTTTGTAGCGTCTTTTTCACTCTTGACATGGCTCTTTACTTTTTCTTTTGTACCACTATAATGAGAAAAAAACACCAAGCACAGAATTAAAAGGAGTGCCTACCAAGCAAACACTATTTCTGTGCAAAACAAGGTCTCAGAACTGCTTTACACCTGTACAAATAAGCTATGCGGGGGGTGGGTGGGTAATGATAAGTGATTTATGTTGAATCTTACCCCACTTACACTGTAACATGTGACTTTCTCACATAGTGAGATCTGCGAACCTCTATAAGAACAGCACTGAACTACTTTTCATAACAATGCCTTGTCCCTTTGTAATGTCTCTCCAACATAGACATTATTTACTTTTGATGGGAGAATATATTGAGGAACAATAGATGTACTGTGGAGTTCACCCTGTCCTTTCCAAAGTATCCATATATTTCTGATGGCAGAAAATCAAACAAGATCCTTGCTTACAGCAGTTTGGCAGCGTTCTAATTTTGGATCAGCTCTCACTTACAGTAAGCAGAAAATGTGAATGGCATTTCATCAAGTCTTAAAGAATGGATTTCTAAAACAATCCTACAACTCATGAAATAAAACTTAAATCTTCCCCACTCCAAATAACTAAAAGATATATCCCAATGCTCATGGTCAAGACAGTCATTTCATTGCAGAATTCGCATAAAGCAGTTTCTCACTATGTTAAGTATAAAGACCTATCCAAGCTTAACAAAGAGATGCCAGCAGCACTTGCTCTTATCCCAAGAATAGAGCTAAGCAGTTCAAAAGAAAAGGAGAAGAAGCAGCAGCATGTAACCCCGTGGCGGGCTTTAATTTGTTTGAAACAGGGACCCTAGGGAATCAAAAAGATATCAAAAAGAAGTCAGATAGCTTTTTGTCAGGCTGGAAAACATATCCAACACAATCACAAAATGTCTAAGAAAATAAATAAATTACCAAGAAGCTGGTGCCTAGGAACTGAAAATATTTCCCTCAAATCTATAAAGCACCATCTAAAAAAAATATGATGATGCTTCCAAAATATGTATGTTGGCTATTTTAGGAGTTTTACAGTGCAATCCTATATATGCCTACTTCAAAGTAAGTGTGACTGAATTCACGGAGGCTTACTCCCAGAAAAATGCATACAGGATTACTGCCTTAAATATATTTTTCAGGCCCCTCTTCCCCCGGAAAATTAATCAAAAGGAGGAAGGCAGGACACAAGTGATCAAAACACCCATGTTGCACTAACCTGTGGGAAGATATGGGTAAGCAGTCTGCAAAGCAGGAAACCTATACATACAGTGGACCCTTGGGTTACATTACCTTCGGGTAACGTAACTTTCAGGTTGCGACCATGGCAAACCCGGAAGTGTATACTTCCAGGTTTTGCCACGCGCGCATGTGCAGAAGCGCTCTATCACGCTGCATGCGTGCGCAGAAGCGGCACCTCATGTTGTGGATTTTTTGGGGTACGTACGGACCCCCGGAATGAATTAAGTTCGTATCCGGAGGGTCCACTGTATTTATTCAGAAGTAAGCTCCACTGTGGGATGCGGGTGGCGCTGTAGGTTAAACCCACAGAGCCTAGGACTTGCCGATCAGGTAAGCGGTTCGAATTCCCGCGATGGGGTGAGCTCCCGTTGCTCAGTCCCTGCTCCTGGCAACCTAGCAGTTCGAAAGCACGTCAAAGTGCAAGTAGGTAAATAGGTACCGCTCCGGTGGGAAGGTAAACGGCATTTCCGTGCGCTGCTCTGGTTTGCCAGAAGCGGCTTAGTCATGCTGGCCACATGACCCGGAAGCTGTACGCCGGCTCCCTCGGCCAATAAAGCGAGATGAGCGCTGCAACCCCAGAGTCGGTCATGACTGGACCTAATGGTCGGGGTCCCTTTACTTTTTAAGCTCCACTGTGCCCAATGGGGATTACTCTTACGTATTTAAACAGAGCACACCTTTCACGTGGATGGCTTGCTTCAGCTTCATGCCTTGAGCTCTTGCCTTGGCTTTTATGTTCACGGTGCTGAAAAATATATTGTTTGAAATACAATGATTCGCAGCATTCCACACGACCAAGTATCTCCTTATATGGATTAACAGGTGCATGTACTCTTATATCAATGACTCTTAGTATATACAGCTTCGTTTTTAAAGAAGACAAAACTAGCAATGATTAAGGCTATTGCTAGCGTTCACCAGATACGCATCATATATTATGCAAACAATACCTGTATTAGGGGTGTATTCACAGCACACCTTAAAAAAGAATTAAAGCATGCCATAAGATAACATGCCATGGAGGTCTATCACTGACCTGGGTCCCTAAGGCATGGACTCAAGATCAAAAACGGATTGGTATGGCTGTCATATCTTTGGAAAACATGGTCAGCAAACACAGTATACAATGTGCCCATTATAATGTGACGAGCAACTGTTAGTCTACAAGGCTATGCACAATACCCTTACTTAGTGAGAATTACTTTCAAGTAAACATGGGAGGACTAGGCTGTAACTTAGTTTAGCTGCTGCATTCTCTTGTGGGAAAGCGTACCTCAGATGTACAGAACTAGCTAAATTTGAGAAATTCCTGAAAAGTTTATCTATCCTCTATATTGCAAATAAAGCTTATGTGTACCACGAAAGAGGAGCACATAACATTTTGTGCAATGCACTACTTTGTGCAATGAAATGTAGATTACTTCAAAAACTAGACCCTCACATCAAATTTATCTCATGTTTTGCAAGCAGCAAACTTCACACTTTTTCAGCATAAAATAGAATAATCCAATGTATGCTGTCACCCTAAACTCTTTGAGAGAAGGATGGTATACAAAAACAGTGAAAGCGTAACTAATGCTTCTAATGAATTAATTTTCCATTGCGGAAAAGCATAATATAGTATTTTTGTTTCAAGCCACAGTATTTCTTGATATTTTCTCAGCATATCTTGTTCGTTTCTGACACAAATTCAATTTCCAAGGCAAATCTGACAATTTCTGAATTTTATATTAGCCAACACTGCTAGGAAGCTAAAGCCAATGTAAAGCAAACCTTCTGGTCCTTCTTCTTCTTTTCGTTTTCTTCTCTGTGTTGTCTTTCACTGTTCTCCCTATGGTGTCTGTCTTCATAGTGAGACTGCTCCTTATGTTTCCTGGAGGTGTGCCCTTCTACCCCATCCCTGACAGATGTGAAACTTCTTAATTTCAAAAACTTCTCTTTTCCTTCTACAGCTAAGAGCGCATGCTCTTTCTTCTCTCGGTGCCTTCTTCTTTCCTTATCTGGGTCCCGTTCCTTGTGTGACTTGTGCCTGTGTTCACGTTCTTTATCTTTGTGTGTTGAAACCTCACCCAAAGTATCCCTGCTCTCTTCATTCTGAAGAGAAATAATTTTTAAATTTATTTTAAAGAACCAAAATTGAAATTTTAACAATTTTGTAGCTCAGAAATATACCACTACTACTAACAACAACAACAACAACAACAACAACAACAACAACAACAACAAGCTTGTACTGAGCATTCTTTTGAGAATATTTTTGGCACATTGCTGGAGAAGCGGGAAGAGCAAAAAGGGGGGTGAAAAACTCAAGGAGGTGAAGAAATTATCAATCTGTTAAGGCATTTTTGAGGGGGGAGCATATCATATTGGCAGTTTGTGAGTTGCTGACTTTTCTTCCTTTTTCTTTACACTTTCCCTTTTTCTTTTTAAGAACAAGGCTTCTTTTTTACCTTCTCTTACCTTTCTCTCTGTGTGTTTTCTTTCTCTTTCTTCATCTTTTACTTTTGGGTGATCTAAAACATAATCACATCTATAAAATTAAGAAGTTTTATCTTCAGTACATTTCAGTATCTTACTACGCTACGTACAACACAAATACAATATGTGCTACATCTCTGCAAAAAGCATTTCAGAGCTGTTACTTCAATTCCAAGCCTGTTTCAAGTAATGTGTGTAGTCTATAACCAATAGCAAACTAGGGGAATTACTGGAATGGTTAAAACACACACACAAGTATCATTTAACTTTTCCTAACAGACTAGCTCTTTTTCAAGGTTTCCCAATCTATCTTCAAGATACACTGACAATAAAGGTATTATTGAGAGCCAGTGTGGTGTAGTGGTTAAGAGCGGTGGACTCGTAATCTGGGGAACCGGGTTCGATTCCCCGCTCCTCCACATGCAGCTGCTGGGTGACCTTGGGCCAGTCACACTTCTCTGAAGTCTCTCAGCCCCACTCACCTCACAGAGTGTTTGTTGTGGGGGAGGAAGGGAAAGGAGAATGTCAGCCGCTTTGAGACTCCTTAAAGGGAGTGAAAGGCGGGATATCAAATCCAAACCCTTCTTCTTCTTCTATTATTATTATTATTATTATTATTATTCCAATCTCTTTGTGCTAGGACACCCATCATGTGAGGCATTGGAAGAAAATACCCTCCTTCCTATGAAGCAAAAGACAAGCAATGTCTAGAGAAGGGTGTGTGTGTGTGGAATGGAGGATCCTGCAGCCTCACTATATGGGTTTATAAGCACAGGAGGGAGCAAAGAAATGTCCTTCACCTCCAAGAGGAATAGACAGAGTGATTCATAGGTGTACTGATGGATTCCACCCAACTGAATTGAAAGGAAGACCATGGGAGCAAGCATCTCTGCAAAAGAAACTGAGCTTAAAAGAAAAAAAAACCAGATACCTATGTCTATTAGGTCTGCCATCTTGTTATGACAGACTATCTTTACAAAGTAGGAGATGAAAAAAAAAGACATTGTGTAGAACTGCTTGCAACCCATGTTACTGCCATACCTCCTGTGTAAGAGTTTTGAGGCCCATTTTCACCTTCCTCTAAAGCATTATTTAAAAATAAATACAGTGAACAAACTATCCCACCTGCATGATCCTTGCTGTCTCTTCTTCTATAATGTTCTTTATCTCTTTCCCCAAAAGCCTCCATAGCATTTTCCACCAGTGTTTGATTGGGGTCATCTTTCTTATGCTTCCTCTCTCTCTCTTTGCCGCTGTGTCTCTCACCACTTTTCCCAGTGTTATGTTTTTCTTCTTGGACATGTTTTAGCTTAACTTTCTCTCTCTCGTGTTCTCTGGGATGATCTTTTTCTCTTCCTTTCTCTTTCCTTTCATTCTTATGTCTTATGTCACTCGATTTAATAAGTCTCACTTTTTCACCTGCTTTTTCTTTTGATTTCACTCTGACCTTCTCTTGATCCTTTGGCAAGTCATCAGCATCATTGCTGTCACCCTCTCGTGATTTCCTCTGCCGATGTCTCCCGTCTTCAGACTGACTATCTGATCGAGACACCTCAAGAAGGAAACAAGAAACGCAATAGTAACATTTTTTATACACACACACATATACATGTGTGTGTGTGTGTGTGTGTGTATACCAATCTTTTGTCTTTGAAGACCCACCTTTTCAGGGGCAGCCGGTTCCATTTTGTCAGCCTTCTGATGCCAACCCCGCAGTCATGGCCTCCCCATTCCACTTCCACCACAACCAGAATGCTCCCTCACTCGCCAAAACTCAGTGAGAGAAGGGCACTCCTCAAAGTCTTGGCCACCCCAGAGTCAGGGAAGACAAGCTGCAACACTGTGCACTGGAACATACTCCCTTCTCACCCAACTCAGCAGGGGGGGGGGGTGTTCCTCAAAGCCTTGGTGCTCATCTTCTTCATCCTAGGTGCAACACAGCACACATCCCTCTCACCAAAACTCAGGGATGTCCTACTGGCAGCACAAGCAGAGAGGCGGGCCTCTTGAGCTTCTACCACTTACTTCACCTCAACTCTTCTGGCCGCCACCTCTGCTATTGCCATCAGGTACAAATAAATCTTACCTTAAGATGCTTCTTTAGTTCATCTGATTTCCAAGTGTCATCTTTGGTTCTTCTCTAGACCAAAAAGAATGGTGGGGAGAGGTATCTTAAACTGAGAGCTGTATTTAGAGCATAGGGCAGTATACAAATCTAATAAATAAATAAAATAAATAAATAAAACTACGATCTGGTCAACGTTTTTGAACAAGCACTCAAACTACAATGCCATCAGTTGGAAATGATGGGAGATTATAGAGGGAGTTTGCTTGGACTGCAGAGGCCAATAGTGAAATCTTCATAGTCATTTAAACCTATTAAACTAGATAATTTTCAATGAGATAGTAGCAGCTGGTGTGGTAGGGCAGTTACGGAGCCTCCCTTCCAACACCAGTGTTGTTACAGTTTACCTGGATGGGGCAGCAGCAAAATCAAGGTTGCATGGACACAGTGCCAGGAGTACTGGGCCAACTCTGCTGGTGCATCCATGGAGTTCCAACTTCATCACCTGCTCTGCCCCTCTGCAGCCCCATCCAGGTAAGCTGTAGCTGTGCCATTATTGGGAGGATGGCACCATCGCACCACACTGGCTGCTAGTGCAGAAACTAAGCTCTTCTCCCCCTTCCTCACATTCTAGGAGCTCACCTTTTCACCCTCAATAGCAGATTCAGTGGGGGTGGGGCCCTGTTCCAGCACAAGTCCAGGTTTAAGGGAAGACAAGAGGTTCAGAAGGCTAGAAAACCAGCCGCAGCAGCCAAAGTGTTTTGGGAGCCTGGTGGCTGCAGAACTACAGTCAAGGCAGGACAGTTACCCAACACTGTTTAACCACCTTGCCGTGCTCAAATTCAGGAGTGTGCAGCTCATCCCCTTCCGACTTCCCGTTTGAAATGGCAATGACCAGGACAGCATCCTTCAACCACCTATTAGAAGTCGAGTCCCACTGAGAACAGCAAGGCTTACTTTCCTGCAAACACCTGTTTGGGGTACACCCAAGTTCAAGCAAAGGAAAGTCCAATGCTGTAAAGAAAAATATTGCGTAGGAACCTGGAATGTAAGGACCATGAACCTTGGTAAGTTGGATGTGGTCAAAAATGAGATGGCAAGAATAAATATTGACATCCTGAGCATCAGTGAACTATGGTGCTGGAGGAGACTCTTGAGAGTCCCATGGACTGCGAGAGCAAATCTATCCATTCTTAAGGAAATCAGCCCTGAGTGCACAGTGGAAGGACAGATCCTGAAACTGAGGCTCCAATACTTTGGCCACCTCATGAGAAGAGAAGACTCCCTGGAAAAGACCCTGATGTTGGGAAAGATGGAGGGCACAAGGAGAAGGGGACGACAGAGAACGAGATGGTTGGACAGTGTTCTCGAAGCTACGAACATGAGTTTGACCAAACTGCGGGAGGCAGTGGAAGACAGGAGTGCCTGGTGTGCTCTGGTCCATAGGGTCACGAAGAGTTGGACACGACTAAACAACAAAGTTCAAGCAGCGCTCACTCCCAGGGAAGTATGAAGAAATCAGTCCCAGATTTGCTAGGGGCTTCAAAGGCCATTTGGTCCAAGCTCACTGCTTTAACCCACTGCTTCAAACCTTCTCCCTGTGGAGGACCCCCATCATCTCTGTGACAAGCTATCCAAGTACAGTACAGTGGTACCTCGGGTTACATACGCTTCAGGTTACAGACATAGTAACCCAGAAATAGTGCTTCAGGTTAAGAACTTTGCTTCAGGATGAGAACAGAAATCGTGCTCCGGTGGCGTGGCGGCAGCGGGAGGCCCCATTAGCTAAAGTGGTGCTTCAGGTTAAGAACAGTTTCAGGTTAAGTACGGACCTCCGGAACGAATTAAGTACTTAACCCGAGGTACCACTGTATTTGAAACCCCATTCTGTGCGTTCCTAACTAAGAAGCAAGCCCAGCTGAAGTTCTCCAACGAGACTTGCAGCCCATTCCTAGGCATGTTTGCACTGAATTAACTGCTGCTATGTTGCTCCCAGATATATTTGCAGCCTAAGAGTTTGAATTGCCCTTTTAAAGCTGCGCCCCCCGTTCCCACCTCCACCTCCAGCCTTTCTCCCGGCGAGATTTACGCTACACCACCGACCCTCTCCACCTCCTCCCCTCGTGCCCCCACACAGACGGGCAGCTCACCTTATCTCCCTCCATAACAGCACGCAACCGCCCCGAGATGCAGCATCCCCGACGGCGCCCGCAGCTTCCCCTCGGGCTCTGTAAAAACTTGCAGGCCGCAGCTTAGGTTAGGCTACCTAGGCAACTGCGTCCCAGTTCCGCCTAGCAACAGGGAGGTAGAGCAAGGTCACAGCCGATAGGTTAAAAGTCGACCTCGGTGGGCCAATCGAACGAAAGCTACCCGGGTTTAAAGGCGGGACGAAAGCGCACAGGGGGTTCTGGGAGTTGAAGTCAAAGCTCGCTTGCCCGCCCGCCTGCCTTTCCTTCTTGCGCGCACAGAGGAGGCGCTGATTGCAATTTCGGGAGGGAGGCGGTTAGGAGATTAAAAGATAGCCGGAGCGACCTTTTCTTTTTCGGCAGCGATAGAAGCAGGGGAAAAAACTCTTTGAAATGGCAGAATAAGGCTCTTCATCGTTTTAAGAGAAGAAGAAGAAATAGATCTCTCCGGCTTTTTTTTTTTACTTTTAAAAAACTAATGTTGTTCCACCATCTGCAAGGCGAATTATGTGTTTTCACGCTTGTGCATTAAAAAATACTAGCATAAAGGAAGAAGAAGAAGAAGAAGAAGAAGAAGACAGACACAGCGCTGGGGTGGAGCCAGCACCCCGATACTGATGCAAATACAATTGCCGCCCCGGGCATCAGATCGATCATTTGTTGAGCCGAGAGGAGGATACAACCCGTCCTGATCTGAGATTTACATCCGCTTTGGGGTACCGCCCTTCACAAAAACTGTGGCATCTAGAAGAACAGTTGAGGCGTAGGAAAGGGTCGCCTTGTGACACTTTAAAAGCCAAAAAGTATATTACTGCATAAACGTTCGCAGGCTATATTCCAATCATAAGAAACATTTTGTAGCGTGGGCTGCAGTCCACGAACTGTGTTGGTTAATATATGATTTGTGAGTCGGGAAGTCATTTTAGGTGGGCCAGTTTTCTGTCAAACCCACCCCTCCATGCCCAGTCTCTTTGGTATATTTAAATTTTTATAAACCGCACTTTCATAAGAACTATAAAAACATTATACAATAATAATTACATGGGACGGGATTCAGTAACATGCCGATAAACACCGTTGCTTTAAAAAAAACACACGAATCCCCAAGGCTTGTCTGAAACATGCAGTTTTTAAAAGACATCTAAAAGCAGATATGACTCCTGCAGGACTCCTACTGGCAAGGCGTTTTACAGGTCAAGGCCTTCCACACTGAAGGCTCAGTCCCTGGTAAAAGTCAACTGAACATCAGGGGCACATGGGACCACAAGGAGTACCCCATAAGAAGATACCTGCAGATGATGTGCAGCATAACCAAACAGGTCTGTAAGGTACCTTGGGCCCAAGTTGTTTGGGGCTTTGTGAATTAACACAAAAAAAACTTAAACCTGACCTAGTTGGCAATCGGCAATCAGTTCAGCTCCCTCAGCAAAAGACTAATATGTTGCCAGTAATGTAACCCACTCCTGTGAGTAGTCTGGCTATAGCTTTCTGTATTAGCTGCAGCTTCCAGACCAGGCATGGGGAGAATCTTACTGTCTGCTAGTTATAGGAATATTATTTATGTACTAATTTTAAATAATCCATAAAATAATCATAAAAATATAGCAAGGCAGAGTGCAACATAAAAGGATAAAATCAACAAAAGATCCATAAAAGCATTATTTTTATGGATGTAGAACACACAGCAGAACATGAGGTTCACTTGTGGTGAGTTTTGGAGGTCACCCCTCTGAGACCAATATCCATGTTGAGCATAAGCTTTTTCTACAGCTCCACACAAAACAGCTTAGCTTGAGGTAGGTAGAAGATAGATCTGTCTCTGCAGTAGATCTCTGGGTGATTTCCAGTAAATCAGCAAGGGTTTGTTTGTTTGTTTGTTTGTTTGTTTGTTTGTTTGTTTTTACTTCCAGCTGTTTAGTAATGACAACAACAAGATGACTTCTGCCCCACCTCTCTTAATTTATACTGCTGAAATTAAAAAAATCTGTGAGGAGGATAATCAGGAGGCGATTTTTGTGTGTGCGCAGAAGACTGTGAGCTCAGTTCAGTTCAATCCTTGTAATATTAAACACATTTAATAGTAAATTATTTTTCCTGAGTTTTAGAAAACACATAATAAAAGTAGAACAATATATACAAAGTTCATTAGAATAATGTCTACAACAGCATTATATCTGAGGAAGTGTGCAGTGCGTTATATTACTAATAATAATAATAATAATAATAATAATAAATTTATATCCCGCCCATCTGGCTGGGCTTCCCCAGCCACTCTGGGCGGCTTCCAACAAAATATTAAAATACCGTAATGCATCAAACATTAAAATCTTCCCTAAACAGGGCTGCCTTCAGATGTCTTCTAAAAGTCTGGTAGTTGTCGTTCTCTTTGACATCTGGTGGGAGGGCATTCCACAGGGTGGGTGCCACTACCGAGAAGGCCCTCTGCCTGGTTCCCTGTAACTTGGCTTCTCGCAGTGAGGGAACCACCAGAAGGCCCTCGGTGCTGGACCTCAGTGTCTGGGTAGAATTTGGAATACAAATGTTCAATATAAGCAAAAGTTCCTAAGCAGAATTTAGGCTATTAAGGTATGTCCTCCACAATGGAACCTGACTCATTGGAGGTTGCAGTAAATGTCTACCCTGGCTCTGAATGCTTTACAGTAATTCTAAGTGTTTGTCTTCAAATGGATCTCAAATGGGTTCTTCTAAAAAACAAAGCAGATTACACAAGCCTGTGTAAACCGCCTTGTGTATAATAAAATAAAAAGGCAGTATACAAATTAAAAGTGGAACCCACCCCATGCTTACATTCTACGTTGCTCCTCTACAATCTCAGTCTTAATACCTCAATGGCAGTGCAAGTCATGAAGGAAACAAGAAACTGGCTCTAATCTTAAGGAGCAGTCCTTGACAGAATTTATAGGGCAGCTGGTAGTTTATTTCAGTTAACCCATTTTTATTACTACTAAGGGCCATCCCAGAAGACTGAAGTTTTTTATCTAACATCCAAGAGAATCATACATAAATATAAAGGGAGATAAAAATAAACAGGCAGTATAATTGCAGACCTAGGAGAAAACAATTGTCATGGCAGAAGATAGACATCACTTTTGATGGCAGTGGACTTATAACTGACATATTTAACAGTCAGACAAAAAAAAGTCTTATGGGAATTTGTATCCTAAGAGCAGCTGGACAACAATCCACTGGGGAAAATGCTCTCCTGGGATGATTTATTTCGAGCAGCTCTGACTAGTGCTTTTCACCTTACAGTATTTTGATTTATCCCAAGACCTGTCAATATATGGGGAGGGCTTGGAGAACATAAAAAGTTTGCAGAATTTGAGGCGAAGTCTACAGATAAACAGTAGCTTCCCTACAATACACTCAACTAATTTGTTTGAGCTGGGTGTCTCAAAAAGGCCTGCAGCACAGCTCTCCTCTAGTGTGAATAAATCAGCCACCACTTTCCTACTCCTCTCAAATATCCCGAGGTCATAATATGTCCCTGTGTGACACCTGTGCAAATCTCTTAGACATGTTACACAAGTGAACTTCGCTGAAGTGACATCAACTATCCTCTTGCATAAAGAACTAATGGTCTGGTCCTATGCATGTTTAGAAAATCCTACACACAGAGTCCTCCTATACACAGAGGTGTATTTAGGACTTAAGGGTTGCCTCAATTCTTTAGAAACAGTGAGGAACCTACTAAGGACAAATTTGAGGAAAATATATATATATAGTTGTTTGATCTCACATTTGGTTGAATGTACATAAATAGACCATAGGAATGATCCACCAGTCAGAGCCAAGTGCAAAATAGTGGCTCAGTGGGACAGACTGAACATAAGGAACAGGATGCTTCTGACAACACACTCAGCCCAGGAATTTGGTTAATGGCTGTGTACATGCCATACATTTAAAGCACATGACTTGCACAAAGAATCCAGGGAAATGTAGTTTACCTGTCACAAAGCTACAATTCCCAAGACCCTTAACAAACTACAATGCCCACGGTTATTTGGGGAAAATCTTTATGTGCTTTAAATGTATGTCTGTATTTAAATTTCTATACTGCTCTTCATCCGAGGAACACATGTATGGCATGTATGCAGCCTCAGACTTTATAATTATTTTACACCCCCCTACCTGATTCCTGATTCCCCCTCCCCAAAAAGCGTTCCTAGCATAGGATCCAAACCTAGGGGCCAAGGTCCCTCTGCCCTCCCCCAATAAAATATTTGAGGGGCCCTCCCCCACAAAAAGTTAATGGGCATTGGGTATTGTGATTCATTAGGCGAGGAAGGGTTTACCTGCCCCCCCCCATATTTTATTGAAGTTGGCATCCCTGGTTCCTAGTTTCAGCAATATAATTAAGGGAGGAATATCTTTTAGCTGGTCTTAATGTCAGCCAGTTGGGAGGGAGTCAGAAACCTTTGCCAATTCATTCCAAATATCCCAGAGATGCACCAGGAAATCCCAATCGACTTTCTGTCCTCTGGGGAATAGTCAGTGTCAACATTAAGGTAGGAAAACCAAGCAGATCTTGGGTGTAAAGCGCCTCATGGGTTGGGGAAAAAACCCAAAACCCTAAGCCATGCATCTTTTGTTTCAAGTGTGGCTGTTTAGAGGGACATTTTCCAAAAATTTATGGGATTATCCCTGGATTGAGCAAACCTAATTTACTGGGAGGGAAATAGTGAGATAAGAGCGGGCTTTTTGGGGGGAGCGCAAGTGGGTGACGCTACCTAAAACAGGATCTCAAACAGCTTCAAATGCACATTAAAGTCAGGTGTGGACAAGTCCGGAGTCTCCATATTCACATAGCTGTCAACTTTTCCCTTTTCTTGCGAGGAATCCTATTCGGAATAAGGGAATTTCCCTTTAAAAAAAAAGGGAAACGTTGACAGCTATGCATATTCAGTGTGAAATAGTACAAATCCAGCCTGACCATCATCACCTCTGATAAATATTACAACCCCCACAGGAGCTTCCAATCCCGGTCTCTAAAATGGTGTAACAATTTGCACGAATACAAGGCCGCACACATAGCAATAGAATGTGTAAGATAAAAAGTCAGGCTCTACGTATGCACGGAAGACTCAATGCTCTTTTGACGAACATTTCAAACGCTCAAATATAACGTGCATCTGGGTCCCGTCTCCTTTTATGGAATTGACGGCGGTTTTGATTTTTTTGGGCGCGCGCGCCTGCGTGCTGCGCTGGCGGCTTCCCTGGATGCTGACCAGCAAGCGGGCGGTGTCATAGGGACACCACTTGCTGGAGAGTCCTCTGTAGGGAGGGCGCCGTGAGGGGTGTCTTCTCTTTGGGGTGAGGCTTTGCTCCGATTACGTGACGTGGGCCAATAGGGGGCAGAGAACCAAAGAGGCGGGGTAGACGGAGGAAGGGCCTCTCTCTTCAGAGCCCCGCCCCTCTTCCGTCAGGCGGCCGTTTCTTCTGCTCCTTCCCGTTCCCCTCCCGCCTATGGACTGTCCCACAAGTCTCCGAAGGACCGCCTCCATTCTTCCCCCCCCTCTCTTCCCGAGGGAATGGCTCGCTCCGGGCTAGGCGGGTCCCTCCTCCTGCTCCTCCCCCCGCCTCAGAAAACCCGGAAGCGGAGGGAGGCGGGCGATTGTTGTTGTCACTCAGCAACTGTGAGGCGGGAGCGGCGGGGCTGAGCGCGCGCGCGCCTGAGAGAGAGAGATGCGAGGAGCCGCGGCGACTGCTGCTGCTGCTGGTGCCTCCCGCGCCCTGCCTCCTCTGCGCCCGCCCTCCGCCGCCGCCACCGCCCAGAGAGCATGAGCGGCGCAGGGGCCCAGCCGCCGCCGAGCCCCTCGGGGCCCGGCGGGGATTCCCAGCCCTCGGACCCCGCGGAGCCTCTGGCTGCTGCTGCCGCCTCTCCTCCTGAGCCGCCGCCGATGCTGAGCGTCGACTTGCCCGCTCTGGTGTCGCAGTTCGCGCGGAGCTTCGCGCTCATCTTCCCCGTCTACGTGCTGGGCTACCTGGGGCTGAGCTTCAGCTGGGTGCTGGTGGCCCTGCTGTGCGTCTTCTGGGTGCGGAGGCACCGGAGCGGCAAGAGCTCCCGCCTGGGCCGGGCGCTCGCCTTCCTGCAGGACGAGGAGCGCGCCGTCAGGCTGACGGTCTCCACGGGAGACCTCCCCGCGTGGGTGAGTTGCGAGGGAGAAGAAGGGCGGCGGGCGGCAGCAGCAGCCACACCTTCCTTATAGCCAGCCCCAGAGGGCGCCCCCTTCCGCCCGGCCACGGCAGCCGCCCCTTCAGGGTGACCCGGGGTGGGGAGACTCTTGGGCGCTTCCCTTCCCGCCTTCTGGGCCAGGTGCTGGGGCTCCAGCTCCCTCCCATGGCTGTTGCATCTGCACCCAGTTCCCACCTGGCAGGAGCAGCCCATAACCTTGTGGGCGTGTGTAGTGGTCTTCTTCAGGGCTGCCTTTGCAGGCTTTGGATAGTCTACCCCCCTTCTGCCTCCTTCTGTGGGTTTAGCCCCCAGGTCCAGCTATCCCGCAGTCAGCCTGATGCCTCTGGCTTGGCACTGGCGATCCTGCCACCACTACCAGCCCACTTCTGTCCTGCCAAGGAAGGAAACTTGCTGGGGCTGTGGTCCTAAACCATACTCCAGAAGTAAACCCAGTGGTTGTGCTTGGGCTGCTTCACACCTTGCGTCAAAAAATGGACCTCTGTGTTTCCTAGTCTGGAATCTCTCTAAAACAGCATTCAGTTGTCTGGAAACATGCAACCAGCCTGGGAGCCTTGACCAGTAATCGTGGGTCTTAATCCAGGAATGTGTGTCTACTTGCTGCCCCGCCCCGCCCCCCGTTCCGTGTTTTTCTGGGAGGGTTGGTACCTTTCCTAACTCCCGGAGAAACAAATAACATAACTTGGCTTTTTTGAGAAAGTACTGGAGGGTATTTCTCTGAGCCCCACAGTTAGCTTCATTGCAAATAAATAAGTATTCTTGCACTGACAGTCACACCCTAAGCAGCATTCCTGCTTGATCCACCTCCTCTCCCTGTGCTGCATAGGATCTGACATTTCCATCTGAATCCTCAAGGCTTGCATTTAAGGACTTTGGCCTGTTATGTGCACACATACCTTACAGAGTACCTGTTTACCTGAAGGTTTGTAGAAAGAAGAGTAAGCAGCGTGTATTATTCAGTGCACCGCACATGTTGTTCTTTTTCAGCTGTTAACTTGCACGCTTTCAGGCTGATCACGTTCTTAAGAATTTAGACAAGTTTGCTTTCCTTAGTAATTGAGGATGGCAAAGAGCCTTGTGAGAACTTAATGACTAACATGTTTATTATGGCATAAACTTTCATGGGCTACAATCCACTTCATCAGATGTATAAAGTGAAATTCTGAGTTGCAGGAACATCTCTCCATAGTTGGAGATGGGGAATTGTAAACAGTGAGGTCACCCCAACCATGTACCTTGCAAAGCAGGTTAGCACTTTGTGCATCTGGGGAAGCAGACTGTAGTTCACAAAAGCTGATGCCATTAAAAGCTGATGCCATTAAAACTGACATCTATTAAGATACCACAAGGCTTTTTGTTGTTTTTGCCACTTGAGACTAACATGGCTATTCCCTCTGGAAATTTAATTAAATAGTTTCTTGTGTTCCTAAGGAGAGCCCTGCTTTTAAACGCTTCATCTCCGTTAGTATCTGCACGAATTATGGCACAGTAATTTGTGGGTGTGTCTTCCATATATTCACTAGGAACTGTGCAAGCCAGCCTTCAAGACTCTTCTACCATTTGATTAAAAAATAAAATAATCCCTATTTTCATAGATTGGGGTATGTATTACTAATACACTTTCAGTATGGCATGCACTTGTTTCTGCCCTAACTGCACAAGAAGCTTATACAGTGTGATTTATCAAGGTGAGCTGAGGAGTTGCCAATCTGAGGACTGGTTGGGATAAATATTTCTGAGGGCAAAGTACAGGCCTCTGACAGCTGCTTTATATTGGGGGGGGGGGCTTGCTCACTTTGGTAAGGGATAGGAGAACTTGGACTGAAAAACTTTGGTAAGCAGAAGGGGAATAGGATCTGTCTATGGTTTGGGGCAGGGCTCGTCCTACAATTAGGCTGAGTGAGGCAGCAAATGTTGGGGAGGCAGGGAGTGGTTGCAAGGTATTGGAGAACAGTGCTGTGTTCACCATTCATAGTTTGCCCTGCACCCAGTAAGCTAGCCTTTAGATGCGGTGAAAGATGCAGTTTTGTTTCTAGTGTTGAAGAAAAATTCAATTACCACCAGTCCATCTTGTCTTTTGCCTCAGGCATTCCCTTTTTCAGGGCGCATGTTCATGCTGTTACATGTTATATATATGTATATACATATATATACATACAATATGTGCAAGGAGAAGAGTATTTGTTAGTACAGATACTTGATTGGGATTTCTGGTGATTACAGTGGATCTCTGTGTTGAGAACTATTCTTGGGTAACTAGAAAATCCAGGCTAGGTAGTGTGTTCTGCAAGGGAGATTTATTTTCCAAGATGGCAGGGGTCCCAGATCTTGTCCTTAACAGTTGGGCATCTCTCTTCTCCCTCCTGTAAATCTTTTGTTTTCTTCAGCCATTCTCAGTGTTATTTGTAACTTCTAATAAAGCTTGATTTTGTAATACAAGTCGTGTTGCTAAGAACAACATTAACGGTCAGTATTGGACTGTCTGTTGCCATTCTGAAATTCTGCTCCATTATGAAAGTAAATCCTTAACTAGGAACTTGCAGATTCCCTAATCATTTTTGTGGTTTATCTTTCTTCAAGGTACTCAGGGGCTATAAGTCTAAGATTTCAGTGGTCTGTGAAGCAGGTGCAAAAAGATATTCCCCAAATGCAATAACATAAATTGTATGTAAAATGGTGTGTGTGTGTGTGTGTGTGTGTGTGTTTATATGCATTTTTCTGGGGAGAGAGTCCAGAGTTTTTATCAGATTCTCCAAGAGGTCCATGACCCCCAAAAGGTTAAGAACCACTGATGTAGAAACTTTTTAAAAAGATTTAGCTCCAGATTGATGAAAGCTTCCCTCCTGTTAGGGTGCAGTCGTAACCCCAGTCATTGCCTGGCTGGGCTTAATGGAGCAGTTAGGCTACCTGCTATGAATGCAAACCTGGGTAGAAAGTGTGTGTAGTGGAGGCAGATTGTTGTACCAGCCTGTACCAGCCAGGCCTGCTTGGGATCATATGGCTCTGCTCCTTCCTGCCCTGGAATACCCTGTTTTGGAGCTTTCTGCTGGCAGTGCTTCCATCTACCCATCAGGTGGAATGGGGAGTTCTGCATCAGCAGAACTGTCATCACTGTTATCACTCTTCAGCTGGAGGCTGGCATGGCTGGACAGAGGGATTCCTCTGCCCTATCCACCACCATGCCATAGTCTGCAGCAAAGGGGGTTTGCATTATTCTGTAAATTTCGCTGTGTTGAAGGATTCTGTTTAAGCTCAGATTTGTAAAATGTTACAGGTAGGCCTAAGTTGAACTTCAGGCCTTGTTGTTAGGAATGTTTTTGCTCTACTAAATAGGGGTCCATGTTTTGGTGATGCTGAGTTATGGCTCAAAAGGATTCAAATATTTAGGGGGGGGGGACAACCTGGATAAGAAATCAAGGCTCATAGTCATGCCCCTTGTTTTGCCATGGTTCAATGTGCCAGATTCGTGGCCTGCTTTTGTTAGCAGATCTGTGTTTCCGAGATGACTGAACGAAAGCTTCCTGTTGGCTCACACAGGAATGAAACAACAGCAGTAGAATGTGGTAAATCTGGGAGTGGCAGTGGTTGTCTTGGCAATGGAGATGTTTCTCTGTTCACAGATACTTCAGGTTTTTCACCAGTATTTCTGTGTAGATGACGCTCAGAATACATGTATAGTATTTCCAAATCTGGATTGTTGCTTATTTTTATGAAATGTGTAGAAACTTTAGAAGGGTCATAGAACGTTGCACCTTAGAGAAGTAGATTTACAGTGTAACCCTTTACATGTCTACTTGCAAGTAAGGTACATGAAGTTCAACCCAACTTATTCCCAAGTGTGTATAGATGACTGAGCCTTAAATTGAAGACCCCCCAGCTAGGTAGTTTAATTTGGATTTGGAGAGTTCATCTCTGTTGGTGGCCATGAACCAAGTGTCCCATCCCTTGGCTTGAACAAACGTGCCTGAAAGCTGCTAAAATATCGCTGAGCCCCTTGGAGAAATGACTCTATAATTCTTCAAACTGAGTAATATTCAGAGATATGCAGGTAGGAGGAAATTTTAAATTCAGGTTGGCAAAGAACAGCTGTTAAATAGATGCTGACTAAGGTGCAGGTTGATCTGAAGAGAACCAGAATTTAAGCCTGTCATGTATGTCTTTGTAAAGGGTTTAAAAGTTATATTAAACTAAAAATGGAATTTGGCCAATGCTTTTTAGATACAAAGGTAGCACACAGATAAAATTTTGCAGTCCTGCTGTAGTGGAAGCTGGTGTACACCTTTATTTCATATGAAGATGTGTTGACATGAGAAGGATCCATGTTAGGACGTGGTCACAGTAACCATGAATGTTGGAATAGGAATTTATTTTAGGGTCTGCCAATTTTTGAGACTAGTGTAAATCGAAAAGGGTATACAGTGTTTGGGCTAGATTGATACTTTGATGCTGAATACTTGTACCAGTATATTTTGTTGCTCTGCAAAACAGCCAGGTATATTGAGCCCTTACAAAAATGGCCCTAGATACATTGTCAGTGCTAACATTTCTGAGAGACTAAATCATGGATTTTGAAGAGTCTAAGTTCTCCTAAGCTTTGCTTTAGGCTGCTTAATGAAGCATGGGCTTCACAGACTACAATGAAATAAGAATACTGCTTGTGCTGCTTTGAATATGAAGAGAAAATTGTCCATTGTAAATATTATGTTTCCTCCCCTTCTTTCTCAGTGGGTACAAAGTTATGGTTTGTGGTTGGCAACATAAATAATCTTAGGTAGCAGAATTGATGATGAACAATTTTAGAAATTACATAGTTGAACATTTGGTAAACTATATTTACAAATTGTTTGTCAGCCTACATCTTCAGTTTGATTTTTATTCATCCAAGACTGGCCTCAGTGGATAATCAATACTTCTTTTTTTGCAGTAAAATGTCTGGTCTTCAGCCGTATCACATTTGCATGGAACCAGTCCCATTGAATGACAGGACATCTCAGTAAATAGGCATAGAATTGAACAGTTAGGGTTTAATATCCTGTTCCTAAACAAGTTGCATCCAGGTCTCATTAATTTTGGTGTGTTGGTGGTGCTGTGATCATATATGTGTTATTTAGGAGTAAAAACTCTTTTTCAAGGTTGATTGCTGGAGGAATACTGGTCAAAATACAGTAGTAACGTCTTGTCTGTGTAATTTAAACAAATACAAACTTCTCTTGCAGAACTTGTGTGTTTATAAGAACTTCTGGAAGAATCACTTAGAGTGGCATTCTCTTGTAATGAGTCAGTGCAGTAACTCCCCCCCCCCCCCGACTTCTGGTGCAGCTGTAAAATTTCTACCAGTAAGTTAGACTTCCTTTCCTAACCATGCTGCTTTAGATGTCAGTTACATTTATTTCAGTGCACTTTATTTGTAACTAAGAGTGTGCTTTCTTTAAAAGTGAGTTTTGTTGAAATTTGTGAGACGTCCCAGTAAATATGCTTGGGTTTGAAGCAGTAGAGGTGGTGTTCTAACTCGGTTGAATAAGTGTACAATGAATTTGTTACTAAAAATGAGACTGTAGTTTGTCTTTGGCTGAAAATAACTGTCATATGATGAGCATTACATTGTCATTTGGCTGTCCTTATCGTATAGCAGCATGGCTTAAGCAATATATTTCCGCTAGTTCAAAGGCAAGCTCCTTTGCATGTCAGAGTAATTAGATTATATCCGCTAACATCTGTAGAAAGCATTTTTTAGTTGAATCAGATTCTTAATAATGAAGATATTAACTAGTGCAATGCTTAGCATACCTCTTCCTAATGCTATTTTCATAACCTTTATATTCCATCAGCTAGTTGTCAACACGACTATCCTTACTCAAGCTTGGCTGTGTTGTGTGATTGTGATACAGCACCAAGTGTTAAAGTGAGCCTTGTGTATTTCAGCAGTCCTTTTTTCACCCCAAGCCTCTAACAGTGCAGTTCTAAAAATACGTGGACTTATGCCTTAGCATGTTCCAAATAGCTAAATTCTGCAAGAATTAACAAAGCTGTGGTCCAATGAGATGGTGTTAGCCTGATGCTGAGAGGAGAGGAATAACACTTGAATATGCTTGAACATGGATGTTCAGTTACCAGGAATGCATAATTGATTTTTCTCAATAAGACTTTGCCAGTGTGAAGTGCCACATGATACTTTCCCTGTAATTAATAATGGAAACTTTATGCTCACATGACGAAAGTATGAGAGTAGCTGTGCATACCACATGATTCAAACATCCGTCCTGTCATGCTCCACTCCACAGTAGCCCCCTCTTCAAATGTTGTTGTAATGCAAATGTTCTATGGCAGAAGTTAATAATCCAGCACACAAATTTAAGGTTCCATAAATAGTGTGAGGGGTTTGTGTGTGTGTGTGTGTGAACCTGCTGATAGAGTAGATAGCATGGCTTCTTTTCTGGTTTGTTGTGATGTTAACTTCCAGTTGAAATTCATTCAGACTTTAGAAAGAAGCTACAGCTTGTTTGTCAGTTTGTGTCTTCACTAAGCCAACTAATGTAGAGGTGCTTGTCCAGTTTCTTGCAGAGCATTATTAACTTGTGGAGCACTTCTAGACCATGTGTAAAGTGCAGGTACCACTTCTATTTGTTGTGGTATTTACAGGCTTCGTTTGGTTAGTTGCTAAGTGAGCTATACCAGGTCATCTGTTCATTGCCATTGCTTGTGGTATTGAAATTGATTCTCTGTTCTCAAGTCATTTTAGTGGAAAATAGCTTTCATCTCCTGCCTTTAACTGCCTTCCAAGGCTTTCTCTCCCGTCTAGAAAAGAAAGCATCTTTAAAATGAGCTTAAAGTTCTGTCACAGGTGCCCCAGCTCCCTTTCCCCCCCAACCAGTCCTAGCTTCTACAGCATCCTTGGGAACATGCGAATGGCACCACATCCTCAGTTGTTCTTGAGACTTGAATTTATGTAGCACTGCACATAAAATCTTGCCAAATTGCATTCCTGGTTGCTTCTGAATTGTTTGTGCTGAGATTGCCAAGAGTGGTCTGATTTGTCAGTATTTTGAAGTTTAAAATATGCTATGTTGGCTCACAATACTCCAGATGTTTTATTTTATTTATTTGATAAAATTTATATATTGCTTAATGGACCAAAAAACCCTAAGTGGTTTACAAAAACAGCATAAGATATTCAATAAAAATGCAGCTAAAATTAAACATTAAAACAATTTGCCATAACATTTTTCAAAACATTCCTAAAGTGAGAAGTTTTAAAACAAATATACATTACATGTTAAAAGTTCATCATAAAAATTCCATGTCTGGGTAAACTTGCCTAAACAATTTTTTTATTAGGCATTGAAAGCAATACAGTGAATGTGTCTGCCTAAAATTAATGGGCTGAGAATTCCAGAAAGTAGGTGTTGCTTCACTGAAAGGTTGATTTCTTGCAAATGAATGTAGAATGGGCATTATGTTTCACAATTTGATAAAAATGCAGCACTGGTCTCACTAGCTTATTCTGTACTATTGTACATTTAAAGCATTTATTTATGCAGTTTCATGAAATTTTGCTTACTGTACCCTTGTTTCCTTGACATCCTGCAGACTTTGTCAGAATTGAGCTGGCACACTTTTGAAATAGAGTACCTGACATGAAATTCAAGCAGCTTTGAATTAATATGCTGTCAATCCAGTTGTTTCTAGGGATTGGCAAAACAGCATGGGAGCTGAATGGCAGATTTTTCTTGACAGATTATATGTTTACATTTGTGTTGCTTATATGAATGTTGCCTTAGGAAAATGACTGTACTGCTTTTGAAACCAAAATAGATCTAGGTGGTATAGTCAAAGCACCTTTTCATCTCTCTTGCTATTTTTACTTTGTTTGTTTGTTCTGGATGTTTTCTCAAAACCTTGCTTTTTCAGCCATGTGTCAAATAGCAGGCATAATCATGGGCCTGCAGAGAGGCCAGGGGATCACATAATTAAAACCAGAGCCCTAAAGGCAGGACCCTCAAGGTATCCAATGTGATCTGTGCAACAGAGCAAGTCCCCAAAAGATTAGCCCACCTTATCCTAAGAGTTTGCTGCAGGCAAGAGTGCAGAAGTGAACAAGATGCCCCATATCAGACATGCCTGCCTGCTACCTTCAACTTTGATCCCCCCCATCTTTATTAAGTTTAAATAACAGCAGATTCACATGTATGATGCTTCACAAAACAACAAAAATAAATCCATTCGTTTCTATACAGTTCATTAGCAGCTTTCAACTTTGACCGTCTCTTGTCAACCCAGGAGCACTGGTAAAGTTTCAGAGGTGTACAAGAGTCAATACTGTTCAGATTTATTCTGTTGAATATCTGGACCAGGGGTCAGCAACCTAAGGGCCATGGGCCACAAGCGGCCCACGGGGGTCATTTAACCAGCCCGTGAGCTGCCCCTGAACCAAGCTGCTTGCTCAGTGAGTCCCCGCCTGCTGCACTAAACCAGCGCAGCGAGGGGCCCCGCTTCCACGGCGCCACAAATCACGGGCACTTGCACTCCGGCCCATGGAGGAATCTCCGCTGGAGTGAACCTTGCAGACCCCTGATCTGGACTATAAAATGCTAAGGGAACAGCTTTTTGTACAGGAACATTATTCTAGCCCAGCTGAGTCTGTAACCTGGATTTGGTAGTAGCATTTTGGACAGGCAAAATGGAAGGGAGCATGCAGTTTAGTTGGAAAGCACATCCTTTGGACGCAGAAGCCACCCCAGTTCAATTCCTGGCATTTCCATTTAAAAGGACATCAGGCAGTGGTGATGGAAGAGACCACTACCTCAGTCCTTGTTAGTCTGCCAGTTCCAGTTGAAAGTGGACAGTACTGGTCTGACTTGGCATGTGGCTAGCTTCATATTTATATATGTTCATATAAATACTGTTATCTCCTCTGACAACGCTGAGTAGACAAGTCCAAAATACATGTTCATGAATCATTAGGGGCACTTGGTAGTGTATACAAACTTGGCCTCTGGACAGAATGTATTTCAAGTAAATATTGCTAAGGGTGTGCCTCTTTCTAAGTAGTTTCTCCATGTTACAGTACTTGCTATACTACTCTGTTAAAGTGTACTTTCACTTCTTTTATCTCTTGGTTCTCTGTGCAAAGGAATTAGGTTTCCTTGGAGTTTTTGGTGATGCCGCTGTGCTCCTTTTATTGCTTAAGTGTAGAGATTAATGGTAGTCCCGCCCTCATTTTTATGGCCATATGATCACGAATAGTTCTGTTTCGAAAGTATTGCCTATAGATATGTACTCTGCACATCTGGCATGGGAAAGAATGGAAAGTGTTACTACAAGAAGCTTGAATCTTGGTTCAGCATCCAGTCTCTGTGTGTCTGTGGCCATGCACTTCAATATATGTTGTGACTGAGGGAGACGGTTTGGTCAACTCCCTTCTGTGTCCCAGATCTAAGCTGCAGCTGCACATTGCGCAGGAGGCATCGGGGTGTTCTTAAGACTTGCTGAATTGAAAATGCAAAATAATTAAACTTAATTTTGGTCTCTATAAAACAGCTTTCAAAAATGACTGCCCCTCCCTCCTCTCTTTTGCTTTGCTTGCTTTCATTTATTATATTAATGCTCTTATTTGTATGAATCATGTTAGCACGCAGTCTTGAGTTCAGGGGAAAAAAGTCTCATGAGATGTGGCTTAATGACTAAGCCTTTTTCAAAACTAAGCTCTCCCATCTGCCTAGAAATAAAATATGCACTGCCATTTCTCTGTAAACAATATGTCTTTGCAGTTGTTTGCCTCTTAAAAAAATGGTTTAAATAAATCTCAGTCAAGACGGTTGCTGCGTAGCAGTAATGGCATATGTTTTTTAGCATATCCAGCTACATTGTAGGAAACCAAATTGCCTGTTGTTGTTGAAGGTAGTAGGTAAGGTAAAGGACCCCTGGACGGTTAAGTCCAGTGAAAGGCGACTATGGGGTGCAGCGCTTATCTTGCTTTTCAGGCCGAGGGAGCCTGCGTTTGTCTGCAGACAGCTTTCTGAGTCATGTGGCCAGCATGACTAAACTGCTTCTGGCGCACGGAGGACTATGATGAGTGCAAGGGCTCATGGAAATGCTGTTGACCTTCCCGCTGCAGGTGGTACCTATTTACCTACTTGCACTGGTGTTCTTTCGAACTGCTAGCTTAGCAGAAGCTGGGACAGAGGAACGGGAGCTCACCCCGTCCATGCAAATAATAATTAATTACAGAGAGATCTGTATTGAAAACAGCATGTCGATGACAAGCATGAACGATTCCCGATTGAGGAAAAACTACATTTTTGTGCTACAAATGGGTTAGCTTGTACACAGCTCTACTTTGCTCTAGTGTTTACCCCAGAGCAGCTTGCTTATCATTGGAGGCAATACCACAAATGTGGAAATCTGTAGTACAATTGCATAATGTGGATTACATGAGCATAGATGCCAGACTATAACTGAATATATATTTATTTGTAGTATTTCTAGCCCACGTTTCTGTTCAAAAAGTAAGTCCAAGCTGGGAAACAAAATATTAGTACCTGAAATGCAGTATTAAAACATACGGTAAAACCCTCATAAAAACGTAGCTTTTATATCAGCATATCTAACAAAATTTTAAAAAGAATTGATTAAAGAAACTTTACTTTTGTTTAACCCAGCACTCTATGGAACAATAATTGTAGTTCTGGTGAAGCTCCTTAGAAAGGGAGTTTCAAGAGTTAGGGTGATGTAACTCAACCCTAGTCTCTGCTCAAGTAAATGCTGGGGAAGAGTTCATTCAGGAGAAAATGCTGTATAAGTTACACCAGGGGTCAGCAAACATTTTCAGCAGGGGGCCAGTCCACTGTCCCTCAGACCTTGTGGGGGGCCGGACTATATTTTGAAGAAAAAATAATAAACGAATTCCTATGCCCCACAAATAACCCAGAGTTGCCTTTTACATAAAAGGACACATTCTACTCATGTAAAAACACGCTGATTCCCGGACCGTCCATGGGCCGGATTTGGAAGGCGATTGGGCTGGATCCGGCCCCTGGGCCTTAGTTTGCCTACCAATGAGTTACACCATGAATTGTACCCAGCAGGTAACAGGCAAGCAGTGCAACAAAATTCAGCGCATTTTTGGCAGCCCACTCAGAATAGTAGGTGTACAGCAAGGCTGTTCTAGAACATGCTTATTTAGAAATTCTAAGGCTTGAATCTGAAGCATTTGCATGCTGTACGGATTTCACATTTGAACATGTAAATTCCGCTCCTGGCAATGGTCAAATGATCGATAAGTTTGGGCAACAAAATTTGAAGTGTGTAAGAAGAAACAGCGGGTTACAGAGGGTTGTATCTAAGTGCTAGTCTTGCTCACAGTAGATGCACTGAAGTTAAGGGACATGGCTAACTTGGCTTTATTCATTTCAGTGGGTCTGCTCCAAAAATATCTTAGTCGGATTCAACCTAGGATATTTAATCACCTGTTTTGATTTTTGCTTTACTATGCTCAACATGCAACAGAAAATTACCTGATTTGGAAGTGGATTGATTTATGGCTGCAATAACTCGCAATCACACATTTCACATATTGTATACTTCACATGTTTGTGCATCCCCACCCCTAGAACAAAAGCTTCTGTTCACCCCAGAAGCAGCCATTTCTGTCTCCTTCCTTCTGAGAGGTTAGCCTGTCTTTAGCATTTGGTACTGCTGGGACAACAAACAAACAAACAAATCTCTTTTCACTGCCTGCATCTTTATTTAGAGATTTTGCAGGGCAACATTTACCGTAGGCACTTACTGGTGCTTTGCCCCACAGCAGGTTTTACGATGGGGCTATGAATGTATTTGGAATAGCAAGGAGTCCAAATTTTACACAGGATAAAAAAGCAACTTCTCCTGCCTGCATTGTGTTTTCCTCAATAGGCTGTTCTAGCTCAGATGTGCCTGATGTTGTGCTAAGCTAAGCAGAGCTCTTCCCAAGAGACTGTCATTCCCCTGACTTACGTTGAGCACTTTTTGTTGTTGTTAATTTGTTGAGGAAGAGGTATGTTTCTCCCTATGTATCCAGTCTTCACTGCCCAGAGTTCGGCTGTATGGATTGCAGATAACAGGGTACATGCCAGACAAGAACGGAAGGACTGCAATACACCATCCGTATCAATTAGTGTTTTGTTAAGTGCTTCTCTTTTTGGTTCCTAGAAGGGCGACAGGGTACCGAAGGAGGAAATGTGTTGAACCTCTTGCAGTGTTTACATACAAATTGAGAACTAGCTGCCTGCGGATGGTTGATGGTGTTGTGATATCTAGGATATGTTTGATGCCTAAAATAGAACAGAGGCTTGCATTTCTCATGGTGTTTGAACATGCTGTAAAACTTGTCATAGCTTAAAATAATGATGCATTAGAATTAGAGGTTTGGGGAGGAACTGGCAGATGAAGCACACAGAAGAGTATTCAGAAGAAGAAAGGAAGATAGCTGTTTAAGGAACCAGTGGTACCCACAACACAGTTCCTGAAGAGGAATGCTCTTGTCCAGAGCTCAGGTCAGCCTGGAAGAGGATGCTATAAGGCCCTTGTTGCTGCTTAGACCTCCCAGGTGGGGTGGCTTTTGGTTCTGGAGTGTATAGTTGCTGCCGCCTCCTGCTCTGCCTTCCCCCTCAGCTGATGAAAGCCCTCCCCAGCCTCCATTGACACTTTCTCCTTAGCAGGAAAGGGGAGGAGGAGAGCCAGTATACTTTAGCCCCCTCCTGAAGTGGTGGAAGTCAGGGCAGAAAGGTGAGATGTGCCCTTCTCCAACTCAGGTTCCCCTCTTTCTTCCTTCTCTTCCTACGTTAGAGCCTGCCATTCAGTGTAAACATTGCTCAGCTATTATATCAGTCAGCTTCCTGAGCATCAGTTTTTTGTGTGGCCATTTCACTGTTGAATTGATAGGCATTCAACTTCCTGAGCTCTCTCTGTTGGAGGGAATAACTTTACAATTATCTTGAAACACGTATTCATCACTTGTTCATAAACTGGTCTCATTACATTTCCGCTTATTGTTGTAATCTTACGCTTTAACCCCTATGTAAGCTAGTCCATGACTTGTTGCCAATTAAAATTGTAAATGAAAAGGTAATCAAAGCCACAAAGCTGAAGGGGTAAAAAGGAGTTGTGTCAGAAAGGGACTAAATAAATGTTTTGCAAATGAGGGTTTTAAGAAAAGTAGCTGATTGATGGTTTAGAGACTTGCCTTGAATTCCTGTAACCTGAAATAGTTAAAAAATGTGCTTAAAAAACAACTACAACGCCTTTTTCAGTTTACTAGGTTTGCTTCAGAGTTAAGAGCTACACAAAAAAGGTTATGTAAAAACAGCAAAGAGCTCTGGCAGTACTTTACTAACCATTGTGGACAAAATGGCTAGAACACTGAGGAAGATCTCAGCTATTATATAAATATTTCAGGTTATTCCATTCACTTCTCAGTTGCTTCCCAGGTAGATCGATTCTAGTGTCTTTTAGTTAGGGTTAAATTCTAGTTTTCATTCAGAGCACAGAAGATACACTTAATTTTCTGAAGCATAAATGAATAGCCTAAAAAAAATTCTGTGGAGACATCACTGCCGCTGTCTGTTTGTTTTAGACTTGATTGCCCCATGTGTTTGAACTCTATATAAATAAAATATTGTGTTCTACTACTTAGAAGCACCCGGTATACATTATTGATGGTTCTCATGTACTTAAGCTCATTACGTATGACAACTGTTTGGAGCAAATAGCCCTTTTAGTGAAGGTGTTACAGATTTGAGATGAAATAAAAGTCTATGAGCAAGCAAATTTAAAAATCCTTTATTAAAGAAACAATGTCTATGACCAAGCAGATTAGAAAATCTTTTATTAAAGTAACAGTGTCTATCAGTCATCCTTTTTTTTTTTTTTTACCACAATGAGCCAGCACTAGCAGTAAAAATAAAACCAACTAAGCTTGAAGAGAATGAGGCCAGCAAATTGACGTACTTTTTTATTTGTGGACTGTCAGTAGTCTTAAGAAATAGAACAGTGCAGATGTAGGCACTTGATCAGCCATAGGCAAACTCCGGCCCTCCAGATGTTTGGGGCTATAATTCCCACCATCCCCAGCTAACAGGACCAGTGGTCAGGGATGATGGGAGTTGTAGTCCCAAACATCTGGAGGGCCGGAGTTTGCCTATGCTTGTACTTGATCATTTAAATATGGATCAAAGTTGGTTAGCAAGCCATAGTTATATCTGTGGCTTCTCTACTGTACTTTTTAACTGTAATTAAGGCCACTGTAGGCAGATTGGGGAAAATTCGCATTCAAAAGGAGGGAGAGATGGTGCATATATACAGCTGCCAAGGTTCTAACTACGGTTATGATGGGGCTTGATAACAAATATCTGTCAAACATTTTGAAATACAGTGGTACCTCTGGTTATGTACTTAATTCGTTCCGGAGGTTCGTTCTTAACCTGAAACTGTTCTTAACCTGAAGCACCACTTTAGCTAATGGGGCCTCCCGCTGCTGCCGTGCTGCCGGAGCACGATTTCTGTACTCATACTGAAGCAAAGTTCTTAACCCGAGGTACTATTTCTGGGTTAGCGGAGTCTGTAACCTGAAGCGTACGTAACCCGAGGTACCACTGTACAGATAATCATTTTGTGCAGGGGTTCCATTCCTGGGCCCTGTGCACATCAGTGGAGTGTGCATAAGCCAGCCCTGCTATGCCCCCATTCTGCCCTCTTCTCAGTCGCCCGTCAGTTAGATGCATGCAAAATGGTCACTGCCTGTACAATATAGTTCAGTTCAGATGACTTTCCAAAGCATGGTCCTTGAGGATAAGATATAACTTGTGTGCGCCTGCACACTTGTTCTCCTTTCAAGCACAACTTCACTTGGTAGTTTAGCAAAGCATAGGTTGTGTTTACATCTGAACTGCACACTCTTTTCCAGGCTTGCCCTCCAAACCATGACCAGAAACCACTTCAGATTATGGTGTAACTGACCGATTTGGACAGTGCAGTGATTTACGATTAGTGCTAAACTGCAAACGATGTGCTTGGTTTTGTGGGGTGGACAAATGCACAAACCTAGATGAACCTTTGCAGAACAGCATACAATGGCAGCATCAGATACACAATGCTGTTCTAACATTTGAAGATAATAGTTAAAAGGTCACCAGTCAGGATTTATCTTTGGATGGGGGTTGGGGAGGCACAGGGATAACTAGCTTTCAGAACAACCTACTTGCAGGGGTAACGGAATAATATCAATTTTTGGGAGCAAGCAAAGTAGACAAACTATCCCTAGTCTCCTGGTATGAGCCAGTAATAGTAATTGGACATTATTACTTAACAGAGTAAATTAGCTGTGGCAACCAGACCCATGATTTCTCCATGTAAAAAAGATAATTGCCAAACTGGATTGTACCATATTTATGGTACTCCATGACCCTGTTGTACTTTCAGCGGCAGGGTCACCAGGTGAAGGGTTTGGCCAACAACTGTAGAAAACGTTTCAAGCCTGGTCATGAACTTGTATGGTGCAGTTCATCGGCCTTGAAGTCCTTGACTCATGTTCACAGTGATTGTGACCTTGTGCGTTTCCATTTTTCTTTTGGTTAGGTGCACTTTCCAGACACAGAGAGAGCAGAATGGCTGAACAAGGTAAGTTATTCTTTCCTTGCCTGGAAGTTCCTTTTATTGCTTCTTCCCGTTGTCATTTTGTCTTTTGACCAACTCTTATTACCTATACTTGGTGCAGAAGCTCAGAGTATCTTGTAAGGGACTTGAAGAGAATAGAAAGGAGTTTATCAACTCCTCCTCATGTTGGCAGCCATAACTTCATGCTAATTAGTTCTCACATATTTGCAGGAGAAGTGATGGGGAACCTTATGGCTTTTGGGGTCCCTTCTCAAATGAAATTCCTGAGTCTGTATTGCAGAGGGAAAGCTCCCAGGGTGATGAACAGATAATTTATTGGAGAGGCTTATTTTCTCTAACTGATTTGTCAATCCTACTATCATGGGGAAATGTTTTTAATGCAGATGTAAGCCTTTAGTTGATCCTAGTGCCCTAGCTTAGGGGAAAACTCCAAATTGTTACTGTTAAGCTGAGTTAGAGGACAATACAGTGGTGCCTCGCAAGACGAAAAGAATCCGTTCTGTGATTCTCTTCGTCTAGCGGTTTTTTCGTCTTGCGAAGCAAGCCCATTGACGGATTAGCGCTATTAGCGGCTTTTAGCGGCTTATTGGATCAGCTGATAAGCGGCTTAGCGGCTTAGAAAAAGGGGAGAAAGGAAAAAAAACCAGCAGGAACTCGCAAGACATTGTCGTCTTGCGAAGCAAGCCCATAGGAGATTCGTATTGCGAAGCACCTCCAAAATGGAAAACTCTTTCGTCTAGCGAGTTTTCCGTCCTGAGAGGCATTCGTCTTGCGGGGCACCACTGTATGAGGCAACTTGTCTGATTTCCGTAATCCAATGACTGCATCACAGGTAGAATCTTCCGTTCATGACTGATTGTGTGTGAAAGTGAGAGTGTTGTCCAATCTGCCCCTTCATCATAGTCCTCATCTCCATATTTTCCTTCCTTCATGCTTTCCTCCTCTCACTTTGTGTGTGTGTGAGTGTACTCAAAATTTCATAGATGTATGAAGTACGTATGTAGCCCTTTGCTGTGCAGGTTGATGTGAGAGGCTTTCCTGGTGCTGCTGCTTACGTTCTCAGTGCTGTGCTTTGCAGCCCTCTTGCCCCAGCATCTTCAAACACACCCAAGGGGAGTGTTTAATGCCACATTTTTTCCCTTCCCCCATTTATAATAAGACTTTCGCACTGCAACATCACTCGATTATAAGAAGGGAAGATGATGCGATATCAGCTGTTTGTTGCATCACCCCTCATACTGCCCTCCTTTCTTTGCCTTCTTGCAGCCAGTGTGGGGCCTTGAATTCTTATGCTGTGCCATTGCAGAATATGAAGCATGGCCTTTCAGCTTTTACTGCAATTGCACAGAAAATGGACTCTAGTATGATCTTCTATGGCTTAACGTTCCATGGACAGTTATAGCCACAGAGACCTCAAGATGCCTATTCTTTTATGTACGTTACTTTCTCACTTCTGTGGAGCATCTTTGATAGGAGTGCATGTTCAAAAACATTTTAGGTAGTCATATATTACATTAAAACATGAAAAAAGTTAAGTGAAAGAAGTACACAGACATCTTAGTTATATGGAGCACAGCAGATGAATTTTCCTGGTTGTAGCCTTTATGAGGCTGCTAAGGCAACTGAAGGTGATATAAAATGGGAAATTGTACACAAAACTTTTCAATGAAATACTTCTACTTATGCTATAGTGTGTTACAGCAAGAACCTACAAATGCCCTTTTTTTTCTTTCTCAGACTGTAAAACACATGTGGCCTTTCATTTGCCAGTTCATTGAGAAACTTTTCCGTGAAACAATAGAACCAGCAGTGAGAGGAGCAAACAGCCACCTGAGCACCTTCAGTTTCACAAAAATTGATATAGGGGATCAGGTAAGTTTCTTCTAGACTGTGCATACTGTCTAGACACTTGGAACCTTGTGTGAATTAGGGCGCCGGCTATTTTCTTAAGAGTGATTATGGGCAAAGAGTGATTACGGACAAGGTGGTAATGTACAAAAACAGCTATAAGTTCATTTATTCAGTTTGACCAGAGTTCGTGTTTTGGCAATATTCTCCTGGAGATGATTATTTCAAAAGCGATATTTTGCTTTTCTGGAGGAGGGAAGATTGTAGTATTGTTGTTGTTGGTTGTTATTGATTACCTGTCCTTTACCTTAAGCTCCCAGGGCAGGTTACAACATTAAAACACAACATTACTACACAATATTAAAAACTCTTTAAAACAGCTTACAATGCACTTGATGTGTTGCATGATATTTTTGTTGAGGAATTTTCTTATTTCGCTACTGTACTGAGATGATTGTATCAACTCATTGTGTGTTTGAAGAAACAATACCTATTTTAAACTAAATATTTATACGAGTCTTGTAGTATTGTCAATTGGCCGCAACATCTTTACATATTTTTGGCCGTATTCCAGTACGTTGGTGTTAACTGTCATCTTTGCCTTATGCTGAAGGCAGTAGATTTTTTTTATTACAATTTTTTAGATGACTTTGCTTTTCCTGTCTTGTTTGTGGTCAATCAGAGGCTTAATTGGTGTTGTGGTGTTGCTGTGATAACAGAAGTGGAAGCATTTCAGAATGTAAACTACTGTACTTGTGTTACAATATTATCTAAAAATTTTTTTAATGCAGTCTAGATGCCAAGATTGGACCAACATTTTCCCATTATCCTTTGGAAAAACTTGCTCACAGCACAGGCGTACAAGCACATCTGTTCAGAGCAGATACTGGTTGATTGCTCAGCTGAGCTGTGTGTTGTTCCCGGTCACGAATCTGCTCTGCGGATTGTAGTTCAAACATTAGTTATTTGGTTAACCATATCTCACAACCCACACTGTAAACATTTGGGCAAAAATAGCCTTGATAGATCTTGTAACACCGCTTCTGCTTATTGATTGATGTGGAAGATGTGTTATGACCAAAATGAGATATGCCATTTGTTTTCCTCTCTTAAACAGAATTGAAGTACAAACTTGGAGTAGAAACGGTGCAGTAGGTGGGAGCAATTTTATAGAATACTCCCTTTTCCTTTCAGTTTTCTGTTATTCCAGTTTCTAAAACAAAACTCCCTAGAAACTGTATGGAATAGCAACATTATATTTACGAGAAATAACAAAATTCATCCTTGCCTCCTTTGAGTTGGGAATCGAACTTCCTGTTTATGTGGAACACTGAAGGTGGCATGCAAAATGCCTATTCAGGCTGAAATGTGTAGGTTTAACACAGTAATAGCATCTTATACATTGATGGTGAAAGTAGAGCCAATTCTCTTCCACTTTACAAAAGCATCCTTGCCAGGTTGCTTGGATCCAGTTCTTATTCGCCGCAAGTGATCAGGTGTGCTGCGTTTCAGTGTTTCTGGTACAGTATATGTCATTATAGGACAAAGAAACCCTACATTTTGATATAATGCTAATGCTTTTTATTACTCATGCAGTTTTCCTACACGGAATTTGTTCATAGTGACACATCCAGAATAAGAGGGGCATATTCCGTTAGGTGGCATTTCTGAATCTGTGTCCACGTCAGACAGCATTTCACACTTGATGGGATGATTTTAAGAGAATAATTACTTAAAACTTATTTTTCTCTTTAGCCTCTTAGGATTAATGGTGTTAAAGTGTACACTGAAAATGTGGATAAAAGGCAGATAATCTTAGATCTTCAAATCAGGTAAAACTGTCAAAATGTATACGTCACAAGTTTAAATTTCTCAAGTTTCGTATTTTTAAACAATGTTTCATTTTCCATTGGGATTTTTTTTGGCAAAATGCTTCCCTGTGCAGGAAAATACATTTTTGTTTACATGATAAAAAAATTTAGAAAACCACTAAGGGTTTTGATAGCATGAATATGTAACATTAAGCAAGGTACTATTGTGCACAGAAATAAAAAAAGAAGTTACACACATTTTTTGATAGTAAGAGCAGAATAAACGATTTCTTGGATCTGTGGATCTGTCACTTCAGTGAAGAGGGGTTTTCTTTCTTCTTGTTCAAGTCTGTCAATGGCCATAGTTTAGCATTACATGGATGAGCCTCCATGAACCCACACAGAACATCATGCTCATTCCCTCCCCATATTGACTGATCTCCTGGAGGCTTGTCCACACAGTGCTAAGCCAGCTTTGTATTTCAGCACTTCCCTGATAGCTGTAGGAGAGAAGGAATTGTGTGTGGGCAAGTGAGAAGGCTAGTGGAGAAGGAATTGAGTGTTGCAACCCTTCTCTGTGCCCAGCATAGAAACCAAGCAGGCTTGCAGAGGAAGGAATCCTCCGCCTCCATTTTTTGCATAGATAAGGCAGTAGGAAGAGGGGACAGAGCCCTCCATCTGTTTGCTAGGCCAAAGCACACTAGGTTAGTTGTTTTTGTAGCTCCCCTAAACCATATTTAGCATTAGGAGCAAATTGGGGGCCCATTGTACCTGTTGAAAGTAGAGATGCATAAACTGTCAATATGTGACTTACGAGGGTTCCTTCAATGTACAAGATGTGCCTCCTCAGACATGAAGAAGGGGATGTTTGGAAACAACCCCTTCCTGTCTCGCCCCCCCCCCCCTTCTATTAAGTAGATGACAGGATAAAGAATGAATTGGAGGGTTACACTGCACTGCTTTTCATTAACTAGAAAGCTCACATACAACAAACTTTAACAATTTAATTATAATTTTTTTGCCTTGAAGTGGTGCTTAAAAGGTTTTTTGGCTGATTGAATGGTTTAACATGTAGAACATGCTTTCTCTTTGTTTCACTGAGGCCTTAGATCAGCCTTCGTCAACATGGTGCCCGCCAGATGTTTTGGACTAGATCCCTGCGCTGGCTGGGGCTGATGGAAGTTGTAGTCCAGAACATTTGGAGGGTATCAGGTTGGCGAAGGCTGGCTTAGATACGAAAAAACATACAAATAAGGGGACTTTGGACTTCTCTTTTGAAACTGAGAGGAGGTTCAAAAGCAGTTTGTAATATGGAACGGAGGAGTCTGTTATTTCAAGAAGGCAAAATCTTACTTGTCATGACTAAAGTAGATCTTTGGATCCTGGCCAATAACTTTTTAGGTTTTAATAGGGACAAGCAGCACTAACCATGGTTCTTTGCCTTTATACTCTTGTACACTATAAATCTTTAGCTCCTTCCCCTTTAAATTGTGTGAAAAGAAGCCACATTAGTCATCTTCAAAGTATTCATGGGGACAAATGGTTAATAAACTTCCTAGTAATGTGTAACATGTCTGTCTGTCATACTTGGGATCTGCAGATTAATGTAGCCTTGCATAGTTCACAGACATTATGCACTCGGTGGATAAAATGTTCTGCTTAACTTGGTGTCCAAATAGCAGATCATGTTTCATACAAGCTGTATTGCAAAGACACAGTCCAAGGAATATGGGTTGAAGGGCAATAGTGTCATTCATGAATTGTATAGGTGCAGCCAGCTAGCCCTTTTCTGATTTGTCTTGTTTACTTCAATTAGGTATACTTGGTACTGCAAATTAATACAGTACCAAAGAGTCTAATCAGTTTAAAAGTAAAAACAAAAAACAAACAAACAAAAAACAGGATATAAACAGTATCTCTTGCATGTACACAGAATATACTGAGCACGTCATAAGGATTGGCGAAACATTTTAACTAATGAGCCTAAATGTGATTTCTGGCATCACCGGTATCAATGAGAAGACCTGCACTGGGAGTGCATGTTTGACATACACGTGGGGTTGTATCAAATGCTAATCATACTGGGAGCTAAACCCATTGAAATTCATGGACCTAAGTTAGTCATGTCCATTAATTTCGTTTGGCCTCTTTTGAGTAGATACTAGTTGGATACAACCCATGGTTTCTAATATGTAGAAAAACGCATTACAGAACATTGTACAAGGGCTGTGATTTAAGGAGGCCATTAACTCCTGCAGAAATGATTGCACGTTTGCATCAAGGTTTATAAAGCAGTTCCACCTTTAGCAATGCTTCCCTGCCAAATCAAAGGCTGCTGTTTGTAACTGGAATCTAAGCAGAGGCCCTGGAGGAGGCCCTGAAGAGGAAACTACCAGTTTAATCCGATGGCTTGTATCTAGCAAAGCAACACTGGGTCACAGCCTAGGCCTAATCTATTTTGAAAAATGATTTTTAAAGTAAACTTGCCATTGATTTCTAAAAGTGGTCATTTACTAATGGGCTTTAATGCAATGTGTCCTTGTGCTTCTCAGTTTTGTTGGCAATTGTGAAATTGACTTGGAGATCAAGAGGTACTACTGCAGAGCTGGTGTGAAAAGTATACAGGTAAGCTGCGTTTTCTTCCTACCTGACACAAAGCTAAATTATTTACAGATACAAATGTCATAAAACTGTGCAATCCTTTCCCCACCCCAAAAAGGAAGCAAACTTTTTAACAATCGTTTTGTTCTGTTCGGCATAGACCTTAAGTATGCAGGTACAGTGGTGCCCCGCAAGACGAACGCCTCGCAAGACGGAAAACCCGCTAGACGAAAGGGTTTTCCGTTTTGCAGGCGCTTCGCAAAACGAATTTGCCTATGGGGTTGCTTCGCAAGACGAAAAAATCTTGCGAGTCCCCGCGGGTTTTTTTCGCTCCCCCCCTTTCCCTAAGCCGCCTATCAGCTGTTCCGCTGAAAAACCCGCTTAACAGCTGATCAGGGAAAGCCGCTAGACCGCTGTAGCGCTAGTCAATGGGCTTGCTTCGCAAGACGAAAAAATCGCTAGACGACAAGAATCGCGGAACGGATTCTTTTCGTCTTGCGAGGCACCACTGTATATTAACAGACTTCTCCATTAATGATGCAGTTCTCTATATTATTAATTCATGTTTAGTATTCTGAATCTTTCCCCCCTTAGATTCATGGCACTATGAGAGTTATATTGGAACCTCTGCTTGGAGATATGCCTTTAATCGGAGCACTGTCTTTATTTTTCCTTAGAAAACCGGTAAGTTAAAAATCTAGATTGCTTCATTCTCTAGCTTACAGATTGTTGCTTTTTCACTTCAGTAAATCAGTGCTTAGAATAATTTTCTAAATCTAGGGATGTCTAATGGGAATTTATGGCTCACCCTAGCGTTAGGCCAACCATGGTTCTATTTGATTAAATCTGGTCCTGAAAATAAATTTGAGGAGATCAGGAGAGACTAGGCCTCCCTCCACTACCCCATGGTGGGTTGCTGACAAATCCATGACTGTAACCACCATACCTTGGTCACATCCATACCATATATTTAAAGCACATGGCTTCCCCCAAAGCATTCTGAAAACTAGTTTGTCAAGTGTCCTGGAAATTGTAGCTCTGTGATGGGTAAGCTGTAGCTCCCAATATTCTTTGCGGGAAGCCATGTGTGTTGAATGTATGGTATGGATGCCTTCAGAGTAGAAAGCAGGATCTAAACTGGCCTTGGGAGCTACCACTGGCTGATTCTTGATCAACAAGGTTTTGTTGCCTTCAGTAAAGTTGAAGGTCAGTTTACGTTTATGGTAAGAGAACTAAAAACTGTAGTACACTTTTCTATTCTGGCCACCTTTTTCATGCTTGTACAAAGTATAATTTCAATAATCAAATGAAAGGCCATGTTGATACAGTCATGTTTAGGCATCAAAGGTTAACGGTGGTGGGTGTATCTGTTGTCATCCTCTTAATATACCAATATCCACTGCTCCTGAAAGTTGGAATCATTTGTTAAGCAAGCTGTAGTTGGAAACTACTCAAATTCAGTTTTAGTTTCATGACATAATTAACTAAAAGGAGATAAAAACCTAGTGCAACATAATTCAATTGGATTTTAAACAGCTTATATTCTGCAGGTCTGGTGTGCAGGTCTAGTACCTAATTTATGAGAATCTCCACCTTTATTTCAAAAAGGGAAATATCCAGACCTCATGGTTGCTGAGAAGATGAAAATGAGTTTGAGGACAGTGTTTATGAAGGCTCACAAATCAGATAGGCAGGGATCGTCTGCATGATGAAATCCCTTTTATATGATCCTAATCTCTTATTTCCTGCCTCTTTTGCCTGCCTCTTTCATTCTCTTTCTTTTTTCCCTCCCCAAAATACTCTGAGCTGCAAAATCCTAAGTATTATTTTGTTGATTGTTATTTAAAATGTTCCCAAACAGTGTTCCCAAACAATGTACAGTAAAGATATCGGAAAACAGAAAGTGTAATAGAAATAAATATGTAGGGCAGTATCTAACAAAGTGCTTCTGCTAGCACAAAGATTTCCACATGCACAGCAAAACCCATAACAGATTTAGGGGGCACACGGGGAGAAGAGAGGGAGAGGAAGTTCCATTTTGCAGCCAAAAGTCCTTGCATTATTAGAAACACTTCATTGGCTACCACCCATACAGAGTAGATTAAATGCAAAACTTTAAAACTCCAAATTTTACAGTTATAGACTGCAAAATGGCTGAAGCTGCCTGAAGGCAAGAATTGTAGGCGCATGTCTAATTTTGATTGGAAGCTGATTCCAGAGAGCTCTGTAACTGCTGCAGAGTTATGCAAACTGGAGAGCTCGTATAGGTTTGGGCACGGGGAGGTATTGTAAAGTTCTGCCTGCCACTGCAGATGAAGAAGTATTTGACCTTGTTCTGTCATCTTCTGTGAAGATCATACTTTTCATTTGGCATCTTGCTTTGCTCTGCTGTCACTCTGATTTCAGTGTATCCTATAAACAACTAAAATTGGAGGTTAGTGCTTATCATCATCTAGAGGTAGGGAATGTCCCCCACCCTTCCTAGTTATATAGAGTATGCAATATTTGCTTAAAATATCCAGGTGTGGGAAGCGGAGTACAGAAAGGAAAGAGATTTTAACCATTTGTGAGATTTGAGTTGTAGGTTAGTTTCTAAAGCATTTTTATCCTGCTCTTCTGGGAAAGGTCTCCCAGAGCAGCTTACGTAGGATCAATGAAAACAAAACAGTCTGTGTCTATACTGTAGTCTAAAAGGCATGATACAAGAGGAAAACAGGAAGAGGAAAACAAGGGACGCTGGGGAGCACTTCCTAAAGATACATACTAGTTCTAATGACCACGAACTGGAGTAGGAGCAGTGAAGGGAGTGGAGAATCTGGAGCAGGCACCCCCAAACCTGGCCCTCCAGATGTTTTGGGACTATAATTCCCATCATCCCTGACCACTGGTCCTGTTAGCTAGGTATGATGGGAGTTGTAGTCCCAAAACATCTGGAGAGCCAAGTTTGGGGATGTCTGATCTGGAGCTTGTTTCTCAGCAGAACCTATGGAATGGCATCCTATCTTTCCTTCTACAGTTCTCTCTTTTCTCTCCCTCTCCCCCTCTCTCTCCCTCCCCTGTTTTAAATTGAGCTAAAGTTGGGCCATAACTTTTATTAACTGCCAGCATTCAGCCCAAGAACATGTGAAATAATAGCTGGTCTCTGAACGTTAGTAAAATGCTTTTCTTTACTCCTTGACAAATCACATGATTGACCTCCACTGCCAGAGGCATTATGTTTTCAAGACCCATTGCTGGGAATCGCTGGTGGGCAGAACGCTGTTGCTCTCATGTCCAGTTTGCAGGTTTTCACAGGCATCTTGTGAGCCACTGTGAGACCAGAATGCTGGAGTTCATGGGCCCTTGGCCTCATCCAGCAGACTCATCTTATGTTCTTACGCTCTTCGTCATAAGAAATATTTCATTGCCCTCAGACTTTATACAAGAAAAAGTTTCTAGGTTGCTTTATCTTGGCAGCTACAGCTAATTAGAGTTCGCACCTTTTATAATTGCTCAGCCTCAGGGTGAGGAAAAGGTAAATTGAAGGAGACAAGTTATCCTTCCAGAGACCATACTCTCTGAGCAGAGATCTTCAATATTTTTCCGGGTGAAAAGGATATAAGCAGCAGAGCTCTTTACAAAACAGGGAGGAACTGGCCATAAAAATTCTGGCTCTATAAATTTATGAGAGATGGATCAGAACTGAACTGAGCATGCACAAGGGACTTATTTTTAAAGAGGCAAATCACAAGAAGAGAGAGATTAGAGCAACACAAAGCTTGGAAGTCTGATAAGAAGTGAAAGGCACCATGATTTCTACAGCTGCATAATACTACCGCTCTGTTCTTTGGCACCTCTCTAATGAAAATTTGTGCCAGAATATAGTGGGAAACATCTTTACGGCTCCAGGGTTCAATAAGAACAAGGAGCGTATGTGACTAGAGCAGCCTTTTCCAGTCTGTTGTGCTCTAGACTACAATCCCCATCATACTTGACCATTGGCCATGTTGACTGGGGCTGATGGGAGCTGGCATCCAGCAACAATCTGGAAGGTCACACGTTCCACTATAGCTTTTGCATCCTGCAAATACCTTAAAAACTTGTAATTCTCAGGATGCAGTAAATTTTGATTTCGCCATGCTAAGGCAATTATTCCCAAAACACCCAATTATTCAAACATGAGAATTTATCGTATTGAAAGAGGCTGTAAGAAGTCATCCTCAGTGAAGCAAAAGAGCAAGGATTTAAGCTGCAACTCAGGGGGTTTAATTTGTGGAAGTGAATACTTCATTTTCCTATCAGTGTTTAATATGCAATATTTCTATTTTCCTTGGGTTAGTTCTGTGCTTATTTTAGTTCTGTTCATAGGACACTGAAATAACCTCATTGGCTAAACTTTGCAAACTAGCCACCACCTGCAGTTGTTATGTTTAACATTAAAAAAAGACGACCTGGAGCAAATTCACTGTTTTTTAAATTGGATTAGCTGGTCTGCCCAAGAAGCAGGTGGCTAATAAAGATGTTAAATTATCCTGTCCAGCTTTGCTGCTGTGGTTAGTGGAAACAAGGTTTATTTGGAAAAAGGATTACTGTTTCAGCTGGGGTAATACATGTTAAATAAATTTAAAGGGCATTGCCCCAGGGATGAACTGCTGCATAAGGAAGTATTGGATGTGCTAAATAAGTAATAGTTGCATTATTGGGATGTAGTTGCTGTCTTGTTTTAGAATAGGGGAACTTCTATTGAGGTTTCCCCCCCCCCCTTCCCCTCACCCATACGAGCTTTTATACAGGGTACCTCAGGTTACAGACGCTTCAGGTTACAGACGCTTCAGGTTACAGACATCACTAACCCAGAAATAGTACCTTGGGTTAAGAACTTTGCTTCAGGATGAGAACAGAAATCGTGCGGCAGTGGGAGGCCCCATTAGCTAAAGTGGTATCTCAGGTTAAGAACAGTTTCAGGTTAAGAACGGACCTCGAGAACGAATTAAGTTCTTAACCAGAGGTATCACTGTATTCCATTTCTTTTCTCCATATGAAACAAATGAGTAACCTGTTTCGGGGTGGATAAAAATATTGGGTGGGGGAGAGAGAAGGGGGTACTGCTGATTCTGACCCTGCCCTCTTTTTGGCTTCAGCCTTGCCCATCTCCAGTATACAGCCTCTGAGGAATTAGGGAATGTAGCTCTTGACATAGAAAGGTTCTTGCTTGCTTGAATTTGTACCCCACACTTTAGGCAAAAAAGCTCCCAGAGTGGTTTACATACAATCAATGAAAACATACAGTCCCCTGTCTTAGTCCCCTCTCCCTCTCTTTCTCTTCCTAATCCTAACACACATGGGGAAAGGGGCATGGAGGAAAGATGGAGGGAAATCAAACTCTGGCAACAATTCTTAAACATTTCGTTCTTATAATTAACAGCTTACGTAGTTCAGGGGTGGAAGGTGCCTGATGGAGCCAAGCTTTCGGAGCTTCCCACATTCTGAAGTAGAGACATTTCTGCCCTTAAGGAGCTGGTCCATAGCTCAGTGGTAGGGTGGCTGCTTTGCATGCAGAAGGTCCCCGGTTTAGTCCCCAGCATCTACAGGTTGGGCTGGGAAGAAACTCTAGATAGTTATTGCTCTGGTTATCTCCCGCTTGGACTACTGCAATGTGCTCTACGTGGGGCAACCTTTGAAAGTGACCCAGAAACTACATCTAATCCAGAATGCGGCAACTAGACTGGTGGCTGGGAGTGGCCGCTGAGACCACTTAACACCGGTCCTCAAAGACCTACATTGGCTCCCAGTAAGTTTTCTGAGCACAAATCAAAGTGTTGGTGCTGACCTTTCAAGCCCTAAACGGCCTCGACCCAGCATACCTGAAGGAGTTTCTCCGCCCCCATCGTTCAGCCGAGGCCTTCTGGCAGTTCCCTCACTGCGAGAAGTGAGGTTACAGGGAACCAGTTTGTAGCCTTCTCACTAGTGACGCCCACCTTGTAGAACGCCCTCCCATCAGATGTCAAGGAAATAAACAACTATCTGACTTTTAGAAGACATCTGAAGGCAGCCCTGTTTAGGGAAGTTTTTAATGTTTGATGTTTTATTGTGTTTTTAATTTCTATTGGGAGCCACCAGTGTGGCTGGGGAAACTCAGCCAGATGGGCGAGGTATAAGTAATAAATAAAAATAATTATTATTAATAGTATACTAGATGTACTAGTGCTGTCTGCTTCCTTCCAGATGTTTCTTTCATTCTCCTCACCCCGCATGAATGAGAGAAATTTCTCCCCCCCCCCCAGCCCTTTTGCACATGCCAAAGAACTCTGTATGTGTGTGTTGGTGGGAGTTTGTAAAAAAGAAGAAATAGAGGCCAGCCTAGTAAGCCCAGCCAGTATTTTGTGGGTCCCTAGTTTTATAGTTTGCAATAAATTAGACTACATTGTTTTAAAAATGTAGAATTTAAGGGGGATTAGTTTTATGATGCTGTCTCTCGTTCTCTCTCCCCCCACCCACAAAAAAATTATGTGACAATCTGAAACAACTTTTTGTGTTGGATCAAAATTTTACTACTGTCATTTTGCCATCATGTAAAAAAATTGAGAGATGTTGCTGCCAAGAAAAGCTTCTCCTTCAGTATTTTCGTAAGGAGAAGCACAGAGGAATTATTTGGCAACTTGTCGTGGATTTTTTCTTCTCATATTTTCCAGTCCAAACTAACAACTGGCAGTAATTCAGCATACTCCGCAGACAGTATCTGTTGCCGGCCTTGATGACTATATATGGGAACATAGCCTAAATTAATAAATCTGAACATACTTATCTAATGAGTTTGCTCAAGCCTTCTGAGCCATACAGAGATTTTTGTCAGACAGCCCCCACTTTGTACTGGCTGCAAAAATTAGTCATCTTCTTTGAGTAACAGAAGATGGCATACGTAACCGTTACATGTTTATCGAGAGGATATATGTTCAGCTAATTGTGAAGACTTTTAAATGACAGAACAAGCATGAGAAGAATTTGTAAATTTCCTCTGATAGCTTCCCCCCTTATGATTAAAGGTTTGAAAGGGAAAGTCCTGTGGCAGCTTAAGGAGAAAATAGAAAGCCTGTGTCCATATTAGTAAATAGAGCCTGCTTTCTGCAAACTTCAAATTCTCCTTTTTCCTGTTGGAGGCTGGTTCGAGTGGTTGAATGGGCTTGGCTTGCTGTCTGCTGGAGTGTTTGTGCCACTGTTGTGAGGCAGACTGGGCCCCACACTTTTCCACCCTCTTTTTCATGCCGGGGTTACGTCCTACAGGTCGCACCTAAAGCCAAAGTCGCATATAGCCGATGCACATTGGGTTTAATGGTGAATGAGACTGCTGATGTTGTTTCCCCAGATGCACAGCTCCTTTCTGCCCCCCCTTTTTTGCCAAACCCGTACAGCTGAATACGTTCAAGTTAAATGCACCTAAATTTTTATTATTTTTACTTTTATTAGATTTATATACCTCCCTTCATGATAAGATCTCAGGGCAGTTCACAGAAGTTGAGGGCTTACTGTATTTTATTAGTGTTTGAAGTGAATAGGAATGAGTGTAGCTGAAAAGCGGAAACGTCTTAAGCCTGCAGGGGGGAGGGACCTGAGTGCTCCTACTTCAAAAATATAATCTTCATAGAAAACTAGAAAGGCAAGGTAAAGGCTATACTAAATCCCTTTACATCTTTCTGTATATGGGCAGGCGTGTGTATGTAAGAGAGAGAGAGAGAGATCATTGTCATAAGAAGCTGCACACGCTTGGAAAATCTTGCATAACCTGGCAAGGATAAAAGCTTTCCTGTGTCCTAGTGATGGCTAAAAGCACCATTCCTGTATATGAAAAGAGAAACCTTGAAACACTTAGGAAGAGTTGGAAACATCTGTATGTTTTGCCCGCCACTTCAAAACCATATATTGGGGTGTTGGTGGTGGCATTGAATTTGCTATGCAGATAGCCTTCAGGGTGTATATTTCGAGAGTATAAGCCCTGTTACACCATATGCAACATTTTCTTCCCAAAAAGTATTCCATGATGGTCTCACCTCACCTCACTGCTTCTCTCAACCCCTCCCCCCCACACAAAAAATTTAAAAAATGTTACACATACTAATCAAAAGGGGCACAGTAACTCTGCCTTGTTCTTGCAAATACCTGCTTGAAGATTATTTTAAAGGGTCACTGAACTGGTTCTTCTGCCCTATGAGTCTTTATTTATTTATTTTTTTCAGAGGAAAAAAAATCAATGCTCTTTTCTGTCAGGTAGCTTTATCTTTGAAGCTTCGGACATTTTGACCTGAGTAGATTTTTATTTTTTATAGGAGTAGACCTTTGTTTTTCCTCTTGAAGCAATATTAATCTAATCTAGAACACTTGGATGTCTTTTATTGATTATGCCCCCTGTATTTTAGCTGTTCCCAAGCCTGGGTATATTAAATTTGAGAAATCTGTTAAAATGAAAGAAATAAGCAAAATTGGTATATTAGAACAAAGGTAAAATGTGAACAAGATTATGTCAAACTTAAATAACCGACAAAAATGGGGAAAAATCGGAGGCATAATGGCTGAAATATATAATATAAAATAGGATTTGAAAGAAGGTGAAGTATTGCTGAACAAGATTTTTTAAATGGGAACACAGAAAAGGGAGATGCGAGGGAGTCAAGAAAGAGGGTTATGGAAATAGCATTTGAGAAATTGAATTTCTTTTTTTTTGTATGTCTATTTTATGCTTTGTTTTTTTCTTTTTTCTGTATGCTTTGCATGTTTTTCTCATTTTTCTGGTTTTTTCTTGTATTGAGTGTAATGGTGTTTGTTTGTTCCCCCCCCCCTCTTTTTCTGGGCGTGAGGATGAAGTTTGTTATATTGGTTAAAATCTTTAATAAATATTTTATATATATAAAAAATGTCTATGTGCATCCTGTGTAAAATATTAAAGAGGCCACGGTCTGCTATGCAGTGCTTCTGAACAAAAACCAGTGGAACAGCAAGGAGTCTCTTCAGTACCAGAGCTTGATGCATATTACATTTAAATGCTGCAATTCTTTTGTGAGACGCAAGGCAGCATCCATAGGGCTCCCCGGTGGTCTCTGATCAAGGCATTGACACAGACTTGCTTGGCTGCAACAAAGTTGCTGCATCATTTACCTTCATTCTTGGGACCATATAACACATTTTTAAAGCAGATAACACAAATACACTTTAAAAACCCCAAGAACTTGAAAGTAATACTTTTTTTGAAACTTCTGTGTCTAATCTCTTGGTCTGTGGGTCTTCGAGACCTCCTGTTTCTAATAGATTCATCTATCGTGGAAGTTTCAATATACTAAATGTGTGTGTGTATGTGTATGTGCATGTATATGTATATATGTGTATGCGTGCGCACGCACACACACACACACACGTGTGTGTGTAGGCATGTGTCTGAAGGCAGCCCTGTTTAGGGAAGTTTTTAATTACTGATGTTTTAATGTATTTTTAATCTTTTGTTGGAAGCCTCCCAGAATGGCTGGGGAAACCCAGCCAGATGGGTGGAAAATAAATAATGATATTGTTATTGTTGTTATTATACATATGCCAGAGGTGCTTTGTAGCAAGAGAGTATTGTCATTTAGCAAAAAACAAACAAAACTGACAGCCTTGTGGAAGAGTGATGCAATTCTATAGCGGGAGATTAAAACAAAGGCACAAAGATAAGTGATTTCTAAGTAAACTCCCTACCATCTCCACAACTGTGTTTAAAGTTTAATGCAGACTGGTACACTTGGCAAGTTTGAGGCATCCTTTTTACCTGCTACTGCCACGTTTTGCTAGCAGTCCTTTGGCAGTACTACGTGATCTTTCGCAGTGAGCTAGTAACAAAGAATTTTATTAGATGTGGAGCCAAGGGCGGGGGGGACTAAACTACAAAAAAGAGAAGCAGAATTGAACAATTATTCCCAGTCATGATTTAAAAGTGCAAACACATGGGGGTGGAGGAATGGCAATCTATGGCTGAAGGACTGTCAAATCCCAAACCATGCTGCTCAGGGCAGATGGGGTGGGGTGGGCAGGCAGGCAGCTGAAAGGAAGAAAAGTTTGGCAGCTACAAGGCTGGCACATTTCCCCTTGTGGAACACACCTCTGTATTCTAACACCTCGCTTGCTGCCTGCTCCAACAACAGCTGCAAGGCTGCAGCAGCACTTCCAGCATCTTTGCAGGAGCAGCGCAGTGCTTGTGCAGCAGTATGCTTGCTGAAGTGGCCTGGACTGGCGGCATCTCCACTTGCTCAGACAGACAGGAGCCTTTCTCAACAGTGCTGTCTGTGACTTGCCGGGAGAACAACCAAGCCAGGCCAGCAGCATGCCAACACATTGGCATTGCCAGGGCACTGGCTCAGGAAAACTGAAATGGCTGGGATGTGGGGGCTGCCATTGCCTGCTCCAGCACCCGCTTCCTGAGGCAGCCACCTCACACTTTCGAATGGTGGAGCCAGCCTTGCCTGTAAGGAAGTTGGTTGGTGGGGGGCTCTCATAGGTTCTAGGCTTTTTCTGATGAATTGTTCTGTATAATCAATACTGTACCTTTCCCTGTATAAGATTAGGTTTCCCCCCTAAAAAATAATGTCAAAAATTAGGGGGCGTCTTATACACGGATAGTGCCAAGGGTGGACTGGCGATTGGTTGTTGCCGCAAAAATAGGGCGTGTCTTATACATGGGGGCGTCTTTTAGATGGGAAAATACGGCAATTAAAAGAATGATTTCAGAAGTTCTCCAAGAAGGCTTAGGTGTGGGGTGTGTGTATGTGTGAAAAGCTTGGCTCTTTGTTGAGTTGACTGTTTTCCTCATGACTTTTAGTCTGTTCTGTGATATCATAGTAGTGCAGCCAATGGCTAGGGAGGGTTGCAAACACGGCACAGTTGCAGTATAAGATACCCTCTTTATAATGAGAGAAAACTAGAGCCGACATTATGTTACTAATGTGCATTATTTCTTAATGTGCAATGTTATGTAATCTTGCAATAAATTTAGCAACTATTTTTGTAGCCGTTAAGCTACGTTCCTTAACACGCTTCACTTTTAAGAGTTGGCCTGTTTGATTTCTAATGGTAATGATTTCCACAGTAAATTTCTTTTTAGAATAGCAGCCTAGCATGTTTTACGCAAGTAACTATTCTGAGGGTCATCCTGATGTTCTTAATCTGTAGGTATAAATAGTTTGTATTGTATCCTTCCTGATGTTGGACAGTACTCATAAAGGGGCTAAAACGAATGCTTTCCTTAATTTCATATTTTGGCTGAAATTTGCATGTATGTTAGTGTTAAACTGATTGCTTCCTGCCATCTAGCTTCTGGGATAGCTCAGTCAATAGAGCATGAAACTCTTAATTGCAGGGTTGTGGGTTCAAGCCCCACTTTGGGGGAAAAATATTTCAGGACTTTCGTGTTCCTGTCCAACTCTACAATTCCGTGATTCTATTATCCTTACGGCTATCAGAATGTATGACTGTTTCTTAAGCGCTGGGCAACATTTAAAATTGTTTCCCCCCCTTGTCTTCAGCTTTTGGAAATTAACTGGACAGGACTGACCAATCTTCTGGATATTCCAGGACTAAAGTAAGCCAAAAATTGAATGTGAAACTATTTTTTTTTTAAATAAGTGTTTGTGTGTGTGTGTGTGCATAATTACACAATATAATTCCAAAGAAATAAGTGTTTGTGTTCCATCTGGTCCCTGCTATACCTTTTGGGAAACTGTCAATGTGATAGGTTGAGTTGATACACATACTACGTCTAAACATTGGGATTGGGCAGTGCTTAACCCTCAGTGAGCTCTTGAAAACTTTAGAAGAAGAGGAATTGACAAATGTTCTGGCTTTTAGCTTTTTCAGTGTGCATGCATGTAGGTTTTTAATGATTTTTTAAAGACAAACAGCAGTAGTAGATAAGAATTTGCAAATGGAACGGCACAAAAAAATCTTGCAGACATGGGTAAGGAAAGTACATATGGGGAGTTGGAAATGCTCCTAAAGACCCAAGCTAGCTGTTTTGCAAGCTGCGAACTGCATCTTGTACAGTTTGTTTTGGCTTCCAAAAAACCAGCCCAAAGAGTTGCAAAATTATAGGTGGCAAAGGTTAACTTTGCTTTGCTGTGAGCTTTCTGGTGAACAGCATCGTTTGTAAGTTGCAGCAGTATAACATCTGGAAGAAAACAAGGTGTTTCTATGCAGGGAAAAAACTGCTAGCATTCTAGCTATATTTGGCTTGCCCATTCAAAGGAAAGAATGTAGTCAGTCTACTTTTGTTGCAGTCAAGAGAAGTCCCAGACTTGAGGTGGTGCATATTTGAGGCTAACTTGTAAAGCTCCACCCAGTACTGTAAACTCTGAAATCCTATGCTTACTGTTGATTAATTTCTCTCTCTTTCTTGAGCTCTCCATTTGGGACAAGCTTCTTGTGAATCTGTCTCTAAAACTTTCAGGCATAACTGAGTATCTTTGTTTCTTTTTGCTGTCTCCAAATGCAGTAAGAAATTCTTAAGGTTGCTTTATTACAGTACTTTTGAGAGAGAGAGAGAGAGAGAGAGAGAGAGAGAGAGAGAGAGAGACACTATGCCAGCTTTTTTTGCTGCTTTTTTCTTGCCTCTTGACAAAATTAATTGGGGTGGGGTTGCAAAATGTAGGTTTCCTTAAAAAAAAACTTACGGCAAAAGTTCATTGCAGACTCTAATTATAACTTGCAGTCATGTGGCCATTTCCACTGGCTGGGCATGTTGGTGCCCCAGTTTGTCCTGCTGTGCATTTAATGATGTGCACTAAGCATCTGCTAGCAGCTGCAGAGGTGTTTGTGTAATTACTCACTGTGTTGTGGCAGTATGGTGCTCTTGAGTCAGCAGATCCTCGCACTAAAGCAGGGGTCAGCATTCTTTTTCAGCTGTGGCCCACCGTCCCTCAGACCATGTGGTGGGCCGGACTATATTGGGGGTGGGAATGAATGAATTCCTGTGCCCCACAAATAACCCAGAGATGCGTTTTAAATAAAAGCACACATTCTGCTCATGTAAAAACACCAGGCAGGCCCCACAAATAACCCAGAGATGCATTTTAAATGAAAGGACACATGCTACTCATGTAAAAACGTGCTGATTCCCGGACTGTCCGTGGGCCAGATTTAGAAGGCGATTGGGCTGCATCTGGCCCCCGGGCCTTAGGTTGCCTACCCCTGCACTAAAGCACAGCTGGCTTTGGTGGGAGCCTGCCCACTCCCTGCTTGGATATTGATTCCGTCCCTCCGACCCCTGGAAATCTTTATTTTGCAGTCACACTGGAATTGTTCATATCAACTCATTTTTAAGAAGTGACTAACTACCTTGAACACCCACAAATCCAGAGTAATTGTCCTCTGTGAAAATCTTTTTTTGCTTTCTTTTTTACAATTTTTTACATTTAATTTTTTAATTTTTATTCTGACAGATAAACTTGACATACAAACATATAACAATTAAACATCAAAAAGTGAAAAAATTATAATAAAAAGATGTTAATACACAAAACAAAACAAAATTTACAAAAAAGAAAAAGAGAAGAAAAAGAAAATAATGATTAAAATAATCACATATCTCAAAAATGATATATGTAACCAAATTTCATATCCATTTTCTTTGTTGACTTCCTTCGTCTTCTATGCGGGTCTGATACCAACCTTAGTAATCTGTTTCCGTTTGTCTACTTATTATCTCTCTTTGTAATTCTCTTTAATTCTCTTTTTTCTAATCATATATCAGTTTGCAGAAGTTAATTAAAACAAGTCCAAGCAGTAATATGTGAGCATTGCTTTTTCAAATATTCATTGTATTTTTCCCAATCTTTTTGAAATTTTTGCTTGCTGTGGCCCCTGATCGCATCTGTCATCCTTGCTAATTCAGCATAACTAAATAGTTTGTCTTGCCACTCTTTTTTGATTGGAGTTGTCTCTTTCCCCCCAGTTTTTTGCGATCAAGGTTCTAGCTGCCGCCATGGCATACAAAAATAATTTTTTATCATCTCTAGATATATCTGTATCAATTATTCCCAGCAGGAAGGCTTCTGTCCCCCCCCCCCCCGAAATTGTATTTAAAGATTTTCTTCATTTCTTTTTTACATTTTCAAAACGAAAGTGCTGGCTGACTTGTTAAAAGCCTTTTAAAATGTTTTTAAATTGACAGTTGGCTCAAAGCATTAAATATTGTGTAACTTCCTAGCAGAGAGAGAAGATACAAATAAGCTAATGACTTTGTATGATTTCAATGAATCCAAGTGTTAAGGTAGTATGGCTGCATTCTACTTCTGTTCCTTTGAGTAAGGTGCAATTGTTTTTTTGCAAAACTTCCAAACACAGTGCGGAAACTAGCTTCCCTCCTCATATAAAATTTAAAACACCGTGGTGTTCATTTGATCTGTACTGATATCAATAGGGCTCAAATGTTTTCTTGGATACCACAGTAAAAATGTGAAAGTCTAAGTTCAGAAGAGCTCTAGCTGCAAGGCTAGATGAAACATTACGAGGATTGCACACCTATCAGTTGTTTTCACAGAGAGAATATGCTCCGCCAATCTACTCAATCTATTTAGCTTCAATCTACTGTTTTCACCATCATTTAATAATGTCACATGAGACTCACACATTCTCTTTTCTTTCCCTTATCTGGCATTCAGCTTCTCTGTAAGCTTCATAGTTTTGAAAAAATGGCTATATAAACTGGTTGGATGATGAAAGTCATGGCCATTTCCCACTGTTAACTCTTTTCCACTGTTTGCCTGCCTGCCTGCCGCAGTACTGTAGACTGTAATATTTTATACTGATGTTCTGAAAATTTCCGATTCCTGATCAGAGTGGGTGGTGTACAACATTAGTACCTATTTGTCACATGCAGACTACCCATAGCATCTGCCTGCCCTCTCAAAAAATTATTACCGAAGAAGATTGACAAATGTCCACGTATGTGCTGATACCTTAAGGCTGATGTACTTGTGGAAGCTGCTTTGACTTCCTCCCTGGTGTTGTTTGCACTGACATAGCAAACTGTGTGACCTGGGATAACTCAGCCTCAGAGCATGAGACTCTTAATCTCAAGGTTGTGAGTTCGAGCCCCACGTTGGGCAAAAGATTCCTGCATTGCAGGGGGTTGGACTAGATGACCCTCAGTGTCCCTTCCAGCTCTACATTACTGTGATTCTTTGAGCTTGGATCAGTTCGTTACTGTGTGGCTTCCACATGCTCACAAGCTCCAAGTTCAGTCACCTTAGTGGTGCATGTCATGTGCTGTTTCGCTATGGGTTAAACCACAGAGCCTAGGACTTGCCAATCAGAAGTCGGCGGTTCGAATCCCCGCGACGAGGTGAGCTCCCGTTGCTCGGTTCCTGCTCCTGCCAACCTAGCAGTTCGAAAGCACGTTAAAGTGCAAGTAGATAAATAGGTACCACCCTGGCAGGAAGGTAAACGGCGTTTCTGTGTGCTGCTCTGGTTCGCCAGAAGCGGCTTAGTCATGCTGGCCACATGACCCGGAAGCTGTACGGTGGCTCCCTTGGCCAATAAAGCGAGATGAGCGCCGCAACCCCAGGGTCGGCCACGACTGGACTAATGGTCAGGGGTCCCTTTACCTTTACCCCTTAGAAAAGCAAAGTACCGTATTTTTCGCTCTATAAGACTCACTAGACCACAAGACGCACCTAGTTTTTGGAGGAGGAAAACAAGAAAAAAATATTCTGAATCTCAGAAGCCAGAACAGCAAGAGGGATCACTGCGCAGTGAAAGCAGCAATCCCTCTTGCTCTTCTGGCTTCTGGGATAGCTGCGTAGCCTGCATTCGCTCCATAAGATGCACACACAGTTCCCCTTACTTTTTAGGAGGGAAAAAGTGAGTCTTATAGAGCAAAAAATACGGTAATTAACTTTTGTATGTTGATTACTTTAAGCTATCATCAGTTTCATCAATATATGATGTATGAAACAATAACTTGGAGTAATGGGCCTTATTTTCTATTCAACGGTATTTTATAGTAAACAATTAAGGCAACCCAGAGAAGAATGAATAATGTTTATACAAAGCCTCTTATTCCTGCCCCTTATTCTGAGCTACTGTTTCCATCTTGTGGCCATTGAAGGTAACAGTGCTTGGGATCCACGTCGTAAACTCTGGAAATGTCAGTGTTTCCATTTTGGCATCATTGTAGGCTCTCTAAGTGGTGGATGAATCTTATGTACCGTATTTACTTGAATCTAATGCTCACCTCTTTTGGCCAAATGAGGTTGCAAAAATTGAGGTGCGTATTAGATTTGATGGCACATCTGCATTTGCCAGCAATATCTTTTTTGGTTTCAAGGTTCTGAAAACTGAGGTGCGCATTAGATTCGATGGCACATTAGACTCGAGTTAATACGGTACCTCTAGGGATAGACTGATGATAATGCAAATGTAGTAAATTCAAATGTATAGCACTCCCTGACCCAAGGAAGCAGGGTTGGTGTCAAGGCAGACTTAGAATAGAATCATAGAATCATAGAGTTGGAAGAGACCACAAGGGCTATCGAGTCCAACCCCCTGCCAAGCAGGAAACTTCATTAAAACAAAACAAAAAGCCAGGAGTCCTAACTGAAATGACTTCAGCCAATCAGGTCATATGATCTTGCTATTTGGGTCAGTTCTATATATACCCTTTCTTACAAAATTGAATGTAGATGAAAGGGAAAATCCAAGAATTTTAAGAAGTCCATGGAACTAGCCCAGAATTTTAACCAACACGTAAATGGGGCTGAAAAAATATTTCTGCAGCCTGCATATATAGGTAGATTTGCTGTACACTCTATAAATCTGGTTGTCACTTTTTAATTAAAAGATGAAGAAATGTTGGAAGAGAAATTGTGTTGGCAGTTTGCCTGAAATTTATTTACACTCCGGAGTTGAAATTCCTTAGCCTGCAATGTTAACAGAAGCATAAATAACCGTGGCTTCAGCAAATGTAATAACTGTTTAAATAGTGAAGGTGTGTCAAAAGTGCAACTAAGGCAAGATGTCTTAAAATAACTTCTCCATTTTCTTCCCAATAGCGGTTTATCAGACACTATAATATCAGACATCATATCCAATTACCTGGTGCTTCCAAACAGGATCACTGTTCCTCTCGTCAGTGAGGTACAGATTGCTCAGTTGCGCTTCCCCATACCAAAGGTAAGAATTTTAGCATAAAATTATAAAAGAACACAGTGTGAACTCAGTATTATTTGAGTAACCTTTGCAAAACCATTCTGATTCGTGAAAGTTTGATAAACACTATTTGTGAAGACCCTAAAAATCTGGATGCTGAGCGTATGACAGTAACTTCAGGTGGGTTTAGCCTTCCAAGGTGAAGCTAGGAATTTCCTTCCCTGTCATGGACAATATTTGAACAAAAGTATTTTAATGATGCTTCGTTTCCATACCTCAGGTTTTTCCATTTGTATAACTTAATGCTTATTTTGGGTAAAATTCTGAAATGATGAAGCAGTACAAAATCTAATGCAGAAATATCACAAGTTCATATGTGGAAAAAATAGACCAAAATTACTTCTGGAATGTTCTGGATAACCAGAGAAACTAACAGGAACAGGCAGTTTTTCACAGATACTTAAATCTTGAGACTGAGTGCAGACCAGGTGACTGATCAAGTCTGTACCTGCTTAGCTTTAACCAGTGCTTTTTTTCTTAATTTATTTAGAGGTACTCTCATTTTCCTAATCATACTGAAATACTGCCCCTCAATGAGGCCAAACTTAGATTCACAAATGTTTAGAGATATGCGTCCCCCTGCGTTTCCCCAGGGGGAAAAAAACTGGCTTTAACAACTCTTTGGAATCTAGTACTGCTATGCCATGCACTATGCTCCAAATCAAGATTAAAGAAATATAATCTAAAATAATAATGAATTTGCTTTCTGTTCTGTCATAAATTGGCAGAACATACCATCCAGTCATTGATACATGCCCTTAGAATAGAATCTACTATGTAGACTTGCGGTACTATGCAGGTAACCCAGAGCAATCCTGTGACCAGAGATTGATAAGCCTTTGAGGGCTAATTCCATATACATGTTTAGCCTGGAGAAGAGGAGGTTAAGGGGTGATATGATAGCCATGTTCAAATATATAAAAGGATGTCATATAGAGGAGGGAGAAAGGTTGTTTTCTGCTGCTCCAGAGAAGCGGACACGGAGCAATGGATCCAAACTACAAGAAATAAGATTCCACCTAAACATTAGGAAGAACTTCCTGACAGTAAGAGCTGTTCGACAGTGGAATTTGCTGCCAAGGAGTGTGGTGGAGTCTCCTTCTTTTGAGGTCTTTAAGCAGGGGCTTGACAACCATATGTCAGGAGTGCTCTGATGGTGTTTCCTGCTTGGCAGGGGGTTGGACTCGATGGCCCTTGTGGTCTATTCCAACTCTATGATTCTAAGGATTGATCCAGTCAAGTTAATGGTCAGTCATCCTGCAGTAGAAAGAATTTGTGTTGATACTTTATTGTTGAAAACTATATGATGGATAACTATTTCTTGCATCTTGACAGGGTGTACTAAGGATACACTTCATTGAAGCTCAGGATCTTGAGGGAAAAGATACTTACCTAAAGGGAATTGTTAAAGGGAAGTCTGACCCGTACGGAATCATTCGTGTGGGTAATCAAATTTTCCAAAGCAAAGTCATCAAAGAAAATCTCAACCCAAAGTGGAACGAAGTTTATGAGGTACAAAGTTTAAAATTGCTGTTCGATATTGGTACCCATTCTTCAAATGGTATTAAAATAGATCCTTTGAGGGCTAATTCCGTATACATCTTTCTTACATGGAGAGATAATCACCTTGTGTGTCTTTTCTGCTGCTGGTATATGGACTACTGCAGCTGTCAGCACAACAGATTAGTTCAGGTATAATGCCAAGCCATAGTTTGGTGCTGTGTGACCAATGATGATAGTAATAGTAATAGTAATAGTAATAGTAATAGTAATAGTAATAGTAATAATAATAGACAAGACTAACTTATCACCATTTAAATTCAGTGGCTCTACTCTGAGAAAAGCTTAAATACAACCCGTTCACAATGGTTAATTTCTGGGTGGTGTTGCTAAGCCACTTTGTTCTGAAGTTAAACTGTAAAAAAAATTCATTCTAAAAAGGTGAGGATGTAAAAGAGTTTTCTTTTGTTATTCATTTTTATCTATATGGTAGTAATAAATCCTATTGGTTTATCAGCATCCTTGTAATCAGACCTGTGCGTATCCTGCATTTCTCTACTTATACATAATTCTGTAGTGATAGGTATTTTGTATAATGTAGACACATTAAAAGCCATGTCAGATATTTGCGCTGAATAGGTTACCTTATTCACTACTTTATTTGCAGGCCTTGGTGTATGAGCACCCAGGACAGGAATTGGAGATTGAGCTCTTTGATGAAGACCCAGACAAGGATGACTTCCTGGGAAGGTAAATGCCAAGCAAGATACATTTATGATATTGGCAAAAAATAGTTGTTTTTGTACTTTCTTCTGATTTGAATGTTAACAGATAAAATTCCATGCTTCCTGTGTTTTAAGTATTTTTTAGTCCTTGTTTTCTCTTTGCATGCCACTGCCAGAATCCCTCTTTCTATACGGTGGTACCTCGGGTTAAGAACTTAATTTGTTCCGGAGGTCCATTCTTAACCTGAAACTGTGCTTAACCTGAGGTGCCACTTTAGCTAATGGGGCCTCCCGCTGCGGCTGCGCCGTCGTCATGCGATTTCTGTTCTCATCCTGAAGCAAAGTTCTTAACCCGAGGTACTATTTTTGGGTTAGTGGAGTCTGTAACCTGAAGCATCTGTAATCTGTACAACTGTAAATGAAAGGGGAGGGAAAGCTGAACTCGGCAGAACTTGAAGAAAAATAGTTAACATCTCCAAATGCAGTATTGGCATGTACACAGAACAGTTGCCTTTTCAAAATGCCATGGTAATGCGTGCATGGCATTTTAAAAATACCTACACGCTGAAAAGAAATAAATGTTGTCTTAGAAGTAACAATATGTTCCTACCTAATTCTTATGCTCTATTGCTTTTACTATTGTAACATATCTGGCTTTAGCTGCCTGATACGTTGCCTGAGGAATAAACCATAAAAAGCTCATATGTGCCCTCATGGAAGCCATGCTCTGTTGTTTTCCCCAGAACACCATGTTATCACAATTCAAGGACCTAATTTATGTCTTTTCCACAACAATTGCAAATGTGGCAATTTTCTTCAAAGCTCTTAACAAGCAGTCACCCTTTGCTTTATATATCCTTACCAATTCCTTGAGAATTGCTTTATATATCCTTACCAATTCCATGAGAACTTAGATGCTATTCTCATTCTTTATGGACCTCTTCTCCCAATATGAACCAACCCAGACTCTGCAGTCATCATCTGAGGCACTTTTTTGTGTGCTTTCTCCATGAGAGGTCTGGAGGGTGGCAACACGAGAACGGGCCTTTTCTGTGGTAGCTCCCTTTTTGTGGAATGATCTCCCTAGAGGGGCTCGCCTGGTGCCTTCATTCTGTACTTTAGGTGCCTGGTGAAAACGTTTCTCTATAACCAGGCCTTTGGCATTCTATGACCTTTAAACTGTGCTTGTGGGAGTGGGGTCATTGGTTTGTTTTATTATAGGCTGCGACCATTTTGTGCATGTCCAATTGACACATAACCTTTTGGACCCAGGAAGGGATTGCATGGGGGCAAGGACCAGAACCCCTGCACAAAATGGTCCCCCCCCCCCGTATTATTTATTTTGTGTTCTCATTTTGTATTTTTATGTTGTGATCCGCCCTGTGATCTTCAGATGAAAGGCGGTATACAAACTTCATAAGCAACAACAAATGATCATAAGGATAGCATAAATATAATTAGATTAACCCACTATCCTTTTTAATACTTCATTGATCCCTCCAACAATACGACTTACAGAAGAGATAATGATATTATTCTAATGTGTTTTTCTCCTAGTCTAATGATAGACCTAATTGAGGTCGAAAAGGAGCGCCATTTAGATGAGGTGAGTCTCTACCTGCTCTTTGGTGGGAAGAGTGTACCAGGGCTCCTACCCTGAGGTAGTCAGCCTACGGTGCTTAATCACACTTCAGATTCAAATGTTGAAAGATTTGATGGACCTTCCTTCCAAGATTGCAGCCTCCCTCTGCAACAGATTTCTACATTTTTATAACACCGTTTCTGTGGAACCTCTGTGTCAATTTATTATGATGGTAGACATTCCGAAGTCGTAGAATCGTGGCATGAATGGTCACAGCATGTGGAAGTCACTGATAGTCGTTGGTTAAAATGTTTTTTGTAAGGAAGTGTTTGTACAATGTCTTAACATGAAGTCATTTTTATTGTTGTGTTAGAGCATGGATTGAATGTAAAAGATAAATGGCAGTCATGTTGACTTAGCTGTTTTTGTTGGTTAGTTTCATTATGCTATGTCAGTGCGCCATTTCACAAAGTACCAGTAGTATGTCATGAAACAGGAATCTATAATATCACATTAGTTGATGGCTTTGCCTCTCACAATCTTTTATTTACTTTGCCTACAGTGGTTTACTTTGGATGAAGTTTCCAAAGGAAGATTGCATTTAAAACTAGAATGGCTCACATTGATGCCTACTGCAGAGAATCTTGATCAGGTATTTTGTTTTATCTTTTTAATACATGGTCTCGCAGCTTTAAACAGGGCTAAATATAGATAAGAACGAAGACCTGGGTCTATACACGCACATAAGTCATATTGCTTGATAAACAATGGTTTGTTATTGCATGTGCAAGAGCCACAATGACCCTCAGGCTTCCATGCAGCTAGGAAGAGGACTTAAGAAGCTTTTACTTTCTGTTTTACGTAAACGGTGGCTTCCTGTTTTCTCCAAACTGGGATCATGGTATACAGATGCTAGCTACAGAAGCCATGGTTTAGAGTTGGCTTGAATTGATTCAGAGTATATGCTAAACACAGTCCCTGGTTCAGGTAAAGCAGAAAGCAAAAAGAAAAATGGTTCTGAACCCTCCTTCAGCCATGTCGGAGGTGGATGGAGGCGTGTGTGATTCTGAGTTGCACAGTTACTTATGCATGTCTTACCATGGCATTCCAACAGAGCCCCCCCCCCAATATACCATATTTTCCTGTCTATAAGACGCCCCTATGTATAAGATGCCCCTTATTTTGGGAGACTCGGATTTAAGAAAATGGGGGGGAGATCTATCGGTGTATAAGATGCCCCCAACTTTGGACATTATTTTTTAGGAAAGAAACCTAGTCTTATACATGGGAAAATATGGTAATTAACTTGAACATTTCTTTTAAATGATGCCTCTCTTACTTTTAGGTTCTAAAAAGCATTCGAGCTGATAAAGATCAAGCCAATGATGGCCTGTCGTCAGCATTGCTTATTCTCTATTTGGATTCCGCAAGAAATCTGCCAGTAAGTCTCTTTGCGGTAATGGCATTTCTCTTTGAGTGATTCCCATTTTTTATTCTGTCACACATTGCTTATTACTAAGCCACTTTTCCTCACTAACTCACATTATGCCATGTTTTTAATTACATTTTCATCTGCATTCTGCAACATTAGCATCTTTTTATAGTAAACACACATGGCGATTGAGTCTGTTTGCGTCACTGGTCTACCAATTGCATTTTCAGAACTTATAAAAGATTTTGATTAAACTTGTAACCTTGAAAGAAAACGCACGAGCAGTCCTATGAAAAGTGTACCAAGCCCAATAGAAGTATATTCACTTGGATTCAAGAATGGATACTTTGGGGGCTTATATCTGTGTTTTTCTATGGTTAGGGCTGCAGTCTTAGGTATGCATAGTAAGACTGGTTGGTTTGGGTCTTGACTTTTGTTCCATGAATAGAAGGAGAGTTGTGCTGAGTGAAACTCTGCTTCTGTGAATGGAAGATCTTTTGAATCACGGAGCAAAAAAAAAAAAAAAATCAGAGACCCAGGCTGTAGCTGAGCGAGCATATGTAGGATTATACTCCTTGTTTTATGATGGCATTGTTTGGAGTTGGCCACCGTTTTGTGAACACGGGAGTATGCACATAAAACAAAGCTTTTGTTTACTTCTTCCAAATAGCAGTTCCTATATAGTAGTATAGGCTCTACTTGCTTCGGAACAAAAAAACCCATAATTCTGCAAGTGCAGATCTCCTGCCTATACTTATTTGGATCAAGGCCAACCATTTGATGTGCGTAACTTAATACCATTATTCCTTATAAGGGAATTCCCTGATTTAGGCTGTATATCTTACGAGGTCTTCTCAGGCACGAAGGGAACCCTGAATGAAAAGAGAAATTACAAAGACAAGGAATTGCTTTTTTTAAAAAATGAGCCCATAGTGCTGCTCTTAAGGAGTGATGATTTTCAAGGAACATTTCCAAAATAGGGATGTGAAAAATGAAGGAAACAAGCTGCACCTGTATCTTCTGTCAGGAGGGAGGCTTCACTTGGAAGCCGCAAGCTGCAAATACCCAAAGATAGGTTTGTGCATATACCAGACAGTGCCATCTTCTGCGGGAGAAGCTGAGCAGCAAGATCCAGTTGCCTTTCAGCTATTTTTCAGGGTGGGGGAACAGCTCTTGAGCAAAGAGTATAGCCATAGAGAAAGGATGAGGAACCTACCTATCCAGATGTTGCTAGAATCCAGCTGCCATTGGCCCCAGCCCCCTTTGGAAGGATCAGTGGTCTCCTATCCCTGTCATAGAGGGTCACGGTAATCTGACAAAGGTGTTCAAAGTTTTGTTGGAAGAGATTGAAGCCTCTCTCTTGCCCAGATAGAACTTGGATCTGTCCAATGATTTAGTCACACCCACACCTTTATTTTTTAAAACGCTTCAAAACAGTGATTTGATGATGATAAATGGTATAGGGATTCTCCTTCTACTGTATTAATTTTATTAATACATGATTGCCGGATGTTGGGCCATTTTGGGATTATGAAAACACCCTTTGTAAGTTATAGTGAAACATACGAATGCGATTAAACACGTTTGCAGAAGGATGCGTAAGTAAAAAGGTCCTATGATTTGCTCAAGTGGTACTGTAGATGGAAGCATGCAAACAGTTGGGGGTGGGGGAGTTACTTTGCTGTGTTAATGAGGTGAGACCAACAAATGGCAAAAATGATGACACATGTACCTTTGGTGGGTGCCAGTCTGTAATTCCAGACACCTTTGACTGTTTTCCTTAACTGTGCTAATGGTAAAGCTGCTTGTGCATTCATGCTGCCACAACCCTCTGCTTTCTTCTTCCATTTCCATCTTCCTAAAGAGTATCTACGAAGGAAACTTTGGGTGTGGATACTTAAAAGAGAGGAGAGCATCGGGACTAGTCTTTTGTGAAAATACTACCTCACTCTATAGAACACTATTTGTGAGTTCCGGGGTGTTACATGTGTATTATACATTCTCTCTCTTTTGTTTTTTTTAACCCGCCAGAGTGGATTGGTGCAACTAAACCCACTTAACCCTAATAGTGGAATGGTGGAAGCATGCAGTTTTCGTTCACACGCATGGCTTTCTTTTTTAAAGTGTGCAGTGTTGTTATACTTATTGCATTTCCAAACTGTTTTATCAGCTCGGTTTGTTAGGTATGTTTTGTTCATTTTAAACTAGCCTTTTCAAAGATTAGCATGTTTATTCGTTAATCTCTGTGGGTACTTTAGAAGAAATGCAGACGTTTGCTTGCAGCGAAATGAAACTGTCGTGGATTTTAAGAGCCAACCTCTTTTGTGATGCTTTGGAAAATTAAGTGCAAGTTTTGTGGTGTGTTGTATGCGAGGGCCTGGAATCTCCTAGATTTGGTTCAAGTTGCACAATGAAACAGAAAGTTAGTTGTGTGTTCCACAAGTTACATGGTAAATTTTGTGTTCTGTGCTGCGGGATGGAGGGCGCGTATTCCCCAATGGCCTTTTGTCACTAAGAAAAGGTCCCTGCAGTATTAGTGCTTCTACCAGTTGGAAATAATGACTTCTGTTTTGGAGACTATGGTTAGAATGCTAATAATGCATTGACAGTTGATGTCAAAATTAACATGCTTTTCAACTCATGGGCTTTTAAAGCGAAGCACCTGTTTTCTCCCTACGATGGTAAACACTCACATAACACATTTAGATTCTAAACCCAAGAAAGCCTGTAGATGCATTCATAGGCTGCAGTTTGAAATGCTGTGACCATTTCTTTGTCACATAATCAAAACTTAAAATAAAAAGGAGTAAGTTGGCCCAGATGTTTTCATTGTGACACCAATGGCCTATTCACACACAAGCGCCTTTATATTGGGGGATCATTCATCAGTGCTTTGTGTGCTAATTCTAGTCTTATATTTAAGCACTAACCTGGTAGCTGGAGGTGCAGCTGGGAAACCGAGGAGGCAAGCCCACGCCATTCCCAATGTGGAAATTCAACTTTTTGCCCCTCTTCTGTCAGTTCCCATCAGGCTGGTGTATTTATTACACTAACAGGCAGAGGGCCTTCTTGGTAGTGGCACCTGCCCTGTGGAATGCCCTCCCATCAGATGTCAAACATATAAACAACTATATGGCTTTTAGAAGACATTGGAAGGCAGCCCTGTATAAGGAAGTCTTTAATACCTGATGTTTATTGTGTTTTTATATTTTGCTGGAAGCCACCCAGAGTGGCTGGGGCAACCAGTCAGACAGGAGGCATATAAATAATGGCCTCGAGTCCTTTTATTCCTATCTGAATAATCCTAGATGTTTGCATTCATTTTATAAATCTTTAGCTCATCAGTTTTGCACCTGGTGTAACATTTTATAACTTTTTATAAGCAGATGAGTCTTACTTGGAGGGGATAGGTACTTATCTCTTCCCTGGCCCTATTCTGGCTTTCAGTGGAACTGAGCTTAGGTGTGAATATCACATTTTAGGATTGTGTGTACATTCTTCAGCTCCATACCAACGTGATTTGGTGTTGAGTCAGATATTTGCCAAATTGGGTTTGCTTCTAAGTTTCCTTTGAGAACCCAGCTTTAGTTCTGGTTCTGAAAATTACTTTAGAAGCACATTCAATATGGGTTTTTTTCCCCATCCAGGGTAGTGACAGTCACATGTAATGCCAGGGCTCCTTGGCTGTGGTGCTGAGGAAATTTCACACATGGGATAAAGGTGCTCATAATCTCACATCCTGCCAATAGCTTTCTCAGCCCCATTTCTGTTGTACGTTGTGCCACATGTTGTGTCTCCCAAGTGCTAAGTTCCCTTTCATGTTAAGTTGGCCTAGATGGGAATAGCTTGTTACAGCCGACAAAGATTGCTCTAGAAAAAAAAACCCAATTTTAACAGCAACTTGAGCCAAATTAAGCTGGAGTTTGTGTTTCCCTTTTTTACTTTAGAAGTGGCTGACCCCCCTTCCCTGTTTTGGATAATTTTAAAGGCTCCTTTCCCTTCACAGACATTATAAAGTTTGCATGGCAGCAGCATGCAAACTGCAATCCCCTATACAACCCATTGATTTAATTCTGATAATGCTGTCTTCTCAGTTAAAGTGCCCATTTGAACTTAACACGATTCTTTAAAAAATAAGAGTACGGCAAAATTTCAGCAGGATCACAAACTTTTAACATACTCGTGACATTCGTGAACCCCTGAAAATAAAGCAGCAAGAACTATCAGTGACTGACCCTTGCATATCAAGAAGTAGCACGTATAGAAAAAAGAATGGGGGACCTGCGTGTACATGCAACGTAAAATTATTTGGGTTGTTTCTAAACCTTATAGGCCACTTTTTTCTTTCAGTCTATATACATTGCTGTCAACTCTTCCCTTTTCTTGCGAGGAATCCTATTTGGAATAAGGGAATTTCCCTTTAAAAAAGGGAAACGTTGACAGCTATGTCTATATATAATGCACATAGCTATTCTAGGTGGCAAATAGGAACAGGCCAAGTTCCTGCACGTTGTGTTGTCCATTCTTGATTCTTAAGACGCCTTCCCAGGTTGCCAGTAGCATGAGTGTGGTATGTACACAACTCTTTGAAATGCTCCTGCAAAGAACTCTTGACCCAAATTGACCCATTGCTTCAAGAAGAACTTGATGTTCTTGAGTGTACTTATTGGGTTACTTATGGCCCTGGGAAATAAATTTCTTTCTAAGGAGCTATATTCAGAGATAAGAAACTATGTCCATTCTCTCTCTTACCCCCCTGAAGAAGGAAGAACCACAAAACATTGCAGTCCTGTATACCTCACGTTTCTAGTTCTTTCCAACAGGTTTGTGGGATTGGTTTTTTGTTTTTGTTTCAATGCATGACTTTCACATCAAAACTCACGCTGTACCCTGAAACAGAGACAACTGGATGTGTCTAACAACTTCATACCAGATTATTCCACCCCCGCAGAAAACAGGAAAAGAATCCTGTGCAATTGAATTTTTAAAAGAGTTATTTCTGGAACAATCTAACTTTCTCTTCCTGTTTTGGGTTACAGCATGACTGCAGAGTTGCTTCTGTTACCGAACAGCAAATGCCATGAGCTTTCAAAGCAGAACTTTTCCATTAAATATTATGTTCTGCTTCAAAAATCCATGGGGGGGAAATGGCACCCTGAACACCTGTTTGCTTTCTTTCGAAGCCCCTTCTCCTATTCAGCTGGTAGCATCGCAGTTTTTCTTGGTAGCTTAATTCTTAATAGCTTGCCTGAGTCACTTCTGGGGTGATGCAGCTATTACCAACATAAAATGAGAAATTGTTAATGGAAATGGTCAGAGGCCAATCTTGTTTAAATCCACTCCTATTCATACATCTCCAATTCAAAAAAGAAATTAATGTTGCGTCGTACCACTTTGAAAAGAGAATAATAAGGGAGAAGAATATTAGCCCTACTGGAAAAAAATGGTGTCTAATTAGAATACTGGAATTAAAGATAGAATGAGAACAAAAGACTTTGTCGTATTATTTTGAAATAATCATTTTGTTGTTTCCCCTTCATTCCGAGAATGTTTTTTTCCCCCTGGTCCCCCGTTGTCCTGTCCTTACTTAACCTCCATAGAACTGCTTCATTGCATGCCTTATTAACCCTTTGTATGTTCATTTTCTTCTGCTTTAAAAGCATAATCCATTAGAGTATAATCCAGATGCCTTGAAGAAGTCTGCTGTTCAGAAAGCCCTGAAGGTAAAGCTAATACACCTTTCCATTTAAAGTCACAACGTTAAATGGAGTCACAGAGTCACCTGTAACAAATTGACATTCCTATGTATTTTTTTGTGCCACAGAACATAATCTTACTACTTGGTACCAGGCATTAAGACACAGAGTGTTGATCTATTTGTCTGTGAGACAGCACACCGGAAATCGTATCAGTGTAGCATTGTAAACATTAAAACCTTATTATAACCAAGCAAAAACAAAGCTGTAAACAAAGACAAAACTACCAGATTCTACTGTGAATCATGTATTTACTGTATTTAAAGCGTAATCAAATTTATCAGTAATCTGTGATGAAAGCTGAAGTCTTCATTATTAGGCTAGTATGAGGTGCACTTTAAGAATATGACTATTATAGAGTTGGAAACAATCTCAGAAGGTCATCTAATCTAACCCCCTCCTGATGCAGGGAATCAAAAATTGTTCTGCTTAAAAACCTGTAACAGAGGAATCCATAGTAATTCCTTATGTTTAGTCTAAATCATTTCTGTTGTAATTTGAGCCCATTGGTTCATTGCTATCTTCCAGCACAGCAAAACATCAAAATGAAATTGATTAGAAACTAGCTTTGTAGACTTACTCATAGCAGCATGTTTCAGGATGACCCTTATAGGTACTGGCCAGAATTCACATAGACCAGTGGCAACCATAAATTGAGTTCTGTCAAGTAGCAGGAGGGTGCCTCCAGTATATTTACCATAGGAGTAATCTTTCCAAAATAAGTTTGCAGCACAGAGACACTGAAAGACGTAATTAGTGCCATTGGGTGGAAAGAAAGGATTATTTACAAACATCTGTATGCATATGCAAATGCCCACAGTCGGCCTCTCCTCCCCTGGAAACAATCCTAACTGGAAACAGGGTCAAAGGGGATGGATATAATTTTATTTTATTTATTAAGTTTATATATCTCGGGGTCACAGGGTGGTTTACAGTAATTGTCCCTGTGGACAGGAAGTTACAGCTTCTTCTCACTGGCCATTATAATAGAATCATTGACTTGGAAGGGTCATGTAGTCCAACCCCCTGCAATGTAGGAATCTCAACTAAACATCCATGGCAGGTGGCCATCCAGCCTCTGCTTAAAAACCTCCAAGGAAGGAGAGTTCACAACCTCCTGAGGGAGTCTGTTCCGTTGTCGAACAGCTCCTACTGTCAGAAAGTTGAGTCGGAATATCCTTTCTTGTAACTTGAATCCATTGCTACGGGTCCTACCTTCCAGAGCAGGAGAAAACAAGATTGCTGTATCTTCCACATGACAGCCCTTAAGGTATTTGAAGATGGCTATCATATCTCCTTTCAGTATCTTCTTTTCCAAGCTAAACCTACCCAGCTCCTTCAACCATTCCTCATAAGGCTTGGTTAGAAACAAGGCCAAATTAGTGGATCCCATGTGCGATGATTTAAAATTGCTGTTTTGCAGCTGTTGTATGAGGGAGCATACACTTGTTCAATATTCCTGGAATATTTATGCACTGCTTTACAGCATTGGATTAGCAAAATGGAAATAAATTCCCTTTACTGGGAGAGTTTTTATATTTGTAGACAGTTCAGTGCACTGCAGAAATACACACTTTGCTTATCCTTGTTCTGTATGATAAAAAAAAAAAAGATTCTTAACTGCAGCGTTCAGGAAGACTAAAAAGAGAGAGTAACATAAAGGAAACCTGTGAATAGTGAGAAATAAGAAGGGATAGGCATAACTATTTGGAAAACGGAAAGTCAAGCACCCAGTAAACAAAAAGTTCAATCTTGTAAAGGTTGGTGGCTGAGAACTTGATTTAATGTTATCTACTTCATTCAGTGATCACTAAACCAGTTTCTTGGCAAACAGCCCCATGGTTAATATTGGGGGGGGGGGCATGTTTGGTGAGGATCAAAGGAACTCTCCTTTTATTCTCCTGAGCACATAGATGATTAATGATATGGCTTATTTCTTTTAAAATTGAGTATTTTGTATGAGAAATTGAATTTGCACTTAAAGATGAATTGCAATAAAAAAAAACCTTCTGATTTGATAGGAATCAAAACATGCTGTATGATTCTCCTAATCTAAAAGTTTTAGCTTTACTCAGTGAAAGATAATGATCACTAAAAAGAGAGGCATTAACAATAGCTTGTGTATCAATTAAATCTAAATTTTAAAATATTTTTATTTGAAAATTTCAGGACAACAGCTGATTTAATACATGTTTATGAACCTCTAACCATTTAACAGTTTATTAACCTATGCTTTTTAAGCATTTTAATTTGTCCTATGTCTCAAGTTCAAATAAATTTGTTAACAATCTAGGTAATGACTTTTAACAACATTAATAGCTGCTTCGGATTAACTGTTGTATATACTTCTCTTTTTAATGAAAGTGTTTCTGTGAGACATTAATTTATAGCATGTTAACAGACATTCACGACTGGGGAATGTTCAGTTTCTGTGAAATGATGATAAGTCACTGTTTACTTTTTGCAGTTTGACCTAATGGTATGCAACTGGGGAGCAAGGCTCAGACCTGACAGATGGTTGGGTAAACCTATAAGTAAACCTATAAGATATCATAGCGCATCTCCTTCTTTGCTTCTCCTCCCTCCGAAAAAAGAAAAAAGATGTTTTATGAGTCTGAAGTTCAGCTTAATCATAATATTCCATCATACATATAATAAAAATAAGCTTTCTAAGCTTGCGCTTTATCCATATCCCCCATCTGCATGCAGACCGCAACATTCATTTATTTTTTTCTGGGATTTGAAATGCTTATTAACATTGAGAGGTTGAACTTTATGGAACAGTTTCATTCAAAAGTGTGGGGGGGGGAATATGGGAAGGAATTTGAAACTCAGTTGTGGCGGTAGTCTCCCTGTACAGAATATTTCAAGGTAGGTGTGTGTGATTGCTGTTTGCATCATAACCTATAAACAACTTTGTAAAGAATACAAAATAAATGGGTGGAGGGCTGGGTTCGATTAATGGAAAGCCCGAATGAGATATTAAAAGAATTTCATTTTTCCCCCTTCGTCTTCAGTCAGGAAAGAAACTAAATAGCAACCCCAACCCCCTTGTTTTGCTGACTGTTGGACACAAGGCACAAGAAAGTAAGGTAAGCTCAAAGACCTAAATCTACCTTGGATAAATATTGAGGCATTCTTGTGAATTCATTGCTCGCAGTTGTTTACGTGTTACATGTAATAGGAGAGATGTTTGCAGTTCTCCTCCTATTGAGAATCAGGCTGAGAGCGGGTTAATTTGTTAAACCAAAGAAAAATGAGTGACATTTGTGTTGTAACCCATCCTGAAGGACTGGGCCTTTATTACTCTTGTATCTTACTTTTCCTTTAAGGAGCCCAAGGCCTCTTTAATCATCCTCATAACCTTGTGAATTGTGTTAGGCTGAGAGACAATGAGAGACTTGCCTGAAGCCGCCATCTAGCAACTGAAACGGGGTTTTAAACTTCAGTTTCCTGCATCCAAACCCACACTCTTGCCATTATGTTACTCTTGGATATGCTGGGAAAGTCATTTAAATCTATAAGGGGCATTTGGTTCACCATGTAAGCTTTCATGTGATTTTTCTAGTCCATATGAACTTTACCGTTTTTTCAGAGTACAGTGTGTGAAAGTTGCAAGGCAACTGTATAAACTGAGCTTATTTTTAGCCATTAATTGTAATAAACAAACTTCTCCCTACCCCTCAATAGATTCGTTACAAGACCAATGAACCTGTATGGGAGGAAAACTTCACTTTCTTTATTCACAACCCTAGACGGCAAGAGCTAGAAGTTGAGGTAAGATGTCTTTCTCCTCTGAGGTCTTTGCCTCTCCCCTGTTTATACCAGCTCCTGCCCCTAAGTAATCCCTTCCAACAGTGGCGTAGCGTGGGTTGTCAGCACCTGGGGCAAGGCAAGTAATTTGCGCCCCCTAACCCGTGGATTTGCGCCCCCTAACCCTAACCCCCAGATGTTGCGCCCGGTGTGGCCGCCCCCCCCTGCACCCCCCCACGCTACGCCACTGCCTTCCAATATCCCTGGGTTACTTTTCTCCTTCCCCCATCTAGTATTTTGATTCCACCATTCCTAAAACAGCATGGTAATACTGTGGTACCTCGGGTTAAGAACTCAATTCGTTCTGGAGGTCTGTTCTTAACCTGAAACTGTTCTTAACCTGAGGTATCACTTTAGCTAATGGGGCCTCCCGCTGCCGCCACGTGATTTCTGTTCTCATCCTGAGGTAAAGTTCTTAACCTGAGGTACTATTTCTGGGTTAGCAGAGTCTGTAACCTGAAGCGTCTGTAACCCGAGGTACCACTGTATCTTCTAAATGAGTTGTCATTTTAATGTGTTGCCGGAAAAAGGTATTGTAGCACCTTACACAGCAATACATTTGTCATGGCATGAGATTTTGGTTTATGGCACGTTTGAGGCTTTGCCCTGGTGCCAATGAATCTTACTCCCTTGGACATGAAGTTATTAGGATGGTTACCTCTCCTTCCTTGAAAAGTGCGTGGAGCAAAAGAAGAAAGTTTGAAGAGTTGACACTCTTTCCCACTTCCTCCTTCAGCTCTATGTCATTTCCAAGGCTCATATTTATTCTATGGGATCCACCTTTTCCACAGACCCCTTGGGAAAGCGAAGTGTGTGCATTCTTTCTTCTTTCTTGCTTCTCTAGTAGGGTGATTGATCTGATGAGAAGGGTAGTGATCAGAGGCGGTGGCATTCATAGTACTCTTTCAAAAATCCAAAGGTGTCTATGGGCCTAAAACGTTAGTGACCTCTGTAAGATTCCCAAAAAAAAACCAAAAACAAAAACCCCAGTCTTGAGGCTTCTACTCATTTGGATGACAAGATCTTGGGTAACCTTGTGTCACTTCTGCAAATGCTGAACAGTTTGCACAGTCAAATTTGTTTTACTAGACCAGACAGTAGCATTTTAAACAGCTTCTATAATGTTTATATTGGTGGTCACAGTAAACCTGACTGCATCTGGTGCTGGAATTTGGGTGTCTTATCAAATGGAGCTGATGGCCATGAATCTAAAGCCCCCCAGTGTGAGCCTTCAAACTCAGCTATTATTATTTATATATGAATCATTACATTTTTGTTTTGCTTGGTTCCAGACAGCAGTTCTACTTTAATTCGACTTGGGCAGATTATTGCCTTTTCCATAGAAATAATACTATTGAGTAAAATACCGGCTTTTCTCTCTGTAACCAGTTAGTGAAGAAGCATGAAGTTGTTGTTGTTGTTTAAAAAAGGTGTTTTATTGAAAAGTCGCTGATCCTCTTTATGAGTTTGAGTCAGTTTTATTTAAAATGTTCAGTGTGCTCAGTTTCTTCTCCTTCTCCAATAGGTCAAGGATGAACAACACCAGTGTTCCTTGGGAAATTTCAAGCTTCCTCTAAGTCAGCTTCTTGAAAGTCAAGATCTAACTATGCATCAGAGATTTCATCTTAGCAATTCTGGTCCAAACAGCACTGTAAACATGAAGATTGCACTCAGGGTACATGATCTCAATGAATATATGTTAAAGAACTGGGGGAGTGACATGCAAATATATGTTCCCAAGTTTGGAAGAAAACAAATTGCATTAAAAAAAGAAAATAAATTGCAGTTCCTTTCTGTACTGCGCCAAGAAATTAATGCCATGTTCTCTGTTCTGTGGCTTCTAGATTCTTTCTCTTGAAAAGCAAGAGAGGTCTCCAGACCACCAACACTCAGCCCAAGTGAAGAGGCCCTCCGTTTCCAAAGATGGAAGAAAAGGTTCTTTCAAGCCTCAGGTCCCCAGTTCTCCAGCAACTGACTTGAAAAAACACCCAGTTTCCACAACAACAGACACTGATAAAAAGACTGATGTGGTTGAAAAAAGCCATCCCTCTAATCCTAGTCCTCAGTGGCCAACAGATCTCAGCAGAAGCTCATCCAGTCTCCTTGCCTCCAACTTGAGCTATTCTCCCAGCCACCTTTCAGTCAAAGAACCTACTCCAAGTATCGCTTCGGACATATCCCTGCCCATTGCCACGCAGGAGCTGCGGCAGCGGCTGAGACAACTTGAAAAGTATGGTCCTGAATTCTTTTTAAATTAGGTTTTAGGCTAGGAAGGAACCAGGAAGGCCATCAAACGTAATGGATGGGAGGAGCTAGGGTTCCTTTCACAACAGGACATGTAGTCTAGACAAGCTTTCATCAACCTGGTGTCCTCCAGTTGTTTTGGGCTGTGCAGCTGTGCTAGCTGGGGCTGATAATAATAATATAATAATAATTTTTTATTTATACCCCGCCCTCCCCAGCCAAGGCCGGGCTCAGAGCGGCTTACAAGCAATAATAAAAACAAGTTGAATGATTACAACTTAAAAACAAAATTAAAATACAACATTAAAATATTGGAACATTAAAATATTAAAATGTAGCCTCCTCGCAGGAGGAGAAGGAAAGAAAAAAGAAAGAGAGGGAGGGAATCAAATTGGCTCCAAGCCAAAGGCCAGGCGGAACAACTCTGTCTTACAGGCCCTGCGGAAAGAAATCAGATCCTGCAGGGCCCTGGTCTCATGAGGCAGAGCGTTCCACCAGGCCGGAGCCAGTGTTGAAAAGGCCCTGGCTCTGGTTGAGGCTAATCTAACTTCCTTAGGGCTCGGGACCACTAGGGTGTTGCTATTTATGGACCTTGAGGCTCTCCGTGGGGCATACCGGGAGAGGCGGTCCCGTAGGTACGAGGGTCCTAGGCCGTGAAGGGCTTTAAAGGTCAAAAGCAGCACCTTAAATCTGACCCTGTACTCCACCGGGAGCCAGTGCAGCTTGAAAAGCACTGGATGAATATGCTCCCATGGCAGAGACCCCATGAGAAGCCTTGCTGTAGCATTCTGCACCCGCTGGAGTTTCTGGGACAGATGGGAGTTGTAGTCCAAAACATCTGAAGGGCACCAGATTGATGAAATCTTGTCTAGACTACAGGGTGCGATGTTGCAGCAAACCTATGAACATTGATGAGAAGGTGCCTTCAGCATCCCTATCTAACTATGACTTGAAATAACAAATTGTGGTCAATTAGGCTTTGCTTTATGTCCAGAACCTATCTTGTAAGCCTCTCCAGAGGGAATGATACTTTTTCCAAAAACACTGGCATATGTTGACACAGTCTTACTGACCACTGAGAATTACAAACTGAAACTTGGCTTGTGAGGTCTTAAAATAAAGATTATGTAGCTTGATAACAGCTGGCATCCTTAGTCTATAAATAGCAACTATACCTAATTTGCCATTGCACAGAAGATAAATGAACAGTGCAGTATTATCCGATGTAAAAATATTTGTTGCTTCTGCAACTCAGTGGCGTTTTTGACAACAGAACATATGAGTAAACAGTTCTCATTATTATAGTTGCCTTCGCCTTTGTAGGTATGTCTTTAAATTTACCAACCTAAATTGAACCCCATTCTGATTGGTACACTAGTTCACTTTCTGCTGGCTCTTTCTAACCTAAATGTGAGGCACACAGTGAGGATCCTTTTTCAACTAACATGGAGAGCTCATATTGTCTGTTGACTTCTCTGTATTATTCTCATGCATTTGGTAACTTGGGAGTGTTTCTCCATTCAGATGTATAAGCTTCTGAATGTAACAGAATGTTATTTTGACTTTACAGCTTTCTTAAACATATTTATCATCCTTTGTTCTTTAAAACCACTGTGCCTGAAGAACAGTTCATGCAGTCTGCTGACATTTGCACACAGCAGCAATCGCCTTACATGCTGCATCTGTACATTGTAATGTAACCTTCACTGCAGAGTAGATATGAAGCATGCTCTAGCTTCGTTGTCGGAGGCAGTGTGCCTCTGAATATCAGTTACTGAGAATCTCAAGTGGGGAAAGTGTTCCTGTGGGATTCCTATAGATTAGATGAGCTTTCGTTCTCCTTCTCCAGGCTATCTCCACTGTATTTCTACCAGAAAAAGTTGGGTTAAAACAGCATGCGGGATGTCTTCTGAGTTTGTGAAAGGTCATAGCCTTACTATTGAGGGGATAAAAACTTTCAAGAAAACAAATAAACCTGCTTATGTATGTCAGTTGCTTCCCCAACATGGCAACTGAATATTGACAGTATTATGAGCCAGTGTGGTGTAGTGGTTAAGAGCGGTAGTCTCGTAATCTGGTGAACCGGGTTCACTTCCCCGCTCCTCCACATGCAGCTGCTGGGTGACCTTGGGCTAGTCACACTTCTCTGAAGTCTCTCAGCCCCACTCACCTCACAGAGTGTTTGTTGTGGGGGAGGAAGGGAAAAGGAGATTGTTAGCCGTTTTGAGACTCCTTAGGGTAGTGATAAAGCGGGATATCAAATCCAAACTCTTCTTCTTCTTCACAGTGGCACAACGTTAGGACAGTCTCCGTTGGGACAGATTCAATTAACAATTCGGCACAGCTCACAAAGAAACAAACTTATGGTTGTGGTTCACACATGTAGGTGAGTATTACATTGCTTCTTTCTGTATCTTGCAGCAAAACTACTACTATTCATTCATTTTAATCCAATTATATACTGCTCCACTCCTGATAACAAAGCAGTTCACCTTTACAATGCACAGTAGTAGAACAACAACAACAAAGAACCCAACAACAGAATGTAACCATAAAAGCCATCTAACCATTCCCACAAACTGTCCTGTGGCTCAGCAGATCTCTCAGCCTAACTGTCCCAGGTGAAGGGTTATGTCTGCAAAAGCCAATGAAACTAATAGTTGAAGACTGATGGACCTCTAGAGGCAAAGACGTCAACACAACACAACACAACCAGGAAGCCTTTTGAATAGGCCACAGTTCCTTGGGTATCACGGGACGGCGGTATCCTAAGAAGGGCTCCCTCCAGTTGTAGAAACTGGGAAAAGCGTTCTGTCATGTATCTGTATAGACCTTTGTAAATTGATGGCAACACTTTGAATTGGGCTTGGAAGCAAACAGCCACTGCAGGTCATGGAGAATAGGAGTAATACGGCTTTGAATTGGCCGATCACTCTTAAGTCACTGAACATCGGCTTTCTCCACTAGCGGCAGCCTCCTAGCAAGCTGTACAGAAGCCCCATGTAGAGCACATTGTAGTAATCCAGACTAGAACTTACCAGGGCATGGATCACCGGGGTTGCATTCAAGTGTCCATTTGTTCACTATATAAGAGAGATTCCCTACCTTTAGCTGTTCATTTCATTTGTTTTGGTTTTTTTTAAATAAAATTGCTTTTAATGTTGGTTTTTTTTATTGACCATTACATTTTATTTACTTTGAAACATTTTGTTAAATATACTGCAGTAGAATAATAGCAATGCTCAGAGCAATATGTAACCGTAAGCAGCAACTGTCTACCATTGGCTTCTGTTATTGCAATGTAGTAGAGGCAAGCCCCCTCCCTTCCACCAGCACCATCTACCTTATTCAGAAGTGTCATTCGAGCCCTGCAGCTCATTCTGATAATCTATTCATTATATAATTTGCATGAGTATGTGTGGATTCCAGGCCACTTCCCTAGAAGGACCACTGTAGCTGTCTGTATAGCGAATACGTTGCAGAGGGGGCCATATCTTCTGGACAGATGATGTTCCAGATGTGCCCCCAGAACTAACATTTGCAGAATCTTGGAAAAGAGGACAGGGAAAAGATATTTCCCTGAGTCTCTGGAGACCTGATACCTGTCAGGGTTGGCAGCACTAGTGTGGGTGGACCATTGTTCTAAGTCCAGCATCAGATTGTATTAGCCCAAAGCACAGGATAGTATTATCCCAAATAAGTTTTGAGGCTTATTACTGAGCCGCTGAAATGATCTAGACTTCGTTTGTGACAGTTGAAATGTTAAGAAACCACGTTTCATTAAAAATGAGATATTGAAAACATTTTAAAGTGCTTTCCCTAGAGAAATTATGGGGAGTTGCACAATTGCCACTAGGATATTACAGTGTTTTGCTAAAATTTGGATTTAATTGGCAGAAGACTAGCATCTTTAATATTACTGCTGTAGGGTAAAATTCTATGCTCATGCATTTGGTTGGGGCGAGGGGTGTCTAAAAGGAACTTGGGTAAGAAATGGGGAGTTGGTGGTTCATTATCTCCACCATATTCCTAATTTATCCCTGAGTAACACTGACCCAAGAAGAAGCTACATTCCTAATAACACACATGGGAAGGTGATGATGAGTGGCAAGGAGTTTCACTCCTCTGTGTTTTTCATGTGGTTTGACAGCCCATCACCTCTCCATTAGTGCTGTTTCCTGAGCTCTTATTTCTCTCAGTTGCATCATATTGAAAGCTACTTGCAACCAGAATCCTCTTTCTGGGAGGCAAGAGAGTGATTGTGTATACAGTAGGCAATATGTTAGGAGAGAAGAGATTAAGAATCAGCACATACAGAAGACAGTCAGTCTAGAGGATGAATACCGAGGCAGTTGGTGTGAATACTGAGACAATGTTCTTAAAAAAAAAAAAATTTGTCCTCTGTTCTAATGTGGTTATTTTGTGTTTCTTTGATAGAAATCTAATTGCCTTTTCAGAAGAAGGATCTGACCCCTATGTCCGAATGTATTTATTGCCTGACAAGAGGAGATCAGGAAGAAGAAAAACAAGCGTTTCAAAGAAGAATTTAAATCCAGTGTTTGATCAGGCGTATGTTGCAGTTTCTCATTTGTTGATTTTACAACATGGAGTTGACACAATCTTCCTTTGCTTGCAGTGAAATAGAAGTAATCAGGAGTATACAGTAAACTGTTTAGGAGTAAACAGATTTCCCAAGTTTGTGTTTTCTTTAACACTTATTTTAAAACAGGGAACATGGTTTAGTACAATGTCTGTTTTAAAAGGTGATTGGTTTTAGTAGCCTGGTATACTTAGAAAGTAGAGATGGACAGAAATCTCAGAAAGCAAATAGTTTTGCAGAGGGAAGTGCTCACCATGAGGTGAGAGGGAGTTTATGTTCGTGAATATTTTTCCATTCAAGCTCAGTTGGAATCTCTCAAAGGCTGCTTTCAGAATTTCAGGGATTTCCCTCCTGCAGACCTGTTTTGCAGTTTAGAAATACAATTTAATAAAAATATAAACAGAGATTCTAAACCTGCTGGGTATCCTGTATCCTTATTGTGTTCCAATTCATAAGCTCACTTTAAGATTGTTTTCTCTGAAAGATTGTTTCCCTTTTCAGCTTTGATTTCAGTGTTTCATTACCTGAAGTACAGAGAAGAACGCTAGATGTAGCAGTGAAGAACAGTGGAGGTTTCTTATCCAAAGACAAAGGGCTGCTTGGTAAGGTAAGTTACAGATATAAAGAAAAAATACAATGGAATGCCAGTGCAGGTAAGTGTGAGTTAAAATGTTCTTCCTTTCTCAAAATACTACAGCCTAGAATCATCAGCGAAGCTGATACAGGAGATGCAAAATGAAGTACTTTGTTTTGACTGAAGATTCAAATCAAAGGAATTATATAGCACATAGTTAAACTATGGAATTCTCTACCACAATATGCAATGAGGGCTTTAAAAGGGGATGAGACACATTCTTGGAGAACGTGCTCACCACCTGCTTGTGGGCTTCCCATAGACATCTAGCTGACCACTGCGACTACAGACTGCTGGACTAAATGAGTCTTTGGTCTGATCAACAGAACTGTTCCTACTTATGTAATGGTTAGCAGCTTCTCTTGTAGGCAGAATGGTGATTAAACGCAGAGGGTGTGGAGAATGAGAGAGACAGTCTTAAGAGAACAGAGGGGCTTTAATCATCACATCATAGGAATGTAGGAAGCTGCCTTTTAGTGAGCCACACCACTGGTCCATCTAGCCCAGTATTGTCTGTGCTGACTGGCAACAGTTCTCCAGGATTTCAAACCAGCATCTCGCCCATTCCTACCTGGAGATGCTGGGAATTGAGCGTGGGGCCTTCTCCGTGCAGCAACGTGGGAGCCACAAGTAGTCAACCCACTTGCTGCAATGTTGTGTAGTGCAGATCTGGACCACCTGAGGAAATCTGAAGCAGCTGGGCCTTCCAAAAAGTCACCAGCCATTACAGAAATGGTGGGAGGGCAGCCTTGCAGCTCGGCCTTGGCTCTTGACTCTCACCCCAGAAACTGCACCGCTAGAAATAGACAATGTGACTTTGGCGTGAGAAGAGAGTTATCTACCTGCCTTTTGTCTGAGCAGAGTTGCTGCCTGCTGTAGCCTCAGGATCTGAGCTATAGGCCCTAGCCTAGTGAGCTTGCCAGTACCCTTGCAAGGCCCCCAATAAATACCCAGTCCTTGTGATGATGCAGCCAGAATGTATCTCCTTGACCTTTGACCATCTTGGATTATTAAAGCTTGCCAGAGTAAAGTGAAGGCACGAGGCAGGAGTTGGTAATGCAGGTGAGCTGTGCACAGGCATGCTGCCAGCTAGCTCTGCGGAGGCTCTTTTTATTAGCACAGTATGCAAACCCAGGCAGATACATTTTGGACTGTGACCTTTACACATCTTCCAATCCCGAGATCGAGAGGTGGTACAAAGTTATTTTGGCACCTGTTTCCACCGCATCATTTTCCCCTTGAACAATGTATGACGAAGGAGACAAAGGTCACAGACAGGGCACGGCAGACCACTAAGAGAGCAAAGGTTAGATAGAGGGCAGGATGTTCAGACAGCTGTGGCATTGTCTGCGGGTGGGAGTGTGCTCCGCACCTGAAGGTCACACATTCAGACAGTGGAGGCCTGTCTGCAGGAGGAAGTGTGCTCCACACGCGGTGGTCATTCCTTCACCAGAGGGGTATCCCCAAGCGGTTTCAGGGTGTGGTCAATGCATCTTCGTGGTCCCAGCTGTCCTGAAAGGTGGCGAGTTGATCACTCTTGAAAAAGCTCACCCTGGACACTTGCACTGATTGCAACTTCCAACTGGCTGAAAACTCCCTTTTTAGGCAAGGTGATAGAGGCTTGTGGCGCAACAAATGCAAGTACCGATCCAGATTCAGCACATGGGAATTCTATATCATTCCTGTGCCGCAAAATGTGTTGCTGAATGCTGTCACAATGTGACTCGAGCCTTTCAAGTTTGAGAGATGGCATCAGCAAAAGTTCTACTTAAGCAGCTGTAGGGCACTTACAATTAAAAAAACTAAGTGTTAAATCACTCCCGCAAGATATTAGCAGGCCCAGATTTCTCTGAACTTAATTAGCTGCTTCTTTTCTCGCGCAGGTATTGATACCACTGGCTTCTGAAGAACTTTCCAAGAGTTGCACCCAGTGGTAAGTACAATCACACTGGCACTCTTTCCATCTTACTTATTCTTGGTGCTTCCAATAAGACTACTTTTCTTTTTCTTCACCTTCTAGGTATGACCTGACAGAAGATGGTACAAGGCCGCATATTGCACCTTAGGCAGTTTGGGATGCCAGAAGCTCCTGTTCATATACTTTTGCCATCCTTTATATATTTTATCAACATTGTTCACACAGATGTATTAATATTTTTTATAACTCTTAGTTATTAGGCTCAACCAACACTTCCCAACAGTTTTATAATACTTGGACATTATATGTAGGCTTAAGTCCGTTTGTTAGCCTTTTTTCCTTCATTTGTTACAGCTACTTTAATGTGCAATAGGGTTTGTAGAGTAACCATGTTTCAATGGAATCTTTTATGGCATTTGTAACCTTGAGAAAAGTGAGATTTTATCTGGTTTTCCTATCTTGTTTCATATCTCACCAAGGTGTCTGCCATGTAAATAGATGCTATTTTTTTAAAGAGAGTTTCCCCCAATGGTTTGAAGACAAAAGGAAAATGTAAACACAAATGAGATCTTTTTCTTTTAAATGCACGCTAAAAGTTTAAGGCACAATGTTTAGGGAACGGTTTTCACAGCAAAATTGTCTTAATCCTAATATGACAGATTTCTTTAAAAAGAAAAAGTACAGAAGGAATTAATTGAACAGTTAGCCCATATATTTCTGGCCTTAAAGCCTTGCAAAATGGGAGAGTACAAAATATTAACTTTTAATATTTATAGAGAAAGGTATTCTTGGAATTGCAGATAATTCATATAATTCTAAAATTCATCCAGATGTTATAAAGAAAAGTATATATAATTACTGTACAAAAAAAATACTGTATGAAAATAAGATGATCATGGTGTTGAAATAATAGTATATTCATCTAGTCTCTTAAGATGCAAAAGTGAAGACTTGAGTAGTACAGTGTTTTGTAATGCACTTTTGCAGTCATTGCTTCCTGTTTAGAATTTATTTGCCCCACCTGAAATACCAGAAAACTGCCTATGCAACAATATGGTTAAGATGTACTGCAGATTAAGAATTGATAACCATCCTAATGATTCAGAATCTGTGGTGGAATCACATTGATTGTTTTACATATGAAGCTTCTTTAACTGGGTCTCTAGGATGTTTATCAGTGGTATCATAAAATGCCTGCAGGTCTCTTAAAATGGAACTCATATTATAGAAAGCTCAATATCTAGATTTCTGGTTAGCTTTTTCCAGTTGCTTCAATGCTTGGAGCAGTTCCTTCTCTTTTGGGTCTGATCTATGTGAAACACTCACATTCCATTCAAAACACCACTGCATTCTCCTGCAAGGACTAGTTCATACACCACCAGTTAAGGAATCTGTTACTAGAGATTGAGCAGACAGTGTGCTCCACAAATTCTGCAAAATCTGCCATGAATCTGGAATGTGTGGATCAGAATGATGTTAATGCAGTAAAAATGAGCCATTTAAAATCAAATGTATGTTCTAATCAGTGCAGCTTTTTCATTTGATTTTTACAGGCCCAGGAAATGCAGGAGTGGTTTGCAACAAATGGACTTGATAAATGTTTTGAGTGTGAACGTTTTGCTTCATTTTATTCATTGTTACTTTCAGAACAAAATCAATGGGGCATTGATTATATCTATTGCTTCCTTTTTTTGGAAAGCTTTCTCAGATGGTTTTTAACAAAAATGTATATTTTTGTGGTTTAACCCAAGAAACAGTACACTTCCTCTGCAGACAGCCTCACAATCTTGGGTAAATATGCAATTGCTTTTTAAAAACAAAATAACAATTTATCATTAGTTGATTCTCTTGGGGTGGCTGACTACAAGATAATGTTTATGGGTAAATAAACTCCTGGAATACTAGCTTTATAATTAAACTTTCATAACCTTAATTCTCGCTTTAGACAATTGGAATAATCCAACAGTAACGCCTCCTGCACAAGAACCATTCAGTTGAGCTTGCACAGAAGAGATTCCCATGTGCCCTTCAAGTATACTAAGATTACCGAAGTGCCTGTCATATAGATGTAGCAGACTGTTCATACCAAGTTTAAAAAACAAATTCATTTTCATTTGTCAGCGTGACACATTTGTACATACCCATTGGCATCCCATATGTAACATCAAGTTGTATTGTGTCATCTTTGCTAGGCAGACCTGTGCAGCATCATTCAGATAATTTGGCACATGTACATGAGCTCTGAGAGAGAGGCTCACCATAAACATAGCTTAGATTAAGGTGGTTCCTGACTTCCTTTTAAGCATCTTCACTATACGACCACCATTAGACAGCTCAAACAAGGGAGCACATATAATAGGAAGAAGAAAAGCCATAAGCTGTAGTTACCACAAGCCCTTATGAGAAATATGAAGACAAGGGAAATGTGACTCAAAGTTAAGTCCTATTGAAGAAAACTACTAACCCATATACCATAGTGTTCTCTCCTGGCTAAAATTGGTATTAGTGAGTAAGAGCATTGTACAGTGGCATTAGTTATGTTGAAATTCCTAAATGATGAGATTCTTGGGAGAGGATGCCATAATGCCAACATGTGGGCATGTAACATTGTAGAACAAACAGGTTTCTCGTTGTGGTCAAAATTCGGCAGGAGGGTCCTACATAATTCTTTTGAGTATCTGAGTACCAGGTATGGTAACCTCTATTTCATGTATCTGCAATACCTTGGCATTAAGAGTAGGATATTGGTGGGAATGCATAGAGGTAATGCAGGCTACTAGGGAACAGCGTGAAATACTTCCAGTCTATTATTAAAGTAAAAGCCGTCGTCTTCTCTCTTCATCCCCTGGTATATATCAGTGTTCTTTCCCTACATCCCAAGGTATCCTGCATGAGGAAATAACAAATAGTAAGAGTTATGCCAAATGTGTGCAAAAAGGGATTTGTAACAATGTGAGAAGTGGCCATCAGGTGGAGAGGAGCTCGCTCTCAAAAATCTGGACCAAAATCCTGGCTAATTACAAAGAAAATGCTCTTTTCTACCTTTGGAAATCAGAAGCTGCATGCATGAATCTATTCTGTCCACAACTTGGTGGTGGTAAGATGAGGAAGAATGACGTTTCCATTAGCAAATCAAAGACTGAATGTCATCAGACTAGCTTTCCGCGTTCTTTATTTTTTTAATTCTGTGCCTTAAAGGAAAGCTTAAATACTTTGTTTCAACCCAAGCTTTGTTCTCTGTATCTACCAGTTTTTGTTGCGTGCTATTGAAACTGTTCAGTGCTCTATGTTGCTGGAGAGGAAAGCAACACTTTGCATTTAGAGCTATTATAATCCAAGCACCAAGTCACTATATTACGTGGGTTTTGGATTAAATTATTTGAACCTTCTCTATATCAGGCTTGCAGCAACTGCTGAAGGGAGGAGATAGGGTGATCAGTTTAGTACAGATTGCCTTTTTCGCTCATGTAATTTTGCAATTGCATGTATTTATTCAATAAATGATTCATATGGGAGTTATTGGTGGATCTTTTTTTCCTTCATTCCAAGAAAGTCTTCAATATTTATTTACCTGACATAACAGGCAGTCATTAGTGCATCAGTGATTTACTGCATTATCAGAAGACATGTATTCTGTGTATGTATGTTGACTACTGAAATCAATAGGAACTTCCTGCGGTACAGGGAAGAGGTTCATTGATAAGCCTAAGCTTATGCCATTGATGAAACTTGAGAAAAAGCAGATAGTTCCTTCCAAGACTTCTGTTGGTTGGATATCTACACTGATATAGCCTCTGTAATAGGTTTCCTGCAGAAGCAACATTTTTCAGAACTCACTCACATTGTGTTACAATGTAAGTATTTCAGAGAAGGTAGATGGAGCAAGTAAGGCATACAGTGGTACCTCGCAAGATGAAAAACTCGCAAGACGAAAGAGTTTTTCCTTTTTTGAGTTGCTTCGCAAGACGAATTTCCCTATGGGCTTGCTTCGCAAGACGAAAATGTCTTGCAAGTTTGTTTCCTTTTTCTTAAAACCGTTAATACCCAGGGAAACCGTGCTTCGCAAGACGAAAAAATCGCAAGACGAAAAAACTCGCAGAACGAATTAATATCGTCTTGCGAGGCACCACTGTATTTTTAAAATGGTTTTCAGTTCAGAAGAGACACGTCTTGTTCAGTTGCCCAGTTCATGGAAAACTCTCATAATACTGGGTCAGATCTGCTTTTCTTTTACTTCCATCAACATTTCAGCTGTGTTAGAAATTCCTATGTGCATTGTCTTACAACAGCTGATTTTGTATTTTCTTGCATTACTTAATTCTGCTTTTTAACCTATAAGCAAAGGCAGCTGTGGTAGCCCATAAGAAATTCAGAAATGCATACTTGGGCAATACTATTATTAGGCCAACCACAAATATCATAAACAGGTGAGCAAGGTACTCACTTCTACAAAGGCACAAAGGCTGGGAGGGGAGGCTGATTTCTGCAGTGGCATCTCAGTCCCCACCACACCTTATGTCACATATGATGGCAGGTGTGAGTGGTTTCTGAAAAGCAGCCTCGTAGGCCCAGTAAGCCAAGTTTGGCCCACAGGCTGGGGGTTCCCTCTGATTTTAAAGGTATGATGTCCATTTAGTCACAGTCTTATGTTGGGATAAAGAAACACAATGTTTGATTCACCCATTAAAAAAAAAAAAATCTAAATCCAGCCATTACCTGGGTTCATCTCCATCACTGGCTTCCTTGTTAGGTGGAAAACAGAAATAAACTAGTTTTTAAATTAAGGATGCTGAGATTAACTTTAGTTGCTGTCCTAGGTGAAAAAGCTAAATAAGGTAATTTAAGATAAGTGGTGCATTTTTAAGCTATAAGGAGACAAAAAAGTGAGCTCTTGGCAACAGTTCTGATGCAGTCTCAAATAGTGTGCTTTTTCAATCATGCACACAACTCATAAATAGCACTAGATGGTGCTATAGATTCTGATGAATAAGTGCTCTTCCCAGTCAGTTCAGCCTATTCATGGACAAAAGCTAAAAGCTTTAGTTGTACCTGGTTTTTTCCCCTGGTATATCGTAATTTGAGGAATGTACTGTGTGTACTATGAATATGCCCTTTACTATGGACGTGCTCAGGAAATCTTGTAAACATTGCTGGCTGTTGGTTTTTAAAATCTCTCTTTTTATGGTACCACTCTTGATTTATGTCTGGTTTTTGTACCCCACCCTGGAATTAAGTGGGGTGATGGGCTGGTTAAAAATATTTTGAAAAATAATAAATTTGGAAAACTGATAATAAAAATAATAAATTTGGAAAACTGATAAAATACCACAATTATTAGAATGGAGAATCAAATTTATTGAAGTCGTGATGATGGCAAAATTAACAGCATCAATTAGAGGCTACTCTAATCAAAAAATTAATCAAGAGTGGGAATGCGTTAAGGAATACATGAAAAAAGTCGGTGCTGGAGCTTAAAAATTAATATGCAAAAGTATAAAAGGCGCAAGGAGATAGGATAATAATATATTAAGGATGGAATAACAAAGTGAATAATGCAACAATAACAAAAATAATAGTAGGTAAAGAGGATCGCAAACGGATGGAGGGAAGTACTGGGTTGTGGGGGAAGGAGGTAAAGGGATTAATTGAAACTGTTAAAGATTGGTATAGGATTTAAGAGATTTAAATTTTCATAGATTCTATAAGGAAAGCAGCAGCAAGAAATATCAAGTAAAGGTATCGGAGAGGAAATGAAAACATGTAAATGAAAACATGAGACTTATGGTTTTGTTACATATGGTTTTATTTTGGAGTTGTCTGTTGTAAAGAATGTATATTATGTGAATAAAATAATAAAGGATGAAACTAAAAAAAAGAAAGAAAAAGAAAATGTTATTAGCCTAAAGAGCTGTAAGTTAATACATAATGGAAAAAAACAAAAAAGGCAGAATTATTTAGAATTGGATAAGAAGATGGCGTATATAATGTTTGTTCACTTATCAATGTAAATTATGCTTGTGCATTTAGACCTCTACACTCCTTCAAGGTGTATAGCCCTACAAATCCACATTGACAGTTCCAACCCCCCCCCCAAAAAAAAGTAATAGTAAATACAGTAATAGTGTGTTAACCATTGTTTTTGTGAGAGCTTTTTAAGAAGCAGATTATGAGACAGGGCATTTGGATGATGGAAATCAGACTTCAAACCCTAAGGAACAGCTAGGTTTTCTAGAATAATGTAATGTAAGAAGGTTCCCTGTGCTGGGAAATTGCAGTACCCTGCAGTAGAAGTAGAATCACAAGAGAAGATACGCATAAGAAATAGAATCTAGTCCTCTGGAAAGTCCCTTGAACTTCTGGCCTGGCCATATTAACATTTGCGGCAGAGTGCATGACAGATGCCCCATTAGCCTAAGTGAGAGGAAGGCAAACTACTATAGGATTTAGGAGAATTTTAGGAGTGATCTTACAATTTTATAAAAGTTATTGATGTAATACAGTAAGTGAAATGAAAAATAGAAATGGAAGGAAACATTAAACGTCAATTGTAAAGAAATCCAATAGTAACAAAGTGTATATAAAATAAGCTTTACTGCAATATAAATAGCTGTTCCAGAATTGTCTCCTCACCACTCAAGTGTGCACTATATAAAAGAAAACTGACTCTCATGTCAAAATAACTGTTTTCTGAAGGGGCATAGATGGTATATAGCCAAATAGATTCGCCAGCTATCATATGATGTCACATTCTGGGAATATTACTTTTGTTACTGCTGATAGCAGTGAATAATAACACAAAATTACAATGGCTTGCCTGAGGCATTCTAGACTCCTTGACAGTTAAGAGGGATCTCTTCAAGGGGGGGTGGGGGACAAGACTGTCTGATGAAGGGACAGCATGGAAGCAAGCTTGCATTTGCTGTTGCTGAGCAACCTTGTATTGAAGGCCCCCTTTCCCAGATTGCTTTAACAAGATTTGACGGGAGAAGGATAGTTAAGTATATGATTAATAAAAAAGGTATAGATTATTCTGAACTGATGTGCAGACACGTCAAAATGGAATTGTACAATTTAGGTACTGTTGAAGGATGACACCCTGCAAAAAGTTGACAACTGGCTCATTATTACCTGCACAAAGCAATTCTTACATCCCTTTTTTGTTTTCTGCTGTATCACTTAAGATCTGATCTTTGTTATTATTCAGCCTGCTATGATTTCTGTGTCAAGAGCTAGTTGCAGGGACATGTTGAAATAAAAACCTGAATTTAATAAGCTATGTTAAATTGTAGGGAGAGATGTATTTCAGTGAGTTTACCTGATGGGTACCTTTCAGAGTTGGAAGCATTGATAAATTACTGCAATTTGTACCCTGGCACTGCTTGCAAATGGAAGCGCCAGCCAATTAATTAGGCATATATCCCTGCTTTACAATGGCTGCTCTTATTTAAACTGCCTCCACACTGTTGCTGTAGGGCTGTTAAAGCTGAGCTGTAAACAGCAGTCAGAGGGGAGCAGGAAACCAGTTGTTGTGCCAAGGAATTGGAGTCAAGGAATTGAGCCAGAGAACTGAAGAACATGCCAAAGCCAGAAATATATCCGGCAACGACTCAGCCCAAAGTCTGAGAATATGTCACTGTCCAGACTCCAGGATGGTACCACAGTCAGCAGTTGTGGGAGTTGCACATGCACAGAGTGTTGCGGGTTCCTGGTTCCAGCTCTAGCAGCTACAGTTTTCTTGGAGTAACTCAGATTATTTTTAACTTTACTTCACTTTCTATTCCCACCCCCTGCACAATACACTTTAATAAAAGCTGCTTTCTCATATATTTGTTTTATAAAACTCTTTTCCATATAAGTGCATAGCCCCATATAAATGTCTAAAAATTTAATAAACCCTGAAGCCAAACTTCATTACAATGTATTTTACCCCATTGGAAAAAAGTCATATTTGTCAACTTCTGGTTCATACTCTGCATATACTCTGGGGCTAGTCTACACCATATGGGCCTCCCCATTTAGATTTAGGTGGCATCATTACAGCTGGAAGCAGAAAGGTTCTCTGTCAGGTAGCACTTTTAAATGACAAATTAGGAATCCTAACATTTATATAATAAACAAAAAATGTGCATATAAAATTAGAAAATGAAGGTTCTGCTGCTTTCTCTCTGAGGTAGTAAGCTACATACCATATAAACAATTTCAATAAATTCAAAATGCTCTTCTATTTCTTAACAGCATCTTGGCAGTCAAAAACAAGTCTCCTTTTTCAACTGCTCCTCAATCCATAGTTCCACCTGAGGTGGCAGAGCAGCCTGCCAATTTCTGATACTTTTAACTGGCTCTTCATTGTAGCATGTAAGGTCTGGGGAACGAATGCAGCTCTCCAGTCCCCCCTTTCAGCCTCACGCCACAACCCCCATTGGCCCTGCCCAACTGGAATATGAACTCTGATAATGCTTCTTAATAATTCTTAATTAATCTGATAATTCTTAAGGAAATCAGACCTGAGTGCTCACTGGAAGGACAGATCGTGAAGCTGAGGCTCCAATACTTTGGCCACCTCATGAGAAGACTCCCTGGAAAAGACCCTGATGTTGGGAAAGATGGAGGGCACAAGGAGAAGGGGACGACAGAGGATGAGATGGCTGGATAGTGTTCTCGAAGCTACCAGCATGAATTTGACCAAGCTGCGGGAGGCAGTGGAAGACAGAAGTGCCTGGCGTGCTCTGGTCCATGGGGTCACGAAGAGTCGGACACGACTAAACAAAAAAAAAAAAAAACAACAACAACTTAGGAATTTAAGTAGAATGTAATTGGTTGGACCAAAAGGATGTGCAGCTTAATAAAGGTCAGCTAGGAGGGATGGACTGCGAAGCCTTGAGAAATAATTAAAAATGAATTGTGAGATGTATATAACAACTTTTGAAAAATGCGTAAAAATGAGAAAAGAATTGCACTGTTAAGCGTGCAGTCCTAGGCATGGCTTACTCGTAAGTAAGCCTCCTGTGTTTAATAGGGGGGAGGGTTTATTCCTATTGTGTTGAGGATTGCAGTACCTCACGTGACCTCCAGGATTTCTCGAGAGCCCGCCCCCCAAATAAACGCCAGACAGACGGAAGTTTTACCTCACGTCTTAATACATATTATTTCTGAAAAACCAACCAGCCACCTCAGCGAACGAACCCCTTAAGCGCGCACAATCCCACACCCTTTGCAATCCGCCTGAAGGCCTTGAAATGCAGCAGCGCCGCTACTGAGACAGGCGCTTCGGCCTCCGGGTCCCAACCGAAGGCTGACGGAGAAGTGCGCACGCGCGAGACGGCGACGGACCGGAAGAAGTCTCGCCGCGCGGCGTCTCCCCGCCTCTTTCCTTTCCTCACTTCACCTCACCTCTCCGCCCTCTCCCCGCCCTTACTTCCGAGCTTCGTCCAATGACTAGCCGCGAGCCGGCCTCTGTGGCGCGCGTGCGTCGTCTCTTGACGTTGCCGCTCGCGGGAGAATTCGAATCCAGCTGCGCGGGCGCCAAACGGAGCTGGTCGTGGATTCTCAACGGTGAGTTTTGAGGGGAGAGCGCGAGGCCGTGGCAGGTGAATTATAAACGGAATTATGTTAGGGTAAGCTAGGTCTGTGGTGACCTATTCTTGACAGTGGCCAATGCCCAGCAGCTGCCTGCTAGTCAGGGAGCCGGAAGGGTGGGCGTCTTGTGGGAAAAGGTAAAGGAGCAGCCCTGCTATATTAATGGCAAGGACCCGCCCAGCCCTGCTTTCTCTATTCCACATCTTATTCAAACAGCTTATTATCGTCCCGTCCCGTCCCCTTTTCCTCGTGTGACGTGCCTTTTCGATAGCAAGCCTCGGGAAAAGACTGTCTTACTATACTGGCGTTTGTAGGTTGCTCTGGGTGCCTTTTCTGCTCGAAGAAAGTGAGGTAAAAGCACACCTTTGAAATAGTTTGTTGTTATTTAGTGACTTCTAGGTGCACCTGGGACGCAGGTGGTGCTGTGCGTTAAACCACAGAGCCTCGGACTTGCTGATCAGAAGGTCACGGTTCAAATCCCCTTGACGGGGTGAGCTCCCATTGTTCGGTCCCTGCTCCTGCCAACCTAGCAGTTCGAAAGCACATCAAGGTGCAAGTAGATAAATAGGTACCGCTCTGGCGGGAAGGTAAACGGCGTTTCCGTGCGCTGCTCTGGTTCGCCAGAAGCGGCTTAGTCATGCTGGCCACATGACCCAGAAGCTGTACGCCGGCTCCCTCGGCCTATAGAGCGAGATCAGCGCTGCAACCCCAGAGTCGGTCACGACTGGACCTAATGGTCAGGGGTCCTTTACCTTTAGGTGCACCTGAAACAGGGAAGTGACAGGAGGAGGGGGGAGATTGTATACAAGGTGGAAATTATTTTACTTAACCTAGGTCTATTTATTTCAGTGGTCTATAGTGGTAGCTCGGGTTACAGACGCTTCAGGTTACAGACTCCGCTAACCCAGAAATAGTACCTCGGGTTAAGAATTTTGCTTCAGGATGAGAACAGATATCGCACAGCGGCAGCGGGAGGCCCCATTAGCTAAAGTGGTACCTCAGTTAAGAACAGTTTCAGGTTAAGAATGGACCTCCAGAACGAATTAAGTACTTAACCCGAGGTACCACTGTACTGTTAATTAGAATAGAATCCCATACATATGGGAACAGAGGTACGTGATGATGAAAGGAGAATTGTGTGTTTGCCTTCAGTTCCTTTTTTTAAAAAAAGAAACAATATAAAAAATATTCTACCTTCAACTTCAGAAATATGTGGTTGGGGGGAAAAGGGGTAGGGTTGGCTTTGGGCGGGGGGTGGGGGTGGGGAGCTAATGGCCACAGTAAACATGCTGTAGCCAAAAAGAGCGAGGAAAGAAAACCTATGGATACTTTCATCTTTGTCATCTCTTTTCTCAAAATTCATATTGTGCAGGACAATAAAGTGAAAATCGCCAGTAGCTGGAACTAGTGAGCTATTGTGGTAAGGCTAGTTATACTACATGTTCTGCCCAGTTGCCATAACAGTTGCCAGTCCATTAATTTACTTAAGAAGTATAGAAACATAGACAGTACCTAAAGCAGTGTACGGAATAACCTAAAACTACTGATATTACCAAAAATAGCAGTAAAACATCCATTGCTGCCAGATTCATGGCCTTATTAAAACAGCAGCAGTTAAATACATTCAGTTATGTGGTGAAAAAAAGTCCATCTTTAGAAAGAGCCAGGCCAACAGTGTAGGAGACAGTTGCTCCAAGGAGTCGAAGTGCAGATGTTGCCAGGTTTAAAGGAGGTAACCTAGTGGGACAGTGGTTAGTGAGGTAATAGATCTTTTCTTGGAAGCAAGCAACCTGAAGGCAAGGTTTTTCTTTTCTTTTTTTGCGAGGGAGGGGGAGGAAACAAACCATAATCACTAGTTTGCACCTAGTATGAAACCAGTCTCTGGTTTGTTTCCACTCTTGTGTGTCAAGGTAAGGAGCAGGGGAGAAGCAAATCGGAGACATTTGAGCAGTCTGCACCTACATACTTCTTATTCATATTAAAAATGTAATGCGGTGTGTGAACTAGGTTTGTATGCCAACCAGTTCTGAATTACTGTTCTGGCATTAAATTGGATTTCCTGTTGCATTGTTTTCCTCTTAGACTTTTATGGATTACGAAGTAATACAACATGGCAAAACGTGAAGCTTTTCTACAGGCTGCTTTTAATGGTGCCAACAAGGAGTTCTTGCATTTTATCCAACTTCACGTAAGTAAATATGAAGAGAAAAAAAGTGCCTGGAGTGGGATGAAACGCTTTTGTTCAGTGACAAACTTTTGGTTTGTATTATTTTTACAGAAAGATGCAGCAGATCCATTTGATTTGAATGAGTTGTTGCAAGAATTATCTAGGAAGCAGAAAGAAGCATTGTGGGAGAAGTTAGCACAGTGGTTGGCAGAAGTTTTAGTGGAAGACCCAACAGAAGAATGGCAGAGAGTTGGAGAAGACAGTGATGATGACATGGAAATTGAGACGGCTGCTAAAAGGGTATTTCTTATAACAGATTCCTGCTATGTTTCATGAGCTGATACAATTACTGTAATTATTTATTCATTTGTTCATTTATGTGGCTACCACCTTAGACACCAGAAGCCTTTCATATGCACTCCTTTTATGTCAGTTTCATTTACATCAGGGGTGGGGATCCTTTTGGCCTGGCCAGCCAGATTTTTAGCTTCTCTACCCTTGTCAGCTGGGTTCAGGCATACTAACTTGAGTTCAGACACACTCAAACCCTACACAAAGCAGGATTGAATCCCCTGTGCAACTGTGTTTACCTCCCCCCCACCTGATTGCATATATATGATTGCTGGCATGAGGCAGGTGGCCAGGGTTTCTGAAAAACAGCTCCATAGGCCAAATGGGAAGGCCCAAGTTTGGCCTACAGACTGGAGGTTCCCCACCTCTTGATTTACATCCTGTAGTTCCCTGTCAGAATGGCTTATGCTGGGCTTCCAGGCCTTTCCACACATTGTCCATTCTAGCTTTTATACAGCAGAGGGGCCAGGGGAAAGCATGATGGTAATAGTTTGAGAATCTCCAATGCAAGTTGCAGATGCCTTTGTTAACACGAATGAAGTGAAGGCTTATTATTTATCAAAATCTCAACTGCTTTCTTCAGGAAAGCAGTGCAGAATTGTGTGAGTTTTCTTCACTATACTGTACTGAAAATAATGGCTTACAGCTAATTTAGACCCAATGATTTAAGTGGATCTACTCTGATTAGAGCATGATTGGACACAACCCAGTCTGCTTAAGGGTTCTTTGAAACCTATTCTCTCTTAAAGAAAACACAGTTACCTAGTCTGTCCACTTAGGTTAATTGGCTCTCAGCTCCTAATTCAATGAATTTATTTGTACTTGGTTCAAGTTCTTTTGCTGAAAATTTGTAGATACATGGATAATTTTTTTAACAGCTTAAGGAAGAGTGCTGTGTTACTTCAAAGCTTATATTCTGCACCATGAATATGAATTCACATCAGTTAATTGGATGTTGTTGTAAAACCTGTTTGTAAGTAGTTGCACACTGGTACAAAGTTTTTTACTTGTTTTGTTTTTGTTTTCTAAACCTCAAAACTTGAACAGTGGCAGATCCTGAAAAAGACAAGGAAACGAAAATATGCTGCAAGGAGGAGAAAAGGACATACAAAAATTAGTGCCCTATTAATTTCAGTGAGAGAGCTTAACATGTGTTTAAATATTTTCTGCTGGAAAGTGCTTGACTGGCTAGATCATGTTCATGATGTTTGGAAAGACACTTACTCTCACAATAGGTTTAAATGGAGGATCACAGCAGTGCTGCTTTACCATTGTGGGAAAATGATTGCTTGTACATAAGAGCATGAGCAGAGTTCTTATTGTTGCAGAGTGATTTTACAGCACGAGATATTGCTAAGAGCATGATGAGCACATGAACACCTCATGCTAGACTAATGATTGGCTCATGTAACATAACACTCTCTTTGTCTGTGGGCAAAAGCAAGGTTACATTCCTTTGATTTGTTACTTTTGAGTACCAGGCAGAGCAAGCTCAGTGCTGGAGGAGAGAGGATGATTTATTTCTTACTGCACACAATAAACATGGCACGGCTGAAGCCAAAGCTTTTTCTTCAAGTCATCTTGGTGTGAGACTGATTTCTTACTGATTTTCTTACTGATGTCGAGCTGGATTCTCGACAATTGGTGCCCCGTGTGACTACCTTCGGACTCCACGTTGTTTCTCATCGTTCAGCGCTCACCACACGTCTTTCATCCGCTATGGATCCCGGTGAGTGCTCCCTTGGTGTCCTCGTGTGATTTATTTCGGACTTCATGCTGTTTTACAACGTTCAGCCTCACCTCGCCTGGCAAAGGTTGCAGACGCGTCGTTCATCCACCTAGTGGATCCCTGGTGAGTGCTCCCAACCCCCCCCCCTTTCTTTTGCCATTATGGGGCAGTCTCTCTCTCCACCACAGAAAAAGTTTTTTGAAGACCTTAAATTTCTCTTGGCCAGCAACAGCCTCATTGTCTCAGATGCTGATATCGTGTCTCTTATAGAAGCATTGGATACCCATTGCCCCTGGTTTTTTCCTCAGGAGGGGAATTGGCATTTAAAAGACTGGGAAAAAATAGGACAATTTTTCCAAAACCATCCTCAGATTGATGTCAAAGTTTTGCATGCCTGCTGTAAGGTTTATAAGGCTATCTCAAGCCTAACTCCTACAAATCTCCTCCTGGCCGCTGCTTCAGCTCCTTTGCCCCCCCTCCCAGTCCTCATGCTGCCTTCAGAAGCACCATCTTATCAGCCTCCCAAACAGGCAGACATTTTTTCTCCTTCGGCTCCTGTCGTCCCTCCTCTGCATTTTTCGCATTCCACACCCCCCATTTCCACTGCCCTCCAAGAGACTCCTCCTGCTGCTCCTCCGTTGCTTGCCTTTGATTCAGACAGTCCAACTCTCTCAGCCCCCGTCATGCTGACCCAAACTGATGTTCTCGATGGGCTGACGGGAGGAGGCAATTTTCTTCCTATTGCCCAACAGTTGGCCCTTGATCCTATGTATTGGGCAGCCACCACAGCCTCAGCCCAAGAGGCTCTGGCCTCTGTCCCTGATGACAGGAATGAGCGAGATGGCCGGTGGGGGAGCATCAGACAGGGTCCTGCAAAGCCCTATGGACAATTTGTTGATTGCTTGTATAGTACCTTCAAGCGGCAAGTTCAGGACCTGGCAGCACAAGAAGCGATTGTTTGCCAGCTTGCGTTTGATCATGCACATGAGGACTGTAAGCAAGTGCTGCCCCCTTTGATGACAACATCAAATATAGCCATTGCTGATATGCTTAAAGCCTGCCAGTCAGTGGGCACTGCTAGCCACGGCCTGCTAGCCACGGCCTTGTCCTCCGCCGTGTCCCAAAATCCTGCAAAGGATAAAACCTGTTGGCTTGACAGTGGCTAAGGAAAAAATCCAGCGGACCTTACCTATTACGTGCCTGGGACACAAGCTGCCAGCATCTGCAGCCATTCCAGTCACGCCTCAACTACAGTTCCCTGATCTCTTAAACTGGTGGATTTACAACAAATTCTTGGACAGCTGAATTGGATAAAGAGTTATTTGGACCTGCCCACCTCCACTCTGTCTCCACTATTTTCTGCCCTTAAGGGACACAAGAATCCAGCAGACAAGATCACAATCACCTCTGCAATGGAAGAGGCTCTTCCACAGCTGTTCCAGTGTTTCCTGGCACGCTGAAAGGCCATCTTCATCCCTACTGCATTGGCCCCCCTTTTCCCTGGGAAGCCACTTCAACCACCAAACATCATTACAGTTTTGCTGCCTCCCAATAGCGACCATCCCATCTGTGTCATCACGCTTCATTGGGCTTGGACTTTTGACTCAGCAGTACAAGGAGCAATACATCAGACTTATTTACAGCAAATGGGCTCCTGTATCTGCAGAAATGGTTGTGTGACTTCTTCTGGATTGTGGTTTTTACATGCCAATAATCGAGCCACGAAATATCACACAGGTTGCTCGGAAGTGGCCATTGGACTAATTTACCATTCTCATCCTTATTGACATCACTTGGATTTTATCCCCCAGTTCTCTTCTTTTTTTCTCCTCCCTCAGGAGTCCTGCCTTATGATGTGTTCCTTTGAGCATGTACAGAGGGCTGTCTTGGAACTATTGTGGACTCTTGGCAGGGGAGGGGGTGAGGGGATTTTAGTGTGTTCCAGTTGTTTCATTTTTGTGCTTTGGCATGGTTCCCGGACAGAAAGCAAGTTGCAATATGGTTCTTTAGCAACGTCTGTGAAGACAATGGGCTCTGTTCTCGACCTTGTTGCAATCTTTTTAGTTACAGCAAGCGGAATATGCTTGCCTAGTGCCTTTTAGCTGCTGAGAAAAATGATTTTAAAAAACTTTAAGAAGCTTTGAGCTTTTTTGGTGATGGTATTCTAGCATTCCAGTAAATGCTTCATATAAGATTAGCAATAATATGAAGGATAATCATATAAGTTTATTCCCTGTGTTTTGTTGCTTGCAGAAATAGTGTCTTATTGTTTTCGTTTTAATCATAATAGTATATTTTTAGGTCATTATCCATATTGTAATTGGACCTATGAGTATGTTAATGGATCTTCTTGTTTTTTTTTTTAATGTTACCACTATGAGTGATAGGCCGAAAGTCTCAGTTAATAATGTCACAACCTACATGACCTATGAACAACAAGCTGCGTGTAGAGATTTTTATGTTTGGTTGGACTGGATGAGAAAGAGCAGTAAATCTACATATTTGCTTCAATCTGATTTATGGTTATTCTGTGGCAAATTGGACCTAAGCTTTGTTTTTAATTCTATCATCTTTGTTTTAAAAATAATTAACAAACAAACAAACAAAAAAAGTCAGAAATGAGAGAAGTTGCTTTATAAACTTTTTATGCTTTAAATGTAATCCTTGCCTCTAAAGGTGGAATTTATGCCTTAATTCATTCTCATTATTGTATGTATATAACTGATCAATCGACCAATATCTCTGCTACTATTGATTATATGGAACAAATGATAACCCATAATCCTTTGAATCCGCCTGAAGGTTTTGATCCATGGGATTGGTTATTTTTTTTGTTACTTAATGGATTATGGTTAAGAAATTTATTATTGATTGTAATTGCATGTATTGTTGGTTTTATTATGTATTCAATGCTTGCTTTCTTTGATTTCCCAATATACTGCATGGTGGTATCGACCACGGCCCACCACAGGGGTTACAAGGGGAATTTATGTTGCAAAATATAAATGCTTAGGTAATGGGATTGCGATTCTGATTAATGGTCCCTCTTTTCCTCTTATAATATAAACAAGAAAAGAGGGCATGTGGGAAAATGATTGCTTGTACATAAGAGCATGAGCAGAGTTCTTATTGTTGCAGAGTGATTTTACAGCACGAGATATTGCTAAGAGCATGATGAGCACATGAACACCTCATGCTAGACTAATGATTGGCTCATGTAACATAACACTCTCTTTGTCTGTGGGCAAAAGCAAGGTTACATTCCTTTGATTTGTTACTTTTGAGTACCAGGCAGAGCAAGCTCAGTGCTGGAGGAGAGAGGATGATTTATTTCTTACTGCACACAATAAACATGGCACGGCTGAAGCCAAAGCTTTTTCTTCAAGTCATCTTGGTGTGAGACTGATTTCTTACTGATTTTCTTACTGATGTCGAGCTGGATTCTCGACATACCATAATTGTAAATACTGCCTAGTAAAAAAGAAATTAGTACCTGTATTTAGTAAAGGGAGGACATACTTAAATACCTTTTAGCAAAGGATTTTATTCCAGCTAATATTAAGCCAAATCATACTGCTTTCAGTTTTTCTTGAATAATTGTGGCCTGATGTTGTAGTTTAACTTCATAGCCTTGTTAAGTAAGTGTACCTCTCTCAACTTTTAGGAAGAAACCACAGCTGTCATCCATGGTGTTGCCACTGTAGTTACTACTTCCATACCCACAGTAGATGAAAATGTAAACATCAAAGCTCTTTTAGAATGTGCACTGATATTAAATGGTATGTATTTCAGTTGATCTCAGCATACTAGGATCTTTGGTATATTGATAGTGCTAAACATCCTTAGCGTGAACAAGCAAATATTTAAAATAAAAGGAATGCCACTTCTGGGAGTGGAAGTAATTTAAACCTACTGACTTATGGCTTTCTTCATACAATTGCATGTTCCTTGAACATTTAAAACCCATCTTTTCATTAGCTATTATTGTTCCTTTATGGCATATTTTGAAAACCATATTACATGTCATATAACCACTTATCTCATAACAGATTCACTGGTTTGCATAGCAACAAAGTAATAATCTAAAATGTTGGTGTAAATATTGTATCTGTTGATATGTTTATAGCTTTACAAGTGGGCGTAAGTGCTTTACAAGCTTCAAGTACTCTTGATGTGGGTTTCAGACTGTAAAACGACTGGAATGAACTTACTGAAACAAAACTATAACCTTGGTCATACCACAAATTCATCCAAAGCTAGTTCTTAAGTGTGGTCCATCCCCTGTTTAGTTATACGCACCTCATAGGAATCACTGTATTTCTTGCCTAACCTGGAATGAGATTATTCTGTGGTGGGAGAGCGGAGGGTCTCCCCTTTGCCCATACTATCATCCCGACCAGAATGGTCCCTCCCCCATAATCCATTCACAATAGAGTGCGCCTACTGGGACCAATAAAAGGGACGCGAGTGGCGCTGTGGGTAAAACCTCAGCGCCTAGGGCTTGCCGATCGCATGGTCGGCAGTTCGAATCCCCGCGGCAGGGTGAGCTCCCGTCTCTCGGTCCCAGCTCCTGCCCACCTAGCAGTTCAAAAGCACCCCTAAGTGCAAGTAGATAAATAGGTACCTCTTTCTAGCGGGAAGGTAAACGGCGTTTCCGTGTGCTGCGCTGGTGCTGGCTTGCCAGAGCAGCTTCGTCACGCTGGCCACGTGACCCAGAAGTGTCTCCGGACAGCGCTGGCCACATGACACGGAAGTGTCTCCGGACAGCGCTGGCCCCCGGCCTCTTAAGTGAGATGGGCGCACAACCCTAGAGTCGGACACGACTGGCCCGTACGGGCAGGGGTACCTTTACCTTTTTACTGGGACCAATAGAAGCTTTTATGCCATTGAAAATATGAGGCACCTAGCTCCCCTGATTCTCAATGGGACCACGGGAGAAATAGTTAAAGCCACCCAGACTATGGACCCGATCCAATTTGGGTCCCCCTGGTTTACCTGTTTATGTTTTACAAAATTATGTTTGCCGTGGTTAACTGTGCTCCTAAGGTCACATTAAATTTTCCTAAGAAATTTAAATGACAGAGTTACTGAGTTTGGCAGTAAAACAATTTTTCGAAAAGACAGCTGTCTTTTGGCTGGCATTTTGGACAGCAACATAAGAAAATCAGCTTTGAGTTACATTTCATGAAGCATTTTAAGATTGCTAGCGGTCTCTTTTTGACACATAAATTTAATTGTGCTTGCTATGATTTTGTTGCAGGTATTCTTTACACATTACCTGACTCTGAAAAATCTCTGCTGGGAGCCATCCAGTGCCTATGTGAGCGATGGTGGGAGAAGGGACTTCAAAGAAAAGAAGTGTTTGGGAAAAGTGCTTTCATCATGCTTCTGAAAAAGAGTCTTGAAAAGAAAATTGTTGTGGTATGCTTTAATTAATGAGTTAAGTCATGTTTATATACACTGAGGACTGCCACCCCTGCTCGCTCCACTTGCCATCCCCAGCTACTCACCCCACACTTCCCTGCCCCCTTGAAGTACCTTCAGGCCCAAACATGCCCCCTAAGATACATGCCAATGTTTAATTTAACCTTTCACCATGTCCATGCTAAAGCTTCAGGATAGCTTCCCCACTCTGTATGTCAGGGCTATCCAGAAACAGCTTTACCCCTCTGCCCAATCTTCCAGGCTACTCAGGAGAAGATCATACTTCAATAGGCTGCATTAATCCAGATCACCTAGCTCATCTGGAAATGGGTAGGATGGATCAGTGTTGGGTGGCCTTTCCAAACCTTCCCATTCTCCCCCTGTCACCGCTGCTGTAGAGAGCCAGAGAAGTATGGCTGTATATTTCCTCCCATCTCCTGCAGGAACCAGTAGCAGTGATGGGGAGAGCGGGAAGGCTTGCAAAGCCTGTCCTACAGTGATCCATCTGCCCTCACTTACTTCCTACTCACCTGAGGATGCTTGTCTACTGAAACAACTCCCCAGCAACCATCTGCTAGGTTGCCACTTTGTTCCTCCTTGGCCTCTGACACTGCTGAAACTAAAAGAGTGATGTCAGTGTCAGGTGCATGGCAACAGCAAAGTAGGGCAGTTGCTGAGTACCTGTCCTGGCTGTTCTTTTGCAGCTTGTCTGGGCCTCCCACTACCCATGCCATTTGCTCACTTGCTCATCTGCCTGCCTGTTTTTCTTTTGCCACGTTGCAGTTTGTGTGGCCACCAGTACACGACCATGTGAACTGCAGCATAGCAACATTTTTTCTTGCAAAGATATTATAGAATAAGAAACTTGTAATTAATTTGTGCTTGAGCTAATTGATACTGTAAGCTCCAGTACTTTGGTGCATATCGCATGACTGAAAGATGTCTCTCACCTCATAATCCTCACACACAAATGCAATTGTGCATCTCCCCTAGGGTGTGGATATAGTCCGCCTATGGCATCTTCACCGGGCTTTACTGTGTTTTGATTATGACTCAGAGGAGAGTAATGAAGTGAAAGATTTGTTACTCAGGTGCTTTATGAGTATTGGCCATATTAAAAAAGAAGAGGTAAGCGTGCTTTTTCTAAATATATCTTCTCACTGTTTTAAAATTATTGGGTGATAAGTTGATGCCTACAAAAAATAAAACAAGTCTTAGGGAGGGGGAACGTGGAATTTATATTTCTCACAAGGTATGTATGTTCAGCAACCTGATGAATCTACTTGCCTTCTACCCCATTCTTTGAAGAAAATAGTTAAGACCTACTTGTTTGGGGGGTTTTTTGGGGGAGGAATTCTTTTGCTTGTTTGGCTACAGATATACTGGGTTTTGGAAGGGTTTTTCTGGTCAAACATACTGGAGAAGTGGACCTGTCACCCTCCATATGTTATTGGCCTCCAGCTCCCATCAGCTAAAGTCTAAAACCACCTGGAGGGCTGCAGGTTTCCTACCCCAGGATTACTTATGCTGTGTGTGGGTGTTGTTACTTTTAAAGAACTTGGTTTCAATTGTGTGTTATGCTGCTGTAATATATTAAGTATTTTGTTAGCTGCCTTGAATACATGTTGTGCAGTGCAATCCCATCAATGTTTACTCAGAAGTTGTCTTCTGTTCAAAGAATCTTGCTGTCAAGAAAATAAGAATAGTATATTATAGCCGTAAACCCTATGAATGTCACGTTACTTAGTTGTGAATATTAAAAAACCCATTTGGCTCTTTGTGAAGTTACCTTGCCTTACATCTCTTTCAGGGGAGAAGATTCCTGAGTTTTCTTTTCACATGGAACGTGAACTTCATTAAAATGATACATGGGACTGTTAAAAATCAGCTGTTGTGTTTTCCTAGGTGTGTTGGACTGAAGGCACTTGCTACCACTTTGTTTTATGCTTGTGGTCATGCCCATACCCCAAAATGTGTATAGGTAGATAATATAGTGGGGCCATAAAACTATTAGGGAAAATACATTCATATCCTAAGACATAATTATATACCTATAAGTGCCAGGCAAAAACTTTCTTCTGTAACCAGACCTTTGCCTATCTATGGCCTTTTAGAAGGGGGTGGGATGTTTTAAATGTATGTCTCAGTTTCCTCTCTGTTTTAATGTATCTTTGTGGGCTTTCCCCCCCCCTTCATTTAATGTTTGTATGTTGCTCTGGGTAAGATAAAGATGATGATGATGATTGATGATAAGGATTCAGTTTCTTATAGAATATCTGCCTCTGTCCATTACAAGAAGGTTTCAGGACCCTTTGCCTGTTGTAGCTTATTAGAGTGGCCAGATTAGGGCTGAGTGAATTGTGAAGGTAATAAATGCCTCTTGAAGGTATGTTCTCAACAGTTATTTTGTGAAGTCTGTTCTAAAGGAATCATCACTTGAACCAACTGATCTTGGTTGTGTAGTCTTGACTCAGAGTGCATGGTGACATGGTGGCAACTTAACTCAAAATAGTTACTAGCCCTAGACTGTTTCCTAATCTTAATTATATCTTCATTTACTAATGCAGGTCCCTGATGACACACATTGCTGAAGTTTATTTCAGAGCCTGGAAGAAGGCTTCAGGGAATGTACTGGAGGTATATTGTTTCAAAGTTGCTACTTGTCTTTGCTCTTAAATGTGCTGGCACTCTAAATCTTGAAGCCAGTGTAGGTAGAGGCAACCAGATTGTGTACATAGCACAACTACAAGCAAGCGAGGTGAAAGGCCGCCTTTACTAGACACTTAGCAGAAATATCAGTTGTAAATAAGAGCACTGATACTGACATATCCAAGAGGTGTATGGATCTTCTATGCTAAGTAGTCAGTCTTTCTTTGTGGAGGAACAGTTATTTTCAGGAGGACTGATACAGCATTCATTATCTTCAGTAGACAATTCATGTGAAGACTCAGTGGCCTAAGCTCTATTTGCATTAGCTCCATTCACAGGCAGCTGGCAGTTGGATGGAACTACTTCTGCAGGGAGCAAGACACTGGGAAATTAGGCTCTCGTCAATACAGCTCAAGGTGCCAAACCACAATAGCATTAAACAATTATAACAAAAAATAGGCCATCAGAATAAAAATACAGAAAATATAAGCCGCCAATTAAAAAACAGCTTGATCAAACAGCCTCCAGCAATTTGAAACAATTCAGTAAGTAGGAGAGATTAAAAACCACTTTTGATTCCCAAAGTCTTCCTGTAAAGAATGTTTTGGCAACCTTACTGAAAATTGTTTAATTGGGGTCCAGGCAAGCCTCCCATAGGAGCCAGTGCCAGAGTGCAGGTGCAGCCACAAGAAAGTTCCTCTCCTTGGTCCCTACTAAATGTACTTCTGGCCTTAGGACACAGAGGATGGCCTCTGTTGAAGATCTTGGTAGGCAGTTGGTCCTGTGCAGGAGAAAGCATGTCCTTCAAATATACTGGTCTCAAACTGAAATGCGTTTTGAAGATAACGCAGGCATTTAGAATTTGGTTCAGAGACAAGTTAGAAGTCAGGTGCAGTTGCTTCAATAACTTAGCCCTAATTTTTCATATTGATGAGGATGTGTATTTGTTCTTATTTTAGGTGATTGAACATAGTTGCATTCAGGATTTCATGCATCATGCAATTCACCTCCCCAGGAACTCTCCATTAAACTCTAAAGTGCGAGAGGTGCGTTGATATTCATGTTAAACCAGTGGCTTTCAGAATTCCTATCTTTTCCCTTTCCACACTTTTGCCTTGCAGGGTGATCCCCCAGAACACATATTGTTCTCTCCTGAAGCTGTTCACAGTAAGAGAACACTGATGGCAAGTGGCAAGCTGTCTTTTAGAAAAACGTCTCCAGTATTGAGGAACCCAGTAATTAACAACAATATTTGTTTTGTGCATTTATATTCTGTCTTTCCTAGAAGGAGCTCAAGGCAGCATGCATAGTTCTACCCTCTCGTACTCACAACATCCATGTAAAGTAGATTAGGCATAGAGAGCTCTTGATTCACAAATGATCATATACTGGTTTATAAGCCATGGGATGATGGTGCAAATCCTCCTGTTGCAACTGGCCTATTACTTGCTGAGCCTCATGGCTGAGTGAGAATTTGAATCTAGGTTTCCCCAGTCCTAGTCTAGCCCTCTAACCCAGAGCTTTCCAAACGGTGTGTCGCAACACAATAGTGTGTCAGCTGCAGTGTGCAGGTGTGTCACGCAAATGCTCCTCCTGGGGCTGGAAAGGGGTTAGTTAAACTCTGGTTTGCTAGTAAAACTGCATTACTGTGTTGCAAAATGATGCATGTTTAAAAAGTGTGTCACCACTCTGCTCTAACCATACAATAACAAATGATTTAATTTGAAAAGTATCGGTTCCAATTGTTATTGTGTGTCACAAAAGTTTGACTCTCAGCATTGTTACTTTTTCTGAAAACTCAGTTTAACCTTAACCAGACTACTCTGGGGGTGGTGAATAGGATCCAGCTGGCAGGCCAGATTCTGAACTTGCCCACTCTTGGATGGGCCCTTTTTGATGGGTACATGGGGCTGCCCACTAGTACATCACCTGCCATCACTATGATGGGAGGCAGGGTTGCTCCTAAATGAGCATTTAATTGCTATTGGGTACAGTACATACAAATAGTTGTGTGGTTCTTTTGCTCTATCAGTAGCTACAGTGGGGCCTCGCAAGACGAAATTAATTTGTTCCGCAAGTTTTTTCTTCTTGCGAGTTTTTCGTCTTGCGAAGCACGGTTTCCCATAGGAATGCATTGAAAATCAATCAATGCGTTCCTATGGAGACCGTCCGGGGACAGAGGGGAAGCGCCGCGCGCCTTCCCCTCTGTCCCCAGACCTGTTTTAAAGCAAGGGAAGGGGCAGCGGGGAGAATCGCTTCTCCCTGTTGCCGCCCCTTGGTTCAAAAGGGGTCCGGGGAGAGAGGGGAAGGCGCGCACGCCTTCCCCTCTGTCCCCGGAGATTGCGGGGCTGGCAACGGGGAGAAGCGATCTTCTCCCCGCCGCCCCTTGCTTCAAAAGAGGTCCGGAGCAAGCTTCGTTTTGCAAAGCAAGCCCATGGGGAAATGCGTCTTGCGAAGCGGCTAAGAAAACGAAAAACTCCTTCGTCTAGCGAGTTTTTCGTCTTCCGAGGCGTTCGTCTTGCGGGGCACCACTGTAATTGAAATGTCTACACTCTTCATTCTTTCCAATATTCGTGAGTATCATGTGGTCAAAGCATCTTCATAAGGAAAACACTTTTTAATCATAGCATATAACATTGGTAACCAATGGTGCTCTCCAAATGTTGGAGTCCTATCAGTTCCAACTAGTACGACCAGTGGTCAAGGATGATGGGAATTGTAGTCCTGCATTTGGAGGGCATCAGACTCGCTATCCCTAGCATATAAGATCATCTATAGCTGTCTGCTTACACAAACCACAGGAATTCTTATTTTTGCAAAAGCTAATCACTGGATAAAGGGAGTTGTATTTCTCAAATAGCCCATGAAATGAAGTGACTAACTTCCTGCATCCTTTGCATTTATTTTCATTTTGTCAGTTGCTGATCTATTTCCACAAACAAAACAAATGTCGCCAGGGAGTTGAAGAAGTTGTTTATAGACTTTATCAACCAATTCTTTGGAGAGCATTGAAGGTAATTGTTTAAAATGTTACCTATCATCTTTGCGGATATTTTTACATCAAGACTGTTGAAAAGGAGTTGAAAAATAATTGGACCTTTTTTAAGGTAGCTACCAATATTCTTCCGTATTGTAAGTCACCACTGGCCAAGCCTAGTCAAGCATCGATCTGACAAAATAGATAGTGCATACTCTCTTCTGTGCCAAGTACCACTACAAAGCTACTCTCGGTTCAGAAGGGGGTCTTCCTGTAAATAAGGGTTCAACTTGTTTTGCATAGGGTGGCACTCCCCTTCATGGAGTGGAGATCCTCCAGAATCTGGCTTTGCTTCTGAGTTTGAATATACAGTGGTACCTCAGGTTACAGATGCTTCAGGTTACAGACTTCGCTAACCCAGAAATAGTACCTCGGGTTAAGAACTTTGCTTCAGGATGAGAACAGAAATCGTGCAGCAGTGGTGTGGCAGCAGCAGGAGGCCCCATTAGCTAAAGCGGTGCTTCAGGTTAAGAACAGTTTCAGGTTAAGAACGGACCTCCAGAACGGACCTCTTAACCTGAGGTACCACTGTAATTTTATTTTTGCTTTGTGAGTCACCCAGATAACTTTTGTTATAGTGTGGCTGTATGAAATTAGTAAGAAAGCAAATAATACATAAAATATAAATTTAGTAGAAGAAGAGGAAGAGAAAGAAGTTCAGATAATGGCTGTGGACGGGTTTGCTTGTGCCCAGGTCCAGCTGGTGCACTTTTTTACTTTTTTACAAGAGTATATGATGGCTTTTACCTTGACGTGGAACCACAGAGAGAGCTCTGCTTCTGAAGAACTAGCTCTTTGCACGTATTTGTTAAGCACTATTGTGCAGATAAATGCGCCATCAGGTGCCTGTAGCTTAGAAGCAGCTAGCTTATTTAGTCATAATAAGTTAGATCCCTTGCCTGCTGCTGTGTGGAAAGGGAAGAAAAGTCTAGTGTGGTTGCTCTTTACTTAAAGGTCTGAAAGGGAATTATATTTTTATAATCTCATTGAGCAGAGAAAATTGAGGTAAAATGGAAGCAAAAGCTTCTGAACAGCTTGTCCTGGCTGTGTTGGAGGCGGGTTGGAAAGGGACGGGGCAAATAAGCCTGAGGCTTTTGTAGGCTCATTCTTCTAAGGTTAAACTATTGTTTATAGTTGAATTCAAATGGGACCATTAACACTGCTGCAGGTTCACACCTTAAACTCACTGTGCACCCTTGCTTTTAACACATGACAATGATTTAGGCATTAAGGATTTGCTTTGTCCATGGTTTATATAACTATAATTTACGTGACTACTTTCCTGCTTTGTAACAGGCCAGAAACTCGGAAGTCCGTTCAAATGCAGCATTGCTATTCGTTGATGCGTTTCCAATTCTTGATCCATCTTTTAATAAAGAAGATATGGAAAACGAAATCCAAAGGCAATTTGATGAGCTCTTTGTAAGTCTACTGTGTGTTTCTCTCCCCACCCTCCATCAAGCTAGTTTTATTTAAGGTTAGCAAAAATAAGGAAATCCATTTTGCTGGAAAATGGAATTGGAGACATCAGTGCTTTTTTATTTTTACAAGCAGCTGTCTTGCTTTATTTTGAGCTTTTCAGCATCTTCATAATTACAAAGCAACCTAAAAGTCAAAAAACTGAAAACATAGTGACATATTATCTAGCCTGATAAGAACCTATCAGAATAGTGAAAGCCAATTGCTTCTTTCTTCTCTTCCCTTCAATACTAGAATATAATGTTATTGTATAAATGTGCATACACATTTATTTGGATCATTGGCTCCCACAGAAACTTAAATACTGTAAGATTAAAATATACATTGGTAATGAACATTTTAGAACAAGAAATCACTGTATTGATGAAGACCTACTTTAAAGCCCATATAGGTGGGAAATATAGACATGGAAAAACTCACTTAAGTGTTGCATTTCTGAAAATATCTAAGGCATCATCCCTTGATAAGGTCTCCTTCACAAACTGTCAAATGTGAGCTGTGCAGCTGCACAGAAAACTGGATGGAAATTGTGGCTTAATATTCTTTATTTTCCCCCTGTTTCTAGACTCTCTTAGGAGATCCTCAACCACTAGTCCGCTCAACAGGTGTGCTTGGTGTTAGTAAAATAGCATTCAAATATTGGGAGATGATTCCTGCAAATGTGCTTGCTGATCTCTTAAAAACTCTAATTGAAGATCTTTCTTTTGATGCAACTTCAGCTGATGTTAGATGCTCTGTTTTTAAAGTAAGTGCCTTCACAACAAAATGAAGTGTCTCTTCTTTTAGTGATTAGTTTCTCATTGGCTTGGTTCAAATGTCACTTAGCACAGGTAAACATGACTATGATTTAAAGGTGAACACATAGTGTGCTAATGCACAAGGCTAAACTCACAGATACTTGGTTTCTCTCCTTGCTGCTCCCAGAAACTAAGGTATGGTTAGCATTAGAGTTGCATCCAAACTCAGGCCTGCAATTTCTTCTCCAAACTCAGAGGAGCAGATTCTTAGCTTGGGGGTACTGCTTGATTGACATTGCCACTGCAGACAGGCCCATGTGGCCTCAGTGGTAGCCATTCCTGGATCAGGAATGACTTAGCCACAGTAACCCATGTTCTCATAACCTTACTTTTAGACCATTTTAATGTGCTCTACTTAGAACTACTAGTGAAGGTATTTGGGACAGATGGAGGTGTTTGCGGTCATTTTTGTTTGTTTTCTTGCTGTACTTTAGTGATGGATCGATATAATTCTTTCTTAAATGTTACAGCTGCATGATTTTAATGTGCCGTTGAATTTTTGTGGTTTTCATTTGTGTTTCATTGTGTCCAGGGATCTTTCAATGCAGGATAGTTTAAAAATTGATTAAGCACACTGTTTTGCTTTCATTTTGCTTGCTGAAAAAGTTGGCTTTTCTCAATGCACAACTCAGAAATGCGTTGAGTGGTTTTGGAGCTATCTCTTCTTTTGTGGGTGATTTGATGCAAGGCTCAGCCGTTCCCTCCACCCTGCCACTGAGCAGTGTGTAAAGGGCAGGTTTGAATTTCCTCTCGGAGCTCCTTCACTCCACCTACCCCCCACAACACACACTGCTCAGCTATGTGGAGAAAGGCAGCTTGGCAGCCAGGAAAAAGTGGCCTGGGAAAAGGCAGGGCCCAGAGGAGAGGCTGCTGGGCTGAAGAGCAGGCTACAAGACAGTAGTTCCCAAGCTCTGTTTTACAGCCAATGCTATTCCCTTTTAAAAATAAGCTTTGAAATAGTTGGCATGCAAAGATCATGCTGCTGATTAGTGATGAGCTTGTTAAAACAGGGTACTTCTGATTGGAATGAGAACACAATCTTAATAACTAGAACAATGCTGTAATAGTAAAGTTCTCTAGAGCAGAAATGTTTGCTAACCTAATCATACCTTAAATTGGAATAAAAACATCAATAGATGTACCAAACCTTTTAAATGCTTCTATTCTGCATAAATATATTTGCTGTCTTTGTTAGAGTTCAGCAGCACATCCCTAGAAGGAATATTAATAGGACAATTTTTATATGCACAACATATACCACTTTGCATTTAAATGGCATGTTTTAATAAAACGTGTTTCCTTGCTTTTTGTCATTCTCCAGAGCCAGTTCTCTAAGCTGCATGTGGTTAGCAATTAGAATAGTTTCAGTTCTGTATTCCCTGCTTTCTTGTGATAACCTTTTATTGGTCTTTTTTTTTCTCTCTTGCAGTGCTTGCCTATAATTTTGGACAACGTACTAACCCACCCATTATTGGAACAGCTCCTGCCAGCCCTGAAATACAATCTCCATGACAATTCGGAGAAAGTTAGAGTGGCTTTCGTTGATATGTTGCTGAAAATTAAGTCTGTCAAGGCTGCTAAGGTAGGATAAATTAGGTTTGCTAGGCTGCAGACAGGCTGCATAGAACTAGGCAATTTATTCTGAAAGATGTACATTCATCAGTACTGCAACAATCCTAAAAGAATAGGGGTGCAGGTAACCTATTAACACTTCACTCCAAACTATTTACTATTGTTGTATTTTAAACTAATCAGTGCCTTAAAAATGCCGGTTTCTTTTTTGCAGTTTTTCTGGCAATTATCTTGATTGTATGTCCAGCAGTTGTATTCTGTTATTTCCTGATTATTTTTAAACATAAGTTACAAATTATTGGCACTTTGTAGCTGCAAAAATAAACTGTCCCTAATTGGAAAAGATGTGAGAACTCAACTGGGCATTAACTGGATACCAAGAGCTGGGATGTTGCTGAATTGTTTAGGAAGAAATAGAACCAGGAGGGACAACTGTATTCCAACAGCTTTTAGGAAATAGGAAGATATTAGTTTAGAATCAAATTGGATCAGAAGATCTTTGGTCAATAATATCATCGTACGTCTGTGATCTTTTGAGTGCTTTATTCCTATGTTGTTTACAATAAAACTAATAGAAGCCTCTGGGATGGGGACTTAGAAAAGTATTTCTATTGTGTCTGCACCGGCAGCTCTTTCGTTGATTTTTTGGGGGTGTGCATTTGCTGGAATATACATATGATGATGAGGACTTGGATTTTTATAAGGGGAAAAAAGGACAATCCTTTCACATGTACTGATAAACTCACACTGATATTTGAAAAAAGGAGAGTTTATTTTTCAGGCACACGTTGCTATGCATACTTATAAGCAATGGTTAAGCAATGTGCCATTTGATTCCCTTCCCCACTTGCAAGATTCCAAAATTACAAAGTTTTCACATTTATAAGGCTGTATAATATACTGGATTGATGCAATTTATATTCTTTAATTATTATTTAAACAGTATAATATATAATAATATTTAATTTTCAGTTGATTTATTTGAATTCATTAAATTTCTTTGAACCTGCTAATCATTATAAAGTTAATGCTCAATTTATAACTCTGTATAAACTCAGTGCTGGGCTCCTTATACTGTAGTTTTCTTGCTTTTTCAGTATTGTTAGTTTTATAATCCAAATTTTCCTTATCATTCTATTTACTCAGGCCACACATTATAATATATAATGCTGCTTCTTGATAGAAGGTGGCATATTTTACATAATTCAGTAAGCAGAGTAAAGGGTCTGTCGATGTGTCAATTGAAAGCTGGTCATGTTCCTTACAAGTATGTTCAGATATTAGTACCTTTTTAAAGCACTGCTGACTTCTAGGCTAATTTGACCATTGCTACTTGCCCTTTATGTGTGGCAAGATCAGGAATAAGCCTTGAGCTCTTCCTTTCTGCTCTTACCTCTGGTCAGAGAAGTGAATGCAATTATTTGCAAGCTCTCCTGACCCTGGATATGGAACCTGTTTCTGCTTTAGCATCCATAGTCTTGCTTAGATAAATGGAGTCTCTTTATTGGCACTTCTGCACCTGTGGGAGGAAGAACAGGCACATGGCCCATTCCTAATGGTGCTGAGATGAGGGAAGAGAGAAGAGATAAAAGGGAAGAAATATCCAAATAGCTGTTCAGCTGTGATACAGGTTTCCCATTTTCAACCTGCTGCAAAAAAGCATTTTCATACTCATGCAGGTGCATTGAGACCAGCGTGTGTACAATAACTGCATGAATAAGATCTTCTGCTCCCTGCTCTGTTTTTAACCCCAGTAGTGTGCCCGGAACTGCCACAATAACGATGTGGCATTCTTTTCCCAGAAGCCTTATCTGGATGCAGACAGAGGTAGATAACAAGGTGTGATACAGGACAAGGACAAGTTGGAAGAGGGCTAGTTGATTTTAACATTGTCTTTTTACATTGTTGGAGCCTGCATTGGTTTGTGGAAACAATTTGTAACCTTTATGGTAAAGGACGGGTAAGAAATAATAATAGTATTGACTAGCAGAAATGCTGAAAGGTTGAGGCTGTGATGATCCAGGGAGGGATTTGTAAAGGAATGTTTTGAATAGAGATTTTAGAAAAAACATCATGTAAAAAAAGGCAAAATGGGATTATTAGATAATGTAATCATGATAACTTTTTTCTTTTTCTTCCTCTTCCTCACCTCCACACTGCCCTGCTCCAAATTCCTCACAAATCAGTTCTGGAAAATCTGTCCTATAGAACATCTCTTAACTCGCCTTGAGATTGATTCACGGCCTGTGTCCCGGCGCATAGTAAATCTCCTGTTCAGCTCTTTCATGCCCATCGATCAACCGGAAGAAGTGTGGTGTGAGCGCTGTGTCACACTAATCCAAATGAACCCAGCAGCGGCTAGAAAGTTCTACCAGTATGCTTATGAGTACACCAGCCCAACCAACATAGGTAAAGTTCTGGAGAGCTAATGGCTTGGTTTATAATAAAGAATCTATGAGCAAAAGTATTGTGTAGTAGCTCTTACTGTAAATGCTCGTAGGCCAGTAGCTGCTTCTGAAAATTCTGTGCCAAATTATAAATGCCGGGAAGGGAGAGAGAGAGAGAGAGAGAGAGACCTATATGGGGTTTTTATTCTTATTGCTACCTTTTATATGCATGCATTATGTATCTACTTGGCTTATTTATTTTTAAATGGAGATCGTACTTAACTCCCTCCTCAGTGCATAGCCATTGAGTGATACAGGGTGTTAACTTCAGCCACATAAATAAATAATTTATTTTTATTTTATATTAAAATATATAGCCATGTAGATGCTCAAGGCCATTTACAAATCAATTAAAAACACTAGTAAGAAATAGAATGAATAAAATATTAAGCTCTAAGCAGCACCGTGTTTTATCATTAAACTGTTTTCATTTTTATCTTTTGTTTACATTGAAGACTTTAAATGTTTAAATTTACTCTCTTTTTTTTGAATGTAAGTAATGATTCGGTTGACCGTTTGCTGCCCACTACTTTAAATTGTTCCTGTTTCACACTATCTTTCACAATTGCACGCTTTGTTCTTTAATTTTAGCTAAATTGATGCTTACCATTCAGAGCTGTTTGAACGCCTGTATCCGGCAGGGATTAAAAGCATCTGACAGCGATGATGAAGACAGTGAGAAAGAGAACATGAGTGTAAGAATGCAACGCAAAGTTTCTAAGATAAAAATGCTAATTAGGAGAATAAGAAGTGGTCTATGTACTTGGCTCAGTGTTGTCTACACTGACCAGTAGTGGCTTTCCATGGTTTCAGATGGGGTGTTCCCAGCCAGGGATTGTACTCGGGACCTCAGCCTTTCTTCTGTCTTGCTCTTTGGGACAAAATATAGAGGACAACTGTTCACTGTTTCACTTACCAAGAGTGTTCCTTGGTGCTTGATGTAGGATGTGATGTTCCCCAGTTGCAGCACAGCTGCTGAACCAAGGTTTGGCTTAGTGTGTTGTCCAAACCTAGAAAACTGGTTAGTAGGACAGACCAGAAAGGAGCAAAGCAGCTGCAAGTTCCTATCTAGGAGCCAGCACACTGTCCCAGTAGGCTATGTTTGCCCTACTGTGGAACCAGGCCTGTGTGAGGTGTGTTCACTCTGTACCATATTGATTATTACTTGGACTGTCAACACCTGAACCAGATTTAAACTATAATTTCATTCTAGCAGCTAAATTTCTGGCAGCTAACTCATAAACTGCTACAATGTTTGAATCTAGGCCAGTGGTGGCCAAACTTGGCCCTCCAGGTGTTTTGGGACTACAACTCCCATCACCCCTAGCTAACAGAACCAGTGGTCAGGGATGATGGGAATTGTAGTCCCAAAACATCTGGAGGGCCGAGTTTGGCCACCACTGGTCTAGGCATTTTCTAAAGTAAAAAATAAATTCATAAGAAGTATTACTTGGGTTGGGAGCTGCCCAGAGTGGATGGGGTATAAATTATTATTATTATTATTATTATTATTATTATTATTATTATTATTATTATTATTATTATTATTATCATTAATTGTTGTTGTTGTTGTTTTGTTGTTGTTGTGTTTTCTTTAGGCTTTCTTTTGCAGTCTCTGGAAAGGCTTGCTTTGAAATGCTGGTTTCCCTTGCTCTACCTGCCCCCGCATTCATTTTTCAGGGTCCTCATCTTGTTTCTGTATCTCCAGCTTCTATCAATGCCTACCAGCCCTGACGCCTATGTTCTCCTACCACTGTTGGTGGCAGTATGCGTCTGAATGTCAGTCGCTGGGGATCACAACTTGGGAGAGAACTGTTGCTCTCAGGTCTTGCTTTTGGTATTCCCATATGCATCTGGTTGGCCAGTGTGAGAACAGAATGCTGGACTAGACGGCCATGGGCATGATCCAACGGGTTCTTCTTATAAACAGTTAATGTTCATTTCCCCCTTGATTCCTCGAACACTGGCCCTCTCAGATAATGGCAAACTTCTCAAATTGCTTTCTTTCTAAAATCCCTGACGACTTCTGTTGTATTAACATATACATGAGTTCAAGAAGGCCCGTTCCATTTTTAAAAAAGCCTATAAGCCTAATTTGAGATGCACTGTGCAAGAGAAATTGCATAATAATCCTCACATGTTTACATTTCAGGTGCCACATAATGTGTTGTCAGTCGATGACATACCTTCCATGGCAGGCTTACTTGAAATAATTGTAATTCTGTGGAGAAGCATTCAAAAACCACTTAATCGCAACGAAGGAGCCAAAAACCATATTGTCCGAAAATTTGCTTCTGTGCTATCTGAATATTTAAAAGTATTTAAGGTAAGTTCTCCTGTGAGGTACACTTTAAAATTCCTATAGATGTATTGGATGCAAAGGTTTCATTCTGTTTGTGGAAAGGGTACAATTACAAACAGAACAGCCCCCTTGAACTCCAACTTACAGTAACACTTATCTCACAAGCTTTATTCTGTGGCCCCTTGTCCCTCAGTAGGTATAGGCGAAAGAATGCAAAGGTATTAAAAACAGAAAGAAGGAACTTGCTTGGGTTTTTGTGTAGAGGGAATACAGTAGGAATAAGAGAATTCTGTGAAGTACAAGACAATCAGTTCATTGTCATTGTAATAATTATTATTACTATTATGAATTACATTTGTATACCACCCTTCATCCAGGGATCCTAGGGTGGTTCATAACAGATCATTAGATTGAAGAACTGCAGTACATTCATCCAACATCCTGTAGATAAGAGAAAGGGTTGGAAATATTGCAAATGTGTTGTTATTGGTCTGCCTCTGTATTTGCTCTAACTTTAAGACATTAAATCATAACGTCGCTGTAACTTTAAATGCATGGATGCTCTTTCCATTTTTTTATATATATATAAAAGTATTCATATGGAATGTTTGTCATTCATATATCTCAATGATCAGAGATTCTTTTTATTCAGCGCTGTTCAAAACTGTAAAAAATGCACTGGGAAGTACAACAGTAAACATATGCAAGCCAAATGTACATCAGATCTAACAGCATTGCTAGATTATATTTGTAGCACAGTCTAGGCAGACCAAACTTGTGGCAGTCAAGTATACAAGGTGTACCAATATGAATCAGGCTTAATAATTCTTTGACCTGACTTTGAATTAGGAACTTGCTGTGAAAATGGAGGGGCACCATTTGGTTCTCTTTGTAAGTGGCCTTGTTTACCAAATGTTTAGAAATTCCTTATTAGACTGTTCTTTGTTTCAACCTAGGATGATCGTTGTGTGTCACCAATAATTGTCCTTGCATCTTTCATGACTCCTGCTGCTATTCCTACATTCAGGTATTTATGTATTTAGTTATAGTTGCAAATGTGGATAGAAACTTTTCCTGTCAACTGTGTGCCATGCAGATTTGATTCTAGTAAGGATATTTTGATCCATAGGCATGTTGAAAAGTTGTGTGGGCTTTTGAGGTAACCTTATGTGCTTAAATGGCTAACGTGCCATGTTTGCATTTGTTTCTAGTTGTGGTGTGGTCTCTAAACTGAAGAATCTGGAAAATGGTGCCACTGAAAACAAATACTCTTCCCTGCTTGACTGTCTGTGTCGTTGGGGGAAAGTGGGACACATTCTTGAATTAATCTGTGACTGGATGACTGCTGAACCAGTTGGAAGAGAGGTGTGTTAAAAGTCTGGTTTTGAAACTCGGCAGAGCAAAGAGTATATTGTTAATGTAATGTTTGATATACTGTACTATGTTAAAAAAGAAAATAATAAAAATTATACTTAAAAAAAAAGTTGGGCTTTGAATGCATTGCCTTATGCACCTTTTGTAGATGGATCATTGCTTTAGTTAACATTTTAAAATGACATCTTCCTACTGTTTAAATATAAAGGAGCTCTTTTCTCTTTGTATTTAGAGTAATGGCACTTCCGAACGGCGAGTACGTATCCAGGAGACACATGAGTCGAAACCAGAATTGGCGCTTGATTATATGGAGTATTTGCTGACTCATTACATGAATCGGGAATGTCTCCTGTCACTCCCCAAAGAGAACCTGGACCATCTTTTGAAAGCTCTTGAAGCTGCAAAGGTTAGATCTCACTCTTCCACAGTACTGTATGACAATCTGAATTAATGCCAGCAAGTAACATATAAGGTTTTCTGCTGTTATCTGCCTTGTGGATATCTTTCTCTGCTCCATAATCATCAAGTAAACCTTTGAAGCAACTTATTCCAACAAAATGTAGCCTTCATATGTTGCCTAAGAGTTTATATTTTATTGTGGGTCAAATTGATGTAAAAATCTTCATCTCTGTTCAGAATGTATACATAGTGTTATCAGGCTATGTCAGTTCAGATTAACATTGCTTGATAATATTGGTCAAAGATTCCCAAAAGATAAATGATATATGATAATTATACTTCTGTTCTTCTATATTTGCTCCAACCTAGAACCTTTGCATTTGCAAGGAGCAGCAGGATTGTGCAGATTACTTAATACAGAAACTACCATGAGAAAGATCTTGACTACAGTGATGTGTCTGTATTTCCTCACAAGCACAAGTCTTTTTGTCTCTTATTGTGCAACCTCTGTAATAAAATGAAACAGTTTGAACAGGATGATGCAGTGCATGCTAATATATGCTTGCTGGAGCGACACTTAAACTAGGTTAAAGTGGGCAATGTGGCAATATGCCAGATGGGCGATACTCACCGTTTACTTCAGGTGTATGGATTAACATTTTATTTGAGGGTGAGCATCCAGTGCATCATCAGAATTGGGTAGCTAGGTTGCCTAGTGTAATTTTCTTAATAGAATGAACAATTAGCCTCTTTTGTATTGGTTTATGGTTCATGTTGTCAGTTCCGGGGATCGTTCTAGCTTCACACTATTTTGCTTATGTGTGTGATGGCGAGGAATGTAAACCCCGCCTAAGATGTGAATTACCTGTACTCATAAATATCCTCCACTCCTCAAAATCTCTGTGCAGGATGTTCAGATTGTTTTCTTCCTAAGTATGATTTTTACATTTCAGGATGTTCTAGGCTCTTCTAGTAGAGGATCTGATGCAAGGCCTCCCTTTTACCCTGCAACTGCACTGAGAGCCTTCAGTCTGTATTGCAGATTAAATATACATCTTCAGTATAAGGTACTGTCATGTCAAGAGTTGCTCTGCGTTTGAGCAGCAATAGCTCTCAGAATCTGAATATATTATATCACATATTTGTGTGCTTCTGTTTTCATCTTAACAGTTTGCCTCTGAAGGGCAGGAGTACCTGTCAGCTTTGGAGAAAGCAGGAGCTTGGATAGAAAATAGCATTCTGCCTGCTTTTGAAATAGATGAACAGGAAGGCAACATAGAGCAGCCCAGTGAAACCTCTCAGCTGGTGGTTCAGGTAAAATGTATGTGCATGTTGTGGGGGTTTTCTCATGTATTTTGAATTAGTGCAGTACCTCACACTGGCTCAATTGAGACCTCACACCAGAGAAACTTGTGCTCACCTATGATTTGTTTCCTTTTACTTTATTATATTTTCATCTCGCTCTTCCAAGATACTTACGGTTGCTTCACTTACTCTTCTTTTCCTTAGCTGTGTGCTCTTGTTTATGTGGTGCAACAGCCTTAAGAGGCAGACTAACTGCCATGCCTATGGTTTGTCAATTTGTACAGAAACTTGTTCAAACCATGGCCTTAGACTCTGATTTGCTGACTGGCTTTCAGAAAATGAGATGTCAGATCAGATGCCATGAAAAATCATAGCTAAGCTTCCTTAACTGTGGTTTAATGTCTAATATCGATTGCAGGATCATTTTGTCGTTCATTTTTGGTTTTTACAAGGGTGAGCTCCTCAAGAGTTGTGCTAGTAACAGCCAGTGGAACAAAGGACTGTAGATGCTAAATCCTTCAAAGCACTCTTCTGCTATTTACTTAGGAAATGCGTGATAAAACATGAGTCTGGCTTCTTAAGAAACATGTAATTTTAATATTAGCTAATGGGATGATTAAATAAACTCCCTATGTCTATAAAATAACTGCCCTTCAGTTATTCTGCTTGAAGGGTAGCACTGTAAAGTTTGTTTATTCACCTATAAAAGTTGATCCAATAGCAAGAGCTTATTTACTCTTCTTTTGGATTAAAACTGTAAAAAATGAGCTGACATTATGGAATAGTGGATTTTAAAAAAATTAATAACGACAAAAATGTTTAACAGAAATTTTAAAAATTAAACGTATTTCCTAGTTTGCTAACAACTTGTCATCCATTTCCTAATCTCAAGCATGCTTTAATCTCAATAACTGCTTAATAACTGCATCTAAATATTAAATACTGGTCATGCACAAAAATCTTAATATATTTCAACTTTTCATATGTAGAATTACCTGACAGTTTGCAAAGATGTTATAGCTGTTGGCCTTGGTGATTCAGAATTTCAAGCACACCTTTTGAACTTGACCATTGTCATCATACACACAGGTATGTTTCTGGCTAATTAACGCTGCCTTTTATTTTGTGTGGTTAAGATACATTGTTTGGCCCATAAGCCTTTAAAACATGACAAGGATTCCACATTTCCAAAATTAAAATTTGTGAAACTATGTACTTTAAACGTTGTGTATACACATGCATACACAGACACACACACCAGTATGCAAGGTAAACATACAAAGTAGATCCCAGAGAAGAGAAATTAGCAACACTGGAAAAAACATATATTGTGTAATAAAATACATATTTATAAGGGTTGCATCCGATGCCATCTGTGGACAAGTAGAACTTTACCTTCCTCTCCTCTTCCATGCAACCCTCACAATCTTCTTTGAGGTGCTGCAAGAGGAAGGAGAGAAGTCTAATTCATATAGTGGGGCTTCACATCATGAAGTTTGTTTGTACAATACTGGATTCTGTCCAAATGGTATAAATTGTAGTAAGACATTGTTGATACAAGTAGGTTTCTGTACGCAGTAATAACAAATAAGTTATATAATGACTGTGCAATTCAGCTGTTGATACTAAAATGAATTTTATAAATGCTGTTCTAGAAAGTACTAGTTCCAGAGGTGGGCCTGAACTGCATATTGTGCAAGCAGTTAGATAGCAGTGATGTGTCACTGATGCAGAGAACAAAGCAAATCCAGCACAGATACTATAATCACAGTTCAATGATTACCCTACAGGATATACCTAGTAAGATGTTGCTCTTTTAACTACTTCACCAAAATACCTCCTTTTCTGAGTGCATTAATTGGATAGTAAAGCCATAGAGCCAAAACAGTTCCTCTCCTGTATTAGAAATGGGGGTCCTTTTTCAGTGTGAAAGCCGCATTGCCTTCTGGACAACCTTCCATGGACCACGGGTCAGTGGTAGGCAGAGTAACAAATGTCAATTTTACCTTTGGTAGAGTAGGCTAGTTTCTACACCCACTCACATGCCCCTCTCTAAGCAAGAGCTTTTATCTGAGTTCATGGACACTTTTCAGTTGGGCAAAAATGCTTGGCCAGGCCACTGAGGGCGTATGGCCTAGGAAGACAGATTCTGAGTGCCAGAGAGAGAGGCTTGGAGAGCCACAGTCATTCTCCAACCCTGAGGCTCCTCACTTCTGTCCTTTATTATTATGATGTCCACAGTGTCTATGCAGCAGCCTCGACTCTGTTGAGGCACATAATTGGCAGATTCACTATATTCTCTTCTGAGTATATCATTAAGTTGACACTTGGGCAGCCCTTTGTTTCAGGCTAAGAAAGCCTATTCTTGAGTAGTCTTTGGCTGTCTTTGTTTCTGGATGAATAGGCATTCTGTGTGCACATGTGCAAGAAACCAGGTAGGACACATGGCATCCATGGCGTGGGTGGAAAGAGACATGATGGGAATATAGGTCAAATCCTGTTTTGCTACCTTGCAGAAAAAGAGTGTGCACAGGGTACTGTAACTTCATATAGGAGCTAAACTGGTGAGGAATGCCTGTGACATTGGTGTGGTTTAGTGGTTAGAGTGTCTGAGTAGGACCTAGGAAGCCAAGGTTCAAATACCCACTCAGCCATAGAATCGTAGAATTGTAGAGTTGGAAGGGACCCTGAGGGCCATCTAGTCCAACCCCTTGCAATGCAGAAATTCTGCCCACAGCTGTCCCTGGATGGGCTCAAACCACCAACCTTCTGGTTAACAGCCAGATACACTGACTCACTGTGCCACAGGCTCCCTGGATACCATGAAGCTTTCTGGGTGACCTTGGGCCAGTCACTGCCTCTCAGCCTAACATAGTATCTCACAGGGTTGTTGTAGGGATTAAATGGGAGAAGGGCAGAACCATGTACCTTACCTTGAGTGCCTTGGAGAAAAAGGTGAGATATACATGCAATAAATTAATTAAATCAATAAATATTGAAAGATCATAGGATCAATAATCTCCAGGAATTAATTGGCCATTAGACAGTCAGACAGACAGACAGTTATATGGGGTGGCATAGCATAGCTTAAACTCTGAATTCTGATAGTTAATTCAGTTTTTCTTTGCTTAGACAGAGGCTATGTCTGCATCCCAATGATACTTGGTATCCTGAGAGAGATGGTTGAAGCTTCTTTAGCCCATAATACTGATAGCAGTGACTGGGAAGAGCTTCTTGACAATATTCAGAAGATGTTCCAGAAGATTCTAGAATGTATGGCACTGAGACTCAGAAGACAGCGTGAAGAAGGAATCCAGGTATTTGTTGCATATGAAGTTGGCCAGCTTGTTTCTTGCCAAATGAATGACTTATTCTATCTACAATTATTGGGGAGTGAAACCTTTAAGGTGATGTGAACACTTTTCCGTTTGACAATCACGGCTGTATTGGCCAGGCATGGCTGTTGCTCACGAAAGAGTATAGATACCATAACTTGGGAGAATAGCCTCCAAAGAAATAGGGGGTATTGATTTTTCTCTATAGCAAGGAAATGTGTGTCCCTTTGATGCCTACTTTTACTCTTAAACCAACTTTTAAAAAAATGAAAGGCAAGAGCTCATAAAAAGAAACACAGAGAAACACACCAGTTAAAAGGAAGAAGTAACAGTATACATTTTATATATACCAACAATCTGCCCAGACAAGCAAAATTACTGCTTGATGAAGGGATAAAGTGGTCATTAGTTTTCATAGCAGGCTTTTCAATAGCTTTCATAGAAGTTGGTGCCATGATTTCTCCCCTGTGTCTCTGATGAAGGGCTTGCCTGAAATTCAGTGCTGGTACAAGTGTGAAAGGATGATGGACTAGCTTAAGTAGTGTCTTCAAGCTTTGTATGCCACTATTCCGAAGCTGTTTCCTTATAGCAACCTTGCCAGAAATGTGTTACCTCCACTTTCACTGCTACTTGACTCCTATACAGTATTTCCATTTCGTAGTGAGGTTGTTTAATCCCTTTGTCAGCATTAATTCTTAGTTTCAGTTTCATAAGGATTCATGACCCTGTTTCTTCTTGAGCCTTTTAACACTCTTTATATTGGAAAAATAATTCTGCACAGACTATTGGAACTGGGCTGTTGATCACGATTTGGGTTGTTTCTAAGCAGCAAAGAATTGGAGCACGTTAATTAATTTTACTGTTCTAAGATTTGTGTCATAGTACCAACATGGGAAAGTGCATGTACTTCCTTCCATCCTCCACTTTCTCAAACGATGTAGTGATGCTGCACTGCTTGCATGGGCTGGCTGGAACTGGGTGCGAGACTTGTTCCCTCTTCCACATGAAAGTAGGCAGTTCACCTTCAATGCTCTTTGTAGACTGCTGTTACTGGGTACATGTTTTTAAGATGCTATGACTTTCATGAAGATTTTCTCTGCTCTGAGTTGTGCAGCTCTGCCCAAATGATTAAACTCCTGAAAACAGACTCATAACTCTTGTTCTCTCTGAAAGTGTTATCCTTGAGAAATCTAAATCTGTTTATTCAAAGGGCTGTTTATGACTTCTAAAGCCTGACTTCTAAAGCTTAGGCCCAGGACCACATTCTGCCATGCAAACCCACCCGCGTTCTGACACCTTCAGGGGAAGCCCTTCTCTTGATCCTGCCACCCTCACAGGGATATTTGGTAGTGGCTGCTCTCAGACTCTGAAACTCCCACCCTAGAGAAGCTAGACTGACTCTCTTGTTCTGCTGGCAAGTTCCAACAGTTCCAAGTTCCAAGACTGTTTTATTGCAACAGCCTTTAAATAGTGATGTGCTTTTTTTACTATCTGCATTTTAATTACTTTTTAACTACAGTGGTAAAGGTAAAGGGACCCCTGACCATTAGGTCCAGTTGTGACCGACTCTGGGGTTGCGGCGCTCATCTCGCTTTATTGGCCGAGGGAGCTGGCATTTGTCCGCAGACAGCTTCCGGGTCATGTTGCCAGCATGACTAAGCCGCTTCTGGCGAACCAGAGCAGCCATGGAAACACCGTTTACCTTCCCACTGGAGTGGTATCTATTTATCTACTTGCACTTTGTGCTTTTGAACTGCTAGGTTGGCAGGAAACTACAGTGGTACCTCAGGTTAAGTACTTAATTCGTTCCGGAGGTCCGTTCTTAACCTGAAACTGTTCTTAACCTGAAGCACCACTTTAGCTAATGGGGCCTCCTGCTGCTGCTGCGCCGCCGGAGCACGATTTCTGTTCTCATCCTGAAGCAAAGTTCTTAACCTGAAGCACTATTCCTGGGTTAGTGGAGTCTGCAACCTGAAGCATATGTAACCTGAAGTGTATGTAACCCGAGGCACCATTGTACTGTATTACCTTCTATACGTTTGTCTTCTGTATTTTATTTGTATTTTAATTTGTGTACACTGTCTTTGTTGTTCCAGTCTGGGGAATATGTGGATATAAATAAACAGAATTATAATATAATATAAAACTATTTTTTATTTGTTCTAGTTCATTCATTCTGTTCAGGAGCCTCTTCGAGAATTTGTACATGTGGTTCAGTGTTCTGCTTTGACTTGTCCAGCTGTTCACCATGGAGTCCTTTCTTCTCTGCTTGCTGCAACAGTAGTCGAGACAGGCTACACCTTGCAACACAAGGTACAAGGCTTTGTTTTGCTTTCTTTCTGAAAATGCTTTGTAAGCATGAAGGGAAAGGGAGGTATCAAGTGATCATGCACAGGTTTATTAGTGAATTGGTGCTGAGATATATTTTTTGTACTAACTTGTATACTCAGTGTATTTTATAAAAAGAATGTCACCATAAATCCAAGTTCTTATTCTAGTGAATATAAATTGCTTGCTGTTGCACTTTTTATTACAGCTATAAAAGTGTGGTTCATTTTTATTGTCTAATAACCTTACCATAAATTTATTATTGTTGGAGAAACTGGCTTGTCTTCAGTTTTTGGAAGAGTTTAGATATAACAACAAAAATCCAGTGCCAGTTAACAAACTACCTTTCATTTATCTTGAATAATGCTACTTTTTTTTTTACCTATCTTATATACAGTTGATGGTCTAGAGTGGTGACTAATCTGTGACCCTCCAGATGTTGTAGCTTGCCTCAGCCATTAGAGTCAGGAATTATGGGAGCTATAGTCCAAATTAATGTAGAGTGTACCACAGGCTTAGCTACTGCTACTGTGAAGCATGCTAGGAGTATCTGTTTTCCATGGACTCTGCTTCCTAAGAGCCTTTAAAATATGTTCAAGCCCACATGTCCACTCAGAAAAGCTGGATAGATTGTTTGGGGATGAGGGGGACTTCTAACAAGCATTGATTCTACCTGAACTGAAAATGTGAGTTCTGAGTGGCTCTGCTCACCTAAAACAAGAAGTATAAAGGTGGCAGCGGCAGTGATGGGAAGAAAAGGAGAGAGTGGTGTGGAATACTTTCCAGACTTGCAGCCGCTGTCTGCTGTAAGTGGGGAACCACCACTGGTCTACACGTCAAAGATTTTGGCCTCAAGGTTATTAGAAATGCTTCATGTCTCACTATCATTCTTATGGGAATTGAAATTCAGCCTGAAGGTTCTCATGGCAGTAATCCGTCACGCAAAATTACAGTGAGCAAAATGTAGAATGTTCTGCAAAACTGAAAGGCTAAAGGAATGCTTGGTCCCTATTATTACTGTCAGTGACCTTTTGTAAGGTGAGACATGGGGACCAGTATCTTCCCTCCTGGTTCTTTGCTAACAACCATGAAAGAAGCATTTTAAACTGTATCTTCTGATTAGCTTTTGCCGTCTGTTGCTCTGTGCTTCCCCCTCAGAAGAAAGAAATGAGACATAGGCTGCACCAGAAATCTTAAAGCTATCACAGTTAGCTTCTTGGATGAGGAGCACAGCTGCTGAATTTCTGTCTTTGTTTCTTAGAATAATGTTTTACTGGGTTTTTTTTTTTGTTTGCATTTGTTTTTATTATACAGACTTACGTTTTCTGTGTTGTGTTTTTGTATACCACTTAGATATTTTTTAGCAGCTCAAAATTATCTGAAATAAATGTCTTGCCAGACATAAACTGGGGAGGGGGGGAGGAGGAATGGTCATCCACCTTGCTGTCTTCTGTGCAAGAAATCCTGACAATTACCATTCCCTTTGTTTGGTGTGGACCCCAATCAGGGAGCCCAGCCAGGGTATATACCAAGCCTCAGCTCTGCTGTAACATGTTTACTGGTATTAGATCCAGTTTCTCAAGGACCTATGAATAACCAAGGCTTTGGGGAAATATGCTGAGGGGTGTTCGGGCAGTTTTCAAGCATACAAAGGACACTACCTAAGCAAATTCTTGGGACACCAGTAGAGTGAAGGCTGATTCTAGAAACATCACATCTAGTCCAGCTGTCTGTTCAGATCTGCACAATTTGTTTCCATTTCTTTTTCATAGAAACAATAAATTATTATTATTATTAGTAGTAGTAGTAGTATTTTCATGGATGAGCTCAGAGTGGCTAATGAATTGTATGGCTTCCAAGTTGTCTCCTATCTAGGCAGCTTACAGGCCAGATCTGAGCTTCATACGAGCTGTCATGTGATTTCATACCGTTCTTCAGGCCCTAGCCTAAAGTCCCCAAGAAATGGCAGCTTCATTGTTGTTAAGTTGCAGATCTGTGAGGACACGAGCCAAATAATAATAATGTAGCTGCATTGATGATGAGTGCTAGAAAAGCTCTAAAACAATTACACACTCCTATGCATACTTTTTCCCTCACTTAATCATTGCTCATTCAAATGTGGAATTCACTCAACCGAACGGCAAAAGCGTATTTGGAAGAGTCACACTTTAGTAAGGGCTGTGTCAACGACACAGAGCTGAAGGACTTGGTAATGGTACTTTGAATGAGATTTTCAAGTGATAGCTGCCAGTGCAGACCTCAAGCTGGTCAATGGACACCCTCCCCTCATTCCTACCCAATAGGAAAGCACTATGCCATCAGTTCCCCGTTAGTTATGACCCCTAAATTTACTATTAAGCCACTGTCAACCTTCACACTGCTCTGAATGCCAACAGGTGCAACAGACCTTTCAGAGCTGTTACAGCTTAGTGTTCATTCCCCTATCAAAGCCACAACAATAGCTAATGTACTGTTTGAGATAATGTCATGTAGGAAGTACTGCTTTTGTCAAGGGGATGGCAGTTTCCAAAGCCATTTCTCATGACCTCTCATTCACTCATAAAATGGATTGGCTTCCTAATCCTTAGAAAAACTGCACTTTTGTTATTAGGTGCTATTCTGCATGCACATGTTCCAGTTTTTTTTAAAAAAAATAAGATCTCCAGTACACATTCTAGGACATGGCAGGGGGCTGAGCAAGAATTGGCTGGCTCTATGCTTTGCCTCAATAACGGTATCAAGTAACGAGACAATAGGAGCTGAATTCTCCTTCCGCCTGTCAGCTTTCCTTTTTTAAAATCCTAATTGTAGACATCTAGTAATTCTTTTTCTGGCTGTTCCGGTTCTGGTGAAATATTACATAAACTTAAAGTATCAAAATTCTTTGCATGCTGTGTATTCACTTCCAGTTTGCCTGAATAGGGTCTCTTTGGGTTTCTTCCGCTTTAGGCGTCCACTCCAGAAGAGCTGACTCCACCTAAGTCTTTTTCAGACCTCCCCCCACTTTCAAGTATTTTGATGGCAATAGTGAACAAGTCAGCAAATGTGGTCAGGTAAGTTCATTCTATCCCCACCCCCCAAATGTATGCGGCAAAGCAGATAGCCCCATTTCTTTTTGCATCACTGCTTGTACTCCTGCCCACATTGCGGAGGAGCAAGTGTACCTTCCCTCCCTGTACCATGCAGTTGAACCCTTGAGTGTGATGTGGGCTGCTGATGGCAGTGCTTTACATGAGCATGCGAAAGAGAGAGCTGATGGGGTAAGTATGAACTGGAGCCAAGCTTTAATTCCTTGTAGATACAAAGGCAGTTAATATCCACTGGCAGATCTCCATGTCTTATCAGCCAACTTTTATGCTAGGTTTTTTATTTGTTTCTTCCTTTATTTTCCAAATTGGTAAGAGCTCCTTCCTAGGGACACAGGTGGTGCTGTGGGTTAAACCACAGAGCCTAGGGCTTGACGATTGGAAGGTCAGTAGTTCAAATCCATGCGACTGGGTGAGCTCTCGTTGCTTGGTCCCTGCTCCTGCCAACCTAGCAGTTTGAAAGCACGTCAAAGTGCAAGTAGATAAATAGGTACCGCTCCGGCGGGAAGGTAAACAGCGTTTCAGTGCACTGCTCTGGTTTGCCAGAAGTGGCTTAGTCATGCTGGCCACATGACCCGGAAGCTGTACACTGGCTCCCTCGGCCAGTAAAGCGAGATGAGCACCGCAACCCCAGAGTCATCTGCGACTGGACCTAACGGTCAGGGGTCCCTTTACCTTTAAGAGCTCCTTCAGACCTACACTTTATAATGGCAGCCTGAATGCATTTAGTTATACTTTCTTTTTTACTGGAACCTTAATTTAGCACTAGTATGTTGAAGACTAGTTTTACCACTCTTCAAACATAATACAAACAGCTATTTTAGGCCTGCAATGTTGATCCACCCTACATTTTTAAAAAAAATTATAATTAAAAAATCCAGGAAAATGGGTTCTACTTTAAATATACATACAGTGGTGCCCCGCAAGACGAAAAACTCGCTAGACGAAAGGGTTTTTCGGTTTTGCGTTGCTTCGCTAGACGAATTTCCCTATGGGCTTGCTTCGCAAGACGAAAACGTCTTGCACTTTTTTCTTAAAGCTGCTTGAAGAGGCGCAGTTGCGACGGACCGTGCTTCGCAAGACAAAAAACATTGCAAGACGAAAAGACTCGCGGAACGAATTATTTTCGTCTTGTGAGGCACCACTGTATTTGGTCATCACTGCTTGGGATACATGCAGTTGCCCTTATCAAAATGCACTGTAGATTGCCACTGTGGGGCCCCCAACCCCAGGCAATTGGGCTGTGTTCCTTGGCTTAGTTTGACAGCTGTATCAGAGAAAGGAAAGAAGACCACCTCCTTAGAACTCTCCTCCCCCACATGGTGGTCTCTGCCTTGGCAGTAAGTGACAAGCTGTTCTCCAGTCAATGCCTTTATCTTGAAGCAAGCTACTGTTATTCCCACTCCACCCCATCCCGGGCTTTAAGCTATCTAGTTGAAGCCTATTCTACTATGCATTTCCTAGAACAAAATGGATGAACAAAGACTCTTCCAAGTTGCTTCAGTTTCTCAAGTATATGTATTGGAGCAGAATGACAGTCAGTCAGTTTTAAGACCACTCACTGAAGAAATTTGCAAAAATTAAGGTTCTCCCTCTAAAATGACATGCCCTAGTCTTATACTTGATTTAAGCTGGAAATTTATTTACTAAGAACCTGTTTAACTATTCATGTACTTACTTCTATTCATATACTGTACTTATTTCTGTATTTGACAACATTAATCTAAAAAACACAGTTTTAGAGCTCATAGTGAATTGTTCAGTTTCCAGGGATCAGGAACTTGTTGCATTTGAAACTACCATTTTTGCCACATACAGTCCTTGAATCTAAAATCTATCTTTCTTGTAACCATTGCTGCTGAAACCATACTTTGTCATCAGTTTAGCTCAGTGTTGAAATGCACTTCCTTTCTCATGAGAACTATTTCCTAGTAAGAAAAGTGTGAGCGTGTATTGGGTGGCAGTGGTGCATTACTCCTAGAAGACTGAATATTTTGCCATTTTCACTTTCAAATGCAACATGAGAAGCTGAATATGATTGTACTCGGTTTTCCTCACTCAGATAGGGTGTAGTTCACAGGCAGTTTTATATATGTTGTTGCATGGTGAGTTGCTTGAGGAAGCAATTCATAAACAAAATAAATAATGGTAGTGGGAAAGATATTTAATTAAATATTGCTGGTGCATAGCCGAGGGATAAATGTGTGGACGGACTCTGTGGATGGCAAAATGGTAGACTTTGGTACATGGAAGGATCCATGCTTTGTAGCATGAATTGTAAATCGCTTTGAGAGGTGAGCAATTGAATTTGGTTATTGGTCGGTGGATGAGCTACGATTAACAGTGAAGGAAACATCATTATGGGTTAATTGTAAGATAACTGAGCTGCCATTGTAAAGAGGGTGATTGTAATTTGATACATGAAGCAATGTATTTCTAGCAAAGGTGATACAGTCATACCTTGGAAATCAAATGGAATCTGTTCCGGAAGTCCATTTGACTTCCAAAATGTTCAGAACCCAAGGCACGGCTTCCAATTGGCTGCAGGAAGCTCCTGCAGCCAATTGGAAGCCGCGGAAGCCCCATCAGATGTTCAGGTTCCAAAGAACATTCGCAAACTGGAACACTCACTTCTAGGTTTGTGGCATTTGGGAGCCAAAACATTTAACTCGCAATGCATTCGGGATCCAAGGTACGACTGTATTTTGCAAACAGGGCAGAGCATTTACTGTAGTACAGGTAATTGGTCTATTTAGAAAAAGACCCTCTGTGAGGACCACATGGTATACCAATATATTGGAATAACCAAAAGAGGGAGCTGAAGGGAGAAGCTGAAGGGAGACTGTGGGCACGAGAATTTTTGGCAGTAAATTGGATGTGATCAAGTTGGGTTAGAGATTGTTGTGGAAGTAAAGGTTGCTGTTGGGCAAAAGACACGAGTTGCTGAATTATACAAAGGATGTTGTCATCTTTACTTATGTTTCCATCACAGTGGGTTACATCTAGAAGGATTCTCCCTCTAACTACATATATACATACATACACACACACACACACACACACACACACACACATATATATAATGACTATTTAGTTCTACTAGGTTGGTAACTTTATGTTTCTAAATGCTTGTGGAGTAGGTAGAGCATGAGACTCTTAATCTCAGAGTCGAGAGTTCATGTTGGGCAAAAGATCCCTGCACTGCAGGGGGTTGGACTAGTTGACCCTCATGGCCCCTTCCAACTCGAGAATTCTATTATTGTCATGCTAACAATGGAGATGTGGTGTTTTGTCCTATTTGCCCACCTCCTCACCCAGATACACTGGAATGGAGAGAGTTAACTAGGAAAGGATTAGGGCTATGGTCTGCCTAGAGAGGCTGAAGTGGAAAGATTGAGGTAGGAGGGAGCGGGGAAAACTGGGCCGAAGGTGGAGAAAGGAAGTAGCTGTTCTGAGGTTCCTGGAGAGGGCGAAGTGACAGCAATTGATTTGGTAACAGTGCCTTGAAGTTATTAAGAGTTTTGCACAGGATCTTAAACCTAAGAACTCTGAAAGCTATTTCCCGCCCCCCTCTTTACTTGTATATTTAATGCATATTCCGTTCATTCTTAGATCTTTTCTAAAGGAGTTAACAGAGTCCATTGAGTCTGAAGAAATTGAAGGGATTGTCAGCATTGCAGCAACTGTGTACATTGTTGCTTTAATTAAAGGTGAGTAAAAACAAGACTTTGAAATCATTGAAAGTTGCACAAGTTTAATTCCGATTTTTGGACTCCCGCGTTGCTTTTGACAGCCCCTTATCAAAGACTTTAGAATAAGCTTGCTCGTTAAAGCTTGCTAGTAAAAGATCAAGAAGCAGGCATTGGAAGTAAACTGGTTCTCCTAAGAGAGGGAGATAAGTATGACTCTCCTAAGGATCTGTATAGGGACCAAGGCCACTTAACTTGTTAAAAATGATTTGAAGTTGGGTGAGCAGGGAAGTAACCAAGTTTGCAGATGATGTCAAATTATCTGAGATGTTGGAAACACAAGCAGACTGCGAAATGCTACAAGGGAATCTCTGCAAGCTAGCTTGTATAGGTGTTAAAATGGAGAATGAGGTTTAACAACTGTAAATGTTGAGTGATTCATATTGGGGTAAAAACCTAACTGTGACAAACCAGAAGAGAGAGTTTGAGGTTCATAGATAGCTGAATGAAAGCATGAACTCTGAGTGTGTTGTGGGGGGGGGGTAGTAAAAGGGCAAATTCTGTGCTAGAAATGATTGGAGAATGGGTAAAAAACCAAATTGCTAGCATTTTCCTGAATAGGTTTCTTTTGGGCGGCAAAGATCTAACACTTACTGAAAACTTCAGATTCTGTATAAATGCAAATACCTTGTAGTATTTATTTTTCACAAAATGCTATTTGATTTCCAGAACAAATTATTGCCTCTGTTTAAAAAAGCAATTGAATTCATGGCTAGCTTGAAAGGATTCTTTTAGTGCAGCCATGATTAGTGGATTTACTTTTATACCTTAGGGGAATGTTTCTGTTCCCTTTTCTGTTCTACCTATTTCTGTTTCTCAGTAAGGCTCACTAGTTTTCATAATCATGTTTTTCAGCAGGTAAGCATAGGCCATCATACATAAAGGATATAGCATCTGCCCTTCAGAGGAAGTTAACATCATACAGCGAGATTATCAAGGAAGATGGTAGCAGCATGGAAAGGTAAACCTTTGGTAGAATGTTTACGTTCTGCTTTGTAGAAAAGATATATACTAGTGCTGGTGTGTAATGCATTATTTTATTTGCAAAAATATTGATATACTACTATTCATTAAAAATATCAGAACATCTGCAATAATAGTACATAAAACCATATGAAGCAGTCTGGTCTTAAGCAGTTTAGATTTTATCTTCTCATTGGCCTTATGTATCATGATAGAATTGCAAAGTTAGAAGGGACCACGAGGGTCATCTAGTCCAGCCCTCTGCAATGCATGAATCGTTTTGCACAATGTGGGGCTTGAACAGATAACCCTAAGATTCAGAATCTCGTGCTCTCCCGACTGAGCTATCTTGTTGCATAATAAGTTATTTGAGGCCCACACGGAGCATGGAAAGAAAGAAAGAAAGAAATGCCTTTCAGTTTTTTCTTGCAATTCTAAAGGGCTTTTTTGTTTAGTTTTTGAACAACACATGCAGCTATATGTTAGCAGCAAAGCTTCTGCTTTTCTCCATACTTCATGTATATTGAACTTATTAGGTCATGCAAGATGAGATCAAATACAATAGAAGGCATCAGTGGTTTTTGATTCGGTGATCAGTATGTTATTTAATTCTTTAAAAGATTCCAGCTAATGCCATTTGCAAATGGATACTCTTAGCCACGTCTCTCCGTGTTAATAAACAAACAATGTTCTTAATACTTGGAACTAGCTAATAAAGACTTTGAGTACTTTACCCCCAGTATCTTTCTCATTGTGAGAATGCATCAAATTTCTAAAATCTTAGGAATCCATCAAAGGTAACATGGCTTGTTTCCGTTAGCATCTTGTGCAAGTTTCTTTCTTATTACAGTGTACACAACAGTGTGGAATGGGGATATGAAACAGAGTACTTTTGTTTAAAGCTCAATGCTCTCCTAATAATAATAATAATAATAATAATAATAATATCTTTATTGTCATTGCCCCCTTCGGGGACAACGAAATTACTTAAGCTCTTCGGTACAGAAAACCTTATACGTAGAGTATATTGCTGCATAGGAAGATCGCCAGGATGGGGCCTTGACTAGGAGATATAAATCTAATCAGTACAAAACCCAGTTCATAGTGCTGTGAAGCAATTAATTTTAATCTGACATCCATACGTTTGCATAAGAGTATCAGAAATGTCATAGTAAGCAGATGTTTTAGTTAATGGAAAACTCTTCATTTGCCAGTCATTTGTGTAACTTACACAGCTGCTCCCTGCTCTTGTTTTCAGAACTCTCTATGAAACGGCTATGCGTGTTTTGGATGAAATATTAAGTCCTTGACCATGTAACTATTTATATAAACTAAGGAAACAGTGAAGAAGATGAATACACCCCTTCCAGAGAGCCAAATGACATAACTGTGCAGTGTTTTGCCTTGAGTGGGAAAACCATGCCGCTTTGCTTTGTGCTTCCTTGTCATGGGACTGCTTCCATAGGTAATCTTTAAAGACAAAATCAAATTGTACATTCATTTTTGTAAGAATTGTGAAGAAACACTTTTAAATGCTAAAGTATTTTTTGTACATTGCTTTAAATATGGCTTAGATCCTTGAGTTATCTTTTGTATATATTTAAAAAAAAGCTCTTTTGAATGGCATCCAGATCTTTACATTAAATCACTATGCAAACATCGGTCGATTCACATGAGGCATGCTTGATCAGCACCAAAATCTTTCACCGAATGTAACTGTTAAGTAAGAAATGTCTTAACTTAATTTTTAATATGGTATTTCACATACCGTTATTGAATACCGGGTAATATTTTCTGAAAGGTAATGCAATCACCAGTATAGATGGTCCTACTGACTTATTCTGATAGCATATTTATGACATTCTGAATCTTTAAAAAGGTTTCTGTAATAGAGTCTCCCCCAGCTACTGCATGCACACAGTCACAGGTTTACATCTTCACATGCCAGTGCAAATATTCCATTTGTCTTAGTTGGCAAATGATGCCTCTTTGTCTACAATAGGAGTGGGGAATTTGTGGCTTTCCAGATGATGTTGAACTATTACTCCCATCTGCCCAAACCAGCATGGCCAATGGTCAAAAAGTTGTCATCCAACAACATTTGGAGAGCCATAGTTTTCCCATCTCTGGTCTGTGGCCTTGTAGGCAGAAGCAGATACCAATCTAGCAAAAGGACACCCACAAAGAAACATCTCCCTTGTAGTCATTCTATTTCTCTTTTGCCCCACATTCCAGCAGGCTTCTTATGAGACCAGATCTAGTCTACTGGGAATCAATTTTGTCTGCAATGGAATTAATGTTGCTGTAGTTTCAAGATTGGGGAAAAGCAGAAGTCCCCCCCCCCCGCAAAGCAGGTTGCTTACCTGTAACTGGGGGCCTTCCATTGGCCATCTGGGCCTGTGCAGAGTACATTTTAGGAATGTTGGGGGTGTGATGTGGAGTGAGTGCCTTCCTCCTTCGGCCTGTGTTTACTGCTGCAAGAAAAGCTTAATTAGGAATCGTCTTTAGGGACTGTCTCCTTAGCAAGTTCTGTCATCATTTCTCATACATTCTGGGAGCTCTTTAAGTTCTAGCAAATACAGCATGCATTTTATTTCTTTGGTTTCCTTTCCATCCCTGCACCTACATCACAGTTGCTGTTTTTCAAAAAGTGCTGTCACTTTTTGAAATTACCTCTCTGTTTTCTGGAGAGAAAGCAGAAAGTTGATTCATGCACTCACTGACAGCCACAAAAGAGCCATAAAAAGAACATGCAAAAAAAAAATACCTAACATTAAAAGGTGTAACAAGTTCCTCCAGCCTTTCCTTGGAACTTTGTTTCTTGCCATTCTCTGAATTCTTTTCTTATCCTGCCGTATCTCATTGATGAAAGGTGCTACCCCAAACGAACTGGATTGTTCCTAATGATATCCCATTGGAATGGTTCTACTTGCTTTTCCAACTCCTCAATGCAACAGTTACTTTAATACAAACCCAAGCTGGGCATTTAGCATCCTGAAGCACATCAATTTGGGACAGACCCTTAATGAACTATTGGCCTAGTCTTCAAATTATAATCATTTTCAGTTTATTCTCTTGAGTCTTGTCAAAGACTGGGGGACTAAGGGGAGTTTTGGGTACAATTAGTGTTCTGCGTCACTTCCTAATTTCCAAATAGCTTCTATTCCACATTTCCTATATAGAACATATGAACTATTTACATACAAAGCACCCATAGACGTGACTCAAGACCGTTCCTTTATTATACCCAGTATTGTCTGTTTCTTGCACTGGAAAATTTTAATTTTTTCATTGTTGTCCTATGAGTCTTACTGGGATTTGTCTCCTTCAGCCTTTTGCTGATGCAAACAAAATTTCAGAATTCTGCTACCAACAGAACTGTATCACTAAACTAAAACAAAATAGCTTGAAATTCTTGTCTTGCGTGCAACATGACTCTCCTTCTTGGTTTTGTTCCTTTGAATGACTAATGGAAGCCATTCTGCTTTAAAATGAGTCTATTGTTCATACTGTCAAGAAGGAGCGTTATCTGCAGATTTGTAGGACTAATCACTGTTTCCATGTTCTGAATAGAACACTGGAAAATTTCTCCAGCACTCTTTACTTGAGCTGATGCTAGCAATGATAGGAGGCTTGTTCTAAACATTTGGTTTTTCCGTGGATTTTTTTTTAAACTACAAATGCAAGTATCCTAAGTGATACAGTACAAATGGAAGGGGAAAAAATGAAACACAACTGAACATACTACAGAACACATTTTACAGCTTATTGGGTGGTGGCTATGGCAGAAAATTGATATTACTTCTCTGCCTCCATTGTGCCCATTCAGTGTGATTCAGTTGAACTACTGTGGCCAATTTGGGATCTTCTCCAAGATCAGTTTACAGGAGACATTTGTTGTGAAGCATTTTGTTGTGCTACTCTGCCTCACTGCTGTTTAGAAATATTCCATAGCTAGGTTCTTTGACTCCAGAAATCTCCATACTGCCTGGAAAGCTAATGCTGACGTATGCATGGCAGGAAGATTATGGTTGGTCTTGGCTGCTATATCTGTAAATTAATCCACAAAGAGGTACTCTTCCTAACCATGATTGATAGTATGGGAACTCAGGAATATTCAAATGCCTTTCTCTTCTTGCTTGACCAGTGTTCATTTGCATCTGACCCAAGTTTTCCTCTACTCATGTAAGAGCAATCCCCAGTTTGCTTCCTCACCCTAAGATCTGGCGTATACCAGTGATCCAAGCTTGCTCCACGAAGCAGGAGACGGCGCTCAAGGGTGATTGCATCAACAACCTGAGCCATTTGAATGTTCCAGTTGTTGAGCAGGGCTTTGACAGGAGCGCCAGTCATATCAGCCAGAAAACTCCCCAGAGCTGCCTGGAAATCCGATGGATCCATCAGCCCCTGAGGTCTCCTGCCTCTGTAGAGGGGAAAAGGTGCTGAAATGCCTAAAAGCATTACCATCTCTGGCAGGAATACAGTGGTACCTCGGGTTAAGTACTTAATTCGTTCCAGAGGTCCGTTCTTAACCTGAAACTGTTCTTAACCTGAAGCACCACTTTAGCTAATGGGGCCTGCTGCTGCTGCTGTGCCACCAGAGCATGATTTCTGTTCTCATCCTGAAGCAAAGTACTATTTCTGGGTTAGCAGAGTCTGAAGCGTATGTAACCTGAAGCATATGTAACCCGAGGTACCAATGTACTAGCATAACTTAAAAGCCAGGGCCCTCTGCTCACTCTCACTTCTAGTGGTGGGAAATTTAAATCCTAATGGTATAAGTTGTGCCTCTCCCCACAAGTTAAGAGAAGAGAAAGCTTAAGGTAGGCTAAATTAACAGAAGCTTAACACAAACTCTAATTAACTTTCTTCTCCCAGAAAAGAATAAAACCATCTCCTCTATCCTAGCCAGTAATATGGCAATAGCTGGATTTATTTATGTGTGATCTTTATATCAAGGCCCACTAATTTCTACCATGGTTGAAGAAAAGCAGAAGAATGAGGGTGTCCCAAGCTGATTGTCCACTGTTGGCTGTGGTTCTTGTCTCTAGTGTTATGACTGCAGCATTCTGAGGGCCTTAAAAGCCCCATGGCCAGCTTTATTGCCACATTCAAGTTCACTTCTTCATCTAGATCAAGCTGGTCCAAAGCTGAGCCACACTGGCTGTAACAGGAGTGGCAGGGAAGGGAAATTCCTGTACATCAGAATCACGGGTCCTAGCCACAAAACATCCTGTCTCTGGTAGGTGGGCATTATAACTTAGAAGGTAGTATCTGGCTTTCTTTTCTTTTTATTGTTTTCCCTGCTTGGTTTTTTTATGTTTACCACTTAGAGATGCTAAGGACAAATCAGTATCTAAATGCCTTAGATCCAATGAAATAATATAAGTGATCTGTTTGCTCATCATCTACGGCACATGAGACTGTCAGAATAATCAGAGTTAAGATATAACACATTATTGCAATTTGTGGTTCTAGATGGTCCCTGTTTTGGTGCTAGCTGATTATTGCTTATTGGCAACACCTAAAAACTGTGCTTGGTGTTGTATTTATCAGTGCTCCTCCCCTTTTCTACTATTGGCAGGTAGGTTGGTACTCTGAAAAGATTGCTTGGGGAAATTAATTTTGGCTTTTATATCTTTAATTTCTTCAGAGCTTGCTTTCAGTTCCCTTATCTCATTCAGCAGAGGGTTATACTTTCCCATGAACTTGAGCAGGGAGCCGCTGCAGCAGTTTTTCCCCTGCCACAACACACATTCTTTTTTCCTATTTCTGCTGTGTCTCTATTTCATCACTGACAACTGCGTTTCCTTTTTTCAAACACAATATCAGTTATCCTTTTATATAAGGCTGTAACATAAGTCAAATATTAACTCTGTAGTCCTTTAAGGATGGAATGGAGCAGAACGTTTTGTCTGGTGGGATCATACATTAGGCTTGAGGTAAACAGGACTTTTTTCCTCGGGTCCAGCTCTCTAATTAAGAAATCTTGGAGACTCTCTTGAGGTTCTTGTACTACTTTTGACAGTTGTTAAGTAGAGCTCAGTTGCATCCTTTTCCTGATGATAGGATCATAAAATGTGTCTTGGTTTTATTACGTTAAAATCCTTTTTTATCTCCAGATAATCCCTCAAGTCGAGTTAAGGATAAATTGCCTAGATTGCAAACTTTATGATGTTTGTCTCACTGTTCTCCTTTTTTTAAACTCATACTGATGAGTCAAGCTTCTGAAACTCAGCCTGTCTGGCTAGTTATCTTAACTTCTCTCCTTTGGATTAATTTCACTCCCATAGTTTTCTGTCCACCATTTTCCTATCTCTTTCATCCTTTCCTCTTTCTTCATATAGCACTTCTGTGTTGGCTACAGCACTGATGTCTGCAATCTTTTCTTTCACTTGCTGTGTAATGTAGTCAGAACCTCAATCTCTTAACTCTCTTTGGAATCGCTACCAAAAGGGCCCCATCTCTCATACCCATCAGTCTATTAGATTGCTGCAGGACCGCAAACAGGGGTTCTGAGGCTGACCTTAAGGCCTGCACAGATTCATATGGGTAGAGGTGGTACTTCAAATAGCCTGGTCCCAGAAAGTTTAGAACTTTAAAGGGCATTAACAGCACAAATAGGCAACAAATACAGCTGTTCCAGCAATAATGCTATATGCTCCAACCACTGGGCCTCCACCAGTATCTGAATAGCTGCATTTTGTACCAGCTGAAGTTTCCATACTGTCTTTAAAGGCTGCCCTTCATAGAACACATAGCAATAACTTAGTCTGGAAACAACCAGGGCCTGTGTAACTGAGGCACAGACAGCTATATCTCTCTGTAAACCAGAGATGAAGAACGGGGAAGCACTCTAAATGTTGTCTGACTACAGCTCTTATCATCCCTGTCCCTTGACCATGCTGGCTGGGGCTGATGGGAGTACTAAGCCAACAAGTATCTAGAGGGCCACAGGTTCTCCACCCATACCCTAAACTTTCTAGATCATAAAGGCAAGTCATGCTAAAACTGATCTCCATGCTTCTGAAGTCTGATTTCTCTAGAGAGGAGGCCATCTAACAAAAGAAATTTCCGTGCATGTTAATTCCTGAAGGCTTTTTGTTAATATTGGCTCATCTCAAAATGTGCTGATGTAAACACTAAACAGATGCTTAGGTCTTCAGTTAACTCTCACTAAGCATTAGCATTTTCACTTAACCACACGCCTTATTTCCAGCTATTCTCCCAGGTAATCGCTAACTGCAGTTCAGTCTGAGACTTAAAATGCAACTCCCTTTCAAAGCTCCTTTCCAACTGCTCTTCTTTGGCAACATGTAAAAGCCATTATCATTTAGCTATGGCCTAGGGGATAAAATAGCACCTCACAAGCTACTCGTCATCACTAAAAATCAATATTGTTTATATCTCACTGAGGCTCAATCTAGAAGAATCTCAATCTCCCATTTTCTCCCCCTTGGTAAACTGCAACTATTTGGCAAAATTACACAGGAATATGCTTGAATGCTTAAGGTGGGGGCGGGTGAGTGGGGGGAATAATAAATTTACCTCTGCTGTGAGTTGAGCAGGATATTAACATCTGCTGGCTTCCTCTCCAAGTATTGTAGAAAATCTTCTGAACCCACTGCCGGTGTTATGAAAACATTTCTGCAATCTTTTCCTTTCAGGAAGATGAATGCATTCATCTTAATTTGTGGCACCACTCCTAGAGTTAGAGTTAAAATGCATTTTATATTCCTCTGTGTTTCATTATGGTGATAAGTCCCAAGAAGCCCATCCACACTTTGAACTACTGGGCAAGATGCAGAATTTCTAGATAGAGGCCATGGACTGTGTTGGAACAGCAACACAGGTGAGGTGCCTCTACAGAGGAGGAAGATCACCCATTGCAGGAGAGGAACCCTTGGAAGAACATGGTGCACAGAAGCAAGGCTATCGGGAGCCTTGCTGTGTCACTGGAGCTGCAAAATGGATCCCAGGCCCTCATCTTGGACACTATTTCTGGGCTAAAGGAGCTAGGACAGCAGTTGTCAACCTCAAGACACACCGAGGTGGCTGTGGAGTGCGCAGAATGATTCCTGCCACCTCCCACAGGAGGAAGAGATGGGAGGAGATGGACGAATAGTTTTCCATTCTTGACCTAAGCCCTTCAGATCCAAGGCTACTGGCAGTGGATGAGTATTCTGATAACCTGCTTGCTACCTACCAAGGAAATGATCTCAGAAAAAGGAGAATTGCAGTTTGAAAAAAAGCAATTTGAGATGAAGGAGTAGGAAGTTCTGAAGCCATAAGACTCCTGCTTTTGTAACCTATCTTAATAATATCTTGATAAGTTCATTATGTTGGCCTGAATGCAGGGATTGGAAGAAATATGTCCAGGTTAGAGGTCCCAAACTCCTACCCTGCCAGTGATCTAGTTTCTGATTCTGGACCAGAGGAGCAAGAACAGCAGTTGCAGACCTCAGAACACACTGAGGTGGTTTGTAAGGTATTGTGTACAAAACAATTACTGCCAGAAGGAAGAGACGTCTGGTGGTGGTAGGTGACTCCCTACTGAGGGGGACAAAAGCAGCAGTGGGCAGGGGTAACAGGGGGTCCCAGGAGGTGTGCTGTCTTCCAGGAGCAAAGATTCATGATGTGACAGAGAACTTGCCGTGCCTTATAAAGCCCACTGACCACAAACCCTTCCTTTTGATTCGTGTGGGTATAAACGATACTGCCAGACACAATCTTTAACATATAGCAAGTGACTCTGGGCAGGATGCTGAAGGGCCTTGGGGCATCATTCCTTCCTGTTGAAGGTTGTGGCCCAGGAAGAGAGAGAAATACTGAAAGTAAACCACTGGGTGTCATCAGGAAGTTTTTGGCTTTGAACATGAACTCTGCTTCCTTCAGGAAGGTCTTCTGGCAAGAGATGGGGTCCCTTCCAACTACAATTCTATTATTCTATTCTAAGATTAGGTAAAGGGTAAAGGGACCCCTGACCATTAGGTCCAGTCGCGGACGACTCTGGGGTTGCGGCGCTCATCTCGCTTTACTGGCCGGGGGAGCTGGCATACAGCTTCCAGGTCATGTGGTCAGAATGAATAAGCCGCTTCTAGCGAACCAGAGCAGCGCACGGAAACACCATTTACCTTCCCGTTGAGCAGTACCAATTTATCAACTTGCACTTTGGCGTGCTTTCGAACTTCTAGGTTGGCAGGAGCTGGGACTGAGCAACGGTTTAACCCACAGCGCCACCCGTGTCCCTAACATATTAGTGCATATCTGTGACTTAGTCAATATTCTTTTCTCTTTTTTTGAGTGGTAGCAATATACCACATTATTATATTATATTATATTATATTATATTATATTATATTACTAATTATGCAAATAAATTTGTAATATACAGTTATTGACTCACACTTGCATGCATGAAAGGGTTAACAAGCTCAGGATGCCAGTGGGGGTGGAGCTTAGCAGGCTCCCTGTAGCATTTTTTTCCTTCCTCCCAGTGTCTTCCTCTTCATGCTTCCTGGAAGAAGGATCCACGCAGAACTAATTCTACTTTTGTCTCCATCCTCCTCACTGATGTTCTACAAAGGCTGCTGACAGGTGGCCACCACTCCTTGAACTGGTTGTAAATAAGAAGGCAAGCTGATGGGGACAGACAGATTTGTGGGGCCGTCCCCCATTTTCCCTAACAGCAGCCTCCACTGCCTAAAGGTGACTGAAAGCATGTCCCATATAGACCTGCCAACCAAAGAACACAGTGGTCTTGCCAGGTGAAGTTGGTGCAAAGTGTTCCTGAGGTCACATGCGTAGCAATTAATCCTGGATCATCCTGAGGCCATTAGCCTGAATTATGAGGGAAGACTAAACCAGCAAAGGTGGATATGAATTCCACTCACAATAGTTATCTTCATGCTGGCAAGCACATCTGCATTAGCAAGCAAGACGGGTGGAAAACAATCCCAAATAAGAGTTCAGTCAGCCCCGTACACTTTGACTCCATTCTTAAAGATGGTTATCATCAGTGCTGTTCCAAAATCTGTCATCCAGTTTGTCCTATGAAAGAGGCTTCCATTTTTCTGTCTTTCTTAGGGCACTTGGGGATTATTATTGTTGCTGTTGTCAATATGGGGTTTGATCTTACCATTGTGAGGAGGCCAAGGGCGGTCTGTGTGTGCCCCCCCCCCCCGTAGATATTTCTCCAGCACCCTGCAGCCTCCCTGGGTGCCTGCACTTCCTAAAACACCTAATGGGAGAAGTGACCCCATGATATCTTCCCCAAGGCTTCAATTGATATTTTGGCACTCGGGAAGTTCCAAAGCCTAATTAGAGGGCAATGTCATGTTACACATAACTGCAACTGCAAGATGAGAAGTAATGAAAAAATATACAAATGAAAAAAATCAGCTCTGGTGTTCAGGTCCTGCTTGCAGTTGGCCACTGTGGGAACTGGATTATGTTCAGATCATAACAAGAAGCTGACCAAATAAAAGTATTGCAAAATAAAGGGATGTATATTGCTCATCTTCCCCCATCCCACAAATTAGCCAAAGTTAGCACATGGGCATAGTTGGTGGGTGAAACAAGTACTGTTGCTTTCTGCAAGAGATCAGCTGGGTTTACTTTGCCAACAAGTATACTGCGAAATCTGTGGTCAAATAGCCCCACCCAGGTTCTATATAGACATTCTAATATCTTTGTATACATACCCTGTGAACCCTGGATCTTCTCTACACCCTGTAAACATACAAATGCAAATTAAGGAGTGGCGCTTGCTTCCTTTTAGAAGGAAGGAAATTGAAGCAGAACATAAGTGTACCAATGTGATCTTACTAGGAGTTTCTACTAGAAAACAGACACCTGCTCCATCTATTGTTATATTAATAAATTTGTATACTACCCTTTATCTGTAGACTTCAGGGCGGTTCACAATCTAAAAATACAAGACGAAGAAACATCATAAAAGCAAGAACAAAAACCAATACCGCCTCCAGCCCCTCCCCCAACACATTTAAAAGGGCATTGGATGTCAAGCAGCCAAAGGCCTGATTAAAAAGGAACACTTTCACACGGCGCCTTAAAGGTGTATAATGAAGGTGGCATCTGAACCTCCCTGGGGAAGGCATTCCACAAATGGGGAGCTATTGCAGAAAGGGCTCATTCTTGTGTTGCCATCCTCTGGACCTCTTGAAGAGGTACACAGAGAAGGGCCTCAGATGATGATCTTGGGGTCTCCGTAGGTTCATATGAAGAGAGGAAGTTCTTGAGGTATTGCGATCTTGAGCCATTTAAGGCTTTGTAGGTCAAAACCAGCACTTTGAATTGGGCCTGGAAATGAATTGGCAGCCAGTGCAAGCAATGCATACGTAAACATAATAAAGGTATCTATTTTAAGGTTTCTGTAGCTGTTGTTTTTGCCATAGTTCTGTTACAATCACTTGCTATTCAATAACACTTTGATTTACTGCTATGATTCCCTCCCACCACCACCTTTGAATGAACTATATATCTGTGTGGTTTCTTTTGTTTTGCATTGCCTCTCTTTAAATAAAAATCCTTCCACATTCTCTAATTGATTGTATTCAGCGCATAAGTGGTCCAAACCAATGCCAATATTGATTTTAGTCTCTTTTTTTGCTGTCAGTTGCAGAAAAAACAACAATAACTGCTCAGTGGTAAGCTTTGATATCAAAGTTTTGTTCATCTATTCTAGTAGTTCACACTCCATTAAAAAATACTTGTAAATCATAACTGACACATGTAAGCTTTAATTTTCTCCCCATGGTAGAAGCTTTTGAAGCAGATGCAGAAGATTTCCTGTTGTTCTAAATGTATTCCTTTACTAACCTCGTCTTTAAATAGCTTGCATAAACCAAGGCTGCCATCAGGCAGTAGAAAACCCTATGCTACATGTGTGTTGACTCATTTGCATTCCTGGTACAGGCATGGAGACAGTGCACATGACCGAACTGATGTATATGCTAACACGTAAACACAAAAAGAGCCCTGCTACTAGGTAAGACCAAAGGCCTTTCTGGTCCAACATTCTGTTCCCACACTGGCCAACCAAATGCCTATGGAGAGCCCAGATAGGATATGAGTGCAATAGCCACTTTCCTCTGTTGTTGCCCAGAAGCTGGTACTCAGAGCCATGCCATCTCTGATCCTGAAAGCAGAATGTAGCCATCATCACTAGTAGCCATTAATAGTCACTTCCCTCCACATTTTGTTGCAGCAAATTCCATTGTTTAACCATGTGTCTGAAGTGGTACTTTTGTCCGTCTTGAATCCCCCACACTTTAGCTTCATTTGAAAGGGAGAAAAAAGCCTCTACCCACTTTCTCCTAAAGTAAACGGGTTCCATGGCACCTGTCATGTGGAGAACTCACTTGGATAGGCTTTATAAATACATGTTGCTCCCCTATGCTAGAGTCATTGAACTACTTTCAATACTGACTCTTCTGAATAGCAGCAGCTCTCGCTAAGGTATCAGATGATATTTTTCAGCTCTAGGGATTGTGCTAAGGTTCAAACCTGGAGCCTTCAGAATGGGCCCATCTGTAACACTATGATGGGTGCGTTGTTTTCAAAAACAAAAAAAATGTGAGTGGGTAGTTTGGGGATTGTGACACCTTCCTCTTGCTAAGTTTCCCATTGTTAGAGTGAAAATGGGAGTTTGGGGTACCAGCTGACTATATAAAAGATTCCCCATCTTTGAGGGGATAGGATAGAGGATTTAAAATTGTTCCTAATGTGTTTTGTATCATCAGTGTTGATAAAAATGTTGCATTTTTATTTACATTGCCTTAACAGTGCAGTTTGGTAACTTGCAAACAACAGAAACTACATTTAATTTCTAATATATTTTGATAAATGGTAACTAATGATAATGATAAATACCTTGTCTTGTCACTTTCTGCCATATGTTATTGTCTTAGTCAGAGTTATGTTTTTCATTCCATGTAAATTCAATACGGTCATTTTCCCAGGGTTTCTTTTTTAAAAAACTACATACTTTCTTTCCAGCCATATGGCTTGCACAGCCCATGAGAATTCAACAATTTAACTTTCAGCAGCTCCATTTTTCATCATGTCCTTTCCGTATTGCCTATCTTTGCATTTTTGTTTGTTTCTACTTCAGTTTAGCCATCTGAAGTTACATATCTTGCAGTAGCGAACTTTCTTCAAACCATAATTCTTTTAAAGCAAACTCATAGCTTAGAATAAGTGCTTTACATAAACCTTACCATGTTTTGCAATAAAAATATTCAAAACTGGTGGTGTCCACTACAGGCTGCTTAAACAGTGAATGGACTTTTGTTTACTGATCTTCTGTGTTGTCCTGCTCCAACCAAGTTCTACTCAGAGTAGGGCCATCAAAACAAATGGACCTTAGTGACATCCCATTCCAATAGGTTTACTCTGAGTGTGACTAATATTCACTACAATCTTACAGTCAGGCATTTTATGCATGGCTAAAACCAAAAAGTGGGGAGTAGCCTCACTCCTTGCTGGCCATGTACACAGTGTGCATGTGCAAGGAAGGAGTGTTCACACATACATCAGTATATATGAAGGCTCCCTCCCTGAAGACATCCATACTATATACATGGGATGCTATGGGGCAGGACTAGTCGACATATGAGTGCACTCCACCCCTGCCCTAATCTTACCCCTGCAACTAATGCTGGAATAGGACTTTGTGTTAAAGAATTAAAGAACAAGTACTCTAAACCAGAAAGGGATGAGCCAATATTGAATACTGGGGAGAATGGACCCCCCAACAACAAGACACTACCACAAATTCAGAAGTGCATAATAATTTGTCCAAAGATAAGGATTGATCCTGGGAATGCAGGTTGGCCATAAATGGACTGGTTAGGTCAAAATCAACAATGTTGTGTGGTTTTCACTGCAATAATGTGGAGTTAACATAGGCAATCCAGAGGGCAAAGTGCAAATATTTTCCTTTAATAAGTCCAGGCAAAATGATAACTATAGATGAATAACCACCCAGTGCTTAATCAGAGGGAACAGTCACACTTTAATATTTTGCTGTTATCAACAGGAGCGACATTACCTGTGGTTCTCCAGTTTTTCAGACACGGTAATTAACTCGAGATGCTAATTGGAGACTGAGCCTAAGATCTATGGCATGCAACCTCTGCATGCACCGCAGATGTTCTATCACTAAGTTACGGCTATCAAACGCATTTCACTGTGTTACACAATAAGTAACCACAACAGATCCTCCCTCTACCTTAGCTGCAGGAGAAGGTCTTCCAAGTCAGCAGAGCTGACCCTACTCAACAGAGCAGCCGGAGGCAGCAAATGCTGTGTGTGCAATGCACTCTATCCCTGTCCCCTATACCCTCAGGTGCTGTTGGTGAAGTTGCATTCAGTTCTGCGCATGGAAGCCGCGCGTGCCTGTGGAGATGCCATCTGACCCTTTGCCTCGGGCACCAAAATGCCTTGGGCCAGCCCTGCAAGCCAAAAAGGTGTGCGGGTTTCAAGAGCAGAAGAAACGCCTTTCTGCAAGAGAGCACAGCTTCATGAGGGATGCCCAGCTGCACAGGCAGGCAGCCCTCCTCAGAGATGCATTTGGGCAGGTGCAACTTGTCATGCTCCACTTCCTGCTTGCATCCTCCTCTCCCACACAAAGCTATTATTAAAGGCACACGAGCCCTCTCCTCCTTGGCAGCGAGGCCACCCCCCCCTCCAGTGAGCCAGCCTGCCACTGAGAAAACGCCCCCAGGCGAACTACTACTAGCCTCCTGGGCCCTGCCTGCCAATCTCACCCCAAGCATTTAAAAAAGGAGGAGAGCTCCCCTTTGCAAGCACCCACACCCACCCCAACACCTGGTGTCCAGAGAGCACCTTTGGAGCAGGAAACAGCTGGGCTTCCATTTTGGACCCTGACCTCTTCTCCTTAGCCGGATTTGGTCGGCCAGTCCCTCTACCTGTCGGGAAGTTAAGCCTTGGAGAGTGGGAGGGAGGAAAGAGATGGAAGGGGTGTTGAGGAGGAAGAGGAAGAAGAAGGGCCAGCGGGCGCGCTTGGCCCGCCTCAGTTGAGGGAAGGCTGTGGAGCTTACAGCGCGAGCCAGTCCTGCGCGAGCAGCAGCAGCAGCAGCAACGCGTCGAAAGAGCTGCGCGAAGAGAGCAGCAGTAGCAGCGGCAGGCAGTTCATTGCGAGGAGGAGGAGGAGGCGCCTGGCGCTGCCGGGCGAGGAAGAAGCGAGGCAGGGAGGGGCCGCCTGGCTGGCTGAGGCTGGCGAGCCGAGTGGACGGCGCTGGTCGCTGTCCTGGGTGTTGAAGGGAGCCCGCCGGGGAGCGCCTGCAGCCTGGCCCCGGAGCCGAGGTGGCATGGACTGAGCCGCTGCGAGGGGACAGGAGGACGAGGCGGGCCGGGCAAGCAGGCAGCAGGCAGGCGCTTGCCATGGGCCACGCATGATGGGGTCGCCCGGCACCTCCAGCCTCGCGTTCCGCCTGCTGCACCAGCTGCTCCTGGTCCTCGTCGTCGCCCGGCACCGAGGCGGAGCCGCCGCCGCCGCCGCCAGCGCCGCTGGAGCAGAGGCCAAATTCGGTGAGTGGAGAGCTGGGCTGCAAGGGAAGGAGAGGCGCGCGGCGGAGGACGCGCAGGGCAGGAGGCGCCGCCGCAGGAGGGAGGAGAGGGCGGGGAAGGGGAGAGGCTGCCCGCCGGGCCAGGGCAGGTGAGCCAGGGCCGCCCGCGGGCGGGAAAAGTGGCGACGCCGACGCCACCCCTCGAGCCTCTGAGGCGCAACTTGTGAGGAGGGCGAAAGGGCGCGGGGATCCTTCCCTGGCTAGCGCAGGAAACCCTGCCCTCCAGGGGCCTGCCTCTGTCCCCGCGGCCGAAATCCCTCTCCTGAGGAGACCTTCTGTTTCCCTCCACACACCCCTCAGTCGACACGTATTAATTCCTCCCCTCACATATTCTTACTGAGGTGCGCAACACCTGCTATCCGCGCGTGCGTGTGTATCCAATTAATTTAATTTCACAGCTCTTGTATACCGCTTGGTCAGTGACAGAAACCCTCAAAAGCGGTTTCTACGCGCGTGTGTAGATACACCCACACTTACATGCGTGTATTTCAAGTCCCCTGTTAGCAGATGTTTGGGTCAGCCCTTGCGCACCTGTGTGTTTTTACCTGCCCCCCTCCTCCCTCAGGTGTTCCCATTGCCACCCAGTTGAACCTCACTGACTCACCCCTTGCAGGGCTTGAGGGGAAGCCGCTAATACTTGGCAGACCCCCATTCCTCCATGTTACCCCACCCCCAATATACTGTCCCCATGGACAGCTGCTGCTCTGCTCAGAACCAAGAGGTCTCTTTCACAAATCATCCTCTTACAAGTTATACTTTGTGAAGTCTATGGCACTAGCAAAGCAACTGCATTTCCACTTGTGGCCTCCACACGCTCCATATGCACCTTATGACAGGGCCATCTCCAAGGGCTGCCCCAGTTACTTCAAGAATGTTCATTTCTTCTACAACCCACCCTGCTCTCTTAATGTTCCTTGCTAGGCCCATCCAAAGTTAGATAACCAACTCATTGGCCTCCTCAGTGCACGCCACTGATATTTCCCCCATTTGAAACATCTCACCTACTTCCCAGTGAAGCCTGGTGGTGGTGTTTTTCCAAAATTCTACATTGTTGTGAAGTGCCCTGGGATTTCTGGGTGAAAGGCAGTATACAAATTTAAGAAACAGCAGCAGCAATAATAATAATAATGCTAAATTCAACTCACTGAATCAAGAAGTTCCATTAGTCACATGTACTAGAGTTGATCACCCAACTGTTGTTGATCATTTCATAAACCTTCATAGACAATTTCTTACTGGAGAGTCACACATTCCCTTGGCCTTCGACTTTTGCTCTTGCCCTTCAACTTTTTTACCCACCTAGCTTATTTCTCTTCTTCAATTCCACCCACCCCCCAGCAATATTCAGATGGACCATTTCCCTTTCTCACCTAATTAATTCAGGTAAAGTCGTTTATAGGTCAGACTCCCTAGGCAAATTGATCCTCACTATATACCTATCAAACTATCATCTCGTTGAACATGCTGGCCAAAGATGGAGTTCTTTTTATTGATATTACCTTTTTGTAGTTGTAAGCAATCCTTCTATATCAGATACACTGAATATATATTCCTTACCAATAAACACTCCAAATGAAGGAAATTTTCAATATAATTTTGTAGTCATTCTTCAAAACCTTTCCCCCCTTTTAAGAGATATCCTCCCAACTTAACTAATGTTACTGTTAATCCTCTAAAACTTGCACCATATCACTCTTTTCCTGTTTAATGCTTCCTGATATCTGAGCTCCACATATTAAAAGTATTCCCGTTATAATTGTAGTGTACAGTGGTATTCTGAAACTAAAGTGAATTCTAACTCTATAAGCCCATTTATTTTGCCAATAACAATATAGTGCAGATTTCAGTTGCAAACTCTCCCAAACAATGACATGCTGACAGGATTATTGTTACAAACTTCCTGTGATGAAAACAAAAACTTGTCTTTCGGCACCTTAAAGTCCTACATATTTATAAGCTTTCAATCTTCATCACAATCCGTCTTGTAGCCTTTAAAGTACAATAATAATAGCTTTTACCATAAAAGCTAGCTTTTCTATCCCTCTAGAATTTGTTCCCTTATTAGCTGATTCCCTATGAACACATTTTATCATTGAAATTCCATATTCTCACTGGAGTCACACAGATACCTAGAGATACATTAAAGAAAGCTAGACTTTGAAAATGACATATTAAGTCACATACTGAGAATCTGACTCAGTGCCATTAATCTGTTCACCCCAAGCTTACTTTATATTGGGGGGGGGGGGAATCATTTTTACTGAGAAGCCACCTGAGACCCTGCAGTGTTACAATGACCTATATAGGCCATTTCAGCCTCATCTTTGCTATTATTTTTGTGAGAGAACAGGTTGCCTCAGCTTGTGTCCTTGTAGAGCTTGGCACTTACTGACTGACTAGAGCAGGTAAAAGAATCATCAGCCTTACATTAGTCTCTGTTAAAAGCTCTCTGTTAGTAAGAGCAAATTAATAGAACCTATGTTTCCATGCTTGCTTCCCAGCTGAAAGGGTCATGGGATTAAGCTGATAATATTTGCAGGAGTCTGCACACTGAGATTAAAATAATAATGTGTTCCATATGTTAAAAGATGTGGACAGGTGTTTAAAGGAAACTGGATTGGAGGTAGCAGTACTAACAATTATAAATGGGAGAGAAAAACCATTCCCATATCTTGTTAAGGGATGCACTTGTCCAGAGTAAACGCTACCTGTTATTTATAAACCGAAATCCACCCTTTCACTGCTCCTTAACACATTTATGCATTTGCCTCATAATGGTGCTAAGCATGCATTGCAAATAATTTGGGAAGCACAGGAAGGATAACACAAAATCAGTACGTGATTTCCCCCAGATGGTTTTCGAAAGGTCAGCCTGCGCACTCTAGATTGATTTATGCAAGCACTAAAGTCAATTTAAAGAACAAACCTGCCCTTGAATTAAAAAGCAAACTCAGAACTAGTTAGGCAACCTTGGGGGCAATCATAAATGGAGCCCACTCCTTTTTAAAACAGGGAAGTAATTTGAAATCCCAGCAGTGTGTTTGAAAAGAAGAAAGAACCAGGAAAACAAGCACTTTGCTGTGATTTAAAAGTATTTCACTATTTTAAAAAGGAGTGGGCTCCATTTATGACTGTGCTTAACTAATTCTGAGTTTGTCATGCTGTGGTGGAAATAGTTTTAAAATATTATTTTAAGAGATTATAGAACATTATCACTAGAACATGGACAAAATCGGCACCAGGGTCTTTTTCTCTGTTAATAAAGTGTTGAAAATGAGAGAAATATAGTGGTGCCAAGAAGTGCTTCTACCTTGAAAATAAATATCTTTCTGAAACATCTGACTGAATATAACCAAAGTAAACGCCACCACATTTGATGAGCAGAAAACAGATGCCTTGCCTTCAAACTATCAAGTTTATGTTGTTGTTTTTCCATTTTCTTGTTTCAAAATATCTCTTGGAACTGAATGTTGAATTTTTAATGCGTTCAGACATGCATAAGTAACTACTTATTATACCAGCAAACATATTATTTGTTTTTATAGTGCCGTTGGTGCATACGATTCTTTATACAGCAACATTTTGTTCATTTGGAATATTTAGGACCTGGGTTTTCCATCTGAAAAATGTTCCCAGAGTGACTAAGAATTATTTTTTTTTTTAAAAAAAAGCAACATCAAACAGATTTTAAAAAGCAAAATAAATCCTTAAAGCTAAAAGCTGGAATAAATCCAAAATGGAATAAAAATAACAAGACAGACTACCTAAAAGGCCTGGGTAAGTAAAGTCCTTACTTCAGGTTGATGCCAGGCAAGGTTTTCCTAGGGAGAATATTCAAAAGATGGGGTGCCACAACTGAAAAGACCCTAAATGTGGGTTACTATCTTAATATTTGGGTATGCTTTATCTTAAGTATAAAAAAGTGTCACTGGCTCAAAGAACATGCAATCTACAATTTAATATTGGAAGAAGAAAGCAACAGAGAAAAGTATGGAGGATAGGGGGAGTCAGGTGGGATGAACAGGTACTAATGTAGTGACATGTGTTTTCAGTTGGGGGTGATGACTAAAGGATAATGATGAAAGGAGGACTTGAAGGGAGAAAGAGAGAAAAATGATGCTATCAAGAAGTTCTGGGAGACAGTTCTCTAGGTATGAGGAAAGAAAGTGAGAAAGGGTGGAACTTCCAGGAACCAAAAGTATTTGGTACCGCTGAAGATGGTAGAAGCAAGGACCACCGTAATGGATTTTGCTGTCCACTTAGATGGCTTTAAAATAGGATGATACAAATTCATGGAGGATTGGACTATCAGTGGTCAGTGGCGTAGCGTGGGGGTGCAGGGGGGGCCGGCTGCACCGGGCGCAACATCTGGGGGTTAGGGTTAGGGGGCGCAAATCCACGGGTTAGGGGGCGCAAATTACTTGCCTTGCCCCGGGTGCTGACAACCCACGCTACGCCACTGTCAGTGGTTGATGGTTATCATGGTAATACCATTTCCACTGCCATAGGTGATATGCTTCTGAACCACCAGTAACAGGGGGAACACAAATGAGAGAAGGCTATTGTGCTCATTTCCTGTTTGAGGCATTTCCGTAGGTATCTGTGAGAGCAAAATGCTGGTTCTACATGGTGCCCTCTTCAAAGGCTGGGAAGGTTCTCTGAAGCTTCCCTGAGCACAGCCTTCTCCATAGGAATGATATCTTTCACCAAAGATTGAAGAGCTGCCCTGGACAGGAGTGCCAACTTGGCTCCGCAACCGTGGGTGCCTGGGGACATGGGTGCCATGCAGTGTGCATGGCCCTGGCACCGAAATTTGTGGGTGCCTGGCCCCTTCATGGGAAATTTTGTGGGTGCCCAGGCACCCAGGGAGTTGGGACCTATGGCCCTGGACACGTCTCATTTAAACCTCATTCCCCATTATATAATCGATTCGCAGTTCTATCACATTGAAAGGATAGGGAATAAGGATTCAGCCTGTGCTGGAGGGCGTGTATGTGTTACACTCCCCCTGAAAACTTAGGTTCGCTCCTTGGGTGTACTCCTGGATTAAACCCTGAGTCTTGATGCTTAGGTTTTGGCCAGGAATATGTTTGCACATTGAAAACTAGTGTGCCAGCCACACCTGTTCCTGGAGTTGTCTAATCTGGCCACAGCGATACATGGCAAGAGGAAATAGAAGTTGTAGCTTGCATGAACTGATCTATCCTAATCATGTCATGGCCCAATGCCAAATCCTACAGACAAGGAGGCAAGACTGGACTTAAGATAGCTTCAAGTAAGCAACTTGTTCCAACAGAGTATGGCAGCAAACAGAACTTCCTGAAGCTCCTGCTCTCAGACTCTCTCAGCCTGTGCCCCCCTTATGACTAACTATAGAGTCTTAACGGGCCAACTCTCTGGCCTAAGATGGCCACCCCTCCTCAATTCCCTACTGTACTGGTGAGGTCCTAAGGAAAGATTTTGGCTCCTGAGAGGGAGGTTTGCCTGTGAGGATCCAGGCTCTGGTGAGCTTCTTCTGGAGACTATGTTCCTCAGCCTCGGTTGTTTCCTGATCTTCAGCAGCAGGCTTGGGCCCTGTGTTGCCTAAACTGCAAAATCTGCTGCTTCTGGCTCTGGCTGCTGCTGGACTCTTGAGTCATGACACCTTGATTGTACCAGCTTGGAGCAACAAAAAAAAAGCAGGAAATCTGCCCCTCCCTGCCCCAGTTCCATCCTGGCCAGTATAAGGTGGCAAGGATTTGGATGCAAGTGTCATCCTGTGGCTCCCAGTTGGGTTTTAGGATTGCTTGGCCTGACTACAATCCTATCTCCCCTTAGGGAGCAGCTATGTCCCATTGATCTCAGTGGGACGTGCTTTTGAGTAAACATGTGTAGCTGTGTTATGCAAGTCCATAGTTCCACAATGGCTTGTTAAAGAACACAGTCTCTTCATTCCGCTACTGAACAAATTAGCATTGGCGGTATGTATTAGCTACTAGTTGGCATGACTGAATTGAGCAGAGCCAAGTTACAGTGATCTGGTTCATGTGTTGTCATGGTAAGCCATGCAGGAGTGCGTGAAAATGTGGCCTCCTGGAGAGAAGTTTGCAGCCCCTTTGCTGCTCCGTAGCCCTTTTACTCCTGCGCGCGCTGAGCTAAGCCAAGGTTTGGCTTGGTGTGGCATCCAAACCCAGGCTCATGGTTACGCTCTCTCTTCACTAACCACAAGCTATAGCAAAGCTTTGTTCTTGCACCTAAACTTACCCTCGTAGAACATCGTATCACGTTGAAGAAGTAGAACACCATAATATCTTTTTTTTTAAAAAAAAAATACATTTTTATTAATTTTCCAATATAGTTGTACATTTTTATCCAAATTTTAAAAAATTATCTCTTTTTGGACTTCCTTCAGCTTCCCTGGCAATCATCCGTATTTATCTTTTCCGTACGCATTCCCTTCATTTGTATTGCCATTTGTCTTCCCTCCCCCTTCTATTTCTTTTTAACAAAACATCTCAACTTTTACAGTGCCTCTTGAAACCCCACTAGCGTTGTTTGTACATCACATACATTTTTCAGATATTCTACAAACGTTCCCCAGAACACCATAATATCATGTTGAAATTGTATACTGGGGTGCTATAGAAATTAAAGAGAGAGGATCATACAAGGATAGGCATTAATGTTAGAATATGGACATTCTTAATAAATGGTCACATCCAATTTAATCTTCATGTGGGCCTCCTTTCCCTGACATATCAGAGATCATTGCTAGCTCAACTTGTTGCATGGAAAATTTGCACTCGCTCGCTCAGAAAACCAGCTACAAAAAACAGGGCTGCGTTATGGACAGCGGCAGGAAAGGAGGAAAAAATTCCAGGTGCTAGACGCACTATTTATTCCAGCCTGGTGTTTTTTGGAGGGAAATCCTTGCTCAGGGGCACATTTCTAGCAGCAATTTTTGAATGTAAAGGAGATTATATCACCCGTATTTCTAGCTTGCTTGTTACATTTTGATGTGATATTCTGGTAGCCCCATTAGTGATATGGCTCGATAGCTTGAGTTACCTGAAAATTCATTTATTTTTAATCAAAACATTATCTTTGGCACTTTTTTTTTTGCTATTGCCATCTGCATAAAGTTGCATATATATTATTATATGGTGAGTCCAGCCAGTGGTGGTATGGTAACATCTTTATTCATGGCAGCAATCAAGTAGAAAGACACACAAAAACCCCAACCCTGCTGCTATACATAGGCACCTGGGCTAGGACTACCCAACCCAGGTGAAGCTAATTAAAAGCAATCACTACCTCCCTTAACTAGTGCCTGGCTGCTCTGCTAATATGCTGAGCCTGCAATTCAATACACAACATATATGGTAATTTTTCAGAGTCTTGAAGATGGCATTGCAGAGTTGACATCTGCTTTCGTCTCTGGACAAATTGGTTTGGCAAGTTGTGTTTTTTTAAAAAATATCACCAAGCTTTTATACTGGCAAAGCTGAAACTAGCCTCCAAAAGTAAGATACGTTAATACGTTTCAGCTGACAGTTGTGATGGGAAGCCTTATGGTAACATATCCCTTCTCCAAATTCCTAGGAACATTTCTGATGTGGGCTCTTCAATGTATTTTTAGTACTTGAAAGGATGCTTATCTACAGAAGCACTCATGTAGCTCTTTAAAAAGAGGCTTTCCATTTATTCACAGCAATGCTCTGCTGTTGCAATAACATTTTTTTTAAACTCACCTCTCTAGCATAGAAGTAAAGATCTGACTTTTTTTTTAAGGACCACATAACCTGACTTCCTCTATATCAATGTCACCTGCGAACTTGAAAGCCTCAGATAAAGGAAGGTCCATTGAGCTGCCTAAGCACCAGGGGAATTATGGTCTCACTCCTCCTCTGTGTTCTGGAGGTGAATGTCACCCCCTGCATCCCCCTCAGTTCTTGGAAACCATATTTGTCCTCCCACCCTTCCTTCTGCAAATGGTGGTCAGTGCTCTCAGAGTTAACGCTGCTGCTCATTTGTCCAGCGTGGTCAAGCAGATTCTGCAGAAATAGCTATACAGTTGCACTTGTTTGCATTGGGACACACAATAGTCACAATTCATTGCAATATCAGTTAATGCAATGTTTCAAATATTTTGTCTATCATTGAAGTCTGGTGAACCATTGAAGCCTGGTGGTTGAATCTGGCAAAGCATTACCCGTGGAAGTTTGTACCACAATAAATTTATGGGTCTTTAAACTGCCACAGGACAGAACTTCATAAGCCTTGCTACGAGTGTTTAACGTGGCTAAACCAAAAAAGTCTGGTTTGGATTTGAAATACGTTATTAAATTCATGTAAGTGATAATCTGCAATCAGCCCTGTTTAGGGAAGTTTTTAATGTCTGATGTTTTATTGTATTTTTAATATTTTGTTGGAAGCTGCCTAGAGTGGCTGGGGAAACCCAGTCAGATGGGCAGGGAATGAATGAATGAATAAATAAATAAATAATTTAATGATAATGATAATAATAATGTTTTAGCATGTGCCTGTTGACATGAGCCAAGCCTAAATTCATCTATTTTATAATAAAAGTTTAGATGCATTACATGGACATTCTAACTCATCAAGCAAACAACATTTGCAGGAATGAATCTGCAACAACGAAAAAGAAGACTCAGAAGCTCTGCCCAGGTCTCTGGCATTTGGCATAGGACCGGGTCTGCAACCTTTAAGACAAAAAGAGCCACTTGGACCCGTTTCCGAGGGGAAAAAACTGGGAGCCACAAAACCATTGCGACATTTAAAACAAATATATCTCCAGAGCTGCGATCTGACAGCGGGCGGGAAGGTGACGTCAGGACGGTGCGTGACTAACTCACGCACCGCCCCCATGCGACGTCACAACCAGTACAGTGCCCACCACAGTGGGGAGTGTCGGGGCGCACAATGCGCCTCCTCCCCTTGCTAGTATCCGCCCCGGAGCCACGGCAAAGGTGTAAAAGAGCCACATGCGGCTCCGGAGCCACGGATTGCAGACCCCTGGCATAGGAGAAAGAGAATTTGTCACCAGGAGTTAAAGGAAATGGGTGGGCATCTGAGAATGGTTTTCTATGTAAGGTTTCAATTTTGGTGCAGCGAATTCATGAACGTAAAAGAGGAGGAAAATGAGCTAGTGTTTGGAATAAATACTCAGCAACATATGACACCATTTTTAAAATAGTGGTTTCCTGGGAAATCATTTGTTTTCTCATGCTTACATAGTGCTTACAGTGCAGAAGGTAACTGGAGGCAAATATTTATGGAAATTGTTTGTGCTTGAAGGGATGCATATATAACAAAAGAGGACTTTTCTTCCAATATTTTTAAGGTAAAGAAGGCAAACCTACCACTGCTGTGATTCTTTTGCCTTCGAATATTAGAAAATTAATTTGACATTAATATCCTGTTTTCAGTCATGCACACAAGTTGCAAGTGGTTAAGATGGAAATCCTATACAGTACACACTTATCTCAGAGTAAGTCTTATTGAGGTGACGTCTGAGTAAAAATGTACAGATTTGCACTGTTAGTCTGATTTAAATCAATGGAACTAGATCATAATTATGTGGTGGATTGAAGGGACTGTGGGGAGGGGGGAGGGCACAAACGATAACTTTTATTGAAACGAAGACTGAAGTATTCTGGGTGGTCTTTTTGAAAACAGGATTGTAAGACTTGTGTATGCTTTTGCTACCAGCTACAAATAGTAACTTCTTCCCCAATAAAGCCCGTAAGGTATACATGACTCAAAAGGTAAGTACGAGTCCTCAGAAACTTAAAAACAAAACAAAACACAGCTTAGCTTTCTATTATTATTAAATTTATTTATAAACAAAAACCTGTTTCTGTGGTCAGCAGGAAAAGTAAATTGCCAGAAGTGTTTAATCCTTTCATGAAAACTCAGAACCTGAGCTGCATGTAAATTAAGTCTGCTCATCCTCCCAACCATAATCTCTGAGCTGAAAATATCTCATTGTAAACACCAGCCTTCTGTTTGCCTAATTTTAAAAAAGTGGTTTTTTTATTCTTAATAATTGCAAGTTGTTTTATGAACCCTAACTTTGAGAATGCATTTATGCATACTGACCCAAGGAAGTTTTTGAACAGGGTTGGAGACAGGGTAACTGCTGGATATATATATATATATATATATATATATATATATATATATATATATATTTAAAGGGAGACAACTATTACTTGCTTCTTTGTCCCAGTAACCTTTGATGCAAACAGAACCTAACAGAACCTAATCCTAAAAGCAAAGCAAAGTATAGGAAACTGGTGGAACTGAGCAGTCTTAAATTAGCTGGCATAAGTTACCCCTGTTCCAAACTCTGTTTGCAAGAAGGGCTAAAGCTGCCTGAATAGGACTGAGTAAGGCAGAGACATAACAAAGCTTTAAAACAGAGTTTGACTTGCACCACTCTTTTGACCAGTGTAAGTTCTGCCAGGTTTCCAGTCATGCGACTGAACTGAAGCAGGTTTGGAATAGGAGTAAGCTTTCTTCCTTCACCATCCCACCTCTGCCATGTTCCTATTCATGCCTGTATAAGGGCGTCCATCTTCAGTTCTCTCACCTGAGCCCCAGTTTAGCAGGTTCAGGAGCTTATGCTAGTATATTCCTGGCTGATCCAGGATAAGGGAGCTACACAAGCATTGCCCCTGCTCAACCTATCGCTGGACACCTGGATTCTTGGGACCCTCAGCGAGCTTGCCAGTGAGCTTGCTTCCACCAAATGCTGCTCCTAAACATGGACCCAAGCCGCCAATCCCAGACGCCTCACCAGATGCTGCCACTCCTTCCAGCAGCAACCCTGGGCAAGTAGACCTGGAGGCTCCCTGAGCAGTGCAAGGCCCGTTGAGGAAACAGAAGAAGAAAGATGTACAGCTGGCACCCACCAGCTCCCTCAAGCTGCAGAACATGCCCATCTCCCTTCAGGGCAATGAGGCCTTCAAGCAGGACACGACCCCTTATGTATTCCAGCACCTCTAGACCTCCCCCAGAAAAAGACTGGCAAGCAAAACCTGGGAAGCTTGTTTATGATGGACAACCTGCTGCGGACCTCCCCTAGAGACTCTGAAGCCTGGAGCACAAACCTCAAATCTTTGCCCTGCTCCGGGGTTTCCCTTGACAGCAGGATCAATTCCTTTCCCAGCCCAGATGCCTCCTTTCCTTGCCTTCCCCTTACAAGAGTTGTCAACTGGACCTGGTGGACCCACCCTGCGGTGGCCAGTCCTCCACAATCTCCAGACTCAGCCATTCATGGTTATTTGTTCATGCCCTGGGACCAGCTGCCCACCCTGTGCAGCAGTGGCATGGTGCCCCCTCTGGTAGGCCCTTCCAGGGGCTGTTGACCTTCTCACCCCCAGCAGCACTGCCCTGTTGCTGGTGCTGCCCCCAGCTTACACCTAGGCTGCCAACTAGAACCCTGTGGCAGCTCTCCATCCCACTGCCCCTGTACCCCTTCACCTACTTGACCCCTTCTTTTCTCCCCCTCCTTGCTGTGTCCTTCATCAGCCACCGTCACTCCCACCCTACTGAAGGGACAGGCTGCACCCACTGGAAGGGACTGATCAGGTTCTTCTTTCTGTCCTTAATTTTCAACCATGGTGCTTAGAAAAGTTGGCATTTCATTCTGTATGTATGCCAAGCACTTTATATGAAAATGTGGGGTAAAAATATTTAAATAAAATAAATAAGAGGAGTGGCGAACACTTGGGGACACCCCCAAACTATAAATGTATGCTTTTAGCTGCTTCTATTTGATCAGTTGTTTTTGTCAATGGAGTTTTCTTGGCAGGGATACTGGAGTGGTTTGCCGGTTCCTCCTCCAGGTGGATCACGTTTAGTCAAAACTCTCCACTATGACCTGTCCGTCTTGGGTGGCCCTGCACGGCATAGCTCATAGCTTCTCTTATTCAGGCCCCTTCACCATCACAAGGCAGTGATCCATGAAGGAGTAGAAATGGAGGAGGAATTAAAGAACCTCTTAAGGAGGGTGAAAGAGGAGAGCGCAAAATATGGTCTGAAGCTCAACATCAAAAAAACGAAGATCATGGCCACTGGGCCCATCACCTCCTGGCAAATAGAAGGGGAAGAAATGGAGGCAGTGAGAGATTTTACTTTCTTGGGCTCCTTGATCACTGCAGATAGTGACAGCAGTCAAAAAATTAAAAGACGCCTGCTTCTTGGGAGAAAAGTGATGACAAACCTAGACAGCATCTTAAAAAGCAGAGACATCACCTTGCCAACAAAGGTCCATATAGTTAAAGCTATGGTTTCCCCAGTAGTGATGTATGGAAGTGAGAGCTGGACCATAAAGAAGGCTGATTGCTGAAGAATTGGTGCTTTTGAATTATGGTGCTAGAGGAGACTCTTGAGAGTCCCATGGACTGCAAGGAGATCAAACCTATCCATTCTTAAGGAAATCAGCCCTGAGTGTTCACTGGAAGTCAGATCCTGAAGCTGAGGCTCCAATATTTTGGCCACCTCATGAGAAGAGAAGACTCCCTGGAGATGTTGGGAAAGATTGAGGGCACAAGGAGAAGGGGATGACAGAGGATGAGATGGTTGGACAGTGTTCTCGAAGCTACCAGCATGAGTTTGACCAAACTGCGAGAGGCAGTGGAAGACAGGAGTGCCTGGCATGCTCTGGTCCATGGGGTCACAAAGAGTTGGACATGACTAAACAACAACAATTTTATCTGTAAGCTGCCTTGAGTCTTGGTCTGGAGGAAAGGTGGGATATAAATATAATAATAATACTGACAATAATATTCCGAACTTGTTCATCCTGGTGGATTACTGGTTTGGATTGTGCTGTAAGTCTTCAACTCCTTCCTGCATTGTGAGGGAATTTGGACAGTCATATCTTCGCTTAAGCCTTTCAGCCACACAAGCATTCATTTCACTCTTCCCTTTACACCAGAGAGCAAACACATCAGGAATTCTTTTTATCAACTCTGATTTCTCATCCACAGCTTCAGAACTACGAAGCCAACTTCAAATGATAGATTATTACCCTGGTTTGTTCCAAAGCTCTTAACCGTAGTTTCCATAGGTGTTCTATAAGCTGTTAGCCATAAAACCATGGTTGACAGCTTAGTTATCTTTGCTATGCTGATAATATTCCATTGATCAAATCCTGTTTCATGTATCCATCCTTTCTTTCTCATGTCCCTTTCCCCCTTGAATGCAAGGACTTCTGCAGCTTTTTGTCTCCTTCCACATATGTAAAGAACAATCTAGAGGAACATTCCTTCTCCCAAGGCTTCTGATATTTCTTATCGTCTCCTTTTCCTTCTGTGTCTCTTCTGCTTTTCTTAGTATCTTGCCCATCTTAAATTGTAAGCCTACGGGGGGGGGGTGCCTCTTAAAAATATAATTACTGCACAGCACCCACTGTTTGAGCTGCTTCACAATAACATAATATAATACGACAAGGTCCAGTCCTTTCAGTTAGATGTTGCTCATCTGGCGAAGCAGCCGCTTAAGAGGGTGACACAACATTGCTGTGTTCCCTTAGCAAATTATGTTTTATTTTGATTACATACCTGGCCCTTGTGCCTTAGTTATGTTGCACAAAGGCCTTTTTGTAGTACAGTCAAGCAGCTTCCGTTTGACGGTAGATTGCTATTTCACATGACTTTCCTTAACATTACTGTGCAGGCCCAGTACTAGAAATTGCATCATTTGAGCCGGCCTGCAACTCTGCCACTGCTCCTCTTTCATCTCCCCAGTGCCACCACTCCCACTCTTTTCCTTGCAGTGGCAGCACCACTTCCTCTTCCTCTCCCCTCCCTCTTCCTGTTCCCCCACGCTCACTAAATTAGCAATGGCAATAGCATAGAGAGTGTCTTCTCTTCCACCTTCTCCTCCCTGCCTTGCCTCACTGAGGAGATCCTTCTTAGAACCAGGCATTCTGGGTGAGGTGCCTGTGCTGTCTGCCATTCAGGTCCGCCATGGTGGCTAGAGAGGCTTTTTAAACTTAGAATGATATTGGAATAATTAAAAGCAGCAGGGTTGTTCCCCCCCCCCCCCAGCCAGAACTCACTAGAACTCTGGCAGCTCTGAGGTGGGCACCATTGGCATTCTAAGAGAACAAGGGAGGTGTTCATGGTGAGTTCTGGCACCTTTTTTAAAAAGAAAAATAGCACCGAAAAGCAATAATAATTTTGGGGTTTCCTGAATTGGTTCTTCTCCTTTGTAATACTGTAATACAGTGTTGTGAATGGCAGATGGATGCGGCTTTAAATCACTCATATATAGCTCATCTAGTGGTTAGTAAAAGTAAGGGGGCCCCTGACCATTAGGTCCAGTCGTGGCCGACTCTGGGGTTGCTGCGCTCATCTCGCTTTATTGGCCAAGGGAGCCGGCGTACAGCTTCCAGGTCATGTGGCCAGCATGACTAAGCCGCTACTGGCGAACCAGAGCAGCGCACGGAAACGCCGTTTACCTTCCTGCCAGAGCGGTACCTATTTATCTACTTGCACTTTGATGTTCTTTCGAACTGCTAGGTTGGCAGAAGCAGGGACCGAGCAATGGGAGCTCACCCCGTCTCAGGGATTTGAACCGCTGACCTTCTGATCAGCAGGCCCAAGGCTCTGTGGTTCAACCCACAGCACCACCTGCGTCCCTTTTCATCTAGTGGTTAGTTTTTGTGTAATGACCCAGGCTCACTATTTCATCCCAAATAGTATAATGTCGAGCTCTTCCACAAGAGTAGAGGGCATAAATTGCCCTTCTCACTTTCCTTCAAATAATTGGGTACTGGAATGTTATCATATTGGTGGAATTTATTGGTGGGGTGCTGAATTTATGATTTTCCATGCTTTCCCTTTTTTTGGGGGGGGGGGGAATCCACATTTTGAAAAGCATTGGCAGGATTTGAATAGCTTTCTTCCATAATTGCCTTTGTTTTGGTTGCATAGTAATTGTATTTTGTGTCTGTTCTTGGATAATTATGTAATTGTTCATAATCTCTGTACTGAGAGAAAGACTTTCCTATTATTCATAAAAGGTAATAAGTAGAAATTAAGTTACAGTGTTACAAACTGGGATTTTCAGTATAACGTAAAGGCCCAAATAGCCACTGAAAACGTGCTTCAAATGCTGTAAGCTGAAGCTTTTCTTGAGGATGCCAGTCTGCTAGCAACCAAAATATCTAAATATCTCTTAAGTTCAAAGGCTAAAATAATAGAAATGGAAGGAACTTGAAGACCACCTGTAGGTAAAGCACAATCTTTTATATGCATAAGAATGGCATCATTTCCTTGGACCCAAAGGGCAGCATTCTGTTTTCAGCAATGGCCAAACAGAAGTTTATAAGCAGAGAATAAGCAGAAAAAATAATTTATTGTTGTCTGCGCCAATATCTGCTAACCAGATACTGGTTCTGAAAATGTAAAGATCAGTTTTTTAACTTTATATCCTGCCTTTTTGCTATAATGCACAGGATGTTCTGCAGAAAATTAAATGCTAGCAACATTCAGTGGTAGCTAAAAAAAAGTTTTGCATCACTTTTCAAAGGCAGACCCATATAAAGCATGTTTCAATGTTTCAGTGAGAAGGTGACTGAAGTATGTGTGTCACCATAGCCAGACCTGCCTTCTCAATGAATCAATTCTTCTTCTTTAAAGTCTCCTTGTCACAGTGAGTTGCTGAACATCCAGCAGGAAAGCTGGGTCAAGAAGGACTTGAACACCCGATTCTTCAAAGGAATTGCAGCCGCATCCAAAACAGACTGAAGTGTCATTCCCTGATCTGCATTTCCATTGAACAGGAACACTATATTCAGCAGTTATCCACAGATCCCCCATGAATTTGTCGAATGGCTTTAAAAACATTTTTACTGTCTTCACTGCAGGCAGTGGAGTCATAGAACTCAATTAAGCACACGTTGGGGAAAGACGTGCCTCAGTCCTTTGGAAACGTATGGAAGATATATTACAGTAAACTAGGGTTAGCCATCATTACCCATGGTTTATGAAATCCTGTTGGAAAATGTGACTAGACAGAGAAATAGAGTCTGTAATAAATCAGTGATGTTAGCTCATGTTAGCTCATAAAACAGCAACAAAGAATTAGCTGAAACAAACATTTTAGCATATAGTGCAGATAAAGAACCACTATATGCACTTAAAAAACACACACCCTAGAAATCAGGATTTCAATAAAGGAATAAATATGATTCCAAGTGTAATCCTATTCACATTTTTTGTTACTTAATTTCTGCTGAATTGGAATCTCCGATTGGAAGCCACATCCTGGCTTTCCACAGTGGTGGTGCTGAAGTTAGCAGAGAGCAGGCCAACACTACTGTTCTCTTACAAACTACCACAGAACTCAGTCACCCTGCGCTACTTCCAGAATCCCTTCTTTGAGACTATCAGTGCCTCACAGCTAGGTACCAGACACGGTCAGACAATGTTTGCACCTGCCATGGGGCAGTGGACAATGCGTTCCATCCAACTTGCAAGCCAAAATTAAGCTTCCCAAAGGTAGATAGCAGATAGCAATAACAAGACTAAAAGTGCCAGCAGAGACTAATATACCCAGTGCCTCAAGATTGTGTTTGAAGTTTAATTACAAGAACTGTCAGGAGATAGGGAAGAGGGGAGAGGGTTATGTAGCAGAAGTCTCAGGATGGTCTTCATTTACAGAGGGTTTCTGAAGAGCTTTCATGGTTTTCACATAAAAACGTTTTGAATTAATAAATAAGATTGAAACGCTAAACCAAAGTGGGTTGTGATGAACACACATTGGCTTTTAACGTAGAAAACCAAGGCTCAGCACATTGAACTTGATTGAACTCTGTGCCTTGCCTTAATTCATCTCCTAGCAGGAAATATATTGTAAGGATAAATGAGGTGTCGAGCCTATCAACAGATTTCAGTGCACGCTGAAAAATGCTGCGCACACTACCAGTGACATTAACAATATTTTACAATTTTAATAATTGCATAATAGTTATAAAACGGCGTTTTGCAGTTAAAAGGAGAAAGGAGATATTGCTGCCCGGTCTAGCTCTAGAGGGGCCTTTTGATCCAGAAGGACTCTTCTTGAATATGCATGAATATATGTGTACCAGACAGATGTTCACATTTGGGGTCTTTCTGTCCTTTTGGATTTTTTCTTCATAGCTGGAGGGACAGCCATGAAGGACCGGGAAAATGTAGATGTCAGGATGAGCCTTAAGAATGTCTCTTGGTTTCAGCCAAGTGGGATTCTCCATACGACCACCACATTTGCTTTGATAATTCTAGTCTAGCATCCTGTTCTCACAGCGGCCAGCCAGATTCCTGTGGGTAACCTGTAAGTAGGACCCAAGCCCAAGAGCCCTTCTTTCCCCCTCCTGTGGTTTCCAGCAACTAGTATTCAGAAGCATACTACCTCCGACTGGAAGGCAGAGCATAACTATCATAGCTGGTAGCCACTGAGAGCCTTAATTCTCCATGAATTTGGTCTAATGCTTTTTTTAAGCCATCCAAGTTTGTGGCCATCACTTCCTCCAGTGGGAGTGAGTTCCGTTGTTCAAGCACGCACTGCATAAATAAGTCCTTCTGTTTATCCACCCTGAATCTTCTTATCTATCCTGAATCTTCTCATCTATCCTGAATCTTCTTATCTATCCTGAATCTTCGAGCGTTTGGCTTCACTGGATAGCCATGAGTTCTGGTGTTATGAGAGAGGGAGAAAAATGTTTCTCTATCCACTTTCTCCATGCATGCGTAATTTTGTAAACTTCTGTCATGTCACCTCTTACTCGACTTTTCTCTAAACTTTAACTATTATATCAATAGTTTCCCCAAAAACTGTTTATATAACAGTCTGTTCTTTTATGCTAGCCTGCGAAACCTGATTTGCCCAGATAACCTTCTCCTCCTGTCGTGATTCTTTTATTTTGCTGTTACGCATACAGATACTGTAGATCTAGAAATACAATTTAACATATAAATGTTTCCTATATCTCTCTCACACACACAATGTGCATGTGTATAAACGTTTCCATTGACGCACATTTGTGATGAATAATTGCAATGCTTTGGAAGGAGGTCACAATCTGGTTGACTCACACAGCAAATGCGTTCATAAACAGCAGATAATAAAGATAATATTTCTTTCATAAAATAACTAATTGACAGCAAATATTATTGATAAGAATATACTTGCAAGGCTTTCTCACTATGCTTTCAAAGGCTCTCTATTCAGTAGAGAAATATTGCACTTATATTCTCATTCTCTCCATACTTTCAAATTATATTTTACCTCTTCAGATAAGATTTTTTTAAAATATGGGGAATAAAGAGGCGCTTAAGTAAATTAATGCACTAATTCCTTAGAACCTTTACAGCAAAGTAGCAGTTAAGTGAGTGCAGTATATGAAAGAAACAATGTACTGTTTAATAGAAGAAGGGTTGCTAAGGCAGAGTAGAAGCTGTCAGCCATTTTGAGCCTCTGGGCCCATTTGGAATTCTGAAGAGTCTCATGGGCACCACCTCTCTGGTTGTTTTTCACCCTCTTCCTCCGTCTCTCCCACCCAGTCAAACAATAGGTTGTGCACAGACATATTTCCATTTACACACTTTGCTTTTCCGTTGGGTCTTGGTAAAAGGTGGATCCAGTAGAATTAAAACAAATCTTCTTGAATTTTCATAATGTTACAAATTCAAGTTTGCATAACAACAACCACCACCACCAGCACCACCAGATCTGGTGCTTGCTAGTAGCACAAAAACATTAATCTGTGACACAGATCCTCTTGGCTATTCATTGTTTTTATATAGGATGACAACAAAACAACCAACAAGTCACAGAACACATCTGTGGTCACAGAGACGACCTATGATTTGGTAATGGTTTTGAGGGGATCCTCTGTAAAACATTATGAGGATGCATAGTTTTTGCACCATAGCAGCACTGGAAAGCACAGGATCCATGAATGTGGTTCAGCCAATTAAAACAGATCTGTGATTTGATGGTGTGTGTGTGGGGGGGGTCACCTGTGTCACCTCAGCCTTCCAGATCACTCCCCTTCCCCCCCCCTGCTTTCCATGTCATCTTCTTGGTTGCTCTACTTTCTTTTCAGTTGCTCAGGTGCCACACTGAGCCTTGGAAAGTACATAGTGCTCCTTCAGTTCTTATTTCAAGAGGAGGAGGGCAGTAGCGCCACTTGCCACATCACGATGAAGGCAGCAATGACAGGGGCCTCAGGGTCTTCGTTGTCACCCTTGTGCAAATAGCCGCTACACTGGTGACTCCAGAAGTTGGGCTCTCAGCAGTTACAGTGTTGTGTCAGCTTATACCTCTCACACCTTGTCCAGTGTCCTCCATGTAGGAAAACAGGTGAGAGATTTTTAAACACCTGAATGACATGCTAAAGGAGAGCATGTTTTTCACTTGCTGCTATCGTAACGTGGGAGCTTTCTAAATGTGCCATGTATAAGTTACTTTTCAGAGGATATCTGTACTTTTAAAACTTATGCAAAAGGACATTGGTGAAACAAAGTGTGAATGACGGGTGGGCGTTTGGAAGTGTGTAGACAGAATCACAAGCTTGCTTTTCGAGCAGCTTGGTGGAGCAAAACCTGTTACAAAATAAAATATCGTTGACAGGTTGGAGATACTGCCATCTCTTCTCTATTAGAGGGCTTAAATATGAAATTAGCACTGTGCATTTGGATTATCTGCTTATCTTTCACTTTAGTTCTAATAGTGTAGAAGTGCCAAGTCTCTGGAAAGATCTAGAATTTGCAACTTCTCTTTTAAGTTTTATTTTCAGTAAGGGATTTATGGGTATTCAATATAGCGAAACCTTCTGGGTGGTAATACAGCACTGTCTTTAGAGAAGAACAGTATCTAGGCTGGTGTGAGAAATCTGGCTCCTCTGTCACAGCAAAAAAGTTCTTGCTGTTACTGGTAGCAGGAGCAGCATTAAAATGGATTCCAGTTATGTAATTAAGTATGTAAATTTAGTTGACCTTCTTTTGCATAATTATGTAGCTCAGCTGCTTACAATGCATATTGATTTAGAACACTAGGGTAATGTAAACCTACTGGAATAGCATTTCGCAGATCACACAAAATCTCAAAGCAGAGCAAGTAGCTTGTGTTCCTAAGGGCTCAGGTTTTATTTAAAGACTTTTCTTTCTGGAATCATAGCATGGGATACTTTAATTTCTGAGGATGTATCTGTTTAAATCTTAGATTGACACTTTGGTTCCTTTTCTTTTTTAATGAATGGAATATTTAAAGAAAGCATTTGAAAACCATTTAGTGGAGTCGCTTCTTACACAGTTTAATTGAAAGTTTTTTTCTTTGGTCGTTTGTCACTCTTTTCTGGATGGATTGTGATTTTTTTTCTAGTGCATTTTTCTTTCAGGTATTTTGGTACACTTGGGTTGACTGGAACTTGAACTCGAGGATGAGCAAGTGGAAGAGACACACTAGTCAGTCTTAGTCCATGCTAAGTGATGAAGCTGCCTGGGGAACACCACATTTACCTAGAACCTATGCTGGTGGTCTAGTGTGTGGATAATGTCATTCCATAGTTTAGTCACTAGGTGTCACTAGACCTAGTTGTATCTGGGTGAAGCTTCCTGTTCTGCTCTTGTTCTAGAGAAACAGTAACTTTTGCTTGCCTAGTTTCTTGATTGGTGCAAGCTTCTCCGTAGTGCAAGATCGTCGCTATGCTAGCATGATTGTTTCTATTATTTCTATGAGGTTAGGATTTGCTAAGTAAAGTGTCTCAGAATGCTCTGGAATTTATGGGATTGTACATCATGAGATTTAGTGTGGTGCAGGCATTTCCCCAGCACAGGGTGCAAAGCCAAGGGGACACAGAAGAGCCATAATTGACAAGATCCATTTGGGGGCACTAGATTTTTACCTACCACAGGGCACCATATTACAAAAGATTACCAAAGTCGATGGCATGGGAGAAGAAAGAGAATGGTGATTGACACTGTGTACTGTATTGACATCTTAGAAGCCACTTGGTTGAGAAGATGTGTTTTGCTGCAGATCAGAATATTTCTAGCATGTCATAATTCATGTCATTTATTTATTAAGCAGATGCAATGGACATTACCTATATATATAGAGAGAGAGATTATTTTTTGCCTTTTGGTATGGGAAGGTAACTGGATAAATAATGTCATGAGCAATAGATATCTATTTCTGGCTTAAAATTGCATGTAGTAATAGGATACCCAAAGTGTTAATGCTTGCTTCAAGACTAAGGCAGAATTATAAAGCATTTATCTTGGAAATAGAATCTACATATCAATATAACCAGCACACATAGCAATTAGATAAAATATAATTGGACCTGGAGTGTGTAATGAACATAAATTTCTGATTTGTTCTATTTTGTATCTTTCATATTTTGGTCTTAGTGACCAGAACATGTCAGGGAGGTATAAAGAATAGGCAAGATTATATTTAAAAGATATAGAAACACAAAGGAATATGAACCTCCATTCCAACTTGCAACAACAAATGACAGTGCCACCTAGTGACACAATCATCATTATTACTGTATTATTATTTATTGAATTTATATACCGCCCTATACCTGGGGATCTCAGGGCAGTTCACAAAATAAAATCAAGATATTAAACCACAAAATACATAATAAAAATAAAAACAACAACCTAATACCCCCCAAAAAACATTTTAAAAGGGCATAGGCTATAAATCACGTCAACCAAAGGCCTGGTTTAAAAAGAAACATTTTTGCCTGGCACCTAAAGGTGTATAATGAAGGTCCTGCCGAACTTCCCTGGGGAGAGCATTCCACAGATGGGGAGCCACTGCAGAGAAGGCTCGTTCTCGTGTTGCCACCCTCCGGACCTCTTGAGGAGGAGGCATATGAAGGAGGGCCTCAGAAGATGATCTCAGGGTCCGAGTAGGTTCATATGGAAAGAGGTGGTCCTTGAGTTATTGCGGTCCTGAGCCGTTTAAGGCTTTATAGGTCAAAAACAGCACTTTGAATTGGACCCAGAAATTTAATTGGTAGCCAGTGCAGTCGGACCAGGATCGGTGTAATATGCTCAAACCATCCTGTAGCTCTGTCCATATTGTCACACTCCATCCCAGTCTCCACAAGTGAGCTTCCAGGTGCGTGTACATCATTCCCTTTGGGGATGATGAGGCACCGCAGAGACAGAGGTGTCTTTATGATATGTGGCTTGGAGCAGGCTTGGAGATCTGCAAATAGAGAAATCAACGAAGCTCTCTGTGTCTCTTCCTCTTGCTTGCCAAACCACTTGCAAAGCTGGCACATTTTTTCCCTGCTTGCCTGCTCTACATAATCCATCCTGAAATCCTAAACCTCTTTGCTCTCTGTCCAGCAACACAGCTAGAGGAAGGGCTCCGTACTCCTTGTCTGCTACCTCTTTGACTTATTGATGGCTTCTTTGGTGGGTTAATGACTGGTCACCATTAGCCTTTGTTCTCCCAGTCACCCATATCCAACTAGCTCTGCCAAGCTGGCCTGTCTCATTAGCACGAATGAAACCCAGGGGATTCCGTGTTGGGTTCAGTTTAATCAAACCCTATTTTATTCTAACTTTTGCTAATTCTAGGATTTATGGGTGTTTTTCACCCACAGACTCTGGCCTCCAAAACTTATAACAATATACAAGAAGAAAAAAATCAAATAAGCTGATGAAATAATTTTAAAATGCTTTTAAAAATATGCTACAGAAACCTGCATCTAAAAGTCTTCAAAGGTCAAGGGAAACAGAGTATATTCAATCTTATTATCTGTTTGTAAAGAAAAGAACAATTAGCTGTGCTCCCTAGCAACAGACCAAAGTAATTATTGGCCATGGGCCAGTGAAGTGTGCTTGCAGCATCTGTACACCAACACTAACTTTTCAGAGATATTCCATGCCAGCTGCTGTCCCCACAGAATCTCCACATTGTGCCTCAAACTCCCAGATTTGAAAAGCAGTCTGAGTAATTGGGATGAGAATTCTTGGGACAGATACAGAGGGGGGTACAAGGCTGTTTACCTTTTTTAAAATAAAAAAGTTGCCTTTAAAAAAAAGCACACCCTGCTTTCTAGTGCACTTGTAAACATTGCACTTTGATTTTGTCCTGAATTAGAAGAAATCGTGTCCTCCCTAAAAGAGGGCACGTGTTGCGGTGAGACCTGGAAACCGACCTCCTGTGTTGTGGGTGGGGTGAGATTGGACAGCCACAACACCCGATTGGTAGGTCCCTCGTTGTTGGGTTCAATCTGGCCAATGGGGTGCAGTCCAAACAGATCGAGGGACCTATATATACCCATGCACGTGACCCAGAGCTTTCTTTTTTGGTCTGTGCATTCGGAACACCCGCCTACGTCTCCCTACTTTTAAGGCATTTTGTGATTGACCTTGCTATACCATCGTCTGTCGTTGGGACAGGGGCACGGCAGGAATTTCCCCACTTGGCTGATTGGCTGTTGCTATTTGGGTTTCGCCTACCGCGTAGCAAATTGTCACAACTTGTAAGGCTGCAGATAGGCACTGGTTCAGGTGACAGGGATGGGAGAATCGTCTCGCCATCCCTATGTGAAGGGTATTCCGTTAAAGGAATCCAGGGACTCAACTGGTTTGGTCAACCCCCGAGAGGTGTGCCAGAGTCCAGGGGGGCATCTGGGTGATGAACATAGTCTGTTCCCGGCTTTTCGCCTACCCAGGTGTTCACCCTTGGCTGACCTATGCTGGTGCCCTGGGTCAGCACTGCCTGCAAGGGTGCAGGGAGCTAGTCGAACCAGAGCCCATGCAACCACTCACCTTCTGTAATCAATAAAGTTGTGGCCTAAATTCTGCCAAAAACAAAAACTAAAATTTGAGTCAAGTGTGTCTTTATTTAGGCGGGAGGTCTCTGTGTCTGAACATGCAAAGTGTTGCACTGTACACTCCAGAATCATATATGTGATTTTGTACCTGGAACTTCTCAAAACCTTTCCCACTTTCTAAAATACAAGTGCATAACCAGTATTCAAACTTTCATTGTGCCATGAATGATCTGTAGCCTCAGATTATCCAGATTCATTGCAGATCCTCAGATTGATGATAACACCCGGTAAATAGCACTTTAGAGCATCAGTGTTCACTGTCCGGAAATTCTTACTGTTAGTTCTGCAAGATAGATTGGTTTTGGAAAAGTGCAGGAAGTTCTTTCCCTAACAGGTACAAAACATAGCCCTTCACAATTCAGAGGAAAATGAATGTTTATCTACTCCCGCTTCATGGCTCGAGCATAGAACAGAGTCCCTTGGATGTTAATGAACTGTGCATCTCTTTAAAGAAACCTGGAGGAAAGCTCTGCAAACCCCTCCAGTTTCCCCGCCTCCCTAACAAGGGCTTTCTACTTTTCTCCAGGCCTTCTGGGGGTACTGCTCTCCTCCTTATTGATTGCATTACACATCCTGATCCCAGCTAAGTCATGCTCACCTGTATAAAGCTGTTGAGCTGAAAGGGTAATCCAACCCTAGCATCTCAGTGCAGACTGGAAATAAGGTGCAATCAATCTCCTGCAGGCCTTTCAAGGTACATGAATATTGCATTCCAAACGTGCTCTCTCGCTGGGCACAGCACAAAGGTTTAGTCAGGCTTTGGCACAGGGGTAGGGAATTATCTTATTATCTGTCAAATGAAAATTCCTCCTTATAATACTTTCTCCTTCCTGAACTAAGCAAAGCTGGGTTTTCTTGTGCTCACTATTTGCATACCTAGCCTCTTAGGACATATTACACAATGATGCCTGCCCAGGATTGTTTTAGCGGTTTGCTTATTTATATGGAATACATCCTGCCCTATTCTAAGGGCTTAGTACAATGATTTGTTGTATAATCAAAGGGTATTATTTAGAGATACACGATGTGGGAACCTTGCTGAAGCTAAGCAGGGACCATGACTGGTTGGAGGCTGTCAAGGAATCCTGTGTATTTTGCTTTGAGTTCCGTTTGTGGAAAAGGCAGAACATTAAATGTGACAATAAAGTAAAATATTAAAATAGAATGAAAACGTCAAGTGTATTTTACTGCAACCCATTCACCAAAAGCTAGCCAAAGCAACACGATGTCAACACTGGCAAACATCTTAACATAATGCGTAATTGCATGGCAGCTCATAACTCTATCATTGTTGGGAGTCTAGCCAATAGCTTCTGGACTTTACTGGAAATTCCAGAGTCCTGATTTAATGTGCCATTCAGCAGACTGCTGGCCATACCAGGGCCAGCCAAAGATATTTCGCTGGCTTTGGCGGAGCAGCAAATGATGATTCTCCACCCAACCACCCATGTCAATGCACATAGTAGCCAAGGCCAGTCAAGTTGTTTTGGCATCTGAGGTAGAAAATCCTACAAGTACCTCTTCCCCTTCTTGGAAGTAAAATACAATAATAAATTAAATAATTTAGCAGCTTCATGACACCCCAAATCAGCTGTTTCACTCTGATGAAAAGTAGGGCCATATCTGTGAGCCATATCTGCTCCATGTTTAAATAGTTTGTGAGGCAGTCTGACTTGCCTACAGTGGTACCTCGGGTTAAGTACTTAATTTGTTCCGGAGGTCTGTACTTAACCTGAAACTGTTCTTAACCTGAAGCACCACTTTAGCTAATGGCGCCTCCTGCTGCCGCTGCGCTGCCGCAGCCCGATTTCTGTTCTTATCCTGAAGCAAAGTTCTTAACCTGAAGCACTATTTCTAGGTTAACGGAGTGTGTAACCTGAAGCGTATGTAACCTGAAGCGTCTGTAACCCGAGGTACCACTGTATTGTAAACAAATCACCCAGGAAGCCCATGAATATTTTTGGGTACAGTGGTGCCCCGCAAGACGAATGCCTCGCAAGACGGAAAACCCACTAGACGAAAGGGTTTTCCGTTTTTGAGCTGCTTCGCAAGACGATTTTCCCTATGGGCTTGCTTTGCAAGACGAAAACGTCTTGCGAGTGTTCCGATTTTTTTCGCTCCCCCCCTTTTTCTAAGCCGCTAATAGCCTTTTAGCCGCTAATCCGCTAAGCCTTTAATAGCCGCTAAGCCTTTAATAGCCGCTAAGCCTTTAATAGCCGCTAAACCGCTAATAGCGCTAATCAGCTAAGCCGCTAATAGGGTTGCTTCACAAGACGAAAAAACCGCTAGACGAAGAGACTCGCGGAACGGATTAATTTCGTCTTGCGAGGCACCACTGTATACAGTTTTGCTCTTGCATAGGGAATGGAAAATCTCACTACAAATTCCAGTCACTTCCCCTGATGATATATTGACAAGTCAGTTCCTAAGTACCCTGGAGTTTTTCTTGTTGCTTTCTTTCAACTTCCGATTCAACAATGGATTGTTCAAAGGTTGATATAGTAGGACATAACCTGGAGTTATTTTATAATATAAGAGACATGTACGTAACCTATAAAACAACAAAGCCAGAAACTTTGTAAATATTGACGTTTGCCAGTAATCATAAACCTTTTATTTGAATGCCATAATGGGAGGGTGGCAGAAGAAAAGGCTGAGGGAGCTGTCTGGTGCTCTTCATTGGTTTCAACAAGAGTTCCGCCATTTGTACTGTTTTGCAGGTGTAATGTTTCATTGCCATTAGGGACAGAGACAAGCCCTGAGGAAATACAGTGGTACCTCAGGTTACAAACACCTTGGGTTACAAACACTTCGGGTTACAGACTCCGCTAACCCAGAAGTAGTACCTCAGGTTAAGAACTTTACCTCAGGATGAGGATAGAAATTGTGTGTTGGCATCGTGGCAGCAGCAGGAGGCCCCATTAGCTAAAGTGGTACCTCAGGTTAAGAACAGTTTCAGGTTAAGAACTGACCTCCAGAATGAATTAAGTTTGTAACCAGAAGTACCACTGTATAGAAGTTTGTCTAACTTCAGCTCTGTCCCTAGCACACTGCCAACTCTGACTCTCTTGCCTCTGCTGGTGGTTTTTGCCTAAGGTAGATAAGCCACCTTGGTGGCAACAGTGACACTATGCCACCATTTTCCCCATGACAGCATATCCTTGAGTTCCGGCATAGGAAGATTTAGAAGAAATCTCACTCCAGCAGAGAGTGTAAGTAGGGCCAGTGGAGCACTGCTTTAGAAAGGCGGCATACAAATAAAAGGATTGATTGATTGATTGATTGATTGATTGACTGATTTAATTTCATTCAGTTTGTATTTCATGGATCAGAAGTTAACTATACATTGATTTCACACGTCTCAGGATTTTACAATACATATGGCTCAAAAGACATGCCAAATGCATTAAAAATATTTTAGAGACTACTGTAATAGTCTCTGTCTTAATAACGGCTGCATAAAATGAAAGGAGCGAAGCGTTCCAACTGCCTGGGACTGGTTGATGAAATGTGTTGAACTAGCAGTCCTGGATAAACTGGCCAAATTAATTCAAAGGAGGGAAGGAAGAAGGGAAAAGTCCAGATTTTACGAGAGATGGAATTGCTGTATTGATTATTGAAATGAAAAATATGAAAAATTAAGGTCGTGAATATATTTGTTTGTGTAGACTGTGCATATTATAAAGTAAATAAGTAAGTATTTTCATTTAAAATGCATTTTAAAAATGTGCACATTTAGCTAAAACACTTATTTAAATAGGAATGGTCATACTTCGAAAAAAATCACAGATTAATGTGTAAATGGAATGAAAGGGATGTACGAATAAGCACATGTGAAATTGACACGGACTAAAACAGACCTATCTAACCACTCCTAGCTATAAGTAAGAAATACAAACCATTATTAGAGCTAAACCATGATTTGGCATTGCATTTCAGTATTTCACCTGAACCTGGGCTTGTGGTCTGCTTGTTGTTGTTTTTTAAGTAATTTTATTAGTTTTAATAAAATACAAAGATTTAGGATAATTGTACAGCGTAGCTTACACATCTTAAGAAGGGACTTAGTTAAGAAATGTGTAACATGAAAATAAACAATAAATGAAAGTGTGGTCTGGATTGGGGGGGAGGGGTGGTACCAATAGGAGCATATTCATACATTTCTTAATAATAAACAGAAAATAGAAAATAATGTTTGGGGCTTATTCATTGGTGTATAGAGAGCATATAAGGAGAGGGGGAATGGTCACCTATATTTCATCAAGTCAACCATAAACTTCTGAATGTTGGATGCTGGCTTGTGGTTTGTTCTTGTAGACAAAACCACAAGCAGTAAGTCAAGAATAACACCTTGACTACAGCTTTCATGGTATGTCTGCAGCAAGACAAAACAAGAACCTGGGTTTGAATCATAGAATCATAGAGTTGGAAGAGACCACAAGGGCCATCGAGTCCAACCCCCTGCCAAGCAGGAAACACCATCAGAGCACTCTTGACATATGGTTGTCAAGCCTCTGCTTAAAGACCTCCAAAGAAGGAGACTCCACCACACTCCTTGGCAGCAAATTCCACTGTTGAACAGCTCTTACTGTCAGGAAGTTCTTCCTAATGTTTAGGTGGAATCTTCTTTCTTGTAGTTTGGATCCATTGCTCCGTGTCCGCTTCTCTGGAGCAGCAGAAAACAACCTTTCTCCCTCCTCCATGTGACATCCTTTTATATATTTGAACATGGCTATCATATCACCCCTTAACCTCCTCTTCTCCAGGCTAAACATGCCCAGCTCCCTTAGCCGTTCCTCATAAGGCATCGTTTCCAGGGCTTTGACCATTTTGGTTGCCCTCCTCTGGACACGTTCCAGTTTGTCAGTGTCCTTCTTGAACTGTGGTGCCCAGAACTGGACACAGTACTCCAGGTGAGGTCTGACCAGAGCAGAATACAGTGGCACTATTACTTCCCTTGATCTAGATGCTATACTCCTATTGATGCAGCCCAGAATTGCATTGGCTTTTTTAGCTGCCGCGTCACACTGTTGGCTCATGTCAAGTTTGTGGTCAACCAAGACTCCTAGATCCTTTTCACATGTACTGCTCTCAAGCCAGGTGTTCCCCATCTTGTATTTGTGCCTCTCATTTTTTTTGCCCAAGTGCAATACTTTACATTTCTCCCTGTTAAAATTCATCTTGTTTGTTTTTGCCCAGTTCTCTAATCTGTCAAGGTTGTTTTGAAGTGTGATCCTGTCCTCTTGAACGCAAGGCTAGTCAAATGATGGCTTAGCTCTAGGTGGTACAGCAGCAGGATGACCAGTGGAGGAGTGAAATGGCTTCAGTTTTTACTGTAACTACCTGTACACTTGCACATTCTCACTTACCAAGGAAATTCCAGGATGTAATTCACAAATCATAGTTAGGAAGCATAGGAGTGAAAAATCTTACTCGTCCCTACAAATACTAGGTCTCAAGAGAAGTCCAATTTTCTATCAAAAGCAGTATTTCAGCAACTGAGAGAGAATATTACCATTGATGGTAATAGGATTCTGCAGATAGATGTTTTCTAAAAACAGAATATTCTCAGGCCCAGAGAAAATACTAGCCATTCAAACAACAAAAGGAGAAAGCAAAATAAATAAGTGGGAGCCTACTGGGAGCAGTGATCTGTTTCTGAAGACAGTTTCATACTCACAGAACCACTATGAAATTTAACTGAGCCGAATGTAGAACAGAAAGGAGGTGAAGAAACAAGAGCAAACTTTATAAGCTATAAGAGAAAAATTAAGCAGCACAGCTGTAATGGCATATTTTAACTTCCAAGCCCTCTGACATAATTTGAAGATGCAAATCAAGTTAGAACTGTCTTGATATACAGTGGTACCTCGGGTTACATACGCTTAAGGTTACATACGCTTCAGGTTACAGACTCCGCTAACCCAGAAATAGTACCTCAGGTTAAGAACTTTGCTTCAGGATGAGAACAGAAATTGTGCTCCGGTGGTGCAGCGGCAGCAGCAGGAGGCCCCATAGGCTAAAGTGGTGCTTCAGGTTAAGAACAGTTTCCGGTTAAGAACGGACCTCCGGAATAAATTAAGGACTTAACCCGAGGTACCACTGTACAAGAAATGGAATAGTTCCTTGCATAGCTCATACAAGCAGAGTGTTAACTGACACAGACTATCAATACTTAGAAATAACCAATCAATCCAAATAATGTGTAGCTTAAAACCATAGGATATCACAAGACAGATATTATTATTGGCCCACTTTTCCAGCGCTCATTCAAAGCAGTTTACAGAGAAGCGTAACAGGAATACAATTAAAACAAAAGCAGAACGGGAATAGTCAACATTGCAGCTATAAAACAACAACTTACGTAAAAGCAGTGGCCATAGAAATTTCTTAGAAACCGCATCTGCTGAAACAGGCACGTTCACACCCAACAACCATATATCACATGGCTTATAGGCACAAGCAAATTGCACCCACATTGATTTTCCCAGCTGATAACTTGTGCAGTTTGTACCTTGTTACATAAAGGGCCACCTTAATTTTCTCCCACCTTCCCTTTTACCCCACCCATAGCTGTGTGTTATGCTAATGATAATTTCCACTGTTGCGTTTTAGTAGGGAGGGTCATAGCCCCACCAAGCTCTGATGTACAGCAGAAAATAAGCCGCTGCGGTGCTGCTGCAGCAACCGCAGGTCCTTCCCTGTTAGACAAGAACCATGGTAAATAAAAGACCGTGTGAGTTAAGGATAGTATTTTAAATGTCAGGGATTTCTCACCCCGCCCCCATCCCCACTACTAGTGTTTAACATAGCCAAACCTGATTTGCTTTTTGGATGCGTCAATCAAAGTTATGCTTTCCCAGCCTGGTTGCAGGGATAAATATTTCATATTATAATAGTCACTTGTTTAACAGTTGCTAAAGAGAATGTGTCAATAGGGTAAGGTGACTGAGAAGGATTATATAGCCTGTAGAATGTCTTGTTGCTCCACTGAGCAAGTGGCTACTAAGAACCCACTGAAATCATACTGTTCTGCATATTGTAATTTATCTCTGATACAAAAATTATAGCCTACATAGTACACTGTAAATTAAAGACAAAAATAGCCCTGCATTTTATCAGTTATTTAAAAAAAATATACCGCACCTTCTTTGGAGGCAGTGTGGCAGGCAGGGAGAAGCCTCCAAGGTGGCTAATAATTTAATTAAAGCCATCAAAAAGCTCCAAACTAATTTGAATCCAATAAATTACATGTGACTATATGCAAAAGAGCAATGCCAAAAACTTCACCTTCACAGCATCTGATCAAACACCCAAAGGCATTGGAAAATAAACTTTATTTTACTTGGCACTGAAACAACATCTACTTATTTGCCACATGAATTTGGTGAGAGTATATTTCTTAAATGGGGTAAGTGCTTCCACCCAAAGGGTCCTGTTGGTAGTCAATTGAGGGTAACCGGAGAAGGAATATTAAAGCTAGTCTCCTAAAAGACATGTAGGTACTGACAAGAAAAGGATGATATTTAAAATGATGATGATGATGTATCACCCTTCATCCTAGGATCACAGGGCAGTTTACAATATAAAAACACAAAAATACATAACATAGTAATAAACAAAATAAATACTCCCCCCCCCCAGTTTAAATGGCCATAGATTGTTTAACTAGCCAAAGGCCTGAGAGAAGAGTGTTTTTGCCTGGCGCTGAAAGATGTGTAACAAAGGCACCAGGTGAGACTCCCTGGGGAGAGCATCCCACAAATGGGTAGCCACCATAGAAAAGGCCTGTTCTCATACTGCCACCCTCTGGACCTCTCGTGATCCCAAGTTTTGTAGGACTTCATAGTGTGAAACCGGAACACTGAATTGTATCAAGAAAAACTGGAAGCCAGTGTAATATTTGAGTACTATCAATAACAGTTCCATATTCGCATGTCTTCATGTAGCCACCTTACAGCTATATTCTCTCCCCCAGAGCTGGCCCAACCATGAGGTATGGGTGAAGCAGCTGCCTCAGGCGGTATATCCACATAGGCGGCACCTCACCGCTTCTGCTGGAGTTCCAGTACAGGGCGTTGCTGCTCTTCCAGCAAGGCGTTGGGACAACCCCTCTTGTTTGTGCTGGATCTAACATGGATGTTGACCAGGCTATGGATAACTGTAGTGCAGTGCAATTTCTCGAGTAATAAAACCTTCTTGGGAACTAGAAATATGTCATTTCAGTTCCTTTCCTTTCTGTAGTTTCTGCTGCCAGTAAAAGCTAGTTACATGTACGCTGGGTTCTTACTGATATCCAAGCTCCACAGAGCATGAGCAACACCAAATCAGTTCTAGGAGCAGATGGCATATACTAGTTCCAGCAGCCTGAAATATTTGAAGAGGCAGAGCACTGTGTTTCCTTCTGCAAAGGGGAATTAGGAATGAGGGTAGCAGATGGGTCACAATGTGATGTAAGGGAGGGCTTTTCCATATTTAAAGACCACTGATATTAGAGAAAAGGGAGCAGGATGGCACTGTTTAATGGATTAATGAATTGATTAGATTACTAGATTAAAATAAGTTTGTTTTAACAACTCCATTTGAAAAATCATGCTGAAGATTTTAAACAGTGTAATTCAGATGCTCACAGGACCTGGACCTTGTAGATGCCACCTTGCAAGAGGCATTCCTTTCTCTCCTGCAAAAGCGAATGACTTGCCGGAGATGGTGTTGGCTGCAACACATCAGGAGTCGGCAACCTTTTGCGGCCAGTGGTTCATTTGGGCACCACTTACAAAATGCCTGTTCTGGGATGTATGACATCACGCAAAACAGCTGCCATGTCTAAAAGAGAAAAGGCACACAAAATGGTAGGGGCTGCATCAGTGGCGTAGCGTGGGTTGTCAGCACCCGGGGCAGGGCAAGTAATTTGCGCCCCCTAACCCGTGGATTTGCGCCCCCTAACCCATGGATTTGTGTCCCCTAACCCTAACCCCCAGATGTTGCACCTGGTGCGGCCCCCTCTGCACCCCCCACGCTACGCCACTGGGCTGCGTGCCACCCTATAGCCACGCCACCAATGCAAGAGGGGGAAAAGGCACCTGCAACACACTTGTAGAGAGGTGGTCTTTGCACACCTCTTCAGACTGGAGGGGAAGATTCAATCCTGATATTGAATGAAATGTGGGCATGTTTAAAAGGGCATGTTCAACGTAGGATAAGCCAAACCAGCACAAATAGGAACTGAGCAGGACTGCACTTGGGATTTTTGAGGGGAAATTTACTGAGACTTTCTGTGGGTTGCACAAAACATATTGGTGAGCACATTCTCACCTGTCGGCACTACACTGGTGACCCCTGTATCACATTATCTAAATCAGGTGTGGAATCTGTGGCCCTCCATATGTTGTTGGATTCTAACTCCCCAATTTTGGTTTGAAACAGCATCCTTTTTTCATCCAAATTTTGCATTTTCATATGCAAACTTAAAGCAGATTGCACTAATTAGTCAATTTAAACTGATATGGTTGAGTAGCTGAGTGTTTTTCAATAAAATATTGATATATGAGGTGGGGATTGTATGGCTTGTTTCTGACACAAGGTAAATCCTGCATGCATTTGCATTTATTTTAGCAGGAAACTAAGGCGGGGAGGGTGGGTATTTTGCTAGAAGATGGAAGACAGTTGTTTGTAATGCATGACGTGAGTAAAAGGATCTGCAGGATACGATACTGCTTTGCTCTTCAGTAATGATTTATTACTGTCATTAACCATTAGCAGGTAGATGATATTTAAAATGAAATATGTTGTTTCTTAATGCTGTAGCAAATAATAACAAAAAATAAATTTGTGTTTAAATTAGCATTTTGACTGCTGGGTGAAACATGCATAACTTCAGCTTCAGTTAATGTAAAACTCAATTCAAATATCATGCGTTTTTCAAGGAGATTTAGAGGTCCTTCTAATCTGCTTTCCCCAGCAAACCAGTACCAGAGTTTGCCACACATGAATTTATTAATTTGCTATTCAAGACATAGATCCTCTGGTTAATTGCATCAGATGCCTCATTCTAATCAGCATGTAATTGTCAAGTTTTGTTGAAACATTGAAGGTGCAGCTTTGTATAATAAGTTTTTCTTGTGCGTATTGAGTACATATTAGGTGATAATGCAAAAGGGACCGAACAGAATTAAAATCACTTATTTGAATTACACACTTGTTTCAAAGTAATCTCTTTACGTTTGGTGCCTGAACAACAAAATGGCAGATTCAATATAAGGAAGTCAAAAGTCAGTTGGGACTGGCTGTCACCAAAATTCCTACCCATATTTATGTTGATGGGATCTAAACTGAGTACAGTGGTGCCTCGCAAGATGAAATTAATTCGTTCCGCGAGTTTTTTCGTCTAGCGAATTTTTCGTCTTGCAAAGCACGAAATCCCATAGGAATGCATTGAAATCCAATTAATGCGTCCCTATGGTCAAAAAAAGTCCAAACAAAGCCAAATTTGGTACAACAAGAGTTTATTAAGTGCTCTTTAAAGTCACACATACTGTAAAGAGCATTTCAAAAATTGAAGGAACAATAAATTAAGTTTCTAAACATGACAGGAAAAACATTTAAAAATCAACAAAGTGTACATTACATTTTCTAAGACTCTGGGAGACAACTCGAAGAAGGTTCCTCTTCCACTCTTTGCTTCTTGCTGAAGAACCTGTCCATGGTCTGCTGCTTCATCCGCCTTTTCAGCACCTCCCTGAAAGGCGACATGACCGTCGTATCAAAAGTGTTCGCAAGGTCACGTGCCACATGCTTGTTAGCAAAAGCCTGCACATCCTTCCACTTCATGCAAATGTCCCTCAGTTCTTTGGAGGACAGCCGTTCCTCAGTTGCTTCCTCCTCTTCCAGCGAGGCCTGCTCCTGCGCAGCCTCTGCCTGCAGTTCGACCAGCTCCTGGGTGGTCAGCTCGTGGTCGTGCTCCTCCACCAGCTCGCAGACGTCCTCCTCTGTGACCTCCAGGCCCATGGTCCTCACCAAGGCAACAATGTCCTGCACCACTGTTGACTCTGGTGCATCAGAGTCACTTGGTGCCACACAGTCCGGCCACAGGCTGCGCCAAGCGCAATTCAAATTTCTCTGCCTGATCCCTTTCCAGGCCGTGGTGATCATCTTCAAGCAGGTGACGATGTCGAAGTGGTCCTTCCAGAATTCCCACAGGGTGATGGTGGTGCAATCAGTCACCTCAAAGCATCGCCTGAAAAGCTCCTTGGTGTAGAGTTTTTTGAAATTGGCGATGACCTGCTGATCCATCGGCTGGAGCAGTGGCGTGGTGTTAGGCGGCAGGAACATGATTCTGATGAAGCTGAACTCCTCCAACAAGTCCTCCTCAAGGCTTTTAGGATGAGCAGGAGCATTGTCCATCAGAAGCAAAGCCTTCAGCGGCAGGTCATTGTCCAGCAGGTACTGTTTGACAGCAGGGCCAAAAGCAAGATTGACCCAGTCCACAAACAGCACACATGTGACCCAAGCCTTACTGTTGGATCGCCACATGACACTCAGCTGCTCCTTGTCGACCTTTTGTTTCTTGAAGGCCCGTGGGTTCTCCGAGTGGTACACCAGCAGGGGCTTGATCTTCAGGTCGCCGCTTGCGTTGGCACAGAAGAGCAGGGTCAGACGGTCCTTCATGGGCTTGTGGCCAGGCAACTTGGCCTCCTCCTGAGTGATGAAAGTCCTTTTGGGCATCCTCTTCCAAAAGAGCCCGGTCTCGTCGCAGTTGAAGACCTGCTGTGGAACATAGCCCTCCGTCTTCACAGCCTCCAGGAACTCCAATGCAAAGTCTTCAGCCGCAGGAACATCAGAACTGGCAGCCTCTCCATGCCTGACCACGCTGTGGATTCCAGATCTTGTCTTGAACCGGTCAAACCAGCCTCTGCTTGCCTTGAAGACTTCTGGCTCACCTGAGGTTCCTGGCTGTTCCCGGACGAGGTCTGCGTGCAAGGCCTTGGCCTTCTCACAAATCACGGCCTCAGTCACTGTGTCCCCTGCACCCTGCTTCTCTTCTAACCAGATGAGCAGCAACTTCTCGACCTCCTCCAGAACAGCTGGGCGGTTCTTCACGATCCTGGTGACTCCCTTGGCTGCATCAGTCGCAAGGATCTTCTCCCTCATCTTCAGGATGGTGCCGATGGTCGATGGGCTCCTGCCATAGTCCCTGGCGAGGTCTGTCACACGCATTCCACCGTTGTGCTTCCGGATGATCTCCTTCTTCATTTCCAGCGTCACCTTCTCCTTCTTCCTCTTGCCGGCCTCTGCAGCAGCAGTCTTCTTAGGTCCCATGGCAGCACAGCTCCTAGCTTCGTAAACTCAGAAAGAAAGAAAAACCAGTGCTTCACACCCAAAAAATTCAAAAGCACCCAGCCACCCACCACACAGGAATTCAAACCCAGAACCAAGTCCTTGAATTCCAAACACCCAACCCAAAATCCAAACCCCCCCAAAAAAGTTTTAAAAGTTTAACTTACGAAATGGCTGCAAATCACCAAAGTCTTCAAAATCCTCAAATGGCTGCAAAAGAAGTTTTGGAAAAGCTTTAAAAATCACCAAAGTCTTCAAAAACCTCAACTGTTCCCCCAGCCACCCACCCACCACACAGAAATTGCAAACCCCTCCCCAACTGTTGCAAACCCCTCCCCAACTGTTGCAAACCCCTCTGCAACTCTTCCCCCAGCCACCCACCACACAGAAATTCAAACAGAATTTTTTTTTAAAAAAACAACATGGCCCAATGGTCACAGAAAATCATAAAAATTCAAAAAAAACCACACAAGCTCCCAGATTCTTGCAAACCGCTCCTCAACTGTTCCCCCAGCCACCCACCACACAGAAATTCAAACCCAGAATTTTTTTAAAAACAAACAGCAGAGTGCCCCAATGGTCACAAAAAATCATTAAAATGCAGGAAAAACCCACACAAGCTCCCAGATTCTTGCAAACCTCTCCCCAACACCAAGTCCTTGAATTCCAAACACCCCAATCCAAAATCCAAACCCCCCCCAATTTTTTTAAAAAGTTTAACTTACCAAATGGCTGCAAAAGAAGTTTTGGAAAAGCTTCAAAAATCAGCAAAGTCTTCACAAACCTCAAAAAAGGCTACCACACCGCGTGCAATGTGTTGCTCCTCGAAGTCAAGTCGCAACTGCACCTCTTCAAGCAATGCAGCCTGGGTATTAACGGCTTTACGAAAAAGGAAACAAACTTGCAAGACGTTTTCGTCTTGCAAAGCAAGCCCATAGGGAAATTCGTCTTGCGAAGCAGCTCAAAAAACGGAAAACCCTTTCGTCTAGCAAGTTTTCCGTCTTGCGAGGCATTCGTCTTGCGGGGCACCACTGTATTAATTAAACAGTGCATTCAAGGCAGTTCATATCGGCTTATAAAGCAATAGGTAACTGTTAGGTGTTAGGTAACTGTTAGCAATGACAAACCTAGACAGCATCTTAAAAAGCAGAGACATCACTTTGCCAATAAAGGTCCGTATAGTTAAAGGTATGGTTTTCCCAGTAGTGATGTATGGATGTGAGAGCTGGACCATAAAGAAGGCTGATCGCCAAAGAATTGATGCTTTTGAAGGAGGAGGAGACTCTTGAGAGTCCCATAGACTGCAAGAAGATCAAACCTAACCATTCTGAAGGAAATCAGCCCTGAGTGCTCACTGGAAGGACAGATCCTGAAGCTGAGGCTGTAATACTTTGGCCACCTCATGAGAAGAGAAGACTCCCTGGAAAAGACCCTGATGCTGGGAAAGATTGAGGGCACAAGGAGAAGGGGACGACAGAGTACGAGATGGTGGGACAGTGTTCTCGAAGCTACCAGCATGAGTTTGACCAAACTGCGGGAGGCAGTGGAAGACAGGAGTGCCTGGCATGCTCTGGTCCATGGGGTCACGAAGAGTCAGACACGACTAAACGACTAAATAACAACAACAATAAACTGTTAGGTGGATTTGTAGATGGTTGACTGACCAAACCCAAAAAGTACTCACTAATAGTTCCTCATCATCCTGGAAAAATGTGGCAAGTTAGGTGCCACATTGGTTCTATCCTGGGCCCATTGATGTTTAGTGTCTTTATAACAACTTGGACGAAAGAATTGAGGGGATGCTCATTAAATTCGCAGATGACACCAAGCTGGGAAGGGTAGCTAATGTTTCACAAGACAGAATCGGGCTCCAAGTTACAAGAAAGGAGATTCCGACTAAACATCAGGAAGAACATTGTGACAGTAATAGCTGTTCGACAGTGGAGCAGGCTTCTTCAGAAGGTAGTGGACTCTCCTTCCTTGGAGGTTTTTAAACAGGAGTTGGATGGCTACCTGCCATGGATATTTTAGATGGGATTCCTGTATTGCTGGAGTTTGGACTAGTTAACCTTTGGGGTCCTTTCCAACTCTACAGTTCTATGATTATGCGATCAGAGACCACATAGAATAGATGTGTTTTGATGGGTGATTTGAAAGAAGGGAGAGAGATGGCACCATATACATGTTCAGGGATACCTTTATTCATAGGAAGAAACAAGAGAGAATATGTTGAGTTATTCTGGAGACATGTAATCAGCTGAGCATGGTGGAGTTGGATAAGTAGAGATCAGAGATAGGGATGTAATGAGGAGATTGGGCCAAAATTGTAATCCAGTGACAGCATCTGAAGAAGGGTGTTTCTTGGTCTGAACAATGGAATAAATTAGTACTTTTGACAGGGTAGCTGTGGATAGAGAGATGGAAGGTCTTGAGTTGTGAAAGAGGAAGACCAGATAAAAGATGAGCAGATCATGAACCAGTGTTATAGCTGACGTAGCAGAGAAGAATTGGCTTAGAGAGAGGGAGAACGAGGGGGGGGGGGAGAGAGAACAAAGAGAAATGGCAGGACTTGACAGCTGATTAATGTGCGTAGGAAAGAAGATAGAAGAATGAAAGATAAAACCATTGCATGAATGGCTGATTAAGAGGTTGCATAGTGGTTTTGTTGACAGATACAAAGAGGGATTGAGGAGAAGACTTAGAAGGAAAGACAAGTAGTCCAGTCCTGGGCATGTTTAATTTGAGAGCACAACACTGAGAATAAAACATTTTGCCTTCAATGCAAATTGTCATACCGTAGCTAAGTATGTTTTTAAAGGTGTGCTTTTGTCATTGCTTTTCGTTCCCATCTACTCAGTTTGTTCTTACTACCCCAGCAAGTGTAAGATATGTCATTTCCTACCATGACAGCTGATATATGATAGGTGTATCACATGCAAATTCTAAACCACAAGGGATAAGGTTCGAATTATTTCACATACAGTTTGTCTACTAGAGTTGAGACTACCACCATAATCACTATGATGATGAGCATGCTTTCTAAAACTCTTGCTGGTCCAGGTGGATCTAGCTTCCTTTATTATTTATTATTTATACGACACTTCCTATAATAATAATAATAATAATAATAATAATAATAATAATAATAATAATTTATTATTTGTACCCCGCCCATCTGGCTGGGTTTCCCCAGCCACTCTGGGCGGCTTCCACAGAAACCAAGAAACACTAAAATATCATACATTAAAAGCTTCCCTGAATATAAAGCATCCCAAAGCAATTTAACCATCAAACCATCAACAAGAAAAGCATATATAAACAAGAAAACCTATGAAAACACTTTCAATGCCAATACATAGTTCATAAGTTTATCGTTTTAGTAGAAAGACATGGCAAACTTGTAGCAATAGTAGTAAAAACACAGAGAACATAACACCCATAATATAAACCAACATCTAGGATGTAAGAGAGAGAAGATACCAGAGACACCCACAAACTTAAGGTCTGAATTCCCAAAACAACTTATAGTGCTTTTATCTAGCTCATTTCCCCTGATTTTTGTTGTTGTTGCAGCCGGTGCGCAGAGGGCCACTTTCTGTGTTACAAAGCTATTATTGCCACTCAGAAGAAACAGAACCATTTCTACCAAGGTGTACCTGTTTGCTTCTGCAAACAGAGATTTCAGAAAGCGATTTCTTGGTTCTCTTTATGAGTGATGTCTTCCACCTGAGTCTGACCAGAAATACAAAGTCTTTCTGTGTACAGGACCTTGTTATAGTGTCCATCCAAGGAAAGTATTCAATAAGTACCAGAAGGATGATAGAAATGTGCCCTATCTGATATGTAATGGAAAGAAGTTCCCAAGGGTAGGTGTTGTTACACTAAAAGCCCAATTCTTTCATTGTATGGAATGGACCTCTTGATGAGATGGTATCTGCAGGAGAGTGCCTCCTGTAGTGATCAGTTGGGTATATAAGCAGTGACACCAGCTTTTAGCTATTGACTTAAGATGGTCATAGACACATTCTGGATTTGAGGCCCAGCATAACCGCTGGAAATACTACATGAGAGCTGTGCCTCAGGAAACGAAACTTTTGGGACCAGGCGCTCAGTAGCAGGTATTATATTTCTGTATTCTTCCCATTCATTCTTCCCATTTACTTTATGCTCTAGGCTTCTTCTGTACTGCTCGGTTTAGAATATCAAACAAAGGTCTGACTCCAGTTTGAGATTTTATAGCTTGAGATGTTGGAACTGTACTGCAACTGCATTGCTTTGACACCGTCTTGATTTTGTGTTTTCATTGCATTCTTTCTAGGCTGCCTGTTTGAGGATGACCTTTGCAAATCATTTGAAATCTGCATAAATGGTAAGTTTCCGAATAACTGGCACACATGGCTAAGCAGCTTGTTGTATATGCGTACATCGATGCATGTGGAATCTCTCTGCCAGTAAGAATTAAGAGATCCTTCAACTCCCTCCCGCCCATGACAGATTTTGTATAGTCTGAGCAGTCATTTGTTAAAGTTTATTTATGATGAGGGGTGGTGGTAGTGCAGACTTTTGCGCCCATGACAAAATGTGTAGATCCGACACTGGGTGGTGGTGGTGGTGGTACCTATCTATATACCTTTCTACACAGGTTACTCTCTCCTTCTTTGTTGTGGCAGCTTCTCCCTCCTTCTTCCATTACCTGACTCTCTCTGAGACATCATGAGAGGTCTGGAGCCCTTTAGCACCCACCCTGACGCACATGTAGCAAACCCTTATGAGAGAGCAGCCAGCCTTCTTCCCTGCATGTAGAAAAAATACCTTAGGATGTGCGACATACTTTATGGACACGCCCAATTATGCAACTGTTGATGGACTCTCTTAATTATGACTTTTTTAATAATAATTTTTATTAAGTTTTCCATTTTAACAATCCAATCAAATCACATTAAATATTCCAAATTATACAAATATATATCATAAAGTCCAAATATTTTGCCAAATTATAATTTTTTTGTTGGGGGTTCCCATGCTTCAAGTTCAGTGGGGTCCAATCATCTCATATTCTACTGCTTTGAGTGTCCACTAGTCCCGTCTTTAAATCTTCTTGTTATTATCCTTGGACTCTCTTAATTATGACTTAGATTGTTTTAAATGTATATATGTACCGAATGACCGTTTAGTAATTTTTGTAAAGTTCTTGTAAATTTTTTGTAAATTACGAGAAGTAGTTTTGTAAGAGAAAGAAAGTAAGTACAATGTTAAAAAGAATTAATTAGAGTGGTGGAAAACAGATGATGGGTGAGCTTCACTCATTGCATCATATATTTCCACTGGGCCACGTAGAGCCTTTTTTGTCTATAACAATAAGTGTTCTACTAAAGTGCTGATATCTTTGCCGTAGAGGCTATATTTGTTATAAAGGCTCTGTTATCTTATTTACATTTGCTGAGTGGCTTGTGGTAGCAGTCGTGCAGTGTTAATTTTCTTCTGTAAACCATTTTTATTGGCTTGCTGAAATCTGCTGATTCAGAGTTGGTAAGGTAGTGGTGCATTCTTTTTTAATGCTATAATAATGGCAGGACAGTATGTCAAATAAGATCTCTGAGTCTTGCTCTCCAGAGTTTTTCGTTTACAGATTGATTTCATATACTTCAGTTTCTGTCATTAGTAGAAAACTGCCTCGTATGGTTATATGTGAAATATGTAAATATGTGAATAATGAGTTTTTATCATGGAAAGTGTGGAAGGAGAAAGGAAGAACAGCCTGGGTGGATTTTTATGTTACTTTCCAGATGTATGTGCATGTTTTATCATTACAGTCTTTATTAACTTAAGAGATTCTGCAACATACAGTGTGATCAAACAGGATCTGGTGACGATATACATATACAATTTAAGATCACTGTTGAACAAATACAAACAAAAAATAAAGCCAAAATAAATAAAGGTATGTGAATGCACCAAAGGTAGCAACTAGAACTTTAGAATGTAGACATAATGATTAAACAAGACAAGGCTACAAAACATGAACCCTATCATACCAAGTGAAAGTACCGTATTTGAAGTATTCAAATGCCTTGAGTCACGATATCAGCCTTATGGATTCATAGGATAGGCTGGGTTCTTCGCCATGTTCCTCCTTGCTTACAAATGAAATACAGTCAGACCAAACAAGTACAAAAGCATCCCCTTTCCCCCTTTGGCCTCTAATGACTATCAGTTTATTAGTTAGTTTTTCCAGCAGGGCAAACTTTACTGTACCAAGATGGATGTTCTCTGTGGCACAATGGGTCAGTGTGGCTTTTTGTTAACCAGAAAGTTGGTGGCTTGAGTCTACTCAGGGATGGCTGTGGACAGGATTCCTGCATTGCAGGGGGTTGGAGTTGGAAGGGACCCTGAGGGTCACCAACCCTACAGTTCTATGATCCTAAGTAGTAAGATTGGCCTCATCTATTCCCCCCCCCCAACTGTGTGATGGTCCATCCTAGCTGCTATAAGCAGGTGCACTATCAAATATTTATTATGCTTTTTTTGTTATCCTTGTCAAATATTGATAGTAAAGGTAAAGGGACCCCTGACCATTAGATCCAGTCGTGACCGACTCTGGGGTTGTGGCGCTCATCTCTCTTTATTGGCAGAGGGAGCCGGTGTACAGCTTCCGGGTCATGTGGCTAGCATGACCAAGCCGCTTCTCGCAAACCAGAGCAGCGCACGGAAATGCCATTTACCTTCCTGCCGGAGCGGTACCTATTTATCTACTTGTACTTGACGTGCTTTTGAACTGCTAGGTTGGCAGGAGCTGGGACCAAGCAACGGGAGCTTACCCCATCGCAGGGATTCGAACCGCCGACCTTCTGATTGGCAAGTCCTAGGCTCTGTGGTTTAACCCACAGCGCCACCTGCGTCCCTTGTCAAATATAGATAAATGTGCTAATTGAGAAGTTGGAATAATGTGGCAGTTAAAGATCATATCCGTTTCTCTGAATACCGTTGCACTTTAGTAGAACCGCACTGTAGGTGGAGCTACAACCCACTTTCTGATCACCCCCTCCAACACCTTGTGGATACAAATGAATTCATCCTCAATAGCCTCCTATGAGTCACGTACCATTTATGAATCAACTTCAATGACAGTTCTTTATAGTTAGCTGATATTTTATGAATAGGAGTTTTCTCCCCACATTGCTAGCCAAGTGTCTTCGATTCCAGACATGTTGAATTAAAACTTCCAGTGTCCCTGAACACTGGCGATGCTGGCTGGAGCTGGTGGGAGTTCTGGCTCAAAACACCTGAAGAGCATCATCTTGACTACCCCTGATGTAGGAGATTACTCAAAACATGTAAAGCTCTTCACTAAAATGGCTGAAAGCCAGTATGCTGCTACAGATAGGTAGCCGTGTTGGTCTGCCATAGTCAAAATAAAAAAAATTCCTTCCAGTAGCACCTTAAAGACCAACTAAGTTAGTTCTTGGTATGAGAACCAGTATGCTGCTGATTGTGCTCCGAGCTCCCAAACCCATTCCTCATGGAATTAAAGACACAGTGGAGACAGAATTTAGTTTAAATGTTAATGGGGAAATTTTGGCCACCACTTTATTGAATACACAAATGTGACTGGTATTGACTTAGGCATTGGTATCAAAACTATCTGGCTCCTGCCCTACCCTTCAGGAAGCCTATAAGGGTAAACAACCAGCAGGGGGATCTCCGTCAATGTATATTGACTGGTGCTCACCCCTGGGATTCCCAGGGGTCCTGGCATGGCCCTAGCCCTTCTCCTGGCTTCGGACGAGATCCAGACCCCCAGATTCCTTTAACAGAATACCCTATTCATTGGAGGGGCAGGTGGTAGCCACACCTCCCCTCCCCACATTCCCCTAAACCAATGCCTAACCGCCAAACCTTACAAAGTTGTGATGATTGCTAAGAGGTAGCGAACCAAGTGGCCACAGCCAATCTGCCACATTGAGAAAAATTCCTACCTGGCCCCCATTCCAAAACAGGCGACCAACTGAAGTCCAAAGCAAGGCCAAACACAACCTAATTAACAGGTGGGTGGGTGGGCGGGTGTTCGGCAGTGCAAAGCAAAAGGAGGTCCCTACGTCGTGCTGCCAAATAGATACCCCCAACCCCCAACATTTGTCACGATGCCAATTGGCTAAAGGCAAGTGGCATAACTGTGGCACCACCGGCTTGGAGCGGGGCAAGCCCTGCCCACAAGCTGGTTGGGAAAGAGTTTCGGGCACTGAGCACAACATGGACCCTATGTTAGGAAGATACAACTTGCTTCATCTGCCATTGCCTTGGTTTGCATATCACACTAAGCCAAAGCCTAACCACAACCCAGATTTGATCTTGATTACAGTGTGTGGTTAGTCTGGAGAGAATTTTATCATGAGCATAGGTTCAGATGACATACTAAACCAAACCTTGGCTTAGGTCAGTGTGGCATTGCAGCAAAAAGGACCAGGGAGGAGCAAAACATCTGTGAATTTCTCTCCTGGAGCCTGTGCCTTCATGATAACTGAACCAGGCCACTGTGTCAGAATTTCTACTTGGACCAAGTTGGGTTTTATACTGAGGAGGCATTAAAGGCGGTCACCCAACAGTGCTTTGCTGTAAAAAGAGAAGGCAAGGGGAAGGCAGATTATCAGTGATTATCGCCCTATGTGTTTCTGCTTGTGTTCAACAATCTCAGACTTCCAACTGAAGCCATTTCCATAATTGGAGCACTTACGTTTCCTTTCTCCGTGGAATCTTTCGTGTATAATAAGAGACTATTCCTGGCTGAAACTTTTCTTACACGTGGGGCATTTGCAGGGTTTCTATACTGTGTGGATTTCTGGTGTTTTAACGAGATCCTGCTTCTGAAATAAGCAAGTCCCACAATGGGAGTGTTTTATCAGCTTCTCTCCTCTGTGGAATCTTTAATGTACAGGAAGACTGGTCACTGACAATTTTTTTCACACATGGAGAATGGGCAGTTTTCCCTTGTGCGTATTCTCTGTTGCTTCATGAAATCAGAACACTTTCCCTACAACTGGAATATTTAAATAGCTTTTCTTCTGTGGGGGATCTTACGTATTTTGTGGTTTTTTTCATGTTGTGAATATCCTGAGATCTAAAGTTGAAGGGAGGTATACAAATTGTAATCATTGTCATCACCTTTCATGTGAAAGGAGGCTTGATTGAAGAAGAAAGCTTCTCACACATGTAGAACATTTTGATTGTTTCTCTGTGTAGATGCTTGACATTTAATGCAATTTGCATACCAGTAAAAAAAAAACAAAAAGCCTTGCCCATTTTAAAGGTTTATCCCTGTATAATACTTACATAGGTTTGAATTCTTCCCACATGTGGAACATTTATGTGGTTTCTTTCTTGTACAGATTCTCTTATGTTTTATGAGATCTGAATGTTATATCTCCTCTGGACAAAAAGATGTTGTTCTGTATATAGTGTATCCCTTTTATTCTAGTTTTTAAATTTTAATATATACATATTTTCATAAGATTTTTATATATGCTTAGTGAATGTTGTGTGTGGGTATTTCTTCGTGTGTGTGTAAAAAATAACAATTATTTTAAAAATCATTGAGACCTATATGAATTGTCAATACAGAGCACACTAATGATTTCCCCCTGATAATTTTGTTCCTTGTTTTGTTGTTCTTGATTATTTCCTGGTCTACCTTTTTGAAGCCATACTATCTATTCTTTCTCTCAACGGAGTATTTGTAATGCTAGGACAGTTTTTATATATCAAGGACACAGTTACTGAAAATCTTATTTACATGAATCATGACCAGGATTGTATAGATGAGATGTGATTGCATGGGGCCAAGCAAGAAAAGCTAATTAAATGTACTGGCTGATGCACACTGTATCATTAAGTCAAGCCTCATTGATAATTGCTAACCCTCTTGCAGGAAGACATAGTTTAATGTCTGAAATTGTATTTGAAGAAACTGTGTCCCTCAGAGATTGAATAAACAGTTGCGCAGTGTTGAATCAGTGGTGCCTAATATGAGCAACTTGCAGTTGTCAGAAGAAACCTTGTTTGGTACAAGTTACAGAATCCTTCCAAGTATAATAGTAGACATTCTAGGGACATCCCCAAGCACAGTATCACAGAGCTCTTACTATTACCGGATTTTTCGTCCTATAGGGCGCACTGGCCCATAGGATGCACCTAGTTTTTTGGATGCACCCAGAACAGGCTGCCACCGGCAAGCCTTGCGAGCCCAGCGGGACCTCCCGCCGGGCGCACAAGGCTTGTGGACATCTGCCCGAAGCACGGGGCGTGCTCCGCAGCGCACCCCGTGCTTTGGGCTGCAGGCTGCCGCCCGCAAGCCTTGGGAGCCCGGCGGGCACTCCCACCAGGCTCCCATGGCTTGCAGATAGCTTCCTGAAGCCTGGAGAACGAGAGGGATCGGTGCGCACCGACGCCTCTCGCTATCCAGGCTTCAGCGAAAGCCTGCATTTGCCCCATAGGATGCACACACATTTCCCCTTCATATTTGGAGGGGGAAAAGTGCGTCCTATAGGGCGAAAAATACGGTAATTCATTTATCCATGGGGCACCTTTTTGTGATCTTACACAGGGCCAGTCCTACCATAAGGCAAAGTTAGGTGGCTGCCTCAGGCAGCAGATGCCGAAGGGCAGAGTGCTGCAGTAAGGTGTTGGAGGTCAGAGCTGTGTATGTCATGCCATGTTACCCTGTGTCCTAAATAAATCTGCTACCCTTAGTGCATTGTCCTATTGCCAGTGTTGAAAGGAAAATTTAGCTGGCAGCCCTTTTGTTAAGGAAACACAGTGGTGGTCTTGTCATTTGCCTTGGCAGCAAAATATTTTGGGCTGATCTTGATCTCACGACTAGGAAGCGCTTACATGAAGATGCAGTTTTCCTACTGTGGTTATGGTTTCAATTTATCAGAGCAAAGAACAGTCACATTTTTACTGCAAAATCAAATTTCCTTAGAAGCAGATGTCAGTACAGTTATTTAAGTACTATTTGTAGTGATTCGTCACATAGGATGAAAACAAAACAGGCGAAACTCTCCACATGGTATAACAATCACGTACGGATGCAATGAGAGTTTGTGAGGTAAGTCTCAGATCAATTCCACTCTCATGGATTAGTCTCACTCTCTGTATCCCAGGCATAACTTACCTGGTGTACCTCTGGATGAACCATTGGGTAAAAACATGATTTTTCCAGTCCACTTCATTGTCATGGCCTCAGCTGTTCATTTTATATGACTAAAGCAGCCTGATTCTGGGAAACAATAGTCCTGATAGCTAAAAACTATCCTGAGCCAGTGTGGTGTAGTGGTTAAGAGTGGTAGTCTCGTAATCTGGGGAACTGGGTTCGCGTCTCTGCTCCTCCACATGCAGCTGCTGGGTGACCTTGGGCCAGTCACACTTCTCTGAAGTCTCTCAGCCCCACTCACCTCACAGAGTGTTTGTTGTGGGGGAGGAAGGGAAAGGAGAATGTTAGCCGCTTTAAGACTCCTTCGGGTAGTGATAAAGCGGGATAACAAATCCAAACTCCTCCTCCTCCTCCTCCTCCTCCTCCTCCTCCTCCTCCTCCTCCTCCTCCTCTTCTTCTTCTACTACTACTACTACTACTTGAAAAGCAAAGAAAAAGAAGAAGCAAAGAAAAAGAAGTCCCAAATCCATAGTTGGACAATATCTTTATCAGGATTAACAAAAGGTTTCTGAAAGTGGCAAGCTTACAAATTCTCCAAACCCTTTCTCAGGCAAGATGTCAGACAAAGCAAGACGTAGCAGGACAAGAAAAAACAAAAGCACTAAAATTAACCTGGATTTTGCAGTCATAAGGTCAGTCATTTTTAGACTTGATGCTCTAGCCATGAAATCTTGTTTACAAAAGTTATATAACAACAGATAATTCCCCACTGGTTCTGCATCCACCCTCCCAAACCTCCTTGGTTCTTCCACATGGAGTTCCACTCTACTCCACCCTACCTCAAACTAACCTGGCATCCTTATCCAAGTCATGGTGCGATGACATCAAACTTCTGACACCGACTTGGTGCCACCTCTTTGGCTGCTGGCTGCCAGCTGAATTACTGAAGCTTCTGGGGGAAAGGGAAGAAGCTGAACTCATTGCAAGTGTTACCCACTTGACTCTATGAGTACATTTCTCTACTAGAATTCATAAATTGCTACTTCGTCCTGCTGACATATAGTACTAGAACCATATTGGATCTGTTCCAATGTAAAGTTCCATACAGATTCTATAAGCTGAAAGTAGGTAGGCATTTATGCTAGCGATGCCATTGCAAGCTGAGAATCTGAAACCATGACAATGGCATTAAGCATTTGCTAAACAAAATCTGCTGTTCCGTGCAGTGCGGTGTGTATCCTGTTTTCTGGTGGCATCGTTTGCGTTTACTGTGACTTTTCAAAGGAATTGAATTAAATAAACTGAGGTCTGAATTAAATGGGCATGTGGTCTGATAGATACAGTGCTGGGCCTGGAGCTGGGAGACCTGTGTTCAGATCCTTCTTGAGCACTGAGCTCTTAGTACTAATTTGTTAGGCAGGATTAACAGTGACCCACCTCACAGGGTTGATAGGATTCAGGAGCAACAATTAATATAACCTTGCAGGCAAGTCCAGAAAACATTTACTTGCTTATCTGCCTATACATATCTGTATAATTTATTTCTGTCATAGCGATAGCCTAAACAGAAAATAGCACCCCCACCCACCAGTTTTGCAAAAGCTGTCTTGGGTAGTTACTTTGAGATGATTCTTAATCTCCTCAGACATAATAAGCTAAATAGCTGTTTACAAGTCTAGATTTATAAGTGAAAACACCAACCTGTAAACCTAACTTGTTACAGCATTCTTAGATTTGAAGGAGGCTTGACTGGGGTCTCAAACCAGGGTACAATATACTGCTTTGGACTATTTATTGGTAGCAAATATGCAGATAAATGATATTATCCATAATATTACAGGTCCTTTTTTTTTTTTTACTTTGTCTATAGCCCATCTTGGCTCATGACACACAAGATCATAGTTATTCTCATAATAATTGCTGGGATCAAGCTGGAGAAGGTTTTATCAAGTTGCAACATCTGATTTCAGAAACAGCGTTTGCATCAGTATATTGGCTAAGTGAATCTTGTACTATATTAATGCAGAATAGTCATATTGTGCATCTTCTTACCTTAAAGTTACTGGAAGGTACCATGACAGGTTTATTATCTCTCTCCCTATGCATCAAAGTCAGGCAGATAAGCAGGAAGCTGAGATAAGTTTAGTAAAATCAATCCACAGAGGGAATGGAGCAATTTATACGAAAGAGCTGTCAGTAAATGAAATGAAACGTAAAAGTATCTCAGTTGGTACAGTAAATCTTGCAATATAAAAAGATTATCTCATAGGCCTACATCTGAAGCAGTGCACCCCATCGCTTAGTCCTGGAATATTTACTGTTTTTCCAAGCAAAGAAACATTAAATATTAAGGAGAAAGTTGTTTATTTGAAGGAGAGTCAAAGCAATTGGGGTAGAGATGCTCTTTCAGGTATACTTGCTTGTGTTCTGTCTACATTTACAATAATAAAAATCATCCCAGTGGACTAAGAGCCCTGTAGCAAAAGCAAAATAAACAAGGGTCAAGTGACCTGATGATGTAGAGGGAAATTTTGTTCAATCTCCTCTCTTCCCACAACAGAAGAATATGGTGGGTGGAGGGAATAATTGTTTGCTTTAAAGAAATGTCTGGTGTCCTTTGTTCTCAATTTTGGTGCTTTTACACTGGGCAATGACAGCATGCTTGAGTGGGATGTTGTGCAAGCTGCTTCATCCTGGTTTTTGAGTGATTCATTTCTCCTATTGCAACTTCAGACATCACATCCCAGGCCTTTCAGAAGGGCCCACTAACTCTCTGGGAAGTCTTTTCAGGGTGAGCAGGATACAGAAGAGCTTCCTTGTACAAGTGGACTTCTGCTTGCATAACATACAACCCAATATATTTTTGGCTCTTATTCTTGTCCATTCGTTTAAGAGTTTATGTTTTTTAATTTGTTCATTGCAGTTTAAATGGCACAAGTTGGGAGGACAGTTCAGTCACAGACTCCATGCAATATGGCAATGTTTGCTTTAAATCAAACTACGGTATATGTAGTTTCATTGCCCTGTTGGTGGAAGTTCGTATGTGGCTGTCTGTCCTCACATAGTTTTGTGTTCTGTGGTATGCTTTGATTCATAGCAGAAAACCCCACCCCCCATTTCTGGTAATGATGAGTTAGTTAGTTAGTTAGTTAGTTAGTTAGTTAGTTAGTTTTCACCATCAGGCTGAAGCCAGAAACTGGGTGGACATTTGGGAGGGAAATATTCTCTCTGAAATTTCTCTGAGTTTCACACACCTGCAAACATGCATTTTTTCCCCAAGCATCCCAGCAATACCACTTTGCTGTAAGATTACTGGACTTGAAAGGAGGGTCTGTGATCTGCCACTTTAGGCAGCAGAGCATTTCTCTATTACTCACCTGTTGCTTCCTTTAATAAAAAAGTTCTTTCTGAAGGAGAAATTATAGCTGCTGCATTCAGTATCTGGAGAATTTGAATGATTAATTCCACAATAAATGTCTGCATGGGGTAATGGTTATCTAGTATCAAATGAGAGCATTGTCTTGGGAGCAGTTATGGTGTCAGAGCTGCTCAGCTTGCCTTGCAGTTTTTCAGTTGACCTGCAGATAAGCAGATACCCATGCTCACTAAGATGAATTTATGAGAATTGCGTCTAGTGGAGCTCTTCTTGTTAAGGGTCTGCCAGCACTTCTGTCTGAAGCCAATATTTCATTAATATGTGCAAGCCTTATATTAACCAGCAGCTAGTAGATGTTTTGGAGATCTGCTTTGGGTTCAAAGTGCAATGTGCCCCAATGAAGAAAAAGAAATACTTTATGATCTCATTGTTGAATATTCTTACAGTTGGTAAGTAAGAATTCAACAAAGGAAGGGGGGAGCCTTATCGTTTAAGAACATATGTGCTTCAGCAAAATATTTGCACCCACTGCATGCACACACAAAATCATAATCCTCAAATGACCCTACTAAATTGATTGTGTGTACCTTTCTCAGTGCTAATAAGGATGTAAAACAGAGACCACTAGTTACATGGTGTGACTGCAGCTGGATTGGGGCCATAATATCAAATTGAAACAAGATATGAGTTGACAATGCTTGTGTATGTTCAACATAAGAACATAAGAAAAGCACTGCTGGATCAGACCAAATGACTATACTGTGGTGTCTCAGGTTACACCTAGGACAGAGGTAGGCAACCTAAGGTCCGTGGGCCGGATGCGGTCCAATCGCCTTCTAAATCCAGCCTGCGGACGGTCGGGGAATCAGCGTGTTTTTACATGAGTAGAATGTTTCCTTTTATTTAAAATGCATCTATGGGTTATTTGTGGGGCCTGCCTGGTGTTTTTATGTGAATAGAATGTGTTCTTTTATTTAAAATGCATCTCTGGGTTATTTGTGGGGCATAGGAATTCGTTCATTTTACTATCAAAATATAGTCCGGCCCACCACATGGTCTGAGGGACGGTGGACCGGCCCACGGCTGAAAAAGGTTGCTGACCCCTGACCTAGGGTTACAAACACTTCGGGTTACAGACTCTGCTAACCCGGAAGTAGTACCTTGGGTTAAGAACTTTGCCCCAGGATGAGAAAGGAAATCCCATGGCGGCAATGCGGCTGCGGCGGGAGGCAATATTAGCTAAAGTGGTACCTCAGGTTAAGAATGGTTTCAAGTTAAAAACAGACCTCTGGAACGAATTAAGTTCGTAACCAGAGGTACCACTGTATAGGCTCGTTCTCGGAGGGGCCACCTACTTATATATTGTTACAAAAGTTGGGTGCCACCCACACTGTCTGCCGAGTGGTAGCAAGATTCTTTCATCAGGGCTTGAGATTTGTGGTGGTTCATTATGTTGTAGTTCTGAATGGTTTATATGTGAACAGAGCAACTGTAGGTTTGCAAGTAAAATTATGACACTTGGTATAAATGTCCCAGTTTGCAATTCTTGCTATTTTAGCCACATAACATTGTTCTACTAAATGTAAGCTTCTCAGAGGAGCTGTTTTCTTCTTGACTTTCCTCACAAATGACTATGCCTTGGAGGTCTATAAGACAGTTAATCACCTGAGCAGGTGGTTTCTGTTTACTGGAGAGGGTAAGAAGGGGGATGTTAATAGACAAAAACAGACCTATGTGAGTCCCAGATTCATTAAGCTGCAGTTTAAAGCACCTGCTGGATCCAAAAGGCATCTCATTCCACGGTTTGCATACAAAAAACAAGATAAAAATTGACATGCAGGCTGCTTTAAAGGGGAAACATTCTCAATTTCTGTGCTGAGACTCATTAAATAGCCTTAATATGCACAGCTCAGGAGGTAAACCTCACGACGGACCAATTGAATAATCTTAAAATGTGTGATGTTATTTATTGTTTGCCTGCATGAATTCTTTTATGCCAAAAGAAATGGTCATTTGGGGAATGTCTAGAGCCAATTAACCATTTAGCCAGGAGCAATGGATGCCCGCAGTGAAGGAGTTAGCTAGCATGTTAGTCAAACCTTTTATAACATTACTCGTGAGTATTATTTGAAACCCAGGGGGGTGTAATTAAATTGTTGCAATTTTTTTTTAGCCAATAGCAACACTCAACAAGCAATTGCATTTCTTTTCTATCAAGCAATGGCCCTTAGGTTGACACGATAGCCTTTCTGCACTGTGATGATGCAGTTGCTGTTGTTGCTGTTGTTATTTAGATGCTCCTTCCCTGCTTTTCCAATTTTCAGTAAGGATAACAATGTAAGATAAATATGAAATTAAAATAATGTAATATTAGGTATCATGAACTGGTAACACAATCTTTTTAAAGGTTTTGAAATAGTTTTAAGTTCAACCAATACATTCAAATAATAGCCAATGTTTTGTCCTTATTTAGGAAAAAAGAAAAATAAAGTTAAGTACTCCATCTGCATTTGTTATTTGCATAGGATCATTAGGGCCAGAAAATTCTCTTATGCCCTAGAGAGGTATCCAATTTGGTATGTTTATTTTACTTGTATTTAGTAAACAAAACTAAAAAGCTTTAAAACTAGATAATATTCATTTTTAGTTGGCATCCACTAATTCATACTAATGAACTTTTGAAATAGAAAATTTTCTATAGAAAAATAAAGCAGTGGTTTTTTAATTTTTTTTTTACATTTTGGAAATTTTCCGACTTGCATCATTAATTCAGGGCCATTAGCGGGTTGGAAACCATCTTAGATGTGCTGCACACTGCAGCGTTAAACCACTTCATGCTATTAGTTATCTGGCTGTTCCATATCACTGCTTAACCCAATGTAAATTCATCAGTATTTGAATGTTTGGTTGTTCATACATTTTGATAGGATAAACAAGACTGGACAATAATTAACAAAGACTTGGTATTAAAACAAACTGAGGGCATTGCGTTAATTGGGTGTGGGCAATTGCTCTTGAAAAATTAGGATAGATTGCCTCTATTCCGTCTCTCACTTGCCTGGTTCCTGTCAAGGAACAGCTGCTTTCTCATGTGACACAATTGGCTCTGAGGCCGCCTTGGTGGGCAGATTTTGTGATGTGTGAAAGTACCAGCTTACTGCTGGAAGAAACTGTTCTTCATTTCAGGAGGACGTGCCAGCTGGCTTCCTCAACAGATATCCATGGCATTTAGCTTCTTTCATAAATCACAGGGTTTTATTTGTCCTTATCAGACATTTCCTACAATAATGTTCATCAAAAGGTACAATTTACCAGGGCTTTATGGTAGCCCTTTCAAATAGCACCTCATTTTCTTCCAAACAAGTCATTTCACATGAGACAAAAGTTAAATGGTTTCCCCACCTCCACCCTCACCCATGCCTACCACCACATCCAGTGAAGCTGTTTGCAGGGTATAATCACTGATATTAGAAGACTGCATCTTTGAGCAGCCACTTGGCAGCAATGGTGAAACCTTGGGCACTTATATCATTGGCTTTATGATGTATAATATCTCTCATGGATGGTCAATAGCCATTCATAATTTTATGCCAGATAATTCTTGCACCTGGCTCTTAGCACATCCTCCATCCCAAACTCCACTGGTTTTCTTGCAAGTCATCTGTCAGACTACGAATACTTACTTTTTCAATTGCCTGGTTGCTGTTAGTCTTGCCCTTTCTGTCTGTCAGACAGAATTGGTGGGATGGGCAAGGCAAAGGCAGAGGCACACAATTGGTCTATTAGAGGGGAGATGTTCTGCTCTAGGTGGGATGTTTAGCCAGACAGTATTCTAATCTGGGCAGTGCTAGGTATGGGTTCAGGTGCAGCAGGGCTAGCAAAACAAAGTGCAAATTTCAATTGGTCAAATCAAGCAGGAATATATGGGAGTGTAGCTCCACAGTTGTTGTTTTTTCCCCAGGGCAGAAGTGGTGAAGCTATCCTTCAAAGTACAGAGCGGGTAATTGAGGAGCCCTCCTTTCTTTGAGAAGCAAGTGATGCGATAGGAATGCTTTCAAGTTTGTTACAGATTAGGATAGAAGAAGGTAGAGAATGAGGAAAATAAGCTGAGGCTGAATACTTTTTTCCTTTTTTAAAAATAGGGTTCCTACTTCCTACTACCAGTTTAAATGGTATCATTATGGGGGGGGGGAATTGTCTGCATTCCTTCCTTCCTTCCTTCAGTCCGTCCGTCCATTTTTTTAATTGGTTTTCCACAGTATGTAAGTTGAAGTCTAAGTTAATGTTTTCCTTGGTAAGTTATATTTCTTTTCTGTCTGATCATCTTATAAAATTGCACCAGCAGCCATCTTGAAATAGACAGTGTACTGTGGCATGGGGAGATTCTGGAAGTTTTATCAGTTGTCAGAGTTTATTTCCCCCTCCGTCACAACCTCTCTCACTAGGAAAAACATGTTCAGTACAGAGACAAATTTCTGATACTATTGGAAGCCTGCATAGTCCTGGGCAGCTTGCCATTTGTCTTCTGAGAAATTTATCCAGAGGAACAAAATACAGGCATAATGCACCTGTCCTCAGACTGACTTCAATTTGAGAGGGCAAGTTCTTATAAAAGGATATGTTATGAAGCAGACAATGGAATATACACTGCTGTCAGAGGTGGACAATGGCTGGTGCTTTAATGATTAAATTTTTACCACCACCACCCCCGCCACAATATGCTGTTTATTAAAAGGGATAGAAAGGAAAAGACATTACTGGAGATGGAATTTAATTCCTCTCCAAATAGCATGTGCAGATTTATTAATCTAGTATGTGATTTTTGCTGAACTTGCACTGCAAATTCAGCTTGGATACTACTGAATGCATGTATCCAAAGGTCCTTGCATTCTCACCAAGTATTTAAAGGGCAACACAGTTAAAGCAACTTCTGTCACATCTCTTCATGATTCATCAGGTTTTATTGCTGTAGGCAATGCATCAGTTCATGGGATATTCCCCACCCCCTTTGCCAGAAAGGTTCAGGGCAAAATATATTTATAATATTTCTCAAAGCTTAGAGAAGCTGTATTTGAGGAATGACTTATTCTGGAGGAGGCAGTGCTAATGAAGGAAATTAACCCCTTTCTCCATGTCCAGTTCCTCCAACAATGAGATCTTTGGGTATGGTGGACAACTGTTGGAGGCACTGGACATGGAGGAAGGGGTTAATGTCTCCTCCAGAGAAACCACAGGCTATAGATTAAGACAGAAGTGCCTGGTGTGCTCTGGTCCATGGGGTCGCGAAGAGTCGAACACGACTAAACAACTAAACAACAACAACAAATAGATTAAGAACAAACGTTGGTTGCAGCTCATGATTTGTCTGGAGCATGATAAACTGTTAACCTGGATTTGGACCACACAATAAGCCAAACCATGACTTGGCTCACAGCAGCAGGACTGCAGGTGGAATGATGTGGCAATGGTCTTCTTTTGGAGTGGGAGCCCACACACACATGTTTTGACTTAGAATTATGTATGATTTCATAAATTAATTAGCACCATGTGAAGACATACTTACTTATTTTGTCCTGAATTTGTTAGCCATCATTGTCATTTAGTGGCTTCAAGTTGTAGGTGGAATCTAGACCCATATTCAAAACACTGTGAAAATGCTTTTTATAAAAAAGGTTTTGAAAAATACATTGAATTTGGCATAGCTCACCATCACCATCTAGTGGCACATTTGTATATTGCACTTCACAACACATTTAAAACGTTTTATTTGCAGCTGTATAGCTGAGTCCCCAGTGTTATATGGGAAAGGGAGAGGTGCTTTTCTCTATCCACTTTACACATAATTTTATAAACCTTTATCATATGCTAGCCATAGGCCTCATGGGTAATGAGATCTAATGTCTTTCTTATTAGGATGCCCTCCTTCTATTTGGCAGAAGTTTCATAGTTTTATGAAAGTCTATATTGTAAAAGTGAGATAAATTCTCCTAATTGGAAGACATATTGCTGTGTTTGCAGGAACTGTTGCATATTTTGTGTTCTGACAGATGGCTGTTGCATATTAATTTAGGAGGTTGTTTAACTTTATCAGGAGGCATTTGAGGGAAAGCTTCAGAAATATTAGGTCCTTTTAATTTGTATTCTTTTTTAGTGGATGTGAGCATTGTTTCAGTTTAAATTAAACTAGTGCTCAGTGAGGCATTAGCTACAAATACGTTGTAATTAGAAGGTTTAAAAGCTATCAAAATTTAATAGGCTGCATTACTGAAAATTATATTACTCTTTGCTCCTGAACTGAGTTCCATTACAACAAAGAGAGCAATCAAGCTGACCTCTTATTTCATCAGTTTTCTGCTTCAGCTTAAGAGGTCTTCGATATATAAAGAATATTGATTGTTGCTAATACCATTTAGAGAGAGTAGGAGTTATTATATATATATGGACCTGTCGCTCATTACAGGAGCGTTGCAGAATTGTTTGGCTGAATTTACTCATGATTAAATATTAGAAAGCAGCATGTTTGCTAACACAAAATAAATTTGATACAGCCAGGGGGTTGTTAATCTTTATTTTCTTGTTTTTATTTTAATGTATATGATTTGTGTTGTATATGTTTCATTTTGATATAATAATCTTTTATAAAAGGTAATGGGCACTTGGAGATCTAATTATAGTAAACGGCATGTGTTATACCATGGTAGAATACAATTCAGAATTGATGGTGATGAAACTGCTTGACATAGCAGTAAATATTCATAGAACCTAAATACCAGTCATCAATGCTGCATGTCTTGCACTGCCCATATGTCAACTGCATGGGGCTGAAGAGAGCCATGTTCTCATCCCCAGCCACAGTTCAGACAGTATGCTGTAGTGGAAAAGAGCACTGTTTTGTCCCAGGTTGCTTTAACATGGATGATAAGCAGTAATAAATATGATTGTCTCCTGGATGGAGTCATAGTGCTTCGAATTTCCACTTTTGACTTCTGATTTGAACATGGTGATTTGCTTGTTCAGACCCAGAAACCTCCCCCCTAAATAAATTCACACATGACTCAAATTTTGGTTTTGGTTTTTGGCAGAATTTAGGCCACAACTTTATTGATTACAGAAAGTGCTTGGTTGCATAGGCTCTGGTTTGACTAGCTCCCTGCTCCGTTGCAGGTAGCACTGACCCTGGGCACCAGCATAGGTCAGCCGAAGGTGGACACCTGGGTAAGCAGAAAGCCGGGAACGGGCTAACTCTGCCACCCAGATGCCCCCCCTGGACTCAGGCATGGGCACAACCCCCTTTTGGGGGTTGACCAAACCAGTTGAGTCCTTGGATTCCTTTAATGGAATACCCTTCACATAGGGATGGCGAGAGCGTTCTCCCATCCCTATCACCCGAACCAGAGCCTATTCGCAACCTTACAAGTTGTGACGATTTGCTACGCGGTAGGCGAAACCCAAATGGCAACAGCCAATCAGCCAAGTGGGGAGAATTCCTGCCGTGCCCCTTGTTAGGATATTTCCGTTCCACCTTAAAAAGGGAGCAGGTTGTTGTGTCACAGCCTGCGTATTTCCTGTTAACAGGATGTTTCTGTTTTTTTCTCTCTCTGCGCCTGAACATTGAAGCAGGCAGTCATGTTTTTCTTTGTTCCGACCAACGCTGAATAAAGTTGTAAATAATGCTCTCCTGAGTGCATCTTTCGTTGTGTGAACTCTGCTGAAAGAGCGTGCACCAGCCTTGGAATGTGGCATATTATTTCTTAGGCTTGTGTCACTAATTGACTGACACTGTATCTACGGGAGATCGATGCATCGTCCAGAGACGGCGTGGGGGCATGATGGCCTTTGTCTCCCTGGCAGTATCCCAACACCCCTGTCCCAACAACAGCCGACACACGACACACGACGGCATAGCAAGGTCAAGCGCAAAACCCTAAAAATAGGGAGAGGTGAGCGGGTGTTCCGAATGCACACGCCGAAAGAGGAAGCTCTGGGTCACGTGCATGGGTATAAATAGGTCCCTCGAACTGTTTGGACTGTGTCCCATTGGCCAGATTGCACCCAGCTACAAAGGACCTACCTGTCGGGTGTTGTGGCTGACCACTTTTACCCACCCACAACACAGGGTGTTGGTTGTCCAGGTCTCACCGCAGTACGTGCCCTCTTTAAGGGAGGACCTGATTTACCAAATGAATGCATAAAGAAAGCATGTTGGGTTGGAGAGGGAAGCGGGAACAGACTTTCCACACTTCCTTTTCCTAACTCACCATGGTTTGCAGATGTGCCAAATAAGAATTGGGCTAGCCCCCAGGCTCATATTTTGTCCATTTCTTCCTCTTACTCTTCACACCACCGGCATGTGGCCCTGGGAAGGTTGCTCATGACTGAATACAGCCTGTAGATTGCAAAAACGTTCCCCACCCATGTATAACTGTATGAACTGAACAAGCTTCATACTTGATTGGTGCTTCCTTTGAAATAACAGGCGTGAGAACAGCAAGACATGCAGCTCAAGGCTGAATTTTCATATATGTTGCAGCATGATATAAGCTTCAGCCACACAACTTGTGTATACTGTCTAGTAAGAGTAGGGAGGACTATATTAGAGTCTCCTTTGGCCAGAGCTCTGAGATAACCAGTCTCATATAACCGACATGCTTAAGTCTAATTAATGCATGAAGGGGTTAATACCATAGAGTAAGCTGTCCTGCCAGGCTTAGCCTAGATCACTTCCCCTAACCTTGGGAGGAAATAGGTAAGCAAGTCTATTGTTTCTCTCCAGTCTACCTGGGAAGCCCAACTTGTGAAGTGGTTTATGTTGATAGCTCCATCTCAGACCGCATGGTTGTCACTAAGCCAATAATTTAGGAACTTTCACCACTTTGTAATGAAGCCAAGTTTTTCTGCCTGTGCAACTTTCTGAAGCATAAGAACCTGACCTTTCATGGGGTTGTAAGTAACCAAATTTACCAAATATGTAGTCTTTTCCTATGGTGACGGAAGAGGGGAACTTTGGAAATAAAGTTTTCAGCGTGCATTTTGGAACTCACTTTAAAAGGCATATTTCCATGCTTCACTTTGCTGCATATTTTGTGACTTTTAATCCCTGATGGGGTTCTCTCACCAAAGAGTACTTGCCCCAAACTTTGATCTTGGCATCCAGGATATATATATATGTCACATCCATACTCTCAGTGCATTTTCCAGTATCCTGCTGTTGCTTGTCAGATCTAAAAGACTAAGATTTTGAAAAGCATTTTGATTTTTTTTGGAAATAAAAAACTGCTTTGCTTTTGTTGAAACTTTCCCGCCTCAAAAGAGTGCCCCAGCTGTCCTAAAACTGTATAATTAATGTCTGTTCAGATTTAACCCAGCCATCTGTTTGCATCTCACTCCTCTTCTTTTTGCAGCATAGCTTCTGCTTAAAGGATTTTCGCGGCAGAAGAATATATGCCACAAAGGGGTTTTTACAGCAGCACCCAAAACGTATTAAAAGTAATACAAGATTCTAAACTATCCATCAAAGCCCACTTTTCAGATCTCATTTTTCTCAAGCTCAGGGAAGCACATCGGAATGAAAACCACTAACAACTTATAGTAAATCCTGTGCAATTCACGTTTTGAATGGGGTAACTCCATAATCTTCTGCAGGTTAAAGGCTTCACTTTTGAGCATTTGATCCCTATCTAGTAATTGGAACAAGATTTTATCTGAACACGTTTGAGTGGATATAAAATGTTTCATTTTGTTGCCTTTATAAATGGAATCATACCGGTTTCAGAAGAATTTCTGTTCTAGTGCATTGTTTGGACATGTGTCAGGGGTTCAGAGACAGAGACACAGGTGAGGGAGGAGACGGAGAGCGACGAGGAAGAATCCCAGGACAGTGAGGAAGAGGAGGACAATGACTTGAGATCTTCCATGAGTCTCTCAAGTGAATCGGAGGATTCTCAGGAGGGGGCGCCCCTAGTCAGGACAAGGGGGGTCACAGGGGGGACCTGCCAGGAGCAGGGAAGCAGCAGGGAAACCCCGAGCGGGAGTGGGAGATCGGGGCCGACTTCCCAGCAGGAACGAAGGGAAGAGAGGGGGGTTCCCAGTGTGACACACGGAGCGGAGCAGGAAAGAGACAGGGGAAGGAGATCTGGGGAGAACGTCCTGCCGGAAGAGGGGGAGAGTAGTACAGGGAGTAGTGTCAGTGTCAAAAGGAAGGTCAGGGGTAGCGAGCGCGCGCCAAGTTCAAATGTGGAGGCGCGCGGAAATGAAGAAAGCCCGGAGGAGGAGCCCAGCCCCAAAGCACGAAGGAGGGGGGAACAGGCATCTCAGGAATCCGCTTCAGGAGAGAGCAGGAGGGAAGGAACCCAGGGGGGCAGAAAGACCCTGCGGAAAAGGAAAGACAGGAAGAGGTGGTCTAGCACAAGCCTCTTAAGTTGGTGCAGGGGAGGGAGCGAGTCAGAGGGGATTTCAAACGTCTGACGTTAAAGACACGGGGCTGCACGCCTCGGTTGTGGAATCTATAATGAACTGCAATAAACATCCCTGTATATAAGAAGAGCTTGGCGTTGGTCTTTTGTGAGCTGAGACCTGAGGCAGCCCCTGACAGTAAGTCCCCTCTCAAACTACGCAAAATTTTTTTTTTGCAAAGCTCACGAAGTTTGGCAGCCCTGAGTATGGAGCAGCAGATAGCTGAGCTACGCAACGCAGTCTCCCGGCTTACCACTGAGGTAGTGGTCTCCCAGAAGAAGGGGGAAGAGGCAGAAAAGCGGTGCCAAGATCTGCAAGCCAGGTGGGATCATGCATGCCAGGTGGGGTTCCCGGGGACCAAAGCGGCTGGAGTAGCACTGGGCAGAAGAGGGGGCAACTTGGTAGCCCACTTCGATGGGAACCTGCAGCAATACCCCAGTTTTAAAGCAGACGTAGAATATGCGTTGCACTTGCTTCGCGACGACTTTAAAGATGAGGAAGAGAAAGTGGGGTTCATTGTGTCCCACTTGCATGGGGAAGCGAGGGCTTGGTTGCGCAATCTGTGGCGTGAGGATTGTCCTGCTCGAAGGGACTCTGATGAATTTATCAAATGCATGGACGCTTGCTTCCAGTCTAGTGTGGATGTGGATGTGGCACGCCATCAAATCCATGGTTTAAGGCAGGGCAAGGCTTCCGTACATCAGTATCATGCTCGCTTCTTCGCCTTGCTGAATGTGCTGCGCTGGGAGAAGGATTCTTTGGCTGTCAGAGACTTATTTTGGGAGGGGCTATCTGGCCCTGTGAAGGACGAGTTGGCTAGGGGGGACAGACCTAAAACCCTGGCAGACGTGGTGCAGCGAGCGCTTGCCATTGGAGTGCGCCAGGAAGAACGCCCTTGGCGCAATGAGGGGGGTAGCCAGCTTCACGCACCGCCCAGAGTGCCTCCTTTCTTTCCCAGAGATCCAGGACGTCCGCGTCTCTCCCCTCAGCTGCAGCCAGGGGAGGAGCCTATGGAACTGGGGAGTGCTAAGGCTCAGTCAGTGGCCGGAGCCCCAGCGTCTGGAACAGTCAAGAAGAAGCCTCCTAGAGGGAACAGAAAGTGTTACATCTGTGACTGTGCAACGCACATGGCGAAAGAGTGTCCCCAGAGGCTCCGGCAGCACACTGCAGCCTTGGCAACAGTAAATGCAGCAGCACAGCATGAAGAGCTGTTTCAGGGAAACGACAATGCCTGGCTGGAATCAGCAATGTTGGGGCACAGCCAGGCAAGTCAGTAGAGCAGTCCCCAGCGCTTTTGCAGCCTACAGACCCCCTGCCACCCAAACCTGTAGTGCAGCTCACTGCAACCCTCCAGCTACCTAATGGACGCACCCTGGAGGTCCCCATCACAATTGACAGTGGGAGCAACGCAGACTTCGTGGGGGTGCAGTTCGTCAAGCAGCATCGCATAGAGCTTCTGCCAGCCACGCTGCCATTGAACGTCGTCACAGTGGATGGCAGGAAACTGCTGGGGGGGCAAGTGGTACAACAGACGCCGCCCATGGTGATGCAGATTGGCAATCACCGAGAAGTCATCAGTTTCAACGTCACCCGCCTGTCAGACACGCCTATAGTGTTAGGCATGAGTTGGCTGGATAGGCACAGCCCGACCATGGCGTGGTACCAGCGGCAGCTCACCTTCGGCTCGTCCTATTGCGCGCAGCATTGCATCCAGACCGGTCAGGAGGAGGAGGGCCAAGAGGAGGGGCAGCAGCTACGTCTCAGCATGGCGCAAGCAGTACCCCTCAAGTACAAGGGGTTTTTGGAGGTTTTCTGCGAAAAGGAGGCTGACCAATTGCCACCTCACCGGCCCTACGATTGCGCTATTGACCTCTTGCCAGGGACAACACTGCCGCCTGTGAAGCTGTATTCCATGTCCGAGGAGGAGCTGCAGGAGCTCCGGGAATTCATAGACCACAATCTGCAGCGGGGATTCATCCGAGAATCGAAGGCTGTAGGGGGCAGTCCTGTGTTTTTTGTGAAGAAGAAGGACACGCCCCAAAAGAGGCTCATCGTAGACTTCAGATTCATAAACTCAAAAACAAAGCCCGCGGCCTTTCCCATGCCCAAGATCGACGACCTGCTCGCGACGGTGCGGAAAGGGAAGATCTTCACCAAGTTGGATCTCCGCGGAGCTTACAATCTCATACGTGTGCGAGAGGGTGATGAGTGGAAGACGGCCATGTTCACGCCGTTGGGCACCTACGAATACAGAGTTATGCCGTTTGGTCTCCAAAATGGCTCCCACTTTTTCCAAGCTTTTATGCATCATGTGCTGGCGGGACTCCTCTACAAGAAGTGCGTATGTTTCCTCGACGACATTCTGATCTTCTCAGAATCGCCGGAGGCTCACGAGAGCGACGTGAAGGAGGTCCTGCAGAGGCTACGGGAGCACAGGCTCTACGCCAAGTTGGAGAAGTGCCAATTCGACGTGACGGAGGTGGATTTTCTGGGCTATAGGCTGTCCGACAGGGGACTAGCCATGGACAGTGCCAAGGTCCGCGCGGTGTTGGACTGGAAGAGCCCGCGAAATCGGAAAGAGGTCCAGAGGTTCGTCGGCTTCGCCAACTTTTACCGCAAGTTCATCAAGGGTTTCGCCAAGGAGACGGCAGCTATCACGGACACTCTCAGCTCCAAGAAGAAGAAGTTCACCTGGACGGACCAAGCGGAGCAGTCCTTCAGGAGACTTAAGAGTCTCTTCGCGTCCGAAGAACAGCTGCTACACGTGAATCCTGGCAGGCCCATGAGGGTGGAGACTGACGCATCTGACAGAGCGGTGGGGGCCGTCCTCTTACAGGAAGACCCGCAGGGAAACTGGAGGCCCTGTGCTTTCTACTCCCGGAAGCTCAGCAAGTCGGAGCAGAACTACACCATTTGGGACAGGGAGTTGCTGGCCATCCACGCAGCTTTCAAGGCGTGGAGGCACTTTCTCATCGGAGCCAAGCACACCGTGCAGGTCCGCACGGACCACAAGAACCTAGAGTACTGGCGCACGGCGAAGCTACAGAGCCAGAGGCACATACGCTGGGCAGAGTTCTTTGCGGATTTCGATTTCAGGATAGAGTACATCCCAGGCGACAACAATGTCATAGCAGATGCGCTCTCCAGGAAACCGCAGTATCTCGAGGCAGCGGCACCGGTGGCAGCCAAGCACATTTTTGCACCGCAGGCGTGGGCGTGCGCTTCAGCCGCCGTGGACCTGGAGGCGGTGCGTCACGCGTTGCAGGCGGATCCATTCGCACAGTCCAAGATGGAAGAGGTGCGGAGGGGCACAGCGAAGGACGACGAGTTCCAGATACGCGACGGCCTGCTGACCCGTAAAGGTGCTCTCTACATTCCGGGAGACGATCTCCGCGCGAAAGTTCTGCAGCAGTTGCACGACGCACCCAGCGCTGGCCACTTCGGCAAGGAAAAGACGACAGAATTAGTGGCCAGAGACTTTTGGTGGCCCCAGATGCGAGGGGAGGTCGCGGAGTACGTCGCCAGGTGTGACACGTGCCAGAGGTCCAAGCCAGTGCACCAGAAGCCAGCGGGACTGCTGGAACCGCTGGAAACGCCACTGCAACCGTGGGAGAGGGTGGCGCTGGACTTTGTCACTGATCTGCCCAGTTCGCGAGGCAAGACGGCGGTGCTTGTGGTTGTAGACCTGTTCACCAAGATGGCGCATTTCATTCCTTGTGCGAAGGTGGCGACAGCGGAGCAGACAGCCAAACTGTTCATCGACCACGTGTTCAAGGTGCATGGCTTGCCACGGTCCATTCTGTCTGACAGGGGGCGCCAGTTTGTGTCCAGTTTCTGGCGGAAGCTCCTAGGGATCCTGCACGTCAAAATCAACCTGTCGTCGGCGAGACATCCGCAGACCAACGGCCAAGCAGAGAGGGTCAACGCGATCATGCAGCAGTACCTGAGATGTTACGCCAATCAGCGACCCGCGGCTTGGGTGGATTACCTGCCGATGGCTGAGTTTGCCTACAACAACACGAAGCACGCGTCTACAGGGGTGACGCCGTTCTTTGCTAACAATGGAAGGCATCCCAGAACCTTCCCGGGGCTCGTAACGACGGGGGAGGGGGAGCCACAGGAAGCCGACCATTTCGCAGCAGAATTGCAAGAGGTGCACGACGAGCTACGGAGACATTTAGAGCTAGCTAAACAAGCCTATAAGGTGCAGGCCGACAAACACAGGAGGGAGGGGGAAGACATCCAGGTGGGAGACTGGGTATGGTTAGCGGCCCAAGCGGTGCCGGCCAAGTCGTTAGCTAAAAAGAAGCTAGGACACAGGCAACTAGGGCCGTACCAAGTTGAGGCCAGGATCAATCCCGTAGCGTTTCGATTGACCCTCCCCGAGGGTTCCAGAATGCACCCGGTCTTTCATAGGTCGATGCTCACCCCCTACAAGGCCCCACACAGATTTCAGAAGTCAGGGACGGCACCAGAACCAAGCAGGGAGTCGCCCAAGAGGGGGAGGTCACCTAAGGACGAACCAGTCAACGAGGTCACAGAGATTCTGGACTCGAGATGGGGGGAAGAGGGAGTAGAATATTTTCTCGCCAGGGAGGGCGCCCCGGCCAGCACCAACAGTTGGGTGCCAGACTACGCTTTGGACGAACCCCTCCTCAAGGACGAGTTCCATGCCCTTTTCCCACACAGGCCCATGCCAGCACAGTTTTTCGACGATTGGCTTTTTACGCCCACACTTTCCGCCAGCACCTTCCGAGGGTTCTCCTCCGCAGAGGAGACGACGCCAGAGTCGAGCCCTCCAAGGGGATCGTGTTCGGGGGTGGACACCGACCCTTCTTACTGGTGGGACGATCAACCAGAAGAGGACTGGCGCATGAGGTGGCGGGTGGGTCCTTGGCAAGCAGACCCCACCCAGGCAACAGGGGGAGGGGAGGACGTGAACATGTTGGGAGAGGACAATGGGTTCGAGTACACAAACAATGAACTGGAAGCAGAGGAGATCGACGTCGACGACCTGTGTCCGGCAGCGACCTCCGCAACGACGGAGCCCCCGGAACCTGCGCCCGAGCAGCGGGAGGGGGGAAGGGGGGGCTTCGAGGGGGGGATGGATGTCAGGGGTTCAGAGACAGAGACACAGGTGAGGGAGGAGACGGAGAGCGACGAGGAAGAATCCCAGGACAGTGAGGAAGAGGAGGACAATGACTTGAGATCTTCCATGAGTCTCTCAAGTGAATCGGAGGATTCTCAGGAGGGGGCGCCCCTAGTCAGGACAAGGGGGGTCACAGGGGGGACCTGCCAGGAGCAGGGAAGCAGCAGGGAAACCCCGAGCGGGAGTGGGAGATCGGGGCCGACTTCCCAGCAGGAACGAAGGGAAGAGAGGGGGGTTCCCAGTGTGACACACGGAGCGGAGCAGGAAAGAGACAGGGGAAGGAGATCTGGGGAGAACGTCCTGCCGGAAGAGGGGGAGAGTAGTACAGGGAGTAGTGTCAGTGTCAAAAGGAAGGTCAGGGGTAGCGAGCGCGCGCCAAGTTCAAATGTGGAGGCGCGCGGAAATGAAGAAAGCCCGGAGGAGGAGCCCAGCCCCAAAGCACGAAGGAGGGGGGAACAGGCATCTCAGGAATCCGCTTCAGGAGAGAGCAGGAGGGAAGGAACCCAGGGGGGCAGAAAGACCCTGCGGAAAAGGAAAGACAGGAAGAGGTGGTCTAGCACAAGCCTCTTAAGTTGGTGCAGGGGAGGGAGCGAGTCAGAGGGGATTTCAAACGTCTGACGTTAAAGACACGGGGCTGCACGCCTCGGTTGTGGAATCTATAATGAACTGCAATAAACATCCCTGTATATAAGAAGAGCTTGGCGTTGGTCTTTTGTGAGCTGAGACCTGAGGCAGCCCCTGACAACATGTTTTTACTTCTTATTAAAACATCTGTTTGATATCGTACCGGTACTTAAGCAAACAGAAAACAAAAACAAAAAACCACAAATTGAGTTGTTTCACTTTTAACTTACAATGTATTTTAAGAGCTCGGCAGCATCCGGAATAAAATGAAAGGAAATTATTTTTTAAAACAAACTTTTGAAGAGAAGTTCAAGAAGAGTAGTTTTTTGTTAGTCACTTAATTTGCTACTGCTTCCTACAGATACTTACCTTGTTTTATATTAATAGCGTGCTCTATCCTGTAGACTCATCAGCAATGACTAGCGCTGTCACCCTCAGGAATGACAAGCATTGTTGATGGCTCCAACAAAATTAAAAAAGTGTTTGGGAAGCTAATTTCCTTTTCTTTATTAATGTGTTCCTGGGACATATTCAGTCTTTGACTCTTACTCACCGCCCAAGCAATTACTGTGCTTTCTCCCATTGTGTAATAAAAAATGTTTAAAAGGGAATTAAAATGGTTAATGGTACTGATGTCACTTCCACAGAAATGGCAGCTTGTCGTGATTAACTATTATGCTGCTATTTTGAAACAGAAACTTTTGCAGGAAAACTAGGCTAGCACTGTTTTCAGCTTGAGCATTCTCAACAAATTCTGAGATAGAGAGTTCTTAATGGAAAATCCCAGTCTGCAGCTCCAGTGCATTACTTACATCTAAGCCTTCTGTGGTGTTTGATCTCTCCTTCATGCTTGCCTTTCCTTCTCCTTAGATATGATTACTGTCCTTGAAATGTGTTCTGGTTCTTAAAGAAACTGATGCTGTTTTGCTCTCAGATTATTTTTGAATTCATTGGCTTGGAGGAAGCGTTCCCCACCTCTTTGTACACAAAATATAGGCCTATTCTCTGATTTTACGCAATGCTAAGGACACTGCGTTCTGTAGCCTTGCTAACATTGACATATTATTTAACAGAGATCAAAGACTACCTGCTTCTCCTCTACATATAAGAAATTAGCAGAATAAACAACATCCAACACTCTTAATTACATAAAGCTGTTTCACACTTAAATGGAGAGAAGGAAAGCAAGGAGACAAGGGCATCAAGCAATTGGGGAGCAGGTATACCTGTACATCACAATGTCATGCAGTCAGACAAGTTGTTTCCCAGCCAGCCTCACACACAAATTCATTCCATTGTTATCTGTCTGGTGCTCTTTTACGTGCATTCTTCTTTTCCAAATTCTCAAGCATATTTGTTAAAATCCTTAAGTTTCTAAAGTCAATGCAAAACACGACTAAGCATGCCTATATAATTTACCACTGACACGTGGCTTTCTAAAAATCTTGAACTTCTTTTGCAATGTGATATGACTTGTGTAAGGTGTGTTGTGGTGGTACTCTTCCATACTGCCTCTCTTATCTCAGGGACCCCGCGTTTCCCTGTTGGAGAAGGCACTGCTCATTGATATCAATGTGGAATTCACAGTAAACTTCACCCCACCCCCATCAAACGTCTGGATGGCTTTCAGTTGGGAATGGGATGGTCCAGGACGTGTAGACTAACAAGAACAGAAAGTTCTTCCTCTGTGGGAAAGATTCCAGACTTAGCTGTAGTGTGGCTTCTCCTCTCCCTTCAGTAGGACAATGCTTCTGTGTTTATATGGCATCTTCAGCCTATGTTATGACTCTGTGACAACATACAGTTAAAACAATGTGGGTGGTATACATCTTACTTTTTTTTTATTTCTTACAGAATTATAGCAGCAGTTGCATTTATACATTTCAAACTATTATTAAACACATATTAATGGGTTCTCAGACTTTTGTTTCATTTTTATAAGCTGCAGCCATGATAAAAAGGTAAAGTTAAGTCCAGTTAAGTCCAGTCGCAGACGACTCTGGGGTTGCAGCGCTCATCTCGCTTTACAGGCCGAGGGAGCTGGCATTTGTCCGCAGACAGTTTTTCCGGGTCATGTGGCCAGAATGACTAAACTGCTTCTAGCACAACGGAACAGCAAAACTGGAGCAGCGCACGGAAATGCCGTTTACCTTCCCACTTGAGTGGTACCTATTTATCTACTTGCACTTTTTGGGGTGCTTTCGAACTGCTAGGTTAACAGGAGCTGGAACCAAGCAATGGGAGCTTAGCCTGTCACGGGGATTCGAACCGCCAACCTTCTGATCGGCAAAACCAAGAGGCTCAGTGTGGCTATTGTGTAACATATTTCAAATTAGTACTATTATTATTATTATTTCTTTTTTTAAAAAAGTTCTCAAAAAGTCAGTTTGTATTGGAATTCTTTTGCATTGGTTATGCTGGTCCTTCTACATTGGATTTAGGCTCAAGGCTACTGGGTACAGTCTAACCGTAATGGTAAAAATGTATAATTTCCAGAAGAAGAAGAAGAAGAAGAGGAAGAGGAAGAGGAAGAGGAGGAGTTTGGATTTGATATCCCGCTTTATCACTACCTGAAGGAGTCTCAAAGCGACTAACATTCTCCTTTCCCTCCCTCCCCCAGAACAAACACTCTGTGAGGAGAGTGGGGCTGAGAGACTTCAAGGAAGTATGACTAGCCCAAGGTCACCCAGCAGCTGCATGTGGAGGAGTGGAGATGCGAACCCGGTTCACCAGATTACGAGTCTACCGCTCTTAACCACTACACCACGCTGGCTCTCCTGTGTGAACAGGCAGTGCAGTTATGAGTGATATTGGAGCAGATGCATCTTAGTCCCCCAGAGTGGCCACTCAGGTGCTTTGGGGAACCTTTTAGCATTTATTCATTAGGTGGGAGCCTAATGGAACAGGAAAAGCCTCCTATTAAGACCATTGTTCTTTCTTGCTCACTGGCTGGCAGCAGCTCTCTACGTTTAGAGGATTTCAGATTAGGTATTTTTTGCAGCTCTGCCTCCAGTGTGTCAGGGATTGAATTGAAGCCCTTCTGTATGAGAAGTATGTACTCCACTTCTGAGCTATGATCCTTCCCTGAATATTTGACTAGAGCCGAATAATGGATGATCTGTCAGTCAACCGTGTTTGAGGAGTTAATTTAACTGTGAAAAGGTACATACCAGGAGAGGAATATAGTTTCCAAGGGAGGAGGAGGGGGGAGGACGACCCATAGAGGGGAATAAATCTTACATTCCGCTATGAAAATGTTCATTGTTTAGGCTCAGCCTCACAAATGTGAACATGCATTCGGCAAATGGTATTGAGGAGGACGTGCTCCCCATTTATTTTTGTAATTATGCCTCCGCTTTAAATGCATATCATCATGGATGGAGCTGGCTACGCTGAATATATTTTTGAAGACTGAAGTGTGATTGAAGGGAGCCTGTCTTTAACCTCATAGAAATCCTGTCGGAATGGGGGACTTGACTAAGTAATTTGAGTCGCAAACAGCCTAAATTTTTATCAGCTGCCCTGCAGTAATTACCAAGCTAGGTTGGTGTGACTGGAATTGAGAGGTGAATAAAATTGCATTTAATGCCAGGCTCACTCAGACAGATTTCAACCATTCTTTTTTTTGGGGGGGGGGGAGGGGTATGGGATGCGGTAGAGTTGTACACATGTGGAATTGGCTTTGAAAACCTCCTCCCTGTACAGGTGTGGGGAGAACAGCCTTGTCAATTTCAAAATTTGAATACCCCATATTGCACTCCACTCTATTACCATTGATACTGCTCCAAGGAGGAGAGGGGCTGTTTGTCTCTTCAAGGGGGGTCATTTATGCACACCAGCACTGGTGCGCACTTTAATTTTGTAAGAATACACTGACTCTATGAAAAGACTCTATGAATTGGAAAGTGGAGATCCTATATTGAGGGCACAAGGAGAAGGGGACGACAGAGGACGAGATGGTTGGACAGTGTTCTCGAAGCTACAAACATGAGTCTGACCAAACTGCGGGAGGCAATGGAAAACAGGAGTGCCTGGCGTGCTCTGGTCCATGGGGTCACAAAGAGTTGGACACAACTAAATGACTAAACAACAAGAAGAGAGCTAAACAAGTGGGTGAAAAGTATAGATAATTATTGAAATGTGGTTGACTGATTATGCCACCTATCATGGTGTGCCAGGGGTCTCTCTCTTTATCCTCCCCCCTCTTCAGTTCCTGCACTCTTGCAGAAGTTGCAGAATTACAACATGTGTGTGTGTTTGTGTGTGTATGTATGGAAATACAAATGTAGAGGAAAAAATAATCATGACATAAATCTTCCTGTCTTTTAATCCATGTAATGTATATGTAGTATACACAATTTATAGCTTAAATTTACAAAAACAACAATACAGCTCAGACTTTATTGGAATACATATGGTTGAATTATTATCTTGATATTTCAGTATTTGGGGACTCTGAGTTAGATTTCTTAGAATTTTGAGCATCCTTATTCAAACAGAGGTCTACATTTGTAAAAGGGCTTGTAATCTCTGCTATCTTTATTTCTTCTCTGTTGCAACCATCTGCTCAGCTTCAGCAGTATGTACAGATTTGTGCCTTAAAGGCCACCTAGAGACGATTTGGAACTCAGGAAGGTAAAGGAGAAAATGGTAAGATGGAAGGAAATATAAACTTGGGTGTTCCAAAACCACTAGTAGCAGCTGTTGCTGGATATTACAAAGATGGGCAAATGAGCTTGCATTTCATTATTAATAATTTATTTTTATAACTGGTGGAGCCATGAAAAGGGCTAAGGAGGTTTCCCTTTGCTTAAATAGAACTGAATGTGTCGCTCAGAGCAGTTGCAGGTCTGGAGGAGCCAAGAAAGAGACCCAATACTACCCTCAGAAAATAGTTTTGAAGCACTGTACATCAGAGGGGGCAGTCAGAAGAAGATAGACCAGGATCTGTGATTTGCAGATCAGCAGGAGTTTTGACTGTGAACTGTTTATAGTGATAGCAACAACGAAACAACTCTTCCCACCCCGAATTAGGCCGTTGAGATGAAGGAAGCTAACCACAAGTTTTCTTTTGTGTGAAAGGACTGTGAGCTCAGTTCAGTTTCTAGCACAGAAAACAAATTCCAGGGCTCAGAATGTGCTCAGAGGCACCACAAATACTTTAATTCTAATTGCACTTGGGCTCTGGTTGGTAGATCTTGGAGTTCAAGTAAAAAAATCAACAACCTGATGGTCCGACAAGTCTGACATTTGCCCATTCCTGCTATATATTATGTGTAGTTCAATGGCATCCTGGGAGTGCTTCCTTTTTATCATGTAAAACAGCAGCAGGTGGCTTCCGACTGAGCTAAGAACCTGTGTATGTGTGTAACCTTTTCCGTCCCAGCTGTTTGCCTGCTATAACCATTCTGCAACTTATATTCCAGAGTGGTAACATACAGGGACCTGTATATTTTATTCTTTGGAAGGAAGCTGGCACATGGTTGAGATTTTGAGTGAGCACATGTTCTTGTGAGGAGAAGTTTACACATTTGCAACTTTTTAATTTGGAGGGGGGGAAGGTGAGTAAGGAGGGACATGGTAGAGGTGTATAAAGTGGTGCATGATTGGAAGAAAGTAGATAGAGATTTCTCCCCCCCAAAAAAAACCCCCCACACCCTAGAACCTGGAACCATTTCAGTGAAGCCTAATGTTGGAAGATTTGGGATGAATTTGGAGGTACACAGCTAAACTAAAAGTGCACAGCTAAACTATGGTGTTTGCTTCCACAAGATGTGATGATGCCCACAACCTTGACTTCAAGGGATTAGACCAGGCTTCCTCAACCTCGGCCCTCCAGATGTTTTGAGACTACAATTCCCAGCATCCCTGACCACTGGTCCTGCTAGCTAGGGATCATTGGAGTTGTAGGCCAAAAACATCTGGAGGGCCAAGGTTGGGGAAGCCTGGATTAGACAAATCCATGTCTATCAGTGATTACTAGTTGTGATGGCTGTGTACTGCATGCTCAGAGACAGTGAGCTGGGAACTGTGCACAGAGAGAGTGTTGTTTCATTCAGGCCCTGTTTGCTCTGAACTCTTAGCCTTATCTAGCAGGACTTTTCTTACATTGTTCCCTTCTCTTTTCTCTTCACTCAGCCTGAAGCGACCCACGATAAAAAAGAAAGCCTTTTTACATGTAATAGGCAGCACCACAGTGCTCATTCATCCATCCGTCCATCCATCCATGCAGGCTGTTTCCTCCTATATTCTGACCTTTTGTCTTCACGCAGTCAAAACTCTGATCATTTGTAATTTGCATGAGAGAAACTTGCATGATGAAATTCTGGCCTTATCTCTACATTCATATCAGGTAGAGCTTCCTTTCTGCCTGTCTTTGGACTTTACCATGCACCCAGTAAACCAGTTTGTTTCTATCCATGGCAGAAGCACCCACAGAAACATTACGAACGAGTCAGTAGGTTTATACATGCTTCTGTATGTCTTATTTCTCCCTGCCTGTATGTCTTCTGTGTGTCTTATTTCTCCCTGCCTGCCCAAGCTGATTTCTAGCCTCATTGTACCAATTTACTTGTCTGCTGGTTTCTCCTCTATCTTCCGACAGTCGTGGTGCGTCTTGCCCACCTGTTGTCATGTTTCATCTTCAACTATTATTATGCCTGTGTCTTTAGACTGAAAGTTGAGTTTTGCCCTCCAAGTGACCTTTAACTTTGAAGCCATCTTTGGATACAACTCTCACGCTCAGTGAGTTGTATGGAGCGTCTCCTATATTGAGGTTATTATACAGAAAAGTTTGGGTTAGTGAACATTGATCAAAATAAGAGCACATTAAATAAGAGTCTTAAAACTGACATGTCACCTCTGACTCTGTTTTATTAATCGGAGCTGTTTGTATCTCACAGAACAAGTGAGTTGCTTGTCAGAATTGACCTTTCTTGCAGTAATCAAATCTACTGAAACCTTTTAGAGATGGATCACGCCGAGACATGCACAATGTTTGTCATGAGCTTTGTTTCTCCCTTCTTCCTCAAGTGCCCAATTCCCTCAATCCTTTCTCACGTTGTGACAGACATTTTGGAAAGGATGGATGATCAATTGTATTGATCAATTGTTATATAAACTGTGGTGGTATTTAACATGATTGAGCTAAAGCATGTTTGATATTGTATGAAATGCCTCTAGATCAGGGGTCAGCAAACTTTTTCAGCAGGGGGCCGGTCCATTGTCCCTCAGACCTTGTGGGGGGCCGAACTATATTTTGAAAAAAATATATATGAACGAATTCCTATGCCCCACAAATAACCCAGAGATGCATTTTAAATAAAAGGACACATTCTACTCATGTAAAAACACGCTGATTCCTGGACTGTCTGCAGGCCGGATTTCGAAGGTGATTGGGCCAGATCTGGCCCCTGGGCCTTAGTTTGCCTACCCATGCTTTAGATGCATTAAATATTTTATAGCTGCTTTTTAAAAACTATCTTAACGATTCATTTTAAATGAAATACTTTCTACTAAATGTAACTATGTATTTTATTTTGTCGACAATGAGTGTGATAAATGGGCAGTTCAAACTAGTACTACTCTTACCTTGTTACAGTGTGCCAGTTAATGAATTTGTGCTTGATTCAGTTAATTTGTGGTGGAGTAGTTTTTTGGTTTCCCACATGATCAGTAAACCTATGAAACCAAGTTGAAGAAAGCTGTAAGTTTGGACACAGTCTCTGTCCTGAAAACAAACGCTTTTTCGAGTGTAGCAAATATATTTTGGAACCGCGTATGTCATATTTTAGAAAGCCTGTCTTCATTTTTACTGATGTTTCCAAAGCAATAAGACGCTCTTATGTTAATCTTCCCCTCACGCCCAAAAGTTCCTTCATAAACTAGGACCAAACTTTTCTCATGTGGGTTGTTCCTGCTTGCATTTGACAGTTAGATATTGGGGCTGACAACCTGAAAAGTGCTGTTGGCCTACGTCTCACATAAAAGGCTGTTTGTGGATTTCATGAGCTAGGAACAAAAAATCTACTCAGTGGTACAGGTGGTACCTCAGAACTTGAACGTAATCCCTTCTCGAAGACCATTCGACTTCCGAAATGTTCGAGTTCCGAGGCACGACTTCTGGTTGGCCGACAGCTAGGTTTTTGCACAGCGGAAGCTGCACCAGACATTCGTGTTCTGAGGAACGTTCGAAAACTGGAGCACTTACTTCCGGGTTTTCGGCGTTTGGGAGCAGAAACGTCCGAAAACAGAGCTGTTCGAGTTCCGAAGTACCACTGTATTTACTTAAAACCAAGGTTTCTACAGTATTCTCTCATCTTCCACAGCAGGGGGCACCAGTGAGTTGGTATTTTCAGTGCATATGTAACTCTACATTGCTATCTTTAGATAAATCTGGTTTAATAGGCATTTACTAGTATCCTGGCAGTTTATATGAGGCTGATGAAATTATCAGCTGTTTTTTCTGCCATCCTGTGGTTGTTTTTAAGTACTGCATAGTCACAACCACATCAAAACTTCCTTAAAGCAGACATTATATAAACAGTAGCAGGGCTGTAGTGCGCTATCGTGACTTGAACTTCTGGGTAGCATGGTTGTTACTGGCACTGTGTATATGACATCTTAAAGCATACAAGCTCATATAATAAACCACAGTGAAAATGCCTTTCTGTTTACATGTTCATTTTATATAGATGTCATGTTGTTCCAAGGAAGGGGCAATGTCATTAAGGAAATCTCCTTTATTGAAATAACCTTTGTTAGCTCTTGAGTATGCAAACTTTGGACTTGAATAATTGAACTATTTATCAAGCAGAATAGAAAAGTAACAAAATAATGGAGGGCGAAATAAGAGACCTGGATTCCTGTGCCCCGGTTTTAATCCCAATCTTCACAAAGAAGGACGAAAAGAGACTAGCTTGTACTTCCTATCCATGTCCTTTAAAACAAAAATTACAGATGAAGCAAAAACTTTGATCCTTTTGCAACGAATTCAGCCTGAACATTGTAAACAAATAGATAGTTTTAAGGAGATAATAATATTCCAGCGCATTCACCTCTATAAAAGTTTGCTAGGGGAGGAGAGGACAAAATAATAAGCTACAGGCAACTATGGATGCATCTCTAGGTCTCAGGCCAAATCAGAAAATGCCCACTCTATTTTTTATTTATGTTTCTAGTCAGTTTAATTCTGAAGATTCAGAGTGAGTAACAACTTAGAGCAGGAATGGGAAACCTGCACATCTGCAGACCTAATTAAGTCCAGCATGTGTCCTAATTTGGCCTACAAGGTCATTTTCCTTACAGCACTCCCACGTGCCCCACATCTGACATAATATGGGAAATTAGGTATGGGGCAGGTAAGGTAGCAGCTACAAAGAAACAGTTTCCTGATTGTTCCTTGCAAGCAGGGCTTGCTAACAGTGAGTCCCTCTGGGATTAGCTGCACTCGGGAGTCATACCCTCCAACACTTCTCCAACGAAAATAGGGACATCCTAAGGAAAAGTGGGATAGTCTGGGATCAAATCAGAAACCAGGATGGCTTCTCTAAATTAGGGACATCCCAGGAAACTGGGACACTTGGAGGGGCTGGGGAGTTTCAAATTAAATAGTGTGTGTCTACTGAATGGCATTTGCCCATGTAAGCAAATTTTCTCATCAGCACTGGATGAAGTTGGCAGCACTGGGGACTTCCTCAATTTATAAGCCAACAAATTTGCTATTTCATACTTACGCTTTAGCAAATTTCTTTAGCAAAGCTGAAGCATTAGATGTTGGTGATTCTGGAAGTAGACTTTGACTAATTTCTGTGGGCATCTGAGTAAGTGTGTGTAAGATTGCAACCAGAAACTGAGAAATCTCCTTTTGTCTCAGGTACACTGGTATTTCTGCCCACTGAGTTTCAGATAAGCAAAGTCAGACATTTTAAAGACATCAGCACCTGTGACCTCCCTTTATCATATATTTCGTGGACGTTTGTACTTGCTGTGGCTTAATATGTGCTTTTGTAACACTGTGCATTGTACAGCAGAGGGAGTATTTTGTCAGGAATAGAAGATATTTGTCACAGTATCGCAAAACTCTATTAAAACGTGCCTTTAATTTTTTAAAAAACTGTAATCATCAAGTCCCAATGCAATATCAAATAGATTTATGGGTTAGAATTCAGCTGAGAATGGTTTCTTAAATAAAGCTTTGTTCAGATTCTACCTTGTCATCATGTTTTATGTACACAATATAGCATTCCCAAAGGGGGAAGGAAAAATTAAAGTTTCTTTAATATATTAAAAGTTTAATTATGTTGCTTTTTTCACTCATGAGGGAATGATTAATCAAGAACAATGCTGTTATCTTAGTGGTGAGTAAATTAAAATTGCTTATATAAATTCTGGCGAAATTGCACTAAAAAAACTGAGCAACTCTCAATGGGCAAATATACATGCATGCATTCCTCACCTATATCTATTTTAATATATGCAGTCTCAGCCTACTGACTGTGCCCCTGTAGGTTGGGGTGATTAGTAAACCATGTATTTGGATATCTAACACATTTTTCTCAGCAGTGTTTGGCTGCATCATAGATTAGTTGTGACTAGTCTAGTTTCAATCTAGGAGTCCCCCCTGTGAGTGTCAAAATGAGATACTATTCCTGCCATCTACATAATTGTCACAAAGGGACTAACTTCAAGACAAGGCTATAACATTCACTTGTCAATTGGGTGGAGGGCCTGTACATCTTGACAACTGAGGCAGAAAATCCAAAACACTCCCTCCCCATAATTGTAAATTTGAAGAACTGACTACTTGTTACTCTTTGACACCCAACAGTAGCTACTTGAACTGGCAGCTGGTAGGACCAGTGTTGCTTGCCCAAAGTCCTGAACGCTTACACTGCAGCAATATATTTGCAGAATGGGTGAATAAGGAGGCAAGGGAACGTGTGGATTTAAGTCCCCATTCTGGGAGTCCAAGTGTCAAGGACTTGTTAGAGTTGCTCAGTGTAGAATTAAATTAGCTTTCCCACCCCAACAATGAGTTTCAGGGCTTTATTGCAGAACAGTCTTAAATATTAGTTACATTGGATTAACAAAATAACAAAACAACACATTGCAAGGAAGCAATGTGGTTCAATCCTTTTAGTCGTTTATGCAGTTCAATAAACTTTCCTCTCTCTGGTCCCAGAGAGAGATTCTAAGCTTGTTCATCATTGAAGAGTTTCTCTTCCTCAATTGCTGCTGCTAGCCATCTTTGACTTCACAAGTTTCCTCTCCTATTGTGAGACCAGCTGCTCAGGTTTTCTGTGATGAATCATCAGGTACCTTAACTCACTGAAATGAAAAAACTCAGAGTGGAACCTCTCACTTAAGACAGACTTCTCTTTCCAGCCTTCAGTGGAATCTATGATCTAGACCTTGGGTAGAAATGAATTCAGATTCAAGAATGTGCTTCAGATCTTTACTGCAGAACAGTCTGAAATACTAGTTGCAATAAGATAAACATTACAAAATAACCAAGTAGAACATTGCAAGCAAGCAAAGGGGTTCAGTCATTTTATGCAGTTCAGTAAACATTCCGCTCTCTGACCCCACTTGTTCACTATTGCAGAACTTCCCTGCAACTGATTCTGCTATTCCTGCTAGGTAAAGGTAAAGGGACCCCTGACCATTAGGTCCAGTCATGACTGACTCTGGGGTTGCGGTGCTCATCTCACATTATTGGCCGAGGGAGCCGGCATACAGCTTCTGGGTCATGTGGCCAGCATGACTAAGCCGCTTCTGGCGAACCAGAGCAGCACATGGAAACGGCGTTTACCCTCCCGCCGGGGTGGTACCTATTTATCTACTTGCACTTTGACGTGCTTTCGAACTGCTAGGTTGGCAGGAGCAGGGACCAAGCAATGGGAGCTCACCCCGTCGCGGAGATTCAAACTGCCAACCTTCTGATCGGCAAGTCCTAGGTTCTGTGGTTTAACCCACAGCGCCACCCGCGTACCATGCTACTTCTGCTAGCCATCTCCAAAACAGACTTTTCAAGTTCTAGCTTCCTGCTGTGAAAACTCTGCAGCTCATGTTTCCAGAAAAGAATTATCAGGTAGCTTATCGACTTGAGTTGCATGTACAGTGGTGCCTCGCAAGACGAAAATAATTTGTTCCGCGAGTCTTTTCGTCTTGCAATGTTTTTCGTCTTGCAATGTTTTTCGTCTTGCAAAGCACGGTCCGTCGCAACTGCACCTCTTCAAGCGGCTTTTTAAAAAAAAGCGCAAGACGTTTTCGTCTTGCGAAGCAAACCCATAGGGAAATTCGTCTAGCGAAGCAGCGCAAAACCGAAAAACCCTTTCGTCTAGCGAGTTTTTCGTCTTGTGAGGCATTCGTCTTGCGGGGCACCACTGTACCTTGGCTTGTAGTTATGCGTAGAGCAGGGATGGAAAACCTGTGTCCTTCCAATTGTTGTTGGACTAATCAGCCCTAGCTATCATGACCAATGACCAGGAATTATGGTCTGCAGGTTGGACTACAGGTTCTCCATCCCTGCAGTACAGTATTGTGACATAGGGCTTGTACCAAAGGCTTCATGGAAAAGAGTTGCATAGAGGGATTTGAAAGGATGAAGGGAGTTACTCGCACAGAGGCATTCTGGAAGATGGTTCCAGTCATAAAGGCCAATAAAGCAGAAAAAGCAGACTCATTTAAGGAATTTGGAAACTTTTTGATGACTTAGAGTGGCAGAACTTCATTAATGAAAGTCACAGGCAGAAACAGATTTGACTTTAAAAGTTATTGTGCCCTTGGTAGTCTCTAGGACGGTGTTTGTCTAAAAACAATATTCCCCAGAGGTCTCTTCTTTTCTTTCCCTTTCCAGATTCCATCAAATGCCATAAGCTGTCCAAATTCAAATAAGCAAATCTATTCTGTTTCCACTGTCATGTTGAATGTCTTATACTGACACAAAATCATGAATATTAGAAGAACATTAAATATCAAAATTTGCAATCTTAAATGTATTTTTATCAAATTGATTTCAGTTCTGAAATGTAAAGTTTAAAACCATATCAGTCATTTATTTAAATGGTGGGGGAATCATGTGTATTTGAGTTCTGGGCAAGTCAAGCACACCTGTTGCGGTCTCCTCCTGCATAATCACAATGTCTATAAATTTGCTGTACAATGGGAAGGCAAATATTCTTATATAGGCTACAAATCCTTCACCCATTTTAGCTGCTCAGAATCGATGTAGACTGCCTCTCTCCAGTGTATTGCAAGAAGGGCTTAATTAAATCTACAAATACAATTTTCTGCTATAGCAAATGAGAATTCTTCATATTGTATTAAGAGAAGCATTCATCCCTGATCTTTCAGAAGGCACTTGACAACCTCTTCCTATGGGCAGTAGGAGTTTCTTCACACCTAATTATTACAAGGCTCTCAGAATGATTCTCTCCTTCATTTACAGCCACTGGTTGAGGATAGGGTTACTCCTAAATCCATTGCACTAGTGGAGGTAAAAGCTCTGATGGTGTAAGGAATCTGGTGTAGTGTTGCTGATATCTTCTCTTATGTTGAAGAACCTCCATTAGTGCAGATGGACTTCTTTGGCTGCAAGTGTTTTACTTAAGTTTTAGCAGAGTTATAATTACTTAATTAAATCTGTATATCTTATTTTTGCATTTATTTATTTATTAAATTTGTATACTGCCCCAGTTCACAGCACAAAAGTACAAGATAAAAACACACAAAAAATTTGAAGCAATTTCTTGCCAGATGTTTGCTTGTGTGCTTATTTGGGGGAAATTTCTCCCCCCCCCCCTGGGAAACAACACTGCAGAGGGAAATATTTTTCAGGAAAATGAATGAGAATCTGATGAAAAAAGTTAACTTCTGGAACTGAACAACAGATTAACCTAATGGTGCCACCAGCTTCTGTTTTGAATTAATGTCTTGTATTTCATACAGCATACTTTTGTATAGTCTGCATGAATTTTAAAGACATGTACTGTATTTGAAACTGAAACTGTGTAAAATTATCATATATTTTTTTTCAAATTCAGTGCTCCGCAACAGCTACAATAGGTTCTTGTGTAATGCTGTAATTTCACCGTACTTTCAAGCACAATATCACATTTGAAAAGCAACGTCTCTTTGTTATCAAGAAGCTGCTTATGAGATCTGCATTAGCAGTGTTTGAAAACTTACAGCATCTAGGGGAAAATGTTCATTACTGAATTTAACTGAAGATGTCCACAGAACTGGAAGACTTTAGAACTTGAATTCCATATATCTTGTAGTCCTTGACTTTAGTATTTAAATCTGCCCTACTTTTCCTATATGGCTGGGTACAGCCCATATAGCCATATAGCCCTATAGCTACAGTGCTGTGGATTGCCAAGGCAGAACATCAGAGCAGAACAGCAATTCATTCTCAAATTACACTCACAGCTTTTGGATTAATCTCAACACACCTACACGAAGAAATGCTTCAACATGTCTGACTCTGTAGGGAGTTTGGCTGTAGTGTGATCCTGTTACTAAGGCAACAGGATAGGGTGAAAGCAAAGAGACTATTCAAATAGCAGTGTCGGTAAATGCATCACATCAGGTAAGCCAAAAGATTGCTCTTATGGGAACCAAGAGACCTGTATGGATGGCGGTGTTGAATCGAGACCAGGCTGCAGAATTCACTTCTGTAAAATCCATTTGCTGGGACACCAACGTATTATTTAGTTTTAGTCCAGACCCATGAGAAGAGAGCATTAAACCCTACCAGCCTCCTTTCTCACTTCTTAATAAAAAAGTTTACAGAACTAGATTCCCAGTAGCAACTCCCCCAAGTTTTACAGTCTTGGATTTATGCTGCAGAATGTCTGCTGAAAGGTAAAAAGAATGCAGGTTAAAAGCCAACAAATATGATAGGTAATGAAAAAGATTGCTCCAAAACATTAGTAAATCTTTGTTCTGCAAATGATACTGAACATTTCTCAAAACAATACAAGTATTTAATAATGATGATGATGATGATGATGATGATAATAAAAATACCTTATTCTTTGAGGGGAGTATTTTAGGGCTGCCAAATATTCAACAGGCAACTTACCTAAAGGAGCTTTTCTGTAGTTCCACCTAGAATTCCGAATTCCGAGGAGTCCTGCAGGGAAAGATTCCCATTCAAAATAATTGAATGATGAAGCAACGTAATATACTTTCTGTCTAAAGTTGATGGAATTTGCTGTTGGGCTGCCAGACCAGCAATGGCGTTGGGCTATTGGAGGTTGAGGTTGAGTTGATGGCAGGGTTGCCAGCAGGGTCTTCTGGATCTGGTGCCCTGTATGTGAGTTGAGTCCTTTGCCCCACCCACAGCAGAGGGGGTAAATTGCCATGTCATATGCCAGTTTGTATCATAATTTACTAGTGGTCCAGATGACCAAAAACCCCTCAGTTTTCATTCATCCTCAAGCACCACACCCTACCAGATGCCTATTGGACTGGTTTTTTAAGATGTTGTGTTGTGAGTCCACTTACTTCACTTTAAAAACAATAACAACAAATCCAAAGTTCTGCAGTCCTGGAATAAGGCTAAATAGCAACACAGAAAGAATACCAACAGGTGAAGTTTTCCCCATGATTGTATTGCTTTAATAGAAAAGGCTAAATTTGTTGAATTTCTGTTTGCCACACAGCTGTTAAAGCACAAGCGCGCTGCTCTTCCCCAATACCAATGCTTAAAGTTATAAATAGTTATTTAATATAGGTCTTTCATCAATTGATGTAGGTCTTAAGTACTACACACTGCAATGCCTAGTGTGGTATTTCAGATGTCAGGAGTATGGGTTGGGGGCTAAAGTGAGATGCAGGATTTGTGACAACCAAGGTTCATATGCCCATGCTTGGATAGATTCAAGATTAAACGGTTAACAAGCTAGCCGTGTATTCTTAGAACATTGGTTGTGAGGACACATTTAATATATTGCCTAGTTTAACCCATACATGCAGAAAGGCTGTTTTAAAGTGCAGAGCATTTTTTTGTAAGCAGCAGATGATTGCGTAGAAAGCTAAAAATAAGCAGAGACCTGTATCTTCTGAAGTAGGCACCGTAGAACAAACTCTGGAGTTGCACAAAATGAAAACAGAGAGAGAACGTGTAAAAAAAGCAATTGCTAATGAGAAATATAATTGTTGGCTGAAATGCCAGAAGGATTATTGAAAAGGCACATCAGTCTGCTTTGTGCGCCTTTTTCAGCACTCCATGCACATGTCCCTGCAAATGTATTAGCACCTGCCTACCAGCCGAAGTGGCTCACCTTTAACTGATACGCCTTTCTGAGATGGCATTATATAGCAATTTGCAACTCTCTGCAGGAGGTGAAAACATGCAAGCAGGCATCCTGCTGCCCAGGACAGAAAATATACTGTTAATTGTTCTTTGTAAGTATGCAGAAATACTCCCCAAATATTTAGGGGCACTCCAGTTGTATGCCTGACCATGCAAGTTTGATCCTGGGCACTACACACCAAAGCGGGTGATACGATCTCAGTAGTTCTGAGGTACATGCAGTGCCTGTCATGCTTAGCTCCAGAGACAATGGAGCTACACCAGTCGCCTTTAGATCATTCTCTGACCTTTACAGAAGAATACCAATATTTCTCAGTTTAATGATTCTAAACTATCTTCTGACGTAAGGCCTGTTACACAATATTTTTAACCTAAGCACAAAAAGTGTTGTGCACTCTTTATCTTCTCCAGTTTCCTGCTTCATCATCTCTGTCCCTGTTGTTGTTGTTGTTGTTGTTGTTTTTAACTCCTCAATTAACCAGAAAAGGCAGCAGTTGTTTTAGACAAGGACCTGGAAGGATTGGTCCAGTGACCCACTCTGAACCAGTTATCTGTGCCTATCAATATTATTTCAGCTATTTAGAAGGAGATCAGCATGTTTTTGCAGTTCTTCTTCACTGCATTCAGTGTCCTTTCTCCCTGATGTTGTTCCTAACATTTTCTTGAATTTCTAAAAGTCCTTTTAAAATAAATAAATAAACTGGGAGTATACAATTGCATGTTCCGTGGAACTGAGTTCAGTTTGCTCAGGGGAGACAATGGGGGGTGGGGTGGGGACTCAATTATTTTTGTTTACTATTTATAAGTCTGCTGCGCTGAACTCTGCTTACGTTCGCTTCGTTCCTGCCGCCTTGTTAGTGAATGACAGGAAAGGCTCAACAGCTGTTCCCTATTCAGCTCTTCTCAACCTTTCATGCTTTTCAGACACATCTTTAGGCTTCCTTCATTCAGTACTGAAGAGCTACTCCTGTGTGTACCCTTCACCATTTTGCCTGCCATTCTCCGCACCTTTTCCAGTTTTGCTACAGCATGCAGTGCCAATACGTTTTATCCTCAATGATAGTGTTTCTTGGCAGGCGTTGCTATAACATACAATTAAATTGTGTTCAGCAAATGGTACATCAGATATGACAGGGGAGGCACATCTTTCATCTTTTTGATGTATAATGACATTCAGAATGATCTCTAGTGCTCAGTTGTTAAAACAGCCTGAAGAGTCGGGAGGTCTACGCAGCTCCTTGTTTGATTTAAAATTTGTAAGATCAGCACGTGACCTCCTTTGAACGTACCTCATTCTGATGTGCTCTGCGCATCATTAATGTCATTAACAGTACATACTGGATATAGAATTAATAAGTTTTAAATTGCCGATTTGGGGGGGAGGGTGGCTCTTGAAAAAGGAGGTGACAGAAACAAGATGAGGAGCTGTTGTGCATCTGTGCTGCTTTTAAGTTGAGAGGAAGAAGGGTAAATCAATGCATTTCAATGTATTCCTGTCTACATTGCCGATGTAATTCAATAAATATGTTAATTAAGTATTCCAAACAGGAAAAAAAGAATTGAGACTTTCATTAAGTCCTATTCATTTTGAAAATTTTTATGTTATTGGTTCCCCTGCCCCCACCCCGCTTGCTAAGAAATTATCAGTTTTATTTTAATTTGAGAGCTGGCTTCAGTTAAGATAGCAAAACCTTGAAAAACCAGAGGCAACTTCTTGGTTTTTTTCATCTTTTTGAACAGCACTCTTAAAGTGAAAAGTAATTTCTCCCAGTAGTAAATTCTGTTCTTCTTTGTATGGTATCTGAGTTCTGTGGACAGGTGCACCTTATAACAAATTGGGCTGCTTCAGATGACATGGAAAGCCAAACTATATCAAGGCATTGTAAATGTGTGAGGTCTCAGAGAGGTCTCCATAGCCATATTGCTTCTCCCTATCCCTTTTACTGATGCATTGTGCCAACAAAGTTTGGCTTAGTATGTTGGCTGAACCAGGACTCATAGTTAAGCTCTTTCCTCACTAACCATGAGCTATAGTCCAGAAGGCTACCATGCAGAGATTCAACAGGACTTCCTTCTGAGTAGATGTATCGGACTGCACAGACAAAGACTTAAAGCATACGCATTCCAAGGCAGTAGCTTAGCTCATGGCAGACTGCTAATTCAATCCCATGATTGACTATATATATATATATAAATCTATCACAATGAGCTTTGTTTCATTATAATGGAGGCAACCCTAATCATCTTCGTGTGGTTCCACTAGGCAGCTAATCACACAAATTTCAACCACTAAGCAGTGGCCTAGCTGAAGTCTCTTTGAAGGTCAGGAGTATCTGACTTCCAATAAAAGTTAACAGTTCATGTCTTATGCCAGGCACAGGGAAACTCAGTCCTCCAGATGTTTTGGGGCTACAACTCCCATCACCCCTAGCTAACAGGGCCAGTGGTCAGGGACGATGGGAGTTGTAGTCCCAAAACAGCTGGAGGGACAAGTTTGCCTATGCCTGTCTTATGCCTCATTCAAGGGGGTGAATGAGGCTGCTTATGACAAAAGTGGTGATTTTCTAAGAGGGCGAATAAACCTTTCTGTCTCTCCGCTTAGAAACCCACTAGCAGGATACAAGGTACTGTCTCCCTCTGTGCAATCTCTTCTACTAGAGACGGGGCATATTTCAAACTCAGCAGCCTTGCTACGATGCCTTGGATTTGTGACAGAAGCTTTTAGAGATCTAGATTTTGGTATCTTTTTCCCGTGAGGGTGCAACAGTGGAGGGCTCCGCAAATGCTGATCTTAATGAGTCACTGCATCAGCAAAAGTGGATGGGGCATTTCACATGTGGGAATAGACCTCTATGGTCTACACCAACCCTTCTAGATAACTGTATATGCCTTTAATTCAGAGGTGTAGCAAATGAATGGTGAAGCAATAAGGGCAAAAGCACATACACTCTTGAATAGCAATCTTCTTCTCTCTGTGTGAGCACAAGAATAAATTGTAAGGAAACAACTCTGTTGTTATGAATATTATTCATTCCTCTTGCTCACATTTCATTGGAAACATAAGTATGGTTTTGTTTTCCCTAAAGCTTAAGAAAAAGGCTCAAAATTTTAATGTACTAAAATAGTGGAATTTAAGAACATCCTGTTCAGTGCTTTGAGGTAAGTAGCATTCTTAGTTAACAGAAGTGGGGAAGCCTTTTTTCAGAAGAGCATTAGTCAATTATGGCCAAATTGTCATTTCACAAGTCATTTTCATCTGTGATAAGCCAAGTCTCCAAGGTCAGCTCAATCTGGTGTCCAATTTCTATTTCCATAATGTTGTTCTGTGGCATATTGGCATTTTCCTTGGAGCTGCCTTCTTTCCTTCATATGAGTTTTAGGCAGAACTTACTTTATAGACAAACAGCATCCTTTGTAATTATCTCAAAGGGTATTGTTAAGAACTAAGTAATGTTAAGAATCTCTTTATGCTATACTTATATGTCTACATTTTGTTTTTTGTTTAAAGAAAAACACTTTGCTACATTTTTGTGCCAATTTTCTGCCATGATGGAACCCCAGGCAGCATACACTCCCAAGTGTTCACCCAATCAGTGTGTTTACTGATGTAGGCACTGACCACACCTAGACCTACATAGCTTTAACATAGGTAGTCTCATATACTTTTGGACCAGATCTTGGTCCAATTTATTACTCATGTTTATTCCTTCTCATTTACTCAAAGAAGGTTTTGCTCTTGTTTAGCTGGATTTCATCAGTGTCTGTCTTGAGTGACAGGTGTGTGTGTGTGTTTATCATACAGTATATACACCCATGTTCAGAACCTGAACATTTGAACAATACTTTAAAGCAGTGATGGGCATTCTCTTAATTAGGGCCTCCCCACCAGGCCTGTGAGGTTATTTGCTATTTGCTAAGCCGTATCTCTCTGCTCTAAGGGATGCGGGTGGCGCTGTGGTCTAAACCACAGAGCCTAGGGCTTGCCGATTAGAAGGTCGGCGGTTTGAATCCCCACAACGGGGTGAGCTCCTGTTGCTCAGTCCCTGCTCCTGCCAACCTAGCAGTTCGAAAGCACGTATTGACTGTGATGGTGTTTTTTCTCTCTCTTTGGTTGTGAATGTGAAGTTGATTATATTGTTTAAAACCTTTAATAAATATTTTAAAAAAAGAAAGCACGTCAAAGTGCAAGTAGATAAATAGGTACTGCTCCAGTGGGAAGGTAAACGGCTCTTCTGTGCGCTGTTCTGGTGCGCCAGAAGCGGCTTTGTCATGCTGGCCACATGACCCAGAAGCTGTACACCAGCTCCCTCGGCCAATAAAGCGAGATGAGCACTGCAACCCCAGAGTCAGTCACGACTGGACCTAACGGTCAGGGGTCCTTTACCTTTACTCTATACCTGACAGCATATACTATATGGGGCATCAGCTGATGAGCAGTGCCTTTAAATCCCTGAACTTTTGATTGGTGGTGCTTGGAAAGCCCTTGCCCAGAGCTGGTCTACTCATGAGGCAGGATGAGGTAGCTTTCTCAAGCGGCACCCATAAGGGCTGGTTTGACCGTTCCACCTCCCAGCTTTGTCGCTTGGTGAGAGGGAGAGATCTCGCCCCTCTGCACCTGGCAGCGTGGCAGGGCTTTGCACCAGCTTTTCCTGAAAGGAGAATCTATTTGCAGTGGTGGATTGAAACTGCGCCTGCAAATGGAAATGCTTTTCTCTGCTTGCAGGCATGGTTTGAATGCAAATTGTACCTGCAAACCGACTTCAAAGGGATCCTTGAGTGTGCCTTCAAAGCCCCTTGCTCTCGGCACCAATCAGCTGATCAGTACCAAAAGCAAGTGCCTTTGAACTCGTCAGCCAATGTCATAACTACACCAGGTGATTGGCAGGTCAAAAGTTTGCCTGCAGCAGTTGGAGATGGAGTTGGTCCACCAACTTGACGCTGTTCGTCACTCATGCTTTTAAAACGTAGGAACATCCTGGAAAATAGTTTGACGCAATTTCTGTGGTTTCTTCTAGCCATGGAAAAGCTTTTCATTAAGACTCTAAATTTATAGTAAGATATTAAATTCACAGAATGGTTTGTTCACAAGATTGCAGTAATTGCATTGCTTTCTTCTATATTATTAAAAAGTGGGAAGTTGCACAACAAATGTTTCTTTTCACCACAAGCAGAGGATACCTCAAACTTCAATGCCTAATAGTGAAACTGATTTTCTATCTATACATATGATTTTGATCTTCTTTTAAAACATAATATGGCCCCACTGTTAAAACTAAGAAACAAACAAAACTGTGGTGCCTTTAAAGATTAACTTGTTCTTCACAAGGGATTTTACAGGGAAGAACCTACTTTATTGTATGTTTAAAATGGACTTAGATGATAGAATGTGTAGTTGAGTTGAACTACGTACAGTGGTAGGAAAGCATGTTGACAAGTTGAGAGGCATGAAGGTAGCTGAAGAATCCCTTCATTGCTTTAAAAACACAACAAAATGAACTGGACTCCTTGGCAGGTTTTGAATAAACATACACAAATTTATTGTTGATAACATGATGGACAGATATGTAAGGATATATACAATTTTATAATATGCAGAGAAAATATGTGCAGCGAAATCAGGGAGAGGAGCTGAAGGAAGTCCGGGGGGGGGGGGAGAAAGGGGGTAAATTATGTAGGCGATTATATGGTTTGATAATTTGTTATGTGGAAATTGAGCAATAATTATTTTTTTTAAAAAAGAATCCCTTCATTGCTTTGGGTTACAAAGTTTGGTCCAATTGATTAATACAAACCAGAGTTTGCCTCCAAATAAGACTTGTAAACCATAATTCAAACTGGGTTTCCCGTTTGGAGGTAAAGTTTGTTTAAACTTTACCACATGAACACCTTGTGAATACTTTTATGTCTCAGCATGGACAGAACTAGCAATGCTGGGATCAATTAATCATGGGCAAGCTCATACAACTGTTCTTGACTATGGCCAAACAGGAAAACGTTTTGTTTGCAGCATGGTATTTTCTTTTTTATGCTGAGGGAATTGCCCAGTCATCAATGACATCTGACAAATTCCCACCTTTTCTGAAATAATTATCATTAAAATACAATTTGCATTGACCTTGCTCCTTAAGCCCCCAGGCCAAGGCGGTATTTTTCTCGCAGAAAAAGTGCTCTGATTAATGTGGCCTCTAATTAGGATTTATTGTTGGGTTTTGTTTTATTAAAAATAATTTGATATTCTTTTATATCGTTTTAATATGTCAAGTGTACTGCAGCTAACAGGCTAGAAATGAAACATTTACTATATATATACCACTTTCTTGAGAGAGCATCCAGAGTGCTAAAATTGTTTTAAAGTGCTAATAGATAAGAAATCCTATCTGGAATAAATCTAAAAATGTTGTTCCTGCTTTGCTTCTCTTCTTTTGATTGAAAAGATTATATTGTGGTATTTTTTCCTGATGAGAGAGAGAGAGAGAATTTTTTAAAAAAGAATTTCCAGTGTGATCCAGGTTTCTGACCATAGATGGCAGTGTCTAATGTTTGAACTGGTCCTTTTACACATGCCGTTTTACAATTTTAAATTGCTACTGTACCCATCCATAATAACCACGAACTATACCAATATAGTTTAGTGTTAAGGAATGACACAAAGGGGGTGGTGTGGGGGAAGCCTTCCATTTCAAATTTCAGCCCCAGTGGCTGCCCTATGCATATAAAGAAGGGGAAAAGTCTGAAAAAGAATCACAAGCTACATATGAGATCTTCCACCCATATTTGGCCTAACATGGCAGCTAAATATGTTCAGATGGAGTATTAACCTGAATACCAGCTGTTGAGTGCATACAATATGGAAGGGCTGTTACCTTCATGACCAGTGCTATTTTTCCAGGGGGGTAGGGGGTGGAAAGAGGTGCCAGAACTCGCCAAGAACGCCTCCCTCATTCTCTGAGGATGGCAATGGTGCCCACATGAGAGGTGCTGGAACTGAGTTCTGCCGAGTTCTGGCTGAAAAAAAAGCCCTGTTTCCTTGTGACTTTCCTGGAGGCATTTGGAAATAGAACTGTTTGGCCCAATACTCTGAAGCCCTTCTGATGTTCTTATTGATATGTGTCTCAGATAGTTGAACACCGATATAATGAGCTGTAAAGGCAAAGGTACCCCTGACCATTAGGTCCAGTAGCGGACGACTCTGGGGTTGCACGCTCATCTTGCTCTCTAGGCCGAGGGACCCGATGTTTGTCCGCAGACAGCTTCCGGGTCATGTGGCCAGCATGACTAAGCCGCTTCTAGTGAACCAGAGCAGCGCACGGAAATGCCGTTTACCTTCCCGCCGGAGCGGTACCTATTTATCTACTTGCACTTTTGGACGTGCTTATGAACTGCTAGGTTGGCAGGAGCAGGGACCGAGCAATGGGAGCTCAGTCCATTGCAGGGATTTGAACCGCTGACCTTCTGATTGGCAAGCCCAAGAGGCTCAGTGGTTTAGACCACAGCGCCACCCGCATCCCTATAGATCAGTAACATGGTTTAACTGGTTTGTGTTACAGATTAAACTATTGGTACCCCAACCTAAAAGAATATGTTGGGTGGCAGATATATATATATTCAATACTCTTCCCTCCTATTGTACTCCAACTCCAATGAACCTCTCCAAAGAGGCTGAGGCTTCTGGGCTACATACCCGGCCTGCTAGTTAAGTTACTCTATATTAAAAACTGTCAGAGAAAGAAAAGCAATTTCACAAAGTCCCTAAATTAATGAGAGTCTGGTTGCATGTTGGTTGCTTCCCCCCCCCCCTCCACGCATCTGCGCCCTAGTTCAGACTGCCATTCTTAATCATATTTTAATTTTCAAATAAATTGCTTTCATTATCCTTTCATTTACAATACCATGTGTGCATTACTGCTCATTAATGTTTGTCATCTACTATTCTGAAGCCGGGTTTTTAAATAACCATGGTTGCAACATAGTAATTAAAGATGATCCATGTTGGTTTTACAGAAATTATTCTGAAGCCTTTAAAAACACCAGAACCAAAGTGCAACAAGGAAGAATTGCAATATGTAGACATTCCATCCTCCCACCCCCATTGAAAGTGTTTTTGTTTGTTTATGAAAGGAAAGGTGGCTTAATAGAACCAGCTAACCTAAAGACCTACATTATTCCGCATCCTCCCATTAAGCTGTATTACTTTGTTATAATTGACAGGCCTGCTGGTTCTTAGTTATTGGTATATATTTGTGGCACTGATTTGTACATAAGTCCAATCTTGTTTATCCAAATTGTCAGGAAAGCAACTGAAAACATTCAGATAATTAAATGTTTGGTTAAGCAAGAATGCTGTTTTTGTTGGTATGTCTTGACATAGTGCTACATATGAACATACCGGGAATTTAGATAATTGGGGCAGATAATAGATGTCTGGCTAACGGGAACTTGTTGAAGATAATAAGAGAAAACAGTTGCATCCCACATGAATTTGCTACAAAATACTGTTAAAATAATTTGATTGGTTCCCCTCCAAACTGCTTGATGTCTTGTTGGATCTGTTCAATAATTCAAACAGCACAGAACAATTTCCTCATTCGCAGAACTGCTGTTAAGTGGCAGAAAAAATGAAAATAAATTGATAAGTGTGGTTATTTCACTAAGAGTGTCTGTGTTTATATCAGCAGTAGCAGGTGTGCAAAAAGCTCATTGCAAGCACTGCCAGGCAGTCCCTTTCCACAACACTTTAAAACGTTGTCCTTCAAGCTTACTGGGTTGTATCCAGCTAAGTCATAGTCATAATAAACCTATTGAAGTTAATGGACTTAAGTTAGGGTGCTGCCAGATGGAGTCCTTACATTGCATTCAGATCTGGTGTGTGTGATCAGCATATAAGCTCCCACACATTTTGTTTGGATATTCATTGACATGTCACTGCTTGCCATCCATACCTGTGGGCAGACCTAGATGGAATATGTTTTTTGTCTCTCCCCATAGTCAGTTATCCTTTATCCTCCATGACCTTTCCCCATTTTTAGGTGCACGGGAATGTCTGTATCTGCATGTGCACATAGGAAAGTACAGTGGTACCTCTGGTTAAGAACTTAATTTGTTCTGGAGGTCCATTCTTAACCTGAAACTGTTCTTAACCTGAAGCACCACTTTAGCTAATGGGGCCTCCCGCTGCCACCATGCCGCCAGAGCACGATTTCTGTTCTCATCCTAAAGCAAAGTTCTTAACCTGAAGCACTATTTCTGGGTTAGTGGAGTCTGTAACCTGAAGCGTCTGTAACCTGAAGCATATGTAACCCGAAGTACCACTGTATGAAAGAGCAAGATCTTTCACGGTGGGCTTTTCGTAAGGGGTGATATCTATTTCCAGTTTTATTTATTGTGGATACTGTTTGTGAAAAACAGATAAATAGCAATATCAACCTGCTATTTCAATTGGTAGGTTTGGTGCTGGGCTGGGGCCATCTGAAGGTAACAGGGAGCAGCACATGCGTGATGGATGTGGACAGGGAAGGGGGACTGAGGGAATCAGATGCAGACAGGAATGTCATGTCTGATACTGAGGGCGCCACATTGAGCAGCAGCAGCAGCAGCAAGGAGAAGAGAGCAGGATGTAAGGAAGTTGGTTGTTGGGATTCCACCTGTGGAGATGGTTTTGATTGATTGCTCCCCAGTCAGGTCCAAAGCCAGACATAATCCCGTCTGAGAAGGAAATGGGCCTCTTGTAGTTGCAGGTAACTGTGGACACAGGCTGTGGAAAATTCACCACTTAGGGACAGTAATGTAAATGTAAACAACAACAACAAAAGTATTCTCTAGAACAAGGCTGGGTATCAGAGGACAACTTTTCCCCCCTTCTCCATAAAGGTTATTTAAATGGTTTTTCAAATTGAGATGCTTGTCTTGTGCTGTGGTGAACAACATAGAAACCTGGAACATAATTTTCAGTTAGATGTCACTGAAAGCTCTAAGTGTTTTTTGTGTGTTTTCAGTCTGAGCGCTCATTTCTTCTAATGAGCTTTGCAACACTTTCCCCTGGGTTGTGAGGTATAAGCAGCACAATACAAGAACAACCTGGGTCAATTTGTGCTGATGTTCACAACTACATGTAAGTGGGAAATATATAATCCAGCCTCTCCATTACTTTGATGTAGTTTCCACCCACTCTAATCTTGTCCATCTGCTTGTCACTTTTATGTTCTGTACAGTGGTTAGTACCACAATGGATTACATCTTATGGTACAGACATAGGTCTATATCTGTTTCTATAGCTATATTTATCCAACTATTATCGCTTCTGTCTGTAACTATTTCTGTATCTGTATCTATCTGTCATTTACTTGATGTTACTTGCTTGATGATACTCAAGTTATGAAATAACTAGAAGATACTTATAGTTACTTATAGTTTTGCTGGTACTTATAAATTATAATGCAGCTGCAGTTTGCCCACTGTGTTGCAACGAGGCTTCTTAACCATTTCCCCTTGAGCTATTTTTCACCTGAAAGTTGTGCCACGATTTCGTTAAGTCCAGGTGGGGGAAAAGGTGCTGCTACTTGTATCTTTTCTTCATTAGTAGTGGAAGCAGCTTGTCTAGTCCTTTAGTCGTGTCCGACTCTTCGTGACCCCATGGACCAGAGCACGCCAGGCACTCCTGTCTTCCATTGCCTCCCGCAGTTTGGTCAGACTCATGTTGGTAGCTTCGAGAACACTGTCCAACCACCTCGTCCTCTGTCGTCCCCTTCTCTTTGTGCCCTCCATCTTTCCCAACATCAGGGTCTTTTCCAGTGAGTCTTCTCTTCTCACGAGGTGGCCGTTGTATTGGAGCCTCAGCTTCAGGACCTGTCCTTCCAGTGAGCACTCAGGGCTGATTTCCTTAAGAATGGAAAGGTTTTATCTTCTTACAGTCCATGGGAAGCAGTTTAGAGGGGACAATTTTCGTTGCAAAAACAACATGTAGGAAAAAGTATTAAGAAGCCTATTCTTTCTCTCAACCCCACCCCAAAAATTGGCCTTCCACTTCAAATTGCAGATTTCAATACCTGAAAAAAATAATCTTCTAAAGGAACGACAATGCAATTCATAATATGTAGTTCTGCCCTAAGTCAAGATAGTAACTTCTGTTGCAAATGATGCTTCCTGTGCACTTAGCTTTCTTGGTCTTCACTCTGTGATATACCATAAGTATACATTGTGATTCTCTGATCCTATATGACATGGAATATGTTACTCCAAAGAGTTTCATGTGTGCCTCTGAAATGTAATGTGAGATATGGTTCTGTCTATGTAGTATGTATTTGCATAATATGTCAATAAATCACATATTGTATCCATGTGGTTTAGTGAAATATTCTGGTGCTGTGTTCATGTCTTCCTTTACAGGAGTGCGAATTTTGAGGAAATTCCTGTGCAGCCAATATTTATGAATGTGATATAAAACACATGTTACAAAATAAGATTTTTTGTTTTTTTTAGATTGGAAGTATTCATACCACGTGCTTACCAAGTAGTATGTAACATTTAGCAAGATAAGCATAAGAATTTTTGATTATTTATTACCCTGAAGAGAGAATGACAGAAGATCCTGTTTTTAAACTCCATCTCATAATTAAGGTTTTTAATTAAATGCTTCTACACTGAAAATCGGGTTTTTATTAAAGTATCAAAGTATTAAACAAGAAATTTCCTGTGCCTAACCTGGAATGTGAATGGGAAAAAAGTGCAGAGGCTGTATGAGTAATGATCCAGTTGGAAATTGCTATCCTTCTCTGTGTACGTGAGAGATGTTGCTGTAGATAAAATTTTAACGTTGCCAATTTGACATGCATTTGCCTTTATTACAAGCAGGGCATAATGTACAAAGATTCCTATCCCCTTCATCATTGCCACCAGTACTCTGATCTGCCGGTGGAACGTGCAACTGAGAAATGGCTGCTTTCCTTTATAGAGGGAATTGGTGATGTCAATGAATGGCTGAGCTCTTACCAAGAAAGACCAAAAGAGTCTTATGCATGTAAATTTATAACTTCCCCCTGTTTGTTTTTTTGTGGTTTAGAATGAGCAGTGCAGAAAATTAGCTTGGTGGGCGAGGTGATGGTGGAGGACATGAACAATAGCCACTGACTATCCAGATATTTTGTGGGTTTTTTTGAAAAAAAGGACTAAAAGATTTCTCTTTTTCTTCCCACATAATGTGCCGTTTTCATTTTGTGCTGCATATAACCCTCCATGTCACAGCTTTCTATTCTTGTCTGAATAGTCAATGAAACATTAGGAAGCCGATAAGAGAAGCTCTGGCCTGTTACTTGGCAACGGCTGTTGAGCAGAGCAGAGTGCTGTTGATTGAGGAGATTAGCTGCCATAGATAAACCTCCTTTTTGCTGCCCTGCTGCTCATCTTTCCACCCTTAACAGGTAGCTCCAAATATGACTGCAGCTGGGGAGAATGAGCTTTATTGCGAACCAAGTTTGCTTGACAGGTTAACAACAAAAAAAAAAACCAAAAAAACTTTACTTTCATTAAATTGAGTGCATTGTGGCTTAAGTTCTTCCCTTGTTCCAGAGTAAATACTTTTATTTGTTTTTTTTGGAAGGGTGACCATGATAAGAAGGCATCTGTGCTGCTTTCCGTCTGCATCCTTAAGCTTCTAGCCTCAAACCATTAACTTCAGGGTAGTCCAACCGGTGCCCTGAGATCTTTCCAAATTAATGGGATGTTGGAAAGAAAACATGGCTCTGGAATCTCTTTTGCAACAAATGAAAGAATGAAAAATAAACATTTAACCACCGGTTACTGTGCAATATCATTCTGGGGCCAAGCTGGAGTTCTCTATCCTCAGTTGGTGACCCTAATGTAACTTACTCCAGAGTAATCTCATATAAAACGCGGTACTGTGTCATAATAGTAACAGGATTACAACTGCAACTGTTGGTTGCATCCACCTGTTTAAAGCAGCCTAATAGTTTCACATCATAAAAATGTGGTCTGCTTAACAACATACCGAATCCACTTCAAAACAAATCTCTCTCAGTCTCATTACGGTTGCACAGTATTCAAGAAGTATCTCTCTGCCCAACTACAGTTGTTTGAGTCTACAAAAGAGGTTCTCAAACTATTGTGAGCTCCACACAAAAATAAAAAATACAATTTGAAACCCACAGTTATTTTCTAACCAAAAGCAGTGTGAACACAAGCAGCCTGAGAGCTGCCTCATGGGAGAGGTTTCGAAAGCTTCAAATGACAGTTTTGCAATTAAATGAGAGGCAAAATTGGTATATAAGTGACTGCGACAGTTGAGAGGATTATTTGCAGCGTTGCTGGGGGGAAATGAGCCAAATCAGAAAAAAAGGTTAGTGTCTCTTGGGAGTATGTGGAGTGGGGATGGTGGCTGTCTGAAATTAGCTTCTGCTATCTGGAAGAGGAGTTGGAAACCTATGGCCTTACAGATGTTGTTGTATTACAACTCCCACTGTCTCTGACCATTGGCTATGCTGACTGGGGCTGATGGGAGTTGGAGTCCCAACAATATCTGGAGGGTCACGGGTTGTCTGCTGTTGCTCTAGAACAATTAAATTTAAGGTAGGAAAAAACGCAACAGAACACTTGTGGCTGATGAGGCAGCTCGCTAGTCAAATCCTCCATTGTGTGGCAATAGAGGAGGGAATTTCTACACACAATTTCACATGCCAAGATGTGCTATTGGAGGCAGGGAGTACAGCAGCCAGTGTGGTCAGTCCCTTCTCAATTACCACAATATAACAGTGGTTTCTACTGAGAAACCTCCTTCACCAGCCACTACTGCAGTAGAATGAACATGAGAAGAAGAAGCAAAAAACAAAGCAAAACACAAACACCTTGACTAGCTCTAATGAAGAGAGATTCTGGGAAAAGATTTTTAACAGAAACACCCCACAGGCTATGGATGGCTGTACAAAGTGAAGAATGAGCTGAAAAATCTACTAATATAGATATTGTTCCATGATGCCATATTCCCTCCCATGTGCAGTTTTGAATGAGTGAAGAACTTGTACATAGGGCTTTGTGGAGGAACTCCTGTCAAGATTAATCAATCAGAAAATGAAGGTTATATACAAACTTAAAAAAAAAAATTGACAAGCTTGGATATTGGTGAGAAATTTTTCTTTGTATATGGAGTACAGTGGTACCTCAGGCTACATACGCTTCAGGTTACATACGCGTCAGGTTACATACTCCGCTAACCCAGAAATAGTGCTTCAGGTTAAGAACTTTGCTTCAGGATGAGAACAGAAATCGTGCTCCGGCGGCACAGCAGCAGCGGGAGGCCCCATTAGCTAAAGTGGTGCTTCAGGTTAAGAACAGTTTCAGGTGAACAACGGACCTCCGGAACAAATTAAGTACTTAACCCGAGGTACCACTGTATTAAGCATGAATCTGGCTTTCCTTATTGGGCCAGATTACAGTTTGCTTGTAGCGAACTGGTTGAGCAAAGCCCCTTTCACAAGCATCACCTTTGGGTCAACTGCCATTCATTCTATTTTTGGAGTTTGCACATCCAATCACAATCTGAGCCAAGGGAGGAGCCATTGCTGGAACAGTTTCCCATGAGGAAACCGCAATCCTGTCCTGAGCAGAGCTGGACTAGATTCCTCCCGCTTCTTGTGTTCATTTACAGCAGGGATGGGGAACCTGTGGTCTTTCAACTCACCTCTTTCCAGGGACTGATGGAAGTTTAAGACCAACATCATTTCAAGAGCTGGAGGTGCCTCTTCTCTTATTTAAAGGAAGAATGACACACTCAGGGGTTGTCTGAAAACTCACCTGGTTTTGAGTTACTCAGACCATCCAAGAAAATATTAGTACAGTGGTACCTCAGGTTACATACACTTCAGCTTACATATGCTTCAGGTTACAGACTCCGCTAACCCAGAAATAGTGCTTCAGGTTAAGAACTTTGCTTCAGGATGAGAACAGAAATTGTGCTGCGGCAGCACAGCAGCAGCAGGAGGCCCCATTAGCTAAAGTGGTCTTCAGGTTACGAACAGTTTCAGGTTAAGAACGGACCTCCAGAACGAATTAAGTACTTAACCCGAGGTACCACTGTATATTGGTGACCAGTTCTTTGAAAGTGACTCGCATGGAGGCTGCTCTGTGCAGGAAGCCATTCTGGCGTAAGATCATAGCCTTGCCCCCTCCTCACACTGTGCCAAGTCCAATGGTTAAAAACTTGCAGTGAAGGCTAATCCATGTAGGGCAGGGGTCAGCAAACTTTTTCAGCAGGGGGCCAGTTCACTGTGGGGGGCCAGACTATATTTGGGGGAGGGTGATGCAAGAGCCCCAGTGGCTGCTTACCTGTGTCTTGTGAGCAGCAGGGGCTGGTGGTGCTGCCGGAGGGACAATGAGCGGTGTGCAAAAGGACTCCAGAGAGGGGCTGCTTAAAATGGCAGCCGCTCAAGCACTTCTGCTGCTGGCACCAATAAAGCCCAGCCCCCTTCCTCCTCTAGGCAGGGCGGGGAGGAGGGAGGGAGGAGGTGCTGCTGCTGCCGCCATGTGAGGGAGAGGGAGGGAGAGGGAAAGAACATGCACGCTGGCGATTCACGTGGCAATTCCCGGACCGTCTGTGGGCTGCATCCAGAAAGCAATTGGGCCTGATCTGGCCCGTGGACCTTAGTTTGCCTACCGATAATGTAGGGAGCTCGAATGCACACAGTAACTGTGTTTTAAGTGCTTCAGTGTGGCAACTGCATTATTAGAAGCAGACGTCATTGCCCTTCCATTTAAAGGTCACCGAATGCAATTTCAAGTCAGCCAATTTAAGGAACATGAAAAGAAGTGTGTCAAGGGCTGTGGCATAAAACTATCCTCAAGTCCCACAATTTTAGGAATGACTTCAGGTACCTTAATTTCACTTTCAGCTTTGCGCAGAATTTATGGGATCCCTTAAAAGGGAGAGAGACATTTACATTAGAGGATGGGTGGAGCCCCATTGCAGCCCAGGGGCCACATTCCCTCATGGGCAACCTTTCGGAGGCCACATGCCTGTGGTGTGCTGGGCCAGAGGCAAAAATGGGAGGAACAACAGGTGAGGCTGTTGTGTTTGTACAGCAAAAGTGAGAGGTTTCTACACTCACCTCTTTTCTCCAAATAAAAAAATTCCTTCCAGTAGCACCTTAAAGACCAACTAAGTTAGTTCTTGGTATGAGCTTTCGTGTGCATGCACACTTCTTCAGATACACAAGAAGTGTGCATGCACACGAAAGCTCATACCAAGAACTAACTTAGTTGGTCTTTAAGGTGCTACTGGAAGGAATTTTTTTATTTTGACTATGGCAGACCAACACGGCTACCTATCTGTAACTCTTTTCTCCAGGCAGGGAAACATGAGGCATTACCACAGTTCAAGCACATCTTCCAGGCAGGCAAAAGGACCTGAAGAGGGTACAGAGCTAGGGCTATTGAGGGGTGAAGCCTGGAGATATGAGGTTGGATTAGGAAGAAATGTGCCCTGGGAAGATAGAGAGGCTGGGATAGCCACAATTGACACACACACACACACCGGCCTGAGATCCCCCATCCGTGCACCAGAGCAACTGTCTTTGGCTTTGTGAGATATCATATCACATAAAAAGTAGGCTGGTGTTCTTTTTGCAGGATAGTGTCCTTATGATGTGGTGCAGTTTGGCTGCTGGAGTAGGCAGATGCGGCCCATGGTTCCATAGTGGATCCTTCTTTATTTTTAAACTGAACAACAGCTCCCGGGGGGGGGGGGGCATGCTGGTAAAGCAAATGTTAAAACAGCTCCTTCACTGCATAAAAGTAGAACTTACTCCTTTGAATTGTAACGAGTTCTCCCAAGCCTGGAAAGCTGAATGAGTGTAGCTAGAACCTTTTCAGACACGGAGAAAGATGTCTGAAGAAATCAACTTAGCGAGTGCCACAGTAGACGCTGTATCAGGGAAGAAGATAAGCAAAAATAGTGTTCTCTTAAGTGGAGTTAAAGGTAAAGGGACCCCTGACCGTTAGGTCCAGTTGTGGATGACTCTGGGGTTGTGGCCCTCATCTCGCTTTATTGGCCAAGGCAGCCAGCGTACAGTTTCTGGGTCATGTGGCCAGCATGACTATGCCGCTTCTGGCGAACCAGAGCAGCGCACGGAAATGCTGTTTACCTTCCCACCGGAGCGGTACCTATTTATCTACTTGCACTTTGACGTGCTTTCGAACTGCTAGGTTGGCAGGAGCAGGGACCAAGCAATGGGAGCTCATCCCGTTGTGGGGATTCGAACCGCCGACCTTCTGATTAGCAAGCCCTAAAAGTGATTTTCTTATCAAGCATTTTATTATCCAGAGACTCTATAGTCCTCTCTTTTCCCCTCATTAAGGAATCATTTTGAAAACCCATACTATAGCTTCTTCCTTTCAGGGAGAGATGGAGAGGAGGTGGGGGGGGGAGAGAAATTATTGCCATTTAGATCCTTCCTATATAATCTTTCAGTTTTGCTCTTTGATTCACATGTGAATGCTTTCTGATGCTCAACACATGCTTCTTAGCAACTGATGATCTTCACCAGAACAATATGCTGCTTTAAGACACCCATTGTTCTTATGAACAGATCTTGAAGATGCACTCATGCCTGGTTTCATATTGCTGATCTATAGAATTCAAATTGTAAGTGTTCTTCAGACCATTGATGGTCCATGCACCATAGTTTGGAGACCCTGGGTCTACACTCAGGTAGTGGCCAGTTTCAGAATGGGGACATTCCCAACACTACCTGGAGCTGCCAGGGATTGGAACCGGACCTTTTGGCATGTGAAGCAGATGCTGTACCACCATTAAGCCACAGCCCTTCCCCAAGGTCTCTCCAAGCTCTCCGGGAATGCGCATAGATGGAGGGTGGGAATGGCATGTGCAACCCTGCTCCTCACATGCATTGAATGAACATCTGAAAACAAAAACGGGTTGGGTTGGGATACTCTGAACAACCGAGCTGCTTTGTAGCTACTTAAAGGCAGTTGCTAGGCTTATCTCTGAGGATGAGAAACACAAAATAGATAAAGCGTTTCATCAGACCAGCTTGCTTTGTTGTAAGAGAGTGTAGAGAATAGAGCAAGCATGCATTTGCCAGGAAGGAAAACATCACCACACGTTCGTGTATCACTTTAGAAGCTATCCATAGCTTCAGAACTCAGTATTTTGTAGGATGGAGAAATATGAAACCCAAGCTAACTCAAAATATATGGTGGTGTGGCAGAAATCTTTTGTGTGGAGTAATCGTTGCTCAAACTGTTAGGAAGAAATCACACTTGAAAATCTGCAGAGTTTTTTTTTTTAAAAAAATTTAACTTCATCTCTTCAAATCTAGGTTAATATTCCAGTTTATAATGTAAATTAAATGACTTTGATATAGGTGTGTACTCTATAATACCATAGATGGACTGTTTGAATGTTGAGAGCAGCTGTTTCCTCCTCTATCTACTCTTTCATCTTGTTGAAGCTCCGTATAAATAAATAGGTACTTCCAAATTAATTCACAATGTTATGTTCTATTAGTCAAATTGCACTGTCCCTTTTGATTATGAATGCAATATCTGCAGTAATTACTGAATTAAAACAAGCAGTATGAAGAATAGCATGCTAATTAAACTTTTTGCATTTTCAATAGTTTTCTGTGGATCACTGTGTACAGGTGAAGACAACAATAAATGCACCCATTTTTTTGAAGCCTAGCGCTGCAGATGGTCAGAGGATATTATAAGCACCCGAGTTCCAAATTAGTCTTTTGTATGGAAGGGAGAAAGGTAATTTGAATGTTTGAACTCCCCCTCCTCTGCCTATCTTCTTCTTCCCACACAGGAAGCTTGTCTTGAAATGAACAATTCTCTAAATAAAGACTAATTAGGACCTAAATTAATTAGAAGGTGTGATATGAAAAGAGCTTGATGAGAAGGGTCTGTCATTTTAGATGAATGGAATGGAGCTAAATAAATTAGGTTCCATTAATATCTCATTGTTGCATGAGCCGCTCCCTTTTATTGCATTCATTAGAGGGTACTACATTAAACTAGTCTTGGCTGCTTATTATCGATTCACCACTCATTTACTACTACATAGCTCCTGTATTAAAAGAAGGGAGGGGAAAAAGAAGCCCTCTTTCTGCAAAGTAACATACATGTTTCCTGGGCAGTCTGGTTTTCATGAGAGTTATTGCTTTATTTATTTGCTTTGGCATTACCAGAAAGGATGTATGGAAAAAGTGAAGCAGTTTTTAAGGGAAGGTGACCAAGGAACTATCTCTTTCTCATTACCACGTTTAGTACAACTGTCATAGTAACAGAACATATTGCAAATTTCTTAGTGTATGTAGGTATGTCATAGATCAATGTGATTTATTCACCCTTTTTCCTTATGCCCCGCCCCCTTTTTTACCTTCTCCAGATGGAGTATTTGGGAGATGTCAACAGGTGCCAGTGATAGACGTGTACAAGTATGAAGTTTCACCGCTCATCCTCCAGCACTTGAGAATTGTCCTAGAGAAGCTGTTACACAGAGGTACTGTACAGAACAGAAATGTTAGATAGCATGTGGATATATCGATTCATTGCTATAAAGGGGTCCAGTTTTTGCAGAGCTTTGAGAGAAACATTTTGCTCCAGCCATGTCAGGTAGGCTTGGAATGAGCTGCATTGTCTCACCAGAATTCAGAAACCTCTTCTGCCCTTTCTGTTGAAGGAAGACCAGTTGCAGTCCAGTTAATTATCAAGTCACTTCCAGACAACCTGTTTCTTCAGCATGCATTCCTATTTGTTTGTGGAGAAGTTGCATGACATGTCTTTCCTTATTGCAATAAGTCAACTCTTTTGGGGAGGCACAAAACCTCAAATCCAACTTCAGTTGTGCAGCCTGAATTTGCTGCTATGTGATTGAATCCCACCTGAAAATAGCAATAGGCTGGAAGCCCCCTTCCACTACTTTCTCCCAGGAGTAAGAACAGTCCCTTCCTGTTTGAGATTAATGCAAGCAACTAGCTGCCACAGACACGACTTCATGACAACAGGGCTCAGGAGTCTAAAGCTGCTGGTAAGGCTGTATAGGGCAGCCAGCAAGAAAGGCCATGAAAATTAATTACATTGCCAAATAATGCACAGCAAATCTCTTTCGCTCTTTTCTAACAATTTTCCTCTGCGTGTTTCATTTTAGGCCATTTGGGCGTATGTTTTATCCGATAATAAGATATTCAGCTTTATTGCAATTACAATTTCCATTTTTCTTCCCTGTTTTATAGTCATTGATTACTTCCAAATTACACCTGTGATCAAAGCAGAGATCAAAGAGGTGTTAGGTTCTGTATCAATAAATTAAAGTAAAAAATAATAATACAAAAACATCACTATTAATACAGAAGACCCAGGTAGGCTACTCATAGAGGCTGCAGATATAATATGAGGCTGGTTCTGCCTGCTGTTTATAGAAAGCTTTTTATTAAAGGATTTTCACCTTGTTGTGCGAAATGTTTCATTTCCATCCAAACATTTGGGGAACCGACTGTTTCTCTGTATGCTTTATCTCTTTGTTCTTCTTCACATTATAGCGCTGTATCTGATATATCCTGCAGTATTACAATCAATGTGGAGATGCAAAAATTGCTTGATTTCTTCCATCCCTCTTGTTCTCTTCTTCCCCTTTGTGCATTCTTTCATTATTCTCCTTGTGAGTGTCACAGTCCCCCCCTTTTCTGTACAGCAAGGCAGCTCTCACTTTTAAAAACCTGCTACTGGAAAATGCATTTGCCTTCCATCCATGCTACTCCTTCATCAAACCTGTCATTCACATTCACTTTCATCTTTGCATCTTACCTCAGGTGCTATCCTGAATACATAATATGTCTCTGCAACATGGGCGGGGCAGCTTGTAACTGGCACTACTGTCAGGAATAGGTAAGGGCCCATGTGAGGATGGATGGCCCAGGGGCACAGCTCTGTATCTAGTCCCTATAAACAGGCCGTTCAAGCAGATTCCGTTGGCCAGCCATGTAAGAAGGGACTCACAGAGCCAATTTGGAAAGAATGGGAAACCCTGGGCTCCTCCTGTGTGTTCCTGCATTGACCTTGCATGCTCTCCTCGCCATTCTGGGGTCATCTGGAGTACATTGTCAGCAGTATGCTGATGGCACACAGCTCTGCTTCTTCTTTACAGGTGTGGCAGTGGATGCGCTGGACTTGTCTTGCCTTGGTAGTGGACCGGGGCAAGATGGTTTGAGCATATAATGCCAATCGTGGCCCGACTGCACTGGCTGCAAGTTAGTTTCCAGGCCCAAATCTAACTGCTGGTTTTTGATCAATAAAGCCTTAAATGAGTCAGTCCTCAAGGACTGCCTGATCTGGATCCTGCAGTCATCATCCCGAGGCCCTTCTTTGCGTAACTCCTCGGTGAGAGGTCCAGAGGGTGGCAACATAAGATAGGGCCTTTTCAGTGGTGGCTCCCCATTTGTGGAATGTTCTCCCCAGGGAGGCTCACCTGGAACCTTTGCTACATTTACGCTCCAGACAGAAACATTCCTCTTCTCCCAGGCCTTTGGCTAATTATACCACCTATGGTCTTTTGAACGCTTTATGTGGGGGTTATTGTTCTTAGTATATTAGTTTTACTGGCTCTTTCATGATATCATTGTCGGAACCATGGGATGGAAAGCCAGCTGGCTTGGCCCTAGCCAGAATGTCTCCCTTCTCAGCCTTGCCGCTGCGGAGATCCATCAGCCATCCACCTCTGACGTGTGTCCGTGACTCATGCTGCCGTGCATGCAAGAGCACACATTACTCAGCAGAGTAAACACACAACAGATCAGGCTCGAGGCGTGGATAGTATACTAAACTACGCATTTATTATACATAAATCAGGACAAAGAAAAACATGGCCTCTCTCCTTGTCGTTCTTCTCAGAGAAGAGAAGAAGAAGAAGAGTTTGAATTTGATATCCCGCCTTTCACTCCCCTTCAGGAGTCTCAAAGCGGCTAACATTCTCCTTTCCCTTCCTCCCCCACAACAAACACTCTGTGAGGTGAGTGGGGCTGAGAGACTTCAAAGAAGTGTGACTGGCCCAAGGTCACCCAGCAGCTGCATGTGGAGGAGCGGAGACGCAAACCCGGTTCCCCAGATTACGTGACTACCGCTCTTAACCACTACACCACAAAACAAAAGCAATACATGTTCCGCTCATGGGACTCCTGCAATCTGTGCTGGAATGTAAACAGGCATGTGACATGTAACAGTCCCACATATCTGCAGCAAGGGTGGAAAGGAATTCCCATCAATCATGTACAAGTGTTTGCTCTGCTTTTGAGCAAGGTGGGGCCAGCTCAGATCTTACTTTTCGTTCTTTAAGTTCTTTCATTCTGACTGTTTTTTTATTTTTAAGAACCACTCTTCTAGCAAGAGTTACTCAGTTCATGGTATTTCACTCTTTGTACTTTTTTTTTTTCCTTTCAAAAAACACAAGCTAAGGAAATTTGCACAATTTGTTCTATTCATGCTGTTAATGGGAAAGAATAAAGAGCTATTCAGGATATTTATTGCTGGAAATTCTGGCTTCTGAGATTTCACCAAACACTGTGCACGCTCTTTCAAATACTTTTGCAGTTCCATGTACCCAAATACCTCCTTGCTAAAAATTAAAGCAGAGAAAGACTGACACTCCATCCGATGCAATCACTGCCTAAGAACAGCCCTGCCTAAGATGCAAGGAAGATGCCCTTTTAAGGATCCTTATATGTGTGCCTATTTCCCTGTTTGGTGAGCAGCTAGACAAGATGAAAATGGATCGTCCTCAAGTATAACATGAAAATAATAATGATCCGCTTTGCTGGTGATGGGATGAAGGAGGTTGTTGTTTTTTTAAAATTCCCTTGTCCATTTAAAAAGAGCTCTAGAACTCTTTGCTTGGCCATAGTAGATGATCACAACATTTGCAGTCTAATTTAACTGGCTGGAGATCTTCTTCTGAGGCATTGCATTTTGAGGTATGTGCTCTCAGGCTTGCTTCATGTATGTTTCAGCAAACAGCAGAAAACTAGTGTTGTCCTGAGATCTGTGTCCAAGAGGGAGACTATGACAGGCACTGTGGTGCATTTTATGTGACATGTGTTACTAGCATAGCTTTGGCTATTATTTTAGGTTTTCTGCAGAATATGAGAAATGCTTTTCAAATCTGCAGTGGAGTTGGGGTCATGAATCATAGAAAGAGGCTCATTCTACCAGACATACAGTTGGTTGGAAGTCAAGATATTTGAGAAGGCATTTTCTATGGCCATTTTCTATGGCAAGATATTCTCAAATATCTTGACTTCCAACCAACCTTTCCCCAGACCTCTTTAATACACTTTAGGCTCTATTTTAAGACCGTGCAGTTTTAACAGGCCTTTGCCCTATTTGCCTGCTGATGTGTTATCCTCCTTTATTTATTTATTTGGTCTGCTTGTTTTACCTGCTGTGTTCGACTGTGCTTTTTGTCATGCTTCTACTGCCTTAATATTTGTTTTCTGAATTTTTAAATTTTTTTTATTTAGGTAATTTAAAATTTTTAGTAGCTGTGAGCTACCCACTGTTGTTTACTTGCAAAAGCAGAGAGAGCATGTGATTCAATTCCTAACTGCATCAAAAGCAATGAAGTCTGCAGGTTAAGAAGTTTCGAATCACATGTAGTAAAATAATGCAACTTAAATTAATACATATTTGCAACACTAGATGGTAGGAAAGGATCAGTAAGATTGCCCTGGAAGATATCCTTTGCAGTAAAAGTAATTAATATAGGATCTACTTTAAATATGTGTGCAGGAAATCTTGAACTTAAGCAATACTCAAATATTATATTCAGTTTAAGATGGCACAGAGAAATAACCTCAAACCATGTTCCAGCACAGTAGAAGATACAGACACTACATCTTCCATGCATTTCTTTCTTATGGAACTTTATGGAAGATATGTTAAATCTTTTCATTCAAAAAGGCTTGTGGCTGTTACAGTAAAGGTAAAGGGACCCCTGGCCATTAGATCCAGTCGCAGACAACTCTGGGATTGTGGCGCTCATCTCGCTATATTGGCCGAGGGAGCTGGCGTACAGCTTCCGGGTCATGTGGCCAGCATGACTAAGCTGCTTCTGGCGAACCAGAGCAACACATGGAAACACCGTTTACCTTCCCACCGGAGCAGTACCTATTTATCTACTTGCCCTTTGACGTGCTTTCAAACTGCTAGGTTGACAGGAGCAGGGACTGAGCAATGGGAGCTCACCCTGTTGTGGGGATTCGAACCGCCAGCCTTCTGATCGGCAAGCCCTAGGCTCTGTGGTTTAGACCACAGTGCCACCCGCGTCCCTTACAGGCTGTTACAGTGGATCTTATTAAATCTACTGATTTCTATTATAGAACGTATATTTAAGTTCTAGGGTGTCTAGTGGCTGGGGGACCCAGTCAGATGGGCAGGATACAAATAATAAAATTATTATTAATTATTATTATTTACTTATTTAAATCATTTCGGTGTGCAGGCTGTGCATCCACCTGTTCGAAAATTGACAACAGTAGTTTGCCTGATAATTTTCAATACAAGAGCTGGAAAAGGAACTAACAGCCAATCACTTCCACTGATTATTCTGAGTATTTATTCTTGTTGAACTTTCAAATACTGGACTACAAAGCGTTTCCTTCTTTTGTGCAAATCGACGTTTAGTAGACTAAATTACTGTGAGGTTTGCTTAACTGCCACCCAGCTCCATGTTTGCTGTGCATTTTATCACAAGGATCATCAGGAATCCAATTTTGTGAGTAAGCGAGCAAGTCAATATATTCCATAAAGCAGAAGATACTGAACTCAAGTAAGAGACAGATAGAAAGTAAGCAGCAATCGATCTCAATAGCTGGTTTGTTGTCATGTGCACTTATGGATTTGTGTTTTGTTCCTCTGATTGTATCTGCTGTTTTAAATTCAAAGCATTATCACGCCGCGATTTACATTCTTACTATAACCATTGGTAAATAAAATGTATGTTGTTGTTTTTCAACTCAAAGTAAAGTAATGGTTATATTAGAGCCTTAGAGATACAAACCCTAAAGGATATAATTAGACTAGTTGATCAAATGTCTCCTCAAACATCCTCAGATGCTGGAAGAGCCTTATCTTCATGTCACATTTTCAAGTACTTCCCCAAAAAGTTGTATTTACCATGCTGAGGCAAACAATAACTTTTTGGTTGCCCTAATAGGACAGATGCTAGTTCTCATCCTATTCAGGTTTCAAACCTGAAATGAAAAACTGATGTGATGAAGCTATTGTGTGAATAACTGGTTCTGAGTAAGGCTTCCATTGTGATTTCTTAAGTGTATCTGTCAACTCCTTGCCAGTCTTAGATAGCAGAAGTTGTGGAACTGGGTAAGAAGGAGAACATAGGAGTTATTATGGGATGATGAATGATAAGAACCGGAGGATATTCATAGTTATGTTATTTCAGTCTAAATATGTCTAGATTCTCAAAATATGTCAATCTTGGAGAGAGAGAAACACTTTCTAGACTGTGCAAACTATTCCGGAATCTCATGCATTCCACTCCTATGACTCACCACATCTTTGTCTCATCTCTGTTCACAATCCCTCCGCCCAAAATATTAACCTCTCATGACATTCAGGCCACATGAAATTCCTTCATGGTGGTAGACATAGCAGAAACTCTTGGTCATTGTTATCTTGCTCTATTTTCTGCCCTTATTCCCTACAGCTGTATTCCCACCAGTGACCTCTGTCCTCTAACCTCACCCTGACCAACAGCCCACTCTCTTAAATTAGCATCTCTGGTCTCCTTTGTTGCCCATTATGGTTGGAATTCACTCCTAGAACACTTTTGTGATTCCACTCTTCTTTAAAATACTCTTCCTTGAAAATTGTTCTTCAGTTCATTTTGGCTGAACCACTTATAGGCCGCATTGATATGCATGCTAAACCATGGTCTAGCACTAAATACATGAGATGCAATGGGTCTGGGGGTTGCAGGCTCCCTGCTTCCCTTCTGCAGTACTCACTGAAGAATGGTTTGGCATGCATAGCCATATGTTGCCTTTGTGGCAAGGATGCTAATGAAGAAGCCTTTGAATCTGCCCTTGAAGAAGGTGACAATTGCTTCAACTTTGCTGCTTTTATGGATTTGTGAATGAAGGTATGGTAGCAACACAGCAGCATAATAAATAAATAAAAATACTGACATTGAATCAAGTTCTTTTTAAAAAAAATCTATCTGGCTTTTATTTCAGATAGAATTGCATTGCATCTATCAAGCAGTTTTGTCATTTTGTTGCTCAAATGTGAACATTGTATATTTGTGGCTATTTTTAATACAATTAGGGGGAAGGGGTCAATGAAAGCTACTCATTACTGACCACCACCATGGCTAATAATCTTACTAGGATCATAGGCTGTTATAAAAAACCAACTCAAGATGGTAGCAACCATCTGTTGTACTTTGTTAACCATGACTTTATGTTGTTGTTGTTGTTTATTTAGTCGTGTCTGACTCTTCATGACCCCATGGACCAGAGCACGCCAGGCACTTTATGCTTTAATGCACTTTATGCATTAATGCATTTGACTTTATGCTTTAATGCATTTGTTGTTAGAAGAGCTCAGTGGCTGAGGGGAGGGATGAAGGTAAAGGTACCCCTGACTGTTAGGTCCAGTCGCGGACGACTCTGGGGTTACAGCGCTCATCTCACTCTATAGGCTGAGGGAGCCGGCGTTTGTCCGCAGACAGCTTCCGGGTCATGTGGCCAGCATGACTAAGCTGCTTCTGGCGAACCAGAGCAGCACACAGAAACACCATTTACTTTCCCGCCGGAGCAGTACCTATTTATCTACTTGCACTTTGACGTGCTTTTGAACTGCTAGGTGGACAGAAGCTGGGGCCGAGATAAATAAAGTGAGGCAGAAAGGAATATGTTGAGAATGTGGCTGGAGGTTATGGATAAAGTTTTCTTAAAGAATCATTAAAATCTATTTCTCATGGATAAGGGGGGTAGATACAAAACCACCCCATTTTAAGGCCTGCATAATTAGAAGGAACTGTGCTAACAGATGAAGGTGGGGCATGGAGTATTGATTTATACCACCAATGTTGCCTTAACAGAGACATGATCAATCACTGATCAGTGTCAGATAGCAGCCTAAATGAGGGGGTGGGGTGGTAATTGTGTCTAATATACAAAGGACAGACCATGTTTCAGCCTATATGAACAATTTTAATTTGTTGGAAGCTGTCCAGAGTGGCTGGGGTAACCCGGTCAGATGGGCGGCATATAAATTACTATTAATTTATATATAAGTGAAACCTGCAAATAATCTCCCCCTTGCATTATTTACAGATTTTGCACTGTATGTGCTGCATCTCTTCAGTGATGCTCCCAAAAATTATTTTGGTGCATTATGGACCATTTCCAGTCAATTTCAGCCCTCTTGAGCCCAAGTTGTTGGATAAAAAGTGCCCCATGGTAGATATTATATATATTTTGACTAGTTTTGAATAATTAAAGTGTCTGGGTTCTTTTGTTTGTGTTTTTGGTGAATTCTACTCATTACTGATGGTCAAACATGGCTGATAATTTTATTGGGGTTGTAGGCTATCAAAAAAAAAAAAAGGCTACCTCATTTATCCATCCCAGATGGTAATGACTATCCCTTCTGGCCCATAGACTAAAAACTATATCTAAATTAACAGCCTAACAGTGGTATTGGGGCCAAAGGTGAAATGGTTCAGTTGGTGTATGTTAAAATTCCAGTTGAAACCTTAGTGCCTTGTAATTGTTTATGTCCTACTGCTTAAAAATGGCTTTTGTTCTCTTAATATATACACCAGTCTTTCAACCAATGTTATTGTATTCTTTCCCTGTCCTTCATCTTACATTCCTGATTCAATTTGAATTTTCCTCTTGTCCTCCTGCCCTCTCTAGAACCCTCTCAATATTGCGTTATCAGCATGACAATCTGATGCCTCAGGTTGGTTGCGCCAGATTCTATAGCTGCATAAATAGGATTGCGGATAGCAATATCACATGCATGGTAAAATGATATAATAACTTGAAGGAGGTCTTTTCAAAGCGTCTTTGCACTACTGAAGAGATGGCTATTGCTGCTGAATCAAAAGCTGGAATTCACATAGCTCCGGGGCACAATTGCTTTATTTGAGCAAAATTGGCGTGCTTATTGTTACAAGAATCAATAGAAGTAGAAGAAGGGGAAGAAATGGGGAAGAGAGAGAGAGAGAGATAAGATGTGTGTTTGTGTGCATTTGTTTGTAGCAGTAGGAAGGAAAGGAGATGCATTCTTTGAATATTTATTACATCTTTTGTGTTGCTGCACAGTCCCAACAGGTGGAGGCTAAGAGTCGCATTGGCAGTGGCATTCTAATTCTCCAAGGGCATGGTCCACAATGATCTGTTCTCACCTTTGCCTTCCAGTGGAGCTTATGGGGTGGCTGATTATAAGCTCTGTAGAGAGGTGGCCTTTACCATAAACCAGAAGAATAAAATTACGGTAGCCCGAATAATGTATTTCTACTACCCTTGTCTCTTATGCACGGAAAATGGAGTGCAAGCAAAAGCGAACGTGACCAAAGGAACCTCTGAGGTGCCCTACACCTACAATGGTAGTCTTTGATTTCTGAAAATGAAATCCAATATGCATTTATATTTGGCGAGTATCTTTTGTCTTCAGTCATGTACTGTGGGCCTGAGGGCATTTTTGCTTGTGATGAGGGGTGCATATACACACCCCTATGTATTTACGGTATATACACAAATGTTGCTAATCAGGGGTGTGAAAGAAGAGAGACATTCTCAAATAAACATGCTAGCAACTTTATGCAGTATTTGTATTACAGGAAAAAGATACTTATGTACCATGTGTGTTGCCCCGTAAATTTCAGGGATCATTATAGTCACATTTCCCAGGTTCACCCAATAGTTCTTCAGTGATGGGCATAGATATAAATCTCATAGATTTTTCTGGACAGGACATTGTATTTCTGATGGTGGGTTTGAGCTATTGGATTATGTGGCTACAGCTTTCTGTTTCTTGTACAAACTTCATGTGCTTACTAAGTATTATACAAAGAGATTGTGACAATTTTCTTTTTTGACTGTTGTGGAAAGTACACCTCAATTCTTGTCGTGTATTGATAATTTGGAGGGCTAACACAATCTTAAGTGCTTTGATTATTAGTTGAAGACTGCAGCCAGGGTGTAAGATGGTACTGGTTCTGGTACATCCTCATTAAATATAAGAACATTTTAATTTTATAAAACATATTAAATTGGGTAGGTATCGTGTTCCTCGTTTAAGAAAAACGAAGTTGAAAGGAAAAAGTGTCGACAAAGGCTTCAGATTTAATTACAGTCAACTCAATATTTACACACAGCTTCTACCTACTGAAGGAAAGTACTGATTCACTTAAAGGTAAAAGTACCCTTGATCATTAGGTCCAGTCGTGACCGACTCTGGGGTTGCAGTGCTCATCTCGCTTTATTGGCCGAGGGAGCCGGTGTACAGCTTCCGGATCATGTGGCCAGCATGACTAAGCCGCTTCTGCCAAACCAGAGCAGTGCTGGGAAATGCTGTTTACCTTCCCACCGGAGCAGTACCTATTTATCTACTTGCACTTTGACGTGCTTTCAAACTGCTAGGTTGGCAGGAGCAGGGACCGAGCAACGGGAGCTCTCCCTGTTGCGGGGATTCAAACCGCCGACCTTCTGATCGGCAAGTCCTAGGCTCTGTGGTTTAACCCACAGTACCACCCGCGTCCCACTGATTCACTTAGTGCATAGCTAAACTATGGAATTTGATCCCACAAGAGGAAGTAATAATAATAATAATAATATCTTTATTGTCATTGCCCCCTTCAGGGACAACGAAATTACTTGACTGCTCCATAAAAACACTAATTAAACAATACAGTATAATACAGCAAGGGAGATTAGATGACTTTCAAAGTCCGGGCTTCCCATTCAGGGCCGAGATCGCTCTGGAGAAGAAGCTGTTCTTAAGACAGCTCATTCTTGTCTTCATCGTTCTGTATCTCCGTCCCGACGGCAAGAGCTCGAAGAGACAGTGACCACGATGCGATGGATCTTTTACTATGTCCAGTGCCTTCCTATGGCACCTTGTGGCATAAATCTGCTCTAAGGTGGAGAGTGGGGAGCCAACAATGCTCTCTGCTGCCTTAACAACCCTGCACAACCCCATCCTGTTAGGTGGTTTTCAAAGGGGGTTAGACAAAATCATGGAGGATAAAGGCTGCTAGTCATTATGGATACGTTGTACCTCCACTCTATTCAGAGGTAGAACGCCTCTGAATAATAGTTTCTGGAAACCACTGGAGGAGAGAGTGCTGTTATGCTCAGTGCCTGCCTGCAGGCTTCCTCTAGATATCTGTTTGGCTGTTGTGAAAACAGGATGCTGGACTAGATGGGCTGTTGGCCTGATCCAGCAGGCTCCTTTTATGTTCTTTCTGCACATACATTATGAGACTTGAATGTTCAAACCTTTAACTGAGAGGTGGAACTTCTCAGTTAAAATGGAATGTGACTCAGAGGAAAGGCTGTGTACAGTCATACCTCGGGTTAAAGTCATTTCAGGTTGAGCGCTTTCAGGTTGCACTCTGCAGCGACCCGAAAGTAATGGAATGCATTACTTCCAGGTTTCGCCACTCGCGCATGCGCAGAAGCGGCAAATCGCGACTCGCCCATGCGCAGACGTGGGTTGCTTTCTGCTCTGGATGCGGACAGGGCTGTGGAACAGATCCCGTTCACATCCAGAGGTACCACTGTAATATGTCCAGCTTGTCACAAACAATTGTAGCAGAGAAATTTTTTTATCCTATTTCCTGTCTGCAAGGTTAACTGCAATGCCAGTCAGCCTGTTGTCTTCAGCTGAGGACAATGTTTAAACTATATTTTGTGACATGAGTTGTACTAATCTTTGCTGCCTTAAACGTATGGGTTCCGGGACAATTGTGCAACTAAAACCTTGTAGCGTTGTATCTTGCAATCAGTCGTCCACTTTCCAAAATTCAACAAGGCGAAACAAAATGGCCACTTATTAATTTGTGAAACTTGCTCTTTTAAAATGATAGATAAGAAAAGGCAAGATTAAAAGTACAATCCTGTGCCGTAAAGATTTTCTTTTCTTTTTTGAATTTTTGATCCTTTTATTTCTAACACTAAAGATGTAAAAGACAACAACAACCCACCCCATTAAAACAAACCCTATCTGATTGTGTTTAGTGAGAGAAAAGAGAACATACCGGATACGTTTCAAAATTCCATCTCATTGACAGCACTTCATCCCGGCAGTTCAAATGCTTTTGTGTATGTCGCAGTGAAACGGGCCGAGGGCGGGGGACCTTACTATACAGTGCTTGAGGCTGAGGTTGTAAAATACGATGTTTTTGTCAGGTCACTGCCAGTTTAATTGGACAGAACTGCCTCACATCTTTCTCCAGGAGTTGAACTTTTCAAGCAGAATGATGGTTAGTGACACTGGAACATAGTTTGCAGCTTGATGAAAGAAATCCCACAACACAACCCCCGACAACAAGAGAACTTAACAGGCATTACTTTAATCAGGATGCAGCATTTAACCAGTTCATCGCCAGAAGAAAAAAAAATGGGCTGAAGAACAAATGCGTATGTATTTGTTTAAAAGAAACTAATTACATTTGCCCAGAAGATTGGCAATCTGATAGTGGCTGGACGTTTTAATATTTTCCTATTTGAACAATAAGATAAGTTTGTGTGACCCTCTCTAAGCTTGCATGCTTTTCTTTGCATAAATCCTAATATATCTACAGTACTTACGTTTTTTTTTTCTTAAGCTCTGTCTTTTTACCTCCCATTCCCCCCTTTCTCTGTTCATCCATGTTAGCATCTTATGAAATCATTTCCTTTCTTTCTGCCAGTTGCCTGCCTAACCCAAATGCCCTCTTACTTTCCTCAGTTTCTCCTCTCTCCGTTTTCTCTCTGGTGATGATGATGATGATAATGATAATGGCCACTTTACCAGGCTGAAAAACTGAGCGGCGGTTGCAGCCTGCCATGGTGCCTCCAGAATGCCTCGCTGCTCCGCACCATTTTCTGGCCATTGCCGCGCCCCCTCGTCTGCCGCAGAGGCTCACTGGTTCCTGCCTGGCCCTTCAATTCAAACTAGCCTATCTACGGTGGCTTGGGGCTGCAGCTTGGGGAGCAGACCTGGAGGAAGCAGGCTTCACTCAGGTCCGCTCTCCAACCATTTATCCCGGCCGGTGCTGCACTCAGCAGTCTTGATGACATTCATATGTTTCGTCTTTTTCTCTCCATGCTCCTGATCATATTCATCTTCCCCATTTCCCCCTCTCGCTGCCCTATGAATGCATCTGTGGCTACCATTTCTTTCTGCCTCTCATACTTATTTATGTCCAGCCAGGCAAGTTTTCCCCCTTTCTGTACTATCTGTTTTTTCTTTCTCCCCTTATCTTTACGTTTTATCACAATTCTATTCATCCTTATTTCCTTTGCCCTGCTCACATTTTGCCCATTATGATTTTTCTTTTTGATTCCTGCATACTCCATTTTTCCTTTCCTCTCAGCTACTTGACCCTATCCTTGGAGTTTCTTATTTGAACTAATGAGTCCCATGCAGCCAATCAAGTCCAACAGAAATGAAAGGAGCTTGTGCAGCAGAGGCCACAGCACCGTGGCAGAGCAGAGATTTTGCATGCAAAAAGGTCAGGCCCGGCCCTACCATTAGGCAGAGTGTGGGAGCCACCTTAGGCAACATGAAAGGGGAGTATAAATTGTTAGCTATTGAATTTGCAATTATTGTGTTTTACTAGGGTTGGGTGTTGTTGTTTTTTGCCACAGGTGCTAAAATCACCCAGCAGACCTTTGGTTCTTTGCACCTTTACTTGGGGATGGACATCGCTGTCCCACCTTAGGCAGCAGAATGGCATGGGTGGGTTGACCCAGTAGAAGGTTCTGTGTTAACTCTCTAGCAACTACTGGTAGAGCTTCAAAATACTTCTGTCTAAAACCTTGGACCAATGGACCAGCTAGATGGGCTCAGCATAAGGCACAGTACTAAGTGGTACTTATTGGCCCAACCCAATCTAAAGTGGAGCTAAAAATCGTTATCATGGTGTGATTTCAAACCCGATTTTGGCCAATATATTGAAAAATCGCACAGTGCTAAAACAGACCATAAAATTTGTGTTGTTACCATGAAAAACTGACAAAAAATTAGTTGGGGGGAAGGCAAGGGATGGGGCCGTAGACCCGCTGGCTGTGTTCTGTGGACCCCCAGGGGTCCCTGGACCCCTAATTTGGAACCACTGTCCTAAAGTATATAATTTGCTACATTGACTGTTTAGACACAGGAAATAAAACACACAGGGGGAGGAAAAATTCAGGTTGTTTTGAACGTTTTGAAACCGGTGATGATAAAAACCCAAAACAATCTTTGGTAGGGGAAAAAATACAATAATTGCATTGGAGAAAAACTGGTGGAAATTTGCACTTTCTCTTGACCTCTTTTTTAGAAGGGCTTTGATAGGGAACATTTAGAACTCAAATTCTGCCTTGTGTCCTCTTGGCCATGAATTTGTCAATAATCAAACCAGACTTTGTCACAAATGTCTTACATAATATTGATAAATAGATTTTTCTGGTGGTTATTCGCATAGCTGTGGTTTTGAGCAGCAAAATTACAACCTGGGATATTTTTTCAGTGGATTTGTTCTACTGAGACAATCATTTCAGTTCTTGAACACGCATTGGAAGTGGGGAAACTAGCTGTGCCAAAGGGTACTCATATTTTGCGGCTGTGAGAAATGAGGTAAAATGTCTAAGGATACTGAGCTCAAAGTATCATTTGTATGAAAACATCAGCATGGTAGAAAACATTTTCTTCAGTTTGAGCAGGAACAATAGGAAATGCAGCTTTTTGGAAATCATTATCAGTTGAAACCACCTTGAACAAATAATAATAGAAATGTGTGCATTGTAAACACATAAAATTCAATCCTATGATAGATCCTACTCATCATTAACATTGACTGTCCATCAGCACGAAAGCACATCAAACAGAGGATAACTAATTCTGCAGGTGCCGAATGCTTGCCAAGGTTAACTCTTACAGAGAGACAAGTTAATAAGGTCTCTCCCAGAGCTCTGCTAGAGTGCGGTAGCTACTTGGTATTGAAGAAAAACACAAAAAGCTTATGTCAGCTCTTGTGTGTTGTCAGTCACTACAAAAAAAGTCAATACTTGGACAGAAAGGCAGCTTTTGGACATGATGTTTGCTCCCCCCCCACCCCCCAGCATTGGAAAATAACATAAAGTGATGTTCCAGCAAAGCTATCCACTAATTTGTGGTGGTTGCTCAGACATGTTATTTTTTGTCTGTAATGTAATAGCTGTTTGCCACCAGAATGTTTCTGCACACACAGAATTCACAAAGCTATTCCTTGAGATGCAATAACTCTTGCAAGGTTTAAAAAGGCACAGCTTCCCATCTACACCCCAGCAGAAAACATGGAAGACGTATGCTAATATTTTCATTTGCTCCCTAACATATTCTAAATATCATTGCCTCGAAACAGTGGCAGACCTTGGTGTCTCAAATTTTAGTGGTGTCCTGTGTTATGCCAAAATCCAGTACACACACACCCCGCCCACCTTTTAGCTTCCTTTGGGCATTATGGCTGTGGCATCTGCGGCAGAGTCTCAGAAGTGCCGCAATCGGTACAATTGAACTGGTCGCGCTCCCCTGGATCTGCCTTTGCTCAAAACACGAAATGTTTTTCAGTCTGTTGGCTTCCTTCCAGACCTCCTTCTTGATTTCAGCACTTGCCTTTGGGGGAGGGACCTCTTTATTAGCCTTTTCCTTGCCACAATATAGTGTCACCAGGGGTGCCAACTTGAATAAAATATTTGGGGGGTGCATGTAAGCCCTACCCCACCTAACTGATGACATGACACACCATTTGAATAGAAATCCTGATCAACTTTGGGAGGGTCTGGTCCCCTCAAATATTTTATTGGTGGGGGGCAAAGGGACCGGCCCCTTTTAGAGTTGGTAAAAGCAAGTGGGAGCACTCCTCTGCGTGTCATCCTCTGCATGCTTTACATGCCAAGGAGCAGCATGGAGGGGGTCCGGGAGGGGGGTCTGCATTGGATTGAGCGAGAAAGGGAAAAGCAGGGTAGAAACAGGGAGGGGAGCTTTGCTGGGTGGCATAGAAGCCCATAGGGGACATGAAAGGAAAGGTGGCTCTGGTCAACCTCTAGTCCATTGTTTCCAGTTGCAAGAATGTCCCCATTTTCATTTGAGGAATGTTGGAGGGAATGAAATGTTTGAGCATCAAACCTTCTTAGGCCTCTATACTACAAGGGCGACTATTACTTTGCATTCATGTTCAAGCAAGGGGCATTCCCCACCTGCCTTCAAATGTATAAGAAACAGAAGTCATATTTACTTGTCTAGGCACCATGAAATTTTAGTCAAGTGTTTTTTAGAGAGATTCTTTAAATCCTGTTTTGCTGCTCCCAGTTTAGATATTTTAAGATATCTTGAGTCACAAACATAAATAAATGTATAAATAAGTTAGTTCTTCAACTTTCTGGGTACTCCCCCCCAAACCCCTCTTCTCTACTCCCTTCTTGTCTAACAATTGTCCCCTGAATGTACCACTAATTTGTCTATGGCATCAAAGTCCTTCTTGCAGAGTGTGAGAACGATGTTAAACAATGTACACAAAGTCTTCCACTGAAGAGGCGTGGATTCCCATACCTAGCTACAATTTTGGGAATGTTTTGTAGTGGGGAAAATAATGCTATTCTTTAAAAATATGAATTTTGAGTTTTGACATTGATTAATGTACCATCTCTCACTTCCTATATCTCATGAGGGATGAAGTGTTATTACTTGATAACCAGTCCAACGATATACACCATTCACAGCAAAGCTAAATTATGCACGAGGGAAAGGAATGATTAGCAATACACCCCCGTTTACACTTCACAGAATGTTCTGGATCCCAGAATACAACTTCTTTCAGCTCATTTACATGGCAGAGACTGATAGCTGTAGGTTTCTGAAAGCTGCAAATGAGCTTCCCCCCACACTAATAGTTTTTACTTGCCATAGATTATGCTTCCAAGGCCTAAAGATGCTTGTTGCATCCATCAATACAGCTTAATGAGAGTTCACATAATTCGCCTTGAGGGGACATTGTTTGTAAGGTACAAGTGCATGCCTGAAGTGCATAATTTATACATATTTAAGTTGTATGCACATATTTTCAGAACAATCTTAGACCTATGCCAAGCCATGTCCAATGCTAATACTGCTTGTATGAGGGAGCAGGTGACACTGTGGTCGAAACCAATTGGAAGGTCGGTGATCTAAATCTGTGCAACGGGGTGAGCTCCTGTTGTTCTGTCCCAGCTTCTGTCAACCTAGCAGTTCGAAAGCACACTAGTGCAAGTAGATAAATAGGTACCACTGCAAGGGGAAGGTAAATGGCATTTCCATGCACTCTGGCACTCGTCACAGTGCCCCGTTGCACCAGAAGTGGTTTAGTCATGCTGGCCACATGACCCAAAAGGCTGTCTGCGGATAAACACTGGCTCCCTTGGCCTGAAGCAAGATGAGTGCCACACCCCATAGTGTCCTTTGACTGGACTTAACCATTCAGGGGTCCTTTACCTTTACCACTTCTATGCTGGCAGAATGCCCACTACATCCATTGAGTACCCAGATGAGGAATGAGGGGACAAAAGAAAATACAGTTGTTGTTGTTGTTGTTGTTGTTGTTGTTGTTGTTGTTGTTGTTTTTTTTATTATTATTATTATTATTATTATTATTATTATTATTATTTGTACCTCACTCATCTGACTCGGTTGTACTAATGGCAGAAAAACCAGCTATACCCCCAGAAACCTTGAGTACACTGCCAGTGACAACTAATGAAGGGCTGTGCTGGCAACCCTGCCCACACAGAGGGAGCCAGTGAACTTATAATCATGAAAGCAACCCCCTCCCAGTATAAAAGAGGATGTCACACACACACCATCAGCCCTAGTGGCAAAGCATCCATCCAGGCACCAGTTAGAATTGCCGTACGTTCCTATCAATAATTTAGCCTAACACGAAACGGGGAGGAGGGAGAAGGTACAACAAACACAAATTCTGCCAAATCCTAAATTTCCCCCTTCACCACTGTAACCCCACTATAGCATCGCCCCCATTAAAGTCACAGGATGAGGAGGAAGTGAGTCAAGTTCTCCAAGGATTTGACAGTTCTGCACTTGATTTCCTTCACAATGTCCTTTGCTATTAAGGCATGAACCAGAACAAGGCTCAAACGTAATATGAACTTAGAACAAACTTTGAGCACATCCCCCTTTTCTAAATATAGTAGTACCATCAGTGTTGAAGCCAAACCGCTGCTCCATCTTAACTAATGAAGAATGTAGGCCAACACGAACACTGACAGATGATGACTAAATGCCAGTTCAGACTTGCAGCCCCAGGTGCAGGTTACCAAGAATTGCTTCCACATGGTGGCACCTCCATATGGGACCCATAATGTTTAAAAGCTGCTTACCAAGTGAATTGTTTCAAATGCACAGAACCATTAGTCATCAGGAGTCTGATACGGCACTGAATGTTGCTGATGTTTAGCCAGACCTCTGCTTCGTTGAGGAAATAATGTGCAAGTGAAATTAGAGAGATGTGGGAAAAGATTAAACCAATCCACAATTATTCCATCTAGCCATCCTGTTTTCTTACCCCAAGGGCTTGCGCACACTTGCACGTTCCCATGCCTGGGAAGCATGGCTCCAAGTGGTTTCCCACTTGTCCTGTGCTTTTGGGGCAAGGGTCCAAGCAGTTTTGCCCTTGCCCTGCTGCTTTGCCCGGGAAAACCACCTTTTCAACGATAAATCGGAGGTAACGTCAATCTAGAGAAAAGCTGATTGACATTTGCTCCGATTCAGCAGAAGAGATTGGTTTTCCCTGGGGAAAAGCGGCAAGGAAAAGGGCAAGTCTACATGAGCCCTAAGAGATTAAAAAGCCTCCTTGATAGCTGGAAATAAGAAGAGGTGCTTTGAGCAGCAACTCCAACTTGTTTCTCAGGTAACTTCGTTGAGTTCAGGGCTATCACTAGGCTCATCCACAATTCGTTTGCCCTGCATCTAGAAAGCTTGGGTCCAAGAGGTTTTCCACTTGTCCCATGTGTGCTAGGCATGGGTCCAAGCAGTTTTCTGTTTGCCTTCCACTTTCTGTGGAAAAACAAATTATTTACTGCTGAATCAGAGCAAACATCCATCCATGGAAAACCTGATGGATGTTTGCTCTGGATCAGCAGTAAAGAGCAGAGTTTCCTGGGGGAGAGTAATGGGACAAGCAGAAGTGTGGACAAGCCCAGGGTCAGAGAGAGACCCCATCAGCTATAGGAAAGCCTCTCCCCACAGACCAGAGCCATTTCCAAACAGCATCACCTCCATCTTGTTTGGATTAGTGCTTGATCACAGCTTCCAAACACTGGTTCAGAACAGAAATAGCTGCTCCTGGATACTTTAGTATCTTTGGACAGACCTGGGTGTCACCAGCATCCATACTATTACATTTAAGGAATTCTGTACACTGAGAGACTTGCCAAGGATAGCACCATCTTGTTGTAAAGACCTTTTTGTTTGGGTTTCCTTTTGGCAGATTGGGTAAAGTGATGGGGAGGAATAGGACTATATCCTTTAACGTTTTAAATGGTAAAACACCCCTGCTGAACTAATGAATCTTGCACTATTTAATTGATTGATTGCCTGTTTTTATGTTTTTATGTTATTTGTATACAGTGGTAGTTTTATGATGTTAGTTGCCCTGAGCCGGGCTCCGGCTGGGGAGGGCGGGGTACAATTATTATTATTATTATTATTATTATTATTATTATTATTATTATTATTATTATTATATCTGGCACTGCTTTGGTCACAGAAAAGCTTCAGTGGGCAAGTAGAGTTCTGTGTTCACTTAAAACGAGTAGACTGTTCTCTTTTCACACAAGAACTCTGTCTGTTGGAGCACACACTGAGATCTGATTCGGGAACATTGCTAGTGGCGTTTGATATCACCTGGGAACCCAAACCCAAACTCTGAAAAGTTGTCATCACAGTAAGCCACTTGTTATCACCGTTGAGACCAAGGATGGCAGCCAGCAGCTGAAATGGCTGAAGAGAAACCAGATTGTTAGCTTAGAGGACACGATTCCATGACAAATGGCATATTCACAGCTGTTCAGGATTCCAGCCAGTAGCTCATACCTCTCACCTGCCCACAATTAGGGAAGACTAATTAAGTTGCGAATGTTCTGCTCCATTATTGGGGCTGCAAATGCAGCAGTAAAGTGGGCTGGGGGAGAGAGAGATGGGAATTGTCATGGCATTTGTTAGGAGAAATCAGTCTAAAATGTCATGGAGGGCCCTTTTAGCAAGGCTTCCGGCTTAGAGTCTCTAAGCCTTGAATTTAGACACTATATGAGAAATACCCCTGTAATGATTATGGCTCCATTGAGTCTGTGCAGCGACAGAGGTCTGGTACTGCTGTGCTTTCCATTTGCTGTTCATCTGAACTGTTTTTACTATATGCTGTAAATAATTCAGTTAAATCACATTCCTAAAAGTGCCCACACTTCTCTTTCTCTCTCTTTTTTTTTAAAAAAGTAATTTCTTTACATTATAACCCTAATTCTTTACATTATTGAACTTCTGCAGAATAATAAATAGCCAAGACAATTCTCTTTTAGATCTTGGCTGAAAGGCTAGCCTTTTGTTTAGCCAAAGCTTCATCTTTCTTGCAAAGCCTGCACCTTCATTTTTCAGGAGGACAAAATGCATCGCCATAGGAAGAAATCTGAATCCTGTTTAAGCCTGAAAGCTTACCAAATGGAATAACCCACCCCCACCCCCCACTTTTAAAAGAGGAAAGGAAAGCCATTCATGAGCTGTATAAAATGTAATTTTGATTGAAAGCTCACTAAAAGCTATATAGGTCATGAAGACAATCAGTCTTTTATTCTTTAAAATAATTCACATTACAGCCCTGTGTATTACCACCCTTATCAAAGAAAAGCCTTTAGATTTGTGTTGGCAGATAATTACAAATTGATTTTTTTTGGACCTCTCATTTTGGGAATAGCTCTGAAAATCTTTACTCTCCCCCCACTCATTCCCTCCCCAATCCTCCACCCTCAGTAAAAGCCTCTTATGATTTTCCTTCTCCATCCTACTGAAAAACTACGATTACTGCGAACTGTTCAGGTGGGCTAAGCCAGAAGGCTACATAAAAGAGCTGCATAGTACAAAGGCCACAATGGAAACTAAGCATACAAAGCCAAAGAAAGATGCTGCTGGAATAGCCTGTTTTCCAGAGCTATATTTGTCTACTGCGTGATGCTTCAATACCAAAGCATACCGGAAAGTAGGAATTATTAATAATTATTCTCAAGATATTTAAACGTAATCAATATACGGTCGCGGGTTTTTCTCTGGCCAGGATCGAGTTAACTCTGAAACTTTTCGCAAGAACCCAAAGAGAGGTTAGATTAGTTTTTCTCAAGCTGCTCCCCCAGCCACAAGGCAGACTTTATGCGATGTTACATGGGTAGTAGTAGTAGTTGTTGTTTTAGAAAGTATCAGACATATACTTGGTGAGTGCAAGTCCTCTATTGTAAGCGCAGGCTGTGTTTTGACACTGTTTTTGTTTGCAGTAATGATTTGCCAGGGACGCGGGTGGCGCTGTGGGTTAAACCACAGAGCCTAGGACTTGCCGATCAGAAGGTCGGCGGTTCAAATCCCCGCGACGGGGTGAGCTCCCGTTGCTCGGTCCCTGCTCCTGCCAACCTAGCAGTTCAAAAGCACATCAACATTGCGACCCCAGGGATTTTGGAACCACCTAAAATATCCCACTCTCCTGCCAACCTAGCAGTTCGAAAGCACGTCAAAGTGCAAGTAGATAAATAGGTACCGCTCCGGCGGGAAGGTAAACGGCGTTTTCGTGCTCTGCTCTGGTTCGCCAGAAGCGGCTTAGTCATGCTGGCCACATGACCCGGAAGCTGTATGCCAGCTCCCTCAGCCAATAAAGCGAGTTGAGTGCCGCAACCCCAATGTCGGTCACGACTGGACCTAATGGTCAGGGGTCCCTTTACCTTAATGATTTGCCAGGATGGTAGACCAGTTAGAGACTAAGGACCTATCCACGCTTCCCACTGCTTTCCCCTGGGGAAAACAGCTCTTTAGCATTCAGTCACAACATTGATGTTTGCTCTGATTTAGAGCTAAAGAGGGAGTTTTCCATGAGCTGTGCCTTTTAGGCATGGGGCAAGCAGCAGTGTGGATGAACCCTAAGACACAGGCCATATATTAGGCAAGTCAACCTATTCTAATCTCATCTGAGGGGTCTATCGTCCTGCAAATCCACAAAGCATACAGCCTGAGGGAAACGTGTGTTGGCTTTAGGCAACTGACTTTGTTCTGTTTTCATGCTTTTTACAACCTCAACCTTGGGAGGCAGCGGAATCACAGAAGAGCCTGTCTGGAAATGCCAGCATCACTAGTTGCAGACATGGGGTCTGAACCTCTGCGTGAAAAGTTTCTTGAGCTAGAGACTCCTGAACCAGGACCACCAGCAGCAACACCCCCCCAAGAATGGGTCCTCTGGTGTTCCTCCTGCACCAGGGCCTTCATGCTCTCCAGTGTCTGCTCACCACCACAGCCTACCAACCTCAACAACTACTGGGAAAAGCAAAAAATGCAATTTGAGGCCATTCGGCAGCTGAAAACTACATGATTCAAGCTAGACCTCCACTTTTTTAATAAAAAAAAAACCCTTGTTTCTTTGCTGGAGAGACAGGACTTTTTCAGCCATCAGATCCTCTTAGGGACATCTGAGCTGAGTCTTTGGACTTTGTCTGAGTAACTTTGTGTTTTCTTGGGGAATAATCACATCCTGCCCTACCTTCAGACTGGCTCTAGGTGATCTACTTCCTTCTTATTGTGTTGTACTTTGCTGCCTTCCCTCAATCTTGCGCATGTCCTAGTGGTGCAGCAATAAAACTGCTAGCACGCTTGCAAAGCTAAGCAGGATCCGGTATGGTTTCAGATTGGATGGGGAACCACCTGTTGGACTAAATAACTGTAAGGGTCCCTTCCAACTCTAGAATTCTATGATTCTATGATATCTCCTGTAAACAGCTGCATAAACTTATTAAGGAAAGCTCTGGCTAGTTAATGGCAGAATGGTGGTTGAGGGTTAGGCTGCAGACCAGAAGTTTAACCCATTAAGACTCTTCACTTCTCTGTGTGAATGTTGTTTCAAATGGCTCCCATGTAGTCAGTATATGTGGCACCATAAGGCCAGACATGGCCTGTTGGTATGATATTCACAAGAGTTTGAGGGGCACAACAAATTCTATGGTACATTCCACGTCTCAGTGTTCTTTCCAAGCTTCATCTCCTGCAAGTTTTAAAATTACTCCTACAATGATCCCCCCCCAAAACAATATAAAATTGTGCAAGGAGAAATAAGCTTGATCATGGACCTCCATAGAAACTGCCACTCAAAAATTACATTCATTCCTTTCCCCAACATCATTCATGCCTCCTTTCTGTTTATTTTCTACATTTCATCTCCCTTCTCTCCTGGTTTTCTGTGACCCGTTTTCAATGCTAATTTTTTCTCATTCATTTCAGATAATGAAAAATTTTCAGAGCCTGACTTACAAAGAAAATGTGCAGGGAAGCCCTTGATATGTCCAGTTATATACATAAAAGTAACATGAATGACACTAAAATTGGGTCTGAAGATCTCATTTGAAAATGCATTGGAAGTGTGTGCAAGTTGATAGGCATATTTTGCTAGTTTATTTTGCTTTAACTATACCTGTTCTTTTGTTATCAATGTTTCTACTTATCTGTTGGATAAAGTTCTTCATGCTATTCCCAGACTGAGGGCACATTTGTAATTACAGAGGGAGAATGCTGAAGGAAAACAGTAAACCTTCTCTACCCCCAGTTGTTTTATTAAGTGATGATGGAAACGAACTGCTGTCTCATGACATGTTCCAAATATAGGTAGATTTACAGACTATTTTGTCTCCTGAATTGTTGCCTTAAGCTCATGATGCTGAGGCAAAACTATCAGTCGCCAGAGTTCATGTTTCCAGGCACAGCAGAGACCGCAGTGTCTTTATAATATATGGTTTATTTACACAAATATAAAACCCAAGCCTACAACTGAGGTTGTATAGTTACTCATCTCCTTGGCTCGGGGTCACATAACTCCAAACCCTCCAACATTTCTATGAGGAAAATAGGGACGTCCTAAGGAAATATGGGACATTCCAGGATCAAATCAGAAACCAGTAGGGCTTCTGTAAACCCAGCACTGTCCGTGGAAAATAGGGAAACTTGGAGAGTCTGTAACGAGTCAGTAGATAATATATAGTACAACTGCTTTGACTAGCTCTCTTGAGTTTCTTAATGTATTGGTTGTCCCAGGGCCCTTCCACTGACTGCTTGTACTTAGATGCATGGGTGACACACTCCTTAAAATTACAGCTTTAGTTTAAGAAAATATGGTTAAAGTGACTAAGAAAAGATGTTACCCAAGTCTCTTCTTCAGCCTCCCTTTCTCACTGACAGCATCTAATGTTTGTTTTCACTGCTGCCCCTTGTCTAATGTCCATCTAATGTAGATTGAAAGAATTCTAGGCTGCAAGCAATGTTGCTTGCTTTTGAGTCCAGGGCAGGCCTTCACTCATGGTTAGCACTTAAGTAAGTGTTATATTGTGGTAATAGTTCCGGTGGAGCAGCAGCAAATGTTTGCCTTATCATTGTACTAGCAGCCTTACATTCTGAATATTAATTCACTTCCATGCTCTGTCATGGGTTCCCAGAAGGTTCCCTATAGCCTTCATCTAGCTTTCGTACAATTTTGTATTCTTTGCAAGTACAGTTTTCACCTTTTCTACTGCAAGACAGGAGAAAAGCCTGATTTTCTGGATTGCTTCCTCCAGGTCTTAACTCATTTCTGCAAGGCTTCCAGGTGGCCAAATAATGGTACTGAGGAGTTGCGACCCCCTAATTGTAATAAAACAAATCATGAAGCTTAGCATATATAGTGCCAACTCTAAGAGTGGGGTGGTGTTTTTGTTTTTGGTCCTTTTAAAGTTTAGTGGCTTTCTGTACAGAAAGGCTGTAAGGAAAAGCTGTTTTCTGTCTTGTTTCTCTGAAAGGTACTGTAGATTTATTTAACAGCGTTCATGGGGTGCTGTGAATCTGTCTTTCACAAACAAGCTGTACAGCAACAATGCAGTGACAGAAAAAGAAACGTGAAGCATCTTTTCTGCTGGTGAATTCCTCTCCAAGACAGAATTAAAAAGATTGCTGTGGAACACCAACTGTTATTCTTGCTACGGTATCTCTCCCCTATCCAAACCATTTGTTAAATGGGAAGTAATTGAGGTTGAAAATGATTTCACTGAACAAAGATGGCTGGTGTTTGTTTGAGGAGGAGGGAGAAAGAACAAAGATGGCATGCTTTTCTTAAGAGAGCTGTCATCAAAGGAGAAGTAATGCAGATTTTTAGTAGAAATTATATGATGGAATGAGAGAAGCGGAATAGGTTATGTTAGGGAAGAGAGATACAGTACTTGAAACAGGCATTTTGAGCTCTATGCCTGCCATAGCAATACTAAAACAGAGCTCACTGCAGTCCTATATAGTTAACATCGGTAGTGAGATATTTTAAGGTAAAGGTAAAGGGACCCCTGACCATTAGGTCCAGTCATGACCGACTCTGGGGTTGCGACGCTCATCTCACTTTACTGGCTGAGGGAGCTGGCATACAGCTTCCGGGTCATGTGGCCAGCATGACTAAGCTGCTTCTGGCGAACCAGAGCAGTGCACAGAAACACCGTTTACCTACCCGCTGGAGCGGTACCTATTTATCTACTTGCACTTTGACATGCTTTCGAACTGCTAGGTTGGCAGGAGAGTGGGATATTTTAGGTGGTTCCAAAATCTCTGGGATCGCAATGTTTGCTGCTGGTGTAAAAAAAAAGTGGCAATATTGAATGTGCCATCTTCATTAACGCCAAGTGTTAAATTCCTGGAATCAGTAACACCATGTGCCGCAAGGCGTCAATAGAAAAATGCTTGGTTTTTATTGGGTAAATAATAGAATTTGGAATCCGCATATGAGGCTTATTCAAATGACACTACTGTAAAGGACCACACTTTAAAATGGAGTTCACCCTTTAGATCTCCATCTCCATCTCCTGCTTACAAACAGGTATGCCTTTTTAAAATTCTCTGTGTTTTGACAGCAACCATTTCATATTTTTTTTTAGTATTACTCCTTAAGACTGCTCCCTCAGCCCACTTATTCCACATAACATTAATGTAGTGTTTTTATTATGGAAAAACACCACAGGGACAAGCTGAGGGCTGCTGTGTATCAAAAACATTATTATTGAAAATAATCAGTGGCTTCCTATTTGAAGCAATGAGCACTAGTAAGAATATTGCAGAGGCAGGCAAATGGTAAACTGGGAGTTACCAAGATACCGAGCAAAGTTGCATATAAAATAATTGGTTGTGCTAATTGTTTTTATTTTTTGGCCGTAATGTTCCTCACCTGTAAAACATGAGTATGAATTGTCCTACAGGCCTGCTGGCCAGTTTTAGATTCCTCACTCCCTTGGAGCTGCAATAAATGAAGTGTATCTGCACCCTGTAGCAAAACTACACGTTTTCAGGGTTCCATCTGGTCCACCTTGCCTTTCTCTGGGTTACTAGAAGCTGCAAAGGGATATAGCATGGCATTCCTTACCCCACAACTCCAGTTTTCCAGTGTTCTTTCCCAGCAGTGCATAGCTCCAGGAGGCTGGGGGATGCACAATCCTTATTTTGGGTGGGGGGCTGCCCTCTTTTGTTGGTTTTTAGGCACAGAATTGGATACACCCCCCTTGTCTGTTCCTGCCAACCTTTTCCACTGGGGGTTTCCAAGATCTGAAGAACAAGAATCAATAATTCAAGGTAACCATAAATAAGTGGCTTTGGATAGTCCCGATGCTGCAGACACACCCCATAAGTCTGCTTCCTGCTTGACTTATGCACACAACTTGGGTTGACTAGCATTGCTGTGCGTCAGGTGAACACTAACAGTTTTTAAAACACTGTACAGCAGTATATAGGAATCTTTGGCTATCATATGTGATACCTTTGCCCCCACTGACACTTGTAATAGCTCATTTCAAATATTTCTAGGCCAAGCCTAAATATGGAGAACGTAGCACTCTATTTCTATCTGAAAGCACCTAATTATCCCTACCAGTTTCATGCAATTCTAGTAATGGAAGTCATGTATACAGCCGAAATAAACAAACAAGGGAAGTATTTTATTCTACCAACCCTTCCCCTCACTATAGCAATTGGTAATAGACAGTAATTATGTACTAATTAGCTCATTTACTATGAGATGTATTTGCTTTGTGGCATTTATGGCTGTCCCAGTAATGTACATTTTTATGTCTTGTAATTAGACTACATCACTTTATGTAAAAATGTTAATTTTCAGCCACTGAGCCTGAATCATTAGTTTAAAACTAACTGCGTGATGAGTGACCTTTTGAGGTCTGAGGAAATGAGTGTGGCAAGGCTCTGAAGTGCTAAAGAATGGAACACACCAATGGATCACAGGCAGAGCTTCATGTTGCAGATGGCTTGAGGGCCATCTAATGTTTACGTATGCATTATGCCTATGTGCAGTTAGTTACCTGAAGTTAGCTTCTCTCTGTCTTGAGGTGTTGCTGGAGGTTGTCCACAGGTGACCATAGCAGATTCTCACTTCACTCTGGAGAATTGCTCCTGGTTAGTGCTCAGAGGTTAGCTTGCAGCTCTGTTGATGTAAACACATCAACTATCTTCCACAATTCCACGCTAATGTTGGGACTACTAAACTACATTAACTGAACTCGGCAGTTGTTTAACAAATTGTCCAAGAGGCTACTCACCTGAGGAAGTCTGCCCACTCCCTTTTACTGAGAGCATGGTTGGATATTCCCAGCATGATTCGAGACCTTTCCATCCTTCCTTAACTTTCAAAACACCCCTGTATTATACCCTCTTTTAAAATAGTAATTGCTCCCAGATCCAGCTTTGTTCTATCTCATTCCTTTCACAAAACTTATTATGCTGCAATCTAAATGAAACCAGTGTGAAAACAAAAGCCGTTCTCCCAAAGACATAAAAAAAGGTCTGTGACCTTAAGCTCCATCATTGGACAGTCATGCATAAAAGTTGCTAACTTTCCTGTAGGAAAAACAAGCAGCAATTGTTTCTGCTAGGTCATTTTTAATGAATGCAGATTCAAAACAGTCCCACGGACTATCATCAAGATGCTTCTACAAACAGCAGAAAGCAAAGCACCCTAAAACCTGAATAGTCCCTATTCAAACTATTTCTGTTTGAGAAGTAAGATTATTGTTGTGGTTCAAAGCCTTCCACTAAGTAAAAATAATGTGAGGCTTTCTCTTTGGTTTTAATATTTTGATCATGATGACATAAATGAAAGTGTGTCACGCTTCTATAGATTTATAAACACTTGTTCTTCATCCTACACTCTTAAATGGGCCAAAACACTGATGGAAAGTGGAAGGATTCTATTCTGTGCTGAGGAATATCTGAGAGCTGATGCAATGTCACATACAGAAGGAGTTAGTAAAGCTAATAACAGAGGGATCTGAATATGAAAAGCATCCCTGTCACCAGACCTTTGTCTGGGAAAAGAAAGCGAAAAGATTTTATCATACACGGATTCCGGTTTCCCTTTTGTTGAGATCTGAATAAATATCCTGCCTAAATTCTCCACAAATGAAATGCCTTTCAGTTTATCTGAACAGATACAGTTTATTCCCTTTTCAAATTAGTCATTTCCTCTATGCATGGCTTCTTCTGCCTTTTTTGTGTTGTAATTGAAACTTTAATAATTGATGTCACCTTTTACATATTTATTTCCTGTTAGGAAATAGTTTTTACAAAACAGCCTGGGAGTGATACAGTGGGCAGAAATATATTTTTTGTATATGAGCTTTTCTCTGTCTTCACCTTTTACAGCTGCTGTGATAAAAAGTGATTTCCTGTTAAACAGGGAAGAAAAGACCTGACATTTTATGTACAAAATAAACACGAATTATAGAATGGCCAAACAACATGTACCTCGGTACCGAATTTCGTAGCCACTGTTGGGCAAGACACAAAAGGGTTGAGTCTAAAATATGCTGTGGACTTACCTTTTATATCTCCCAAACCGTGGGAGCTTAGGACATATCTTCTCTTCAGGAAATCATGGATGAAGGACTAACTCTAGATAATTTGATCATTTTCTCATAGGGTTGGTTGATGCCTTTTAGAGAGCTGGTATAGTTGTCTGTCCATATATGGAGGAAGGGATTAAAATAGTTGAATATCTGACCCACCCATACTCCACCTCATTTTGAAGAATGTGGATTGTGATGTAGATGTACTCGTATTGTCAGAAAGTAGATTTTGTTTCCTGATAGGATACATTTCACATTATAATTACTTGTGTTCATACAACTTAAAAGCACAGAGGATCCCAACTTTGGACTATTTCAGCACAGTATGAAATAGGTAGAGATTATATTGGAGGCATAGTCTGGGAGGAAAAGCAATGCGAATTGACTCGTAATAGATTATGATTTCAGCATCTATTTGCTGAAGCCAAATTTTCAGGCGGTGTTAGGAACCTAATATTGATCAACACAGACTGAAGGACATTCACAAGGGTCCAAGGCTAATTAGCTGCAAGTACCTGGAGAACCCTTAAAGGTTTAGAAATGTTCAGCAACAGGCGTAGGCCCCAGGCTGCATGGAGAAAGCCCATGGAGACTGAGGTGACATGCCAAGGGAGGCAGGTCATCCAGGTAGAGAAATCTAAAAACATAGCTTATGTGTAGAAGGAAAAAGACAGGGGCCTTTTCTAGTTGAGCCAAGCTACTATTTTATCAACCAAGTTGTTCAGGGGTGAGGGGAGGATTTATCAAAGAAATCCATATCATCGCTGATGATCTGAGTACCCCTCATATGGTTACTTAATTCTCCAGTAGAGCAGTTGTGCTTTAAACAACATGAAGACCAATTTCTTTCCTGCTACTGGCAACAGTACTAATGCCACTAACTCCAGTGGGACTTCCAAACAAATTTAGGAAACTAGAAATGTTGTAAGTGCCTGGGGGGGAAGGAAATAAATCACATCTTGGAAGTAGGATTTTCTAAAATGCCAAATGTTCTGTCCATGTACAAATGACCCCATTAAGGGAATGAAGAAAGCTGAAAGGCGTTCCCCTTTATGGGACTCCTTAGCTAAAAAGCTTTGCATTTATTTTTGGACCAAACTAAAGTTTGCTGGCTGCTATTGTAGGAATCTTTAAAGAATTGTACCCTTTATTCTGCTTAAGAGACTGATGGTTGTTGTAATGACGCCTTAATAAAATGTCACGTATCAAAAGTTAGCAAGAAACCAGTGCCACAGGTCTAGCAAAGGAACATGGGCGTGAAGTGTAGGTGGGTTCCCACGAGGCAAGACACAGTGATAACAGCAAGAACCTTTACTGAACTAACAGAACTGAACAACAGGCACAAAGCAACTGCGTATATACATTTCTGAAGGCCCAAGCCACTTCCACTCCCAGCGTGATTGGCTGTCTAAACTTCCAAGCTACGAATCATGACTCGGAGTTTAAGGGCCAATGGCAGAGGCCCAAATCCTGAAATGTTCTGTGATTGGATATCATGTATCGAATGAGAACACAGGGGCTCAGAATCCTTAGTCCAGACTCAAGCTCAGGCAAACACAGACGACTCAATACATAACAGGAGGACATAGCGCAGAGCATCAAGCATGCATGGTTGTAGGTGTAAAACATCATATTTAACATTATAAGAAGGAGTTCTGTTGAAAAGTCAAGAAGAACACAGAATAGATTATAACAATGAATGGAGATTATATCTCATATTTATAACTGAATGGAGATAGGTCTGTAAACATCTTCCTCTAGCATAGTTTATTTCTCAGAAACGTGGGGCGTGTTGCCTAGCAGAGGGCATGAGATATCAGCTACGGCAGTTCAATCAAAGGCCTATAGCATCAGCCAAGGTGAACAGGCTTCAGTGGAATGACTAGAAGAGAGGATTGGTGTTGATGTCCTTCACTGCTTTGGATACAGGACCACTGGGCAGGAGATGAAAAGGTGTATGAAAGGACAAAGGAGGAAAGTGATACAGGCTTTCCCCGAAACCAGGCAAATCGAGGGGAAGTGATGGGGTGGCAGTGGCAGAGAATTGGAATAGGCAAGTACAGCCAATGAGCTTGCTAGATAGGAAGCATGGAATATCCATCGATTAACATTGGAAAGAGAATGTGGTTATATAAATGTGAGATATTCTGGTACCGGTGGAGCTCCCTAGGCAGGAGAGAAAGTACCTTGCTCCAAGGTAGCCTCTTCATTGGACTGTAGCATAACTGCCTTGGACAAACCTTCATACCAGCATATCCCAGTGTGAAACTGAGGGCCCTAGTACATGGCATTAAATAAGCGGAGCCCGTTTTTAGATTGCATTAAACAGTAATTAGATTAAACATTCTATGCTAGGTAATCAAGTGGTCATATGCATGAGTGAATTGGTATACAGGAGATGTAGCATCATTAACCACAGAAATATTCATGGATGAGAGTGGAAAATACCAAGATAATTAATGAGAGCAGAAGCTATATGCAAGAGTTTTAATTAGTACCCTGCATCATCTCATATCGCATATATGTAACCAGACAATATAGAATGCAATTGTAGTAATCTCTTAGGATTGTTTTAACCTTTAACCCTCTTTTTGTATTGGGTGTATGAATGCCCTGTTATTATGTTAATGGAAAATACCCTGATGGAGATGAAGGGACCTAGGTGCAGCTTTTGCAACTACAGCTAGGTTATTGCTCCTTTTCTCTAATCAAAAGACCGTCTTTCTAATTCTTTTGATGAGAACAAGAATAATTGCATATTTCCTAGATACCCCTTTTTCAAATGGAACAGTCAGTGGCATATTCCTCACAGCATGATGACTGCCTCTCTGGGTGCCAGTATAATGAAGCAGCAAATAATTCCCCAGTCAGAATCCTTAACAAGGAATTAAAACGTTTCTTGAAATTCCACTTTTCCGTAGGCTGCAGGAGAGTGGGGTGGAGTGCGTTGCCACGACTATTTTCTGAGCTCTGCTTTAAGAGAGATTCTGCCTGAACAGTCAAAGGTATTTGCGTGAGACATGACCTTTTCAGATCGTATTTATTGTGCCTTCCCAAATACATGCCATAATGTACAGCACCTGTCAACATTTCACCAGGCAAAACAGGCGCTGTGACTAGAAGGGCTGCCTCTAATTCTCTGCTACATCATTTCTGCATAAGAGAAGCCAGTTCTGGAAAGGAAAGGAGGATGACAAGGAAACCGAGAGAAGCAGGAAGGAAAGAAGGGGTGGGGAAATATATTGGGTTCTAGTTTCTCTCTCTCTCCCCCCCTTCCTTTTTCCTTATTACTCTGCTCAGAATTATCCTCCTCTGAAACATCTCTCATCTTTCCTATTCCATGCTCCACTGCTTTTTCCCTACATGGAAAAACAGCCTGGTTTCCTCAGATAATTGGTTTTCTATTTTGAAATATTTTATCTGTACTTGGCAAGACAGATTGTGGGCTCTCTGAATTTGGATGCTCATGCCTAATGTACTTGGGGAGCAGTTAAACGAGGAATCCTATACACCAATACATAATGGGGAGAGATGGGTCCTCAGCACTACGCCCTTAGTATGCCGGCGTGAAGTCTATCGTGTCCTACACTCACTTATTTCAAATCAGCAGGGCTAAAACATACTGCTCAGGGCAGAGCGACAACATCCATGAAAATGACACCAGTGCCCACCAATCATGGCCAGTGTCTTGGAGATGATGTGGCAATATTGAGGAGGCACTGTGAAGATGACATGGCGATGTTGGAGAGAAGTTACCAAGATGCCTTGGTGATGCTTCCCTGCCAGCAAGATATGGGAGGAGCCAGGGGGTTGTACTAGATCAGGCACGTCCAACAGGTAGATTGTGATCTACCGGTAGATCACTGAACGTCTGCGGTACAGTGGTACCTCGCAAGACAAAAAACGCGCAAGACGAAAGAGTTTTCCATTTTTTGAGTCGTTCCACAAGACGGATTTCCCTATGGGCTTGCTTCGCAAGATGAAACGTCTTGCGAGTTTGTTTCCTTTTTCTTAAAGCCGCTAAGCCGTTAATAGCCGCTAAGCCGCTAATAGCCGCTAAGCCGCGCTTCGCAAGACGGAAAAACCGCAAGACGAAGAGACTCGCGGAACGGATTAATTTCGTCTTGCGAGGCACCACTGTAGATCATTTTCGCCCTGCACCCCCCAAAAACGGGGCTTACCTCCTCCCTTAAATAAGTTCAACAACTTTCACCTGAACCCCAAAAAACAGGGCTTCCCTTCCTAAAAAAGCTGAACAACTTTGACCTGAACCCCCCAAAAGGGGGTAGATCACTGCCAGTTTTTAACTCTGTGAGTAAATCGCAGTTTCTTGAGAGTTGGCCACCCCTGGACTAGATGATCCTCAGAGTGCCTTCCAACTCTACAATTCAGGTTACAGACGCTTCAGATTACAGACTCCGCTAGCCCAGAAATAGTACCTCGGGTTAAGAACTTTGCTTCAGGATGAGAACAGAAATCGGATGGTGGCAGCACGACGGCAGCAGGAGGCCCCATTAGCTAAAGTGGTACTTCAGGTTAAGAACAGTTTCAGGTTAAGAACGGACCACCAGAACGAATTAAGTTCTTAACCCGAGGTACCACTGTATGGTGTAGTAGTTAAAGGTTCAAATCCCCACTCAGTCATGAAATGCATCTGGTGGTCTTAGGTCTGTCTGGTGGTCTTAGGTCTGTCTGTCTGTCACTCTCTCTGCATAGCAGGGTTGTTGTGAGGATGAAATGAGAGAGAGGAAACATGTGCACCCCCTTAATTAAGCCTCTTGGAGGAAAGGGGGGATAAAAATTTGATAAATGAATAAGTACCCTGAGCTGATGAGAATGAGTAATACGTCCAAACACACAGAGAGCCACTTGAAGCCAGACTTTGGACCCATCTAACCCACTACTGTCCAGGTAAGGTAGCACCAGCACTACCAAACACTATTTTAAATGGGGATTCTAGACATTGGAGAAGATCAGTCTACATCCCAATCCCAAAGAAAGGCAGCGCCAAAGAATGCTCCAACTACCGCACAATTGCACTCATTTCACATGCTAGCAAGGTTATGCTTAAAATTCTACAAGGAAGGCTCAAGCAGTATGTGGACCGAGAACTCCCAGAAGTGCAAGCTGGATTTAGAAGAGGCAGAGGAACCAGAGACCAAATTGCAAACATGCGCTGGATAATGGAGAAAGCTAGAGAGTTCCAGAAAGACATCTACTTCTGCTTCATTGACTATGCAAAAGCCTTTGACTGTGTCGACCACAGCAAACTATGGCAAGTTCTTAAAGAAATGGGAGTGCCTGATCACCTCATCTGTCTCCTGAGAAATCTCTATGTGGGACAAGAAGCTACAGTTAGAACTGGATATGGAACAACTGATTGGTTCAAAATTGGGAAAGAAGTACGACAAGGCTGTATATTGTCTCCCTGTTTATTTAACTTATATGCAGAATTCATCATGCGAAAGGCTGGACTGGATGAATCCCAAGCCGGAATTAAGATCGCCGGAAGAAATATCAACAACCTCAGATATCCAGATGACACAACCTTGATGGCAGAAAGTGAGGAGGAATTAAAGAGCCTTTTATTGAGGGTGAAAGAGGAGAGCGCAAAATATGGTCTGAAGCTCAACATCAAAAAAACGAAGATCATGGCCACTGGTCCCATCACCTCCTGGCAAATAGAAGGGGAAGAAATGGAGGCAATGAGAGATTTTACTTTCTTGGGCTCCATGATCACTGCAGATGGTGACAGCAGTCACGAAATTAAAAGACGCCTGCTTCTTGGGAGAAAAGCAATGACAAACCTAGACAGCATCTTAAAAAGTAGAGACATCACCTTGCCAACAAAGGTCCGTATAGTAAAAGCTATGGTTTTCCCAGTGGTGATGTATGGAAGTGAGATCTGGACCATAAAGAAGGCTGATCGCCGAAGAATTGATGCTTTTGAATTATGGTGCTGGAGGAGACTCTTGAGAGTCCCATGGACTGCAAGAAGATCAGACGTATCCATTCTTCAGGAAATCAGCCCTGAGTGCTCACTGGAAGGACAGATCGTGAAGCTGAGGCTCCAGTACTTTGGCCACCTCATGAGAAGAGAAGACTCCCTGGAAAAGACCCTGATGTTGGGAAGGATGGAGGGCACAAGGAGAAGGGGACGACAGAGGACGAGATGGTTGGATGGTGTTCTTGAAGCTACCAGCATGAGTTTGATCAAACTGCGGGAGGCAGTGGAGGACAGAAGTGCCTGGCGTGCTCTGGTCCATGGGGTCACGAAGAGTCGGACACGACTAAACGACTAAACAACAACAACAAAAAGAGACGGACCTGGGATCATTTGCGTGCAGAGTTTGCTTTCTCCCACTGACTGAGTCATGGCTCTCTGGCTTTGGGAGAAGCAATTGCCTGCAACGCACCTGTGATCTTTCTAAATCTGCCACGTAAGTTGCATCTGGCAACTTTAAACTTCCTTCTAAGAATATCTGTTAAGGAAAAAGTCCCATTTAAGCAGTTGGGCTTGCATCTGAGTTACCATGCTTAGGACTGTGTTGTACATAGCACACTGGGAACACAACCCAATACACGCAAAGCAGCTTGTTTCAGTAGAATATAAGTCAGTGTCGAATTGTGTCCTGGGTGTTTTTAGAATAGCTGTCCTTTTTAGCCCCAGTTCACTTTTATTTACATGTATTATGCACCTTTTTTTGTGAGTGGCTGAATGGAGAAGAATCAAACCCTGTGTGTTCTACATCAACAGTGAAAGCTGGCATTCAGAACCTCCTTTGAAATTAGTACGCAAAACCCGACTTTCCTGTGAAAGCTTCTCCAGGTATAATGTATAAATCATTATAAACAAGGCTTGAAAGGAACTCAGTGTTTATACTGAATTCCCTGCCCTTTACAAGGTCTGAGAGCTTGAAATACCAGAGCATCTCAAATTCAAAGGCAACATGCAGGGAAGAGGACTCACGGAAAGGTGGGTACTACGTTTCAGCTGCACTCAGCAACTTTAGAATATTAAGCAGATTTGGCCCATGCTGGGAAGAGCCCGAGGAGCACATTCTCCAAGTCTCATTTCTTCTGTTAGGAACCTGATTAACAAAGACATTTAAATAATGTCATTGCACTCCATAATGATCTGATCCCATTTTCTCTTTTGTGTGGCCAGTGAATTCATTTCCCCCCCAGCCTGGCATGCCTGACCTCCATTTCCTAATGGTGTCAAGCAATGATACTTTGAATTATTTTCCTGAATATAAATTTAGTCTTCAAAATTAGCAAAGCTTTTGTCACTTTGGCTGATGAAAGCACAATATTGCATTTGCTTCAATAAATTTCCCTTCTGCTGGTGCACTGATGAGTTTCTCGCTGTCTCCATTAGATACCTTTGTTTCCATAGCCTGTTTTTGGCTGAATAGAATAGCTTGCTTTTTAGAAAACGGGTGATGTGCTGGACCCAAGAATGGGAGACACAGGAAGAAAGGTAATTTCTTCATAGGACCAGCTGGTAATGGTGAAAGAATAGGGAGCAACAAACCATAATATCTGTTTAGACATAATGGCTCCTGGCTTGTTTATCCAGCTTGCACCAGAGCAATTGGCCAATGTGCTGCTTCTTCCAGGTAACCATGATAAGTCTAGATTATAGTTATGTGGAAAAGCGGGTGCTGGAAAGATAGCTAATACTTTGCTATGCAAAGGGAGATGTTAATGCAGGCTGATATCAACATAAATGTAGCTCAGCAGTCTCATAATAAAGGGGCCGGTAGACTTCAGGCTTGTTGGAAGCTGGAATCAGAACCCTTAGGTTTACGCACCACAACTAAGTGCAGAGTCATACTGTTAAAGAAGAGTGTGCCCTCTCTTGAGTGTATTCTGAGGCTATGTATGGATCTGTTTTCAGTGCCGGAATTGAGCTGTGGTCCCAGTCATTTCACAAACAAGTTCGCTCTTGCTCGTCTTCCTTTATTTCAGGTGGGAAAAGTCATGTTGTTGCTGATATTGTTAAACAAGCGCCGGGAATAGGGAATCCTTGCCAATCTGCTCACTGTTCACAGGAGCAGATTACTAGTAACATGCTACAGCCTTGCTATTGGAGCTGTACTGGTTGCCAGTTTGCTTCCAGGCCAGGCTCAAGGTACAGTCGTACCTTGGTTTTTGAACAGCTTAGTTCTCGAACATTTTGGCTCCCAAATGCTGCAAACCCGGAAGTGACTGTTCTGGTTTGTGAACTATTTTTGGAAGCTGAATGTCCGGTGCAGCTTCTGTGAGTGCAGGAAGCTCCTGCAGCCAATCGGAAGCTGTGCCTTGGTTTTTGAACATTTTCGGAAGTTGAACGGATTTCCAGAACAGATTCTGTTCAAGAACCAAAGTACAACTGTACTTCTGTTAATTCACAAAGCCTAGTGGAGGTTTAGCAGGAACCATCCCTCCCTTTCAGATATATTTTGAAAACTATATTGTTTAGACAGGCCTTTTCTTTTTTAACCACGTCTTACTGATGCATTTTGCTGGTTTTATTTTTATATTTTGCTTACTGCGTTGTTACCTGTGTCTGTAAATTATAAATATGCAAATAAATAAATAAATACAATGTGCTGAGGATTATTCGGAAATTTCTTGGTGGAACCCAATCTGCCTTCTGCTCACCATTGCCTTAATATAGCTCTCCTTTATCGCTGCTAGCCGGGGATTACAACAACAGGGATGCTGTTGGCTGTCTGGCAGGCCACAATATATGCCTGGTGTGCTGTGTTTGGCTTGGCTTGTCATAGTTGAGTCAGAGGCATGAATGGTAGACAGTATATCTGGGAAGGCAGAATGCGCTGCATGATATCCTGATTGCCTTCCCTCTTGTAGGTTGCAAAGTGATAATGGTGGGACACAAAAGGATATCTATCTCTAAAAGGAAAAATTATTACCCACTGTACCTCTTTTTATGAACTAGACATAGAGAGTTTCCAAATTTAAGCTGCCACATCTTTCAGTTACATAGGTAGGATACGTCCGCTTATGTAGTTTGTAAAACTGAACAGGTCTTTCTTTTGTGAAGTTTAAGGCTCCCTGCTTCTTTCAATAATCTGAATCTAACCGGTAATTGTAATGAACATTGAATTTTCCACAGGAAGTGCAGACATTACAAATTGGCAGCTATTGTGAGGCAGAAGTACATAAAAGTCACATATATCTTTCAGGCTTGTGTAAATAATTTCATGGGTCAATGGCTTTTTTCACTTGGAATAAGCAACGTGGCTGCTGACATGAGAGAGAAGCATCAACAGTGTTGTGTGGATTGGATTTTTCTATGCCGGTGAAGAGAAGTCCCAACATAGGCCAGAAGAAGTCCCAACGAAAGCATATGTTTTGCAAAGCAAACTTTCCACAGACCATTTAGCAAATGTTTGTAATGAAATTCACTCGCAAGAGATAAGAGAACTAATTTGCCAAACTAGCAAGCGATTTAAGGAAACCTCACTCAAACTCAGATTAGTGTAACTAATTACCAGGTTACAAAGTATTTGGTAAATAATAATTATTGTTAATTTATGAATCAGCTTCTATACAGTTGTCTCAAGGCAATGTACAATAAAAACAGCAGACATCGCTAAATTTCTTAGACTCGTTGATATTGATCAGTAGGGTAAGACTTACCGTACTTACACACAATTACACCTAACCCTGATTCTTCTTCCACAAATAGACTTGGATAATCAAAAAGGGCAGACCAAATAGCTAATAAATTTTCCATTGAGAAAGACAAATGATTGAGCTTAATTCACATGCAGTATCTAACTATCTCCTGGAAAGTTTTCCTCAGATTAGACCGCATTCCGTCCTTGGAGGATTTTGAGTGGGGTGGGTATGTCTTCTAGTATATAGCTTGGCTTTAAATACAAGAGAAGTGTGTATTTTCGCAGTACAGTTTAGTATGAAACTATGGAAGATCGCTTAACTTGTTCCTAGGCTGTCCAAAGCCTAATGGATATATTTAGTTGCCTTCTTTATATTTTTTTTTTTAAAACAGAAATTAAATAAGTGTTTGTTTATACTGAGGTGTAAAATCACCTAAGTAATTGGCTGGATATTGAATTTATTTTTTATTTAAAACTGGGCTCTAAATCTTAGCTGTTGTAGTAAAATGTTAATCCAGCATGAAATATTACCAGACTCTAACTAGAATTAGTTGGATCAACTGTCTGAATCAGCCTAGATGAGGTACCTTCACATTTCATATCAAAAATCTTTGAACAACACAGACAATTATTTTTGTTTCTGAAATAACATTAGCAGGCCTTTGATATTTGGCTGCAACCAAGCCAGCTGGCAAACTTTAAATCAAACATCTGGCAGCAGATGAGCAAGAAACTAATTTTCAGAAGAAATAACCCTATCTCTAGAAGTGTGTTAATTTTATTGTATATTTTTTTTAATTTATAGGGAGATGCAGTTAAAAGCCGGGAAGGAAATAGAAAACATCATCTGATCATCCAGATTATTTAACTTTAATGTATAAGTGATGCACCTAAATATTGTTATTGCTTCCTAAACTAGCATTAAATTGGCACCAACGTTTCAAGGTTGTGTTTCAGAAAAGGAAACGATTCGAAATATTTGCAGTGTAGAATTAGAGAATCTTCCATGAAATGCTTCTGCAGGTACAGGCAGTGACTGACTGATATGCGTGCAACCTCACACGCGGGCATTGGCCCGGACCTGGAAGTGTCCCGAAAACCTCACAAAAGGGGGTGGGTCAGGGCAGAATGGGGCAGGGTGACCTTACATGGGCCCCAGTGATGCTCAATCCAGGTAAGACTGAGGCACTGTTAGTGGGTGACTCCCTAGACCAGATGGATGGAAGGCCTGGGGTTACACATGTGGGCATGTGGGGGTTGATCGGCCAGCTGGCTAGCCCCCAGCTGGGTTGTCTCCTTCCAGCTGTTCCACTTCGAAGAGCCATCAACCTCTTGCTCCGACATAAATCAGCGACCCAAGCCTCCCACACTCAGGCACACTATACAGTGGTACTTCTGGTTGCAAACAGGGTCTGTTCTGGAGGCCCATTCACAACATGAAAAGCGTGCAACCTCAAGCACCGTATCTGCGCAGGTGTGTGGCGCGATTTGGCGCTTGTGCGCATGTGCGAAGTGCGATTTAGTGTTTGTGTGCATGCACGAGTGGAGAAACCCAGAAGTAACCCTTTCTGGTACTTCCGGGTCACCGCGGGACGCAACCTGAAAAAACGTAACATGAAGCAAATGTAACATGAGGTATGACTGTACTTAGCAGAGTAAACTGCACAACAGACAAGACTGAGGCTGTGAATACATACAACGGACTACAGATTTATTAAGCATAAATCAAGACAAAGAAACATGTCTCTCCTGCCGTCTCCTCGGAGACAGAGTCAAAAGCAAAAGCAATGCAGCGGAAGTTCTGCTAACCCCAGCAAACAGTGCTGGAATGTAAACAGACATGTGACATGTAATAATCCCATGTCTGTAACTAAAGGTGGAATGGAAAATTCCCAGCAAGCACACAAGGTGGCAAATGACATGCTCCTTGAGGGGCAGATCTGCCGCCCCTCCCAACTGACCCCCAGCCAGCTGCTTGAGGCAACTGCCGAATTGAGGCTTATGGGTGGGCCACCCCTGGAAATGGGGGTCATGGTGGTTTCCACACCACTTCCCATGTTTAAACAAATGGTTTGATTTGGTCAATACAAGGTTCCCCCCTCTGTTTCACTGCACCTTAACTTAGATTGTCCTTTACAAAAAAGGAAAATTGCCCCTGGTTAAATATATTCACTTTGAAAATACTCAAAATCTATATCAAGGTAGGCCAGGTGATCACATCACCTATGAGTCTCATTGCCTAAAGAGAGAGGTAGCAGGTCTCCGATTCCTTGCCCTTCTGTTGCATTTTCTCGGCCTTGCCCGTTCTTTTAACTGGTGATGCTTTTATCCTTTTTGATTATAGTGTTTCACTTTGTGTTGTGTTCCTATTTTCAGGCTGTCCCTAGGTGAACAGCATATGTCCCTATTAAGAATTTCTTATGAAATTAAAGTCAGTGGGTTGATTTTTTCTGTTTTTCAAGCTGGAATAGGATTTTAAATGCTTCTGCATGCAACTTTCTTTTCCCTCTCATTATGCTTTCATTTTTCATCTCCTTTCCTCATAAATAAAAAAAGCTTATAATCATATCACAAGGACATTATGCCTGGACAGTTTAAATTGTTACCATTTTTCATTTCCTCATATTATACTGGAATAGATTGCAATTCTAATACGAGACTGAACTAGCCATTGCATTATCTTTATTAAGTTTACAATAAAATCTTTAACATAATACTCACCAAGGGCAGGTCTTGCAGAGAAGTAGAAACCTCATTATTTTAACTTTGGATATCTGAGTTCACTCTGTGCCTCCCTGTTCCTGCGGAACCTGATGCAGTTTGTACCCTCATCCTGAATCTTTCAAGATGATCATGTTCTAGATCCCTGTAGGCTGTTTGGATAAAGGAAAACCATAACCTTTTTTTTTTTAACTTAAAGAAAAAGTATTGAAACCAAAGCTTTCTCACGCGACTGAGCAGGTAAATTTATTTCGTCTGTTTACTGGGTATTCTGCCCTTTTAAAGAGCTTCTGGTTATTTTTTTAAGGATTATTTTTTAAAAAATATTCCAGCTGTTTTGTCTGTGTTTTGAGCCAGACTGTTGAGAAACATTTAGGGCTCGTTCTGGCAGAAAGTCTATTAGAATTCACAACTGAACACCCGGGCTCCACAAGGGCAAAGGAAGCGTCACTTGTCACCGATTTCTGCTGAACGTTTAAGCAGAAGTGACATTTACTAGGGCTTGTTTGGAAGATTTATTAACGCAATATATCCTTGGCAAGAATGGCTGCTTCAGTAAACGTTATGCTCTAACACGTAACCACGAGCCTGAATTGCAGGAGGATTCGCTAGCACTTAGTCATCAAAGGGAAAGCAAATATTCAGTCGACGTTTTATTAGGGGTGTGACTTCTCTTCTGCTCCATTCCACGTGGATTAGCCTGGCATCTGTTGTGCAGAAAGAGTGAATTCACGACATGTTAATTGCTGAGTTGCATGGTTTTCTTTTCTTTCTTTTTTTTTTTTTTTAAAAAGTAACTTTCAGTCAAAGGTAGCCTTTTATCGTCTAGCAAACTGCGTTGCATCTAATAAATGCAGATAGCATTCATAGCTCAAATAAGATAATCAGGACAGAACAATTTCCATGTTTTAAATGTTTTATATTTTCTGTATATTAAAAACAGCAGCTAGTTGTATCAGGAATATTTCCACGGTTCTTCCAACTTCATGTTTCCTGTTCACTTCCCCTTCCTTTGCTCTCCTTGTATTTTATCTCTTGTGCATTTGATATTTCCCCCCCTTTGTTTTTTAAGCCTGTTTGTGTGGTTGAATTATATATTGTAGACTCTACAATGCCGTTTGCTGATAAACAGGTAGGGTTACCATTAAGGGCAATGGTGAGGGGTGGGGTGGATATCATATATATATTTTAAAAACCCTTAATAAATAAATTTATGAACAATGTAATCTGACTAATTTGACACTTCAATTTAGGCACATTCTGGTTGTGTTTGTTCTTATGAAAGGGAATAAAAGCTCTCCCCCTCCTACCGCATAGTATTTGGTTCAGGTACGTTAGGAAATAAATGGCAACCATCCCTCACCTCATACCTAATTGCCCAAATAAAGTATATAGTACTCAAGGCACTCAAATTATTTTTGTAGCACAGGCAGAAAACACCGCAATCACCTCTCCCTTTTCCTGGCAGCCAAACTGCAACATTTTTTTTAAAAAAATCAATTATTCCTACATTGCAGGGGGTTTGATTAGATGACCTTTGTGGGGTCTCTTCCACCTCTATGATTCTATAACCAAAAAATTTCTGTCCTTTCATGGCACTCAGATTCAGTTGCCTGAAGTAGCTGCCTTATTCTGCCCAATGGCAGGACCAGTACTGACTGGCGTTTCTCTGCCACCTCGAAGTAAAGTCAACTTTTTCTGGGACTTCTCTTTTTAAAATATTTTTTTAAAAACAACAATAATAATTGAAAATTAAGGCTGTGCTGAATTTCAGATTTACATCATGAAATTTGCACTTTTGAAAGTGCATCGTTTCAAAACTATTAAAACTATTTCCTCCTTGTGGCCGCTATGGTAATGATTTTTTTTTTTTTGAGGGGGGGGGAGAGTACATTGGCCTTATGTGATCAAATACCACATAGCAAACAGTAAGCCCTGCCTGGGAATATTTAAGTGTAAAATATTACTTTTCATCAGAGGCAATGGTGATTTTGTATCGCTTTCATCAGATGCTTCCACCTCTCCTGATTTCTAAGGGAAACTTCCCCAACCATTTATTTATATATTAAAAGCAAAACCAGCCAAAGCAGGCTGTGAACCAGAGCTGCAGAAATATTGGCAAATGGTTCCCTCTAGCTCAAATCAACTGCTCTATGGCTATTTTTAACCTGCAGGGGAAAAAAATATATGGGTGAAGATACTGGAGCACTTTTGAAGTTCGCTTCAGAGGTAACTGAGCACCAGCCGAGCCCATTCTGAATTAACACTTGTTGAACTTGATGTATGAGTAGGGACAGGCCTGTTGCCCAGGGATGGGTGAACTGTTCAGAACGTGCAGCATTGCTAACTAGTGATCTGGGCAGACTCTCTCCTGCCTTCAGTTTACTCATACTACACCTTCACAAGCAAAGGCAAAGAGTTTAATTTTGTATCGTTCTGCTTGTGAAGGGTCTATGTGCATGCAAAGTTATCTGCACATGCACAGATGCTTGCTTTTTGCTTCAGAAGCTGCCTAGGAAGGTAGGATGTGGAAGCTGGTTTTTAACCCTGAAGAAGAAGAAGAAGAAGAGGAGGAGGAAGAGGAGGAGGAGGAAGAGGAGTTTGGACTTGATATCCCCCCTTTTACTCCCCTTAAGGAGTCTCAAAGTGGCTAATGATCTTCTTTCCCTTCCTCCCCCACAACAAACACTCTGTGAGGTGAGTGAGGCTCAGACTTCAGAGAAGTGTGACTAGCCCAAGGTCACCCAGCAGCTGCATGTGGAGGAGCGGGGAATCAAACCAAGTTCACCAGATTACGAGTCCACCACTCTTAACCACTACACCACGCTGGCTCCCAGCCATGGCTTTGCTTTTCTCTTTGCTTGTGAAGTGGTTATGTGTCTAGTTACAGATAGGTAGCCGTGTTGGTCTGCCATAGTCAAAATAAAAAAATCCCTTCCAGTAGCACCTTAAAGACCAACTAAGTTAGTTCTTGGTATGAGCTTTCGTGTGCATGAAGAAGTATGCATGCACACGAAAGCTCATACCAAGAACTAACTTAGTTGGTCTTTAAGGTGCTACTGGAAGGGATTTTTTTATTTTGACTATGTGTCTAGTGAATGATTCAGCAGGGAGAGCTAAGACAAGGTGGAAGGTGAGCCTTCACTTTGAGTCAGAGCAAAGGAAGCAGCCTTATACAGAGTCAGATCAATAGTCCACCTTGCAATGGCTCTTCAAAGTTTCCGAGTTTGGAGATGCTGGGGACCTTCTTCATGCATAGCAGATACTCTACCCCTGAGCTTCAGCCTGTTCCATCATTTGATCGTGACTCGATACTTGTGGCCCAAGCATTTCAAGCCACCATCTTTCGAATACGTCCCTTGACTTCACTTTGGAAACAAGTTTGTTGGAGAACTACATGAAATATTGCAGAGAAAAAAATATGAGAATGGATTTTAAGTTATGGACTATTAAAAGCAATACAGTGGCTTGGGTTAAGTACTTGGGTTAAGTACTTAATTCGTTCCAGAGGTCTGTTCTTAACCTGAAACTGTTCTTAACCTGAAGCACCACTTTAGCTAATGGAGCCTCCCGCTGCCGGAGCACGATTTCTGTTCTCATCCTGAAGCAAAGTTCTTAACATGAGGTACTATTTCTGGGTTAGCGGAGTCTGTAACCTGAAGCGTATGTAACCCGAGGTACCACTATAGTGAAAATAATGAAATGCAAGGCTAAGTGATGAAGGCTGAAAATCATTAGATGTGGTTGATGGAAGTCCTAGGCTTATAGCCACAATGTTGTATAAGATGAGAGGAGATGTTATGTTCTGTTTGGAAAATATATAAAAAAATTAATAAAACTATATTAAAAAAAGAAACAAGTTTGTCACCTGTTGAGTGTTACCTCTGGTTTTTTAAAAAATAAACTAAAATCTAAACACAAATACCTTTGCAAAATATTGTGGTTCAGATATGACCCACAATTTAATCAGATATAACTTATTTGTATGGTAATGTTTTATAAATATAATTCCTTGTGGTTTCTTGACTTTTTTATGACTTGGTGCTCCAGGCACCTGCTTTTGCTGAGCCCCTGAGAGGCTTATCACCATCAATATGCAATTCTGACTTCCTCTGAGATGCTACTGAAGTTCCTTTCAGGAGGTGTTTGTTCTGCTAGCAGCAATATTCTGCTGTGGCGCTTTACTTGTAGTGACATCTGCTGTCTGTTCATTGCATTGCAAGCTTTTTTGATATTTAACCAATCCCCAACTCTACTATTCCTTTGTAAAACACCAACCAGAGATAGCCAGCCGTATTTATTGCTAATAATTTTGGTGCTGCACTTAAAATTCAGGCTTGTTAATACTGCTGGTTAAATCAAAGAGGTTGTGTTTGTGAGATAGAGGAACTTAAAAGACTAAAATAAAAGAAAGGTACGAAAAATACATGTATTATGGGTAGGGTTTCATATTATATGTAATAGATTAAGCTTTATTATAAGATTTATAGTAATTAAATTTTTAGCGGCTACTCTGTGATATATACATTACTTTTTCTTATCCCTAACTGATTTTGCACTGCAAACACCAAAGAGGTGATTTTATGAAGTATGAAAAAAGTAGAAAAATAATGTTTTGACTATTCTACAGTGTTCATGGGAAGAATAAAAATTAATAATTTACTTTAGAATAGCATCTACATAGGCATTGCTCTTCTAGTGTATAAAGTGTTGAAAATTTGATAGGAAAATCTTCTAAAGGTCATATTTCACCATGGATTGGCCCTTACTAATGATATTTCCTATTGCTCATTCTGTCTAGTGTTACCATTGTAAGAATTCAGAAAAATGAGGTTAAGACTAGCCATATTGAATTTGTATGCTGCAGTTCATTCGAAGATCACTGGGCAGTTCACATCATAAAATTATAGAATAAGAAAACAAAATAAATAACAGAAAACAAAAGCAAACCAATAACCCGTCTCCCACAAGCACATTTAAAATGCCATAAATTGTCCATAAACAGGCCTTTAGCTGATTAAACAAATGTTTTTGCTTGACACCTAAAGGTATGTAACGAAGGCACCAGGTGCCATCACCTTTCTAGAAAAAGCATTCCAAAAACGGAGCCACTGCAGAAACGGCCAATTCTCGTGTTGCCACCTTCCAAATCTCTCATGGAGGGAACACATGAAGAAGGACTTCTGATGACAAGTGCAGGGTCCTGGTTGGTTCATATGGGGAGAGGTGGTCTTTGAGATATTGTGGTCCTAAGCTGTTAAATGTTTTATCGGTCAAAACCAGCACTTTTAATTGGGTCCAGAAACAAACTGGCAGCCAAGTGCAATTAGGCCAGGATTGGTGCAATATGCTCAAACTGTCTTGCCCTGGTGAGCAATCTGCCTGCTGAATTCTGCACCAGAATCTCCAAGAAGAGGAGATTGGCAATTGGTCAGTACCATAGTAACTTAGATTTTCTGAATCCAGGGAGGGTTTCTTAAAGAGTGGGCTTACTACAGTGGTACCTCACAAGACGAATGCCTCGCAAGACGAAAAACGCGCAAGACAAAAGAGTTTTCCGGTTTTTGATTCGTTCCGCAAGACGAATTTCCCTATGGGCTTGCTTCGCAAGATGAAACGTCTTGCGAGTTCTTGCGAGTTTGTTTCCTTTTTCTTAAAGCCGCTAAGCCGTTAATAGCCGCTAAGCCACTAATAGCCGTGCTTCGCAAGACGAAAAAACCGCAAGACGAAGAGACTCGCGGAACGGATTAATTTCGTCTTGCGAGGCACCACTGTACTTGAGCACTATTGTCCAGTCCTTGAGCCTTACCAGCTGAAACTCATTCAACACAACAGGACTGGACAGTGCTTCGGACACCCCTTGAGATCGATCTGCTGTAACAGCAGAGTCAAGATTCCAGTGGTTGCAAGCGATTTTATCCTCAATGTTCTTTGCAAACGAGTCACAGTGAGCTACCATCAGTTTTGCCACCTCCTTTGGGACAGACTGTAAGAGGCTCCACACTACCTGTAAAAGCTCTGCTGGACAGCACAGTGAGGATGCAATGGAGGCAGCAAAGTATATCTTTTTTTTTTTTTTTTTTTTGCTGCGTGCACTGCCACTAGGTAGGTTTGATTATGAGCCCTCACTAGTGTTCGATTGCATTTGACTGGAGTTTTTTTCCACCACTTGTGTTCAAGGAGAGGGAAATGAGGGAAAGCACCTTATGGTTACATTCTTGTAAAAAGAGATAATAAAAGAAGATTCCAGCTTTTCCACCACATCAAAAGTATGGTAATAAGATTGTACTTTATAGTCTAGAAGATATCACATTTCCTTGCTATTCAGTCACCATGCAAGAGAACTCTTCATCTGGAATGATGGAAGCTAGCATTGTAAGAGCTTTTGAAGCTGTATCTGCAATGTTCATGCCTTTCAAAACAGAGAATTACTGCATTAGTACCTATCTAGACTGGGTTGACGCAGGGCAATCAGCAACTCCAGTTCCTTTGGGGGGAAATGAAGCTATATTGAGCAATGCCTTGTTTTGTTTTTGCTACTTGGTTTGTTCTGGTGCAGAGGCTGGGGTGATATGCTAGTCAGGTGGGGAAAGTCATTTAGCTGTGCCCTGAGTTCTCAGTTACCTCCAATAGCTTCCTTTTGCTCTTTTAAATCACTAGTGCAAAAGAGAGACACACCTGTTCAATGTTGATTTTATAGTACAGCAAATGTGCAGTTGCATCTCATTTCGTTGTAGGGAGATCCAGGTGTCCGTGTAGTTTTGTGCCTTTGCTCAGCATTCAAACACCAGTATCTTGGAAGTGGGGGATATGCTTTTCCCCAGATGAACATGCCAGATAGTGAATGTTGTGTTGTGCAAGTGTCGGGGCAACTACTGGGAGTACCTTTGACATTGCTAGTAAACAGCCTCCCATGTTTGCGTTGTGGAGTAACTCTTAAATTCTCTGGGAAACATCCTTTTCTGTGCCACTTAAATGTGGGACGGCGCCTGTACCCCTTTAAAACAAAAATGGAAACAGACACAGTTGGAATCCTCTCCCTTGTAACAAGGCAAAGGTGTTATTAATGGGAGCTTGTATCAAGTCAGACCACTGGTCCATCTAATTCAGTGTTGTCTATATGGACTGCCAGTGGTTCTTTGGAGTTAGGGGTCTCTCCAAGCCTTACCAGAAGATGCTGAGGATTGAATCAGGGGTTTTCTTTGTGCAGAGCAGTTGCTCTCCTACAGAGTGATGATCCTTCATTATTAATTAACTATTATGTAGGAGCCACAGGTGAGAGCTGTAAGCATGTGACAGCAGCCACACCCTGGGAATGGCTTTGACTGGCCTGGTAAACCAGGTGAGGGTAACCGATGGGTCTCAAACCCTGAGTTAGGGACTTCCCCTGCATGTGAAGACAGGCTCTACCAGTGGAGCAGATGGGACAAGTGCTCAGTCCAGTGGTCAAGAAGGCAGTGTCTTCATGTGCTGTAGAAGGAAGTGAGGGGCAAATGGGGCTCTTCTACCTGGGAAGGAAGCCCATCTAGGAGAAGGGAAAACTCTGATCCTAAAACCTCCACTGTGGAATCGTCTTCAGGAGAAGAGAAGGCTAAGGAATAAACGCTACACAAATCTGGAATGGAGTTCCTAAGATGTTTGGATGGTGCCTTGTACACCTTCTTCCAGCAACTCCTGCAGCCAAGCTGGTGCCAAATGTATTGCTCTGCTCAGCGAGGCTGAGGGGGAGGGTCTTGTCATCTGGGCAGTCCAGGACCTCCTTACACACTGACCAGGCTTGTGCATCGTGGAAGGTTGCTTTGGGGCTGCTAACACAGCCGTTTGACTTCAGCCCCAGAGACACACTCCATTGTCTTTTGAGACAGCCAGATGGCAACATTATGTAGTATTAACTCTGGACAAGAGTTGAAAATGCATGTCCTGCTCCCAGTTTACAATCTAAAGAATTACTTCCACATTAAAAAAGAAGAAAAAAGAAGAATGCTCAGTAGCATGGAAGCTAACATGACCTCAGCGTTTAACTGCAACATATTAGGAATTCTGGCAGGGAGATTCAGACATCTCATTCACTGCGCTATTAGACCAGAAGATGGAGCCATTAGCTTGTTATCCAGTGCTTAGACATCACTGCAGCTGGTCAGAAAGAGGTACTACAGTTTGCCAGCCCATCAGATGTCAGATGACACCATGGGCCAATGGAAATTCAACTCTGGACAAGCTCCTCAGTCTGCTATCAGATTAGTTGTCACCAGTGTAGTCCTAGTCAGTGTATCTATACACCACAAATACATTTCTGCTCACAGAGATTCACAGAAAACAAAGCAGTCTACAACAACCGAATTTAATCATAACATAAACTATCTCTGCGGAATAACACGAACCATTTGACAATGAACGATTCATTTAAAATACACCCCCCCCCAAATAAGCACAAAGCTTACCTGTAGAAGATCCCTTAACAATATTCTATAACTTCACATTTTATACTTAGACCCAGCACTCCAGAAAGCACCCAGACTGTTCTTTTGGCAGTGGATCCTTATGGAGGCTCCTTTTCCTGTTACACGGCTGATATATAGACAATCAGGTGGCATATGGAACTATATTCCAGATATGCAGCAATGGAACTTTCACCGGGTCTCGTCACAGATACTATAGGTGAAAGGAAAGATGCCTGGCTAAAAATACATAACAACTGTGAAATAAGACCCCCCCCCCCGCCCACCACATAAAAACACCCACTCACACTCCTATGCGGACAATATAGCTGCAGCCTGCAGAACATGCAGCCATCAGGCTTGAAGTAGGATGGCTGTCATCTATTAATGCCTGATGTAGGCTGCAGAAATGGAAAGAGCACCATACCTGGTTAAAATGCTGCTTGCTGCTCAAGGCTTGCATACCGTGCCAGCCTGATTTGGCTCAAGCACATGATTTGGGAAGAGAGCTGTATTTATTTAAAAAAAGAACTCTAATGTACCAACACAAAGTAGAAGTATCTTTTCTGAACGGTTAATCAGAGTGAAACACATTCTAGCTTCTGTTCTGCTGGTGCCGTGTCAGGGGGTCAGACGTTTACAGTGGTAAATCAGGATAAGGACTTAATTCGTTCCAGAGGTTCGTTCTTTAACCTGGAACTGTTCTTAACCTGAGGTACCACTTTAGCTAATGGAGCCTCCCGCTGCCGCCACCGCGTGATTTCCATTCTCATCCTGAGGTAAAGTTAACAACTCGAGGTGCTACTTCTGGGTTAGCGGAGTCTGTAACCTGAAGTGTCTATAACCCAAGGTGTCTGTAACCTGAGGTACCACTGTATAGATGACTGTGTGTGTGTGTGTGTGTGTGTGTGTGTGTGTGTGTGTGTGCATGGTAGAAATGGTTTCAAGAACTTTGATTCTGTTGAAAGATTTGAACGCTACCCATGACTGTGACAATTCTGTATACTGTTGTCTCTGTTGTCATTATTCCTCCTACCGTATATGCCAATTTTTGTCTCATAGACCTCCAAAGTGCTGAACAACATATTAAGAGAAAATATACAATAGAGCGCCATAAAGTGCTGTAAATCAATCAGCATCAGAGCAAAGCAATTATAAAGCAGCAAAATCACAACACAGGAGTGCCAAAAACACAGCCTCCCCCCCCCCACCATTCCAAAGACATTTTTGTCACTCCTAAGATTCAAGCTTAACCTATTTTGATATTTGGCATGCATAATAATTGGGCTGCTTATAGCATTTACATGGATGTAAGTTAGTTTTAAAAATCCCATCAGTACTGGCAAAACATGACACTTACTGTCACCCCATGACAAGTAAATATGCCCCTAAAAAGCATGTTCGTTAACACAATCTATTTTCTCAGGCAGCATTTGTGCAAGCAGAAACTCAGAACACATTTTTTCTGCTACCCTTTCGTTTGCAGTGTGTCAGTGCCCTAGGCTAGCACATAGATCTGCGCAATACAACAGGAGGCTTCTTAGCCCCCCCTTCTGCTGTGTTCTAAGATAACATTACTTTTTATCAATAGAGCACACCTTCCCCAGATCTCCTGGTGCATAGGAATTGGCTTGGGCAATCAACTATTTCCTGTTTCTCTAGTCAACAACTAATTTTCAGTAATGTATTTCAACTGACTATTATCCCCAAAGGACCAGCTACCTTGTCTCTTCCCACAAACTCACTCCCTCCTTCCTAAGTCAAGGGATGGTTAGCCCCATAAACAGCACCCGAGGCTTCAGGGACTTCAGCTGTATGGTGCTACCTCTGGTTATGAACTTAATTCATTCTGGAGGCCCGTTCTTAACCTGAAACCATTCTTAACCTGAGGTACCACTTTAGCTAATGGGGCCTCCCATTGTCTCTGCGCCACCACCACACAATTTTTGTTCTCATCCTGAGGTAAAGTTCTTAACCCAAGGTACTACTTCCGGGTGAGCGGAGTCTGTAACCTGACGTGTTTGTAACCCGAGGTACCACTGTATATCCCTGTTTCCCTCTATCCATGTTTCTTCAAAGGAGCAAACAAGGAAGGTGCTTTTTAATTTTACTTTATTTATTTTTTTAATTTGTCCGTCGCCTTATCTGGCCCAGTTTACAGCCAGCCAACCAACAGTCAACCCCACGACACACAGAGATACATGAAAACCAGGAGGAAAAATAAATACATTAAAAACATCCTGCCCACTTCAAACAGGACACTGATAGTTAAGGGCCAAAGGCCTGGTTATAGAGGACATTTTTTACCTAGCACCAAAAGATATTCCCAGATATCTCACCCCTTGCCTTTTCCTGTAAGACATCTCAAAAGATATCTCACCCCTTGCCTTTTCCTGTAAGACCTATTACAGTCGTTAAGAGTCGTCAACAGGCTCATCTCAGCTATCTGCCAATCTCCCATTCCCACCACCCTTCTGAGTAATACCCCTCCCCACCTTCTCACTATATAGAAGGATCTGGCAACTTCTGTTTCAGTGTTTCTGAAGAAGTGTGCATGCACACGAAAGCTCATACCAAGAACTAACTTAGTTGGTCTTTAAGGTGCTACTGGAAGGATTTTTTTTATGGCAGACCAACACGGCTACCTATCTTTAATTGGGTGTGTGTGTTACTGTTTCTTTCCCCCTAGTCTTTATCATTCTTTTATATTGCAATTTTATGTGCACTGCCCTGAGATCTGCAGATAAAAGGCGATAGACAAAGTTAATAAATAATAACAAATAATAAATGAAATAAAGATATATAATGAGGGCACCAGGCAATAAGGACTTAGTATATTTTGTCAAGTTTACGCTTGCTGTTCCTGAAGATGCCTGGCATGGTTTTTCAGCTGTATCTGAACGTGCCTGATAGCTTTACGGCTCGTGCCAAATTTCCATCTTATTTTAATAAAATGTTTGATATGAGCCAATGTCCCCAGTCCTTTTGGTAGACTGGTGCCCACTTCAAAGGCTGCCACTCCAACTGGTGCTAATTGGCTTCATTGCTGGCAGCCTCAGAACACAGAAGGGGGCATGGAGATTGAATTACACCTGCACTTTTTTGTATACATCTGCTGTGTTTGTAAAGTTGTTGTTTCTCGGTCATTCTAAAGCAAATTCATGGTGGTGGAAATATGAAGACTATGAAATGGAGTTTTGGAGAAAATAAAAATTAGGACTATATCTATACCGAGGCAATATACAAAAGGACCTTACTCTGTTGTGGCTATTATTATATAATGTGCTGCAATGTCATAATAGCTCAAGATTCAGCTTCAGGTTTGTGATTTCATGGCACCTGAACCCGCTATTTTTTACCAGTGCACTGAGAGATTTGAAGCAGGCTCAACAAACCTGGCTGAGGAGCAATTTGGGATCTGGTATAAATGGATGTCTTGCTCAAGGAAACCTCTCTCTACCACAAGTCAGGCAATCATTCTATCACCATCAAGAGTCAAGTGACACAGGACAGGCACATGCTCTAGTCCTCGAATGCAGTAGCTTCAACTTCTATTCTTTCAAGACTCATGCTCATCGGTTGCACTTATACTTAGTTATAAAACCTTATCTCCATGTTTCCAGCTGTCCTGTTTAATGATGTAGGAATAGGCTGCCATAGGCTGCTCAGCAGTTGTTGTACCCTTTCTGTCACTTTTATTTATTTCTTGAAACCAGGGTGAGGAAGCTGTGGCTCTCCAAATGGACTGCAGCTTCCATCATCCCTGCAAATTGCTCATGCTGGCTAGGGCTGATGGAGTTGTAGTCCAACAAAATGCTGACCAAAATCAGCATTGGCTGATGCTGGTCTAGACAATTCTTCTGGATTCTGGAAGGACTTCTGCTGAGCCCAGTTCTTTGGCCTGGTGACTAACTGGTTCCTCCACTTAGAATACATTGCTCACACCTCTCATTTCTAGAAAGGTCTGTATTTAGTCAAATGAAGATGTTGTTGTTGTTGTTTAGTCGTTTAGTCGTGTCTGACTCTTCCTGACCCCATGCACCAGAGCACGCCAGGCACTCCTGTCTTCCACTGCCTCCCGCAGTTTGGTCAAACTCATGCTGGTAGCTTCGATAACACTGTCCAACCACCTCGTCCTCTGTCGTCCCCTTCTCCTTGTGCCCTCAATCTTTTCCAACATCAGGGTCTTTTCCAGGGAGTCTTCTCTTCTCATGAGGTGGCCAAAGTATTGGAGCCTCAGGTTCAGGATCTGTCCTTCCAGTGAGCACTCAGGGCTGATTTTCTTAAGAATGGAGAGGTTTGATCTTCTTGCAGTCCATGGGACTCTCAAGAGTCTCCTCCAGCACCATAATTCAAAAGCATCAATTCTTTGGCGATCAGTCTTCTTTATGGTCCAGCTCTCACGTCCATACATCACTACTGGGAAAACCATAGCTTTAACTATACGGACCTTTGTTGGCAAGGTGATGTCTCTGCTTTTTAAGATGCTGTCTAGGTTTGTCATTGCTTTTCTCCCAAGAAGCAGGCGTCTTTTAATTTCATGACTGCTGTCACCATCTGCAGTGATCATGGAGCCCAAGAAAGTAAAATCTGTCACTGCCTCCATTTCTTCCCCTTCTATTTGCCAGGAGATGATGGGCCCAGTGTCCATGATCTTTGTTTTTTTGATGTTGAGCTTCAGACCGTATTTTGCACTCTTCTCTTTCACCCTCATTAAAAGGTTCTGTAATTCCTCCTCACTTTCTGCCATTAAGGTTGTGTCATCGGCATATCTGAGGTTGTTGATATTTCTTCCGGCAATCTTAATTCCGGCTTGAGATTCATCCAGCCCAGCTTTTCGCATGATGAATTCTGCATATAAGTTAAAAAAGGAGGGAGGCCTTGTCGTACTCCTTTCCCAATTTTGAACCAATCAGTTGTTCCATATCCAGTTCTAACTTTAGCTTCTTGTCCCACATAGAGATTTAAGAACGCTTATTTCCCATTTGTTTTTAGTGATACAGGAACACTTTGCACAGCATTCCTTAACCTGGACTACATCTCCCATCTGCCACAACTTTGTGCCGCAGCTCAGGTCAGCTTGATGCACAGCTGACGGTGTGCAGTGGGGAGTTAACTTCCTGAAATAATCTTCAGGCTGCTGGTGCTGTTAGATGAAAATGATAAAGAACCCATTCAAACACCTACAGACTGTTCCATTTTATTAATGAAACTCAATGGAAAACGCAGGAGATAGTTGAATGAAAACCAATATAGAAGCCAGAAATTAAGTGTCTACCTAGGGACCAGATGGAGAAGCCTCTTGACAAAGTGTTAGTATAACTCAATAAATCAACATTTTCAGAGCAGGCCAAAAGGGACAGTTTGTGCCTTACTTGCCATATAATCAGTTGCACAGAATTTAAAGAAAAGAAAAGAAAATGACATTAAACAAGGCTACATGATTGGCACAAGGCACCAGGAATTCTCCCGAAATAAAAAAAAGCAATGTGCATTGTGCCTAATGCAAGCATCCAACTGTGAGGTGAACTGAGGTGGGCACAGCCCTCCTTTAGAGATTCCTGCTTTGATTCTGCGTCCCACCCCAGTCCTCTGCCAGCTGCTACTCCCACTTACCTTGGGGAAGAGGTAGCAGCTGGTGAAGGGTTCTAACAGAACTGCTAGCTTGCCTGGAAATTGCACACATCATATTTTCTGCTGGGGAATCACAGGCAGGACCCAAGCCATATGACCCATTCCCTGGAAGGAAATTATATTCTGCAAGTCATTTCCACCTAAATGGGCATCTCACCGGTCTTTGCTGGACCCCTGTGTTGGCTTTTGCCCTGTCTCACACCCTCGGAAATATTTTGGGCTCGGGAGTAGCTACTGGGTGCTACTGGGACAGAGTAGCAAACTGTAAGACAGGCAGGAAAACCAGGACTCCTCAGCTGTGTGTGCCAATGGCCATGTAAGGAGCCTCCAGAACTGTGGCTTGGAACAGCGTCCTGGGCAGTGAAGATGCTCCAAGCCTAGATTGGCCCCACTTGGCTCCACTGGCCACTGGGTTATCCAAGGAGGTTTTTGTTTGCCTGAGCAATAATGCACACTTCCTAGCTCTCATTCCTGAGCATAAGCTGGGCTCCCTACTTGCTGACTTCTCTGACTGCTGCTGTCTACAACTCTGGCACAACCTGAGGTTGGCATTTTGGCTTTCAGGCGTTACATCAAAGACTTGGAGAGACTCCTGCAGAGCCCCCATCAATACACATATTACACATGTTCCATTTTACTATTCAAGGGGGGCAAATGCTTTTTTCTTTTCTCAGGGTGAGCACAAGGCTGCTCACCCATCAACAAAATAAGTGGGCTCAAGCAGGGCATACACTTTCCCCTCGCTTTCCCAAATGAATGCAAAGCCATGCTATGCAAAGGTCAGTATTTCGAATTAGGATAATTTTATGCTGAGTGGTAACTCAAGACTGCCGACAAATTGCGCAGAAGCCTTCTCTATTACGTATCGCATAAAGCTGGCAGATATTATGCCGAAGTGACAGGAGAGCTTAAATAAAGCAGCCTGATGGAAACTGGAAGGAACTATTAACAGTAGACGGTAGAATTCCCTATTATCTGCAGCTTGGTTATTCAAAACATCTTGTTATCAAGATTGACTTTGTGTCCTGCATGCTAATCCTCTTCCCATGTAATCCTGTGTAAATAGCATTCCTGTTTATCTGAGCAGTTGCCCTCTATGATGGAGGATGGGTAGCTCCCCCATAATTATTATTGTAGCCCTCAGCTTGTGTTGAGGGTTAAAATGAAAGTATTGCTGCTGGGAAATATTAGAAACAATGACAATTTAGTTTGTTTTGATGGGTGCTAAAATCAGCCACAAGAAAGGCCTTATCTTTGGTGCATAGATAAATATCTAACATAGAAAAGAGATGCTTTCTTCTTCTTTTTGAGCAAGTCATCTATTAAAACATGTGAACCTCGTTTGATTTGTTGTTCTTAAGCTCTGAAAATGGGGAATGGGAAGGAGAGCGAATGCTCCTTCTCTAGGGAGTCTGGGAAGGCAGCCTGCGGAAAGTCACATCTATATGTTGACCTGTTAGTTGTGAAAACAAGAGAAGAAAGCCAATCACATACAATTCTGCAGACATTCTGACAGCTAACAGAGGCATTAGCAATTTGCAGCACACATGACACAGGGGCTGCAAATATCCAAGAATCACACTGAAGAGTTTCCTCACTGAAATAAAATAGTAGGCTAAAGAAGCAGGAGGGCATAGGGAAAAAACTTAGAGAAAATGGAACATATCATCGTTCTGTATGCTGAAACTAATCTTAGGGCACAGCTTGAAAAAGGGAGCCATGTAGTAAAAAGGAACATGTAATATTTTGTTACAGAAGCGGAAGACACAGCAGTGCACTGGTAAATGGCAGTACACAATTGTGTTCATTTTTTACTGTGGATTTTGGGTTATGGGATACATGGGCTCAAACAATGCACACAGCAGTTAGTTTTCCGTTTTATTCATGCTATTTTATTTGTAACCCCACTTATTTCATACATGTTTGAAATAAGTGAACTGCTTAATTATTGTAATGCCCCAATGGATTTGTTACTGTGTGTATTTTAATTATGCATTGATTTTATAGTTGCAAACCGCTTCGGAGCAATTTTGTCATATGAGCAGTATATAAATGAAATAAAAATAGTAGCAATAATTTTGTGCGGAAATTGCTTTTTATGGGTAAGGTTCTCAAATGGTAAACTCTTTTAGGAACTTGGTAAGTCTATCATGTTCCACTGTCTTTGTAGGTCACTAATCAGAACCTCTTCAAATAAAAGTGCAAATAAAAGACTAATGCTGTAGGCTGGAGACTGATACTTCCTCTATGGCTCATCACATTGCAGCAGCAGACCTACCAGAGAGGAGGAAACAAAGCCCCTCCAGGGCTGGCCCAATACGTCTTGCTATCTGAGGCAAACCAGATCGTGTGCTCCGCCTCCAATTTCTATTTCTGGATCTTAACTCAACTGGTAGTTGAATCTTACTTCAACCCAGTTAATTGGAGAGTATCTTCCACTGTACCTGGGGGGCAGCATGCAAGCCTGGGGAGTGCAGGCCAGGCTGTGTAGAATACAAAGTTGTTCTTCAGCACCTCTATCCTTGCCCACTCCCCAGTATCTGCTGCCTGAAGCAGCTGACTCACTTTGCCTAATGTTAGGCTGCTCCTGCTTCCTTCGCCCAATTTCAGTTCTGGAACAACTAGGGTTAGTTTTACTTGGTGCAAAGTTCGCAACCAGGAGAAGCTACTTCCGGGTTAGCGGCACTCGTAACCTGAAGCGTTCATAACCAGAAGCCTTCGTAAACAGAGGTACCACTGTACAGGGAGAAATGTTGGACTACAGTAATACAATTTTCTCTTTCCATGTTTGCTTCAGGCTTGGATTTGGAGGGAGAGGGAGAGAAATTATGCGTAGTTGCTGGGCATGCCAAGGTGCTTGCAGAATTCATACTTAATTTCTCTGTGTGTGCGCGCTCGCGCTCGCACATGCACGCACGCGCTTCTCAAAAACAATTTTACAAAATCCATTCTCTTTCTCAAACTAGTCTTCCTTCCCCGAGCATCGCTACTTAAATCATGCAGCATTTCAGTTCATATTTTTGTTGGCTTCAAGTGATAACTTGTCGGCTCCATTGTCTTAACTAGATCCCTCAATGGAAGAATGCGGTTCTGCATTGCCCATCTGTGGGAATTCCCAGTTGGAAATATGTACAGTGTAGGCAGAGCTCCAGCAGGGATAGATAATTGGTAGTTGTGTGTCCCACCATACAGTTCCACATTAGTGACATGGAAATAATATGTGTACAACGGAACGACTGTGATCCTGCTCAGCCATCGGTGTTAAATTGTTATAATTGAGTTGTGGGCCAGGAGCAAGCCAGTAGGTGTGGCTGCGTAGACAAAAGGGACAGGAAATTGCCTAGTAGCGTCATTTGCTGTTGCTCAGTCTTAATTTTGATTGCAATTGTCAGCTTGGTATTAGTGCTGTTGTGTGAGCTGTTTTATTGCGGGCCGTGTGGGTGAGATTCCCCCCCCTTTCCAAAATAAAACAGTGAAAGGATGCAGTTGATTGTTTTAGGCAATACTAGTTATATTTTTAGTGACACTTTCCCCATGTAACGTGTTGAATAGTAGGCTATAAAGAACCAGTGCGCTTAGAAGCAAGTTTATAAATCAGCATAAAAGTAATCATTTTAAAAAGTAATAACCTGATGTGTGGCAAGTAAAATTATTATCACTTGTTAATTTATGAATCACCTTTTGCACCTGTTTCGAGGCGAATTGCAAACGTTATCGTAAAAGCAGCTAAAAATAGTCCAAAAGTTTTGACATGAACAGCTTTTCATCCAGCTGGAAAGACTTGCAGAAGCAAAAATATATTCTGGTTTTTTCCTGAACCGACAGCTGCAATACAGATGTGCACTTTTAAAAATCTTGAAATACTTTTATGTAGATTTTTGACTCCTGTAGATGTTTTGGATTGGGGTGAGCAGCTTAATGCCAGAGGCCAGCCAGTCTGGCATAGTGATGGATTGCTAGGAAGGCCTGCACCAGATCATTGTTTTAACCAGAAAGCTATGGATGAGGCACCGTCTCCCTGCCTAACCTACCTCTTAGAACTGTTAAAATATTAACAAATATGCACAAAACTCACCTCTTCAAAGGAAGAGCAGGATAAAAAAGAACCTGAAGAAAAAATATTATAGCATTTTCAAATATTAAATATTAATCCTGGAGATAACAATGTTAAAGATACTGTAGCTCCAAAAGCCGTTCCAATATGCTCCCAGTGACTTATCCCCAAACACAGCATTTTAAAAGGAGTTATGGATTAAACCTTTAATCTGAAACACATTTTCTAGAAAATAAATTAAAGGTGTCTGATTTTTCAATTTGCTTTCTTTAAAAACCACATTCATTTCAGTTTATGTTTTAAAACATAATCACATTAATTTTCCTTTATTTTAATTGTACTCATTTTCATTTTATCTTTCTTTTTCCTCTTCCTTTTTATTTTAATGGAGATCCAACCTGTCTTTTGCTACCCTTCTCCTGCTTGTACATTTTGTGTTTTCCATCTCGTGGCATTGAAATCTCAGGCATTTTACCACCTCCTTTCTCCAGAATATCAGATTTGCCATTGGACAAAGACTCCTAGACTCACAGACCCAAAATCTGAGGCAATGATTCCAATGTAAAACTAATTTGGAAATGAAAATTTATTTTTCATATTCATTTTGAATATGAACATGGAATGCCCTGACATCAGATGTCAAGGAAATAAACAACTATCTGACTTTTAGAAGACATCTGAAGGCATCCCTGTATCAGGAAATTTTTAATGTCTAATGTTTTACAATTATTTATGTGCTGTAAGCTGCCCAGAGTGGCTGGGAAAACCCAGCCAGATGGGTGGGGTATAACAACAACAACAACAACAACAACAACAATTTTGATGTTGAATGAATTTGGGTGCATTCATTATGGTTTTAGAACAAACTTATGCCCCTGAAATAGACCTCCATTGATTTTAGTGCTTGTTTATTGCCTGAATTTCTGCACATGCGCCTTACGCTATGAAATTGCCATGTTATGGTCTAGCACGGGGTAGGCAACCTAAGGCCCGTGGGCCGGATGCGGCCCAATTGCCTTCTCACTCCAGCCCGCAGACGGTCCGGGAATCAGCGTGTTTTTACATGAGTAGAATGTGTGCTTTTATTTAAAATGCATTTCTGGGTTATTTGTGGGGCAAAGGAATTTGTTCATTCTCCCCCCCCCCCAAAAAAAATATATTCCAGCCCATGACATGGTCTGAGGGACGGTGGACTGGCCCACGGCTGAAAAAGGTTGCTGACCCCTGGTCTAGCACATGTAGAATTGTCTTTTGATCAAATGGAAACATGTTCCAATGAATAGGATGCATTCCCAAGTGATTTGAGATGCACCTGAAGTTCAATTAAAAGTGATTGGTGGGAGTTTTAATACAGTAATAATTGTTATCACAGATGTGTTCACAACTCAACAATATCTGTATTAGTGGATAGTATTTCAGTAGGTGGACTTAGGTTGGGGAAGCTAAATGTCAATAATTGCCAGGATGCGATACGTTGATGATGATGGTGGTAATAATAATAATAATAATAATAATAATAATAATAATAATAATAATAATAATAATTTATTTATACCCCGCCCTCCCCAGCCAGAACCGGGCTCAGATACTGAATAATTACATATAACTCCAGGTGGTAAGCCTACATAAATTAAAAGTGTTAATCATAACATTTACAAATCTAACAATTATTCTTGGAGTTGTATAATTATTGTGTGATCAGTAGTGCATGTAATTAATGCATAATTGCATGGAATTTGCTTTTACCGTGACACCTTGCCCTTGTTTAAAGGTCTCTGTTGCAACAGTTGAGTGTAAATAAAACATGAATTGGTCTTCATATATAATATTCCACTGTCCATTAGAATAGTTAGCGCTAGATCAGTGTTATTCATACCTGGGTGTGCCTACCTTTTCCTGAGCAGGTCACAGGAAAGGTTTATGGAAAATATATTGTGAGATTGGTGAGATAGCAGTCCTCCTTGAAAAGCCACTTTCCATTATATGCTACAATTTAGTTTTGAAACTTGGCATGACTTGTATTTTTGACTCACTTATTGTCAAACACCTCTTCTTTGTAACAAAGCAGTAAATACTGTTTATACAGTAAAGCTGGTGTATAGGTCCATAGTGACTAAGAAACACTAAAATTCTAAGACTAATCTCCCTTTTAAATCTCATCGTAACACCCACCGTCTTCTTAGAAGAAAGCATTTTAAAAGGCTTCAGTATTTCACGAGAAAGGTCTGATTACCACAGTGATTTTTGCAGGGGAAGGAAATCTGCAGCTGTAACAAGTAGAAAGTTTGTTTAAAATCTTGCAGAAGTTGAAATTTCTGTTCATTATAATTGCTTTCGTAACACAAGATTGAGATGTCCCGTTTTGTTTTGTTTTTGCTCTGTCAAAGTACTGAGTTTCTAAAACTGTATTTTGCACAACTGTTTTCCAGGTTTTACCTGGCAAGATGATTATACACAGCATGTTATTGCCCGTGAAGTCTCATATCTCCATAAGATTCATGATTGGCACCCTGAGGCATTCTCATCAGAAGAGCCTGATGCACAGAGGTAAATACCCAGGCATTTTATGTATCATAATGTCTTATGTTCTCGATTATGGGAGATGAAAATCTTATTTATTTATTTATTTAAACAACTGGTATGTTTGGCTCACATTACAAGTTCAGGATCTCCCTTGTACTGGCGGGGCAGTAGGAAGCGGAGATCTTATTGGCACATGTGGTGGAGTTGCACCAAAGTTCATGAATTTTGGAAACAAGTGAATACAGAAATCTGTACACTTACAGGTGAAAATGTGATCCTGGATCCTTCACTATGTATTTTGTCTGCTATTGATAAAGGTAGGGCAGATCTTATATGTAAACAGTTAATTGTAGATCTAGTAGCTGCTCCATTAGTGATTGCTCAGGTCTGGAAAGAAGCTTCATGCTATACGTAAGCAACTGGTTCAAGAAAATTACCGTATTTTTGTGTCAATAAGACATCCCCATGTATAAGACGACCCCTATTTTTTTAACCCAAAATTAAGAAAATGCACTATGTACTATCCATGTATAAGACGACCTCTTATTTTAAACTTCAAAAAATTAGGAAAAAATATAGTCTTATACACGGAAAAATACAGTATGTTCATTGCTATCTCAGAGAAACTGACATGTAAAAGTCAGGTTCATGTGATGTTGTTGCTTTTGATTTCACCTCCAATTCAGGGTTATTTATTAAACGTATGACATCACAGTCACATGAATGGCACATTCCTTCAAAATATGATTTTATTTGGCAGCATCTATAAATAGGCAAGACCTTTTATTCCCCACCCCTATTCTCTTCATTGTACAAGGTAAGTTAATGGTTATTATGACCAAAGAGAACCTATACTTGGCCCAAAGCCTTACTATTAAAAGTGATGGAAACACTTCTAGCTCAACCTGTTCTTAATTCTTTCTGGAAAGTCAAGACCCTCTTGTTCAGTTAGTTGCTGATTAAGGGAAACCTGTCAATCATGGGGCAAAAGAGATGTAATCATATTGGGATCAACAGAAGATTGAATGGAAGTGACACTTGATCAGGATAAATGTACACATTTTCACTTTATCTGTCATCTATGATCTGGTAACCTCTAGGTTAGATTACTGCAATGCATTATATGTGGGGTTGCCTCTGAAGATGGTTTGGAAACTTCAACTGGTGCAGAATTTGGTGGCCAGGCCAAATTCCCACCAGGAATTTTGTAATGCTCCAGATAGTTGCATCCCTCCATCCCAGGCATCCATACCAATACTAAGTAAAAATAAAAACAACGGGCTTGTTTTGGTCTTCCACAGCCCTTTGATCCAGTGGAAGCTTCTGTTAGCGAACAGGCAGAGAGGGACAGTTACAGATAGGTAGCCGTGTTGGTCTGCCATAGTCAAAATAAAAAAATTCCTTCCAGTAGCACCTTAAAGCAACTAACTTAGTTGGTCTTTAAGGTGCTACTGGAAGGAATTTTTTTATTTAGGCAGAGAGGGAGTTTTTGCTGATTCCACTTTCCTTCGGCTGCCCCTGTGCCCCTCCCAGATCTGTTCAAGGGGGTTGGGGACCCCTTGTAACAGCATGGAGGGAGGTGCAACAGATTGGAGGAGCGTGAAAATCACGCTCTCCTTTCAGTTCATGGAAATCTCTGTTGGATCAAAGAGCTTTCTGTCAGCAGAGGGACCCAATTATTAACCATTTCTGAATATATCTTATTGAGCTTGTGTCTTTTTACTGAAACATTGTTATTTCAAAATATTCTAGTGTATTTCACCTCTCAAAAGTATTAGTTATATGTTGCTGGGGACTATATACTCAATATTCAAAGGTGTTGGTTAATTTCTGAGTCCATTGCATGTTTTATAATGTAACGTTGCTTAACTTTATTTCAACTTGCAGGTCCACAAAGCAGAAAGCTGAAAGCAACAGGAATTTAGGTCTGGAAAAGGATGTGAACTTTGCCAAGTCTCCTCAGCAATACCTTGCCTATTTGGACATTCTCTCCAAGTCTGCAATTCCAAATTTATATTCAAAGATAAGGGGCAACAAAGCCTCTCTTAAGGTACGGTGGTTGTTGTTGTTTCCTCCTGTTCTTCCTTCAAATATTTCTTTTTCTTTTTCTTTGCTGTTAGACTTTGCCATTTTTGTGATATTCTTCCTAGGAGGCAATCTCACAGCAGTCATTAGTTTTCTGGCCAATGGTTAATGCAAAACAGTGTTACTGATTCTCCTTCTGTGATTGCTCTGCTCCACCAGACTGACCACTGCTGGTTATAATTAATTAAAGAACAGGCTGTAATGATCTCTGGCAGGCAAGCAAGCCCCGATAAGAATTAAGGACTCTCCGGCAGTTTTATGTACGTTTATTTATAGAAAAACACATCCAGAGCACGGCTTCTCGCCTGCTCGCACTGATGATAGTTGGTCAGTCTGAATCTTCGTCCCTCCCACATTAGGAAGGACGCCAAACTCCCGCCTTTCCCCTCTTGCCCTTCCATTGCCCTCTGATCTTATCCAGTCTCCTAGAACAGGGACTGAGAGGCTGGCCTCCACCCTTCCCACTTCTATTTGACACAGTCTCAGACCTCTGCTTATCTGCTGATTGCCTAGCAATGCTCTGGCTGCCTTCCAACTCTTCTTCTTCTTGAGAGCTAACAGAGTCTTCCCCGGGAAGGGGGTTGAGCTGCCCTTTCTTGACTCTGTCAGCCAGCTATCATTTGCAGAGTCAGTCCCTCATTCACTTCGCTCAATTTTTGAGTCTGACTCCTATCCTGTGCTCGGGGGGGGGGCACGTTCCTGACACAGGATGCCTCTGAGCACATTCTGAGTCTGGAAATTTGTTTTCTAGACCAGAACTGAACTGAGCTCACAATCATTTCACATAAAAGTCCATCCCTTTTAGATTTCTTCATTTTAGCAGCCTTAGGTAGGAAAAGTCGCCATGTTGTTGCTAAACAATTAGCAGCCAGAAACTTTTGTTGATCTATTGCAAATCACCCAGGCATCTATCAGAAGACCCTGACCTACTTACCTGACCTAACTTCGACACCTCTGGTGTATAACTGTTTAGCAGCTACCCTGTATGTAGAGGAGCGGTGATAACATTTTGTTAAGTGTTTCGAAGACAAAGTGCTATGGCAAGCCTAAGTATGGTAAGTATTAGCTTAGGGCACTGATTAAAAGTGCCACCTAATTAACAAACAGCAGTTCTCTAGATGGTGTTCAACTGTAATGGCTTACTTTACATTTTTACAGGATACCACCTGCCTAAATTAGTAGTAGGGTCTTGAGAGGTGATAAATGGCTGAAATTTGCAATTATGCAGCTCCCCCTTTCCTCCCCAGAAAAAGAACTGAACATAACCCACCCTCTGACATGGATTATAATCATTTGCTTAATAGGTATGGCTGGACAAAAAGTTCTTTTTCAACTTTCTACTGAAAGGAATTTTGATGGCAGTAGGGTACCATTTTTCATAACCTTGCAGATAAGTAAAATAAAAATAAAAATTGACTAGCGTATACTTTTTTCTTTTCATCATCTATAGCGTTTAACCTGTGGTGGTTTGTTCACACCTACATTTCAGTGGTTGATGCTACAGTGAGCAATGAGCATTCATGTTGTGGGTTTTGGGGAAGGTCAGACTCCATGATGCCCTGAGCCCCTTCCAGTTTTTGGGTTCCTATATCTGTTGTGGTAGAAAGTATGAGAGCAAGCTTGCCAAACCAGTTCTTTTGTCTAGGCAATGGTTGTGGCTGAATAGTGAGAGAGACCTAAGGAGCAAAGCCAGGAGTATTTTAAAGGTGTTTAGGAGGATGTAACCAAGTGTTACTTGCCCAAAGATGAAGGAAGTTCTGCCAAAAAAGAACAAGGTGTTTTAATGTTGTTTGGGCAGTTTCCTAATGGCAACTGAGTTCATCTAATTTGCTTACGTAGTGCCTGACATTGTCATTTAAGTGGTTAATAAAGACAAACCCCTAGTGTGTCCAGTTTTCTTCCAATTCCGCCCCACCAAATGCACAGTGTCGCCCCCCCAAATGAACATTTTGCATCCAACTGCACACTAAAAATCCCCTGCCTTAAACTGAGCACTATTGGATATGTAATAGCAGTAACATGTGATGTTTGACGTTCTCAGAATTACTGGAAATGAACAGCCCAAATAAATAAGCAATTGATTAACTTCACTGTGTTTGATGAACTGCTGCGCACATGGTACGCAATGCCCCTCATATTATAATTCTGAACTTCTGTGCACCTGTGATGACATGAAGATCATATACGTTTCTCGTGTTCCCAACATAACACATCATACTTTTATATTTTAATATTCTAACTTTTATATATATATACATATTTAGTACATATTTTTTGGAAGCTGACACACACAGACCCGAGAACTGCATACACCCCTCCCCGCCCGTGATGGAGAAACATTGCTCTAGTGATTATGTAAGTCCTATATAAAATCTCTCTCTAGAGTTTGGTACTGTGCACATTTCACTTAGCAAATATATTTTGCAGTGAAAAAAAATGTATGTATGGCCAGGAAGGAGCCAGCAATGAGTAAGAGTTCAGTGCGTAACTTATGGCCCTTGATATTCAGAGAAGCTTGAGTGGTGCAGAGATTCTAGGATGTTATAAAAGTAGCAGGGGAAGCTTTTTGTTATGTACTGAAGTTCTCACCCTGGGCCAGCAGGGGGATACTGTAGATAGTTTTCACTCAGGTCCACATATGCAAATACTGTCAGTCTAATGGAAGTAGGTGAAATGTAACCGATATGCTTTTGTGCCTAATTGAACCATTACATGTAGTGCTGTATATAAGGAAACCATTACAATTGTAACTAACGCCTTATCTCGGTGGGGAGGGGTGTTGTGTACTGAAGTTCTCACCCTGGGCCAGCAGGGGGATATTGTAGATAGTTTTCACTCAGGTCCACATATGCAAATAAGGAATTGAAAGTGACATTCAGTGATTGGATAGTTACAGAAAATGGTTACTGTTGCGTTCTAGTGGAGCTCTATATAAGCAGGCTGGCTGAACCCTTCAGTTCAGTTCTGTTCTGGCCTGCGAATAAACAAGAGCTGTTTGAAGAATCGCTGTGTCGTCTGATATGTTCACCCACAACTTAACACTTTAGGGGGCATTTTGGCTTTCCAGTCGAGAATGAAGCTTGAGATACTAAACTCCATAGAAAGCCAGCTGCTTTTGTTTGTCCAGGTTTCCTTCCCATAACACACATGATAGAACAGGCAGTTTGCAGAAGATGCACTTTACAGCAGAGTGGCTGTTTATTCAGCCTCCAGTCTGTCCATTCAAGTGGCAACTGCACAGTCAGGCTTCACAGGCAAAACTATTACCAGTTTTGATCTGAAGAGAGTCTTTGGACCAATTTTTTTGCTTGATCATCTATATGCAGTGTGGCACTTTTAACTAGAGGGTTTTAATTAACAACCTTCCTCATGCAGGTTTCCTCTGAAGTAGATGTTGAAACTATTTCAAAGCTTCAGCGTATCTCAGACAGGAAAAGGTTACGTAAGATCCTTAACTACGATGATCCATCTTCTCTGCCAAGCCACTGGTGGTTTCATGATATATTAATGATCTCCCTCTTGCCATCACTCAATATGACTGCTGGTTGTTTAATGTTACAGCGTTCCCTGAAGCTTGCATGAAATAATTAGAGAGAATAGAAGATCATCTTAATTAAAATTTAGTTAAGGCTAGTTCACACAATCAGGATTTTTTCCCTGTGTATCTATGGATATGGAGAACATGTCATGAACTGTACGAGGTATAGTTCTTGTCATCGTGGCAGCTGTTCAGTAAAATAAAGATACATGCAGGAATGCAATTGATATTCTCTCATGTCCAGTTCTTAACCTGAAGTAAAGGTATGTCTAGCAGATTTTCATGTCATCTTGTCCAAGGATGCTCAGAGAACGCTGGACTTGGAGCCTGCATGCCCCTTCGCTCAGAAGCCTCCGATGTCAAGGAATTCTTACCCTTGTAATCATTGTTACTTTTGGTGGGATTGTGTTATCTTGAGTGGTCTGTGGAGCCTTCAAATAGTTCAGCTATTGTTAATAACAGTTTTTATCTAGTGCACCATAATCTTGTTTGACGGCTGCTGAAAAACTATTTTTCCTCACTTAGATGTGGCTAGTCTAATATTTTAAGAGTCTTCAAAGGATAAAATAATGTGCACTTCTGTGACATTTCTTTCTGAAGGGTCAGTTACTTAAGTAAATCGTAGTGAGCAGTGTGTCATAGTCAACCTGACTTTAAGTTAATGTACATGTTTCAAAGCAATTTATTTTCTTTTTTATTGTTCATCCTGTATTATCTAGGTCACCTGCACCATCCACGACGGGTCAAGTGAACTGTTCTTTAGAATAAAAATTTTTAAAGCTCATCCTCTGCAAAGACAGGGATGACTCAAAGTTAACAAAATCTTAAGACCGTGACAAAATCTGATAAAACAGTAGTTCCTTCGCCTGAGCAATGCATCTTTTATTTTATATTCACACATCACTTTTTATTACATCATGGAACTTAAGGCGACATGCATGGGATTCTTGGACAGCCTACTGTTTGGCATTGACCCATCCAGATCGACTTAGTTTCAGAACGGCTGATGTGTCATGCACTAGCAAAGCTTGCCATTATTTTAAGAAGAACCAATGGTCTGGAGCAGGCATGAGCAAACTCGGCCCTCCAGATGTTTTTGGGACTACAATTCCCATCATCCCTGACCGCTGGTCCTGTTAGCTAGGGATGATGGGAGTTGTAGTCCCAAAACATCTGGAGGGCTGAGTTTGCCCATTGCCTGGTCTGGAGCAATCTTAACTCCCTAATTGCTCAAGGAGCGGGCGATGGCATATGGCAGAGGTGTCCCTTCACCAGACTCCGCTAGCAGGTGGTTCCACTGTTGCAGAAGCTGCTATGGAGCTATTGGCAGTGGCATTCCCACTGTAGCAAGCACAGGGTTCCAAAATGGGATTTTTCAGGGGCAGAGCAAGGAGAGCCAAGGATCTCCTGGATCCTAAGCTGGGTCATTTGTTGTTGAGGGGGCTTGTTCAGGCCCTTCTGCTGTGCCAGCCTGGAGCTGGTACAGGAAGAAGGAGGAGGAGGAGGAGAAATTGCGCTCCGATCCTTAGTGGCAAGAGCCAGAAGATATTTGGATTAGATGGTGGCTCTACCTAGCTAAGCAGCCCCAGGGTAGCTACCCATTTAGGCACACTTAGTTCCCATTGAAATCAATTGTATTTGAGCAAAGTCATGACTATTTAACAGGCAAGTATAGCTTGCAGTCGCAAGTCACATATGGAGTAGTTCCAATGTGATAAAGCCTATTCCGCATTTTTCCAACTGTTGTCAGATGTAATTACTCTCTGGCTCAAATATCAAACCTCATTTGATGCATGTTCATGTTGTTGCTTTTCCCAGCCTGCCCCCTCCAGCTCTCTCTTTCTTTGCCCTCTTATCCCTTGCTAGCTATTTCCTGTGCCATACAGCTAATTTTGCCAGCAAAGTGAATTTACAAATCCCTGTCATTAATAGCAATTAGATTTGCAAAAATAAATAAATAAGATATTCTGCTGTGGGATTACCCTGTGAAACTCATTTTACTTTTAAATGAGGCAGGTTAGTAGTGTCCAGAGGTACTCGGCAAGAATAAAAAGACTAGATAAAATGGCGGTAGCACAAACGAACTTAATTCTTTGATTAAAAACATACATTAGGAAGAGCTAAGTTCCATGGAGTGGGTCTCCCTCATCCTCCTCTTCACAGAAAATGGAATAAATTATCCTGGTGCTATTTAATATAGTAGTTGTGTGACTTGGGATTGCTCTTTTCTAAGATCACATAATTCTGCCACTACATTATTTACCTGTGCTAAGTCTTAACTGGGTTTTCAGTTTGTACTGAGAGCTGGACCATAAAGAAGGCTGATCGCCGAAGAATTGATGCTTTTGAATTATGGTGCTGGAGGAGACTCTTGAGAGTCCCATGGACTGCAAGAAGATCAAACCTATCCATTCTTAAGGAAATCAGCCCTGAGTGCTCACTGGAAGGACAGATCATGAAGCTGAGGCTCCAATACTTTGGCCACCTTATGAGAAGAGAAGACTCCCTGGAAAAGACCCTGATGTTGGGAAAGATGGAGGGCACAAGGAGAAGGGGATGACAGAGGACGAGATGGTTGGATAGTGTTCTCGAAGCTACCAGCATGAGTTTGACCAAACTGTGGGAGGCAGTGGAAGACAGGAGTGCCTGGCGTGCTCTGGTCTATGGGGTCATGAAGAGTCGGACACGACTAAACAACAACAACAACCTTTCTGTTGTGCATACATATCCTGACCTATTGCGTTCCATTTATTGCTAGGAATTTCTCCCCCACCTGACGATTGTAGAAGCTTGCTATGAAACAAGGGTGAGAAGTACCAAGAAGGACTGCGTTAGATTTTATCTCCTGGTCTAAAGTTCTTTACTAAAATCAGACCTGGCAAGCTTTCGTCAAGGGATACAATCCAGTGCAATCCATCCCGGCACTTCCAGTATAACATAGAATTAACTTTCCTCTCTTGTTTTCCAATGGAAAGTACAGAGACAATTCATCACAAAGATGCCAAAAACAGGGCAATGCAGGTCTACATCCATAGTGAATCACGGTCAAAGATGGTTTTAACGTTAATACTGGAACTTCAGGCTGTATGTGGCTCTAGTCTTTTTCTCTCTCTTTGACTTTACATTTGTTGTCAGAAATGAGGGTGCTTTCAAAATAGGCTTACTTGCTGTTGATGCCATATTTTTAATTAGGAATTTCCAAAGAGCATCCCGGTCTGCCAGTGTTGTGACCTGTCAAGCTGCTGAGAGACTGCTGGTCCTCTCCTGATACCAGCTTAGCCTGCGATTGACACTTGTACCCAATTTGTATAAGGCTGCTTGAAGTGTCTGTGTTCTTCATCTTGATGGGCTTGTTTGTTTACAGGAGACTCAGGGAAATCGCAAATCCTCTTCAATATTTGAGTGTTCAGGCACTTTTCGAGTAGCTGTGTGAGGTTTTTTTTTAAAAAAAAGCCACCTTTGATTATCCGGGTCAACCTTTTTGCAAACTGTCTCGTAAGGTTTGTATAAAGGAAAGGGTCTTCATTACTTTTGTTGGCTGTTTGAATTTGGTTGTGTTTTCAGAGTACAGTGTTGACGTCCAAAGACTGCTTACAGGTAGAGAGGACAGTGATTTTCCTTTCCCCACAGCCAGGCATTATAGAGGGTCTCTGACTTTCAGGAGCCTAGGTGGGGGAGCATGGAGTTTCATGGGCCTGGGAGGGAAATCTTTAGTTGTGTATGTGCAACTCTCTGTGTTGCTCCTTGGGCGACCTCTGTTCTTTAGACTTCAAGAACTATTTTGCATTTGTAAAAAAACCAGCAACATATGAATGCCTCTTTGTCTTTGCGATTTCCACATCACTTTGCTCAAATTCAATGTACAGCATAAGTAGCACCTTGCAATTCAGTTTATTTCTCCCTTATTTTATGGACGTACAGTAACATCCAATTGTTGAACAACAATTGTGGATACAGATAAAGGAGTTATGAATCTTAAAGGGCTTGAGAAGAATAGGTTATTATCTTAAGCCATTTATGGTTTATCATTATCATAATAATAGCTCACAGGATGCTTTGCATGAATGCCAATTCCCCAGGAACTTGCTCAGTATAATAAGGCAGTAGAAATATTCTTTGGCATAAGGTTCCTAGCACTGGCGCAGGGGAACAAATGTCGCTGATATTAGGATTCCGAGTCGGTATGGGTGCTTTTCGATTTCATCAGGAAGCATTGCACTGCATAACTGAGCTGTGCAACCGAGCTGAGGACCAGTCTTCCTCCTGTTCACTTTCGTGGCATCCCACGGGCGCTCGATTCCTCTGCAAGTGTGGCTGTGTACACATTATCGGCTTAAAATGCAGCAAGGTCATTTCCGCCCACTGTGTTTCAAATTGCATTTGCACGTCATTGTAGGTCTGATCAAACACATCAAGATCGGGTGTGTTTCCAAGTCACCTGCTGTCTCTCCATACCAGTGGGCAGGGAAGGGGGCGCAGATGTCTCCATAAGGCTTATTAAATTGAAGCTGGGGTTTTTTGGGGGGTGGGGGGAATTCATCAAAATTTAGCATTTCTCAAATTGCAAGGTAGATTGTAACTAATGTTGTCTTATTGTTGGCATCCATCTGTCTCAAGAGACAATGGAGTGCACCTCTGGGGGTGAAGTCTCCTAGAAGCTGCCAGCATGTGTCAGGCATCAGGGAATCCGACCCCCCCCCCCCACATGGTAGACTGCCAGGAATAGACAAGTTCTTACCAATGTGCCTGGAGGCGGTTGGAGGATGGATGGCGGCTAATGGATTGAAGTTGAATCCTGACAAGACAGAAGTACTGTTTTTGGGGGACAGGGGGCGGGCTGGTGTGGAGGACTCCCTGGTCCTGAATAGGGTAACTGTGCCCCTGAAGGACCAGGTGCGCAGCCTGGGAGTCATTTTGGACTCACAGCTGTCCATGGAGGCGCAGGTCAATTCTGTATCAAGGGCAGCTGTCTACCAACTCCACCTGGTATGCAGGCTGAGACCCTAACTGCCCGCGGACTGTCTCGCCAGAGTGGTGCATGCTCTGGTTATCTCCCGCTTGGACTAATGCAATGCGCTCTACCTGGGGCTACCTTTGAAGGTGTCTCGGAAACTACAACTAATCCAGAATGCGGCAGCTAGACTGGTGACTGGGGGCGGCCGCCGAGACCACATAACACCAGTCTTGAAAGACCTACATTGGCTCCCAGTACGTTTCCGAGCACAATTCAAAGTGCTGGTGTTGACCTTTAAAGCCCTAAACGGCCTCGGCCCAGTATACCTGAAGGAGGGTCTCCACCCCCATCGTTCTGCCCGGACGCTGAGGTCCAGCGCCGAGGGCCTTCTGGCAGTTCCCTCATTGCAAGAAGCAAAGCTACAGGGAACCAGGCAGAGGGCCTTCTCGGTAGTGGCGCCCGCCCTGTGGAACGCCCTCCCATCAGATGTCAAAGCGATAAATAACTACCTGACATTCAGAAGACATCTTAAGGCAGCCCTGTTCAGGAAAGTTTTTAATCTGTGATATTTTACTGTATTTTTGGAAGCCGCCCAGAGTGGCTGGGGAAACCCAGCCAGATGGGCGGGGTACAAATAAATTATTATTATTATTATTATTATTATTATTATTATTATTATTATTATGTCTTTTATTGCAGCCTCTTGGAGTAATGGCGTTGCTCTGAGTAATCTCCAGGCACACCCCCTTCTCTCCTCAGTTGTCAGCAGCCCCACCCACCTTATGGTGGCTGCTTAGGGCCATTTGTCTTCGAGCTCTTTGCTCTCCTACTTCCAATGCTCATCGCGTTCTGGGGGAAGGGGTGTCTGGAATGCTTTCTAGTGATGACGTGTCTCCCATTATCTCCCAACTTTGCCCCTCATCTGCCTCTGAGCTGTGACCTCCCGCAAACCACTGTTGTAAATCTATACTGTCTTCCTCTTCTCTGCAAGGTTCAGGCTGGGGAGGAGGCGGTCGCCACCATTCCTCCTCTGTCCAGTCCCTGGCAGCATGTGACAGTGTCCACACCCCAGAAACAGCTTCAACTGGACAACTAAATGTTGTGTGTACTTGTTGGATCTCCCTATCCCGTGTTTGCTCACTTGAATGCTCCGATCTGCAGAACTGGTTCTGCTACAGGTGCTGGATAATACCCCGCAGTTGTGAGAAATGGATCTTTTGGTGCGGCAGCACCTGTATTTTTGGAACTCCCTATCTATTTACATCAAGGAGTCTCTCTTCTCGGCACCTGCTTAAATCATTTTTGTTTAGGCAAGCTTATCAGGATGAGTGGGCATTGATGAGATATTATCTTTGTTATTGTTAATAAAAATTATTTTTTTAATACTTAATTGTTTCGAACTGTTTTAAATGATAATTTTAATATTTCTTGTAAACTGCTTAAGGGTTTTATTACAACTAAGTAGTTTTGGGTTAAATAAATGGAACAAATAATCATCAGCTTCCCAATCCAGCAGTGGGAGTTTAAGGCATAGCATGTAAACGTGCGTTTGCGCACAGCCTGTCTCTTTATAAAAGATCTAAGAATCATGTTTCATTATATTTTAAAGGCAAGTATCCTGCTCTTGTGAATAGAAATATCAGTTTTGAGGTATACAGAAAATGCCCTGTGTACCTCAGAAACGGAAGCATGGGTTGATAAATTATTGGTCCTCCAATGCTAGGGTTTCCATGCTATCATAGCAACTTATATAAGGGAGAAACAGATAAACAAAGTGTCCCTTTGCAGCAGCACAAAATAAACAGACCTAGGTAAATGTGCATCATAATTGATATATGATTCAGAATCCAGCCCTGATTTGCATAGGGAATGTGGGCTACCTCCCACCCTGCTTAAACATGAAGTTAAAGCAGGAAACACACCATTATGTATTCTTATGGAGTTCCCATGTTGGCTAATTAGAAGGGGTTGGCATAAGACCGATTCTAATACAACTTTCCCTTTCCTTCTAGGTTGATAACGTTCCACCTGACACCATCATCAACTACATGGTGCAGAACTCCAAAGGAAAAGCTCCTGCTTTAACCCATTCAGCAGCAGCCCATTCAAAATATACTGAGAACATCCCAGTGAGAACCTTCAGCCAACCACAGAGAGATAAATTCCCACTAAAGCCAAATGACGGATTTGACAGAAAAGCTCTGTTGGCGGCATTAAATGCATATATCTCTCAGAAAGTTGCGGCAAAAAATCTTGACGGGAGCTCTCCTGTTAGTAGGACTAAAGTGTCTCCTCCCTATACCAATCGGCTCAAGCTTCCTCAGGCTGACCATCTTGATGGAACAATGTTGAAAGAGAAACCAGGAGATATTGAGATGAGGCCACCATTCATAAGGAGGCCTGGATCTGGACTGGTGCCTGGTTCTGTCCAGAGCAATACAAAGGCCCCTCTAACTCCAGTAGACGGTAAGGAATCCATTTCATCTTCGTATGAGTGCTCACTTATTGTTCTAGACCAGGTTTCCTCAAACTAGGCCCTCCAAATGTTTTGGGACTTCAGCTCCCATCATCCCTAGTTAACAGGACCAGTGGTCAGGGATGATGGGAGTTGTAGTCCCAAAACATCTGGAGGGCCGAGTTTGCCTATGCCTGTTCTAGACCAGTAGTTTCATCTACCGGGATTCCTTAGAAGTTTATCAAGGGATTTGTCAATGAGAAGGTCAGTCTTGGCATGTCCCCTCTCTACCATTGATTGTCCCATGCAATGCACAGCTGCAGAGGAGGAGAAACATGTGATTCAGTTCAGACTGCTCAGGCCTGAACAGTGCACCTTTTATAAGCAATAAATTACTCCCCATAATCCGCTGCAATGCGCGCAAGTTCTGTGACGGTTGTGCAGAGAAGTCAATGTGAAATTACCTGAAAATAAAAATAAAAATTGAAATATATTGTTGTAGTCAAAGGAAGAATAATCTGAAGTTATTAAGATGCCTGCAAGCTTTTGAGCAGCAGTGCATCTAGGTAATTTTAGGACCCAGGCTTACATTCCCCCTCTTTAAGTGTAACATTAATACTTTATAACTGTGAAGTATGCAGTATGAATTTTGAGTATCCTCATCACAAGATCTGGCTTAATTTCCCTTTTGCAACTTCATTTGGGGAGTAGCCCCACTTTTGTCATCAAGGAGGTACCTGTAGAATATCCCACCACCACCACCTATTCAGTATATTGCAAGCAAAAAAGGGGGGCTGCCTCCTACCCCCACTACTCCACATGGTGTAGTGCTTAAAGTTCCAGACCAGGAGACCCAAGATAAAAATGTAATGGGGCATTCAGTAGACTAGAGAGCAACAGGTAAAGGTAAAGGGACCCCTGACCATTAGGTCCAGTTGTGACCGACTCTGGGGTTGCTGCGCTCATCTCACTTTATTGGCCAAGGGAGCCAGCGTACAGCTTCCGGGTCATGTGGCCAGCATGACTAAGCTGCTTCTGGTGAACCAGAGCAGCACATGGAAACACCGTTCACCTTCCTGCTGGAGCAGTACCTATTTACCTACTTGCACTTTGAGGTGCTTTCGAACTGCTAGGTTGGCAGGAGCAGGGACCGAGCAACGGGAGCTCACCCCGTCGCGGGGATTCGAACCGCCAACCTTCTGATCGGCACGTCCTAGGCTCTGTGGTTTAACCCACAGTGCCACCCACGTCCCTCTAGAGAGAGCAATGCACACCCACAAATCCAGGAAAGCAGGCACCCCCTGCTGCCCTCTCCATGATTTGACTGCTACATTCCACTCCTGTTACACTACAGCAAAGCATGCACAGTTTTCCAACCTTGATAAACAGGGTTTGTTGCTGATGCTGGAGAGATTGAACAGGAGCTGCAGAAGTGCAACCAACTCTTTGGGCAGCACATAGTTAAACAATGGTACCCGGTCTCATTAGGAAGCTATGATGGTTCCCAACTTGGATGGTTTTAAAAGACGACTGGACAAATTCAGGGAGGGTAAGGCTGGCAATGGCTGTTAGCCATATTGACTATTCTCTTACCCCCCATGGCCAGAACCAGTAATGCTTCTGAATACCAGTTGCTGGAAACCACAGTGGGGGAGATTCCTACAGGCATCTGGTTGGCCACTGTGAGAACAAGATGTTAGTCTAGATGGGCCATTGGCCTGATCCAGCAGGCTCTTTTATGTTCTTATTTCTCTTATGTTAACTCCTATGGGAAGCTGGCTCGCTTCCCTGTGGCTTTGTGATGTTCTCTGCATGTGAAGAGTTGCAGACAGGCACGATGAAGACACAGCAGCAATAAGCAGAACAGGGAGGACTATGTGTAGTCGTAGCAGCTGCCCAAGTGGCTGCTTCCTCCTCCTGCTCCTCAGCTGCAACAGGCCAGTGCTCATGCGCAGCTCAGCAGCTGTGGCTGCAAGTTGTGATGTGAAGCAGCTGGTGGTAGGAGTGCTGCAGGCACTCATCATTTGCTGATGGGTGGGCAAAACAAAAGGTTTGTTGTGTGACAACGGCCAACGGGAGTGCTGGGATGTGAAAGCAGGGACCCCACTATGCTAAGGGTGGGGTGGGGGGGGCCTTGGAATTGGGACCATGTGTTTGTGGGTAGCAGTGTCTTTGCTCTTGTGAATTTAATTTGGCAGAGTCTGCAACATCACAATAGGTACCGTATTTTTCGCTCCATAAGACGTACTTTTTTCCTCCTAAAAAGTAAGGGGGGAAGTGTGTGCGTCTTATGGAGCGAATGCAGGCTATGCAGCTATCACTGAAGCCAGCACAGCAAGAGGGAGAGCTGCACAGCTTGTGGGAGAAGGGATGGAGGGCAGCTCATCAGTCCCTTCTCCCACCTCCTGGAAAAGCCAGCAAGAGCCACTCTATCTTTAAAGATAGGGTGCGCGTGTCTGCGGCTCTTGCTGGCTTTTCTTGTTTTCCTCCTCTAAAAACTAGTTGCGTCTTATGGTCGGGTGCGTCTTACAGAGCAAAAAATATGGTGTAATCATTGACAGCCCTCCTGGGGAGGTATATGCAGGGTTAGGTGGAGTTTTCTATTAATGGAGGGTAGGTAATGTTGGTGTGTAGAGCAACCTTTGCCGACCTGGTTCTCTCCAGGTGTTTTGGATGACAGCTCCCATCATTGCTGACCATTGGCCAGGATCCTTCCTTCGTAGAAGCCTGAAGCATTATACATACTGTGTTTTTTACATATTCTCAGTCTTCTCCTTCGTGTTTTTCTTTTGCTCCCAAATCCCATACACTATTGAAGTGTTGCTATTTAGACAGGAGAGAGCCCAGTGTGTACATGCCCAAAGTGACAGGGTTCATGGTGAGGCAGCTGCCTGATAATAGGTTTCAAAAAACAAATTTTAATGTAAATGCAAGTCCAGGTGGCCTTGCACGTATCTGGAATAGGACTGCTGCTAGAGCAAACTAGGTCCATGCTGATTTCATTATCATGCACTGCCCTGTTTCACCTTTCTTAGCAGGAATCTGCAGAGAAGAAATACTTAAAACGTACAGGGAACAATATGCTGCAAAATGCATTGGATTTTAACAGTTTGGCTTCCGCAGGCATAACATTGCAGAGCAACATGTTTAGGGACAAATGTTGACCATTGAAGAAAGGCATTCCCACCCTCCAAATAGTTTCTTTCTCTTTAATATCTGTTCACAAATCAAGCGTTTTCTTAGCTTGTTGCCAACAGTCAAACATTTTCTAATGAATCTTCCAATATGCTCATGCCATATTTTTCAAATTGTGCCTGTGATTGCTCTTGGCTTCTATCTTCAGTGGTTGTCGGGCAGTAGCAATGCTTCGTATTTTCGGCTTAGTTTTCCTTAAGATGTCAGTCTCCTCTAACAAGAAGCTTATCTTCAGGAGGTATTCCTAGCATCCTAGTGACTGCCCAGTATGAGAAACAACACACTTCACAGAATGCAGACCATTTCTCTATCTTTGCTTTATTTAATGAACCAGAAAGATCTGCCAAATGTCTTTCAGTGGACTCTGGAGTGGGGCTGCTGGCCATTCATTTTCTCCTGTTGAATTTCTTTCCCCCTTATTTTCATTTTGCTTGAGATTACGGCTGTGCTTTCCTATAGACTGTGAAACCCAGGGAAGGGAACTAGGGAGATAAGACATGATAGAATGAAAGAAAAGAAAATGAGTTGAAAACAAATGAAACTGAAATGGAAAGGTTTTATCAACAGGGTTTTTTTTATTCAGCAGTCTTGGTTTTCGCTGGATTGATCCCAATTTGCAGGGAGGGAGGGGAAAGCCCACCAGACAGCAATATTAAACTTACATGGTGCTTTATACTGAGCTTATAATTGACCTGTTCAATTGTACGCTATAGGGGTTTAAAATAGGCTATGTAAATATCTAAGGATCTCAAACTGGGATCTCTGGTCCTCAGGACATAATCTCTGTGCCATTGTGGTAGCTTCTCATTGGAGGGAGCACCTGCTGATAATAATAATAATAATAATAATAATAATAATAATAATAATAATAATACCCCAGCCATCTAGCTGGGTTTCCCCAGGTACTCTGGGTGGCTTCCAGCACGTATATACAGGACTGCCTTCAGATGTCTTCTAAAAGTTGTGTAGTTCTGCTTGACGTTCTGATGGGAGGGCGTTCTATGGGGAGGGCGCCAGTGCCAAGAAGGGCCTCTGCCTGGTTCCCTGTAACTTTGCTTCTCGCAGTGAAGGAACCACCAGAAGACCCTTGGAGGTGGACCTCAGTCTCCAGGCACTGAATGGGGGGTGGAGACGGTCCTTCAGGTATGCTCTCTGCTCTACTTAAACACCACCACTGCCAATGGCCAGATGGTGACATTTCAGCTACCAGCTCCATAAAGGCAAGATTACCCTAATACTCCTTCTAATTCTAGGATTAGAAGCTCTTCAGTCTGAGCAACCTGTCACTCAGGTGCGGACTGAGCTGCTTTCCAGCCATCCATTCCCACTTATCTGCTGGCTGCTTTGATGGCCTGTCTACTTGACTGCTCTCCTGTCTGTTTCCCAACTTGCCTACTGACCTGCAATCTGCTTACCTCCAGACCTTAATGGATAGAACAGACAAATCCTTGTTGGCCACTGTGAGAACAGGATGCTGGACTAGACGGGCCATTGGCCTGATCCAGCAGGTGTTTCTTATGTTTGATCAGAATCAATTATACACTTCTAGAGTTAATGCTAAATACATTACTTCTGGTAAATGAGCCACCATAGCTGCTACAGGGCCATGAGAATTTGTGTCCTGGGCATTTTAGACTCATCTACCCATATACTATCTGAAACCAAAGGGGTGCATTGGTTGCCAGATATAATGGCATTATTTTCAGCTAACCTGCCCCACTATGCCGTTACAGCTGTACCGTGGGGTTTCTTTTTAAAAAAATATTTCATTTTCATTTTTTGTTCTTATACATTTAAATCATTTTCAATTTTTGCGCATCTGAGATTACTTGAATCCCTGGACTTCCCCCCACCGTCCCCTGGTTTCCGATATTTATCTATTGTTTCTGTTGCATCTAATTACATTTTTCAAATTCATTTTGTATCCTTTTTTAACTTTAGTCTTATTACATTATAAGTGTTATAACAATCCTGCTAACCTTTTAAAATATCGACAGTGATCTTTAAGATACTGTATAGATTTTTCTCGCTCTTTACTAAAAAAATTATCATCTTGGTGTCTGCTCTTCACGATCATCTTTGCCATTTCGGCATAGTCCATCATCTTGGTTATCCACTCTTCCTTGGTTGGGACTTCCTCTCCCTTCCACTTCTGGGCAAAAAGCATTCATCCACCATGGGGTTTCTCATGGCACGACCCACTTGGTTTTTCAACAGAGTTCACCCCAGACTTGCAAATAGCAGCCCACCCAAGTCAAGTAAAAAAAAAGTTTGCTTCTGACCAGTGACAGACGTTTTGCAAAATACAGTTCTTCCTACCTGCCCCACAGCATTTAGGCCACAGATGACTAAAGTAGATAAGTTTAGGCTTGTGGGTCATTAGCTTCTGTGATTATATTTGCAAGCTTGATTGCACCATGGGGTGCTTTTGTATAGAAGTATGTAATTATGGCTGTTAATGTAAATGTTTCATTCATTTAAATGTTATCCCACCATGTCTCAAATGAATAGGGCTCATTATAGTAATTTTTTAAACCATTTTAAATATATATATATTTTAAAAGTGGCACAAATCCCCCAAAGTAACAAAAAGATAAACAACTCATTCTGGGTTTGTCTACCAGGAATAGAGTATTATTATTATTATTATTATTATTATTATTATTATTATTAACATTTATAAGTGCCTACATTGTTTCTGGGTGCTGTGCATACATTACAAGATAAGGTAGTCCTTCCCTGCAGACTCAGACCCTCCAAGTGTCCCTATTTTCCAGGGATAGTCCCAGATTTACAGAAGCTGTCCCAGTTTCTAATTTGATCCCAAAATATCCTGCTTTTCCTTAGGATGTCCCTATTTTAATCGGAGTAATGCTGGAAGCTATGGTAGGATGTCCCTATTTTCATTGGAGAAATGTTGGAAAGTATGGAGTTATCCGATCCCCAAGCCATCTGTATAGGGAAGGTTTTTTTTATATTAAAAAATGTTTAATGTTTTATTGTGTTTTTATATGTGTTGGAAGCCACCCAGAGTGGCTGGGGCAACTCAGTCAGATGGGCAAGGTATAAATAGTAACATTATTATTACCGAATAAAAGGTAAAGATAAAGGTACCCCTATCAGTTAAATCCAGTCGCAGATGACTCTGGGGTTGCAGTGCTCATCTCGCTTTACTGGCTGAGGGAACCAACGTTTGTCCGCAGACAGTTTTTCCAGGTCATGTGGCCAGCATGACTAAGCCGCCAAAAGTGCAAGTAGATAAATAGGTACCGCTCTGGCGGAAAGGTAAACGGCGTTTCCGCGCGCTGCTCTGGTTTGCCAGAAGCGGCTTAGTCATGCTGGCCACATGACCTGGAAGCTATACGCCGGCTCCCTCGGCCAATAAAGCGAGATGAGCGCTGCAACCCCAGAGTCGGCCACGACTGGACCTAATGGTCAGGGGTCCCTTTACCTTTTTTAATATTTATATACTGCTTGATTGTAACCCCCCCCCAGAAACCTCCAAGTGGTTTACAAAAAGAATAAACCAATGAAAAACAACAATTTTAAAGATTTTTTTTAAAAAAAGTTCAAAAGTGGAAGTGGATATGCTTTTTAAAATAATTTGTGTGCGGTCTTCTCATTTCACAAAAGAGGAGGGGAGGGGAGTTAGTGACCACCCCAAGCTCATGCAGACTTATTTACGTAACAAGAAACAATGGGTTACTTTTCATTCTGGACTGGGCAAAAATGTTCTCAGTCTATTACCTATATTTTGGCACTGTTGGCTATCTCTTTTCAGATTCCTCCACTTACTTTTGTTTACTTTATGTATTTTTCATCTCCAATATCTTTTAATATTCTCTCCTTTGAAAACATCTGTTAATAACACATTTAGAAGTCTGTTGTTTGATTTTCTTTGTAGAAATCTCTGCTTTTTCTCATCTTGCCTCAGATGTCATCTTCCATTTATGTTCTTTGGGGGTCATTGATAAACTCATTTCCTTTACTCTGTCCACATCTGACATACATCAGAACAAAACACAGCTAGAACTCTCATTTGAACAGACAGAAGATCCAATATAGTTCAGAAAACATTTATTTACATTTTGTATTGTAGCATAAACAAATGAGATCAGCGTGCTTGTGTTAAAAGACAAGCCAATGGCATATTTATTTCCTGATATTGATGAAGATTAGGTCATAAAAATATAAATTATTATTATAAATGTAAATTAGCACGGATATATCATTAGATATTAAATTATATTTCAGCAACAAAAAATAACTGTCCTTTCCAGGCAGGCAGGAGCCTGCATATACAAGACAGGTCAGCCCCACCAAGCAGTTGGCTTATCTGGTAGTGAGTAGCTCGGTTAATTCTGAATGGTTGTTTAGCAAGTACCACAGTGAGCAGCACCTGGAATATCTGTATGTGCGAATTCTGTTGGCAGCAGCAATATGACTTCAAATATAATCGGGGCAAGCATGTTGGTGGCTGAAAACTGTAGGGCTTAAACTGAAATTATAGGAAGTTTTGTCAGGGCTGGGAGTCAGGCATAGGTCGCCAACAAAGCAATAATGCACCCGAGGTCGGTGAAGTTAACTCTTTATTCAGGGAAACAAACCACAACTCAGCCTAGTGGTTTCCAGGAGGTCTTACCACGATGAAGCAGTTGCAGTAGGACTCCTCCTTTCCAGGGTCTTTCCCACACAGTCTCAGGCTTCGTTTGTGCACAGCAACCCTCTACGCTTCCTGTTTCATTTCTCTGTGTGTTCTAGGAGACCAGAAGGGAGGGGAGCTGGTCACAGCAGGAGAGCGAGACTCCCGGGATTCTGCTCAGAGACTGAACTGTGCTCTGCTGCAGCTTCTTCCTGTTCACTAAACCCTGTTACCTCTTCTGCTTCTGTCACCTTCTCCTCCCTGTCTGCTCCTTCCCCCTCTGATAACTCATCGTTGTCCCACCACCAATCCCCTGGCTCTGAGCCTTCCTCCCCTGGGGGTTCCTTGGCTGGTGCCTCCCACACTCCTCCACATCCAGCCAGTCCATGACAGTTTTAAAACTCTGAGCTGCTCCTTGTGATGCTCCTTGTCTCTTCAAGTTGGGAACTTCTGAGTGGAGAGTGGAGAGTTTTAAGGCAATTTTGTTGGCTGGTGCACCTTGCATTTTGATTGGTTCATTGTAGATATTTGAACCACCTGTCCTGTTTGGAGACTGTGGGAAGCTCCACCTGGGAATTTGTGTCGGGTAGAATGATAAGATTCCAATGAGAGCTCTCTGTTTCATGGCCAGTACTGGATAGACTTCACAGGAATGGGCCATGAAACTCTTGAGATCTCCCCATTGCCTCCCCCACCCTCCAGTTAAGCCCTTTACATGACTGGGTAAGTCAAATTGATATTGCTGCTTCATAATTCAGTGGTGGTGATTTATTTACAGTCTCTGCTTCTTTTGGGGACACCTAGTAGAAAAATAGCTTTGGTCCTTTTATTTTTTTCAGCAGACTGCATGTTTCTTATATGTAATTGTATTGATATGTCCTCTATTTTTACTCTGCAAAAACTACATTATGGTTGACTGAGTGTAATCATAATTTATTTCTATAGTTAAGCAGCTTTAGTACAGCATAAGTTGATTTTGTTAGGAAGTCTTGATATAGGGTTTGTAATGGGGAGGGGAGGGAGAGACCACTAACGTGATAAAATAAATACTTTTTTTGTCCTCGGGATACAGGCCTTCCTGGATAAGCCATATTGGTCTGGGAAAAGTTTCGCCACTAATTTATCCCAAATCAATTGTTTCAGTAGGGCAAGGCATGTCCAGTGAGAAAAGTGATCTAATTACTGATTCAAATAAGAAGATAATCCCATGAATTAGTAACATTGAAACTATTCAATAAACACATTTGAATAAGAGGAGAGAGAGAAAAAAACATTACCAAGGCTATATTTATGAATACAGATTAGCACAGAATAATGTAGTCGAGACTTCATAGATAATTAAATAGCTCCTACTGAGGACTGGAGCAGAGACTACAATGCTTTGTTTCTCTTTTCCTTGCACATACCATCAGACTTTTCATAAGTAATCAAGTTTCTCCTCCCTCCCTCCCTCCTTTCCCAAGAAATATTTATTCAGGATGTTCTGAGGGACCTGAAGAAACATCATGTGGATGTAGATAAGTTGAGCCCGCTAGAGCTGGACGAGATGGCAGATATCATTGCTGATGCCATTCAAGCTGTTGATGCAGATGAAGAAAAGAAGAATGCCGCTGGGAAGGTTGGAGGAGAGGCAGAAGAGAAGAGAGTGGATGCCGAAGGAAAAGATGATTATGAGATGGGATTAATGAGCGCCGGTTACCCTTTACAAGGTACTTTATCCGCCATGGCAGCTTTCCTTTCCTCTCTAAAGGAATTCAGTCTTAAGACAGCCTTGCACAAAGATGCAAAGAGGAGGAACTTACCTGCTCACCTGTCCCACTGCCGGCTCACTGCCCTATTCTCCCTGCTGCTTGCTAGCTCCCCTCCACTTATCATTGCCTTACCGTTAGCTTCCCAGACCAAGATATTTTGCTGCCTGAGGTGAAGGACAAGATGGCTCCTCCCTGGCCCATTCCACATACTGAAGTCAAACAGCCTGGCTGCCGAATCTTACTTCAGCACTAGTGGCAGGACAGCAGCCAACACCACAGCAAGCTAGTTTAGGGGACAGGGACAGGTTGTGTAACCCACAATTCTGTCCTCCAACAGATGAGACCGGTCCCAGGGGGCAGGGGCTTAGGAGGAACATGCAGGGGGGTTCCACTGCTGCCCCACAGCATCTGTTCCCTGAGGAGATTATGCCACTTTGCCCAATAGTAGGGCCGTTCATGTAGCTTCCCTTTTCTCCTGCCATGATTATATTGTGTTCAGAGGGTGGGATGGGTGCTGTTCACGCAATCCCAACTTGCTGTGGGCAATTAGGTGAGTGCAGGTTGCTCCATGATTTAAAGGAGGAGATACCTGTTTAGGGACTGTAATTCCCACACATCTACCTCCCCATTAAAACTGCAAACTGCTGTCTCTATGCAGCTATTATCAACATAGGGGCAGTGAACCTCCTTGGATTGGGAGTACTGTGGGGGGTAGGTTAAAGCCTGCTCCCCAGTGTTTCATATTTACACGATATTACTGTTGCTATTAGCAGTGTGGGAACAGTACACTCTTCCTGGACACCCAGCTGATGGCTGATTGTAGGAAAAGGTGACTGGGCTTTGGAGTCCTGTGCATTGCCCACCCTTGTCCTAAGCAACAAACTGATGCAATTAACTCATTCCACCACTGCTGCCTTAAGATACAGCTGCATTTTCATGATGCTTAATTGTTCACTTGGTTAACTGATAGCACTGTTGTAAACAATTTAGATGCACCTCGTGAGCTGGATTTAGGTTTGATGAGGCCCTAAGCTACTGAAGGTAATGGGGCCCTTTATATGTCCAGCTGTCCTTTGTCAACAACAAATCGTCACTGTTTTTTGTGTGTTGAATATATGCTATATGGTAATTTATGGACCTAATAGGTATCTAAAGCCATTTGCACATAACAAAATATGTATTTTATCAAAGTAATTGTTGATATGAAATACAATTAAGAAGAAGTATATTTTGGGGGGCAAGAGAGTGGGGCCCTAAGCTATAGCTTGTTTAGCTTATATGTAAATCTGGTACTGCTCATGAACCAGGCACTGCATTTAGGTAAATGACCTGCTAAAATAATTAGCCACCAGTATGTATTGCAGGAGTTTGAACTAAATTACCCTCATGGTACCTTCCAACTCTACGGTTCTATGATTCTATGACCCATTCAGGAAAAGTAGGGCAGACATGGTACTGATTTGTTTTGGAGAACTCATAGTTTTGAGGCCTGATAAAAAAAACATGTACCATCCAGTAAGATTGGCCTGTGTGTTCCCAAATTCAGTTTCCTCGTCCCACTCTCACACAGGTAATTAGTCCTCTTACAGCCTTACAGCCCCTCGTGTTCATTGATCAAATAGGTGCATGCAGATGCATGTGACAGGAAACATGTAAACAGCACATTGATTTACATGTGGATCATTTAAAAGTGTCTGAGTTTATTGCTGTGGATAAAAATGAGATGTGAACAGGTCCATTGTTAGGTCATTTTGTGACTTATGTGAAAGATGCACAAAAATCTGTTTTTCATGCTTATAAGCCTCACAAAGGCTTCCTGTTCCTATCCTAAAACAGGCAATTTGGTATCCTGTATTTACCTCTGAGTAGTCACAATAACCGAGAAACCATTATTTTGAAGTGCCTACTTTATTAAAATAAAGGATTAGATGAGCACATGAAATCCATTTTTCCCTGAAAAGTGCCTGAAACGTAAATCTGTTGCCTTTCTGCATTTATTACTCTAGCCATTATTTCTATGCTAGCAGAAAGCATGGTATTGATTTTTTTTTTAAAAGGCACTGGTAAACAGAGGTAAATTCGTCGCCATACTATTGAACTAATTAATATAATGCACTTTTACAGTACTGCCTCCATTGATCTTCCATTAGCAAGCTGTCCAAATGGAGTCAAAGTGACAAACCTGATCTATGCTTTTACTTTCGCCTTTCAGCGGCAACATCTTAATGTTTAATGTACAGTAAATAACACCACAATCTATAGGAAAGCAAAGCCAGTACAGCAGTGCCTGCATTACACACGTAATGTTCTATAATGTCCCACAACACATGCTTGTTCAATGTTCCCACAGATGAAGGGGCACAGAATGAAGATGCCAGGACTAAAAATGAGGTAAATTGCATGTTTAAATATAAATATCGACAATCCATCGCACCAAATGCTCGTCATACGAGAGATGCTAAATATAATGTAATAAAAATAATTGAGGTTCAGTTTACAACACAGTGACAACAATGGAACACAGACGGAGGTGCACTTGCAACCATCAGTGGATTTCAGACAGTGGGAGTGGGGGGGAGTTAGCAGCAGCTAGCAGGGGAAATTTTCTGTTTTGTCACTCGCCAGTATTGCTCCTTTACTCCTCAAAATCAGTGAATGCCACCCCCTCCAATTCACCACCTGTGAATGCACCAGCAAAATTCAGAGTAGCATTTTCATTCACCTCTAAAAACCGTATGATTAATTTGCTACTTTGTTCCTTTATTAAATTTGCTAGTTTATTCCTTTATTAAATTTGCTAGTTTGTTCCTTTATTAAATTTATATGCTGCCCATGGGGGCAAAAACATAAGGCAGCCCTGCCCCGCCCTATTCCGCACCTTTTTGTGACATCTTTATGACATTTTCAGGTCACTTCTGGGTTTGGCGCAATGCACGTGTGTACGGCCGTGCACATATTGGATGCGCCTAAAACACATTTCTATTTTAAAAAATAACCAATTAAAGCATATAAGATATCTTAAAACAATAAACTGTTTAAAATATTTTTTTAAAAACCAATAAAGCAGAATAAAACATCTGAAGCAAATATAACCAAATCATGTATCTGGGTAGGCCCACCAAACCATAAATGTTTTCAGCAGTCATCTAAAAGAATGCAGTGATAGTACCTGCCTAATGTCTACAGGCAGGGAGTTCCACAGTACAGGTGCCACCACAATAACCACTACAGCTAAACAATAATAACATTGTTTAAAATCCAGCTTTGGTTCATGTGGACTGTACACACTGTTATTGAAGTTATGATATGTGCCCTTGATTTTACAGAAAAGGGGTGTAAACAGAAATGAGCTTACCTTCCCAGAAGAGTTTATAGGGGCTTGGATTTCTCCCAGGCATCCCCTGACTTAAGATTTCCATGCATGAAAAATTAAGGTGTATGGGGCTTGAAATGAAGAAGGAGATAGACCTGGTCTCGGTTACACAGTTTTACAGTAATGCAGGAAATGATTTGGGACCCAGTTATGGCTTGTGTGAGTAGGGCCAGGCTTTCTGTGCTGCTCTTAAGGTAAAGGTAAAAGACCCCTGGACAGTTAAGTCAAATCAAAGGCAACTATGGGGTTGTGGCACTCATCTCGCTTCAGGCCGAGGGAGCTGGCATTTATCCACAGCTTCCCATGTCATTTGGCCAGCATGACTAAACTGCTTCTGGCGCAACGGGACACCGTGACGTAGGCCAAATAGCACGGACACGCCATTTACCTTCCTGTCACAGTGGTACCTATTTATCTACTTGCACTGGTGTGCTTTCGAACTGCTAGGTTGGCAGCACCTGGGACAGAGCAACAGGAGCTCACTCCCGTTGGCGGGGATTCGAACTGCCAATCTTCCGATCAGGAAGCCCAAGAGCCTCAGTGGTTTAGACCACAGCGCCACCCGTGTCCCTGCTCTTAACACCAACTAACAAGTTGCATGGGAATGGAACTTCACAGCAGATTTTAATTGAATTTCATGTCATGTTTCTGAAACGTAAAGCAGAAGAGGAATCCAGAATTTGGTCTTGGACAGTTCCCTCCTCCAAAGAGTTAAGAATTTAGACTAAGTGATGGGGCTGTTTCTAGATCTCAAGGCTAGCTGATTTGAAAGACCCAGAATTTGAAATCATAACTTGGTGGAAAGACTTGGTGGCCTCATGCCACTGTCAGCAGGAAGACTTGAATTGAGTCAAACAGGGATGTCTAGGGCTTCTTCGTGTAACATAAGGCTGGGCAAAAAGAAATTAATGATAATGCTTTAGGTTTAGACATACTTCAGTGCTTCCAAAAGATGAAGCCTCTTGAGATCAGTCAAATTTAAGAAGAGAAAAGCAGTTTCGGGGAAAATACAGGCAACATTTTCTAAGCTGCAATCTAAGAGCTGTCAAAAGTTGCACCCCAGGCTAAAGTGATTTCTAGTTTTCATCTTTCATAAGTGGACAACAGTGTCTACTCATGTACTTAAGTATAGCTTCAGGATTCTATTAATTTTGTGCCCTTGAATTTCACATAGATACCCCATTAATGCGTGTTCAAAATTGTTATGAATTACGCTGTTTGTTTTTGTTTTTGTAATATAGGAGAACCATTTGAGTAAAAAACTGCTTGATTTCCTGAATGAGGATATCGCAACTGAAAGTCTTCTTAGGGAGCCTATGTCCAAAGAATCTTTTAAATCAGAAATGAAGAAGTCGGAGGATTTAGATCTCTCCTCCTCTTCCTCTGAGGAAGTGAAGGTTGGGGTTGAAAATGTGAAGAGCGAAACATTCTCCAGGGAGTTGATAGCTGAAAAGAAAGCTGAGTCGGAACCTAGCTCTCAAGAGCTGACTGAGCTTCATCACTGGATTAAGAATACTTTGATTCAGGATAAAACAGTCTATGAAGAAACTCAAAAAAAATTGGGAGAAGGCCTTCAGCTGGATGCCAAGCCTTCCAAAGAGGATGAATATGGATACATTGTGACAGAGAAAGAGTAAGTATAGTTTTTTTGTGTATGTGTGTGCATATATGTGTGTTTAAAATATAGAATGGTTAAAATAGGTTATTTGTGAATACTGAAATATTTATTTAATTTTTCGAATGTATGTACTGGGTTTTCCCAGTAGTGATGTATGCAAGTGAAAGCTGGACCATAAAGAAGCCTGATCACTGAAGAATTGATGCTTTTGAATTCTGGTGCTGGAGGAGACTCTTGAGAGTCCCATGGACTGCAAGAAGATCAAACCTCTCCATTCTGAAGGAAATTAGCCCTGAGTGCTCACTAGAAGGACAGATCGTGAAGCTGAGGTTCCAATACCTTGGCCACCTCATGAGAAGAGAAGACTCACTGGAAAAGACCCTGATGTTGGGAAAGATGGAGGGCACAAGGAGAAGGGGACGACAGAGGACGAGATGGTTGGATAGTGCTCTCGAAACTACCAGCATGAGTTTGACCAAACTGTGGGAGGCAGTGGAAGACAGAAGTGCCTGGCGTGCTCTGGTCCATGGGGTCACGAAGAGTCGGACACGACTAAACGACTAAACAACAACAAATGTGCCCCCAGGTCTGCTAGATATCCAAGCAGCTCACAGTAACATCCAAGAAACAGTGTCTGTAGTTCAAAATACTAGAACAGCAAATAATGTCCAGCATCCATTTCAAAGCTAAGAGTAAAATTTAAAATGACCTTATCAGTGAGATATCTTTTAAAAACTTTTTTTAAAAAACAAAGTCACCCAAATGCTTTTTTGTTAGCTACTATCTCCCTGAACTGCCTTGACAGAAAAGCCAGAGCTTCCACATTTCCTGTGAAAATACATAAAATGAAGGCCATTTATCTACTTCCTACACTGTCCTTTGGTGGCCTTGTGGACTGCAGAGTACATTAGTAGCAGTATTAATGGTTTTACAGATGTGCTCTTTGAATATTAGGCTTCACAGTGCAAAATATGATGAATGTTGTACATTAGGATTCTTGGCCCAATTTTCCTGTGGTAAATATTGGAAGCAGCACTGCTGTTGTAGGCGAGACAAATGCTAAAATCAAATGCGTACTTAGGAGTAAACTCTACTGAACTCATCAAGGCTTTCTTCTTGCTGAATATATCTAGGATTGGGCTGTGTGCATCTCTTCATTTAAGCAGTTGAGCCCTGGTCAGTGTGGTGCTGATACAATTTGTGCTGGGAACATTCTTCTGTTTATAGGCAGATAGGTTGTGGAATTCGAGTTTGCTTATTGTACCTTGGCTTCCAGAAACACTGCCTGAACAATTTAATACATGCTGCTGTGCTCTGTAATGTAAGGCTGCTGGGGGAAAGGGACACCGGAACAGATAGTTGTCACCAGGATATTTTAAGTAAACCATTGAGCTTGTCCAAGTTTTTCCTCAGTCCTTTAAAAAATAAAAGAAGATAAAACTTCTGGGTGTGTTAATAATGCCCTGTTTACCTTCTGAGCAGAAAACCTAGACTCATAGAATTGTAGAGTTGGAAGGGACCACAAGTTTCGCTGCAATGCTCAAACCCACAATCCTTAGATTAAGAATACTGTGCTCTACAGACTGAGCTATCCAATCCATGAAGGACTGGAAACATATGGTTTTTTCTAACTATGGTGGAGGGCCAGGACACCTGTGGACATCCTGATGGTGCTGATCCACAACTCCTATGATTCTGCCCACAGACCATGCTGCGTGAAGTACATGGGAACAACTCGAGAGCTGCAGGTTCCCTATTCCTACCAAGGGGGTGTGCTGAATGCACTTAACAAGAACTTCTATTTATTTAGCTCATTTTTCTGTAGGTCCATATAATTTCCCCCACCTAGGAACCATGATTGACCCCCTGCTTCTCATCAGAAAGAAATGTGTAGACACCCCTCCATACGTTTCAGAGTCGTACACCAAATCATAGAATTTGTAGAGTTGGAAGGGAACCACGAAGGTCATCTCATCCAGCCCCCTGCAATGCAGGAATATTTTGCCCAAGGTGGGGTTCAAATCCACAACCTTGAGATTAAGAGTCTCATGCCCCCTACCAACTGAGCTATCCCAGCTGCTACTGTATGCTCTAAATTTAAGCACAAAGTAGCCTTAAGACATCACCTTGCCAACAAAGGTCCTTATAGTTAAAGCCATGGTTTTCCCAGTAGTGATGTATGGAAGTGAGAGCTGGACCATAAAGAAGGCTGATTGCTGAAGAATTGATGCTTTTGAATTATGGTGCTGGAGGAGACTCTTGAGAGTCCCATGGACCTCAAGAAGATCAGACCTATCCATTCTTAAGGAAATCAGCCCTGAGTACTCACTGGAAGGACAGATCATAAAGCTGAGGCTCCAATACTTTGGCCACCTCATGAGAAGACTAGACTCCCTGGAAAAGACCCTGATGTTGGGAAAGATGGAGGGCACAAGGAGAAGGGGACAGCAGAGGACGAGATGGTTGGACAGTGTTCTCGAAGATACCAGCATGAGTTTGACCAAATTGCAGGAGGCAGTGGAAGACAGGAGTGCCTGGTGTGCTCTGGTCCATGGGGTCATGAAGAGTCGGACATGGATTTGAAGAGGGCGTGTTTTGACTGGAGAGTAAAAGAATGGAGGGAGATGATAACAGAGATGAGTTAGCTGGTAGATTATGGGGCCAAGTGGTCTGTCGTGGTCCAGTTGCTCTTTCTGATATGCGGAAAGGAGCAGTGTGATAGCAAGACGCAAAGAAGGATGGTGGTAGAGCCTAGAGCACAGGCAGCTGGAAGAGAAGCTGTAAGGTTAAGTTACATTCAATGGTTAGTGTCAGTTTGGAGAAGGACCTTAAGATTAAATAGAGAGTGGAGAGAGAGAGAGGTTTGCAGCATAGAGGCCTGGAGCAAGCAAAGTTTATTCCTTTATTATCAAGACCAATTCCCCAGCTGAAATTTGGTAAAGGCTTAATTTCTCTGAATTATGGAAATATATGTAACATAGACACTCTTGACATTTTCATAGTTCAAGGATGTCAAAGCTATGCAGTTGTAAGCAAGTTTTTTTCTTTTAAAACAAAAAAACAAAAACACAGCTCGCGAGAGATAAAGAAAGCAATAGAACGCAACTAAAAATGATACCTGGAGTCTAAAGCTTTTTATTATTTTTAATACCGTTTATTCCTATAATCATCTCTTGCTTTATTGAAACTGTACATTGTGGTTGCTGCTTGTCAGAATTTTATTAGCCGAAGTGGTTATAATAAAGGAACAAAATCCTTTCAGCAGAAACGAACCCTCTGTTGGTAAAAGGGGTCTTGCATATTCATGCACAGAGGTTAATAGCTTGGAGTTCTTTTTCACTTTGCGATTTCAGATGTAACTGGGGGGGGGATTGCACTCAGCAGTATGGTTAGAAATATGTCAGAGGTGATTCATTCACACTTGGATTCTCAGTGTGTGTGTGTTTTTGTTGGCTCCAGAGCCTTGATTCAAGGAAATTGCTTCACTGTACTGTGAAGACCAGGAATTTTAATTCTGTCATGGAGCAGAGACAAATATTTTCCTCAAAAGTTCCCAAAGAAGTGATTTGTGATAGTTTTGAAGATTTGTCAAAATGGCAGCCTGCTTATCAGTACAGTGGTACCTCGGGTTACAGACGCTTCAGGTTACAGACTCTGCTCACCCAGAAATAGTATCTTGGGTTAAGCACTTTGCTTCAGGATGAGAACAGAAATTGCGCGGTGGCAGTAAGAACAGTTTCAGGTTAAGAACGGACCTCTGGAACGAATTAAGTTCTTAACCCGAGGTACCACTGTAGTTAGAACAAATAGGTCACTCCTGCTTTTTGTTGAGTGACCTTTCAGTGACCTGTACTGATCCATAGTAATCACTGGTGCTAATCTTAGGGCTGAGTTAACAGTTTCAGTATAGACATTTGTCTGGCAAATCCTCTCAGGTGCTGCTTCAGCATTTTATTTTGGGTGGAAAGTGTTCAAAACGGATAATTTCCCTGTATGCTGGTCCTTCCTGCAGAATTTGATCTCAGTCCATGATATGGATGCTACACAATCCCCTATAGTAAATCCAAAAGCATACAGGTTAAATGTGCATAAGTTATTCTCCATAACTTTCCTTCCAGAAGAGCTAGAGACTTTTTTAAAAAAAAATGAAAGCTCAGAGCTTGGCACCAGTGAAGGGCATTGGGATAGAAATACACACCCTAATCGACTAGCCTCCACTGACGTGTCAGGGACTGGCTGGCTGGATGGATGAGGAGTGGTTGGAGGCAGCAGCCAGGCAACCCTCAAGGGAAACCCCAGAGGAGGAAGGCTCAGAGCCCTGGGATTGGTGGTGGAACACCAAGGAGAGGTCAGAGGGAGAAGTGTAGGGAAAATTGTTGGATGCTGAAGGGGCAACAGGGAGAGCCTGTGACAGGGAGCATTTCAGACTCAGAGGATGAAGCAGAGGAGTGGGGACAAGAGCCTTCAGAATAATACAGGGAGCCTGCCTCTCCTTGATTCTCTCCAAGGACAAGCAGAGTGATGCATCGAGCAGAACAGATATTAGAGCTGTCCAGACACAGTTTGAGACTGCTTAGGAAACATCTGAGAAAGGAGGAGCCTTAGAGGGAGCTGGAGGCGGAGATCGTCAGTCCTGGCAACTGCTCTATAGGGGCAAGACTTGCTGGGAAGTGTTGCTGAGCAGTATGCTGTTTCTTTGAATAACTTCTCTGACAAACTCTGCTTCTTGCTTGCTGACCCATGTTTGACTCCAGCCTTGACAAGGAGTTAAGAAAGAGTGGTAACAACACAACAAACTGAAATATTAAAATTCAACCATGGCAATTCATTGTTAGTTCCAAAGGTATCCTCTCAGTCAGCAATGTATATTAATAACTTGGGGTGGGCAGGCTAAATTCCACTCGTACTGCACATATCTGTACTTATTCTAGGGGCATTATTGGCAGAAAGGCCTTGGAAAATAGGGGTAGGAAAGGCAGGGGTATATGAAAGGAGAAGGCAAAAGCTCAATAAAGGAAATGGATCAAGGAAGGGCAAAGAGAAAGACTGGAGGAAGGTGATACAGGTCAGTGAGGGAAAGGGTGAAGACTGGGGTGAAGAAGGAAAGAGAAAATTGATACGGAGGGGAGAAGCACATGATCAGGAGGCCGCAGAAGTAAAGAAGGTTGAAGGTCACACATTGATTCTACGAAACCTTTGAATTCACATCTCTTGTTTTCTAGGAATCGGCAGAGATGTCTACTTAGAGCTATGATATTTTCTGGCTAAATAAATCCTGGCTGTGTTTTAATAGTGGGAAAATAAAGCCACTTAACCCACCCACCCCCCACAAATCCACACTTATTACAGAGCCAAAGAAGCAGCAACGAAACCTTATATAACCATCTGTAGCATGTAGTAGGAAGAGCTCATATATTTCTGAATTTCTGGGGAAAGGATGGGATTCGCTTCAACCTCAACACTTTGCAGAATCTTTGCAAAGCTTTGGGGGAAATTGGAAGTTATAGACTTACAGGTTCCAAATCCGTAGTGAACCTTCCAAACCCCGAAAATAACTGATTAAAATTTCCCTAGTTTTTCTGTATTTATCTAGTTCATACCCCCACCCTTCCAAAGTAGAGGTTATAAAACCATCATAAAACAACTTCGCTATTAAAGAGGTTTAAAAATTAATAACATTTACACTCACCAGGTCTATATGCTTTCACCATCTGTTGCATCCGTAGGCATTTAAGAGATTGCAGATGGTCCTGCTTCCTTACAGTGCTATTCATGCTTTTGTTGCTCCAAAGCACACAACTCTCTACAGCCTTATTTTACTTTTGCCTCTGATCCTCTTCCCATTGTGCCTGGTGACTCCAGATTAAGTTAAAGGAAGCAAATGGTCCCAGGAAGTCTTTTATTTTTTTGGCCACCCCCCGCCCTGCTCGATTGTGGATGGTCAACGAAGGTCCGTATAGTTAAAGCTATGGTTTTCCCAGTAGTGATGTATGGAAGTGAGAGCTGGACCATAAAGAAGGCTGATTGCCAAAGAATTGATGCTTTTGAATTATGGTGCTGGAGGAGACTCTTGAGAGTCCTGTGGACTGCAAGAAGATCAAACCTATCCATTCTTAGGGAAATCATCCGTGAGTGCTCACTGGAAGGACAGATCATAAAGCTGAGGCTCCAGTACTTTGGCCACCTCATGAGAAGAGAAGAGAAGACTCCCTGGAAAAGACCCTGATGTTGGGAAAGATTGAGGGCACAAGGAGAAGGGGACGACAGAGGAGGAGATGGTGGGACAGTGTTCTCGAAGCTACCAGCATGAGTTTGACCAAACTGCGGGAGGCAGTGGAAGACAGGAGTGCCTGGTGTGCTCTGGTCCATGGGGTCACGAAGAGTCCGACACGACTAAACGACTAAACAATAACTAAATGTATGAATATTTTCCATTTAGTATGGAAACACTACGGAAGTGTCGTATAAATCACAGGCAAAGGCAAATTCTGATAAGGAAGCACTCTCTTATTGCCTCTGTTGTGGGTGGAGCCAGTAAGTATTTGAAATGAGACCCACCCCCCTACTAAAGCCTTATTTGGTGTCACATTTCCATAATAGCCCCTGCGAACGGATCCCTTCTTCACTCCTACGTTCCTGTTACCTTTCTCATGATATGTAATTTCCATTGACCTTCATAGTCTGACCACCAAAATTGATTTTTGCAAAGTGTCATCTGCTTTATAAATTGGTCTGGACTTGAATCTGTCTTGAGTTAAAAGGTTTAAATTTCACACCTATTTGCGGTGGGGAAGGAAGAGAAGGAAGGTAGGTGCGCAAAATGTGGCAAGCAGAGATTTGCTGTCTTGTCAAAACAGAAGTAAGCTTATGAATGTTCAGTAGCTAATAAAGCCTTAGAGGAAACAAGGCTGGGGGAAATGGATTGGAGCCAGCTGAAGTTAAATTGCAGTGTTCTTAATAATCATTACCACAGGCTTGTTTGAGCTCTCAGGTAACTCTGCAGGATCCATTCCTGCCACAACATGGCTACGAAGCACAAATCCTGTTTACACGTGGGTTGCTGCATGCAATAACTCGTCTACATTTTAATTTTAAATGATTCACGAATTAGAGTTCAAGTCGCAAGGCTGTATTCTATACAGGCAAAAGGTATCCATTTGTATATAGGGAGATATGGGGCTGTCATTCAGTGCTAGTAATTGTGTTTTGCATGCAAAAGGTTTCAGGTTCAAATCCCGGGCATTGGGTCCAACCCAATTTGTGTGTGACATATACCAGAAAGAGTAACACAATGCAGGTGGGGAAGGGAAGTCTCACTGTGGTTGGCTGCTCAACTTTACGCTTCATTCTTCCTTTGCAAAGCAAGTATGGCCCAAAGTAGAAAACATTCCAAATTAGCTCTCAACAATGGCTTGTACAGTGGCATTCGCTTGAAGAGAGATCTCGCAAAAGCAAATATTGAGTAAAACAAGTCTGCAGATTGCACCTAGGGAAATCCCACTAAGTCTGTTCTCTCCAAGTTGTAAGTTCACTTCTTGGCAAAACATGTTTTTGTTTTTGTTTTGGGGAAAGTAAATTTCCACAAAGGGCAAAGTTTTGTTATGACTTACAGACTGGTTCTTAATGATAAGAGAGAGAGAGAGAGAGAGAGAGAGAGAGAGAGAGAGAGTCATCATGTATGAAAGGCTACTTCTCAGAGCATGAATAAGTGCCCAGCGAGTTACCCCAAGGGTATGTGGAGGATTTAAAATTCCACGTGGATTTAAATACATTGACGGATTAAGAAGCACAATGGCTGATGAATTCCAGGGTAATGGATTGGTAGAAGACAGCTCTTACATTTTGAAAATATAAGGTCTGAGAATAAAAATATAATGTCTGCTCACCCAGACTCTGAGGTTTTGGAGTGTGGAGGAAACGCATGGTTGCCTGATAAGTTGTTTCATTAAATCTTTTGTGTGTGAATGAAAGAGCAGATGCATATGACTCGTATGCTGTTGTTGCTGAGTTTGATAGTATTTCAGTGCAGCTGTAAAAGTACAGATGGAAATTTCCAAGATCAGTTTGAATTGCTCACATACACATGGATGCTGACGTCTCCCCAAACCAGCAGCCTGGGAGTCCTCAACGCCGACTCTTGAGACCAACTCTGTCAGCTCAGGCAGGAAGACTACTGGGCAGCAAGGCGGGCGGTAAACCAAGAGAATCTGTAAGTTGTCCCAATTGCCCAATGCCAGGAACACTCTGGACAGAGAGCCTGGAGAGAGAGAGAATAATAATAATAATAATAAATTTTATTTATATCCCGCCCTCCCCAGCCAAAGCCTGGCTCAGGGCGACTAACAACAATAAAACAGTATAAAAGTGTAGCATAAACAACACTCTAAAATCATTCATTATAAAATTAATTAATTCAGGCCACTGGCAACCATTGGGCCAGAGCTCCGCGAAGATTGCCGAGGGAGGGAGTCAGGCTGTGCCCTGGCCAAAGGCCTGGTGGAACAGCTCTGTCTTGCAGGCCCTGCGGAAAGATGTCAAGTCTCTATACATATCAGCAACTCCACATCCCTACCCTTAAGTCTGCCCTGATGCTGCACCGAGTACCCAGGTTGGCATAGCTGGTTGAGACCAACCCACTCTGCTCATCCACCCAGGTCTCGGTGATACAGACCAGATCGGTCTCCTCATCCACAATCAGAACATGGGTGAGGAAGGTCTTACTATGAGCTGACTTGGCATTTGACAACAACAGCTGCAGACCCGAGGACTGGCTGACCCAAAATTCGCCAGGTTGGAGCACAGGTAGGCACTGTCATGTGACAAAGACACATGAGAGCAGAAGCAGCAAAGCAGGCTGGGAAGTGCTGGGCCTGCACAGTCATTTGGGCCTACTAAAGTTATTCAGGCCTAACTGCTAAGTGTTGAGTCACTCTGACATGTGACTTAGCCAGCCAGGTTTTTTTATGTGCTCTCTGTAAGATTTCATGAGAGTATGTCTGCCTCAGCTGTGAACAGAGTCAGTATGTAATCTCAGTCAAACTGTTTGGAACCATGTTGTTTATGAAGAAGTTTATTTTAACTCAGTAAAGCTTTAATTCTTTAAAACTCTGCATTATTAATTTACGCTGTGCGTCAGGCACATGGCACAGTCACCAACTGCCTGTGCCTGTAGTCTTATGAGGCTTTGCCCTCGGGTGGGAAAAATATTGTGCCTGGGAAAGGGAAGTGGGAGTCAACAGACACTCAAGGAATAGTTTCGGAGAAAAGGCTTTTTATTTCTACCATCCATGAACTGGTAGAAGGAGCAAGTGTGATAAGTCACAAAAAGCACGCACGAAGTTCACAGTCATGTGCACAAGCATATATACCCCTTTCCAGTTCCCTCCTCCTTTCTCCTCCCTCAGGAGTCCTGCCCCATGTTGAGGTTCCTGAGCATGTACAGAAAGCTGTCTTGGGACTATTGTGGACTCTTGGCAGGAAAGGGGGTGAGGGGGTTTCCAGAGTGTTCCCGTTGTTTCATTCTTGTGCTTTGGCATGGTTCCCGGAGAGAAAGCAAGTTGCAATGTGGTTCTGAGAAAGGCCTGAGAAGACAATGGGCTCTGTTCTCTACCTTGTTGCAATCTTTTTAGTTACAGCAAGCGGAATGTTTCTGATGCTTAGCTGCTGAGAAAATGATTTTGAAGAGCTTTGAGCCTGCTTGGGGGGGGGGTGTGACTTCGGGCCTAGGTGAGGTCACCTGTCCTCACCTTCCTTCTTGCCTTGTGCCCCTTACCCAACGTGCCCACCCGCTACGCCATACTTTTCCCTACTCTGAACCACTTTGCTAGCCTACCCTTGCTCTCCCCTGTTGCTCTCCCTCTCTTCCAAGGCACATTCTACACCTTAAAAGAAAAAGAAAAAAAACACCCAAATTTAAAAACCCATAGATTAAAAGCCGTTTAAAAACGTTTAAAGCATTGTAAACAGTTGGGGCAGTAACACCAATAGCAAGAGCCCCCAACAGGACCCCCTAGACACAGCCACAATAAAAACACATAATGAGGATTTTATTTCTGTTTCGTTACTAAACGCAACAGAATTGTTTCTGAGGTTTTCTGCCCATCACTGAAAGACTGCGATAGTTCTTTCTCTTGTGTGGGTTTTTGCAATGAGAGGGAGAGTGTGTGTGTGTATATTGGTGTGTGGTTGTTTAATTTGGGCTTACCTGTGCTCCAGAAAAGTAATTAAGGCTAGTGTAATGACAATATTGTGTTCATTTCTGCCTCTCGCCTTCCTGAGGGTGTTTGTAACGCTGCTGGATATTAGCACCGAAATGCTCTGATCAGCCTTGGTACGGTTGCTTTTGCAACTCGCTTTGACATTCAGTTTTGATTTTGTAGCCTGCAGAGATATTACAGTTTTATGCGTACAAATGATAGGAAGGAAATGCCAGCAACGTATTGTATGACTTTTCTTGCACCTCTGGGCAAAAATAATATTACAGTGTTAAAAAGAGAGAGAGGCAGAGAAAGAAGCCCACTCCACTTTCTGACACCTCTTGTCTCACACACATTTGAACCACTGTCCTCGGGAGTGAAGGATCTAATTAACACACAAGCCCCCGAGTTCCTGTGACAGCCCTGCTTTCATTGCGACTTGTGAAGAATCAAGAGTTCTACCCCAGTACCTAGTCTTGAAATTCAAGGGTGACTTTTTAATGAATAACCTAGGTACAGCATTTGCCCTCCCTGTGGAAATACTCAAATAACCCTTTTCAAAAACAAAAAAACGGAAACATCATTGTATTACACGTCTGGAAAAACCCTATATTTAAATACTAGCCTAGAGGGAGTGCCACCTATGGTACAGTGTCCCTTGAATTATTTTTGGGGAGCAGATGCATGAGGTTTGGAAGAATTTAAGAAATATTACTTTCCTAGCTGGGGTCCAAAGAAGCTATTATATTATATTCCCTCAGAGTACTGCACACGTTTATTCAAAGGTACTTTAAACAAAATGTGAAGAGCAGTGCTCTTCAGCATAATATGCAACTTGTACATCACACTACTGATTTAAAATCTATGTTGTTTTCTAATAATAGGTTGGTGGTGATGTGGGAAATTTTTTGTATTGCAGTAATTAAAAATAAGAACCTGGATGGGCTAGTGTGTTGGGATGTTTGTGTGTTTTATTTTGACCCCAGCTCTCCCAATGGGTTATTTACTTGAGTGATATCTACGAGTGCTGTTTGTTTTCTTTGTGGTATTCTATTTCAATCTATTATGAAATTCAGATATAACTCTTAATACCACTACACTGAATTTTTAAGTCGTGTTCTCTGACGTCTGATGCCATACATGAGATAAAGTTATAAAGTATAAATTTCCTAAGGACTGCTTTATGTTAATTTTGGGAAGTGCAATAATATTGCAACTGAAGGAGTCATACAAAGTAGTTTTCTGGACTTACACTTCTGTGTTGAAGAGAATGATTGCAGGTGATGTCTGAATGTAAGATTATGGAGGGTAGTGATTGATGGATATCAATCAGGGTTTTTAAAAATAAAATAAAACTGATTATTTACTAATACAGCCAGCCCTGCATTTGAAAGTACGTGTGTGTGTTGCGTAAATAAATAGATGGAGGTAAATAATGTGTGGGGGTCAGATTGAATATTGACAATCCCAAACAAAATTTATGAGTGTCATTATTTTCTGGTATATGTTGCCACTTGCTGGAAGCTAAACTGGTGTCTCCCAGCAACCTCAGTAACTAACAGCATTCACTGAAGATATCTGTGCTGATACTGACCAAACCTGTACAGTGGTGCCTTGCAAGACGAAACTAATCCGTTCCGCGAGTCTCTTCGTCTTGTGGTTTTTTGTCTTGCGAAGCACGGCTATTAGCGGCTTAGCGGCTATTAACGGCTTAGCGGCTTTAAGAAAAAGGAAACAAACTCGCAAGACGAAACGTCTTGCGAAGCAAGCCCATAGGGAAATTCGTCTTGCGGAACGACTCAAAAAACGGAAAACACTTTCGTCTTGCGCGTTTTTCGTCTTGCGAGGCATTCGTCTTGCGAGGTACCACTGTAACTTTATAATCTTGATTTGCAGCTAAATCTGTTTCTCAAATGATGGTAGCAAAGTATTTCTATCAATAATAATAATAATAATACCTTGTGCACCTGGGCAGCTTACAGTATGTATAAAAACATAATAAAACGTCCAACATTAAAAACTTCCCGATACAGGGCTGCCTTCAGATGTCTTCTAAAAGTTGCGCAGTTCTTTATCTCCTTGACATCTGATGGCAGGGTGTTCCACAGGGAGGGTGCCACTGCCGAGAAGGTCCTCTTCCTGGTTTCCAATTAAAAATATAATTAAAAAGCATGATATTGAGGAAGACTAGAAGGCTCAAAGACACGTTTTTTGAGCACCACACACACAGAGAGAGAGAGAGAGAGAGAGAAAGAGAGAGAGGAAAATTAACTTCCATACCCTCAGCCACTCTTCAGGACAGTGTAGTTAGCACTATTGTTTGTTCTTGAATATTATAATGTTTGTTCCTCCTTTTGCTGGGCACGAATTCATTTCAGAAGCAAATGAATTGAAGAAGAAATGTCTTCCCGTGACCACTTCATAGAGTCCTGTAATTTGACATTCATTTGTTTGTTTCCAACCTCATCTGGCTCTCTTCCTCCCTCCCACTTTTTCCCCCTTTCCATTGAGGACCAAGATGAACTGGTCGCTGCATCATTGGGCCCATTACACTTCCTAACAATTCCATTTACACCTTATTGTTTGTCTTATTGCTGGAAAATTCAGGTGATTCATCATGCCTGAGGAAGCACCTGATCCCATTTCCCTCGATATCGCAATTGCTATGTGACAGGAATACAGTTAAGCGTCGGCTTCGAACCACCTAACCGTTCCAAGGTGATAACTCTTTTGGGGCTTTTAGCCTCTCAAGTATTGATGAGTTTCATTTTTCGTAATGCTGTGTATTCTTGCTTTCTTTCAACAGCCCTCTGAGCGAGGAAAAGGGTCTGGAGTTAATAAAGCAAGTTGCTGCCCAGCTGAAGCTGCAGATGACGGCCTTTGCTGATATCAAGTATGTGCACAAAGTCCAGCCCTTCTATTAATCTCATCTTAATTCCTAGATTGCTTCAACACTAACGCCCATCCTCTGCCACAATAATGCAATGGTTCTGAATTGTTTTAAGGTACAGTGGTGCCTCGCAAGACGAAAAGAATCCGTTCTGTGATTCTCTTCGTCTAGCGGTTTTTTCGTCTTGCGAAGCAAGCCCATTGAAGGATTAGCGGATTAGCGCTATTAGCGCTTTTAGCGACTTTTAGCGGCTTATCGCGGCTTATCTGCTGATCGGATCAGCTGATAAGCGGCTTAGCGGCTTAGAAAAAGGGCGGAGGAGGGGAAAAAACCAGCAGAAACTCGCAAGACATTGTTGTCTTGCGAAGCAAGCCCATAGGAAATTCGTTTTGCGAAGCACCTCCAAAACGGAAAACTCTTTCGTCTAGCGAGTTTTCCGTCTTGCGAGGCATTCGTCTTGCGGGGCACCACTGTACATTGCTGATACATGCTTTACTCCCCTTTTCGTAATAGAGGGGGGAGACCCAATAAATTGGTTGGCAGTAGGCTCAGGTTATAGAAAACAGGGTGCCTCCTCATACAATGCCTAATTAACCCTTAGAATTTACTGCCATTATCTATGGTTGTCTTTTTTAAAAAAAGGTTAAGACGAATTCACAGAGGATAGGTCTATCAACAGCTATTAGTCATGAGAATTACAATAAAGTTTTCATTTTAAAGTTGAGCCTGAATTGTCTCTCAAGGACCACCCTCTTCCAGCCCTATGGCTCTGATTGTAGAGAGACTGCTAAATATAAATTAAGTAGATAAATAAATAAAGCGAAGCAAAATGTCACTTAGAAGAAGGACCTGAAATATTTTCCTTGTAGCATGAATTTATTTTACTCTGGATTGTTTTTATGCAACATTTTAATGCGTTGTAAACTGCTTTGAGATTTCTTGGTTCTTTTATGTCAAGTAAATGGACAAGTACAGGTGATTCACCTGCACTCTAAACCGGGCATCCCCAACCTTTGGCCCTCCAGCTGTTTTGGGACTACAATTCCCATCATCCCTGACCACTGGTCCTGTTAGCTAGGCATGATGGGAGTTGCAGTCCCAAATCAGCTGGAGGGCCAAGTTTGGCCATCACTGCCGTAGGAGCTAAGAACATGCTTCAAGCATGTTCCCTCCCCACACATCATTGGAAGTCATGTCATCTGTGTTTGTGTGTGTGTAGAAGTGCAATAGAGTGTCAGTACTGGAACTGAGGCTGTGCCCAAGCAGATTTTTCTGTGTGCAGGATTGGCACACTAGCTTCTGTATTTTCTGTTTTATCCCTCATAGATCTTCATTTCTAGTCTGCCACTGGACAAACTTGTTAGTTTTGTCTCTCCTCTCAATCGCTGCCATGCTACCTTTCCCCATTCTGTGCGCCTGCCATGCAGAAAATGTCCACAAGTGCGCCTTTATTCCCCACTCCAGTGTCTAGAACAAAAGTTTCCAGTTTTTAAAAAAATGGATCATTCTATAGAAACCCAGCAGTATTGCAGGCAGTACTGGGTCGGAAGGGGATGTTTCGCTTTCCTAAATAGCATTTATTTTTGAGGGAGGGGAGATTAGGCACAAAAATTGAACGTACTGTATTTTTTAAAAATAAAACAAAACACTTAGTGGTTGGGGGGAGTGATGGGGCAAATATATAAGAAGAACAGCTGTTGAAAATAAAAATTGCATCCCTGAACAAATGCTATGCCTATGCCAGAAGAAGCAGGTCACTTGCAGGTTTGGCTTCAGCCATTGTGGGTGAGGCTAGCTAGGCAAGGGACAAAAAGGAAGAAGTCTGTTTCTTTCAGTTTTGCATGAGAACAAGAGGGAAGGGGGGGTGAGTTTAAGAGACAGCTTGGAGGGGGGGGAGGGAGATTGTTATGTTTTTAAAAGTTTTAATAAATAAATAGATCAATAAATAAACAAAGGCCAGCCGCCATCTCTGCCAGCAGCATCTGTCCACAGTGGCCTCTTTCTTTCCTCTTCTTTGTTACAGCTGATGAAAACAATTGTACAGCCTTGTGCATGACCTCCATATTAAATACAGTTTTATAAAGCTGATGTATGTGCTGCCATTACAGCCTCCGGGGTGTGCAAAGTGGTGTGTGTGTGTGTGTGTGTATAGTTTGCAAACAGCACTACTTTTGCAAGAGCGAGGCAGCGATGGTGGGAATCAGATTTGTAACCCCAAGGCAGTGAGGGATTGTTTCATTTGGATTTTTCAACAGTATGCACAGGGTCTGTGCTGGGTCTGTTGCGTTCTAAGCTAGTTCTGCCTCCCCCCCCCAAGGCCCCGTTTTGGGGGTTTCTGCTGCGGTAACTCATGCCCACCATTTGAGTACAGTGGTACCTCGGGTTACATATGCTTCAGGTTACATACACTTGAGGTTACAGACTCTGCTAAACCAGAAATAGTACCTCGGGTTAAGAACTTTGCTTCAGGAGGAGAACAGAAATCGGGCTCTGGCGGCGCGGCGGCAGCAGGAGGCCCCATAGCTAAAGTGGTGCTTCAGGTTAAGAACAGTTTCAGGTTAAGAACGGACCTCCGGAACGAATTAAGTACTTAACCCGAGGTACCACTGTAGGTGCATTACTATACTTCTCAGTGGCAGAGCTTCCCTGCCGGAGGAGACTGGTGGAATAATAATAAATAATAATAATTTATTATTTGTACCCCGCTGATCTGGCTGGGTTTCCCCAGCCACTCTGGGTGGCTTCCAACAAAGATTAAAAATACATAAAAATGTCACACATTAAAAACTTCCCTGAACAGATGTCTTCTAAATGTTAGGTAGTTGTTTATCTCTTTGACATCTGATGGGAGGGCGTTCCACAGGGCGGGCGCCACTACCAAGAAGGCCCTCTGCCTGGTTCCCTGTAGCTTTGCTTCTCGGAGTGAGAATCAGGCAGGGCAGGTTAAAGGGACATCTCTGATGCATCCAAACCTCCTCCTACACTAGGGATTCAGAATTCGGATTGCTCTTGTTACTTATAGTAAGTATGTTTAAGGTTGCAATCTATATAGTCTCGGGTGCAGTGCCAATAGCATGCTACCCGTGATTACACTTAAGTTATCCGAACGGTTTCTGTAGCACATGTGGCATTCGACATGCGGAGTACAGAATTGCAAAGACAAGATGATGAAAACAAGGGTTTGGCATTTCAGCTTGCAGGCATTTCAGCTTGTTGTTCTGGCTGCCTTCTTGATCTTTTATGAAAGTACTAGTTATGGTTAATCTGTTTTGTTAATGGTTATGTAGCTGTGAAACAAATTCCATTATTTTGTATTACATCATTAGGGATCATTAAAAGAATATTAAAGCGCCAGAATAATTATGCAAGCAGACACAAAATGATAAGTTTGATTTTATAATCCAATTACGAGTGTCTGTGGCCTCTGGTGATTGATTGCTGGACCAATATCGTAGGAGATGAAAGTGGGTGGCAACATCAATAGGCATTCTGTTAGTCCGTGTGTCGTTGTTTCTACCACAAATGTGTTTTGCAACAATGGGTGTGTTCACATTCTCGTTTACTGCGTTTCCAGTGCTGGGTTTTTAATCCTTGTTTACATGGCATTATCCTAACCATATAGGTATCCTAAACTTTTGACACAAAATACTAGCGCTTGATGTTTCTTAAACCAGCTTCGCAACAATTGGAGCCATTCCCAATTAATTTCTAGCCAAGTTGTGCACCCCTTGGCACAGGGCGAAGACGCACTTCCCCCAACAGCGCCCCTGGTGCAAACACACAAGCAGAAATGAAGGAAGCTGTGCTGGTGTGAACAGATAGGTGGGAAAGAGCTGTGAAATGTAATGATGAAAAAAGCAACTTCACTGTGTTTTAAGCGGGTAATGTGAACACACACCAATGTCTTTCCTCTGAGTGTTTCTCCTCTCTTAATTATCATATAATGAGCTTCTATATAGCAAACCAACCTGAAGTAAATCTAGGTACAATCTGTTTCCTTTTTCAAAAAATAATAATAATCTATTTTGCGTATTTGTAGTTTGCTAGACCTTACTTACCATGGGTTTATTTTAACTGGGAATTCTATTCTGTATCCTGAAGCATAATGGTAGAGTAAATTGAAATATATGAGACAAACCAATAATAATAATAATAATAATATAATAATAATAATAACAACAACAACCCAAGGCATAGGAGTTCAGCGAATGTTCGAGTAAAGCCTGTATCTACAACTTGAAAACAGGGCTTACCAGCAGTATTGGTCAAAGATGCTTTGCTACCCAAGACGAAGGGCAAGAAGGCACCTCTCCCCACTTCCAAATATAGGCGCTGATGAGACTGGCAGCTGAATCTTCCTTAAATACTGGCAAAGAGACAGTATCTTTCAGTGCACCTGAGGGCAGCAAGGTAGCTTTGGGGATGAAAGGCTGCATGGCACACCCAGCTCTGTCCACTTTCTGCCTGTCTCATCATCTGGTCTGGGAAGGAATCCTAGGGAAGCCTAAGGCAGCGCATTTGGGGTGTCAGTTATTTCATTTATTTTTGCATTTTTACTGCTAGAGATGCTTGTGGGAGTTTTTGCCTCAGGTGCCAAAATAAGTCTGCCATTCAGGGGGGTGGCATTGGCTGTTCTGTCTGAGGCAACAAAATGTCTTCATCTGGTCCTTTTTCACGTAACTTTTCGGAAATCTTTAGTTTTTCAGCATTGATGAGGTTCATTTTGAAATGCTAATGTAAATCCAAGCATATTTTAGTGTCATGTGAAGTCCCCTTAGCTCAATTCAGAAGTGAGCCAACAGTCATAGGCAGTCATAGAATCTGAGAATCCTAGAAGGGGCCACAAAGGTCATCTAGTCCCACCCCCTGCAATGCAGGAATCTTTTTGCCCCACATGGGATTCAAACCTATGACCCTGAGATTAAGAGTATCATGCTTTACTGATTGAGCTATCCCAGCATATTTTTGGAGAATGGTTTGGTTTTTCCAAATTGACTTGTAGTGATTGTTGTACAGCACTTGTGCAGAAACATATTTTACTTCCTCAAGTGCAGAATTTCTGAGAGAAGTCACATCAGCACCTAGGAACAAGTCAAATTTAAAACCAGTGATAGCAAAGTGTATTTTCCTGTCTGAAAAACCAGGTTATAGCCCTCCTCTTCTGCATCTCCTGAGTCCTGTCCCACAGAACTCACCTGTTATGAAGAGGACTAAATCAAGTCACATATAATCATACCCTAAGAAGTGCTAACTTGGATTTCCCATTTAAATCACAGGAGGTTTCATTTAAGTAGATGCATTTAGGAAATGGGTGAGAAGCCATATCAAAATGATCCATTTGGTCCAGGGTTTCCCAAACTTGGGTCTCCAGCTGCTTTTGGACTACAATTCTCACCATCCCTGACCACTGGTCGTGCTAGCTAGGGATGATGGGAGTTGTAGTCCAAAAACAGCTGGAGACCCAAGTTTGGGAACTCTGATTTAGTCTTAGTGACTAACATGGCAAAGGAGCTTACACTTCAGTTCCTTTCCCATTCCTGATCGTATGTGAAAGAGCTGTATGTACCTGAATTGGCATGTCAGCTGTAGTTTTGCTAAATTGAAGGCTAAAGCCTTTGGTGGTGGTTTTTCTTTGTTTCCTCCTGTTATATTGATACCACCTGAAAAACCCAATCAGCCATTTAATCAAACCTACTCATCCAGAACCTAAACACTGCTGTGAAACTTGGTGTTTCCACTTCATCATGCTGATAGGTTATGACACAAGGCATGCGTTGGTTGTAAAGGTGAACATCTAAGGAAATTATGAGTAGCTTCGATTCAGAACGGTGTGAAATAGGTATATTTAACTCAGCATGCAAATTCGCTTGGTAATCCTAGTTGAATCTAAGCCAAATCTTGCACAATTTGGGTATGCTGCAGTTACTTTCTAATGTGCAGCTATTTGGTGTTTGTGTTCAGCCCAGACTGATGCCGTGTCTTTCAGAATAAGGCTGTCTCCTCTCTCCAGGTACATGCAGTACCTGGCTAATTGTAGGCTAATTTTTTGGGGGGGGAGCACAGCTCTCATTTTTTCAGACCAGAAGTTATGGCATCATCTGCCAAATCTGCAGACCAGTTGGTGGACTCTCTTTGCTCTGGCAAATCAATGAATTGATAATGAGGTTTTTATTATTGCCGCAGATGGTAATACAGGAAGTAAGAGAATTTGAGAGCCTGAATATTTTCCTTTTCCTTGGTGGTGCATCTACTCTATGCTAGCAATTTAGTTGGTAACACTTCTCTGCAATATTGTTTGCATTTCTAGTTTGAAGCTAAAAGTTGCATCTGAGCTGACTTAAGAATCTTTTATCAATGAGTCTTACAAGTCAAACCTGTACGGTCAGGGATAAGCAGCCCTGCTTCCTGCCAGGTAACCATGCATAGCACAGGATTGTATTCATGCCACATGGTTAATTGGGAGGCAAGCCCAGGTCTCCTGAGTCAAAAGCATCTTTCTGCATTTTTGGACTGTTCTTGGGGCACAGCTGTGAGGGCTGCCATTATTAATTCCTGCACTTCAAAATTTGACACTGCGCCACTGCCTAGCTATGATAGGTTACAGAAAAAAACTTCAGAGTGAGCAAAAGTTGAGATTATGTAATTTATAAACTTTTACGGAACTGCCACCAGCTTCTTATTAAAACAGTAAAGAACCCAAACCTGTAATATAAAAGTACGTTTTAGTAGCGTGTCCAGTGGTTGTTTTATGAACACAGGGAAGACAAAATCCAATTGGAAAAACAAAAACAGAACCCAGAAATATTTCAGAAAGAAGGAAAATAAAGGGCAAAGGTAAGATTTACAGGTACTTAAAAATAAATAGCATTTTAGCCAGTCTTAATTGCAAGGAATTACTTATTTGATATACCAAGGTTCAAGTGAAGTTTGCATAGTTTCTGAGCTGTAAATCTACGTCACTTCTTGAAGCCAGCCTTTTCCATACCATTCCTGCCTTTCCCATATATCCAAAATAAATTCATCAAGAACCAAATGTCTGTGTTCTCCAACTTCCTTATCCCTCATCTTCTAAACGATGACTTTTTTTCTAAAAAAGTAACTGACTTTCCAAAACATGTGAGTAGAAAAATAGATTTCCTCAGGAGCTAAAATCCAATTACTATGTAGATCTTAAAACTTAATTTCATATACAGAATTAGAATTCTAACAGAACTAACAGGATATCTTGGTTAGCCCTTCAAAGGAAGGTTGAACCAGTGAAGGGTAATTATCCTGCAGGAGAATTTCATTTACATCTGACAAACATATATCAAAGTCCCCAAACAAGTGATATCTCAGATATAAGGAAGATTGGTAATTAATTCAGACTTACTGTCCTGAGGGCCTGTCACTGAATGAAGCAAGGTTAGAAGATGGCTGCTGTTTAGCATCTAACAGATTAGACTTCTCTAATTTCTACACTTGTAGCTGGAATTTCTCCATGAAAAGATCTAATAAATCTACTGTGTCATGATAGCCACCTCATGTTTCACACTGGGGAGTTGCCACACCCCTTTATAATGTTGACTGCGAACCTTTTCCAGCACTGCTTGAAGGTGAAACAACCAGAACTAGTGAGGTCACACTATATATTTGTACAATGGCATTATAAAATTGGCAGCTTTATGTTCAATCCCTTTCCCCAATGATCCCTAACATGGAAATCGCCCACTTGCTGCTGCAGCATCTTCTTCAAGCTATCCTATATCAAGTCAAGATTTAATTTCTAGTCAGTCATTGCCAGTTCAGACCTCATGAGCCTTTGTGTAGAATTAAGCCCCCACCCCCCAGTATGCATGACTTAAAGCAGGAGATCCCCCATCTATATGTGCAACATGGTACCTTGTGATAGTTCAAGATTTGTCTGAGGTCCACTTTCTTCCTCATTTCATTTAGAGGACCTGAGCAGGCTTTCAAGTTTAACCTGGGAGTAAGAATGGGAGCGGAGGGACGCGGGTGGCGCTGTGGGTTAAACCACAGAGCCTAGGACTTGCCGATCAGAAGGTCGGCGGTTCGAATCCCTGCGACGGGGTGAGCGCCCATTGCTCGGTCCCTGCTCCTGCCAACCTAGCAGTTTGAAAGCACATCAAAGTACAAGTAGATAAATAGGTACCGCTCCGGCGGGAAGGTAAACGGCATTTCCATGTGCTGCTCTGGTTCGCCAGAAGCAGCTTAGTTGCGCTGGCCACATGACCTGGAAGCTGTATGCTGGCTCCCTCAGCCAATAAAGCAAGATGAGTGCCGCAACCCCAGAGTCGGCCACGACTGGACCTAATGGTCAGGGGTCCCTTTACCTTTACTTTTAAGAATGGGAGCAGGTATTAGTGGAAGAATTCGACCTCACTGAAAGACACGTTCCACAGGGCACAATTTTAAACCCCAGGCATTATTTTTGGGCTCTGTATTGATGTTATCTATTTCCATATGTGCTCATTCAAAATTATTTATGGAAACCTCCACAAGGCAAAGTCAAGCCTGTATGTGTGATGAGGAATTTCTTCTTCTTCCACCTAGATTTCCACTCACTTCTTGTAATAGTTCCTTCCAAACACTTGGTGGGGGGAATTTATATGGCAATAGGCTCTTCTCCTTTTCTCACCCTCTGCTCCCTGCTATTCTTCTAGCATCTAGAATGCTAGAATCTAGTAGTGTCCTAGCTGCAAGCAGCCCTGGAGAACATGCTTCTTCAGGATTTCCTGCACCTTGTTACCATGGCACTGTGGGCACTGGAAAGATTGGGGGGGGGGACGAATGAGGGAAGGGGTGAGGAACAGAGGAAGAACTTGCTGCCACCCCTGACCTGTCATCATGTTAATTTGGAAGAAGGGAATGGGGTAATGAAGGGAACCACAGTTCAAGAAGGACACTGACAAACGAATGTGTCCAGAGGAGGGCAACCAAAATGGTCAAAGGCCTGGAAACGATGCCTTATGAGGAACGGCTAAGGGAGCTGGGCATGTTTAGCCTGGAGAAGAGGAGTTTAAGGGGTGATATGATAGCCATGTTCAAATATATAAAAGGATGTCATATAGAGGAGGGAGAAAGGTTGTTTTCTGCTGCTCCAGAGATGCGGACACAGAGCAATGGATCCAAACTACAAGAAAGAAGATTCCACCTAAACATTAGGAAGAACTTCCTGACAGTAAGAGCTGTTTGACAGTGGAATTTGCTGCCAAGGAGTGTGGTGGAGTCTCCTACTTTGGAGGTCTTTAAGCAGAGGCTTGACAATCATATGTCAGGAGGCCTCTGATGGTGTTTCCTGCTTGGCAGGGGGTTGGACTCGATGGCCCTTGTGGTCTCTTCCAACTCTATGATTCTATGGAAGGAACATTGTGTGTTGGTGACCTGGATACAAGCCAATTAAAGTGCAAGTCCAAATTAGGGTCTGTCTGGGTACTCATCCCATTTTCTGAATTTCGTAAAATAAATTATTATGATAGCCACAATCTCATCTAAATGATCTAGTTTTGACTCCTTTGTTATCTGCTAACTGTGTGCTCCTTGACACCCACCATATTCTAAACTACCATCTGCTCTTGCGATTCATTTTAAGTTAAAAATATAAGGTTATCCTTCCGTCAGTCATTGCATCCTTATTTCCCTTTCCTGTGTGCTCTGTTCTGTATACAGGATCTCCCTTCCACAAACCTTCCTCTCCTGCCACCTCCCAGCTGTGCTTGTTTGGGGAGTGTGAGCCAGCAGCCCCCTTTTGCCATGCAGAAAGCATCAAGCGGATCATGCCCAATGTTGGCACAGAAGTATTGGTGCTGCCGAAATGTGGCCGGTGGATAGCTCTCAAAGTAAAAATGCAACATCGCACTCATTCAACAGCATCGCACCCGAAAGCCAAAACACATCATAGACCAAATTATTTTGGTGCGTTTTCCTAAATGTATACCACTTAAATTGTTCAAGCTCCATCGCTTAGTGTTCCAGAAATAAATAATTATCAAAGTGCATTGTTTTGTCCCGTGTTTCTTAGGGACCTAATCCTCAGGACCGACAGGAGACTGGCCTTAGCCAGAAGTACATTGATTTGATCACTGTACCTCAGTGCTTTAGCACATTGTGAATAGTGTGACCAGCTGCAAAGGAGGACAAGACGCCAGTATCTAACAGTTATGTAGAACAAGGGTATGTTTCAGGGAAGAGGAAATGCTTTCTATACAACTCCGAAAGGCACAGGAACCCTGTCCTCCTGTACATATAGTTTCGAACTTCTTAGGCATGCTTTCAGAGCCACAAAACTGTTTCCTTCTGCCGTCAGCTCCATGCTTTGTTGCTTCCTATGCCACCAGCAGCACTTGCTTCTCAAATACTTTTCCACTAGGGGGTATGGCAGACTGTAACTTCACTTCCCTGTGATCTTCCTTTTATGTTTCCCTAATAAGTACCGTACCTACGAGGGAAAGAAGTGTGGTCATATGAAGTTCAGTCCACAATCTATAAGAATTTAAATGGCCTCATTTATAAAAGTAATTGTAGCCTGCAACTGAAAGTGATGCAGGAACTGCTGTATTGATAATGTTGCACCTCTCTCTTTCTGGCTTTCAGTTTGAAAATTCATTGATGTGAAATCATATGCTTGGAATTAGAGCAATAATAATAATTCTGAAGATAAAAAATTGTTCCTCGTGTGTGGCAAGGGTAAAAAATGGGGAGAGGAACATAATATCATTAACATGGAATCAAGTCATCCTTCACAAATTGGCTGGAACCCACCATAAATGATGATAACCGTCTGCGACGTTGTTCAGAGGCTGATGGTTTTTGTTTAAATCCAGTACATAGCTGATATGAAAGTAGCACTACTGAATTTAAAAAACCCCAAAACAAACCAGCAGAAATTCCACCGACTTAGGGGGTAATTAGTCTGTACATTTCAAGTAATTTGTTTGATCAAGCAAACACTGTTTTGAATAGGATTAGGGCTGCTGTCTTACTATCCTCAATCTGTGCAATCACCTTTATATACAATTGCGTTGTTAAATGGATGTAAATCCAGGATAACCAAAATGCTTTATTGAAAATGTGCATGAATGCAACTGACGGTGTGATCTAATTCTCAATTCTATGATTAAGATCCTTTTCTAGTCACCGAAGATTCGCAGCAGTGCCATGCTTCTCAGGCGTTTTGATTCATTTGGCCAGCTGGGCTCTGGTGTTTTTATGTTTATGACCTCTTTTTCATCTTGCACAGTTTGTTGAATTTGTGTGTGATGTAATCTGCCCCAAAGGAGGCAATGTTCTTTACTCACCAGCCAGATCATGGGTGATATGTGAGAACAGTTTGTTTGCAATGAAATGCATCAGGTCATAAACACCATTACGCCCTTCAGTGGGAATTAGTATTTAAGAGTGGTGTCAAAACAATTGTGGTTAATATTAGCCAAGCTTCAAGGAGGTGTGGTGAACTGAATGAAAGAGCAATATCTCATATGTCACTACTGCTGGCATCAAAATCTTTCTCAGTAAGTCTTGGGAGGGGGAAGGTTCTTCTGCATCTTAATTTACTGGTTTTTTCTTTTTTTCCTGCTGGCTACACCTTCTTATATGCGTCAATCAAATGCTGCTAGTCCCACAAATAGCATAAAGTAAAGCAGAGACATCACCTTGCCAACAAAGGTCCGTATGGTTAAAGCTATGGTTTTCCCAGTGGTGATGTATGGAAGTGAGAGCTGGACCATAAAGAAGGCTGATCGCCGAAGAATTGATGCTTTTGAATTATGGTGCTGGGGGAGACTCTTGAGAGTCCCATGGACTGCAAGAAGATCAGACCTATCTATTCTTAAGGAAATCAGCCATGAGTGCTCACTGGAAGGACAGATCCTGAAGCTGAGGCTCCAATATGTTGGCCACCTTATGAGAAGTGAAGACTCCCTGGAAAAGACCCTGATGTTGGGAAAGATGGAGGGCACAAGGAGAAGGGGATGACAGAGGACGAGATGGTTGGACAGTGTTCTCGAAGCGACCAGCATGAGTTTGACCAAACTGCCGAAGGCAGTGGAAGACAGGAGTGCCTGGCATGCTCTGGTCCATGGGGTCGCGAAGAGTCGGACCATAGCTGTCAGGTGTCCCTTATTCCAGCGCCATGTCCCACTGCTGGCCCTTATTGATGGATGTCCCTTAAATGTCCCTTAAATGATGTCCCTTAAATTTCAAAGGAAACAGCTCCTCTCCCTGCTGGCCAGGGAGGAGGGAGGCTCCAACTGTGTTGCTTGGCTGTGTTGCTCACCCAATAAGAAGTCTAACAACGACTGGGGGGTGGAGCTTGCATGCCTTGGGTGTGGCTAGTTAATGCAAGCTGAGGGGTTTTTTGAATGCTGGACGCCATTTTGTTGCACGTGCTGCTGCAAACTTTGCAGTGCAAAGCCAGGCCGGGGAGCCATCGTAAGTTGAGGCTGCATAGGCCTTGTAGTGCATGTGGTTCAGATTCTAGTCAGTTTAACTTCTGGTTACAAAGTTGGTTGGACAGTGTTCTCGAAGCTACCAGCATGAGTTTGATCAGACTGCAGGAGGACAGGAAGACTGGAGTGCCTGGAACAGGTGAGGCTGCAGGTCCCTTATTTTGGCTGCTGGTCCCTTATTTTCAAATCTGTAAGTTGACAGCTATGAGTCAGACACGACTAAACGACTAAACAACAACAACAAAATAGTGTGCTGATCTTGACTGTGGGAAATGTAGGCTGAATAACTCTGCTATTGAGTTCCCCAAATGGACATATCGCTGTATTTGCTTGACTTTACTCAGAGGTTGGTTGTGTGGCTCAAATTGCCACTCTGAGCTCCTTGGCTGAAATGTGGGATGTAAACGTAACAAATAAATCTTGCCGCTTGGCATGTATTTACCAATACCACCAACAGTAGGCAAGGCCCTGTACAGAATACCAAAGTGGCAGAATCCCTCCCAAAGTCAATGCGATCAATATTCGTTGTTGTTATCATTTATTACTTTTTATTTTGTGGTATTATATTTCTCTTGCACATAATGAAAAGTCCAATTTTCCCTAGTGCACACACATTCTTATTGAAATGTTTATTCAATAAGAGTTTGGGGCTCTATTAGCTGCTTTAAAAAACAACAACAAACAAACAGGGGGGAAATGGTTTTTATGAGCTGCTACTTTTCTACTCAGTCAGTTTCCAACATATCCAATACAGAATAAAAGTATGGATAGGTTATGATAATGAAAACTGATGGGCAGAATTCATGTGAAGGAGGTCTGCACATAATGGGACAGGTATAGATTTCACTGCTGATATGGTCTCCATTGAAAAAAACTTTGCATTTATACAAATTGCTATGGGATCTATTCCCATAAGAATGTAAGAACAGTCTTGCTAGATCAGACCAAATATCTACCTTTTACGCCATTTTGTTTCCGGGAGTCCTTTCTCCACCTCATTCTAGGAAGATATATTTAATGACTCCAAATGAACATATTTTTTTCAGGAAGCAAGGTTTGCTTCCCTTTGTATGTGTGTTAGTGGTAGCAGAGTCCAGGATAGCACCGCAAATGAATGACCTATTCATTTGTATATTTCTATTTCTTTGATTGGAGCTGAGGCTCCAATACTTTGGCCACCTCATGAGAAGAGAAGACTCCCTGGAAAAGACCCTGATGTTGGGAAAGATGGAGGGCACAAGGAGAAGGGGACGACAGAGGTCGAGATGGTTGGACAGTGTTCTCGAAGCTACAAACATGAGTCTGACCAAACTGCGGGAGGCAGTGGAAGACTGCCAGAGCCTGGCGTGCTCTGGTCCATGGGGTCACGAATAGTCAGACACGACCAAACGACTAAACAACAATTTCTTTGATACCTTTACTAGCTATAGTGGCACCAAAGTTATAAGTGTTGATAACATGGTATGAGAAGAAATGGACCAAAAATATTTCCTTTTCCACCACAAACGTTTAACAGTTTCACACAATGTTAGCTACAATTCACACCTACCCTGTAGGTTTTTGTTAAATGAAATACTGCATTTTGCTACATTTCCCCCCCAAACCAGCTTCAATCTGAATTGAGGAAAAGAATAACCTAGCTGTGTTTTAAGCCAGTAATGTGTACATAGCCTCATGTTCTAAAGGAAGTTGTGGAATTCCCAAATTACGTTGTTACCATGTTGCTAAATTTGTCTGGATATAAAAAGATAAAGGTAACCAGCAATTAAAAATATTGAACAAACCTTCTTCTGTGTTCCATCCTCTGGATAATAAAGAAGAAAAGGCAGCTTTTTCTAAAGTGTCAAAATGTTATTAATTGTCCACATGGGACAATTACTACAGTAAGATTTCACCTACAACCATCTTGCTTAAGGAGCTACACCAACAAGTTTCACAATTTAAATCCCCCTTTTCTAGATAAGGAATTGTCTGTCTATATAAGAAACAATCTTGTTATAGAATTCTGACATCCAGTTCTCAAGAATTGGATGGATTTTGAAACTGATGATGATTCAAGGCACAAAGATTCCCCCCCACCCAAATACATTATATCATAAAATACATTATATCTTTGACAGGTGGTGGGCTGGGGAGGACGGGATATAAATAAAATAATTAAATTAAATTAAATTTATTATTATTATTATTAATTCCTATGCCCCACAAATAACCCAGAGATGCGTTTTAAATAAAAGCACACATTATACTCATGTAAAAACACGCTGATGCAGGCCGTCTGCAGGCCGGATTGAGAAGGCAATTAGGCCGCATCTGGCCCACGGGCCTTAGGTTGCCTACCCCTGAGTTAAACTGATGGCTCCACATGAATTTGGTGCACACTAATTCTTTTCATAAAGAACTTCTTGTCATTGGATTATAAGCAATTCAAACATGTCCTTTATAAACATGTCCTTTATATTGAGTGTATGTTTTAACTTAAAGAGTGCTGACTTGATTTTACTATTTGAGGTGTCTTGCTGCTTATTAGATCTATAACATTTCAATAGACAAGTACCTCTTGGTTCTTTTGTTTTCAGTTCTAGAGAATGATAAGAAGACACTGACTAGCTGTGCCTTCCTAACCACTATGTTGATGCAAATGATGCAGAAAAAGTATTAGCTGTAGCTAAAATGTGTAAATGAGGCATAGACCTCTGGCTTGGAGTCATCATAAGTTCCTAATGTGGTCTTTAGTGCCAAACCCTAGTTGAAAAATCAGCTGCTACTTAACATAATGCCAGGTGGTCTGGACAAAGGGACACATGACCTAATTGTGGATTTTGACTCAGGCTTCAGTTCTGAATGCTTATTTGTGAATGATCCTGTAGCTTATTTTGCAGTAATTTAAGATGTTTTTCATTAATGCAATGAATTATATAAGAAGAACATGCACATCACTTGTATCATTACTCCTCTAAAATCAAACTTCAGTGCTCCTGTGCCTATCAGTTTGGAAGTGAAATGGAGCTACCTGAAAGCAAGATATTTCTGCCTACTCTGTAGACTTCCTGTGTGTACAGAACCCCCCCCCCCCAAATTCCAAACAATAACCTAGAAGACATCTGAAGGCAGCCCTGTTTAGGGAAGCTTTTAATGTTTGATGTATCATAGTATTTTAATATTCTTTTGGAAGCCACCCAGAGTGGCTGGGGAAACCCAGCCAGATGGGCGGGGTATAAATAATAAATTATTATTATTATTATTATTATTATTATTATTATTATTATTACGACTTCAGGTACTTATGGAATATTGAAAAGCCACAAAACATCGAGTGAGGGAAAGGAAGGAAGGAAGGAAGGAAGGAAGGAAGGAAGCAGGGAGGGAGGGAAGGAGGGAGGGAGGGAGAGAGGGAAGGAACCAGAGAGGGGGAGAAAGATTTGCATGAGCCCCTAATATTCTGGAAGTGGGCATTAAGATTGGATGGGGGGCATCATAAGATAAAAAAAGAACTTCCCTGTCATGTCATATACATGGATATTACAGAAGGGAAGAAAGTGACAATCACATCCTTTTTAAAAAACAAAATAAAAAATCCACATTCTCCAGACCTTGCCCACCCAAGTAGCAATAAATCTTCAGGTTTGGGAATGATGAATGGATATTGATCATTACTGGAATAATAAAAGCAATACATTGGTACCCATTCATTACTCTTGGTACTTGTTGGTTCAACTTTCATTGTACTTTTTTTACAAAATGTTCGGTTGAGTTTTTCATTCATAACTAAATCAATATGCACCTTACTTTGATATTGAGATTATAAACGTCTAGCTGAGCCTAATAAAACACACTGGAGATGATAAATTATCCTCGAATATATATTGTATGTTATGTTCCTTAGTTACGAACCTCTTGTTTCACATCCTGTTTTGTAGCATGCTGGGGCCAGCTGTGACCTTCAAAGTGCACTCAAATGTCTTCAATATCACCACAGCCGATGTTGCCAAAGCAGCAGGTAAGAATCCTTATTGTCCAATGCACCCTTTTCTCCACCCACCATTGAATTTAGAAAGACAGTCTCAGACAACAAGAAGGGTCCTTATCACTAGAAGATTGACATTTAATGAAACAGACATTTGAAGGGGTGGTAGCCTAAATGGAAAACTTAAGTGTAGCATCTCCAACTCAATTAAAACTGCCTGACACTTCCTTATTTGTAAAAGAACCGAACTGAGCAGAGAATGAGGCCTGGATTTTTATAATGAAAGAGAGCCCACAGTGTTGTGTTTGAAAGAGAGAAAACGTACAGTTCTTAAATGAATATTTGACATCAGCGGGTTCCAGCTAGTGTAGCTGTACAGCACAAAAGAAGTATGACTACAATTAAGCCTTTATTTCTGGACTTCGGAATTGGCTATAAACGTGTTTGTGCTGTCAAGTTAATTTGACAATTCCCATGACCCAGAGATGGTAAGCATTGCAGATCAACAACGAACGTCCTCCTCCAAAAGAGCCATGGCAGTGCACTGCGGATTTGATTATAGTCATTTTGGAGTCTAGCCTTGATTGTAAATTGTTTTGCTGACCTGAAATCGTGCCTAGAATTCCACTCGGAGGCCCAAGGTTTGTTGCTGCCCTAGGTGAATTAAAAGTTTGCTGCTTCCTCACCTTCTCCCTGTACCTTGTCCTGTGCTGACCAGCTTAACAATGTCACATTAAAAGATTAAGAGCTGACCTGGGTATTATTTTCTCATCTCCCCGTTTAATGTTCCTTCCCCAGAATAACCTCTCTCCCCAAGACATTATCAGAGCTGAGACAGGCACCCCCAAGTGGTTACCTGGTTTACTTTGGTGTCTGGGCAAGCTCTGTCCTGTAACTTTGCCCGGGGTAACTCAAATGCGCTTTTAATGAGTAAGAACAAATGATCAAACTGGTTTGAAATTGTCGCTTATATAATCTCATGGGAGCTTCCGATGGCAAAAATACTATGCCATGAAAAGTACCGTGGATTGAATGTATGTACAGTAGATTGAATATCTTGGCGCTCAACTGTTCCACAAGTAACCTAGGAGGTAATACAGTGTGGTATTAAGTTAACCTGTAAAAGGTAAAGGGTAAAGGGACCCCTGACCATTAGGTCCAGTCGTGACCGACTGGGGTTGCGGTGCTCATCTCGCTTCCGGGTCATGTGGCCAGCATGACTAAGCCGCTTCTGGTGAACCAGAGCAGCGCACAGAAACGCTGTTTACCTTCCCGCTGAAGTGGTACCTACTTATCTACTTGCACTGTGTGCTTTCAAACTGCTAGGTTGGCAGGAGCAGGGACAAAGCAACGGGAGATCACCCCGTCGCGGGGATTCGAACCACTGACCTCCTGATCGGCAAGCCCTAGGCTCTGTGGTTTAACCCACAGCGCCACCCGCGTCCCTAAGTTAACCTGTAGATTTGTGCATTTGTAAGCATAGTCTATTGGCACACGGCGGGAGGCAATCCTAGCAGGGTGTGGAGGGCAAAGGCAGTGGCAAGTAGTAGTTGCCGCCTGCCCTATCTCTTTTGCTATGAGCAGCAGTGTCACTGTTGCTGGGATGATATCGCCAACACTCTGACCCCCAGCTGCCAGTGAAGTCAAGGTGTATGATAGTACTCAAGTGCATTAGACAGCTGTGCGTGTACCCTTTATCAACCTCCACTGTATGTGTGTCTGTCTCCTAACAAAAGCTCCATGTACCCTTACCAACTTACAGAACAATGTTGCTTAGGAATATGAAGCACAACACAGTGAAGATGCAGTGCTGTCCATTTCTGTTAATTTCAGTTGCAGAGTTTAAGCATGCACTTAACGTCCTCCAGAAATTAATTGGGTTTGAGTGGGCTTAACTCTGCCTCCACCAGTATGGTTGGGCAGATACTTGGAGCTGCCTTGTTGACAGTAATGTCACCACAGGCTACCCGGGTGAGGCTGAGAAGGGGCAGGGTGGCAGCAAGGTTTGTGCTGTGTGTGTGACCCATGGGAGTGATGGATTGGCTCTGCCAGTGTATCCATGCAACCCTAAGCAAACCTTGGGGGTCTCAAATTTCAGTGGTGCCCTGTGCAATGCTAGAATTTGGCACCCCCTGCGTCTCGACTTCCATTCCACATCGTAGTTCCAGCGCCCTTGTGGCACCCCCAAGGCTCTGCAACCAGTGTGACTGGTCACACTCTCCTAAATCCGCTTCTGCCTAAAGTCATCACCTCCCTACCCCAACCCCATCCAGGTTAGATGTAGCAAAGCCAGTGCCAAGAGGGTGGTCCTAAAACACTTGCCACTATTTGTTGACTGGATTATGGTCCTGGTGGTTTTTTTTTAATAAATGCACTGGGTATCACCAATTAAAGTGCTTTAAAATCGTCCTCTTTGAGGTATTCTGTATATATGCCATTGACTGAGGTGCAGCTACTTCATTTGAATCCAGGACATGTACTTCTTTTGTGCCCCGTGAAGACAAATGCTTGTTTAGTTTTAGTACATTGCTTTGTCTTAGGCAGTGGAATTCCTTCTAGGAACTCAATATCCATTCTAGGGTCGACAATGCTTAAGGGAAGAATAATTTACTTGTTGTTTACGAAATCCCAGTTCACAAAACCTATAGGTTTTTAAAATATAACTTTTATATGCATCTCGGTAATTTACCCTCCGCCTAAAGGACAAGCTTTGTAATCCTGTCGTGTCTCTTTGGAGTTGATTGCACTGAGTGGTAGAGGAGGAGTAGAGGACGGAAGGGCAGCATTTAAGAGTTTCAAGAAATAGTTCATATTGCCAACATATCAAATTTCGTTTCTTTGGATATGAAAGTCATATTGTTATATACTGAGCTTGGATCCTAGAACAATACGCAGGTAGGATCCTAGAAGGCAGCAACCTGATTGGTCTGCAGGAACAGCCCAATCAGGATCCTGGAGGAAGTGAAGCAGCAACCTGATTGGCCTGCAGGAACAACTCCAGGAGGGGAGATGAATCAGCCAATCACACGGGACCCATTGTGTAAATAATGTATATATAGCAAGAGGTTTTGGGGGAAAGCACTCATTCACTGTTTACCATGAGCTGAAATAAAGAGCATGAAATCAACTCTCAACTCTGAGTATATTTCACATATGCATTATAGCAAGTGCAGTCATAAAAACAAAATAACCCACACATTCCATGGACATATATATTAATACTGAATGGCAACCAGTAAGGGGGTGGGGGAATATAGTCATATAGCACCCCTTCCAACTTCACACCCTCACTGCCCCCTGATTACTTTGCTGGGATCTATAGTTCTGTGCCAGAATGTGACTATATAGTCCAGAAGGGACTCTGGTAAAGAACAATTTCCAGCTGTCTCTGCCTTCTCTATGGTGTTGGGAACTGACGCTCCAAGATTTATTTTGGAGCAGGAGCGATGATGTCATCTGTTGAAACACCAGGGAAATTTATAGGTCCTCCTTGCTCTAGCCGGTGAATGAGACAAGAACGAGGCTTCCGTGTTTTGCTCTTTGTGGGACACATTAACACAGAGGAAATCTGAGAATGAGGAAAATAGTCAAACTGCGATACTTGCTCCCCCTGTTTCTGATGGGGTTCTTGTTTCATGCTAGCAACTTATATGGTAAAAACTTCTTTGGAAGATTGTTTGCATTTCTGACTTAATGGCTGCATTAAACATCTCTTCAGTGACTGTCACTTTATCTTAATCAATTGGGCATTATGCTAATATTTGGGTGTGGCTGTGTATCAACACAGCTCATTGTATTTTTGGACCTTGTGGTGTGGACACGCGGAGCTCCTACAGTTCAACATTTGCCACACCACTGCTGCGCCTTTACCTCTCCTGTCGTCCCTGTTTGGCAGAAGGAAGTTTCCTGCCTTGGGACTAGTTCCCCATAAAAATGCATAAACTCCATTTCCTCTCTCCCCTCCAGGTGCGTATTACAGACAATATTGTGGAGAGCTGTAAAAGTAATTTAAAAGCAAACCAAGCAAAGAAGAAATATTTAGTATGCCTTCTGATAATGTTCATGGCATTCCTCTCCCTGCCCCTTTGCTCCTTTTCAGAACTAGAAGACATGCAACTTGGTAGTTATTGTCAAAGTTTCTCCCTATACGAGACAGTCCTGTAGGTCCCACAGATATATTGTAAGTGTAATTATAACTTAAGTAATTGCTCCGCATATAGAAGTTGCTTTTGGGAATCCTATCCTTAAATAGTCTAACTGTCTGCAAATTATCTTTAACCGAAGCTTGTCACCTAGGGATATAAGCTGTTCATAGAAGTTTTCAAGGAAACAAAAAAGCCCATTAAGATTGCCTTGGCATAGTCAATAATTAAAGTGATAATGCATGAAAATGATAAAAACTCAAAGCCTCTACCATGTCCCCCCTCATTCTCTCTCTTCTCTCTCTCCCATCCAGAATTAAAATATTCACTCTATATGGCCTTGAAATGCTCTGTTTTGTTTTTATGACAGAACTTGCCCATTGTGTAATACAATTGGTTTCCAAGCATCCAGCTTGATGCAGTGTAGCTTTTTTTTAAAGGCATAATGGCTAAGTATATTGTTTTGTGCTTGCCTTTCCCAAGTTGTAATAAGTTCAGGGTAGTCTTTATGGCAAATTGGGTTAAACCACAGAGCCTAGGACTTGCCGATCAGAAGGTCGGCGGTTCGAATCCCTGCGACAGGGTGAGCTCCCATTGCTCGGTCTCTGCTCCTGCCAACCTAGCAGTTTGAAAGCACGTCAAAGTGCAAGTAGATAAATAGGTACTGCTCCAGCAGGAAGGTGAACGGTGTTTCCATGTGCTGCTCTGGTTCACCAGAAGCAGCTTAGTCATGCTGGCCACATGACCCGGAAGCTGTACGCCGGCTCCCTCAGCCAATAAAGCGAGATGAGCGCCACAACCCCAGAGTCAGCCACGACTGGACCTAATGGTCAGGGGTCCCTTTACCTTTACCTTGTTTGGAAGGGGGGGGGGAATTGTGGAAATAGCATGGTATCCTTGTAGTAATAATAAAATTCATTTACAAATGTAGAGGTAGAGCAGTCATTACTCAAAGAGTGGGCACATGGACAGGCAGCAAAGGTTCCAGAATTAGAACTAGAGCACTGAGATACCCAAAAGTCTTTTTCGTAATGGCTCAGTCGGTTAGAGCGTGATGCTGATAACACCAAAGTTGCAGATTTGACCCCCGTCTGGTACAGCTGCATATTCCTGCATTACAGGGGGTTGCACTAGATGATCCTCGTGGTCCCTTCCAACTCTACAAGTCTATGATAAATCTTATTTATTTATGCAACTCTACCAGACACTGGGCAAAATGAGCCCTTCAGTCAGCCTACACAATCAAATATTAATGCATCATTCAGCTGAAATTAATTGGAGTTACTTCCAGATAAATTTCCAACAATTGGACGGTAAGTCTGATCTTGACTCTTGCTAAAATGAGCAGCACGGATAATATACATTTGAAATGAAACAGCGGACTTTTCACCGCCTTTTATCTGCAAAAATGCCCTGCGGGCAGCTAAGCTCTGGCAGTTTACACCTGCTAGTTATTTGGAAGTTTGCCTGTTCATATGCACCTTTGAAGAATATGGCCACAACTTTTTGGATGGGTAACAAGAACATTATAAAGCTACAAATGATTGAAAAAATCATTTTAAAGCATGCATAGGCGACATCTGCTAATTCTTTGTGCAATGGTGCCTAATTTGGCCTCGTTCCTTAAGTGGCACCACAGTGCCATTTCCCCATGTTTAGTTTCACTAATAATCATTAGCTAAAGGACTTAGTGCAGTCACACTGCTACTAAAACAGTTGGCACAAGAGTGATGAAGCCAAGTGAGGAACTGAAACCTTAATCCTCATTATAATAATATGATTGGACATGGTACCTGAGAGCTGCTTCCTGGAAAATGCGAGCGGCTGTAACTTGAGCTCTGGTCAGTGGTGGCCAACATATAAAACGCAGGTCACATGTTAAGTTGCTTTGTTTCCTGCAGCCCTGGGCATATTGGATTTATTTCCTCTCTTGCTAAGCTATTAATATTAAAGCCTGCTTTTATATAAATATGTCCAAAGTGGCTTACAGCAGAACACAAAATACTATAAAGCAAATCCATACTATCGAAACACTTAACAGCTACATCTTGATTTTTCTGCTAAGTATCAATCCACCACATCTGCAAAACTGAAACTGGGTCCAAGATTGAGGAAAGGCATGCCGATATTAAAAGTGTTTTTCCTTATCATGGAAAGGATGAAAGAGATGAGTTGATCTCCTTACATTTAAAGAGATGCTTTCTGCTGGTACACAACAGCTGTGCAGGATTGTATCGCTCATATCAAAATCATAGAATTGTGGAAGTGGAAGGGACCACAAGCCTCATCTAGTCCAACCCCTTCCAAAGCAGGATTTTTTTTGCCCAAGATGGGGCTCGAACCCACAACCTTGAGATTAAGAGTCTTGTGCTCTACCAACTGAAAATGGAACAGGGATTCTCCTCCTCATCTTCCCATGCAAGATTTCAAATAGGAAAACACGTTTTTATGGAACTTTGAAGATACGATGTCGAAATTTCCTATAGATACAAGTGCATACTGTATATTGAAGTTGTTGTTTTAAACGCCTCAAGTTGTTTCAGCTTGGAGGTAACCGTTTCACAATGATCGTACCTTGGGGAAATGCATTGTACGTACCATGTATGCACTGTGCACAGATTAACGTACTTGCATCAAATAAAATAAATGGAGGTTTATATTGTCTCCTTTGGGACTGTGCCAGTGTGAGCAACAGGTATTGCATTGTTTGCTGAACAGCAGCCTGCACTGCTGTATCCTAAAGTGAGTTTTCAAAAAGCAGCTTGGGATTATATGGTTCTCATCAATTTGGGCTGCCAATTGTTCAGGTTGTTACGCAATCTAAACACAGATATTTTTGGCAAAGAACAGTCGAGTAAAGTATATTCCAAGGAGCTTCTTCAGTGTAAAATGTTGTGTATGACCCCTCTGCTAACCACCTTTGAACTTTTCATGGACAGCAATGATATGTGTGCCTCTACACTTACATAGTCAGGATTGTCCATATTAATGCAAGCAAAGAATATGAGTAATTAATACCATGATTATGAGGGAGGCTTTGAGATGCAGATGAACCTAAAACGTTGGATGCATCCAGACGTAGCTTGCGGTGAACAATGGGGTGCAGAATACTAGTGAAGCCTCATTTCATAAAGCCTAGCTATCTGGAATGTTTGCTCATTAGAATTCATTTTGCACCCCTTGATTTCAGAGCAGCTATGCAAAACCGCTCCCATTGATGCAAATGTATAAATTAAATGTGTACCAGCAAGAATACTAATGTGTACTTAAGAAAGTCGTTTCATATCTCCAAGCTCCAGTTTAACAGTTTGCAAAAATGAGTCTTCATGAAACCAAACAAATATATTGTTAGGCGGGGAGAGTAAATAAAGTAAATATGAAGAACATAAGAAGAGCCTGTTGCATCAGGCCGGTGAGCCGTCTAAGGCAGCATTTCGTTCTCACAGTGGCCAAACCATGGGAAGCCAGGACCTCAGCGCAGCAGCTGTCTCACTTGTGGGAATTCTTGATTGAAAGTTAGTAGAGGACAAATGTATATAAGGTATAATTACATGAATTGCTCCCAGCTCATTTCCTTACCTGATCTAACAGCCAGAAAAATGGTGACAGCAATCACAGAGCTGGAAGACTCATCTAGTGGTTCTTTCTATCTACCTCCTTTAGTGATGGCAGGTTTGATTGGCAGGATATCATGCAGCTAATATTTAATATCCCATTAAAAACTGTGACAGACTGGCAACAATTTTTTCTATGCCAGACTTAAGAAGGCGCCTCCTGGCAAAGCTTTCTACTTGTTTTAGATCAGTAACAAGCAAAGGTGGGCAGAAGCGCACCAGCATTACTCCTTCCTAAACATCTAGGTAATTACTTTTGACAAGTGTTTGCTGGAGAGAAGGTCATAACTGTCAGCATATAAGATCTATGCTAATCTGCTCAGCTGGAGAAGACTCAGGTAGCTAATGTTTTTGTAATTAGAAGTTGTGGGAGCCATTTTACAATGTTGCGGCTTTGCATTGAGAAAAATGGCGCCACTAATACAGTGCAATTTCATTTGCTAAAGTTTACCTGGCTGCTTCATTTGGAGGTGGGGCAGAGGCGGGTGTTAGCTTGCATGCTCCATGTTTAGGAAATAATTGGTAAATGAAATATTATGCTCGATCCATAACTGGACTTTCTAAGATTATCTTTCCCCCCTGTGTTATTTCTTTGTCTTTTGGGCTCTCTTTTTTGCATAGCACTTCAGTATAAGAAACCATGTACAATCATGTAAATAACCAAGTGTGACAATTGCGTGCACACGTTTTGCTCAGTTTTTTTTTTTAAAAAAATAAAAATAAATTGAAGGGCCTTTTATCTCCTCTTCCAGCTGTTCTGCTCCCAATCACCACCCAGAAGAAAGGAGCAAACACAAGCATGTATCCTTCATGCAGGTTTCTCTTAAAGCCCCTTTCAACATTCTGCTTTGAAAAGGAGTAAAATTAAACTCTGCAAAGGCCTGTGTCTGTAGTGGCAGCAGTGAAGAGTGCAACTACTTAATAATTTTTGTGGTTTCATGTTTGTTGGATGCTTCCTTTGCATGTTTTTTTTTATTGAAACTTTTCATCATATAATACAATCAAAAAGTAAAACTAAAAGGAAAGAAAAAGGAAAGAGAGAGAAAATACAGATCCCTCTTTCAAGGGTAGATCTTAACCCTTGTCTCACACAGAAGGGGCCGCACCCTCCCAGCTCACACATGGGAGCTTCCCTTTCTTCTGCCAACTTCCCATCCTGGGAGATTTTCCCAGGTAAGTTTTCCATAGTATCCTGAACCAAAGTTCTTAACCTGAAGCACTATTTATAGGTTAGCGGAGTGTGTAACCTGAAGCGTATGTAACCCGAGGTACCACTGTATAAGACAGGGATTGCCAATGTGCCATGTGTGCCCACGAGTACTAATAGTTTCACTAAACATCCCTGCAAAAATCCACAATACACAAGAGACTTTTTGCTTTTCTTGCCCAGTTCCTGGCTCAGCCTCTGCTACACAGAGCGCAGCCCTTTAAACATGCCCACATTGCCTTGGATGCTCACCCCTCCCATCTATTCTGAACAAATATGCCACTTGGCCCAAGAAGGTTGGTGACACCACCACCCCACCCCACCCCGTTATAAGAAGTAAAATTCCAACAGCTAACAGGAAACTTTGCATGAACAATGCATGCACCATGGAGGAAGTTGGTGGAATGATGTGTCTTCTGACAGTTACAGGGCAACTTGTATGCTTCATTTAATCAGTGACACTTCAAAACATCTATGCCCGATAGCAAAGATTCCCCCGGACTATTTAATAATAATAAAAAAGAATGCAGCTGGAAAACATGGCCAGGCTTTGGCTGCGTTGTGTTTCTTGGATTTGTGTCCCATTGCGGCATTGTATGATTGGACTGTTCAGGCTAAGAGGTGGCTACTCAGCGTGCAGCATAAAAGTTCTTCTTGCCTTACAGCATGCTAAGAGGGAGGGAAACCCTGGATAACTCAGTTGGTTAAAGCATGGCACTCATAACGCCAGGGTTGCAGGTTTAATCCCAGTATGGGACAGCTGCACATTCAGAAGGTTGGACTAGATGATGTTCAGGGTTCCCTTCCAACTCTGCAGTTCTATGATACTATGAAAACACAATGGATCCCTTCAGCTAAAGTGTGCAAAGTCTTTTCAGGATGCATTGTCAGTGCATACCCCTAAACATTATGTGAATCTAAGTTTGGCCTCGTTGAGGGGCAGTATTTCAAAATGAGTAGGAAAATGAGAGTGCCCTAAACATTTTTTAAGAAAAAAAAAGCCCTGTGCATTGTTCAGATATCCCGATGAATAGTATTCCAGTTCTCTTGCACCAAATAGAAATACAATATATTCAATAATAGTCCTCCTAAGACTTAGTAATACGAAAAAGAGCTGCCCTAGAGTTGGCGGAGATCATGGTGTGGGTTACATTAGCATGCATGTTCTTCCCTCATCACACAGGTGGATCAATAGGAGGAGAAGTGCGTGATGACACTCTAACACTTATTAACAGTGGATTGTGGCATTATTTCTTTTCGATTTAAATACATTTTGCACTCTATCAACACCTGCCTCATTACAATTGTAAAGTATGAAAAGGTGAAGCTGGCATAAAACAATCCTCCGTGCTCTCAATTACTGAGTTTTCCTGAATAATGAGAATTTTAAAAAACCACGCAGTAACAATACATGTGACACAGCTTCTACTTAAAGACCACTATGTTTTCAATGTAAGGGAAAGGTGTTGATAAAAGCAGAAAAGGCTGCAATCTGTGTAGTTCTTGGATAATTGGGATAATCATTTCTGAGCTTTTAAATAGTGCTTATTTGAGAGGGGCACGGGGTTCTAAGAATGGCACATAACCATGGCACACATCTGACACCTTGAAGAAGTTTGCCATCTTTTGATTACGAAATGGTTTGCCCACCCGGGTGAAGCCTGTAAGTAGAACCAGCGGTATTCTGGTGAAATCTGGCGAGTAATGGGAAGAACCAAGTGAAATCCAGTAGATCATGAATGGAGACAGCTGAAATAGGATGTGTTATGGGTGGAGCTTTTTCCCAGTAGTGATGAGTGAGAGCTGGACCATAAAGAAGGCTGATCGCTGAAGAATGGATGCTTTTGAATTATGGTGCTGGAGGAGACTCTTGAGAGTCCCATGGACTGCAAGAAGATCAAACCTATCCATTCTTAGGGAAATCAGCCCTGAGTGCTCACTGGAAGGACAGATCCTGAAGCTGAGGCTCCAATACTTTGGCCACCTCATGAGAAGTGAAGACTCCCTGGAAAAGACCCTGATGTTGGGAAAGATGGAGGGCACAAGGAGAAGGGGACGACAGAGGACGAGATGGTTGGACAGTGTTCTCGAAGCTACCAGCATGAGTTTGACCAAACTGCGGGAGGCAGTGGAAGACAGAAGTGCCTGGAGTGCTCTGGTCCATGGGGTCGGACACGACTAAACAACAACAACAATGGGTGGAGCTTAGCAAGGCAGTAGCAGAAACGTGGTATCTAAAAGAGTCTACAGCCACTACATACTTCTACACGACCCCTTTGCTTAGCAACATGTCCTTGTCAGGTCCTGCAAATCAGTCCAACACAATTTTTAATGCAGGTATAAAAGAAAGAACCAGCCAAGTGTACTTAGAGCAGATACCTGCAGAACCTGTAGCAGTGAGGGAATTTTGGCAAAGCCACCTCTTGCATGAACACATGCCCTGGGGTCTATTAAGGGGAACTCTGGACTTGAGCCCATACCTATAAGACTGGATCTATGCGCAGCTACAAAAGGGTTGTAAACAGTGAGGATTCCATTAAAAAATAAGCACCCTTTTCATGAATAAATTTGATTGTAAATTCATTTGCAACCCCACACTGAGGGCCATCCTTTAAAGAAGGAGAAAAATGACAAACTAATTGACTGTCTTTTGAGGACAAACTTTGTCATTTCCGAAGCTCTGTTCCATTTTAATAATATTTTTTTTAGGTCATGATTTCTCATGTTTCTAACAGAAGCCAGTTTTCCTTTTTTATCTGTAATTAAATCCACAAGTTGTTATTCTCTGAAGGTCCTTGTGAATTTTGACTTTTACAGAGAGAGACTGGCGGAGGGGGGAGAGAGAGAAAGAAAAAGAGAGAGAGAGAGAGAGACTTAAAGAGGTTCCTAATATCAGGGCAGTTAAAAAAAACTAATTTATTATTCATTAATTTGGCTTTCATTATAAAAACACTAATAAAGAATACTTTGCTTAGGTAGTACACCATCATTCTCTACATATTCTGGGAATGAGCTATCCAGAACAAGCCCCTCTGATTCCAATAGAAGAGTTTGCTGGAACCAATGCTTTTTTATATATAGGGTTGTGAACAGCAGCTCCTTCACAGCTTGTTTAGGGCGTGGCAACAAGCTACAGGTGGGTGAAATGGTGCTACAAGAAAGAGCCAGAAAACATACATCTTTTATATAGCCAGTGGCAGCGTGGACCAGAAGAAATCAGCATCAATGTAAACATACAAGTCTTGCAAGACCCTTCAGGTATTGTCTTCATTGTGTTGAATCACAACACCTGGCTTTGGAAAGAAAACCCTGCCCCAGTTTAGCATGGTGCGCATGCAAGAGGTCTCATGCGCAGAAACAATGTATTTGGTCCTCTATATTAGAGCCACAAGGTTCCTAATGCTGGGGGCACGACTGGTAAGCAGGAGGGGCACAGTGAAGCTCAGGGAGGGGCTTCACCCATCTTCCGGCTGACATAGAATCTCTGCTTTGTTAATTACCCATCTACCTGCCCCCTTTGTCTGCTTAACAACCTGGCCATTATCAGGCTGACCTGGGCATACGAAGCTGAGCTGAGCTATTAAAGGTCTGACTTCCAGCTCAACTCTCCAAGCGTTGGTTAAATTCTGTTGTTGTTTAGTCGTTTAGTTGTGTCCGACTCTTTGTGACCCCATGGACCAGAGCACGCCAGGCACTCCTATCTTCCACTGCCTCCTGCAGTTTGGTCAGACTCATGCTGGTAGCTTCAAGAACACTGTCCAACCATCTCGTCCTCTGTCGTCCCCTTCTCCTTGTGCCCTCCATCTTTCCCAACATCAGGGTCTTTTCCAGGGAGTCTTCTCTTCTCATGAGGTGGCCAAAGTATTGGAGCCTCAGCTTCAGGATCTGTCCTTCCAGTGAGCACTCACGGCTGATTTCCCTAAGAATGGATAGGTTTGATCTTCTTGCAGTCCATGGGACTTTCAAGAGTCTCCTCCAGCACCATAATTCAAAATTCAAAAGCATCAATTCTTCAGCGATCAGCCTTCTTTATGGTCCAGCTCTCACTTCCATTAAATTCTAGGTTAAATTCTAGGTTAAATTCTAGCACTTACTAAATCCAGACACCCAGAAACTCTGGCACCCAGAAACCCATAACAATATATTTGAAGCTACTGGATTTGGAGTGAGAAGGCATTAATATCCCTTTGCCTCTAAACTCCCCTTTCTGTTTTTGTTTTTTAAATAAATATTTACGTAAAGTATTGTTTTGCCTAAAAAGCAAAACATGAAAAAGCAGTACACCCTTTTACACTGAGAAGCAGGTAGAAGTCTCATACAGTATGTTAACTGTATATGGGGTCCTCTGGAGAGAAAGCTTGACCACCCTGTCTGTACTGTTTTTCCTAAAGGACACTTTGCTACCATGGCTCACATTTTACTCTCTCTGTTAAATAAACAGCACAGAGTAATTGCCCAATATTGTGACCCTAGAAATGAGTTGAAGGGATAAGGTCAATGTTTAAGAGGTTAGTGTCAGGGCAGTGTTGTTGCAATTCGGCCGCCTTTAATAGAAGAGTGGCATCATTTATCACTACTGCCGTTATCAGTCACAACCCTCAGCAATGATTAGAATTGCAACAATAAACCAAATTCTGGCTTGGTCAGTTTGTTGTTTTTTCCTTTTTCTTTTCCCTTTTAAAAAAAGTCACTTTACAATTGTTTACCAAGTAAGGTATCCACCTAAAGCATTCTAAATACATTTTTGTGTCATTTTGAGAAGAAATTAATTAAAGTGCATTCAAATTTTTAATATGCTGTCTGACAGATGGCTGCTTTAAATTGCTGATCGTAGATAATGCAATATGTGAAACATGTCATACTTTAAAAATATAATAAACGAGGCAGGTGTCTTAATTTATATACATTGGTTTAATAATAATCAGTATGGGCTGCAATCCTGTACACAATAACCTGGGAACAAGTCCTCTTGAACTCAATGGACATTGCTTCTAAGTAGACAATGTTTAAGACTACACTGCTAATGAGGTTTTGTGTACTCTAAACATGAAACGTTCTCTTGATTTATATTCATTGTCTATGGAGGAGAATGAATGTAATTCTGTTAGTTTCCAGCTTATCTTATATTGCTTGTCTCTATATAATACAGGTCCACACACTGACCTGTTCGAAAACATAAAACTAGGAATTGTTGTCAACAGCCTTTGTATGTGATGTGATGGTCATGTGATTATTTCTCCATTAACTTCAATGGGGAGAACAACTGTGTGTATGTGTGCCTTTATCCATCCCAACTTGAGAGTGCTTTTTAGATCTGGTACCCAAATTGCAAAACATCACTAGGTCACTTACTGTACTGTGGATTAAAGTTGCCTAATATTTTCACAGTGTAGGCATTCTGGATTTGTTTCCAGATTAATATCCAGCCTAAGTAACATTGGACAATTGTCATTTACTGGTGTATCTGACTAAAAACTGGTCTTGTACAAAGCCTTTATTTTTGTAATACCTTCAGCTGCCTCTATTGTTCCCCCTGCGGTATATTGTACTTTGCATTGTTTTTTCATAGTTTCTGAAGAAGGTCAAAAAGCACTGAGCAAATGTCACATAAGATCACTTATGAGAAGTGGATGCTATGCATAATAACCATTAGGAAATATTTAACGAAAAAGTTCCTCCAGTAGCAGTCATTCCCATATTAATTTAATCCTGCTGTCTAAGATAATACAATCTCTTTGAAACAGTCTCAATTCTTCAGCGCAAAGGGACCTTTTCTGGATCAGAGGCCAAATTTCCATTACCTGATGAGCTAATCTGACGTGACAGCTGCATATGCAGATGGGGGAATCTCTTGTCAATAGTTTTTCTTCAGAGACAAAGAGAGACAAATGTCTATATTCATTCTCTCACTTCATGCATGACTAACATTACCTTTTCTGCCTTTCCTCTATCCTTATTCAGGTAGTAATGGAGAAGAATTTAAATAAAAGCTTTTGTACTTCTGAATTGTTTATGAAAATATGTTTATGGAACATTGGCAGCTTTGCTTATGGTACCATATTCATTTTTATGTATTAATTAATCTCTCTCTCTCTCTCTCTCTCTCCCTCTCTCACACACACACACACACACAATTGCTCTCTCAACTTTTTATTTTTTTAAAAAAGTTCATTGGGGATGGGAGAGTATGGAAATAAAGGGAACTTACCATCTGAGGTGCTTTATAATTAGTGTTTTATATTCATTCAGATGCACAAATATAAAGAGTTCCAGATATTAAAGTTATTGAGAATAATGAGGAAGAAGGGAAAAGAAGTGCCGGCCTTTCTTTAATGGCCACAATCCAACAATGAATTAATGATTTCAGTGTGTTGGATCCAGAAACAGTCATACTTGGAGTAGTCCCACTGATTTAAATGAGGCTGCTCTTGAGTATTACTAAGTCTGGCTCCAAACCAATAGACTTAAAGCATGTTTATCTTAGTGTTAGGTTAAGGTCAACAGTTATATATTCTTGTCCTTCCAAACTGATAGCCTTCCACCATTCCTGAACATAATGGTTGTGCCATTATACCAGGTAGCATAAAGAGTAGGTACATGTAAAATCAACACACCATTCTGCTCCATGCCTTGTAGTCCCTAGGGTTTCCTCTATATAATATAATGTTACTGCCCTAGAGATGCTTGAATTGTTGATATTTTGCATAATCTTTAAAGCAATCCCTCTCAGTTGGGAGAAGGAGCTCCCTACAATGGGGGCGGCATGTACAATCCAAATAAATTTTCCAGGTCAGAGAAATGAACACTGGATTCACACACAGACAAAAAACAAACAAACTATTGACTGTATCACAGGTTAGTTAAAAAAAAACCACTCCAAATATATATATTTTAAACTCTTTGTCATAATACCAATGGTGCCAGATAGACTGTGCATCTAGAAATAAGTAGAACATTTGTTGTAAACCTTGTTCAAATTTGGGACAGGACCCTCAACACCTAGGATGATATGAACCAAATGCATATTGAAGTCAAGCATCTAAAGCAGTTCAATGCATTATCAATGCTGCAGCCAGTAAACCTTGGGCAAGATAAGAGTTTTTGTAGCTTGCTTGAGGCACAGTAGCTGTAAAGTCTTTCACAGAATCTGCCACCTTGAATCTCTGTAGGTTTGCTGCTAAAAAGAAGGGGAAAATGATCCTGTTTACACCAATGAGAGAGTTTCCAGTTTGGTTATGTTCTTAAAGCAGACGTGCTTCTAAATACGTAGTGTGATCCAGCTAAAGCTAGTCATGCTGAACTTCCGTTGAAAATCAATGGGATTTAAGCATGCCTAACTTTCTGTGGGTGGCGTCTTGTTACATTTCGGTTGGGAAATCTCATGCTATCTAATTTAATTTAATTTAATTTAAATAGGAAGCAGTGGGAGTCATTTAATGCAAAAATGTTTTATTAACGCAGAATAATGTATAAACACTTCCAGCAGCACTTTTTATCCCCTTTAAGAAAATCTGTAAATGTATCCAGGTTTATTCTTTTTCATGCTTTCCCCTATTCACATTAAAAAGTAACAAACAACTCACTACAATGAGCTAGGTTGAGTGGGTGAAAGGAAGATGGCGGTGGGGAGTGGGTTCAGATTGAAGCCATGGCAACAGGATCATTTGCATGTTTGAATGAGAATGTGATTATCGTATTGCTAGAGATAACTTGCTCTCAACATTGAAAAGCAGGAAAGCACTCAGTTTTAAGGATGTTTAGAAAGGAAAGGGTAACAATGAGTTAACAGGGTTGGGCTGAATTTAACAAGGTTCGTTTTTCAGAAGGGAAGATGTCATTTTGGGGGACATGACCTTTTCTCTGAAAGCAGCAGTGTTCTTGTAGGGGAGGGGAGTCATAATATTTCTGCTCTCTTGGCAATGTGGTACTTCCTTCTCTCTTAGGAAACTGAGGGCCGAGGAGAGAGAGAGGGGTACTGTTAAGTGGATTGTGCCATGCATTACTCTTGTGGATTAGCTCCTTTAAAGCGGGTGGTGTTGCTTTGAAGGAGGTTCCCAAGGTAGCAGAAGAGGTAGCTGGCCAATTGGCAGAGCTAAATCGGAGGTGGAATCAGAGGGTGGAGGGAGAATTATACAAGATGGTGGGATCCTGATCATAAAAAATAGTTGACCTTTGGGCACCTACAGAAAAACTGTTAGAATTCCTGCTCCATGATTGCAGTCATAAGATTTTTGTCTATCACATAATGGTGTATGTTTTGAGTCCACAGAGTGGGAAGTGACGGAGACAGGATGTTTGTGTTACTGAGTTCTGTGGAGTGGGACTATTGTCCTTTGTCCTTTGGTGTAGTGGTTAAGAGCGGTAGTCACGTAATCTGGGAAACCGGGTTCGCGTCTCCGCTCCTCCACATGCAGCTGCTGGGTGACCTTGGGCCAGTCACACTTCTGTGAAGTCTCTCAGCCCCACTCACCTCACAGAGTGTTTGTTGTGGGGGAGGAAGGGAAAGGAGAATGTTAGCCGCTTTGAGACTCCTGAAGGGGAGCGAAAGGCGGGATATCAAATCCAAACTCTTCTTCTTCTTCTTCTTCTCTTTGCTGTCTGATGCTAGAGAGAGAGAGAGCCATGTTGCAGTGCTCCGTGTGTGTTTATATGCAAATAAAGTAGATTAGCCAAAATGCTGAGTTGCTGAGGTCTGTTGCTCAAGCTGCGAAGACTCTGTGGATCCCTAAGTGTGTCGGTGTTGCTTGGTATCGGTCGCTGTGATGTTCGGGCTGAAGAAAGCTTTTGAAGCTCCCAAACGATCGACCAGGAGGGAGAGAATATGTCAGTCAGTCATGTGTCTCTGCCAGGGTCCTACTCGAGTGTAGGACAAGCTCCTGACAAAAACTAGGGTCACCATTTAAAGAAGAAACTAGACCTAGGGGTGGGGAACCTTTTGTTTTCACAGCAGAAGGACCATACTCTGTCCTGGGGAACCTTCTAAGAGCCACATTCTAGTGCTGTGTGGGAGAAGCAAAAGTGGGGAAAACAATGAATGCAAATGTTACCTTTGTGTAGAAGCCTGCTTTCTATACACAGTCATGTACCCTCCTGAAAAGCAAGAGACATTTTCAGACACATTCCGGCAAGGGGGAAATGTTTGGGGGGGTGAAGCCAGGCCACTGGAGAGTGTGACGTGGGGAGAGTCTAGAGAGCCAGAGATGGGACAGGAGAGCTACATTTGTTCCTGGGTGTGGGGTTTCCCATCCCTGGACTAACCAGGCATGTCCAACAGGTAGATCATGGCCTACTGGTAGATCACTGGAGGTCTGTGATAGATCACTGGTAGATCGGTGCCACCCCCAAGAAGCTCAGTAACTTTGCCCCCCCCCTAAAAAAGGCTCAACAACTTTGACCTGAACTCCCCAAAGGTGGTAGATCACTGCCAGTTTTCAACTCTGTGAGTAGATCTCAATCTCTTGGGAGTTGGCCACCCCTGGACTAAACTATTCAAATAGCCTCTTGTGTTCTTCTTGTAGTTCCATTTTATGCCTCTTTGAGCAACGACTTCAGATGTGGAGCCCTTCGGGTTCCAACCGAAAGTTTACATTGCTGTGTCCAGGGCTTGTTAGCTGTGAGCATCGGTCATACCAGTGAAACTGTGTTCCGTCAAATAATTGGGACTGATGACTGGAAAACCTACCAACTCCATCCATGATGTACCAGAATCTCTGCCCATACAAAAATATGGCTGAATTTGGAATGGAGAGGGTTTGAGCTTTTGTCTGCTTAAAGTGATCGCAGCACGCAGCTTTTCAAGCAGTTTTCATGAACGAGCAAATAAGCAGATTTTCCCCTTGATATAGTCATATTTAGGAGCTTACCAGTTGTCGCACCTACTTCCATGTTTTCTTATCTCTGTGAACATTTTAGAGCTGTTTTTGATCCCTCTACTTGTTTATATGTGAGTTTCCCCTCATGCACTTCAACCATAGGAAGATGGGAGAAGGAAGATTTTATGCGGTAGGTAGCCAATAACATCTATGCATGCAAAATTATGTTTGTAATAAAATTGCATGGGTGATAATAGGCTCTAGTGAAAATTACCTTTCCTAGATAGTCATAGGCCTGCATTGTGCATCAAATGATACATAACCCTTTCTCCTGCTCTCTGGGTTGAGGTTTAGTTCCTCATTAATGGTGGAACCAATAGATAATGGCCCCTTGGAAGCTAAAGCTTCACCGTTGCAGAGTGTCCTCATGTATTATGAGTGAGAAACAAAGGCAGCCGAGGAACTTCAAAGCTTCCTGTGGCATTCAGAACTTTCCTACTTCAAAGAGCCTCTCCCCTTTTGTAGTTCTGCTCTGGGTTTAATTAATACATTTTAAATATTGTTCCTGTAAACAGTGTCATCGGTTTTGTTTTGTTTCCTGCACCTTTCTGTTTCAGAGTAGCTAATGTTATGAAACTGTCAACTTTATTTAGTGCCTCTCGACCTCTTTTCTTTAACAAATTAGTAGTCACCTCCGGTTGAGATGAAACACCACTTGGAAGGTATATGCTGTTGCAGCTGGCTGAAAGGGGTCTTAAGTGTGTGTGTGTGTGTGTGTGTGTGTGTGTGTGTGTGTGCATGTGCGTACGTGTGCCTGCCTTTTATCTAAACTCTCTAAAGTAAAGAAGCAGCCATCACTCTTTCTCTTCATGCATTAACAATATTTTAATATTTTAAGACTATAAAGGTAGCTGTGGAACATATATAATTGGGATTTTCTTGATCAAAAAGCTTACTCTTTAGTTGTAAAAAAAAACTTAAGAAAGTGTGGTGGATAATGTTTTGTTCATAGCATTCCATTCAACATAAATGCATTGTTTCACATTGTGTGAAATCCAGTTGGTGCCTACTTTGAATCCAGTGAACACTTCAATTACTGGAAGAGATGGGGAGGTGTTTTTTGTTTATTTAAGCTTCCCACTACAGTGGTACCTTGGGTTAAGTACTTAATTCGTTCCGGAGGTCCGTACTTAACCTGAAACTGTTCTTAACCTGAAGCACCACTTTAGCTAATGGGGCCTCCCACTGCCGCTGTGCCGCCAGAGCACAATTTCTGTTCTCATTCTGAAGCAAAGTTCTCAACCTGAAGCACTATTTCTGGGTTAGCGGAGTCTGTAACCTGAAGCGTATGTAACCTGAAGCACATGTAACCCGAGGTACCACTTGTCATCGTCTACCCTGTCCTTGAGGATCCCTGAACTCTCTGGAGCATACATTTGGGGAACACTGTGGGCTGCTAGGAGAGGATAATTGATAAAAACTGCCCCCTTCTTTAATTAATAGGTCTACCCTTGGCATCTCTTCCTTTGTGGGAGCAATAATGGCCAACCGATGCTGATCTCACTTTCTTTCTTTTCCTTGTTGATATATGTTGGTTGATTTTAATTGTGTCATGGCACGTCATTCTGTTTGTAAGCTTCCCTGGGTATGGTTTTTCATAGAAGAGAGAGGACTGTGAATGCTGGAACAGATTAATGAATATTTGCTGCTCTGCTGCCACTACAGCAAAAGTGAGGAGAAAATACATTGCCTGCTCCTCTTCAAGTAGCTGCTCAATATATATGTCTGAAGAGCAGACAGGCTCATGTCTGCTATAAAATGGGCATTTTGCTAATAACAGATGGGCTGGATTGTTCCCTCCCCCTGCCCTGTGCATTTTTTTTATCATTCTTTTGTATGTTTCTGATATGCATTTTATAAAATGTCCTGTTTGGGGGGAACCTAATGTTTCCAGTAAATACAATTTAAACTCATTTTTGCATCGTGCTTATTATTACTCCCCTCTTTCTTCCCTACCTCTATGTGAATTTTATTTTGGTTTTGCTGCATTTTACAGCTTTTTTTCTGAAGTACACTTCCTCAGAAGTCGCATAGTGCCTGTCTCTCATTTCCTACCGCTATACTGCCTATATAAAACATAAATTCTGTCATTTTAAAAATCTATGTGGGCACTAACTTCAGATGAAACCATGAAACCTAAATAATGCATAAGCATCAGAAAGCGCAGTGTGCCCTTTCTATCTTTGCCAATCCTCTGGTCTCTATCGAAATCAATACCAGTGTACTGCTGTGATGGCTCACAGCATGATATGCATTTGGCATACTGAAGTAGTTAAACCTGCTTTATAGCAGCACAGAATCTTTTGAAAGAAGCTTTCCCTTCAAAATGGTATTGACATCAAAATGCCATATAAATTGTCAATAATGATCACTCCCTCTTCTCAGCAAAGACAATGGAACAATGCAGAAAATGGGGAATAAAATGGCAGAAGGATTCTGATTTTAAACTACCGGTTGCATTTCCTCACTTCACAAAACCCAGTTCTGTAGTTAGTACTTTACTGTGGAGCTGTTGCTTATTCATAACATATTTTTTTTAAGTGGAAAAAACCACCCTTGTGCTTTATTGGATCATATTGCATTTATATTATTGCTCTTAGCCACCTTGAGCACCAATTGGTGTAAAGGCTGGGTGCAAGTTTAACCAGGAAACAAATAATTTTGATGCGCGTTACTTCTTTGGGGCTTTTAAACAGATTGTTGAAAATATATGATGCGAAAAGTCCACTTACTTCCCAGCTATATGCACAGCAAGGTTGCTATTTTATGATATGTTTGGAATAGAAACGCTTTTACAGATATTAATATAAATAAATAAAAAGAATGCAACTATCAAGTACTGTCAGCAGGCTTACAAAGACTCAAGGGAAGGGAAATGAAGGGGGAAGGGTGTTTAAAGCCGGAACTAAATAGTGAGTTGTAAGTGTAGGGGACGTGGGAGGCGCTGTGGGTTAAACCACAGAGCCTAGGACTTGCCAATCAGAAGGTCGGCGGTTCGAATCCCCACGACGGGGTGAGCTCCTGTTGTTCGGTCCCAGCTCCTGCCAACCTAGCAGTTTGAAAGCATGCCAAAGTGCAAGTAGATAAATAGGTACCGCTCTGGCGGGAAGGTAAACGGCATTTCCATGCACTGCTCTGGTTCGCCAGAAGCGGCTTAGTCATGCTGGCCACATGACCCGGAAGCTGTACACCGGCTCCCTCGGCCAATAAAGCGAGATGAGCGCCGCAACCCCAGAGTCGTCCGCGACTGGACCTAATGGTCAGGGGTCCTTTACCTTTACCTAAGTGGGCATTCATATGCAGCCAGGGTCAGGTTGATCTTCCCTTGCTGGTGCTCTTGCCAGAATAGCAGTCGATGGCTCTTATTATTATTTTTGTCTGATGGAAGGAGCCACAGCATGTTTCCCCCCTTGCTTCTGTAGACCTGGGGCAACTGGCAGTAGCCACAGGGTGGGAGAAGGAATCCCCCTGCAGTTGCTTAATCTGTGGCCAGTGTATCACATTAGACTGTTCTTTATAACTGCATTATGTTCTTACTGGGAGAAAAGGAGGGCAGACTTCCAGAGGCCTTGTCAGTGGCATAGCCCTTGGGTATAGCCAGTGTGGAGTGGATCAGGACCCTGCCATGGGGTCGGAGAGCTTTAGAGCATGGCTCCCTGTGGTCCTCTTGGTTCAGATCACACCCACCAGCAACTTGCATGAGGAAAAAAGGGTCCTGTTGGACCCTTATTCCATGCATATCATAGGGGTGGTGTGGTAGTGGATGTTCGTATGGAATGGGACCACAGCAGCGAAAAGGTCTCAAGCTCCCCTATCCCCCATGCCAGTATCCTTATTTCAGTGGGGTGGTATAAAAAAAAAATAGATGAACAAGAAATTCATGGGTTTCACAACCCAATACAACCTTATTCATTCTTGAGGCAGGCCAGAAGGCATACTACTGTATGGCTATGGTAGAACTTATGGTTGAGAATGCAGAAGGCATGGTTGATAATACTGGCAGAACAAAAAAGAACACTTATTGGTATCTCATACCCAAGTGACCATGAACCAGTCAATAAAGATCTACATCACTAAATTACCAGTTTCTGCCTTCAGCATTCACATTCAGGAATTTACTAGTGTACTGCCTCTTGGTAGCTCCCATTGCAGATAATACTATTGTTCCCTTCTAAACAACCTCTAAGGTTCCTTTTTTGGGTGCATGGTTATTTTTCCTTGTGGAGAATGCTGTAAGCTGCGGTGCTATCCCACAATGATCAGTAACTTGCTCTTCTTGCATTGCATGAATCTATTTATTTTAACTAAGACCATTAATCCTAGCACTCTCTGCAGTAAATGACTTGATTGCACAGCCACTTCAGAAGAAAGGATATGCAGTACTCTGGCGGCATATATTTCCTCCCCCAGTTTTTCACCTCCATTTTATTGTTGCAGTAACCCTCTGTGGTGGTTGAGTCGCCCTGGGAGATTTTTGGGTGGGGGCAAGGGAGCTTGAACAGAGATACCTTCAGTCAATGTCCAATGGTTTATCTACTATGTAATCACATAGAACAGAGATCCATGAGGGCTTGTAATGTAACAGAGCATAACATTTACAATCACATACATGCCTATGGCGGGAGCCTGTCTCAGAGATCACTGCTTTTGATAGATGTGGTGTCCCTGCATGAACTAGGACAAGTTATGTGCATTCCACACCTTGTTTTTCTCATGGTTTCAGTGTCACGAGAGAAGGAAGAGAAACCACACAATATAGATGGAATCAGAATACAGTGGCATCTCATATATGCTTTAGAACCAGCGCTCAAAGACAGTAAACATGCATTGCTATCACATTTTCATTGAGGATTCTGCTGTGAATAAAGAAAGTAGAGAAATAGATATTTTATGGGTGTCAAGTGACACATACCATTTCACAATAAAGGGCAATATTAAAATGTTGGACTGACTTCTACCCAACAGAAGCTCACATTCATATTTATGTATTTCAGGCTTTTAAAAAGTGGTTGTTTTTAGTTGCCATGGTATCTAGGAGCACAGTTCAGTTCAATTACTGAGGAATTCTCTGTGAAGATTTGTATTTTATAATGCCATATCTTAGAATCAAAAATTCATTTTAAAAATAGCATTTTGAGTATGCCAGGAGTCAATATTTTCCATGAAGTTTAATATATATGTGGTTTTGTATGCTGGTGCATCTTATTATGAAAAAGTAAAGTGAATATCTGACTTTTTAAAAAAGAATGCAAATTCACGCTAGCAATATATGATGGAAAATAATATGTGTACAAGAATAGGTTAATACATTCTATTTTCCTCTGCTTTGTCAAATATCAGCCTCTCTTTCTTAGATACCAGATTTTATTTAAATAGGTAAAAAGCAGGGCTTTCCCCCTGAGAATTTGAGCAGGGGTTCAGAAACCAAGAATAGTTCAATCTGCAAAACCTAGCAAAACCAGCATCTAAGATGTGAAATGTTCATATATTTGGGAACCTTTTGCTAAACAATGGATTTTTTTTGTATTATTAATAATTCAACCCTTCCCTGTGGCACACCACATATGTACAATATTTTTACCAAGTTACCCGAAACTTAGGTTGCAATTTCCCCCCGTCAATATAGAAAATAAGGGTGTGGTTCTGGTGCCATTTTAGCCTTTCCAATGCACATTTTCATGGTTTAGTTACAAATAAACTTATTCATTCAAATATTTGTGGGGTTTGTTTGTTTTTGAAGGGGGGATCACAGTCTGGCCATGTTTGGTTTTGGTTGCTAAAATTACTAATGTAATTTATTTAGGGCTTATTTTTATAGAACTCGTAACCCCAAACATTCCAGAGTGTGTTGTGGGGTCAAAGCTGCAGGCACTGAAAAAATGGGAGGGACACACACTCACACACACCCCAATATATATTTGGGAACTGTTTCAAAACAGATTAGTGAGCTGCAGTGCTGAGGCACTGTAGGTAGCAAAATTCAGTTATCAGTCATATGATTAGTTTCACCTTGTAGCCGTGCGCCTCTGAAAATGCAATTAACAGTTTCCTACTCAGCATCAGTGCTTTATTCTGTTGCGTGGTGTGCAAGATTGGGATTGCAGGGGAGTAGGGTGGGGGCTAATTGGTAAACACAGCTTTGCCAGATTTTCTGCAATTCACCCAATTTTGTTAATGTTAATTGGCTCAGCTTCAGCGTTAATGTTGGATGGGTTTTCAAAGGCAGCCACAGATTAGAGAACTGCAAGCACTTGTGTTTCACAAGACAGACTCCAACGAGACTTGGGGATTTTTATTTTTAAATTAATGTTGGATGCAGGCGAGCTCTCTTGACCCATGGTTGCCATGGTTACTGTTTTGTCTGCTAATCTGATGGTGGTGTGTATGTTTATTGGTGCTCATTTCTAATGATCTTCAGAGGCTAACTCAGATGGATAGTATTATTGTGCCACTGTGGTCAGAGGAAACAGCTAAGTGATTGTATCCTAAAACTCTACCCTGTTGTTGCTGAATATATATATTTTCCCTTTTTTATATAAAAAAATGTCATTCCTTGCTACACAAACTAGAAATGGCAATTTGTGGTACCCAAGATGCATGTTTCCCCTAGGGTCTAGATATCACAGCTTCTGTATGTAAAGTTCAGATGGAAAGCACTTTAAAGAACCAATTCTCAGCTTGCTCAGTTAAGGGATTTGCCTGTTCTTTACATTTAAATTTTGCAGTTTGAGTCATTTCCCCCCTAAACAAAATAGTGATATGTTTTCTATTGGAGGGGGCACTAAAAGTGACGTCTGAAGACCAAATGGTTCTTGGTTTACCGCGCTGACATCCTCCTTGCATTTTATTTCTTCTTTAACAAATGCTGATTTTGTACAATTGCACTGGTGCACCAATATATAAACCCAGTTAATGAGATGCAGTTTGTGAAAAATGCCAGCAGGGAGTCGTGAAGGGTTTTGTTTTGCTAAAGAAAACTGGCTGTTGAAATTAGCAAGGTGTTGTGTTAAACTCTATGTTAACTTTAATTTCATGGCTAACAGCCATGTCAGATTCTTAAAAAATATATTGATCCTAGAGTTGTGTGAGGGAATGAGAGCAGTTTTCATCAGAACTAAAGCAGTGAGGGAGGAGAGGTTTAACCCTTCTCCCTGGGTTCAATCCCATCACCAGGAATACCACATGTACCTCCTGCCTGCCTGAATGTTCAGTGGAGCCTAATGGAGGGATGCTTTCACTCAATCCAGTGTGCCCCCCACCACCTAGCATAAGGGGTAGGGGTGATGGTTTGCTCTGTTATCATCATCATCGTCGTCGTCAAACCTTTATTGGCATCACATACAAACATTCAGAATAAATAGGCCAGTGCGATCTTTTCGTCATTTCAACAGTACAGTCATTTGCCAAAAGGAAGAAGAGGCAAGCAATCTATTTCATCTCTGTGGGTCTCCAGCAAGGGCAGGATCCTGTAGCATACTTTGGCGACAAAAAAATCAAATAGAGAAACTTAGCTACTGTCTTGGTGAGCTCCTGGTCTCTCCCCTGTAATAAGAAGCGTATAACCTCTGTCTCTGGTTTCCATGTTGGAATACATAGATGGTCTAGAAATTGTTGGCGGAGATCATCATACATTTTACATTTAAGGGCCATGTGAGCTAGAGTTACCACCAGGTGGGCATCGCATGGGCAGATCCTATCTCCTTCTGCCATAACTGCAAACCTACCCCAAAGGAGGTTAGAAGGATTAGAATTGAACCTAGCCAGCGAAAAAGCCCTTCTTTCTTACGGATTAAACAAAAATTGTAAATAATTAAGATTAAATTTGCTCTGTTAGAACATTATGATAGATGATAGATAGATAGATAGATAGATAGATAGATAGATAGATAATTCAAAATAGCTTCCAGGGGTTTCTTGTGGCAGGCCAAACACCACCTTTTAGGAGATTTTAACATACCATGTTGCATCAAGTGCACTTTATAACCAGACTACGGACATGGAGTCAAAATAGGCCAGGAATTATATTTTGGAAGCATTCATGAACCTCATTCGGAGCTTTGACGTCTGTTGATATTATTTTTGTTTCATTGGAACACTGCCAATCATATGTGACGTGAAGCTGCCTTGTGTTTAAAAATATGCTCCATTCTCCTTTTCTCTTCCCTGCTGGTTTGGTGTTTTTTTTAAATCTCTCTCCTACAGTTTTTCTAGAATCAGATAATTTTGAAAGGAATTCATTTGGCTTTTTGAAAAATTCATCAGCATTCACACTAATTTCTTTCCAGTTGTGATATTATGATCTAAACTGCTGGTTGCAATAGTGTTTTTATTCATTTGTTTGGGAGGCTGTTGAGCTGTAGCTTTGAAGAGCCCCTTCTCTCAGTGATGGCCCTGGGAGACAGTGCAGACAGTCTGACAATGTCAGACTGGTAGACTATTATTTAAATTAGCAGTGTATCTGTGAGTCAAGGAAGCATACCAATTTCATGATACAATCAGACTGTATTATTCACTCCAGCAAAGTTACTGGAGACTTCCCAAAATAGGAAATGATGTCTGACATTAAAATAGCAGTTTCAATTGTTTGGTGAATGTAGAGGTTTGCAGATGTCCTTGCTTCTTGTAGTGAGAAACATGTGGCAGTGTGGCCAAGAAAAGAATAGCCCAACAAAGGACTTCATTTTTAACAATTCTCTGTGATTTCCATTAATTTGACTGTATACGATCAGGGACAAAGAGAAGATCAGGCAGCCCACCTGCAGCCAGAGAAATCCACAGTCCATCATATGCAAATTCTGGGAATCATAGAATTGTAGAGTTGGAAGGGACCCTAGGAGTCATCTAGTCCAGCCCCCTGCGATGCAGGAATCTCAACTAAAGCATCCATGACAGATGGCCATACAGTGGGAAAGATCAAGACAACAGATGATGTGAACTATCTTTAAAGGTAAAGGTAAAGGGACCCCTGATCATTAGGTCCAGTCGTGACCGACTCTGGGGTTGCGGCGCTCATCTCGCTTTATTGGCTGAGGGAGCCGGCATATAGCTTCCGGGTCATGTGGCCAACATGACTAAGCCGCTTCTGGAGAACCAGAGCAGCGCACAGAAACGCCGTTTACCTTCCCGCCGGAGCGGTACCTATTTATCTACTTGCACTTTGACGTGCTTTCGAACTGCTAGGCTGGCAGGAGCTGGGACCGAGCAACGGGAGCTCACCCTGTCGCGGGGATTCGAACTGCCGACCTTCTAATCGGCAAGTCCTAGGCTCTGTGGTTTAACTCACAGCGCCACCACTTGCAATTACCTGGCATTAGCAGACCCATGAACTCTGACCTCTACAAGGTTCCTTAAGGGCCCCTCCATGGTGATATGTGAAGTTTGACCCTGCCTGCTCCTTGATTATAGCCCTTGCCCATTACCTTATCACCATTGAAAGAAAACTCCTCAGCCCAACTCCACTTCTACACTCATGGAACCTAAATAAATTTTACCAGCATAATTCATACGTTCCTCTACCAAATGATATTGCTCTTGTTCCAAGAGATGACTGCCATCCAGTCTATAGATGAGAGCTAGCTCGTGAGAAATGTCTGGGTGTCAAATTACCTCACCATACGTAGGTGGTCATGAAGCAGCATAGTGGGCCTGTCCACACTTTTCTCCATACACCTTCAAACCTTTTTAGGAGAAACCTAAAAATGGCTTTTCCAGCATATCAAACCAGGACATGGGGATGCCAGAAGCAGTCATACTGCCAAAGAGAGTATTGCAGTGGTTACTGGATGGCCCCACATGGCCATCTCTGTCCTCAGTGTACAGACCATTCTCACTGCAAGGTTCTCTGTCCAAGCCAAGTATTGCACAGACTGTACCCCAGTATGAGTTGAGAGTCACATCCATATTTGAGTGTGTGCTGTTGAACCAACACTGCTATGCCGGTAAAGCCATACCAACTTGGTAGGACAATAAGCAACTAAACAGAACAAAACATTAGAGAGATGCCACCAACTCAGGGCAAATTTATACTACTTGGGCAGATCACCACCACCATCCAAGATCAGAAACTCGATGATGGTCCCAGACAACTCCCAAACTTATTCAGATGTGATGGATCCAATCCTGAGGGGATTGAATCATATCCCAAACCTGCAATTAATTTATATCTAGGGAGAGAAGTACCATTTTGGTCCATGAGAAATGAACTGGAACAGGCAGAGCAAAGTGGGAAGAAGGTCCTGCTCCTGACTAGCTGCAGTAGGCATGCAGGACTTGTGCAGAAACTGGCGATGCCCATACACAGATGTTAATGCTACAACCCATCTGGCATGCTTTCCACCTGTTCACAGATTCATCTCACTCAGAGTGGTATATACATCCCCAAAGGCTAAGGCCCAGCTCAAGGTATCTCTTCTAGAAGAGACAACTAATTCTCTTGCCCTTAAGGTACCAAAAAAGGTTCAGGGGAAAGTCTGCAAACAATATAACTTCTGACTTACCCAGACCACCTGGCAAACAAAGTGGTTGGAGACTTTCCAAAATAGGAGATGATATATAACATCAGATAGCACGCTGACTTACTGTTTGTCTTTAGAGGTTTATTGTTGCCTTTCCTGCAGATGGTTCTAAATTAGGATCATAGTCTTTGAGTGCTTCCAGACCCTTTAGTTCTTATAGGCAGAGGATGACAGCTCTTGTGCAGCTGGTATGTTGTTACAAAGCTTCCACTCATTTCAGCAGGGCTTATGCAGGAGAACTGTCTAATAGGTGATGCCCCATGCTGTTCTTCCCTTTGACCTGCATGAATAACCAAGACCCACATGAGATCTGCAATGGATAACATATGTCTGTTCTGGGGGGAAGTGTGTTCCTGACGTTTCTTGAGTTGGTCACTAAATCCATGGTTGCTTGCTACACCAATAGGCTCTGAGCATGGGATTCCGCCATTTGCCATAATCCTATGCTCAGGATCCTGCCGTTTACTTTGATGACCGGGTAGGCTGGAAGCTGGCAACACTCTGATCACAAGGAGTTTGCACTAAAATGAAGGGTTTTCCTCTGTTTTATCAGGGGCTTCCATTGGCATAACATCAGCTCATTGACAGGTGGGCACAGTCCTTTTTTTTAATGACTTCACAGGCCAAAATGGAACTTGTGGCAGGCCAAGACAGGCCCTGGTCAAGTGGCTGCTATTGTCCCAGCTGAGATGTCCTCTCTCTCCTCCAGCTGACACTCAAGAACTATCTTGCCCTGAGTGGAGAGGAAATCTACTTTTTCTTTCTTTTGTAGCATTCTTTGACTTTTATTCTGTACTTTCAGTTGGTGCATATAGTTTTTAATATTTCTATGTAAATCACTTCGTGATGTTTACCTGAATATCTTATCTCATCTTATCTTGAATGAATGAATGAGACTGTAATTCTATACACTCTCTTTTCTGACCTTAGCAGGGCTTACTTCTGAGTAGATACACATTGGATTATATGAAATGAGTTGCTAGGACTCAACCCGGCCTAGAAGACCTTCTCCCTGAGGTGTTTCAAGAGGGAAGATAAACTCCCTGAATTACTTGGTCCTTTTTTGTGGTGATGCTCATACTTTCAGTTTAGAGCCACAGTGCAAAATCACCCATGTAAAAGCAGCTCATTGCAACCCTTATGACTAATGTCTATTAAAAGCAGTGAATCTTCAGCTCCCAGAGCTGCAGATTGTATTCATACAAAAGAACCCTATCTTTTGACTATAAAAGCTTTCAAACTCCCCCCCCCCATTTCAATTGCAGTACTGATGAACACAAAAAATCTGTGAAAATAAAATTGCTCTCCCTCCTGTGATGAGTTCCTAAGCGACCCACTGCTTGTTGTTGAAGATTTTGTGTGTCTGTGTGCATTTGTAAACATGGGAAATATTTGGTGATAGTATTTCCCCCTTGCTTTCTGGGTTACATTCTTCTAACAAGGAGGGTTCACAGCTAAAATGCCACTGGTAATCTTATCGTCCAGAGTGTATACTATTAACACATTTTTTATTTACCTTGCTAGTAGATTAGTAAATTCTAAACTGTCTTAGGAACATTACTTTCTGACCTTTTTTCATTCTTTATGTTTTAGGGCAGTGGGGAATCAGCAAAAGAAAACAATAGTAACCTTTCTGAATTCATTACTATAAGCTGTACTGACCTTAAAAAACACAGCCCAACAGTATTATATTGAGGACTGCTCCTTTTTTCGATTTCCAATTCTTGACAGTTTTTCAGCTCATGCAAAGTAAAGGAGAAGAAAAATTACAATGCAATCCTCATAGACTTTGAGGTTGTTGTTGTTTTGCAATATATATTTTTTATTCGTTATCATCTTTAAACTATTTGATATGGTTGCATCGAGACACATTTTTGCTTACATTAGAGCTATGACATGCACAGTTACATAAAATTAAAACAACATTAAATACTCAGATAAATGTTTCTGAATATATTTACAAAGTTCTTTCAAAGTGTATATACCAAAATTATTAGGTATTACAGATATGAAATGATGCATAGTAACGTGTGTTGCTTAAATTGGAGACCATAAGGAAAAGGTATTTTGTATCAATAACAACGAAAATTTATAGGAAGGGGGAAGTGAAAAAAATTAAATATGCACTTCATGCATGCCAGACTGCTGTAAACTATGGATATTATTAGTATTAGTATTAGTATTAGTATTAGTATTAGTATTTATTTTATTATTTATTTAATTTATATACCACCCTGTGTCTGCAGGTCTCAAGGTGGTTCAGATAATAAAATCCAAATATTGCATTATACTATTGGTCCATAGATAATAATTTTAATTATTTCCATAGTTGTTCTTGCGGCAGTTAAAAGATGCACTCTAAGTTCTTTGTTTCTAATACGCAATATATGTTGAATATGCAACTAAATGCATTTCCCCAAAACTTCTACTTCTGGACATTCCCACCACATGTGTTGATATGTCCTTACAGTGGGACATCCTCTCGAACCTGCGAAGTGTGTATGGAGGTCCTTAGCTGTCCAGACGACAAGACCCCCCTCTCAGCCTCACTGATATGGTCTAAAGGAAAGCAGAGCAATGCATTTGGCACCAGCTTGGCTCCAGGAGTTGCTGGAAGTAGCCGTACACTCTGGATTTGTGTAGGGTTTACTCCTTGGCCTTTTCTTCTCCCAAAGATATTCTGCAAGGCAGTTGAGGTTTAGGACCAGAGTTTTCCTTCTCCTAGATAGGCAACCTTCCCAGGTTGATGAGCCCCATGTGATGAGCACACACTTCCCTTCTTGACAGTTGGACCACTATTGGTCTTGTCTGCTCAATCTTCTAGAGCCTGTCTTTGCAGGGGAAGTCCTTAACTCAACAAGGGTTTGAGACCCATCGGCTACACTCACTTGGTTTAGCCGGTCAGTTGAAGTCATTCCTGGGGTGTTGCTGTTGTCGCATGCTGACAGCTAGGAGCCACACGTGAGAACTGGGTGCAGGGTGGGGACCAAAGGTAGACAGACTACCCCACAACATGCCACCACCAGAGGTACTACTCTTCCCTAACACCCCATTGGCATAATATAAAAGTAGCACTGGGGACAGACTTGTGCTTTGCAGCATGTGCTGCCAAAATGTAGCCCTCCAGTACTATTCTCTGGCACCGGTCATGTTTACCTATTATTGTCACTTCCCAATTTTACAGTAAAGAAACAGACTCTGATAGAGATGCAACCTTGAATAAGGGCATGCACAAAATTCAAGGAAGTATATATACTAAACCCACATTACCAGTATTAAAGTCCAGCTCTCTTTAATTAAGGGTGGGCATGTTTTAATGAAAGTTTTCATTTTAATCTGAAGCAGTCTGGTTATGCTTCACAGTACTGGTGTGTGATTTAGAAGTATGAATAACCTTCTTTACCCTCATATTTTTTTTCTGCCTTTAAATGTGTCAGAACAAGCAAAAGCTATGATCCTAAACCAAGCTATGTCGCCAAGCTTTTATTGTGTTCTATTTTCCTTTACAACTAAGAAGGGTTCATACCTCTTGCTTTCTTTCCCTGTAAGGAACTTCTGACTTCTCTCGCATTAGCCTGATTGTAAATCGTGTCAAATATACTCCAGATTACGTAACCACAAAATCTCTCTAACAGCCAATTCTTACAAATAAATGTAAGTAAGTCTGGGTGCTTTAAATGAGCATAATCAATCCCTGAAAATTGCCTCAGCCATATATGTGCTGATTGTTCCTTTAGTTCAAAACACCAGTTGGCAAAATGCAAAGTGCCTCTTCATTTGAATAATAAGGCAGAAAATCAGAGAAAATAAGCAGGAATCTTTAACACTAGACTATATCAAAACAAAAAAACAAAGGTACATACTTGAATCATTCACACAATTTTTTGGCTAAGACCAGAGGATCCCCACTTTTGTATGAGTTCTATAGCCACCTATATATTTTTCTCATTCATATGCTCTCTGATAAGAGTCTTCATGTGCCTTTAAATATGAATAGCCTTCAAGAGGTATATCATGATGAATATAACGGTCTCCTAAACTTGGAAGTAAAATGTGAAGAATGCACAGGAATTCCACAATCATTTTTTGGGCCTTGCCCCAATGTCTGAATATCTCTAGCTTGCAACATATGAGAGCAGATTATAATCCTGTACTAGAGAATGATTGGTTTGAAGTGCCTTTATTGTATTTAAGGCTAAAAATGCATCTGCAAACCATTTTCACCACAATAATATCTGATTGTCTTCACACTTATCAGTGTGACTTAATATGGTAGAATGGCCTCACTGGGCAAGAGTAAAGACAGACAGATATTCTTCTTAGTGGAATTGTTTTGAAGATACATTCTTTACTTCTTTTTTTGCCTCAAAATGCAGCAAACGTGTTGAAATAACCGCTACCGCTTAATGTTCTAAAAACAAATGATACAGAATGAGGTGGGTAAGTGTTGAAATCACTGCTACAACACAGTACAGTAGTGTAACAGTCACATCCTCACCATACATTTAAAGCAATAGCTTCCTCCAAATAATAGTGAGAACTGTAGTTTGTTAAAGGTGCTGGAAATTGTAGTTCAGTGAGGGTTAAACTACAGTTCTCAGGATTCCTTGGGGGGAGCCATTACTGTTCAAGTGCTATAAATGTGCTTTAAATGTATGGTGCAGCAAGAGAGTCCTGTTTTCCTGAATTTCTTACCAGGAGCAAGGTAGTTTTTTTATTCCAAATATTCTAGTCAAGTTTTTGGAACTCATCCTTGGCAGTGAGCTTCAGGGCCTCATAGTGATGGTCAGGAATAGTAAAGTCCAATACTTTCCTTTAGCTTTTTCTGTATGCCAGTACAGTGCACTCCTTTAAATCAGCAGGAGAGAAAAAACAAAAGCCTGATATCCCTTGAGAAATGTACACAGTAGCCCTTGGAGCCGAGGGAAATACTTTTCTCAATGTCTGTTGGAGCCTTTCCTTCCCTTTTTCTGCATCAGGAGTGAGCTATGAATGTGGCTCAGAAAATGATCCTTGAGGCAAGTTCTCCCCACATACTGTGTGGGATCCTAAAGGATCCTGTCCACTCTCAGGACTCTTCTGGAGGTTTCTCTTACCACGTCATCCTCTTGTGCTCTCAGAAAGTCAGGGCCCATTGGCGACAGTCCTCGAGGCAATACAGTGGTACCTCTGGTTACAAACTTAATTCATTCTGGAGGTCCATTCTTAACCTAAAACTGTTCTTAACCTGAAGCACCACTTTAGCTAATGGGGCCTCCCACTGCTGCCGCGCCGCTGCCGCTCAATTTCTGTTCTCATCCTGAAGCAAAGTTCTTAATCCGAGGTACTATTTCTGGGTTAGCGGAGTCTGTAACCTGAAGCGTCTGTAATCTGAAGCCCGAGGTACCACTGCACGAGGAAATGTTGAAGGAAGGGAAATTGTCAAGAGCTGGGTGTGTGCAATAAAATTCTTGCGCACGTGGCAAGATGTATGTGGCTGTAGTCTTGGCCTGGCCTGGCCCCTATTTCATCCTGCCAGGGTCCAAGGGCTTGCAGTACAGGGAGCACTGGGGACCTGTGTTCCAATGAATCTCTTCGCCTTCTCTCCCCGCCCCCCAAAGTGGACTGATGAAATAGTTCTGCTGCTTATTACATTCCTTGCGCCGTAGTTGGGTGATGCGGTATGTAAGACGAAGACATTTGCCCCACAGATATTTTAGTGCTATGTATTGAAAAAGGTCAGGATGTTATATTTGCTCCCTCAGTGTTTTGTGCTAGATAGCTAAAAAGGTCATGTTTCACCACAGCCTGAGGTGTCTGTCCGAAGCTGGGGACCATGTTAGCCAATTGCCGTTCCCTGCCTCTCATAAAACACAAAATAAATCACCAATTGTGTACTTTGTAAAGTGAACATAAACCCTCTGTGTGGTTTTTCAGTCTGGAGCCTTTCATGATTCCTTCTCCCTTTTGATTACATGAGACTAAAGTAGAAAATGTTCTGTCGAAAGGAACAAAAAAGAGGGGAGTCATAAGAGGGCACTTTCTGTGTATCCACGAAACAACTCCTTTTTGAAAATTAAACTTAAGATAGGAACACGGCCGTGTAATCAGCTTCCACTTATGAGCATCTATCTCAAGATGGGAATGGGAAATTTTCTTCTTCTTTGTGATAAATTTCCAAGTTACCCATTTCCCTCATGGGGTAGGGCACGGGTTGTTTTTATTGTTTTTCATTTTATTTTGCAGCACGTTGATTTATGTTTCTTTGGTGCAATTGTGCTCTGAGCCAAACAGAAATCAGGTGTAGGCTTGGTGTGCTCTTGCAATTTGGGTTTAATTAGGGAACGGGAGATTGTTTGCCGTTAACGGACAGATTTTTCCAGGATTCAATCAGTAGCTGCCAAGGGCCTTGATTGGGGAATAGTTACCACAGCAATGGTATTTCCTTAGTGTTATTTGTATCTTTTAACACTGCTTATATTTGTGTCATATTACACCCTGGGGTGACTGTTCTGCTGCAGGAAAGTATATCCTGATACTGTGCCAACACAATGTGATGCCAGATGCATGCTCCCCCTTATGCTTTAAATAATCTGAAGAGGCCATACTGCAAATGCATGGGTGATTACAAGATCTAAGGCCTTTTTGGTTAAGGCCCATTTTTGACATGCCATGCCCAAAGAAACTTCCCTGACCAGATCTCCCTCTACCTTCTAAAGGATGGAGGGAAATTCTTTTCTTCTTGAAGCGGTTTGCTCTTCCAGAGCACATCACAAGGAGTTTTCCCAGCCAAGCTCACAGATGCTGGCGTCTGGCAGTTCAGTTTCCTTAGCATAACGCTTGTGAACATTCCACAATGTCACCTTGGCCTAACCAATCACTGCTGCAGGTTTTACCGAAGACTGCCACAAATTTGCATATTATAATATGGAAAAAACGGCGTCCATGTTTGAAGTGCAGCAACATCCTTTTTTGAATATTCATATAAATAGAGTCCGTTTTAAATAACAACAAATGCCAATGTCGTAAAAATGTCAATTATGGAATGTGAATGGCAGTAGATAGACTCCAGTCTTTAGATATGCATAAAATCACAGTAATTGATGCATAGAATACCTTGCTTGAAGTAACCCATGTCAAGGTTTGTTAATTGCTTGGCGCAGAAGGAAGAAATCTAAACAGATATTTGTTTTGTTATGAAAATTGCATAGGGCTGTGTTTTTCAAACTATTCATACAAATCTAACATTACACAGGGAACTGACCAGAACTGTACACGTAACGTTTCTCTTAATTTTACAATAACTGTTGGAAGTGTTATTAGGTTCATTGTCATTCTGTTAAACAATGAAAGAGCCTGGTACTACTAGCCGGTGGCAAAAATTATATTAGATTCATGTAAGAATATTAATATTTGAAATCATTTATACAGGCGTTGGAGGCTGGATGGGAGTGGAGAACTCATTTGGATGAACATTTGTACTGAGGGAGAGGGAGAGAGGATGGAAGCAGCCTCAAGTGACATATTTGAGATACAGAGATGTAGCCGTTTGTACAGAGATAATTTAGAGTTGCGTTGAGGATTTAGCTTATGGAATTTATACATATGTAACTGGAAGATAAGATACAGCTCCCAGCACTGTGATAGGCAAGAGACTGGATGAACTCATTTCCCCTCCATTCCAGTGAGCCCTGTTGCGTTGACTAAGGCAACATTTCCAGAACACCTGCCATAAAATTACCCCACATTCCTTCCATTCCTAGCTCAAGTGTGGAAATCCACACCCTGGGCAGGAGTAACTTGGTGCTGGAGCTTTGAGAGCCTGTACCTCAGAGAAGTGAGGTGTCATCACATCCCAGTCTTCCTCTGTTGAAAAGAGCTTAAATCTACAAAGCCTCTGAACTCCACACTTTTCAGGGAAGAGAGAACAAGCACTATTTACAGCACCCGTGTTGATCATCGTTGTTATATTTCCATAGCATGCACTGCCAAGAAAATGGTGGCGTTTTGTAAGAGGCTACCATCGCTCCTGCTGCATTTCTGGCAAACTCTGAAGGAGTAACAGCAAACAGGAAATCTTCCCCCTTTATTTGTGGAACGGGTAGTTTTCCAGATCGCTGATTTCTTGGAACACTGCACAGCACTGGCTGGTATTAACCCAAGCGTTCATAGAGCGGACATGGTTGTGGGCTGGTGCTGCCACTGCATGTACTCCTGTAAAGTACTGAGTAAAGTCGCTTCTTTTATTGCTGATTCTTCACGCAGTGCATATGGAACAGGAGGCAGGGGTGGCCACCAACTTGGATGGCTTTAAAAGAGAAGCAGGGCCTTGGTAATATGCCACCCTGTGCAAGGCCATTTGATGCCCTCCACTCCAGCTTTGGGAAGGAGACACGAGTCTCTGACAGGGTCTTAGGCACCTCCTACCTCCTTCCCAAAGCTCGGTAAGCACTTGCCCAACTCTGGGAAGGTGGTAGGAGGACTCTAGGACCTTGTCAGAGCCCTCCTTCCCAGAGCCAAGCGAGTGCATACCGGGCTTTGAGAAGGTGCCCTCCTTGGCTGTGCGCCCCCCATGGGACTGCACCACTCGCACTGCCCTAAATCCACCTCTGCTAGCCAGGATGGCTGTGCCCGGCTGCTACCATTGGAGGTAGCAATGCTTCTGAATACCAGCTGTTGGAAACCACAGGAGGGGAGAGTGCTGTTGTGCTCAAATCCTACTTGCTTGTTTCCCACAGGCATCCGGTTGGCCACTGCAAAAGCAGAGATGCTGAACAAGGTGGCCCATTGACCTGACCCTGCAGACTCTCCTTATATTCTTACGTTCTTTGTTGCTCGGGACATGAAAGCAGTGAGCGTTGGGGCTTGAATGAAGGATTCATATAGCAGAGAGTTCCAGTGGGGTTCCTTGCAGTGGTGGGATTTGGGGCCTGACTCTATTCTTAGAGATTTCTCCCATCACAAGTCAGTCACTCACTTTAGATCCCTGTCTTGCATTATTATCTCTTGGGACTGACTCTAATCAGTCTTTTGTTCAAACAAAACCGTTGCACTTCTTTGGGCACTGACTAGACTAGAAGTAGCTAGATTGCAAAAGTCAGCTAGGGGGCCCTCTAGAGAAGGGTGTTTGGGCTATAGCATCTCTGAACATTTGATGCATCATTAGAGAGTGGTACAAGGTACTGCAAAACAAAATAGGTTTGATAAAGTCTGCTTACCATTTATAAGTTACATAAGTAACTGGAGAAACTTGCCTATCCCCACTGCACCATAGGAGAATCATAGAATCATAGAGTTGGAAGAGACCACAAGGGCCATCGAGTCCAACCCCCTGCCAAGCAGGAAACACCATCAGAGCACTCGTGACATATGGTTGTCAAGCCTCTGCTTAAAGACCTCCAAAGAAGGAGACTCCACCACACTCCTTGGCAGCAAATTCCACTGTCGAACAGCTCTTACTGTCAGGAAGTTCTTCCTAATGTTTAGGTGGAATGTGGAGGGGTTACTTGAATGTGCATTAACCTGCAGATTGTGTTGCTTAGGTAAAGGTAAAGGGACCCCTGACCATTAGGTCCAGTCATGACCAACTCTGGGGTTGCAGCGCACCATCTCACTTTATTGGCTGAGGGAGCCGGCGTACAGCTTCCGGGTCATGTGGCCAGCATGACTAAGCCACTTCTGGCAAACCAGAGCAGACCACGGAAACGCCGTTTACCTTCCCACCAGAGCTAGGTTGGCAGGAGCAGGGACCGAGCAACGGGAGCTCACCCCATCGCAGGGATTCAAACCGCCGACCTTCTGATCGGCAAGTCCTAGGCTCTGTGGTTTAACCCACAGCGCCACCCGCGTCCACCTATGTTGCTTAGTGAGCAGGCAAATATATAAATATAATTTATTTATTTTTTGCATTTATATGTCCCTTATCTTTCAAATTGAACAGGGGCACTTCTGGGTTTGAATTGTTTTATTGTTTAAGAACCTTTAATAAATACATCTTCATGGGGACAGACTTGCTCAGCTTCAACGGAAAACATTTTTTTGAAGGTCGGAGTGTTTTGGAAGCTTTGCTGTTTATTTAAATGGTAGAGCAGAGAGGGACCAATATAACTTGGAGCTACTAAAAGATGTACAGAGCAGTACAGCATGCTTGTTTCCCTTCAAGGGCCTTTAAATCTCTTTCCGATTAAGAAATTGATCTCAGGAGGAAGCGTTAAAACATGGCACGCAGCTCCGACCCACTAAACAGGCGCTGTGCTATCGTTGCTTGCTCTGAATTTATTCTGGTGACACGCAGAGACCAGATTGCATCATTAGCAAACCAGTTCAGTGCAATATGTTGAAGGTTCCGAACTTGGCAGGCGAGCAGGCAGTTTACCGAGCCGACTTTTATCAGACTGTGCCCCAAATATTCAAGCCTCTTGGGCTATAGAACATGCCAGGCTGCAGAAGATTATGAAACAATTTGCACATCACACACCATACTGAATATTAAACGCATCTCTCTCTTGACCTAATGGTAAACTAGGGGCTGTTGGAACTTCCTGAACTCATAATTGAGAGCTGATGTGGTTAGAGCCAGTGTTGTGTAGTGGTTAAAAGTGGTAGACTCGTAATCTGGGGAACCGGGTTCGCGTCTCTGCTCCTCCACCTGCAGCTGCTGGGTGACCTTGAGGTAGTCACACTTCTTTGAAGTCTCTCAGCCCCACTCACCTCACAGAGTGTTTGTTGTGGGGGAGGAAGGGAAAGGAGAATGTTAGCCGCTTTGAGACACCTTCGGGTAGTGATAAAGCGGGATATCAAATCCAAACTCTTCTTCTTCTTCTTCTTCTTCTTCTTCTAGAGTGTAAGAGCAGGGAATGCCCAGGTTTAAAAGTTCCCTCAACCAAATCTCTTCCTGAGCAAGCCCATAAAGTAAAGGTAAAGGGACCCCTGACCCCTGACCCCCAGTCGTGACTGACTCTGGGGTTGCGGCGCTCATCTCGCTTTATTGGCCGGCTTCCGGGTCATGTGGCCAGCGTGACTAAGCCGCTTCTGGCGAACCAGAACAACGCATGGAAACGCCGTTTAGCTTCCCACTGGAGTGGTACCTACTTGCACTTTGACGTGCTTTTGAACTGCTAGGTTGGCAGGAACAGGGACCGAGCAACGGGAGCTCACACCGTCGCGGGGATTCGACCCACCGACCTTCTGAGCAGCAAGCCCTAGGCTCAGTGGTTTAACCCACTATGCCACCCGTGTCCCATAGCGCCAAATAAAACTCTGACAAAACATTTAAGCAAACCAACCAATATAAAACAATCTCCTTCTTTTTAAAGAATGGGGATAAGGAAGGGCAAGAGAACATACTCTGCATACAGCAGATCTCCGGGTGAGTGCTTCACATGTCTAGTTCAAAGCATCACTTGTAGTAGTTTTGGGATAGACCCCTGCCTGAAACTTTGAGGAGCCATTGTCAGTCAGAAGAGACAATAACTGGCTAGAGGGACCACTGCTCTGATACAGCAGGCATTTATTTAGAAAATAAAATATTCATGCATTAGGCACCCTTTAGTACAAAACTCCACCCCAGCAGTCGTGATTGTAAATGAGAAAGCATATACAGTGGAGAAAAGTCAATTAAAATACATCAAGGAACAATGGGCACACAGTATAATCAAGCAGAACAGTATTTCTTAGCCTCCTCTTTCTCGCCATTTGCAAAAACATGAAATATACTACAGACCTCGCAGGATTGTTGTAAGGTTTTCCGATGTAGCATCCCTGAAGTACTTTAAATACTTCAGGCTGCTATATAAAAAAGCAAAGTATTATTAATAACATTGTTTTTCAATGAATGCGTGCCTGTTTCTCAGAAGATTTAGGAGGTGGCAAGCTACCCCTCAAAATGATGCACTTCATTAAAGGAAGGCCTGAGGTGCTGGTGTTTAGATGAGGGCTCTATGTATTTAGGAGGTGTGTCGGCGTCTGCTCTGCTCTGTGAACACCACTGGAAACATGCCTGTCACAGTATGGCCATGTATTATTCTACAGGGAAATAAAGTGGAAAAGGCCAGAGTCATAAGTCCTACCAGCTGAGACTGTTTAACCTACCATCTGTTTCAGAACTGCAACTGTATCCTCAGGAGTTACTGAGAGATCTGCAACTCGCTTAACCTCATTGAGCAATATATTTATGGACTCAAGGCTAGTACAGGCAGAGCAAGAAAGCAACACATATTTGATTTCCTAGCTCCCATGTGTTTCTTCTGTTCAGCTAGCGTAATCCTGCGGATTCCTGTGAAAGTACACCAAATTAGCTCTCCTTATGCAACCTCCTGAGAGCGTCTGGAATGCTGAGTAAAAAAGAACAGACTATGATTTTGCATCTGTCGGCACATGGTAATGAAATGCATGCAAAAAACCCAAGAGTTTTTTTCCTTTTTCTTTCATGAGTGCCATGAAAAAATATTTCATCAGTCTGTAAAAAAAAAAAATCTGCAACCACATCTTAAAATCCCTAAACTTAAATTTGTTTTGTTGCACAAGTATTGGAAAAAGTACGCTGCCATATTCTACAAACTGTTGTCATTGAGCTGGTGGTGTTCTGATCACCACCTTTTAGGAAGACTGTTAACTGCACTGACAGGTAAAGATGGACTTTCCCTTTCCATTACCTATAAGATCATTATAGAGTCATCATTCGGTTTCTCAGGAGCAATTGGTCAAAAAAGAGAAGAAGGGTCCCCTTGCAGAAGCCTCTGTGCTACCTTTCTTTCCTGTTCTCAAGCATTTTATTATTTTCTGTAGCCTCCTAGGTGGGGTGGAGCGAGAAATGGGTTAAAGCATAAGAGATTACCAAAAGCTTAGGTAAAAAAAGACTGCCTTATGATTCACCCCTCATGTTCAAAGACTCTTGTCAGCCACACTTTACATGTAATACCAGTGGAGTTTGGAGTTTTCCTCATTCTCTTCACATTGTAATTTGGCGAGTCTATCGTTTTTCTTTAAAAGCAACACCCAAACCTGAGAAAAGGAATGAGGCATTAGTTTTCCTTATTAGTTGTTCGCTCTTGTTTTTCCCCCTTCTCCTGTACATAAGCGCTCATCTTTTTAATGGCCCCAGTGAGCAACTTTCTGACATTTCAGTTCACTTGCCTCAGCTGGAATAGGAGACCTTAACTATAGCGTTAGTTGAAGGGAATGTGTAAAACGCGAGACTCTGTGGGTGCATGCCTTCTTGAGCTGGCAACAATTCCACCAACTCATTGACATCAATAAATTGTGGCGTGCTGCTGCTGCCTCAAAAGATTTCCAGCTTGTTAGCCTTTCACACCCCTGTTAGGATTCTCCCGCTTTCACTTCTGTGAGAAAAATTAGTAATTATACTTAAGGGATTTACCGAAATCTCCAAAGGTAGCTATCGGATGAACATTAGAAGTTTCAAGCTGTGCAGCTGCAGGAGTACTTGGAAGCTGGTATTTACCAAACCAAAGGAGACCTTTACCTGGGTGCACAGAAATGCACACACAACCCCTCCCCTTCTGACATGAGGGCTTAACTAACCATTATGTGAGACTTAGAACCTTGCCTGACATCATCAGTTCTCAGCAATGCAGAGCCTGATGATGTCACACCACACAAATATTTTATGAGGAAGGGTGGGCGAAGAGACATAGGCCAGCGGTTGCTAAGTGTATCTATGCTGCTGTCTAGTTTAAACCCTGGAAAGTTTTGAAAACATTTCTGTATGGTCACACACTGAAATGAGGTCGGCGCACTTATATCTCTTGTGAGGTGCAAGCAGCCTCTGAAACGCCTCTTGCAGTGCAGAAAACAACACCCAGATCTAGAAAGGTGGTTTAAATGACATTGTACTCTTGTCTCCTGCAGATCTTTTAAGAAGCGCCACGACTTGCTCTGTAAAGCTCCCCAACGGATCTTTTCATAAGTGTGGCTTGTTATTCTGTGAAGCTCCTTGTGAGTTTTTGCCAGTGTCTTTTCTGCTGAAACTTAACTATTAAATTCAGACATCACATGGGCTTTGGTAACTAAAGTGGTTCGTTAATAGGGTGTGTAGATACAGATAGAAATAGAGATAGAGAGATAGAAATAGAAATAGATATATATTTCCCTCCCTGGCAGGGCTCTGAAATACAGTTCTCTGATGACTGATATCCATTACGCTAACCACCTTCTCCCCTGGAGCATATTTTGCTCTCCTGAAATGCAGAAAAAGACTATTCTGCATTATCTAGCTGTGGAATCGTAGTCAGCACTTCTAAAACCCAAGCTATGTGCTTGACTACACTCTTTTTAAACTTTCTGTAAGAAGTCCAGCATTACAAGGCCATTTCCACCCTAAAGTTCCCACTGCTTTATTTTCGCTCAGTTTACCTACGAGATCGCCTTACTCCTCATGGGCCCACACAACCTCGTTGATCAGTGGCATTGGCACTGCTACATAATACCTGTTTTGCATTTGTAAGAACTTGATCGTTTATCGTGTGGCAGCACCTACACATTGGAACGCCCTGCCTGTTGAGATCAAGCAGGTGCCCTCGCTGTACTCTTTTCGGCACCTGCTAAATACATTATTGTTTAGACAAGCCTAGGTAAAGGTAAAGGGACCCCTGACCATTAGGTCCAGTCGTGGCCGACTCTGGGGTTGCGGCGCTCATCTCACTTTATTGACCGAGGGAGCCGGCGTACAGCTTCCGGGTCATGTGGCCAGCATGACTAAGCTGCTTCTGGTGAACCAGAGCAGCGCACGGAAATGCCGTTTACCTTCCCGCTGGAGCAGTACCTATTTATCTACTTGCACTTTGACGTGCTTTCAAGCTGCTAGGTTGGCAGGAGCAGGGACTCAGCAACAGGAGCTCATCCCGTTGCAGGGATTCAAACTGCTGACCTTCTGATCGGCAAGTCCTATGCTCTGTGGTTTAACCCACAGCGCCACCCACGTCCCCTTAGACAAGCCTACCAGATGCTTAAAAAACTGAGGAATTTTTAATATGTTTTCATGTTTTAATTTTCGCATATTTTAAAGTATGGTTGTGATGTTTGATTAGATCCAGGGCTGCGCCAATGAAAACGCCTCCATCATAGGCTCAGGTTGTATTCATGTCTCTGTGGTGCCTCATTTCCAAAAGAACCCTGGGTCAGCACACCTGGAACGCTGAAATCTCAAACCGCTCGAAGATTGGGGTGGCATTAAATGAGTGCAGGGTGGAGAGTTTTCTCTTGCAGATGTGTATTTAGATGCCATAGGTTGTTATTAACAAATGATTCTACCCTCCACCCTGGATTGTGGTTGTGTGTGTGTGTGTGTGTTTGCATTGCTGAAGTTGGTGCTTTCGAGACTCGTTCTTTATCAGCTTTCTGTTGCCTTTCATCACCTTATGAGGCTTCAGAAGCTTTTGGATTTACTCTCTCAGTAAAAGAACTGAGACACAAACGACTCAATCCTTTGTCATAAAAAAAGGCTTTATAGCACGAGAGAACAACTGGAGTGTGTGTTTCCATTGTATCGAGGAGACCAACCAAGCAAGAAAGCAGAGTGTTGTAAAATAGAGGGATATGGTAGCAGCCCTGTTCCTCGTACAGTAGGTTTGTAATCTGTATGACTCCTGTTTGAACGCAGCCAGCCTCAAGGGAGGACAATTATCCTTCATCATTGTATTGGCTTCTCACAGGGCCTGGTCACAAAGCCAATCGTTGCTTTGGCTTATTGTGCTGCTCAGCTCCCATCACCTGACCCTGGGGCATGAACTGATGTTGCCCCAAGGAAGAAAATGAAGTGGACAAAAGTGTGTGTGTGCCTGTGTGCGTACACACTAAACTTTGAGTATTGGGGGCAGGGGGCGGGGATGACATATTACAGTCTTCCCACGTGGAAACAAGTCTATGCTTTACTTTTCATATATCTAATGCTGACGCATCGGGCAGGCCATTGTTGGGGTGAGCATTTACTGTTGTTGCATCCCATACCTCAAGGAGGAGCTGCCTGTGGGTATGATACACATACGGAGGTATTCATTGAACTCTTGAGCTGATGTTTAAGCTTCTCTGGAGATGCTCTGTTGCAAATGCAGTAGAATATTTGTGTGTGTATGTGTGTGTCCATGTTAAAATAGTATGGGAGACAAGATGGAACCCTGTGGAACCCTGTGCACAGGACCCCCATGATTCTGAACAGTAGCCTCGCATGTCTACCTGCTGGAAATGGACCTAGAGGTAGGAATGGAAACACTCAACCCCAGCCTCCCTGAGATGCTACTGAAGGATATCATGGTCAACAGTATTGATGCAAGAGATGCAAGCAGGGTCACACCTCTCCCACCTTCCTCTCAATAAATATTGTCAACCAGGGTGACCAAGGCAGTTTCATTGCCATCACCAGGGCTGGAGTCAGACTGCAATGGATCCAAGTAATCATCTTCCTCCAAGTGTGCCTGAAGCTGAACCTTCTCAAGCACCTTGAAAATTATATTAAAAATTCTGCCATGCACCGGGGAAACTGAACTCATATATACCATACTGCCACTGTAGTTTTTTGTGACAAAAACAAACCCCTGCGTTGCAGTACAGAATAATCTGCTCAAATACAGCCGCAACACATGGCTAACGAATATAGTAAATGTGTTATTATTAGTAATAGAATGCCACCCAAAATTTCCAATTCATCAACTTCAAAATAATATATGTCAGTCCATAACCAAGAAGTAGTCAATGAAATGAATAACTGGCAGGGAACACCACATTCAATGGATGATGTCCAAGACAGTATATCCGGATTGAATCAACTGTTTTGAAGAAGAATCTTCTTCAGCTGATGATGAAATAGAATACAATGAATGACAACAAAAATAATACTGAGCAACCTGCATATTAAATAATGAATAAATGAGGAATGAGGAATACATACCAAATAGTTTTCAATAGAATATCCATACAGGTAAATGTAATATTGTTGTGACTGTAGTTTTTTGGGCTGAGTGAATGAGCTATGAATCAGGGAGATACGTTTTCTGAATTTTGTGTTTGTCACAAACTCCTCCCTTGGCTCTCCGCCTGCAATTTGGGGATAATAGTACTTAACTTCCTTACAAGGTTGTTATAGGTATTACAACAAGATAATAGATGTTAAATACATGTGCTCACAGATTGAATAGTGGAATACCAAATTTTATGGCAAATGCTTCGAAGACTTGGAAACCCTATCTGGATGATAACATTATTTAGTGTAAGCAGATTTAAGGGAAAGTACCTGTAAAATCCACTTAGCTCTTAAAACCTAGAAAGATTTTTTAAATTATTCCTGCTTATGGATAGTTCGACAATAGTGTGATATTCTTTAAAGGTGTAAAGGAAAGGAATTCTAAATCATTAGAATTGTGATAAATGAGAATAATGTTTTGTATTTAGACTGCCCTTTGTATGCAATGAAGATTTTAATTTAAAAATGCATGGTTGACATTTTATATTCTGGGTCAAGGGATTATATGCACAATGCATTTCATTTGAGTTGAATATCAAAATGTTGGAGCTTTTTAGTTGGTTTAGAGCAGGCATCCCCAACCTATGGCCGTCCAGATGTTTTGGCCTACAACTCCCATGATCCCTAGCTAACAGGACTAGTGGTCAAGGATGATGGGAATTGTAGTCCAAAACATCTAGAGGGCCAAAGGTTGGGGGTGCCTGGTTTAGAGTGCAGGTGCACATACATATGTGCAAACATACATACGCACTGGACAATGTATGATTGACATGGGCATATAAAAAATTGTTAGGCTATGTCACCAGCAGATGGCTGAAATCTGACTGCACATCTAAGTGGAAGATTTCCTGATCACTAGAAAAGACATTTTTTAAACATATCACAGGGTTGAAGTGTAAGATGCAAAGTACACCTCATACTAGCATTCAAGCACAGTGCAAGCCTAGCCATAAACATACAGAGTTAATTCTGGATGAGTCTTCCACTTGTCACACACTGAACACAGCCTTGGATTGAGGAGACAGGTTTATAATGGCGTCCAGTAATGTTTATGTCTCTTGGAAGAGTCACAGAGATGACATACCTTCTGCTACATGTGAAATTTCAACTTTCTATCTTTTGGGGAAATATTGTCGTACCTTAACAATACGTGTACCCCTGAAAGTCGGTGAGCACCAAGTATCTTCATTCTGAATATATACACACACATAGAGAGTAGAGGAAGAGCAAAAGAGAATGTGACGTGCAACAGCAGGGAGCCTGATTAAAAAACACATTCCAAACCTCAGATGTTGCTTCTGTTTAGCGGTGCACCGATAGGAAGAAGTCATAGTCTTTCCCTGTGAACTGAAGCAGCAAAAAGTGCATGACAGATCCACAGGTTTGATTTCAATGCCAACAGCTTGGCAAGAAGCATCTCTCTTGCCTTGGCAGCCTTCTCCTTGACAGCAGTAAATCGCGTTATCCTGACATCCCTGCAGGGAAGACAAGCTCAAGAACTGCACAGCCTGGTCTTGCTGTAGCAGCTGAGCACCTCCAGCAAATTAGGATGTAGAGTCATACCAGTTATTTCCTGCTGCTGCCACACAGCAAGTCCTCGTGGGAAGGAGGGAGGGAGTGCAGGGCTGCAGAATGCCTAAAGGCAAGATGTTGAAAGAAAGAGAAGGTGAAGCCCAGGAGTGGAAGAGGGAAGGCAATCCTTCCGAAAGATGTTTATTATTCCCATCAGCCGCCTGCATCTCTCCTCAAGTGTAATTATTCAGAGACTACTTCCTATTTAATTTATTGCACATTTCTCCTGTTAGGCAAAATGTGGCAGGCTCTCCAGTGCTTTAATATATATAACTTGATCTGAAACTTGAACACTACATTCATACTGTTAGGAGTTTTGCCAGGGGAGGGGGGCGGTTAGGCTGAATGCCTGGGCCGCCTTCTAATTCCTGGAATAGCTAAGCTAGCTTCCTAGTGAGGTGATGGACCATGGTTTGAAGGAAGTGGCTCTGTGCAAGATGGCAAATGAGTGGGGGGCCCTCCCTCAACTCGGGTAGTTAGAAGCTTCCTCCCAAGTCCCAACTTGCTTAGTTAGATGCTTCCACTTGCAAGCAGAGAATTGGGAGTGATGTAAGCTAGAAGCTATAAAGAAGCAAGCAGGAGAAAGGGAGAGATAAGGAGATGCTTGATTTTTGCTTGAATCCAAGGCTGCAGCTATGGGGGAAGGAAGGCCCTCTTGGGGTGTTAATGCTGCGAAACCCTCCATCGTAGGCTCGGGTTGTATATATGTGAAAATAAGCCATATATCCTAAAGACACCATTGTCTCCATTGTACTGCATGCTGAAGGAAATAGAATCTCCGGGTAAGTTCCTGGAACCCCTGGAATCTCGCACCGTTCTGAGATTGGGGTGGCAGGCAACAATTCATAGATATACTCTGTAGATAAAACAAGGCCAAGATGTCAAGCCATAGGAAGGCTTTGACAGTGGTAGGAAAACCCACAATAAATTATGATCCAACCCTACAGTTTTCTTTTGCAAGTTTCCATTCTATCACAAAATTCTATTTCTTAAAGGAACGAATCTTGGGAATAATTCGGGGGCTTTTCTCTGTTGATCTCAGCTGTGTTTATGATTTCTGGAATAGTTGCTTCTTTATCTGCTGGAAGTACAATAGCCAGAATCAGAAGTACTTGGGCTATTAAGAGGATTGTTTGCTTTCTCCCCTAACCTGCTTTTTAGATAGATAGCTTTCAAAGCATAATAGGTTGCAGGTTCGATCCTCGTAAGGCACAGCTGCATATTCCTGCATCGCAGGAGATTGGACTAGATGGTCCCTAGGGTCTCTTCAATTCTATGATTCTGTTTCCCCCAGCAAATGGAGAACACAATCAAGTTCCCAGTTATTCATACATGGGTATTTAAAAGGATATTATCCACAGCCCTTTAGTGTAATAAATACAGCTGTACCCACAGGAAACCGTAAAGTGTGCAACTTCATTTCATCCTTGTTCCTTACTGGGGTCAACCCAGTGCTGGTGGTTCCAGGTAGTTTGGTTGGCTTTTAAGAAATACCTAACTCTAAACAAGGTTATTCATTTTGTGCTGGAATTCAAAATCTATTTGCACAAAGCAGGCATTGCAGCACAGAAAGAGATGGGGGTTGGCTTTCAAAGACCTTGAAATATTCCCTGAACAAACCTCACATGCCTACCTTTTTATTGGTTGTTTCCCCCCACTTGTTTGCTGCCATTCTCAGCAAGTGCTGCAGCGACATTTAAAATTCATCTTCTTTCAAGTATTGAGATCCCAGCCAAGTAGGAATAATGTTGCCAGTATGATGATGTAATGATGCCTTATAGGCAATGCAGAGAGATGACAATAATTCCCACCCATATTCTGAATGGGCAAGCACTTTTGTCCTTTTTTTACAGATAGATAGATAGATAGATAGATAGATAGATAGATAGATAGTTAGATAGATAGATAGATGATAGATAGATAGATAGATGATAGATAGATAGATAGATAGATAGATAGATAGATAGATAGATGAGAGAGAGAGAGAGAGAGAGAGAGAGAGAGAGAGGTAGATGGATAGATGATAGACAGACAGACAGACAGACAGACAGACAGACGATAGATAGATGATAGATAGAGATGATAGATGATAGATAGAGATGATAGATAGATAGATGGATAGATAGATAGATAGATAGATAGATAGATAGATAGATAGATAGACAGACAGACATAGAAGGGGGAGTTTGGGGAGGAATATTTTTTTATTATTCAGCTCTAATACTTTTGCTTACGTGTCACAGATTTACAAATACAAATATTTACACAATATCAATATATATTCTGCTGCTTTCATAAAGAACCCAATACCTGCTTGCTTGTACTAATAAGGAGCACTTCCAAATCTATTCTCTTAGGTCACAAACCACCATCTTTTTATGCAAGGCCCTGCACTGATAACTCTGCGGCTGTAGCAAACCACAGCCATACTGGGGGGTCTCAAAGCTACATGGCTATGCTGCCTTGCACTGTCCAATTTAGTGCAACTAAATGGAGTCGTTCCAACAGCTCCTGGTCAAGTGTTGCAGGTCCTGTTCTTTGTCTGGAGGCCTTTGTGGTGCTCCGACCAATCACAGAAGTCATTATTTAGGAAAGAGAAATGCCCATGCTAGCTCTGAGGTTACCCTCCTTCACCTCCAAGCGTTCTTGTAGTTCACTGTGACTTGCCTGCTTTCTGAGGGGGAAGGCTACATCCATTCATAAGGCACGGTAACTGCGGTGGTTTATAAAATAAATGTGGGAGAATGTAAAATTTCAATAGCTCAGTTTTTCTACACATTGTAAAAGTAAAGTTAGAAAGTGATACTAGGTTATATCCAATCTAATAAAAGCAGGCCCATTGAAAGTAATGGACATGACTAATTTATGTCTACTGATCTCAATGGGTCTACGATGAGTAGAGCTAAGGTCGAAGGCAACCCACTGGCTTCCAGGTTGTTGGGGTTTTTTTTTAAAAAAAAACCAGCTTCATATTTGCTTTCAAATGTTAATAAAACCAACGGAAAATATGTCTGCATGTAGTACATTTACTCTAGGATTTTGATCGTGCTTTCTGACTGATCTCTAGGCACCTTACGTTTATTACCATATAATCTCAACATTAAAATCCACCATGAAGCTGAGGAAACAAGGCTTTTAGGGAATTTGGCATGCAGTACAGAGCTTTCAGCCACTTCATGCTTTACTTTATTGTATTGGCTTGATCACATTTGACTTTGTGCTTTACGCACCTTTGATGGCTTACAGTCACCATTTTGTTTATTAATTTATTAAAGTATTTATGTATTAATTTGTAGCCTGAGATAGTTTGATACTCGCAAAACAAAACAAGAGGCCTTAATCTAGGCTTGCAATTTGTCAGGAAAATTCCTGACATGTCCTGGTTTTGGGGTGTAAAAATGGTGCCGGGGGGGGAGGGATATTGCCAAATTGGCAAAATGTCAGGGAAAACCCGGATGTATGGCAATGCGGTGGAAAAAACAGCGGAAACAGCTCCAAAAGCTTAAAATAACTATTTTGAGGGGAGGTTTTCTCCAATTTTGTTTCCCTCAACTATGGCAACCCTACCTTAATCCCTCTTTCAGGAGGACATTGACTCTCTATCATTTTGGCCCCAATAAAATGTGTCTAAAATTTTGGGTTGAATTTGTAGCTATTGGAGACAGTTTGTGAAGCATTGCCTTGAAACTGGTCTTTGTGTGATGAGCATTTCTTTCACTTTTTATCTTCTCTAATAAAATCTCTGTGCAGAGTACAGCCATAGTTTGATCATCTTCATGCCTCACTTTTCCTGTCCTACACAAACTCACATTTGTTCTATATATATATATATATATATATATATATATATATATATATATATATGGTGATTGAGGCAGTTTCTGTGCGAAACCCAGGATGGAAGCCATATGGAAATGGATCTAGTAAATCATTGATCTCCAGGCATGCTTGGAATTTAACTGCCACCAACCAACCACTCAGGCATCTAGCCTAGAAAAGAAAGATTCGCAACAGGCTAATAGTCGACAAAAATTCCCTGGGTTCTTCAAGAGTGGTCTAATCATTGCCTCTAAGGCAGCTGGGACCATGCCTACCCTCAGCATAGTATTTACTACTTTTCTGACCCAGGAAGCTTCTCCTCCCACCACTAGTCATTGTTAGCTGCAAGGGACAAGCATCTATCCAAGCATCTGCAGGTTGTTAACAACTGGAAGACAACCAAGTAATGGCAGCAAGATGAGAGTATCTCGTAATTGTAATGTAATCAAAGTCATGTCTTGAATAGATGTGAGCATTTTCCTCCCACTACGAACTAGCAAAATATGTCACAGCAGACTGCCAAAGAGTCACTGTGATCACCCTGAGAGCCAACATGCCAGCAATATTGCGGCTGAGCAATTAAGCGAGGGATTTCTGCCTCCTTGCTCTCTCTTCCCTTCTGATGCTGCCTGACAAGCAACATGTCTATATGAGCAGAGGCACTAGTTATTCACTTCCGTGCTGCAAGACCATAGAATTTCTTTCTGCCTTGCACAATGCAAGGATATATATTCTTGAGCAAGGATATATATATATATTCACTCATTTTTTCTTAATATAGGATTAGCTTTCTAATATCATGGAAGTTTGATCTATTAGGGATTGAGGGGAGAGGAGGCTGAGGTTGTGTAGGGGAAAGAGGCAAAGATGTGTAAGAATAAAACAACTGTTGCATTCAAAGGCTGCACCACACCAGCTCAGCGTATATGCCTGCCTCTGCAATTTGCTGCTAGATGAAGGGAAATATTGGAGTATAGGGGTGGGGGGAAACTCCTTCTGCATGATAGAATATCTGCATGATAACAGGTATAATTCATCCATAGCCTCAATTTAAAAACCAAACCCATTCCTTCCCCCACTGCTCCTCAAAACCTTTAGATCAGATCTTTACTTCTTTAGTTCTAGTTCAGGCATAGGCAAACGCAGCCCTCCAGATGTTTTGGGACTACAACTCCCATCACCCCTAGCTAACATGACCAGTGGTCAGGGATGATGGGAGTTGTAGTCCCAAAACATCTGGAGGGCCAGGTTTGCTTATGCCTGTTCTAGTTGATGGCTACGCACCACCTGGAATCATCATCCAGAAATGGTACGAGAGGCTGACTGTGTAAAAATGAGCAATGACTTTGATGGGATCCCCCTAGTAAGCAGTTTAGAAGCAACTGTTTCTGAGTAAAAGGTTCACCTTGATACAGGTTCACCTTGCTGCAAGACAGAGACAGACAGAAAATGGGGAGTTGACAATTAAGTATACCCAGGAGTACGTTAGCAAAGGTCAACTGAGCAAGTAGTGTACTTGCCTGCTCAGAGTTGAAGCAGTGTTACCCAAACTTGGGTGAGTGAATTGCGTCACCCAATTGAGTCTACTTGATTATATGGTACAGCCCCAACGTAAGCGTTAGGCTTTGGAGGTACTGCGACCATCCATTTCAGATGCAATTGCCATATTTATACCAGGTGCAGATACTACACATTTTAACAATAGCACAAAGCATGTCTGCTAAGGCATGAAAGAACACTCAACCCCCCAGCAAACTAAACATGATTAGGAACAGCTAAATGTAATAAACTACTGTGTTGTGAAATAAATATAATTACATTGATGTACTAGACAAATAAACCCTGGTAACAAGATATATATTTTAGGACCCATATTATTCTCATCACTGCAATCGGTTTTAACTGTTTTTAATATTGGATTTTTAAATTGCTGTAACCCTCCCTGGGAACTTATGATGAAAGGTGGATAAGAAGTTTAATAGATATTAGTAAAAACAAAATAAATAGTAATGTTATAATATATTAAAAAAGAGAAATAGCAGAAGAGGTGGGCTTTTTCTTGTTATAAATTTTAAGAGTCTCCTATAACTTCAGTATTTAATATTTATACTTTTATATATTTATAGTTTGATTGAACTGATGCAAAAGAATTATGATGATATAGGATGTATTTGCTGTATTGGAGTAATTAATTAAGCATCCATATTAATTTTGTATTATATATACTCTTATTAAAAAGCTTTATAGCAAACAAACAAACAAACAAACAAACAAACAAACATGCCCCTGTTTTGCTTCTTCCTTAAGTAGCCACCTAGCAGAATTATTTTGAGTGCTGACTGGGCAATCGAAACCTACTATTGGAAAAATATATTTTGAATAATTGGACATAGCCAAACACATGACATGTTTTAAAGAGGCACAGGTGCAGCCACAAACAAGCCCTCCTTAGATCCACTGCTATTGAATAACTACCAGCCACTCAGGAAACATTAGAAACTTCCCATTAGAAGCTCTGTGTGGCCCCATAGTGTTTAAACATGGCTGTTTACCCAAGCTTTGGAACCCGTAATTGAGGCATCACTAATACCCTGTTGAAAATGTTTGTTATATAGAGTCTATGCGTTTTTCTGTTTTTATTCTGTTATAGGGTTATTTTATAGTTAATCAGTCTGAGATTTTCAGATCAAGGACAGAATATAAATAAATTACAGCTAAAACTGAAACAGTCTAATTAAACAAAATACATGCATAGTTCTGTGATTATTACATAGAAGCACTTCCATATTCCTTAGCTGCTGCTAAAATGTCATTCCTATGGAGAAACCTACCAGCTGCTTAACAATCCTCAGGATCACACTCAACAGTTAACAGGAAGTAAAACAGAGTACCTTTCCCTCTTTTAATACATAAAAGGGAACATGAAGGGACTGAAACCATGATAAACTCCTGATCTGGAGGAAAAGCAAACAAACTAATGTAAAAATGTAGAAAGACAGGATGTAATTTATCTAAAGTGTACCAGACACTGCTGGGAGCACTTTCCTGTTTTGTTTTGGCTAGATCATTGGAATTCGAATCATCTGCAAGTGTTAAGTACTTTGGCATTTCAATTTTTCCATAGATTTTAGAGACTCTTGAAAGGACCGTAGGTAAGAGAGATAGAGAGAGCGCACACCTTTTCCTGGGTTGTCAGACTTCCTTGTTTAGGGAACATCAGTCTAGGTATGGTCCCATATGACCTTTCTCTTTTGTAAGAGCTGTTAGAAATATGTTCTGAAAAGTTTTAGCAGCGGGCAGAGGCATATTCAGGTGGGTGAATTTCCCCTGTGAATTTGAAGTTATTAAACTGCTCACGAGCTGGTACATTGTAGCATTTTGAAATCAAATCTGTTCACAATTTTCTACCATGCTCTCAGAATGCTTTTTAGATACAGCAATATTGTGATAAAGAATCCATGAGGGTTACATAGGTCTGGACATGGCTAAATGTATTACTTTCATAAGAGGAATATTGGGTAGTTTTCTCACTTCACTTGCTTGTTTGTGTTTTTTTCTAACAACTCATTGTCTGGTAGAGAGCCAGAGTTTAAGTCATGCATTACCCCTGTAGCCCCAAAAGAGGAAACTTGGAGGAACTTGAGACTAAGAAGGAGATAAATTACTTTGGGAATAACTCCTCTAAGGAGAAATGTCGTTATCATTGGCAGTACTTCATTATCTCCTTTAGCTAAACAGCTTTATACATGTTCATTAAAATAATCCCTATTATATATTTGAACCTTATAAACCATTAGTACAATTCATAACCCACACAGTGAGCTTGAAATTGAACAAGTGTGGTCAGCTTGTCACCAAACCTTAATGAGCTTTGATCCATGCATTTTGAATTGATTGTGTAGTTGATCACCAAGACATGAGGTCAGAAATGCTATACTAAGTATAATAATGTGAAATTATGAAATGTTCATTTACTGTTTTTGAATGTTTTATTAATATTTCTTATGAAGAACATTAATATACCTTATGTAGAGCATTTCAAGTGCATGGACTGTATTGCATGCATCTAATATTGTTCCGTTGGCATTCCTGGATATTTGGGGAGATTTGAGGAGAGGAGTTACGATCGATATCTTCAAATAGCTAAAGGGATGTCACATGGAGGATGGAGCAAGCTTGTTTTCTCCTGCCCTGGAGGCTCGGACCCAAACCAGTGGATTCAAGTTGCAAGAAAGGAGATTGTGACTATACATCAGGAAGAACCTTCTGACAGTAAGAGCTGTTCAGCAGTGGCAGACTCCCATGAGAGGTGGTGGACTCTCCTTTCTTGGTTTTTAAGCAGAGGTCATCTGTCATGCATGATTTAGTTGAGATTCCTGCATTGCAGGGGTTTGTTCTAGATGACCCTTAGAATCCCTTCTAACTCTACAGTTCTATGATTCTATGAATGCACACTAACTTACCTTCAACACGGCTGCTGTATCACCAGCTGTTTCCACAACATTCACATCCAACTAAATGGGTTGCAGATCTGTCATTCCAAATCTGTCAGCTTCCGAGTGATTGTGTGAAATGATTTTCACTTTCTGGAATTGGATACACACACAATACTTAGTCTTCCACACTCTTATCCCTGAGGTATAGTTAGCCTATTTCTAAATGCATTCAAAACTTTGCTTCATAAAGACTTTATAGTTATCATTCTTTTTGCAAGGCAAAGGAAAAACACTGGTCAGTTTACTTCAACAATGTGCATTTAGAAGCTGGTGTTGATGGAAAAAGTGCTCCATCAGATACATCTGACTTATAGGCTTCACCAACCTGTCAGTTGTTTACTTGGAATGCAATTCCTCTACTTGACATTCTCCTTTCGTCTGATATTCATGCTATATAGATTGAAATTTTATGAAAAGATACTGTAATCCTATGTTTTAGCTCATTCTACTGATAAATTTGTGCTTTACAATCCAACTCTCCTGTTAGTTGTTATGATTTTCGCATTTTATGTTCTTAGTAATGGGGGAAATTAACGAGATATCATTTGAAAAATCTGACAGCCCCTCGAGCAACCTTGAAACAACAAGATGCAATGACAGTGTTTAACATTAAAGTTCTGTTGAGACAGGATTACATAAAATTCTTCAGATTCACATGCCACCAGTAGTTTGATCTCTGCCAGCATACAGCTAGTGAGAAGTACCAAGGGTGTGTGCCATATAATGAAGGTATCGCTGTTTGATGCTCAGGGAGAGTGTATTTCAGCAGAAGTAGTGTTAGGGGAGAGTTCCACCAAATAAGGCAGGTTCATGACAGGACCCTGGACAGAGCCCTGTAGAAGATGCATGTAGTAGAGCAGGCATAGGTGAACTTGGCCCTCCAGATGTTTTGAGACTACAATTCCCATCATCCCTGACCACTGGTCCTGTTAGCTAGGGATGATGGGAGTTGTAGTCCCAAAACATCTGGAGGGCTGAGTTTGCCTATACCTGTAGTAGAGCATTTTCAGTCACACAAGGAGAACTGTTGTGTCAGCAGAGTGCAGAGGTTATGTGAGAGTTTATGAGCACTGGAAGGGCTAGTCCTGCTATTGCCCCCCTCCCTCAGGGGATCAGTCTGTGTTCTAAAAGGACTGTTGCATATTCTGCAACCACTAGCTGCAAGACAGCAATGAGGTTACTTTATTGAAGGTTTGTCTTCCAAGTCTGAGGGGTTTGGCAAAGCCATATGGTCTGACCTGGAAGGTCGTGGAGTGGGGAATGACAGATACGTGAGCAGTGTCTCCTCCCTGTCCATTGCTTCCTCTGAGCTTGAGAAGGAATTGAGGTCAGAGAACATGACAATAATGTTTTAAAGGAGTGAGGGTGTTTTGAAAGTTCCTGCTGGCATTAATAACCATATATGTCTTTCTGCTCTGGGTAAAGTCCTGAAATAAAATGATTCTGCAGTTTTTCATTGGCTTAGGTTGAACAATAAAAGCTAACTGTGAGTTCACTTACTGGCTAAGCCTATAGGCTGATTAAATTGACACCTCACGTCTCTGACACCTGTCCAGTGCAGTTTTTATACTTTTTATAATGGTTGCCTTATATTTTAAGAAGAAAGATCAACATGCTTCTACATAAAAGCACATAACTTTAAAAAAAATGGACAGTACATCTGGTGCACAGGAGGAGGGACAAGACTAAATAAAACGGCTTGTTTTGAGAATTCTGTCTTCCTCATTTGACAAATAATATCTCAAATTCAGCATTTTGAAAGAGAGTTAATATAACTGGTTCTTCCCTCTCATAGGATATCAATAAAGCCAATAGGGTGTAGAGCAGGGAGCATAGTCGTAATCTGCCATGAGCACTACCCTTCCAATCATCATTCGTTGTTCTAAGGATGGCTGTTGATATACCTTATTTAGTGTAACAGTTTTGGCACTAATTCAAAGTGGACTCTCCTGAGGTTCCACTTCCTGAATAACTCTTTCCCACAGTGCGTAACAGATTTAGGATTTCCTCAAGCTTTCACAAGTAGTTCATGTCATTGTTATTTCTAATACCTATAACAATTTTTCATTCATTTATTATCAGTCCTACTTTCAAGTTCTCTTGGAAGTTTCGTTAGTGAAGACTTTCAGCATGTTCAAAACTATGGGGAGAGCACCGTCGTGCAGAAGGCACATTGCTCAAGGCCAAATGCAAATGTTCTGGTTTGCATATATTCCCAAAGGCCTGGGTTGCAGCAGCAAGACCTAGCTAATATTAAACAAACTTTCAGGAAGCAGGAGTTGAGTTTGCTACTTGTTTGCATCAAGTGAACTTTTTATTCTTCTCCGTTGTTTGATTCATGCTTTTTCCCCCAATCTAAAAATTGTTAGTAATTTGTGATATTACCTCACATTTGAATCTTAAATATGGTACCATGAGAGTGAGAACTTTTAATGGTTGAATCAGCACAATTCTCTGCATGTCTAGTACATTTCAGAGTCAGGGGTGCCAACTTGAATAAAATATTGTTGGGGCCCAGATAAGTCCCGCACCGCATAATCAGTCACATGACACAGAGTGCACACACCATTTGAATGGGAATGCCCATCAACTTTGTGGGAGCCCAGTCCCCTCAAATATTTTATTGTGGGCCCCAAAGCCCCCATGTCCCCTAGGAGTTGGTTGCCATGGTCAGAGTTCAGTGAGATTGACTCTCAGGGAAGCGTGTATAGGGCTGCAGCCAGAATGTTAATCCACAGAAACTACTGAAAGGAATTCCTCCTGCAAAAACAGCTTAATTTACAGCAATGCCATTGATGACCGAGGTTTTACCTTGTAGACAGCCAGGGAACGCAACTTATTAGCAGATTAGTTCCTATGCAGCGAGCTTCCTTAGCCCCAACAAAAATTCACCAGTGATTCACATACCACCACCAGGCTCCACCAGACTGTTCAAAGGCATCACTCAAAACAGAGTCTGAAATAGTGTAGTCCAACATCGGATATGTTACATGGAACATCAGCTTATCTTTCAAAGAGTGAGGTCAGCCTTTCAGCCACATAACTCCAAACTTAAAAATTTCACACTGATTTGATCACTTCTGTGCATTTTTAATTCTGAATATACACTAAGTTGCTTCGAGCTAGAGTCTATTTAAATTAATACTTATTTTTGCCATGGATTCTTTTTTGAGGATTCATCCAAATGTGGATGGTGAAGCCAAAAGATTTAAAAAAAAAATACATCTGGTTGGCTGCAATTGTATTACATGGTCAATTAACTTGCAAGCTGCCAAGATCCTTCGCATGTTGTAAATTCCTTTTCTTTGTGTTGAGAGGCAGAAGTAGACATTGCACCCAGGATGGTGCCCCTTGACAGATTTTAGCATTCGCAGCCAAATGAGTTAGGCAAGAACATGTCATCTAACCTAGGAACAAATGTGCTTTCAGGATGAAGAAAGCAATAAGGCTCAACCTCTTTGACCTTCCTTGTTAGCTAGTTGATCCTTTCCTGGCTACATCTGCACATTAGCTTTTTAATGGAACCTAGTCCTTGGCTAAAATGGTTTGCATCCACCCTAAACTTATTTTCCTGTTCTTCCTTAGGGCAGTACATGGAACTGTGTTATTTTCAAACAAATAAGATGCTAGACTAAGAGATGGTGATTTGCCCAGGGCCACCTAGAGAGCCTTCAGTGAAGCAGGGATGTTTTGGATTCCATTTTGCAACTGCTAAAATGTTATGGCAGCTGCCTCCCGCCTCTTTTAATGGGTAGCAAATGGAAAGAGTTTTATTTGTGTGTGCCTCTGAAAGGAAGAGAGGAAAGGGTTGTAGGAAACGTTCTATTTCTTCTCTTTCACATGAAGAATTATTCTTCCTCAAGCATTATGGGAAAAACAAAGAGCATGGGAATACACGGGAACACAAATGACTTTTTATTTCTTTTGGTGAGCTCAGCTACGAGTTCCAAGTCTAGGAAGCTGGACTGCCCCTTTGGTATCCTAGCAACTTGACCTTGCCTGTAGCAAAGAGGTGCTATCCCAGATGTGATGATTGTTTTCCCTTGGCACCTTAGAAAAAAGCGCTGTCCTTTATGAGAGAGAAAAACTAATAAGCTATTGGCAGGGAATTGGGAAAAGGGTAGATCAACGAAGATCCTAGGGACAAGTAAGGATGGTTGAATACAAACTCCAGACATTTTCCTCTTCCACCAAGAGGTTTCTTAGAATGTAACTGTATTTTTCGTCTCTAATCACTGGTGCTACGTGTCAGTATCTCTTATTTCTTTCCTGATTTGACTGACACAGTGTGATATGTCTAATGACAACTGGAACAAATTTCAGTAATGAGGTCACCTTGGGTTTGTATTACTGCCTGACTGCTGTTTTCCATAGAAATTATTTGTGAAAGCAGACCACATGCTCTGCATAACGTCCTCCACTTTTCCTGAGAGTGACGAAAGGAAGATGTGTTATAACTTGCAAGATGCAGAAGACCTGCATCGATCTGTTTCTGATTTTTGAGGTGTAAATTGATACGTAATGAGAAGTTGCTACTTCAGTTTTCCGGGGGAAAGGAGGAGATGGAGGAAAGAGGAGTGGAAATAGATTAGAAATCTGACTGAATCATTTAATTTTTCTCCACAATAATGAGAACCGTATAGAGGCTAAGCAAAAGATAATGCCAGCAGAAAAGAATGAGAAGGCTGACAGCAAATAAAGGAGTGTCCGCTCCAAGCTCTGTCTGTAGCTCTTGTTCACTGGGGGGGGGGGGGGCTGTGATTCCCATCATTCCTGACGTTGGCCATTCTGACTGGGGCAGATGGGAACTGGAGTCCAACAAAATCTAGACAGCTTATCATCATCATCATCAGTATTATTATTATTTAAACTTATCAGTCACTTGTCACCTGAAGGTCTCTAAGTGACTTGCAGCAAAGAAAAATATATAATACATGGGGAGAGGAGGAGATCATATGATACATTAATATGTATATATCCAGTGCATTTTGTTCTGGGGGTGCTCAATGGTACACAATAAGGGCACCTTTTTTCCTTCTTCAAATGTTAAAAGTGTGGCGCTTACTGTAGCAATTATATGGTGACTACCAGAGCCCTTTTTATTAAAAGAAAAAAGAGCACTGCGTATGTAACTCGAGGTACCACTGGAAAAGCACTGTGGAAAAGCAAAGACAAAAATACCAGCCATTTAAATAATAGCGAACAACAATAACAACACTCAAATAATAAACAAAGCAATACTCTGATCCACTAATTAGCAAATAAATGAAACCTCAACCTCCCCGTAGTTCAAAACTGATTCACATCAAACAACCAATCTCTCCCCATCCCATTTAACTTCCCCTCCACACCCAGAACTCTGGTGTCAAAGCCAGCTGTTACAAATCAGTGGTGGGTGGGTCCAGTGTCTTTTGGGAATAATCCAGTGTCTCTCCTCTCCCTTCAGGGGAGAACAGTAGGAAAGGAAAGCAGGAAGGTGGCAACAAAAGTTTTACCTGCTTTGCAGTTGATCCAGCTACTGCTCCTCTCCTGTTAACCCAACAGCAGCCTTGACATGTTTACAATTGCAGCAGAAGTAACACAGTATGGATAAGGAATCACAGAGGAAGTTGTAAAGAGTACAGTGGTACCTCAAGTCACATACGCTTCAGGTTACAGACTCCACTAACCCTGAAATAGTACCTTGGGTTAAGAACTTTGCTTCTGGATGAGAACAGAAATCTTGCTCCGGCAGTGGGAGGCCCCATTAGCTAAAGTGGTGCTTCAGGTTAAGAACAGTTTCAGGTTAAGAACGGACCTCCGGAACGAATTAAGTACTTAACCCAAGGTACCACTGTACTTGGTAGACAGAGACAATGGGAGAAGGCCAAGTCTGGGCAAACTCAGCCTCTACCCCACCTTACCTCTAACTGTGCTACACCTAAATTGCTAAACAACTCTAGATTTAGTGACAAAGAGCAAGATATGATGGTTTAAAGTGGAAAATAAACCTATGGCTCTGCAGATGGTGTGCTCCAACCCACGTGGCTGATGGTCAGGGACGATGTGGGAATTGCAATAGAAAGCTCAGGCTTAGCTTGAATGATTTCTTCCCATTCCTATCCATTGCTGCATGCAATCAATAATTGACATTGCAGTATCTGAACAAATGGTTCTTATGCTATACGTTGTGTCAGTTGTGCCACTATTCACTAATCAATGGTGAAAGTCTAAGCTTCTTAGCACACTGATCAGGAGTCAAGGGAGTGCCTGTCATGTCCACATTTCATATCCTTCAGACCTAAAAAGGAATGGTCAGGCAGGTCTAATTATAAATGTGTCATTCAGTATTTACTTTAAAAGAAAAGCTTACCGACGGTCTCTTAATGTAGATGACAAGTGAACAAACTGAAATGTACCTCAAGCTGATTGCTACCAGGGAGAGCACAAGATTAAAAGAACTTGGTTCTTTTCCATTGTCTTTTTAAAAATTGTTTTAAAAATATATCTGCTCCGTAATGAATTCCTGTCACATTTCACACTGTATTTCTGATTACAGGGCAGGGTATTTGAAGGTGCCATCCTATATTGTGTGTGTGTGTGTGTGTGTGTGTGTGTGTGTGTGTGTGTAAGAGCCAGTGTGGCGTAATGGTTAGAGTGTTGGGCTATGCCCTGGGAGACCAGGGTTTGAATCCTCACTCAGCCATGAAACTCGCTGGGTGACCTTGGGCCAGTCACCATCTCTTAGCCTAACCTACCTCACAGGGTTGTTGTGAGGGTGAAATAGGGAGGAGAACCACATACACCACCTTGAGATACTTGGGAGATAAAGGTGTTTGTGGTGATCACACAGGGTCCCCGGATGTTTCACCGTCTATTGATCCCTGTGCCACCACTTTATTTCTCACTGCCACCACCCAGGCCCTACCTGGTACAATACTGAGTCCAGTCTGGGTTAAATTGGAATATAAACTTCTGTTTATTTATTGAAGTTTAACAAGCGTGTGGTTTCATAAACGGTATCAGTCAATTACATTCATGGGGTGCCTATCCAGACCTATAACTTCTGCTACCTGCTCTCACTTACTAAACCACTTCTCAGATATTTACTTGTCTTCCTGGCCCCTAACTGTTCCTGACTCAGCTTATTTTGCTACACTAACTCAACCTACCCACAAACTCTATCCCAATTCACTCCCACTCCAATCAACCACCCAACTCCCAACGAACTCTCCTCTTGTCCCTCCCAGAGCTGGTTTTATAGTCCCTCTGACTCCACCCCCTGGGCTCTGATTGGGTAAACTGTTTAACTATTTCACCTCCAGCACTCTTATATGTTAACGTCACATAGGTATATAAATGTAACAAGTAAATAATAATAAATATTTCTTATCCTGCCATAGTTATTATTGGGTACAATATACCCAAAGTTAAGCACTTTCAATAGAGCTGTTAACCAATTAAAGAATTTTTATGAACATGCGGTTTAATAAATTGGGCAATTAATTAGTCAATTAATCAATAGTTAAATTAAAACACATATTGAGATTATGATAGTTTACAAATTTGTGCATTTTTTCAGTATTGAAGGATTACAAGATAACTTACAGTTTAAAAAACCAAAAACAGCACCTTTAATACGCTAATTCCTTGTTACAGTAATGCACTAGAAAAAAAATCATAGAAGAAGAAGAAGAGTTTGGATTTGATATCCCGCCTTTCACTCCCTTTAAGGAGTCTCAAAGCGGCTAACATTCTCCTTTCCCTTCGTCCCCCACAACAAACACTCTGTGAGGTGAGTGGGGCTGAGAGACTTCAAAGAAGTGTGACTGGCCCAAGGTCACCCAGCAGCTGCATGTGGAGGAGCAGAGACTCGAACCCGGTTTCCCAGATTACAAGACTACCGCTCTTAACCACTACACCACACTGGCTCTCCTCACAGTGCCCCTATAATTTATACTTTTTAAAATTAAAACAGCACAATCATATGCATGTCTACTCAAATAATTTGCATTAAGTTGAGTGAGACTTCCATGTAAATGGGTGCAGTGTTGCTGCCATGCTTTTAAGCGCCATCTAAATCAATGGGAAATATACAAAATGGATTTAATTCCTTCTCTTAAAATCAGTTTGCTTTAAAAGTGCTTAATTTTAATCATTATACCCTAAAAGGGACACAGGTGGCGCTGTGGGTAAAACCTCAGCGCCTAGGACTTGCCGATCGCATGGTCGGCGGTTCGAATCCCCGCAGCGGGGTGAGCTCCTGACGTTCGGTCCCAGCTCCTGCCCACCTAGCAGTTCAAAAGCACCCTTAAGTGCAAGTAGATAAATAGGTACCGCTTTATAGCGGGAAGGTAAACGGCGTTTCCGTGTGCTGCTCTGGTGCCGGTTCGCCAGAGCAGCTTCGTCATGCTGGCCACGTGACCCGGACGTGTCTGCAGACAGCGCTGGCTCCCGGCCTCTAGAGTGAGATGAGCGCGCAACCCTAGAGTCTGTCAAGACTGGCCCGTACGGGCAGGGGTACCTTTATACCCTAAAAGGCAAGAGTAGAACTTGTATTGCAGGATACATATCCTCAGAAAATGAGGTAGAAGTTTTAAATAGATTTCTAATATGCATTTGTCATATAGCTATTAAAGTTCATGGCCACCAATATAATATTTCAAGAAATACTCCATAATTGGCCCCTATCAGAGGGCCAGTTAGACTCACAGAATATCGTATCCCACCATCTGCATGAGACAGCGTCAGGAGAAAGAGTTTAGATAGATAAACAAAATGTTTTTGAAGATGCGAATTACAAATTACAAGAGAATCATGTGGAAGTGGAACAGTGGCTAGGACTCCATTCCGTTCCGCCAACAGAAGAAACTTCTTCATGTTACTGGCGCTGCGGGTAATTTTTCTTTGCAGCAGTACAAATATTTACTTGGCAGCTTGTGCTCCTTACGGAAAAGGTCCATTCATTGATTTTTCCAGCTGACAATTCATTCAATAAGCAAAAGCAACAGACAGACTACACAAGGCAGTATCAAAGAGAGAGGCCTTCCTCCCCACCCCCTCCGCAGTTGCTGTTTGTGCAAAAGGCTCTGTACAAATGTGCTTGAGTCTCTTGCTTCCATCTCATTTGGGGCTGCGTGCAAAGGCAAGCTGCAAAATGTGAGGACAGGGGCAAAAAAGATAAAGGAAATGAGGGGTGTGAATGTAAGTACAGAAGATTCCGCTTTTCATTATGTTGAGCTTTTCAAACAGAAGGGCCTAATTCTGGTTCTTGCAGATGATACTATGATGGCAAGCACATCCCTGCAACAAAGATGTTTTCCCATTCCTGCATCCATTACATATTTTTTTGACTTAAAAGACATATTCTTCTCTTCCGTCTAGCAATTTCCCCAAATTTTACATTTATAGACTGCTCCCTCTCTAAGATCTCGAAATATTTTCTTGAAACATCTAAAGAAGAAGCATAAGTGAGCCATGCTTCTAGGAAATGTCCAAAAAAGGAGAAATTTGCTATTACCCTGCATTCCTAGTTAATATTTGGTTAAATGTAATAAATGCGGAAACCCCCGTTTCTCAACTACCTTATCCTCAAGTCCAAAGAGCCAAACAAAGACACCTCCATCTGCGTCTTTAAAGTGATGGGGCTTTAAAGGTAAAGGGTAAAGGGACCCCTGACCCTTAGGTCCAGTCGTGACCGACTCTGGGGTTGCGGCACTCATCTCGCTTTATTGGCCGAGGGAGCCAATGTACAGCTTCTGGGTCATGTGGCCAGCATGACTAAGCCGCTTCTGGCGAACCAGAGCAGCACACGGAAACGCCGTTTACCTTCCCGCCTGAGCAGTACCTGTTTATCTACTTGCACTTTGATGTGCTTTCGAACTGCTAGGTTGGCAGGAGCAGGGACCAAGCAACGGGAGCTCACCCCATTGCGGAGATTTAAACCACCGACTTTCTGATCGGCAAGTCCTAGCCTCTGTGGTTTAACCCACAGCACCACCCATGTCCCTGATGGGGCTTTAATCATGTCTTAAAAGGAAAATAGTTCTATTTCTGGGAGCATAGTTATTGTTATTTATTAAATTTGTATACAACCTTCATCCGAAGATCGTAGGGTGGTTCACAACATAAAATTACAAAATGAGAACACAAACAAAAACAAATCAATAATCTCCCCTCCCACAAACACATTTTAAAGGCCATAGATTGTTTATTCAGCAGAATGCTGATTAGAGAAACATTTTTGCCTAGCACCTAAAGATATTTAATGAAGGTGCCAACAGAACCTCTCTGGGGAGAGCATTTCACAAGCAGGGAGCCACCGCAGGAAATATTTGGGAGAATAGCTTTTTATGTGCCACAATTGTACTCAGATTCTTGGATGTCTTCATTATTCTGAAAGTTTTCATTGATATGTTATCCCTGTGGCAGCAACATGCGTTCCCTGAACCATCTGACAGGCCACTGCTAGAAAAATGATTCTGAGCTAGATGAATCCTTAAATCTAACCCTGCGTAGTTCTTTTTGTGTCCTTATATACAACCCAAAATACCTGAATTCACAGTTTCAAAAATACCATTTGACCTCCTCATAGTTTTATGTATATTAATATTTAAAGGAATGATTTTACACACCTCAGCAACTTTACGTCTTATAAAGTGAGGGGGTGGATTAACACTCCATTAGTGTGAACATCAGTGTGAGAGAAATATTTTTGTTGTTTCTTCTTTCATTCATACATCAATCCACAGCGGATCAGAACTTTGGGACTGCAGGGACATGGCATAAATTTATGACATAGCTGGATACCAAAATCAGCCTTCCTCAACCTGGTGCCCTGAAGACAATTTTGGACTACAGCTCCCATAATCTCCTACCATTGACCATGCTGACTGGGGCTGATGGGAGTTGTAGTCCAAAGCATCCGGAGGGCAGCAGGTTGGCCAAGGCTTTAATAGATGACCACTTGCTTGCCCCTTGTGGAAAGATTATATGAAACTTCCAAGTGGCAAATGACTGATTGCACCCGTGGCTCAGTGGGAGAGTGCATGTTTTTACAGGCTAAAGATCCCAGATTCAACCCCCAGCATAGCCAGGTAAGGATAGGGAAGATCTTTGCCAGTCAGTGTAGACAGTATTGAAAGGGGTATTACTATAGATCAGTAGTTCCCAATTGGTGGTCCCCATGGGGGTTGCACACCCACTCACATAATACCATAGAGATATCATGATTTTCAAAAGTAGAGGGTCCATGGCTTGGCTTTTGAAAAAGACAGTACTTAGCTGTAATGATCTCTGGCAGGCAATCAAGTCCCGATCAGAAGTAATGACTCTCCAGCAGTTTTATGTATGTTTATTTTACAAAAAGACACATCCAGAGCCCGGCATCTCACCTGCTCGCATTTATGTTTGTTGGTCAGTCTGATTTTTTGCCCCTCCCACAGCAGGAAGGACACCAGACTCCCGCCTTTCCCCTCTTGCCCTTCCGTTGCCTTCTGATTTTATCCAGATGCCTGGATCGGGGAGTGAGAGGCTGGCCTCCCCCCTCCTCATCACTCCCACTCAACCCAGACTCAGACATCTGCTTATCAGCTGATTGCCTAGCAACGCTCTGGCTGCCTTCCAACTCTTCCTCTCCTTGAGAGCTAATAGAGTCTTCTCCTTGAAGGGGTGGGTGGGTGGGTGTGGGTGTCAAACTGCCCTTTCTCGATTCTGACAGCCAATTCTCATCTGCAGAGTTGGACCCTCGTTCATTTAGTTCAATCTCTGAGTCTAACTCATCCCCTGCGCTCTGCGGTGCCACGTTCCTGACATTAGCTTATTGAGAACCACTGCTGTAGATGATACCAATGGTCTCACTTGGTATAAGGCAGTTTCTGATGTTCCTGTACTCTAATCTGAAGGGGCCCTTGACTTCATAATACACAGTGAGACATAGCTTTGGGAATTCTGCTTCCTTTTCCTCCTTCAAGGCTTTGTGGGCATCCTCTTGTTTGCCAACAGCTAATGCATGTCCTTTCTGGCATCGTAATAATTAGTTTCTCAATAATTATCCAAGTGCTGAAAGTGAAAGGTAACTTTGAATTTTAATTTCAACTGCCCCCGTTAGATGCATATATTGCAAACTGAAATGCAATGGTCACCTTGCACCCAATTTGTCTGCCAAATATCAGAAGCGGGGGGAAACATTACTTTTTCCAGCCCAAGTACAAAGCCCCTGGAGTCTCAAACATTCATTCATTTAAAACAAAAAACAACAACTATGCTAGCTTAATTAGGAATGATAATTTATTGATACATATGAAGGGAGTACTGCGAGATAATTCCAAATAAATGACAAGACGTGCCTAGAGCGGCTAAATAGGAAAAGCAAATGAAATCTAATTAGTAGTAACAGGAAATCATAATTATTTGCTCCTTCAAGCCTCCTTCATCAGGAAATTAATATTATTGCCAAAATGGACCTGGAACAACAAACAGCTTTACTCCGCTCTTGTCTTCAGCTTTTTGACATGGTCTGAACATTATTGACATTGCTGAGTGGGGGGACTTAAGGCAAAACCAATGGTGCCTTCAAAATATTGCGGACTAAACTCCTGTCAGCCCCTGCAAGCATGACCAATGGTCTGGGATGATAGGAATCACAGTCCACAATGTCCGGAGAGCGCCAAATTGGCTTTCCCTGTGCTAGGCCCTTGCAAGTGGGAGACAGAGCAGGCTTATGAGTTGCGTACTCCTCCACCTGTGGCAAGTAACAATTGCCTCCAATAGCAATCAGGCAAGGAAACTCTCTTCTTGGTTGTTTCTTTAATTCTTCCTGCTACCAATTTGCTATCAAAATGGTGGAGCAACCACTGCATGTTTCTCCATCCCAGTAGCCCTGGGTGAATCTTTAAAATCTGGAAGAGCCTTAAGACTGTGATTAAGACTGTGATTTGCCTGGGAGTCATTTTGGACTCACAGCTGTCCATGGAGGCACAGTTCAATTCTGTATCCAGGGCAGCTGTCTACCAACTCCACCTGGTACACAGGCTGAGACCCTACCTGCCCACAGACTGTCTCGCCAGAGTGGTGCATGCTCTGGTTATCTCCCGCTTGGACTACTGCAATGCACTGTACGTGGGGCTACCTTTGAAGGTGACTCGGAAACTACAGCTAATCCAGAATGCGGCAGCTAGACTGGTGACTGGGGGCGGCCGCCGAGACCACATAACACCGGTCTTGAAAGACCTACATTGGCTCCCAGTACGTTTCCGAGCACAATTCAAAGTGCTGGTGTTGACCTTTAAAGCCCTAAACGGCCTCGGCCCAGTATACCTGAAGGAGCGTCTCCACCCCCATCGTTCTGCCTGGACCCTGAGGTCCAGCGCCGAGGGCCTTCTAGCAGTTCCCTCATTGCGAGAAGCAAAGCTACAGGGAACCAGGCAGAGGACCTTCTCGGTAGTGGCGCTCGCCCTGTGGAAAGCCCTCCCATCAGATGTCAAAATGATAAACAACTACCTGACATTCAGAAGACATCTTAAGGCAGCCGTGGTCAGGGAAGTTTTTAGTGTGTGATATTTTAGTGTTTTTTGGTTTTTATGGAAGCCGCCCAGAGTGGCTGGGGAAACCCAGCCAGATGGGCGGGGTACAAATAATAAATTATTATTATTATTATTATTATTATTATTATTTATTAATGCCGACTAGGTGGTTCCAACATCAGTCAACTGTTTCCTCCTCCTCCGCTTACAAACTAGCCTGATCTTAAGTGTTTTTGAGAACCCAAAAGCTTGCACGCAAAGCTTTTGATATTTTGGTAGTCTAATAAAAGCATTGCCCTAGTGTGGGTTTTGGGATAGTACTGCACATGCTACTCTTGTGTAATTTTAATGGAGGTGAAAAAACTGGCGTGCTTTGACCTGTGATTGCTCTCTTCCTAGGACAGTCTTTTGGACCAGCATACGGTCTTCCTGAATCAGTTCTGGCATGATATGTTCCTGAACATCCTTGATAAATTGAGTGTATTAACAGGACCAGGTATATGGATCCTGAGATGCATAGTGGCTAGCTGCTCCGCAACCTTTGAAGCTGTGTGCTGCTCAGCTTCCTTCCAGGTTTATGTTAGTCTTCAAATATCCTAGCAGAAAGTTTTTCTTAAGTTTGGCTATCATGAGTGAAATTAGTGAGAATGGGGGTTTCGCAATTAGAGCTGTACAACCATCACCAGCAGTTTAGAGTGCAGCTATATTCCTGTTGGAGAGTGATCATTTGGCTGTGTTATTATGCACTTCTAAAGTAATCGTCTGGCAGGAGAATTGGGGATTAAATGAAAGCCCAGTATCTCATTACAACTGATTTTCTACATCACACTGCTGTGTGTTTCTTCCTTTCTGGCTAAGGTGCTGATTCTAAAAAATTATAGGTAGGCACTTTTTCTGAATTATGTGCTGCTTTTCAAATTGTAACGATTAGCAAGCGGTCAAAGAAGGTTCATAACTTCCAAAATAGTTTCTGGTGCATGTACTTTTGCAAGTACACAAACTCTAGTTCTGATTCCTTCATTTCCTTTTTCTAACACATAAAGGTGGTTCATTTGAATAAGAACTTTATTTTCATAACATGTCTGAGAGGTGAACAATTTTGCATTGTGCGATAAGTTTATTGTTGTGTCCAGTGGTGGACCTTGGGGTTTCAAATTTCAGCAACACCCAAATTTGGCATGTCCCCATGTCTTGCCTTCCATTCTACTTCATAGTTGTGCCCCCCCAAGGCTCTGCACCCAATGTGACCAAACCAGTTGTGCTCCCCTAAATCCGCCTCTGTTGTGTCTCACTAGAACAGTTAGAAAATCATGGTTCTATCCCTCATTGCTGTAAATAAAACATGACAGTGGTGCTTTTCGTTCTCTGTAAGACCTCACGTGTTGATTCTTATTACATATTATGGTTCCTGGTTCTCAAAATGTCTGCCAGCCTCATGAATTGAAAAGCAGAGATGCGTCATAATTTTCTGCCTCTATTTAAAACCAGGCAAACGAGTTGTGATTTACCTCTCTTGAATGTCACTTCCCCTTTGGATTAACCCCAGTTGCCTGTTCCGAGTGCATATATGTTATACGGTGCACGTCAGATGAAGAAATCACCCAGTGATTAAGAATTTTTATAGACCCGGTTGCCGACAGTCAATTCCCATGTGCTGCTTGGTCATCTGGGCCTGTGATTTGTGAAGGCGAGAGGGGTGCATCAAAGATTTCCAGAGCTGCAGAAATGAAACAGCATGATTAATCTGAGAGGTCAGTCAAGGCCCAGTGCCTCCACACGCTCTTAAATCGATCCTAACCACCTGTAAGTAGACCCGTAAACCTTTTCCTTTGAAGTCTATTGCCATGGGAAAGAAGCCTGTATATAACGGTGACTTTTGCGTCTTCTCACCCAGTCCACTGCAAAAAAGAAAAGATCTACATGAAAACTGAACTGGAAGGCTGAAAATTGGAATTGTATGGTTCACAGCACTTTATATTAGCAGGACTAAAAGGCCTCTTTCTACCTGTACAGTCTTCTAATTTCCTTCTGCCGGAGTATCACTTGGCCTTTAGTTAACTGTGTGCTTTTCTAGACCACTTGAAATAAAATATCAAATTAAGTTCCAAATAGTTAGCATTTTATCCTGGCAGCAGCAGCAGCAGGTTTCCTCTCACCTGGAACCCTACTTGACACTGAATATATATATATATATATATATATATATATATATATATATATATATATATATATGTTTTCGTAGATTTTCACGGGTACAGGAATGCAGGTTTTGGTGTCCTCGGGTGTCTTCCCGTGTAAAAGTTGGGGTGTCTAGGCGACGTTTCGACGAGGTCTCACTCGTCATCTTCAGGCTGGTGCTTTCGGCTTCTTGTTACTGGAACAGAGCGGGATCTCAGTGTTTGAGTTCCTATAAATACTGTAGAGGGGTGTGGTGTATTGCCTCAAAAGTTCTGGGCAGAGGGGAAGTTCCCAGGCTAGTGTTCTTTTCTTCTTTTGTTCCTTAATTACTTGAGGGATATCTTGAGTGATTTCTTGAGTGATATTCTGAGTACCACTTAGGTGGGTCATTAGGTGTGGATTAGTTGCTAAAGCCTTCGTGTCTTGACCTCTTGAATTTGTGAAGAGTTTTTCTGGGAAGATGGCTGTACTGTACTTAGTTGTGCTTTGGCTTGGCTTCGTGTATAGGGGCGAGCTGTGGTTTTGTGCCCTGTGCCAGCCAGATCTGTGTAGGGATTGCAGGGGGGTGCAGCATCCGGAGGTGCCACTATGGTTTGGTTACTGGATGGTGTCTGTAATTTATCTGTGGAGAGGGTCTGGGTTTGGGTCTGGTGTGGTTGATTGGTGGTGGCGTTCTGTGTGCCTCTGGATCTGGTGTCGGTTTTTGTGGGGAGGGCTAATTTCCAGATGTCTGGCAGGCGGGACGTGTCGTCACGCTTGTTCATGTTGTGAGGGTGTTTCTCTATCTCGATGGCTTCCATGATTATTCTCTTGTGGTGATGTTCCATGTTAAAGAGCAATTTGGAATCTGCAAAATTAATTTCGTGTCCTGTTTCTTTCATGTGTTGGAAAAGAGAGGAAGATTTTTCTTCTTTTTTGACGGCATTCTTGTGTTCTGCGATACGTGCATTTATTCGTCTGTTTGTTTGTCCAATGTACGTGGCTGGGCAGACTTTGCAGGGTATTTCATAGACCCCTTGGTTTTCCAACTGGATTTTATCTTAAATCTCGCTAAATTTCTCGCTAAGCAACTTCAGCCCTATGCAGAATCCATCTCTTCACACGTTACAAACTCCTTCCAGTTCATAGAAACAATAAAGAAGCAAAACCTACATCCCGATGACCTACTTGTGAGCTTCGATGTTGTATCTCTCTTCACACAAGTGCCCATTAATGAAGCCTTGACAGCCATTCAAAACAAATACAATCCCCCCGAATACATCCTGGACCTGACCAACCACTGCCTAACCAACACGTACTTCATCCACAATGGACAAAGATACAAACAGATAGAAGGAGCACCTATGGGATCACCCCTCTCACCGGTCATCGCAAATCTGTACATGGAACACTTTGAAACCAATGCTTTAGACAAGTCAGAACACAAACCCAAACTTTGGCTCAGATATGTTGACGACACCTTTGTAATTTGGCCACACGGGAAAGAAAAACTAGATAGCTTCCTCACACATCTCAACAGCCTACACCCCAAAATACAATTCACTATGGAAATAGAAGCCAACAACCAGCTTCCCTTCCTGGACGTCCTAATCTACAAAAAACCTGATGGCTCCCTAGGACACACTATCTACCGGAAAAAAACACACACCAACCGCTACTTACATGCTCAATCACACCACCACCCTGCACAAATAAACTCCGTAGCCAAGACCCTCATCTCCAGAACCAAACGCCTGGCTGACAAAGACCACTTGACAACTGAGTTACAGAATCTCTCAAATGTGTTAATCGCCAATGGATACCAGCAAAACAGGGTTAAGAAGCTAATCCAAAAAGAAACACCCCCCAAAAACCAAGACACGGAAGAAAACAATGGCATGGCCCTCCTTCCTTATATCAAGGGCACTACAGATAAAATTAGCAAAATCCTCCATAAACACAATATCAAAACAGCCTTTTGCACCAACCAAAAAATAGCCAATATCCTCAGAAACCCCAAAGATAAAATCCAGTTGGAAAACCAAGGGGTCTATGAAATACCCTGCAAAGTCTGCCCAGCCACGTACATTGGACAAACAAACAGACGAATAAATGCACGTATCGCAGAACACAAGAATGCCGTCAAAAAAGAAGAAAAATCTTCCTCTCTTTTCCAACACATGAAAGAAACAGGACACGAAATTAATTTTGCAGATTCCAAATTGCTCTTTAACATGGAACATCACCACAAGAGAATAATCATGGAAGCCATCGAGATAGAGAAACACCCTCACAACATGAACAAGCGTGACGACACGTCCCGCCTGCCAGACATCTGGAAATTAGCCCTCCCCACAAAAACCGACACCAGATCCAGAGGCACACAGAACGCCACCACCAATCAACCACACCAGACCCAAACCCAGACCCTCTCCACAGATAAATTACAGACACCATCCAGTAACCAAACCATAGTGGCACCTCCGGATGCTGCACCCCCCTGCAATCCCTACACAGATCTGGCTGGCACAGGGCACAAAACCACAGCTCGCCCCTATACACGAAGCCAAGCCAAAGCACAACTAAGTACAGTACAGCCATCTTCCCAGAAAAACTCTTCACAAATTCAAGAGGTCAAGACACGAAGGCTTTAGCAACTAATCCACACCTAATGACCCACCTAAGTGGTACTCAGAATATCACTCAAGAAATCACTCAAGATATCCCTCAAGTAATTAAGGAACAAAAGAAGAAAAGAACACTAGCCTGGGAACTTCCCCTCTGCCCAGAACTTTTGAGGCAATACACCACACCCCTCTACAGTATTTATAGGAACTCAAACACTGAGATCCCGCTCTGTTCCAGTAACAAGAAGCCGAAAGCACCAGCCTGAAGATGACGAGTGAGACCTCGTCGAAACGTCGCCTAGACACCCCAACTTTTACACGGGAAGACACCCGAGGACACCAAAACCTGCATTCCTGTACCCGTGAAAATCTACGAAAACAAATATCTCACCTCTACGGGGAGGAAACCTTCCAGCTGACAAGAACCTACGAGAAACTAGAAATCCGAAGAGCCACCATCTTATGTGATCTCTTGTTCCTACGCAACTGCCGAGACAACAACTTAATTCCCACATGCTTCCAACTTAAATTCCACTCTAAAACCCCAGCTACCGAAAGGATCCTGAAACGAACTGAACTATCCCTAATCAGAAACGAACTACATAAGAAAAGATACCTACTAAACCAAACCAACAAAGATCTGCTCACTCTTCACCTCAAACTCTGTAACAAAATCCACCCTGCACTCTGGGACAAATGCAAACAACTAGCCGTCTGGAGAGCTGAAACTGAGACCTCACATAAGACAGACACACACACCAACAAACTCCACAAACTAGAGAGACGCCAGAAGCCCAGCCACCCTCCACAACAACCCATGAAACAAACAGTACATAACATATCAGACAGGATCCTCACCTCAACTGAAACCAAAGTACTCTCCAAAGGTTTCAACTTTGCAGTTACCCCGAGACGCATCCCCACGGAAAACATCATATGCGGAGTCGAAGCTAGCCTAACCAAAATCAACCCAGATGAAGCCAATAAAATCAGACTTGAAGTCACCAACATCCTCTGCTCCAGCAAACCACCCAGAAGCAATTTACACAAAGAAGAACAGAAAGCACTCACCAACCTGAGGAAAGACAACAACATAATCATTCTCCCAGCAGACAAAGGTAATGCCACTGTTGTGATGAACACATCGGACTACCAAGCAAAACTATCAAATCTACTCCAAGACCCTACCTACCAACCTATAAAAACAGATCCCACCACCTATCTGGAAAAAACCACCAAATCCAAAATAAAAGCATCTCCTATCAGTGAAGAAATCCAGCTAAGAATCATCCCCAGAGAAAAATCATCCAGATGCCCCAAACTCTACGGCCTCCCCAAGATACACAAAGAAGGAACACCACTCAGACCAATAGTCAGCTCCATAGGCTCACCTCTACAAAATCTCGCTAAATTTCTCGCTAAGCAACTTCAGCCCTATGCAGAATCCATCTCTTCACACGTTACAAACTCCTTCCAGTTCATAGAAACAATAAAGAAGCAAAACCTACATCCCGATGACCTACTTGTGAGCTTCGATGTTGTATCTCTCTTCACACAAGTGCCCATTAATGAAGCCTTGACAGCCATTCAAAACAAATACAATCCCCCCGAATACATCCTGGACCTGACCAACCACTGCCTAACCAACACGTACTTCATCCACAATGGACAAAGATACAAACAGATAGAAGGAGCACCTATGGGATCACCCCTCTCACCGGTCATCGCAAATCTGTACATGGAACACTTTGAAACCAATGCTTTAGACAAGTCAGAACACAAACCCAAACTTTGGCTCAGATATGTTGACGACACCTTTGTAATTTGGCCACACGGGAAAGAAAAACTAGATAGCTTCCTCACACATCTCAACAGCCTACACCCCAAAATACAATTCACTATGGAAATAGAAGCCAACAACCAGCTTCCCTTCCTGGACGTCCTAATCTACAAAAAACCTGATGGCTCCCTAGGACACACTATCTACCGGAAAAAAACACACACCAACCGCTACTTACATGCTCAATCACACCACCACCCTGCACAAATAAACTCCGTAGCCAAGACCCTCATCTCCAGAACCAAACGCCTGGCTGACAAAGACCACTTGACAACTGAGTTACAGAATCTCTCAAATGTGTTAATCGCCAATGGATACCAGCAAAACAGGGTTAAGAAGCTAATCCAAAAAGAAACACCCCCCAAAAACCAAGACACGGAAGAAAACAATGGCATGGCCCTCCTTCCTTATATCAAGGGCACTACAGATAAAATTAGCAAAATCCTCCATAAACACAATATCAAAACAGCCTTTTGCACCAACCAAAAAATAGCCAATATCCTCAGAAACCCCAAAGATAAAATCCAGTTGGAAAACCAAGGGGTCTATGAAATACCCTGCAAAGTCTGCCCAGCCACGTACATTGGACAAACAAACAGACGAATAAATGCACGTATCGCAGAACACAAGAATGCCGTCAAAAAAGAAGAAAAATCTTCCTCTCTTTTCCAACACATGAAAGAAACAGGACACGAAATTAATTTTGCAGATTCCAAATTGCTCTTTAACATGGAACATCACCACAAGAGAATAATCATGGAAGCCATCGAGATAGAGAAACACCCTCACAACATGAACAAGCGTGACGACACGTCCCGCCTGCCAGACATCTGGAAATTAGCCCTCCCCACAAAAACCGACACCAGATCCAGAGGCACACAGAACGCCACCACCAATCAACCACACCAGACCCAAACCCAGACCCTCTCCACAGATAAATTACAGACACCATCCAGTAACCAAACCATAGTGGCACCTCCGGATGCTGCACCCCCCTGCAATCCCTACACAGATCTGGCTGGCACAGGGCACAAAACCACAGCTCGCCCCTATACACGAAGCCAAGCCAAAGCACAACTAAGTACAGTACAGCCATCTTCCCAGAAAAACTCTTCACAAATTCAAGAGGTCAAGACACGAAGGCTTTAGCAACTAATCCACACCTAATGACCCACCTAAGTGGTACTCAGAATATCACTCAAGAAATCACTCAAGATATCCCTCAAGTAATTAAGGAACAAAAGAAGAAAAGAACACTAGCCTGGGAACTTCCCCTCTGCCCAGAACTTTTGAGGCAATACACCACACCCCTCTACAGTATTTATAGGAACTCAAACACTGAGATCCCGCTCTGTTCCAGTAACAAGAAGCCGAAAGCACCAGCCTGAAGATGACGAGTGAGACCTCGTCGAAACGTCGCCTAGACACCCCAACTTTTACACGGGAAGACACCCGAGGACACCAAAATATATATATATATATATATATATAAAACTTCCTGGGTCACATGATCCACGAGCTTTCTTCGTGAGGTCTACAGCCTGTCTTTTAAAATACAATTAAATGCCACACAGCGTCTAGCACAACATATTACAATTGCTACAACAGGCAGAAAAATCATTAAGTGGTCCACCAAAACATCAAGTGGTCTGTGGAACAGGGTGGGAATGTTTTGGAACCGCTGCTCTATTAAACTTGTTAAGTAATCAAGGAAAGGCTCTTGCTCTGGCAACCTTTCAACTAGTGTACTGTGCTATGGGGCTGCTCTTGAAGACTGCTCTGGGCAGAATTGCAGGTGTTAGCCGCTGCAAGCCTATTTTGCAAGATCTCCATCGTTTGTTTGTTTGTTTCTGAGTCAAATGCAGGGTTTATGGTTCTTCTTTTTATAGTCTTACCCCATTTCCTATACATTCCCCATTTGTAAAGAGTCCTTGCTACAGGTGCCACTGCTACAAGAGGCAAAATTGTCCACCACACATACTAGAGCTTTTCCAATAGTGATCCTGTGCCATAAGAATTCTATCAGGTTCATTCAAGCAGGCAGTTAAAACCTACACTTCCTTGTCTGGGCTTGGCTCAGACTTATTATTGTTCATTCTCCAAGGGTCAGACATCTGGCATTGGAGATATGACCAGTCAAGTGTCTCAGAGTCCCTAACTCTGCATTCCTTCTGGGTTGGATGCCTCATGGAGTAGTATCCCAGATAAAATAAGATTTATCAACTTATTCTGATCTATTGGAACCCACAGTGGAGTCCTTCAGGCTGGAGCCTCAAGGGCACCAATATCCCAGATCCAAAGATATCACTTCTGGATCAGGATAAGGCTAGTGGTACATAACACTTATTAAGTACGTAAAGTTTTTGGCTGGAAACCAAAGCATGGCTCACCACTATAAAATTCTGGCTCTGCCTACATTTCATGTCCGACATCTCTTCTTTAATCCCACCACTGCATTGAGAGCAAAATCAGAACCTGTGGCCTACCATTCGAGTCGCTGCTTATGTTCCCACCGTTGGAAGCATTCCAGACAATCAAGTGCAGAATCCTAGAGATTTAATTCCAAACCCTTTGCAGTGCAGCCAACAAAACCTGTTCCCCATTGGGGTTGGGAATTCCACCCTCGTTGGGCCAGGACACTCCATATTTCCACCAGCTTTACGATCTCCACCTACACAGAGCTCTTTCCCTCACAAGATTTAACGTCTTACCGTCTGCAGTTTTGCAAGGTAGATTGTGGTTCGAGGACCCGACCCCCGTGTGGTGAAATAAAGACACAAGGACACGTGATATATGGTTAATGGGCAAGAAAAGGCCACAACTTTATTGGTTACAGCAATGAAAAGGTATTGGCTTAGGCATTGGATCGAAGCAAGTGGGTTATTCACCAGTAGGTGGAGCCTGTCGATGCTAATCCGACTCTAAGCTCACCCCTGTTGTCACCGAGGGTCGTGCCAAGGCCTCCCGCCAAGCAGGCATCGGACGGAATACACGACCCCCAGATTCCTTTAACGGAATACCCCTAAAACATTGAAGGCATAGGCGATGGCCAAACCTAGCACTTCGACACACCACAACACATTATTCCAATGCCTAACCTACCCACCAATACCACAAAAGTTGTGACGATTGCTACGAGGTAGGCGAAAAAACCAAATAGCCTAGTGCCAATTGGGAAAAACTCCTACCAGGCCCCCCAGGCAACCGGGGCGACCAACCTAAGGTCCATAGCAAGGCCAAGAACCTAAGCCCTAACTAAAAGGGGAGTGGAGGGTGGGTGACTTTCCGAAGAGGCGACGATGAAGAAATGAGGCCGGGGAAAGGCTGTCGCTGCAGCAAAAAGCTGCTGAACACGCCCCCTCAGCAGCACCTGGTTGGGTGGCCACCGAGGGGGCGTGAGCGCCAGCCAGGTGAGCTGAAGGCAGGGGGCTACGCCCCCTGCTAGGCGGAGCTCGGGCTCCCGACCACAACCCCTCCCCTCTCTTTCAGGGAGGAGAGTCTTTCTCGAAAATCTCATACTCTGAAAGATACTGCCTTTGTGACACAAAACAGGTCAAATCCATCACACACATTTTATTTTATTGCTCATTTTATGCAAAAAAATATATCATAAGTATTTGGTCCCCTTACTGAAGGAGGGGATTTATCTCACTGACTCTTCCATGGTGTCTTGTCTGCTGAGCAATTGTAGTAATGACGTTGTGGAGAATGTGGCAAGATTTTTGAGTGTCGCTTTGAAATTACGTCATCATAGGTTAGACATGGCCAAACCTGGCCCTCCAGCTGTTTTGGGAATACAATTCCCATCATCCCTGATCATTGGTCCTGTTAGCTAGGGATGATGGGAGTTGTTGTCCCAAAACAGCTGGAGGGCCAAGTTTGGCCATGCCTGCCATAGGTCCTAAGAGCCATCTTCGTACCTCACGATTTTTTATCCTAAAGTATCCCCTACTATGCTTTGTGTTCTGATCCATGTATACGATGCACTTTTTATGCCAATAAAGGAGACTGGTTGACTTATTAAGTGCTATGTGAATTAACCGTGTGCTGTAGAACATTTCTCAGTACCTTATACAGCAGATAGGGGGTTAGGAAGGTAGGAAGCTTGAACACTTTCTAATTGATGTCTGGGATTCACTGATTCATTGACTTCCTTTTAACTCTTGTGTTGGCCTTCCCTGCCCTACTCTGTGCTGTTGCATGGCGATTCCCGCCTCCCCCCAATTGGAATAAATAAAGACACAGGACACCATTGATTAAGGTTAATGGGCAAAAATTGGCCACAACTTTATTGGTTACAGGTAAGAGCGGTATTGGCTTTAGGCATTGGTCCTATCACAATATCCGGCATCAGCCTGTTAGCATGAAAACCGGAAAGGGATGCACATCACTAGGAACTCCCCCAGGGGTCACCGCTCGGGGACGTGCTTTAGGCCCTGGCCTCCATAGGTTTCAGACGAGGCAAGGCCCCCCAGAATCTACATAAGAATACCCCTACCTATGCCTAACCACCATAACCAAGAGATGTTGTGACGATTTGCTATGAGGTAGGCGAAAAACCAAATGGCCAATGCCAATTTGCCAAGTAGAAAAATTTCCTACCAGGCCCCTTGACAGCAACCAACCGAAGTCCATAGCAATGTCAGAAGGAAAACCTAAAGGGTGGGTGGGAAACCGAATCAGCTGCATGGGCAAAAAGGGGAGATCCTGGGGCTGCGCCGGCCTTAAATGACCCAGGCCACGCCCCCGGAGCCAGCTGATTGGCTGGCTCCAGGGCTGACGCGGCCTGAGAATTCCCCTGGTTGCGCGGGGCTGCAGCCAGCCCCGCGCGATTGTTGGGGGTGTGAGCCGCAACACCACCTCCTCCTTATGTTGGAAGTGGCTTTCTGGTGCACTGCAAATGATGAGCTTCAACACCCCATACAGAGCTGACATCTGGGACAAAGGCTTCCCAGATTCCAAGTAAAGGACTCTTTTAAAATATGTTATTTTCAGGAGAGCTGGATACAGCTGCCTCCCCTTAAGGTGCTTCATTTCAGCACTTTCAACACCTTCGATTTATATGTTTGCAGCATTTGGTGTGATAATATCAATTGGACTGTGGGCAAACTCATATCTCATGTAAAAGCTGGAATCGAAGTTGATCTGGCAAAGACTGGAAGACAATTTGGGCCGCTTCAGCAATTTCTCTGAGAGCAATTTGTGGGGGTGGAGTGGGGCAGCTTGAACGTATTAGTAGAATATATTGAGAGCTTTTAATACATGCTGTAAACTGTTTTGAAATACAGATCTACATCTTGTGATAAAATTATGAATCAGTGGTGGCTTTAGATTTAGTATTTCATTAGGCAAGACTATGGAAGTGTATCCTTGTTGTTGTTGTTTAGTCATTTAGTCATGTCCAAGTCTTCGTGACCCCATGGACCAGGCACTACTGTCTTCCACTGCCTCCCGCAGTTTGGTCAAACTCATGCTGGTAGCTTCGAGAACACTGTCCACCCAATTCATCCTCTGTCATCGCCTTCTCCTTGTGCCCTCAGTCTTTCCCAACATCAGGGTCTTTTCCAGGGAGTCTTCTCTCCTCATGAGGTGCCCAAAGTATTGGAGCCTCAGCTTCAGGACCTGTCCTTCCAGTGAGCACTCAGGGCTGATTTCCTTCAGAATGTATCCTTATATGCAATCAAATAGCTCAAGTTTTAAATTTAAAACTATTCTAGACTATACCGTGTTTTGACCAAGCAACATCACTGACTGTCTTGTATTCAATCCATTTTCACAAAAAGAAAACCACGGAACACATTTTATATACTCCATGACATTGTTTAAACTCTGTAACATCCACACCATTGACAAGAATGTTAAAAAGCTAATGGGTGAATAACAAAACTGCCTTAACAGCTCATCAGGCAATAGATCTGCCTGCTTCTGTATGCACATGCAAATACCAGAATAATAAATAGGGGAGTCCAGAGGATCAAGTATGATCTGGGAGATTTAAATACAAATCACTCCTTTAGCTAAGCTCAGGTTGTGACTTGGGTACGTTACTCTTTCTCAGTGATGGTTCCTTAGCTGTAAAGTGGGATCCGTAGTGTCCTGATTTACAGGAGTGTAATAAAGGCAGACATAATATTTGTTTTGCACAAATTATTCATAGATAATTCTACACAGGCTGCGCAATTTGTTCCTTGACTGTTTTTCCAGTACAAAATAAAGTACCAATCCACAGAAGGAAATTTATTCCTAGCTTTTATTCTGTGACCAAATAAGTTTTTTAAAAAATAAACAAACACTGCTCTGTAAAATAAATAGGTGTGTGATACATTATAACAAAATCCTGTCTTTTTTTTTAACACAAAAATACAATTGCAGTAGTAAGTTTAGAAATACAAGTTCCTCAGCAGCTGATCTTCAACTTCTGAATGGTATGAACACTTTGCGTTGCTGTGTCTAATTTTAATTTTGGGTTCTTTAAAAATGCATTCAGTTGCGCATTCTTCCCATGGAAAGCTGCACAACAGTGTAGAAAATACCATGTTTAGGAAACAAATAACTGAATGTCTTTGTGGCCATATCTAAATTCCCATACCATCGGCAAGGGCGCCACATTTCCATATGATCTTCAAAGGAATTAATAAACACACCCGGGAGTATGGCACTGAAAATCATGTGTCCCGATTTTAATTGGTGGAATGTTGGAGGGTTACACTACTATGTTAAGTGGCATATATAAATTGTGGTAATACCGTATTTTTCGCTCTATTAGACACACCAGACCACAATACGCACCTAGTTTTTGGAGGACGAAAACAAGAAAAAAAATATTCTGAATCTCAGAAGCTAGACCAGCAAGAGGGATCGCTGCACAGTGAAAGCAGCAATCCCTCTTGCTGTTCTGGCTTCTGGGATAGCTGCGCAGCCTGCATTCGCTCCATAAGACGCCCTTTTTAGAAGGGAAAAGTGAGTCTTAATAGAGCAAAAAATACGGTAAGTAATTGATGAATATTACAACCAGGAGGTGAAAAAAATAGCTACAACTTATTTCCTCGCAAATTCACTTTTCCTTTTACATTGTGCACCAAAACAAACAAAAAAATATTGCAGGAAGCAAGACACAATCTAGCCAGGCTAACAAAAACAAAACAAATTATTGCCATTATACTTGTCTGTGTACAAGAGATGCACACAGTTTGTTTAAAATAAGGCTGAGTCGGTGCTGAAGCTACCAGGAAGCTAGCTTATGATCAAATCTCTATAGCATTTCTAATAAGTGATTGATGAATTTGACCATTAGCCATGCCAGTTAATTAAGTGTGCCTTTTAGAATGCATCAATACGTTTGGCACTGTTCCTCTGCCTAGTTGCTGCCATAGGAGCCATCTTCCTATCTTGCACCATATCTGCTAGAGTAGGAAGAGTTGGGAGCTTTTGTAATTGTGCTGCCTGACAAGCTGTCTCCAGAAACAAGCATTTGATTCTGATCACCCTTGACAGAGACATAGGGCACAAACGTCCTTTGGAAGCCTAATTTATGGATTTTTTATCTTGTTTGGGAAAATGTGTATAGGATAAAAAATGGCCAAATAGGAAAGACAAAATGAGCACGAGAGGCAAGCTACAGATGAGAACCTGGACAAGAACATAACACATTGAGAAAATGCTTCCCCCTCCTTGTTCGTACACAGATAAATAAAATACCTATGTTAGGCAATGGCCTGAGGCATTTAGATGCTCCAAGTAAACTATTCAAATAGCATCCTTCCCTTCCTCCACGATGGCTCCTTGAGCTTCTGGACTCTCTAATGTTTCTTCCCCTTCATAGATTTTTCCCCACCTGGTCCTGTAGATCAGGCATGTCCAACAGGTAGATTGCGATCTACTGGGAGATCACAGGGTGTTCCTGGTAGATAGTGGTAGATCTCTGGCCCCTTAGTGATCTCCCCCCCCCCAAAAAAGCTAAACATACTAAAAAAAAAGCTCAACAACTTTGGGTAAAGGGACCCCTGACCATTAGGTCCAGTCGTGGCCGACTCTGCGGTTGCGGTGCTCATCTCACTTTATTGGCTGAGGGAGCCGGCGTACAGCTTCCGGGTCATGTGGCCAGCATGACTAAGCTGCTTTTGGCGAACCAGAGCAGCGCACGGAAATGCCGTTTACCTTCCCGCCAGAGCAGTACCTATTTATCTACTTGCACTTTGACGTGCTTTCGAACTGCTAGGTTGGCAGGAGCAGGGACCAAGCAACAGGAGCTCACCCTGTTGTGTGGATTCGAACCGCCAACCTTCTGATTGGCAAGTCCTAGGCTCTGCGGTTTAACCCACAGCGCCACCCGCGTCCCACGTCAACAACTTTGCCTTCCCCCAAGAAGCTGAACAACTTTGGTCCATCCAATGACAATGGCTAGATCACTGCCAGTTGTTCTTTTTTTATACTGTGAGTAGATCACAGTCTATTGGGAGTTGGACATCCCTGCTGTAAATAATTGGGGAAGAAACTCCTTCAGCATCCTCTTTCCTACAGCAATGCTACCTACTTCTGAATTTCCCCCCTTCTGTTTATCCTTAGTTTCTCAGCTCCCAGCTGCAACCAACCCCAGAATCAATTTCAGTTTCTGCCAACTGCAAATCCAAAGGTTGGATCATTACCACTTAGATGCAGATGTCACGGGGGGGGGGGAGCTGATCGAGCGGGTAGTGGCAGACCAACTGTAGATGGACCTGAATGAAGCTGATTATCAGGCCTGGATATAGCAATGAAGGAGTCTTGTTTGCTCTGGTTAATTACTTTTTTTTTTCCAGGAGGGGAAAAATGTATTCAGGGACAGGGGAAATGTATTCCTTTTGATTCTCCTCGACCTCTCAGTGGCTTTTGATAAAAATTGACCATGATATTCTCCTGGGTTTACTCTGCAGGCTGAGGGATGGAGTCAAAATATTCCAGTGATTCTGATACAACCTACACAACTCTTATTGGAGAATAGCATTGGGGGACTGCTGTTCAGCTCCATGGCACTTGTACTGTGAGGTTTTGTAGGGGGTCTATCTTGTCCCCAATTATGTAATCATTTTGTAAACGGAACCAGAAGTTTGTTGTTGCAATAAAGCTTTCAACTCACTTAAAGATCTTTTGAAGGTCTTTAATGCTTGATGGCAATTTAATAATACATGGTACCTCTGGTTACATATGCTTCAGGTTACATACGCTTCGGGTTACAGACTCCACTAACCCAGAAATATTACCTTGGGTTAAGAACTTTGCTTCAGGATGAGAACAGAAATCGTGCTCCAGCGGCGTGGCAGTAGTGGAAGGCCCCATTAGCTAAAGTGGTGCTTCAGGTTAAGAACAGTTTCAGGTTAAGAATGGACGTCCGGAACGAATTAAGTACTTAACTCGAGGTACCACTGTAAAGACAGAAGATAAGAACTATCCTTTTATTAATAAATTTTTAAAACCCTCCACAACAACCCCAGAGAAGGATTAGAATTTGCCTCTGAACTGGTTGCTCTGGGGCTTCATAGTCATAGAGCATTTTGTTGATGATGCTTAGAATGGGGACAAATACAGGCCATTCATTATTAATGCACTTTAATAGAATCTCTATTTTGAAACATTTTTGATATGGCATGCCCAATACGTCTTTGGGGAATAGAGCCTGCAGTCCAAATGAGTTGCATAATATCTGCTTCTGTGAACTGCTTTTCCATGCTTGTTGATAGTATCCCACTAATAGACCTCTCGGAGATTAGATTTTTCCTAAAGACATAGCTTAACAGTATAGTGGTACTATCCAGTTTTTAAAAATTCTAAAGATAAAGCCTTCAAAAAATGTGAAATCAGTACATACAATTTGTGCCATCAAACGGTTGTTCTTCCTTTGAGGCTGCTCTCCTCTTCTATTTAAAGTACTTTATGTTCCATACCAAAGACAAGACTTCACTTTGAACAACTGGAGTTCAAACTGCATTATAAACATTTAGAGAGTCGCTGAGTATTTGCAATACTTCATCAGAATTTTGCCTTCCGTTGGCTTTAACACTAGCAATAGTCAAAACGATGTTTAAAAATCATAGAAGAAAAATATTTTAGCTGGATGAAAAGCATATCTGAAATACATTCCTCTCTAGTAATGTTACAGCATGGAATAATAAAGCTCAGCCTCCACAATGTAAAACTCTGTAAAAAGGACTCTGGTATATCCTCTATGTATGGACTTACGACGAGGGGGAGAAATAGTTATTTAATATAGGCATTAAATTTATATCTCATTTATAATGCACATACTTAGATACTTTTTCTAATACTGCACTTCCGGTTTCATGTAGGAAGTGGGCAGAAAATGGCAGAGGCCCTGTGCCTTTATAATCTCAGAAGGGCCCAGTGTGGGTACAGGATGTGTGTCTCACAGCTCTCTTTAACGTTTTCTCCGGAGTTCATGGTTCTCGCACTTGTGTCTGACCTCTTTGAAGTTAACAGAGATATGTGTCTGATCATTTTCTGGCAGCTTCCCAAGGTTTCTTTTTTTAAAATTCAGAAATACAGCGTGAAAAAGGAACAGAATGCTGTGAGCATGGGAAGTAGCAGAAGGCTATGTGCAATTTCTGTTGCCAGTTTCGGAGTGGCGCTATCCAAGAATGCAAAAGCCTCTGTTGCAAGTGTGAATCTATTTTTATTTCATTTTTTTAAAAAACAATATCTCGTCAAAGCCTAGTTGTATTGTATGTGTATGTATAAAGTTACCGTGTAATCCTATGCATGTGCGCACAGCACAGCTGTCAATCCCATCAAACTCAACGAGATACTCCTGTGTGTATAGCAAGGGTAGGGAACTAGTTAGTCTTCTGGACTTCAACTCCCTTCATCCCTGCCCGTTGCCCATGCTGGCCGGGACTGATGGGATTTGGAGTCCATCAGCATCAGGACGTTATGTTGTGGAAAGGAGATATGCCCCTGCTGCACCAGTGGAACGGTATCCGCATTTAGTGAGGATTAATGCATGCTCAGCCTAGTGGGGAAGAGGAAAATACACAACCATAAAATATAACAATGGAATAAGGACAATAAAATATCTTAGATTATGACTATCTTCCATCAAGGGCTAAAAATCAAAGCTCTGCCTCTTCTCCAAACCAGCCTCCATTAGCTTGAGGCTGTTTTCCTGGAGAGAGATTAGCATGTCCATTCTCTCCAGTAGTTTAAGACCAAAGACTCATTCCACCCAAGATGGATGCCTACAGATTAAACTACGCATAGACTTGTAATGGTATCCTTTGATAACATGTGATTGATTTATTGCTCAGATAAATCAGATAAATTCTTGGCGTCCAGCCCGCTTCGGCTGCTCTCGTGGCCAGGCCCCAGACTTCAAAGGCCACATTCCGAGGTTCTGAGCAAAAACGCAGAGATCAGCAGCGGCAAGAGAAAGCTTCAAAAACTCCAGTGCTTGCTTCAGTGTGCTCAAATAAAGTCCACTCAGGATCTTAGCAGCTAAAAGCAGTTTTATTTACAGCAAACTATCCATTGTCGAACAGCATCGTGAAAACACGTCCACTCTCCTCAAAAGCGAAAGTAGAGAGTACAAAGACTTGAGAGACTCGGAACTGACGTGGAGTCTCCCCCCTCCCAACAGTAGGCAGGGCGTACACTCTGAGCTGTTTAACCCTGTAAGCTCAGGTTCCCTTCACACCCCCTCTCGTCCTGCGCTACTGTGGGGAAAGTATGTACAGAACTTACCCCCAACTCCAAACCACCACAAAACTCCCCATGACGCTGGAAGCTTAAAGGTTTGGTAAAGCCATCGGCCAAGTTATTGTGACTGGCACAATACTTCAGTCGGATCAAACCTGACTGAACACTCTGACACACATTTTGGAAACGTATGTCCAGATGCTTGGTTCTGGCCTTAAATTGCGCAGATTCAGCCAATTTCAAACAAGGTTGATTGTCTTCCCAAACCGTGATGGGCAAGCTACAATCTCCATAGATCTCTTGCACCAAGCATCTATAGAACTCTAGTTCCCGGCACAAATCTGACAGTGCACTGAATTCAGCCTCAGTAGAAGACAGCGCAATGAGACTTTGCTTCCGGGACTTCCACCCAATTAGTGACTTCCCAAACTTTACCACCAACCCAGACACAGACTTGCGGTCCTGCAAATTCGCCCAGTCACTGTCCGCATAGCATGTGAGCTTCGCCTCACCTTCAGCTGGCAGCTTAAGACAGAAGTCTTTGGTATGCTGCAGGTAGCGCAGTACCCGCTTGATACCGTGCCAAGCACTCACACTGGGCTTTGACGCTTCCCTACTTAGCAGGTTGGTAGCAAAGGCAATGTCTGGTCTGCTCCATTGGGATAGATACAACAGACTACCTAGAGCTGACTGAAAGAGCTCAGCATTCTCGAACTCTGCACTTTCTGCTTGCTGGCTCTCTTTCACGAAGTTCGTCTCCATGGGTGTCCGAACTCCTGCACAATCGGACATTCTGAACTTCTCAAGCAACTGCTCAATCTTGCCTTTCTGACTGAGCAAGAAGCTACCATCCTCAGTTCTCGCTATCTGGACACCTAGGTAGATCTTTACTGCACCCAGGTTCTTAAACTGAAACTGTTTCCCAAGCTCTTTGGCAAACTTCTGTACCTGTTTGTCTGCCTTTCCAATATGGATGATGTCATCAACATAAAACAAAACCAGTTCCTGTGAGTCTCCTGATCCTCTAAGGAACAGGCAACTGTCAGCAAGACTCTTCCTGAAACCTAGCTTCTCCAAAGCTTCATTCAGGCACAAGTTCCAATTCCTGGCCGACTGCTTCAGGCCGTAAATTGACTTGTGAAGTTTCCACACAGTACCTTGCTCAATGCCCTCAAACCCTGGAGGAGGAAGCATGTACAGATCCTCCTGGAGGTCTGAGTTCAAGTAAGCAACATCCACATCAAAGTGATGCACCAGCAACCCTCTTTGTGCAGCGATGGCCAAGAGCAAACGTAGAGATTCACTCCTACAGGTGGGAGCATAAACTTCCGTATAATGCAACCCTCTGCGCTGCGTGAATCCTCTCGCCACTAATCTGGCCTTATACTGCGGTTCTCCTGTCGCTGTGGGCTTAAGACGGTAAACCCAGCGGCTACCCACTGCCTTTTTGCCCACCGGCAACTTCGTGAGGGAGAACACACCTAAAGACTCCATTGAGTTCATCTCCTTCTGCATCGCCTCATGCCATTTTCTGGCTTCTTCCTGAGGCAGTTTCTGAACATCCTCAAAACTCTCGGGTTCACACTGTGCCATTCCGACCCACACGCTAGTGACGGCAAACCTATCAGGAGGTTTCCCCTTGGTCGTCCGAGCTGATCGACGCAGCACTACTTCAGGAACCCCCTCTGACCCACTAGGGCCAGCCAGAACGTCCTTGGCATCAGAGAGCTCCCCCTCTGACTTACTGCGCCTTCTGGACTTCTCAGCCGAACCTGTGGGGGAAGATGGAGCACTGCGTTGCTCAATCTTCACAGCCTTAGGAGAAGTTCTCCCCTCTGCCTGCACTGGCTCTGGACTCTGAGCCACAGTAGCAGGTTCAACCTCTTCCTCTTCTTCATCAGCAGAGTCAAGCAGACTCTCTGACAGGATGTCAGGGTTCCCATGTATCCTTGCCCAGCCATTCTGCTCACAGAATTCAGCACTGTTGCTGAGCAGAATCCTGGACTGATTCCCTGACGGATACGCAAACCTCCAACCCTTGGTCCCTGGCTCATACCCACAAAAAATCATCTTTTGGGACTTGGGTTCACCTTTCTTGCGTTTGGCTTTTGGTATCAAAACCCACGCTTCACAACCGAATACACGAAAATAGTGTATTTTCGGTTTCTTTCCATGCAGCAAAAAGTACGGGGTGTCACCTACCACTGAATTGAACGACCTGTTCAGAATAAAGTTGGCCGTTCGCCAAGCCTCTCCCCAAAAACGCTGTGGGAGCCCGGCATCAAACAAAAGAGCTGCGGACATCTCCCCTAGAGTCCTGTTCCGTCTTTCCGCAATCCCATTCTGTTGGGGACTGTGCGGAGAAGTCAACCTGTGTTGAATCCCCTTTTTGCGGAAGAAACTTTGCAGTGCAGACCCGGTGAACTCCCCACCCCGATCGCTCTGAAAGTTTTGCACCCGTGTGGAAAACTGCAGTTCCACAGCCGCAATCCAGTCTTTGATTAGCGGTGCAGCTTCACTTTTGTGTCCGATCGTGAAGGTCCAGGAGTTGCGCGTATGGTCATCAATCAGAACCAGCGCATATTTGGCTCCTCCCATACTGGTCACAGCCATCGGCCCAGACAAATCTGCATGAATTAACTGAAAAGCCCTAGTGGTCACCCTCTCAGACCTAGGGTATGTGCACGTTTTCACCTTTGCGGACTTGCAAGCTCTGCAATCTAGAAACTTAGCACATGATTTCATTTTGCACCCTTGCGTATACTCTGGGATCTTTTTCACTGACCCCCAGGACACGTGTGCCATGCGTCTGTGCCAGAGGTGAGCACACGCATCATGAACTGGAACGTTGGCACACTGTGCTTGCGCCTCCTCCGCGTCACCTGGACCTGCAAAAGAAGCATTCAATACAAACAACCTGTCTTTACATTCAACACTGACTAGGTGCTGTCCATTCTTAGAAATAGAGCACTTATTGTCTTCAAAACACACTCTGTAGTTCTCAGCAAGAAGTGCGCTGACAGACAGCAACGCGCAAGACAGTCCTGGAACAACATAAGCCTGGATTGAATCCTGTAAGAAAGAACAAAACAGTGAGCCAGTCTGTGTGAGCGGGTGTCTAGTCCCATCTGCTAAACAGACAGTCTTCCCAGAAGTTACAGAGGTGCAGTTCTCTAGGACTCCTGCAGATGGCACTAGATGATGGGAAGCTCCACTGTCTATGACAAAAGTCAGCACAGCATCCTGTTGACAACTCTTGACTGTAGCCATAGACGCTGCCAAATGTTTATGTTCAGTGTCTCTGCCAGCTGCCTTCGGCTTGCCTTTCCCACGCTTTGAAGAAGAGCCCTTTATCTGGTTGCTACGGGAGACGGCCTTCGGCTGTTCCTGTGCCTCCACTGGACATTCTCTCACCAGATGGGAGGGGGAGCCACAGCGATAACAGCGGCGGCGCGTAGCAACAGCTCTCACAGCTCCCTCTTCAGCCATTTCTGCGTTCCCAGCACCCCCACCTTTGGGTGCACAGCCTGGGCCTGCACGCTCCCCAGCACTCTGGTTGCGGGCCTCAACATCACACGGCCCCTCGGAGACAAAGCAGCTACTCCCAGCTGTAACTTCAGGAACATGGCCAGCAGCCCCCTCTGGGCTCTCAGCTTCCTCTCTGCTCTCGGCTTTCTCCCGGCCCTGGGCTCCTGCTGAGCTTTCACACAGACTCCTCAGCACCTGCCAGGCGGCCTGAGCCGACTCAACGCCCTCCAGGTGGGGCAACAGCATAGCGTCCACACTTGCTCTCAACATGCAGAGCTCTCTTTGCATTCTCTGCTCTCTATCTTCCAGCAAAGCAGCCTCCAGGTCTGCTGCGCCATCTTCAGCAGCAACAGGCATGGGTGGGGCCGGCTCCCTCTGGGCTATACTCCAGAGCCCTGTGGCCAAAAACCACCCCCTTACTCTTCTTGACCAGATATCCCAGGACTGGGCTGTGAGCTTTTCAAATGGGACATCATAAAAGTCCTGGAGCTCAGCCATCTCCTCCCCCAGTGCTCCCATTGGGGCTTTGAAGTACTCACGCGTACCAGCCAGCTTCAACGGAGAGGCTCCCGGCGTCCCTTTGCAGCACACAGCATTGCAGCCAGCCTCCCTGCTTTCTCCCAGGCAGAGCCTTAAAGCAGGACTTTTTCCTCCGGCAGCAAAAACAGCAGCTTCTCAGCACACAGCACTTCAAAGCTTTCTCTAATTGCAGTAACTGACGTCCATAACCTGATAACATGTGATTGATTTATTGCTCAGATAAATCAGATAAATTCTTGGCGTCCAGCCCGCTTCGGCTGCTCTCGTGGCCAGGCCCCAGACTTCAAAGGCCACATTCCGAGGTTCTGAGCAAAAACGCAGAGATCAGCAGCGGCAAGAGAAAGCTTCAAAAACTCCAGTGCTTGCTTCAGTGTGCTCAAATAAAGTCCACTCAGGATCTTAGCAGCTAAAAGCAGTTTTATTTACAGCAAACTATCCATTGTCGAACAGCATCGTGAAAACACGTCCACTCTCCTCAAAAGCGAAAGTAGAGAGTACAAAGACTTGAGAGACTCGGAACTGACGTGGAGTCTCCCCCCTCCCAACAGTAGGCAGGGCGTACACTCTGAGCTGTTTAACCCTGTAAGCTCAGGTTCCCTTCACATCCTTTTCATATGATTGAAGGTAAATGCCACAAAGATACAGCCCCACTTAATGATTAAATGTGAGGCTCTCTTCTCAACTCTTCCATAGCTTCAATGGAAATTTCCAGGCAATACATCACAGTATACATACAGACACATTATAGAGTTATTTTCCATTTCGATTAAACAGTTACACTTAACATGTACTCTTCTGGTCCTGCTGTTGCTACCCGCTATGCTATAGTTTCCCTTAACGTGTTGCCCCAATCCAGATTTGAGTTCAGAGGGAGGAGACAAAGAGGTAGGGTGCTCAGGATGGTAGTGCAGCAAAGGCAGAAGCTGAGCTGTGTGACATGATCAGCTACTTGTCATGCCACAATACTGGGAAAGCCAGCAGTAGCAGCTTGCAGTGCCTGTCCTTGCTCAGCCGCTCATTCAGCCAGCAGGTAAGCAGGAGAGGAAGAGAACCAACAGACGGACAGAATGAGTGAGGTAGCTTTATTTTTCTCCATGACTTTTTGTTAAGCCTTGAGTGGGTGGGTGCACAATACCCACGTCTTCTGCATTAGTGCTGTCAAATTTTCTAGTTCTGGAGATTTTCTGCTGCTCTGTGTAGGCTGATAAATGTCACAGGGTGTGACTCTGGACAACAAAGCATTGCACACACAGAGACAAGGAAAATGCACGGGTGTGTTGCAGCACTGTGCAATATGTACATGAGTTGTAAGATGTTTAGCACCAGCAGGGAAAGTGCATCCTACTTCACCACTGGAGGCGAAATGGGAACTGCTTCCTGGCTCTGCCTGCCTCTGCCATCTCCGCCGCCAGCAGTGCTGCTGTGCCACCCATTGCTGTCAATTTATGGCAAGAGCTTGCAAGCTCTTATGGAGTGTGATCCTGTCCCGACTGCACTGGCTGCCAATTAGTTTCCTCACCTAAATCAAAGTGCTGGTTTTGACCTATACAGCCTTAAATGGCTCAGGATTGCAATACCTCAATCCTCTCCCGCCTCTCCCTAGTGATCATCATCTGAGGCCCTTCTTACTCTCCCTAGGGAAGCTCGCCTGGCACTTTCATTTCACACTTTTAGGAGCCAGGGGGCACAGGAGTGTTTAAGGAAAAGAGAGGAAGGGGAACATGTGTGTGACGTTTACATATGAGAGTGCTGGAGGTGAAATAGTTACCCAATAGGTTTCCCAATCAGAGCCCAGGGGGTGGAGTCAGAGGGACTATAAAACCAGCTCTGGGAGGGGCAAAGGAGGTGTTTGTTGGGAGTTGGGTGGTTGGTTGGAGTGGGAGTGAATTGGGATAGAGTTTGTGGGTAGGTTGAGTTAGTGTAGCGAAATAAGCTGAGTCAGGAACAGTTAGGAGCTAGGAAGACAAGTAAATATCTGAGAGGTGGTTTAGTGAGTGAGAGCAGGTAGCGGAAGTTATAGGTCTGGATAGGCACCCCATGACTGTAATTGACTGAGACCGTTTATGGAACCACACACTTGGTAAACTGCAATAAATAAACAGAAGTTTATGTTCCAATTTAACCCTGACTGGACTTAGTATTTTACCAGGTAGGGCCTGGGTGGTGGTAGTGAGAAATAAAGTGGTGGCACAGGGATCAATAGACAGTGAAATGTCCGGGGACCCTGTGTGATCGCCACAATGTGTTTTGTTGTTGTTGTTGTTGTTGTTTTGCACAGCCAAAAGCCCTTGTGCTAGCAGATCTATTTAGCTGGCTACCTTAGGGATTTTTCTCCAGCAGGCACTTGTATTTGGCTCCTGGGTCTCTCGGAGTCTTAAAAGGACTACCTACCTTGATTTCTCTGCTTTAAATTTTCAGCATCTCTAGGCTTCCTTCACACTGTTTGCAGACAGTCTATACAGAAAAATACAGTTGAATCGGAAACTGAACCACTGAATAGTTCATGTTACTACCTCACTCAGTAAAAGTGTGTGTACTGCAAATCAACAAAAAACAGCAGAAGGGGAATTCCAATTAGCTTATATTTCTGATGAAATATTAATAAAACCTCGCTGTGGTCTTAATTGCTATAATTTAATACAGTGCATGGCATAAATATTTTAGAAATGTGGCAAGAGAACATTAAGATGGGGGTCAAGGGATAATAGTAGACATCCTCTCTGGTTGGTTAAAAAAAATGCACACTTCGTACATGATTGATATTTGTAGTGCTGATCCACAGAGTCATTACCATACTGTGGTAAGAAAACTATATGTTTGGATGTATAATGTAGATATGAGTATGGGAATAAATACTTGCAAACGCTGAAGGATACAGAGATTTGCGGCGCCTTAAAGACTAATTAATCTGTTTACAACTTGAAGCTTTCTAAGCCAAGAGGCTCCTTCATCAAATGCAAGCCTGTGAGTGATTGGGAGCTGAACTCGTCTGGATTTTTGTCTCCTGTGTTGCGCTGTTCTTGCACATTCTCTTTAATGTTGAACTTTTGTGCGCTTTTCCAGGCAAGGAGATCTGCACACGGAAGCAGGGTCCCCACATGCCGTGGCTGTAAAACTGAAGGCATATCCAAGTATGGATGTTGTATATCAGTGCTGCATTACTTTTCAGTGGAGTCATAGCTGTCAACTTTTCCCTTTTCTTGCGAGGAATCCAATTCGGAATAAGGGATTTTCCCTTAAAAAAAGGGAAACGTTGACAGCTATGACTGGAGTACACATTCAAAAGTTCTTCCTCAATCACATTCTCATACATAAATACAGTCATGTGTAAATACTGTACAGAGTTGTTGTTGTTTTTTACATACTTCCACAGCTGGATTAGTGATCTTTTTTTAAAATGAATTGCAATCTGCGTTGAGAAATATGGTTGCAAAGCAAGCTTTAAGTCCTTAAATACATTTATGACTGGAAAGGCATGTTCAGTTTTCCATGTGTTGCTGACAGGAGCGAGCCAGCAGCAAATCACACTGAGCAAGATGCGGTTAACTCTTTAATAGCAAAAACAGGATCTGCACAGGATTGTCAGGCCGAAGTGTACAGCAACTCATCTCCAGCAGGTCTTGCCCCCATGAAGCAGTTGCTGACACTGAAAGTGCTCACTTCCCCACAGCTGCCTAAATCTCCTCCTCTCTATGGTTTTCCCCAAGCAGTCTGAGACTGTGCCTGCGTGAAGCTAACTTCTGCTCCGCCCCCTTCATGCCTCTCCTGGTTTAGGGAGAGGGGGTGCCACAAAAACGCTGTAGAACAGCATGAGAGAGGTGGGGGCACACCAAATTTTAGCCTCACACAGGACACCACTGAAATTTGAGAGCCCATAGTCTGCTTACGCCGAGTCTGATTAAGAATGTTCACGTGGACTCCACTGAACGCATTGGAGGGAATCTTCTGATGTGAATGTGAGCATAGATTCTAATCTGGTACGTCCGAAATGGCAAGGTATGATTGTGCTTTCCCTCTAAACTAGGATTGCAAATTGATTCAAACCATGGATTGAAAAATTGTTTTGGGGGCCAGCCAGCACAAACCATAACTTGCTGGTTATCGAGCCAGGAAGTAACTAATTTAAGTGGAATGCTCAAGGTGGCAGAGAGAGAGAGAGAGAGAGTAGGAACTTAGGGCATATTTATTTATTTACTGGTAAAGTTGTATACCAATCTTCAACTGTAGCTCTCGGGGCAGTTCACAACATAAAATACAATATAAAAACACAAAATTCATGAAAAAAACAAGAACCCCCCCCTCACAAACCAATAAACCTCCCTGTGGTTTGGCATTATGTGGAAATGGAACGAACAATAGCCTTTCCCCTTTGTGTCTCTCTTCCATAGCTGTCTTTCCTTATCTCTGTGTATAAATATTTACAGTAAATAATTGGTTTCATTTAGAAAACTTTTGTGTTTGCAGTGTGTTCTGATTTGGAAGGGAAGTTAGGGCTGCTTCTCATTTGAATGCGCAACAAAATTCACACGTGGCTTTTCGGTTGCAGGGCAACAATCATATAGCTGAAGGTTACACCAATAAACAGTGATTGAAGTTAATTCGAAACAGGAGGGGGAGCTCTTGCCACACCAGCTTGAGAGCAGGGAGGAAGGGGAATTCTTCAAATGCTTTAAGTGGAAGGAAGGGAATTGTCCTAAAGGCTACAACCATCTTCCACTATTGGTTACTAAAGCTAGTATGGTAGTGGTATCTGGGTGCTAATTCCACAATGTCAGCTCCTGCATTCCTGCTGTCCACTAGTTACAGATGAATCTTTCCCTGACTTAAAGCTTAATTCAAAGCTCTCTGGAATCAGTGGGATGAAAATAGGGCCTTCCTTCTGTGGTCTAACCGTCAAAAAACAAATGAGGCTGGAGGTGGCTTTGCAAACAAATGTATAGCGAAAGCAATATTGCAGAAGAAGAAGAAGTGTGTGTGTGTGTGTGTGTGTGTGTGTGTGTGTGTGTAAAATACAAGACGTTTACACTGAATTTTTCATTGCCTGCTGATTTGAAGTAAATCCTTTTGACTTCAGCAAAATAGCCTCTTTATTAAGTCTTTATTAAGATGAGACTGTGGGAAGGAGGGGAATATAGTCAGGTGTTTGGAGAAACAGTGAGCATGTTACTGCAACTCATCTTCATTTTCATCCAAAAGCTTTATGGCAGATCTTGTTACTAGGGGCATCTTTAGCAATAAATATTTTTGTTCTCACAGTAAATAGATTTTGCAAGTGGGTGACCTTGTGCATTAAATGTGTAACTCATGATTTAGTAAACCAGTCAGTTGAAATATTGCAAATGTTTCCCCAACTCTGGCCGATTCTGGTTGTGCCAGGAGGCTGCCTGCAGATGAACAACAAACAATAGGCTAGGTTATTACTAAAATGGACCCAGAAAGTGAGGCTTTATTTGATGTGGAACAGATCAACAGCTAAATACAATATTGAAACAGATGTGGCCTTTTTCTTTTTTCGTTTTTTGCTGGGGGTGGGTGGAGAGGTGTTCATTAAAATTTGTTGTTTTTCAAAGAAGGTGCAATGCATTTTTAAATGCACGCTGTTGCCCAGATCAGCCCTTTAGTTGTTGGACTGCAACCCTGGCCACTGGCCATTGCATGGCCACTGGCAGTGTCAATGAGCATGGAGTCCAACAACATCTGGAGAAAACACCAGGTTGTGGAAGGCTGGTCTAGATGTATAACTGATCTCTCCAAAGTAGAAATATATTTATGTATAATAGTAAGCCAAAAGGCATATTCCAGTCTTATGGCAAAGGTGCTGATTGAACAGCCTTTGAACAGAACAATTTTGCATCTGAAATATCATCAGCTGGGTTTTTAGAACACAACAAGACCACTTCTTGGAAAGTGAAACTTCCAGCCTTGAATAAGTCTCTTCTGGGTCTTCCAAATTTCTTCCTCTGCTTCTGGTCTTTGTGGCAACTCAGTACAGTTTATATATTTTAAATAGTGCATTAGTAATTATTTTAACTGAGCATTTACAGGGATATTTTGGGCTATTTTCGTGGGGTGGGATATATAAGACCCACCTTTTATCTGTATTAATGTGGTTTTGGACTTTTATTGGTTGTGTTTGTTTTCATTAGCTTTAATGTAAGGTAAAGCTTTAGGCCACTTTTGCGATGAAAGGCACTAACAAATATAATCAATAAAGCTGTATTTTTCAGCAGGTTTCTTCTACCTCCTGTAAAATTGTAGTTTACAGATCCAGGCCACTACTAGAGGAATGCAGGATGTTAAACATAGCAATGCAGTCTAACCCAAACTGGTTTTGCAGGCAGAAGAAGTCATTCCACTCCCTTTCACCTTTTGTATTTTTGTTCAGACTTGAGCAATCCAAGTACATACCATTTCATCCCCCTAAAGTAAGCAGCTCTGGATTGGAAAACCAGCTGTGAAATCGATGCGAACTACCTCGAAGGATGTGGTTCTGTAGATAAAAGTGAGTTTCCTGACTCCATTCTTCGGCCACACATCCTTTGCAGTCCATTCTGTGTGACCAAGGAGTGTGCACTGCTTTCTCTCAGATGCTGCAGCCTTGAGGGGGGCCTTGATGCTGCTGGTGGGGGCTGGAGCAGCTAAAGAACGCCATTGCTTCTGCCATCCTCCCCAAAGCAGCCTCAAATCCTTCTCGGCCACCAGCAATACTTACAATGCATGTACTTCATCCTCTATGGTTGTCTGACCCATCAGTCAAGCATTACGGGACTGCTACTCCACAGCAGGAAGAAGGGCCTGCACAGAAGAGAATTGCACAAAGGAGGCTCTTGCCTTAACAAGTTTTAGCAGTATTTTGCTGTGTTATTTATAGCTGTCATGAGTGAACCCCAACTCAACAGGGGAAGACCTAGTGACCATTAAGCAATTTTGGTTTTGTGTGATATATATATATACCGTATTTTTCGCCCTATAGGACGCACTTCTTCCCCTCCAAAAATGAAGGGGAAATCTGGGTGCGTCCTATGGGGCGAATGCAGGCTTTCGCTGAAGCTTGGAGAGCGAAAGGGGTCGGTGCGCACCGACCCCTCTTGCTCTCCAGGCTTCAGGAAGACATCAGCAGCCTAGGCAGCCCTGCGGGAGGTCCCGCAGGGCTGTCTAGGCTGCGGATAGCAGCCTGCTTCCCGGAGCACCAGGCGCGCTGAAAGCAGAGCGCCCGTCGCTTCAGGAACACATCCGCAGCGTGGGGAGCCCTGCGGGAGGCCCCCGCAGGGCTCCCCACGCTGCGGATAGCAGCCTGCTGCCCGGCGGGCGGGGCGCCCTGAAGCAAAGCGCCTCGCGCACCGGGCAGACATCCGCAGTGTGGGGAGCCCTGCAGGAGTTCCCCGCAGGGCTCCCCACGCTGCGGATAGCAGCCTGCTGCCCGGCGGGCGGGGCACCCTGAAGCAGAGCGCCCCGCACGCCGGACAGACATCCGCAGTGTGGGGAGCCCTGCAGGAGTTCCCTGCAGGGCTCCCCACGCTGCGGATAGCAGCCTGCTGCCTGGCGGGCGGGGCGCCCTGAAGCAGAGCGCCCCGCGCGCCGGGCAGACATCCACAGTGTGGGCAGCCCTGCAGGAGTTCCCCGCAGGGCTCCCCACTCTGTTTGTATCTTTATTTCAGTAAGGCTTTCGATAAAGTCCCTCATAATATTCTTCTGGAGAAGCTGGTAAAATGTGGGCTAAATGAAATAGCCGTTAGGTGGATTTGTAGCTGGTTGACTGCCTTAGTTAGACCTGGAGTACTGTGTCCACTTCTGGGCATTACAGTTGAAGAATGACACTGACAAGCTGGAACATGTGCCTCTAGTAGAGGGTGACCAAGATGATCAAGGGTCTGGAAACCAAGCCTTATGAGGAACAGTTGAGGGAGCTGGGTGTGTTTAGCCTGGATAAGAGGAGAGTGAGAGGAGATATCCTAGCCATCTTCAGATATCAAAAAGACTGTCACATGGAAGATGGAGCAAGCTTGTTTTGTGCTGCTCTGGAGGGTGGGACCCAAACCAATGACTTCAAGTTTCAATGAAGGGTGGGACTTCAAACCAATGAAATTCTGACTAAACATCAGGAAGAACTTTCTGACAGTATGAGCTGTTTGACAGTGGAACAGGCTCCCTCAGAAGGTGGTGGACTCTCCTTCATAGAAGGTTTTTAAGCAGAGGTTGGATGGCCACCCGCCACAGATGCTTTAGTTGAGATTCCTGCATAACAGGGGGTTGGACTACATGACCCTTGGAGTCCCTTCCAACTCTACCATTCTGTGATATTATGATAGCTTTTTAACTAGCTAAACCTAATATAATCAATGGGATTTCTTTAATCAGTGGTAGTTGTAAGTGAAGTAAAATGCTGATGTGAAACTAGTGATACAAATCTTTTATTATCTACTTGTAGCCTTCACAGTGCTTGTCATGTCTCCAGAAGAGCTAAATTACAAGCTCCACTGAGATCAGCAAAAGAAGCCTTAATTCTGCCTTTCCTGTGTCAGTTTTACTGGATGTAGTGGCCTTTATGGGACCAGTACGGTGAAAATTGCTGTAAACAAAAACCCCATTTTAAATTACTCAAGGCGTCAAGATACAGATGGGGGGTGGGGAAATACTTCCAATAGACTGGAGGGTGAGACGTTGCTATGAAAAATTATATTAATGCAAAAGAGATTGAAACAATATCTAATTAAAATCACTTGAAAAATGACTTGAAAATTGGATTTGACATAACATTTACAAGGCTGTCACTATTATTACTGTGCAGCTTAGCCTTTTTGTGCCACCGTTTTCATTGCAGGTTTGCCAGAGATTAGAAAAGAGACAAGTGAGCGATAAAGGTCTTGCATATTTCCCTGCGTTTGAATGGAAAAGGAGGGGCAAAGATAGCTTTTCTCTGCAACCTTTTGGCCTCGTCTTTGACAAATAATCCCTTTGGATATGGAAAAAGGAAGCATTTCAGTGTTGCGCCTGACCATTTAAGTCAGCCACATTGTCACTTCAATGTCTGTAACATATAGCTCGTTGGCGGTGGTTTTTAAATTATTAATCTCTCTAGTATAGCGTTGAAATTGGAAATAAAGCAAAGACCAAATGTGCTATGCCCAAAAGGAACAGGATGGCAGAGGGAAACAATGTCACGTTATGAGAAATCTAATCATTTATACTGACTGTAACTATGACCATTTGCTAGAGAGTTAATAGGACCAGCCATAAGCCTTGGCACTGCCTGGTCCAGGTATGGTCTATGTCCCCATCACCCTCAACTTCGTCTGCTGTCTACACTACTATAAATATTCCTAATTTCACTCTTGTGCCAGCTTCCTGCTTCTCAGCCTTTTTTTCCACCCCAGAGACTGGCTGGAGCAATTTTACAAATGCTTTAAACCTGGGATGTGGAACTTGGGGCCTTCAAGATGTTTGGGAGGTACAAATGGGATAAAATCCATTGGTACTACACTCCTATGGTGGTACCTATTTCTCTAGGGCAGGGATTGCCAGCCTTTTAGGGTCAGTAGGAACTCTGAGGTAGTCCTGTGGGTGGCAGTCATAAAATGGCTGCCGTAGGGGGTGTGGCATAATACAAAATGGCCACCAAGAAGAAAAACCAAGACTAGACCACAAAATGGTTCTTGAATGCTCCCCCATCTTGCTCCACTACACTTGCTCGCAAAAATAAAAGCTTTCCCCCCCCCTTTCCTGTGTTCAGAATGGGAGGTGGAGTTGGCGTCCAATCTTGGCATCCAGTGAAATGTCAGAGTGTTTGGGGGAGGCAGGTTTAATGTAGGAAAGCCTGAGCAAACTGAGGCTGAGTAACTGAGCAGGAGAGCAAACAGTCTCTCATGTATTGTGCATTTTTGAGGGGATATTTACTGAGACTTTTTGCGGGCACCAAACTGATGACCCCTGCTTGAGAAGAAGCTAATCAAACGAATGTATTGTTGTATTTTTGCTTTTAATTACCTGTCTCCGAATGACTGTGTTTTATCCATTCGCCTTACCTAAACAGACCTACTGGTTTGTATTAAAAATTAGCAAGGCAAATGGGTATTAGCTAAATTACATTTACCACCCAATGTGGTGAGGCATGAAAACTTATTTGATGTTTGCGAAGCAGTTTCATATCTTCATATGAGAGGAAGAAGTGGACTATACAAATGTCAACTATTTATTCCAAAGGAGCAAATATACCTAACATTTCAACTTCTCCTGCAAGGTAAACGCCCAAAGGATGCTGAAATGTCAGTGGTTTCTTTCTCTTATTTCAAACCCTATTTTTCACTTTTATAGTGAAGAGTGTGAATTCAGACATAGGCTAAAGCAAACAAGTAAGTCAGCAGTGCTTAAATTGAATTGTTTTGACAGATTAAGAGGTCTGGCAGAAAGCTCCTCTTTGGCATCGTGACCCAGAGTGCTTAGTACCCAAAAGTTGCCTAATGATGCATTGCTTCATGCGTTTCCCAAACATTAAGCCATCTCCTCCTCTCATAAAATGGCAGTACAGCTGGAAGGGCTGTAACGGTCATCTATCCCAACCCAACAGAAGGCTTGTCTTTGGCAGTGAAACAGAAATAAAGGCATTCTTAACCTACGAGAGCCAGTCTGCTAATGGCATTTGCATTAGCCACTGAAGAATGTCTCAGCCCTCTCTCTCTCTCTCTTTTTATGCAGTCTCATTGAAGTCTGCTGCATATTCTGATGTAGTTTAAGGATTTCGGCTGTTTTTTGTCGTGAAATGGTTTCTCTCCACCCGTCTCCCACACGCCACTGAAATAAATTACGTTGTTCAGAAAGTGCCTCATCTCTCCTTTAGTCAGATCCAAGGCCCTGTGCTGTGTCAACCTCTACATCTCTGAACACTCAGTAACCCTCCAGTCGTGCCGCTTAATAGAGCAAAGCCATTAAGTTGTCCCCATTGTAATTTAGATCACAGAAGAAACTTCTACATATTCTTCCAGGTTAAAATAACTGGTATAAAGCGAGCAGGCAATATTATTCCACTGTAGCTACGTGCTTAATTATATGGAATTGTCAAGTGCAAAGAATTATTCTGATAAATTAAAATACTAATTAAATAGACTATTGCCGAATTTTGAGAACATTATAGGGTTCCACTTCTTCAGGTAATTTGCATATCCTTCATCTACCGAATTTAATTTTAATGGACTTCTTTTTGTGTGTTCAGAAACCCTTTTGTCTCATGGGGAGATTTTTTAAAAAGGAATTCATATGTTGTTCATTGCCTTTCCTTAAAATAGCAGCTCATTATTATTTTTTGCATCTTCCCTTGCAATGTGTGCTATCTTCATTATATTTTAAATAGTTGAGGGAAGTGTTATATAGTACAGGTGTATTTCTACGGTTCTGTTTTTGTTTGTTTTCTTATTTTAACCATGAATTCTGTAAGTAATTGTTTCCCAAGATGTCTTTGACATTTGAGCAGAGAGCAAAATTTCAGCTCACAAATCTGCACACAGCTGTTTTCATACCATATAATCCTTTTTTTTAAAAAAAAAATGCCTGATGAACCCACTTCTATGCCTATTTCTTCAGATGTTCTACTATGTCCAGTGTGACTTAATATCTTAGCAAATGTATTGAGGACTGCAGCCTTAACTGAATACTGTCCATTTTTTTCTTCTCACAGTTATCAATACAAACCAGGATTGCCACACCAAAACTTAATGCATGTTGTGAAAATTGTGCACATGCTTTTAACATGCCATAGATCGTTTAAATAATTTTTAAAGGGTGTTGTTTTCATTTTTCCACAAGATATGTTTATGAAAAATTGCGTTCTGCTTTTTACCTTAGATTTTCAATCTGAATGAATAAATCTGTGGTTTTTGACATCTCACAGGTACCAACACAGATTTGCATAATATCTTCACACTATGAAAGGATTGGTAAAGCCCACCCCCGATCTCTTTCGCAACACTTTTTATTTCTTACAGGAAGGGGATAAAATTCCCCAAGGTAATCTATAGTGTCACTACCAGCAACATTAAACCCTTCATTTTGGGGACTGCAGACAGAGCTTTGAGTAATAAAGTTAAATCCAGTACACTACACTTTGTTTTGATAATGCCAAGGTAATCTTGATTTGAACACCTCCTAAAAGGTGTAGCAGGTGTCATTTATCTTCACTTCTGCCTTACAAGGACTTCAAACCATCAATTCATAATAATGAAGAAACACAAATTGCCATTATTACTTCCATCAATATGAGCTGGGTCTAGACACATCAGAAAAGCATTTCAGTTTAAAGCGTTGTAAATTTAAACAGGGAAAACAGGCAGAGAAAAATGGGGTTCCACATCGCCACCTGGTGGCACAATGTTCTATCGCATACACAACGCATATAAATTGCTTTTTCTTTACCAGTCTATCTGAGTCCGTATTCTCGCTGCAGCAAGCCCAGACTAGATGTACTTCTAGTTTATTGGGAAGAAAAGGGAAACAGGAGGCATGAACTAATACAGAATAAGGGACTTAAAGGAACATCAGATCTGGGTCCTGGATGTTTGGGAACGTTTATTGTCAAGGTATGAAAAAGTATGGAAACTACTGCTATATTTCAGTTAGTGAAATGCAGTATAAAGGCTAGAATATTAGGTTTGGACATGAGAAATATCCGTTTAGCTGTGAAGCTCACTCACAGATGTTCAAAGAAGGATGACCCAGGAATAGGGCAAGTCAGTATCTCTGAATTTGACTTTCCTCACAGGGCTCATGTGAATTAAGTTATTGAGATTACTTCACGTTAACTGCTCTGAGAGTAAAATATAAATGGTGTTTGAGGAGGCTTGAATATGTGAAGTTATTAATATGTTGTTCTAATATGTAATTGATTACTAATACAGTGGTACCTCGGGTTAAGTTCTTAATTCATTCCGGAGGTCCATTCTTAACCAGAAACTGTTCTTAACCTGAAGCACCACTTTAGCTAATGGGGCCTCCTGCTGTTGCCGCACCGCCGGAGCACTATTTCTGTTCTCATCCTGAAGCAAAGTTCTTAACCTGAAGCACTATTTCTGGGTTAGCCGAGTCTATAACCTGAAGCGTATGTAACCTGAGGTACCACTGTACATATATGGCAACTGGAGACTCATGTGAACTCACTCATGTCATTCTCTGGATAATATTTTCTCGGCGTCCATTTTCTCTTTGTACTCTCCCTAGTTTACACATGGACCTATTCCAACTTTTACTCAGACACACTATTGACACATACCAATTGCACACATCTCCATAGTCAGCGTTCATATATTGATTTAGCAAATGACCAGTAGTTTGATGAGCACAGCAGAGGAGCAATGTTTTCCCACACCCTCATCTGCCTCTCAGCTTTGTATTGTAAAATACTGAACACTAGGCATGTTCATAAACATTCAATAACCTGTCAGCACTGGCATCAGTGACCAGGAAAGTTCTATGCGGAAGTCAGAGCTCTTACAGCAGTTGTCGTGGGAGTGTTAAGCACCACAGCCTGTGATTATGTTAGGTTTTCTTCTTTTGTCAGGTTTATCTGATTTGAGGGGTAAATTGGCAGAAAAACACCTCAATATCGTGTGTTTTCTTTATGGCCATGGTGAAAGGCCTAAAATTTTGTCCAAGGCAAAATTTCCTGGTAGGAACTATGTATAAATAGATACATAGTATTGGCAGATAACTTCCATTTTCTTACAAATTTGTGTAATATCTGTGAAACAGAGTGTATTCAGGTTGCAGTATTTTGCTGACGTATATATAACATATTGGAGACAACGTTCACTTTACACATCAAACTTGAAATTGATGGGATTTGAGTGTGCCTTCTTTTTAATTATTCCAGTATGTAAAGAAACAACGTAAGTTGTTTAGTACATGTACCAAACCAATGTGATCACTGATGTAGATGAAAATGCATTTATATATACTGCAAGAAATACGTAGGCGTTTACACATTGAAATCATTATTCTCTCAACAAGGCTTGCATCTTAATCCCCATCCCAGCATTGATTCTGAGCAGCTAGGGAGAGTTGAGTCACGTCTTTGCCTCAGTTTGCCCTTCTCTTTGTACAAAGGGGATTTAATAATATTTACTTAGCTATCTCTCTGGGGAATTGTAAGGATAAATAAATGGACTGATGTTAGTTGAGTCTTTGAATGCGTGAAGCACTATATAAATAACTAAATAGCAATACTGAATTGAATTATCTATCAATCTACACTTCTAGGCTGCAGTCCAGGAAAGCTCTTGAGCATGCTTGAAAGCAAAGAGAGGGAAACATTTCTGAAGCACTAGAAATAAGTGCAAGAACTAGAATGCAAGGGGAGTGTTCAAAAGTTTATGGGATTAAGAAGACTGGTAGAAATGGGCAAAGAGCTGAATGTTCATGGCAAATTCCATATCTTTAGACACTGAGGCCATCCCCACCCCGAGAAAGAAATCAACAAGATGGTCAACTGAATGAAGTTCAGCCCTTAGGCACGGAGACCTCCATGTGATTTATTGCAAGAATATGGAGCTGACAGTAGTCTTCTGACCTAAACAGATTTCAATGAGGGTATGATTGAATGAACAAGTACCTCCACATGAGTGAGGCTTATACAGTGGTACCTTGGTTTACTAACTTAATCCATTCTGGAAGTCTGTTCTTAAACCAAAGCATTCTCAAACCAAGGTGTGCTTTCCCATAGCAGCGGGGGACTCAATTTACAAATGGAACACACTCAACAGGAAGCGGAACATGTTCTTATTCCAAGGCAAAGTTCACAAACCAAAACACCGGGTATTCAGCATTCTTAATTCAAGTTGTTCATAAACTAAGCTGTTCTTAAACCAAGGTACCACTGTACATGCTTTCATTATTTATTTACTTTCTTATATTGAAATGTATATCCCACATTTCTAAGCAAAAATAACCACCTAAGGTAGCTTACGTTACATTAGGGTAAAGCAATATAACTGTTGGGTTTTAGCATTTGTAATTTGGTTAAAAGAATAAATACTAGAAATGGCATAATAAAAGGAGAATTCCCTAGATGAGATTTAGGGCAAGTACTCTTTGGTGAGAGAGCTTCAGCAGAGATTTTTAAATTGCAGCACATGTGGTAAAGTAAAGCATGGAAATACAGGTTGTTAGACCTTTACAATATCCCTTTCTAAGTCACTTTCAAAACTCTCCACTTATCTTAGTATAGAAAGAGACCATATGTTTGGTAAATTTACTGACAAACTCTTCAGACGTCGGATTTTCCATACTGTAGCAAGACAACACAGGCAGCAAAACCTAGCTTAGTTTCAAAGTGGTTGGTAAATGTTTCTACATTATTTCTATGGAATCACAAAGATGGCTTGCTAAAGCCATGCATTGTAAGCTTGGAGCATCCAGCTTAGATGTCTTTACTGGTTGAGTTCACATAGTGGAAAGGGAGAGAACAAAGAGTTTGGTAACCCTTCCAAGGTGACAGTAAGTGACCTAGCTAAGCCTGGCAGGACAGCTTATTCTATGGTCTTAACCCCTTCATGAATTAAGTAGAGTTAAGCATGTTGATTATATGAGGCTAGATATATCCCACAATAACAAAGTAAAATAAAATATGATCAAGGATGAACCAGCAATGACAGAAATCCTGCCTGCAGTCAGGAGGGGCGAGACTGGTATACACAGTTTGTCCTCTCTTTTGAATGCTAGAATAGAGCATTAGACAGGATTCCAATCCAATGAAGTAACTAAGTTTTGAAAGGCTGTGGCCAGGTCTGACTTAAGAATGGATGCAATTGATGAACCAGACAGAGCTGGCCATTGCCATCACTTCTTGACCCAAGAGCAACACTACATTCAGGAATGCCTTTCAAGTGTTAGACTTGTTACTTTAGGAAGAGTGCAATTCAGTGCAGAGCAGACTGGACACCTCATCTAATATCACTAGAACCTCTGACCAGCAAGATGATTGGCCCTGGTGTATAAAATCAGCAGCTTTATCTGATACCTACCAGATCGCAAGAACACCAGCAGACCCATGTGGTCTAGCAACTGATTGCATGAGGACTGAAGTCTCAGGAGAACACCATATCTTTAAAGTACATTTAGCACACATTCCCCCTAAAAAAACCTCCTAGGAGCTGTAGTTTATCCCTCACAGAACTACAGTTCCCAGAACCCTTTCCCAACTATAGTACCAATAATTTTGAGGAGAAGACGTGTGCTTTAAATTGATTGTGTCCATAAGTGGATGGACTCTGATATTAGCTGCAAAGCCCTGTGGGTCATACTACTTCTTAGTAATGGCTCCCTGGCTGAAGAACATCCAGCAGAAAACATTCGTCTGCCTCTAGGACTTTTGAGTGCTGATATCTATATATAGAACCATATGTGGAAATTCTATGATTTTAGTTTATATGTTGTTATCTGACCTGAGGTGATCTGATGGACAGGATATGAACCCTATTAATTAGTTGAAAACTCTGTTTCTTAGTTTATGTAATGCTATGTGACGATTAGAGCCAGTTGGTCTAAGAACTTGAGTCCAGGTTCAAATGTTTAGCTATGGTTTAAATGATTAGCTGAGGGCACATTTTGATTCTTCATCCCATCTCTGTAAAACTGAAATAATCCAACTGAGAGGGATTCTGTGTGGATGAACGTGGGAAAACATTTGGCATCTCAGCAGTGATGAAAGTGTATGATGCAAAATCCTTTCATTCTCAACTTTCCTTTAACTCTGCCGTTCTTTAATTTTCCTAACAGCTGACAACAAAGACAAGCTTGAAAAAGCAACAGGACTGAAAATTTTGCAGATTGGCATGGGGGAGGTAGGTGACTACAGTACATGTCATTATCTAAAATGCTTGATTTGTTATTTTATAAGATCCTAGATCTTGCGGATGTTCGTATGTGAACTGTGTTAATCATCCTAAGGGCTTATAAAAATTCTGATTATTAGACTGTTGTATCTGTCATAATACAATATCACATTCCACCTACCATATGAGTAAATCTTTGTGGCCTTTAAGAAATAGATTTCCTAGCTTTGTAGTATGTCAGGAGCAAAATCCCCTAGGACGAACAAAGCAATTGATGTGTCTGATTATTCCCACCTGGTTTCACTCAAGTTCTGTTTCATCTCAAGATCCACAGGGACCTAAATTTGATGTATTTGTCCTTCCAATATGTAGATGAGCCTGCTTGTGAACTGCTATTTTTTTTTAAGTATAAATATAACACATTTCTAAGTCATTATACTCACATCACTAGGCAAAAAATAAATAAATCAGAACACAATCCTGTACTGATAGCTCATCATTTATTAATGAAGATTTTCCAGAACTTTCCATGAATTACACCAGATTGTAAATTCTGTTGTTATGTTTACAAAGAAGTAACAGGCCACTTTTAGCATTTCTACAGAAGTTTATTCCTCTCTGAGAGATAGGGGAATCCCCACTGTTCCTCTTACACTGTTCAGGTGTCCCTTGTAATATTTTTACTTCTAAATGACTCGATAGCATGCACACTTACGTTGTCTAGGTTACGGAAGGCCTGTCCTCAGAACGCAATAGAATAGCAACCTTTATTTCAATTGCAATGCAACCTAGAACATGACTTGCCTGAAAACCAAGCAGTGTGTGTGAGAGAGAGGGGGAGTGGCAGAGAAATTCAACATGGACAGGAAGTGGACCCATCAATTGTATCCTTGCATATGTAAGAGATAAAGTGCTCTTGATAGTCAGGAATTCATTGTGATAGGTCAGGGGTCTGCAACCCGCGGCTCCGGAGCCGCATGTGGCTCTTTTACACCTTTGCCGCGGCTCCGGGGCGGATACTAGCAAGGGGAGGAGGCGCATTGTGCGCCCCGAGACTCCCCACTGTGGCGGGCGCTGTACTGGCTGTGATGTCGCATGGGGGCGGTGCGTGCGTTAGTCACGCACCGTCCCGACGTCACCTTCCCGCCCGCTGTCAGATCGTGGCTCCGGAGATATATTTGTTTTAAATGTCGCAATGGTTTTGCGGCTCCCAGGTTCTTTTTCCTTCGGAAACGGGTCCAAGTGGCTCTTTTTGTCTTAAAGGTTGCAGACCCCTGTGATAGGTGGATCAAGAGCTCCAGATAATCAGCTGGGATTGCAAGGATGTCTGAAAGCATCTGTGGTATATTGGAGGCTCTGACCGCCTAAAGGAAAGCCACCGCAACCTACATGCCTTCCAACTATTCCACATCCAGAGTTTCTTGCATTGCAGTGAAACAACAAGCGGCCACATCTGGGAGCTTTGAAGCCCTATCCTGTGCATGCTTACTAAGGGCCAAACTGTATGTGATGCTCAAAAATCACTTGCAATTGTGGTGAATAGCAGATAAAGGGGACTGGCCAGGTTTAGGACTATCACATGCATGGGAGATGGCCCTCTGCTCCCTTCACTGTTGATCCTGACAAAAGTATAAGCCGCTATTTGAAATTATTGGTTCCAGAGATCAGGGTCCCAGTGGCAATGGCTGCCATTTAAAAGTGGGAGAAACATGCAAACAGCTGCCAATGAGGATTGACTCTTAAAAAGCACATCTTGTTTGGTTAAATGAGACTTAATCCCAAGCAAGGTTTAAAGGGAGTCTTTACAAAGTCAGGGATACAGAGTTCTTGCTGCATTTTTTTATTTGCAAGGTGAACGTTCTTGGGCAGAATGCAGCTAGTGAACAAACAGTGGGCAGAGATGCAGTCTCTATACACTGAAGTGGGGAGGAAAGGCAGGGGTTTGTTCCTCCTTTAATTAGATAATCTGTTTTCTGCTGGATTTAACTATTGTCTTTTTTACTTATCAGCATATTTAAATGTTTTATGTAAACCACTTCGATTTCTTTTAAGAAGCGGGATGTACATAAAATAAACAAGCAAATGCATAAACATAAAAGTCTGCTATTACTTGTGCTACATCTTAGTTGTACATATATGTTTAACACGTGCACCAAACCTACGCATGTATGCATGAGCTATGCATTTAAAAATGCAGTTCAAGTCTTTTATTTATTGTGCTTCATACTTCAAGTCATGACATATGCCTGTCTTATTTCATGTGTTCGGAGGGAAGGCTCCCTGACGTAAGGAATTGTTCCTTGACATATATAGCTAAGCACGTAATTCGAAGGCAGCAACCTTAGCAGACTTACCTGGAGGTAAATTCTATTGAAATCAATAGCGCTTGCTTCCAGATAATGTGTTTAGGATTGGGGTGTTTGTGGGAAAAGTAATTAACCCTCGGGCATTTAAACAGGTTAGCAGCTTTCCAGATGCAATTCTGATTTTACTGAAGTCAATGGGATTGCTTTTCTGAACTGGCATCTGTGCTAGAAGGTTACAGAGCAGGGAGTTTTTTTCTGCAAATGAGTGTGTGCCTACTGGAGACAAGACTGCAAGATTATTATCTGCACTGATGTAATTAAGCGAGGAAATTTGAAGCATAGCACATAATTGTGAAAACATGTCTTCAAGGTATAATGCGGCTGTGTATTGCGGCTCAAAGAAAATTAGTAACAGTATCACAAACAGCAAGTATTCACAGTCGTGTCACGGTGTCTTATTATGTAAGTCCCATGAGATTTCAACCTTCACACATACTGATAAAAAGGGTAGCACCCTTGGTTCGGATGACCCAGACTTGCCACCAGCGTTGCTAGATCAGTTCTATCAAAACCATACTATTTGCATTCTCCATACTGTAATACTAAGAATTTATTAAAATGTTCTGGTGTGTTTTTTAAATGGCCATTAATGTGCACATAACCAATCTAGTTTGTCTTGTTTGTTTGTAGCTTTAAAAAAAAAATTTAATCCTTACCTTTCTCCACGGAACTCAGGAGGGCAGCAGGTTGTATCCCATATTTTTCATACTCGTACTCTGTGATGTAGGTTAGGCTTAGAGACAATTACTGACCCAAGACTGGGATGAAGTGGCGCTGTGATCCAAACCACAGAACCTCTTGGGCTTGCTGATCGGAAGGTCGGCAGTTCAAACCCCCATGACAGGGTGAGCTGCTGTTGCTGTGTCCCAGCTCCTGCCAACCTAGCAGTTCAAAAACCACACCAGTGCAATTAGATAAATAGGTACCACTGCGGCGAGAAGGTAAATAGTGTTTCCATGCGCTCTGGCTTCTGTCACGGTCTTCTGTTGCACCAGAAGCAGTTTAGTCATGCTGGTCACATGACCTGGAAAGATTTACAGAAGCCATCCTAGTTTCTGATTTGACCCCAGAATGTCCTGCATTTGCTTAGAAAGTCCTTATTTTCAAGGGAGAAATGTTGGAGGGTATAGAGTTATGTGACCCCCAAGCTAAGAAGATAGGTAAAACTATACTACCTTTGGAACTCATCTGAAAGCAGCCCTGTATAGGGAAGTTTTTAGTGTTCCATGTTTTGTGATGGTTTTATATATGTCGAAACCCCCCAGAATGGCTGGGGGAACCCAGTCAGATAGGCAGGGTAAAACTGTGATGATGATAATGATGATGATGATGATGATGATGATGATGATGATGATGGACCAGGATGTCCCTATTTTCATTAGAGAAATGTTGGAAGGTATGGAGGTAGTCTTTCGAGGAGTGGTTTTGGCCGCAAAGGGAAAGGCCAAGCACAAGTTAGACAATAATGTGGCAAGAATACCAGTCTATGCTAATCTAAGGTATATATGTGAAAGTACCTATGGAATAGAAGCCTGCCTGTGCATATTTACCCCAAAGTAAGTCTCAGTGGGATTTATTACTATGCAAGTATGCACAGGATTGCAGATATTCAAATGATACAAGGGCTGCAGTTGTTCGAGCAATCCTGCTTAAATCAAGCATAAAATGATCTGTGGAAAAGTCCTGCAAACACTACTGGTATTATCTTTATTTGAAACTGAAACGTGACAATGACTTCCAGGACGACTCTTCTATGATTAAAGCTAATCACACGCCCATCCAGTGCAACTCCTTCTGTCACTTATCAAAGTGTTTATCCCCCCTTGAATACTGCACAGAAGAAGTATTTTGACTTGTGACTGACAGGTCGCAGCTTCAGCTCTGAAACGGGTTGTCTCCTGTAATCTCTTCTCTTATCTTGCGATTCAAATATCTTTACATCTGTTTTCGTGCACGTTTTGCATAAGGAAATGACAGGGAGCCATGATAATAAAAAGTTATAAATGGCTCCTGAAATTCAGAGGCAGCTATCAGTTTATTCTGATACGTGTTGTGCTCTTGAAACATTGCGAAAAGCACAATAGTGAAGTGTCATGTTGCCTCATGAATCCCTCTGTATCGGAACAGCGCGTGTGATTTTTAAACTAGCAGAATTGTGAAGTGATTGAGCGGTTGCCATGGTAGCAGCAGTAATTCCTTTTTTCTTTTTTTTATTCAGCAACATGTAAAATGAAAGAGGGAAGGTATATGCCTTGTGGCTGTGGGGATGCATATGTCCTATTTTGCTTTTGTTTGGGCTATTTAAAAATAATAATCAATACACGGAACATATGTTAATCCAAGTTACGTTTGTATTTGAGCTTGACAATGTTGTTGGTTTTTAACCATAGACTGTCCTCTGAAAGGAAGCAAAAAGCTAAAAGGAAAAGGCTAGCAGAAAACCCGTTGGCTGCATGTTGGAACATGAATGCAGAATTAAAATTGAGGGTGTTTTGTTTTACGATCCAGTATGCCATACAATATAGACCCTGGTTGCAAAAAACGTGCTATGCTTATGCATTGTTTGGGGAAATTGCTAACCTGTATGGGGTTGCTCCACCAAAGATTAAAAATGACTGACCTCAACCTTTGTTATAATGGTTTTGGTGAACTGAAGGATAGCTGATTCGTGAGCTTTTGCACCCTTTTTCTATGTGCACAAATCTTTCTCACAACTTCTAAAGAGGTGGATCCCATTCTTTGGATTGTAAATAGCCATACTGAATATTAACATAGTAATCAGCTGTGACCTATTGAAGTTAATGGACCGTGGTTATTCATGTCTATTAATTTCAGTGGGTGAGTATGACTGGCATTGGATACAACAGTGTGTGTGTGTGTGTGTGTGTGTGTGTGTGTGTGTGTGTGTGTGTGTTACTAAGGTACCAAATGTTGTTGGTGGTGTCTGTCTGTCTTGAGAGAGAATGGAGCGTACCTTCATGGATGAACTCAAACCACTGCATTAGCAGCCCAGAAGTGACCTCCATGGGACGCAAGCCTGGCAGTGTGTGTGGAGGTCCTGGGCTGCCCAGACCACAAGGCTCCCTATTTTGGTTCTAATGTGATCCAAAGGAAAGCAGAACAGTGTGTTCTGTGCCAGCTTAGCTGCAGGAGTTGCTGGAAGGAGGCATCCAACTGTCTTAGGGACTCCAATCTGGATTTGTATAGTGTTTACTCCTTAGCCTTTTTTTGTCCCAACGATTTTCCAGAAGGCAGCCAAGGTTTAGGACCAGAGTTTTCCTTCTCCTAGATGGTCTGCCTTCCTATACTGATGAGCCCCATCTTCCCCACACTTCTCTCTACAGTATGTGTAGAAAACACTTCTTGACCATTGGACCCACTGTTGGTCTCATTCACTCAATCCGTCGGAACCTGTCTTCACATGCAGGGGAAGACCCTAACTCAACAAGGGTTTGAGACCCATCGACTACCCTCACCTGGTTTAACTGGCCAGTCAAAGCTGTTTCCCAGGGCATGACCACTGTCACATGCTGACAGCTTATGAGAGCCACAAGTGAGAGCTGAGTGCAGGGTGGGGACCAAAGGTGGACAAAGACAAACTACCCCAGAAGGAGCATGACATGTCCCCCATCAAAGGTACCACCCCTCCCCTAATACCCCATACACCCCAAGGTACCAAATGACTGCTCCAACATTAGTATACATTTTAATTCTACTGGTCTATCCCAGTCCTGTGGTTCTCTAATTGTCAAAGAGGCATTGCTTTTTTCTGTCTTTAGAGCATGCCTTTCATCTTCAGTGGGAACTATCTACCACTATAAAAGAAATAACTGAGCCCTTCAGGCAGTATTATGCTTTTGATCTCCTCCATAAATCTCATTGTTATCAGAGTCCTGCTATCATCAAGTTGGGGGAGAGTGGAGTTTAAAAAAACCAGTTTTTGGAGGCGTACCTAGACCACAGGCTGGGTAGTGTAATGTAGGGAGTGGAACTCTTATTATAGAACTATTGGCCCCAGCCTAGTGGCACCACAGAGCATTTTATTATATTTAGGCTTAGGGCTGGATCACACATCCACATCTGTGACCTGCCAACTGCCTGAAAAAGAAACCATAGGGAGGCTGCTCCATATGCCATGTCTTTTAGTGTTTTTAAAATTATATTTCTGCTTCAGGAGAACCAATGCTTACATTATAACTTCTTTATAGGCTCTGGTGGTTTTTCGCCACACTAGCTCAGACTGCTAAAATGTGGGTTTTCTACTATCATGGGAAGGTGGGTCATGGCTAGCTGGGTGCAGGTTGCCTCCACGCAGTTGTATTTTCAAGGGGCTACCACCCCATGGCGTTCACACATTCATAAGACTTTGTAAACCTTTTGTGGGAATTCACTGAGATGAACTTCAGGATCCTTCCCCCAAGTTGGAAGTTTTTATTGTTCTTGTTGTTACCTTCAGTGGGTGCAGTTCAGTGGTTTTAGACTGGGCTTAATGGCTTTACAAGGCACCCTCTTTAGATGGTTTTTGTTTTACTTCACTTCGAAATGTCCCGCTGCATCTGGGGGGGCCGCCTTGCTCATTGTGTTGAGTGGGATCCTGGATGTCAGCTCCAAAATCCTGTTCTGATGGTACCACTGGTGAAGATGGTTACGGTGATTAAGAATTTAATAATGTTCATTTTTTATCACATATATAGGTAAAGGTAAAGGGACTCCTGACCATTAGGTCCAGTTGTGGCCGACTCTGGGGTTGCGGCGCTCATCTTGCTTTATTGGCCGAGGGAGCTGGCGTACAGCTTCTGGGTCATGTGGCCAGCATGACTAAGCCGCTTCTGGCGAACCAGAGCAGTGCACGGAAATGCCGTTTACCTTCCCGCTGGAGCGGTACCTATTTATCTACTTGCACTTTGACGTGCTTTCAAACTGCTAGGTTGGCAGGAGCTGGGACCAAGCAACGGGAGCTCACCCCATCACGGGGATTCGAACCACTGACCTTCTGATTGGCAAGTCCTAGGCTCTGTGGTATAACCCACAGCGCCACCTGCGTCCCTATCGCATATATAAACCTGATATTAACAACAATAGGTCGTATGTAGAAGTTTGTTCAGGTGCATAACTTGGCCCTCCAGGTGTTGTTGGACTTTAGCTCTCATCATCCCAGACCATTGCCCTACCAGCTGTGGCTGATGGGAGTTGGAGTCCAACAAAATTTGGAGGGCCACAGGTTCCCCGGCCCTGACTTAGAGAGTGCTTCTTCCCATTATGAACACCTTCTTTGCTTGTTAGTATAATCTCGGGGCTCCTTCATGGATCACTGCCTTGTCGTGGAGAAAGGGCTTGACTATCTCAGAGAAGCTATGAGCTATGCTGTGCAGGGCCACCCAAAACAGACAGGTCATAATGGAGAGTTTTGACTAAACGTGATCCACCTGGAGCAGGAACCGACAAGCCACTCCAGTATCCCTGCCAAGAAAACTCCATGGACAAAAACAACAGGCATATACAAGTTATGACACTGTAAGATGAGCCCCTCAGGTTGGAAGGCATCCAACATGCTACTGATGAAGAAAACCTATCCATTCTTAAGGAAATCAGCCCTGAGTGCTCACTGGAAGGACAGATCCTGAAGCTGAGGCTCCAATACTTTGGCCACCTCATGAGAAAAGTCCCTGATGCTGGGCTGTGTCCCTCCGCCCACTGCTGGCACACTACAAGGACCCGGATTCCCTCCCACAAAGCACCCCCCCCCCAAGATAAGGGGAGCTGACCTATTTGACAAGGTATTTGGCTTGGATGATTGAGAAGCTAATGGGCCAATTTATTTAGTTTTGTTTTATTGTTTTAGAATGTTATTGTGAATCACCTTAAGAGTGTGGGCCATTTAAAAATGCTGCCATTCAACCGCTGACATAAAATTAGTTGACATATAGATTCTTGTAAACTGATCTTGTTGCTTTTAAGGGCCCTTGCTTCCAAACAGTTGTCGAGCTAATGCGTTCATAAGAATAAGAAAATACACTTCCAGTCAAAGTAAGAAAATCAGTCGCACAGAGGTGAAAATTCTTAATATTATCCCAATCAGGAAACACTGAATTTTGTTATATTTCCCCTTCTTTGTGAGATGTCATGCGGGCTGTGTGTGTGTGTGTGTGTGTGTGTGTGTGTGAGAGAGAGAGAGAGAGAGAGAGAGAGAGAGAGAGAGAGCCCGTATCCATGTGAGCAGTGAGCAGGAAAGATAATGAATTTATTTTATAAATGCTATTGATGTTTCCATGATGCCATTTTCAGCTGGGACATAAAAGATGCTGATTGTTAAACTGCTAATTTACAGATTCCCCTAAAGAGAATGCAAACAAATTCTGGTGCACAAAAGCTCTGCTCTCCTATACAATGTTCAGTTTTTAATTTCCAGTCCATCTTAACATTATGGCGATGAAAAACAATACTTAATCCCTCGTTAACACATGAATAAGTGGAAACTGTCATTTTTCCACCAAACAATAATGGGATTATCTCGAGAACTGTCAGTTTATGTGAAAACATTATGTTGCCCAAATTTTCATAAAAATTAGCAGTGGATAATATTCAAGATCAGAGCAATGGAAAGAGCAAAAAAAGGGGGGGGATCTGCATTCTTGGTAATAAATATTCATATTTGTCTGCTCAGGAGATAAAAATCTAATCAAGGGGCTATTGATGCGCTGGCGCTCTCTCTCTCTCTCTTTTAAACCAAGATGTTTCATCTAAATTGGGTTTGATATGGAAATTAGTCCCACTCCAAGTCCTCGAGGCCATGAACACGCTGGGAGAACACTAGAGGTGACCAGTGTATCAGATGCTGCTTCTGGCATCTGCTGCTGCAGTGAAGAAATCAGGGGCGGCAGGGTGGGGGTGGGGTTTGGATCTATCAAGAACCGGCTTCCTAGGAAAATAGCATGTGTATGTATGTGTGTGTGTGTATTATATAATAAAAATTTATATTGGTAGTGGTAGCGGTAGTGGTAGTGGTAGTAGCATTTACACACGAATCCTGTCTAAGTAAGTATAGGGTTGAAATAAATGTGGGTTCTCCACCCACATCCTGCTTTTGTTGACAATTACCATAAATCAGAAGACATTCTGCATGATACTGGATGAAATATGGGTGATTTAAAAATGGGAGGATAACTGCAGAATGTTGCTTTGGGGGTGTTTTCTTATGTTTGTGCGTTTCAGTGCCCATGCACAGAAACAGCTAGCTCCTGAAGCAATGTGTTCTTTCACTTGATTTCTGTGCCGTTGACGTCAGAGTTTTAAGGTGTGTTAGGCTACTGTACATTTCACGCAGTGTTGAGAAATACTGCATTGTGGAGTTCTCTTTGAAACGAAATGTTAGCGTGCTTAATAATATGTTCCAAGTGTTATGAATAGTTTTTTCTTATGAGAAAATCTGAGGTGTAGCATGAACATCGGACAGGATTGGTAAACACTGGGTTTGATCTTGAAGGTATGCAAAAAAATACCATGGAGATCTCAAAGCACTATCCCATCATTTTCACAAGCACTTTAAACCATGGTATTTATATTTGAAATCTGAAATATGTAGAAGGGCTGCCTTAGAGCGAGTTGGACCCGTGATCTGTCTGGTTGAGCATTATCTACTTTCACAGGCAGCAGTTCTCCAGGGTCTCAGGTAGAGTTCTTTTACAACAGCTGCCATGCAATTCTTTCAACTAGAAATAATGGAGATTCACGGGGAGGGGGATATATTCTGTATGCAAATTATGTGCTCTGCCACTGAACTGTAGACCCTTTCAGAAAGTATTCTGTGATAAGAAACTTTTTATTTACCTAAAAGATCTATATGCTATGCTATCACCATGTTCTCACTATAGCTTACAACAAAGAAGAGGGAAAGCAAATTAAGAACGTTTACAATAAATGGATAAAACATAAGAGAAGCATAAAAAAATATAGCCTGTACAAAAAGGAATTTAAAGGACGAACAGATTAAAAGACCTTGGAAAGAGAATATAAAGAAGGTGCCAAATGGGCCTCTTTGGGGAGGGTATTCCATAACCAAAGTATCTCCACTAAATGGGCCCTTTCTCCAGTGGCCACCTGCCACACATCACCCAGAGGCTGCACCCAAAAAAGTGCTTCAGAAGAAGGTCATAAGATTCAGAAAGGTACATATGGAGACAGATGAGTGGTCTCATTCCATGAAGGCCTTCAAAGGTCAAAACCAGAACTTTGAAGTGGGCACAGAATTTAGGTGAAAAACAGTGAAGTTGGTTATGCGCTAGTGCTTCTATTATCCAGTCCCCAATGATGGACCTACATTTTGGGAGCTCTGAAGCTTGAACTGTCATGGGGGCCCCTTCGCAACAGCAGCAAGGTCGGGGTAATGACTGTTATCTTCTTCCATTAGGTTGCTCCATGACACATCACTCCACCTTTACAGCACCTTTACTCTCAAACTTTGGGATTGTTGAAATATATACAACCAGAAATCTATCAATTTGAGTTGTGTGACTCAGTTTGGGTCCACTAGACCCCCAAAAATTGAGCAATGTGGACCAAAATCACTTCAGCTTCATTGGTTTCATAGTAGATCTGCTCCTGCTGGTCCCAGTTAGGAAACATATCCTCAAGTAGAGGAAGAAAAGCATTTAAAACGCAGGCAAAGCAATATTAACGTGATACAGTATTTGGTGTTTGTCTTGTGAAGCTATGTCACTGATATGCCTCTGTATCAAGATGACCGAGGCTGAGAGATGAGTGGCATGCCTAAGGTTAGAAGTGTTCAAGTCCCAAGAGCCTGAGGGATGCTAGGGGATCATAGATATGGCTCATGCTTTGCAGTCCTGGATTTAATCTCTAGCCTCTCTAGTTCAGTGTTTCAGAGTGTGAAGACCTCTGTCCTAGGATTTCGATGCCAGTGAATACAGACCTGAAGAACTGATTATCTGAGTATAAGGTAGTTCTGCCTGTCTTATACACTAACCACTAGTCTGCCGAGGTGGTAAGGGTAGATATATAATACACCAGCAAATTCTCCTGACCTGCGTAATGGGCAGCTAAGACATCTGCTCCTTTTGCTGAAAGTTTTCTGACCATCCACATTCACAAATCTAGCACAAGGTTTCCTTGGAATCTCACTGTTATTGCTTGTGTTGCTTCTGCTGTTTGGTGTTGTCAGTGTGTGGGCTTGGTGTTGTCAGCGTGTTTGCCTTGCTTCTGACTGAAATGGCATGTATCCCATGAAAGTTCATGCCACCATGAATGTGCTGGGTCTTTAAGGTGTTGTTTTTTTGAGGTACTGTGAGGAATGAATATATGGTTCTGCCCACCCCGCTGCTTTTTGGGACAAACAGGAAGTGAGAGAGCAGGAGTGAAAAAAAGAATACGGGGTGGGGTAAACATCCATTAAGTATCACAGAAGGAGAAGTGCTTCAGTGGTTGGAGAAGATTGCAGAAAAAAATAGAGGCATTTAAAAGAAGAAGGAATGACTTGATAGATATGGATGTGGTGAAACTGTGACAGATACGTTAGAAGCCATGAGAGCTACAGAAAAGGAAGGGAACAAACAGAAAAGTTTACACTGTGAAATTAGAGAGGACATACAACCAGAAGTGGGCTCCAGGCAGGGGAGACAATTAAAATTAAGGACTTATTCTGCAACCATAACTGCAGTTACACAGCAGCAAGCCCCATTGAATGCAACCTTGGAGCTTGTAATTGATGGAGAAAGTAACAGAGAGCTAGCACCAAGATCAAAGGAAAGGAAATGTATTCATTTTACCTTCATTTTTCTTCCATCATGGAATCTAGGTTCCTAGGCTATATCTCATCCAGACATTGATTGGACTAAGACTTGCTTACTTTCAGCAAGGTTGCTTCATTGTCTGCCTTCAGACCATTTCAGCAGTGGCGTATTTGGGGCTCTCAAATTTCAGCAGCACCTTGTGCGCTGCCTAAATCCACCCCACCGCCTCTCATGCTCCGTTCTACAGCATTGCTTTGGTGCCCCCCCTGCAGTGCAGCACCCAGTGTGGCCATACCAGCTGTGCTCGGCTAAAACCACCTCTGATATCAGGGGATGACCTCGTAAGCTCAAGCTTCATTCAAAAAAAGGAGTAAAGCCAACTGCACACAGTACAAACAACAGTTATGGCACCCTAGAAGTTTGCTTGTTTATTTCCCTGCTTTTACTGCAACAGCCTAACACAGCCTCCCCTCTGAAATTTCCTCATACAGATGTCCATTCCATTCCAATGAATCCTTACATTTCTTGTATTTACTTCCATGCTTCTCCCTCCACAAACACCCTTGCAAGCTGTTGCAAAAATATTCCTACTCCTGTGGACATTCCCATACAACCATCATAGAAGCTCTTTAAGCAGAGGCTTGACAACCATATGTCAGGAGTGCTCTGATGGTGTTTCCTGCTTGGCAGAGGGTTGGACTCGATGGCCCTTGTGGTCTATTCCAACTCTATGATTCTATAAGCTCATGGAAGTAGAACAAAATTAGGAAATTGATGCAGCAAAGTTCAGTGTCTTTGGAAGCAGAGAGTATAGTTTGGAGTGTCCATAGACAGCTGCTATATCCATGGGGGCTGTTCCTCTGCTTTATTGAAGCAGTATGTTCCACTGCAATGTAGTTTTAATTAGACTTTTAAAAGTTTGAAGAAATGCTTGGCGGGACACCATCTTTCCCATTGTGCCACAGTTGTTTCCAACAGGACTATGATAATATCTCTTTCAGCATTCAGATTCTCATGCAAATACTGCACTGGTAAGTGCATAGATTCAGCATAAAAGTGACAGGGAGTTTCTATTGGCAGGCCTGGCATCCTTTGCTGTGCAGTCTGTGCTGGCATGCTGTCTAGAGCCTTTTTTCAGAGACGTTCTCTTTCTAATGATTTCCCTTGACAACCCAGCCTAAAAAAGAAGTAATAAAATAAAAGCATGTGGTATGTGCAGCAGATGGCTCCGCAGCTCCAGCATACAGGTGTCTGGCAGGCAGGTGTTTAATTTTGTATTTGCTAGGTGCACAACGGTAGCCAGATATTTTGCAGAAGTTTTGGAGAAGTTGTTATTAGTGAAAGCGGCTATTCACAGACCCTGCCACATTAGCCAGGCTAGCCCACTTAAACTTGGCCACTTTTATAAAGCTAAAAGCCACTCCAAGCAGCTTGGAAGCATGACTCCAGCCATGCATTTTCACATCGAGACCAGAAACTTTCCTGGGAATTATGCTTGTTGATGACATAGCATCATTTCCAGGAGCACTATATTTGGGCAGGGGATTGTTATCCCCTCTGGGGAAGAAAAAAGGCATTAGGCCACCCTAAAACTGTAAGCTAACTAATTGCTCCCCCCCCCAAAAAAAACCTCACCTCCCCCATTCAGAATGCCCACTCCTGGCTCTTAAAACTTTGGAAAATTGTCCCTTTCTAATGAAGTCTGCTGGGCCAAAATATCCGGCCCAGTCTTACTATTCCCTTGACTTGTATTAAGGATCTGTAACTTGACTGTGGCATTGCTTCTAAAAATCAAATAGTCCTTCACTTTTATTTACAAAGTTTGCTCTCTTCATTCCTCATAAACACTCCTGTCCAAACAAAGTATAATGTATGCCTAGTGTAGATACACCACATCACTTTCCCACACCACAAATGCAACTGAGATCGATGTCCTTGTGGGCAAGCATGGCTTCTATATTGGCAAAGTACAGTAGTATCTGCCATGTGGTTTATGTCTGATCAGGGTACTTTCCTTCCCCAGTTCACCAGCTGCTAATGACAATTCCTTTTAAAAAGTCTTGCAGTTGCATGTTTAGACCTTTTAACCTCCCCCTTAAATAAATTCAGACAAGACTCAAATTTTGGGTTGGTTTTTGGCAGAATTTAGGCCACAACTTTATTGATTACATCAAGTGAGTGGTTGCATAGGCTCTGGTTCAACTATCTCCCTGCACCATGACAGGTAGCGCTGACCCAGGGCACCAGCACAGGTCAGCCTAGGGTGAACACCTGGAACAGCGGAAAGCAGGGGTCAGGCTAGTCCACCACCCAGGTGTCCCCCTGGACTCAGGCACGGGCACAACCTGTCTCAGGGTTGACCAAACATTGAGTCCCTGGATTCCTTTAACAGAATACCCTTCACACAGGGATGACGAGAGCATTCCCCCATCCCTATCACCTGAACCAGAGCCTATCCACAACCTTACAAGTTGTGATGATTTGTTACACAGCAAGCGAAACCCAAATGGCAATAGCCAATCAGCCAAGTGGGGAAAATTCCTGCCGTGCTCCTGTCCCAACGACAGACAACACACGATGGCATAGCAAGGTCAAGAACAAGCCCTAAATATAGGGGGAGGTGGGCGGGTGTTCCGATGCACTGTCCCAAAGAGGAAGCTCAGGATCATTGTCAGAAGGCTCTCTCTTATGTTTAGTTGGAATCTCATTTCTTGTAACTTGAAGCCATTGGTTTGAGTCCTATCCTCCAGAGCTGGAGAAAACAAGCTTGCTCCATCTTCCATGGGACAGCCCTTGAGGTGATGATGAAGATGATGAAGATGATGAAGATGATGAAGATGATTTATTTCTACCACTCCCATCTGGCTGGGTTTCCCCAGCCACTCTGAAAATATCTGAAGATAGCTATAATATCTCCTCTCAGTTTCTTCCAAGCGCAACACACCCAGCTCCTTCAACTGTTCCTCATAAGGCTTGGTTTCCAAGAAGCCAGGACAGCCTATCAGCTCTAAAAATCACTCTATGGTTAAATATATTGTGTTCCACCATCTCAAACAATTTTTGTTCACTCCTTAAGAAAGCCTGCTTCACAGTGGAAGAGTAGTTTCCCCATGAGATGTGAAACAGCAAGGTCCCCTCCATCTGGCTGGGAACAGTGATTAAAATCACCTTCCTCAAGCTCTGTGTGGGAAAAATATACAGGGGGCATATAAACACCTGTAAGTTTCCCCTGGGACAAATAGCAGCTCTTAGGGAGGGGACACAGGAGGGGCAAAGTATTAAACCTCCTCATTTCCCCTGGTACCTCCGTTCTGATTCAGTTCACCATCCCATGCACAGCTTGTATTAACCTTTTTAAGATGAGAGAGAGTTCCTGATCACAGACTTCTGTGTTACATCTAGTTGGGCCTCTAGACACCATACTAATTTTGTCTGGTAGAAATGTGGCTGTATCCTGATTTCATCTCTCTCGAGGTTCCTTAGATCATGTTACATAACAGTAAATTAATCTGCAGCTCCACAAGAAAAGAAAAGAAAGTCGTGCCTCTGAGATTGTTTGTTTGAGACTTTATTAAGTGCACTGAGGTTCTTTAGCTCCGACTAGAAGCAACATGGTCAGCATTTACTGCCTAGTATACAATCAGCCCAAACGGAAACCCCTGTGCAATCAGCATTACCACAGGGGTGTTAGTAATAAAACTAATCACTCTTTTCTAATGGTTCTCACTTGGCCAACCTGTGCTTCTCATCGCGAATTACCTGACCTCTGTACAAGACAATGGTTCAAGTAGAGTGTTTAGTTAATCGCCTATGGCATCATGGGTTAGAGTTTGCACGCAATTATACTCAGAGAGACTTAGCAGCACTCCATTTCACCCCAAAATGGTTCCTGATGCTGAACTTGTTATTAGCACATGCTCCAGTGGCAAGCATTGACTGTCACATTCTGGGTTATGTGTACTTTTGCCTGTCATGTTTACCAGGTCCGAGATCATCGCTACAACCTAAAAATGGCTTGACAGGAAATGTATAGAAATCTGAGCCACAACATGTAGATTAACTGGCTCTTTGTTTTTACTGTCGCTCTAAGTGCAAGTTGCAATTAGCAGTGGGACTGGGCAATTGAAGGTGATACCTTTATGTGAACTTTGTACCTGAGAGCTGGCTTAGGTTTACACTGCATTAATCTTGACAAATCACTTGCCCTGTCCTTCCTTCCTTCCTTCCTTCCTTCCTTCCTTCCTTCCTTCCTTCTCTGTAGTGCCCTGCATCATCATAGAGGTATTTGTTATTATGTGTGCCAGATGTTTTTATTACTCTCAGTATTTAACATTATTTGGAGTGTCTGGTGCTGTCTATAATTTTTTCTCTCTCATATGGCAACAGGTTGCCTGATATGAATTAAATGTTACGAGTACCTCCATGCAAAGGTCCTCCATGGATTTGCATTCTTTTTACTTTCATTTTTTACTTTCATTATTATTAAAATGAAAAATTGCTCGGTCCCTGCTCCTGCCAACCTAGCAGTTCGAAAGCATGTCAAAGTGCAAGTAGATAAATAGGTACCGCTCCAGCGGGAAGGTAAATGGCGTTTCCGTGTGCTGCTCTGGTTCGCCAGAAGCGGCTTAGTCATGCTGGCCACATGACCCGGAAGCTGTACGCCGGCTCCCTCGGCCAATAAAGCAAGATGAGCGCTGCAACCCCAGAGTCAGCCACGACTGGACCTAATGGTCAGGGGTCCCTTTACCTTTTAATTTTGAAAGTAATACAATACTTGACAATATATAATCTGATTCTGGGGGGTGAGCAGTTCACAGAGAAGGTCAAACACAAGGAAGGAAGAGAGAAATGTCACATTATTGTTAATGTGCAGCATTTGATATTCTGCTGTATGTTATTTAGGATGCCATGCAAGTCAAAGAGGACTTTCTTTGATTGTGCTTTCCTTCATTCTTTTATCAATGTTCCCTATAGAATTAGCATCATAGTATACTTTTAAGGGTGGTAACTAGCTGCTTGGACAATACTGCCTGTAATAAACCACCTATTTATAATAAAAACACTGCAGGCTATATTTTGACAGTATGCACTTCAGACTTTGAAAAATGATCCACGCTTACACAGCTTAGAGAAATCCCTGCAACTCATAACATAGCGAATTTGTATGTGCCGTGCTGTTAACTGACATCGCTGCCTAATGACATTTATTGTTTAGAGGAAAACATAATTTATTTCATGTTGAACCAGGTGGTGCTTTTAAAATGTGCAATTATTTTTAGAGCATATAGTGTAGGGAGTACCTGGCACTGGGGTCTTCTGTGAGCAACTGAACTGTTTTCCACAGTCACCATGCCTGAAAACTTTGACCTCATTAGAAGAGCCAAGTCAAAGGATACATGAAAGAAAAGGTAGCTTACTGATACATTTTCTGACAAGCAGTGGGTTGTCCTCTGTCTCTCTGACATTAAATCTGGTCACTGAGAGCAGCAGATGGATCGCCCACCAGTCCATATGGATTTCATTGCACCACTTGCAGTTCATTTTGGGTTCCACAGAAACCCAGGAGAAGAGGCTTCAGTGCTGTCACACAGCACGCAGTGTAGCTTAGGACACAAGAGATGGGTGCTGCTCTTCCTATTAACTTGCATTTTTCCTGACTGGATCTTTCTTCTGCTCCCTTAATTGCTTGTGCTGATTGACTGCAGCATTGATCTCCATCTGACAATGACCACTCCCCACATTACATGGGGGGCGCCCTTTGCGTGGTCACACGCAGCCCCTGGGACCCTATGCGGCACCATTAGCACAGGCTTGGCTTCGCCTTCCCCAGGTGGGATACCTGGAGGTCTCCGCCTACCTCAGCCAGTTGCCCAGTCCCACCTGGGAAGGCGTTGTCAAGGTGATCAGGCCAGGTAGGGAGAGGGACCACCCTGCCCACACAATGGGGGAGGATCTTACCTGGGAATCGTCAGTTGGTCTGGTTCACACATCATGTCAAGCCAAACCACGGCTTAGTGCAAATGCATGGACTTTGAGAGAAAGATTGCTCCCTGATCGTTTTGCTGGTACTCCACACTGAGCTAAGCCATGGTTCATGTGTCATCTGAACCTAGGCTCACAGTTTGGCTCCCTTTAGACTAGCCACAGGTTCGTCCTCAGTTTACATCTTGTGATTTGCCCGGGAGACCTAAACCTAGGTATGTGTGCCATACTGAGCCAAACCATACCTTAAGCTCAGGAATAGTGCCAGAAAAACGATAGGGGAGAAGTTACATAAGCATGATCTCTACCTCTGCAGGAGTCCATACACTCTCACATTTTTCCTAGGTCATCATTTGGTAGAGCGTAACATGCAGATCAAGCCAGTGGCTCCAAGAACAAGATAAAGGGGCGTACTTTAATGGACCAACTTAGATGCTTTAGGAATATGTCAAGCTATTAAGTGTACTCTGTCTAATGTAGTCTGATGCTTGTAGATTCCTACACAAAGCTAAACTGATCTAATAAAATGCTGCCCACCCCACAACTCAATTCTTATACCTATATAAATACTACATGTTAATATTAGTAATGAACTAGCTCACAGTACCTTGTAGACACCAGCAAGATGGCCAGTTTTGTTTTGTTTTTCAACCAGAATATAAATTTTATTTTATAACTTTGAACATGGGAATGGAGAAAACCATTGACAGTTTATTCAACTCACATCTTTGGCAATGCAGATTTACACTTTCAGAAGTCTGAATCTGACTTACTATCCCAGCATGTAACTGCTTGGGCTAGGGCATCCCAAAAGCAATAGTGTCAGCATATGGTCAAAGAACGTTATTATCAGCATTGCTGCAAATATCATTCTACCAGATGCTTTGGAGCAGATATTTATGATCCAGAGATAAAGTCATATTAGAGCTAAAAACAGTGTAAGGTAATGTGCCTTAGATTGCAACCAAGTCTAAGCAGTTCTGTCTCCTGTGCTTACGTCTGGATACATTTTTAATAAGTTTGTATTCTGAAATTAAAGGAGAAAGGGCTGAATTGATAGATAAAGGCTGTTGATCCTACTTGCAGCATTGCTTATGAGCTTCCCAGAGACATATTGCTGGAAAAGAATGCTGAAGTAGACTTCCCGTCCAATCTAGCAAGGGAAATATTATGTCGCAGCACTGCTGTTGGAGCATTTTGCCGATATTTTCCCAAAAGCATATGAATAGACGATTACAATATTATAATCTGCAGTCTGAGGGCTATGTGTGACTCTTACTAAAATTCCATGTAGGCAGGAATTGATCAGGTTTAACCTCAAACTTCCTTAAATGCCAAAATGCTTAGGAAAATGAGCTTTATTACGCACCAAAATTGCCCCCCTTTGCTCCTAGAGTGACCACCCCCTGGAAAAATCTACAGACAACTTTTTATGGTGTTTTTTTGTGTGCCCCCCCCCCCCCCAGTTTTCTTCGGTATACTTTTATATAGATATATAACTAGAAGTTAATTGTTTTAAGGCCAAGCATTTGCTGAAGGAAAATCTGAACTGATTTAGCATAGAACCAGTGACCATAAGTGGGGGGGGGGGGCATACAGAATGAAGTGTTCTCAGTTTTAAGTTGCTTGACTAAGTGTTGTTTTTAATATAGTAGCTTTAAAATTATTTATAATTTATTGTCTCAGGGTCCCATCCCCCTCGCTTGTTCTGTTTTTAACACATGTTGTGAGCTGTCTTGGGTCCTGCATTGGGTGAAAGGCAGAATATAAAATAAAAATAATTATGAATGCCAGTTTCCACTTTTCCAGATTAAAAGTGGTCTTTTGATATGCTAATGTACTGAAGCCATAGGGCTGCTGTTTGGTTGTCTTTAAAGGAAAGTCATGCTAACTTAAGAGTTGTGTTTTGTTACTGTTGCCAAGACTTGAGCTGAACATGCCTGTTGTATGTTAATGAAGTTATTTGTTAAGTCCTTATAAATTTTATGTGTTTCTGTTTCTTTTACGTCATTATGAAACTCGGTTGAATCATTGTGCGATATTTCTGGGATCTCATGTTATACTTAATAATAGGATGGTTGGTGCAGAGTATAGAAGACTGTGACTTCATATCACTCTTGATGTTGCTTTGCCGCTAAGCATATATTTTACAGAAATGTCTGTGTATATTCACTTGAAAATATTGGCAAGGCCTGATACTGACATCAGGTACCCAAATGATCCAAACTAGCTCACCTACAGTATGTGTGTAAGCCTCTGGTTATTTATTTCTGCCCGTTGGTCTCTATTGCATCTGCCGAACCTATCAAAATAATCTTTCCAATATAGTGGTTGATCAAAAATTACCAAAGGTGAAACTCCATGCTTGAATTTGTGCTTGCTTATGATGTGCAAAGTAGATCCAATAGAAATCTGAAGTTTTTCTGATCCAACATTGGCACCAAATATTAATGGAGGCAAACGTTTGTACTTGATGCTTAATCCATCAAACTGACAACATGGATAGCAGCAAATGACTTTGTTTCCAGCTTCCCTTAGTGTCTCTGGTGTTACATCCATATGAGGAATCACAATATTTTTTTGTAGCAGCTGGAGTGATTGCGGAAGATTTCTCATACATACCTGATGACCTCATGATATGGTAAACAAAACCCAAGTGCATTCAAGGTAAAGGTAAAGGGACCCCTGACCATTAGGTCCAGTCGTGACCGACTCTGGGGTTGCGGCGCTCATCTCGCTTTATTGGCCGAGGGAGCCGGTGTACAGCTTCCGGGTCATGTGGCCAGCATGACTAAGCCACTTCTGGCGAACCAGAGCAGCGCACTGAAACGCCATTTACCTTCATTCAAGGTACTTAGATCCAAATTAATGAAGCAGTTGCATGGCAAGTCCTAACTGCATTGCTGCTGTTTTTGCTCTGGGCCTGCTAGCCTACATCAGCACTAGACCTGTTAATGCCTTTTATACTTGTATGTTTGTGTCATTAACAGTTGAGGATTGCAGTAAATGAAGAGAGTGTGTCAAAAACTGCAGCCACTCTTTTGTGCTGGATATGGTGTGTTTTTTTAATATAGGATACAGTGATACCTCGGGTTACATACGCTTCAGGTTACATACACTTCAGGTTACACACTCCGCTAACCCAGAAATAGTGCTTCAGGTTAAGAACTTTGCTTCAGGATAAGAACAGAAATCAGGCTCCGGCACTGCAGCAGCCGCAGGAGGCCCCATAGCTAAAGTGGTGCTTCAGGTTAAAAGAACAGTTTCAGGTTAAGAACGGACCTCCGGAACGAATTAAGTACTTAACCTGAGGTACCACTGTATATATTCTAGATTGCTAGACTTCCTTAATATCGCTTTTTTTAATAAAGAAGCTAGCTGCTGCTATTAATTTTTTACACTGTTCATCAGTGTCTCGGTCTTTAGGCTTATTATAATACAATGAATGACATGAGCACTTTTTCTAAATGTAAGAACATTTCAACACCATTTGTGCTACTTGCAGAAACACTGTGCCCAAAATGTTCAACAATTTTGTTCTTCAATTATGGTAGAGTGTAACGCTCTTCATAAGAAATTCTGCAAATATGGTTACATTTTATCAACTGTGTCATGGACCTGTCCTTATTATTATCTTGGTAGCAATTTACAGAATGTTCAAAGGCCAGTTGTCGAACTGGATTAACTGATTTACCAGTATTTCATTGAATTCTCGCCAGTTATATATTTTTCAGTAATATGTTTGAATGTGCGGAAGTTGGAGATACAAAATTGGCAGTACTCGGCATCATCTGCTGTGAAGCAGCCCATTCATCCTCACAATCCTTGCATACTATCATTATCGACTTTTGAACAAGAGTCGGGGTGCTTTGTATCAAGTATTACTGGCCGAGAGCAAAACAAGCTGTGAGTTCTGAAATTTCAAATGGATTCCTCTGACCAGCCTGTGGAGTTTTTTTCTGGTGCCACTCCTGGCTTCTGGGTCAAAACAAATACAATACCTTGTTATGCAAATGCAATAGTTACAACATATAGAGTGCAACAGGCTGAATGGTAATGTTTGTAACAAATTTCTTTACTGGTTACTTCCTAACATAAGAATCAAGCCCAGGATGTATCCCATATACAGTGGTACCTCGGGTTACATACGCTTCAGGTTACAGACTCCGCTAACCCAGAAATAGTACCTCGGGTTAAGAACTTTGCTTCAGGATAAGAACACAAATCGTGCTCTGGCGGCATGGCGGCAGCGGGAGGCCCCATTAGCTAAAGTGGTGCTTCAGGTTAAGAACAGTTTCAGGTTAAGAATGGACCTCCGGAACGAATTAAGTACTTAACCCGAGGTACCACTGTACAATCCTTAAGCAAGGTATATAACCTATTCAATTTAATCCAATGCAGATATAGTTCTTCCTTTCTTAATACATTCTCATTTTAGTTCCTATAATACACAGTGCTTGAATGTGGTTAAGGAAAGGTCCCTTCTGAGCATTTAATTTGTGCGATTTCAACTGTCTGGGCTTCATCCAAGTAAAACTGAAATTATGTACGTTGAACGTCTGTACGTTGTGAGTACTGACTTAATTTTTTGGGGGGGGGAATTTATTAGGTGAGAAGGGGATGCAGAATGGTTTTGGGGGATAATTGTCACACTGTTATTTGTTTAAATCTAAAAGAAAATCTAATAGTAATCGGCAACAACAACAGAAATTTCATCCCACCTACTCTCTCTTTTTAATTTTGCTGCTATCTCATACATGAGAATTACCTCAGGTATGAGGGAAACCCCAAGCTGTCGTATTAGCAGTGGGCATTTTATCAGGCTACTCCAGAGCCACTCTCTGCTCACTTCAAACATCTCTGGCAAAGCACCAAACTGCCAGGCATCATTAGTTGAAAGTTAAATTCCATAAGGGATGAAGCTACCAGGGAAGATGATTGCTCACCTGGAGTTTGGCACACAGGACTCTAATTCTCTCTGGCTAGGATTATGTTTTAAACATCAAAATGTGCATAAAAAGATACTCTAAAAGTTTTGCTAGGGCACATAGCCTTTAAAACTATTCTCTGGGAAAATGTTAGTATTCTAACAATTTTTAAAAAAATAAAAAATTCAACTTTATTTTGGCCATGGTGCATTTTGAATTGCATGCATATTCCAATTTGAAACCTTATCTGTGCTCTTTAGGGTTCATTATTCTATGTTAGATATTGTAATAGATAATGAGTTTCTTACGGAAAAGAAAGAAAAGTCATGAGAAACACAACAAAAAAAGGAGTGTGGGATTCCTGGAGACTTCCCTACCCCCCATGTGTGCATCATCACCATGAGAATCACATCTTTGTCTACAAAGCTTTGGTGGCATTTCACAGCGGCAACAACAAAAAGATCACCGTTTTAACAACTTTTGATTGCCTTGAGCCAGGCAGGAATTTGCGCTGTTTTGGTCCCTCCAAGCAAAGTGTTCTCTCCTTCCCTTTTTTTCTCAAGCCCTAATGCAATGTGGTAAAGGTAAAGGGACCCCTGACCATTAGGTCCAGTTGTGACCGACTCTGGGGTTGCGGTGCTCATCTCGCTTTATTGGCTGAGGGAGCCGGCGTACAGCTTCCGGGTCATGTGGCCAGCATGACTAAGCCGCTTCTGGCAAACCAGAGCAGCGCACAGAAACGCCGTTTACCTTCCTTATGCCTTGTGAGGAACGGCTGAGGGAGCTGGGCATGTTTAGCCTGGAGAAGAGGAGGTTAAGGGGTAATATGATAGCCATGTTCAAATATATAAAAGGATGTCATATAGAGGAGGGAGAAAGGTTGTTTTCTGCTGCTCCAGAGAAGCGGACACGGATCCAAACTACAAGAAAGAAGATTCCACCTAAACATTAGGAAGAACTTCCTGACAATAAGAGCTGTTCGACAGTGGAATTTGCTGCCAAGGAGTGTGGTGGAGTCTCCTTCTTTGGAGGTCTTTAAGCAGAGGCTTGACAACCATATGTCAGGAGGGCTCTGATGGTGTTTCCTGCTTGGCAGGGGGTTGGACTCGATGGCCCTTGTGGTCTCTTCCAACTCTATGATTCTATGATTCTACCCTGTCGCGGGGATTCGAGCCGCCGACCTTCCGATTGGCAAGTCCTAGGCTCTGTGGTTTAACCCACAGCGCCACCCATGTCCCTAATGCAATGCAGTAGTTGCAGGTAAAAAGAAATCCAGAATGCTAAAGACAGGAATTCCTGGTAATGAGAGCATGGTGCATCCTGAAATGGTGAGCTTTTGAACCAGCAACCAGCTCCGATCAAGGAAGGTGCTCTATAGGGAGACCAGCAAAGATGCCTTTTTACAGTGTAAAGTTTACATCCATATATGTCTCTACCTGACCCCTTTTAAAGTTTCCAGGTCAGCTTGCTCACTAATCCAAAGACACTGCTTTGGCTACTCCATGCTAGCTACAAACTGCCATTGCCTCTCTCCCCTTCTGCAGCATGGGAGCCGGGTCTGACAGCTGGGGTGACATTCAAAAGAGCATAGCCAGGTTAGAGCAGGTCTTTGCGTAAGATCATTTCAACATTCTCACCTTGGCAAATTCTATTTGCAACAGCTACAAGAAACCCTCCACTGAATTCTTCTCACCTGAAGGTAGCTGACCTAGTTCTGACCTGGACACCATTGCGGCCTGTTATTCTTGACTGCAAACCAAAAACTTGAGGAACAGGGTGTTAAGAGACACATTTACTTGAAGAGTGTGACATATTCATCTCGTTTCAACTCCTTGCGGACCTCGTTTTTTAAAGCACTATCAAATGCAAAATAAAAATCTGGGCCTTGAAGACCTTCCAGCCATACAGAAGAAGAAGAAGAAGAAGAAGAAGAAGAAGAAGAAGAAGAAGAAGAAGAAGAAGAAGAAGAAGAAGAAGAAGAAACAACAACAACTCAGTTGGTTAGAGTATGGTGCTTATAATGTCAAGGTTGCAGGTTTGATCCCCACATGGGACAGCTGTGTATTCCTGCATTGCAGAAGGTCAGACTAGGTAATTCTCAGGATTCTTTCCAGTTCTACAATTCTATAAGAAGAAGAAATGGCATGGACATATCGGAAAACTGATATTCTAGTAGATGTTAATATATCAAACTGAGCCACACACATGCATGCTCAATCCAGTGATTTAAACTGTCACCTGTGGGTTGTGTATCCTCCATTTGGTACTGGGTTCAACATGATGCTTCTTCCTTCACTGATCTTTTCTCAGCCCTGCTTATGCCCATAGGTAAAGGTAAAGGGACCCCTGACCATTAGGTTCAGTCGTGACCAACTCTGGGGTTGCAGCGCTCATCTCGCTTTATTGGCGAAGGCAGCATGACTAAGCCGTTTCTGGCATACTGAAACGCCGTTTACCTTCCTGCCGGAGCGGTACCTATTATCTACTTGCACTTTGACATGCTTTCAAACTGCTAGGTTGACCGAGCAACAGGAGCTCACCCTGTCACGGGGATTCGAACCTCCGACCTTCTGATTGGCAAGTCCTAGGCTCTGTGGTTTAACCCACAGTGCCACCCGCGTCCCGCTTACGGCCATATATGTTGGTAATTTGATTTCAGTAAGACCGGGTAATTTGCTTCTGAAAACTTTGCAGAACCAGATGCTTTCTTCCTGTAGATTTATTCTGTGCCAGCTACCCACCCCACTTTGCAGTCATTTGCTGTCCCTGGGTATATTAATTCACAGATGTGTGTTTTTTAAAAAAAGGTTTTGTAGCTGCCAGTCAGAATTCCTTTCAACCTTTACAAAACTTAAATGACTTCTCCCTAGACTTGAGTCTCTGCTACCCTAAATTGGGCTTCCTTCTCGCTGCATATGCACAGAGAAGTTGCAAAAGTTGAACACGTCGTGCGGGGAATGCATTGTAGTTAAACAGCTGAGGAAGTGGCATTTCAGGACCCTGAATATAATCTAATTTGTGAGATGGTCACGTTTGGTTGAACTTATATGAAATCTGACTGCTTCAAATGGAATGATGTTTCTTGTCACCCTCTCACCTGCCTTTGGCACCTTAGTTGCCCCAGGACATGGCAGAAATCGGACTGCCATCTTTGCTTATACTTCTTGTCAGAGAGGCATGACACTTTTTCAATACAACCTTTAGAATAGGAATTGGTAGTTTTCAGCCACCCAAATGCTGCATCATTTGAATTGGGGCTCACTGAAGTTTATTTGTGGAAGATGTTTTCAGTGCCAGAAATTCACCCTGCCTTCTGGAACATCTAAACTAAATAACATAGGAAACCTTTGAGAATGTGAAGAGTCTCTTTCCCTGTAGTGAATAACCACCACAAGCTGCTGAGGTTATGGGTAAGGGCTCCCAGCAGAAGAAGGCTCAAATCCAAGCATATCTCATTAGAAATCACACTCCTATTTATCTAACAAAATTTATATACCCCTTGACTGTAATAAAATCGCTAAGCATTATCTGACTGTGATCCACATGCCACATACAAAACAGCCCTATGTGCCAAAGCCTCTAAAAGTATTTGTGCTAGCCATATAAAAGACAATGCCGTAGACTGTGCAGGCAATTCATTAATTTGACTTACTGTAAATGGACGTATATCTCTGGATTTCTTTTAACAGGTTTTAATTGACTTGCTGGATCTGTAATTGAATTTGTAATGGCTTTTCGTCAAACACAATAACTGATTGATTGATTGATAAAACCTCTAAGCTGTTTACATAAAATATTAAGATTATCAATAGAATCAGTTTAAAACAATTGAGCATATTTTAAAATAATTTAACATTGACAGTAGAAGATATCAAAGCCCATCGACATCTTCGTGTCTTGATAGGCTTGCCTAAATGAGAATGTTTTAGGCAGGCACTGAACAGAGTGCAGCAAAGGTGTCAGTAGGCAGGAAGTTCCAAGTAAAGCCTGTGCTTTGTGTATTATTATTATTATTATTATTATTATTATTATTATTATTATTTACCCACCCATACTTCACCCTAAGGGCACAGGGTAGGCTACAACATTGAAACTCCTTTTTGGAACATGAAGTAAATGCTTTGTCTACATGGAGTAATATAATAATAATAATAATAATAATAATAATAATAATTTATTATTTATACCCCACCCCAGCGACTCTAAAACATCAAACATCTAACATTAAAAACTTCCCGATACAGGGCTGCCTTCAGAAAGTCTAAAGTCTAAGTCTTGTAAAAGTCAGATAGTTGTTTATTTCCTTGACATCTGAAGGGAGGGTGTACCACAGGGAGGGCGCCACTACCGAGAAGGTCCTCTGCCTGGTTCCCTGTAACCTCAATTCTCTCAGCGAGGGAACCGGCAGAAGGCCCTCGGCGCTGGACCTCAGTGTCCGGCCTGGATGGTGGGGGTGGAGACGCTCCTTCAGGTATACAGGACCGAGGCTGTTTAGTTCACAAACAGGTTTCCTCCAATTTTCCACTTCCCAATGTTCGATGTCACTATTTCTGTGACTACTGTTATGCCAAGGCACCTCAAGATTCCCCGCCTTTCACGGGGTGTGGGTTTGAGGTTTTCTGATTAAGAGCCACTCTGCAAATTGGGGAGGCGGGGAATGCAACCACAAAAATTGGGTTGCTTTGGAACAACATTTTAAATTTAGCTTTCTTCATTCGTGGAAAGAAATTGCAGGCACTGAAGGATGAGCCAGCTTAAAGTTGTCGCACAAATTGAACCTGGAGGTGTCACTGCCTTGATGAACATAACTCTGTGTCAGATGGCCTTAAACGGATGTTTCTGAGCTGAGTCTCAGGAGGAAGGAAGTGATGGCATCATTGTGTCTTTCTACAAAGGCAAGCAATAGGCTTAAAATGGAGATGCGTGGGGTTGTATTCCACTTTACTCAGATGCATTGAAATTAATGATCATGGCTCACTTAGATCCATTAATTTAAATGAGTCTAGAGTGAGTAAACACAGGGACACAGGTGGCGCTGTGGGTTAAACCACAGAGCCTAGGACTTGCCGATCAGAAGGTCAGCGGTTTGAATCCCTGTGACGGGGTGAGCTCCTGTTGCTTGGTCCCTGCTCCTGCCAACCTAGCAGTTCGAAAGCACGTCAAAGTGCAAGTAGATAAATAGGTACCGCTGTGGCGGGAAGGTAAACGGCGTTTCCGTGCACTGCTCTGGTTCGCCAGAAGCAGCTTAGTCATGCTGGCCACATGACCCGGAAGCTGTCTGCGGACAAACGCCGGCTCCCTCGGCCCATAGAGCGAGATGAGCGCCGCAACCCCAGAGTCGGTCACGACTAGACCTAATGGTCAGGGGTCCCTTTACCTTTTAGAGTGAGTAAAAGATAGCTGAATACAACCCATAGTGATTGTGTTCTCTTAAATACAGCTGTTGTTTTAACTCTCTCACGTTTGCCTTCCTGGGCTCCTTTGGAGGCAGGGAGGAAAGTAAAAGTAATAATGAAAATACTGCTTAACGCCAACTTGCAGGAAAACAGGTGTTATTTGAGGAGCTCAGCACAGCTGCCATATTAAGCAAGCTTAAGCACATTGACTCTAGGAAACCCCATTTTGTCTGGGAAAATAAATTAAGCCAAGGCTGTGGGAATGAAGACAAGACCATCCACTAGCATCTGCAGCTTTATGCAAAGAGATGCAAGAATTCTGGGATGTTCAGACGGCTTCCTATTTATTGGTGCAGTCAAGGCAGCCAAGAAACCATGACTTCTGGGTCCAATAGCAACCCAGACAGAGTGGGAGGCTGCAAAGGCATCAGCTAAGGAGCCAGACCAGGACTCGGACTGGAGACTGGGAGACCACTGGGCCTGCAGCTGGCAGGCAGGAGCCCAGAGACCAACCTCCCATAGAACCTGTACAGCCACAGCCAGGATCCTCACAGGGATCTCCCTCTGAGCCTGAGGAACCCAGTGCCCAGCAGCACAGGGAATGCACTTGGTTTTCAGGAACTAGGTTCTGCACAAGGGGGTGGATCCTTAGAAGAGCTATCTGTAATCCCTGATCTTGCCTTGCCCCATGGGATCTGGCACACAAGGTGTGCCCACTAATTGGCCATCCTGTGGTCCTGGTGGAGACAGTGAAATCACCAGTAAACGCATAAGGAATGCATGTCTTGCATGTCTGTATGTCAGGTAATGTCCTAATGGTGTTAAGCGGGAGATGGAAGCCTCACAACCTCCTGCAGATGGCAGCACAGCCCCAGCTCCTCTTGTAGTTTTCAGCCTTGCTGGTTTTAGTTATCTTAGTGATTTCCAGCTGCAACTTTCTCCCAATAAGAAAAAAAAAATGCAGATGAGCTAGTGAGGAAACGTGAGGTTCTTCCAATCATTCGACAGCTTAACATTCAATAATAGAGCAGCCTGCAAATAGGACTAATTTCCCAAAATAGAATACCAATGTTCAAACAGCACGTATCTGTTTGCACTTTTCTCACCCAGTTACCATTGATTTTACTCCTGTGGTCGATGCAGGGACAGAAACAATTTACTTCCGTCTAATCTGCATGCACAAAGTTCCATTTTCAGCAATCAAAATGTTGCTCTATACCTGCACCCCAAATTTCATGCACTCTTAGGGTGGACCTACTTTAAAGAGGATGCTTGTCTGTTTTGAACGTCTTATCAGAGGAAAGTCTATCTGAAGATGTCCTCCTTTTGAGGGCTGCCTAGTCCAAGCCTGGTTTAAAGATAAAGAACCATAAAATGGGAAAGCAGGAAAGCTTTCCCTATCAACAGTTAGTTTGCAGTCCCTGGTCAGCAGACTGAGCAGGCTTACAAGTCATCTGGTGTCTTCCCTATTATGATACCATATTTCTGTTTAAATCATTTTGATGCTTTTGAATTATGGTGCTGGAGGAGACTCTTGAGAGTCCCATGGACTGCAAGAAGATCAAACCTATCCATTCTCAAGGAAATCAGCCTTTAGTGCTCACTGGAAGGACAGATCCTGAAGCTGAGGCTCCAGTACTTGGCCACCTCATGAGAAGAGAAGACTCCCTGGAAAAGACCCTGATGTTGGGAAAGATGGAGGGCACAAGGAGAAGGGGACAAAAGAGGACGAGATGGCTGGACAGTGTTCTCGAAGCTACCAGCATGAGTCTGACCAAACTGCGGGAGGCAGTGGAAGACAGGAGTGCCTGGCGTGCTCTGGTCCATGTGGTCACAAAGAGTCGGACACGACTAAACAACTAAACAACAATGTCTAAATTTGCATCTATTCATATACATTATCATATGCAAATTTTATGCAAATTCGTGCCTTTTATTGGGGACCCTAAAAGTATTTTAATTTTAAGGGTTCCCAAAATTCATTGCAACTGTTGTGGCTCTTTTGCGATTTTTATATATTCCCCCCCCCCTTCTTCCAAGACATTCATAAAAACCCTGTTGAGTAGATTAGGCTGAGATTGTAACTTGTCCAAGGCTGCTGAGCCTCACAGCAGAGCAGATGTTTGTCCCTGGCCTTTCTACATTCAGTTCCTTCCAGCATTGCCTCCACTGCATTGGCTATTGAATTCAGCCCTTGTGCTCCTGTTCAGTCAGATTAATGAGACAGAGGACACGCTTTGGGTTTTATCTGCAGCACTTTATGTTCTAATGATAATACTGAATTATGGGCCTTTGCCCTTCTTTTAAAAAAAATACTTTTCTGCAAGGCTTTGTCAAATAATATATTTTCCCTACATATATGTAAGCAGTCTTGAACGAATAATCAAACTGCAACGTTGTAGAGTGTCAGGATCACCTATTTATTACATCTATATCTCTGAGTCCACCTTTGGGAAATTCAGAGGGGCTTACAAGGGGCTCTCACTCAGTTCTCCCTTCCCTACCAGCACTGACTAAGCGCCAAGCCCTGCCCTGTTATAAGAAAGCAGCAAAATCATGTGCCTTCAAACTATATTCTCTGGCCTCTGTGATTAGTAGGCACTTTCCTCAACAAGTTTAATTGATGGAGGCTCATTCTAAATTCTTTAGAAAGCTCAAGCATTATTTGGCATGCAGGTGTTGGGGAGAATTTGCAATTTCTCTCAGTTTATTCTATACCTTTTCAAAACCAAGGCATTAATATCTTCCTCTTTTAGATTATCAGTAAATTAATAATGAGCATCACTTTCCCCCTTAAGGCATATGCCCTTAAGAAAAAAAAGAAATACATTTTAAGATTTTGTTTTTAGTTGAATGAACCACAAGGTTATACATCATTTCTGAGACACATGTTTTGGTGATTTGTTTCTATTGCTGTTGAGGTTCTTTTGTGTGGGGTTTCTTTCTTTTTAGGTACTGTCTTTGTTCTCACTTCCAAGGCTAGAGAGGCAGAGGTCTGGAGAGTGAACTTGCTTTGTTGGTTCTTCAGGGAAACATGTTAACACTTAGCCCAGTGCAGATGTTGTGTAGTACACACTATGTGTGTGCACATGCAAGCTGCCATAAGAATTAGTGTAGAAGTGTATAAGCTTTCGTACACAATGTGTGTGTTGTGTGTATGTGAGGGGGGGGAGGGAGGGAATCCAAATAAATTCAAGGTGAAGATTGTGGAATCAGTTGTGTAAATGTGGCAACTTCTCATCTGCAGTGTGGTTTAGTGCAGTGTTGGGTAGCGTGATTTGTTTACTCAGCATATGGTGTTGGTTATTAGCATTTTGTCGTGTTTCCTGTATGCCTGTTTCCCATCTCTTCCTCGCTGGGATACCATCCAGGAACTTGCTGACATCAGCCTGCATAATTAGGTGGATTGATTATGTGAACAAGCAAAAGGAACACGTGTACATACCCAGCAGTGGGAATCACCCAAGAGACAATTCAGAATACAAGTGTATTCTTGTATGTACAGTATGTGCTTACCATAAGACCTAGAAAAGCAGAGTGCTCAAATGCACATAGAGAACTCTCTGTATGTACACTTCTAAATACAGGGATCTCTTCAGAGCTTACAACAAATGCACATGTGTAAAGGGGCAGAGCTTGCTAAGTGGTGCCACCCTCCATCCATGCCCACTGTATCTATGAAAAATGTCAGAAAGGGTCTTATACTGTTTGACGTGAACTCTTAAGATGTACAATACTGTGTGGTGTTTTTTCCCCTGTACAAACAGAGCACAGCCAGCCAACCTCTGGCACAACTCCCATACTCCTCATTGGGCTTCACAGATGACGTTCCCAATGAATGTGTGTCCAGTTATTTCAGAAAACTATTGTTACAACAAAATTTCTCATACGCTGTGATTTGTATTTGTGTTTCCTTCCTTCCTTCCTTCCTTCCTTCCTTCCTTCCTTCCTTCCTTCCTTCCTTTCTCTTTCCCCCCTCCCCAAAAAGAAACCTCACATAATTGTTAATTCATTAATGCTAGAAGCCACCATGGCATTGTTTTCTGGTAATTATACACACCTCATATGCTGGCTTTTTAATAAACTAATTGCATGATTAGTTTTATGATTTCTTCTGATTACCAATTAAGTTACCTTTTTCTGTATTTCATACATACCATTAGACTTTATAGCACTCCCTTTTTTAATTTCTCACCTAGCAGGGGTCCTCACACATTTGAAGACTGCATTATCCACTCAATAAACAGAGAGAGTTTAATTTTCTGTGTAACATATTGGTGTGGACTTGGAAGGATGAGGTTTCTGATATTATGCTATCAAGAGTGACATTTAATTTTACAAGGGAAAAAAATCTTGTTTTTCACTGTCATAACAATGTTCACAGAGCATGATTTTAAAGATGTGCAGAGACCAAATCAAGTGATTTCCCGTCTGTTAGCTTAGTCGAAGTTGTCACATCTCCCCAGCCCTTCTTGTACTGCCAGCCGCTCCATTATTCTAGCTCAGTCGCTTTTCTTTATGAAGGTGGCTATGGTTATGTGAATATTTGGATCCAGACCCCACCATGATGTCATATTCTAACATATCACTTTCACACATATTAATAAATACGCAGAATGTCCAAGGAACTCTACTAATAGGAGGAGAATTTGCTAAGCAGTAACTCTGCAGAAGGGGACGCGGGTGGCGCTGTGGGTTAAACCACAGAGCCTAGGACTTGCCGATCAGAAGGTCGGCGGTTCGAATCCCTGTGACAGGGTGAGCTCCCGTTGCTTGGTCCCAGCTCCTGCCAACCTAGCAGTTCAAAAGCATGTCAAAGTGCAAGTAAATAAATAGGTACCGCTCCGGTGGGAAGGTAAACGGTGTTTTCGTGAGCTGCTCTGGTTCGCCAGAAGCGGCTTAGTCATGCTGGCCACATGACCCGGAAGCTGTAGAGTGGCTCCCTCGGCCAATAAAGCGAGATGAGCACCGCAACCCCAGAGTTGACCACGACTGGACCTAATGGTCAGGGGTCCCTTTACCTTACTAACTCTGCAGTAGTAATATGGAAGCTGATAGCTGGTATGATTCACCTCCTTGTGAGTTAAAATTTGCCTCTTCCCAGCCAAATAATATATTTGCCATGTAGGTGCAGCTATGGGATACTCTGCAAGTGTCCTGGAAAAACTGGGACATACATCCCATTTTTTCCTACAAGAGCAGGCCGCTGTGATCTCATGCAATTTCACACCGAGATCTCACCCTGAAAAAGTGCTTTTTCAGGGCCATGGTCGCGCATGGCTCCCCAAAGTGCATGTTTTTGGGTGCTGTGAGAGCACAACCCCCGAAAAAGTGCATCTTTGGGCTCTGTGATCTCCCGTGGGTCACGGGACTTACACAAGACCACAGATGGGAAGACGTGCGTCCTGGTTTTGGGACTCAACATGTTGAAGGGGTGTGCTATGATTCCTTAGGAGAGTATGAAAAATGTGGTGCTTTGGAGTGGCCTGCTGCCAACAGGCAACCAAGGAATTCCTTGGGCTGTATGTCTAGGCATGCCACACCATTTACGTGTTGTCTTTGGCCATATTAAAGGGGGGGCATTGAATGTGATATTTATTATGTTGCAAATTTTCAGCACCAACGTGATGCAACAGCTCAGTTTTCATAAATATTTGTGTGTGCATTCAGTTTCGAACACAAGGGTGGAGATGGACCTCCCCCCTTAGTAAATCAGTTTTATTTTCTCAGTCATATTGTTTTACATTATTACACTCCGTGTTGTTCTTAAAAGAGTAGGCATTTTATAAGTACAAATGAAATATTTGCCAATACAGGAGGGAAAGCTCCGTGGCACTAAAACTGTATCTGTTACTTTAGTTTTACTTTCCAAACTATGAGACCATGTGCTCAGTCATAGGAAGCAACACATGCCAAATGTGGCAGGTGGTGAATCTTGGGCAGCCAGCGAAATGAGTGCATAAGAATTCATGATATATTAGCTTCCAGGGCTAAATAAAGGAGAAGAGATATGTTTCACAGCACTGAGTAAATTTCATAGATATGCTGAAATCTATTTTGACCATGAAAAGCTATAACTGTACTCACAAGGCATCCAATCCATTCTAATGGGACTGCTTAGCTATATAAAGCTACATTTGCAGTATAATGAGAATGCTCTCTTAAAAGAACAGTGCAAAGCTATGTGCACAAAGAATGGTGGTTTCCTTGTTTTTAAAGAATAAAGGGATATTCCTTTTAAAAAGAAGTATACTATCTGTTACTGTATTTGTGTTTCCAACGTGTGTGTTTTTTAAAAAAACAGGGTAAATAATGGATGGCTCCCATAGCACTCTGTCTATTTAAGAGTAAATTTGAGTCTACAGGAAGTTAATGCAAATCCATGGGTAATATAAAATATCTATGCAGTATCATAATTGTGGTTTTTAGAATACTGATTCCCAGCCTTCAGGTAAAGAAATAAATGTGAGCTTTAATGCTCTATGGGATTTTAGGCAACTTAATGTTGAAGAAAACAAGTGTACACTATCACATTCCGAGTGATCCATCAAGGTGGCGCATACAAGGACTCTTGAAATTCTAAGGTATCTTTCACAAAACCTTGTTAAGAAACAAATCTCTGGCTTTGAGGAGAGGTTGATTCTTGCAGTGGTTGCTTGCCAGAGCTTGTACTGTGGCTCTCTATAAGGAGACGGGGGAGAGAGCACATTGTACCATATGCTGTTCTACTAGCACCCTGTGGGCAGCAAGTCAGCATGGAGAAATGTGCAAAATTGAAGGTGTTCCTGTAATAACAAGCAAGAACATCTCCAGCCCTCCAAAAGGTGCAATTTTCCCATAAATTGTAGGGGAAAACCGAGTAACCGTTACTTATCCATAGCAGGTTTTCCCCCTTTGGGGGGGGGGAAATCCCCTCTCACTTTTAAAAGTCTGTTTCATTCATTGTTCTGCTTACTATTGAATAATACATGAGATAGAGGCAAAGTTTCTCAGGCCAGAAAATACAAAGGCTCTCCTAGCTGAAATGCCAGTTTTAACTGGCCTGACAAGGTCACCAATATAATCAGAATTTCTAAAACTTGCAGTTCTCTTTTATGTTTGCATTAACCAGTAATTTTGGGTACTGCACAAATTAAATATGTGCCTGGAAGAACATGGCCCTATCTGGAGCTGCTTAAGTACCTTATTTTTATAATGTGACATTCTCTTTTCTTTTAAATTGTGGGGAGTATGAAATCTCTTTTATTTACAGCTGAGGTGGGGATTGTGTGTTTGTGCAATTTTCATCTGCTTTCTCTCAGCTACATCTGCCAGCATATTCTTCTCATGGAAACAAGGTTTGCTTTTAGTAGTTATGCTTTCCCTCCCTTGTCTTCTGGGCTTTGGATTTTAGCCATTCATAGAAAGTTTTGCTTTAGAGAGAATAGTGAGGGGAGTATGTGGACTAATAGGACATCTACCTTCTTAAAACTGAAGGAGTGTACATGCTGTCATTTCTATGCCTTAGCCAAGATTGCTTGGCTAATCTTCCTGATTTGTAAGATATCTGAAAGACATGCAACTCTCTCTCTCTCTCTCTCTCTCTCTCTCTCTCTCTCTCTCTCACACACACACACACACACACACACACACAGACAGACATACATCATCATAATTGACTAGTTTTCTTTCTGAGCCGTTCTTGGCACGACAGCAAACCTATGCTACACTTAATGTGTGATTCATTGTCACGAGGAAAGTACTCTACTTCTTTATTTAAATTCAGCATCTGCTCCCTCAAAGCGTACTCATTACCATTAGCACTCCAGAAATGTTAGGAAGATAGCAAGGATCTTCTACTCAGCTTTTCCTCCACGTCCTTAAAAAGAGGTTTTGATACACTATTCATAAGATAATATGCCGGGTTTAAAGATTATGGAAGTCAATGGAGCAGTGCCATTCTCAGCTTTTGACTGCACGATCCTCTTCACGGTTACTTGGAAGTAATCCCACTGAGTTCAGTGGGTTTTATCCTCAGGTTAGTGAAAACAGGATTTCAGTCTCTCTCTCTCTCTTTTTCTCTCTGGTACTTCAAAATCAGCCAGCCTACATCATGCAGAGCAAATCAACAGGCTAACAGAGAACAAGTGCGTGTACCACTCTCCGTGCAATCTCTGCTTTGGAATATGCCTGTCTAACTGTTTGAATGCCAAAACAGAATGGAGAGTAAAGTCAAGTTGGGTTTAGAGATTTAGTTGTAACAGATACTTTAGCCAGCTTGTTGTTGTTTGAACCAGCTATCCCCTTTGGACAAAGGAGAGCTAGAGGCTTCCCTTCCAGCACCAGCTCATGGAACAAATGTCCCAACAGGTCCCTCATCAAATTGCAGTTATATCCAGAAATCCTGCTAAGAACTGGCAAATCTGGCAGCAGTTCCTAGGAACTTCTCAGGGCTAGCCCTTCAACTTTAGGACTGGCCACTTTGCATGTCTTGAGCTTTACATGGGAATCTCTGTGCCTGTGTGTGTATGATGATGATGATGATGATTTATACCCCGTCCATCTGCCTGGAAAATTCTAGCGGCCTAAGCTATTGCATGTGTTACTCTGTCTTGGAATGTGATTAAGCATGATGCCCTGGGAGAATATTTGAAAAACTAAATACTGTATTTTTCTGTGTATAAGACACCCCCATGTATAAGACAACTGCATTTTTTTAAAAACCCCAAAATTAAGAAATTAAGTTCTTTAGCTTTTTTGGGGGGTGGGGGAGGTCACTTCCACCAATCACTCACCTGCCTGCCCACCACTGCCAATTGCTTGCCACAGCCACAGCCACTGCCAATCGCACACCTCGCCACAGCTGCCAATTGTCTGCTCGCTCGCCGCCACCAATAGCCCACCCACCCACTTGCCGCAGCCACCAATCGCCTGCCCAATTACCACAGCCACAGCCAATCACCAGCAGGCCTTGCCGCAGCCACCAATCACCCGCCCAATCGCCGCTGCCAATCTCCTGCTTGCTGCTGCCATTAATCGCCCATCCCCGTCGCCCGCATTCACTATCCGTATATAAGACGACGCCCAATGTTTGCTTCTTTTTTTTGCAAAAAGCATCATCTTATACATGGAAAAATACAGTAGATGCATGTGTTATTTATAATATATTTCCAGGGAATTTCTAATAGCAGTGAACCTTACATGCTAGAACTCCCAGCCTAGTTTTTGGAAATGGAATTGCACCAGTCATCATCAGAACACTTTATGAGTTGTGTGTACTAGGTTACCTTTAGAGAGCCAGTGTGGTGTAGTGGTTAAGAGCTGTAGTCTTGTAATCTGGTGAAGTGGGTTCGCTTCCCCGCTCCTCCACATGCAGCTGCTGGGTGACCTTGGGCCAGTCACACTTCTCTGAAGTCTCTCAGCCCCACTCACCTCACAGAGTGTTTGTTGTGGGGGAGGAAGGGAAAGGAGAATGTTAGCCGCTTTGAGACTCCTTTGGGTAGTGATAAAGTGGGATATCAAATCAAAATTCTTCTTCTTTTATATGTCATGGATAATAACTGAAATGCTGGTGTATTTTTAGCTGCAGCATTATTGGTCCATTCCAGGCTTCCTCAACCTTGGCTGGCACATGACAGAGGAACAGAGAAGCTTGAGATGTTGCTAGAACAAATGTTCAAGGAGCAGTGGCATGACGATGATGATGGTGATGTGACAGATACAAAGTACTGATGGGCTTGATGGGCTGTTTCCTGTACAGTATCCCATTCCAATTAGCAACATCACCTGAGATCCTTGGCACCTGTACTGAAAAGGCAGCTCAGCAACTGATAAAAGTAATCTCCTTCTATGTGCAAAGATCTGTACCAAATTGGTGCATTTATGTCCTTTTGTGTTTTGCAGGAAAGGTTCCATGCCAGGATTTGTTTGATATGGAAATGCTGCAACTACACAAATGCCGAGCTCATAAAATCACCAGCAAGAACTGAGTCTTTTTTTCTTTCCTGTAGGCATCTTCTTCAGCAATTTAACATAAAAGTCTTGCATTTTTGGCTTGTGCTTTTAAATAGATTCTCCTTTGGACTCCAGACTTTGGAATACATTTCTGAGAAAACAAATGTTGCTTTCCTTATTAAAATAGAGAGGGCGGGGGTGAGAAGAGAGCATATATTTTTAAAAATTGCATGCAGCAGCATCACGTGTGCCTGTACTTTTATACTGGCATCAGTTATGCTCCTGTTCTTAGGAAATATTTCGGCAGTATGTTCCTTGGCTCCTCCGCGGTGTTTCTACCTCCTGATGAGGGTATTAGGAGACTATTCTCCTATAAGCCTCGTTGCCTGTAAGGAATAGAATAACATATAATGAAATGGGTTAGAAATTCATTTCTACTCCCCGGGAAATAGGGATAGGTAGCAGAATTGCTTCAGTCCTTGCCCACATGTGAAAAGTGTTCAGAGGAACAGGATAAGAACCCTGCCTCTGACATAGACGGATTCCTGTTTTCTCAGAAATAGTTCCTTAACTTGTACTGTTAAAATACTTCGGAAAAAGTAGTATAAATTCTAATTTTATAATTCCTCGAACTATAATTCTATTTTTAGACCTCACTGCATCTATAGCAGAGGAAACCAAGGAGTTTCTGATTATCGTAAAAATGAGGAAAGACACAGGATGATTTCTAGGGGGGAAGTTGGCAGTCTTAGTGACAGGAGCAGGTTATCACTTTCACTCCCAAAGGTCCCTGAGGAACACCTCTAAACCACTGAGCATCTTTGGGCTTGCCAGTCAGAAGGTTGGTGGTTCAAATCCCCGTAACGAGGTGAGCTCCCGTTGCTCTGTCCCAGCTCCTGCCAACCTAGCAGTTCGAAAGCATGCCAGTGCAAGTAGATAAATAGGTACTGCTGCAGTGGGAAGGTAACCAGCATTTCCATGCGCTCTGGTTTCTGTCACAGTGTTCCATGCATCAGAAGAGGTTTAGTCATGCTGGCTACATGACCTTGAAAGCTGTCTGTGGACAAACACTGGCTCCCTCGGCCTGAAAGCGAGATGAGCGCTGCAACCCCATAGTTGCCTTTGACTGGACTTAACCATCCAGGGGTCCTTTACTTTTTTACCTTTATAAGTTGTTTATTTTATTCCTTCTATTTTATTCAAAAGAATTGCAAACTGTATAATATTCAAAAAATCTCTAAGTGGTTATAAAGTATTCCTCCAATGGATACCATAAAAATGCCCTGACTAAATTAGAATTACTGTTTAAGGAATTAAAAAATTAAAATTTATACTACTTTTTTCCAAATTATTTTAACAGTACAAGTTAAGCAACTAGTGTTCTGCCGGGCAGCTGCATTATATATTTGTACAGAGAAATTGTACAGAAAGAGGCAGGCTTACTCAGATATTTAAGGATGACATGCATTTTTATAGGTCATTATCTTTTTAAAATGATGTACAGTGGTACCTCGGTTTAAGAACAGCCGTGTTTACGAACTATTCAGTTTAGGAACTCCACAAAACCGGAAGTATTAGGTTTGCAAACTTTGCCTCGGTCTAAGAATGGAATCCGAACGGTGGAAGGGAGGCCTCATTAGGGAACATGCGCCTTGGTTTAAGAACAGTTTCAGTTTAAGAACGGACTCCCAGAACGGATTAAATTCGTTTTGTCAGAGTAGTGCCCCTTAGCTTCCCATAATTTACATTTTCATATGGCATGAGGAAATGGGGTATAGGTTTAGGTGGACTTTTTATTTAACCTGACATTGTCATGATTTCATTATTATTAACAGCAATTTGTTGTGTGCCCTATAGTTCCTGTGGAAAACTAAATCTGAATTACTGCTGCCGCTCCTTCCTCCCCCCAATTTGCCATGCATAAGTTGGAAAATATAAGGATTCATGACTGTCACCCAGAACAATAGAAATGTTCAAACGAACCCCTCCACACACAAATCCAGTCAGTGGCATGGGGAGCAGCCCCCACTGGCACAGCTCCCAATGATTTGTGCCCTGTTGGCCCCATCCCCAACATCCATGTGTTTAGCATAATGTTTGAAAAATAAATGTGTTCAGCGGTATGCACTTAAGCTCTTCACCCAGTCAGCAACCCCAGTTACACAGAGTTCCCAATCTGATAGGGAACCTATGTTCATAAACCTGTACACGTATAGGCTCCTTTGCAAACCTCTCACTGAATGCATGGATTATTTGAGGAGTAGGCCGATGAGGTGTTTGACATTGGCACAGTCCCACTTCCCCTTCAGTGCACTGCGTGTGTGCATCCCTATTCTTTTTAGGAGCATGCTGCTAATTTTTTTGTTATTTGGTGGTTTGTGTGTGCTGTGCAAGAGCAGCGCAGACACCCTTTTATGGTTATTCTGCTAGTGTAACTGAAGGAAATTGAGAAGATGCCAAGAGGACTTCAGATCTTCCTCTAGCATTAAGGCAGGGGGGCATTAAGCGTGATTAAAGCACTGGAAAGGCTGTAATGACTTACTCGCCGTTCTTTGCAAGCAAAAGCAAAAGACAATGCAATGTCTCTTTCATTAGTTGCACGGTTATGTTGAAGACTGGGCTGTCCAACATTGATTTTGTGATACTCCAAATCATGGTTCAGGTATGAGGAATGTGCCATGGATTCACACACTGATTCCTTGCTCCATTTGGGGGGCTTCCTCTAGCTTTGATCTGCTGTAATGTCCAAATCAGGCAAGTGTTAACTTTCAAACCATGGTTTCCAAAACCACTTCAAACTATGGTTTGGCAGGTAGTGGTTTTAAGAATCAAAATGTGATATATGTTAGCCTGGTATGATCCTTCCATATTGCTAGCTTTATATGAAATAATTACACAAAGAAAATAGTCTCTCACGACTGTTAAATCTTCTGGGTTTTTGGTGTGTGTTTTTTCTCAATATTCTGTTTGGCTACAAAACAGTCAAGAATTCTTGGCCTGGAACAGGTTTAGGCCTTGCAGAGTACATCTTACGTTATCTGTTGTTTTGCAGGAAGATGACTTGGAATTATAGACACATTTTTTTGGCTGTCTGCTTTAGAAACTTTCCTTAAGCAGATGATATATTTAACGGTGCCAGAGCTTAGTCAAGGAAGAAATTCAAAGGAGAAAGAAGGCCATAGGGGGTATCGAAAGGAAACCTCATGCCTGTGCTGATTAAGGACCTATTCTCACCACTGCTCCTTGTCATGCTAGTGTTGACAGCCATGGATGGCACATCCAGGTGCCCTGTGCAGAACAGCTTTGTGCATCTTGCTGACAGTACTCACGAAACCACGGTCACTGCAGTCTGCACAAAGCCAGCTGGCGCTAAGTTCTGCACGTGGTGCCAGCCTTCATCTGCTTTAAGCGTGGACACCTATGTCTGGAAGTCTGGTGGTTGTGAGAATGTGCTAGCGCCGAAAATTAGACTGGTGGTGAAAAAAGGGAATGCATATCCCTCTGCAGTAAAGACTGGGGTGGCTATTTGGGGACTCAGCTAGACTGGTAAAGAAAAAGTGATTTATATGTGTTGTACAGTGGTACCTCGGGCTAAGTACTTAATTCATTCTGGAGTTTCTTGAACCTGAAACTGTTCTTAACCTGAAGCACCTCTTTAGCTAATGGGGCCTCCTGCTGCCACTGTGCCGCCACTGCACGATGTCTGTTCTCATCTTGAAGCAAAGTTCTTAACCTGAGGTACTATTTCTGGGTTAGCGGAGTCTGTAACCTGAAGCGTCTGTAACCTGAAGTGTATGTAACCCGAGGTACCACTGTATATGCAATATAACATTGTGCCACCAGATGGCAATGTGGAGTCCCATTTTTCCTCTCCCTGTTTTCCCTGTTTAAATTTACAATGCTTTAAGCTGAAATGCTTCTTCGATGTGTCTAGATCCAGCCTAGGTGTTGGTTTGAAGACTGGCATGGTGTACCCTTACTTTCTTGTTCTCCAAATTGTATGGCACAGCCTGCAGGGTGTGTACACAGAACAGATGGACACGTATTGAAAGATTAAGTGAATATTGTAGATTACATGTTTTAGTCATTCCTTTACAGCAGTGGTTTTCCACCAGTGTGCCGTGGCACCCTGGGGTGCCTTGAATGATGGTCAGGGGTGCCGCGGGCAACACTGGCCTCTGACCCTCTTTCCTTCCTTCCCTCCTCTGATGCCCTCTTGCATCTCTGCCTCCCAAAGGCTTATGCAGATGTTTGTTGCGGCAGCCCTGGCTACAAGCTCCACAGGTGAATGGTGTCTCTGGGACTGGCCAAGGGGTGCTTCCCAGGCTCCAGGAGGCATCTCTCTTTGGGGCAGGGGGGCAGCTCAGAGACCAGGGGCAGCAGCTGCAGCTGCCCAGAGAACTTCCAAAGAGAGGGGAGAGGAGAGGAGGCTGAGGGAACACTCCACAGGGAGGGTGTTCAAAAAAGGGTGAGAGGCTGCCAGCTAGGCAGGCAAGGGGTGACATAAGTGGGCTCCTGAGCCCCACAGGGGTGCCACAGAAAGAATGTAGTTGGTCAAGGGAGCCGTGGACTTTAAAAGATTGGAAATTTCTGCTTTACAGCTTTATTTCCAGAGATCGAGATAATCTTATGCTCAACACTTGCCATGTGTTTCCCCCTGCCATCTTATAGAACCCAAGAACTGAATACTCTAAACTGTTAGAATCAAAAGAAGGAAACTTGAGTAAGTGCCTTTTAAAAGACTTTTAGCTACTTGTATATCACAGCAGTGTTAAGGACAACTGCAGCGTGTGAATTGCTTTAATGTTTACCAGTTGTTGCTGTTATTAATTCATCACCAGTCCTCAATTATTGTGAATGGCAAAAGTTTGGCCAAATTTCTATGGGAATTTTAGCATAGGACTGGGCCTAAGGTAGCCAGACTTCAGATTCCATCTAAATTTTATCTTCTTTTCAGTTTAGGAAGGGGAGGGAAAATATATTCCGCACCATAATTTCACCTACACATTAGCCAGCTACAATCTGGGTTGAAAGCTGATGTAAACGTTTTTTTAAAGCATATGGAAGCATCCGTTTTGTGGCCAAAATCAGAAGAGAAACAGAATTTGCTGTCTTGCCTTCATAGTCCCCTGTTTCATTGGTGATTTGTTATACATTCCAGTGTCTACGTTTACCTCAGGGCCAGACACATATCTGCACTGTAAAATATTGGAATTGCAGCCTCCACATTAACAGTAGAGGGAGGTACAGCACAGTATATATATAGTGTGTGTGTGTGTGTGTGTGTGTGTGTGTGTGTGTGTGTATCCATATCCTCACAGCAGGCTATAGAGAGAAAGCTAGAGTTATTAGTCTCAATTAAGACTTGCAATAAAAATGTATAGCCAAGTAGCAAATATGTGAACAAGAATACATTTCTAGGTCATGTTTTTGCTGTAGTTTCTATAATAAGCACAAGCATTGTTGTTATTCTGTATCAGGATTTTTTCCCCCCAAAGACCACTTGATAGCTAAACTTGACATCCATATGAGATTCCTCTTTGTGTTGTGGGGAGCTGGGTGGTGGGTTGTATTCCTTACTCCTGGGGCCAATGAAATAAAACGAAGATATATTCAATATACTTCTGGGATATATTCGTACATTAAAAAAATATGCACATACCATAAGTTTCCACCTAATCCAAGGCCAGCCCTATCATTAAGAAGAGTGAGATGGCCACTTCATGTGGAAGTTGCTGAGGAGCATAGAGTGGGAAGAGCTATGAGTCATGAGGCCTAGCTTGTACCTCCTAAGATTTGTGGCCTTGGGTGGCGTTGAGGACTCTATCCCATCACAAGTGCCAAAGGAAGGTCCAACTACCAGTCTAGCCAGCTTTTGTGCATGGAACAGGGGAGGTGCCATCTTGTTCTTTACCTCAGGCAGAAAAATGCCATGGACTGGCCTTGGCAGATACGTAGGGACTAGGATCACATCAGCAACCACTGAATATACAGTAGGGCATAAGATGGGTCAGAAGCACTTTCTCTCCAGGATGACCATGTGCAGAGCAAAACAATAGCAAAGAGTGAAGTGTGCCTAAGGCCCATTGGCCTGCTGTACCTTACGCCTTCAGTCCATGTCCTAAGAATGTGTATTGGTTTGCAGCCAGGCAGAGCAATCCTGTAATAGTGGGTAGGCAGTTCATTGTAGTTAATGTCTGTGAAATGTCTGCAGCATCCAAACTATACCCAGCTCAAGGAGAAGGAAAAAAACACAGAAGAAAATGTGTTGGGGGAATGCTCTCCATTTTTTCCCATTCCTCCCTTCCCCATTGGAATAAATGAAAAGGGAATCAATTGCTCTCAGATCACAGTCCTGGTACAGATTTTTGCCAATGTTTGTGGCTGGTCAAGGAGGCACGTTAGGGAATTGGTGTAGATACACTCAAGGCTGATTTCTCCCATGCCCCATCAAATGACTCCAGCCAATTTTGGGGCTCTTCAATGGATTAGCATGTCTGTGTATGTGTTTAGCAGAGACAGTAGCTTTCCCGCCATCATTGGGAGCCTTCCACGTCATCCTAATGCCCATCAGCCAATGAACTGTGCTTAAGATGTTCCCATAACAAGTGCAGTTTCTACCACAAACTTTATTATCAAGAAATAAGGTTGCCTTCTTTTCTACGATGAAGATTCTGCTTCAAGACACCAGATATTGTAGTGATTCATTCACTTGCTGTTTCCACCCAAGTTGTCATATGAACCTTTATGGTTTATTTTTTTATTTTTGCATATGATGTATAACAAAATTAATGCTTTTCCTCCCTTAAGAAATCATATTTAACTTGTTCTTCCTCTCCACCAGCTCAGCAAGGCTGAGACATCAAGCTCTTGTCATGTTGCATACGGTATCTTGTCCCAGTGCTAGAAAAGGTACTGAATGGGTGTTTCCTTTCATTCTCCTGACCAGTACCTCTCCCTGCTGTTTGCAATTATCAGAATCCCATTTCTCAAGGCTGCTTCTTCTCTGTCTTTCATCTTTTATGGCTCCCAATTGCTTTTATTGTGACTTGAGGAAGAAAAAAATGTAAACCCCTGGGTTGTTTGCATGCATGCACAAACTGCTGTATGCAGCATATCACCCATACGGCACAAGACACAAATGCACACAGATGCCCAGGCTATAGCCCCTCATGTAAGAGCGTGCACAATCCTCCAGTCATTAAACAAATTGAAAGTATTTTTTCAGTATCTATTCAGACAGTGAGGAGGAAGAGGTAAGAAGGAAAGAAACAAGGTTTGCACTATGCCCATAATGCACAAAGTGCAACAAAAATTCAAACCATAATAAAGAGAATGAAAATGTTTCCCAGTACTTGTACCTGAATGGAGACAAGCCAGGTTGCGTATGGTTAGTGTATTATACCCAATGTACCATGCAATTTTCAAGGCTCAAAGACTCTTGGTTTGTGCCTTTCAAAAAAAATACATAAGATTGCTATGCTTTCCTGCAAAGCTGCCTGTCCAAGGTCACAGCCTTGGAGTTTAATACACACACACCACACCACACCACACCACACCACACCACACCACACCACACCACACCACCATCTCATTGTGTACTTCCTTTGTGGTCTCACAAAGTTCTACCTTCTTTTCCTTCATTTTCAACACACATATCTAAGGACGCTTTACAAGATTGTGATGGATTTGGAAATGTTTGGTGTCAGCAAGCTGATGGAGGCCAAGTTATCCTTCTAATCTGACTACAGCCCTTCTTCTTCTTCTTCTTCTTCTTCTTCTTCTTCTTCTTCTTCTTCTTCTTTATTTATACCAACACCTAGCCGGCAAGAATGATACTGCAAGCCAACAAGGAAACATTTTTACTGGGTGGCACATATATTAATACAGGTGCTTAATAAACATGTGTGCATCTGGTTTGGTCCTCTGTCCTGATGGATGTATACCAGATAAGTCCTGAGAAATCTTATTTCCTATGGGGAAACAGTACGGAAAGAGCACTGTGTGTGGCCAGCTGGATCTGTCCCACTAACAGAAGATCTCTGAAACTCAGTTGCAAGCATTGTCTGTAGAAGAATGCTTCAACTATGTATTGATGCCAACAGAGAGGTCATCAAGCTGTCCATTATCCAAAGTCTACTTGCAGACCATCTCCAATGTGAACCTGTATCCTGTCTCATGCCTGCGTAATCAATTTCTTGACACTTCATGAGTTGTTATTTTAAGCCTTTTCCGACACCCTCACCCTGGTTGTGCAACTACCATCAATAACTGCTTCTGTGCATGAATGTACCTTGAAATGTGTTTATAGGCTGAAGATACCTGCCATGATGGATGGCATTTTAGCAGTAATTAGAGCAAACGGTGACGTGAGAGTTTAATAAAAGCAGCCCTGTTGCAAAGACCTCATGCTGCCAGTAATGGAAATCTGACATTTACGCATCCTATGTAGTCTTTGAAACTGCAGTCCATTATAGCTGAACTACTGTGCCGCTCTGTTCAGCCATTCTGTTTCCCAGGGGTGTTTTGAGCACATAACACTGTTTTCCCCCTCATCTTTTCCTTTGTTACTTTGCTGTAAGGCTAGTAAGTTATGCAGCTTTCCTCTTAAGAAAATAAAATAATCTTGGAACTGCTATATTTATTCAGTGTATGTTTCAGCTGAGCATAATTTATAAACACAACTCTTGTTCTAGTGAACAAGCAGAGTGCAATCTAAACTGCTCTCTTTTATGAGGATCCGAAGCCTTGGGTGGCTCTGCATAATCTAGTGATTGTTACATACCTGAGGATTACCAAGACAGAACATTTCTTTAGGAATAGATAGTAGTATGCCTAATTTTCTGAAAATTCTTCTCAGCTCCTTGAGCTTTTCATTGTGACCCTTCCAACCAGGATTTCCAAAGCAGCTCAAGAGCATTTTGAATTCTTACCTCCCCGTTTCCTTCAGTATGTTAGATTTTAAGGAGGCAGTTCACATAATTCATCCAACCCTCTTCGACGACAAGGATATTATGCATTTTGGTGCATCAGCCCAGGAATCACACCTGTGGCACCTTTGGTTGCATGCTGGAGAAACGCAAGATACACAAAATACACAAAAGTAAATAAAATCCAGCCTTCTATTGCCTTATTTTATTTATTTAAAAAATCTCAAAGTGGGGTTTGAGATAAAAGCAAGCAATAAAATCGAAACAAAAATAAAACAGAAACCAATAGTATAATATCATATAAAACCACAAAAACCCCCAAATAAGATAGGGATTCAGACACACAAAGCAGGGTCCAATCTTATGGTTCAGGCAAAAAGCACCGTCTTCAGTGTTTACTGGCTTTGGCTAGTCTATGGCCTTCTAGGAATGGAATAGCTTATGCTTAGTAGTCTATGCATTGGTAGTCTCAAGACTTGATTACAGTGGTACCTTGGTTTACGACCTTAATCCATTCCGGAATTCCGTTCTTAAACCAAAGCGTTCTTCAACCAAGGCATGATTTCCCATAGCAGCAGGGGACTCAATTTACAAATGGAACACACTCAACAGGAAGCAGAACATGTTCTTATTCCAAGGCAAAATTCACAAACCAAAACACCTACGTCCGGGTTTGCAGCGTTCTTAATCCAAGTTGTTCATAAACTAAGCTGTTCTTAAACCAAGGAACCACTGCACTACAATGTAATTACTGCTACTTTGGGGGCAGAATGCTGTGACCCAGTTGTTGATGAAATAAATATTTTGACAGTGTAAAAGCACCTGTGCTGTGGAGAATGCACTGGCTGAATATTTTGAAGAAGTTTCTATATGGCTTGGCTTGAATGCATTAAGCAACCTCTTAATTTATAGGCATCACTAGCAGCCGTAGCACATGCGGGGCTAATATCAGGGCATCTCAACACTTTAGAATTTACTTTTAACTTTCTTGCTTCCTGCCAAACATTTTATGTTGTGGTGGTAGCTGCTGATAGTAAGCCAGCACATATTGATCGTTGGCTTCATTTTAAGTTCAGTCATCATCCATCTATCAAGCAAGGTTCCATGTATGCTGCTTGATAGCACTGAACAGATTTGTGAACCAGGCTAGCTTGCATTGAAACCAACTTGCATTACTGAGATTATGTTTATAATATGTGAACAGTTATTGATAAATGAAAAAAAAATACTTTTTAACATCTTGCATTGCTCTGGAAGCAGGAATATGTTTAGAAACTTCATCTCAGCAGGCTTGCATTTATTTTTAAAAATACAGACTACATTTAAAACAGAACTTCATATAATATATTATATTAAACATATATTTAAACATATATTTCAATAATGTCCTCGATCTAGACTCCTGGAGTCTGTTAGTGAATGGTAGAAATTAATAAATGGTAGGACTGAGATAATATTTGGGAAATGAAAGGAAATGTAAGCTAAATAACTCTGCGAGACAGGAAATCCCTGGGTTTGCTTATGCAAACCAGCCTGAGCTAAGTCCTGAGCCATTAAGGGCCATTGACAATGGAAAAAAACCCCAAACAAACCCACTGTCCTCCCCCAAACCCCAAGGAGTGGACAGAGACAGGAGAATTGGTAGGTTGCTAAGTTGATGGGGGGCATGATGTCACAGGAAAATTTGTCCTTTTTGAAATCTAAAGGTGTTCTGGGAACAAGGAGGAGGAAATAGGCAGAACCATCTTGGCACTGGCTGGAGGAGGCTGCACCAAGAGACCAGAAGCCATGACTGACTGCTGCTTTCGGCCCACGTTTGCTGAAGCTATGAGAGGGGCAATGAGAATCTCTCTTGGGGTATAATGTTCTCCACCCCCTCCATAGAAGACTGCAGGTGTAAATATGTGTGCAATAAACCATATTTCTAAAAGACACTGGCCTCTGCTGTGCCTCAAATTTCCCAACGGAAGCACAACCCTGGGGGCATGCCTGGAACCCCCTGCAATCTTGTGACTGTGCGGCAGAGGTTGGGGGTAGTGTGCAACCTTTGTAACAATATTCTTCGTTTTGCTTATGGAACAATTTAAAACGGGGATGGCACAGTAATTAGGTTTCTGCTTTTACCCACACAGTAGGAGGTTAGATGCAAAAGAGCTCCAGCCTTCTTGCCTCTGCAAACTCTATGGCTCTGGTTCTTTGGCCTTTAGGAGACAGATTTCTAAGCATTCACCATGTGTTTTGAAGTGTGTGCATATGCAACAGGAGATAGATTGTAGCTTGACTGCAGCAATATGTCTTTTCAACACAAGAATACTACAGGATAAATAAATCAAATTCAGAAAGGAGCCAATGCTGTGGAACCTACAAATCCTTTTTATATACCAGTACATTTTATTTATTTTGAGATATTTGGTGAGACGACACAAAGCTGATTTGTAAACTAATTCCCAAACTAAAGTGCGCCGTTCTTTTTGTGAATGCAGCTTGTTTTGTACAGGACAGAGATGCTGGGGATTTTAAAGAATCAAAAGAACATCACATGACTTTCAGAAGCCTAAATCGGACCATGTTAGACATACGGTCAGGGAGATGGATGCACTGATCAGGGCAGCAGCTGAATGCATTATTTCAGAGTTTCAGCATAACAAAGGAAGGCCATCATGGAACCTCAGAGAGCGGACTTCAAAACAAAATTATTAATAGCCAAGAGAGAGAAAGCTTTCGTAAAAATTCAGAACTCAAGTCTAAATAGAATTTCTGCTTCAAGAATGAATAATAGATGGGATCCAACTGTTTTGTAGCTGAGCACAAATTAACGATTCATTGATTGTAATCAAAAGCAGCTGCCTTTAATCAAAGAACAGGTTCTGATAGGTCATTATCAAATGGTATGGTAATGTTCTGTCTACAGAAAGAGCAGAGAAATAGCCTGTCTTTAGGACACAAAGTGCATTATTTTGCTGAAAAGCTTACCTAGGCATTGCTTTCCTTTATGTTTCCTCTTTTATTCTGTTAATATTTATCATCTTTGTTGTTATAATGAATCCAGAGGCAGTCCCCTCAAGGGTCATCAGGGCCAAGTGACTTCTAGAATCACATAGCAAATTGCAATTCTTAGGGGGAAATGGGTTGTATCGTAACTCCGGATGTGGTTAATTCAAGCAGTCCCTGATGCAGGCAAGGCAGGATAGGCAAGACTGAAGCCGGGTTAAATGGACTATCAGCAGAAAGACATGGAAATTTTGAGTTTCGGACACTATGCCATCAGAAGAATATCCACAAATAGGAGTGAGATCCGCTGGAGTAGGATGCTTTTGTTGGGCTCTTAGAACACACTGGAAGATGGTCAGAATATCGAATATGTATTCATTCGCAAAAGGCATGGGACTGCATTGATGTCCCAACACAACTTCAGGAGTGCAATCCCAAGGAAGTAAACCATCCAGTGTTGTTGTTGTTTTGTGGTGGTACACAGGGGTACACATACCCCTAAACATTTTGTGAATCTAAGTTTGGCCTCATTGAGGGGCAGTATTTCAATATGAGTAGCAAAATGAGAGTATTTTTTTTTTCAGAAGAAAGCACTGAAACCATCTATAACAACAATAACAACAGCAGCAACAACAACAACAATTTATCTCCAGTATCAACATCAATAACATTATTTAATAATATAACACTATTAATGTTATATTAATGCATATAATAATAACAACCACAATATAAATAAATAAATATAAATATGATGCTATTATGTATTATTTAATGATTAACTATGTGTGAGCCAGTGTGGTGTAGTGGTTAAGAGCGGTAGTCGCGTAATCTGGGGAACCGGGTTCGCGTCTCTGCTCCTCCACATGCAGTTGCTGGGTGACCTTGGGCCAGTCACACTTCTCTGAAGTCTCTCAGCCCCACTCACCTCACAGAGTGTTTGTTGTGGGGGAGGAAGGGAAAGGAGAATGTTAGCCGCTTTGAGACTCCTTAAAGGGAGTGAAAGGCAGGATATCAAATCCAAACTCTTACTCTTCTTCTTATGTATGTAGACAGTTCATATACTGCTTAATCACAGTTGTTACTAAGTGTACATAAAACTCAGCAATGCAGTAAAGATTTGTGCTGTAAAGTTAAAAACCGTATCGCTCAGAATGACTTAGAATGCTTGCTGGAATTAAAAGGCATTCCGTAGGCACTGGAAGAGGGAGGGGTGCCCATATCTAATCCCAGCTGGAAGGGAGTTCTGCAAAATTGGGCCCAGAGTACTGAACTTAGGACTCATGGTTCTCCACACTGAACTCATCAGGCCTTGGGACTGAGAGATTCAGAGGTCTCAGAGTCCTTTTTGGTGTCTGTCAGCACACCAGGCAATGGAAGCAATGGCTATATGGAAAAGGTGGTGCTTATCAGCAGAAAACCACAAGAGAAGTTAGGTTAGAAGAGAAAGTGGGGAATTACGTAGAGGATAATGTGGGAAATAGCAAATACAAGGCCCATAGGGCAGTTGGTCTTGCTGTTGTAGTGCAGAGAAAAAGTTCTCAGACAAGTACAAAGTTCAGCGGGTAGGTGTAGAGACAGACTGAGAGGACCTGAGGAATATGGAAGACACTAGGTTTCTGAGGTTTTCCTTGAGAAAACTCGTGATAATGATACTTTCAAATCCTACAGCATTTGGGGATAAACAGTATGCTGTTCTTAGGCTGCGCTATACTAATGTGCCTGATAGTAAACCCCACTGAACTCAACGGGAATTCTGAGTAGGTATGCGTAGGAATGCAACTATGTGTTTGTGTAATACGTCTGCGCTTGAGGTGTGAGTGTGAGAAGTTTAGAGCTGAAGGTAAAGTTTAGTCATTTTGCTGCCTCAATCATTAACTAAAGTTACAAGAACAGTGTTACAGACTGTTCTGTAGCAGCAATTTTTAGAAGTAGGTTAACAATGTAGACTCGTTTCTGACCCTTGTGATGCAGTTAATGATCAACACCCTTCTAGAGAGCAACATAACCTTATGGTCTGATATTGCCTTATTATAATCCATTTTTGGGGAGGGGCGGGAAGTTCCCCCTGCAATTGTGAAGTCAGTTTAGTAGTTTTTGAGTCTCCCTTTCTGGTGTTCATAAGAAAGCCGCCATTTTAATTTGCTTTTTAACAAGAACAGAGTTATAAATCTCTTGTATCCAAATACTTAAATAAATATTTAGCAATCTCTTAAACCTATTTTACTTAATAGGAAAATCACTTCCTTGAGATAAAGAGTGTAGCTCTAAACAAATTCACAAGAACCCATAATAGCCTTCCAGCTGCCCATTTATCTGTAAGAAGACTTTTGTCACATTTGAGGTGCATATTGCACATATCTTGCAGAAGCCCATTCTTCTGAAATACCCAATCAGCACATTGTTGAATCTCCTCAAACTCACTATGTTGAATACCTTTTCTGTAGTCTTAAGGAGAAAAACTCTCCGATACTTCTTGCAGTTTGCATGTTCCACATTGTATTTGTTCTAATACAATGGGACAACATTAAAATTTTCTGTGAAACTGATCCTTCCTTCAGCGTAGCAAGAGGTTGTAACTACAGCTAGGGTAGAACACAGCAGCTAGATTGTTAACTGGGGGCAAGGAGAAGTAAATCAATCAATAAAAGCACTGTTCATGGCTCAACAGCACAGGCTGCCAATTTCCAAGCTTCATTCAAAGTCCCAGCTTTGACCTTTGAAATTGTATATGGCTTGGGACCCCTATACCTAAAGGACCACCTTTCCCCATGTATACCTGCCTGAACCCTAAGATCGTCCAGGGAAGTCCTGCGGATGGAGGCAAGAGAACAGGCTTTTTCTGTGATAGCTCTCTTCAAGGAGGTTCACCTGGTACTAACTTTTTCATAGTTTTGGAACCAGCCACAGATGGCCTTGTTTTCCTGGGCATTTGAGCAGCAGCCATGATTGGATGTTTGTCCTGTTTTGGTGTTCATCATGTTAAGTTGGGTGGGGTTGTTGTGATGGGGACAAACTCATTTAAGTTACTGTATTCTGATATAGCGGTACCTCAGGTTACATACGCTTCAGGTTACAAACGCTTCAGGTTACAGACTCTGCTAACCCAGAAATAGTACCTCGGGTTAAGAACTTTGCTTCAGGATGAGAAGAGAAATCGTGCTCCTGCGGTGCAGCAGCAGCAGGAGGCCCCATTAGCTAAAGTGGTGCTTCAGGTTAAGAACAGTTTCAGGTAAATAACGGACCTCCGGAACGAATTAAGTACTTAACCTGAGGTACCACTTTATACGGTTATGTCGATGTTGCATTCAGAGTAGGCCCATTGAAGTTAATGGACCCAAGTTAGTCATGTCCATTAATTTTAATGGATCTATTCTGAGCACGACTAGCATTGGCTACAACCTTATGTTTTTAACATGCTTATTCAATTTTTATTATTGCACTTTTTATTTGGTTTTAAATCATTTCAGGATTTTTTGTAGTGGGAAGCAGTATATAAATTTAATAAACTTTAATCTCAAACATGCCAATATGTTGGCCTCTTTGTGCATGATCTCGGCTGAGATGAAGAAGAAGAAGAAGAGTTTGGACTTGATATTCCACCTTTCACTCCCCTTAAGGAGTCTCAAAGCAGCTAACAATCTCCTTTCACTTCCTCCCCCACAACAAACACTCTGTGAGGTGAGTGGGGCTGAAAGACTTCAAAGAAGTGTGACTAGCCCAAGGTCACCCAGCAGCTTCATGTGGAGGAGCGGGGAAACGAGCCTGGTTCACCAGATTACAAGTCCACCGCTCTTAACCACTACACCACGCTGGCTCCCTCCAGTTAGTTTTCCACCTGTAGATCCTGATTAGAGGTCATCCATGACAGACAGCACACACTTACTTCCCAATTTGGAAGCTACGATCACTAAACTATGGTTGTGGTATACTGAAGTTTGGACATACATACACAAATGAATTGTTTACACAAACAATATTCTGAAGTATCTTGAGAAGATAGATTGTGCTCTAAACATTTTTAGTCATGACAATAGGCGTACTGTTCAGTTTTCAGAAACATGCATCCGGCCAAACAATATCAACAAAAAGAACGTTAATAAACAAAAATCTTCCATGTAAATGTGACTTAGTAGATTTCAGCAGCAGTGAATGGAAGACATTAGCAACCAAGAGAAACATCTGATGTCACAGACCCCAGGCCTGCACAGAAGTCTAAGCAAAGAAAGAGCTCCTCTGGCTGTAGAAAAAGCATGAATGTAAGATTAAAAGCATCAGATTGCAGGTGTGGCATGCGCCACAAGTCTTGCTAGTCCACTCAGGGGTCAGCAAACTTTTTCAGTAGGGGGCTAGCCCACTGTCCCTCAGACCTTGTGGGAGGCCCGACTACATATTCCTATGCCCCACAAATAACCCAGAGATGCATTTTAAATAAAAGCACACATTCTACTCATGTAAAAACACGCTGATTCCCAGACCGTCAGCGGGGCGGATTTAGAAGGCGATTTGGCCAGATCCGGCCCCCGGGCCTTAGTTTGCCTACCCATTATTTATATTCTAGATTATCTAAAGGTAAATTGGAAGTCCATCATCTCACAGAGACGGAAGACTTCTGAATATGATCTGAACTAGACTAATTGGAAGGACATTGCTAGTACTTTGCATTTGATCATCCATCTTCTAATATTTAGAGCAATATCAATTGCTTTCATGGCACCTGTGGTCAGTGTGTTTGCGACCATGAACTCAATCATTGCACAGTGGGAGGTATAACTAAATGCTTTAACACAGAACAAATCATCAAGATGAAAGAGTTGGCACTGCACCCAGAGTAAAGACCATTTCGGTTTTTAAAATGCAAAATTAATTTCAAGATGGATTGAAGTCATCCTCTGTTGCTACTGACAATGGAAGTATCATAATATCAAGGTCCCTTCGTGTTCCTTTGTCTAGCGTGTCATGTCTAGTATGCCTGGCCCTGTGTCAAAAAGACTTTGCATTATAGATGGATAATAACCTCTGTGTATATCCTTTCCTCTTAGACAGAACTTTGCAGAGAATTTTGTGTGGTAGATGGAGAAGCAGGTAGAAGACCTTTGAAGAAAGGTCTTCTGTTTATCTGCAATACAGTTTCTGTGGATTTAGTTTTGCAGCTGATATAATTTATCTGAGTGTGACCTTGTGAGAACATATTTCCCAGAGTCACAGGGATTCTTATTTTCTCTGCCAGTGCTGCAACTCTCCCCCTCCTGCATCTTATTGGAAGCAAGAAGTGTGTGAGATCTTAGCAAGCAGAAACCCAAGAATTTGGTATTGATTGAAAATGCAGCTGATATCATAGGACTATATCTTTCATTTGTATTCTGTGTGTAAGGAATGCACCATTAACATCTTGTAAATCCTTTAAAGATTTTGTGAAGTATCCTTTAAAAAAGTATCCTTTAAACCTTCTATTTGTGTACTTATTTCTCCAATTACTGGACAAGGTTCAAGAAAGGAAACTTTCTGCAAAAGTTGTGTCCCCTGTGTGAACAACTCCTCTCTAATAAGACTGGCAACAAGGAAGTATAACAATGTTTTACCAATCGTTTCTTTTAGGAATTTCAGTCTGCCTTGTGTCCTCAAACCACCTTTTCCCCCTGGCATTATCCCAAAGACTTCAATTTGCCGCCTTCTAACAAGAACCTCACCTTGTTATGCCAAAATACTCGGAAAAAGCTGTCTATATCTGCATTGGATTTTCAGTGGGACTATGAGGATGGACATAAATCTGCCTGAAACTGGCAAGGGCAAGATATACTTATTTCAAAGCTTAGAGTGTATCCCACTAGTTTTCTACATGCAGGGAGTGGTTTTCTCCCCAGCATGCCAAAGTGATACTGTTCTGACAGGACACTTAACGTGCACCTCATGCTTTAGCTACTATTAGTGAAGGAAGAAGGGAGCAATTTATGTCCCTACCCTGTATTCATCACAGTCAGTGCTGTTTCTGTTCCGCTGCAGTTCTGCATCTATTATTTTTTATTAAATTTATATACCGCTCTTCATCCGAAGAGCTCAGGGCATTTCACAAGATAAAACTATTCATCTTACTGTCTACTAAGTTATATAACTATCTACATAACTTATAATCATTTCAGTGTAAGGGGAATGGCAGAACAATGTAAAACAAAGTCATTAATTACATATTGTTTGCAGGTATTAAAACAACACCAACAGTGTTGTTGTTAATAATAATAATAATAATAATAATAATAATAATAATAATAATAATTTATTTATACCCCGCCCATCTGGCTGGGTTTCCCCAGCCACTCTGGGCGGCTTCCAACAGCATATTAAAATACAATAGTCTATTAAACATTAAAAGCTTCCCTAAACAGGGCCGCCTTCGGATGTCTTCTAAAAGTCAGGTGTTTTCTAAAATATTGCAGAATCCACTTTTGTTGTCTATCAGTCCCCACATTACAGGAATTTAAAAGTGTATGAATGTTCTCAAGTGCCAAATTCCATTTGTCCTCCCTGGCACAACTTTCTTCTTTTTTGTTGAGAACTGCATTTTCCATGTTTCCTTGCACCACTTGGGCACTGCCATGCATGCTTACCACAGTGCCCAGGACTTCAGCCTCTGGTGTCTTTGGCCTTCTCAGAACTACCCTACCCCAGGTAAGTTTGGTGAAGCCGAATGATGCAATGTTAGAATTTTTCAAAACTTTGGAAGGGGTGGCCTGGTTTGCAAGGGCTTCAGGCTGTTGAAATCCACTCTTTGAATGCAGCTCCCCCCATTTGAGATTCAGCACTGTCACTAATTCCCCTTATCCTTCTTATACACGAACAAAATGACATCTATCTATATATAGTGTGACCGGATAATCTTCAGAGATCTCCGCTCAATTTCCAGTTAAGTGTCTGTCTGTCCTCCCTCTCTTTCACACACAGCAAGCACAGAGGTAATTTTCAGGTTCTTCTTTATGGTTCAATATAGTACATTTCAAGTACGGAGGACAGATATTGAACCGTGCTGCCAATAGACGTGTTTAATCATATTGGCTGGAGCCAACAAGTAATCCCTACACTTGTCCCAAGAAGTTCACCGTCTGATTAGACACGACAGCAACAGCATGCAAGGGAGGTTGATGTGATGGGTGCCGTGTTCATGTGTCACAATACGCTGGGAGATCATCTTGTGCAAACCCCATCAAAATGAAGAGCTTTACTCTCTTCTTGCACTGCCCTGATTTGTTTCAGTGGGACTACCAAACACTTGGCCAGGTACCTTTCATTTCTGCATGGCTTGTACAGGAAACATTCTTGATGGATGGTGCCCATCCTCCTCCTTTGCAGAAAGGGCAGCCTTTGCGGAATTATTTGCAATATCTCCAGTTGTGTTCTCAAAAGGTAACATGGGGGTAAAAATGAGATATGCGAAAGAGCAGATTCCTATTCTTCCTGTACACACCCACATCCGACCCCCAATGTTTCCATACACGTGGCCCTGCCCGCTCAGTCCTCAACTTTCCTCTTGTTGAGTAAGGAGGACGGACCTGCAGAGGGCCTCTGTTTGTGTTCACTTGAAGGTGTGTTGAAAAATCCTTGCGGGATTTTGAATCCTGTTTTAAAGACCCCATGCAGACCTTTCCCATTCAGCACAGGGAAAGTCAAGATCGGAGCAGCTGGAGCGATGCACACTGGGGTTAAGACTTTGGTGCTTGTCCCGGCTGTCAACCATGGGTTCATCCATCATGTGTTCCAGCAGATGCCTGGATGTACCTTCTGTGTGTTGTGTGAGGGCCATGCTTTGGGCAGCAGTCTAGAGTGAGGCTGTAGCTGGGAATGAGGACTGAAGAGCAATCTATATCAGAGCGCAACCAGGAATCACAACCAGAAGGACAGGGCAAATTAGAGCTCAGGTAGACTTCATTGCTCGAGTAAAGTTCCACAGAGACAAAAAAAGCCCTTTTATATTCCTTCCTGCCCATGGGGTGCCAACTCGCTCTCAGGATTATGGGTGCCTTCCGCCACAACACGGACATGCAACATCACACACATGACCACAGGGAGAAGCTCAGACTTGGGGGCAGAGAGACTCTGCCTCTGCATCCGAGCCCCCCCCCCCCCAGAAAAGGGTGCCTCGCTCGCTGACTGTGGAGGGTGGAGCTGAACTGCTTCTCTCTCAGAGGCAGCACTGCCGCCGCCTGCCAGCTTTTCTCATTGACTTTGTGGGTGTTCGGCCCCCAAAATTATATTGTTGTGGGTACCCAAGCACCCACAACAATAAAAAGCAGAGACATCATCTTGCCGACAAAGGTCCATATAGTTAAAGCTATGGTTTTCCCAGTAGTGATGTATGGAAGTGAGAGCTGGACCATAAAGAAAGCTGATCGCTGAAGAATTGATGCTTTTGAATTATGGTGCTGGAGGAGACTCTTGAGAGTCCCATGGACTGCAAGAAGATCAAACCTATCCATTCTGAAGGAAATCAGCCCTGTGTGCTCACTGGAAGGACAGATCCTGAAGCTGAGGCTCTAATACTTTGGCCACCTCATGAGAAGCGAAGACTCCCTGAAAAAGACCCTGATGTTGGGAAAGATTGAAGGCACAATGAGAAGGGGACGACAGAGGATGAGATGGTTGGACAGTGTTCTCGAAGCTACCAGCATGAGTTTGACCAAACTGCGGGAGGCAGTGGAAGACAGGAGTGCCTGGCGTGCTCTGGTCCAGGGGGTCACAAAGAGTCGGACACGACTAAACGACTAAACAACAACAACCCAAGCACCCATGTCCCCCTGGAGTTGACTGCTATGTTCCTGCCCAAGAGAAGCCAATGGCAGGCCTGGGCAGAGATAATCCAGAAGTTTCTTCCCTGAGACACTGCTTGCATATGAGCTAGCTATCAGCAGTAACTGGTGGTTCACTGAGAAGATGCATTGACTCAAGCTCAAACAATGCATCTCCTTTAATGGAGTCTGATGCATATGCCCCAGGACTGGCCCACCCATTAGGCAAGGTGAGGCAGTTGCCTCGGGGCTGCAGGCTCCAGAAAGCTGGGAGAGGCAGCCTCTGCCTCCCCCTGCACTGTTTGTGTGCCTCCACATCTACAGCTCAGACACGCAACAGCAGGTGGGGACAGGCAGGCAGGTACACAGTGGAGGACAAGGCAGCAGAGGGGAGCAGCATTTCCTGTTTTGCCTCTGGTGGCAAAACATCCAGGGCTGGTCCTGATATGACCACATTGCTGTAAGTCAAATAAACACTTCAAAGTGTGTGGGCTCTAGATAAACATGGCAGAGGGAAGTGGGATAGCAGTTTCATTGCACCCTGACCTACACATGCAGATTTGGACTTTGCTTCTGGGGCAGCTGGTTCTGCCCAGGTATCCAGGATTCTTTATTTTAAGAATTATCACTTTTATTTCAAAAGTTAGGGGCTTCAGGTTTATCCTATTTAGTTCTTAACCATTTTATGACTTTGTTTTAAATACTAGCTAGAATCTGTGGCCATCCTTTACAAAAGATACAGTGGTTTTCTGTGTGTGTGTGTGTGTGTGTGTGTGTGTGTGAGAGAGAGAGAGAGAGAGAGAGAGAGAGAGAATAAACTAAGGCTGCAGTTGTATTCCCATTTACCTGTGCAGTGAGCCCTGTTGAATTCAATAGGATTCAATTGTTAATTAGGAAAAGGTTGGTAAATAGGATAACAATAGTGCACAGTGTATGATTTTGGCTTTGTGAATACACCTTAACGAAAGCTTGGTTTTTGTACACCACTTACGTTCTAGCTCTGATGCGTCATACCTATTCACACCTCTCATTTTTAGATATTGTAGAGCTTTATTATTAGGTGGGGGTGGTGGTAAGATGGAAGCAAACGAAAAACCAACAATGTGCAAAATCTAAGGTCTGCAAATGCTGCAGGAACATCCTGTGTGGCTTTGCAATTTTTGATGTGTGGTACTTCAAGTGAATTTCGAAATAGCAATGAAGCATAGCTCCTGTGGAGAAGAAAATACGTTTGAAGTAGCTTGTCACATTCATTCAGAATAAGTGGTGAAAGTTTGAAGATTAACAAGTTTGGGGAGGGGGGTTTTAATTTAAAAAAACACAACCACCTATATGGCATGTAAGACAATGGGAAAATAGGACTCTGGTTTTCGTGAAAATGGTCAATAGCTAATTCTTGGTGTTTAAAGTGGCAACCAACAGGCCTGTTAGTAAGTCATGGCTATCTGGAATCCATTTCTCCATCCCATAATGATGGGTGCTGGTTTCCATTGGTCAGTGGGGAGGTAAAGGCACTCTCTTTTTTCATAGTTCACATTTTCACTGAAAGTGAAAACCTGTCCTGTGTCAGGATGCCACCATTCAAAGAAGATGGTGTAGCATCTTTTCTGCTTTTGGGCTCACCGAGAAGGATCCGTGATTATTTCCTTTAAATTTAGATGCCCCAAACTAGGCACATAAAAGCTGCCAATATTAGGATCTATGCAAATGCACATTTTGATCAACAATGCTTTTTTCATCTTGCACCACTCATTTGATTTGTCATGTGCATGCCTACCCCCTTTCCGATCTCTTTCTAAATAAGGGCATTTGCTATAAATGATTTCACCTTTTATAATGTCCCAGTTCTCCTCTCTTCTTTTCTTTTTTTGAGCTCAGAAATGACATATCAGTTGGGCAGCAGATTGTTATTTCGTCTGCCTCCCACAATCCATCAGGAGAGAGTTAAGAAAAGGACCAGTTATCTCATAGCGGACAAATTCCTTGTACATCATTGAGCTTTACACTGAGCATCTCTGTGTGCTGTCAGCTGCACAGAAAGGAGATTATACTGTCTGTCTGCAACATGAATACCCTGTAAATAGTGCTTCGACATAAGATAAAAAGCATATTTTCGATCAGCTAGGAAATATGTAAAAGTGAATAGATATTTTAGCCAATTGTATTGATAGGTTTGGATGCTTAATACCGCAACTGTTTCCTTTCATGCTGTTCAGTATGCATAAACCCCACCAACTTCATGAGATTTATGTGCAGACTGCTGTGCAGAGGACTGTAATACCGTGTGTTTAACTGACACAACATAACAGCACAGTGGCCTCATTGTACAAATACTTGAAACCAAATTTTATCGATCTGCCAAAAGTTGTGTTAATACCCCCCCGGCATGGGTACTAGGAGAATTTTTAATGAAACCATCATTCGCTTTTTGGAATTCCACTACCACTTCTTTTAGTCTTCTTTAATCAGGCAGCCAGATCTCTTTGCCTACATGCTATCTCCATGAAGCCACATTCAGAGGAAGGGCATGAATATTTCCTGCCACTACTTCCTGTCACTACTCTGGCAGTAGTGGCGCCTAGAAGCCAGGGCAGCAGAGAAAAGAAGTGTAGTCATTCCCACTGACTAATGAGGTAAACACTTTACCTGGTGAAGCAGGTTGGAACAGCTGGAACCTACTATAGTTATATTATGGTGCTGGAGGAGACTCTTGAGAGCCCCATAGACTGCAAGAAGTTCAAAACTATCCATTCTTAAGGAAATCAGCCCTGAGTGCTCACTGGAAGGACAGATCCTGAAGCTGAGGCTCCAATACTTTGGCCACCTCATGAGAAGAGAAGACTCCCTGGAAAAGACCCTGATGTTGGGAAAGATGGAGAGCACAAGGAGAAGGGGACCACAGAGGTGGTTGGACAGTGTTCTCAAAGCTACCAACATGAGTTTGACCAAGCTGTGGGAGGCAGTGGAAGACAGGAGTGCCTGGCGTGCTCTGGTCCACGAGGTCACAAAGAGTCGTACACGACTAAACGACTAAACAACAACAACTATAGTTATGCGACCCCTGAGCACTGCTTTTAATGAAAGGGCTAGTGCTGTGCTGTTTTTATTATACTTAATTGGTATGATTTTAATAGTTTTTTATATATGTTTATATGTTTTTAATTTTATCAGTGTTTAATTGTTTTTAAATGGTTGTTTTTTCTGTGTTTTTAGTTCTTATTTTAACCTGTAAGCCGCCTTGAGTCCCATCAGGGGGAGAAGGTGAGGTAAAAATAAATAAATATTCACACCACAAAATCACCCAAACATCTCCCAGTGAGCATAGCTAAGTTCGGCAACACTGGGGGAAGGGGAAGGTACCTCACACCTGCCTTAAACATTTATTAAATAGAGGAAATACACACCATTTTTACTCGGTTTGGATTTTCTCTCACAGATAATCAATTACATGTATACACCAATGTGCAATGTGCATGTGAAGGGAAGTGTATGGGAAACGAATGAATTAAGAAAGCTGGAACAACTTCAGTTTGGTTATTCAACTCCATCATATCCATACTTAAAAAATGAAATCAGACAACTTTGCTTCTTCCTGTCATGTCAGCAAAGTTGCCATAGACTGCCAGGTTTGTGTACTCTACTACTACTACTACTAATAATAATAATAATAATAATAATAATAATAATAATAATAATTTATTTATACTCCGCCCATCTGGCTGGGTTTCCCCAGCCACTCTGGGCGGCTTCCAACAAAATATTAAAATACAGTGGTCCGTTAAACATTAGAAGCTTCCCTAAACAAGGCTGCCTTCAGGTGCCTTCTACTGAGAACAGCACATGTTCTATCCTGCAGCCAAAGTTGTTCTTAGACTTCAAGAAAATTAGGATAGATATTTCCAATCACCATATATAATATATATGCCAAAATTCTACCTGGATGCCTGCATTGTGCATTCCACAGAAGAATCAGAGGCCTAATAGATCAAAACTTCAATGCTGGCTGTCAAGCAAGTTGCAATAACAGCCCTTCATATATCCATGGAGCATCCATCACTATTACAGCAAATGAAATATGGAGGCTTCTCTGGTCCCAGGCTCCCACACCCTGTGTTGCTTAGTGTTGTGTTCATTTAACTCTTCATTGAGGAGAGTGAAGTGGCAAACTTAGTCCATTAGACTAAACACAGTAATCTGCATTTAATTCAAGTTACAGTGGAAAATAATAACCATACAAAAAGATTTTTTCTCCCGTGCTCCTCTCACCATCATTTTAAAAGGAGAACAACAGAGCATGCTTTTTAAAAGAAAAGAAAAAACAAACAAATGAAGCAGCATTTGTCTAATTATGTTGCTTTCCTAACTGATCCATCTCATAAGCTAAAGGCAAAGACAAGTATTCAAAAAATGGAAATTTATTTTAAATCAGTCTGAAGTAAAAAAAATATATTTGTGGAATCCCCACTCTTCTGGCAATATAAAGCCATTAGAAGTATGTATACTACATTCTAAACTGGAGACCTGTTGATAGGACTTGCTTTATCTTCTTAAGCTACATAGTATTGCAATGTTAAACACACCTGCAGGCAACAAGTTTGCCAAGACCCAACAGGCATTGGCCTGATAGAAATATTTGTCTATTCGTTGAATGTATAGCCTACCGTTCAACTATTGATGGAAGTGCAGGGGCATCTAAGCAGTCTCACAGACCCAGACCTCCTTAGTGTCACCAATATTGTTGCATAGTGTACATTCAGATGATGCCTTATGCAAAATTTTGGCAAGGGCTTCTTGGCCTTAATAGGTGGGTCATAGACCATCACCTATTTACGTTGGCTTGCCATGGATGGAATGGCTCCACAATGCTACATCAGATTTGGCTATGTGATAATGTTACTGAGAAGAAGTGATGGCAGTGGTAAAGACAGTGAGAAAAGGTCATTACAAATAAATAACCAAACACTTTATAATCATCATTATCATCATCATTTATTATTTATACCTTGCCCATCTGGCTGGGTTTCCCCAGCCACTCTGGGTGGCTTCCAACAAAAGATTAAAAATACATTAAAACATCAGTCATTAAAAACTTACCTAAACAGGGCTGCCTTCAGATGTCTTTTAAAGGTAAGATTATTTATTTGACATCTGATGAGAGGGCGTTCCACAGGGCGGGTGCCACTACCAAGAAGGCCCTCTGCCTGATTCCATGTAACTTCGCTTCTCACAGTGAAGAAACTGCCAGAAGGCCTTCTGAGCTGGACCTCAGTGTCCTGGTTGAACGATGGGGGTGGAGACGCTCCTTCAGGTATACTGGGCCGAGGCTGTTTAGAGCTTTAAAGGTCAGCAACAACACTTTGAATTGTGCTCAGAAACATACTGGAAACCAATGTACAGTAGGTCTTTCAGGACCGGTGTTATGTGGTCCCGGCGGCTGCTCCCAGTCACCAGTCTAGCTGCCGCATTCTGGATTAGTTGGAGTCTCTGAGTCACTTTCAAAGGTAGCCCCACGTAGAGCGCATTGCAGTAGTCCAAGTGGAAGATAACCAGAGCATGCACCATTCTGGCAAGACAGTGCACAGGCAGGTAAAGTCTCAGCCTGCATACCAGATGGAGCTGGTAAATAGCCGCTCTGGACACAGAATGGACTTGCACCTCCATGGACAGCTGTGAGTCCAAAATGACTCCCAGTCTGCGCACCTGGTCCTTCAGGGGCACAGTTACCCCATTCAGGACCAGGGAGTCCTCCACACCTGCCCGCCCCCTGTCCCCCAAAACAATACTTCTGTCTTGTGAGGATTCAACCTCAATCCATTAGCCATCATCCATCCTCCAACCGCCTCCAGGCACCCACACAGGACCTTCTTTTCTAAGGTATGCCAAGGAATGATTGAAAAGAGGGGGCCACTTTTCCACATTGCCAAAAAAAGTTCACATAAATTGTGAGTAGTTTCAGCTCAGCCCCTAATTATAAGTTATTTGAAGTGGAGCAATAATTTGTGCCATTAGCCCAATGTCTCTGTCTTTCTAGCTGAGAAGTATCTAATTTTCTATTCTACCTAATGAGTAATATATAACTCAAAAGTTTGTGCGCTCCTACAGTGACAGTATTCCATCATCATTTGAACACTCGGGGTACTACATTGGACACTTGGAATAATCACATATACTCAAGCCCAATGCACAATCAGTTTTCCAGCTGGCTAGCAAAAATATTGGTTAGCAAATTGTGTTTATAAATGATATGATCAAATTGGTCTGATTAAGGGAATGATTAGGGTGGTTAAGTGATAGGGTGAAATTAAACATTGTATATAAGTGATGCAATTATATTGAATCTAATCCTTTTCTTGATTATATTAGTTCACTGAACAGAGGCAAGATTTCATTTCTTGCTAACCAATATGCGCCTATGTGAAAGTATAAATAAATCCAGACATACTGAATGGCAGAGACAGATCAAGGACTGGTTTATGTCCTCGTGTAGCATTCTCTCCCCTGCCCCCCAGTTACTCTTGCCTATTAAAAATTCAGTGCATGTTTTAAAATCTTACTTTGTTCTCACCTTATTTTTGTTCAGCATTTGTTAATTTATAATGGGGAAAATGTTCTGAACCTCTATCCAAGATGTGTTGATATGGTGTGGGAGAGAACAATCACCATTCACTGCTGAAGTCTAGTGGCATCTTTTTTCTTTCTTTCTTCTTAAATTCTGAACTGCAGCTATACAGTATTTATAATTCTCTCGTAATGAAACCATGGTGAAAGGGAGAGAAAGGGTCCTTTTTAACTTGGTGGCATGAAGCACTACAGAAAAACAAACGTGTGAAAACGAATAAAAGTCTCAAGCCCTCCATCTCTTCTCACATTAATTTTGACTCCAGGCTAATTTGACAGGCTGTAATGACAGTTTTATCGACCAAAAGAATGAACGAAATGTAAAATTAAAAGGAATAATGGGAATATTAAATGCATGTAGTCCAAATGTATCACTATTCCTTTTGGGAAATGGGGTGCTGGAGTAGAAAGTTCAATAAAAAATATATGTAACCAGGGTAATTCTGCTATTTTGATTTTTGTTTTGTCGACATGTCCCTCCTTTCCTTGCAGCTTTTGATATGAAAACTTTTACATGGTCTTGGAATTGCATTGTAATCAATATTGACTAAGTTAGACTTGGCTAACAGGTTCATTAATTTTATTGGTTCTACTCTAAGTAGAACTTGGTTGGATACAGCCCACCTTGGGTTATATAAGAGCATAAGGACCTGGAAATTTAAAGGTACATTGTGAAGAAGAAGAAGAAGAAGTTGTTGCTCATACATTTTCAAATAAATAATAAAATACTGATTTGATCAGAATGTGGTTCCCTTGCTGCGTCACAGTCCAACCTTCTGTTTCTGTTTAACCAGCAAAGTCACTGGGTGTCTGCAAGCAGGGCAGGAAATGAAGCTGTTGCTTGTTTGCCGCTACATCTGATATCCAGAAGTATACTTGCACTGCACATGGAGAGGACAACCTTAAGCCTTCCCCTCTGCAGTACAGAGAGAGCATTTAATCGCAAGAACAAAATAGTAGGTGGAATGTTTTGAAAACTAACATTCTGCTTTTTGAAAATATACATATATAGTGCGGATGCCTGATTATCGTCTTCCAAAGCAAGCACTCTATTCCAAACTTAAAAATGGAAAGCATAATGCTGGTGGTCAACAAAAGAGGTTTAAAGACTGTCTCGAGGCAAATCTTTAAAAATGTAGTATGAACACTGACAATTGGGAAACACTTGTCCGAGAGCGCTCTAATTGGAGAACAGCCTTTACCAAAGGTGCCATGGGCTTTGAAGGCACTCAGACTCAGGACGCAAGGGAGAAGCATGCTAAGAGGAAGGCACACTTGGCAAATCCACACCGTGATCAGCTCACGCCCGGAAACCAATGTCCCCACTGTGGAAGGACGTGTGGAGCCAGAATTGGCCTCCACAGTCACTTATGGGCTCATTGTTAAAACCTTGTTTATGGAAGACAATCTTACTCAGCTACCAGTGAGCGCCGAAGAAGAAGAAGATATAGTCATCCATTAGTATGTATGTATGTATGTATGTATGTATGTATGTATTATTGTTATTATTACTATTATTACTCACCATCCTCTCACATTTGCATTGTCTGGGTGCTCTTTGACCCTCTCCTGACTGCCATGTCTTCTCGGTGTCATTTTTCCTGTTTGTCCTTACAGCACTTGGCCTCATTGGCCTTTGCTGCTGTCTGATCTGATTGGCTGTAGCAACCCATATGGTTTTGTTTACAGACGTTTCTGGTGTCATATTGTGAAAAAAAGGGTAATGGTTGCAAGCATAAGTAGCAGCTTGGGAATAAAAAGGTGCTGAACGTGAATATATGTTTGTAGGAAGCAATGAAAAATCACTTGGGGATGCGCTTTTTGAGACTGATGAAAATGGACATGAAACTAAATAAGTAATTTTATGTCAGCCCTACTCATAACCTTCCTAGAGCCTGAGGGATAGAATAATATGATCAAGAGCAACAGGTACAGTTATGCCTCGACACTTGCAAGTTATCTTTGGGCAAACGCCCCACCCCTACCCCAATGATTTTCTGATATAAAGAACACACGAGATGTGACACCATTCATGCAGTTAACAATTATGGGAATGCCTTTTAAAAAGAGAGAGGGAGAGAGAGAATAAAAGGTGCAAGTGCCCTGATTGGGATCTGGTTTGGGGGCTTTAATTTTAAACCATACTAGTCCGCCACTGCATTGGAAGTAAAGCTTTCACTGGTGTCAAATATGACCATGCATGGAGTGCAATTGTAAGCAACATTCACGATTGCAAGTATAGTGCCGATTATTCCGCATTAATTAAAATGGACTGAAAGGGTGGTATATAGTGACTGTGCCCCTGAAGGACCAGGTGCGCAGACTGGGAGTCATTTTGGACTCACAGCTGTCCATGGAAGCACAGGTCAATTCTGTGTCCAGGGCAGCTGTTTACCAGCTCCATCTGGTACACATGCTGAGACTCTATCTGCCCGCAGACTGTCTCTCCAGAGTGCTGCATGCTCTGGTTATCTCCCACTACTGCAGTGCGCTCTACGTGGGGCTACCTTTGAAGGTGACCCAGAAACTATAACTAGTCCAGAATGCGGCAGCTAGACTGGTGACTGGGAGTGGCTGCGGGACCACATAACACCGGTTCTGAGAGATCTGCATTGGCTCCCAGTACGTTTCCGAGCACAATTCAAAGTGTTGGTGCTGACCTTTAAAGCCCTAAACAGCCTCGGTCCAGTATATCTGAAGGAGCATCTCCACCCCCACAGTTCTACCTGGACACTGAGGTCCAGTGTCTAGGGCCTTCTGGTGGTTCCCTCACTGTGAAAAGCCAAGTTACAGGGGACCCGGCAGAGGGCCTTCTTGGTAGTGGCACCTGCCCTGTGGAACGCCCTCCCACCAGATGTCAAAGAGAACAACAACTACCAGACTTTTAGAAGACACCTGAAGGCAGCCCTGTTTAGGGAAGCTTTTAATGTTTGATGTATTACGGTATTTTAATATTTTGTTGGAAGCTGCCCAGAGTGGCTGGGGAAGCCCAGCCAGATGGGCAGGGTATTAAAAATTATTATTATTATTATCATCATTATTATTATTATTAGACAAGCTTTTTCCATTTCTCTTTAATACTCTTTGCAACTTGAAAGGGCAGGAGATTGGCACTACTGAGATAGGTACAATTTAGAGGAAATACAAGACAGTAGCATGATTTCATACCATTAGAGCACAGTCCATTAGATACACACCATTAGATACACACACAAACACACACACCTCATTGGGAGTTTGGGAGTCTTAGCATGTAGGTTTCTCTCCCCCATGTTGATGGCTGAGGGTGGTGTGTCCCCCATTTACAGCAAGCAGTGGACCCTGAAAGAGGGAGATCCAAACAGGAGCCTAGTTTTGGAGCTGATGTAACCAAAAAGAAGAAAGGGGGGGTCACCTTCTTCCCAGCGGGTACAAAGCAGTAAGGCTTCAGAAGTGGTGATAGATCCACTATATCACTCCTCTCAGCTCCTTGTTAACAACTGCTGTGTTCGACTATTGCAGTGCATTCAGACAAAACATCCAAAACACGAAGTAGTCAATTGTGTATGTGTAACATACTAATTGGGACTCGGGTGGCGCTGTGGGTTAAACCCGCAGAACCTAGGACTTGCCGATCAGAAGGTCGGCGCTTCGAATCCCCACAACAGGGTGAGCTCCTGTTGCTCAGTCCCTGCTCCTGCCAACCTAGCAGTTCGAAAGCACATCAAAGTGCAAGTAGATAAATAGGTACCGCTCCGGCGGGAAGGTAAATGGCGTTTCTGTGCGCTGCTCTGGTTCGCCAGAAGCGGCTTAGTCATGCTGGCCGCATGACCCGGAAGTTGTACGCCGGCTCCCTCGGCCAGTAAAGCAAGATGAGCACCGCAACCCCAGAGTCGGTCATGACTGGACCTAATGGTCAGGGGTCCCTTTACCCTTTACCTTTAACATACTAATTGTACATGTTAGCAAACTTATAAAGTGTTTTAGGGATAGCAGGTGATGTATGTAAATAAGGTTGTCATCATAATCCAGTTTACCTGGGAATAAGTCCTGTTGAGTTCAGTAGGACTTATTCTGAGTTGTCATGGTTAGGATTGCGCTGCCAGAATAGTGGGTTTTAAAACTATTTATTCTGCTGAACATGATTCATAATCATTTGACTGCCTATGAATAGTGTTAAGGAGAGCAGATACTAAAATGTATTTGCACAATCCCTTACAATGTCATATGCTGTATACAGAGAACTGATAAATTCTTCAGCGACAGCAACAAACTAACTACTACTTAGCAGAACTATGAATCACCAACATAATTTTGTGCTCTGTAATGGCAAGTCTCTGCAAGCCGTTTAATACTATCGGGATAACTGGTGACCCTTACAATTTATCAGCCTACTAAAAAAATAATAATCCAGTAGTCCACATTTCTCAGATGCCCTCCTATGTCATGACATCCTCTTTATGGTAAATCTACAAAATATCTGCAAATTATGCGTTTATGGGAGTACCAGCAGTTTCCAGCTGCACATTCCCTGTTTGAACACAGTCAAGTTTCCAGAGTTTCAGGATGGGAGTATTTATTAAATGTTCAAAATTTGTTACAGCAGACCCACAGCTCCAAATTCCTTGGTTTAGTATCAAGCAGTTAATTTGTTAGCAAGGCTTCCATGGCTTTTGAAGGAACTAAACTTAGGCAGACATAACTAAAACAAGCAATTGTATTGAAAGAGTTTAAAAAAATTCCCTTGGGCAGCTTATAGAGTTCAAGTGTTAGAAGAATATTTGCATGCATTTCTACCTCTAGTTTTAAATATATGGAGTCCCCTGAAAGGAACACTATCTCCTTATGTGCAAAGAGATATGGGTGTGTAATACTGGGCAATTGTAACAGTATTTTTCTACCCATATACAGTGGTACCTCAGGTTAAGTACTTAATTCGTTCCGGAGGTCCATTCTTAACCTGAAACTGTTCTTAACCTGAAGCACCACTTTAGCCTATGGTGTCTCCTGCTGGCACCGCCCCACCGGAGCACGATTTCTATTCTCATCCTGAAGCAAAGTTCTTAACCCGAGGTACTATTTCTGGGTTAGCAGAGTCTGTAACCTGAGGCGTATGTAACCTGAAGCGTATGTAACCTGAGGTACCACTGTATTTAACATTGTTTTTGTTGCTGCTGCTGTTGTTGAAGATCTAACATCATTTGAGCAGGTTTAGAAAATGAGTAACAAGCAGTCAGAATTTGTATCTTTCCAAATTGGAAATTTAATTTTAAATGTGCTAATTTGAGAGAGAGAAAACTGAATTTGAAAAGATGTTTGCAATTCAGAAATCTGAGTGAAGGCTCTCGAAACAATATCAAATATTATTTCGATGGGAAATGTATCGTGAAATAAATAAAAACATTAAAATATATATCAGAAACCAAACAGAAATTATTCCACTTACAACAATACAGACAATATTTTTTTAAAAAATGAAACAAAACCCAAAGCAGATAGCAAGAATCTAGTCAATAAAAGCCAGACGACATCATTCTACCCCATAAGACTGAATAAAAAGGTGCATCTACACACCACATCAAAATTTAATTGGAAATTTGGAATGTGTGAATTAATTTTATATGCTTTTATCATCCTAACAAAGGGACTGTTGGCCCACCCAACTGAAAGTCGAAAACGGTTGACTGCACTGTGTTATATACCGTATTTTTCCATCTATAAGACGCCCCCATGTATAAGACGCCCCCTATTTTGGGGGACTCGGATTTAAGAAAATGGGGGGGAGATACTATCCATCTATAAGATGAGCCCAGATTTTGAACATTATTTTAGAGTAAAAAAGCATAGCCTTGTACATGGAAAAGTATGGTATATTGTCTCTATAGTGTTTGATCTCATGATTCAATGTCATGTCTAAAAATTAACTTATGTAAAATATACAGTAACTCTAATAATATATATTTTCAAAGGCATTTGAAAGCTTAAACAAGTACTGGGCCTCCTGGATTCAACCCATGCTCCTATACATACTTCCTTGGCACTAATTCACATCAAATATAGTAGGACTTGCCTCCAGGTTAACGTGTATAGGGTTTGGCTACATATCTCACAAGTGCTCTCAGCTGTGTGTTGGATGCTGCCCAACAAGATTTTAAAATCTGGATATATTTGGAAGTGGTAATTAGCCCTATTAAGCCTTTCAGACTAGCAGCATGTTTTCATACCATGCAGACGTACTTTAAAAAACACTTAATGAGATATATCCAGGATATAGTGCTCAGCTCTTAACAGTGAAGCCTTCTTATCTGTCCAGCTTTTTTCTTAAAGTGGCAAAAAAAAAATCAAAAGCTATTTAAATATAGTGGAATAAATTCAGATCTCAGAGCAAAGGTGGTGGCTTTGATTGAAAGTCAAGGAATATGTGGCATTTCCAATAACTGTTGGAGCTAAGTACACATTCTATACAAAAGCATGTAACGGAGTCCTGATGCTTTTTTAAAAAAGAAAAAGCATACATATGGATGTGGGTGGATTTAGAGCACAGAAGCGGCAGGGGGGGTGGGCAGGGTACCTAACCTTTTCCTTGTGCACAATTTCTCTGTTCTAAATTACTCCCCAGGTAGCTTTCCCCCTGTGGGGTTCAAAGTGTACGCTTGTGTTTTAAACCCTACAGGAAGAAAAACTATGAGGGGGTGAGACAATTTTAAATGTTGGACAGTGAAAACTGCATTTTGTATACTTTTTTGTTCAACACATACATAACTTGTGGAATGAACTGTCTCAAGATGTGGTGGTGGCCTCCAACTTAGAAGGGGATTGGACGAATTAATGGAGGAGTGGTCTTTCCACGACTATTAGCCATGAAGGCTATATGTGGCATAGCAGTGGAGCAGCCTGATAACTTCTTGAGAACTTAGCTTATTGGAGTTATACGGCTGGCCACTGTAGGAATCCAGATTCTGAACTAGAGAGACCTGATTTCATTCTGCAGGGCTACCTTGTGCTGTTATGTTTACGTTTCAAAAGCATCTTTTTGAGATTCATAGAGCCATAAGTGTTTAGAGGATCAAATGGATTATACCCTCCTTGCTAGTGCTAGACCTGTGAAGATGGTTTAAAAACATGTAAAACCAATTGAGTGGGAGCCTGTTTGACGAGAAAGAATATCACTTTAGACAACAACAAAAATGGACAAAGTGAAGCCATCAGGAGGCCCACTCAGCGATTGTGATACAACTTTTCTTTTTATCCAAGTATGAAGTAGTGCCTTTTACAAAGCATTCACATTTCCTGGAAACGATTAGTCTCCAGGAATTGTCCATTACTGAGAGAGTTGTAGACCTCTATTATACCAGGGAGTCTGTCATTTTAAACTAATCAAGAAAATGACATTTTGGCAAGTTCCGTTTAAAAGTTGATAAATACAGTGTGGTTTTTCTAGTTATGAGAGAAAAGGAGTTATTGCTATTTCTACGTTGATGGACGAGCATGTTAGTAGGTGATGTTATTGGAGTCCATGCTTATAGAACCAATTGTTTGAACATTTAAAAAAGCACTACAAGACCTAGGAAGAATTGATGGGATTGTCCTGTTTCTTCTGGAAATCTGAAATGGAGGTGCTTTGCCTGAAGGAGTAATGGTGAGGAAGTACAGCCATTCCATTAGTTCCAACTCTTTAAATGGTCATACACTGGGTGAACACTGGGTGTGGGGTAGGCTTTGTGGATTGTTGCACCTTAAAAAAATGAAACCAATTTTCATTTGTCTCAATCCGTTGGGTTAAGTTTAAATGAAGTATGGGGTTTAGCTAAAATCAGCTGCTATAGAAGCAATTGCTGCTGCACTGATCCCAAAGAATAGCAAGAGGGAAGAAGAAGAAGAAGAAGAAGAAGAAGAAGAAGAAGAAGAAGAAGAAGAAGAAGAAGAAGAAGTTGTTATTGTGTTGTGCACAAATAGGTAAAACGATATTGTACATATGCTCACCATGAACCCTGGTCTCCAGTGCTGGAATGAATTGGCTCTCATAAATTGCGCCAAAATGTTTTCCTTTGTCCCATGTTGATCCCATATATTTTCTGTGGTGCCAGGGCACAGAAATATTCTCTGAATCTTCTCCAACTATCTGGCTTTGGGGAGCATGTTCTTATAAGCACTTTTTAAACAAGTACTAAAAAGCTAATAACATTTTAATGGCAATGGTGGTGTGGGGGAGGAGAAACCAGTGCATATTTAATGCCAACTGTGTGCTAGGTGCTGCAGAGGACAAAGACATTGCGTGGTCCTGTGCCTACAGAGTTTTTAATCTAAGTAAGATGAACAGGACAAGTGGGAGGGGGGCAGCGGTTGCAGCAAAGCAGGAGAGAAAGAGGACTATTGCTTAGTGACCAGCTTAGAAGAGATGTAGTTACTATTTATGGTGGCCCTTATCTCAGGATTCTATCCCACTCTATACTGTGATGAAAATACGTACACACTATTCCCCCCCCCTTTTTTTTGCTAGCTGCCTTTTCTTGTAATTCGCCCAAGCTGTTAAAAACCCAAAGCAAAATGTGCCTAAAAGTCTATAGTGTAAGCCTGAATTCAGTTGTGAAAAGTCTTTTTGTTTCTGAAATGCCCACCTCCATCGCTTGAAAAGCTGCACTGTGTGAGTCTTCTCAGTGTGTAATTACTTAGGGATCTATAGGTAAGACATTTTGGTGCTTAAATAAATAGTATATGAAGACGGCATGGTGAGGTCTTTCATAAATCAGAGCTGGCTTTGGTGCCATTGATTTGATGATGCAATTCACTCTGGGGGCCATACATGGTGGAGTTTAATGAAGAATATTGAAAAGGTTACAGTGCTTTCTCGAACCTCTTTTGCTGTTTGTTTTGAAGCTAGTGTCAGAGCGATGGGGATTTAAAAGTTATTAAAATACACATTTTTCTTTAGAGTCCATCTAGTTCACCTTGGGAATGCATACAGAGGGGACTTGCGGGATTATTCCCTTTCTGCTGGTTCAGTTACAGCTGCTTCTTTGTTTAATCTGCGATGTGCTACAATAGACCTTTCAAAATAGCATCTAGTGGGGGGGGGGAGGAAAGAATTATGTTAAATTTACCTATAAATGACATGGCCATATTCAAATGGTCAATAGATACAAGGAAGATGGACAAAAATAAAATTACATTAAAAAATCATACAGTTATCCAGATGATTATCAGCTTTAGACAAGGTGGACAGGCAGTCAGATATGAAAATGGGTACAGGGCTTTGCTTTTGTTCCACAGCTTCTTCTGGTCAGTTTTATAAAGCCTGCTGCCATGGGTTACTATTTTGCTGGAAAAGTTGCAGTCTAATTTTTCCTCTGCCCAGATGAGTCAATGGTAGTGCAACTTGAAACCACACTATCATACCTAGATGAACATATTGTTGACTTGAAACACAGACAGCTATAAAGTGAGACACAATGTTAGGAGGAAATTGGATTGCTTTAAAACTTGATTCACACATGCAACCTGCAATGTGGAAGGGTACTTAGAATGAAAATGCAACCATATGGTAGCTTTTCCATATGGCAAGCCACATCTGTGAAGCATACCTCCATGCAACCGCAGAGATTTTTACGACACCAAGCAACCCTTTGTTCATGAAAGTCACTGGAACAGTGTGGGGAGCTGCATACATAGACAGCTTACTATTTGGAATAATATCTATGTGGTTGTATTTCCAAGGGGCTATCACTGAAAATCATGGATCACCCAAGTTCATTCCCTAGTTCATAACAATGAACTATATAATGTCTACATAGGCCTGACAATAAATGTACAGTATAGGCTATTTCATCTCTGGTCTGTTTATATGTTTCACTTGCTCTCTGGTGCAGCTGTGAGGAAGAGATCAGAAACTTCAATTTTTAAAAACCACAGTTTAGTGTTCTGCCCAAACCCGCATGACTGTGGTTAGACTTTACTATGGTTTGTTGAAACAAGCCAACTTCAAACCTTTATGAAAGTGACTGGTTTCAATTAACAAATGTTGAGATTAACCACAGCATGGGATTTGGATGTAACACTAAACTGTAGTTAATTGGAAGTGAAAGTTTCTGATTTGCTGAAGGCTACACTTGAGAAGGGGTAGCACATGAGCCCAAGGCTCACCTAGTCTTGTTCCCACAATCATAAGCCATAGCTTAATGTTATGTTCAAACACAGCCTCTCAAAGCATGGCGGAGGCGGTTTGATTTCAAATACACATCTTCTGTCTGAAAATGAACGCCTTCAGAATGCAGCAATATGTGTATCATAACCTTTCTCACCACATTTTAAAATATCTGTCTGTCTCCATCTTTTTGTTCTATTCCACTGCTAAGCTCAGCTGGGGAGGACAAAGCATTGTCAGTTAAAGTGTTCTTCAGAGACTTCTCTCTGCTCACTTTCCGAAAATGAATCTGAGTTATCAAGGACATACACACAAAAGAGATGTGGTATATAATAAGTGCACATTGAAAATGCCATTAGAGAAACAGTTATTTGTTTTCTGCTGAAATTCCTTGTGTTGCAGTTCACCTAAGAAAGGGATATTGCTGCTTAGGAAGAAGTATAGATAGGTAACAACAGTGGCAACTACAAAGGAAATTACTCTGGGCCTGGGAAAACCATCTTCAACGAGGGATCCAAAAGGCTGGAGATAGTTAGCTCTGGGAGGAAGACAAATAAGAGAAGACATGATAAATGTATAGAAAGTGATGAATGGTACTGAGGACAGATTGGGAGATGCTCTTTTCTTCTATGTCTCAAAGCACAGGAACAAGGGGACGTATAATTAAATTGAAAGATGGCAAATTCACAGTGGATAAAAAGGATTGCTGCTTCACTCACAGCACACTTGTACCATAGACCTTGTTTCCACACTTGCACGGAGACGGCGTTTCTGCCAAGAATCCAGTGTGCTTGGAAGCTGCCTACGCACCATGCCATTGGTCCATTCAGTTCAGTATTGTCAACAAAGAGAGGATCTCCTGAGTTTTTAACTAGTCCTACCTGGCGATGCTGGAGATTGAACCTGAGACCTTATGCATGGATGGAAACTGCTCTACAACTGAGCTACTCTTAAAAGAAGGAAGTACTTTGCATCTTTCTGAAAACAGAGGGATAGCGCACATTCTGTTTTAATGCTACCAAAAATAAGGCTCTGCACCAGATTTCGCTGAGTCCAAAACTGAATTGGGCCAATTTGTACCCTGTCCAGATCGGACTGAAGCAGCTAGCTGCAAATCATTGCAGGGGCGTTAGCTTGTGCTGAATCAGCTTTGTGCAGATCTGTAACTCAAAACAGTCTCCCAGAAATTCAGAAGTGCAACTCCAAAAAGTTGTCATCTAGTATGATCTCACCAAGGTGTGCCAACTCCTAGAGGCAGAGGAGTCTTTGGCCCCCTCAATATATGCTGTCAGGGGGGTCAGGCCCCCTCAATGTTGAGGGGGTGGAGGAGATGGAGTCTGGTGTGGTTCAGTGGCTGGCTGCTCCTGAGTGCAAGAGAGGAAGCCACACTGTGCCAGACTCTGCGCTTGACCTCCTCCTGATGATGCATTATTGTGTCATGCATGTGTCCCCGTCCCCCCCTTGGGCACAAGACAGCACCTCTGATCTCACCCCAACCAACACTCTCCATTCACAGTCATTAGGGGAAGGAGCTAAACTTTGCTTAATAAGAGCGGCAGGGCTAGAATACCCTACCCAAGCATATCCAATTATGGTGCTTTGTGGGGAGGCAGAGAGTCTTAAAATGCAGAACTCTTTTGTACGTTCTGGCTGTTAGAAGGTGTTTGGTGGGGCTGCTGGCACTTGTTTACCAGATATATGTTTTCTACCTTTTACCAGTCAATCTCAATCCTATCCTTTTTGTTAGTTTGCTGCTTTATTTTATATAAAATTCTCTTCTCGTCCCTAATAATTTGTTGTTGTTGTTGTTGTTTACACTAACTATAAGAAACAACGTGCGTTTTCTATCCTAGTGGGGTTGCACAATTATTTTATTTTTATTGTTATCCACATGTTATTTTTATTATTTCGTTATGATTTGGATTGGTTGGGCCAGGTCTAGATCAGTTCTGATGGGATCAAGCCAGATCCAAATTTGCAAACTGGAGTCACAGATTGGCTCCAAGCTTTGGGCGAAACTGGCAGAAAGGGATCAGGTACATGCCAAGGTTTCCAGGTGTGTCTTCCTATTGAGAAATGTATGAATATATTTCAAAACCCAGATTCAAGGTTGTTGGGTTTTTGTTAATATATTAGGCCAATTTCATTTAAAGTCATATGACAGCACCTACAGCATACTCCAAAGCCAATATAATTTCTCCGTGTTGGTCCATTTGTATTGCACATACTGGCCAAGATCCAAATAACTGCAATTCCTCTGCAGCCCAAGACATTTTGAATTCCACTCCCAGCCCTGTGAGCATTCCGAAAAGTTCTTAAGGAAAACCCAAAGACCCTTGTAGCACCCAGTGCAACGTGAGGAGCTGCAGTTGGAAGCAAAGCTGCGCAAAGATGTGTGCATGGAACTCTGCACCCTGAATAGTCTGTACATTGCATCCAAAATTAGTCGTATTCAGGGCAAAGCCAATGAAATTAATGCACATGGCTAACTTAGGGCCATTGATTTTCATGGGCAAAAAACTTAGTTGAATATAAGTGCCATGTTTATTTAGTTTATTTAAAATATTACAGTATTAGCCTGCCCTTCATCATAAATTGCCCCATTGCCCAAGAACCCCACAAGCAGCTGTGGTAGATGGCATTCCATAAACACATTGAGTACTGTATTTTGCTTCAAATAGAAGCACCTAGCTATTGTACACTGGAAAGGAAGGGCTGCAGTGTTGGGGCTATGCAAGCGATGTTCCTTTTTCATATAGGAAAACAGATCTGCCATATGAATTCAAATTGCTGCTTGTTTTTACAGAATCCTCTTAAAATGTTCTGGCATTTAGTAGCACATTTTCTTAAATAATAGTCTGTTTGCAATGATGAAAACAAGTGATTTAAGTTTAAGACTCCTGCTCAAACCAATTGTGAGGTAATGGGAGCAATAGAAACTTTAAACAGCATTATCTCAAACCATTAGTTTGTGTCATGTAAATATGTATAAAGTGAGAAATATTAATCAAAATGAGATTTCTCAGAATGTTATCTTCACGTCAGCAATAGATTTTTTTTTAAAGACTCATGTTGTTTAGGTTTCAAATTTTACTATCCAATTTTGTGCATACAAAAAACAACAACAACTATTTTCTGACAGTGCAACCCTGTACATGTCTACTCAGAAATCAGACTCATTGAGTTAAGTGACTCTTACTCTCAATTAAGTTTGTACTGTATATACTTACAGCATGACAGTACAAGCCTCTACATGTTTACTCACAAGTAAGTCCCATTTTGTTTACTGGGTCTTACTCCCTAGTAGGTGTCTTTAGGATTGTAGCCTGCTTCCTTTTCTACCAAGGGTGAGCAAGAGAACTCCCAAATACAGCAGAACTGGCTTCTGAAGAATTGGAACTCCCATAAAAAAAAACATGGGTACTCTAGAGTGTAAAATTACCTAACTGCCCCGCTTTTAAAAGGAAATGGAGCTATAACAGGTTAAATCAATTTACTTACAAAGATAGATTGAGGCTGCTATCTTATGCATACTTCCTTGGAAGGGAACCCCACTGAACTCAGCAGGTCTTACTTTTGAATAAATATGCATACGATGGCACTGTTAGAAGTCTGACATTACTTGGAATTAATAGACCTGTATTCTTTTGTATTAAGAAACGAATGTCAAAATATGTGGTCAACTGTGTGTCCTTGTTGGGATTATAAGCAAAAGCAGTTGGATACTTTTGCAATGGATCTTTGGACAAATGACCCACTTTATTAAATGTTTACAGTGTCCGTGTTTGCTTGGCATGGTAAACCACAGGGGAGAAGCAACAGCAATCTCTGTATTCATGGTAGACCCCTTAACTATTTCGCCACGACATGTGAGCTGGGCCTAGTGCTTGAATAATATATATTCTAGTCATAGCAACGTAGCTTGACCCGCACACAACTTTAGGTGACGTCTGTAGTGATTCCCAGATGTTTTCTGTGATGATTCTGCCAAACAGCTGCTGTTAAATCAGCTTCCCTATACTCCACATTAAACCACACTCAGCTTGCAATGTCAACAAGTCCCTGTGTTGCTGTTGCGGTTAATGTAAGCGAGTGCTTGTCGTGATGCCTCTCTTTGCAGACCCATGCTAGAATAAACCTCCTCTGCTATTAAGAGCGGCAGGCTGGCCTCACATGCTAGACCCAGCTGTAACCTGCTCAAGTGTCTTAAATATGCAATTATTTGATCCCGTAAACATTCCATTCCGTTGGCTTTTTGCTCATGGGTGAGCTTCTGGAAAGGAGCCAACGAAGAAGAAAGGGATTATTATATCTGTAAAGTGGGGGTTGGAGTGAGGAGAGAGATCCTCTGGAGGATGTAGTAGATACCAGACCAAGAGTATTTTCTGTCTTTCTTCTGGGAGGTTTGGTTCCTCTCTTTTGCACGCACCCCACCAACATGTTCTACTTGCTTGGTTTTAAGCACTGTTAACAGCATGCATCTTGAAAAGTCAGGTGTTACTACTGGGAGATCTACAGCAAATTCCCTACTTTTAATCTGAGATCCAATGGGGAGTCAGTTGGCCCTTGTTTGCAGCTTATACAAACCTTAAAGAAATGCTCGCCGTGTCAACCACAGTGATCAGATGGAAGGTCCAACAGTGCTTAGGGGTCTTCAGCACTCCCTGAGCCCTAATCAATAATGTACAGATAAAATGGCTTGCAGAGATATATTTATTCAGCAGAAAGCTACATTTGAGAGGCTGCATATAAGGATAGGAGAGAAAGGGTAGGATATTCAGTCTCTGGGAACAAAAAATTAAACGAGTTCCTGTAAATATTGTCTTAATTCTGCTGTTAGGACAACCTTTGGGGAGTAGACCTTCAGGAGCAAATACCATGCCAAGGAGTCAACCTCCCGCAATTTCCCCCCCTCTCTGCCCCCCCCCCCCGTGCATCTTATTTGCTTTTATCCCACATTTGGACTTGGCTGCAGGGTTGTGATAATTGTTCATTGACATCTAAATAGCAGGGTAGGTTACTTCAGCCTATTTCCCGACTTGCCCAAAAGGTTTCATGAATCAGCCCCATATATCCTATTCCTGAAATGCTTAGAATTTGCCATTTTTAATATTAAAAAAAAATCTGAAATACCTGATGAAAGCGGCATCTCAGGTTCTCCCCTCCCCTCAGACCAATTAAATTCCTTGGAAACACTTCTAATTACTGTCATTTACTTCAGTGGGCATATATATCCCAACTATTTAAAACTCTGGTCAGGTCAAATATACCTTTTGATAATACAGCTTTGGGCTTTTGCACTCTTGGGGCATCTTTGAAAGTCTTGTACATCAAACCCACCAAGGTCCTATAATTTCCTCATACCTCTTTGTAAGTATTGAAATGCCACAAAAAATATGTGAGAACCAAATGTCAAGCTGACTGGTATAACATTTTCAATGATTCGGGAATTTATGATACTTCTCAAATAAAAATCTTTCAACCTTGCATTTTGTCACATTGTTGGTGCTTATCTACCTGGTGTATAGATCTCTTATTTCTTTTGAATTAATAGCAAATATCAATATCAAAATCAGACATGATTTGATTGTTCAATAATAGGTTTAGCTCCTTTTTATCATTTATTGACTTTACAGTTTCATCAGTGGACATGGTGCTTTATATTAGTCAACCTAAAGTCCTGAGATGGGTTACAACATTTAAACTGTTTTTAATATTGTGTTTTAAACAACTTACAATCACAATTGTGTATTTAGTCTTGCAACTCCTGCCCTCTGGAATTACTTGTCAGCTAAAGTCTGGTACCTAGCATTGTGATGTTTAGGCACCTGCAGAAGAAGGCTTTCCCTGGGGAAATTTATGAAATACATTTATGAAATATCAGTTTTTGCATCTGAAGAAATTATTTTGCTGTTTTTGGAGTTTGCAGAGATTGTTTAGAATTTAGAGATTGTTGAACTGATTTTACTGTTTTTAAAGCTTGTGTTTTTATCTGTTTTTATCTTGTACATTCTTCAATGAATTCATGTTGTCAAGTGGTCTATAAATTGATTGATTGATTGATTGATTGATTGAATAATAACAATATAGCACTAAAACAAAAGTAAGCAGTGTGGAGGGGATGACTCTTATACTGGCCTTGGTGATGGGAAATGGAGTCCAAAAACCTCAGGAGGGCTACATGTTCACCATATATAATTAAAAGGAAGTAAGAGAAATGACATTACACAAGTGTTCTGCCCTGTACCAATTGTACAGGGCAGAAAGGAAGAAAATGTGGAGTCTTTTGAGAGTGCAGTAGAGGAGACCTTTAGATAGTGGTAAAACATAAACATGCATACCAGTTTTACAACAAGCTTCAAGCAAATGGATATGACACATTTGCATCAGAATGAGGTTCAAAAGGTATCTAGCAATTCAGTTCTGCAGTGGTAGCCATCTAAGTTTTTGTTGCAGCTGAACAACAAAGAATATTGTGGTGGTGCAAGAATGGGCCTTTTTGGCAGTGGCTCCCCATTTGTGGAATACTCTCCCCAGGGAAGCTCACCTAGCGCCTTCATTACATATCTTTAGGCGCCAGGTGAAAACATTCTCCTTCGGCTAATTAAAGCGTTGATGGTCTTTTTAAGTGTTGCAGGAAGCGTTATGGTTTTGTTTGTTATTATGTTATGTATTTTGGTACTTCCGTACTGTAAACTATCCTGTGACCTTTGGATAAAGAGGGGTGTATAAATTTTAATAATAGTAATGGCACAGGCTTTCGTGGACTACAGCCCACTTCATCAGATGACAGCAGTCAAGGGCATCTCTGCCATGAGCGGTCAGTTCCTTTGTGAATGCCTGTTTGATATCTCAGGTGCTTGAACAGCAATAATGTGTGGTAAATAAGGTTGGGATTTTTGCTGGTTGACTTTCTTATCTGGAGCCTTATAGCCAGATGGAAAAGGGTAGCATTTCTTGCTCTGTCTGAGCCAAGCATTGTATGTCTCGGGCTTAACATTCGGCTAAGCTGTGTGTTTTCTATCTGTGCAACCAAGCTGCGGGTTTTCGTTTTTCCCATCAGTCACAAATGTGGGTACTGAACCAACAGCATAAAAGAAAAGAGATGGAGCCAGGCTGGCATGGACTTACTAACCGCCACAAAATCTCAGCTAATGCTGCACATCTCCAAAACCTGGGGGCTTATATATTGAAAAGACAAGAGCAGTTGAAAATGAAAATGTGTGGCTCACCATTTGGAAATGCCTGTCATTCCTTTCTTTCACAGTCTTGCACAGGGGTAGGCAACCTAACGCCCAGGAGCCGGATGCGGCTAATCGCCTTCTCAATCCAGCCTGTGGATGGTCCGGGAATCAGCGTGTTTTTACATGAGTAGAATGTGTCCTTTTTTAAAAAATGCATCTCTGGGTTATTTGTGGGGCCTGCCTGGTGTTTTTACATGAGTAGAATGTGTGCTTTTGTTTAAAATGCATCTCTGGGTTATTTGTGGGGCATAGGAATTCCTTCATTTTATTTTCAAAATATAGTCTGGCCCACCACATGGTCTGAGAGACGGTGGGCCAGCCCACAGCTGAAAAAGGTTGCTGACCCCTGGTCTAGCAACTGCTACCTCGGTGGCGTCATGTGTGGTGTGGGCTTTCCTGCAGCTTTCCACTATGCCAAAGTTCTATTAGCCAAACTGTATTATTTTAATCGATTTTTTAAAAAAATGGTAGTGGTAGTTATTATGTATTTCTTACAATTATGAATTGATTTCCATTAGGAATCCCAAAGTGATTATTCATAGTCCTAAAACCCTGTAGTGGAATAGACAGAAGCAGTAGATGAAAAACAAATATAAAATACCCAAATTCTGCAAACAAGTTCGTAACCGCTACTTGCCCTCAGAAACAAGCCTGCCTGCTTACATCTTGTGGTTTATGACTTATCAATGACATAGCATTGTGATGGGGTGAGGGGTGGTGGTGGAATGACAATAAACATCCGGTTATCAAAGGCTTATTTATCTAGTCATCTAGAGGTGATTCTTAATCAACACAGGCTACCAGGTAAGTGACTCATTACAAGCCTAATTATACAGTTAAAATATGGTTAAAGAATGAAGTAAACGAAAATGCTACTCCATAACAGCAGTGGTACCTCCGGTTGCGGACAGGATCTGTTCCGGAGGTCCGGCCGGATCCTGAGGTTGTCACAATCAGAGATACCACTTCTGCGCATGCACGCGTGGCAAAAACCCGGAAATATACTTTCAGGTTTGCCACTTATGTATCCTGAAGTTTACGTAACTGGAGGGATACGTAAGCGGACTGTACTAGCGAATACCTCCTATTGTAAGAATTTCAACAGATGCTAAGTTCCAGGAGAAAAGTTTGCAGCTACTGAGAATGGCTCTATCAGTGCAATCTGATGGAAGCTCCCTTCCCAGGTTAAATGAGTCTAGGATTGCAGCCTATGTGATCTAGCTGTCCTGATGTGGCACAGAGGTGCAAAACTGTGAGTTGTACAAATCATATGAGTTTGGGGATTCAACCCACCACCAATTCATTTTCCTGTGAAAAGACAGGTCTTTATAGATGAATTTATTCAGCTCTCAAATTTATAAACAGCTTTGTAGCCCAAGATTCTCAAAGCAATCCATGCTGGTAAAATCAAGAAGAATGAAAAGAAAGTCGTAAAGAACAATTTCAAAACAAAGAAAGCGTAGCAATGAAAAGCCATAGATATTGAAACACCGGATAAAAATTTTTTTATTTCCAATTGAAAACAAACAGAGCATCTAATTATCAAAGCAGTCTGAATCTGGCAATTGTTTGAAATAACCGTCTTCTGAACTTGCAAAGGGAGATGGATTAGTGAGCCTCCCCAAGGATGAAATTTCACAGCTAAGGCATCACTACCAAAAAGACCCCTAACCATATCAGATGGTGAGATGGTCACAAAAGAATTTTAATGGAAGATCGCAAAGCATGGGGAGGAACCTATGGGATGATGAGTTCCTTCCTTCAGGTAAACAGGGCCCTGGCAGTGTTGAGCTTTAAAGGTGAAAACCAGCAGTTTGACTTGTGCTCAGAAACCATCAGCAGGTGAGACACTTCTTAATATTCTGCCATTGGGCAAAGCTCATAGTGCAGTGACACAAAAGACTTATCTGTGGTGGTACGAAATCTATGGATCTCCCTCTCCTCAGAGGAACAGCTGAAGCGATCACTGTTTAGTTTTACCTGAATAATCTCTTCACCTAGGCCTATGGAGAAATTCGATCTAAAAGGGCACCACTAAATTGATTGCTTTTCATCTGCTGTCTTGTAACATGTGTTTGTTTTTAATTTGTTAACTTTAATTTTGCTGTTTTAATGTAGTGATTGTTGTGCAAAGCAGATGGATTAATCTCCTGCAGTTGGCCTGATCTGTGTTTTAGTCTGATACGCTGATTTACTTATAAATAAATAAATAAATAAATAAATAAATAAAGGAGTTGTAAACATAAGGGCTAGCTTCACAGTGAGAGGAAAGGAAAGAGAGCTTCAGCTCTGAGGCTGGGCATGCCTTCACCAGCCTGCTGTATTGCAACTATGCATTAGTTCAGTCTACAAATGCAAAGAAAGGGGTCTACTCCCCACACCAACTTCCTTGATGATTATCACCTTGTTTTGCCACTTGTTGCCTGGACCTGGACCTGAAAATGGAATACAGCGGTACCTCAGGTTACATACGCTTCAGGTTACATACGCTTCAGGTTACAGACTCCGCTAACCCAGAAATAGTGCTTCAGGTTAAGAACTTTGCTTCAGGATGAGAACAGAAATTGTGCTCCGGCGGCGCGGCAGCAGCAGGAGGCCCCATTAGCTAAAGTGGTGCTTCAGGTTAAGAACAGTTTCAGGTTAAGAACGGACCTCCGGAACGAATTAAGTACTTAACCTGAGGTACCACTGTATGGACCAATTCATGGGTGCCAACCCCCTGGGGCGCTGGGTGCCCAAGCACCCACAAAATTCCCCATGAAGGGGCTGGACACCCACAAAGTTCAACGCTAGGGCCATGCACGCTTAATGGCACCCATGGTCCCGGGCACCCACGGCCATGGGGCCAAGCTAGCAGGCCTGCCTTCAATTAATTTTCTTAAGACATATTTGATTCAGTATGGTGTAAGGTGATTTCTTTCTTTCAGTCAGTCAGTCAGTCACTAATGGTCACATTAATATATTTAAACCAAGTCTTATGCTGCCCCCTTGCAGAATTTCCTAATGAGTAAATTATAAATGAAACAGCACCAGAATTCCACCTAACATAGGTCTGCATTTTGTGAGAGCCCTTTCCATACAGATCATGTCACAGCTTCCCTTTTACTACTCAAGTAACAAGATGTGATTCCATATCTCCACCCTTTTAGACTTCTCTAGTTTCCCCCTTCTTTTGTGCATCTTGCTGATGAGATAATATTCACTCTTCTCTCAAGCAGTCATTTTCTGGGTAATTTATTTAAGTACCCATTGCTCATTTCCCCCTCTCTCTTTTAAAAGCCTTCTGGGAGTGGATTACCAGATTATACATTTAATCTACTTTTGGAACTTGTTTCTGTCCCGCACTACTCCTGTTTAGATTTTAGAGCCCCTATCTGCAATACCTTCCAGAATATAAAAGTTAGGACTGATTAGCATAAATAGGGGTATATTTTCAGATGTTCTGTTGTAAATTGTGAATGCTAAATTATGTACCATCTACTCTGTTAGCAAATTTGCCATTTGCATATCTAGATACATTAACTGCAGTGTAGATTAAAGTGGTTTTAAATATTAGCTCTAGCCATTCCGGCAGATATGCTTTGGTGGTCTAGGAGGGAAGCCAAGTTCTCATAATGATACTTAATAGCCCCATCGGTACATGACATACACAGCTTATTTACATAGTCGAGGTTCAGAGGCTGCTACCTGAGCACTGTTATTCTGATAAACAACTCTTGTTAGAGCAGAAAGAGGATTTCCATGTTATCTCCATAAACTGGAGATAACCTTGCTATTGGTTAAATTATACTTCTCCAGGGGGAAAACTGGAGGTGACTTTAGAAGTGCCCCAAGTCAGGAGCAACGATCTTGTTGCTCTTATGTGGCTGGGGGCTGAATCCTAATGTTCAGTTACATGAGCAAATGGCCCACAGTGGGTTTTATCCTTCTGAGTCACAAGTTAATCTTCTTGTGTTCTTCTCCCTTTTTCTTCCCTTCTGTTACTCCCAAACTCCATACTTCCTCTTGTCCCACTGATTTCCCCTGGGGGAAAACCACTCATTTTTCCCAATTATATTTTATGAAGTTTCAACTTTTTTTACATATACAGTCAAAACACAGTTTCATCTTTTCTCTTATTCTTGGCGACTTCCCACCCTGTTTTCCCTGCTGTTGTTGTTTCCCCCCTTCTGCTGCATCCTACCTTCCATCTATCGAATCCTAACCACAGTGGTATAATCTAATTACTTCTGTTGCTTTAGCACTCAGTTGGAGCAAATGGCACTTGGAATTTCTACGTATTGCCATTAGTTCTGAATTAAAGCTAAAGAGCTTTGAATTGTGGTGCTGGAGGAGACTCTTGAGAGTCCCATGGACTGCAAGAAGATCAAACCTCTCCATTCTTAAGGAAATCAGCCCTGAGTGCTTGCTGGAAGGACAGATCCTGAAGCTGAGGCTCCAATACTTTGGCCACCTCATGAGAAGAGAAGACTCCCTGGAAAAGACCCTGATGTTGGGAAAGATGGAGGGCACAAGGAGAAGGGGACGACAGAGGACGAGATGGCTGGACAGTGTTCTCGAAGCTACCAGCATGAGTTTGACCAAACTGTGGGCGGCAGTGGAAGACAGGAGTGCCTGCTGTGCTCTGGTCCATGGGGTCACAAAGAGTCGGACATGACTGGATGACTAAACAACAACAACAACAACAAAGCTAAAGAGCAGGTTTTCCATGGGAAAGGAGGGCGGCAGCTGCTTGGGCCTGTGTTTTCTAGGCATGCAACAAGTGTGGACGAGCCCTAAGTATATCCTTGAAGCTTCCTTTACAGTTCCCAGAACTACGTGCTGCTAGATCATTGTCAGGGTAGGAAATTGGCGGGGGGGGCACAAAGATGAAATCCCTTTGACATCTAATCATCAAAGATAAGATCCCTAAACATTTTTTTAATCTTGCCCTCTTCCACCCATTTGAATTAATTTGCTCCATCTCCTGAAACACAGACCTTGATAGCCCATACTAGTTTGTTGCAGTGACTCCCAAATCCAGGTTTTCATATGATATTCTTGAACTTTTAGTAGATGTGCAGCACGGAGGGTCAGGGTGTCTGGCTGTTAACCAGAAGGTTGGTGGTTTGAGCCTCCTCAGGGATGCATGGGATTGGACTAGATGACTCGGGGTACCTTCCAACTCTACAATTCTGTGGTTCTAAGAAGCACGCCATGCCTTGGAAGCCTGAAGGGAATAGGAAGCCTGCCTTGGAGGGGACCTGGCACCCCCATAGCAGAAAGGCTTGCACCACTGGAAGTCTCATTTCCCCCGCGACTGACTTTGCCCTTCCAGCATAGGCTTGTCATGATGAAATTAACAACAATTCGGCAGCATAGCAGGATTCCAAGGAGCATTATCAGAACTCAGCCTGACAAAGATGAGATTTGAAACCATAAGCATTACTTCTGCCGTTACACTTGCTGCAGATGTTACAAATCGGTAAGGTTTTATTCCCTATCTCTGTTGGTTGGAGGGAAAAGTAGCCATTCCTGCCAGGAGAACAATGGACTGTTTCATCGCAGCTGGTTTTTTAAAAAAATTAGATTAAAATCTAATCCATGTGAGCTATTTGCTTCCAATGTAAAAACAAGCCATTGACAATTAATATTGGTACAACGAAAAGCTGTAACGTGTTACTATTCTCTTTGGGAGAATGAATTAAGAAGATGGCACGTTTAAAGAGAACAGCTCTTGTGAAAACATCAAGTCATCTTACGTCACAATGGCATGCCGTACGGTAGCTGGCAGAGTATGGCATTAGCCCTGCATAATAAAGAGCTAGCTGAAAGGTCTCTTGGGTAGCTGGTGAACTAGAAGAGAGTTGTGTCCTGAAGGCATTATGTATGAATGATTTGTAGGTAGGCATTTAAATAATAATAATATTGCATATGGATGAATCTTATTTTTCAATTTAGTTCTATTTCTATTTACAATCTTATTAATAATTTATTTTGTCTCAGCAATTTATTTTGTCTTAGCAATTAAAAAAAAGCAATATTCATTGTATTTTAAAACGCACTCACAACAACAGCCCTTTTGTTCCCATAACCTGCTATCTGGAAAAGGAGTGTTGCACAACAGCATAGAAATATAGGTCTGGGTATAAGTAATAAATTATTATTATTATTATTATTATTATTATTATTATTATTATTATTATTATTACAGTGGTACCTTGGGTTACAGACGCTTCAGGTTACAGACTCCGCTAACCCAGAAATAGTACCTTGGGTTAAGAACTTTGCTTCAGGGTGAGAACAGAAATGGCACGGCGGCAACAGGAAGCCCCATTAGCTAAAGTGGTGCTTCAGGTTAAGAACAGTTTCAGGTTAAGAACGGACTTCCAGAACAAATTAAGTTTGTAACCAGAGGTACCACTGTATTGTCCATTTTTGCCTACTGCAATAGCTAAGCTGGTCATTCTGGGAGTAATGAACACTGTATATGCTGGTGTTCAACCTTTAGTTGATTCACTGATCAGATAATTTTGGAACACTTTGCCTCTGATCAGGCAGCAGATTGTAGCAGTTAGAGCATTGGGCCTGGTCCTTGGAGACCAGGGTTCAAATTCCCACTCAGTCATGGAGCTCATTGGGTGACCATGGATCAGTCACCAGTCATTAGCTTACAGGCATAATTTGTGGATAATTATATATATATATATATATATATATATATATATATATATATATATATACACACACACACACACACACACACACACACACACACACACACACCCTGCCCATCTGGCTGAGTTTCTCCAGCCACTCTAGGCGGCTTTCAACAGTTGTTTATTTCTTTGGCACCTGATGGGAGGGCATTCCACAGGGCAGGATAAAATGGGGAGGGGAATGTATTGCCACATTGAGCTCTTTAGAGGAAATGTAGGAAATAAATATATATATTTTTAAAAACCATCCATTTTAACAACTGGTGCATACAAGAACTGCAGATGATCGCCACCATCTTAGAGAAGACATCCCGTCCCTCTTTCACAAAGAAAGGATTGGCTCTTATAATATGGTACCTGCTATAACACAAGTGTAGATATAGAAACAAGTTTTCCATGTCATAGAATCATAGCGTCATAGAATTGTAGAGTTGGAAGGGACCCAAAGGATGATCTAGTCCAATCCCCTGTAATGTAGGAATCTCAGCTAAAGCATCCATGAGATGAACCATCCTGTCAGAATTATTGTTTTTATTCCTGTGGAAAAAATAAGATTTTCCAAATTAAACAATTAATCTGACTAAGGCTGCAGTGCTGTATTCACTTACATGTGAATACGTCCCATTAAATTCATCAGAGCTTACCTCTGGGTGAGCATGAATAGGATTGCACAGTATGATTTCTCTAATTGGGTAATGGTTCTAACCAATACTGTTAAGTACTGAGCTGTTGTGTTACTGGCTACCAAATACACTCCCAGAGAGAGTGCAGCTTTTCCTTTCCCATCCATGTTGTGTTGGTCTCAAACTGAGCACACAACTGTGTCAGATGTGGGGAGCGTTTTCCTTTCATTAGCAGTCACAGTGGTCCTAGGGAGAAAAGGTAGGGATGAGCTTGCTCCCCACATCTAATATCTAGGATGCGGTCAACTCTCCAGTGAGATGGGGAAGATGTGCCCAGGACTCATTTTGTCTAATGACTGATGAATGCACTGATAATAATATATCAGCCATATCAGATCCTGGAACCACAAAGATGTGCTCCTTATCTGGTAAAGTAACCAATTGAGCATAAGTGCATAGCTTTCCCTAGTATGATCAAGGACAAGTAGATGTCGATCTGTCTTTAAAGAACTCAAATGTGAAAATGCAGATCTTCTAATAAAATATATGACGTGCCCTAAGATCAGCCTCCATTCCTGACGACTGTTAACAAAATGGTTGTTGGGGTGATGGGGATAGGTTTTTCTCCCTCTCTTGTAATACTAGAATCCAAGGTCATCCCATGACGTGGAATGTTGGAAGATTCAAAAGAAAATACTTCGTTAACGGTAGAATGTGGTCCCACAAGATGTAATGATGGTCACAGACATGGATGGTTTCAAAAGAGGATTAGACAAATTCTTGGAGGATAATGGCTATAGGTTAGCACTCCCTCCATTGTCAGAAGCAGTATACCGCTGAATTCTGGGAATCGTAAGTGAGAAGATGGTTCCTCTCTGTGAGCTTTCCATGGACTTCTAGTTGGTCACTGTGAGAACAGCATACCATGCCATCCAACTTTTGGAGACACAAAACCAGGATGCACATCTCCTGGGGCGTGCTCCCTGGTGAGTCACGTGACCCATGCCTTGAAAAAAGTGCACGGCATCCAAAAATGTGCATCTTGGGGCTCTGCAGGGGCTCTGCATTCCTTTTTCTTGAGCACAGTACAAGATCACAGCACCCAAAATGGCCACCACAATCTCAAACACACAAAAACGGGCTGTCCCATTTTTTCAAGCAGGGTTCTTTTTATGTGTTTTTATGTGGGAGATTCATAATCTGTGAATCTGAGAATCTGAGAACTGTGGGAGATTCATAATCTCCCACAGTTCTGTTGGATTGTACTTGCTTATTTTCAAACTGTTTGAGTGGATTATTATATACAGGACTGGTAATGAATAAAATATTAAAAGATGGCCTTTATTTCTAGAAATAGCTTAAACTGCAAATTAGTTTACACTTAAGATTTTTTTCCCTCCATTTACTTTGGGATCCTAAGTAAAAAATAATAATCTTTTTTTATTCAGTTAACAAAAATAATCAACAGAATAATCAGATCATCAAAAGAATAAGCTCATTCATTTGTTGTCAGATCTGTTAATGATCCAAAGGTGCCAATGCTTTCATTTGTCATGAACTCTGTGATATGCCACCCATAAGATAAGAGACAACACATTTGTTGTTACTCAGTTCAGTTTTAAATTAAATTAAAAGACCTGTGGCAAAATTACATCTGGAATCACACAAGCCACCCCGGCAGAGACAAGCCAACTGGACGACTGATCAACAAAGACTCAAAATTCCTGCTACATAGGCCTGGTTGCATTCACCTCCTGTCCAAAGTTCCATGTTAATATTTTTAAGATGCTGTATACTATGCTGAATCCGCAAGGTCAGACCTTTAAAAGGTGTCTAAATTTAAACTCCCCCTAATCACTGCATATCACTGCAACCTGTGCTTCAAATCCACGCCTCAACTATTTTGGCAAATTAAAGCAAATGATAGCCTGGTATCTGGTGACCTGTGGAAATGAAAGCCAAGCCCTCATGTGGCTGCTGTTATTTTATGCAATGCCAACTGGTGGAAGGTATCAATATTAGATGATATCCTTTTCTCTACCATTCAGGGATTGTATCGTATTGGCCTAACTCGAATGGGCTTCTGGCTCCAGTGATTGCAATGAATGAAAATGTATTAGAATTCTCCTAATCATTCTAGCACTGCTAACCCAAGTTGAATTGAGAGTCCTCTAGTACAGTTATCCTTTAAGACCTTTTCTAGCAGGGGAAGGAATTATCCGGAGTTTCTGAGATGAAATGTGACTCGGTTTTGTTCTCCCTTTTATTTCACCACTGCCGCATTTCTTGCTTGTTTGCCTGAAGGCTTCTTATCCCTCTCCCTCTTCCCCTTCCGTCTCCCTCTTAATATTGTTCCTTACTAGGTTTGTCTCAAATCTAACCTCATCCTTCTTTGTCTTGTCTGTTTTCTCTGATTTCTTTATTTCGAGAGAGAGGCAGGGCCATTGCCATTTCACCCCTTTCCCGGAGAAAAACAACAACAGCAGTATTCCTTTAGAAAAACAGAAGGCGGCAGCTTTATTATAGGTTAGAAATTGTACCAGTTCAAACAATTCAAGAAATACAGTTTCAATAACACGGGAGCTTGCCAGTGAGCAGAATATCATTTGAGAAATTACTACTTGAAAGGATACCCGCCTGCCTGCTCCTCATCCAGTGTGTGAGCTGCGCCTTGTCTTCCAAATTTTTAAACCAATTCCCAGAAGCGCTCACATTTCAGCTGCCATGCAGGTTGCTCTTTGACTCTTTCCATGACTTCTTTCCGTCTTGGTGAAAAGCTCTTCCTGCTAGCTTTCTCAAAATGTTTTAATAAGAATATTTTTTTCCCCACTGAAGAAATGATTCCTTCAAAGGGATTTGAAACAACCAAAAATAAGCGTTTTAAAAGTTGCAAGTATTCTAAACTAGCAAGATCCACTTGGCAGTCAGTGGGTTGAGTCTGTGAGATATTTTTCACCCCTGTTCACAAATATTTTTCAGCACATGCGTGTGAAGTCATCTGTTGACATGTTGATGGGGCTGCTCCCTCCATAACATAGGTTTGGCAGATACCAGGCAACACTTGTCATGCAGTGCTGTTCTAGTAGGTTCAGTGGGACTTATTCCCAAGTTAAAGAACGAAACTGTAGGCATTATAGCCTGAGCACAAGTTGAGGCTATGGGGGTGGGAAGCTAGATCATTCATGAAGACAGGTTCTCCAATTGCCTAGGATTGTGTTGCATACACAGTATAATTCTGGCTGATAAGAAAACGTTAGGTGTACTTTAGATGGGAAGATAATGTTACATTACAGACAATAATGCATTATGTTTACTTAGGTCAAAGACTCTCAGAGCATTCCTTTACTTGGTTTTTTGTAATGTTTCAAAAGACGGAGAAGCTCTCAAAATTAATTCCACAAAGGGGGGGGGAGTTAATACCTTAGATAAAACAAGCATATATTGAAGTTTTCCCCCCTGTCATAAGACTAGCTCTGTTCAGGTATTTTAATTAGCATTTCCTACCAGGCTACTGTGTCATTGGTTATCTCAGTCCCTTGTGCATTAAGCAGAAATGATTGTTATTCCTGTTAATATTTAATTAAATTTGTTTAATAAACTCTCTATTTTGGACTGCGGGAATTAATTTTATTTTTCTTATCAGCCAGAATTCTGCTGTAACCTAATCATGTAATTTTAAAGTTTGATGAATATCGAGAGAAATCCGAATAAATATGGGAAACTGTGGTTCAGCAGCTTTAAATGTTATAGTCACTAAGAGACTAGTGATACAGATTTGAAAAGATAAAACAAAACTAATAATTGAAAACTAGAACAAGAAACTGGTACGTACAGCCTCTGTGGAAGGAATCATGTACCAAAACAGACATTCAACGGTAAAAGAATTCCATTTGTTAAGTTTAAGGGTTGCTCTTCAGATTGTTTATCAGAACCCAAGCCCACAAAGGCAAGCGTATGCATGCTAGGTCATCAACGATTATTAATATTATGCTTCCATGTGTCGTGCTCTTAGCTGAAAAGCTAACCCAGTAATATTACTGTACAGTATATTGTTTTTTCTTTGCATAACTAAACTCCATTATAACCTAGGTTGAAATTCAGCACGTGCAATTGGATACAGGATTGCAGTTTACGGCTGCAATCCTGTGCCCACTTACTTGGAAGTAGGTACAAATGAACAAAGTAGGAATGTCCATATGCTCAGGCTGTAATTTTGTAATTGGCAGAGTTATTTGATATATTATTAAATAGCACTATGCTGAGATGCCTTTTGGTGCTGCTGTGAATTCTCAGATGACAAAAACAGAAAATACCAAGAAAAAAAATAATTCCATTGGGAGGAAACAGACTCTGCAGTACAGTATCATGAAATAATGCTGCATTCTGCTGCCCGTGTAAGCAAACACTTCAATCTTTCTCTTGCTTCAGGCCTGAAAGCAAGCTCCCCACATTCACATACACACAAGTGCTCTCACACATGCATTGACCTGGTTTGCACATCACTTTAAACCATAGTTAAGCTAAGTAGCATTTGCTTGGCTAACCAATACGTTCCAACCAGTGCTCATGGTTTGTTTTCCCTATACAGTGGTACCTTGGTTCTAAAACTTAATCTGTTCCGGGAATCCATTCCAAAATCGAAGCGTTCCAAAACCAAGGTGCGCTTTCCCATATAAAGTAATGCAAAATGGATTAATCCATTCTAGACTTTTAAAAACAACCCCTAAAACAGCAATGTAACATGAATTTTACCATCTAACGAGACCATTGATCCATAAAATGAAATCAATAAACAATGTACTGCAGTCACACAATCAATCAGTCAGTAGCTGAACTGGGTTCCACACAGTCACAAAAACAAAACAAAAAGCCGCAAAAACAAAAACGCAAAATAAATAGCAGAAACAGACAGACCTCAAACAGACAGTAACACTCAAAACGGAAGTGTGGCACTCAAATCGGAAGTATAACACTCAAAACAGAGCACGTTCGGCTTCTGAAAAAAGTTTGCAAACCAGAACACTTACTTCTGGGTTTGCAGTGTTTGGGTTCCAAGTTGTTTGAGTACTGAGGTGTTTGAGAACCCAGGTACCACTGTAGTTATAATTTGTTGTTTGTTTAGAGAGAAACATACCACAAGCCTGGTTTGGATGTAACTCAAAGCCAACCCATGCCTTAGCGCTAAGCAGTGTGGAAGCGGGGGGGGGGGTGTCTGAAGCACCCATGACTTTAGCCTCATGCAAGTGACGCAGCTGTGTGATGGACTTCCCTAGTGTAACACGTGCTAAGGTTTAAAAATCGGGAAGCATTTCTACTTTGGATTCCTTTGGGCATCCTTTTGGCAAAAACTGATTGCATCTACCCCAAGATGGTAGTGCCACAGTGGGGCAACAGTGGGCAAATGCCCATCAAGAAAGCTGCCGTGCCCATCCTTTGCCTGCCTCCAGCTGGCAGAGGTCCCTGGCATGATCCCAACACACGATGTTACTTGTCTTGGCAGCCGGCTAGAACTCATGACGTGCACTAAATGATTTATGAGCAAGTGGTTGACCTCTTTGCTGACTTGGTACATTCTGACTCCATCCCATCCAGCTGAGATAGCTTCCTCCAGGGACCACTGAGATTAAGGCAGAAGATACTAACTGGTATACCAGCAAAGGGAAACATTCTGTCTGAAGATCGGGGAGAGGGGAGGAAAGCGCATTTGAGTTTCAGCACGAGTGAAGAGATATAGAGGGTGAACTGCCCATTACTACCGAGCAAATGATATCCCAACCAGAGATCCCTGGAATGATCACAGCCATTGCAGCTGCAGTTTGGATTCCTTCCTCTCATTTCAGTTCAGTAGTGACACTAGTATCCTGCCTCTGAGGATGATTTGGAAGTTTCTAAACTTTTGGAACAGTTCAGGGTCTCTGAAGGTTTAAATCATAGGTAGACAAACTAAGGCCCAGGGTCCAGATCTGGCCCAATCACCTTCTAAATCTGGCCTGCAGACGGTCTGGGAATCAGCATGTTTTTACATGAGTAGAATGTGTCCTTTTATTTAAAATGCATCTCTGGGTTATTTGTGGGGCCTGCCTGGTGTTTTTACATGAATAGAATGTGTGCTTTTATTTAAAATGCATCTCCGGGTTATTTGTGGGGCACAGGAATTTGTTCTTTTTTTCTTCCAAAATATAGCCCGCCCACCCCCAAAGGTCTGAGGGACAGTGGACCGGCCCCCTGCTGAAAAAGTTTGCTGACCCCTGGTTTAAAACCCCATAGAGAAAGATGGCACTTAGTTATTCCAAACTAAGTACCAAAAACAATGCATGATCTTGTGCATAGGTAGATTTGTCACACCCTTTGAATGCATTTTTTCCGATCATCAGTTTTTGTTCCATCTCAAATCTGCCTCCTTGTCTCTTTTTGAATTGGATATCTTGTATCCAGAGTTTCTGTATATTTTCACTTTTCCATTGCTGGGAATTGAATTGATCGGCTAACGAACCCTCTGGGTTGTTTTGCTGCTTCCTCTGATACAGCTTAGCATCTGTGGCTGCTTCCTTTTATATCAAGTCCAGGCAAGGTGTGCCAAGTTTTATGGGATCAGTTTCAGTTGCTGCAGCTGAAGGATGTGTGCAAGGTGCTTGCAAGTATGCATGTGTCACATATGCTCTCAAGCCTTGCTCATCTTGGCTGATTAAAGCTGATTAAAGGTCATCCACCATGGAAGCCCTTGTGAGTCCAGACACTAGTGAAGGTCTCATTACAAGAAGGAGAAACACTTCTATCATTATTATTTTTAAAGCAATTATACAACTGGTCCTAAAGAAGGCAACATTAAATCAAACTGTGCTGCACAATTATTGGCCAACTGCTAATATTCCTTTTTTGGGCAACGTGATCAAGACAGTAGTGGTGATGCAACTACAGATAATCTTGGAAGAGACCAGGAATAGTTTCAGGGTTGAATCAGCAATGGTTGCCCCTTTGGTTGACCTTCAGCATGAAGGGACAGTGGGTGTGAGATCCTGTTACTGTTGCTCAACTTCTCAGTATATTCAGTATCATCTGCCATGGTCTCCTCCTGGGCCTGTTCTGTGGGATGGGAATTGGTGGCACTACACTTCAGTGGTTTCATTTCTACCTGCAGGACCATTCACAGAGCATGGATTTGGGCAAATGTCATCCCTCTGGGATTTGCACTATGCAGTCCCTCAGGGTACCATCTTGTCCCAATGCTTTGGAAGTGGTCATTAGCTTCCTCTAATGGAGCAAGGTGGCACCAGGAAGCTGATGGCACACAGTTCTGCTTCTCTGTAACATCTGAAACAAGATGGTGTGAGTTCTCAACCACTGCTTGGAGTCAATGAAGGGCTGGAGGAAGGCCAATAAACTGAGGCTGAATCCTGGTGAGCCAGAAGGCTGGTAGATGAGCAGTTCCCATGTTCAGGAAATTGTCAGGTTTCCTGTTCTTGATGGGGTTACACTCTCCCTGAAGGAACAGGTATCTACCTTGGAAGTACCCTTAGATACATCCCTGTTACTGGAGGCACAGGTGTCCTCAGTGGTTAAGAGTTCTTTTTCCCAGCTTTGGCTTTGGCCAATCCTGGACAGGGGTAGATTGTCCATAGTGGTACAGGCTTTGGTAACCTCTAGACTGGACTATTGCAATATGCTCTAAGTGGGGCTACCCTTAAGGTTGGTTGTGAAATTGAGGCTGGTTCAGAATATTGCGGTCTAGTTTTTAGCCAGAGCAGCTCATCATCAGCATATTACACCAGTGCTGATAGCTCTACACTGACTGCCAGTACATTACCAAGCTAAGTTCAAGGTTTTGCTGTTAACGTATAAGTCCTAAGCCACCTAGGACCAAATTAACCTGAAGCACCACCTTGTCCCTTATATACTGTCCAGTTCACTGTGATAATCTGGAGAAACCCTCCTAACTGTCCCACGGTTACAGTATCTCATACACATTTTGTTTCTATGCAAACCAAAGTTTTTAGCATAGTGGTTCCAGTAATTTGGAATATCGCACCTACAATTCTGATATTTCACCACTTTTTGAAAACAAATGTTTTGTCAAGTATTTTTAGATGATGAATTTGGTTATTTCCCCTCTCACACACACATACCCTGTATTTTATTATTTTATAATTTAAATCTTTTATTATGCACCGCCTTGATATATTATTTTTATCGGGGAAAGGCTTATAAATATTCTTATGAATAAAGAAATAATTTGAAGACTTTTGACAAGAGAACATATGCTTCCTGTGCAGGGCGAGACAACAATACTGTACTTTGGAAAGTGTGTTTCAGCTTGAAATAATTTCATAACAAATTGTACATCAGACTTCTCCTCCCCCCACTCCCACTCCCAGTATGCTGCCAGGGTGGGGTTATGCCTTGCTTATTTCAAAGGGGTGGGGGACAAGAATGAAACAGGGTGAGTGTAGCCATTACTGCTTTGATTGCTACTGGCTCATTAGCATTGACCACGCTCCCTCAGATTAGCAGTAATTAAACTGTGAAATCAGACCGATTGCCTTAAGCTGAGACACCATACCAGGCTGTCAAGAGAAATCACAGGGGATAAATCAAGGGCCCTCTGCAACGCGTATCACCCTTGGCATGGGTGAGCTTGCGAGAGGCGGAATAATGAGGACATTCAGGCTTTTTTTGTATTGGGTGGACTCTTGGCAGACAAGCTTTGGAAGCGTTGTCATGACGATGACAAGAGCAAGGATAAACTCTTACTCCCACTAGCTCTGGTTAATGAAGATGATAATGAAAAATTATGCCAACATAACTGCAATTTTTTTTTTCCATCCCGACTGGCACTTGTAACCTTACGCCTAATGACACCACACAATGGTGACAGTAATTGTGCATTGATAAATGGGGCAAAGATGCTGGAGAAATGGCTGGCTCCAAGATATACAAGTTTAGTTAGCTGCATAATTTCTTCCAATGAGGGTTTGCTTTGTTCTTTGAACTCTCACTAGGTGGCTTTGGCCTGCGCATGCCAAAAAAACATCTCTAATCACTTTGTATTGTTTACTGAAGAAAGTCTGGCAATTAAGCCAAAGGCTTCCTGTGTTCTTCCCCCCACCCCACCCTTGTAAGCAGAACAAACCCAATCAAGAGAAGTAATAAAACAACAATACTTTTTTACATGCTGAATTGGAGGAGCACTACGGAAGTCTGTGGGATTACTTCCAAGTAAGTGGCTTCAGACTTATGGCTTCTGAGCTTTGACTCCATGTGGTTTCTCTACTGCAGCATGAACCACCAAGCATATGAATCTGATGAGGCCTTATCTCAAAACACTTGGGGCTTTGTTAACATTGTTGTTTAGTCGTTTAGTCATGTCCAACTCTTCGTGACCCCATGGACCAGAGCACGCCAGGCACTTCTGTCTTCCACTGCCTCCCGCAGTTTGGTCAAACTTTGATAACTGCTAGAGTGCAATTATTCAAGGTGGTTTTTCTTAACTTCAGTTAGGTAAAAAAGGATGTATAGTTTGGGGCTTTCAGACAACACAAAGTCTCATTCAATAATATCAGCATTGGGGTGCTTTAGGGTCAATCTGTGTGCCTTCAAATAGACCAATCAGATGTGAATTCTGCAATCCATTCTATACTAAACCACACATGCACGTCACAAGGCAACCATGCAAAGCTGAAAAACTTGCTAACATTGTCTTATCCTCAAACACCTGTTCCAACCTTTCAGCACTTGGCCTTCCCATTTTATTTTTTTAAAATTAAGTAGTAAGTGTGCACTTGCTTCTTTCTTTCTGCACACAGCCGCCATGTTTCCCCTCTTCTGTTGTAAGAGAATAAGGTTTTCTAAGCTTAGAATACAGAATAATCTATACCTGGGGGAATGGGCTGTATTCCTCAGAGAGGGCTTTCATTACATTTTATAAATCTCTTTTATATTAGGAGTGTTTTTAATATATATAAATTTGAAGGCTATGCATTCCTTTTCTCCTATAAAAGCAGGAAGAGTTGTAAATAGTAGCATGGATATTCACTTCAGAGCAAATCTGCTTTCTGCTCAGCAAGTCTGCCTCCCAGGTAGCAGCTCTGCATTCATTGCATGCAGATAGCCTACTGCTCTTCGGGCACACAAAATGCAGGAATACTGCACTAGGTGGAAATGCAGTTGTGAGAAGGCCTTTGGAGAAAGAGCAGGGTTATGTATACGAAAGCTTTCTCACAAAAGGTGTACAAAACACAAGGTGCCAACATTTACGGACCTTGCAAATTGTTCTGGAAGATTTCCATACTGGAAGAAGATGCTAGCTCTTTTCATTTGAACATATCAAGGTGTTTTTCCCTTGCAAGTTTAATGCATATGGACAAATGTGCTATGCTCAAGTATGCACAAGGTTTATGTATGCATGCTTTGGAATATGTTGAGTCACAGATCATGAGTTTTCAGGTATACATGTACTGATTCCATGCAAGCATGACGATGACTGTGTGGGTGTCAGAGGCAAGACTAACAGACCCAACCCTAGTTAGCCTCCTCCATGTATTCAATTGAACACCTGAACAGGGTTACTGTAACATCTGAAAATATATTTCATTCTGGCCTCATGTACTGATATCAAACTGAGAACGCCACTGAAGTCAGGAGATGGGACAGTTACAAATAGAAGGGGGTCTTCCCATTTTTATTGCCCACACACTTAATCCACTGGGCTTCCCACTGATGTAATTATTATGTTCTTTCAGCCAACAAATGAGGTAAACACAATAAAGAAAACCAAATGGTTTCATCTATGGAGCAGATCCCAGCACTGCCAAAATCCATCTTGAGAGCATTGTAGCTATGAAGGCACACTACTCTGCTGCAAAGAATAGCCTTATTGAGGGTGAGAGTGTGCTCTATTATAGTAAGCTCTTTCTGGATTAGATAAACAAATGCAAATGAATCTTTTGATGCAAATGAATGGTTTAAAGGAGCCAATGATGTTTTATTTACTGCAAAAACAAACTAAGAGAATAGCTCTTTTAATAGCTTGAGAATGGTTTTTCTGCCTCGTAATCTTCTGCGGTCCCCTAATGCCTTCACCCCATCAAAGCCTTGGCACCTCAATCCCTAAACACATATTTACTTGAAAGAAAGTCTCATTGAGTTCAGCGGGGGAGAAAACATATAAATAAATATGCTTAGGAGCATAATTTGGCACCCTGCTCCCAGGGCTCTCCGTTTAGCTATGGTGGTGTGAATCGTGGTTTGTGCTGCTATGCTATCCCAGGAAAACAGGACAGAACTTAGGATGGAACATGATAAAATTGGACCTTGAACACCTAGGGCTTGGATGATCAACAGGAATGTGGCACATGCCCTGGTTTTTCCCCAGTCTTTTCCCTCTTTTCCACATTACATTGGGCTCATAAAGGACCAGTTCTTCCCTGGAAAAAAACCTAGAGGAAAAATTCTCATTTCCTGACAGGGAGCGGCATTTTCCAGTTTCTTATTTGATTGGATTTTTACAGTGACGTTTTGACCAAAAAACGGGCCTCAAGCTTCTTCACTGGGTAGGCGGTGGGGGAGACTCTTTTGAGTTAAAAGAATCAAAGTGGATGACGGTATCACAATCTGTTGATGTAGTCTGGGTCTGAGAAGTTGAGCCATGGAGACAGACAGAGTCAGTGGAGGCTGGTCTAATACGGTGCATGGGGCAGCTGCCTGCCTTCTTATGTACAACCAGTTCAGGAGTGGCCCAGACTGTATGCTTCCCCTACCTAAGTCTCAGTGTTGCCCTTGTGGAACACAGCTGGGAGGAGGGTGGGGACAACTCAGGATAGCTCAGTTGGTAGAGCATGAGACTCTTAATCTTGGGGTCATGGGATTGAGCCCAACGTTGGGCAAAAGATTCCAGCATTGCGAGAGGTTGAAGTAGATGACTGGTCCCTTCTAACTCTACAGTTCTATGATATGAGTAGAATTAGGTGGCTCCATCCGTCACTGGCTCTGCTTACTGCTGGGCTCTCTGACTTCCTCACTATCAGTGTTATTAAGCACCAACCAGCACGGCATAGTGCTGTGGGTTAAACCATAGAGTCTAGGACTTGCTGATCAGAAGGTTGGCGGTTCGAATCCCCGCGACGGGGTGAGCTCCTGTTGCTCGGTCCCTGCTCCTGTCAACCTAGCAGTTTGAAAGCTCGTCAAAGTGCAAGTAGATCAATAGGTACCACTCTGGCGGGAAGGTAAATGGCATTTCCGTGAGCTGCTCTGGTTCACCAGAAGCGGCTTAGTCATGCTGGCCACATGACCCGGAAGCTGTACGCCAGCTCCCTCGGCCGATAAAGCAAGATGAGCGCCGCAGCTCCAGAGTAGGTCATGACTAGACCTAATGGTCAGCGGTCCCTTTACCTTTACCTTTACCACGGCATAGCAACCCAACTGCATAAATGTGGGGGTTTGGGTCATGCCAATATCTACAAGTTCTGTAATGGCAAGAAAGGGAGACAAAGAAAGCCTGTCTCGTCTATCAGAGAGCTGAAATATAATAGTGTTATGATTCATGCTGCAGGAGAGTACTGGTGCATGTGTCCTCATAGGTTTATGTAAACAGAGGCCTCTTCATTTGCTTGAGGGTTGGGGAATGCTCTTGTGTAGGGAGCCTTCTTTAACAGAAAACTGCGTCAGCAGCCCCCGATTTCTGAGACTGCATCAGAACCCCTTCAAGCCCACTAGAGCTTCTTTTTTTATGAGGGCAAATACCTAATATAGATTTTGTTGTTGTTCAACTGCTGTTTCTTTAAGGGAGGGAAAACCGCTTACCTGGAGGTGTATCTGATATCCAAGGGACTCATCTCGCCTTAGTGGTATTTGTCTTTCCTGTTCTTGAAAGACAATATTAAGACACTAGTGTTTGTGATTCATGGCTGCAATTCTCCTTTTATTGCTCAAGTCCAGCAGTGAGTAAAAGCCAGAGAAGGACACACTGCCCATTATCCTGTACTAGGGTATACTTAGCCGAGACTCTTCTGTTCCCAAGAGTCAGCCTATTGGAAAAAGGAGAGAGTAGTTTGTATAAAGATGTGTAAAAGTAAAAGTTGCTCCTCCATCAAGCTTGTGATGCCCATTGTCTAACACTCCGTGATAGATATTTTATAGACTCCCTATGGGCTTTCTGTAGCTTTTGTGCACTACCTTATGGTTATTGTTTGGGGGCACCTGACCAGATAAAAGCTATAAAAAAGGGTTCTGAACCAAATATGCAAACTCTCAAGCTTTGCAGAGCTGCCATATGGGCTTCTGTCCATGGTACAAAGTTGGCACATTTTCACATTTTGATTTAACAAACTCTGCTAGCCGTATTTGTTTACCTTGGGTTAATTCCGACAAACTTTTGGTGCTGGGAGGAAGAATTTTAAAGTGATATATATTGGGAAATTTTATGATAAAACTGTGGTGGGAGGGATGCAATTCTATGCATGACTGCTCAGAAATCAGTCCCATTGTGTTCCATGCAACTTGCTCTCAGTTAGTCCTATGTTCACGGAGACAGCAATCCTAACTCACTTACTTGCTCAAAATTATGTTTAAATCAGGTTCAGTGTGAAGAACTTGCTAAATGGGTGCAGAATGAGCTGTTCTCAGACTTTCTATTCCTTCCCCCACCTACCTCGTGTCTGGTTTGCCATCTTGCCAGCTCAGTGGCCTTTTTGCTTCCTAGTCAACCATTTTCATAGCCAGTATCTGCATGCCTCTGGATCACTGACGTTGTATAATCCCTCCCCAAAAGCAGGACAAAACAGATTTCCTCCCTGCTTTCTGCACGATAGAGGAAAAGAGACAATTGCAGCATTCCACTACAGTGAGTGCCCTTATCTTTGCTATGGCTTACAGCTAAACGAATGAAATTGCTGCTGCTGCTGCTGCTGCTGCTTCTACTGCTGCAGTGGTGATCCAAAAAGGAATTAAGTGCCTTAGATATTGTTTATAGTTTGATAAGACTATAAGGTTAAGTATAATGTTGCTTAGAATGTAATGTAAATTGTTTCATGATAATAGGTAACTAACTTGTGTGCTATTTTAAATTGCCTTAGGCCTCTCTTGTTACTACAGATCTAGTAAATTAATTAAAGGCAATCCTCATTTTGCACGGGGGTTACATTCTGGACCCCTGTACACCAGCAGGGCCCACGTAAAGAGCACCCCCCTGTTCTGCTCCTGCCCCTTTTGGTGACATTTTAGTGACATTTTCAGGTCACTTCTGGGTTCAGTGTTTTTCGCAACATGTGCATTCGCACATCAATCAGAAATTCCCTTCATTTCAATACTTGACCATTATTAGACCTGTTAGTGATGGGATAAGAATTTAGCAGGATTTGTGCTAAACTGGAGGCTTTCCACATAGAAAGGTGCATTGCACATTTTTGCCTACCTGGATCCTTCCCCCTTTTTTCTCCCACACACTCAGTAATTGGATGAATCAAATATTTTGCCTGTAGAGTGCATGAAGTTCCTTGAAGCTTTGATCCAGGTCTCTATACAGTGATGAGAGGAAGGGCTTCCATTACATAGATCTCTAATCTGTTTTACCTTTATAGCCACCCAGTTTCAAAAAGAAATTTACAAAAGCCAAAGAAAACACATCAAACATGTCATCAAAACATTACTACAGGGTGGGGAAATGCAGGAAGAGAGCCAAAGCTCTGAAGTCTAGAGAGAGGAAAGAAAAAGAGAGAAATCAGTGATGAGGAGAGAAAGCTGAGACAAAGGATCAAAAGATGGTGGAGCCCCAGAAAAAAAAGGTTGCTGGAAGTGCAGGTAACTAGACATCTTAGTAAGCTTCTAATGCAAGAAGCTGCGGGGAGGGGGAGCACTTTGCTGATATTTGAAATTTTGGCTCAGTTTGATAAATGAGTGTCTTAGGCGAGAAGGAAATCTCACCAGATGAACTCTCACCAAGAAACTGAAAGCCAGGCTTAATTGAATGGTGAAATTTGGGCAAAGAATAGAAGTCATTTGCCCTGTCGGTCTGATTTTTGTTCTTTGCAGCCAGTAGTCTGTCGGTTTACATTAGGATTCTGTGGCCTTAAAAAACAAAACAAAACAGTGTGAAGAGTGTAGTTGGCACATTTCTGTTTTGTTTGCCTTGAAAGAATTGGACAAATCCACCTCTATATATTTTGAATGAATTATAGTAGTTCAATCCCTCCTCTCCAGAAGCCCTTTACACTTCTTTTTTGATGGAAAAGCATCCAGAGACTAGAACTGGGCATATCTGGCTTCTTGAAATAATCCACTCTATTTTGGGGCAGGGAAATTGATGTTTGGGCAGGGGCAGCATTTCTCAAAATTATGATGAGGGCGATGAATATTCAGTGGGAAAACTTGTTCTTTTGTCTGGCGGGTGGTAGAGGGCGGGTGAAGGATCAGCAAAAGAGAAATGTCAGAAATTTTAAATTTTTTTCTGAGACATTTCAGCTTAGCTCTCCCTGAGACCACACCTTTTGCTCTCCTGCCACCAGCCCCTCAAGAGGATCCATCTCACTGAAGAAAAGTTTTTAGGCAGCAGTGATTTCTGGGTACTGGAATATTTTCCGATTTAAAAATATGTAAGATTGTTCCCCTCAAGTAGACTGAAATGCTCACTAGTGAAAATGAGTGATCTTTTTATAGCTCGTTATTGGGTGGATGGCAATTAACCACTCAGGAGGGCTGCCAGTTCCTCCGTGAACACAGTCAGCCACTTCATGCTTTAAAGTTAAATTATATTTGACATTTAATTTAAACTCATACTGCCTTCATTCAAAATAAACCCTACTGCATTAGTAGTAGAAAAGCAAAAAAAAAAGGGGGGGGATATTGTCTGCCTCCTGTTCCAATTCACTAAAACGTATCCTCATTTCCCGTGCTTAGTTTTTCAAACTAATTATGTATGACTCTGATTGATTGCTGCCAAGCTATTAAGCATATGACGAGAAAAGCAATAAATGTTCTTGGGTGGGTGGGTGTATCAACACATTGTGCAAAACTTCAATTTCGCTCCATCTATTTATTATTTATTTTATCTGTTAAAATGTTTATTGATATTATGTTGTGGCAATATGTAGCACAAACCGTTATGCAGCAAAACATCCTTGCTTCTCGTGCAAAGAATGAGTGAAATATAAAAAGAGAAGAGAACAAGAAAATAGCATGTGAAGAGGGCAGAGGGACAGCATATTAAGTCGGACCATTGTTGTACTTAGCTCTCTACTGTCTACACTGACTGCCAGTGACTCTCTTAGGGGTTTCTCCCAGTCCTACCTGGGTGTGCCAGGGATTGAACCTGCAATTTTCTGCATGCAAAGCTGATGTTTCACCACTGAACTGCAGTCCTTCCCTAGATTATACTGATCGCACATGGTTTCGCCGAACCACACCTGGCTTTCATATTATACCATGTTGGGTGTTCTTAAACCAGGTGCTTGTCAGATTTCTATGTATCTGCATTCAAATCCAATCCTACAAGTGTTGTGCCTGCTCCCTTTCCTAGCATTTTTCTGCTCTTTCTCGAATTGAAGTGGGCACGTGATCCCCTGATCCTGCTTAAGGAGAATGCAGCTACAGTAAAATGTAGAAGGCAGAGCACAGGGAGCTTTCATATGGACCTATCCTTCAAGAAGCAATAACACCTTGCTTACATTCTGGATAATACATGGTCAATTCCTGTTCCCAGTTGGTCCTTCAGTTGCCAACCAACAGGCAAGAAGGGTATATGGTGGCTGAGCACTTTGAAAGCTGAGGATGGGCTGAGCACTTTGAAAGCTGAGGCTGTTGTTTAGTCATTTAGTCGTGTCCGACTCTTCGTGACCCCATGGACCAGAGCACGCTAGGCACTCCTGTCTTCCACTGCCTCCCGCAGTTTGGTCAAACTCATGCTGGTAGCTTCGAGAACACTGTCCAACCATCTCGTCCTCTGTCGTCCCCTTCTCCTTGTGCCCTCCATCTTTCCCAACATCAGAGTCTTTTCCAGGGAGTCTTCTCTTCTCATGAGATGGGGCCAAAGTATTGGAGTCTCAGCTTCAGGATCTGTCCTTCCAGTGAGCACTCAGGGCTGATTTCCTTCAGAATGGATAGGTTTGATCTTCTTGCAGTCCATGGGACTCTCAAGAGTTTCCTCCAGCCAGCCTGTAAAACTAGGATTGAGTTGCCAACAAAGTCTTATGGTAACTTTCTGCGTCTTCATTTATGAATTCACATGTTGGATTTCTTTCTTTCTTTCTTTCTTTCTTTCTTTCTTTCTTTCTTTCTTTCTTTCTTTCTTTCTTTCTGCCACAGCCATCCCTTGAATAAATTCAAATTAACACTAATGAGATTATGCTTCAAACATCTTGTATAAAAGCACTTTTTTATTATTTAAAAAACCTCCAATTACTGTCTATTATTATTTTGGACAATAAAGTAAATAAGGGCTTAGTTAGGTTTCTCCCTTCTAAACCCAAATTACTTTTTCATCCATATTACGCTCCCAAAGCAAAACAGAACATCTCTCCCCAAAAGAAAAGAAAAAACCGTTTGACATACTAATGAATTATGATTAACAAATAATAATTAAAATGTGAGTGAAATGCTTGAAACCGCCTTAGCTACTCAGCAGATTATGCAACATGAAAACCACTATGACTGGAAGAGAAGGATAAATATTTAACATCAAATAAATGCTGTGGTTAATAAACTCACACTAATCAAACTACACCTTCCCATATTGTTAACATGCATTAGAAAACAGAATACGAATATTGACATTCCCGTATTTGAAAAATGTAATACTTGTGTAGATTTTAAATTTGATCTAGAGCTCCGGTACATGATAATATATTTTGCACATTTCTCCTTTCCTTTTCTGTGCACTTTAAACCTTAAGGTAGGTGAATGGTGAACAAGTTAAGTGGGGATGCTGAGGTTGGGAAAAATGTATAGGGAGCAATGTGGAGTCTGTACACTTCTGTTTTTCAGAGAGAGTTTAAAAAACATTTTGCTCTGGTGTAGTTCAGAGGCATAGTTTGTCTTACATTTCTGTTCTTGAATTTTTATTTTGTCAGCTTCCAGGGGCTAGAAATCCTCTTTATTTCTGAGAAGCTGCTTATGAGGCAAACATAGTAACTTTGATCTACTGTATCATCTCTGGCTCTAATTAGAGACCTAATTTAGCAAGAAGCTGTAGCCTGGTGTCTGAAATTGTCTACCCCCCAAAAAAAAATTTTTTTACATGTTCATTGTACAAGAACAACAAAGTGCAAATGTGTCCAAATCAAAATGAGATCTGCGAAGAGATCTCATGAAAGTCCACACACACACACAAAATTAAAATGGTGCTGCAGTAATGGAAACGGCTGTCGTGGACACAACTAGGCTCACCCAAAAGTTTCAAAATGGAAAATGGAAGAACTCTGTGGAAAGCACACTGGGGATAGCATCCAATTCACTTGTGTATGCTAGTCCTTAGACACACACACAAAATTTACTTTTTGGTTATTGTAGAAGAGCAGTTTCTATACTGAAAGTTGATGAGGTACTAGACTGAAGTGGCTTTGATGGTCCTTTTCGGTCACCACTGCAGCCTAATACTCATCTATGCCTGACTAGAGAAGATTTAAAAGGGAGAAAAAGTATATTGTATGTGTTTGTTTGGTCATCGTTAAGCTGGAGGTTAATGGTCTAGACAGGCTACGCTGGCTTATTGTTCAGGCTAATACTATTAAAAATTGATAGTACTCCAACCCGGCCATAAATGGGAGCTGCCTAATGGATTGTATTAGGAGCATAGCCATTCAGATGTAACCCTGGCTGAAGCGACTCCAAGCTTAATAACTTTCTAATTGCAGCTGCTGTATAAGCTGGGTCACTTAGCAGTCAACTGACAGGTTTACATTTCCTTATAGACTAGCTACTACTCTGTGTATTAGCCCTGCACTAGAATTGCAAACAGAAAATAATTAGCTTGCTTTTTAAGCCTTCCCAAATGGCTTAAATTAATGGCAGCATGGATCAACACCAAGCCTCAGTGTGAGCATTTTTAACCCCCATTGATTTCCTCCTTTGCAGGGCAGCATGACTTTGGCTAAGAAACCCTGCTGATTGGACAGCTGTAAAGCTGACAAGTGAATGGAGCTTTAGGTGGTATTAGATTAGTTCCTTGGTATTCAAGAGCATACACTGTGGAAAAAACAGAAGGTGCTTGTTCTCCAGCCAAAGCAGCCGTTTGCTAGTATCATCTTTTTGCAGGGGAAAAGGTCGGAAATCCGGGAGTTTCATAAGATGGTTGCTGCTATTATTTGAACTTTCCCAAGAGATTATTCAGGATAGGAAATATCTAGATGGGGGTGTCATTTGACATGGAAGAGTGGAGTGCTCAGATCCATAGCAAGAAGCTTACCTAGCGCCAGGGAAGTTCCTTCATCCCTGCAGGTGTCTGCACAGCAGATTTTACTCTTGTTGCACCAGATGTCAGGCCTGCAACCAAATGGGGTTTCAGAAAAGGGACTTTCTGGGAGAATTGTATAGAGTTGGAAGGGACACCAAGAGTCATCTTGTCAAACTCCCTGCAGTTGAGGAACAAGCTGGAGCCTTGTTACCTGAACAACCACCTCTCTTCCTTGCAGACTTTGTGCCTCCAAGGCCCAAATACCTCATTAGGCATTCATCTTGCCCCATCTCTCCCCTGTTTCCATGATTGGTCACTGCAAAATTATATACAACAACTTCTTCCTTCTTGTTAATCAGAATGCACCCTGTGTATTATTCCCAGATCCTAATTTCTTTGTTTCTATACTTACATGTTCCTGTAGTCCCTACCTCGCCTTCTGAGCATGAGTCACTGTGTGTGAGAGAGGGAGGAGAGAGAGAGAGAGAGAGAATGTTGTGTGCCTACATGTCTAGTGAGTGTGTGTGCTATATTTGTGGTGAGTATATGTGAGTGTGCGCTGTGTATACATCACATGCACAAATACATTGCTACATCTACCACTGGCATATGGACCTTTGAGCGTTGGCTGTCTGTCTAATCTTGTGAAGGTCACTTACAAGTAAACGCCTTTGAAGGCTTTCCGCTCACATCTGTCTAATATGGCTGTTGCAGGAGACTTCCGGGTTGGTGCCTCCGGCAATGGCGGAGTTCCTCTGATCGGGAGGAACTTGCCCCATGGGAATTTGGGTCTGTACCGCCGCGGCGAAGGTGGAGACCCGTAAAAATCACAGGCGGGAGAAGCCTGTGAACGTGGGATTCGGCGGGCACCTTTTGCGCCTCCCCTACTCGCGGGGAAACCTGGTTTCGGGGATCCGGAGTGACGTAGGGTGAGCGGCGCGGTGCTTTGAATCGTCTGCTTCTTCCACGGAGCGAAGCCGCATAGCTGTTGCCGGAGAGCATTGACTTTTTCCTGTGGACAATTTGACTCCAAAGTAACTACCCGTGAGTAGAGGTGAGACGGGAGAATCGGATTTTAAAAGTTTAATTTGGCATCAAAACAGGGAGGTTCAAAACAGGAAGTCCACCTTCCGTACTTGTAAACAGACTGAGGCAAGGAGGCTGTAGGCTGAAGTCTTGGAAAGCCTTTTGTAAAAGCCTAAATTTCCATCGGTAAAGAGTATAAAACCCCCCTTGGAGGCAGGAGAAGAGGGGGGGAGTTGTGGACTGAGTATGCCTGCAGGAGAGAGTGAAGGGAGTTAAAATAAAGCCGCTCTGACCCTGGAAACGGGCTGCCAGTAGGACTGACATTTTGGAATGTTCATTGACAGCACTTAGAATGTTCCTTGACAGCTAGCAAAGGAAGAGAAATACATTGTTTCTATTGTCTCCGGCTGCTTCTAAAAAGGAGTAAAAAGTAACTGAAATCTGAAATTAACTTTGGATTGTATGAGTTGTGTTTAAAGGGGACATTGTTTCCCTCTAGTGGAAATCTCTGAAATTGGTTACTTTATAAGAGCTGGGCTAGGGGGACTTCCAGCTGCAAGATAAGAACTGTGAGACTTGGAGATTGACCTTGAATCTTTCAAGTGTTATGGTAAATGGAAAGGGAAAAAACAGGTGAAATGTCGACAGAAGAGGCCTTAGTGGTCGCATTAGTGAAAATAAATGATTCGTTGGAACAGCTTCACTCTTGCTGCTGAGTATAAAACAATACAATTGGAGGGTGAAAGAGCCCCATCCATTCAAAGGCAATTCGATGTGACATCTGTTATGATGGAACTTAAAGAAAGACAGAAGAATTTGAGGACCAGAGCCCTACCTGAATTGGGAAAGGAAAGCCTGACAGAGCTTCAGGAGGAGACTGGACTAACATCGGTTGAGAAAGAGAGGCTTTTGGGGGCCAGTATGACCGCCAAAAATGTGAATTTATTTAAGGGTAACTGTGAAGGACGTTGGATTGAAGAGAAGGGGGATTGGGAACTATGGACAAATCTGAAGTTGCTATTGTTGGGCCGAGTCGTTGTGGTGGGGATGAGGGTTGCTGTGATGCTGGGGATGTTGCTTTTGTTTCAAATAGTGCAAGTTTTAGATGGGATGGATTGTATCAGGAGGTGGCAGAGGGATGTTTTTGGAGTTGTTTGGCAGGGCAGGAAGCCTCGAATAAAACGTAAGATATTGACGGATGCCAGACCCTTAAACTTTGTGGTGAACCATCTGCTCTTTGCTGGCTGAGAGAATGGTTGTCTCCTGGAAGTACAGAAGTATTGGATAATGGCAGATGAAGTTGATGGACTAGCTAGAATTGGCGGAAAGGACTGGCAAGATCCGAGACCAGGGAGAAGAGTCGGTGGAAGAAGACTGGGAAAAGTTTAAAGATTATTTATAGAAATATTGTAAAATTAATGAATGTTAGAAGAACGTTGGAATGAAATTATATGGCTTCAGTAGAAATGCTATAAGGAATTAAGTATAAATAGATTAATAGCGTATTAAAGGAAAATAAGGTTAAAATGTGTTAAGATAATTATAGGATAGAAAATAGGGGAAGATGGATAGGAATTGGAATTAAGTATAAATAGATTAATTGAGTTTTAAAGGGGAAAATATGGTTAGAATGTGTTAAGACAACTATAGGATAGAAAACAGAGGAAGATGGAAAGGAATTGCTGAAACAATTAACAGAAGTGGAATACAAAAAGGGAGGTGTGAGGAGGTCGAGGAAATAAGGGAAAGAAAGATAAGATGTTGAAATTGAAATTTTAAATGGTTTTTGTTTTGTTTTGTTTCATCTTGTTTGTTTCTTTTATTATGTTTTTTTAATTATTATGTATTGTATTGTATATTTTTTCTTTTTGGCTTTTTTGTAGTGTTGTGTTTAATTTGCTGGAAATTTAATAAATATTGTTTTTTAAAAAATAAAATATGGCTGTTGCTACTTAGTTGGCATTCCTAGCTGAGAGGGAGGCAGAGCTCTCCATGAATAAAATGAAATCCATCACAGGATAATAAATTGACTCCAAGGGAGAGGAATAGAATGAGGCCCTTGCAATAGTACATTTAAGAGGGCCTCACACATCTATGACCCTTGGACCATGTGCTCTCATTTGACGGGGTGCACAAGTCGAGAGACATGCAGGACCAATATACAAGCATATGTTCTTCCTCTGTTTTGGCTGTGAATTCACGGGGCACTGACGTGTTAACTATACCTTCTAGCCCATCCATAGGAAGCTGCCCTTTAGATATTTCTCATATATTATATTTCTGTGTTGTCAGATCCTGTGTTTTCCTAGTAGCAACCTTGTGGAATAGGTGCAGCATGGCTGCTTCACATGCCAGCAGTTTTGACTCTTCCCTTGGAGAGTCAGTGTCCTGGCCACAAACAGGGGACCACAGGGCTCAATGGATGCCTGGAGGCAGCATGTTTAGGCAAGTGGAAGGCTTGGTCATTGGAGTTGCAGGACCTTGGATAGCTCCTGCAAGCTCACCAGAGAATTTTTATCCTTCCCATTCTCCACTGAGTTCCTGAAGAGTAGAGTACCTTAATGAGGTGGTCCTCTGTCCTAGAACCTATCTCCAAGGCAGTTTTCACCTTGTGCATTCCCTGGCACTAGAGAACATAAGGTCCCTGGTTGGTGGGGAAACTGGCTCAGGAAGTGCTATCTCTGGCGGTCCAAGTTTGGAGGTCCCTGTCACAAGGGGCTCCTGGTTCCATCTTTCTGATCCAGGTAATGCCTCCCTCTCTATGTTAGAGTCCTGGCTGCTGCTCAGGTAGGGTCATGACGGTCAGTGCTTAAGTGAAAAATAAATATGTTACTTGCTCATCCCAAATCAATGGAACATGGGTTAGGAATCTAAATTTCTTGGGAAAGGACTTCACCTCTGCCCTGATAAAGTGATAAGTTATTTGCAGATATGGTCTCACTGACCTCAAAGGAATGTGCACATGATGATAGCAATGCCATTATTATAGCATAATGTGTAAATATTTTATCATTAAAATCTCAGTTTCTGTGGCACTTCAGCTGTTTTTTAACCCCATGATATGATCTTTGGCGAATATATCACTGGTGCATTCTTTTTGAGCAGTGAAGTGGGAACAGCGATTTCTTAAGGAAAGCAGCAAAATATTAAAGCATGAAATATTAATATTTGTATAGTATGCAGTACCTAACACAATCTTGGAGTTAAATAAATGTTAAAAAGACGTCAGGATTCACTTCTATTACGGCAAAATTATAGAGTTGGCTGCGTGGGAGCCGGTTGAAGTTAAATCCTTTGAAGACAGAGGTCCACTGGCTGGGTCGGGACAACATGGGGTTGGGGGGCCAACTCCCATCTCTTGCGGGGGGCTCAATTAGTGCCAGCGCCTTCTGTCAAGAGTTTGGGTGTAAACTTTGACGCCTCCCTTTCCATGGAGGCGCAGGTTACAGCTACAGCAAAGGTGACATTTTCCCATCTCCGCCGTATCAAGAAGTTGGTCCCTTACCTTTCTCGCCCTGATCTGGCCACATTGATCCATGCGACGGTCACCTCCAGGTTTGATTATTGTAACTCGCTCTACGCAGGGCTGCTCTTGAAGCTGTCCCAGAAACTCCAGCGGGTGCAGAATGCAGCGGTGAGGCTCCTTACGGGGTCCTTGCTGCAGGATCACATTCATCCAGTGCTTTTCCAGCTGCACTGGCTCCCGGTGGAGTACAGGGTCAGGTTTAAGGTGCTGGTTTTGACCTTTAAAGCCCTATGCGGCCTAGGACCCTCGTACCTACAGGACTGCCTCTCCTGGTATGCATCACGGAGGACCTTAAGGTCCACAAATAACAATACTTTGGAGGTCCTAAGCCACAAGGTGGTTAGATTGGGCTCAACTAGGGCCAGGGCCTTTTCAGTACTGGCCCCGACTTGGTGGAACGCTCTGTCAGAAGAGACTAGGGCCCTGTGGGACTTGACATCTTTTCACAGGGCCTGCAAGACAGAGCTGTTCCGCCTGGCCTTTGGTTTGGAATCAGTCTGACCCTTATGTTTCCCTCCCCTTATGGTTTTGATTTATGGGCTGCTATTAAAATGAGGCTACATTTTAAATGTAGAATGTGGGTGGCGCTGTGGGTTAAACCACAGAGCCTAGGACTTGCCGATCAGAAGGTTGGCAGTTTGAATCCCCGCAACGGGGTGAGCTCCCGTTGCTCGGTCCCTGCTCCTGCCAACCTAGCAGTTCAAAAGCAGGTCAAAGTGCAAGTAGATAAATAGGTACCACTCCAGCGGGAAGGTAAACGGCATTTCCGTGCACTGCTCTGGTTCGCCAGAAGCGGCTTAGTCATGCTGGCCACATGACCCGGAAGCTGTACGCCAGCTCCCTCAGCCAATAAAGCGAGATGAGCGCCGCAACCCCAGAATCGGCCACGACTGGACTAATGGTCAGAGGTCCTTACATTAAAGTACATTGTATTTTAACCTGTATTTTAATTAACTGGGGTTTTTTGTGTGTGTCCCCATTATGTTTTATTGTAATTTTATTTGTGTTTGCCGCCCTGAGCCCAGTTCTGGTTGGGGAGGGCGGGGTATAAAAATAAATATGATTGTTGTTGTTGTTGTTAGAGTTGTGTGCATTTTGGTTTTATGTGCCCTTTTCATATTGCTTTAGATATGTTGAAAGCTCTAGCACATTTATGCTGATCATGTGTTTTAGCTGATTTTCATTGGTCATGAATGGTTATAACATATTATTTCTATACATCTATGAACTGTTCTTTGGGTAGTGTGATAGAATCTTAGTTGTTCTTGCTTCGTTCATTTTGGAATATGAAGCATTGTGGTGTGGGAAGAGAGGAAACCCCATCTAGATTTTTACTTTTTAAAAAACAGCAGTGGTTTCCAGACTTGATTGGCTGACCTTCTTTCCAGAGGGTTACTACTAGGGGACATTATGCATGATTCCAATGGTTTGTGAATAAGCTCCATCACTCAATAAATTGTGTGTGTGTGTGTGCCAATCCTTCCTTGCCTCTTTATAATAAGTAACCTTAGTTTAAACAGCTGTGTCCCAAAAGCTGCTGTATAATAATAATAATAATAATAATAATAATAATAATAATAATAATAATAATTTATTATTTATACCCCGCCCATCTGGCTGGGCCTCCCCAGCCACTCTGGGCGGCTTCCATAAAAACCAAAAATACAGTAAAATATCACACGTTAAAAACTTCCCTGAACAGGGCTGCCTTAAGATGTCTTCTGAATGTCAGGTAGTTGTTTATCGCTTTGACATCTGCTGGAAGGGCGTTCCACAGGGCGGGCGCCACTACCGAGAAGGCCCTCTGCCTGGTTCCCTGTAGCTTTGCTTCTCGCAATGAGGGAACCGCCAGAAGGCCCTCGGCGCTGGACCTCAGCGTCCGGGCAGAATGATGGAGGTGGAGACGCTCCTTCAGGTATACTGGACCGAGGCCGTTTAGGGCTTTAAAGGTCAGCACCAACACTTTGAATTGTGCTCGGAAACGTACTGGGAGCCAATGTAGGTCTTTCAAGACCGGTGTTATATGGTCTCAGCGGCCGCCCCCAGTCGTATTGTATCATACCAGCCTCTGGTCCTCTTTCTCTAGCAGTTAGTCATTGCATTTATATCCAAGCTTTCTTCCATCATGGAACTCGAAGCAGCATACATAGTGTTCCCTGCTGGTCTCCCAGCCAGCCAGCGAACAAACTCAAGCTTGCTTAGCACCAGCATAATTGCTGCATCATATGCCTTTGGGCTATGATCTGGGACAAGGCAGAGTCAAACTGCTGTGCGACACGCTCGACGACTGGCAGATGTAGTCAAAGCAGAAGTGAAACAGAGAAATTCATTGTTTTGAATGAAGGAGAATGATTTGGGCGTGTGGTCAGCGCAGGTTTCCAGGTTATGGAGCATCAGAAAAGGGACTGAAAATACCACAAGGGACTGAAAATACCACCTGGAATATTGTATGCACTTCTGGTTAACATATCTCAGAAAGGCTAAAGCACAGCTGCAGAAGCTGTAGAAAGGAGCAACCAAAATTATCAGGGAGCTGAGTCAACTCCCCTGCAAGGAAGGGTCAGAAAAAGTAACTAAGAGGCAACAGGGTAGAGGTGTCTAAAATAATGCTTTGTGTGGAAATATGTTTTTCTCCCTTTCTTATAATACTAGAAGCTAGGGACAATTTGACGAAGCTTGGTGGTGGGAGATTTAGGACAGCCCAAAGGAAGAACTTCTTCATATTGTTAAACTGTGGGATTCAGTATCACAAGAAACGGTGATGACCACCAAGTTAGATAACTTTAAAGGGTGATGCAGCTCACAGTGGCTATTAGTCACAATGACAGCATGCCTCTGAGTATCAGTTGCTGAGGAAATTGCCTTTATGTCTTGCTTGTGGTCTTCCTCAAGGCATGCCACTGTGAGAATGAGGATGCTGGGCTAATGTCCACTTCGGGTTTGATCCACCAGGACTCTTCTTACACGTAGGAAGCTGTCTTATATCGAGTCAGACTAGGTCCATCTAGGTCATGGTAGGCAAACTAAGGCCTGGGGGACGTATCCGGCCCAATCGCCTTCTAAATCCGGCCTGTGGATGGTTTGGAAATCAGCGTGTTTTTACATGAGTAGAATGTGTCCTTTTATTTAAAATGCATCTCTGGGTTATTTGTGGGACCTGCCTGGTGTTTTTACATGAGTAGAATGTGTGCTTTTATTTAAAATGCATCTCTGGCTTATTTGTGCGGCAGAGAAATTAGTTCTTCTTCGTTTTTCTTCAAAATATAGTCCGGCCCCCCACAAGGTCTGAGGGATAGTGGACCAGCCCCCTGCTGGAAAAGTTTGCTGACCCCTGATCTAGGTCATTATCATCTTTTCTTAAAAGCTTTATTTCTTAGGAGTTGAATTTTTGCATAACTTCACAAGGGCAACTAGAAAAAGACACCCACCGCTTCCTCCACTCATAATTTAGCAGGCAACAAGGTCAGCAAAAATATGCCTCCCCTTTGGTGGGTATCAGGTATATTTGTTGTCATTATAATCTCTCCCAGCCCTACCTGAACGTACCAGAGATCAAATCTGAAACCTCCTCCATTCAGAGCAGACTCCGTGCGACTTGAGCTATTGCCTTTCCCATGTTATGTTCTGCCAATGCGAACAACTATAACCTGTTAAAATGCACAGATGAACTTATTAGCAACTTGGGTGGTTTATTTTTTATTTTTTGGTAGTTTGCCCTGCTTGCAGATCTGACCACGGAATGTTCACATTTTCCTTATTTGTAGCACAAAGCTCCTTTTACGTTTGTTTTTCTGTCTCTTAGGAAATAATTAATTAGATTTCATTTCATATCAGCCCACGATGACTATGGCAAGGGCTAAACTTAATTGGATATTATCTTTCCCACAGTGTCCCTCCTCCCATGCCCCAGCAACCCAAAACAGATTGGGAAGCTGTGAATTTGAGGAGAGGAACAGCAGGGGAAGGGACTGGTTAACTCTTTACCCTCTGGGTTTTTGGTGTTTTGTTTTTTAAAAAAATCAAAGTCACTCACTCAGATGCTTTTGTCATTGATGGGTGAAAGGCAGCAGTGGCGGGGGGGGGGCGGGGGTTAGGGTGGCACAATTCGATAAACCCTGCAGGAAAGGGTTAAGCATTTCCTCCCCTCATTTGCTGTGGCTCACTCAAACATGCGGTGTTCTGACTGAGACTGCTTTTGGTTTTAAAGAAAAAGGTCAGGAAAATACATTTAAGTGCCTGGAATTTCTAGTTTGAACCTGATAGGAAGAATGAGAGACAGGAAGTGTGTGTGTGTGTGTGTGTGAGAGAGAGAGAGAGAGAGAGAGAGAGAGAGAGAGAGAGACTCAAAAAAGTGTTAATAGCATTTCAGAAGTTGCTAGGTAACAGCATCCTCCCTGCAGGATCCCTTTCTTGCAGAAGCAATTTTGATATGATGTAATGCCTCTGCTACAGATGATGTAATTATCTGTTTCTCTGTTTGAGTGCATTCTTTCCTGAACATTTGAAATTGGGAGAGAGGAATGGGGGGGGGGCCTTTATCAAAGTATCGGGCCTTATATATGAGTCATGGAATCAACCCTGGAACAGGTGAATAAATAAAATGCTTCTGAGCATGGCTGCTAAAGCATAAGGGACATTATTTTAATCATTATAGGAAATGTCTTGCCAGTTTCTCAACGGAGCCTAGGATAATGACACTTCTTGTTCTAGGAATGAAGGCTGTGATTTCAAACACACTCACTGGAGAATGAACTCCATTGAACAAACAGTGGGACGTAACTTTAAAGTAACATATAGGATTGTAGTGTGAGAATGGCAAAACCTATAGCAGGTTCTAAACTGGTTTATATCATATAGAGACCTGATCCCTCCCCATCCCCTAATTCCGATTCCTTGGTTTAAATGAGTCTCTCAAGAAAATCTCCTTCACTGAGATAGTACTAACGGAATCCTTCCTTACCTGTGCATTTTAAGTACTTTCACCTTCTTACAAAATAAAATAGTACCACATGGAATACAGCTCAAAATTGACTGGAAACCACCCTGTCTTCATTATTTTAAAGAGAATGAGGTGGTTTCATTATAGGGTAATCAACATGTTCTGTCACTGAATTATATCAGAAATTTTGAGCAACAACAATAAGAAAATCAGGATTCTTGGAATTTTAAAACAAAGGACCCTTAAAAGCTGCATGTGGTCCATAGGATGCGTTTTTCCACCATTTTTTTTTAATTATTCAGATATTAATTTGAAAAGTAAGTGTCAGGGAACTGACATCGGAGACCAGCAGAGAGAGAAGTCACCCCAATAGTGCAGGAGAGGGAACCAGCAAGGAGAGAGAGAGAGGTTCCGAGGGGGAAGGGAATCAAGGTGACACCAAAAAGAAAGGAGAGGAAGAGAGCACTTTGGAGGGAAGGCTCAGGGACTCTTCCAGTGAGATCAGCGGGGAGAGTGCCGGACCACCACTGGGCACGCCTACTCTGCGCAGAAGGCTTCCGCGCAGAGAGGCTAGGAGGAGACTGGCTGTCAAGGAATTCTTATGTTGGAGAAAGTTTAGGAAACACACACTAACGGATTCTGCCAGCGACTGAAGCAGACGCACAGGAGAGTGCTTCAGTCAGGGAAAGGTTTAACCAAACAAGCAGTTCAGAGAAGTCGGTGACTTACACACAAGCAACTACAATTCCCATTACAGTAAGTTAGGAGACAAATCTGCTTGTAAGATAAATAAAACCAAGCTAGTAAAACCATAAACACCGATAAGTCAGTAGCTGGCCAGGACATAGTTATCCTTGTTACACACACAGACACACACACACACACACACACACACACACACACAGGTGTTTTCTTTTACCTGTAAGGCCCCTGTTGCCATTGGCTGAACTTTCTGTGTGATGCCACATAAAGTATTCTAACAACTTAGGAGGAAGAGCCTGCTATAAAATATTGATAAAAAGTGCAGTTGCTGAGAGAGAATTGAAAGGTCACTTTGGCAGGCAGAAAACTTTCCACAGGGTTTAGGGACAAGAGGCTGCATTCTAAGGAGGCTTGAACAGGCAGGGAGCTTGGAGCCAAAGGCTAGAAACCTGAAGAGATATGAGCCAAGAAAGTAAAAGGGAGCTAAAAAGAAACACAACCACTATGGGGTAGTTGAAGCTTTTCACATCAGTTTATTTCTTTGTTTGGGGTGGCTGCATTGCTGAATTTCTGCCCATCGTGCCTCTGTTAAAAATGCACAAAACCTGCCAGAAAACAGGAAGCTCAGTCATAGAGCACACATTTTGCATACAAAAGTTCAACCCTTGGTTTCTGCAAGTAAGGATGGGAAATACTCCCATTGTTAGTTAAGTGCTACGTAAAAAAGGTAAAAAGTAAAGGACCCCTGGACGGTTAAGTCCAGTCAAAGGCGACTTTGGGGTTGAGGCACTCATCTCGCTTTCAGGCTGAGGGAGCCAGCGTTTGTCCACAGACAGCTTTCCGGGTCATGTGGCCAGCATGACTAAACCGCTTCTGGCGCAATGGAACACCATGACGGAAGCCAGAGTGCACGGAAACACTGTTTACCTTCCCGCCACAGTGGTACCTATTTATTTACTTGCACTGGCGTGCCTTCGAACTGCTAGGTAGGCAGGAGCTGGGACAGAGCAATGGGAGCTCACCCCGTTGTGTGGATTTAAACCGCTAACCTTCCAGATCAGCAAGCCCAAGAGGCTTTGTGGTTTAGACCACAGCGCCACCTGCTTCCATAAGTGCTATGGGATGTAGTTGAAGTGAGTGAGGAACTGGGAATGAGGAGGACTGGAGGAGGAGGGCCAAGCAGAAGGCAGGATTGGTAGAATCATAGAATTGTAGCGCTGGAAGAGATCCTGATGATTAAATAAATAGTCGAACTCCCTGCAATATAAGAATATGCAGCTGTCAGGGACCAAACTTGCAACCTTGGTGTTATCAGCACCATGCTTTAGCCAACTGAGCTATCCTACTGCCTGGATAAGCCAGGAGTCAGGACCAAAGAACAAATCCAGATTTAAAAGAGCTCAGGTGGACCTTGTGGCTCAAGCTAAGTGCCTCTGACACAGAAAGAAAACTCTTGTACTCCTTTCTGTCCAGGAGGAGCCAATGGCCAACCTAGACAGAGTTTATCCAGCAGGAGCAATAGTAGTGCTCAGCACATGAGACAGCAATCAGCAGTTCCTGACACCTATCTAGAACCTTGGAAAGTTGCTGTCAGTCCATGTAGACAATACTGAGCTGCCTTGGTCCAATATGTTCCTAAATAGGCAGTCTTGGCCATAATGAAATTTTGCATAAAACCAACTATCAAAACTACTCTCTTGACTCCAACATTTAGCATGTCTCCAACACCACAGCCATAGCAGAATGCTATCTGCCGTTTAGGAAAATTGGCTTGGAACTCCAGTTGGAAGAATGATTAGGGTTGCCAGGCTGAAAACTGGATATTCCCATTGCAGTTTCGTAATAAAGCAAGAAAGTGTGCAGTGAAACAGGCACTGCTTTTTTCTTCCTTTTTGTTCCTGCTTCCTTTTGTTGGCCTCCTCCCTTGCCTGTTGTTGTCTGCAGACTCCATCTGCTTTTCACACCAGGGAATGCCGACAGTAGGGCAGATGAAAGGACCAAGGAAAGTAGAGTTAGGAAATGCAACATCTGGGGACTCGAGCTTAAAGAAGACTGATTTATGGGAAGCATCTTATGAGCATAAGCTTTTGTGCTCAGGCAGTTGCATCCGATTTGTCAATAGCAGATACCATTGGCCAGATGTGTGCTATAGTGCAGATTCATTAGTGTTAAAGATGTTCCGCATTGACGCGAAGTCAAGAGGAATATCTGGTATGGAGAAAAGTTCCAAAGAGTGTTTGATCAGCAGTAAGGCCAGTCTCTGCTTTCAGTAAGATCAGTAGCGATGCCTCCAGTGGTTTGCAGAATTCAGCAAATCCGGGTTGATTACTAATCAGTGGCAGTGAAATAGTTACAACAGATTAGTCCCACAAAGCTGCTTGATTCTCCCTCCGCTCCATGCCCCCTTCACTTTCATTAACCTGGGATGGCCAGCAGGTGAATGCAATTTATGCAAATCCTTTTCTCAATACCATAAGACATTTTACCTTTTAACAATAGGCAACCAAGCAGGTGACTAGACCCCAGACACGCACATTTTTGTGGACCCAATTTAAAATCTGAGCCGCCATGAAAAAGCACCAACAGCCAAAGGCTTTTCTAAGGGTAAGATAAGAGTGTAATCCCTCAGTTTGGTGCAAATGTTTTAAGACTTTGTGTTTCTAAAATCCACTTTGAATTAGCCTTGAACTTTAAATCTGTTTTGTCTACTGAACCAGGAAACACCATCTGATGTGCGTAACAGCATTGCGCAGTTCCCCCCGCTTTCTGTCCTTTCCCTCCCAAAAATAGGACTGTTGATTTGCCTCCACAGCAGATGGAGCGAGGATGGGCAAAGAGACCAGGAGAGATGCAGGAAAACCCATAGCTATAATATAATTGTGATGTGTTAGCTGCAATCAGGAACAAAGTTGGATGGAAATTAAAAGATAGATTTGGCAAATAAATACTGCTGCAGTTGCCATTTGGAAGTTAGTGTTTCAAAGAGTCATCATGGCTGTGCACTTGAGGGGGACCATTCCCTGGCAGGGGGCTCAGTGGAACTGCTTCTTTTCTTCACCTTCACAAACTGCTTGTTCAGGTGCCTCTCTCTGTGGCCCAGACCACAGTAGTGGTGAGGAGGAGGAGTCATAGTTGATGCCACTGCCTGTTTTGCTAGCCAGCAAGCAACCTAGTAGTAGCCACGATGAGGCAGTGAAAGGTAGACTCACTGAAGGAGGGAGGGGTGTCCATTGAGGGTGTCTCCAGAACCTGGAGTCGGCACTGACTGCTGTCCACAGTACAGTGGTACCTCAGGTTAAGAACTTAATTCGTTCTGGAGGTCCTTTCTTAACCTGAAACTGTTCTTAACCTGAGGTACCGCTTTAGCTAATGGGGCCTCCCGCTGCCACCGCACGATTTCTGTTCTCATCCTGAAGCAAAGTTCTTAACCCGAGGTACTATTTCTGGGTTAGCGGAGTCTGTAACCTGAAGCGTCTGTAACTCGAGGTACCACTGTACTGCTAAGCCAAAGACCTAGCAACCCTACAATGACCCAAGCTACATAGGCTGCCCTATCGATCAGGGCTGGATATCACAGGTGGATCCCGTAGCTGAGGACATGAGGAGGAACTGGAAGGAATGGCTCTCCGTGCTTATGGCAGGCTGGTTTCAAGACCCTACTAAATAAAAGCAGCCCTTTTATAGGGAAGAATAATATGCATAAAGTATTCTAATCACAGAATTTGTGGATCTGTAATTTGCAGAAGTTGGCTTTTCTTGCTGGATAGTTGATTGAAGTCGGCTAATCAATGTGAAAAGGGTTCCATATACCACTTAGAAAATACTGGGCTGATTTTGGCTGCCATCCCTTATGTAGACTTCATGCCCTATATCCCCACGCTCAAAATCCATCCAGCTTTTTTTTTGCTGCAAACACATCTCCCTCCACCTTCAAAAATAATGGCGTACCAATCCCTTCCACTGCCAGTAATACCTCAACTGGATTTGGTCAGAACATTATGCTGGAAGAGGACACACTGTTTTTTGGTGTTGAAACCCAGGACCAGAATAAGTTCACTTGCCTTATGACATAATTTCTTTTTTCTTTTCTTTTTTGTACTTAGGGATTGTCTTTCTCTAAAGGATCATTTCAGCACTTCCATACCCAACTATGCTACTTTTGTTGTAGTGTAGCAGCTAAGAGATTGACAATACAATCCTATACATTTCTAATTAGAAGTAAATCCCATTGGTTACAGTTGTGCTTACTCCCAGATAAGTAGGTATAGGAATGCAGCCAGAGCTTATGTATCAGGGAGTCTTAGATTTGAATCTTAACTCTGCCATAAACTTAGTACTCTGCAAGCCACTCTATCCCAGCATCTTGCTCCCCACGACTACACCTTCAGCAATATAAAGAATAATAATAATAATGTAAGGACTACAACTAGATAATGCATGAAAAGCACTGTGAACACTTGAAAGTGCCATGCAGTTTTTTCTATAATCATTATACAGTATGTGGACATCTTATGTGAGGAATGGCTGCTGTACAACTGTTTTGAAGTTGAATCGGTGGCTGGGAGTGTGAATGGGACCTGTCAAACATCTAGGATCCCGTTCATCGATCCTTCTATAAACTGTAGATCCTACACTTATTAGGTCAAAGCTGGTGCTTTTCGTCTTGGGTCTTCCTGTGTGTTATGTACTGAGTTGAATAGGATCCAAACTGCAGCAGTCTGATTGGTCCTAGAACAATAGGATCCAAATTGCAGCAGTCTGAGTGGTCCAAGAACAATGCAGCAGTATGATTGGTTGGCAGGAACCACCCAATCATGCTCCAGATATAAGTGAATCCACAACCTGATTGGCTTACAGTAGAATTCCAGAATTAACCAATCATGTGCAGCCCATTGTGTAAATTATGTATATAAAGCAGATACTGTGAGGGGACTTTCATTCATTCCTCCTCACCACTATGAGCTGAATAAAGAGCATGAAATCACTTTGCGACTCTGAGTATATTTCACTGGCGACGAGGATGGGATCCCGCTGAGCTGACTGCCACACACAGCACCGCAGCACCGCCACCTGCCGCACCACTGCCTCGCACCGTGTATCCAGGCTTCAGCTCCGGGACACAAGGAACTCAGAATGGCAGCCAACAGCAGCTTCTCGCCATTCAACCCAGCATCTGGAGACTGGGAAGCGTACGCCTCCCGTTTCACTTTCCTCCTAGAAGCCAAAGGGGTCACTGACGAAGAAGACGCCAAGAAGAGGGCGATATTCTTCAGCGTCTGCGGAGAGGAGACGTTTGAAATCGCCCGGGCTCTCCTTGCGCCTGAAGACGTCGCTACTGTTCCATACAAAACAATAATGGAACAGCTGAAGGGGCACTTTTCGCCGCAGCCCTCAGTGGTGGCTCGTCGAAATGCCTTCTACGCAAAGCGGCAAGCCCCTGGGGAAACCATAACTGGGTTTGTGACCTCTCTCCGCCAAGCCGCCCGGTTCTGCAACTTCTCAGAGCTGGAGAACATGCTTCGTGACCGCCTCGTCGGTGGCCTGAAGGATGAGAAGCTGCAACGACGCCTCTACGCTAAGAAGGACCTAACGTTCCAGGTCGCTCTGGAGGAGGCCCTGGCAACGGAAGCTGCTGAGAGGTCGACGCAAGAGGCACGGCCGAGCCTGCCTTCCCAACCGAGGGTCCACCACGAAGACCTTGCCGACGACTCAGGATCCGACAGGGAGGAGGTGCACCGAGTACAGCAGCGCACTCAAGCAGCGCACAGACCACAGCTGCCTCGACGAGAAGGAGGAAACTGCGCAAGCTGCGGGGAGAGTCACGAGAGGAGGACCTGCCGTTTCCGCAATGCAGAGTGCAGGCAGTGCAGGAAATTGGGACACATCGCCCGGGTGTGTCGGGCTCGGCCCACCCGACAACAGGCATCAGATGACCAATCCAAGAGCCCCAGGTCCCGGGGCCCAACGCACCAAGGCAACTCGACGGAGCTCACGGACTGCCAGGTATACCAGTTGCCCCACCCCAACGTAGAGAAAATTTATGTAGAGGTACAGATAGAGGGGGCCCCATGCCGCATGGAGCTTGACACGGGTTCAACTCTATCCATAATCTCGGCAAGGACCTTAAGGAAACTGTGTCCTACTGGGGGTCCCAAACTCAGGCCGGCCCCATTCACCCTACGGGACCTCCAGAAACGTAAGGTCCCCACAATGGGAGTGGGGACCTTCAGGGTGCAATACCGAGGGCGGACGCGGCAACTGGACTTGCTTGTGGTCAAGGGCCCCTACATTAGCTTACTGGGATTGGCATGGTTTGGACCACTGGGGCTAGCTGTCACCGGGGTGAACCACACTAGCTTACAAGTGGATGTGGACGCCATATGCAAGGAATTTCCAGGGGTTTTCGACGGGAAATTGGGACAGTATACGGGCCCCCCCATTGCGCTACAGCTTGACCCCGCAGTACGACCGGTCAGGCTCAAGGCCCGCCGGGTCCCGTTCGCCTTGAAACCCCGTATAGACGAGGAATTGGACCGACTCGTGGAGCAAGGAGTGCTGGAGCCGGTGCCTAATGCCCCCTGGGAAACCCCAATCGTCACACCCGTCAAGCCTAATGGTTCGGTCCGCATCTGTGCAGACTACAAATGTACCATAAACAAGGCCCTCACGGCCCACGCATACCCAGTGCCAGTGGTCAGCCATGTCCTTGCCACCCTGGCTGGGTCGAAAATTTTTGGCAAGCTGGACTTGGCCCAAGCATATCAACAGCTGCCAGTAGATGAGGCCACAGCAGAGGCACAGACGATTGTGACGCACAGAGGAGCGTTCAGGGTAAAGCGGCTGCAATTCGGGGTCAGCGTGGCACCAGGCATATTCCAGAATCTAATGGACTCTCTCCTTAAAGGGATTCCTGGCGTCACCCCCTTCTTCGATGATGTGTTGATTGCCGGGCCCACACCAGAGGAGTTTGAGGACCGCCTCCGCACCGTTCTGCACCGTTTCCAGACGGCGGGTCTCAAGGTGAAGCGGGAAAAATGTCTACTAGGAGTGCCTCAGGTGGACTTTCTGGGATTTATGGTGGACGCAGAAGGGGTCCACCCGACTGGGGACAAGGTACGGGCCATTTGTGATGCCCCAGCGCCCAAGAGCAAGACTGAACTTCAGGCCTTTTTGGGACTATTGAACTTTTACCATTCCTTCCTTCCCCACAAGGCGGCGGTAGCGGAGCCCCTACACAGACTCCTGGACAAGCGGGCCCCTTGGGTGTGGGGCCAGCGCCAGGAGGCTGCATTCCAGGCAGTCAAGGACTTGCTTGTCTCAAACTCGGTCTTGGCACACTTCGACGAGAGGCTGCCGGTGGTGCTAGCATGCGACGCCTCACCCTATGGCATTGGCGCTGTCCTGGGGCACCAACTCCCGGATGGAAGAGAGGTACCGGTGGCGTACTTTTCCCAGACACTCAACGCAACCGAGCGGAACTACTCGCAAATCGACAAGGAGGGGCTGGCAATCGTGAAGGGAGTAAAAAAATTCCATGATTTCTTGTACGGGCGGCCCTTCACCGTGGTGACTGACCACAAGCCGTTGCTTGGCTTGTTTGCCCCCGAAAAGCAGACCCCCCAAGTGCTGTCTCCTCGCGTCCTCAGGTGGTCAATTTTCCTTGCCAGCTACCAGTACGCACTGATTCACCGACCTGGGAAGGCGATGGGCCATGCGGACGCCCTCAGCAGGCTACCACTACCGGAAACAGGCCCCGACCCAGCACCTGCACAAGAGGTTATGAGCCTGGAGCTGCTTCCCGACCGCCCCATTCAGGCACAAGAAGTTGCACACCATTCCAAGAAAGATAGGGTCATCTCCCGGGTCCTGGACTGGGTGTGGAGGGGATGGCCCAGCAGCAGCCCCGGGCCAGAATTCGCCGGCTACACAACCCGCAAACATGAACTGTCGGCCCACAAGGGGTGCCTGTTATGGGGAAGCAGAGTCCTTGTTCCCCAGCCCCTCCGCAAAAGGGTCCTCACAGCCCTACACGAGACACATCCAGGGGTAGTAAGAATGAAGGCCCTTGCCAGGAGTTATGTGTGGTGGCCGGGGATCGATGGAGAGATAGAGGCCTGGGTCAAACACTGCCAGGCCTGCCAAGAATCCCGCCCAGATCCCCCAAGGGCCCCAGTCCAGTCCTGGGAGTCCGCCCGAGCACCATGGTCACGCCTGCATGTGGACTTCGCTGGCCCCTTTCAGGGGAAAACATTCTTCATAGTGGTGGACTCCTACACCAAATGGCTGGAAGTCGCACTGGTACCGTCCACTTCCACGTCCGCAGCCATCCGGGTACTACGCAGGCTGTTTGCAACCCACGGGCTCCCTGACACTCTTGTTTCAGACAACGGGACTGCATTTACGTCAGGAGAATTCCAAACCTTCACAGCGCAGAACGCCATCCGCCACATCCGTTCGGCGCCATTCCACCCTGCCACCAATGGCCAAGCAGAACGCATGGTGCGGACCACCAAGGACACCCTTCGCCGCATGACGCAAGGGGATTGGGAGTACCGCCTTGCCACATTCCTTCTAGCACAGCACAGCACCCCCAGCTCAACGACTGGCCGGAGCCCCGCTGAACTACTAATGGGTCGGCGCCTTGCAATCAGATTGGACCGCCTTCACCCCGATAGAGCTCAGGATGAGGTAGTGGTGGGGGAAGGCAGGAACCCCCGGACCTTCGAGGCCCAGGACCCAGTGTACGCAAAGAATTTTGGGGCAGGCCCAGCATGGGTACCCGCCACAGTCACCAGGGTCACTGGCCCCGTGTCGTACGAGGTGCTAACGGATGGGGGGCAATGCTGGCGCCGCCACTGCGACCAGATACGGCGACGATTCCCAGGAGAAAACCAGGAGGAGGAAAGGTCAGAGGAGTCCCAAGGGAACAGAGGGGCAGTGAGGCCCATAGAGCAGGAGGGGCCAGCAGGAGAGGCAGAATCAGTAAATACAGAGAGGACCTGCGAGGCCGAAAGGACACCGGAACCAGAACCACGACTGAGCGAGCCGGTTGCGCCAGACCAAACAGGCCCATCGCAGCCAGCATCCTTGGAACACGAGCCAGAACCTGAACCCCGGACCAGGGAATACCACAGGCCGCAACGCACACGTAGGCTGCCGGCGTACCTCAAGGACTATGAATGCGACCTCCCGGGCAGGACTGGAACTTAGAGGGGAGGGGTGTTATGTACTGAGTTGAATAGGATCCAAACTGCAGCAGTCTGATTGGTCCTAGAACAATAGGATCCAAATTGCAGCAGTCTGAGTGGTCCAAGAACAATGCAGCAGTATGATTGGTTGGCAGGAACCACCCAATCATGCTCCAGATATAAGTGAATCCACAACCTGATTGGCTTACAGTAGAATTCCAGAATTAACCAATCATGTGCAGCCCATTGTGTAAATTATATATATAAAGCAGATACTGTGAGGGGACTTTCATTCATTCCTCCTCACCACTATGAGCTGAATAAAGAGCATGAAATCACTTTGCGACTCTGAGTATATTTCACTGTGGCTAGTTCAAAGCAAAATAAATTACCATGATCTCCCCTCCCCCCCAAAAGCATAAATTGTGTTCTTATTGCTCCCTTGAATTTCCTTTTAAAATAGAAATGTTTTATGAATATATATATGGGGAAAGATGGTCCTGCTTTGCCATTTGGATGTCCAAGGAATTATGGGAATTATGGAAGCAAATGAAGCTATGGTCTAAACCACTGAGCCTCTTGGGCTTGCCAATCAGAAGGTCGGCAGTTCGAGTCTGCGTGATGGGGTGGGCTCCCATTGCTGTGCCCCAGCTCCTGCCAACCTAGCAGCTCGAAAGCATACCAATGTGAGAGGATACTACTGCAGTGGGAAGATAAACAGCATTTCCATGCACTCTGGCACTCACCACGATGTCCTGTTGTGCCAGAAATGATTTAGTCATGCTGGCCACATGACCCGGAAAGCTGTCTGCGGAGAAATGGCGGCTCCCTTGGCCTGAAACAAGATGAGCCCCGTACCCCATAGTCGCCTTTGACTGGACTTAACCATCCAGGGGTCCTTTTTGCCCAAGGAATTAGGCTACATGCAATCTATTTGTATGTATTTACCTTAGCTTCTTTAGTCCAGTAAAAGTTGTGAAGCAGTAAAGCAAGAGATAGAACTAGGTGTGCTAAAGCGCTTCATAAGGATCTGAGTAATGAACACATTTTTGTTTTAGTACTTAAGTTTAGTTAGCATACCTAACTTTATAACTGAGGGTCAGAGGTTCATATCCCAGTTGTGCAAAGTTTATATTTTCAGTCATCCACTATCACAGCATGGCATAGGAGGAGACTGAAAAGTGAAACTGAGATCAGGATACAGCTGAAATGAATAAATAAACGCCAGAATTTCAAGGTTTATTTTATTTTATTTAAATTTTGGTTTTGAAAACAGGTGGACAGAGGTGAATTGCAGCCACTTCAAAGGAGTGTAATTGAAACCAGATGGAACGCACACGACGTGACGCAGTAGACATTAGGGTGAACTGACAGCTCAGAAAGGACTGTTCTCTGGACTCTCCTTGAAGTAATTTGTTACCTTAAGGGCAGCAAAATGCTGGGTTTCACGTCACACATCTGGAAAGTAGGAATAGCAATAGATTTTAATATCTCCAGAGGTCCCCTCCACATCTGAAGCATTAGAGGCATTAAATAAGGCCTTAAGTCCAAGTTATCTGAAAGACTGTATTCCGTTAAATGAACCTGGCCAGGTTTTTAGATCTTTGGGGCAGGCCATTCACTGGTCCCACAACCCTCACAGTCATACCTTGTGGGTTGGACAGTGTTCTCGAAGCTACCGCATGAGTTTGACCAAACTGCAGGAGGCAGTGGAAGACAGGAGTGCCTGGCGTGCTCTGGTCCATAGGGTCACGAAGAGTCGGACACGACTAAACAACAACAACAACAACAACAACAGAAGAGAGTATTTCAGCAGCTGTAGCTTGCATGAAGAAAACTATTCCGCAAAACTATTAAAGGAGCAGGAGTCCTATCACCTTTTGTGCTGCCCACCCTGCCCAGAAGCTTACATGGCACATTTGAACAAGGTTCTCGACCATTCTGTCCACAAACAGCCCAATCTTCTTCATGTCTACCCATTGAGTTTAATGAGACTTACAGCAGGTAGATGTGCATAGGGTTGTTGCCTAATGGTTCAATTCTGAGCAAGTTTACTGAGAAGTCAGGACCAATGTATTCAAACTCCACTTGTTCAAAATTACTATTATGCTCCTAATTTTGGAGTGATCCCGTGTTAGATTATTGGATCCTAAATTAATGGAAAGTTCAAGCAACCACGGCCCCCTTGCTAATAGCAAACTTGAAAATTCTTTCCTGTTCAGTAGATGTTTGTGCCAAATGAAACTGTAGAATGATCTTTAAAATGCCAATTGCTGAAAGCTGTTTCACGAGGAAGTAAATAGGCAAATATTTATTTACTGTATGCCGGGCTACTATGTTAATGGTGTTTTCTATTTTAATCTTCTTAAATTCCTGCTTTCTACTTCCAGCTACTAATAGTTTGGGGGTGTGGGGGAAATACACAAAAGGGATGTCAGATTCTAATATCACCCCAGCATGAATAGGAAAAGTAATTTAGCTTTGAGGAGATGGTGACATCTAATTTTAAAGTCAATCTCTCAATGGCATTTCTGAAATAGGCATCTTTGTGTGGTATTTTTAGGCTGACAAATCCTTTCTTCAGAAGATGGTTGTGACATGTCTGCCCTCTCAGGAACTGTTCCATGGACCTTAGGTTTTTTAAAAAAATGGTTTTGTAATGAGTAACTCGATTAATGATAGGAATGGCTACCATGAAACAGAAGTGTAGATGTCATCGACCCATCTGCTGCGTTACAGAGGGAGAAGGAAAATCTCCAGATCATGCTTTCTGTGATTGATAAGTGTCCGGAGAGTGGAGTGGACTTGCATTTGGAGACTCAGCCATCATAACAAAATATAAGGGTGTAATACACACCTTTTATGGACTGGGGCAGGGGCGAGCTACTGTAACTGTACAGAACACAATCTAAAAGTGTTAAATTTATTGTTACTTTTTCCCCCTTGTAAACATTTAAATTACTGATAAGGAACCCTTTGGTCTTGACAGTGCCCTAGTGATTGGAGAACAGGTCTAATAATAATAACGGCATCCCGTTAAAATTCATATTAAAAACAGATGGCAGAATCCATTTTTTGTCCCAGTTTTTCCAGTGGTAGGGACGCTTAACTCTCCTAATGCAATCAGGGGGCCTAAAGATGTTTCACTTTGGCAGACTTATTTCCAGAGTTCACCTTTTTGCTTTGAATTTTCATTATGTAAGTCCATGAGTCATTGCATAAAGGAAGACAGCATATATTCAATGAACTTCTTTAATTTGAAAAGCCTGGTATTAATCAGGAGCTGTGAAGTTCATCCAAGCCCCATTGTAATCAATATGAATTAAGTGTTTAAAAATCTCACCGATTTTTATGGATCTTTGGCAAACCAAATTTCTCCATTATTATAAAGAAGCACCATTCGCCTTTTATAAAATAACTATAGACAATATTGTTTATCTACCACTAGCTGTCAAGAACAAAGTTAAGCAGCTTAAGGGCTATACTGGCCTTTGTCAGGCAGCTGGGTTCCAACCTCAACCATGAACAAGAAAATCCCATGTATTTAGGCATCTCTTAATGACATTTTCACATTTTTGTATGAAGTCACCTCTTGTCCAGTGCCATAGAATTGATGCTATGTCTTTGGAAAAATATAACTCTCTAAGTAATAAAGAATGCTGAAATAGGTGGAATGTTTAGGGTTTGCATTAGGAGATCATGCTGAATGCCATAGCTCCAAGTTCCAGTGTCTCCCCCCCCCCAAAAAAAATCCCCATGCCTTTTGAGGTATGGCAGGAGAATCACCCAGGACTGGGCCTTTTCTATGGTGGCACCAAGGCTGTTTTGGGGAAGTTCATTATATTCCTTCATTTCTGACTATCTGGCAGCAAATGGAAGTCAATGTTTTTTTATTTCAGAGGTGGGGGTGGCTATGCGTTGGGTTCAATTTTTTGCTGTTTTAATTCCTTTTTTAAAAAAAAACACATTTGCAATTTTAACAAAAAGAAGAAGATAATTATAACAATTCTGTTTTAATTCTTGCTCCTCTATTTACTGGTTGTTCTGAATTTTTGTTTTAATTTGAGTTAGCCTCCTGGAAGTTCCTTGGTGCAAAACAGTAATTTTAGATTTTGTGCTGGCCACCATCTTGTGCATAAAATGCATGATGCTATTTCCTGTTGCAAGTAAAAAGATTCTTCCCCCAAAGTCCCAGGTGCCCAGGAACCCTACATCTCCTTTGCTTTTTATGTCTGTACACTCAAGTACCACCAGTAAGTCAACTTTTCACCCTGGGGCAGTCTTGTTTTAGAAGGGTAGCTGGCATATGTAGATCTTCCCTCCTTTACTTTGTTTAGTGACCAGCTATCTTTTCCCTTGAATGATCTTAGGTAGGGTAGCTATGTGTCCACTTTACAGAGGTCAGTTCTCTATCTGAAGGGTTGCCCAGTCCAGTTTAAAGAGCATGAACCCTAAGAAGGGAGGGCAGGGACTCAGGGGTTGACCATCAAGAGTTCGTACCTGGACAGCAGACTGAACAAACATGCACACTGCTCATCTGGTGGCAGTCTTCCCTAGTCTGGTGAGAATGATTGTATTTCTGTTTAAATTTGTATTATGTGGATAGATGCAAATTCTATTTAAATTTGCATCAATCCATATATATCAACATATGCATACCTTATGCAAAGCTGTGTCCTCTTTAGACCTTTTTTTTAAGATGCATAAGTGGCTATCCTATCTGAGGACAACACTGGAGAAAGGAGCCTGTGCTAGAGTAGGAATTGAAGCTCAGAAAGCAAAGGTTCAACCTAGGCAGTTTGAGTAGCAAAGAAGTGGGTAGAAGCAACTTGTTCTTCTTCACTTCCAGAACTTTACTCATGGCCTTCCAGAACTGTTTCAGCAGCTCTTACTGCTTTGTACAGCTGTGATCTCTGGGAAGTTCTTTATAAGTATATATTTTTACTCATAGCTTAGTTAGCACATTTCATTATCATCGTCGTAAAGGGAACCCTGACCATTAGGTCCAGTCGTGGCTGATTCTGGGGTTGCAGCGCTCATCTTGCTTTATCGGCCGAGGGAGCTTCCGGGTCATGTGGCCAGCATGACTAAGCCGCTTCTGGCAAACCAGAGCAGCGCACGGAAACGCTGTTTACCTTCCCGCTGGAGCTGTACCTATTTATCTACTTGCACTTTGATGTGCTTTTGAACTGCTAGGTTGGCAGGAGCAGGGACTGAGCAATGGGAGCTCACCCCGTCGCGGGGATTCGGAGCGCCGACCTTCTGATCGGCAATTCCTAGGCTCTGTGGTTTAACCCACAGCGCCACCCGCGTCCCTATCATCATGGTCATAAAAGCATGCAATTAGGACAACTGGTGCTGACATATTATCACACTCTCTTCCTTTCATAGAAGAAGGCTAAGCTACCACCAAATATATTCTCATTTTCATATTCCCTCTAAAATTAACACATCTGACGCTGCCAAACGAATTACTCAGCACACCAAACATTTGCATTGTTTCAGCGTCATTTGACGCTTTTTTGTTCCTCTGGCTGCTGCTTCTCGGCACCGTTTGACTGTGCCTTCATCTTTGCCCTTGGCTGTTTCCAGCTTCATGCTGTTTAATCCAATTGGTTGTGGCTCTCCATGTGATTTTGCTTATGAGTGACCACAAGGCTGTAGTGTCAGGCACTGCATTGTGATACTATCAACAAAAATCACATGGTTGTCCACAACCAATTTGATTAAACAGCACTGAAGGTGAATGAGCCTGAGAGCAAAGAGTTGATGGAACATGGTCCTGATAAGAGAGCAAAAGGGAGATAGAACATGGTCCTGAGAAGAACTGCATATATTACCAATGACTGTTGAAAATTGCCAGAAATAGAAGGTGCTTTTTGACACTTAATGAGCATGAAACCAAGCCATAAGAAGTTTCATCTCAGACTTCAGATAACTTATTGCATAACTCTTTAAAGGTTACAAGACTTTCTCGCCACTTCCTTAACACATGCAGCTACAGCAGCAAATGATCTGCCTGATTAGGCTGCTTGCAAAACCTCCCAGCCAGGCACAAGAAAACTTTCTATGATAGTTTCTGTGCTGGCAATGCCATTTTATGCAGCAGGTATGAACCAGTTGACCACTTTTGTGGATTGGGTCAAATGTGCATAAGGTGGCAATGAAAACATGCTTGGTTGTGTCAGCGGAAAAACATGTAGGGATAGATCTTCTGAGTTTGAATATGCAACTTGATCCAACTTGCATGTACAAAGAGAGCCTTGGTCCAGACATCCATACAGAGCAGGGACTCAATTAAAGAACCACGGACTGTGAGTCCGTTGCTGCAGTCCTGGAGACTTCTGTCTTTACCCCTCTTGAATGAAGACACAGTCCAATCCCTTCTCTCATCTGCCCGTTTCCTGTTCAGTGGGCTAAAGGCATAGCTCAGTGTTCTGTGGGTCAGGAAGATTGACCATAGGTTTAAAACAGTTCTATAAAAAACTGTTCGAAACTGTTTAAATATTAAATGTTGGCATGCTCATAGCTCATGGGTCGTGTAATGGAACAAGCTGTAGCCTGCACAGGGTGGGAAGGCAACTTAACCAGCTCACCCTGCCCCTCCCTCCTTCTTAATTTCGCTACTCCCACCAAGTGCATATCTGGGGGGGGGGGGCTATTCCTCTCTTGGCTGCTTCTACTGCATAGACCTTTAACCTCTGGATTTATTGTCCCCCCTGCTTTTCTAGAGTGCTAAGACAATACAGTTCTGGGTAAATAATATACCCAAATAAACTCAGTTTTAGGTACAGAGTGAGTAGCAAGTTAACAATTTTTGAAAATAAGTTATTTTAAAAGCTTTTTTTAAAAAAAAAGTTCAGCAGTCCGTGAGAGCAAAATAAAAACAACAGAGAAAAATACACCCACCTAGAAGTAGACTAGGCTATTTCCCTAATTGAGCCAATACTCGTCAATTTCCATTTCTTTCAGAGTTCAACTTATCCCCTGGCTTCATCCTCCTCCATGATCTCTAACTCCACCGTGCTTCAGATCTTTTTCCAGTGTTTCAGGTCTCCTCTCTGTCATTAAACTCTCACCTTATATATATTATTTCACCCTCTTGGCAGAAGGGGAACAGAATCTTGTATATCTTTCCACCCCCCCTCTTACATTATGTTTCTTGCCTGCACCTTCTCTCTCAATCTCTCTGAATGTTTGACCCTCATGTGAACATTTACCCTCTTTCTGATTAGCACCATCTCTCTTAAAAAAAGAAGAAGGAAATAAAGCAGCCATTTAATAATAAAGAACATAACATGAAATGGTGGTGCAGCTTCATTCCTTCAAAGGATATGAGCATTATTTGGAGTGTGTACCAGATATTTTCGGATATCATGATACATGTGGGCATACAGAGGTACCCACTGGGATTTTGAGAAAGTTCCATAGGTACACAGAATGACGGCTGTGAAGGTGTGGCCTATCACAAATGAGATGCTCTGGGAGCGTCGCATAATCGTTGTTGTGGGGGTGGCATAGCACAAAATGGCTGTCGTGAGGCATAGTATAGTAATTCCCATAACTAAACAAGCAGAAAAAGAGACAGGATAATAAAAGGGTATATCCATGCCCCCAGTTAATCACACCATCAATGGAGAAAAAGAAACACCAGCCATTGCCATATTTGCTCATAGGGAGAAGCTAGTTGAACCTTGCCTTTATTCAGAATAGGTGACAGTGCCAGATTTTGGGTGATGTGAGCAGTTTCCCCCACACAGGACGCCAAGATGAGGGGGCACAAAATTGAGAAAACCCATTACTGAGAAGATCCATTTGGGGGCACCAAATTCTTGCCTCACTCAAGGTACCATATTACCAGTGCTTTCTTCCTTAAAAAAATGTTTAGGGGTACTCTCATTTTCCTACTCGTATCGAAATACTGCCCCTCAATGAGGCCAAACTTAGATTCACAAAATGTTTAGGGGTATACGTACCCCCAGAAAAAAGCACTGCATATTACCAAAGTCTGCCCCCACAGATGGGAGAATGGGCACCCATTTCCAACATCCAATGAAATGGTGGAATGATTAAGGTAGAGGATGAACCAGTACAAAAAAGAAACCAGGTAGGAACAGCATTGTGGGTTTTTAAGGAGATATTTACATAGACCTTTTGATGGTGCCATAGTAGGTACTGGTGGGACAAGGGGTGCCTGGGAAAACTATGTTGGTGGCCACAGGCTTAGGAACTAAAATGCCAAAAGGAGAGTGGGCGGCCTCAGGATAGGTAGCTAAGCCTAAGGGAAACTGAGGAGAACTTATAATTAGAATTCCAAAATCCACAGGCAGCTAGTTGTTAAATCTAACCACATAAGCATTGCAAACAGCCTGTGGGAATTCAGATTACATCTTGTTGATTAAAATTGGTCAAGCGGACTTGGAGCATTTAAATAAAGCAGCCATTGGCCACTGAGAAACAACACTTGCCGCCTAGTTACATAGCTGTCAATATTATGTATTTACTGCAGAATAACCCGGCATTTCCTTCAACAAGCAACCTGAGTGCTAGATTAATAAAATACATTCCCTTTTTATTTATTTTGACATTTATTGATCACCCATTAACAATGTCCTCTGGGCAGCTCACACAAAATTCAAAACAAATCAGCAAAGTTAAAACACTGAGTTATGCACATGGTGATCAGCATAAAGCAGCATACATAAAATATTTTTTTTAAAAAAATGTGTAAAACCAAGCTAAAAATAAATTGCTCCATTGTTCTAAACAGCCTGGGAGACCTGATGCAAAAGAACCCACAAAATCTTAACATAAGCTGTGGCGCTTAAGTGATCCTCACTGGGGAGCCCAGTCCAACATTGGAGCATCACCACCAAAAAAGCCCTCTTCCTAAAGCTAACTGCCTCACCTCCTTAGGTTGGGGAACCTGGAGAAGAGCCTCTGATAACGATATTAAGGTCTTGTTGGGGAGGTAATATGCGAGGAGGTAACTCTTCCGATAACCTGGTTCAAAGCTGATTAGGAGTTTAAAGGAATTGGGCCCAGAAATTGTCTGGACACTAGTGCAGGTGAGAGAGCACTGGTGTAATGTATATATTTACATATATCTTCCAGTCCCCATTAATAACCTCACTGCCCTTTTTTGAGCCAGCTTAAGTTTCTGGACCATTTTCAAGGGAAACCCCCACATATAAGGCAGTGCAACCAACCAACCAACCAGGAGGTTGCCAGAGAATGAATAACCACCACAAGATTATCTCTTTCCAGATGGGGTTGCAGTTGGTATATCAACTGAAGCTGTCAAAAGCACTCTGTGCACCGAAGCCACCTAGGCTCCTCCAGTGACCGTTCTGGATCAAGGTTAAGCCCGAAATGATAAACCCGCTCCTTTAGTGGGAGGGCAATCCCATCCAGAGCAGGTTGAAAGCCACGTAGCTACGCAGGTGATCCATTCACAAACAATACCTCTATCTTGTCCGAACTGAGCTTCAGGTCATCTATGATCAGGTTCAAGCACTGGTTTGGAATGTCCAGTGCCTCGCCTGGATTTCTTGAAAAGCAAATGTAAAGCTGGGAGTAACCTGGATATTCATGACACCTTAACCAAAGGTCCTCTCACGACCTTCTCCTAGCAGTTTCATGTAGATGTTAAGAAGCATTTTGTCACCTAAAAATATCATAACACATTTAGCACCAATCTTTCAGAATCTAAAGGACCATACTCCTGAGTGCGTTGCGCAGCAATCCTCAAAACACTTCTTCTAAATACTTCTGCTTAAGACCAAAAAGAGAGAGGCCAAACTAGATGTTACATGGAATTCCATGCTTCTTTCTTCCAAAGGTGTGGGTTGTAACTTGTACAAGTGTTGAGTCTGAGTGGAGGATGGACAGCTACTTGATATTTTTCCCACTGCACATTTTTCAACTCAAGAGTGTCCTCTCCAAACCATTGGGGTTTTTTTTTTAAAAAAAGAATAATCTGTGGTGTTTAAGGGAAAAGATATGGTGTTCCCGTTTATAATTAGCAAAAATAATTCAAAGGAAAGTAACACAGAAGTTTGTGTAATGTCTAGCTTGGCTCTCAATGAACTGAGAATTATCTTTAAGATTAGAGTGGCATGACATTTCATTGCAATGACATGGTAGCTTGTTCTGCAAAAGCACAAGAAAGTGGCAGCCTCTCTTTGTATTCTAAAAATACTGCTGCTGAATGATGGCTCTTGTTCTTCTAAAAGGAACCCCTAGTTCTTATTGTTACATGCCACCCCAATCGCTGAGCAGTGCAAGATTCCAGGGGTTCCAGTCGCTTACCTTGGGTTCGTGTTTCCTTGGAATAAGGTACAGCAGAGACTGTGGTGTCTTTATGATTGATATATGGTTTAATTACACACATATAGATAGTCTGAGCCTATGATGGAGGGGTTCACAGTCTAGTCAAGTTGCGTGGGATCAATTCCAATCTGTTACCCCCAAGGATGTGAACAGGCTGCTTGGACAAGTGAAACCAACCGCCTGTCTCCTTGATCCTTGCCCATCCTGGCTCATAAAAGCTAGCTGGAAAGGGCTGGGCGATGGGCTTCGCGGGGTAGTGAATGCTTCTCTCTGTGAGGGGGCCTTCCCAGACCCGCTGAAAGAGGCGGTTATCAAACCGCTTCTTTAAAAACCATGTTTAGATGCGGCCAATATGGCCAACTATTGCTCAGTCTCAAATCTTCCATTCTTGGGCAAGGTGATTGAGCGAGTGGCTGCTGAACAACTTGAGGCATGCCTGGAAGAAGCGGACCATTTGGATCCCTTCCAGTCGGGATTCAGGCCTTATCATGGGTCTGAAACTGCCTTGGTTGCACTGGTTGATGTTCTCCAGTGGGCTAGGGACAAAGGTGAGAGCTGTTTCCTAGTTCTGCTAGATATCTCAGCGGTGTTTGATACCATCAACCATAACATACTTCTGGACCGTCTAGAGGGGCTGGGAGCTGGGGGCACTGTTATACAGTGGTTCCGCTCCTTTCTCTTGGGCTGGGTTCAGAAAGTGGTGGTGGAGGATGAGTGTTCAGAGCCCTGGGCTCTCACTTGTGGGGTGCCTCAGGGTTCCGTCCTCTCCCCCATGCTTTTCAACATCTACATGCAGCCACTGGGAGAGATGATAAAGGGGTTTGGGCTGGGTGTCCATCAATATGCGGATGATACCCAGCTCTACCTCTCTTTCAAATCAGAACCAGTGAAGGTGGTGAAGGTTCTGTGTGAGTGTCTGGAGGTGGTTGGAGGGTGGATGGCGGCTAACAAATTGAGATTGAATCCTGACAAGACAGAAATACTGTTTTTGGGGAACAGGAGGCGGGTGGGTGTGGAGGAGTCCCTGGTCCTGAATGGGTAACTGTGCCCCTGAAAGACCAGGTGCGCAGCCTGGGAGTCATTTTGGACTCGCAGCTGTCCATGGAGGTGCAGGTTCATTCTGTGTCCAGGGCAGCTATTTATCAGCTCCATCTGGTACGCAGGCTGAGACCCTACTTGCCCGCGGACTGTCTCGCCAGAGTGGTGCATGCTCTAGTTATCTCCCGCTTGGACTACTGCAATGCGCTCTATGTGGGGCTACCTTTGAAGGTGACCTGGAAACTGCAATTAATCCAGAATGCGGCTACACTAGTGACTGGGAGTGGCCGCCAGGACCACATAACACCGGTCCTGAGAGATCTGCATTGGCTCCCAGTACGTTTCTGAGCACAATTCAAAATGTTGGTGCTGACCTTTAAAGCCCTAAACGGCCTCAGTCCAGTATACCTGAAGGAGTGTCTCCACCCCCATTGTTCAACCAGGACACTGAGATCCAGCGCCGAGGGCTTTCTGGCAGTTCCCTCATTGCGAGAAGCCGAGGTTACAGGGAACCAGGCAGAAGGCCTTCTCGGTGGTGGCGCCCACCCTGTGGAACACCCTCCCACCAGATGTCAAAGAGAACAACTCCCAGACTTTAAGAAGACATCTGAAGGCAGCCCTGTTTAGGGAAGCTTTTAATGTTTGATGCATTACTGTATTTTAATATTTTGTTGGAAGCCACCCAGAGTGGCTGGGGAAGCCCAGCCAGATGAGGAGGGTATAAATCATAAATTATTCTTAATATTATTAATATTATTAACGCCCCAAAAGGTTATTGCATCAGGCATGGCTCTCTCTATCTCTCTGGCTTCCCAGCCTGCAGCTTTGCTTCCAGCTTCTAGCTCACATAACTCAACTTTGCTGCTGCTTCTTTTTTTAACCACCAGGCCCACCCATTTGCTGTCTAGCACAGAGGCTCTATTCTTAGTTTCCTTAATGACCCATTACCACACCAGGAAGCTAGCCTGGCTATTCCAGGAATTAGAAGAGTCTTGGCATACAGCCTACTCCCCTCCCAAACTCATAACAACATGCTCTCTTTGGGAGCATTTGTCAGTGGAAGAGAAGGGAACATTCATAGAGGAGAAGGCTTTCAGTGTTGGAGGCAATATACCTTTGAGTACCATTTGATGGGAATCACAGTTGGGGAGAGTGTTCTACTTGTGGGCTTCCCATAGGTAAAGGTAAAGGGACCCCTGACCATTAGGTCCAGTCGTGGCCGACTCTGGGGGTTGCAGCGCTCATCTCGCTTTATTGGCCGAGGGATCCGGCGTTTGTCATCAGACAGCTTCCGGGTCATGTGGCCAGCATGACTAAGCTGCTTCTGGTGAACCAGAGCAGAGCACGGAAACGCCGTTTACCTTCCCGCCAGAACGGTACCTATTTATCTACTTGCGCTTTGATGTGCTTTCAAACTGCTAGGTTGGCAGGAGCAGGGACCGAGCAACGGGAGCTCACCCCGTCGCGAGGATTCGAACCGCCAACCTTCTGTTTGGCAAGTCCTAGGCTCTGTGGTTTAACCCACAGCTCCACCCGCGTCCCCTGGGCTTCCCATAAGCATCTGTAAAAACAAGATACCATACTAGATGTGACTTCAACCCAATCCAGCAGGGATCTTCTTGATTTTCCCCTTCTCTTTCTATGGCATTAGATCAGAGCAGCTTCCAGGCATCCACTTATCCTCACCCCTCTGACACATTCTGATTTGTTGCCCTGCCACATCCCTGTTTTGACTTTTCAAAACGTGCTTCCACCTTACAGTGCTCAGGTACCATAAATACACCATCGCATCCTTCTGCTGAAACAACATTAACCCACCAAACTAGGATAAGAGAAGCTCAAAGGTGCTTTTCAGTGCTGTGTGTGAACAAACACTCTCTATAGTTTAAAGGTTTGCTCTCTTTAGCTGTGATCTATAAAGTGGAGTTATGTCATCTTATACAAAAACTCAAGAAAACTCATTTGGTTTATGGATGGAATTGCTGGTCTCTTTTTACTGTTCGTTTGGAAATTTCAGAACTAGGTGTCAGTCTTCTCTTCGCAGGTTGCTTTTGTTTATCAAATACTATGACTGCTTTTCCTAAAAGGAAAAGGGAGCTAGGAGAATTCTTGAATACCCTAGGATAACTTAACTAAAAATGGAAACACTGGTTGGTATTAAACTAAGTTTTACCCAAAGTAGAACCACTTAAATTAATGAAAATGACCTAGTTAGGTCCATTAATTTCAACAGGCCTTTTCTGAGTAAAGCTTAGTTGAATTACGCCCACACTGAAGAACCCCTACAAAAAGTAGTGTTTCTCTCTGTGTGTTTGTGTTTGTTTGTGTGTGTGTGTGTGTGTGTGTGTGTGTGTGTGTGCGAATATTTTATAGACCACTTCACATAAAATATCTAAGCAGTGAAGAAGAGTACAGTGTTTAAAATACGTAAGATAAAATAAGTCCTAAAACAAAATTACAGAAACAAAATAAAAATCTTCCATTGTAAATAAATAACTGCTGGAGAGCAGAATCTCTCTCTTCTCCCATTTCGTTCCTGCCCTCCCTCCCCATGGCCTATCCTGACTTGTGAGATCATGCCCAGTCTCAACACGATGTGCTTAAAGGCAGAGTTTGACGTAAGCTGAACTCACACGTGCATTTTTAGTGCTTTAACTATTTCAATAGGGAATATTACCCACTTCAGTGAATATGCATTGAGACCATTCACAAGTTTTGCCCCCCCCCATTTAAATACCACAACACACCCTTCCCATCCTTGCCTATCTCTAACGCTTATCCATATTGCTCTATAGCGACCTTCGGATGCATTTCTAGCCAGAACCACTAAGTAAACCAGGTGGCAGTCTGGGGCAGCAAATTTTCAGAGGTGGCAAAATTAGAAGGGCAGTAAAGTTTGAAGACTGGTGAAAGGAGGAGCCAGCAACTGCCAGTCCATGGCAGGGACCACCATAACATTTTATCCTGGGCGGAGGGACGACCTCCTGAGCTGGTCTTGCTGTCAAAGGGCGGGGAACCAGTGGTGGTGGTGAGGATGACACAGTGGAGTCTGAGATGGCAGCTTGGGTCGGCGACTTTATTCCATTCCCATGTCCCATCATTGAAGCCATTCCCATGTTTGAAAGATAAGGTAAAGGGACCCCTGACCATTAGGTCCAGTCGTGGACGACTCTGGGGTTGTGGTGCTCATCTCGCTTTATTGGCCAAGGGAGCCAGTGTACAGCTTCCGGGTCATGTGGCCAGCATGACTAAGCCACTTCTGGTGAACCAGAGCAGTGCACGGAAATGCCATTTACCTTCCTGCTGGAGCAGTACCTATTTATCTACTTGCATTTTGACATGCTTTTGAACTGCTAGGTTGGCAGGAGCTGGGGCCGAGCAATGGAAGCTCACCCCGTTGCAGGGATTCGAACTGCCGACCTTCTGATTGGCAAGTCGTAGGCTCTGTGGTTTAACCCACAGCGCCACCCTTGTTTGAAGGATAGCGGTCAGCAAAAAGGTTAGGAACTAGGGAGCTGGAGGGGGAGTGCTACTTAGCAGATTTCTAACTACATGAAGTGTGCATGAAAAAAGATAATATGCACATTTGCATGTATTTATTTTTCCTGTGGGGGTGGGGGTGCAGAGCCCAGGTAGTAGCTTGTGCTTCTGCTAGTGTGCTCCCTCTTCTTTTTCTGAACCCGAACTGTGTGTGTGTCCCCACCCTTCTCACTGCCTGCAAACTGGAATTGTTGCAATGGAATCGATTGTTAAGAGTGGCAACGAAAGTTAAGATGCGGTTGTAAATCTGCCTCCCTGTGTGGCTATCAATTGGTTTGATGTACAGTGGTACCTCGGGTTAAGTACTTAATTTGTTCCGGAGGTCTGTTCTTAACCTGAAACTGTTCTTAACCTGAAGCACCACTTTAGCTAATGGGGCCTCCTGCTGCCACTGCGCCACCGGAGCACGATTTCTGTTCTCATCCTGAAGCAAAGTTCTTAACCTGAAGCACTATTTCTGGGTTAGCAGAGTCTGTAACCTGAAGCGTATGTAACCTGAAGCGTATGTAACCCGAGGTACCACTGTACAAATATATTTGAAACTGTATTTTTGTCTTATCCATATACATACCAAGGACAGGAGAGTGTTCAAAGGTGGTTTAAGTGGCATTAACACATGTGAAACGGGTCAAAGAGGATGCATGCATGTGGTTGCAATGTTGCTAGAAAACGTGGTAACTGCATCTTTCCAAGGGCCTCAGTGCTAGAAGAGAATACCCAGTTAGTTCATATGCATCTACATGGTTTTCTAGCTTGGGTCAGGTGGATTGTGTGTGGCAATATGCACAGACAGACACACACACACGCCCATGTTATTAATTCAAACCTGCTTCTCCTTCTTCGGTGAAATTGAAAGCATGAGTTAAGTAGTCTGGTGCAATTAAATGATTGATTCATTCATTGCAGATTTAACATGGATTTTTAAAAATACGATTGTAATCCAGGCTGTCTTCTGTGAAAGACTACTGACTCAGTGCCAATGGAGTAGTAGGCAAAGTCTGCTTATTTCTACATGGAGAATGCCATGAAATGGTTTGCCTGGACAAATTGCTTATCCATATCTTTAAGCCAAAGGAAGCTGTGTTATTTGGTACATTTCCTTCAAAGATCCCTTGTGCTGGGAGACTTTCTGTATGTATTATAAGATGGATAATGAGCAAATTGGTTATACAAAAGTAGGAACATTAATCAACTAAAATCTTATATCATGTATAGTAATGCTTGAACTGCATGTTGGCTGTGCTTGTGCTTTAAGAGCCAAGGACTGGTGTTAAAGAGGGTCAAAGATGTGGCATAATTGCCACACTGGCTTTGTTTTGATTTGTTTTATTATCTAAACAAATGTAAATAAATGACTTAATAAGGATTTGGGATTCATTAATAATCATTAGCTGGTGGGAGTAGGAACTGACACTCAGGGATGTTAAGAAATAGGGGGGGGGGAAGAGTGATGTCTTCTCATTCTCAAGTTCATATTTACACATATACTGTGATTCTCTGGGACGATTGGGCAGTGGAGTGGTAGCTGATCAGGAATAAGTAATCTAGAACAGTGTTTTTATGTGATTTAAAAAAAAACATTGCTGAGGGAAGTACAAAAACAAGATAGTCTTGTGAGCATCTTTCCACAATTTGCAGGTATGAACACAGGAATCTGTCTTATAGGGAGCCAAACCATTTGACTTCTCCATGACTGACAGCATCTCTCCAGGGTAACAGGGAGGGGTATGAGTATTAGTGCTGAGTATTACACTTTGAGTAATTTGCATGCGGAGCATATGCTCTTCTATTGAGCTAAGCTCAGCATTTATTATTTTGGATTGTCACATCAAGGTAGCAACTGTAGGGCTGTGGATAATGTAGACTAGCATTTGGGTTAAGGTTCCCACTTCCTTGTGGGAGTTGCTCAGTTACTTGGGTGGAAGAATAACCACTTCACATCTTCTATGGCTTGTCTGTAAAGTGGGAACTCTAAAAAGCCTATCTCATAGGATGGTGTGCAGGTCGGAGGAGGAAGCAAAGAGTGAAAGATGATACAGCAATCTAGTTTTAAAGAAGTCCCACTCCTCTCCTCTCCCATCATCCTTTCTCATGGTCGGTTACATTGCCTGATTGTGAAATGGCCTGTTGCATTTGGAACCGTTTGTCCTTATAGAAGGGGCCTACTGGGTTATTCTAGGGGACATGGGGGAAGAGATTAAAGGATACTCTGGTGGAAATTCCCATTTTGTGGGGAGACCATTCACCAGGCGGTTTCAGCGGAGGGTGAGGCAGAATCACAGGGAGGTGGCCTAACAGCTAGCTGCCTCCCCCCCCCTGCAGCTGGGGGCCTGCAAAAGGGGGAGAGGAGGGCTTGTTAGGGAGAAGCTAGCTTTGCCGTGCTTGGGCCTGCCATCCCCAGCTGTCGTGGCAAAGGGGGGAAACAATAGCAGGGGGAGGCGGGAGGGGAGCATGGTGCTTTCAAGAGTGCCAGACACTAAAGAGGCCTCCCAAAGACTTGTCATCTGCATCTGACAAGAGCTCCTTTCCCCGGGTTCATTTCTTTTCTTCCTTTCTTCTCCTGTTTGCTGCAGCTGTGGGATTTTCAAAGGCGCTGTGCAAACAGATGTTTGGCTTAACCTGCAGATCCATCCCCTCCCTCCTCTACTCCTGCACCATTGCGAGTTGTAGAAATGCTACACTTGAGGAAGGATGGGAGTGTAAATGCCTCTCTAATATCAGGACTTCATCAGAGAGAGAGAGAGAGAGAGCAGGCGGTTAGTTAACGGAGTAAACATTTAGCAGGAGTTAAATGTTAACCAGCTAGCTCACGTCAGCACCAGCAGTAGGGAATAGAATTAATCAGAAATTGGAAATATGATTGTGGTTTTACACTCAGTCTTGAGCTGGAACTATAGAGAGAGAAAAGGCCAAAGACTGCATCTCCAGTGGTATTTTGTGCACCGAAAGCCAGATGAGTGGAAGCGCCATTTACTTTCCATGTGCGTTATGGCCTTCTGAATACAACACTACAATTAGATAACTAGGCATTTGGGATAACTTTGAGATTCTACTTTCAAAAATGCTTTGCATGTCTTACAGTGTTCTCTTTGATGAAGACCCATATCTCTCATCCTGCTGAACTCTGAAGCAGGGAGCAGAATCCCTTTCAGACACAAAACGCTTTGAAAGGAGAGGCACAGCGAGGGACATTCAGACTTTCCACAATTTTGCAGAGCATTCCCTTATGGAGAAACGGGGTTTTTTGGGGGGCTCCCATTTTCCAGGACAAGAGCGTGGAGAGCAGCTGAGCAAAGCCCCTGCTGCATTGTTAGCTAGGCGAGCGCTACAAAGCTCTGCAGGCGGCATTAGACACAGTTGCAAGGCCAATTCAGCAGTACAGGAACACTTGGTGAGAAATATGCAAAGGCAGTGCGGGGCAACTTTAAAAATTAGGTTCAGTTTGAGGACACAACCAGGAATTTTTGAGAGGCATGGGAAGACCGGGCAGTGTAGGAACCTATTGCCAGTGTCCTCCTCTTAAGCAAGAAAGGCTGAGAGAGTTGAGTCGCTCAATGTCGTACACCATGCCTAAACTTCAATTTAGGTGGCTTCAAGAGCAGTATTCATTGCACTGAACTTTACTAGCTGTTAAACAAGGAGTAGCCCAGCTGTGGCTTGTGGGTGACATGCGGCGACTCAAGGAAGTGGACTGAAATAGAACTAAAATTACATATCCCACCCATGCCACCGGAGGAATTGGCACTGCTGCAGGTGCCACATAATACCTGTTCCACATTTATAACAACTCAGTGCGGCAGCGCCTGAACTTTGGAACTCCCTGCCTATTGAGATCAAGCAGGTGCCTTCCTGTTACTGAAAATGTCCATGTTTAGACAGGCCGGCCCAGATGCTTGGAAAGTTAAGGTAGCGTTGATCTGTTTTGGTATTTTAACTTTTGTGTGTTTTAAAGTAGGGTTGTTGGGGTTTTCCTTGACTTTATTCTCTTATCCATTTGTAAACTGCTTTGAGCGGGGGGGGGGGGGTGTAACAATCAAAGTTAGTGTATATATTTTGAGAAATAAATCCTCAAGGTTCATCAACAGCACATCAGGAGCTTGTTCATCCAGTGTAGCAAGCAACAGAACTCAGTGGCGTAGCGTGGGGGGTGCCAGGGGTGCCGGCCGCACCGGGCGCAACATTGGGGGGGCGCGTTTGGCCGGCCCTTCTCAAGACAAAAGTCCATAGGGAAATCTCCGGGACAGCGGGGAAGCGCAGCGCGTCTTTCCCACTGTCCTCGGACCTCCTCCGAAGCCTGGCGGTGGGGCAGAGAGACCTCCTCCCGCCGCCAGGCTTCGGAAGGCTGCTCCGAAGCCTGGCGGCGGGAGGAGGGCTCTCCGCCCCACCACCAGGCTTCGGAAGGCTGCTCCGAAGCCTGGCGGCGGGAGAAGGGCTCTCCGCCCCACCGCCAGCCTTTGGAAGGCTGCTCCGAAGCCTGGCGGTGGGGCGGAGAGACCTCCTCCCGCCGCCAGGCTTCGGATGGCTGTCCTGAAGACTTGTGGTGGGAGCAGTGGCGTAGCGTGGGGGGTGCAGGGGGGGCCTGCCGCACCTGGCGCAACATCTGGGGGGGGCGCGGAAGAGACTCGAGTGCTAAAATCCACGGGTTAGGGGGCGCAAATTACTTGCCTTGCCCCGGGTGCTGAGAACCCACGCTATGCCACTGACAGAACTTGAGAGTGATGGAAGAAGGGAGTGGCCTGGTGCTTGAATTGTGAAGAGGAACAATCCATAAATACCATCTCAGGACTCCTTTCTGTTGTAGTCAAATTGTGGCCGCCTTAACAAAATTTCTGGGGGCACAGCTGTTTCCTCTCCTCCCCTTCTCCCACTGGTACTGGAATGGCGGCAGGAGATGGTTGTGGATTAAGAAATTGGTTGGTTTGGGGGAATGAGCACTGCTCCATGTGAGAACATTTGCATTGCATGTGGAAGCTTGAAAGTTAAGTCCTGAATTTCTAGCTTTAAAAATCTGTGGTTGCGGAACATGTTCCCAAAACTATGGGGAGCTGGTGCCAGTACTGGCCTAGATGGATGGATATTTTTTATGCAGCGTGAAGCAACTGTCCTGTGTTTAACAGACAAGAGCTGTGTGACTGGTGACTGAGGTCCACCTCAAGGCTTTCAAATATGACTCTTGGCTTAGGAATTTTGCCACATCAATTATATAGTAATATTAACTGGTTATTTAATAGCTCTCCAAACACTAATTAAATTAGTCTAGCACTTTACAAGCATTTAACAGTCCCCATGACACTAATGAAACTAGGTGGAGTTTGCCCCTCAAACAACTGAATAGTATTGGGTATTTCGGCAAACCGGAGGTCTAATAGATATTCCAGTTTATTCCAGTACAGTACTAGCAAGCTTAATTCTGACCGGCGTTTTATGTAATGCAGAATATGAAGGTTTTCTTATATTGATTAAAGTGAAAACACGTCAGCACATGAAGTGGAGAAGAGTTGGTTTGAATTTCCACTTCATATCCCCCCCCCCACTCCTTCAGGAAAAGTCCGTGCTAGAAGAGCAGGGGACACGGACATGTTGGGTGCTTATATTTTGATGCAAATCGTAGAGGGTTTTGATTTCATTTTATCTTCCATTGATGTTTGAGCCTGCGGGGAGGGGGCGACGCTCCCCTCATTGTTCTCCCTTCAGCTTCCATTTGGCCAGAGTGGCACAAAAATGACTGCGGGGGGGGGGAGGGAGTGTGTGTGTATGAGAGAGAGAGAGAGAGAGAAAGTGAGCGTGAAGAAGGGGGACAGTAGCAACCCCAAGCAGCTTTTACAAATGAGTGACAAAGGCTATGTCCATTCATAGCCTCCCGCGCCAGCGAGGGGGTTCTGAAGAGCCCGAGCCTCGCCAGCCAATTGCTGTCAGCAACCTGTGGAGGGGAGGCATCGCTATAGCAACCGGTGGATGGGCCATGTGCTTTGCCGCCGACAGCAGGGGCTGCGCGCGGGCGAATATAAAGGAGGGGCAGAGCGGAGCCCGGGCGGATGGAACGGGCGTTTTTTCTCGCGCGCGCTCCTCGGTGCGCTCCCCCTCGCGCCCCGGGATGATGGACAGCTGCGCCGAGGCCCTGGAAAACGGGCGGCGGCGAACGCCGGAACCAGCGGCTTCGTCGCGTTGCCTTGGGACCGGGAGAGGAGCCTGTCAGCAGCGCCGCCTCCCGCCTTTGTATCGCCTGGCGGAGGGACGGGAGGGAGTTGGAGCTCCGACCCGGGCACCGAGTTGGGCGGCGGCGGCTTCTTCTTGCTGGAGATGCCTCTCTGGGGATTGAGAGCCCTGCGGAGGGAGGCGGAAGGCATGGCGGCAGGTAAGAGGCGCCCCGAGGGCGGAAAAGGCGCGCGGAATTCCCCTTTCAGCGACGCCCGACGTGGAGCTTTTGGCGCCCTCGTGCTTATTTGTGGGGCGGGGAGCCGCTCTGGCCGCGTCGCCCCGTCGCTGAATCCCGGCCTGGGTGAGAATGGCTGAGAGACAGAGAGAGCGGTGGTCTGTGGTGGGCAGAGGTGACGGGGAGGCCCTCTGCCCATGCTCAGAGGTTCTGCGGCGGCCTTTTCTTTTTTTTTTGCGAGGAGCCCTTGCTGGAGCAGCTCTGGCCCCAGTCGCGCTCCTGGGGCGAGTTCTTGGCCACGTGCTCAGAGGGGCGGAAGGGGCGCTTTGCCCCGCCGGGGACGGAAGGGTTGGGACGCAGGAGTTTGCCTCTTTCCTGCCGGCGCTGAAGTCGCCGCCAGCAGCAGAATCGCGGCCGTGTTTGCGCAGGGTCGGTGCTGGGCGACAAGCGCCAGGGGAATCGGGAGGTGAAAACGGTGCTCGGTGGTTTGCTAGCGCGCGCTGGCGGCTTCCGCGCGTAGTGGGAGCGCCAGTCTTTCCTGGTTCTTTCCTTATCCTTGTTTTGCTGAAGCATTTCTCGCGCGCCCCTGTTCCGGAAAAAGTTGGAAGGGGTGTGTGTGTGTGTGGTTTCAGCCCCCCTTGATCCCGTTGTTAAGCACCCAGAGGCGCATCTGACCCAGCCGATCTCTCGCTCCCGCGCCAGTCGCGCACTTGAGGAATGGGCTCATTCTTTCCCGCCCAGGATTTGCCGCTTCGAATCTGCCCCCTGGTTGTTGCGTATTGTGAGGCTGGCGACCAAGAGCGCTCTCTCTCTCTTTCTCTCTCTCTCTCTCTCAAAAGACAAGAAAGTTCTTTTGTTTTGCCTCCCAAGCTGCCCGGCAGCAGCTTCTGTGCAAAGGTCACCGCTGACATGCGCGGAGGGGACCCCTCAGAGCTCGCCCTGCAGGATCTCCGGATCCTCTACCTCCTTCGCCTCGTGGGCCGTCGCCAAAGGTCCCCGGAGCGATCCCCGACTGGCTCACGTCGTCTGTGGCTATTAACCCGTATTCCTATTCAGCATGGATAGTCCTAAGATTTCACCTGTAGCTCCTCTGTCCTGGGATGCATTGACCTTAGCAGTCAGTTTTCGACTACTTTCCTGAATCATCATGACCTCACCAGCCCCCAAAGCAGCATTTTTTTCTTCCAACGAGTCCCTCATCACTCTGGTCCTGGTCATTCCTTAGAAAATCCCAGAGATAGGAGGACGACAACAACAACAACATGCTTAGCCGATTGAGCAAAGTTCCTCCCAGTTGCTCTTGTTCCTGCGCTGGTGACTCGTTCGCAAGACGGAAAGCAAAGTTCGGCCACACTTCTTCCTTTTATAGTCCTCCCATCCCTTCTAAAATTTAGCTGCTGACGTATTGGGAGCAAAATGGGGAGTTGAGAACAAATGCGTCTCTCTAGACGGCGTGTATATACAGTATATGATTCCATATCCATGCTCAGCCTACACTGGTATGCCTGCGGGGTTTACATGCATAGTATTGTGATCCTTATATTAGAAGGACATAAAAAAGGTGATTTAGGCAGCCTAGGATTTTGAAACAAGATGACCTGTTCTGCTATGCTTTGTTTTATTTATAAAACACACACATCCTAGCACAATCTTGAGGGAAGCTGGCAAAATGGGATATACGCTTCAATTTTTTGTTTTAAATTTGGCGTGTTTCAATAGAGATGCAATGGGCATAGTTAGGCAATCAGGATATTGACCAGGATGGCAGAAAACAATGGAAATAGATGCGAGCACTGTGTGTATACCTACTCACATGCAATGTGGGTACAGTAAACTACAAATATGGCATGTATATATTAATGGAAGCACTCAAAACATATACATGCGAAAGTGTGTGTGTGTAAATAGATAGATAGATAGATAGATAAATGAGGAAGCTCTCTTTACTCATATTTTCAGAATATTTCTGACAAGTAATTAGCCATATGTTTATGCTGTGCATATATCTACCCTTTCTTGTTTCTCCTTTATCTCTCTCTTTTGCCTAGGAGAATATTAAAATGCCAGTAAATTTCATCTCGCCACAATACTGCCAGAGAGACAGAGAGATCCACTTTTTTTTTAACCCTTTGGACAACTATTGACATTTTAGTATACATATTGCATAACACCTATGAAAAGCAAGGTTACTGGTTTGTTGGTGCAAGCAGCTCCTCCTCTCTTTCTCTTGGTAAACAACAAAAACAGCTCTTTTATTTTCATTACGAAACAAGAAGAAAGTATCTCCCATTGATGCTGGTATCTTTGAAACTTGTCTGAAGCCTCGGATTCGATTCCTTCATTGTTGCGGGATATTAATCCTTCTAAAAGGTATAGAGAAGTAGCCCCCTCCCCCTCCCCCCGCTTTGTGGGGTTGAAGGTTGAGGAAGGATCATTGTGTCCCTCCAGAAGAATAGGTCTATGGTTCGCACCATGACCTTTCTCAGTGATTTGAATAAGCTGGAGTTCCCAGAAATCCATCTGCCTTTTGTGTGTGTCAATTTTGTCTAATCTTTTCAACCTCTCCATAGATTCTCAAAGAAGGGGGGAAAGTACCTTCCCATCTGACTGCACCCCCCTCCCCTTCCTTCTCCAAGTAAAAGCATTAAATTGACCTTGTTTCAGGTGATGAACTGACATCTGCTACAAGTAATTCTGAATCAACATCCGAGGTGTTAATGGAGGACAGGGAGCTATGAGGATGCTGTCTCCATCCCTATATATACAAACCTCTTGCTAATCTTAAAGAACCTCATGTGAGATTGAGGCTGCAGTCCTAACCCCTTACCTGGGTATATGCTCCATTCAAGTAGCATTCTATGGCCTTTTAAATGTGTTTGTGAGAGGCGGGGTTGTTGGTTTGTTTTCATTTTATTGTGTATTTTGTGTTCTCATATTGCATTTTTATGTTGTGAACTGCCCAGTGGACCTTTGGGTGAAGGGCGGTATAAAAAATTAATAAATAATAATAAATAAGACAAGAATTCCGAGTTGGACTTGCTTCTGAGTAGACAGAACTAGGATTGCACTGTGAGCCACTAAATTATGTCCTTTTTGTGGTGTATGATGTGACAGTGAGTAAACAAGAACACATTTTATTTGAACACAAATAACAAGGCATTCTTGTATTGAAGCAGCTCTGATATCTTAAGGCCTTGCTTCTGCAATTGTGTAGTACTGCACCCTAAACGCATTTACTTGAGTATCGGTCCAGTCAATTTGATGCAATTCTAGCAAACTTAACTTGAGTGCATATTCAATTTAAACTAAATGAGTTAATTTTCTTCCACGGAGATGTGTTTAGCACTTTTGTGATAATGGGTATCATTGTAAAGAACAAGAACAATAAAAATATTTTAAAATGCCAATTTACTGTAAGGATTATTTTTGTACATATAATTCTTTAAAGTATCAAAAGGTTAAGTAAACATATATTTCCTGCATTTTTTTTTATCCCGAGAAGAAAATATCCCCCAGAAGATCACAGTTACTATAAGGTTTATTTAGTCAAATCAATAATGTGACTCTAATAAATGTACTGCATGAAAACAAGGTCAGTTATTCCAAAGGAGTTTTCTTGGAAAATGTGGTTAGATGATATTAACAGTAATATTATAGATAATAGCTGCACAATTTACAAAACTATATATTCCTTTTTTTAAATCCTGCTGAGTCCAAATGTATATTAATATATGTTTATAGTCAAGAATAATTATTTTCTTGTCATTCCTTTTCTTCTTCTTGGGACTCAACCCCCCCTCTTTTTTTGGCCTCCTTGAATGGCAGATTTGCAAGTACAATTTCATCAGCACAGAGGAACAATAGCTTTCAGTTGCACAAAGGATTTCTCCCACCCTGAATCTCAACCACAATGCCTCTTGCTCTGATAATAGCTTCTGAAAAGATTTTGTAATGTAGAGAATTAATACATGATTATTTCTGCCTGACTTCTCCCATTTATTAGGTTCTGGAGTGTATTCTCAATTAAAAATAGCATTAGGTGGGTTTTTTAAAAAGTCATCATATTTTAAGATAAATCATTTTCCAAAGTTTTATTTATCTGTGCATACCAAGATATTTCGTTTTCACTGTTATTTGTGTTCAGATCTATTATAATGTGTCATCAACAAAGAATTATTAAAAAAAATGAGGGGGAAAAACCCCTCTGGTGCATTATGTGCCACTAAATACTACTGCCAAGTTATTTTAGAAAAATAAATATATTGAAATGCGTTTTTCTTCTCAGAAGTAGAAAGGCAGTGTGCATCAACTGCCAGCCAAGTGTGTCCTTATCTCAACTGAGCAAAAGCTTTTGAAGTTCGAAGGCTTACACTCGCTGGTTCTTAGCTGAATGGCATTTCCATTCTTACAAAGTTTACTTTGTAAGATGGCAATGTCCATTTTAAACGGGGAGGGGAGGGGGAAATATGAATTGCTATTTAAGGCTGATAATCTGTAAAGCACCTGTATCTAAGGTAGCATCTTTATTATGAAGATAACTGAGGGTAGTTTCAAGCAGTCCATCGTTGCCTTCAGTTTCCGGTACATTCACTTGCCTGAATGATATTAATGTATATTAAGCATTTACAGGCCTTTGTTGGTGTGGAATGGTACCTGCACCTGCCATCTCCAATCTAGCTGGGCTCGCAGTCATGCACACACCTCCTCCTCTTGAGGAAGTGTGTCAGACCTGTGACTGCTGAAGAAGATGCAATGAAAGGATATCAAACATGGTTTGATTACATTAACATCATCGTTTTTTGGGGAGGAGTGGGTGTTTCCTTACTGAAACTCAACTGTGCAAAGGGCTTTTGGGAGGGGGCAGTTAAGCTGGTGCAAAGGCAAGGAAATGCCTTTCTTACTTCCTTGAAGAGACAATGCAATGGGAAATAACATTTTTGACTGGCAATGCATTTGGGAAGGCCAGTTCTTTGAGCTGCTATGTAGGGTAAGATTAATAAATATATTTGGTAGTCATCATTCTGCATTGGCATGATGGGCTGAAACCCAGGAATTATTAAGAGTCTCTGTTTTACAGTCCTAAGAATACCCTGCTTTAGAGCATAGTTTTAAGGTGCTTGCGAATAAACATTCTGTAGATACTCTAATGCACTTCACTTTAATTATTCCTTAGAGTCCGTTTTGTATTTTTTGTTGTAAAGAAGAAGAAATGTCCCCCCCCCCATCCCGTGCATTTGGTAGGCCTTAAACTTTGAAAAGGAAGATATTTGCAATTGTTCCCATGTTATGCAACAGCAGTTGTCTACACACACACACTTCAACATCCCAGCGTCAAACTGAGCCAGTGACAGAGGAAAGGGATGCTGTGCTTTAAAGACGTCCAACTGTAAATGTCAAATTCATACATATTTAAAGATCCCCCTCCCATTTCGAGTCAAGTCTGACAGGGCGCCTCTAATTAACCCTGGATTCTGTTCCGCGAGGCCCGATTGTTGGATCCAATAGAAGCATTTGGCTGGAGGGAGGGGGGAGATGGGGTGGGGGTCTTAGGCAAAGTGGGAGATTACTGTGAGCTCCAGGGTTAAAGAACCCTCCTGCCCCCTCTTCCTCCTGCACATGAGGGTATCAGGTAGAGTCCAGTTTGGAATGGGAAACTAGACTAAAAAAACAGCTAGTTAAAAGCTTCTTCTTCTTTTAAGCCCAAGTTCTACTTGGTGTAGCAGGGGCACAGCCTGAGGATTCACAGTTATTTTTTATTTCTAAGCATTTTAGCCAGGGGTGTATCAGGAAACAAATCATTACCTTCTATCCTGTGTCACCTGGGTAGGGATGCTGCTGGAAAAGCCAGATTAATGTCACCAATACAAGCCTAGCTTGCTTTTGGATTCTCTTTGATTCCTCAACCTGACAAGAAGGGAGGTTTTCTTTCCAAACCTCAAGCCCACCTTCTTCTTCCATTTACAGCTCACTGACCCAGAAATAGCAATGGATATGATAGGATCGATTGGTCTCTGTATCCAAATCCCACCCACTCAAAAGGGTGCAATGGGGGGGGATGGGACACCCCACCTACTTTGGATGACCCCCTCTCCTAAGGGCATAGGATCACACTTTTGTATCCTGAATAGGCACCAACACTTACCTGATCCTGAGCTCAAGCCCAGGTCATGCTACCAAAAAAAGGGGCTTTCCTCATATAAAGGGAGTGGGGAGGCCATTTGCTACAGTTACCATCCCGACTGAAAGAAGGACAGAGCGTTTGACGAGATAGTTGGGGATGCGTGTTAAGTTGTCTTGAGAATGCACCCGAGGCGGGTACCAGCGCTTTGAAATCATCCTCACTGCAATGTATTCGGGATCTCAATAGTCCTTCAGGACTCTCGGTTCCTTCCAGAGCGCTGGCGGTATATACTTTTGGCAGCAATCTTAGGCAGACCTTTATGGAGAGAGTAAACCACCCTTCCGGGTTGTGGAGGAGACAAATCGGGGGAAGCGCTCAGAGGAAGACCCTCGGATCCGTATTATTTGCACAGCAGCGCTGTCCCTGAGTTGTCCCTGAAGCTTGGAGCGGGACCATTAGGAGCTGGGTCGAGCTGCGGGGAAGTTAGGGTGGGGCGCAATGGATGGATCGGGGTTGCATCCGGTTTGAGGACCCTGACTGAAGGTCGCAGGCGTTACATGTTTTCCTGGGATGTTTGCAAATTAGGACCAGTTTCGAGAAGAGGGACTGCCTGCGTTCCAGTCTTTCATATGTCGGAATGGAAAGAAACCTCGCTGTTTAGAAATTCATCAGATGCCTCTTCCTATCTGACTGCGTCATGGTGAAGAAGGGTTCTGTGTAGTTCGAAAGCATGCCCTTTTTCTTCGACAACAGAAGCAGGTTTGCGTCGCTTTCCACGTGCTTAAACCTGAGCTGTGACAATATTTGCAGAAACAGAAGCGGAATTATGTTCAGTACGCGAACCGTTCAGGGTCATCCGTACAAAGCGGCATCTTTAGAACAGGGTGGGAAGGATGCGCAGTTGAGGACCGTCGGGGGGAAAAGCGCTTTGTCAGGGACTAGCTCCCCCCAAAAGAGAAGCTCCTGCTATCATAGGCGAGCTAACACGTGTACTCGGTTTCGTCCTTTTCTGCCCTGAAAGGGCGCGTATCGGCTACAGAACTAAAGGCTTTAAGGGCCACACGCGATCTAAGCGCTTTGTGGGGTTTGTTTTGTTTGAACAATGAGGGCTAGAAACGCGAGTTCCCAGCAAACCCTGAGCCCGGCGTTATCGCCGGATATTTATGGAGAGGGCATTGTGTACAAATTGCGGAAGAGAGGGAAAGTGGCTTCCTCTTTTGGCGAAGTAGCCAAAAAAGAACTTGCCTTACCGCGCCCGCTTTGCCTTAGCCACTTGCCTTACCGCGACTGCATCCAAGCCAGGGGTGACTCTGGCCATTTTAAAGCAGAGCGCCTTTCTGTGTGCGAGAGGGAGAGATGTTGGTGCTTTCTGGACCTTCTTCCAGCCCTCCATTCGGAACCTCCACCGGCGTAATCTCGGGGCCCCCGCGTGTTTCCCCACTCGTGGGCAGTTTCCTTGCCATTTCTGAAAGTGAGGGTCCCCCCAGCCCTACCCTACCCCTCCCCTCGCTCGACGAGGACTGGCTGGTCCCTTGAAATAAGAGCGGTCCCGTCTCTTGCAAAGCCAAGGCAGGCCGCCTCGAGTCTGCTGGCAATCCGCCGCCCCCTGCGAAGCGTGCGCGCAGCAACACGGCGGTGGCGCACAGGGGGGCGTTTGCCACTCCGGGCCCTGCTTAAAATGGCTTCCGGTTTCTTCGTTTTTCAACAGTGAGCAGTCAATTTGTAAAGCAATTTGAAGCCCCGTTCCGATTTGCAGCTCGGCTTGGAGGGAGGAACATCGTTATGCAAATTAAACCTATTTACAAACAACAACAACAACCCAAACTCTGAATCCATAGGAAACCTGGAAGTGGTTTGGACAAAAACGAAACGCTAATGAAAATTAAAGGGAAATAAATTATTTGCCTTATCTGTTTAATTCTTACATCTGACAGCGCTTTATTATAGAGCTTGTGATGATATTCTCTTTGCATGGTTTGCCAGGGGTGTTTTCCCGAGCTAAAAATGCGAATGAGAACCCCGTTTATTTTGTATTAAGGATCGTGTGGCCGCGGGCCAGTCAGCTCCGCGAAAGGGGCCTGACAGCTCTTGATTTAAGAGGCTTGCTTACCATTATCGTTTATATCAGTGGTAGAAGAACTCGCCACTTTGCAAAGCGGATTCTGTTGCTTCATTTTTTCTTTCTTTCAGAAGACTCCTGAAAGAGGACAGTATCATCGCTATCCTATACGCGTCTGCTTAGTTCGATGAGACTTACTCCCAGTGCAGAATTGCAGTCTGTTAGTCCCATTTTACAGATAGGGATTCGAGGCCCAGAGAGCGACTCACCAGCATGTTCATGAAAGAGGGGCTTGGGGAGATTTTTTTGGAGGGGGGTGACTACAGTGGACAAGTGTGGGTTTCTCTTTCTTTCTGACGTTATTTAATATCCGCACTGTTAACAGAATAAGCCGGGCAATAATTTACAGAGAAAAAGCTTTTTTTATGCACGGCGTTTCTAAATACAAACCATAAATAGAGTCGTTTTTCTTTCCATATGACACTGTTATATATGTACGCAAGGTGCGTGGGCGCGCATCTCTTGAATGCTGCAATAACCAATTAGCAACCCTGATCCTAAGCATATTTAGGTTGCAACCGCGTGAGTAATACTTGCAATACTTGTGAGTAAACGTCATTTAACTTAATGGGACTTGTGCACTGGGCCTGCTATTATTTTGGCTTTGGTATTTTGACCGCTTAGGATCGGACCTGTTCATCTATTTACCCCTGGATTATTATGCGCAGCACCTTCGAAGTATGTTTAAGCAGAAGTGAGGCGTCTAGTGGGATTTCTCGTGTGCGACATGGGCTGGGGGGGGGGAGGCTTATTTCCCAGGATCGGGGCCATGCATTCAATGGCCTGGTCTCCCGGTGGAGAGGCCGGAGGCGCCCCCTGCCTCCGCCTTGCAGGGTGCGCAGCTGCTGGAGGAAGAGTGAGACGGGGGTGGGGGGACCCTGCCTTCGCGGCAGCTGTCCCCACAGCAAGCCTAAACATCGGGGCAGCCGCTCCTTCTGTCTCGGGGACTTTGTAGCGCGTCCAATTAAGGCCCCTTCAGGCCCTGCCCGGGGAGGGGGGATGGAGTTCTGGTGGGGAGGGGAGAGAAGATGCGGCGAGCGAGGCCGGGTCTCCAGTCCAGGGCAAGATCATTTTTCAAACGCCCCTATTTAGATGCAGATAGGGACCTCTCCCTCGCCAGAGGGCCGGGGGGCGCTTTCAATTAAATGCTAATGGCGAAGCCAAGGCCAGGCCTTGAGCTCCAGCCAGCAGCCTGAACTGGCCTCCGAAGGGGAGGGCCTGCCCTTTCGCCGCCAGAGGAGAGCTTTATCGGGCGACCCCCTGCCCTCCCCAGCAGGACGGGCCGCGGCCAAAGGGGCTTTCCAGGAACGGAAAGGCGGGGCTGAGGAGGGCGCCGCTGAGCGGAGGGGCCTAAGAAACCCGGGCGGGGTGGGGGCGAGGGACCATATGGCGGTCCTAAGAAAGGGAAAGCAGAGGCAACGGGGCGGTAGGGGGATCCTAAAGAGGGAGGGCGGAGGACGCGAGAAGAGACCTGTGGGAGAAGCTGCCGTGTTAGGGCGCAACGGATTTGCCCGCCCTCTCCCCGCCTGCCAAGGAAGAGCGAGTGGGGCTGCGGTCAAAACCCATGTACGGTCCCTTCGGGGCGTATTCCCTGAATCTGTTTCCTAGCGGGGATGCAAAGCGGGACCCACCCACTGTTTTTAGCAATGGGAGCCACTGGACCCCTAGTCAAAGCTTGTCTGCAGTGTGTGTTTTTACAGCCAGGTCCGCAAATTGGGTGTTGGGTTGGTTCTCTGCTGGTTTGTGAACCTCACTGCCGTCGGTTCCCGCTGCTACGTGGATTGGGGCGCGCCAGACGTTTTAGCCGAGGGTGCCACGAACTGGCCCCACTTTTCCCGTTCGTTTAGACTGCAACCCGGATACCTGGGATTAAGTCCTACAATATCCATAGTTTGCTTCCGAGTAGGTACTGTAAGGATCGTATTGGTTAGGCGGAGTACACACCATACATTTAAAGTAGCCTGCCAAGAATGCTGGGAACTGAAGTTTACACCTCCCAGAGATGCACTCTTAAACTACAGTTCCCAGGATTCCTGAGAAAGTGTTCTTTAAATATCTGGTGTGTTCAATCTCTCAAATAATCTTTAACAGAGTTCCTACGCTAAGAGCACCTACTCCAAACTCCTCAGAACAAAGCACGTACACTGGGAGTTAAGCTCCGTGTCCGAATGCGGTTTGGGGGATCCGGATGTGTCGGGTTGCAGGTCTAATGACTGAGCTGATATTCCAGTGCCCACTTATTTCCGTGTTGAACTCCGACGGGGTACGCGGCCCGTGGCTGCGCATGCTTTCCCTTCTATTCCAAAAAGTTCAGTAGGTTGCCATATAGGACCGTAGCCTTGTGATCCGGCCTGAATCATCCTTACTTGCAGGACAAGCCCTTTTATCTCCGTAGGGCTTCCTTTCCAGTAATGTCACTTCCAGGCTGTGCCTTCTTAAAAACCAATGAGATGTGCAGCCTGACCCGTCGGAAGTGCCCCACTGTGTTCAGTTCGGGCCTTACCACTCCCAGTAGGCGAGCACAGGACTGCAGCCTAGCACCAACCCACCCCGTCTAAACTGAAAAATGGGCTGAGTGGCAGGGAGGCGCCCCTCAAAGCCTCCCGGTCCCCTCTCCTCCCGGTAATCTCGAGGGAAGGGGGGTGGGGACGTGGTCTTGAGGACACGCGGGCGGGGCAGGCGCGCCCGCTTGAAAGGGAGGCGAGAGACGAAGCGTCGCCCATCTACTCGAGCGCGTTTTTGCGCGCCGGAGGTCTCAACGCCGCCTTCTCTTCCTCTGCGCTGGGTTAAGGAGGAGAGGCGAGGCAGGTGGAGTTGGGGGGGAGGAAGGGAGGGAGGGGGGGAGCGAGGAAGACTCCTCCCGCTGGCTGAGGAGGCGGGAGAGCGCCGGAGCGCGTCCTTCTTCGATCCCTCGAGCGCTTTGGAGAGGCAGCGGGAGGAGAAGCAGAAGCAGGAGCAGCAGCGTCTTGAGAGCCAAAGTGGCGCGAGCGGCTGGCGAAGGAGCCCCTCCCCGACGAAGCCGCGAGAGCGGGCGACTGCGCGCCCTGCCTGCCTGCCTCCTTTCCGTCGGTCCCTTTTTCTCCAGCCGGCGAGCCTCGCTCCTCTTTTTCGCTCCTGCGCAACAAGGCGGCGAAGGGTGGGAGGAACGCTTTGCCCGGACCTGCCTTTCCGTTCCATTAAGCCCGAGCCCCGCGCTAAACTGGCGCGCTGCTAAAGCAAGGAGGCTAATTAATGGCAAGCTATGTTCCCAGTCAAGACGCGGCGCTAATTGCTTCGGTGGCCTTTTCTGATTCCAAGATATATTTTTTTTAAAAGGAGAGAAAGAGAGAGAAAGGAACCGGAGTGGGGCCTGACACAAGAGCCGCTTGTGTACGTGCTAGCCGGGAGGAAATTAAGCGGCGGCCAGCTGAATGCGGAGCAGAAAATTACTAAAGAGAGGCGAGATAATGAATAGGCCGGGCCAGGCATTCAGGGGGGGAAATCCATTTTGTTACCACGCGAAATGAGGTGGTGGAGAGGACTTGGCTAATTGTTCTCATCTTGTAGCAACCAGAGCTGAGGCAGGGGCGTGCTTTTCAATTCATTTCCCTAGTAATTGTCAAGCGCTGGCCAAATGAGCGAGCCTGCAATCTTGCGTGCCTGGGCTTTTCATAGCCATGTTGCGATTTTAATTGTTGCTAATATAGCTTATAATGAAGCTAATGAGGGGAAATTATTGGACAACTTTTGAGTGCATGGAGACAAGCGAAAGGCATCACCAGGATTTCTTTTCTGTCGCTGTGCGCACACACACAGACACAAAATTACACACATTAAAAAATAATAATATCGTGGAGGAGCTTGGAAACGTTGAACTTTGGTTTTGTTTCTGTCCCAGGAAGAAAAGAGGGAGAGATGAGCCCTCTCCATCTGATAACTCTTCCCTCATAAGTAAAAATAAAACGTTAATGGAGAACAGTGTTTTTTGAGAAGTCAATTTTTCAGGTGTCGAGCAGAAGAAATCTACATCCCACTTTATGCAAAGAGTATCGTGAGGGAAACTGGCTGTGATAGTATCTTACCAGGTTTATTGCTGGAAATATTTTTTCCCCTATGACAAATTCAATAGGCTCACAAAGACAGTCTTACCTGCTTTTTAAAGATATTTTATGAACGATGTTGCCAGGTATGTGTTAGGGAATTATCTTTTTAATTTACATTTCATTTAGGTGGTGGAGGAAAACAGTGATACTACTTTTCAGATAGCTGGGTGGATTTTTGACTATTGCTCCAGTTCATTTAAGGTCACAATCTTATGTATGGGATTTGGGGACGGGATGAGAGAGACTCGTTGAATTCTGCAGTGTGAACTTTGAAGTAAAAACACGTAAGACTGAGTTGCCTCTGCAATCTGTACTGCACCGAGGGGAAGGCAAATGCCGTTGACTTTAATGGAAGATACTTTTGACTAATCGTGCCTAGGAATGGATTCCAAATTTTAATTCCTATCCTGACACATCCCAAAGAACTGGTGTGTGAAATAAACAGTGTGATCCTATACATGTCTACTGAAAATAAGACCCTCTTTATCCATTGGGGCTTATTTTCAATGAATAGGATTGTAGTTGCAACCCCTGAAACATTCTGCTAGGGAAGCCTGATTGCAATTTCGTACTGTGGCAATTTCTCTTCATTTTGTGTTGTGATTTCACCTGTTGGCATTGGAGGGGGAGGGCGGCGGGATCAAGTAGTGGTTGCTCTCTTGTTTCTGCCCTTGCTTTAAAAAATAAATAAATAACCCCCCCCCACCTCTCCTATTTTTATTTTTTGTACAGAAAAGCAAGCTCCAGCGTTTGCCCCACCATGCCCAGGAAGAGAGAGACACCACCAAATTCATCATACTAACCCTCCTCTCCATCGCTTGCATTTTTGGGATCCTTGTGGCTTCTGGGGTCATCTATTGCCTCCGCCACAGCTCTCATCACAGACTGAAGGAGAAGCTGACAAGCCTGGGCTCCGACAACAGCTCCAGTGCAACTGCTGCTTATCAGGTAGGAGACCGGCCTCTCCACTCCACCAGCTCTTTATTTTTTCCTGATACTTAAAACCGTTATTTATTATCCCCCACACAAGGGAGTGCTGCTTTTATTTATTTATAGCCGAGGTAGGGTTCTCCCCCCCCCCCTTTTCTTTAAACAATGCCTTTCTTGGGCGTCCCTCCATTAATATTCCCCCGTAGACTGTAGCAGCTTTTTTATTGCTTGTTATTAATCTTTGCTATTCTTGTAGCTTGCTGTAAATGTGCCTCTAATTAGAAACGTTAAAAGAAGTAGTTGCCAATTTCAATGCCCCTGGAAAAGAAAAAAAACCCACACGGAACACACATCAATATCTAGAACCTGTCACTGCGTTTTAGATATTAAAAACAATCTTTGCAATTTATGAGGCATGGATCACCCAGTTATCTGAAGGTGTTCCTCTCTTTGAATCATTGACTTCTTGGAGGTGTGATATGAAAAGAACCTTTGACCTGTGCAGTTGTCAGTTTCTCCCATTATTCAGATAGATTGGAATATAATGCTGATAAATTTGTAAGCGCTAGAGAAGTAAGAAGCAGGCTTGTTGGTGTTTTGGGTTGTTTTTTTTTTAAATAAAAGAAAAATCTGAGAACAGTGACAGCAGATAGAAGCAAAGGAATATGGAAACATTATAGGTGAGGCTTCTGTAGTAAATAGGAGGGGAAAGGTGCTGTTTCGGAAGCACTGATCAAGGACTGGGAGCTTATTTCTGATAGGCAACCCTTATTTTTCTTGTCGCCTGCATTGGCATTTTATATATGGTACTGAACATTGCATAATTGGACAAATCATAACAGTTAATCTGGCTGTCCACAAATTTTAGTATTCCTGTAAAATTCTCCCGAGTTGTAGAAGAATGCTCAGAAATGCTAAAAGTTCGGAACAATGAGCTAGGCGTTTAAATAATTAAATGTTCAATACACTTTTTGAGTTGAAGCCTTCCCCTTTTTCTATTTTTTTACCATTGTGTTCTCTGAGGACCTAGGGCACTTGCATCTGTATCCTGGTATACTGAAGCTGTGTCCCCTTTTCTCCCTCCAATTTCTCTCTCCCTCTCTCCTCATCTTTGTACTGTGTGCTTTCCTCCATGGGGGAGGGCAGCATTGCATACCCAATGAAATGTTCAGTAAGAGTGCTGAATTCAAACATCTGCCCAACTTATTAGCATTTCAGAGGAAGAGCTTTCAACTTGAGATCTAAGCAGGAGGAGAAAACCTTCTAAAGTAAAGTAGTAATAAAGAGAGAGAGAGACTTATCAAAGGGAGGTGTAGGGGGGAGGGAGGTGTTTCAGTGAAGAGAAAGGTACATTTGCTGAAACCCCCCAAAAATGTGTTTACGTAACAACGAACGGTTAAACCAGTTTTGTTAAATTTTTATCTAGGCATTTTTAATGTAAAGTGTTATCATTTACAAAGGAACATATGAGCTTTTTCTTTTAATGCATATAAATTTAATAATCTGAGGGAAATCATACTTATTTGTGATAAGTAAGAGGACAATCTTCCCTGTGACAGTTCTAATTAATGGTATCTGTAATTAAAATCATGCCCTTCCAGCAGGAAAATTGTTTGAATTTCTGGGAGTGACCTTTTTGCCATTTCTCTTGGGGCACACTGGTTAAGTTGATATTGATTTTATAATGAGCTCTGGTTTGTTTAATAAGAATTTGTAATCCAGATGCTAAATGAAATTTAAGCTTCATTTATTTAATTTTTTTCTACGATACAATTTTTTAAAAGTATAACAGTTCATAGTATATATACTTAACACAACTATTTTTAAAGTTAACATTTTTAAAACTGTAATTCTATACATGTCTACTCAAAAGTCAGTCCCTTTCGTCAATCCAGTTTTGAACGGGGGTTCGAGGGTTTTCCACCCCTCACCCAAATAGTTCCACTGCTTTTTGTGAGGACATCTTTGATAAGAATAAAGGTGGGCTGGTTGGAATTTAAATGCAGGTTTTTTGAAGGAGGGCTTGATTGTTGCGTTCCGGGAATCAGCATAGTCTCTGGCTTTCAATTCAGTTGGTGCTAAAGGACAATACAATATCGCAATCAAATCAAATGCCAAACCATTCAATGCCTGTTCTGGCTCTTCCGGGTGCTTGTTTAGAAACTTGTTCTGTTCAGGCTGCTTCCCAGGTAGAATTAGTAGCAAAGTTTCCATTCTGTGGACTCCAGGCAACAAGAATGAATTCTTATGAATTAATTCATGTCATTATTTTCTCACTTTAGAGTAGTTCTTGAAAGTCTTGAGTACCCTCCCTTCTCCTCCCAATGCCTCATCAAAACAAGTACAGAACAACTTCATACGTTCAAATAGCCCTGGGGAGATCATTCAAAACATTTTCGTAATTGGAAGTTGGAATTAATGTGTGTGCTATTTAGTGTGGGCTGTGTTGACCCCAGGCTACATGAGGTGACTTACAGTGTTAGGAGGAAGATAGGAAAGCTGGAGTTTGCATAATGACGTTTCTATCATATTAAGGAAGTGCTGGCAAGGGTAATCATTCTCTGGTTCTTGCTTGGGATTATTGGAGACAAAAAGCACACCAAATGTTCACAAACTCCAAATCCTTTAAGGGCACATATAACTCTTCTGAATCAGCCTTCCTTTTACCGGGCCAGCTGCAGTGTTAAACTTTTTACTAGAGAATTACTCCCATTGAACTTAGAGGGACTTACCTCTGTGTAAAAACCCTTAGGATTTCACTGAATATAATGTAATTTCTAAAACTGGGAATTGTATATCTCTATTCACAGGCACTTGCTATTACAGATGTAGCATGCTTTTGCTTAAATATTTAATCCACGCTTTTTCCATTTGATGTCAGTAAAGTAGAAAATGAAAGCACACCATTTGATTAGCAAGAATAGTACTAGTGACTGTCATTCTGGTGCCTTCCAGCATATTATGCTGTTTATGCAAATAAACCAGTCCTACTTTTTCAGCATTTAATGGGGCGGGGGGCAAATCCACTTTGTCCTCCTTTAATACGGGACTTTAGTTGAAATATTTGTGAATTCATTTCTTGGAGGCTTTGCTTCTAATTGATGCGATGTAGTGTTGTTAGGAAAGTAGAGGAAGAAGTGAGAAATGTATTGTCATTGAAAGAGCATTTGCACTGCTACCCTTTCAAGATTTTCTTGAAACCTCAGTGCTTCTGAAGTCAGTCTTAAAGTATCAAGTGATTTCAGTGTATGAATGATCTCATAAAGGGGTTTTGCAATAACCATGCCATGCACGTAGGCCATAGTTGTTGAGGCATAATGAATGTTATGGAACATAAATCTACTCTGCACCAATCAGTAGGTGTCCCCTTCCTCCCAAGCAGAAATATTTCTTATCCGTCTGCCATGCTTGAACCGGTTCTTTTTGTCAAATAGGGTGCAAAGTATTTAAGAATTAATTAACGGTAATTTTTTTAAAAAATATATATATCTGTCAGCCATCAAACAAATCTTTTAAGTTGTCACCCTCTTGCAATGTAATATAAAATATAAAACGCAGCACTTTGAACATTGAGAGTTGTATATTTATGGAACAGAGGCATATACCAAGAGCTGTAGTTTGGTTCATGAATTTTTGGCTTTGTGTTGCTTCCTCTGGGTTAAGAAAAAAAAAATGCACATGGCAGGTGTATTTATTTTTTTTAATTATTTTTGGGAAGAGGCAAGGATGTAGCTTGATTTCACAGGTGCTTTTTCCTGCAGTCAGTGTGAAATACGATAAGACTGTAAATTATCATGTGTGTAACATGCAAATACATGCTTCAATGCGCACCATCTACTTCTGTGTCTGCTTTAATACTGTCACATCCTTGCTTAATTGCACATGCAGCAATTGATATAAATCTGTGTTGGAGCCCCATACCATTAGAATAAATTCTTATTTCTTTCTACCACATGCTTATGATTTTTTAAAAAAAATGTTATAGTTTATTGGTGGTAGTAAATAGAGCCAGTTCAATATTTTGCGAACTTCACATTCTCTTCATTATTTATGCGACCAAAGGAACTTCAGCGTAAACTTATTGTTTTACAACATTGAGCTGGTTTTACTTGTGCGTGCTTTGAAGACTCTAGTACATAAACCATGGTTTGGGGAGGGGAGAATCATTCAGGCGTGGAGTGCAAAGAGGGTAGTGTGTAAACACTGCCAGTAAGTGCATATTTTCATTGTCATCAGTGAGCAATTTATTAATGGCAGTGTGCATTGATGATTGCTGCTCTTTAGGGATGCTCTGCTGGTTCTGTTCCAAGAGATGTGCTTGTGATTCCACAACTGCACTCTGCCTTTTGACCCCACACACGGTAGACTGCTATGCTGTAGAAGACGGTGCCAAGTGACCCTGCTTGCATTGTGTTTTATTGTTTTTCATTTTGAACTGGAGAACTTTATTAGTGAACGTAATCTCTTAGACCACGAATAATCACCAGTAAAATATTGTTCCAGTGGGGGAATCGGTGTTAAAATAGAATGAGGCTGAGGTTGCTAAGCTTCCTACACCCCCGTTTCATCTTTTATGCTAATACAATTCTCAAAGGATTATTTGCGTCTGTTAAGTCTCAAGCAAAGAGTAGCCTATTTACCCCTGTAAGAAAACAGTGTGCAAGCGAATTAAAGCTGTGAAATCTCTCCAAGCGTTGCATTAAACTGGATAGATCACTTTGCACTTCCAGAGGTGAGCATTCAAGAGTCCCCCAGTTTTGTTTCAACTGTATGAGGGTTGCTACTACAAGCTTCCATTTGATTGCAATAAGCATTTTGCTTTGGTTAAGGCTTTGAAATATTAAAACATCATCTGCTCAAGGGTTTGGATCTGCCAAGTGATACCGAACCATAAGCCTCTGCGACAGCGTAGGTAAATGGAAGACGTGGTCTCGAAATAACTTGCACAATTTGCAAGTTCTGTTAAAATTCAAGGGAATTTCTTGCCAACTTTTAATAGCTTGCCCCCGCTTCGGTATTTTATTCTAAGCTGTCAATTTTCAGCTTGTCTTTGACGAATCAAGTTCAGAATGATTCATCCTAGGATAACGTACGTCTTGAATTTTCTGTGTTTAACCTTCTCTCCTCCTTGTATCGTCAGATACGTTTCTCTGCATATAGTACTTGAGCAATGGGCATGTTCGTTGCATAGCTTCCTATTTCTGCATGTAGCTTACAGAAATATAATGTGTCTTATAAGATAAGAGCAAGTTTATATACCTTTTGGGTGATACTGAACATCAACTTGCTGTGAAAATAGAAGAGAAACAACTTTGTTTAACGGCGGAATCTAATAAACTGTATAAATTTTGGAAGAAAATAGGATCATTTTGCAATTGTATCAAATGGCCAGGCATGTTCAGATAAGCATCTTTGGAAGAGACTAATGGCATCTGACAAGCTGGGATATTCAAAACACCCAACGTTGTAACATATGACACAGAGAATCGCTCTGTCTTTGGAGATGCATATAACAGTTTCACATTATGAATGGCATTGAAGCAATTGCATAAGCGTGGAAAACATTACAAAGACGAGTATCTCCTCTGAAGCAGGAAGAAAGTAGAGCTCTGAAGCAACGTGAGGGTGTCTGTAGTGGTGTTTCAAAACATATTTTACCCTGGAAAAGAAGTCTGATCTTCTACATGCCTACTCAGTGCAATCTGATGTGTGTCTACTCAAAAGCAAGCCCCATTAACGTCAAACTTGTAGGAAAGTTTGTATAGGATTGAATTCTAAGGGAAATAAGTTGTTGGACTTGCTTTTGAACCCTAATTGGCTGAAAAAAGTCCTCTTGCATGCCTTTTTGAAACAGCCAGATTTGGGGGTTATTAAACAGGTCCAGTGCATGTACAGGGTGAGTCTTTTAAAAGAGGTCCCATGGAACATGTGTACTCTGTATCCATGGGACCTCTTTTAAAGGACTCACCCTGTATGAATACATAGTTAGTTGACAATGTGCAGTTAAGTCACAGTTTATAGTCAACGTTTCTTGTGATACAGATAGGGATATAGAAATGAATGAATTATTAGGTGTGGAGATTTAACTGGATAAAATTAAGGGTAATTGCCTGAAACCAAAGTAAGCATTTATGTTGGATGGTTGGGCATAAATATTTTATTAAAGTCAATTAAACAGTATGTGCCTGAGGCTGATGTTGAGTCATATCTAGTGGTGCTAACAGGTGACGTGGATCAGACCAAAGTCTGTAAGAACTACAAAAACTAATGTAGCACAGTGGATTTTATGATTCTCATCTTCCACTTCACCTCTTAAAGCAATGTATCTTGATTACTATTCTGCCAACCTTAAATTTTCCAACAAAACTCATGGTTGATATGTTTCCGTAGATAGCTGAGATTTTAAAAAACACTTTGAACTATGTCAGATATTTATTGTAGTAATATTCAAAGGGAAATGTGAGCAGTGTTTTTCATCGTTGTTAACTGCAAATCATTGTATTTCGGAGCAATTTTGACAAATGGATCCTGTATCTCTTATCTGCCCGAAAAGATCTTGTGTATTTTATTTGATCTGAGTTGATCAGTATTTGCATAGTTATTCTTATTAAGGAGATACTACCAAAGGAATTTTGTCGTTCCGCATTTAACCCTTAGTGATGTATTGGTCATGTTTTCAAGTATTAGGGACATGCAAGGCTTCTGCAGTGGTCGCCCCAATACAGCGCATATATATTTGACAGAATAATTCATACTTGGTGGGAAGAGACATTTATTTCCAGCTTCAGGGTAGGAAAATTCACAAAAGGAGCTTTGGTTACCATTATGGCACCCATGACCACAATGAAACCTTTTCCTGTGAAGGCCACTCCCTGTGTCATGAGTTGGGAAGGGTACTGACCCCCTCATACAGCCAAGGAAGTTGGAAGTGTGACATTCTCCTCCTTTGATCTATATGTGTTTATCAAGGGTCCAGGTTGGCACCAAACAGCTGAAAAGGCAGTGGAGTGACCAAGAGGGTACGAGAGAATGGGGAGTGTTTCTGAAGATAAGGGGCAGCTGCTGTGGGAGAAGCTGAAGTATGAGAGAGAGAAAATGTGGGTGGGTGGACAATCCAGTACAATCCTCTTGGAACTGAATAATTTTTCATGGGTTCCTCCCCAACACACACACACACACACTTACAACAAACTAAATCATCAACAAATCACAGTTCACCTCGGTCTCCATTGACTGAACCACCAAAGTCAGGAATCTGGGCCATTCAAGCACTGTAACCATACAAAGCTTTTTGAACTCAAAGCTTTCTGAGTTCTTTTCTTTTTCTTTATTATAACGAACCCCCTGAAAAGCACCATAGGTCACCTCCTCATCCACACAAGTTCTGTGGTTTTTTTCCAGTGGTTTAACCATCAGACTGTATGTAAAAAATTTAAGACCCATTATAAATCTCTGTCTTGGACTGAAGTTTAGTGGTGCTATTTATGTGTGGTCTATCAATAAAAATCTGATGATGGTTTGCATGAGGATTCCCACATAAAATCAAGCAGATTCATGAGAATCTTATTTCTGTTGGATACAACCCCTCCCCAAACCCCTTGGAAAAAGCAAAGTGTTTTGTGTTGCATGTTTTCTTTCTTTCTGTTGTGGAGAGATTGACCTGGAGGAAAAGAGAGGAGAACTACTAGAGGGGATGGTGCCCTTGACACTCCACAGATGTGCCCAAGGACCCAAAGAAGTTGGTGACCTCTCCTCTAGGAATTGAAATGACAGGGCAGGAAGAGAAATGAGCCTTTGTCTCTTTGGCTCTTCTAGTTTCGTTCTGTTCCGTACAGGGAGTTCTCTGCACAGTTTCAGCTAATACCCTTCTCTCAGGGAAGTAGTGTAGGTGGAGAGGTTGGGAGAATGACATTTCTCCAAGGCAAACTTAAATGTACAAGTACATTTCATATTCTTCAGAACAAGAAGGAAAGTGGCACGGTGGACTGAGCCAAATCTCTGGGAGTTGATCTCTTTAAAGTAATTAACCTTAAACCTTGCCTCTTGCATTATTTATTCCTTGATTATTTTTTTTAAAAACCCAACAATTTTAGCTTGACATGCCCATTGGGTGCCATACTGTCTTACAGAGCAAATAAATATTTATGTTGCGAGAGTAGTTAAGACTGCAAGGAAAACTAATGCTGGTAATACTTGAATTGAATGCCGTTCCCTTTTTGGAATGCCAGGGGTGCCATCTAGAATTAAATGCCATTCTTCGTGGACATAATATTGTCTCAGAAGACTTCCCCGGATAGCCTCTGCATCTGACTTGCAACCCTTTCCCCTTCTCAGCCTTAGAATGCTTTTGGTCACGGAGAAACTTAACTTGTTCAGAGATTCATATTTGATTTTGGCCTGGTCTTGGTGACAGGAGGAGAAAGCAGCTGGTACTAGACATATTGGCACTCTTCTTTGTTCCCTCCTCCAGGCAAGCCAGAGTAGCCAACGTAGAGTCCTGGCTGTGAATCCTTTTGCCAGAAACCACTGGGACTTTGCTCTGCAATAGCTGTTAGTTTGATTTCTATGCTTGATGTGATGGCTGCTACTTAAATGACAGATTTCTGCTCTAGCTCATTGCACCGATGCTTCCTGGAAGCCCCTAACCCGTGTCTTTCTGACACAAATGGCTAATTGCCTATCTATCTGTGTGACTGTTTCAGGGGCCGCTATTAAGGAGCAGCACGGCTAGGATTTTGCTTACAGCTCAACAATTAGGGTCTCTATGTGTCTATAAACGGGTAAGAGTCATTCATAACACATGTCGCGCATCATACGGAAGGGAGAGGGTAGCAGAGTTGTGGCAAGGGAAGGAGAGGTTAGTGGCTGAACTTTGATGCTGTGCTATTGTGTTTGTGCTGGAGAGGCAATCATTTAGCAGCTAAGAATGATGGTAAGGGGTGGGGTGGGGGGAATAACCAGTCGAAAATAATGCAGCGAATATAAAGAAAACAAGCTGGGGGGGGAGACATTGTGGAGGGGAATGGGCTGACACTGCGTGGAAATAAAATAAAATGATTTTGTGGGGGTTAATGAAGGGAAGGGATCATTAATGGAAATTAATGCAGGAAAGGGCGTTTAATTGAATGAATGAGGATTTGTTGGGTAGAGAAGAAAAGTTTAAATAATGGCATCAGTATATTTGATGGCAATTGTGGGGAAGCTATTAAAAAGATACTGTTTTCCTGCTTCAGCTTACCATGCGGCCCTCTGAAGGTTGGCCTTGGTTGGGGTAAAATGAATAGTTCCCTTGCTTCTTCGTTGATGAGACCTCCCACCTGATTTAGAGCAGGGGGTGGGAGCCTCTGGCCTAGGTGGGTCTAGGCCGTTTGGTGCAAGCCATGTTCATACAAAAACGGAGCCAAAGGGGCTTCTGAAGTCCTGATGATCAGCTGATTGTTGGGCTTTCAAAGTGCCATGTCACCTGATGCATTGCGACATCAGGTGATTGGCAGGTAGGCAGCCCCACCAACCTGTCAAATTTGGCCTGCGGAGGTAGAGAAGATACCAATTCCTCAATTTTGAGGCAAAACACAAATGCAAGCACATTCCCATGAAATATCTGTTCCTCCACCAGACTGCAAGGGTAGGAGAGAGGGTACTGAATGTTTGGTTGCTTGTAGTGTTGCTGCTGTTGTTTTTCTTACGGGGGGGGGGGGCAAGCAAGTCTCTGCACATTCAAATCTAGCACGTTTGGGAGATAGCTGTGCTACATCTTCTCCGGCCCCTGCAACTTGCAAGCTTTGTATATGCAGGGACCTTATATTTGTGAGGGTGATCTCAGTGATTTGGATAAACATACATAGTCTAAAGTTGCATTGTCCAGCAACAGATGCGGGAGCACTGCACAAGCATAGCAGCAATTCATATTTCCTTATAGTCCCTGCATGCTTCTTGGCTTACCCCGGTTCCCCTGCTCATCAGTCTTGAAGCTCGCATAGACCTGCATGGCCCTATAGCAAAGAATAGTTAGAAGGCCACACAGGTTGTTAATACCACATGATTTTCTAGGTGCAGGAATCCTCTAAGGTTAGAGGATTTGTAGAACTCCTTACATGCAAGAGACAAATACCTTTCTCTGTTTTTCTTTTCAGTTTTAAGATACTTGTATGCTACTTTCCCAGATAATGTTCATCCAAAGCAGCTCACGACCCATAAGAACTACATATTTTTAAAAAATCGATAGTATTAAAAGTATAAAACAGATTCACAAAGTGAAAAGGAAACTCAGAAATCCAAGAATGTAGTAAAATTCTATCTGCCTTCTGGCGAGCATCACAAAAAAAAACAGTTCTGGGGAATAGAAACAAGCAGGTGTGAAGTGTAGCCACACACCATAGCTGTATATGGCTTCACACATTCAGAACTACCTCTAAAGTTAAAACTGACCAGGCAATGATCTGTCCATGCCAATGGAATCATATCTGGTTTCCCCCACCCACAGATCACTAGCAGTTATGGGATGTGATATTTCTTATTTACTACAGTTAAAAAGTAACTGAACCAGAAAAGGTGACTGTCAATGGTTTTTAACCCTGGTATTAATCATCCAAAGACTATAGTTCTTTTTAATTTGAATCCTCTGGTTGCTTCAGCAGCAGTTATTTTTTCTTTGAGGGAAAAAAAGTTTCTAATTCTCCTTCTCCCAATTCCAATTTCAGTAGAACTTTGCTCCTAGTATAGACAGATTAGACTTCAAAATAATATTTTAAAGGCTTTAGGCCCCTAGCGTCTCATTTCTGACCATTAGCAAGACGTAGCAAGATGAAGAAGGGAACAGTCCTTACATTGAATCAGAAGATCATACATTCAGAGATCCATTGCAGAAGTGAATAGCTGTGTTTGAAAATGCCTGTTGTGGCCTAACTTTGCTAACTTTAATATGTTTCATGTACTATAGACATAGATCTTGAGACAGGCATGCCAACAACCTTTTCTATACCCCCAGATAGGGTTGGAGCATCTATGGTTCTTCAGATGTTGTAGGACTGCAGCTCCCAGTGCAGCCAGGTATGATGGCAACTGGAGTCCAGTAACATCTGGAGGGTCACAGCTTCCTCCTCACCGTCCCAAGAGGCAGGAAGTGGACACCCTGGGCTGTTTTTCAATCTCCCTAGCTGGGAGGGAGGCAATTATGAAAGTGGAACTTTAGATTAGGCCCAGAACTAGATAAAAAGGCATATTCTCTTCCCCAAAGAGCTTTGCTCTCCTTTGTGAAACTAGTTCACAGAAACCTGTGCATGGTCAGGAATCATTGCCATTATATATATATATATATATATATATATATATATATATATATATATAATTTATACACACACACACATATATATATGTATGTATATGTATATGTGTGTGTGTGTGTACACACAGACACATATTTGGTGAAGGATGGGAGTATCTCCAAAGTAAATGCAAATTTATTTGTTTTTTACATTGCATCCTTCACATGAGTGGATACTACTTCTTTTTTGTCCTCCTTGAGTAGTAGAATTTGATTGGCAGTAGATTCCGACATGTATACAGTAGTGGTTTGTGAGGGGGAGCAGGGGTGCCACCATCATTTATGGAATTGACTGCTACCCAGTCTTGTTGTGTTTTGTTTTTAAGGATTAGACCACTTCAGGAGTGATAGGTCTATTGGCAGCTTTTATGTCACCTCTGTAATGTGCTGGATCTGCATGTGAAGTTGGTTCAGAAGCTGCAATTGGACTGTTAATGGGAACTGAATGTTATGATCATCTTACACCAGTTCTTCACCAGCTACACTGGCTGTTGGTCCAGTTAAAAGTGGCATTTGAAACCCAACACAGCTTGGGGACAGAATACCTGACGGGTTGTTGGTCTCCCTGCGTGTGCCGTCATCAGAGACTCTTCTCTGCCTTCCCTTACCATCAGAGGTACTGCTGGTAGTTTACCAGGAAAGAGCTTTTTCAGTGGTGGTGCCCCACCTTTGGAGCACTCTTCCCAGAGACCCTGGTTTTCATTATAGAATGAGACAGAAGTGACCACAAGGGTCATCTAGTACAACTCCCTGCAGGGGAAGAATCTTTTTGCCCAACCTGGGGCTCGAACCCATGACCATGATGTTAAAAGTCTCATGCTCTACCAACTAAGCTATCTGGCTTGGTGCCCATTTTGATGTCTTTGAGACATCAGACAGAGTACTTTTCATGTTTTGTGTATTTATTTTATTATGCATTTATTTTATTTGGTTTACCACTTTGGTAAATCTATCAAAGGGTGGCAAATTAATTTTTATAAAATTAATTTATGAAATGGTGGCTTAATTGAAGCTCCATGTTCAGGGCTGGTATGTCTTTGAGTACCAAATACTTAGGAGAAACGTGGTGCTGCCTTCAACTTTTGCTTATCAGTTTTCCAGAAGCATCTTGCTGACTAGCACTGAGAAGAGGATGTTAGACTAAGTGGACCAGCGCTCTTCTTAGGATTCATTTTGAGATTGGGTATGTAGACCCTGGGAGGCAGGAGTTATAAGTGACCAATACCATCTGCTGCCACAGTTCACCGTTTTACACGTCCCAGCAAATCAAGGAAGAAAGGAAGGGAGTACTGTTAGTTCGAGATGCTCTGTGCTTCTGTGGAATGAAATGTTAAAAAGCAAATAAAATAGTATGAACATTCATTTCAAAAATTTACAGCCCTCCGAGTACCTATTCTATTTTACATCATGTACAAGTGTTATACTAAAACATGCCAGGCTTGTTCCAGTATAATGCAGTCTCCAGCGGCCAAGAAGACTTTACTTGTGTATTTCATATTCAGAAGCTGAATATGACTGCTTTTGCAGTTGTCATTATTCAGACACAAGTACAATGGCTTCAGCAACGTTGCACAACAACAATTTTTTTTAAAAGAAAAAAGAAATGGGTTCTTTTCAGACAAAATGCTGGTTCAAATAGAATACCAGTATATTTGCAGATAGAAATTTATTTTTGCTATAAATTACATCACCAGGCTCATAAATAGATTGGGTTTTCTGTGCTTGCTTATTTCTTGCTAGCATCTCTAACTTGTCTTGAGACAAATGAGAATATATCTGGCATATATTTGACACTTGGCTTACAAGGCTTGCCTTATGGAGCAATGGGCATTTCAGCCTTAGCTTTTATATACTGTATAGCAAATATAAGTTCATTCTTCAGATGGTAAAGCCTGGAACTGAGCATTATAGCAAATTCCATTATTTAAATGGAAATTCCTAAAACAGGTCTGTGAAAATGCTTTCCACCTAGATTTGCTAGTCTTAAGATTGTGTTGTTCTCAGGAGAGACAACAGCTCCTGTTTTCAGTTCCTACTCTTACCTGTTTGGGCATCCTGTTTAGTGCCTGATCTGCTGCCATTTCTGCATCTGCTCCATGTGTGGCTGACGTGACTGTAGAAAAGCAAGGGAGCAGCTTGTGCATTGTCTTGGAAGACTTGTAATAGTTTCAGTACTTCCCTTCTACTTTAGGCCTTACTGTGGCCCTGGGTTCCCCATGTCTTTTGCACTTGAGCTAGTTTTCTGAAACCCTAAGCAAACTAGTACTTCATCTAGATCATGGGTAGCCAACAAAGGCCCGGGGGCCGGATCTGGCCCAATCGCCTACTAAATCCAGCCCGCAGATGGTTCAGGAATCAGTGTGTTTTTACATGAGTAGAATGTGTCCTTTTATTTAAAATGCACCTCTGGGTTATTTGTGGGGCATAGGAATTCACTTATTTCTCCCCCCAAAAAATATAGTCTGGCCCCCCACAAGGTCTGAGGACTGGCCCCCTGCTGAAAAAGTTTGCTGACCCCTGATCTAGATTGTACATCTAATGGCAGGACACGTCCTAACAGAGTTCACCCTGTGATTTAATACTTGTTTGTGATGGAAGAACAATGCCTCATTGGTATAATAAATGTAAGCTTTTTAATCTATCTAGCTATCATCTATCTATCTTCTATCATCTATCTCATTTTGCTCTTGTCAGAAGAGACATGGTCCCATCTTTATTTACTAAACAAACGGAATATCCTTTGCAAGGCCACTTGACTTCCACAATTTCAGTGTAGGCATCCCTGTTCCATGCCTGTTGTCTAGCTGGCTTTCTAAGCTTTGCACACGCAAAAAGAGAGAGAAAGAGAGTGCAAATGGCTTATAAACTTTCTAAATAAATATTAATGAAGGGGAGTTTGTGTGCGTGCACATTTGTATAAACTCACCATAGCGATGTGGGGAAAAGAAAAGAAAAAAACCCCAAAGGTAGGCAGAAGTTTGCTTAATGGCAGCACCTGCTTTCCTTGATTGAGCAAACGAAGTGTGTACTAGCTGAGATGACTCAGAAGCAACCTCAGGCATGCAGTGAGGGAAGTGACATTGGAAAGGAGTGCAATATTATTATTGTTGTTGTTGTTGTTGTTGTTATTATTATTATTATTATTTTATTTTATTATTCATTGCATTTTTTAACCCCTTCATACAAGGAAAGTACTTTTAACAAAATAAAATAGAAACCAACAAAACAAATTACTGTAATATTGTCGTTTAGTCGTGTCCAACTCTTTGTGACCCCATGGACCAGAGCATGCCAGGCACTCCTGTCTTCCACTGCCTCCCGCAGTTTGGTCAAACTCATTCTGGTAGCTTCGAGAACACTATCCAACCATCTCATCCTCTGTCGTCCCCTTCTCCTTGTGCCCTCCATCTTTCCCAACATCAGGGTCTTTTCCAGAGAATCTTCTCATGAGGTGGCTACAGTATTGGAGCCTCAGCTTCAGGGTCTGTCATTCCAGTGAGCACTCAGGGCTGATTTCCTTAAGAATGGATAGGTTTGATCTTCTTGCAGTCCATGGGACTCTCAAGAGCACCATAATTCAAAAGCATCAATTCTTTGCTGATCAGCCTTCTTTATGGTCCAGCTCTCACTTCCATACATCACTACTGGGAAAACCATAGCTTTAAATATATTTTAACTATATGGACCTTTGTTGGCAAATTTAAAACTATGTACAATGCAAAATTCCTAAAATGCTCATCCAGCAATGCAGTAAGGAGGACACGACCTTTCCCCCGCCCCTTCCCAGCAGTGGGGAACTTCACTACCAACAGCATGGGGAAATAAAATTGTCTTAGCCTGGTGCCTAAAAACACACAGTGATGGCTCCAGGTATGCTTCCCTGGGGAAAGCATTTATCAGATGGGGAACCACCACATGAAAAAGCCTGTTCTCATGTGGTCACCCTCTCTACCTTCTTTGGATGAGGCACTTGGAGAAGGGCCTCTTAAGATGCAGAATCCAGGCTGGTTCATGTGGTGAGCAGTGGTTTTGGAGGTATTGGGGTCCTAAGCCATGCGAGGCTTTATAGGTCAAAATCGGTGCTTGGAACTGAGCATGGGAACTGATTAGTCTAGGGATAGTTTAAATAGGACCCCAGTTGCCAACAGGTCTCCACCACAGTGAGGACTACAGCCACAAGACTTCTTTACAGGGAACTTTCCATTCTCAGTGATGGTAGAGCAGTTGATTGCTATGTGATGGAGGTATGGTTTAGGGTGTAGTTTTGTGAAATTTGGGGTTGTGTACAACCAAGTTCTACTATGAGCAGATCCATTGAAATTAATGGAGCTATGTTAGTCATGTCATCGTCATCATTATTCATTTCATTTCTATGCCACTATATATATCTCAACGTGATAAATGCCCAGTAATATCAATGGATCTACTCTGAACATGGCTTGCATTTAGATACAATCCTTTGGTTGATGTTCACCTTTAGTTTTATGGAGAAAAGAGCACTGACTGTAAATCTCCATGATATTTCATACTTTGAAAGAGGAGTAAAGTTTTTGGTGTACTGATGCAAAAGCTCTTAAAATTAAAAGCAAAATAAAATATAGCAGGGAGGTCGTAGAGCAGGCTCTTTTTTAAATAAGCTGATAAGAACTTAAGAAGAGCCCAACTGGATCAGACCAAATACTTCTCTAGTTTGCATTTCTGTTTTCCATGGTCCCCAACCAGATGAGAAGCCACAAGAAAAACCTGAGGGCAGTAGAACTCTCTTGTCTCTGATACTTGAGCTAAGGTGTTGCCATCATGATTAGTCTTATCATTGACAGCCTTATCTTCATGTCTTTTTGGAGCAAGTTCTTACCTCTCTTCACTACCTAAAGAGCTCCTGAGTTAGAAAAGCTTGATCATTTCACTTGCAACCTGGAAAGTTTCTTTTATTCCCTGCCTTGCAAACTATTTTTTGTACATATTATGCAGAACAGCAATGAGGAAGGACAAGACTTCCTGTTAGTCTGTTGGATTATCTGTTAGATGGCCTGTTTTTATTTGGAGAGAGGAGGAGATGGCTTTCTAGTTTGACATCCTGCTACTGCCAAAAACTGTATTCATAGGGTTGCTTGATAATGGTTTCTGTATACCACATCAGCTCCAAATTTTGTGCAGAAGGGGGCCTAAGGTTTTCTCTGTTAATGATCATCTGGTCCGCTACAATGCTTGCAATGGAACCGAAATCCTATTCTGGTTCAGAATCTCTCTAGATTTCTTTTGACAGCTTATTGATGTTAGAGTTAGGTTGCAGACTGATGGCCAGCCATCCCCCCTAGAGACATGAAGATGCTATGATAAAGAGCTGCTATTGCCTGTGGTTATGTACATATTTGTTGTCCCAAACAGGTTTTGTTTGTTTTTGAAGTATTATGAAAACCTACAAACCTGTTTTCTACAGATAATAAAATTAAAAGTGTGCTCATTAGGGTGCTGGTGATTCCCCATCAATGTTAATATTTTTCTGCCCCACTCATTCATATATATATGCAAAGCCAGTTGTGCAGAGTCATAAGGTATACAGATCAGTTTTTCCAGGTGTTTGACCCTAACTATCTCGTAATCTTTTCAGCTCTTTTCTAACCGTGCTAGAACTGACTTTAATTTTAAACTCAGATATACAGGATAAGAGATTTAACTGAAAAGTGCACAATAACAGCACATATAGAATTAAACTCAGAAACAGACAAATGGTAATTCTTTTCTTGCAATAGTTGCTTGTAAAGAGTGAAGTATAAAAAATAAACTTAATTCCAGGAGAGCAACAACCTTAAAATTATGTTTTTAAATGAAACACCACAGAAAAGTTTATTAACATAAATGTATAAGATTCTTCTATTCTTACTACCTCACAATTGTGGGTAGGAAGCAAAGTGGAGAAGAGGAAAAGTTTCATCATAGATAAATTGGACAGGCTGCAAAATAACAGTTGGATGTGTAATCTAAAGATAATGAGTATAAGATATATATGTGGTCTGGTATTGCATACCCGTCACTTGCCCCCAAGGGTTTAGCAACTCATACTGTTGGAGATGTAAAACAAAATGTAGCTCTCAGACTTACCTGGTGATTGTGCAAATATATAACAGATTTATGAAAAGGTTTTTTTAATTATGAAAGATGTAATAGGAGAACAAATACTTTAAGACCTGAACCTTTGTCATTGGAACTATTTGAACAATTTATTACAAAGGAACATTAATCTTTGATAACAACTGTATTATTGTGGCATGGATAATGATTTCAAGACATGAGATTTACTGACAGCAGATGAATGGGTTTAAAGTGTGTGGCATTACTCCAAGAGACTCTGGCAAGATAGAAATCCACACTCGTGGACAATTGGAAACCCTTTGTGATACATTGGAATGGAACTATAACTTATATCCAAAATAGCATGTCAGGAAATTGAATACTGTGTAATCCTTTTCTGTTTTTTAAAATTGGAACATCTCTTTTTCTTACAGTAGCTACATTTAGGTTTCCTTTTCTGCTGTCTTAAATGGACACACACACACACACGAACAGGGCATTCATCAGCTCATAGAATTACAGAGTTGGAAGGGACCCTGAGGATCATCTAGTCCAGCCCCCTGCAGTGCAGGAATGTGTAGCTGGCCCAGACAGGGATTAGACCCACAACCTTGGCGTTATCAGCACCATGCTCTAACCAACTGCACAATTTTAGTGGGTGGAAATGAAATACCTGTGAGGATGGTTTAGGAAGTCAATGTGGGGAGTTCTCTTCAAGCAAGATGGTTGGACAGTCCACTTGGCTCAACCTAGGTGCTCTCCAAAACCAGACGAAGCTTTGGAAGAGGTTACAGCTCCACCACCTTCAGTGTTCAGCTTCCAGGAAGCCCTGCTCTTTCATTGGGAACTGTGAACAAAACCATAAAGATAGAAGGGCTGAAGAAGAGCCTTGCTGAGCCAGAACAAAGGCTTATAATAATCCACAATGATGACTACAGGAAGGCCACAAACAGGATCTATGAACTTGCTCATTTTTCTCCAGGCAGCCGGTACTTGAGACAGGCAGTTTCTGATCCTGGAGGAAGTATTACAGCCATCATTTTAAAAATGCCATTAACAACCTTACCTCCCATAAGTTTATCTAATTGCTTTTTAAGTTGGTGGCCATCATCAATAGTAGGAAACTCCATAGTCTAACTATGCCTCGTGTGAAGCTTATCTGTTCTGAATCTCCCACTCTTCAGTTTCACTGAATGACCTGGATTCTAGTATTATGAGAGGTGGGGAGAGGGGACTTATCCCTATACACTTTCTCTGCAGCATGCATAATCTGTTCCCTCTACTCACTGTTTTTTCTGAAGTGAAGAGCCTCAAGCATTATAACCCTTCTAGTTGCTTCAGCCCCCTGATCATCTTCACCGCCCTGTTCCATCTCTACAATATAGCTTTTGAGGTGTGGCATTCCAAGTGCAGTTGCACCATAGATTTACATAATGGCAATCTTGTTTTCAGTCCTTTTCCTGGTGATCCGTAACATGTCACCGTGGCAACACACAATGTTGACATTTTAACCACCACTCCAAGACCCTTTTCCTGGGCACTTGCTACCAGCTCAGACTCCATCAACATAGATGTGGAGTTCAGGTTTCTTGCTGCAATGTGCATCACTTTTGTTAACATTGAATCCCTTTGGGCATTTCAATGTCCACTCTCCAAATGTTTGAAGTGCTTCACCATCCTTTTTTATTTTGAACCATTTGGTGTCGCCTGCAAATGTTGGCACCTCACTGCTCACTAATAGCTCTGGGTGATTTGTAAAGAAGTTTTAAAAGCACGGGAATTAATACTGATTTTTATGGGGGACTGCACTTTCTGCATCCCAGTCTAGTGGCAGTAGTTGACTCTTGAGTTAAGAATCTGCAGACTTTCCATCTAAGGAGCCAGGCCAGCTGTAGAGCTCTGAGTTTGCTGCTGGAGAACAGGAAACCACGAAGGCTGAGGAATGTGAGCCTCCTGTTTCTGTAGGGCCAGAATCTTGACCCTCTGGGGCATCCTCCCCTGTGGAACCAGATGCCTCACCCAAGGCCACACCAGTCCAGCAGCACAGGGGACACACCAGATTGGAGGCTAGGGAACAGGTCTTCAGGCCAGAGGGTTGACATTCTAAGGTTAGCTGCAAGGTGGCAGAGCCTGAGATCAAGAGTTTAGGAGGGCTCAGTCTGTTTTCAACCTTCATTGCTCACTTGGAGCTGTCCATAGTACTGAACTTCTGACTTGCCTTGCACTCAGCCCTGCCTCCTTTTCTGTGGGGTCTGGCAGCAGACACATCCCTAAATTGTTGATTTAAGTAATAATTTATTATTAATAATAAATTAAGTAAGAATTTATTTTTACTCTCTTCTTCCTGGTCTTTAACCAGTGACTGCACCACTGAAAACCTGGTCTCTTACCCTGTGTCTCCTAAATTTGCTCAGCAAATTCTTGCAGGGGGTCTTTGTCAAAAGGCTTTTTTGAAAGTCCAGGTATACCATGTTTTTACTGGATCACTCCTATCTCACAAAGGTTTAACAAGGCAGGACAAGCCCTTGCAGATATTTTCTATATGCTTGATCATTTTATCTTCCATTACTCCTTCTACTGACTTGCCCAGAACAGGAATTGACTTGCCTGTGGATTCCTCTTCAAAAAAGGGTGTTGCCTTGGTCACGTTCCGGTTCTCAAGTACTGAAACTCATCTAATAGAAAAAAATACATATGTGTATTAGAAGATACGACAGAGGATGAGATGGTTGGGTAGTGTTCTCGAAGCTACCAGCATGAGTTTGACCAAACTGCGGGAGGCAGTGGAAGACAGGAGTGCCTGGTGTGCTCTGGTCCATGGAGTCACGAAGAATCGGACATGACTAAACAACTAAACAACAACAATTAGAAGATCAGGAATTGCATATTTGAGTGCTTTAAGAACCCTCAAGTGGATACCAACCATATCTAGTAATTTTGTTAATTCATAATTTGTCAATATGACTTAGAACTTCTCTTGTCAGTTTAGACACTGGTATTTTACCTGCATGATCTGCAGTCGTAACTGACACTAAGAACTTAGTTTCTCTGAAGTCTCCCTTTGTCCCTTTAGCAAATGTTTGGCTACCTTGTCATCCACTGGTTTAATTCTAGCAGATTTTTCTGCTTTTGACATACTTAGAGAATATTCCATTCCTTTCAGCAATATATTCCTCAAATTCTTTTTTCCTGGTATCTCTTTTATCATCTGCTTCCCAATATTTGTGTTCCTTTTTGTTCTCCTCATTTGGGCAACACCTTCCAAATTCTGAAGGGGGCCTTATTTCCTCTAAAAGCTTCATTGATGCTGGTGTCCTGTTGTACTTTACTAATACTTTTCCTGATCTGCAGAATACATTCTCACTGGGCTTCTGTTACTGTGGTTTAAGCCCCATACTTTCTGAAGAGGTGTGGCCCTTTTGACGTTCCCTGCAACTTTCTTTTAACCAGTTCCCTCATTTTTGAGGCCCTCTGCTTCCTTTATGATAGGCTCGTCAAAATAGAAAATCTTAATAGTGTGCAGGAGATTTCAGATGCACCCCCAACTGAAGAAGGCTGCTTCAGACAGATTTGGGCTTTGTATAAGCTGAAGTGGCAAAGTGACCCAGACCTAAACAGGGACTTTCAGGGCACTTTGGAGATTCAGACATCAGAAAAACAACATTGCAGGCAGTGTATCCACAAAAATCAAAATGCTCTAAGCTTGTCATAATGGGAAAATGTGCTACGGTGGGGAGAGGGTGGACATCTGCTTTGTGACTGATAGGTCTAGCTTCTGATGAGAGGGAATGGTTTTATCAGGGCTCTCAAATTAGGGACTTCTGGGTTAGCGCCTCCGGCAATGGCGGATTTCCTCTGATCGGGAGGAATCCGCTTCGTGGAAATTAGGGTCTGGACCGCCACGGCGAGGCGGAGACCCATCAAAAACCACAGGCAGGAGAAGCCTGTGGACGGATTCGGCAGGCACCTTTTGCGCCTCCCCTACTCACAGGGAAACCCCGTTTCAGGGATCCGGAGCAACGTGGGGTGAGCGGTGCGGTGCTTCGAATCGACTGCTCTTTTCATGGAGTGAAGCCGCATTGCTGTTGCTGGAGAGCGCTGACTTTTTCCTGTGGACAATTGGACTTTAAACAACTACCCGTGAGTAGAACGGAAAATTGGACTATGAAACATCTTAATTTGGCACCGAAGCGGGAAGGTTCTAAACAGGAAGTCCGCCTTCCGCTTTTGTAAATAGATTGAAGCAAAGACATTGCAAGCTAAAGTCTGGAAAGTCTTTTGTAAAGGCTTAAATCTCCATCGGCTAAAACTACTAAACCCCCCTTGGAAGCAGGAGAAGAGGGGGAAAAATTTAGATTGTTCAAGCCTGCAGGAGAGAGAGTAAAGAAAGATAAATTTCCACTGCCTTGAACCTGGGAACGGGTTGCTAGGAAGACAGACGTTTTGGGAAAGTTCATTGAGTGTGAATAAAACGTTTGTTGACAGATAGTTAAAAAAGAGAAACATATTGATTCCAATGTTTCCTTTTGCATTTAAAAGGAACAAAATATTTGAAAAACGAAAGTAATTTTGTTGCTGGATCTGCTTTTAAAAGGACAGATACAAATAGAAATTGTTTCCCCTAGAGGGAGCTTTTGAAACTGTTGTTGGAGTCAATCTGGGGAATTCTCCAGCTGTAGAGATTAAAGATCATGAGAACCAGACATTGACCTTGAACAAGAATGTGCCCAGAAGAAGCCTTAGTGATTGCTTTTTGCAAGACAATCGCTTTATTGGAACAGCTACATGAGAAGATGGATTTGATGACTGTTGCAGTTAATAATTTTGGACAAACAGTGAATACCTATATAGAAACCTCTCAGGAACCGACCCAGGAATCTGCTTTGACAGGGCAAGTTGTGCAGAAGACAAAGGAGGAGGTTGCTGTTGAACCTCAAGTAATACAAGTGGAGAGAGCCGCGGCCTTACAGGAACATAAGCTGTTGTTTTTGATGACCGAACCTGGAGAAAGTCAGATTTGGAGAGATGGAGTCTCGTTTGGATTGGAGATGGGAAATTGGATAGATCCTCCTATGCAGGGCTGGTCTGGCTTCTGGGATCTGGTTCTGTGCCAGGGGGAGTCTGGAGTTGTCGGGGCCTTTAACTTTGGAGGGACTTTGAAACATGCCTTGAAATACCTTTTGGATTTTAGTGCTGACTATGGAGAATGGGCTGACCTGTCGAGAAGGGATAAAGACATTGTTAGGTTGGAGTCTCCCCGAGATCTACTCCTCAGCGATAAAGGAAGGAAATTAAGAACAAGATCAGCAGAAGACAAAGTAAAGTGCAGGTATAAATATGAAGAAGATCTGCAGAAGGGACATGGAAAAGAGTTAAGAGCCTCGGATAGAAGATCACCAGGTTGAGGGACTAAATGGAATGGATAGAAAGGACTGATAGAACCCAAGACCAGGAAGAAGAGACGGTGGATGAAGATTGGAAGAAAGTTAAAAAAATCATCTAGAGAAATATTGTAAAATTAATGAGTGTTAGAAAAAATGTTGGAATGAAACTACTTGGCTTTAGTAGGAATGCTATAAGGAGTTATGTACAAACAAGTTTTAACTTTTAGGGCTTTTTATGGTAAGATAAGGTTAAAATAAATTAAGACAATTTAATGACAGAACATAGTGAAAGATGGAAAGGATTTGCTGAGATAATTAATAACTAGAATACAAAAAAGGGAGGTGTGAGGAGGTCGATGAAACAAGATAACGAAAGGTAAAGATTTGGGAATATTGGATTTGTTTTTAATTTTCTGTTTGCTTTTGTTTTTGATTTTGATGTATTGTGTGTTTTGTTCTCTTTTTTCTTTTTATTGACTTGTATTGTTTAATTTCTTTTTCCCCCTTTCTTTTCTTTTTCTTTTTTTCTCTGTAATTTTAAATTCTCAATAAATATCAATTTTAAATTAAAAAAAATATCAGGGCTCTCAAATCACAGTGTTTGGGGCGAAAGATGGTGAAGTAGGGTAGCACCTTTCTCTGGTTCTGTCCTCTTGTTCTGCTAGTGGTAGTTGCTTGGAAAATGTTGGACATTTGTCTGCCACCGTACCACATGCCACCCCCCCCCCCCATCCACTCCTGTCAAATCAGCTTTGCAGTTTAGTTTCTGGGATTTTTGGTGCCGGTTGAGAACACAAACCTCAAACTGCTTTTTTCTTCTTTGTTCTTAGCTGCCTAGCCCCTGCATTTATCATTCTGAAAATGTTCATGCTATTATATACCTAGGGGCACCTCTACCATGTATTCCACTTAAACCATTGCCCACAAGACAACAGTGAGGGAAAGTTAATCCCTTTCACTATTCCTCCACAAAAATGAACTTCAAAGGCACCTAGCATTAAAAACTGCAGCATCTTTTCTGAAATTTGGCTGGTTTCTTACACAGGGGCCCCTCTCTGCTATATGATATTTTAATATAAACTGCCCAGAAAACAATAAGGAAGATTAAGTGAATCCGTTTATTAACCGCTACAATACTTTAAAAGCTGCCCTTGCAAGAAACACACTGTAGCTATCCTTCTGAAATTTGGCAGGCTCCATTATTTTAGAAGAGGCTACCATGCCTGAAAATTCCATCCAATTCTGTCAAAAATGTAGGGAAGGGGGTAGAGCTGTAGACTATTTTTTAAAAAATAAAAATCAAAATTTAAAAGTGCCTTGGCCAGACAAAACACACACCATGGACCTGTTTCCCTCCAATTTGGCAGGCTGCACCCACTCAGGAAAGGTTACTGAAAATTAAATCTTGATCTGAATCCGGCAGTTTCTGAAATGCTTTGGACTGAAGTGGACATTTTTTTGGAAGCACTGAATTGACATATTGTGGTTCATGTCCATCCCTGGGAATTATACTGCTGTGATGACCTTTCCCCCCACTTTTTTCCCTTTATTGTTTTTGAATCCCAGGACCACTCAGACAAAATTCCAATTAAATGTGGCAGTCCAGAAGATTATCTCTTGATTTAGACAGTTGCTTTGTCTTTCCTGTTTTTCAACCCAATGTTAGCAATATAGGAATAAAGTTTCCAGAGTTATTGTGATCATTGGGCTGTGTAAAATAATAATAATAATAATGAGCAATTTGAATTGGCTGTATACAATATTTAGCACCTGGAAGCTCTTTTTGAAAGAGATCTTTTTGCTAAGATCCAGCCTTGCAGCTTATGAAGTAGCAATAACTGAGCACTTTTGATGACGCCCAACAATGCTTTTCTACCTAGCCACTGATCACCTCTCCCCTCCACACAAACCAATATCTGGGAGCTGGGTGAAAGGTCTTTGGCAGAGAGGATAGGCTTAAGTTCTGGCACCTCTTAATTTTATAAACTGATCACTTGGAAAACAGGACAATCAAGTCTTTGATCTGCGACTACTGCCCAGATTCACACTTTGTGTACGCAATAATAAAGCTTTTGCCTAGACTTCACAATGTCATTTTGAGGTCGGTGTTCCTATAAAGGAAGCCCCGTGTGGGGAAAAATTATAATGTTACCGTATCAGAGACAATATGATTACTGTATAACAAAGTCTCCTCTTGATGTTTCTCCACAAAAAAGGGCGGAAACGTAGTAAGGATTTTTGCTTCCGGATTTTTCTAGAAGGCGGAAATGGGGGAGGGGAGGGAGAGAGAAATAGGGAGGGGGAGGAGAAATATATTTTTTTCTGAAACATACGGTGTAATGCTACTCATGTGGAGCATTGTATGCATGGTTGGAGATAGATGTGGATGTTGGGTGTGTACTTGTGAAATATAATATCTGGAAATTCTGTGGCTTTTGTGTGGCTCTTATGATGAGGAGCTAGAGTGGGATGAATCTGAAAATATGTGAGAAATTTCTGGTGGTTAGTAATAGCCATCGTAACCTTTTTGGGCTTTCCTATAAGTAGTGACTGTTTTTCCCCTCTCTTCAGAGTAGAGTGAGAATACTCAAAATGGGTATGCTTAAATCTATGAAAGTAACTTGGAGAAAGTCAAGCGACCTTAGCAACTACCTGCAGCATAAGAAAGCTTTTCTGTTTAGCTGCTTCTTTTGGTTGGGAATTTTATTTGAGGCTGATCTTAGATTAACCTGAGGTGAGAAGCATTGAAATAGATTTATAAAGGTGGTTTCTATCCAGAGGTACTTTTGCCTTTCCCTTCTTCCCCTCAGAACACTTGTCTGCCTGCTCACTCTCTTATTTAGTTCCTGAATTGATTGTAAGTGGCTGCTCATCAAAGGACTGATTGTAAGTGGCTGCCATTTCACACAAAAAATTATACACATTAAATAAAAAAACCACCACTAGATGGACAAAACATTTTGCTTTAGGATGGCAAGCAACCGCGTTACAATTAAAGCTGGATCCTTCTCGGTAATTTAGGGGCATGCATGGAAGGTGGGAGTTTGAAATAATTGCATCTAGCAGAACTATCCACCAAAGCAGAACTATCCACTGCAGATCTGGAGGGAATTTGAATTAAATGCAGTGCTCAAAATGTAAATGTTAAGCTGTATAAGTGGGTGGTGGGAATCATAGGCAAGAAGATGTTGTCATGCTGCCCCCTAGTGATAGTATATATTAAAACTAGGTTCTTTGGCTGAGCTCATAGTGGTGGCTGAGCTCCATAGTAGCTCTGGTACAATCCTACATGAAAACTGAGCTGTCTTTGCTGTAGGTGCTGTATATTCCTTTTCTTCCAATGTGACATTGGGTTCCTTTGGTAGATGCAAACCCCAGCCTTCCTTATTGACCATGGAACTACCATATATCCTGCAAACTGAAAGGAAAATGAGGGATAGGATTGTGTTTTTTTGTATATCAGTGGTATAAGTTTCTGTGCATACAATAGGGACCCCAGGATCTCCCTTGGCCTCAGACACTTGGTTCAATATGGAGTGTTTGAGCACTCTCTTGTACTGCATACTGTGAGCTGGCCTCACCTGGAACTGTTTTCAAAGTGAAAAAACAAACAAACCCCACTGTCTAGTTTATAAAAAAGGAGTTTGGTGGATTAGACCAGTTTGTAGATGGAAGGTGGCATATATTGCACCCAAGACCTTCATCTTCTTTCAGTTCAGCGTTGCCAAGTAAAAAGTGCAGGGAATTGCAACTCCCTGTTATAGTAAGATGTACGTAGTACAAACTTGTGTATCCCTTGTTCATTCTTCTGTACATAAACTCATTACAGAGTGTGGTGCTGTAGGAATTGTGTTTTGAAAATTCCAGGATTTGTGTTTCTTAGGCGTAGTTTGGTTACACGTATCTTAAATGCATTGCCAACAGTTTTTCACATAGCGATCTTGGAGCGTTTGGTTTAGCTGGCCTGTTTTGTTTTGTTTTTTCTTTCCTCTTTTTGGAATCTCAGTATGGAGCAGGGTTAGTGAGCCAGTGGTCCCAGTGTGACATAGTGATAATCTGAGTGCTGGATTAGGATTGGATGACCCAGGTTTAAATCTTTAATCATTCATGAAGCTCCAGGGAAGTCTCTCTCTGGTTTCAGCCTAACTTACCTCACAGGGTTGTTGGGAAGCCCTTTTATTTTTAGAGGTACACCATCCCCCTTGGAGGAAGGATGGGATAAGAATGGCACAAGTTTATTAGTGGGGTTTAGGGTTGGAGCGATCATCAAGCACTTGCCCTGTGCAAACATTGTTGAAATGAATGGAACATGCCATGAAAATGAATGGCGTTCACTGAGAAGCTCTTTTACACAAGTGAGTTTCCCAGTGGGTTATGCCCACCCTCAAGAGACCCTATTTAATAACCAATGACAATGGCCCACTTGGTATGAAAAGTGGGGTTGCCCTGGTCTGTAAAAGAATGTCAGTGTTTCATCTGCTCATCTTGAGGAAAATTATGTCCTGCATGTTGAGAATATTGCCATGTGATTCCCACAAAATCACCAATCCTGGTAAAATGTTTCCTTCTTGCTTGTGCCAAGGTGGCGTTTATGTTGTGTGTTTAAGGATTACATGTCAGAAATGCAGTGCTTTTGCACCCCTGCCGTCCAAATAAGAGTTAAGTTAAGTAGGGGTGTGTGACTCAGTGAACATGGGGGTGACAGCAGCCCTTCCTAGTCTTGAGCCCCAGAGGTCGGCCGGTGATCAGGGTTTATGGGATGTATGGTTTAATAACATATGGGGGAACTTCAAAGCTTCCTTAAAGAATTTCTGACCAGTTAAACCAGAGTGCTTGGATACCAAATAAATTAATCCCATTTAAACCAATGCAGCTGAACTTAAGTGTTGCAGTTTAACTGGTTTATGAATCAGGCCAATGGGTTTCTGTGATGGAAAGTTAATTAAGGTGGGGGGAGGGAGAACTAGTTTTACCTGCCTATAAAACCATCCTCTCCTTTACATGTGCACATGATCAATATTTCATGGGAGACCAGGTAGTTCTAATGAATTTTTCTGGGTGCTACACAGTTAAACCTTGCCCGGTTGTGTGCTACCGATTCGTGTGTGTGTGTGTGTGTATCTCCCCTTTTTTGTCTCATTTTCTCCACACTTTTGTGACAGCTTGATGGCTGTCATCTGCTGCGAAAGCATGTGGCAGCAAAAGCACATTGCTGTCACAGAGCAGGGACACCCAGAAAGAGATGGCGCTTGTGGTGTTATGCAGTCTGCACATTGAAACAGGAAACCTTCGCTTCCTTAAATGATGAGATTCACTTTCTGAGGATGTGTGAGTGTGTTTGTGTTTGCAGTGTTTGCCTGACATAGGTCACAAATGCAGAAGGCTTAGACTGTGCATAAGAATTGGCCACAGGAGCTCAAATGTAGGAGCACCTGGGCAGCAATGTGCAGAACATGTTCCCATTCTCTCTTTAAGATTAAAGGGACTTTCACTAATCCAACTTTTCTCTGGTGGCTTAAGGGAAACCTCAGCGCTACTTTGAAAAGGGAAGAATATTTTAGAAGGTGTTGCTTTCAATAGCATTGCCCAGAACCATTCAACCCCTTCTGACAGAAAATCTCATGTGCAATGCTCCAGTTTAACTTCCTGTTAATCTGAGAATAACTACTGCTGTCTCCCTGTCCAATTGCACCCATCAAAGAAAAAGGAGGAGCTTGCAGGAAGTACTCACCTTGCTATATTTTTAATAAAAGTGGGGTCTTTAACATCCCAGTTTTTTTGAATATTTAAATAACAAAATACAAAATAATCTGGAAACAAAGCCTGATTTTAGTTTTAGCCTTGCATAAACTGACTTGCTCTTCTTCAAAAACCCGTTCCAGCATCTCTTGCCTCTCTGCCAAGTCATCAGTTCGTTGAAAAACTGGGAATTATTTAGAACTGGTTCTATTTTTTTAAAAAAAAGTTTGTTTTTGTGTTGGGGAGAGAGTTTGATATATGCTTTTATAAATGTTCCACTTAGGATCACCACTTTGTCTCTTTGTTTTAAAAAACATCACACACATAAAGGCTCTCTGCAAACTACCATAACACTATTTCCAAATGTTTTAGTTTGATTTGGGTAGTTTCTGCCACATAGCAATAAGTTTTTTTCTATCATACATGGTAAATACATTGCACAAATGTTTGATAGTAAGTGTGATGAAATGAAATGAGAAGGAAGTAGTGTCTCCATTGGCAAGCAATTCCCATGTAACATGAAACAATTTCATAAGCATCAAGTTAGCTTTTAAAATAAATGTTTATGGTCTAACAATCCATTGGAGGATACCTAAAAAGGCCATGTTATCATTTCCCCATATTTATGCTGTAAATAATGGGAGTTTAAGTTCCAAATGAGTACAGTGGTATCTCGGGTTACATACGCTTCAGGTTACAGACTCCGCTAACCCAGAAATAATACCTCGGGTTAAGAACTTTACCTCAGGACGAGAACAGAAATAGTGTGGCGGTGGCACAGAGACAGTGGGAGGCCCCATTAGCTAAAGTTGTGCTTCAGGTTAAGAACAGTTTCAAGTTAAGAACAGACCTCCGGAACGAATTGGTACGTAACCAGAGATACCACTGTATCCTGCTTTTCCAGAACACATTTGTTAAACCTCAAGATAGCTCAACATCACTTAAAACCACAATGTATCTACTAGCAATATGTAAAAATCACAATAAAACACTCACAAATCAAATGTACAAAGAAAGCTTGCAATGCAGTTGTACATACGAGTTGGAAGGGTGTTTTTCTTTCATACAGGCTCCTGCTGCTCTATGTGTTTTAGGGAATTTTTTGTGGGAAAGAATGCTTCTTGAGCTGGGAAGCCATTAGTAGTGTTTTCAGTTAGTTAAAGCTGGAATGTTCAACTACGCAGGCAGTGTTGACCAAACTACGGCCCATTAGGCAGGGAAACAAATATTCAGTTGTTGCTCATAGTTTTGTGAGCAGTTTCTGAGAGCATAATTTTGTGATTAGGGTGGATGGATAGTCCAAGGATATGGGTAGTAAACCTGGTGACACAGGCAATAGAGGTTTGTAGCTTTTCTGTGCCGTTGTTATGTATTGCCATGTACACCTAGCAAATCTGAAGAGGACTTGCACTTGTAACTTCATTTGAGAAAAGAATAAAACATGTTGGGTCTTTTGACTACTCAGATATAAAAGGCTGGACCAAAAGTAGGCCTTCAGTCTACCCTACTAATTTCACTTCAGGACAGATTTTTTGTTCTTGTTTTTTTGGGGTGGGTCGGTGGGAGCAACAGAGGACTAAATTAGCGGAACTGATACTGGTGGTTTGGGGGAAGTTTGAAGTGGGTCCACACTGGCAAGTGCTTAGAAATAACGTCAAGGCGGTAAGCAAACAAAGAACTGCATCACCATTGCTCAGTGACAGGGTTTTAGTCCACTATTGTTGTGGTATATGGTTTCTCTGATTCCTTTTTTTGAAATGGAAGTCATAATAATGGGGATGGTTCACTGGTGGCAAATAAGATTACCAAAACCCTTGACCTCTGCTTGAGCCAAAAGCTGAGGTGGAGCTAGTCTAGAATCACGTTGTTCTGGGATGGAACCAGAATGCAGTCTGGAGGACGATGGTTAAAGCCAAGGGGCAACCCTTGAGTTTGCTGCTTTGTCAGATTTAGTATCACAGACAGAACATAGCTTTACTGGTCTGACTACAGTACTAAATATTGGCTGAGTGTCAGCTCCACTGAACAATCAACATTTATTGCAATCGTCTGCAGCCCATAGACTAAATCAGTGCTAATGGAGAATCTGATTTCTAAACATTTTCTCAGATGGATGACTTTACTTGCAAGGGGTATTTGATATTTTTCTCATAACTGTTTTATCTGAGGGAGTTTATTGTTGCACACTGCTATGGTAGAAACAGTCGGGAATATACTCAGAGTAAAATCCCACGGTCTGTAGCATCTGATAAAGTATGCACTGTGTCAGTGCCCAACTTCACTGGGCGGTCTGTTTCACCTGGGCAGGTGTCACTGCACTGTGAGATCTTGTCCAAACCACCACAGAACAAACCTACAGTTTTAATGACATTTCACGTGGTCATTGCAAGCAAAACATGCTTCCAGGACAGGGGTCAGCAAACTTTTTACGCAGGGGGGCTGGTCCACTGTCCCTCAGACCTTTGTGGGGTGCCGGACTATATTTTGGAAAAATAATAATGAACAAATTGCTATGCCCCACAAATACACCAGAGATGCCTTTTAAATAAAAGGACACATGATACTCATGTAAAAACCCGCAGATTCCCGGACCGTCTGTGGGCTGGATTTAGAAGGCGATTGAGCCGGATCCGGCCCCCGGTCCTTAGTTTGCCTACCCATCTTCTAGGAGTTTCCAGTATGCACAACAAGGTGTTTCCAGAATGTATTCTAAGAATTCTCCTCTAAAGACCCTTTGTGAATTTGAAACATAGGGGTACAAAGTTGGAGATATTAGTACTACCCTCTACTGTGTGGTGCCCAGAATTGTATATGGTTGGGTGCTAACCTGCTTGTGTTGGCTCAAGAGATGGTTTCACACAGGCCTTGTTCACTGCATCCTTTACCCACCCAAGAGGTTTCCCTCTTTGCTTGTTTTTGCCACCTCCCACAGAACAAGATGTTCCTTTCAGCTGTTGCCATTCAAGTCTCCCGTTTTTCTGCGGCAGAAGAAAAGCCAGGACCGGTTGGGCTAGAACAGGCATGGCCAAACTTGGCTCTCCAGCTGTTTGGGGACTACAACTCCCTAGCTAACCAGTGGCCAGGGATGATGGGAATTGTAGTCCCAAAGCAGCTGGAGGGCGAAGTTTGGCCATGCCTGGGCTAGAAGGAAGCAAGTAAAGAATTGTCCCTGCCCCAAGGAATTTTTATTTTCTTGTTCCTTCTGATATTAGAAGCAGTTGTGTTGATAAAGAAAGGGTGGGAAGAAGAAAGAACATTCTATTACTTTAAAAACAGAGTGTCATTTTGGGTGATGCTCACTGAAGTCCATCTATTTCAAGGAATCTACTTTGAGCATGACTAACATTGAGCATCAGTCTCGCCCATTTTCTGATGTACCCTTTGTACACCTTGGCTGCACTTCCCATTGTGTAGCTCAGATAACCATTTCTGCTTTCCTTGGGTATGCAAAGCAATTTCAGTTGACTCAGAAGCTACTATAAGAATAGTTTTTGAAACTCTCAGTAAGGAATTCAATTGTTCTAATATAAATTATTGGTTCATTACTTTTTCCATATCTGTTATCTTTCAACTGGGGGGGGGGGGAGCATCCTTTCCTGCTGCTGCCCTAAGAGCAAAAGTTATTTTGTATTTCTTAAAAAATACATTTGTAGAAAAACAGAGATTGCATAACTGTTATGTCATCTTCAGCCATATTACTTTTGTATAAATAGGAGCTATTAATTTCTGGTTGTTAACTTGTTCTTATTGCTTCCCTTGCCCCACCTTAATGCCAGCAGTCTGAACCAGTGGCGTAGCGTGGGGGTGCAGGGGGGGCCGGCCGCACCGGGCGCAACATCTGGGGGTTAGGGTTAGGGGGCGCAAATCCACGGGTTAGGGGGCGCAAATCCATGGGTTAGGGGGCGCAAATTACTTGCCTTGCCTCGGGTGCTGACAACCCACGCTACGCCACTGGTCTGAACAAGGGAAACCAGTTGTAGAGTATAGCCCTGGTCAGGATATGAATACTAAGAACAGATGGAAGCCTAAACAAATGCTGCTTTTACGTGAAGAGAGAGTGCACAGGAAGTGGCTTGCATCCTCTGTCGGATTATTCATTGATCCTGTATGCAATATATGTAAAAGTATTATTTGCAGTAATTAATGTTAAATCACATAATGATTCACCTTTGAAAATTCATCTTACATTTACTTTTTACTCAGTTGTTTCCCATTCCAAGAAAGCAGCAAATAATAATTGATGCTAGAAAGTTTTATTTCTATACAGATAAGCAGAACCATCTAGAATACCACATTGGTGCCAGTTTTACATAATACAGTTGTGCCTTGGATCTCAAACGCCTTGGCTCCTGAACAAATTGGTTCCCAAATGATTGAAACTCGGAAGTGAGTGTTCCGGTTTTTTAACATTCTTTTGGAAGCCAAATGTCCAACAGGATTTCCGGTTGGCTGCAGGAAGCTCCTGCAGCCAATCAGAAGCCGTGCTTTGGTTTCCGAACATTTTGGAAGGCGAACGGACTTCCGGAATGCATTCTGTTCGACTGCCAAGGTATGACTGTAGCCCGTAACCAAGTTGGGCAAAAGTTACTTTAGAGATGCCTTCAAGTGCCTATGGAAAGTAACCTCTGATTTGGATCCAGATACTGTGTGGACTGCAGCACAAGAAACAAGGGCGGGTTGATATGAAACTCATGCAAATGCATCCCCTCCACCATACAAATGCGATTGGGCTCTGGCTGGGGCTCTGTTATCAGAAAGTGGGGGCCAAATGGACCTTTCCCTTCAACTTCTGTCTTTGCACCCCTGCCATTTCCCAAAGCAAAAGTTCCAGGAAACCTTGATGGACTGCTATTGCTCAACCTACTTATCAGGCTACCAGAGAATTGTCTTACTGAATGGACCCTAATATTATCTAGCTACAAGTCTAGTGCATATGTACCATAGTAGTGGCACATGTAGGCAATTGCTTAAAAAACTTACGCACTGTATGTCATTACAAAATGAAACTGTAAAGCATGCAATATATGTTAGAGGAATCTAACATATAGCATTCAAATGTTAGAAGTGGGTTTCCTGTATTTTAAGTGCCAGACATAGACTCCAGACCTTGCAAATTAGCTGGACTCCTAGAATCTACATTTTGAAAGTTATCTGTCAGCCCCTCCCCCCCCCCAGTTTTCTATACATTTTTGGGGAAAACCTGCCCCCCACACCCCTGTTTTCAGTTGTCTCCCAATGAGTGTGATGTAGCTATTGCAATTCAAGGAGGCATGAAAGAAGTCATCTGGTTTTTCCAACCCTGGAATATATGCATAATGCCAAGTGAAAAGGGAGCAGAGAAATTGAATAACTTGGCTACACAATTTGGAATGGTAAACTGTCCCCCTGGTGGAGTTAGGTAAATTTAGACTCCGAACCAATGGTCTTATGAGGAAACCCCCCCACCCCATTTTAAATGGTGCTATAGATTACTTCAAAATGTTGTAAGCCAGCCCTGCTGTGTTTGGGGACCCTCTGCTGATGGTACCACTTAACATTTATTTTTATTTTTTATTATTATTATTATTATTATTATTATTATTATTATTATTATTATTATTATTAAAAATTATACCGCCCTGTACCCTTAGATCCCAGGGCAGTTCACAACACAAAACTGCAATATAAAAAACACAAAATACATAATAAAAACAAGAAGCAAAGCAACTCATTAATTGCCCTTCAACAACACATTTAAAAGGGCATCAGATGCCAATCAGCCAAAGGCCTGGTTAAAGAAGAATGTCTTCGTCTGGCATCTAAAGGTGTATAATGAAGGCACCAGCCAAACCTCCCTGAGGAGAGCATTCCACAAGCCAGGAGCCTCTGCAGAAATTTATTCCAAAGTAGTTTTACTGACATCAGTAAAGCGGGTAGGTTCCAGTGGTCATAGGTAAAGGTAAAGGGACCCCTGACCGTTAGGTCCAGTCGCAGACAACTCTGGGGTTGCGGCACTCATCTCGCTTTACTGGCCGAGGGAGCCAGTGTTCATCCTCAGACAGCTTCCGGGTCATGTGGCCGGCATGACTAAGCCACTTCTGGCAAACCAGAGAAACGCCGTTTACCTTCCCACTGGAGCGGTACCTATTTATCTACTTGCACTTTGACGTGCTTTCGAACTGCTAGGTTGGCAGGAGCAGGGACCGAGCAATGGGAGCTCACCCCGTCATGGGGATTCATAGTTTTGACTAGTTTTGACTCTAATCTGTATATTTTGAAATCTTGTGCTTTGCACGAATCCTAATAAGCTTTGATAATCAAGCATTATACATAGCGCAACAATCCTGCAAACGGACCAAAGCTGTTGTTGCATCTTTCCTTCTGTCTGGCATGTAGTTGTTGTGGACATGAAGCTCAGAGGCAGTAGCAGGAGTCCAGCCTGCACGTAGGGACAAACCCCTGTGTACTAAATGTGTGCTTTGGTGGATGATTTCTTAGAGTCTGGTCTGGATTTTAATCCCGGGATATTCCTTCTCTCTGTCTCCTCTAGGAGTTGTGCCGCCAGCGTATGGCAGTGAAAACCTCCGACCACCCAGAGCCTCTGCATACGTCTCGCATTAACAGCATATCTTCGCAGTTCAGCGATGGGCCCATCCAGAGTCCTTCTGCTCGAAGCAGCACTTCATCCTGGTGCGAAGAACCAGTCCAGTCCAACATGGACATTTCTACTGGGCACATGATATTGGTAAGGTGCTAAGGCTGTTGAATTCAACTAAAGAGAGGAGCTTCAGGTGCACTGTGGGAAATGCAGTGCATATATTCTTTTTAAAAATAAAAACAATTCAAAGTGTTGGTGCTGACCTTTAAAGTCCTAAACGGCCTCGGTCCTGTATACCTGAAGGAACATCTCCACCCCCATCGTTCAGCCCGGACACTGAGATCCAGCACCGAGGGCCTTCTGGCTGTTCCCTCATTGCGAGAAGTGAGGTTACAGGGAACCAGACAGAGGGCCTTCTTGGTAGTGGCGCCTGCCCTGTGGAATGCCCTCCCTTCAGATGTGAAGGAAATAAGCAGCTATCTTAACTTTAAAAGACATCTGAAGTCAGCCCTGTTTAGGGAAGTTTTTAATATTGAATACTGTATTGTTTTTAACACTCGATTGGAAGCCGCCCAGAGTGGCTGGGGAAACTCATCCAGATGAGCGGGGTATAAATAATAATAATAATAATAATAATAATAATAATAATAAAAAATAATAATAAATTATTATTATTATTATTATTATTATTATTATTATTATTATTATTAAAACAAAAAACCCCAGCTCTTTAAAAGCCAGTAGGATTGTTATCGTCTTACCAATCTTTTTACTTTAAAGTTAATCTTAGCACTTTGGTTTTGTTTCTTCTCATTAGTGTCTTGGAGTGCAAGCCCGGCCCTAGATCCACCAGGGTGTGTGAGTTTAAGATATGGAGCATCTCTGGTTCAGCCGGAGATACGCAAACTTAACTCCCACATCCCAGGGCTGAACTTGCCGCGTAGAACCTATGCCAGTGTCATCCCCGAATAACGGGTGTTCTGGGGGCAGGAGGGACTTATTCTGGATTCGTAACTCAGTTCAGCTCAGTCACGTGACCTGGGAACCCAGCAGAACTAACACCAGCAGAAAGGGTGGTATAAGTCAAACTATATTGAAAAGGCTTATTTTCCCTCGGCCAGATTTAGGCCAGGCCAGCCGGCAGCAGCCCTGCTGCTAGATGGAATAAATTAAAGCTCTAGCTTCAAAACCTTAGGAAGCAGCCTCTCACACAGATGGAAAATGAATCTCAAGATTATTGGGCAGCAAGAATCAGAATGGGTGCTTGGAGTGTGTATTGCAGAAAGGCCAATATTCTGGCACCTGGCATGGCAGCAAAAGGGGTTTAGGTTTAAGTTCTCTTGACAGTCTAAGCAGATATATTTGTGTAGCTGTCTGAACACTGGATGCTTTCAGGTGTTTTGGGTAGGTGAGAAACAGCTTGGCTTCTTGCTCTATAATTATGTCACTGACTTGGCCAACACAAGCTCTGTATTGTCTCCCTACAGCACTGCTTTTTTCAAAATGCAATTCCTCCACCTCCTCTGTCATTACCTTCTTAGTTTTAAGTTGCTGGTTTTGTGGTGTGTTTTTTTAATTGTTAGAATTGAACATATACTCTAAACTTTAACCGCAAAAGCCAATTTCAATAAATTTCTATAAAACTGACTTAAAACTGTTAAACACCAGGTACTGAGTCTGAACAGTTTTCCTAGCTAAATAACTTCCTGGGGCTCTGAATTTTAGTATAGCAGACACATTCAGATATGAGAATTGGATTCAATATGCAAAAAAACCCCAACACACACAAAAACCCAACTGTTACGCCTTTTCAGATCTATTCCCCCCCTCCCCCCATGCTCTGCTCCAACATAATTGGTTTACTTTCTTGTAGGTCACAACTGGAACTAGTTCACTAATACTTTGGTCTCACAAAATAATGCCTTTAAAAATTAAAGAAAACTTTGTCTTGCTAAAGTTTATGGTTTATGCCCCCAAAAGGAAAGCTCGTTTTGAGATAAGATCTAATAAAATAAAGAAATATAAATGGAGATGCACGTGCTAAAGGAATGTTTGCAGTGATCATTTGTGTATTAATATTTGATGTGTCAACTTGACGAAAGCTGGAATTGGATTCAGGTTGCATGTTTGAGCACTTTTCTGTGTTTTTTAGTTAGTTAGGAATATAGCAGTGCTGTTTCCTTATCCCGCACTCAGTTGTTGTCATTCAACCTTGAGTAAGCAGATATTTGGTAGATAAAAAAGAGGACAACATGTCAAAATAAAAAAAATTCCTTCCAGTAGCACCTTAAAGACCAACTAAGTTAGTTCTTGGTATGAGCTTTCGTGTGCATGCACACTTCTTCAGATACACATGGAATGAAGAATCTGAAGAAGTGTGCATGCACACGAAAGCTCATACCAAGAACTAACTTAGTTGGTCTTTAAGGTGCTACTGGAAGGAATTTTTTTTATTTTGACTATGGCAGACCAACACGGCTACCTATCTACTACTAGGACAACATGTGTTATGCATTAGGTTGTAAGGGTTCAAAAAAGGGCTGCTGAAATGTTGATACAGCACCTTGGGAATCCAAACTGCAAGGCATTCATTGTGAGTGTGTACAAATTAAACCCACTGAGCCTAAAATAAGCAAATAGCAATGATTCATGAAAATCCTGAGTTGCTTTGCCTTGGTCTCTGTGAAAGACAAAGGGCAGAGAAAATATCTGTTCTTATTAGAAGGCGCGGTAATAGCAATTTTTCAGGAGGTCAGATGGAAAGGGTTTCTTTTGCATGAATGCCAAGAAAAGAAAGTTAAATGGAAGGTTGAACAGATGGTGTTTTGTCCAGTGCTAGTGTTTCCTGGATCCTTTTAAAGACGTGCAAGTTGAGCATATTCTTTGAGTATGGAGAGTTATATTGCTGGTGATTAGTGGCCGGTGAGCTTCCTCCAGAATGCGCATCTGATTCTATTCTAAAGCTCGCTCATCATACATGAGTACACCTATCATACATTTGTTTTCAATGAAAATTAGCATTCTGTCTCCATCTGTATCTCTCCTGCTCTCTGTCAAGCCTGCACAGATGCAGCCCTGTACTCCAGCATGATCATGTCCCCATTTGCACATGTGAATGCCACATATACCTTGCTTCCCTTCCAGTAGGCTGCTTCTGAATAGAGCCAGGGCAGAGCCTTTGTTCTGGAAGGACAGCTTGGGGAGCAATGTATTCTCTCTAGCTCCAAACAGGTCGTGGTGGGAGTGAGTTATCTCGCTCAGCTGCAGATTTAAGCCTGTGGCTTAAAATGAGACTTTGCTCAGTAGCTTCTGTCTTTGGCTCCAAGCCCTTCCACCATTGTATCCCACCCTGTTTGTCCTTCAAGAAACTCCCTGGTCATCACTTGATGTATTGGCTACCTTCTGTTTTTCCTATGTATCAGAGGTTGCACGCCCAGGGAATTTCGTATTGATACAATGCTAGGCAGATATACGTGAAATATGAAAGGTATGCAATACTTCTTATTTAAAAAATATCATTGTTGCCATAATTGGTACACCAGTTGCGTGAGGCCATATTTATGAGATCTGTTCTACTCTTTAGATGGTCTGTGTAATTGCAGTTGGATGTTGAAAATACCATGTCTTTGGCATTCCAAATGAGATAACATGACTGTGCATGGTTTTTGCCTTCCTATAAAAAAACAACTCCTAATTATTTATTCAAATATTCTTGCATATTGCATTTAAAATAATATTTGTTTAAGAAAACAAAGCCTTGAGAATGGCAGTGGAAACCCTCAAAAATGTGGTTCGGTGAAGACCCATCGGAAAGAACCTTTACAACGTAGATAGGTATTAAAATATAGTATGCATTAATTAAACTCTCATTACTTTGGATAGGGGTGTTCAATCACTGTGCTTGAAAATATGTAGCTGGTCTGAAGGGAGGAGAAAAAAATGTTTCTGTGTATGTATTAGTGAGAAATTGTGTTTTAATGTGGGTGCCTAGATAGTCAAGCAGAAAGATACCAGGAAATGAATTACTCTTTGCACTTATCTTACCTGTCAGGGAAAACTGACTTGTACCATTCATTGCAAGAGGCAGCTTGGACTCTTGCCTTGGAGGCACAGCTGTTGTTTCCCCTTCTCTTTGTTCTTAATTTTTGTTCAGAACAGCTAAAGGCACATTGTGTTTTGCTACATTATTTTTTTCTTTCGTGAACGTGGAAGTGGGGATTTACTTACTGGTTTTATAACCCGCTATTCAAACTAATTTTCCAAAATGGCATACATGTAAAAGACACATTATAAGAATATAAAAATGCAACAGTAGCAATCAAAGCACTAAGATACAAAGCAATGCAGAAGAAAATAATGGGTGGCACTTCATTATTTGTGTGCACCTCTTTTTAGACACCATCCTGTGGAGAGAATTCCACACTGTGGTGCCAGCACTGAAAAGGCCCTGTTCTTGATATCCACCAATAGTATACTTGTTAATGATGGACCAGAGAGCAAAAAACTCATACAAATTCATATAGGCAAAGGACATCCTTAAGATAACCTGATTTCTGCCAATAAGGGCTTTAAATTTTATTACCAGCACTTTATCTTCATTCCAGGAATCAGCTGGTAACTAGGACAATAGATGTAGGATAACTGTCATTTGTTCTGAGTGCCTTGTTCCCAGTGGTGTCCTGGCAACCACAATTTATACCATTTGCAGTTTTGCAACTGTTTTTTTAAAGGTAGCCCCATGTAATTGCAGCCTGGATTGAACTAATGGAGGGGGAAAAGAGGCCAGATCCGCCTTTTCTAGGTAGTTGGCAGACCAAGCAACTAAAACTGTTAAAATCCCTCTTAGCTACCAGTACCACCTGAGCTTCCAATGATAATGGGGGTTCTTTCTCCTCTCGTGGATCAGACAGTGAAAAATGAGTGTTAGAATGGGATATCATCTGCCCACTGGCGATGCTCTAGCCCAGATCTTTTGATAACATTATCTAGTGGTTATAGGGAGACCAAAGACGATCCCTGTGACACGCCATAAGCTAAAGGCTTCTAGTCCGACATAAGATGGATGGTGGACCTGGGACATTGGGTGTGGAGGTGGTCTTTTGTATTTGCACTGAGGCAGAATTCAATTTTTCCTGCATTACCGGTAGTTTGCCTGTAACCTTCACAATTGCAAATTTGCATCCATGTATCTGCAAGCTGCCAAACCGCAGGGGGTAGCCATTTTGCATTTATTGGCCAAAAATTGCAGGTGACCACGCTGGTCCTATAGGAAGAATATCCAAAAGCCACAGTAGTTTGATACCTGTACAGAATTCTGTGTGGATTATATATGCTAGAAGGGCAGTAAGAATACAGGAACAGAAAGTTACAGCCCATAGGGGTATTGCCAACAGGACATGGTCCAAGTTACATAAATCCTCAGACTGCTGTTGGAAAGGCAAAGGGAATAGCTGCCTCTCTTGAAAAATGGCTTGCCTTTTTATTCCTCAGGCAGTAGACGGGTTTGACTGGGAGTGGGAAAATGCTCCCCACATGTGGCCTGCTTATATTCACATTGCTACACCTGTCGTTTCCTCCTATACCAGGGGGGAGGAGCCTGTGGCCTTCCAAATGTTGCTGGACTACAACTCCCATCATCCATGGCCATTGGCCATGTTGGCTGGGGCTGATGGGAGTTGGAGTCCAACAACACCTGGTTCTGCAACTCTGTCCCATAACTACCTTAGGCTTTTCTATTCATTTTGGGAAATAAGAAATGGATGCCAGATTGAAGTTCTATTGGACTTTTCCTTCTGAAGGACAAATATAGAACCTTTGCTTTGTTTCTATACAGTGTAAAGTAAAAAACAACAACTGCATTTAATAAATTTCTAAATTGAAAATACATATTTAAATGCATTGAAATAAATCAATGGAGCTACTGAACAATATAAAGTATCCTCCTTTAAAAAAAAATCACACACACACATTCTTGTATTAGGTTACAATTTTTTAAAACCATTGAGTGCTCCAGCTAGTAATGTATGTATTCAGTTCTGGTTTATTGTCACCCAAATTTGCTGAAAGAAAGAAAACTGCACAAAAGGAATCTGATAATGGAAGGCAGCCTGGTTGAATAAACTCCCTTTCTTTGCCGTATTCTCCTTATTAACTCTGTAATTAATTATACATAACTAAGGAAAGCTATGGAAATTGCATTTTGAGATGTATCATATCTGACTTCATTTCAGACTTCCATGCAATTTACTATTAATGAAGCAGGGATGGAAGCCCCAAATCTATAATTATTACTTACCATTTGAATGACAAGCAAAAATTATTATCAGCATAGTTTCGAATGAAAGAGGATTAATGCTTAATGTTGGAATTGTTAAATCTATCTTATATTTTTTTATATATAAAAAAACCACTTTTCACTAAAGCATTTTGCCCGTAAGAGTTTTCGAGAACATTGTTTGCAATGAAATTAACCCTCTCCTGGGTTAACAAGGATTTTCTTAAATTGGACAGATTGCAAATATTTTTCAAATGAATGAATATTTTATGGTGGCTGAAGCTGTTCATCTGGGCACTGCTACAGAGCTCCTTGCTCATATATTGTGTATCTGAAATGTATATAAACACACACACAGGTATATGGAGTATGGAGTAGGGGGGCAACGCAATATCAGAGCAAAGATGGCTGGGATAAAGGGTGTAACAACCAACATTTAAAGATCTATTTTATATTAGGGGTTTTAACATACGGACAGCGATTTTGTTCAATGTTTGTAGGGTCTAAAAGCGGAGATGAAGTGCAATATTGTCACCAACCATCGCCATGTTAAAATGTCTGAATAATTAGCATTATACTTGGCAAGTGAGGCCTGTAATTGCAATGAGAATTTTAATTTGTGTAATTTATATATAAATAAGTGTGGTTACCAGCCAGGAATTTCAATGGGATGTTGTGCTGGGTTTTCATATCGCTGTTGGGCTAGGTTGGATAATACGTGACACGAAACCAGCAAGGTGGTAAAGGGGGGTGCGCCTGCCCTTCTAACTGTAGAGAACTCGTTATCTTCAGTGCAAATATTTACACTCTAGTTTAAAGTGAATGGAATTTACTTCCAAATAAGATTTCGAGCCTAAAGTGTGCAGAGTTGAGAGCATGTCATTGAGCCCTTGCACTTCCTGTGTGAGGCTCCTCCCACTTGGAAGGGTTATTTATAGCTCCAATGGAAGACACCACATGTTTCAATCTAGCCTATTGGCATGTATTCATATAAATGATAAATGTGTTCTATTTGAGGTTGAAAGCAATCTCTTGTATTTAATCCAGTGTTGGCACTTCTCAAATTAGACCCATTGAAAACAATAGACATGACTGACTAACTTAGGTCCATTAATTTCAGTGGGTCTGCTCTGATCGTAAGACCACACAATTTTGACTACTGTGTACCATCTTCTAAAACAGGGATCAGTGAGCTTTTTCAGCAGGGGGCTGGTCCACTGTCCCTCAGACCTTGTGAGGACCAGACTATATTGTTTTTTGGGGGGAATGATGCAAGAGAACCACGAGCCCCAGTGGCTGCTCACCTGTGTCTTGTGAGCGGCAGGGGCTGGTGGCAGTGGCGGAGGGGCGATGAGCAGCCCGCAAAAGGGCTCCAGAGAGGGGCTGCTTAAAATGGCAGCCACTCAACACTGCTGCTGGCACCAAGAAAGCCCAACTCCCTTCCTCCTCTAGGCAGGGCGGGGAGAAGCCAGAAGGAGGGAGGGGGGAGGAGGAGGAGGCGCCGCCGTGGGAGGCGATCCACATGGCGGTTCCCGGACCACTTGCGGGCTGGATCCAGAATGCAATTGGGCCTGATCCAGCCCACGGACCTTAGTTTGCTGACCCATGTTCTAAAAAGTGGATCTGCTAAATAATGTACCTGCTCAAATAAAATATAACAATTTTCTATTCATGTTGAGAAAGACATATATATTCCTATGGTGAAAGGCTGGGCTGTGTTTACTGCATCGGCATCAGTAGGAAGATTTTAATCTATGTAGCATCCGATTGCTAAAGCAGTAAGCATTTGATACATATACCCATATTTTCTGAATCACCCATAAACATTTTTATTAAATATCACTTTCAGTTTCCATTAGTCATTGAACAGATTTAGGCTTGGGTGCTGCTTCCTTTTGAGCATGAACAGAGCTGAGAAATATTGTCTCATTGAGTTGTGTCATCTCATCTCAGTTTTAAGGGCTCAAAATACTGTGGATTATATCTGGAGACTGGCAAATCTGTCAGTTTTGGTTTCTGTCAGTTACTCAGTTTTACATTCAGTTCATCCCATTTCCACATCTGTTTGCAGACCTTAAAAAAAAAAGTTAGGATGAAAATTTATACACATTTTTGTGTGCATTTCTCCTAATAGACCCTTTTTTGCACACACTGTTTCATAATATAATGCATTTTGTACATTATTTTCACTAACATACACATTTATGTCCACTTTCCCCGAATAATATGCTTTTATCGGTACATTTCTTTTTCTGTTGGAGAATTGCATCATAAAATCCAGAAAAGTGTGAATTTTGAAGGCTAGTTTGCATACTAGTTCTGAAAGTGTGAATTGGGTAGGTGTACAAAATTGCAGACCGAATGAATTCCTCCCCTATTTGTATTCAGTGGTGTTCCTCTGCTGACAGAAGGCTCTGAAACTTCTGTCAGAGGAATTCATAAAAGAGGCAATTATTACATATTCATTTTCTTCCCTACAGCTCCCATCACCTTACCAAATCTGTTCCAGAGGGTTGGGAACCCATCATAATAGCATTAGAGGTTGGGCAAGAGGGTAAAGGGTGGACTTAAGAAAACAGCCTCCCTCCCCATTGGCTGATGGGAACCTCTGCTGGATCAAGAACAGTCTGTCAGTAGAAGCACAGCATTGACGCAAATCTCTTTTGGTGTCCTTGACCGAAAGCATCCTCTGCTTGCCTGCTGGAGAATGTTGGATTTTGTTATGGGGTGGGGAAGAGTACTAACATCTGTTGGCCCTGTGAGTGTGTGCGTGTGTTATTGTTAGAAAGTAGCATGGTGGTAATTGGGATGTGCGACCTGTTTTGTTTTAGCAACGTGCGCTTGAGCTCAGACATGAGGCCCAAATTCAAACGCCTGCACAGTCATGAAGTTTGCTGAATGACTTGGGACAAATCATAAGAGCACAAAGAGCTGTCTTATACCAAGTCAGACCATTGGTCCAGCTAGCTTAGCGTTGTCTATGGTGATTGGCTGTGGTTCTCCAGGGCTTCAGGCAGGAGTCTTTCCCAGCCCCATCTCCCAGGGATTGGACCTGGGGCCTTTTGTTTCCCCTAATTTAAGTTAAGAGTTAGATTTGTGGCTTCATCTTTGTTTATCGTGCATACATTATGCATGCAGGTCTGCGTACACACAGAGTTTATCAGGATGATTAAGCTAAGGCTTGTGTGCGAGTTGCAATCCTTTCTGGTCAGAAAGAGAGAGATTTTCTATGCTTATCTGTTTTTTACTAACATCCAGGTCGGATGTTATGATCCAGTGGTACCTCGGGTTACAGACACTTCAGGTTACAGACGCTTCGGGTTACAGACTCCGCTAACCCAGAAATAGTACCTCAGGTTAAGAACTTTGCTTCAGGATGAGAACAGAAATCACGGTGCAGCGGCAGAGGGAGGCCCCATTAGCTAAAGTGGTACCTCAGGTTAAGAACAGTTTCAGGTTAAGAACGGACCTCAAGAACAAATTAAGTTCTTAACCTGAGGTACCACTGTACTGCTGCTTGGAAACTGTGGTCAGGTTCAAAACGCAGTAATAGGGGTTGTTGGGGACACATCTGACAATTGCTTGAAGATCTCCACTTGCTTGCAGTCCATTTCCAAGCACATTTAAAATACTACTACTACTACTAATAATAATAATAATAATAATACGCATTAATACGCATGTTTAAGGTTTTCCTTTGGGTGCTGCCACTGCCACCTAAGGGTGACGGGCGGAGCCTTTGGGTTGTGGAGTGCAGAATGCTTGCAGAAGAAGGGAAGGATGCTGTTGTAGTGGGAATGAAACACATCATTGCTTCGCTGCAATTGTCACATGTCCCTGCAACATTTAGTTTAGGCTTATCCAATATGTTGTGTGCCAAGCTAACTCAGAAATCTCAGTGCAGAGTCCACTGGCCTCAAGGAACAGCTCTTTCCTGTATTAAAATTACTGTCCGAAACCTCATTCTTCGGTTTCAGACATTCATTTGCCAAAGCCTTTCTGTGAAGTGACTGGGGCAAGGGGGTGCTCCATCATGCCTGCTGTTTTTCTTTGTTTTATTTCATGCTTGACATTTATTTTACACTTCCTCCCCCATCTGGCATCAAATTGGGGCTTCTGTTTTATTTGTTCAGTGCTTCTTTTGTTTGTTGTTATAGATTGGTGCATTGATTGTAAGTGTTGACCAACCCTGGAAGCTGGGAAATGTTGTCTGTGCATTTTGCGGAAGTAAATAAATAAATGGCCCCACTTAGCTCATCCCATAATACACATGGTGCTTGAGCAGCTGAGAAGGTAGAAGAGGGCAAGGTAATGTGTGAATTGAGATTGCTATAGGGAGCATATGACTCCTTTGCTACGCCAGCTGCACATACTACCAGTCTGGGCACAATTCCAAGTGCTGGCTATGACCTATAAAGCCCCACACAGCTTAGGTCCAGGCTTCGTGAAAGACCATATTCCCTCATATGAACCTCTCTGGGTTTTGAGATCTTCGGGAAGATCCCTTCTGTCAGTCCCACCACTCTCACAGGGATACTTGGTGGAGATGCAGGAGAGGGCCTTTTCAGTGGCTGCCCCCGCCTCCAGACTTTGAAAATTCCCTCCCCAGATAAGTTAGGCTGGCTCCTTCCTTGTCCTTCTGCTGGCAGGTGAAGACTTTTTTGTTCCAACAGGCTTTTGGAAACTTAACTGGTTTTAATAAAAGGGCTGTTTTTATTGCAATTAATGGTATGGGGTGAGCTCCCGTTGCTCGGTCCCTGCTCCTGCCAACCTAGCAGTTCAAAAGCACGTCAAAGTGCAAGTAGATAAATAGGTACCGCTCTGGCGAGAAGGTAAACGGCGTTTCCGTGTGCTGCTCTGGTTCGCCAGAAGCGGCTTAGTCATGCTGGCCACATGACCCGGAAGCTGTACGCCGGCTCCCTTGGCCAATAAAGCGAGATGAGCACCGTAACCCCAGAGTCAGTCACGACTGGACCTAATAGTCAGGGGTCCCTTTACCTTTTTATTAATACATTTTACATATGTATGCAGTTTCACTTCTATTTCAATGGAGGAATTCTATTTTACCTGGATACCAAACACTTGCAGCATAATTGTATGCATGTTTGTTCAGAGGTAAATCCTGATTTGTTCAGTAGGACTCATTTCTGAATCGACATGTCTACAATTTCTGTCTTGCCCTCCAAGTAAGTTACCATGCTTTGCATTCTTGCCTGTATACAGAGAGAGCCAAAACAAACTCTGTCTCTTATTTCCTAAGCCCGTGGTTTTCCACCAGTGTGCAGTGGCACCCTGGGGTGCCTTGAATGATGGTCAGGGGTGCCGTGGGCAAGACTAGCCTCTGTCCCTCTTTCTTTCCCTCCGTCCTCTGATGCCTTCTCACATCTCTGCCTCCCCAAGGATTGCACAGCTGTTTATTGCAGCAACCCTGGCTATAAGTTCTGCAGGCGAATGGTGCTTCTGTGAGGAGCCTCTCTTTGGGGTGGTGGGGAGCAGCTCAGAGACCAGGGACGACAGCAGCAGTTCCCAAAGGACTCCCAAGAAAAGAGGAGAGGAGGCTGAGGGATCACTCCACAAGGGAGGGTGTTTGAAAAAGGGTGAGAGGCTGCTAGCTCTTCTGGCAAGGGGTTACATAACTGGGCTCCTGAGCCCTACAAGGATGCTGCAGAAAGAATGTACAGTGGTACTTCGGGTTACAGACGCTTCAGGTTACAGACTCTACTAACCCAGAAATAGTACCTCGGGCTAAGAACTTTGCTTCAGGATGAGAACAGAAATCATGCTCCAGTGGTGCGGCAGCGGGAGGCCCCATTAGCTAAAGTGGTACCTCAGGTTAAGAACAGTTTCAGGTTAAGAACGGACCTCCAGAACGAATTAAGTTCTTAACCCGAGGTACCACTGTAGTTGGTTAAGGGAGCCGTTGGACTCAAAAGGTCGAAAGCCTCTGTCCTAAGCTGATATGAATTTGTGGTGCAAAAGTGCTTGTAGTAAACAATCATCTTTCATTGCATGCCGGGATATCTGAATTGTTATAGCAACCAGTTAATACGCATGCTTGTCCAAGAAATATATGGATTTCAAAATGGGCAACTTGATTTAAATCAATGTACGCTGATTGGGCTCTAATCCTTAACTACGATGTCCCTGTGTAAATGGAGCATGAGGATTGTTTAAATGAAATTACTCCATTCTTCTTCAGCAGCAATCTTGTCATAATGAGATTCCAGTACCAGTGATTACTCAAGGATGATGTAAAATTTGCTTTTATTTTATTTTTTGGGTTTTTTTATTGGTTCCTTTGATCCACAAACAAGGGAAAATAACCTCTCTCTTTTTGTTCTGAGGGGTGATTTCTGTGTCTGTATGTGTGGTTTTCATTGTCAGATGAAAGGCTGTGCAAAAGTGAAAAGAGTTAGGTATTATCCCCCTTTGACAAATGTCCCCTCTCTTTTGTTGAAGGTTTATTTCAGACAAAGTAATTGCAGGGATAAAACTTCATTGCATAACTTGGATTATTTTTAAGGTCTGAGAGACATCAGGAATAATAAATTAGGAGCCCTTTTGTGCAAATCTCAGACATGTTCTCGGTGTACCGTGCTCACCAATAATAGCTATTAATCTCTAAATCAGGATTATAAATTGCTTACCTACTTAACAGTATCTACATAGTGTAAGAAAGAGCTTTTACACTATTTCATTTTTAAGTATGTAGTTTTGCCGCTGCTCTCTCTTACGCCCCCTTTAAAAATGTGTATACCTGATGCCGTTCTCTTTGAACTGTTAACAATGGTTAGAATAAAATGTAATTTTCAGGTGTTCCAAAGGGAAGTGGGTGAAACAAAGCCCTGCATCTCAGTCCCTACCGGGTTGTATCCAGTAATTTCGTTTGGATTTCACTTGAGCACCTTTGGCAGCTGCAAAGTGTAAGAAAGGAGATTAGCAAGTGTTTGTCTGACACACACTGATCCCAGCACCTGCTGATTGGATTGAAATAATCCTTTTACATGTTGCAAAACTCTATTATTGGAGCATTGCGAAAAGCAGAGCTAGCAACGGCCACTGCATAACAAGTATATTAATTTAAGTAAATAGAACATAGGTTGCCATTTAGTGTAAACATTTCATTGTGTCATTTAGTCTGGAACGTAGCATAGAATTGTCTTCAGGTACAAAAAAAAAAATGTGATTCCTAGGAGGAGCCAAGGACTCATTTTTAAAAAGAAAAAGAAAAGGTTACACAGCAATATAGTGCTTTATATAATTCTGATTCAATTAATATGTAATGTGTCTTCATTTAATTTTGGATAATTAATATGCTTTCCAAATTGTACTCCTTATTTGAAAGTGTCTAATAGTTAAGGAGAATGAGTTTTTTGCGTGTTTACTGTGGTTAAAAAAAATAATCCTTCATCAAGTAGTGTTTTAATAAGGCTTAACAGACTTTGAAGAGAGCTTTTCACTGTTGCTGCCAGTGTCCCAATATGTTTTTTTGTGGTACTCTGGAATATCGACTAGCATACCCCACCGTGGTATTGTATTGGCTGGTCCAGAAAATTTCGAGACTGAATCTTAAAAGTGGTCAGATGCTGTTGTTGACCTCTGACTATCTCAAGTTACAGGGAACCAGGCAGAGGGTCTTCTCGGTAGTGGCACCCTCCCTGTGGAACGCCCTCCCACCAGATGTCAAAGAGAACAACAACTCCCAGACTTTTTGAAGACATCTGAAGGCAGCCCTGTTTAGGGAAGCTTTTAATGTTTGATGTATCACAGTATTTTAATATTTTGTTGGAAGCCTCCCAGAGTGGCTGGGGAAGCCCAGCCAGATGGGTGGGGTATAAATAATAATAATAATATATTATTATTATTATTATTATTATTATTATTATTATTATTATTATTGACAACAGAGTGTGTTAGCAGCACCAAAGTAATCTCCTTGGAGTGCAAGCCTGGGCAGTGTGTATGGAGGTCCTGGACAACAAGACCCCCCTCTCAGCCTCACTGATGTGGTCCAAAGGAAAGCAGAGCAATACGTTTGGCACCAGCTTGGCTGCAGGAGTTGCCAGAAGGAGACTTACAAGACACCATCCAACCTTCTCCACTCCAGACTTGTGCAGTGTTTACTCAGTAGCCTTTTCTTCTCCCAAAGATATCCCACAAAGCAGCAGAGGTTGTAGATCAGAGTTTTCCTTCTCCTAGATGGGCTCCCTTCCCAGGTTGACAAGCCCCGCCTGCCCCTCACTTCCCTCGACAGCACAGGCAGAAACCACCTTGACCATTGGACCCATTATTGGTCTCGTCTGCTCAATCCGCCAGAGCTGTCTTCTCATGCAGAGGAAGTCCGTAATTCACTAAGCGTTTGAGACCCATTGGCTACCCTCACCCGGTTTAGCCAGCCAGCCGAAGCCATTTCCAGGGTGCTGCCACTGTCATATGCTGAAAGCCACAGGTGAGAGCTGAGTGCAGAGTCGGGGACCAAAGGTGGACAAACTACCCCAGAAGGACCCCACCAGAGGGACCTCTAGTGTTAAGTTGTGGGCGAACATATCAGACGACACAGCGATTCTTCAAACAGCTCTTGTTTATTAACAGGCCAGAACTGAACTGAACTGAAGGTTTCAGTCAGCCTGCTTATATGGAGCTCCAGTACAACGTAACTATAACAATTTTCTAAAACTATCCAATCACTGAACGTCACTTTTGATCCCTTATTTGCATAACTATCTGCAGTATCCCCCTGCTGGCCCAGGATGAGAACTTCAGTACATAACACCTATCACCCCATACAGTAATGCAATGCACTATCAAAAAGAAGATGATATAAACACACTGGATTATATCTTACAGGCATTATTTCTCCACATAGGGAGGAGGAAACCAGCCATCAGTATCTGGCGCTTTTCAGAGAGCAGATAATTAAAACAATGTGCTGTCGTACAAAACATTTTCCTCTGTGACCTCGCTGGAAACAGTTTTTAGTGCTTTTAATCTATTCTGTAGAGGGGTCAGGAAATCTCATAGGAAAGGCATGAATTGCAGAAAGAGGGAGGGCTTTATTCTGTTTGCATGAAATGCATACATTATATGGTGAAAGGCAACTGACACTTTATGACAAAAGTGTTAATTTACTGAATTTGCCTCTGGGGGATGAGTTCATCCGTGAGATGCAGAAGATGAGCTAATGGGTCTCAGTTTTAATTCTGTTTAATAGTGTGTTTTTTTAAACCCAACTCCTGCTCTGAGACACATCAAGCCCAATAAAAATTGCGGCCCCCTCCCATCTTAATTGGTTAGAAAGCAGAAGTATTGCATAGCAGCAATGGGGAGTTGAGTTTTGCATCACCTAAGGAGTCTATCGTGTAATAAGTACATTTGTCTTAGCAATTGCTACAAGCTCTGTATGACCTATTACAGCTTCGTATGATCTCAGCAACATCAGTACCCAAGTCTGCCTATCTCAGAATTGGAGGCAGTAGATCTTTTCTTCCATCATGGGTGGAGGGGGAGAGATAGAAAGTTCAGCAACTGACAAGTGCATTGAGCAACTTGGCTCAAATCTTAGAAGCCTGTTTTCAGTGAAAGCCACATATAAAAGCCATTCATATTTGCAATTCCAGCATGTAATTTGTTGACTAGGCCCACTAGTTGCAATACTAATAACATGGAACAATTTAAGGTGGTAACCTGCTTCAATGGACATTGCTCTCACAGTTATTCAAGTGGGTAAAAGTAAAGGTAAAGGGACCCCTGACCATTAGGTCCAGTCGTGGCCGACTCTGGGGTTGCGGCGCTCATCTCACTTTACTGGCCGAGGGAGCCGGCGTACAGCTTCCAGGTGATGTGGCCAGCATGACTAAGCCGCTACTGGTGAACCAGAGCAGCGCACGGAAACACTGTTTACCTTCCCGCCAGAGCAGTACCTTTTTATCTACTTGCACTTCAACGTGCTTTCAAACTGCTAGGTTGGCAGGAGCAGGGACCGAGCAATGGGAGCTCACCCCGTCGCGGGGATTTGAACCGCCGACCTTCTGATCGGCAAGCCCTAGGCTCTGTGGTTTAACCCCCAGCGCCACCCGCGTCATTCAAGTGGGTACATGGCAGCTAAAAATATTCATTTCTAATGTGTCTTGTTCCCCACAGTTTTTTTCAGTGCTTCGTGTGTTACGTTTCTGATGTGGCGAAATGTGGATTTGGTTTCTCCTTTGACTCTTTCGCTGGAGAAAAAAGCAGTTACTTCTTCCAGTCACTACTACAGGCAGATGGAAATTGAGGGGCTTGCAAGAGAAAATGTTCGTTCCGAAGCAGAAGCCTCTAGCTTTGTTTAAAGCTGCAGTGTATCACTTAATGCAGCAAAGGTCTCTCCTTTGCAGCTTTAAACAAAACCAGGGCTGTTCTGGATGTCACAGCAAGCCATGGTTTAAAACAAATGATAGCTTGGGACGCGGGTGGCGCTGTGGGTTAAACCACAGAGCCTAGGACTTGCCAATCAGAAGGTCAGCGGTTTGAATCCCTGCGACGGGGTGAGCTCCCGTTGCTCGGGCCCTGCTCCTGCCAACCTAGCAGTTCGAAAGCACGTCAAAGTGCAAGTAGATAAATAGGTACCGCTCCGGCGGGAAGGTAAACAGCGTTTCCGTGCGCCAGTTAGTCATGCTGGCCACATGACCCGGAAGTTGTCTGTGGACAAACGCTGGCTCCCTTGGCCAATAAAGCGAGATGAGCGCCGCAACCCCAGAGTCGGTCACGACTGAACCTAATGGTCAGGGGTCCCTTTACCTTTAGCTTGATGTGAACCAGCAGCATGCTGAGAAACACAGCTCAAAAATTCATAAACACTACTCCTCCATTTCAGCTGCCCTTGCCAAACTGTAGACAAAACAAGGAAGGGGTAAGCTTTGTTATGATGTACGAACCTGGACTTGTGCTTTGTCTCCAAACAAAAACCTCAAGTGGTAACCAAAGTTTGTTCTTGGCTTACCAGACATGGTTTGTTCTCCTCAACCCAAAACCATGAGCCCAGGTCCAGATGACAGGTCAAACCAGACTCTGGCTTGTTTTGCCCCATGGAGCAGACACAGCTCATTCACATTAAACCCCTAGTGCTTTTAAAACAACAATGAGAACGGTTTAGTGGAACGTGTGAAATGATCCCATGATAGGATTCCTTCTTTCCAGGAGTGCATATATGCCAGGCAAATAAGCCTCCATGTCTTCTCAGCTCCATCCTCCTATCCTGATTGCTGCTAAATGGAACCTGCTCCCAGCCGGGTTCAGAGATGGACTCTTTAGAGAGCAACATTATGAAGCAGATCAAGGAGGATCCTGTATAGTGAAGTTGGATCTTTTCCAGGATGGATCCAGTTAACAGGGTTGTCTACTTGCAACTTACATAGGTGGCCCGTTCTAGCTTTGTGTGTAATTACAGCTATCTCATAAGGTTTCGACAAACCTGCCCTGAGCCATGGTTAGCTGTGGTGACCAATCTCTGAATAAGGTTTGGCTCAACTTGAGATGTCTTCAGATGTGCCAGTTCTTTAAAAGCACAAACCACCATTAAAAATTAAAAGTCGTGGTTTCGTCATTGGACCAGTATTCTCTCAAAACCTCATTTCAGTTGGCAAAAAAAATTATCAATGAATTCATGTACGTATGATGCTAATATCTGTATTTTATTCTATATATATACATACACAACATAAACACACGTGATGTGCTGCATTAACCTAAGTGTTACCTAGTTTCATACAAGTTTGCTACAACAATGTTTGCCTATAAATCAAGACTCAAGATTTCTAGTGCATCCTTACCTTAATTGTAATTTTCCATTTGGGGTTGATCTAGCTGTCTGAATTATAAATCAAGGGAGTTCTAAGCAAATTGGGAAGAAACGGTTTTCCATGACTTAGAGGATGTGCACAAGATGTGGATGTGGTTTTGGTACAGACTTGGTGAGAGTTTTCTATTCATGTCTTTCTTTACTATAATTGATTGTAGAGTTCATATAAAATTTATGTAATTCATGCTAGGCCAGGGGTGGGGATATGCATTTAGTTATTCTTTCAGACATCTGCTCCAACAGTCTGTCCAGGACTAAACAATAGTGTGCAATTAATTATCTTAAAAAGCCCAGGAAGCTACCACATTCCATTAATCAGCAGAAGTATGCAATAACTAAAAAAAGGAAAAGCCCACTAGGTAGCTCCATATACCAGCAAAACCCATCATAGGTACATGAATGAGCCTTATGGCACTGTGACAGTCCAGCACTAGTATAAGCATATATACTCCAAACTGTGAGCATGTTCCTGAAGCTACATAGCAGAAGGTGTGATGTAGTAATTAGCATATTGGCCAGGATCCAGGGATACCTGGATTTAAATCCACACTTGGCTATGAAGCTCAATGACCAGTCACCATCTCTTAGCTTTGCTACAGAGTTCATGTGAGAATAAAACAGAGTGGGGGGAACCTTGGGTTCCTTGAGAGAAAGGTAAAGGGACCCCTGACCACTAGGTCCTGTTGTGGCCGACTCTGGGGTTGCGGCGCTCATCTCGCTTTATTGGCCAAGGGAGCCGGCGTACAGCTTCCGGGTCATGTGGCCAGCATGACTAAGCCACTTCTGGCGAACCAGATCAGTGCACGGAAATGCCGTTTACCTTCCTGCCGGAGCGGTACCTATTTATCTACTTGCACTTTGACGTGTTTTCAAACTGCTAGGTTGGCAGGAGCAGGGACCGAGCAACGGGAGCTCACCCCGTCGCAGGGATTCGAACCACCGACCTTCTGATCAGCAAGTCCTAGGCTCTGTGGTTTAACCCACAGTGCCACCCACGTCCCTTGAGACCCACGTTCCTTGAGAGAAGGGTAGCATAAAAACAGCATAAATAAAATGGCAGGTAAACTTAACTGCGGCAAGACACTGTACAAGAGTACAACTGGAAAAGCTCTGATTTCCAGTGTTTGTAGGAAAGACTATGTTCCTTTCAAGTACACTGAGCTTAAGATTTACAAGGTAAATGCCAGCATCTTGGGTAGCTCCTCAAAGCCAGCTAATGCAAGCAGAAGAGAACTGGTGTGGTAGGCACCTACATACCTGCAAAAGTTGTGGTGCTGTACAGTTGGCACCAGTTGTACAGTTTTCAAGTACAGTCTCATGCAAGGTGCATTGCAGCTCTGCTGAAGGGGTCAAACAGCATGGGCAACATAGGAAATTCCCTTACACTTAATCATACACTTGCTCCATCTAGCTCAGTGCTGACTGGTAGCAGCTGTCCAGGGTTTTACCTGGAGATGCTGGGATTAAACCCAGTGTTGGAAAACGCCCTGGGGTAGCCTGCAAACCCCCGGAACTCCAAACGTCCTCCGATGTGTGCAGCACTGGAAAAGGCATCTCCCTTCTTCTCCAGGGCACCCAGCAACATATATCAGCTTGATATATGCACACTAATCTTCTGGCTTAACTCAGCAAGAAGCTTGAGGCATTGTAGAGTGAAACTACTATTTATTTCCACACTATGTACAAAGGCATAATGGCATCTGTTCTCTCTAGCTCTCAGAGAACAACCAAAGTGAAAGTACATTACAAAGTGCATACAGCGGAAGAGAGATAAGGCTGTCTTCCGTTCCTACAGTCTTCTCAGACACGTCCCAGACAGGCATGTGATTTATAACACTCTCACCTGCAGCATTGGACTGCATGAAATACTAACACCCGGGACGTGTTCTGTGCAAAGCATATTCTCTGCCACTGGGCCTAGCAGCTCATAATTTCTCCAACATCTTAACCTTAAATATGACAGTATTGGAGGGTGAACAGTTCTACATCCGCCAACTTAATGTGAAGTGGTAGAAACTGGTGTTTGAGCAAAAATTGGCACCTAGGTAAGATTCTAGGAGCAAGTTTTATAAGAATGTTAGGCAAGCCCTGGTGGAGCCAACCAGTGGCTTATGTAGTCTAGCATTCTGCTCTCACAGTGGTAAGCCAAAACCATAAACAATAGCAGTTTCCTGCTCATGACCCCATACTGCTGGTATTTAGTGACATACTACCTCCAATATTGCAGGCCTCAAATACAGATCAAGCCCACGTTATACACATCTTTAACATTAATTACTGGTATGTTTCCGTTCCTATTAGCAGGGCTCTAAGCTTCAGTTGACCTAACAATAGCACATCTCTTCCTTGAATGGGTGTACTATTCACATTTAAAGTACATATTTTGGTACCAAGGACAGCTCCCCTCTTAACAGGAAGAAGCTGCTTTCTTTGGCTGAGACAAGAGCCTCCCCAGAGATAGATGTGTCTGTATTGGGAATATAGTAAGTAGTACATCAAACAAGAAATTTATCGTGAGTGTGGGGGTTTGGCAGTGCACTAGCTGGTTTTGCACAGCAGTTATGCCTCCTGTTCTGGTCCTCCTTACAGCCATTTGGAAATGAAAACTAGGGATTGACATAGTCCCTATGTGGTCTGAAGATGCCAGACTTGCTAAATCTGCTGGCCTGACACTTCTGTTTGGAAATATTTTTAGGATCTTCATCTAAGGGCAAGAGGTGCCTTAGCAGCTTTGCCATGCCCCGGTTTCAACAATATGCAAGTAAATTGAGACAAATTTCTTCCAAATGTCATAATGGGAATTGAAGTTGGATTTGTTTCAAATGCTTTGCAGAATAGCAGGGGCTACAGAAGTTGCAGTTTCTCACTGAAGGATACCCTAAAAGCAGGTATCTTGGGGGATTATTACCTTGCTTTTTAAAACAGGGAAGCTTTTATAATGGTAGCCACCATTTTGCAAGATGCTCTGTGGAAAAGCTTTTGTATTGATATCAGTACAAATGAACCTGGAAACATGGATTGTGGCATCATGCTTTGCTGGGTAGGTTTCAGTTGATATAGGTCTGCTAAGTTTACCAATTCCAAGGTTTCCCAGAAGACAAATTTTGTCTACCGAATCTAGTTTAAGGGTTACCTATGATTAGAGAAGCATAAATTAAAACATGTGATTTAGATGGAAAAGTTACATGTCATCTCGATTACTGTTTTTTAATGGCACTTGACAAATGTTTTTATGTTTTCTGCAAATTTATTTTAGTCTGCTGTTCATGTTCAGCATGGTGCCTTGTTATTGTTTGCCTTTTTCGGAGCATAACAGCTATGCACACACCCCCCCCCAGCACACTGTATAAACAAAGCAAAATTCTGATGAAGACTGGTTAATCTTAAATCACTTCTGTATGCCAATTTCCAGTGTTACTCATAACCAGAATTTAGGGGAAAGCAGGTACAATTTTCTCCACTCTAAAAAATCAACTCCTTGAAACACGTGCATTGTTGGAGAGGGGAAACACTGAAGTTGTTAGCATGTCTGGACTGTAGCAATTTAGCCATACAGGCTTATCACATGAAAAATGTGAGTAAACCTTACCACTTGGGTAAGGACCCCACAACTTAGCACATAGGAGAATTTAGGCCAGGAAGAAAAATACAGTGTCGTTGAAACAGCTGGCCAAGCAACCATGTAGTTGTGGTAAGATGGTTGCCTGTATTCATCTTGCTAAGGTTGCAGACACAGCCAGGTTCTCGCAGAGGTGTCATCATGTCTTCTTAAAACGATTTCAGGTAAAAAAAAAAAAGGGATAAAGTTTATACAATGGGATTTCATCACATTTGCATGGAGAGTATTCCGTAACTGCGGAAGAGTTGTAGCTCTGTGGCTGAACACATGCTGTGCATAACAAGTTCAATGCCACATATTGCCTGGTTGGGTTGAGCAAGGCCCTCATGTGAAACTCTGCAGAGTGCAAATTCTACTGTCTTAGGTGGACCAATGATCTGACTTGGTAGAAGGCACCGTTCTGTGTCCCAAAGTAGCTGTTTTGCATGTGCGAAATGATCCACAGAGTTGCCATACTCAAGGGCTGCTTTGTTTCTGCAGTAGTTGCACAGGGAGGAGGATTTTCAGCAGGTGGAACTTTGGCTACCATTGCAGTACTAAGCTGGTTTCAAAGGCAGATCCAGGTGTTTTCACAATCTCCATTTGTAGTTATGCAGGGTTCTGTAGTTATGAAGGCTTACTGGGCCACTGAAAATCAGATGAAGTTTGAGCTTTGAAGATATAGCTCCCCCCCCCCGCCCCCAATCCCTGAAAGGATTGTTGTGTAATCTTTGGAAATCTATTTTATGAGGTGTCTCTTTTATGTGTGCCAAATGCATTTTAATCTAATGGGATAAGCCTTTCACATCAAAATAATACAGTACCACAGAACCTTGGAAAGACCAAAGACATAGGTGGCACTGTGGTTTTCAAGTACCACCGTTTTCTCACTTCCTTCCATCAAAACAAATCTTATAATCCAAAATATCTCAGTGGCAATAAATGTGTACTCCTCTCAGAGTTTTCCCACTTCTGCAAATGCCTCTATTTTTAGCTTGACTGCCCTTGGCAGATATGATTTCCATAAACCAGCTTGCAAATGTGCATGAATGTTTTGCAGAAAATTAGACTATACTTCAGGCGGCATTTTCACACAAACAAATGCATGTTTTGATTTGCAAGGAAGATCAGCATTGATACTGTTCACTGTACATTTAGATGGATGGCATCACAATTTTACTAAACTGGTAGAAAGGAAAGGAAAAAACCTAATGTATTCATTATCACCTCCATTTCTGGGAGATAGAAGGAGCGATTTCATAGGCTGCTATCTTGGCGTTTTTATTTGTAAGTTGCCCTGGGCTGCTTTGGAAGGAAGACTGGGGTAGAAATTTAATAATAAATAAGTTCAAGTGACATAAGTGGACCTTTGTGTTAGTCAAAGGAATGTCAATGGAAGCATAGAAATTGCTAAGTTGAGTCAAACCAATGGTCTACTAACAGTCTTAGTGAAAAGTTCAGGGTATGTTGGAAATATGCACCTCCTGTTATTTGGCTATCATGGCTAATAGATTGCTACAGAGAGATGCCCCATGGATATCACAGCATCTGTTGTGATTTATGTTCATGGGCTAATTATGCATAACACAAAGTAGTAATACAGTGGTACCTTGGTTCTCAAACTTAATCCATTCTGGAAGTCTGTTCCAAAACCAAAGCGTTCCAAAACCAAGGCATGCTTTCCCATAGAAAATAATGCAAAATGGATTAATCCGTTCCAGACTTTGAAAAACAACCCGTAAAACAGCAATTTAACATGAAATTTACCAAGACCATTGATCCATAAAATGAAAGCGTAAACAATGTGCTGCAGCCACACAATCAATCAATCAGTCAGTAGCTGAACTGAGTTCTACAGTCACAAAAACAAAACAAAAAAGCCACAATAAATAGCAAATACAGACAGACCTCAGCGTAACACTCAAAACGGATGTGTGTCACTCAGATCGGAAGCATAACACTCAAAACAGAGCATGTTTGGCTTCCAAAAAAAGTTTGCAAACCGGAACACTTACTTCCAAGTTTGCAGTGTTTGGGTTCCAAGGCATTTGAGAACCCAGGTACCACTGTAGTTATATTGGCTGCTTATCAGATTTAATGGATGACTCTTCTTCATAAGTATGAAGTCTTGCACATCCTTTCTGTGTCTGCTCCAGTTCTTCAGTGTCCTTTCTGAAGATGCAGCTAGGCTGGAATTATTTATATTTATGAAATTCTTCTGAAGTTTGAAGTATTTTATTCTTTTTAGTAATTAATCAGGATATGCAGGAAGAAGATACAAATAAATTTGTAGTTGGGTGATGATCTCAAAGTCAAAAAAAGTGGGGTTCCCCCCCCCCCCAGCCTATTGCCAAACTGCCAGGAATTAATTAGTTTGATGTAGGGTTATGTGGTCAGAAATTGCACAAGGACTTGTTGAATTGTGTGCAAAGTCTTAAGATGCACAAAAAATAATAATATCCCGGGACAATATTTATCATGAAAAAAGCCAATAAATGTCATACTTTTGGGACCCTTATTGACTAATGTAAACAAAACAAGAAATGCGGCAAGTTCTGTTATCTTTTGCACCTCAAAAAAACAGAAAACCTTTTTCATTAACAATATAAGCCTACAGTTTGTCATGCTGGATTTTTTTTTTAAAAAAAATGCTTTTAACAGCTATCACCTACATCAAATATATATATTTGAATTCTCTGAAGAATTACCCTTTGTAATATATATGTGAATTAAACAAGAGTATCCATGCATCACAGTCTTGGTAATACTTATCTGGAAACTTTGAAAGGACTATTGAAAATTACAGAAGAATTTGATTTGAATTGGAGTCTGACTAGTTTAGGAGAAGAGTAAGCATATTATATAAAAGTGCATTGTGTTGCTCCAAGCTAGGACCAGCCTGTTCTTCACATGGGATGCGTACAGTGTGATCTTCACTTCAGTTAGTTTTGCTTTGTCTTGCCATTCTTGTGCTACTTCTTTGTTTTATTGCCTCCTACCCTGACGCTGTTAATTATCAGTCCCCTGCCACCCCCCAGTGATGACATTTTTAAAAATATATGCAGGTTAAATGCAAAGAACACATTTAACACCATGACTAATTTGGCCCTGGACTTCTTTTTGCCCTGCCACCGGCCCCTGGGAAAACTTGCTGCTCACCACAGAATTGGAGCAAACGCCAATCGGACTTTCTCCAGATTTACATTTGCTCTGATTTAGCACCAAAGAGCAAGTTTTCGGGGGGGGGGGAGCAGAGGACAAAAGTAAAAACCTCTCTGACTCATGCCTAGACAGCAGAAAACCGCATGGATCAATGCTTTCTAGGCATGAGACAAGAGGATGTGTACACAGACGTTGGGGAAACCAGAGAAGCAAGTCAACTCTGTTCCTGTTTTCTTCACTTTGACTCTAATGTCAGAAGTCCAGCTTCATGGGTCTTGTGGCTCGGGTGGAACTCATGAATTGCACCACGTGGCCGAACAGCAGATTAGCTTGATTCTTATTTCACAGCCCTGCCCTGCCCTATTTTGGCTCAGCAATATCATAACCTGCTTTTGCAGGGATCCAGCAGCTTTTGAAACTTCTTTCAGCTTTAAAACTAGTTTGCTATGCTGTTTTGAGAAACTTGGGTTCCGTAAGGGTTTGACCAGTAAAGCCTTAAACGGCTCAGGACCGCCTCTCTCTGTATAAACCAACCTGGACTCTGAGGCCTTTCTTCATGAGACAACACGAAAATGGGCCTTTTTTTTAGTGGCTCCCTGTTTGTGTAATGCTCTCGCCAGGGTGCCTTCATTATATATATTTTAGGCAGCAGGCGAAAACATTCCTCTTCAACCAGGCCTTTGGCTATTCTTCAGCCTTGTGGGAGGTGGTTGGTTACTGTTTTGTTGTTTATGTTTATTTCTGCTTTTATCTTGTGAACAACTCTTGAGTTCTGTTGATGAAGGGCAGTTTATATGTCAAACAAACAAACACAAATAAATAAATAAAATAAATAAATAAATAAATAAATAAATGTTAGTTGGTTAGTTAGTTAGTTAGTTAGTTAGTTAGTTAGTTAGATAAGAAGCAAGCCCCTGGGCAGACAGTCATAGTCAAGCAGTTCTTGAATTTGAGCCAAAGTGTTTTAATCAGGTGTAGGCAAACTCCGGTCCTCCAGATGTTTGGGACTACAATTCCCATCATCCCTGACCACTGTTAGCTAGGGATGATGGGAATTGTCGTCCCAAACATCTGGAGGGCCAGAGTTTGCCTATGGTTTTAGTCCTCTCTAGTCCATTCAGATGTTAATTAGAATAACAGAGTGTTGAGTGTATAAATAATACTACCTCTGATGATATTTTCTCATTTCAGTCCTATATGGAAGACCACTTGAAGAACAAGAATCGCCTGGAGAAAGAATGGGAAGCACTTTGTGCTTATCAGGCTGAGCCCAACGCAGCTACCATTGCACATAAGGAAGAAAACGCCCAGAAGAACCGCTCGCAAGATGTGGTTGCGTGTATGTACAGTTTAAGCTGGATTCATTACTTAATTGCTTTCCCCTTTGCCTATTACTGCAATTAGAGGAGGAAATGTGTCGAAAGAACTGTTATCAGCCACTCTGTGCAAGGAACAGTTAATATTCCTGTGGCCCACCTTGTTGTCTTGCTGTGTGCTTCAGACTTCTCATGGTGGATGCTTCTGCTGCTGCTTCCAAAGTATGCTTTGCACTACTTCCCAGCATGTTGGGCAAAAAAATTTCAGGCATTTCAGGGGGTTGGACTAGATGACCCTCGCGGTCCCTTCCAACTCTACAATTCTATGATAACAGCAAGTGCCGTTTTGCGTAAATGACATTTCATTTCGACAGCCTCATGGTGCGGCTTTCGCGCATGGCTTTTGGACACAAATACCTTTATCCAAAAGTGCACAATGCTCTTGGCTTGTAGTTAGAACTGTTAGACCCAGTCAAGTGTATAAGCACCTGTTGGTTTTGATAGATGAGCTTACAAGGCAGCTGCTCTCCGTGTTGGGCCTAGGATGGAAAGTGGAGCCGAGAGTAGCCAGGGCATATATGTGTTTTAAAAGTTTTTTATGCTCTTCATGTGCAGCCAAAAGCAGCACATTCCTATTCCATGTACTTGCTTATTCTGGTAGGTGTATCAAACATTCTGTATTGTACATCAGACTGAATGCACATGGCTGTATCATGAGATCGACGCTATTTATTAAATTTCATCAGCTACCCTACATATGAACTTGGGGTGGAAATCCCTTTAATAGAAACCTGTTATTATTGGCAACGGTCTTTAAGCATTGTCATGCTCTCATACAGAGAAGGAACACGGAAAGGTTTGGCATCATTAATGCCCTTGCTAGGGGCTACAGACCCTGAAGCACAGTCTATATTAAACATTGTTGTGTGTTTTTAAGTGAACTTGTTAGACACCCAAACATTTTACTGATTTATTTATGTGGCGAGGTTTATACACTGCTTCATCAGGGGGGAAAAACTGCTAAGCTGTTTACATAAAATGATATAAAATAGTCATTTGAAAATACTGATAAAACATTAAAAACATGTTGCGTTAAAATGTATCAAGCTAGAAATAAAATCAGTAGTTCTCTTTTCAAAAAAATATATGATAGACTTGTGTAAATAAAAACATTTTATTTTTTTAGCAGGCGCTGAAAACAATACAGCGAAGGCACCTGCCTAATAGCAATTATTCCTCAACATATCAAGTTCGATTTCAAGAACACTTTTTATATGGTTCTTAACCATTTAAATCAGTCTTTTGGAAAAACCCCAAAAACCTTTTTGGAAAAACCCCAGGCTGAATAGTAGTGGTCTGTTCAGAAATGCTCTTTGAAAGATCTCTTTTAACATAAATATGAATTAATACTGATTTTAACATTTTTTTATTTTAAAAAATCAGATGATCATTGCAGGATATGTTTGAAAGCTGAAAACAGTCACGACAACTCGGACTACATCAACGCAAGTCCTATTGTAAGTATAAAACAAAAAAAAATACTACTTTGCCTTTTTGAAACTAAAACGTTAGTTCTGATGGAAGAAAAAGGTTGATTGTGATGCAAGTTATAATAGCAATTTATTGAGTCCACATGGCGACATCCCTCCAATATTTCCCTTCCTATGACTTTGCGACCAGCAGTTTGCCTGCTTCTGATAGCAGCTATGTACAATGGGTGTTCTCTCAGTAGTTGTATTAATCATTTGGCTAAGAATGCTACAGTGTGAGAGTTTAGATAAATGGGGAGTTTCTGGGTGGGAGAGTAAATACTTGCCCAGCTCCCTGCAATAGGTTTCAGTAAGACTCCTTATATCTTGGGGACATGGTGATTGTTCTTACTGTTCGTTATCATTCCGATAGCTGTGGGAAGAATTGCTTTTCCCCATTGACAAAATATTGTTGGTAAGGTGCAGCAGATGCCCTATGAAATAGCATCTATCTTGAGGAAAGACATTGGGATCACCTTAAAGCCAAGTAGCCATTTTGTATTTATTGTACGGCAAAATTGTGTGCCCTGATAATTTAGACTGGCAAAATTTGTGACATTGCAGGAAGTGAACTGAAGCAGAATCAGAACTTTGTTTTGTTTTCCTTTCCTTTCAGAGTTCACAAAGGGTAACTGAAATCTAGTCCCATTTCTCACACCTCAGTCCAAATTCTTCCAGTCATTACAGTTTCACACAAATCAAACTGTGTTTGGCCAAAATAGATGTTTCAATGTGGCTTCACTGTGTGTCACACAAGCTGTCTCACAGTCCTTGGTTGTTTCCAATAGCAAAGTATGCTTTAGGGTAACATCAGAATATTTTAAAATTCTGCTTCATTCTTGCTTGATGTGTCTTTATTGACAGGAACAAATAGCTTTTTAATGCCATGATTGTCTGGTAATTTTACTGGTTCCATATTTAAAATGTGTTAACTATTTTCATGATATTGAAGGTGCATGATATTTTGTAGGTGCAATATTAGTAGTAAGCTTCAAGTCCTCAGCAGAGAACTTGCTCCTGTTAACTTTCATACTGATGGGCTAAAAACATCTCTTGTTTGTTTTGAGAACTTAACCCTAGTCTAGCCAAGAACAGATAGGAAAGGCTAATGAAACGTAGCAGATGTGTGGAGACCTGAAATAACAGTGGTTTGATCTTCTTCACCAAATACAAATAATCTTTTTAAATTCAAAATAAATAAATGAAGTGGTTCAAAATTTAATAGCTTCCAGCAATTACCGTGCCAATAAAATGGCATATTTGATGCCACGAAGCCTTTGGATGTGAGGTGAGAATTGCCCTGTATTCCAAACGGAAAATTAATAACGCTAGAGCTATAAACTATGAATTGGACTAGAAAGTTTTTTTTATTTCCACTCGCCTCCCTTCGGCATGCGAGGGGCTTGATGAAGCCGGAGTGTAATATAAAGCAATTACATTCAGGCCTTGGAAAGGGAGGCTTCCAGGGGTGTGCGTATAGTTGTGTGTTTCCAGCTCCAGGGTCAGTGGTCCAGCCTCCAGCTGGGGCTCACTCAACCTTGGCTTGAGTCTAAATGAGTAAAGCAATACATGCTGGGGGAGCCCTTCTTTGCACCAGACAATGCGTTGGCCACCTGCCCACATGTTTCTTTCTCGAAACTGCTTAGCAGCCCCCCTCCCTGCCCCCACTTTCCCATCCCTCCCAATACGTTGTGAAAACCCAGGGTTTTTTGTGTGTGTGTTTTTTTACACTTAATGCGCTCAAAAAGCAACAAGGAGAGAAATCTGCAAAGAGATCTGATGAAATATCTTGCTGATCGTTGTTGTTTTTAATTACTATTCCAATGCGAGGATGCTTAGAGATTCCTTGGAATAAAACTGAGCTGGAAGTCCTCTTTCCTGTTCTCTGAAATAACATAAAATACCGAGGTAATAACTCTGCTGCCAGCGGTTGAATGAAAAGCTTGCAATTACAGCACAAGGAGACCCTGACTGTGCAGAATAAAACTATGATAATTACATCTGTCATATTTGTACTTTGTCCTCATTAAATTCCAGGGAAATCATCCAGTAGTAAATAATGTGCAATCTTTGTTTTTAAATCAGAGGTCAGGAAAAGTAAATGGGAATTCTGTTTTTCCCTCTTAGGGTGTTGGAAAGGGGGGAGCCCATCAACTACATTAACGAAAACAAAATAGCACCTACCTTTCAGCTTGCTTATTACTGAAGCCACCAGACTGAGGAATGTGATTAACATGACAGTTTGCTCAAACACAGCATACAAATTTTTATCAGTGAGAATAGATTCTGAAATTTGTAATGACATTTAAAACCATATTTATTTCATTCCATTATCTTTTTCATTTTTTAAAGAGGGATTTCTTAAAAATAAGAAAGAAAGAAAGGCAGGTGCCAGTTATAATAATTATATGTTCTAATATACTATTAATATATTAGTCATAATTTTATCATCTCCTGTATCATTTTTATTTTTAACAGAGGAAAGAGGTGATTCAGTAGTATTTACCTGCTGAAAGTCGTGTGTGTGGTGGTTTTAAATATATTGCAGTGTGGAAACAAAACTGCCTCCGAGCTTGCCTGTAGTTTTAAAGAAAATTAATTTCATAGAGCTTTTGGTTTTATGTGTTGGTTTTATGCACATTAAGTTTAACCATGCATTTAAAATAAGTATGCAGGAAGTCAGGATAAATTGAACAGCCAACACACATGCAGAAATGAACTTAGCTGGTTTTGAGCCACAAATATTACATTGCTCAAAGCCAAAGAACTAAATAAAAGAATTCTGAATTGTATGTTGTGTCGGCACAATAACTGGGAAAATACAGATCTAAATTGGCATGAAGCTAGTTCAGTTTAAGTGGAGTCACACAGAACAGATACATTGTTTGAATAAGATTTTATCACAATAAATAATGGCATAATATCAAATCTTTTCTTATTATTCCCTTGGTAAGCGGTGGAGCATTGTTTTTATTCATATCTAGATTTTTTTTTAGTGCAAAAGCATATGCATGAAGTTTGTTAAAACAGAAGGATAAAATAACACTGTCTCTAAATATAAAAAAAAATTGAATCTTTTACACATTAGCATTTTTAGCATTTACTTGGGGGCAGCATAAATATGCAAAAAGAATTGACATACATATTTTAAAAATTCAGATAGAATTGATTATAGCAATGTATTTGTATTCAGTGTGGTGTTCTCTAGTTTAGGAATTGTCAATCAATTTTAATTTGGGGACAGGCAGGGGGAGCGCTTAGATGACTTGGAATTAAAACATCTTAGGTTTAGAGGTGGTTTGATCTGATCCCCTGCAGGAGTTCTCTTCTGATAAGTTGGAACGAGGCAGATGGTTCTTTTGGGCGTCTTTCGATTATTCCTTCTTCCTCGTATGATACCAGAATCAGAGCTGTTAATTTTGCTTTGGTTCAAGTGATCCTTAGTCACATGTATTATCATGGAAACTCTGGATATGCGGTAGACTAGCCCTCTTCCTGGCTTGCTGGAGCAGCTGTGAAAAATGATAATTTTGTGAGAAGCAGAACATGTGTAATTTATACATTTTAAAAAAAAATAGACTCTACCAACTATATCTGTGTAAGTTGTTGTTTATTTAAAAAAATATATAGTCTAAACTTCCTAAACCCTTGCAGATCAAAAAACGTTGATATTTGTCCTAATGAGCCAATTATTTGCTGTCTTATTCTCTAAAATGAACTTTGTGACCGTTTCCGATTTATCTATCTGTAGTGATAATTTATTAGTGTAGAGGGAGAAGCTGTGCTTTGATGTTCGAGACGTTTTGGCACAACATACAGATTTCATTTAACAACACTTCTCCATTGTTTCTGCGCTCAGAATATCTAGATGCCCTCAGGGATTGTTCAGAAACTTTACTCTTAAGCAGCCTAAACATTTTGCGCTAAGCTTTTATTGGTTGATGTTTCCAGCTGGGTTATATTAGTTAACGTGAATTTGAGCAAATTGATCTCAGTGGTGCTGAGATCCCGAATGACCTTCAGTGGTTCAAAGGATTTGGCTGAAAGGTTTATTCTGGCATCAGGATAATGTTCCAGCTTGTTCCTTTGCTCCACTGCCAGGACTTGACTCTGGTCTTTGGTCTGATGGTACTGCTGCTTTTTGACTCTTATCTCAGGACTTCGCCCATGCCCCACCAGCGTAGAATGAGGCATGGCTGAGACAAATGTGACTGACTACCCAGGGCATTCACTGCCTGTCAAGTTTACCCTTTCAGGTTTTTATCCTGCCCTTTTCTCCAGGCAACACACATAGGATTTCCCTCAAGTCGCTTTTATGGATGAGTTGGTTTTGAACCTGAATCTCCCCAACCCCAACTCAGTACAGTGGTACCTCGGGTTACAGACGCTTCAGGTTACATACTCCACTAACCCAGAAATACTACCTTGGGTTAAGAACTTTGCTTCAGGATGGGAACAGAAATCGTGCTGTGGCGGCGGGAGGCCCCATTAGCTAAAATGGTATCTCAGGTTAATAACAGTTTCAAGTTAAGAACGGACCTCCAGAACCAATTAAGTTCTTAACCCAAGGTACCACTGTACTTTCCCCACTCCTAATGGTTTGTAAGTGGGGCAACAACTTCTTACTACACTGACTCAGCAAAAGGAGGAGGAGAAGGAAGAAGAAGAAGAGGAGGAGGAGGAGGAGGAGGAGGAGGAGGAGGAGGAGGAGGAAGAAGAAGAAGAAGAAGAAGAAGAAGAAGAAGAAGAAGAAGAAGAAGAAGAAGAAGAAGAAGAAGAAGAAGAAGGTGGTCTTGACTAACCTTTATTGACTTGGAACCTACTCTAGTCACGCATCATCATCATTTTTAATTTGTATACCATCTTTCTATCTTACAATACTCAAGGCGGTTTACAAGCTGAAGAAACAAAAAATGTACATCTTATAACAATCTAATGCACTAAAAAAATGTGATAATAAAACAAAACTTTAAAATAAGCAACCTACATCAAAAAAGTAACATTCAACAATTATTAGAATAGTATAAAATAATAACAAGATATAAAAGTTAAACAGAAATCCACTCAACAGTTACAATAAATAATTTCTAATCAATAAAACAACGGCAAGCCACAGTACATAAAATAATACAATACAAATTGAGAAGCAGAGACTAGACGGTGGAACAAGGCAGGTGGAAGGAGGCCTTGCCTGATGGAGTCTCTCCCCTCACACTCCCCATGCATAACTTTAAGGCAAGCTTAGCATAAACACACCAGTTCCCGGAGAGGAGATTGTGGCCGCTTTACTTCTCCTGTGATTCTGCTGCGAGCTAAGCCATGGTTTGGCTTAGCATGTCATCCGAAGCTGGGCTTGTGGCAAACCGTGAGCTGTAACCAAGGTTTGCTCTTAGGTTTTCAGCTCATGGTTTGTCAGTGCAGCAGGAGGAGGACCGGAGGTGAACTTCCCTGTACCATTTGTGAACCATCTTCCTGAGCAACCTGAAACCTTTCTCAGAACTTGCTTCTCGCCTGCTTGCCTACCCTGGTATCAGCTGGATCTGATCTTGTTAACTCTTGCTTGCCCATAACCCCAGCCAGCCCACCCGTGCGGCAAGGTGAGGCAACTGCCTCTACAGTGGCCTCTCAGTGAATAATAGGCACTGAGAGTCTCTTCCCACACCTAGAGAGGAAATGGCGAGAGCTGCTCTCTGGGGTCTGCTGGGATATGCACCTGCCTTCAAACATTGGGCAAGGTTGACTGTATTCCCTGTCCTTATTCCCAGTGTAGATCTTCACTCCCCCTTCTTTCCTCCATTTTATGGTTTGCCTCAGGTGTCTTGGGCCAGACCTGCCCATGCCGGACCTAGCAAACTAGATTGCCAGCATCCTGATGCAAGTTTAAGTTCCATGCTGGTGTGGTTTTGTTAAGAATCCTAATGGCAGCCTGTATCCAGGGGTCTTTGTGTTTGCAACTACAGTGGTGCCCCACAAGACGAATGCCTCGCAAGACGGAAAACTCGCTAGTTGAAAGAGTTTTCTGTTTTGGAGGTGCTTCACAAAACGAATTTCCTATGGGCTTGCTTCGCAAGACGACAATGCCTTGCGAGTTCCTGCGGGTTTTTTTCCCTTCCCCCCCTTTTTCTAAGCTGCTAAGCCGCTTATCAGCTGATCCGATCAGCAGATAAGCCGCTAAAAGCCGCTAATAGCGCTAATCCGTCAATGGGCTTGCTTCGCAAGACGAAAAAACCGCTAGACGAAGAGAATCACAGAAGGGATTCTTTTCGTCTTGCGAGGCACCACTGTATAATAAATTTACAAACCTCAGTATCAAGTGGAACAAAACTGGACAGTTTTCCACACATACAGCAGCACTTTTGCCGCCATTGTGCATGTTATTATCATGAGATCCAAAGTAGTTTAATAGGCTGTGCATCTATTTAGATCTTTGCATTTCAGCTGAACAGAGTGCAAATTGCGAGTTAATATCCAAATCCTCCCAAATATATTTAGCATTGGGAATTTTAAAACATGCAAGTTAATAAAGGCATGCATTATTATTTTCAATTAGTTTAATCTTGGCAGGGGTCTGTAAATTCATTTATTAGCAGAGAAGAAAGCTTTTTTTGCCATCTTGGATATCCTCTGAGAACATACGCACGCTAGGCAATGCCAGTTTTTAGTGAGACTGATAACCTTTCTCCTCTTTGTTTTGCTCCGCATCAGTAGTAGACAACAGGCAATTTAAACATTTACATTCATTGAAGTGATATAATACATGCAAATTTGAAAGTGACCCAGCTATGTCTTCATGCAAACTAGTAATCCTAACCTGCATGTGTCTTCTCCATAGCCGCTTTCTGCGCACCAGAATATAATAATTGCAAATGTCTGTGTTATTGTTAACTTGATGATACGTTTGACCGGTCTTTCCTCATTATGATGTCTGTAATGCTCAAACTGCAGCTTTCTGACAACAGCTGATTTATACTGTAAGGCCAGGAGTGGCCCTTTCCTGATTTATCAAACAGTGGAGGGTTTAGAAGTATTTCTTCCGTGACAGTGGCACTCACCTCATCACTGATTCAGCTTGCCTATTCTCTTTACATTGTGAATGAATACACACAGCTTCACTTTCCCCCCTTTCATTCACAAAGTTCGCACCATTTGAAATGTCAGCATAAGGAATGGACAAGTAGAAACAAACAAATGCCATGTAATCCAATGTCTTGCCTACAAGGGCAAAGATTTCTACCAGCCTACAGTCCAGGGGCAGCTAATATGATGCCATCAAGAGGTTGTTGGGACTACAGCTCCCATCAGTCTCAGCCAGCATGGCCAGTGGTCAGGGATGATGGGAGTTGGAGTCCAGCTAGATCTGGAGCACATCATGTTGGCCACCCCAGTTGTAGTCTATCCTTAACCTCATCATTCTAGTTTTCCATGTGTAAGGGTCCGTTCTCCCCCGACGCACACACAAAAGTATTTTCACACTTGCGAAGTCCTGCCAGCAGTCTGAAGTAATCCAGTGCAGAAATGGTTTTAGTAATGAGCTTTTGTGGTGATGAGCTGCTTTTCTGTACCAGGGGTGGTTAACCTGTGGCCCTTGAGATGATGCTGGAGTGCAGCTTTGTGGCATTCTTGACCATTGGCCATGGGAGCCAGAGTCCCAACAGCATCTGTTGGACCAAGAATGGGCACACTTCAGGCATGCCATTTTACCCATGAGAACACCAAGATCTACCAGCCCAGATAGACTTCTATCTGCTAAAGACTTGGGGCAAAATTGTGGGGTGTCTCAGGATATTCTGACCCAGTGATATTTTTTTCCAGTGCTAGAACTGAAGCAAGCTCACACATAAAAGTCCGCGCCTGTTTAGCGTCCTTCATTTAGGCAATCTGATTTAGATGGGGAAAGTTGTTTTGCTCTTGCTATTTGGCAAGCAATTGAGAGAAACCCTACTTCAAATTACCAGCAGGTGCCAAACTACCTTCCAACTACCGCAGTGTAGACTACGCCTTAGGCGACACCCTGCAGGCTTCTTCCATTGCAAATGATGTCCAGTGATTCTAGGCTGGTTAGGCCACCGCATCTCCTTCCTCAAGGCCAGTGTTCCCTTTACCTGTGCTCCAATTTTTGCTTTGTTATGTGTTTCAGGAGGGAAAAAGGGTTATGAAGGAAGCACAGCACTTCCAATGTGGTCATGTAAATAAATGAATGTGACCTTCTACTTTGGATATGATAAAGTTGTTAAATAAAACAAAACTGAATCATTATCTACTAGAAGCAGCAAGCATGTGTTACAAATTATACTGAAGTTTAAAATATATATATATAAATGTGTTATATTTTATTATTGTGAGGTGCTTCAGGTATCTGTTTTTTTGCCATTTCTTTCAATAATGGGAGCCACCCACTCAAATGAGTAGTGGCTAAGGGAGACCTAGAACTGCACAACTAGTTCCATGCTCCCAATGTATATTTTGGCCTGTAATGTACACCCTAATGGATATTGTGTGCTACATTTGAAATTATGGAATCTGCTGTTGCTATTGTTTAACAATCAGGAGAAATCTTAACCAATCTGCTTCAAATCGCCTAGAGGCATACCAAGAGGTGAAATTACGGGTTTTTAAGAAGCAGTTTGTGATACCACATAGGAAACTGATGTTCAAACAAAATAATTTAGAAACTGCACTGCGCATCCCCAAACCATTGGATTGTGCCTAAAATAGCTTTTGGGTCCTGGTCAATGTACTATGTGTTGAATCCAGTGGACCGCAAAATATGAAATGTGGTGTTGATGCCCTGGAATTGGTTGCAGCCAAGGTCCAAAAACTCCTGGCTGAACATAATACCGATCATGTAGGCAGAACGACTCCACAAGTAAAAGAGAGCTTCTGAAAGTACAGTGGTGCCCCGCAAGACGAAATTAATTCGTTCCGCAATTTTTGTCGTCTAGCGAATTTTTCGTCCTGCGAAGCACGAAATCCCATAGGAATGCATTGAAAATCAATTAATGCGTTCCTATGGTCAAAAAAAGTCCAAACAAAGCCAAATTTGGTACAACAACAGTTTATTAACTGCTCTTTAAAGTCACACATACTGTAAAAAGCAGTTCAAAAATTGAAGGGAAAATAAATTAACTTTATAAACAAAACATGTCTTTGTTTTTAGACAAAGAAAACAAAGCCGCAAGACGTTTTCGTCTTGCGAAGCAAGCCCATAGGGAAATTCGTCTTGCGAGGCAAATCGAAAACGGAAAAACCTTTCGTCTAGCGAGTTTTTTGTCTTGCGAGGCATTCGTCTTGCGAGGTACCACTGTAATGAATAATCCAGGCCTGAGTTAGGAGATCTGTGATTGTATCACCAGATTTTTAAAAACAAAAATGGAAATGCAGCACTGGGGAAATAGCTCCAGAATTTCATTCCAGGCCATTTTCCCAAACAAAACCCCACGCTGCTATGTGTTACACAGGGAAAACACAAATACAAGCATCTATAATTTTTCCCTGGGGGACAAACAGCAGTACAGGGGCCTTTTAAATTGGAAAAAAAGTGTGTGTGTGTGTGTGTGTGTGTGTGTTAAAAGCACAGCCAGCAAACTCACACAACTACAACCCCATTAAAAGTAAAACCAAACAAGTTGGAAAATGCAATCACCAATCTCTCACCTCACAAGTGGTTTCGCCTTAGAACGGCTGACTTGTGTTTATAAATGTTAATATATTGAGTGTTACAGGCTGCTGCTATCTGCTGTTGCTTAAAATTTTGATAAAACTTTTTTTTGGGGGGGGTGAGGGTGGATTGCACTGCTCAGTACAATTTAGCACTTGTTGAAATAATTGAGATTTGTGCTCCTGCAACTGCAAGCATAATGTCAGCCTTGTTCATGAGTGTGTGTGTTTTAATTCTTTCTAAGGATTACAATCAATGGGGTTTTTGTTGTTTTCCTTGTGTTTAAATTCCCATCAGCCAATCTTGTCCTTATCGGGAGAATGGGGCCAAAGATTTAAGATCAGAAAACCCACCCATCTGTTTGAAAACACTCATTGTAACGACCTAATCCTATTTACTCTCCGTAGCTTTGTTTCTGAGGATCTCTTTTTTCCCTACTCAGTCACTCTTTGAAATAGATGTAATAATTAAGGTCTTTAAACAGAACTTCTTTTATTGAGGGTTAGAAGCCTGCATTTTTAAACAAACAAACTGACCAGAAAAGGCCAGGATTGAGTTTGTTCTTCAGTTTTGGCTTGTTTCTAGATGCCCTTGAGTGCTATGACAGAAATGGAAGAGATGTTTAAATGTGCCCGGCATCCCTAATGCCCTGCATTGAGAAATGTTTTGAAGTGGCTCGTAGGTTGCTATGAGACTGAAAACCCCGAGTAAATGCTTCTTCTTTTTTGTCAGCGAATGCTCCTTAAATGATTTCACGTTACATATTTAGAACATAGATCGCTGATCTTGTGACATCTTAGTATTAGACGACACATCCTGTTCTGTTGGAGAAAGGAACTCTTATTCTGAGGAAAGGAAATAACAGACTTTTTCCTCCTTTCAAGAGAAGTGCTCTCCTAGTTGATCAGTTCACTAATGCACTGCAAAACTGCTATTTTCGCTGTTTTGTGGCAATTTTCTCTCCCTCTCTGTTCATATTGAGCACTGCGTCTAATTGCTTTTTCCTTTTTCAGATGGACCATGATCCTAGGAACCCTGCTTATATAGCTGCTCAGGGCGCCCTGCCTTCTACGGTCACAGACTTCTGGCAGGTAAAAAGCCTTTGTTGAACTGCTTTTAGGAACATAGGGAGGTGCTTCACCTTGAGCCAGACCATTGGTGCATCTAGGCTAATATTACCCTGACTGGCCGTGGCTCTCTAGGGTTTCAAATGGAACATTCCCAGTCCTAATGGAAATGTCCGGGATCAAACTTGGGAAGTTCTGCATACCAATCAGATGCTCTGCTGGTTCATGCTGCAGCCGTCCTTTCACAATTGCATATACATTTCTAACTACATCTTAAGCATAACAGTATTGCGAGCTGCAGCAAAATACAGGGTTGTAATATCATACATGTAATATTAAAAACCTGCACTGGGTTGGGTATAGCTATGGCGGTGATTTTGTTTGTGGACAAATGGATTCGGTTCAATGTACACTCCGCAGACATGCAAGCGGGGTCTGCGTATTAGGGTGAAACATGCCCCTACCCATCACATCACAAAAAGGCCGAAAGGTTCTCCTGAAGGACCATGGAGCAATTTTTGCTGTGCTAAATGCGTCTGTGTGTGGAATCTTAGTATGCCAAGTTGAAGCAAGCCTGGGCTGTGGGAATAGAATGGATATCAGCAGAATTTGAGGTGACAATTGGGTTGTCAAATTTGGGGTGGGAGAAGGGAGAACTGAGATGAAAAATGGTTCCTACCAGGATCTGCTGAGAAGAGAACATCATGGAAGGAAAAGTAGCAGTCACTCAATTCCTACCAGGAGGTTTAGGGAAGTGTGCTACGATCCAGATGTGGCCTTATTCCTATGTAACAATATGTTGGAATATGTCGTTTGCTTGCCACTAATGCAATTTTCTAATTTTTCAAGTACTTTGTAATGCAAGCCTAGAGCTGTGGAAACCAGATACTTTTATACATCAGTAGGGCTTCCCTCCGGACCCAAATAGGTGCTTTTTAAAGTTTAGCATTTCATGTTATATAAATCTTTCCCCATTAAATCCTTAACTGAGTTGTGGGCAGAAAGAAAGAAAGAAAGAAAGAAAGAAAGAAAGAAAGAAAGAAAGAAAGAAAAGATAGAGGGTCATATTCACCTAAGCTTCACTCAGAGTAAATCCATTGAAATTAGTGAATATGCCTCACTTAGGTCCATTAATTTTAGTGGGTCTACTCTGAGTAAAAGTTAGTTGAATACCACCCAGAATATCTGCAAGTTCCTATATATATGTGTGTGTGTTTCAGACTAGGCGGAGGTTCACACAAGGGCAGAATCCCAAATCCTGACCACTGTTTCATGAACCAAACAGCTGATTCACCGTTGCTTCTTTAAGACTTAAGATATTCAAAACTGCTGCTTGTTGGAATTTCAGAATTCCAACACACTTGCAAGGTTTAAAAAGATGTAAGGTGGGTCAAACACAAATCAGCACCCTATGTCAAAAACAAAGCCATAGTTCACCTCCCCCACCCCATAATAGTCTTACTTGGGTCCCAGTCTTCAGTGTGTAGCTGGAAGTGTGGAAGAAGGAAAAAAATACTCTTTTTCCTTGCACTTTGCAAACCAAAGCAAGCTAGCAAGCTCTGGATTGCACCTACCCACTTCTGCTTCCATTGCAAATGGATCTTTCTGGCACCCCCTTAACTGAAGAGAATGGGCAGCAGATTTGCTTTTTGTTTTGCTGTGCTTTTCAGATTCTCCCAGGGTAGAAAACCTTGAATTCATTGGGGGGGGGGGGTTATGATTGCAAAATAAGGAATACTTAACACCAAAAAACCCAAGTTGCTCTACACCAAAGAGGTGTCATTTGAAGGCCCATGGTATCCAGGTAGCGCTTATGCAGCTTGATGGAACCCATTTTCCCATGGGCCCCTATTCTGATTATGAATTCAAGGCTCTTTTGAAGCCCGCAGTAATAGCAGAACAACCCTACTCTGGAGTAGATCAGCCTCGCAATTGTGAATGGGTTGGACAAGAAGGGAAGTTTATGGGGTAACCAAAATATAACCTGTACCTCTCTATCAGTGGGGTTTTACTTAGTGTTGCAAACCAGTCAAACCAGTGCTCTTCTCCTTATTTCTCTGCAATACTTTAATAGCCAAAGTCCATAAAATTGAAATTAGGATATCTGGTTGGCCTGGGTTAGGAAGGGTAGTTGTGAGGAAACTTGCTTTTTAAAGGCTAATCCTGATGTTGCTTTTCAGTCCTATGGAAAGCAACAGCCGTGAGCTGAACATGTCCCATATCTTACTATTTTCAATGTTCCCTAAGATTTTTTAATGTTGAATTTGAACTGGGGAACCTTTGTGGGAACCTGTCTTGCTAGTTTTGAAAGAGCTTCATAGGCTGCCGGTTTACAAGACCAGTTCAAGATACAAGTCCTTACCTGGGTACCAAATCACTTAGGACTGCATAGGAATCTAAAGGAACCCCTCCTTGATTTCAGCCCTCCTAGACGCTCACTTCATCCTCTGAGGTCTTCAATTGGGCGCAGCTATAGTGTTCCACCTGTAGAACTTCCTGCTCCAGAGAATTTGCCCAGGATCAGCTTTGCAGTTATTTAGGCACCAGCGTAAAAACAATGAAGTCAACCAGGTGGCAACAGAGGTGATGAGTAAGCAAAGCTAGGGTGCTTCAGGAAAGCCTTTCTGGGGGCTACTGAGGAGTGAAATAGCCCTTCAGAGTGATGTCTCCTGCCTCCTGGTGAGCTCTGTTCTAATGACAAAGTTTGGATGTTGTGCTTGGTATGAACTTCAGGGGGTGCTATCAAGTCTCCTGCTGCCTCTCAGACTCATGTCGTTGTGAAGGCAGTATCTGCATAGCTGCAGAACATGTTGGGGGAAGCATCTGTCTGAGGGCATGAGCAAGAGAACTTTTAGCAGTAGGGATGGAGGTTTCTCAGTCCCTTGGGCTTCCACCACCTTCCCCATGGAATTCAGTGGTTGCTTCCCAGAATGATCCAAACTAGGCACCTGCCCATTGTCAGGGTCCAGGTCTCCTCTGGTAATAAAGAAGCACTGGGTCCAGGTTGTGGGTATGAAGCTAGATAAAGATTGAATGTCTGTCATGTCGCAACCTGCATGCAAGCACAAGCCCATTCAGAACTGAGGCTCACAGGTGGAATCCAGCGACAACATCTGTTGGCTTTCCATGTATACAGCAAGATTTTGAACAAGTGATCCCAGAAGAGGTACAGTTAGGTGACAGACTGCTGTGTGCCTGGATTCGATTCATTTTAAGAGGGGGTTGAGGGAGGTTCTTCTATGTTTGGGGTAGGAGATGGGAATGGGAGACGAATACAAAGAATGTTTAATGCAGATGTTTAATAGCACATTATATTAGACATTCATCTTTAGTTAATTTGCAGCAGTTAGTCTACCTGGTCAGCCATTACAAATGTTCCACTTGGTCCTTTGAACATACAGTGGTGCCCTGCAAGACGAATGCCTCGCAAGACGGAAAACTCACTAGACGAAAGAGTTTTCCGTTTTGGAGGTGCTTCGCAAAACGAATCTCCTATGGGCTTGTTTCGCAAGACGAAAATGTCTTGCGAGTTCCTGCGGGTTTTTTCCCCCTTTCCCCCCCTTTTTCTAAGCCGCTAAGCCGCTTATCAGCTGATCCGATAAGCTGATAAGCCGCTAATAGCACTAATCCGTCAATGGGCTTGCTTCGCAAGACGAAAAAACCGCTAGACGAAGAGAATCACAGAACGGATTCTTTTCGTCTTGCGAGGCACCACTGTATATTCTTACAGAAGAATGAGGGCACCACAGACTGGCCTTATTGTGAAGCATATGATTCAGGAAGCAGGCGTCAAAGTGATAATAGTGTTTCTATATACATTGGGAATTTCTCAAAGAGCAACATGCTAGAATGGTATATAAACTTAATAAATAAAATAAATACCTAAATATTATTAGAAGTCTAAGTTGTATTTTCCCCCAACATCAATTATATTGCTAATAAAATATTAGCTTAGGGAAAAGGATAGGAGAAAATGTTGGGGAGGTGGGGTTAATGGGGAAATGGTATAGACATCAAAGTGTTAAATATGACTGCAATATCCTAGAATTCCATTGTTAGAATTCAATTGTGGCGTTGATAGCGTTGAGTGTCATGTACCTCATAACATGACTTGGAAAGAAATATCGTACCCTAGAGTAAATTTGAAATTGTTTGTTGAAATTAACTTTCATTTGGATTTATGCTTAAGGAAATTTTCAGAGATTTGAGGAAGTTCCTCTGTAATGAAATGCTGTTCTCCCTGTGTCTTTTTTTCTTTTTTTTTTTAAGCCCATGGAAAAGGGATGCCAAACTGTAAGGATCCCTCTCCCTCTCTCTAAATGAGTGGGCTTTCATAATGTTACACTTGGGTGGCACAAGCAACTGCTGGATGATTAGTTTATGACCTAGATCATTGTGTTTTTATTGCACTCATAAAAACCGTGTTTCTCCTCATTTTCGTAATGGCTTCATTGAGCTTCTATACCTTCTAAAGGCACATTAAATCGTTATATGATAGAAGCACCAGCTAGCCTGGCCAATTTGTGGTGGGGTTTCATTTTTCCTATAGTACAGATACAGTTAAAATAAGAGAGAGAGACTGTAGAATTCTGTGGAATGGAGTGTACGAACTAGTGTAATTGGCAGCAGCTTTCAATTCAAGGTTTTGCTGAAATTAATAAAAAACCTCTTAAGGAAATAGAAAAACAACCCTTAGTCGTTATTCGTTGCTTTAGATCCAACATACTATTTTTGCATTGTTAAGAATTTGCAGCAAGATTATGTATACTCTCTGATTTCAGTGGAACCAGGAAATCACTTTGGGAATACAGGGTCAGCATAGAAAGTTTTACTCTTTCCAGAGAGAGAGGTTGTACAATAAAAGTGTGTAAAAGTAGTCCCTAGCATTACAATATACCTTTGTCTTTGCCTTAATGCCATCCAAAATTTGTACAAAGGCTCCCCCCCCCTTTTTTCCTTTTAAAAAGAGTCATTGTTGTGTAAATAAAGCAAATGAAATTAAGGTAAAAATAAATCCCCGTGCCACAAAGAAGGAAGCTTTTAATTGAATGTAACATCCCTGTGCTTCTTATCCGAATGCCCCCTTTTCTTGTTTACTCCATTTACATTTCAATGCAGTTGCTTATAAATATTTCTGCGAAATAAACGTAACCCTTTGCAGTAAGTCCAATTTCCTTTTCACGAGATAATTTTGTATGCTAATAAAAAGACAATGGAAATTGCATGCAAATATAGCATCAATGTACACCACAATAATGAAGACTTTTCTTGATTATGCAGCTCCATATTAATTCAGGAGGGTTTTTGTTCAACAACAGGCTGTTTTTCCAGCACAGATATACTACCCTAGCTTGTTTTGTTGCTTCTATGAATAACATCTAGCGGACCTTTAATTGAGAGTGCCTTAGATTCTTGTTTGCTTGCTCTGGGGCGACACTACATTATTAAACAGTCCCACTGTTGAAGTTTCCTTGTTATCATATGTTCATGATGATATCTGTATATTTTGGGAAAATATAGCCCAGAGGGTAGGTTGCATTATATTTTATTTTACATGTATTTCTTGAAAATTTTATGAGCCAAATCTGAAACCTGTAGTGTCGATTTTTGCTACTGAGTTAGACCCATTGACTTATTGTAGGATGATTCATTTGGGATGGGAGGGGAAGAATAAGTATTACACCAATACAACTCCAGAAGGCAACTGGTTTTTGTTTTTCTGTCTGCTGTTTTTCTAGCATTAATATGACAGCTCAACTGATTATCTTTTAACATGACAGGCATCTAAAAGAAGCAGCATTTCTCTTTGATTTAGCATGACAGATTTTGCTGCTATTTTGTTAATTACACACATCCATATTGGGTTTGCGTACTGCAACCAAATATGATGCAGCAGACTTTCTACGAAAAGCACTATTGTTTCCTCTGCAAATTGGTTGTGTGAAAGTGAAAAAGAACTGGAGATAATTGTAAAGAAAGGCGTAGAATTTATTTTAGAAGTATTTGGAGGAATTCTTTGGAGATTCTTTTAATATTTCATGTGAACATGCAAAATATGATGCTAGTTTATTCAGAGATTTGGAAGCAGCTGCAGAGAAAAGTGTCTAATGAAAATGAAATACATTTCCTGTGAATGGAATAAATTTCGATTGTGTGTCTGAGTGCCGTAATTATACATGTCATGCAGTAATTAGGCAGTCACAGTGTGGCCACGGTGTCTTTCTTTGTGTGCAGATGGTCTGGGAAAACGGCTGTGTCGTTATTGTCATGCTGACACCCCTTGCTGAAAACGGAGTCAAACAGTGCTACCACTATTGGCCAGACGAAGGGTCAAACCTCTACCATATCTACGAGGTACTTAAACAAAATATCTGCTTGTAAACCTGACAGTAAGTGTGTGGATTGATTTCATACAGAGGAAAATATTGCTTAATGGGATTTGACCTGCAAACTGAGCTGAGGTCTACCATAAAATGCAATCTTGTGGTTCTTGAATCATTTCAGCTTCATTGAAAATTCTATGCATATCTTGATAGAACGGTTAGCAGGAAAGCAATTCTGTACAGATTCTAAATATATACATGACCAAAGAGGTTTGAAAATTAGAATGCGCTCGCTCGCTCTCTCTCTCTCTCTCTCTCTCTCACACACACACACACATACACACACATTTAAAATACAAATAAGGGGGGAATTAAAATGTATACATTATAATAAAATATTGTGCCTATAAATATTTAACAGCAGCTGTAGGCTCCACACCCTATCAAAAGGCCTACCTATGATTTTGATAATTAAGCTAATTTTTGTTTAGCATTTTTTCAATTCAGAACTGTAGATGTACATAGCTGTGACACCCCAAATAGCAGAATGCACTGAGGTGGCTGCAGCAATCTGGACCAGGCATTGTGACTCCGCTATAAAAGCTTACTAAATAATATAGGGTGCCAAGTCCTGAGCGAAACCTATTTCAACCATAATTCCTAACAGATAGTGCCTAGGAGGTAGACCTCCACCATCTTTCTCATTCTGTTCACTTGAGAACAACAGACAAAAACGTATTAGGGATTAAATTTTTGCTTTGCAAAAAATGTGCATATTAAAACAAATTGACCAGTAATGAGCTGCTGAAAACCAGATACATTTATACATCAGTGGGGCTTCCCTCTGGACCCAAATAGGTACCTTTTAAAGTTTCCATCCTGGCCACTACTTTGTTGCAGGCAGGGCCTCTGCAGCTGTTGATTCTATTAAAACAGATATGGGGATCCCATAATGCTCCAGATGTTGAACTCCAACTCCCATGGGCCCTGGCCAAAATGCCTAATGGTCAGGGCTGGATAGAAGTTGTAGTCCAGCAACATCTGCAGGGCCACGTTAAGTCAGTTAAAGCAAAATTTGTTTCCTGTGTGTAAAATTGTCTTGCCAGGTTATACTATACAGAAATACTTGGAATAAGCAATAACTAATGGCAACACTTCTTGAACAAATATGGCCTCACTCTGCTTTGTATCTATAGATTCCAGCTTGATTCTATGCATAAGTCAAACAGCCATAGTTGTTGACTTCTACATGCATAGGGGAAGAGTTTATTATACACAAGTGGCAGGGGGAGAGGAGGAATTCAGTGGGGACTGGTAGGGCAGACCTCTTTTTGTGTGTCTCAGATCGTCAACAAGCAGTAGTCACATTCGATAGAGATGTTTAAGGAATTTCCTATTTGTGAATGCAAACTTAACTCGAACAGCACCTCCTGTACGTTGAGGTGTGGGTTCTAATGTCAATATCCTTTGCATTTCACCCTACTCCAAATTTTGCCATGCACTTCTTGGCTTAAAAAACAAACAACAACTCAAAATACATTTTAATTCTGTATTTTAGGATAAAATGGAAAAAAGTGCATAGGGTTAAAATAAAGGCTATAAATGAGTAATTTGCATTCATGGTTTGTTTTTAAAATGCATATGTGCAGAAATGGGGCATGAATACATGCAAAAGTGATGCAGAACAGAAATTGATTGAACCAACCATGCTTAAGTATGGATAGTGAATCTGTTTCTCTAGGCATTATCTGTGTCTGCTTCTAGGTGTGAAGGGCCATCTGCATCTCCTACAACACATGTGTGTGTTTCTCTCACTTTCAGAACTTTCTTTGGTGCAGGATCAGCTCTGATTCTGTTTAATGTTAAAGCAGGATAAAGAAGCAAAGATATATATTTGCTAAGATATATATAAGCCTAAATTAGGTTGAATTACTGGTGATCGTATTAAAACAACTTAAGATAAGAGTTTTTGGATTTAAGCAGAATTAATAGGCTTAAATCAAAATCAAATCCTATTTGTAAATGGAATGAAGCAATTGCCATGCCGGTGCGTAGCAATCCTGTTCTGGTATCGCAGGGGCCTGATTCTGCATTGGGAATACAGTGGTACCTTGGTTTACAACCGTAATCCGTTCCAGAGGTCCGTTTGTGAACCAAAACAGGTTGTAACCCAAGGCACACTTTCGCCAATGGGGCCTCCAATTTTTTTTTTTCATAATCCCAAAAAATAGGTTGTAATCCAAAAAAAGTTTGCAAACCAGGACATGCGCTTTTGACTTGTTTGTGATCCAAAATGTTTGCAAACCAAGACATATGCAAACCAAGGTACCACTGTATTTAAAACTGCTATGCTGTGCCTGACCACTGGTCCATGTAGTTCAGTATTGTGTTCAAAGCTTCAAGGTGTCTAGGGTTGAATCCAGAGCCTTAATGAAAAGCATATCCCTTACCACTGACAATGCTAGGTCCATCCAGCACAAATGTTTAGGCTTGAGAGACAAAACACTTTTTTAAGTTATTAAGACTAACCAGCTGTTCATCAAATAACTCGAGTCACATTACTTCTCTGTGACCAAACAGCAGGGGCAGTCTAGTCCATTTCAGTGTGTGAGGCAAACTAGGAAAGTTGTTGTTCTGTGTCCCCAAACCCCCACTGAAGCCTCACTTACCTGGGTCAGTGGGTCAACCTCTAGGCTCCAGCGAGATCTTACAAGAGCCCCATGGGATCCTGTGAGAGTTTCATGAGATTTCATTGGGCTCTTGTGAGAAGCTCCTCCTCCTTGCTTCTCTGGTGGGTAGCACCCACGTTTTGTAGCATTTTATTATTGTGTTGTTTATGATAATAAGGGTTTTTTATTGTGTTTATTGCTAGTTTAATAGTATAGGCTATTTTATGTGGGCTTTCTTTGCTTGGAAAAGTGGCATTTTAAGTTCAGACAACTTTTCCCATCAAAGCAGATTGTCAAAAATATGTATTTGAGTTAAAAGGAAATAAATTTCAAGTAATAAGCAAAATAAGAAAATTTCCTAAATAAGCCCACTCAAACAAGCCCTGTCCAAAAGAGGATATTTTGAAATGTCAGATATTCCCAATAGATCATGCCATGTGTGTGATTATCTGCTGTATTCCATATTTAATTCACTTATTTATTTTTTTGTGCAATGGCAGGTAAATCTGGTCTCAGAGCACATTTGGTGTGAAGATTTCCTTGTGAGAAGCTTCTACTTGAAAAACCTACAAACCAATGAGACTCGAACCGTGACACAGTTCCATTTCCTTACCTGGCATGACCAGAAAGTGCCCACTTCCACAAGGTCCCTTCTGGATTTTCGCAGGTACAACACAAAGAGTGAATAGTTTTAAGTTAGGTGCATAGTGGCTGGTGAGTCAGACATGCTTCTGGGATTGTTTCTGAGTGCCACCTAAAATGCCATCAAAAGTTGTTCATAAGGAAACTCGGATATATGAATCCCTCCCCCCCCCCCCAATTTCTTTCTAGGTTGAATAGCTGCCCATAAGTTCACATTTTTAAAAACTGCCATGCAGAAGAAATAATCCCACTTAAGAACCTGGTCGGGAACCAACAAATTATCCTAAACCAGTGAATGCTTTGAATGCTATGTTAGCCATGGAGTTGTAGGCAGATGTAGTGGTGCAAATGGATTCTGTGTATAAGTAAATAATGGCACACTGTATTTTTAGTACCATGATCAGTGTGCTGACTTGGAATCTAAAGCAGCGATTTTATCTATGCATAAGGTGTTTGTTTGCATTATATGCAGTGGCCACAGTAGGGAAACTTTCCCTGCACAGCCAGGCATTGGCATTGCATGTGTCTGCCTTCAGGTGCAGTTCATGCATGGAGCTCTTTTGCTAAAGTCATGCCAATGTGTCAAGGTAATGTCACCATGCCCTGCTCGGGGCATCAAGCAAAATGAACCAATTGCATGAATTAGAACAAGGTTAAATATGAAGATTAAAGATGCCAGGGAAAGCATCTCATAGGAGAAGCATCTTAAAGTAGATACTAAAGTGGCTGCTTCTTGTGGGTTGAGAAGCCATGAGGTGTGCTAGTCTACCTAGCCCTCTCCATCCCAGACCTCCTAGGGTTAGGAGTGCCATTTCCAGGCTACCGTGTGTACTGAAAACATTTTTGGTCACTTTCGCAGTTGTTTCGCAAGAAGAATCTGCTGCCTAGTTTTGGGTAGTGGCCTGGTATTGCTTTTGATATTCCAACTGGCTAGGTAGCTTCTGAAATTCCACATTGTTTCTAAGGACTGTCCCTCCTCGCATTTTGAAGGTATGCTAAGATGTTGTTTAGCAGAGTTCATTGACAGTCTCGCGCTAGTTCATTGGAATGTGCAAATCGCAGTACCGCTTATATGAAAGTTCTTCAATGTAATGCTACTTCTGATTAAAATACCATTGCTGAGTCCTCTGAACTTGCACTCTTAAATAAATGCTCTTATGAGGCATGTCGTAAAAATGCGCACTGGCACATTTAAAAGGGGGAATGGTCTATGTGGCTTACAGTTGCGTCTTGAAAAGCTTTGCGCATGTTGATTTATGTTTGCAGGCTACATAAAGACCCACGGTTGAATCCTGACTTAACTTAGTTGCTTTTAAATTAGTGGGATTTGTCATGACTAGGTATGATTGACTTAATCTGAATCCAACCCACAGATTTTTCAGGTTTCTGCATTGTTTAAGTACCAGTGTTGCAGTTCTACATATCCAGGTTTTGCTTACTTCAGCTAAAAAAATAAATAAAATCAGAACACCAGCATTGGTAGACAGCAAGAATTTCTTCTTGCTGCAGTCACCAAGGGGTAAAGGTTACAAGCCCTTTTTCAATGCTCCGTCAAAGGCAAAAGGCCACAGGAGTAGAGGTTGGAGTGACTGAGTTAGAAGCCAGCTGGTTTTAAAAGAAAATAAAATGAAAATGTAATCTATATGTAGTGGAGGTGCTTTTCAGGTAAAGGTTTAAAAGCTATTCACAGTTTGTTTGCTTTTAAATAGAATCAATTTTATATATTTTAAGGGAAACAAAACCCTCCATGCTCTTTTTAAAGGGAACTTAAGTATATTGACAATCGTAATTACCTTACAGCTGAAGCAATTTAAGATCAGCCAGAGCAATAAATACTCTGCCTCCCTTGATATTGAAATTTAATGTCTCACACTTTCAGAAAAAAGTACCTCTGGCTTAGCTACTTTCCTTTTTTTGCAACTAGAGATAGATAAAGTCTTACTAAGTGTGACTCCCATCCTTTTAATGTTTTGACACACATCTAACATGTTTATATACAAATATATATTTGTAAATGTATGTATATTTATATGCTTACATAGGTATGTATGTATAGATGCAAATATAAACAACTAAGAAAATATCACCAAGAAAAATTGGAACCCCCCCCCCCCAAAAAAAAATTAGCTTGTCCCAGAGCTTCTGAAATATATGTGCATTTTTCACTCCTGGAAGCAAATTTTGTGAGATTCTGAAAACAACAAGCTTGCACTTCTTTTGTTCCTCTATATTAGACAATGTTTCAGATTGTATTGTGTTGAGTAGGTGAATTAAAATATTGTGAAATCTAGTATCAATTGGTGAATGAAGGCAGATTTTTCTTCCCTCCATAAGCTTAAAATATCCATGCAGAATGCAGTGCTTGATAAATGAAACTTCTCCTGAAAACACTGGTCAGTTTTAATGGTTATAGAAACCTAATTTTATTTTGAACAATAGACCAATCGTTTAAACTCTGGACTAGCTTGTTAGTCATGCACTGATAATGTGTAATTAAATATTCCTTGAGCCCAGAGGGAGCACATTTACACTTTAAAGAGACACTGCTAAGCTAAAAGATAATTAGCATCACATGTGAGGGCTTTGCTTAAAATATATATTATGCTATCACTGCTTGCTGTGTGCAATGGCATTTACTAACACTGCTCACTTTAAAAATGGTCAAATTCTTATTTTGCCAGCTAATTAGCGGTTGCCAGTGTCATTTTTGTGATGTTGCAGCTAGTAATATAAGCCCAGTTGCATAGTCACAAAAGTGATCATTGGAAACTGTGACTCTGCTGCAGGGACAATATGGGAAACCCCTTTTCTGAGCTTCTAACGACCTCTGACCTTTGCTTGCTGATGGTTTGCATGGTGATTTCTTTTTCACTCAATGAACCAAGGGTTGGTTTGTATTACTAATCATTCTTTCCTAGTTAATTCTTCCTCCTCTTCTTCTCCTCCTCTTCCTCCCTCTTGAAGTGTGTGTGCGTGTAAATGTATATATGTATATATGTATGTATGTACTTTATTTGGTTCCTGGTGGCTCCTGGGTCCAGGGATTAGGTATTCAACCTATTGAGGAGTTGTACTTCCTCTGAGGGAAGAGGTTTATAGTTTTGGGGTACTCCTGGTTCCAACTTGTCACTGGAGTCTCAAGTGGCTTCTAGGAGGGCTTATGACCGTTCCTGGCTCAGGATAGCTCCCACCTGGACTACTGTAATGTATTCTATGTGGGGCTGCTCTTGAAGATGTTCCAGAGAATGCAGCTAGTGTAGAATGTGGCTGCTAGGTTGGTAAGTTGGGCAGCCCAATGGATCATGTGTCACTGGTCCTTAGAGAACAACAATGGCTGCCAGTGAGCTACTGGGCCCAATTTAAGGTATTAGTACTAGCATATAAGGCCTTAAATGGCTTGGGACTTAATTACGCAAAAGAGTACATTCTCCAATATCAACCAACTTGAACCCTATGATGGTGCCACCATCAGGGTTGCCCAGTAGGCAGTTACCCATGACAGGGCCTTCTCAGTGGTGGTCCCGTCTGTCAGTTTCCCTCACTGTTAACTTTTAGGAGAAATTTAAAAACATTCCTATTTAAGGAGGTGTTTAATGGTTTACAGTTCTATCCCTGGCAAACCTGAAATAATTAGTTTGACAGTAGGTGATTGATTTTAGATGTTTTAACTGTTTTTAGAAGTTTTAATTGTATCATTTTAGTATTGCCATGTTTGCCACCCTGGGCTCCTTGAGGAAGGTGCAGCATATAAACTTAATAATAAATAAATATTAAAACACCCAGAACCTTACTTTATCCAAAAAGTTTTTTTACTGAATTTGAAAGGACTAAACTTTGAATGAAACCATGTATCTCAATGTTCCAAAGCTATTTCTCAGCAAAGCTTGTTTTGAAATAATTATTTTCAAATGCCTTCTGAAATATGAAATACGATTCAGGTGTCAATAAAAAAAGACAAATTATGCTAAGTTGCCCATATGATTATCTATAGCCATGCAGATTTTTAATGGGCATATGTGGGAAACAGCAATATGAAAATAAATGTCTTAACACTTCTAGCTAGTCCTCGGAGTTGATTAACGCTTCACATGCCCCTGTGAGTAGCCTGCTGTTGGTTGCTGTAAAGTGTGAAGGACGGAATGCAACATCCCTAAACACACAGGGACAGGTCCACCAGGGAGTCACAGTGCTAGCATGTGTTCATCTGTGTTTGGAGAGGCACATCTCTCAGTCACACAGCAAACACTAACATACCTGCCATACCACGTGAAGTGTAAATTGGCTTTTGCTGTGCATTCAGGAGACCAACCGTTAATGAGCTGCTGGTCGTGTATTTCTAACCCAAGGCCTTTTTTCCAAGTCCAAGACTATGCTATTTCAGCTTAATGATAATAATGAAAGTATTACCCTTAGAAAAGGATAAAATGTTAAACTTCCACCTCTCAGAAAGCCTTTGGCTCTAATTGATCATGCTACCTTGATTTCAAACCAGTGTCTGATATCCCCATTCTTTCGGATGAGAACTCAACCATTCATTGTACCATTTGATCCAGCACTTAACATTGCAAGAATGCACATTACAGCAAATATAATTCTGCCCGTTAATGCTGCCATACTGTCATGGTTGCATTGGTGGCTGGTGCCCATTGGGACTGGTGGGGTCAGAAGGCAGAGGGAGCCCAACGGTAGGCGGAGGAAGAGCCAAGAACAAGCAGAGCCAACAAATGCTGGTTTTGTCCCCATCCTCCTTCTCCCTGCTGATTTCTACCAGGGCATTGTGGAAATAATGAGGAGGAAGCTCACAGGCAATGCCCACCCCTTGGACTGCTTGTAAGTGATGAATGCCAGGCAGGTCTCGGCCTACTGAAGGTAGATTAAGGTTGGTGAGACATTGCCCCATTCGCCCAAACAGGCCAACCTCTACCACATGGTTGGGGTATAAACCACTGAACCTCTTGGGCTTGCTGATCAGAAGGTCAGCAGTTGGAATTCATGCAATGGGGTGAGATCCCGTTGCTCTGTCCCAGCTCCTACCAACCTAGCAGTCTAAAAGCACACCAGTGCAAGTAGATAAATAGGTACTGCTGTAGCGGGAAGGTAAATGGCGTTTCCTGTGCTCTGGCTTCCGTCACAGTGTTCCATTGTGCCAGAAGCTGTTTAGCCCTGCTGGCCACATTACCTGGAAAGCTGTCAGCAGACAAACTCCAGCTCCCTCGGCCTGAAAGTGAGATGAGTGCCGCAACCCATGGTCACCTTTGACTGGACTTGGGCATTTTAGTGCCTCAACCTCAGTCCAGGGGTCCTTTACCTTACTACATGGTGGGCAGTTGGCAGTACCCCTCAGGTTCACAACTCCTCCATTTTAAATGGAAATGCCCTGCCCTTCCATTATGGATATAGTGCTTTTGCTAACCTCAAACTATGGTCAAAGTGGATTTGTGAACTCTTGCTTGGGCTTAGTATATAAGCCCTGTTCAGGTTTTCTGTTACTGGGTAGAGTAATCAGGCAAGGGGGGGAGGCATGTACTACCTCCACTCCCTCATTGCCATTCTAAATTGCCATGAACTGGAGCATAGCTGTGTAAAGAAGGAATTCTTTGCTATTTAGAGCCCTGGAAAAACCAAACGTTCCTCACTTTACCATGATGGAGGGCAGAGCCCAGACAATCCCTCACATGATTATCCCTGAAGGGCGATAGTTAGTGAAAATATCAGTGCACCTGCCATGCTAACCAGCTATATGCGAAACCAAAGGGAAGAGGAATGTCAGCATGAGATGGGAAGAGAGGGAACCCACTGAGCATTCCTGCTAATCAAACCACAGTTTGGTGATGTGACCATGTTGAGGTCTGCACTGAAACAATACTACAAGAATGATGACCCTTGTTGAGAGGCAGCCTTAGTGTGGAAATGGAAAAGGCAAAAACTAAAGAGCCAAAGAACCAAGTTGGGTGCACTATTAGGCTTGGGAATCCCTAGTGGATTTGGGATTTTTTCCTTTTGAACGGCAGATCCCCTTGTAATATCACAAACTGCTTTTGGGAGACACTTAGATTTTGAAAGCAGCTTGCCATGTGGCAGTGGGATGGCTTTTTGAGAAACAAAAGCTCAAAGTCCCTTTGGGCACGTTGGAACTAATTTTGTGGTCCTTTAGATTTAAGCCATAGTCTGGATATGCTTTGCCTAGAGATGCCACTGCTTCAAAAACCTCTCCTTATTTCTGTGGTATGTTTTGAAAATTTATATTTGTAGTAAGCCCCCAATTGCACTTTGCAGAAAAAAGAGGGGGTTTTTTTAGTTTCATTGGGCTTTTATTTAAAACCTATAGCCCAATTGACACAAAAATATCCTGCAGAACTCTATTATTATTGTTGTTGGTGTTATTGTTGTTATATTAAATTTCAAATTTTTATACCACACTTCATCTGTGGTTCCCAGGGCTGTTCACAGCATAAAATATAGAATAAAATCATGAAGTACATATTAAAAACAAAAATGAAGCAATAACCACCCACAGGATCTGTGGGCTGCTGGGTTTCAATTTTAGATGAAATACTTATTTCTCATTTTAAATCTTATCTGTGATCGTTGTTAAGGACTTTAATCTGACGCAGTAGAGCTGCTCTTATGCCCATCCTTGCAGCAAGTTTGTAAGATAGATAACTAGCGTTCCCATTTTACAGATGGAAATTAAAGCTGAGGCGCTAAAATGCCTAAGGCAACTTTGTGACGTGAGGTAAAATAGGCTTAGCTGGATTCTATTTCTCTGAAAAGCAGAACAATGAAGGCCTCAATGGTCTCACGACTGTCCCCACCCCCCACCCTGCTCTTTCAGGAATACAGCTTCTACATTTCATTTCTAAATACAGTTACTTTGAAACTAAGAGACGTAAATTTCAGTGAAAATGTGGAAGAGCACCAGTGCAGAATAATTGCAAGATTTAACATAAGAGGACCAAATTTATTTGTACTCTTCTACACATGGCATGAACAGCAAGAAACCATGGCTAAAACAATCTTATGTTGATGTTTTAAAAACAACGCCACTGATAGCATTTTTTTTTCATTGTTTCTTTGCTGAAAAACAGTATATTTCAGCCTTATCTCATGCTGTTTTAGTATGTGGGAGTTACTGAGGAGCAGAAAGATGTGCCCAAATTGGGCGGGGGGGGGGGGGTTGCAGCTTCTGCATGTATGTGAAACCAGGTTTCCTCACAGTGAGGAACTGCTTGCACCAAATAGGTTCTTTGCATCTCCAATCAAGCATCTAGCAGTGCACACACAGAGACCTTTTTCAAAGATTAACTCCTGCTAATCAGAAGCAAGTTGGGGGGGGGCCTTCTACTTGATTTCCCCTTTTCTGCCAAACAGCTGATTGGTGAGGTTTTAGCTTTTGAAAAAGTGCTCTTCCAATGGAATATGCCATCTATCAACTGTAGATTTTACATTCATTTGCATTACAGATGTGTGAAGTATATTTTAAAAACTGTTTTACTGTTATGTGTGAAAATTCTGTTTCTTTTGACTCAAGAATTCAAGAAGACATGTATGTACAGGAGCTTCCATTTGCAAAAGCCCACTGGGTTAGCACGAATGTTTACATGGTCTAGCATATAACTAATATGTCTGTGTTGTAACACTCCCATGTGATTTGGGCTTGGCTTTGCATAAAGGCAATGGGCAGCGACAATGTTGTTTGATAGCTAGACTGACCGTTTAAAGGTTGCTATTCTCGGACTATGTAGGTTTATCTATGGCAGTGTCCACTAAAAAATGTGCCCCGATGGCTATTTTATAGGAGGAATGATTGGAGAATTGCACCCATTGCCCTAACAATTTCATTAAGGCTTTAACTGGGAAAACGGGTTGGAAGATCATAGCCTATGTTGAGCTACTTTAATATGCCAAGCCATCTTTGGGGGAGGGCGTTAAAATGTGGAAGATACTTTATTTTGGAATGCTTCTGATGATTACCTCAGAAAGTAATATATTTATCAATGTCTATATTTGTTTTATTACAGAAAAGTAAACAAGTGCTACAGGGGTCGTTCTTGTCCGGTAATTGTTCATTGCAGGCAAGTACCATTTTCAACCCACCCTCAAAAGAGGCTCACAAGGAGATTGCATGGACTGAACAAAATATGCAAATGATTCTGTAGCTTGATTTGCCAAATGAGCAAAAGCTTATTGTTCTGCCCCAAAAACTTTTGTATTTGCTGATGAGGAGAGTCTCTAGTAAATGGGGAGATTCCTCACACTTCAGATTTCATCCTGAAAATATGAAAGTTGCTTAAGCCTATCAGAAATAACCAGCGGGGTCTCAATACCATGTCAGCAGCAATTCTTCCTTCTCTCTCTGACCTACAACAGTACAGTGCCCACAGGCACCAAACAGCACTATCACATACCTGCTTAGAAGTAAGTCGCATCAAGTTCAATGGGGTTTTACTCCCAGGTAAATCAGTGTAGGATTGTAGCCTCACCCTCTCTGCATCTGTAAGTAAATAGGCCCTGTTACTTGCTTGGCAGCTCACTGAACATTTATTTCAAAAGCCTTCAAACATTACTTTTCCCAGTACCACGTGTTACTGCTTTGAGAGAAATATCATCATACAGTTTAGGCATGGATTCCATACTGTTCAGTTCAAGGACTGGTCAGGTGTGGAAGACTCAGAACTGGGGGATCCAAGCTGCCTTTATTGGGTCCATGGCTGCATGTCTTTTTCCCTCCATGGTCATAATGCCACAAGCTCATAGGAAGGGAAGAGGTTTGAGACTAAGGAACTGCTAAACAGAATTGACTTCCAAGAAGCATATTGTTTGGTAAGCCAGCTGAGAATTTGCTTCCAAATAAGAGAGTTCATAGACTGTGGTTTATAACCAGAAAACCCTGCCAGTTTTGAGGCTCCGTTGCGTAAAACTCAGGGAATTGTGCCATTTTCAAGACTCTAGGAGACTTCTGAATTTGCCTGGACTGGCACGGTTTATTTTGCTATAAAAGAGAAGAAGCACATGCCTCCTAATTTTTACATATATTACGATATCCTTGTCAAATAATTTTTTTTAATCGCTCAATTATTTCTATTGACACTAAGTCCAATGCCTAATGTCAAAACGTTAACTCTGTGGTTAAAAACCACACCCCTGACCTAGTAAATTGTACTTAAATCAGAATGCATTCAAAACTACAGTAACACCACTGTCTTCTCCCCACACCCCTCCAGTCCAGAAATAATTTTTGTAGGTAAAGAAAATCAACAAAAGCAAATTATTTTAAGCGATATAGCTCCCTCCCCCTCTCTCCGTCAAGCACAGTCACAAAAATGCCACCTTAAAAAATGGGGGAAAGGGCAAGAAAAATTGATTGCTTAGAATCTTAATTTTGTATACTGTCAACATCTATGAAAACTAACACCTTTCCAATTAGAAGCTGGTTTCTGACAGCAAATGGAAACTGCTTTCAGATTAGGGATCTTGACATCTTCACATGGCTCACTTGGAAGTCTCCAAAATTATCGTGTTAGGAGGGTTAGAAATACTTTCAGAAGCTACATGTTATTTCCCCCCTAACCAAGATAGCTACTATATTAAAGAAAAAGGAAATCGGCAGCATTTTTCCCCAAGCCCAGGTGACTAGTATCCAATTAATTTATAAGGAAACAACACAATCCCCCCCCCCCCCCAGTTTAAGAAGATGCAAGTGATTGTAAGGTTGGTTTGTTGACATGAATGTTCCTGTAAGCTCAGATTACCAGGGAGAGCAGTCATTTGGAGAAGATGCTATTCTGTCGTTTTAGCTTTTCGCTAACAGACTTGACTGAACAGCTCTTGATCATGGATACTTGGCTTCTAAAATTACTCACTTTATCACAGTACTGTTCAAAAATATTTGGAGACGTCTTTGCAAAACAAGCAGGTATTTGCCCTTAACGAAAACACAAAATCATCTTGCAGAATTGTAGAGTTTACCCAAATAATAATGTAACAGCTGCCAAGCTTGTGAGGACAGTTTGTTAAAGAAAGCTTGTCTAACGTATATCATCCTTCCACCTCAACTCAGCCCTTTATGCTACTATACTTCCAGCATCGCATTTCTGTCGGGGTTTTGAGCATGTTGAATTGATCATGTGCTATTGTTGTTTCCCCCCCCCCCCTTTGTAGTGACGGTGCGGGAAGAAGTGGAACCTACATCCTAATTGACATGGTTCTCAATAAAATGGCCAAAGGTGAGAATCGAAAGTGCTGTCGCTTTTTGAGTTCTGAGATGTGGTGGCGTTGTCATGGCAACGCAGGCGCAATATTCGCAAAAAGGGCCTCAGATAGATTAGAGGCAAATTTTACCCTCGCCTGAATGTTCTCGGGGCTTTTTTAATTTTGTTTTTCCGATGTCCACAGTGATTAAAAATGAAGCAAAATTTCAACCCCTGGAGGTCTATATGAATGAATCTCACACATGTGTGGTTGGATTTGTACTTTCACAAATTTACATAACTTTTATTGGCAAAAAATGTTATGAACTACGCAGTAAATATTTATTTAGTTTTGCCCTACATTCACTCTCTGTGTGGTATGCAGCAGTTGACATTCACCTGACCGTAATTTGTGTTCAAGGGCTTCTCTTGCTTTGAAGATGACAGAAAACTGAAATAAGCAAGTAGAATATTTTGACCTTTTTGAAATATTTCTCTTTATGCTCCTCCTTTCCTCTTATGTGACTGACTTGCTCAGTCAGGAAGTTTCCACAGTATTCCGGTGAAGCTGCAGAACCCATCAACTAGGCCACGGGAGTTGCTATTATATTAAACAATATAACATTATTTTCTGGCCTTTCTCTTGCTTCTCTTTAACATCAACCACCACCTCTTTCTTTCTTTCTTTCTTTCTTTCTTTCTTTCTTTCTTTCTCTCTCTCTCTCTCTCTCTCTCTCTCTCTCACACACACACACACACACATTGTGCTAGTGAAGTTTTTCTCACTACTTACTAGGAAAAGATGTACCTGCTTATTTTTTACATGTCATGCTTCTGTTAGACATGGGATCAGGACCAGCCTAGCAGGGAGGAATGTTCAGCATTCTGCATGTCTTGTTTGCTCCACGCTTACTCAGCAATTAGCACCCTGAAGCCAAATCCAGTCTGCTGGGCCATGTCATCAGGTGCCCCTCCCAATAAGAGGTGGAGCTCCATAACATCTCTTGTAGTAGGATTTGACATCAGGCTGGTTGTAAGGGCAGGATGGAACCTTGCTCCTTCACCCCCTCCCCTTCTCACAATGGTTTTCCAGTAGAATGGAAATGGAATACTGTCCAGGTAAAGGTAAAGGTACCCCTGACCATTAGGTCCAGTCTGGGGTTGTGGCGCTCATCTCGCTCTATAGGCCGAGGAAGCCGGCATTTGTCCGCAGACAGCTTTCAGGTCATGTGGCCAGCATGACTAAACTACTTCTGGTGAATCAGAGCAGCGCACGGAAACACCGTTTACCTTCCCGCCGGAGTGGTACCTATTTATCTACTTGCACTTTGACGTGCTTTCAAACTGCTAGGTGGGCAGGAGCTGGGACCGAGCAACGGGAGCTCACCCCGTCACGGGGATTTGAACTGCCGACCTTCCGATCGGCAAGCCCTAGGCTCTCTGGTTTAGACCACAGCGCCACCTGCGTCCCACTGTCCAGATAGTATACACATAATCATTTAAAAACGCTTCTAGGACAATTGCACCAGCAAACAGTTGCCTACAGTGGTATGTTCCACACTAAGCCACTTTCACTGGGTGTTAAGAATTCAAGACCAAGCATACCTGCAATGTTACCTAGATATCGATTGCAATTCTTCAGTAATTCCTTCCATGACTAACGAAGGATATAAATTTAAGAAAATAAATGTAAGAAACACTCTTCCCCCCCCCCAAGACACTTCAGTAGGAACCAAGCTAATCCAGGAGTGAATACTTTTCATTTGGTACATAGTGTACTTGCTTTCAACAAGATCCCTGAATGAAGACTCCTGAGTAAGCTTAGCATAGCAATTCCCTTGTCAATCAGGAGTTGGTTAAGTAGCAGGAAGAAGAGACTAGGAATAGAACTCTGGAGAGGTGCAGAATGTGGAGTTCTCCCAAGAGATCACTACTGTGCTTAACATGTTCATAAATGATCTAGAGTTAGGGGTGAGCAGTGAGGTGGCCAGGATTGTTGATGATACCAGGTAATTCAAGATAATGAAAAAGAAAGGGAGATTATGAAGAACTCCAAAAGGATCTCTCAGTGCTGAGTGAATGGGTGGTAAAATGGCAAATGCAATTGAGGATAAAGTGATGCATGTCAATGCAAAAAAAAAAAAAATCAAAAAATTCACATATAAGCTCAGGGGGTCTGAACTGGTGGTGACTGATGAAGATGTTGACCTAGTATGACACAGCCGCTGTGAGAAAGCTAGAGATCATTCGGAAAGGAACTGAAAACAAAACTGTTGTTATCATGATTCAGTTCTACAAATCTATGGTGCAAACACATTTGGAATACTGTGTATAGTTCTGGCCACCTCACCAATGGGTATCATAGAGTTGGAAAGAATCATAGAGCTGGAAAGAATTCAGATAAGGCCAACCAAAATCATCAAGGGTATGGAATAATTCTCATATGAGGAAAGGCTACAGCATTGGAGACTTCGTGGTTTAGAGAAAAGGCGAGTCAGAAGTGACATGATAGAAGTCTATAAAGCTAAGCATGGCATCATCTTCTTTTTTGGCGATTACTTGTAGCTGAGTAAGATTGTCTTCCATGAATACGGTTTTAACAATGAGTCCGTAAGAGACTGTGGAGGCCAATTCTGGCTCCACACGTCCTTCTACAGAGGGGACATAGGTTTCCGGGTGGGAGTTGATCACGGTGTGGATTTCCAAGCGTGCCTTCCTCTTGGCACGTTTCTCCCTTGCATCCTGAGCATGAGTGTCTTCAAAGCCCATGACACCTTTGGTAAAGGCTGTTCTCCAACTGGAGCGCTCGCAGGCCAGTGTTTCCCAGTTGTCAAGTGTTTATACTACATTTTTTTTAGATTTGCCTTGAGACAGTCTTTAAACCTCTTTTGTTGACCACCAGCATTACGCTTTCCATTTTTAAGTTCGGAATAGAGTAGTTGCTTTGGAAGACGATCATCAGGCATCTGCACAACATGACTAGTCCAACAAAGTTGATGTTGAAGAAGCATTGTTTCAACACTGGTGATCTTTGCTTCTTCCAGTACACTGATATTAGTTCGCCTGTCTTCCCAAGTGATGTGTAACATTTTTCGGAGACACCATTGATGGAATCTTTCGAGGAGTTGGAGATGGCGTTTATAAGTGGTCCATGTTTCACAAGCATATAGTAAGGTTGGTAGTACAATAGCTTTGTAAACAAGCATTTTGGTTTCCCTGCAAATGTCCTGGTCCTCAAACACTCTGCATTTCAATCGGGAGAAAGCCACACTCACAGAGCTCAGGCAATGCTGGATTTCGGCATCAATGTTGACCCTTGTGGAAAGATAATTGCCTAGGTAGGAGAAGTGATCAACATTTTCCAACGCTACACTATTGAGTTGGATTTGTGGTGCTGCAGAGGGGATATTTTCATAGAATCATAGAGTTGGAAGAGACCACAAGGGCCATCGAGTCCAACCCCCTGCCAAGCAGGAAACACCATCAGAGCACTCCTGACATATGGTTGTCAAGCCTCTGCTTAAAGACCTCCAAAGAAGGAGACTCCACCACACTCCTTGGCAGCAAATTCCACGGTTGAACAGCTCTTACTGTCAAGGAAGTTCTTCCTAATGTTTAGGTGGAATCTTCTTTCTTGTAGTTTGGATCCATTGCTCCGTGTCCGCTTCTCTGGAGCAGCAGAAAACAACTTTTCTCCCTCCTCTATGTGACATCCTTTTATATATTTGAACATGGCTATCATATCACCCCTTAACCTCCTCTTCTCCAGGCTAAACATGCCCAGCTCCCTTAGCCGTTCCTCATAAGGCATCGTTTCCAGGCCTTTGACTATTTTGGTTGCCCTCCTCTGGACACCTTCCAGTTTGTCAGTGTCCTTCTTGAATTGTGGTGCCCAGAACTGGACACAGTACTCCAGGTGAGGTCTGACCAGAGCAGAATACAGTGGCACTATTACTTCCCTTGATCTAGATGCTATACTATTGATGCAGCCCAGAATTGCATTGGCTGTTGGTACAGCACTTTTGGTCCCAAGCATGTCATGGAGAAATTGGAAAGGGTGTGTGTGTTTTTCCTCTCGTAACACTAGAATACATGGACGCCCAGTGAAGTTGAATGTTGGAAGATTCAGGACAGAGAAAAGACACATAGGCTACATCCAGCACATAGGCTATGGAACTTGCTCCCAAAGGAGGCCGTGATGGCCACCAACTTAAGATGGCTTTGAAAGAGAATTGGGCAATGTCATTGTCAGGGAACTACAGACAGCGAGGAAGGAAGGAATGGGAGGTTACCGGGAAAGATCCCCTTTGATCAGCAGCTTTTCGTCTTCAGAGGGAAGGGAAGGGGAAGAAGGAGGGTCAGAGGGGAGTGATTCTGAGAGGGAGGGGGTACTTCCGAGAGCCAGTGCCTCTCGTCACAGGGGAAGTAGGAGGGGGCTGGGAAGATGGCTGTGCTGGCCCCACCACAAGAGGAAAGATGTCAGACGGAACAACTCTCCATGATGATCGGATCGCTTTTTTGAACTGCTTGTAAATACGCCAAGAAGCAATAAAGAGTGTAAAATATGGCTGGGCTTCTGGACTGTTATCTCTCCTGAGCGCCGCAACTCAAGGCAGCTGGCACTTCTGGCAGTCATAGAGGTTAAGGCTATCAATGGCTATGCTCTGCCTCCACAGTTGGGACGCAATAATGCTTCTGGATTCCAGTTACTGGCAACTGCAGGAGAGGAGAGGCTGTTGGGCTCAGGTCCTGCTTGCCAGTTTCACACAAGCATCTAGGTGGCCACTATGAGAACAGGACACTGGACTAGGTGGGCCCATTGGCCTGATGGCTCTTCTTGTGTTCTTACTACAGCTTCTGTATTGCCTCCTAATTAAGACACGGGCAGAAAAGCAGAGCTCATTCCGCATGGCCATGGGGATTTTAAGCTAGAGTTTCTTGAAGAGCAGCTTTTTAAGCTACATGGCAATGCACTTTGAAATTGAGGGGACTTTCAAGAGCAGTTTATGACATGACACAGGGATATGGTATTTAACTAAAAAAAAATGGGGGTGGAGGAGGCAGAATCAGGTGGGCACGCCTAAGCTTGCAAGCATGTCTAAAATAGTGTTGAATGAGATTAGCTGCTTGCTTTCTGATAGCTTAGCTTGCTTGATAGGAGGTCAGTAGTACTAAATACTGAAAGGCGAAGCAATGGCTTATATATTTACCGCATATTGGATATCTGTGTTGAGAGGAATGCTGTATTCTTCCCAATGATACCTGCACCTCCAAGGCATGTATAGGAATTAACAACTGATTCTAGGAGTATTCAGCGATTTGTATTACACCTTAGGCTGTAGAAATGCAGTCCAATTCATCATAGCAGATAATGATGCAGCTAATAGTTGCTTTATGCCGAGAACCATAATATTAAGTAATAACATATGTGCTAATAAATACCAAGTAGTGTTAAACCATAGGGTGATCTCCTGTTTTACTCGTGACCAGACCCTGAACATGATTTAGTTGCGTATCATCCAGAGGTGTGTTCTACAGTCAGCATCTAAACAGCTCAATATGGAGCTCTATTATGCTCCATGCCAGACTCTTTCCAGTAAAGCAAATTATTTTCTTAAATGCTCTAGCCATTAAATGTATGAGAAAACAAATTGTAGCAATAAAATACTACAAACCATGTCCTGCAGTTAGCAGAAAAAGGAAAGCTGCTTTTATTCATACCTGGGTTGCTCTTGATCAGGCATCCCCAACCCGCGGCCCTCCAGATGTTTTGGCCTACAACTCCCATAATCCCTAGCTAACTAGACCAGTGGTCAGCAATGATGGGAATTGTAGTCCAAAACATCATGGAGGGCTGAAGGTTGGGGATGCCTGCTCTTGATAATAATCTTTGTGTCCCCATTTTGCACTGAAATAGTGAAATTCCCATTATTTACCTTCCAAGTGGTCTGGGCAGAACTAGTATACAGGCCTCTGCCCTAAGGAAAACAGTCTAATCATTGCACCTTTAAAGAAGCCACTGGTGCTTAGTCTCCCCACCTCATCCCTGAACATCTCTTATATTAGCTGGAAGCCCTAGAAATCAGCATAAGAAAATTTGCCTACAAAGTTGAACACAGAACTCTGCAATCTCAATGATACAAGACCTATCACTGATGATCATTTCACTGAGGCCAAAGCAATGAAGATGACAAAAGTATATTTATATGCCACTAAAGCTTTGAGATTGACAAAGTATATTACTTTAAATGTAAATAACTTTTTCTGTAAATTGACTATTGGGGCCAGATTTAATAAGAATACCATAACAACAACAATAACATTAAAAAAAATTATTTATTCCCCAGCCACTCTGGGCGGCTTTATTACCCTGAACATTGTGTAATTTTTCTCTGCCACAGATTCCCATGTGGGAAAAGTTCAGGCATCATCACCATGTGGTAAAGTCATAGATTAGAATAATCTATGCATGGTGAAACTGAGGTGTGAAGGCATCTCACCAAACTATAGTGTTTCATCACTATAGTCTTTCAAAGAATGTTGGTTTCCTCTTTGATTTCACAGTTCCAAGAGTTGTTTGCTCTACATATGCTACTCTGAAACCCTTGGAGGAAGAGAGATTGCTCTTGAGTTGCTTACGAAATACTGTAGTTTGATTGCTGAGAAATCTAACCTGCATTATCTGAAAATCAACCCCTCCTCGAGCACACTTTTTTTCAGATAGTTTAAACATTAAAAAAAAACTCTCATCGGCTCAACTTTGTAGATGCAGCACTATGAAGTCTTTGGTTTCACAGAACTACTCATCAAAGACTGCTTTGTGTGATGAGAAATTCTGCATATATCAAAAGTAATGCATAGCAGGGCACCCAACAACTTGATTCAATCATAAATAATGCAGCTTAACATATTTACAGTGCTTTTTGCCTTATTTCCAATGATCCTGAAAGATTAGGATACCAGATGATCTAGAATATGGGGTTTCCCCAAAAAAATCTCCTATACATGCCTGGAAATTAGTCCCATTCCACAGGACTTAATTTTTAAGAGACGTGCATAGGATTGCACCATTAATGTGGGATATATAGCAAAGCTTTTTGTGCCATGTGAGTGAATTTTGTCTTGTGGCCTCTTTGTTTCTTGTGCCCTGTCTGTTGCCCAGTTCACGTGTAATGTTGAGCCAAACTATAGTTAAGTGTGAGCATGTCGATGTCACAGCAGAAATCATGGCCTCCCCCAGTCCTCCCTGTAGGGTGGCCTGGATTGTCTAGAGTGAGTCAAGCTATGAAGGATCAGATGTGGCACAAAGCCAAGCCATGGATTTTTAATGGGTTGCACGGCAGCAGGAGGACTGAGGGGTCGCAAAGCAGCCAAAGTATCCAAACAATCGTGTTCATGCTTACCCAATGGTTTGCTTTAGCGTTATGCACAAAGTGTGTGTGTGTCCTGTCTTAAAAGGGTCTCATCTACCTTTTGTCCATTAGGCAATGCCTCTTAGCTTATCTATACATAGGGATGTCTCTTATTTTCATGTTTGAAATACTGGTGGCTATGTTATTATTTGAGAATGTGGGCGTTGTCTTCATTTTTGGTTTGGGCAACTTGACCTTGCCATGTATGTCTTGTCTGGTATGACTGTGTTTTCTGTGCGCTGCGCTACGTTATAATTTTCCCCCCTTAAAAAACGAAACGAAACAACTCACTGAGGATCTTTTGCCATTTGTGCAAAAAAAAAGCATTTCATCTGCTTGGAACATTTGAATTTCAAGTGGCATCTTGATCTGCCTGTATCAAAGTTATTGAGTTGAGGGAGGGAGCAGACATGCCACATTTATTAGACTTTTGTTAAGCTCATTCCATTTTTCCATCAGAGGTTGCAATGAAAGCAAAACTGCAAAATACATAGTGTTTTCTTCACAGAGTAGTAAACAAGTAGTATTTTCTAGCTTCAAGCTTTCAACCACTTAAGGGAAGGGTTGACTTTGTTGCAAGAGCTCTAAAGAATGCCATTTACTGACTCCATTGTACCATGTAATGTCAAATTCCATTTTAAGTGTGGGCTTAGTGTGGCACAATGCAAGACAAGTCATGTGAAACTGGCCAAAGAAAAGACTTGCAGGGTTTCTCAGATTGGTCAGCCCCATTTTGTTCTTGACCTGCACCCCTCTGCCATTGGGGGTGTGCAGTCTGAAATCCCTGACCTGGCGCTTTTGGGCAGTTTAAATGAAAGATCAAAGGGCAGAGCGGGCATCTCAGCCCTGCTGAGGTGGGCCTTTCCCAGGCTGTCACACTGTGAGGCAGCCAAAGTTTTTGTTCTGACAGGAATCTAGGGACCGGTCTGTGAGGCCTAGCCCTCCTTTGTCTGGCCTGAGAAGTTTGAGGCCCAGGTTGAGAATCCAGCGCTCATCAAATGATCAAAGGCCTGAAGTCCAGGACATGAAATCTTTCTTTCCATTTCCTTAAAGAATGAATTGCACAAGTACCAATGAATACCCTTGCCGTTGCTTTTTCTGTGGTGCAAACACTAACTTTAGAGTCCTTCAGTTCTAAACATAAAAATGTAAGTGCACTTTCAGTCTAGGGCCAGCTGCAAGGGCAGCATCTGCTAACATGTTTTAGGAAAAAGAGGGGGGGGAGAAGGGGGGAGGGAGTGCTTTTAAGGATTAAGGCCTTCAGGTTTTGTGTTCTTTTTTTTTTTAAGGGACTTTTAAGAATAAGAGTTCTTGTTCCACACTCTGGTTTATTAGAAAGCAGGCAATAATGGATTTTAAAATCAAAGTAAATACAGCACCACTTAGTTTCAGCAGTGGGAAAGTGAAAAGCAATCAGTAAGATGCTTTGGCTCTTCAGTGGCTCTTTAAATAGCACATGTTTAGGAAAAGGGACTCCTTTTTCACATAATTTACTTTTCTATGTTCAAAACAGTTTCCCCTAGCTGACTGTACAAGGCTTGTATTTCAGTACTTTAGAAGTTCGTATTTTCTGCTATTAATCCCGCCTTTGATTTAAAACAAGAAAAATCACATTTTAAATGATCTTATGGAATTTTAAGAGGGTGGGGGGAAACCCAATGGGCTTTGGGTTTGTTTGTTTTTAGTTCCCAGTTTTGATATTGAAGTTAGGATTTCATGAGTTTCTCATTCGTCCAGTTTCTCTTCTAACCAGAGGTTCAGCTTCACTTAATATAAATGGTTAGCACAGCAGTACTCCAATAATAGTTGCCGCTAATATTAAGTGTTTCAGGTGTTTTTGTTCTGTGTGTTGTGTAGCAAGAGGGTATATTTACAGATCTCATGATGGCTGGGGGAGAGAGCTGTGCTGGGAACATACATTCCAGGCCCTTAGTTCCCTTTGTTATTCAAACAGCTGCATAATGCAGTTGTGGAGTGTTTGGCCTCTCATACAACATCATGAAGGATTTGCTGCAACTCTCTGTGAGGCAGAGGTGCGGGACATATGTATGTGTGCACACTTCAGATGAATTATGATGCACTTTTTATTTACATCGTGGTCTTTTCATTTCATGCATTAAGTTACATTTGGTCTGAAGTGCCATTCTTTACCATTGTAATCATTAAGTGTTGGTTTTTTATGGGGGGGGGTGGAGAGAGGAGGAAGACTCTTCATACCAAATTTCCCACACCACTTTTCTTTTTCTGCAGTCTGCCATGAATACTGAGGGCACAGTCCATGCCACCTATGCAACCACCTTGAAATAAATGGCAGTTAGGGAAGAGTACAGATTACAAAACTGGAAGCCTGCAGCTGTGATGATGGAATAAAAGGCAGTGTGAAGAGACCGTGACACTCAGAGTCACTGAGTGGCATTTAGTTAAGTTTTGCTCAGAGCAGATCCATTGAAATCAATGGACCTAGCTTAGTCACGTTCATTTCAGTGGATCTATTCTGAAGTTGCGTTCCATGTTATCTTCGTCCTCGTTCCCAGAACTCTCTCCCATAAAACCAATGTGGTACCCCTTCTCTCTCTTCTTAAATCTTTCCTCAAAAGTCCCATTTCCTGCAAGTCCTTTGCTCTCCTTTCTAACTAAAATAAAACTACTACAGTGCTATGCATAAAAATAAATCCCACTATGTTCAATGGGGCTTCTTCCTGACAAATGCATATAGGGGGGTTGTAGCATAAAAATGTGAAGTGATGTTCGCTCTCAGTCATCGCTTGCTGCTTCCTCAACGTATAAACCGGGGTTGTTTTATGTATTTTGCTTGTTTTGCCCTGTGAAATCTCACAGAATTTACAGCTAAAAACACATACAATATAATGTTCAAGCATAAGAATAAAGCTATGCTCACATACTAAAAAAAATGAAATCTTGCATAATTCCTGTATACCTTATTTCTTTCCACCCAAGTTTGAGCTTAATGAAGCAATATGGAGCCGTGTTTATAAGCCTGATTCACAAGCCCAGTTAAGCTCAATAATATGTTTCTCTGCCGCTTTTGGTCACACGTGTTGGCTTACCGGTAATTAAAATTGTGAATCAGTAATGTTGTAGTGGAAATATCATTATTTTATAAATCTGAAATAATTTTTTTGGCTTCCAGCAATGTAACTTTTGCTTCTGAGATCCAATTTCCAAATAAATATCTGCATAGGCCTTTTTTATTGCCATATTTTACAATATAGTTCTGGGGGAAATACGCAGTGTTATTGATCTGATGGTTCAAAGGATATGAGTGGGTTGGCACAGAGACATAATTACTGAGAAGCCCACAAAGAAGGAGAAGGAGAAAAGTCTTCTGTTCTAAAAAGTAGCTGTCTTGCCTTCTAGGTTTTGAATTTTATTGAATCGCTAAGCCTTGAACTTTGTAGCTCATTAGACCCAGTCAGTTATCCGATGGAGGAAAAAAGTGAAAGCAGCAGAAACAGCCTGAATCTTGCTTTCATTTTTAGGCATATTTTTCACAAGCCAATTTTAGGTCATTTCAAGTAAGAACATTCTATGTTCTCTGAAATACTGCGGCTGCAGTTTTGTCAAAATAGCTCTTTGCGTTCAACAAAATCTTATTATATATTTACAAAGGCATTATGTGAGTGAGCTGCTTTTAATGTAATGTTAACTGACGATGGAGTTAGCCAGTTTAACACAGTTATGCAATATTGTGTGCTGTGGCAAGTTTTTTCAACAGATAGTCAACCACAGTAAAAACTGTGCCTCAAGCCGTATTCAAATACAAACATGGAAGAAGATAGTTTTATTTTTTGACTGATAAAGAGTATTTAATATTTTTTAAGCTTGCTTTTAGAGAATACTCCCAGCAAGTTCAAAAACCTGGTAGTCTTTTTCAGATGGGTTAAAGCAGCAAGGCCATTTCAGCCAAGCCAAGCCCACCTACCAGATACCTGATGTCAAGCAGAGGGCCTTCTCGGTAGTGGCACCTACCCTGTGGAATGCCCTCCCATCAAATGTCAAGGAGCTGAGCAGGGATGCAGGTGGTGCTGTGGTCTAAATCGCCAAGTGTCTTGGGCTCAAATCAGCATGACCGGGTGAGCTCCCATTGCTTTGTCCCAGCTCCTGCCAACCTAGCATCTCAAGTGTGAGTAGATAGATAGGTACCACTGTGGCGGGAAGGTAAACGGCGTTTCCGTGCACTCTGGCTTCCGTCACAGTGTCCTGTTGTGCCAGAAATGGTTTAGTCATGCTGGCTACATGACCCAAAAAGCTGTCTGTGGACAAACGCCAGCTCCCTCGGTCTGAAAGCAGAGATGAGCACCATACCCCATAGTTGATTTTGGACTGGACTTAACCGTCCAGGGGTCCTTTATCTTTACTTTTACTTTACCAAGGAGATTAGTAACTATAACCTTTAGGAGACATCTGACGGCAGCCCTGTATAGGGAAACTTTTTAAGGTATTATGTTTTATTATGTTTTATGTATGTTGGAAGCCGTCCAGAGCGGCAGGGGCAACCCAGTCAGATGGGCAGGGTATAAATAATTTGTTGTTGTTGACGTCAGGTGTGGAATATGTAAAGATGCAGTTTGGACAAGAGAAGGTTTTGCAGAACTGATCAGCCCATAGTGGTGCTTCCAAAGCCCTATGTGACGTGACTCACCCAGATGAAAAGTCGCATATTCTAGTAGAGAAATTTGTAGGCACACACAACCTTCCAAACATTATTATAGACAACTTAAGCAAAATAGACCCATTTGAGCAAGGAGCTGGATCATGCACTGCAAGGAGTTGATACCTCCTTGAACAGTTATCCAAGACTTTCTTTTCATTGGAAGTAAGCAAAACAATTTATTTTGTTCCATTTATTTATTTATTTCAGTTAAAAATCGAGATCTCCCCCCCCCCAAGCCCTGTGGTATTTAGAACGGAAGAGTTAACAGCAGAAACTATAAAAACCGCCTCATTTATTCAGGGTTGGGACCTCTGAATTGATCACACACAGTCAATATCTTTAGGAGAAAAAAGACTTCCAGAGCTTTAGAAGATTCTGAAAAGAATGAGCTGATATCAATAAGTTTGAAATAGTAATCGATTTGGAAATAAGAAATCTCATGGACTGAAGTCACAGAAGAGACAAGGATGCAGGCAACATTTCTGCATGCAAAACCTAGTTGTATTTATGAGGTAAATAACAGACACCGCCAGTAGAAATTGTGTGTTGTCTGTTAAAGATACAGCCATACAAAAGATTGGAGAATGAAGCAAGCATTTCCATCGAAATATCTGTCTTAATCCATAGTTAAGTTTCAAAAGAGCATAGAACTGAGCTCAGAATGGCATGTTTTATGACAGACTCTTTAAATTAATGCTTCGGAATTTTGTTTTATAATTTCCTGGGCATTCTGTGTATTTTGTTTTGTTTGTTGTTTGGTTAGCATATCCTAAATGGGATTCTTCTCGCTAGCTTTCATGGTAGCTGCAAGGAAGAAAATGGAGCAGTGAAAAATTTTTGTATAGCGTTATGTATATTAATTAAGTTTGACATTTGATGTAGCTCAGAATTGGCCTGAGTTAGTGATCTTCTTGCTTATTCCAGACCTTTTAAGGGCTCTCAGTTTTGTGGCATATGAATGTACTTGCTTGTCTCGCGGCAGGAGTTGGGTGGGCTGCTTCAGAGAATACTGATAATGAAGATCTACATGAAAGGGCTAGCCAAGTAATGCTATATTTATCAAGAAACAAATGCTTTTAGTCAACACAAATGTGGAAAAATAAATTCTATGCATATTTAAGTTCCACATGGAATGTAGCATTTTCAAAGCACTCTAAATCTGTTAGAACAGGATTTGGTTGTAACTTAATTCACCCCCAAAGGAAGTGCTCTATGAATGTTAGAGGTGCCCGGAAACCAGCCAGTTGCCCATCTTAGCACAGCTTTTATGTGTTGTGAAACCTGAGTAAAATAAAGGTCATTCCGCAGGATCTTCACCAACTTGAAACCTGACATAATACCTGCTATTACAGCCATTAAGGAGCACCAAATGGCAGCAGGATCCAGTGAACAACCTATTCTCCAACATACAAAAGTATTTTAATAGAAATATTTGCACCAAAATACTACAAATTCTTCAACCAGAAAACTCCATTACATAAATGGGAACAAATTACGTAAACTTGAAATATATGTGTAATGTTTTAATATATTTCTCTGCTTCAAACGGAACTAGGGAGTAGAGAAACAGGGCTCAGAATAAGATGAACAGAGTTCAGGAGCTGTACCTCCTGACCATATTGACATTTTACTAGTTTCTGAGGCCTGCATGCCAGAGTTCAGGCTCCTTTTCACTACAGAAGTAGCTAAAGCTCCTAAAGTAGTTTTTCTCCACAGATCACAGCAGTTGGCAAGAATGTGTTTGCTAAGAGTCTCATGAACCTGCTTAGGAAAGCTTTAAACTAGATCCTGAGGGAGAGAGACAACATTACTGACAGCAGAAGAACATATGGTACTAGGGACAATAGCTTCACCGGTGCACAGGAAACTGAGGTGGTGCTCCAGAAACCTGCCAAAGGGCAAGAAACTACAAGAAGTAAGCGGCTGGAGGGAATGACTCATGATTTCAGTTATCTCTATACTAATGCACAAAGTATGGGAAACAAGCAAGACAAATTGGAACTTTAATATAGGATGGCAAATATACCTAGCAGGCATTTCTGAAACCTGGTGAGATGAGACTCATGACTAGAATGTAAGAATTGAGGGGTATAACCTGCTCAAAAGAAATAGACCAAACAGGAAAGGGGGGAAGTAGCATTATACGTAAAGGAAGTGTACACTTGTAAAGAAATCCATGACCTGTAGCACAGAAGGAAGATTGAGAGTTTAGGTGTAAAAATTATAGGAGAGACAAACAACAAAGTGCCTTCCAACTCTACAATTCTATGATTCCAATGTACAGTCGTACCTTGGTTGTTGAACGGAATCCGTTCTGGAAGTCCGTTCGACTTCCAAAAATGTTCAACAACCAAGGCACAGCTTCCGATTGGCTGCAGGAGCTTCCTGAACACAATCGGAAGCCGCGGCGGACATTCGGTTTCCAGAGAACGTTCGCAAACCGGAACACTCACTTCCAGGTTTGCGGTGTTTGGAAGCCAAAATGTTCGACTCGCAAGGCGTTCAGGAGCCAAGGTACAACTGTATATATTATGTGCATCTATTAAAAATAAGGATGAAGCCAGCTGAGAGATAGTGATATAGTCAGGGTTGTGTGTAGTGGTTGACATGCCGACCTTTGATTTGGGCAGAGGTTGGTTTCCAATTGCTCATTCTTAGGCCCATCACCATTTCTCAACCTCTTCTACATTACCATAAGTTCCTGGCAGGAAGGGTATGATACAAATGTGTGAACATGGAAGGTTCCCTCAGTATCACTTCTTCCTCTACAAATGGATATATTATAAACTCACCCAGACCATGAGGGTTAAACCAAAATGCTTCTATAAATAAAATTTCCCATTTCCCCCCAATTATTCAAAGAACATTTTTAAAAAACTCAAATTATTCAGCTAAAACTTGTGGTGTTGACAGCAGAGCTTGTTTGGTTGTTCCCACCTAGGATTATTACTCTGCAGCTGTCTGAAATGCAGATTAAGTAAGTGCCTCAGGGTGACATGGGAAGATCAGTCTCTTAGCTGGGAATTAATTGAAATCCAAGTCTTCTGAGTCCAGCACCACATCTGCTAGGTGTACTCTCTGCTGCTACATTTGACAATTTCTTTGAAAAAGAAACAGGTAGTTTTAATACAACCTGAGCAGTAGGTAATTCACTGGGCCTTTTGTACTGCCATTCATTTCAACGTGAACTTTATATGTAACCAAAGTAGGTATAAAAAGTTTAAATGGTAGCCTTTACAGCAGTGGTATTATGGTAAGTTATTTAGGTTCACCCCATGTTGCTGCAGCACCATTTAAAGGCTCAGCAACATATGGGAGGGTCTGACCATGCACATAATTATCACCCAGCAATCATCAGGAGTTATGACTGGGTGGAAAGAACCATTGCAAATGGTCCCGCTTATGTGGTACCAGGCCTTTAAATGTTACAGCTCCCACCCCAATAATGTCAAAGGCATTAATAGCCTAGCATTTTTCTTCCGACATTGTCTTCCCATCCTAATAATATCTTCTGCATATCATATCTATGACTGAATTTTTGTGAAACTTGGAACAATTTATAACCCATAGTTTTATCTGCCCATCTAGGGTTATGTTAATTGGTTTTTAATTTAATTTTGCATTTCACTCTTCCTCCAAGAAGCTCAGGAAGGAATATATGCGATCATCCTACTTTATCCTTGCAACAGCTGAGGCTAAAGGAGAGTGAATATCCACTATACCACACTAAAGGAGTAACTAGCTCCTGTTGAATGTTCCACAATTACTAAAAGTGAGCGTCACTCAGAATTTTGTAGGCTTTGTCCTGAAAGCACCATGTGGTTACATAGCATACAATTCTGGTGACCCTCCTACAAGCCAGAATTCTTAATCCTCCTGAGATTCTGTAATCCCTATGCCAGCTGCTTAATGCCAGACTTCTTGCTTCCCTACCACACAAGGGGAAAGAGGGCTTAAATCTACATTTATGAATGTGGTTTCTTTCCCTGACCGCCAAGCAAAATAGGATCCAGTCCACTTTGGTAGCTTCATTCTGTTATTCTTAGTGCAGAAATTTTGTTCAAAGTTCCAGTAACGCTTAAGACAACTCACGGAATCTTCTCCCTTCGCGTGCTAACCATATGGTGCTTTAAAAAAAAACCACAGCAAGAAGTTACTACTTTGTACTGCAATCTTACACTTAAACTGGTTGTGTAAATCCGCCACAAATATTTATTTACTTTTGTGTGTGTGGTGTTTTGTATAGTTCACAATGTGGGTAGTGAGAGTTTCTTATGTAGGATCTTATGAGTCTTCAGTTTAGCCTGTTTTACACCCCCAGGCCACATGGAAAGGCACGGCAAGAGAAACTGAGACAATGCTAGGCAAATCAATAGCCTTAACAAAGCAGAGATCACTACTGAAAAATAATGGTTTAATGTAAGCATAAATGGATCCTCACTGTGGTTTAAAAAAAAGACCCTAATTTCAGATATGATCTTGAATCCTGGAATGAGGACCACTGGGAAAATAGTTCTCATTAAACATGTTTTTAAAAAAACTTTTACTGTTCTTTTTGGAGATTATATATATATAAAATCTCCTTAACTCATCAGCATTCTGCAAACCACATTTGGGGCCGCTTTACCTTATAGTGCCTATATGAGAACAAAAGGAAGCACCAGAAAGTTAAACTGGCTGCTCATGTTCTTAAAAAATGTACAAGGAAGAATATTAGCACAATGCCCACCTTGCAATTATTTTAAGTTACAAAAGATCAAGACACAAACCCCCACTCAAAAATATTAATCTAATATGGATTTTAGTATTTTAGTCCAATGGCAGAAAATGAAAAAATACAGACCCTTCCTGTGTGTGTGTGGTTTTTTAAAATAAACTTTAAAGGTGCCATGCGGGGGAGGGGGGAACCCTACAGCTGTCTGCCTATCTGGCAGCCTTGATCTACTCTTGAGGAGCGTCTGTGCCTGCAAATTTTACCCACTTTTGCCAAGAGAGTGAATGTGGAACACAAATATTGTTATACACAGAGTGGCTCAGGACTCAAATCACAGACAGACAAGAGCAACCTAGGAACAGATTTTTTTTGGGGGGGGGAGGTTAAAGCACAGATTCAAAATGAATCCTGAGGCCAGTTCACACCCCTAATATATACATTTACGAATGAGTTTGAAACACTGAGTTAATTGTCAATAAATGCATTTTGCTGCCTGTCAGCATCAATACAGACATCTTTTAACGATCCTTTATCATTTTTCTCTCAAAAAAATAACTAATGCTAATCAAAGCTATCCTTGGCTTTATTCTTCCTGCGTTTCTGAATGCCAATTCTTGAGCAGCATGCCAAGTCTGCTGAGAGATGACTGTATAATTTTCAATTGGGCTCGTAGCCCAAAGGGAATCCAGTAGCAGGAGATTGACAGATGGAGCATATATTATCATCACTTTGAACTCAGTCCAATTGGTGATTTATTTTATTTTTATTTCCGGCAGGTGCTAAAGAGATTGATATTGCTGCTACTCTGGAGCACTTGAGAGACCAGAGACCTGGCATGGTCCAGACAAAGGTACTGTCAATAAATCCACTTGGGCTAAATACCTTAATGCTTTGCTTTAGTTCTCCCAAAAGAAAAGGAGGATAGGGCACAATTTAAGACAAAGTGCATTCTTTTGTGTTTGCTTTTTCTTCTGAAAATTCTTACTGTAGATCTGGATTGAAATGTTAAATATAAGCAATCTTTAGATGACTAAAGAAAATATGTGTTCAGAAGAAAACACTCTCCTAATCTTCAAGGATAGGCTACTTCCTAAGAAAATAATGCAAGTTCACTGAAAATATAGTGACCGTTATCTGAATGGTAGGGTTCGTCAAGCATACTTAGCAAGAAGGCTGGAGTTCAAGAAGAGTTTGGATTTGATATCCCGCTTTATCACTACCCTAAGGAGTCTCAAAGCGGCTAACAATCTCCTTTCCCTTCCTCCCCCACAACAAACACTCTGTGAGGTGAGTGGGGCTGAGAGACTTCAGAGAAGTATGACTAGCCCAAGGTCACCCAGCAGCTGCATGTGGAGGAGTGGGGAAGCGAACTCGGTTCCCCAGATTACGAGTCTACCGCTCTTAACCACTACACCACACTGGCTCTCGAGACAAGATTCTCAAATTAGGACAAAATAGGTTAAACATTAAGTTGATGGAATATGTCAAAGAAATAAGTTTGAAAAAGTTAGAAGTCTTAAGTAGAAGTACTACTAGGTCACAGGAGGCCTAGTAGTACCAGGTATGTATTGGCTTGGATCTAAAAGTTCCTTCTTCTCATGCCGTGACACTTCTGCTTATGCAAGTATGAGTCTCCTGTTTTCACCAATTCCTTCTTCCTGCTAGGGCCACAGCCCATGCTGTTCCGAAGGTTTCCCTAATCCTCAAGAGCAGGTTTTTGGAAGTTGGGTAAGGGACTAGAGTGGGAAGTGGAAGGCAGCAGAGCTCCGTTATTTGAGTAGGAAGTATGTTAATGGGAGTCAGGATCCAAACCTTTATCACTTCCGAAAGTGATTTTGATAGGAGAAACCACCGCTAGGGAGACAGAACAGGTTGAAATAAAAATAATAAAGTTATGTAATAATAGATTATTTACGCAAATTGAATAAGTAAATGTAAAGTCGTGCTACGATGGGAGATACATGTTCCAGTAATCCTCTTTGAAGGATGTGTGTGTTAGTTACGCAAGTAGAAGACCACTTGCACAACTCAAATTTCTTGTCCACTTCTCCTCTGCACCTCTCCCTGTAGCCTTCATAAAGCTTCTCCAGAGGGTGGTTGGGGATTGTAGGCTCCGTTGTATAGGACTGTAGTAGACTGGAGGGATTGTGTGAGATTGCAAGACTCCCTCCACCCAGTTTCAGGTGATTCTCCCCCACCTTCTGCAGCAGACCTAGAACAACACAGCCCACCCTGTTCAGAGTGGGGACCCAACTCTCTGGAATGGCTTTTCCAAGGGTGCAGAGGAGAAAGTTTGATTGTGCAGGATGTTTTCCGCTCAGGCAGCCATTGGATCAAACCCAACAATTTAAAAAAATGTCTAAGAGCACAATTAATTAAATAAATAAATAAATTCTGATTTATTCTATTCATTTACGTTTTGCATGTAGTCACAGATCGGCTCTGGGCTAAAGCTTTTTTAAAAAAAATGTATTTGAAAGGACTTCAATAGTATCAGGCTAAAGTTATTGATGATCTGGTATTTTAAAAAAATGGATTCAAGGTTTTGCTCACCTTCCTTTTAACTATTCATCCCCTTGTTCAAATTGCCCAAATTACCTTGTTGTGCCAAGGACACTGCAAACTCTAAATATTTGGCTATGAGCCAGTAATGGGCAGTCTCCAGAGAATTTTGTACATGTGATAGATTTAAAAAAACCATGTTCTCTCCCAGCTGAATACAAATAAGGGATGAACCTCTTACAGTAATTTAAAACAGTGGATTAAAAATCAGGATAGAAATGCCAATTAGAGTGTATCTCTAGGCAAAATAAACAGCAGTGACATTGGGTTTACAAGCAGACACTGCACCATGTTTTCATAGCTCACTGGTGGGTGGAAATGATCCCTTTCAATATGTTTGTTGCTGTTTTTAATCATGACTGTCTTCCCTATATTTGGGGTCTAGGGGTTACGGGGAGACACTTAGCAATCCACATAAAATGAACGCACATTTTCTCCTAAAATTTATATCCCACCTTTCTTTCGTTACGAAACCCGAGGTGGTGCCTTTATGGTTTCCAAGTAGTCTCTCAATTATGGTTGTAATTTTTTTAGTGATTATGTTATGTACATCTGGATCCTGGTGATAAGGATAGACATACACATCTGATTAAATGCATACATGTAGAATCTTGGAAGTGAGCTGCTAGCATGCAATTCCCAGAGTTTAAGTAGTAAAACCTCTGAAAATCTTGTGACACAGTTGCACAATAATTGGCCTAAAAGAGGGCTGGGAACGCTGCATCCCCTCCAGATGATGGGGGACTCCCCATCAGCTCTGACCACTGACCACACCAGGTGTGGTTGGTGGAAGTTGCAGTCCAGAAATATCTGGAGAGCCACAGGTTCCTCAGCCCTGTTCTATAATCGCCAGGTGTTGAAACTAGGAGAGTGTGGGCAGATCTACACTACACATTTAAAGCTCACCCAATGCACATAGCTTCCCCCCAAAGAATCCTGGGAACTGTAGTTTGTTGGGAATTATAGCTCTGTGAGAAGGAAACCACAGTTCCCAGGATTCTTTGGGAAAAGTCATGTGTTTAAAATGTGCATTGGGTGTGCTTTGTATCTCAGGTGGAGGGAAAGTCCTTGTGGTGTAGTGGTTAAAGTATCAGTCTACAACCTGGGAGACCAGGGTTCAAATCCCCACTCAGCAGTGAAACTCACTGAGTGGTCTTGGGGCCAGTGACTGCCTCTCAGCCTAACCTGCCTCACATGGCAGTTGTGGGGATTAAATGGGGAGAACACTACCTTGAGTTCCTTGAGAGCCAGTGTGGTGTAGTGGTTAAGAGCGGTAGTCTCGTAATCTGGGGAACCGGGTTTGAGTCTCCGCTCCTCCACATGCAGCTGCTGGGTGACCTTGGGCCAGTCATACTTCTTTGAAGTCTCTCAGCCCCACTCACCTCACAGGGTGTTTGTTGTGGGGGAGGAAGGGAAAGGAGAATGTTAGCCGCTTTGAGACTCCTTAAAGGGAGTGAAAGGCGGGATATCAAATCCAAACTCCTCCTCTTCTTCTTCAATAATAAAAAGGTGGGATATAAATGCAATAATAAATTAATAAATAATTGGGAGCCCCATATGGGCTGCTCTCATTCTCTCAAAGAAAGAGAGGGGTTGTGTATATGTATATATAAGGAATACACAACGTGTCTTGTTGATTATGTTAGGTCTGAGGCCTGTTTCCTATGTTACTCTCCCTGTTCCCTATGCTTTGCTGTCCAGTTTTCCCATACAAACTGGCAAAATTTCCAGGTTGATCACTGCTCACAGGCCATTCATGTAGGCTAATAGCTAGCATTACTAATGGTGCTGATGAGTTATTTGTAGTTAAGGTCACTCTGAGCTGCAGTGATTCAGCCACATGGTGGGCACACATTGAGTCTATAATCTTAATCTCAGGACATTTTCTTCGTCGCCTCTTTTTTGTTGTTGTTGTTCTGTTCTATACAGTTAGTCCCTAGATATTTTGCTAAATGTTTCACCAGGATTCCTGGAAATGCTCCAGAACATTAATCCCGACTGTTCTATCTACAGGAACAGTTTGAGTTTGCATTGACGGCAGTTGCAGAAGAAGTGAACGCAATCCTCAAAGCTCTTCCGCAGTGAGCGACTCCTCGTCCCCGGAAGGTTCCCAAGGCGCTCGTCTCCCTCTTCCATTATCCTCGGTCCCTGTGAATGTCATTGGAAACCGTGGCCTGACCTTAACTTGTGTGTCTGCTATTGTAACCACATATCGATAGGGATCTTTACAAACTTCTATTGCCGGTTAAAAGTCCAGCAGTTAATGTATATCCTTGTTCTTGTTATGGTATTCAGAAATAATACACACTGAGACATTGGCTTAAGAGACAAGAACAATCCCTCTAGTTCCTCTTAACATCCATGATGTTCTGAATCTCATGCGTTGAAAGCACATGTACACCTTGTTAATAGAAAACACACCGTGTTGTGGATGCGCAGTGCATTCAGTGTATCTTTGGCAACATAGTGCTCTCTTGTGTATCTGTAAACTTCTCCAGGACTGAATAAAAGAGGCAGGGGGCCTAATTATTACTTTTTTGAAAATAATAAAAAAAACAAGCGTAGGGGGTTGTTCTTACAAAGGCCAAGCAAGACCAGAGAACAATGCCACGTGTTAGTAAACACAGCTCCGACTTCTTGCATAAAGAGGCTGCGCCACTTCATGCTGCGCTTGGCAAAAGGAACACTTTTCTTAACGGTTGTTTACTTTCCATCTTCTGTGCAATGAATAGAGGCAAATCTGAGCTCTTAAGTCCAGAGACCCGCACAGTTAGCACAACCAGGGATAAAAAGTCGGTCACGTTAGCAGGAGCCCAAGTTTCCAAAGAGCACAGCAAACTTTTTTATTGTGAATCACTGCCCTAATAGAGGGAAAGAAAGGCAAAGTAATTGAACTTCACAAGAGGGTTTGAAAGCCTCTGTGTTGGCAAACTGCTGAATGTTGGTTTTCTTTCTTTCTTTCTTTTTTAGAATTAGAAGAGAAATTGCATCTACCGTTGTGTTTATATCTCGAGATTAATTTACCTTTTTAAAAAATCCAAAAGTGCATGCTTTTTTAAAGACCGGTAAAGAGATTTTTTTAGGAGCTTTCGGTCATATCTGATTGAATTGCTAGCATATAGTTATTCAAAATTATAGCAGGTTCCTTTTTCCACTTGATTCCCAAATTTGCAGAATAATTTAAAACCAATAGTTGTTGCCTTTAGTTCTTAATCCACTTACAAGTAGCCTTATTTTACATCATGTTACTTGCACACAAGTGCTTTTAGGATTGCTATCTTTTACTATAAAACTGTCCAATAATTCCCTTTTAAACATAAGAGGGAGTGATCCAGCCTCCTCCTATTGCACATGCAAAGCTGCATACAAAGAGGCTTCCATGCCCCTGGCATTTGCTGATTTCAATTTGCTGATTGAAACGTGCTTTTGCAGGAAACATCTTCATTTGCTTGAGCTTTGAATTAAAGAAGATTACTTGAATTACTGTGTAGTATGCTAGCTATTAATTATTTGTTTCCATGCTTCTAGCACTTAACTGTGGCTCTCAATCTGAGGTGTGTGTCTGTAAATTTCTGTACAGTTACGTTTTGTTTTAAATGTATAATTTGGCTAGAACAGTTAGATCACAGCATCCTGTGAATGAAATCACATGTTTCAATTCTTGAGCACAATCCACCAAGCACAGCTGAAGCACACTCTTGTCGGTTTCAATGGGACTTCCATGGCCCATCCACCGGCCACTACTGCTACGCATCCTGTCTTCATCACACTTGCAAGCCCCACTGAAATATACGGAAGATGTGCATTAGCAGCGCTTAGAGGATTAGACCCTTATCTCCATTGTTTAATGTAAGCATCTATGCGGCCTCCTAGTAATTAAAGAATTGTTTTTAAAAGCTCCAGATGTGTTAGCTTTCGTGCGTACATTTCTGCACACAGTTCCTGGCACATGGAAAATGTTTGGTTTGCACATTTCATTAGCGTATTACTCCTGCAGAACAGTTAAAGAAGACTACTCTATCCTCTTTGTCTACGCCTGCTGTATATTTAGCCACATCTTTTATTCCATGGCATCAGCACTTTAGATCTTCTGTAATAATAATTAAAATGGAAAGCTTTAGGGTGTGGTTAAGGTAAGGGTCTGGGCCTTTTCATTGGTTATTTTTTTCTTAACAGGTTTCCTTTATTACTTTAGGAGTTTAGGGAAGGGGGGGGGGAAATCAGTTGAACAGCATCTGCTAGCATTCTGAATTCGATTTACTGGAGGTAAACGGTTTGCTATGGATTTCTGCACACTCATGCATCAACTTTGAGATCAAAGCATAGATTCCGAAAAGGGAAGCTCAGCATACAACTCTTTGTTATGAAATCCTGTATTCTTGGGGATGGTGTGTTACAGTGGTCCCTCGGTTTTCGAATGTTTTCGTCTGTTGACGAACATTTCGGTTTTCAAACGCCGTAAACCCGGAAGTAAACACTTTGGTTTTCGATCACACCTTGGAAGTCAAACATGCCACGTGGCTTCTGTATTGAGTTTTCTGTTTTCGAACGTTTCAGAACTCAGAACAGTCTTCTGGAACAGATTACATTTGAAAACCGAGGTACCACTGTACTAGCCTGCAAAGAAATGTCAGTGGATTTAGGGCAAATCATGCCATTGGTCCACATCTGGGGGAATCTGGTGCACTGTTTAGTTGGTTCACTCCCATCTGTGTTTCAACCTACATTGATCTCTGCTTTCAACATGGTTGAAAACGACCCTACTTTGGACCAGGATGAGCTGAGTGGTCTTCAGGGTTGAGTTCCCATGATAAAAAAGGGGAATGTTCGGGTGTGGAGAGAACCTGCCCTCTTCCAAGACATGTCTACTGTGTCTGGTTATGCTTCCCACTAAAGAGGATTCTGGATATGCCCTTATATCTGCAGTGCACCATGCTGGCCACCACTCCAGGTCTACATTCAACCAGCTATTAAAAACTATTTGCAAAACCCACTGAAAGAAAGAAAAGCCAGCTATTTTGTACGCTAGTTACTCACTAAGTCTTTAAGGGATCCCAGTTATTGGAAAGAATAACTAGCCTTCCTATCTGTATGAATAGTTTCTTATCGGCAAGAAAAGTTTTTAAATAACCTGAGTAAGCATGCATAGGATTGTGCTGCAAGTCCATTTTTCTTTGTCCTTCTGATCTCCCTTTCCCAGCTCTAGAGGTGCTAAAGTATCCATGATTAAAGTATTTCATACTCTCTTAAGCCTGCTGTCTTGGAATGCTGATTTATAAGTCCCACTGAAGGCAAGACACTCTACAGAGCAAACGTGTATAATTTGAACTGTAGGCGGTTACTTCTGTTTCTGTTTTAAAGCAATTTCAAGCCTTCTCCCATAGCTCACTGATTGGCTATTCAATCATTTCTTTGAAAGTTTCTAACATAATTCCATGTAAAGGCCCTGAATCCTGCAAGACACATGTTCAGGGACTGTCCACTTTAATCGCACCGTGTCCTTCTTTGAGAAAGGGCGGGGCTTTCAATTCTGCCCTATACATTAAGCCCTAAATCTTAAATATGTTTGGCATTGTTGCACCTGACAACAGTGGCCATCTGTTTGTTCAATACTGCATGAACAACTCCTAATTCAGTAAACAGAACGGTCTGGCAAACCAGATTACTGAAAGCAGGTAACTGTCCTGGGTACCAGTTTTGCAGTACTGTCTCACTCATCCACATCTTGATGAACCCAGGAACTCTGCTCAGATGGACACAGGTTAATATGCCCAATTGCAAGAGAGTGTCTCATACGGTGCAGTCCAGTGTGCTGAGTTTGTATCTAAGCTGGTAGCCATAATAGCACTGATTAATACTTTGCCACTCAAGAGGTTGCCTGTGTGATGTTCCTATGGCTGGGCTCAGAAACTGAATCCAGGCTATATAAGAATATAGCAGTGAACTGCTATACACACATATATTTGGATCAGAATCATGTACATAGAGTGCCATTCTATTAGATACATTTGGCCCACCATCAGCAATCCTCTGCCCTAGAATCTATCCATCTTTCATTCCAATGAATTGTGATTTTAGAATTTTCACCATTTTAATCTCTGTTCTGGATGTATAACTTAAGTGTTCGTAGCTTGTGTTAATAGCTAATTGAGGAAAAGGAATATCACAAGCACTCAGATTTTGGGATGAACTGAACATCTGAGAAGTTCTGCTTTTTATTATTTTATAACTATACTTTTTATCACTGATTAATTTTCAGTACTGCTTTAAATAGTTTAGACTTACAAGGGAAGCGAAGGCATCTCCTAGAACAGTGATGTCACGCTGTTACAATGATATTCTAGGTACTTGGCTCACCTCTGGCAAATCACTGCGTGTTTTTATTCTAATTTCCATACAAACAGGTCCATTCCAACTTCAAAAAGGAAGTTCTAAACTGGGGGGAGGGATGCCACCACGCATATGCTCCTTTTGTGAGTTCCAAATCACTGGGACAGCTGCTCATGTTTCATAGGTTGACCTGCTGCAGACATGCTCCCATGGACATGCTCAGCCTGGCACATGTGTCCTAAAAACCCGAATAAAGCTTATGGGGATGGCATAAGTCATGGGCATTTCCACAGTTGCCAATTTCATGGGGAAGAGCCACACAAGGCATCATTCTCATGCAATGGCTTGTTACACAGCAGTGCAAGTACAGCACTGTACAGCAGTGCAAGTGCAGTACAGTATCCAGGATTTCTTATACACAAGAAGAGGCCTTCTGGTTCAGATCAACGGCACATCTAGTCCAATAACCCAAAAGATTAAAAAGTCAGCTCTTCAAAGTTAAATATTAGAGAAGCCACTCTGGCCAATTACGACAACATTAACCATAGATAACAATTTCCTTCTATTGTCCATGCACTTCCCATGAGATTTGTGAGGAGGGGTTTTATAGCTATCACCAAACCTCTTGATGTATAGTTCCATAAAATCCAAATTACAAGGGGCTTGCAGAACAGCCTTCCAAAGTTCCAAAAGCCGGCAGGTTTTCTCCAAGGGTTGCTGGAATGACTCTGGCTCTGAATGGGCTGACGTCACAAATAAATGAAACTCAGTGCATACACAGCCCTTCAGATGAGTGGAATTTAATTCTTCCCCACAGCAGTAACTAAAACCCTAGAGTAAAATGTCCATTGCACATATTTCCTAAAATAGATGTATAATGCTACTCCAACACATCCCACAGAGGAATGGCAGCAGTATTGCCTGTAATTTGGGGGTTTGTGCTTTATTAATCAAGTAGAATGTTAATATAAAACAGCCCAACCTCATAATTACTGGGACAGACATTAATTTTTTTTAAGGAACAAAGCCTGTTTATTGGAATAGAATTATGATTAGTTTTTGTTACAGAACAATAGTTACCTTTTTAATTTACATTTTGCCTATGTGTTTAGGGAACTCTCTTAGTGAACATGTTTCTGATGATTCGCTTTTTTAAAATGTATAGTTGCTATTACTCTGCTTTGCAAACTGTTGCTAGGCTTTTATGCTTAAAACTTCATTTGGCATTTTAAAAACATTTCATCATTTAGGCCGTTTGTAAAAATCTAATAACTGAACAAAAAATGAAATGTGTGAGGCTGAAAGCACAATCCTATACATGCCTATTGCAGACCCAGTCCCATTGACCCAAGGCAATTTACTCCCTGTCAGTTTGTAAAGAATTGCAGCCTTAATCTAATTAAAAGCTTGGCAGATTTCCCCTCTAACAAAACATTAACACCAGCAGGATTTTATCTGACAATGGGTGTGATCCACCAAGTGTGGACCACTTCCATTCATTCCATTCATTTCAGTGTGACTTTGGCAGAGTGCCAGTGGGGTTATGATGTGAGAGCAGGCATTTTAGTGCATGGGTGGGAAGAACCTGTGGCCCTCCAGGTGTTGCCGGACTACAACTCCCATCATCCCTGACCGTTGGCCATACTGGCTAGGAATTGGAGTCTTCCAAGAGGCCACAGGTTCACCATCCCTGTTTTTTAGCAGATCACTCCTGGTGTCCCTCTGCATGGTGTTTGTACCGTATCCATCCAACCACATAACTTGTTTGGTCTTTGAAAAGTTTCTCTTGTTCAGTTAAATATATTAGATATGTATATAATTAAAACAAAAACAAAAAATAGCATACAAAGTATTTTGTTCTACCTCTGTAAAAAAACCACACCTCACTTGTGAATAAAGTTATGCTGTCTGTGGAGTTCTGTGACTACTGCAAAAAAAAGAAAGATAAAAGTCTGTTGTTTTGTTTCTAAAGCAGGGGGGTGGCTTGAAGATGGGGAAGTAAGCTCGAAGGTTCTGGAACTCTTACCCTGCAAGACTGTCTACAACTCTGCCCCCACCAGCTAAATATTTCCTTCCCTTTGCACTGCCATTTACTGCCATCTCTACTGGTCCTGATAGCCCAGAATGCTTCCCCATGATTCTGCAGATGAACACAGATATATGCAGTTTTGAAGAAGGTGGACCTCTTCAATGCATATGCAAATACTATAAGGAAACAAGAGACTGAGCCTGGAACTGGGCACCAGCAGCCACTAGGAAAAGCAAGAACGCAAGTTGAGTATTAATGGGGAAGAGACTGTGGCAGAGAATCAGCTTTGCACAGAAGGTTCAATTCTCAACCTCTCTAGGTTAAGCTGGGAAAGACTCCTGCCTGAGACCCTGGAGAAGTACTGTCAGTCTGTGTAGACAATACTGTGCTAGATGGACCAGTGTATAACACAGCTTATTACGCGCCTATTGCAAAGCCCAAATCCAAGGGCACAGTACTGGAAGCCATTAAAAAAACCTACAGCTGAAAATTGGGTACCAGAGGTAGCAGTCTCATTCCACCTAATAGGAATGAGAACCGAGTGCTGGGCTAGGTGGACCTTTGGCCTGACCCAGCAGGTATTTTCTTGTGCCCACCAGCCCTACTTGCCTACCTGGCAGGTTTAGCCCAGCTACATGTTCATAAGATCTGCATCGAGGAACTCTTGCTAAACTGCAACTTCAGACTCCAGGTGTGGAACTGCACCCAACGATTAAAAACAAGCAAATGGAAATAATAATTTATTTGTACCCTGTCCATCTGACTGGGCTGCCCCAGCCACTCTAGAATGGTCACAAATAGAATCATGGAGTTGCAGAGTTGGAAGGTTACAGATAGGTAGCCGTGTTGGTCTGCCATAGTCAAAATAAAAAATAAAAAATTCCTTCCAGTAGCACCTTAAAGACCAACTAAGTTAGTTCTTGGTATGAGCTTTCGTGTGCATGCACACTTCTTCAGATACACTGAAACAGAAGTTGCCAGCTATCTCACCTATCTGCCAATCTCCCATTCCCACCACCCTTCTGAGTAATACCCCTCCCCACCTTCTCTCTATATAGAAGGATCTGGCAACTTCTGTTTCAGTGTATCTGAAGAAGTGTGCATGCACACGAAAGCTCATACCAATAACTAACTAAGTTGGTCTTTAAGGTGCTACTGGAAGGAATTTTTTATTTTTTATTTTGAGAGTTGGAAGGGACACTGAGGATCAAATTGTCCCACCCTCTGCAAAGCAGGAATATGCAGCTGTCCCATATGGGAATCGAACTTGCAACCTTGGCATTATCAGCACCATGCTCTAACACTAGCATGTTAAGAAATGCATAGGGAGAAGGAACATTTGTTTCTGGCATGTTCGTGCTCTACAGAGGAGCATATGGGACCTGGGAGACCAGGATTTGAATTGCGATTCAGCGCTCATTTATGGAACTCACCTAGGGCTAATTGCTGTCTCTGAGCCTCTCTGTCTATTTCACAGGTTGTTGCGAGGATAAATTGGGGAGGTGGAGAATCATATATGCCACTTTGAGCTCCTTTCGAAGACAGGTGGGCAATAAATGGAGTAACAACAATGTAAGAATGAATAATAATGTGATATATGCAGAATGTCTCTTATACCTGCAGTCTGACGAAGGCACAGGCCAGCAAAAGTTTCACAATGTGAATCTACTTATTATGCAGCTTGGCTCTTAAATTCAGTATTGCTGTACTACAAGTCCTGATAGTTCAGGACATGCCAGCAACCTGAAAGCAGAGCTACCTGCCCAAATGCAGGAAGCAAAGTATTTATTGCCTCATTAAAAACTGCTGGAGTGTCTTGCATTCTGAAATTCTGGGAATTTTAATACTTGGGGAATGGGGTGCCGAAGGGAAGTTCTTAGTCCACTGTGTTCATCAATGACAGAAGAAGAAGAAGAAGAAGAAGAAGAAGAAGAAGAAGAAGAAGAAGAAGAAGAAGAAGAAGAAGAAGAAGGGAATATAATGGTATTTGGAGGCAGAACAATAGCGCCAGTCTCTGAGTGACAGTAATGTCTGGCACAAGGATGCTGAGGCTGGTGCCTGTCTCCTGCTGCTTGACACATTATGATGCTGAGTTAGACGCTGCCATGTGTCTCAGTCCTCGTGATTATACACAGGGCGCTGAACTCTCGGTTGACATAGTCGCATCACTAATAAATCCGGCCATCTTTTCAAGGTTTTCAAGCTGGTCTTTAGTCAAGGCCTTGGAAGCACTTGCTCTTTCTCCGTAATCTGAAATTCTCCCCACTACCACTGACTTTGCTAATGTGACAAATCTACAGCCTTGTGGGAATTCAAAAGACAGACAGATACTTCTGCTACACAGGATTGCAGATAGCAAGCTCAGCTCATTCCAGATAATATTTAGTGACAGCAGCCCATTTAGTACGGTATCTTAGCAAATCATCATTTATGTATACACTCATAGAATTGTAGAGTTGGGAGGGACTCCTAGGGTCATCTAGTCCAACCCCCTGCAATGCAGGAATCTCAACTAAAGGGTCCATGACAGATGGCCCTCCAGCCTCTGCTTAAAAACCTCCCAAGAAGGAGAGTCCACAACCTCTCAGGGGAGTCTCTTCCACTGTTGAACAGCTCTTACTGTCAAAAAGTTCTTCCTGATGTTTAGCCAAAATCTCCTTTCTCATAATTTTAATCCATTGGTTTAAGTCCTGCAGGAGAAAACAAGCTTGCTTCCTCTTCCATGTGACAGCCCTTTAGATATCTGAAGATGGCTAGCTTATCTTCTCTCGGTCTCTTTTCCAGGCTAAACATACCCAGCTCCCTCAGCCATTCCTCATCAGGCTGGGTTTTCAGACCCTTGATCATCTTGGTCACCCTCCTCTGCACACGTTCCAGCTTTCCAATATCCTCCTTAAATTGTGGCACCCAGAACTGGACACACAACTCCAGGTGGAGCCTGACATAAGCAGAACAGAGGAGTACAGCTTTCCAAAGTTTTCTGCTTAATACCAACCCCCTGACTCTAATGAGGTGTATATTCTGTCCTCTTTCAAAGGAAGGTCAAAGCAACACACATGGATCTTCCCAGCTGGTTTTCCCACCCAGGCCAAGACAAGAGCTGGAACTACAACAAGCACCCTCAGACGTTTCTGAAGCTTTCTGTACCTGTCTAAGACTTTCTTAAAGAAGACCCAGACCAGAGCCTGAAAGTTCAGTAGACCATGTGTGGCCAATGTGGTAACCTCCAGATGTTTTGAACTACAACTCACATCCTTGCTGCCCATTGGCCATGATGTCTGTGGATGAGTTGAAGTCTGAAGGGCCCTACATTGGCTTCCCCACCATATAACTTTCCTAGAGACCCAAAAGATTAGCAGCATCCACAACTACTATGGTGTGTAGGAATGTATTTCCTTGGCCAAAAGTACTGGCAGCACACCAGCCGCAAGGAAATGCTGCCATGAAAACCCCTTTCACGCATGCACACAGTCACACACTTAACTGGGACTTGTAACATGCAAAAAAGGAGGGGCAACTTGAGTATCTCCACATGGGGAGAAGAAAGCTCCATTTCCACATTTCAAGACAAGTGACAGCATTTGCATTTGCACATCGTCTTGTCATTAGTGCCCAAAATATTATGCCGGTTTTCTTGTTATCACACCACCAAACCCTTTTCAGCAGAATATATATATATATATATATATATATATATATATATATATACACATACATACACATATCTCCTTTGGGCAGACTTTTCAGCCACTTCGTTTACATTGCCTTCACTTGCACTCCTCTTGCCTTCATGTCATCATGAACCAAATGTGATTGCTGGCATGGCACTGTAAAATTATTCTCAGTGCATAGGTCCCGCGGAAGTGAGAGGACAATAAAGCAATGGGAAAGGACTGGACAAGAGTGCATATTTAAAGGGCAGCTGAGGGTAACATTCTACCCGACATAAATTGCTAAGTTCCATCAAAGAATCCCCATACAGGGTGGAATTGAAATTCTTGGGACACGTTCTTCTAAAAGAATAGCCACAGCAAAAGAAGAAGAAATATATATACAGTTAGTGATTAGAGTCATGGGAGAAACCTCTCCTGGGCACAGCTGCCATTGCTTCTGGCTGCAGCTGGTTTCGTTTTCATGCAGAGGCGCACACAATCATGTGTAGAACTCGTTGCAATATGCAATACATAAACCTAGGAACTGCAGGGAGCAGAGGCGCTGGCATAGCACAGCCACGGCAATCAGCAACTCTGGTGTAAGAATAAGCGTTAGAACAGCCTGCGCCAGTCCTCCAGCTGTTTTCGACTACAACTCCCACCAGCCCCAACTTCTTTGGAGAGCGAAAGGTTGGGGAAGGCTGCTTTATAGCAAATGGGAATCAGATGCAATAAAGGCATGCCTTTAGGGAGGGGAACAAAAATAGTTTTCAGAACTAACTCGCCCTGCGTTACCAGAAGATACATAGGATTGTTTATCTTGCGCTCTTTAATGCCATTCATTATGTCACAGAAACGTGATAGATGGGGTCTCATCTGCCTCCTTTCCACAGCCCTAATCTCTTTACTTTTTCCACAGTGGGACGTATTTAACCTCTTCTAATCATTCATCTTGCCTGTCTCCAGAACATTTGCTCATGCTCTGTTTTTAACCAGATTAAGACAGAGGATCCTCACTTTCAGGCCACCTTTATGTGACACCGAATCATGCTGCTAAAATTGTCAGTGGGCAAAGTGATAAATGTGGCACCATTTCCTCGGGTTCCTAGCAAGCAAGCAAGCAAGCTAAATAGGTGTGTGGCCGCAAGTACCCTAACACCAACACATCTCTTACAGAGTGGAATATTTTTCAAAGTAGAAACTGGGCAGATTATATTTGACTGAAGGGGTGCAAAACGTCGGGATGGGGGGGCATTTAAATTAGACCAAGGGGTCATCCAGCCTAGCATTTAATTCCAGGTGCCCCTAAGGGGCTTACAAACAGAGCTGTTCAAGGCGCAAGCAGCCCAGGTGAATTCTTGGGATGGGCCACATTTTTAAGGCTTCAGCACACGATCACTGTGGGACCCCCAAGCCCTAGGAATGACTCAATGCAGTCCAGAGATGGACTATATGACAGAAGAGCACCACGGGGTACAACCAAAAGAGTCTCTCTTCAAAGAGATCTCAGAAGAGCTGGTTCAAAGAACATGGGTGAACTATCGGCCGGTTCAGACTTTGGAATACCAACTACCAAAGTAGCCGCATTTTACCAGCACAACTTCCTGGCAGTGGTTCTCAGGAATATAGAAGCACTTTCATCGCCCCACTCCAGCTACCATACAGAGTGGGGAGGAGAGACAATGCGTGGAGGGTCTTCCAGCATAAGAACCCTTATAGGACTGCTGTGAGGGATTTTGACGGCAAGCTTGCTCTTGAACTACTACGTTGCTGTCTGCACAGATCTAGAAGAGGGGTCCAAAGTGCCATCTGGCCAGTTTATACGTTCAGTTTGGGCTGCTGTCATCTAGGAATGAGATGTTTGAAGGGGCATTGCCTCCTTGACCCTTGCGTATTGCAGCCAATCAAAACTAGCCAGACAGGCTGGCCCGTGCCTCCTTGTGATGTCTCGAATGGGGCCATGATGAGGCTCCTGCCTCAAGATGCCCCACTTGGACCCATGGTTTGTGATAACTACCACCCAGTAACAAACATGTCATTTTTAGGCAAGGTGCTTGAGATAGTGCGGGGTGTTCAACTTCAGATGTTCTGGGAGGAAGCAGATTACCGTATCTAGACTCATTTCAGTTAAGGTGTTGGCATAATCTTAAATGACTTGGGACCCAGATATTGAAGTAGCTTCTTTTCCTAAATCAGCCTGGTTAAGATCTGTAGGAGGACCCTCTTGGTAATCGCTCCACTGAGTCAAACCATGGTGGCCCAGGAAATATCCGTTTCAGCAGCCTCGGAAGTGCAACTCCCTCCCCTTTGCATTAGAGCTCAGGCTGCCATCATCTGTTTTTTGACAGCAGATGAAAACCCATCTGTGCATCTCGGTTCTCGTGGGGATCTGATATCCTTGTTAGGATGATATGACAGTACTGCTGCTGCCTGTCGTTTAGATATGTTTCTTGCTCTTAAAGTGTTTTAAATAATAATAATAATAAATCTTACGAGACCTTTTATGTAACCCGTCTTTGGAGTCACTGAATAATAAAGGGCAGGATATGAACTACTATAATAAACTAACAAACAAACATTTCAAGAAGATTCCAGAGCTGTGGTCCACAAAACAGGAGATGTGAACTTGTTGAAAGACCAGAACTCCTTTCATGATGGCAAATATCTGATTTCATTTTTATTTTTTTAATTGTAAGAAGATTAGGATGGTTTATGCACCCCATCCTGAACTCAAAAACTGCACTAATGTTTGGATCTCCAGTATGCTTTAGATACGAAACATGCCTATGTACACATGCTTCAACATCAGGTATAAAACTGGATATATAAAACTGGATACCAATCAACACAGAGATGGGCGGGGTATAAATAATGAATAAATTATTATTATTATTATTATTATTATTATTATTATTATTATTATTATCATCATCATCATCATCATCATCATATTTTCTGGCATCCTTCCTGCAGAGGGCAGGTTGGACGATTCTTCACATTGTGATTATCAGCTATGATGCCATTTGCAAAGAGGGTATTCTGCAGAATATGGGTTTCCCCAGGAAAAGCAGAAAGAGAACGGGAAAACCACCATGGTTAAATAAGCTATGAATCCCCAGACAGAAATGTGACCAGGAACAGAGCCAAAAGAGAGCAGGAACCCAAATAAGATGATTTAATAAGACAGCCAGCATAAGCCTTAGACTCTCTCAGAACGGCTAAGGCCTCAGGTGTGGTAACAATGGCAAGCTGGCAGGAATACGATCACCTAGGAACAGCGCTTCCCCCTGTACCTCTGCAGGAGGGCTGTGGATGAAAACATCACATCTGTGAATGACAAGCTCTTTTAACCCCAGAGAGAGGAGTATTAATTCATTAGTCAAATTAGGAGGCTAGCTATGACAGACATAACAATATTGGTGGTTTTGAAAGCAAGAAGGAGCAATTCCTTTTAAAAGGACAATCAGGGGAGCACAGAACACAAAGAGCTGAAGCTGCTACTGAAAGGTCAGCCGGCAGAAGACGGAAAGCTACACGGTGTACAAAATTATTATATTGTTCCCATTTATTTCTTTTTATAAAAAAAAAATCCCACAAAGCGTTCCCATAAAAATGCACAAAGTGTGCTACACAATCAGGAATGAACTCTCTAGCACAAAAACAAAAATGTAATTGCAAAAATGCAGTTGGCAACAAGATTAATATTGAAATCGTGCCGCTAGAATCATAAAGCCTCCAAAATCCATATAGACAACATAAATTGCCACAATTTAATCCACAGTGACACACATTTAAGTTTCATTTGAAAGCAAGAGAGTTTTAAACATTCCCTATGTACTTACTGGGTTGTGGCCAGGTATGGGGGGGAAATTAGGTTTCGTTCATATTTAAAGTTGAGCCTTACTAATTTGCATTTCCCAGAATATTATGGGAACTGAAACAAAGCCATCCTTCAAAATTTGCACTTGTTCAAAGCGCCAAATTTGTAATTCAGCCTCTCCAGTCAAATAATGTGTACAAACATACTAAAATACAGTGTGCAAAATAATGTGTGTATTAGTGAAAACAGCATACAAAAAATGTATTATATTGGGGGATTGTGCTCTGAAAAAATGTGCATATTAGGAGAAATTTGCACCAAAATGCTGACGAATTTTATGCATACTTAAAAATGTCACAGACTGATGTGGATAATCTAAGAATAGAAAAAGGAGAAACTGAAGCTGACAGATTCATCCATACCTAATTGTGACCAAATACAATATAAAGTAGGAATTGTTTTCACCAAGCACCTTAAACCAGGTAGAAATATGGAGCCAAGCAAGCCTGAAGGAAAGAATTCCCCAATTTTGACCTCTCTCCTTCAAATACACTGTCCTTGGTACTAAACAAATGGATCTCACAAGGTAGAAGAACCCTGAAGATGGTCTGCTGAAATAACCAAGAAGTCCAGAAGTCTTAAGACAGCATTTCCTAAGGGATGAAAGAAGCTCAGCATATATTGCTATTATCTATCCAGGTTTATCTACAGAGGGTGGGGAAACTTGTGACTCTTCAGATGTTGCTGGACTCCCAACTCTCATCTGTCCCAGCCAGCATGGCCAAAGGACCACAAGTTCCCCACTTCTGATTTACAACCTTGGTTTATCTCCTAGTGATTTGTGGCATGATCACTCATTGCCATTTGTTTTTCTGTCTGTTTCTTCCATTGTCTATTCTTAGCTAATCCACTCTCGGGGTTTTGTTTTCCTTTTTTGTTTGTTTGTCTGGTTCACTGACTCATCCTCATCCCCAGTAAATGCCTGCAAGAAGTTGACCGGCAAAATCTTTTTGAAAATACAATGGTACCTCGAGTTACAGACGCTTCTGGTTACAGACGCCGCTAACCCAGAAATAGTACCTCGGGTTAAGAACTTTGCTTCAGGATGAGAACAGAAATCACGCAGCGGCAGCACAGCAGCAGCAGGAGGCCCCATTAGCTAAAGTGGTGCTTCAGGTTAAGAACCGTTTCAGGTTTCAGAACGAATTAAGTTCTTAACCCGAGGTACCACTGTATATGAAACAAAAAGACGTCCAGATACATCTTTGCCCACCAGGTATTTGAAGGCCATTTGAATTAACCAAGACAGTCAGTCACGACCTTTACTATGAATTCTCAGCCTTTGCAAATGTACATTTTTTAAAAAGTAAAATAAAATCGTAGGCAAGGACTCCAGTGTGGTTGTTATAAGCTTTAGATATCACTCGAAAAATATTTTTTTAAGGAAACTATAATGTTAAATGCAACAGATGGCGAAGAGCACCTTGCGAGGTGGATGATGCAGGCAGAGTCATCGTTGTGCTCCGAGAGTGCTCCCTTCCTCATCTGCTGTTGCCACGTGGGAGCCACACAACACCCTCCTTAGGCAGGGCTTGAGCTTTTCTGAAAGATTTGCATGGACTGTGTGGGTGGAAATATAAGAACAACATATGGTAGTCTAACTTAGCTGTTGCACGTACATAGCAAGTGATCATAAACTTATGTTCCAGCAATAGCTGGTAACTTGATACCAGATTAACGGACAGTTTTGTCTTCCCCAGTCATAGACGGTGTGCTTAGACACGGTGATGGTGTTGGTGGATCAGGGAAGAGCACGTCAACATTGTCCAGTTCGAGAACTATGGGTACCTGCGATGTGCTTTCTGCTGTGATTACACTGTGTCTTTAGTATGTGCAAAACCAGTTAAATGTGAGACTTGTGTCTACATTTGCCTTGCTGCAGTAGCAAAGTCCCGAGAAGGTGGGGAAATGTCACTAAATTCATTAATGGTATTTTGGGCCTGTTATAATAAGGCAGTCTTTTTGTTGTACGCTGTCTTGACAAGACAGCATAGGTCAGGAATCAGAGATGTGTTTTCTTGAACAAAATGTCATGTTACAGGATCACTATCACGCTCTTACGAATGATATGCAATGTAGTTAAGCGTATTCACAACCGCTTCAATGGCCTTAAATGTGCTTAACTCTGAGTTGGACTGTGGCCACAGCCGAACGCCACCTGTGGCAAGAACGGCTTACTGAATAATCTCATGAATGTTTACTCAGGAGTAGCTCATAGGATTGGAACCTTAAGAGATCTAGTAACTGTTCATAAGGGACCATTCTATTTTGTATAGGAAAGGCAGGTTTTGGACAGAACTAGTTCACCACACAGTGAAATATAATAGGTTCCTGGCTGTTCTGAACTGCAATGAGCTCCCAGGAGAACCAGAACGCTTTAAAAAAATGTAGCTATAAAGTTTGAGAAGTAGAAAGAAAATGCATCCTTAAAAGCCCTTTGTTCATTTAGTGCTGAGGAACAACTTGCCCTGCCCAACATTTTGAAGATGAAGACCGAAAGTGCACAAATGTCAGTCCCAAAAGGAGCACTTTTTTGTGGAGGGTCCTTGCTTCCCTCTCCTGCTCTAACCACCAAAGTGCATACCTATCAAACCAACAGGCAGTTTTAGAGCCTTCACACACACACACACACACACACACACACACACACTGCCAGAGCCAGACCCACCAACCCACGTTCCTATGCAGGTAAGCTACAAACTCCCACTGTTACTTGGGTAGCCACACCTCTGGCTCCCCAGCAATGGTGTAGCCCGGGAGGCAGGGACCTTTCTCAGCCTGAGGGCTGCATCGCCTTATTGGCCTGGGCAGGCAAAAAGGGGGCGATCCCAATCCAAATACCTTTATTGCACTAGCCATCGGTTGTGACAAATCTGAATCAAAAATAAATACAAAAGGGGTGTAGCGCCACAAATAATGGCCTCTATTTAGATCTCTGCGTCTCCCTTAACAGTTCACTGCCATGTCGTGCCCAGGGCCTTCTTTCTGACCTTTTTGACTTTATGGATCACTGAAGTGTTTACATCGCTAAATAGTCATAGGACCTTTTCTGCCGGGGAGAGACATCATTCCTGTACGGACGGCAAGGTGAGAAATCGCCTCCCAGGTCCAATGTATAGTGGGGCAACATAATAAATAGTGCAAGATGTCTTCCACCTGTGGTTGCCCACATAGACAAGAGTCTGCAAAAGGGGGCAAGAGAAGAGGTGAAATTGTAATGGTGACCATTACCCTTTAGGCAGGAGGCTGCATTCCAACCACACGGAAGTCATAGGTTCTGCACACACACACACACACACACACACACACACACACACACACACCTCTCTGAATTATATCCAGAAAAGCAAGGCTGGCAAACACACTTGAGCGTGTGGAGTGGCACTGTTGAGGGTGTGTGGCCTGGGGAAACCCCTGAATGCCAGATAAAGATGCCTAGTAGGCCACATTTGACCGACTGCCCCTGCCCCCCACCCCAGCATAGATAGCTGGGAACCATGATGTCCTCTTTCCTTAATATCTTGGGCAATTGTGGCCACCACATCCTTGGCTGTACTTGTCCAGAGGCCTAGGCTGCTAATTCCTCCCTCTCCTCTCTGCCTCCCCACAAGAATAGATCAGCTCCTCTGTGCCTGGTGATTAGGTCAGTCCATGTCGAATGCTTGAAGTATTCAGGCCAATTAACACTCTTTCTGGGTGACCAGTATTGCCGATCGATTAAGCTGCTCCCGCCTGCTGTGAGCTCTCGCTGCTGCAAAGACAAGAGCCTGGCCCCAGACGCCACGTCAAACGAGAATTAACGAAAAGCTGGTGGAGACTGACAGCTCAAAAGCTTTTGACTTCTGGAAGCCACCCGAGAAGGCTTTGCCGGGTTCATTGCACCCTCAGAGCTCAGGAAAGAAACAACATCTGTCACTAAAGTGTGAAGTTACCACAAAAAAGCACCCACCCTAATATATTCCACAAGCTTAATACGCAGACAGCAATTTAACAAAGCAAAAACCAAAAACCAAGCGCTCCTCTGCTCTGATGGTCTGTACCCTCCAGGGAGACGGCAGTTTCATACACTTCTTGAGACGCTCTTCAAAATGGTGCATTAAATACTCCATATTTTCCTGGTGGATTATAGCACAATCTTGTTTATCCAAATGCCTTTGGAACTATATCTGTGGTTTAGTTAATCTTGTTTCCCGTTGCATTACTTATTTTTGGACTGCATCTATTTGGGCGACTGCCAATCTGCCTCTCTTCAACCTGATCATAGGACTTTATGCAGAACACAACATGATCCCTGAACTGGTCCATATTTGGCAGGGCAAGTGCATTATGGTCTGCTTTTTGACATGGGGGAGTATATAAGTATCACAAGAGAGGGAGAATAAAAATGCACCTGTATTTTGAATCTCTCCCAAATTCCCCACTTGAATGCAGGGTCTGGGAGAAGCAGTTCCTTTGCATGGGGGGTAGGCAGACCATCTTTACTCTAATAATGCTTCACAGTGGCACATAAGACCAAAGAGAAGGAATTTTCTACAGCTCCATGCTCTATCAACCTCTTGCACTCTCCTAGGGACAGGGGGAGAAATTCAATTCAGTTCACATTTAAAGATGAATCTACCTAATTTGCGCTTTCCCAAGCAATACGCACAGTTCTCTGAATTTTGCAGCAGAATTTTCTATCCAGGTAATGTGTATGGAAGGGTATCTACTTGAGGAAAGTGTGCGTATAAATGCATATATTGGCAAACACACAAAAATGTGTTGTATCTGGGAAAACTGCTTGGCAGAAATGTGCATGTTAGGCAAAAACGCATTCAAAAATGAGTTTATTAGGAGAAATTCACGCTAAACTGCTGAATTCTCGTGATCGCAAACGGATGTGGCAATGTGTTGATGTGAACTGAGCTTAAGATTGGAAAAAACTGGAAACGGAGTAAAATTTACAAAAGCTGGTTCATCCCTCCTCCATGGCAACGGGTTTAGCAGGTAGTCCGCCCACCCCACCTCCATTCTCCCACCAATCATCTTTAGCCTCTAGGGCCATTATTTCATTCCACCTCACCTGACTGGTTAACAACCAAGTTCCTGAGCAGTCCCACTGCAGATAATTTGCATACATTTAAATAAGCACGGTCCCATGTTTTACCTAAACTTCGCCTGTGTCCCACCTCTTTATCTCATGGTCGCAGTCACAATTCATGGCCAGGGTCATCAGCTCCCTCCAGCCACCCCTGGTCTTGAGGCAGATTTCACCAAGCGGTCGTCAGTTGCTGACCCCCATGGTAAAAGATACTTCTCCAGCATCCACATCCCTGCAAATTGATTATTATAAACCAGTTTCTCCTTACAGCTTCAAGGTGTTGTACACACTTTCAACTCACCCAACAGTATGTTAGTGGCTCAGGCAACAATGAATCTAGCAATAAAATGGCCATCTCTAGAGCTTGTAAATCTAATTGGACATTCTTGCTCCCAGGCACCCCTCAGTTAAGCACAACTATCAAGAACACAACACAGCAAATATAATTGCATTGTCCCATTACTCTGTCTTGCTTTACTGTCTTGCCCATTAATCTTTTCAGGGTGCCTGGTTTTCTCGGCTACTACCAGTTGATCAACCAACAGCCGCTGAGTGTTCTGCAGGAGGAGGGGGAGGAAGAATAAATTTGGGAAGTAGTAACTTTGAAACATGGCCTTGATTAACATTCTATTGCGGCTAATCTGTTTTATCAATCCCTTAATACAAGGAATCAATGGTTACACACAGCAAAGCAAATGAGTTTCTCAGAGGGAAGAGAAGGGGAGGGAATCCATAAAATGAAGACTTCAAGTCTTAAAAGCTGCAAATTAAAAACAATGAGTGCCACTGAACTTTTATTCAAGGTGAAAATTGCCAGTGTCTTAAGCCTCGTGCGCAGCTGGGAGCTCTGTCAAAGTTGCAAGTGACAAGATTTCTGAGAGCCACAACTAAGTGCCATAATGATACACCACCTACTGTTAATAGTCTGCTGCATCTACAGTTTAGGTTTACTAGCACTGACACAAATGCAGAGGTGGGTGGGTGTGTATTCTGTAATAATACAGATGCTTCACCCTACAAAAATATCAAGGAAATATGGCAGGCATAGCAGAAATTCTAATGGCTCTGTTTAACTAGGATGACTTTAGTGCAGGGGAGGAAAGCTTCAGGCTCAGCCAACATGCGGCCCTCCAACCTCTCTACCTGGCCCTTGGAACTCGCCACCTGCCCACACTCTCCAGTACACACCTCTCATTGGTCCTGCTCTACATGCAGCTCAGATGCTTTTGCCTGGCTAGAATGTATTCTTAAAAACTGACGGTGCCTTCGCTTGCCTGGGTGGAGAATGGAAATACGGATATAGATAGAAACCTATGACTTTGGGCACAGCTGGAGTATAGCCCCTGTCCAAAGGGAAGAGCCACATCTGTTGCTCTGCCCACTTTTGCTTCTGACCTTGCCCAACTTTTGCCTCTAGCCTTGCCCACTGCTGGCATGAAGCCCCCAGAAGGCTGCCCACAAAGGCATGCCGCCACCAAGCCAATGCAAACCACGGTTTCCTGAGCGTATCTTCTGTACTAGGAGTGGACTCATCTTCCAGGTATTTATGCTCTTCCTAGTGTTACTGCTTTAAGGCAGTGTTTCCCAAACTTGAGTCTCCAGCTATTTTTGGACTACAACTCCCAGCGCTCCCTAGCTAGCAGGACCAGTGGTCAGGAACGATGGGAACTACAGTTCAAAAACTGCTGGAGATCCAAGTTTGGGAAACACTGCTTTAAGGTTACATTAGTTTTGCATGCCATGTGGCTTTATTATGTTGTATGCACTGTGTTTTCTTTTATATTGTACCCCGTTCTGAAATCAAATAGAATTAAAAGTAGGCTGGCAGTGCCTCAAATAAATAAATATCCTCATGCCACAAAAAATACATTATAGGGAGCAGGGTTGTGGGGGGGACGGACACCAAGGTTTGCAGAAGCCTCCCGCAAAATGTTCGGGGAGAAAAAAGGTATCCTAAGGAATGGGGAAACCCCCCCCAACAATCCATGCTAAGCATGCTTAATGGACATGGAATGATGAAACAGGAGGGGATCAGAAAAATGGGGAAGCAGGAATGGAATGGAGTATGCTACAAAGGGGCATGCCTGACCAGCTGGCTGGCTGGCTGGCTGGCTGACCCCCTGAACAGGAGCACTCCACACATCAACATTGGGACATAATCATGTATCCCATTGGGTTTTTGAGCGGCATTTTATGCAGCCCCAAGATGCTGTGATAGATTATTTGGGAGTTCCGCAACAAAGGAGACTGGTGGCGGCACAAAGCAATACGGTTATAGAACTATTTCTCTCTCTCTGGAACTGTATGGTGTTAGTGCTCATTGAAGACAACAGAACAGAGAAAGTTCCCTCCAGTCTGTTCAGCGTTTTCCTAGCCGAGAGAAACAGGTTATGAGGTCTTTATGCGCACGCCAGAAAGTGGAGCCAGCAGCAGCAGAGGGTTAGTGAAGGGTCAATCTATCCCTGATGGACACATTATTCTGAGCCCCCTGAGCTACTCATGCCAGCTTTGGGCATGAGACGTGGGCAAAACAAGAAGCAGACTCATACAGCGAAGTGAGATGCAGAAGGAGTCTATCAGATGTGCGCACACCTAAGAGTGGACAGATTGGTCTATTTCTGTTTCATTTTGTGTCTCATATTTCTCTGTCAATAATCCGTTCCATCCTGATTCTGCATCAAACAGTGGAGGGTTTAAATGAACAAAAAATTAACTACGAAATGCAACCAAATATTCACATTTTCACTGCATTTTGCAGTCTTTGGGGCTGCGTTTTGAATGCATTTTGACTTTATTTTATGCATTTTGTACATTCTAATTATTGAAATGATAGCCACATCACATCTGATGGTTGCACTATATTGCAAGCTGTGGTCCAGGAATTGTAACCCCCGCTGCATAAGGGGGACAAAAGACACCTGTAATTCATATTGATGAATTAAACAATGGAGGCTCTGGAAACCCACCATATGTCCCATAAACTCTTAAACCATGGCAGGGATGGAGAAGCTGTGCCCCCCCCCCAAGGTATTCCTGGACCACAGCTTCAATTATCCCTCACCTCAGGCCACCTTGGCTGGGGCTGAGGAGACAACTTCTCCACACCTTGGCCAGGGATAGGCTAACAGTGCAATCCTAGCCATGCCTTCTCAGATGCAAGTCCTATTGAATTCAGTGGGGCTTAACCTCAGTGGCTTTAGGATTGCAACCTTAGCAGCTAACGCTTGAGTGATCCACTGTAAATAATGCAAAAGTTCCCAGAGGCACAAATGAAAGCAAGGGACAGTGGTACCTAGCAAGACGAATGCCTCGCAAGACGAAAAACGCGCAAGATGAAAGAGTTTTCCATTTTTTGAGTCGTTCCGCAAGACAAATTTCCCTATGGGCTTGCTTTGCAAGACGAAACGTCTTGCGAGTTCTTGCGAGTTTGTTTCCTTTTTCTTAAAGCCGCTAAGCTGCTAAGCCATTAATAGCCGCTAAGCCGTTAAGCCGCTAATAGCCGTGCTTTGCAAGACGAAAAAACCGCAAGATGAAGAGACTCGCGGAACGGATTAATTTCGTCTTGCGAGGCACCACTGGACTGCAAGCAATATATTTGTTTTTATAAAGTGTTCCTTTCAAACTCTTCCCTTTTAACGTCTGCTATGGCTTGATTAGAATGAAACCCTTCATTCTCTCCGGTTATTTTTTACTAATACGTATGACGAGTGTCTAGCAACAGTGCTCTTTAATTAGCAGCTCCTTTGTATTCCGGTCCCTGTGCATCCGTTTGCCCCCCCCTTGCCCCCCTGCAGGAAGCCATCCCTATAAATAGTGCCTTCACCAGTGCTGTGTGTTGGCGTTAAAAACGTCGACGGTTGGATACAGATCCCTCTTGCCAAAGGAGGCTCGCCGAGGCAGGTTGCTCTAACACACAAGACTGCAAAGGTCACCCCCCGCTGGGCTCTGGACCTGATTTATTACTCATTCAGTTTGTTTCTGTTTTCTTGCCAGGGCTTTATACCTGCCTTTGTCAAGCCCAGCGAGGGAGGCTTGTGTCAGCCAAGGAGTACATGCTAAAAGCTCTCCTGTGCAACCTTTAGCCATAACCGCCAAGCCACTTAGAACCACCAGCTCCACTCTCTGGAAGACACAGGAAGAGCCATAATTACTTTGACAGAGGCCAAGTAATCACAGTCTGCATCGACTAGGAAGACGCCTTTCGTGACTTCTGCAAGCTGAATGCAGAAACTACACCTGCCTCTAGCACCAAGGAAGGAATCTCTCTGCCCAGATACTTCCAATACGTCAGCAAGGCTTCTCTGAGATTAGATTCGATATCTTTATTGTCACTGTCCCATACAGAACAATGAAATTGAAAAAATCTACATAAGATATTCGAAATCCCCTAAAAACTCTGAGATCCATGGAGATTGAATTGAACAACACTCAAGGACTCATAATCCCAACACACACACACACACACACACACACACACACACACACACACACCACAATCTCAGGAGAAGAAAGGACAGGGGAGGGGGAAATAAGAAAACAACGTGTGGAAGTCTTGTTTGTTTCATCCTTGTAGGTTCTTTATCCAGCCTAATGTAGAAACTGCAGGTCTTCACAGAAGCTGCTTCTCTGTTAAGATTTTGACCATTGGCCATCCACTGAAACTTGTCTGCAAGTCCTACAATCCACTCCAGAGCCTGGAGTTCGGACTGCCAAGAGAGATTGCCATAAAAACCACTTTATGAGCTGTAATGATAACTGGGGGAGGGCCATAGCTCACTGGTAGGGCAGAAGGTCCCAGCCTCAATTCCTGGCATCTCCAAGTACAGCTAGCAATGTCCTCAACCTGGGAATTCTAGACAGCCACTGCTAATAATAATAATAATAATAATAATAATAATAATAATAATAATAATTTATGCCCCGCCCTTCCCAGCCAAGGCCGGGCTCAGGGTGGCTACAAGCAATAATACAACTTAAAAACAAGATTAAAGTACATTAAAATATTAAAATGCAGCCTCATCACAGGAGGAGAAAGGAAAAAGGAAAAAGAAAGAGGGGGAGGGAATCAAAATGGCTCCAAGCCAAAGGCCAGGCGGAACAACTCTGTCTTACAGGCCCTGCGGAAAGAAATCAGATCCTGCAGGGCCCTGGTCTCATGAGGCAGAGCGTTCCACCAGGTCGGAGCCAGTGTTGAAAAGGCCCTGGCTCTGGTTGAGGCTAATCTAACTTCCTTAGGGCCCGGGACCACTAGGGTGTTGCTATTTATGGACCTTGAGGCTCTCCGTGGGGCATACCGGGAGAGGTATGTAGGTAATCAGTGTAGGTAATGCTGACCTCGGTGGACCAATGTTTGGACTCAGTATAAGGCTACATTTTTCAACCACCCGTGAAAATCCCCCAGTACTAGAAAAGTAGGAACCAAATGTTCAGCTTTTTTCACCCTCTTCTGACCACGTGGAAATCATTGGAAGTGGTGTCGATAGCAACCCACAGTAGCGTCGTATAGGTTTCCCTCTCCCACCAGATCAGACTTGCCTGGGAAAGCAACCCGAGCAGAAATATGATTTAAGCTGGCGATTTCAGCGAGACACGACTTGGCAATCTTCCCTAAGAGACGTGACTAAGCAGAAAAACCCCAAATCTGCCTCCGCCCTTCCCTCTTGCAAAGTTGCCTTGCATTAGGGCATGGATGAGCAAGCCACCTCTCATTATCACTTCCATCTCTCATGCTGGCTTTTGTGGTGTGATAAAGAATTAAGTTTAGCAAATTAGGTGAGGGAGAGGGAATTTAGAAATGACACCACTGATGATTGATGATACTAATAAGCCGTATGCTAAGGAGATTCCCCTCTCCACCCCCTCTTTACCAGCCACACCAAGCCCTATCCCTGAGCATACACAAAGAGGCTCAACATCAGCTGCTCTGATTTAAATACGTACTGAAGCATCTGTGAAATAACAAATGGAAAACATGGGGTGGTAGGGAAGGGAGAAATGTGAGGTACTGGTTTTCAAACCCAGGACACCTCTGTTCTTCTTTTTCTATTTTGGCATCTTGCCAGCCTGTTCTTCAGTTACGTAATTATGGCAGCATCTATATTACAGCTATAATCCCATTTTAACAACAGTTTTTGCCAAGTCAAGTCAAGGGAATTAAACCACCCTCAGCGCAGACACAACTTTCCCCTCTCAATGGTACAACTGTCCCTTTCTCCACAGCTAGGAATGGGCAAATCTGTGAGTTTCTCATTTTTCCACACTTACCGTAGTTCAGTTCTCCACAGTTCCAGTTGTGGTATGGTTGCTGTTTTCTTTTCTTTTTTAAGAGTATCCCGTGAAAATACAGTAGCATTTAAGTGCAAATTTCTGCTTAATACACGTGTCTGAATGAAATTTCCCCTCGTATACACACTTCTGCAAAGCAATTTCCCCTAATACTGTATAGCAAAAAAAAAAAGTGTGTAATTTTCACACACGTTACACACATTTTACTAGTACCTGTTTTTGTACCTGTTACTTTGCGGGGGGGGGCACACTGCAAAATTCAGGGAATTGTTTATTTCAAGAGACCTTGGTTTGCATGTGGTTTCAGAAGTGTGAATTAGGTAGATTCGCCTATAAACATGAACTGAATCAAATTTTTCCTCCATCCTAACCCGTAGCCCCCTTCTCCTGCCTCTTGTTATTATGTCTGTGCTGTAATTATCTGGCATCAAAATTACAGTATCCATAGGGGTTTAAAAATGCCCCCACCCCTTCTTGCTTACACAAATAACCACAAAGGTAGGGTTGAGATTTAGGTTAATACCTCATTGCACTGGTGTTAATATTCACTCACATTTCATTTTGCAACCTCGGATGTATAGTTGGAGGCATTGTGCACAATAACATTCAGCAAAATGCTCTAGACAGAGCTCAATAAAGGGGCTGCTTTCAGTTTCTGATTTTTACTAAAGGCCTGTAGTACAATGACAGCCATGTTGGATGTTGCAAACAAGTAGCAACAGAGAAGGCAAAAAATCTTTTGCTCCGTGGTGAGATCCATGAGATCCACATGCATCCAGAGATTAAGTAGATCATGCCCTATTTTCGTGTGTTGCTTTGTAAAATACAATATACATTCATGTCAATGGAGTTGATATATTAGTTCTACAGGAATCCTAGACTCGTGAGTTACTCGCACTTCAACTGTGATGTCTGCAGCAGTTCCGTGGGAATACTGTTCTGAGAAAAGCAATCAATGGCTGTCGCTACAGAATTTGGGTGGGATCGTATAGAGATTCCATGGAACTCTGCAGCTGTGTATGAGAAACACATATTGTTGTTGTTTAGTCGTTTAGTCGTGTCCGACTCTTTGTGACCCCATGGACCAGAGCATGCCAGGCACTCCTGTCTTCCACCGCCTCCCGCAGTTTGGTCAAACTCATGCTGGTAACTTCGAGAACACTATCCAGCCATCTCGTCCTCTGTCGTCCCCTTCTCCTTGTGCCCGCCATCTTTCCCAACATCAGGGTCTTTCCAGGGAGTCTTCTCTTCTCATGAGGTGGCCAAAGTACTGGAGTCTCAGCTTCAGGATCTGTCCTTCCAGTGAGCACTCAGGGCTGATTTCCTTAAGAATGGATAGGTTTGATCTTCTTGCAGTCCATGGGACTCTCAAGAGTCTCCTCCAGCACCATAATTCAAAAGCATCCATTCTTCGGCGACCAGCCTTCTTGATGGTCCAGCTCTCACTTCCATACATCACTACTGGGAAAACCATAGCTTTAACTATACGGACCTTTGTTGGCAAGGTGATGTCTCTGCTTTTTAAGATGCTGTCTAGGTTTGTCATTGCTTTTCTCCCAAGAGAAACACATATAGTTGTATCCAACCAGGTTCCACTGAAATGAATAGGCCTAATGTCCATTAATTTTGATGGGTCTACTCAAGAAGGACTAACATTGGATACAACCCACAAACCCTGCTTGCAAGACAGAGGGGGAAAGCATGCCAGCTCTTCTCTCACCATCTTAGCCAAATGTCTGCAGCAGGAACGCAAGCTGGTTCTATATGCAGTTTAGAACCCTGGAATGTGAGGGTTCTAGATCACGTTGGGGATTGACACAAGTCAAGCAGGCTCCCCATTTCTAAAACCATCCCTCCAACTCATGGCGTGGGGTGATGGGGACAGCAGTGCTCTCCCTTGTTGCAAGAGGGATAAGAATGTCTGAATAGGGCTTATATAGCCATGCATTCTGTACATGTTCAATGTTTCCCATGTCCAAGCTGTGGGTGAAATTAAAACCTGGACTCCCTACCCCCAGGATTTTAGTAAAAGGCAGCACTGGTGTGTGTCTTTGTGTTCATTGTCCGTGCAAAAAAAAATTAGCCATGTGCATTTTCCATGGCACAATGGTCGTACAGAACCCCGCCTCCCAAAACCAAACAGGCAAAGCTGTGGGAGAATGCTAAATTTGTGACCTAAGTAGAAGGCACAGGGCTCGTATTCAGCATGCATCTTTTATGTTTCATAGAAGCCTTTCCGCATGTACTCTGCAACTGCTCAGCCACCTGAGACCACAGTACAGGGACAGCGAATTATCTAACAGCATTCTATCCTATAATAGCACAGGCCTCTGTGCTCTCTTAAGCACTGATGTGCATCATGATCAGAGCCTAACTTTCACCTGCAAAAAGGGAAAAAAGGAAAAGGAAAAACCCAAACAGAGAGTTTCCATCACAGTTGCTCTGTACTAAAGCTGCTACTTCTGATCAGGAGAGAGCAAAACACTGAGCCAGTACTTGTTTTAACTCCCTTTATTCTATTCCTTTGGCACTTTTGCTGTGATCTGCATAGCTAGCTATCCTGAACTTGTGCTTGAACTGAACTGAAGCTAAATGTGTGCTTCAGTCTCATAATCTCCCCACCCAGTTCCTCCACAATCAAGAGCAAAGCAGAAGGCCAGCTGAAACCAAGGCTGTGCGTACCCATCCTATTCTACAATCCCTGTAGACAAAGCATTTGTTTTCTCCACCTAGTCCACACGTAATCTAGATCTGTTGCATATATATTGCCTCTGAAAAATGCTTATTGAGAAACTGATTTCGGTCCAAAGCAAAAAGCTCACTGCAGACTGATACCTAGTATTATATAAAAAATACGGCAAACAGTGCAATTGGAACAGACCATTTCTAATGATGCATTCTGTCCTGGAGTGAGTACATCTGCCCAAGGGGACTTGCACCTAGTCACGTAAATGTGCCAGTCTCCATTCTGCCTTCTACTGCTTTGTTCACTTCCCGCCCCCGCCCCCCGCCCCAAATCTTGGACTCATTCAAAACAAGAACCTCATCTTCATGTCTAACCTTCACCCACACTTTTTCTGCTAGCCTTGTGAATTCTGCCTAATTAAGAGCCTTTCAGATTCCCCCGTGGCCCAAGTTTTGTCATGCAGAACATGGAACTGGGGAAAAGGGCTGGAGGAAGCGCGTTGTGAACATTCCCCACCCCTCTCCCCTGGGTCCGGTTGGTGCTCTTAAAATTGGCGTTTGTGAATCTGGGTGAATTCTTGAAATGTATTAATGGTGCTCATTAATTAAGACTCAGTGGTGATGTTCTTTAGATGACATTTTGTACTTCAGATATCCAAGCACATAATGTATATGTGTTCTGAAGGGTGCCCACGTGTATGAGTCACATCCTGGTTTGTGTTCGAAATACATTCAAGTGTAATTCAGACCAAATCCATTAGACCTTCGGTCTATCTCTTAAACCACGGGCAGGAAACCTTTGCTGAGGAAGGGCTGAGGAAGACTCCTGCCTAACACATTGGAGAGTCACTGTCAGTCAGCGTAGACCAGGGCGGTCCAACTTTTTATCCCAAGGAGGCTGCAAGAGTACTTCAACATTGAAAGTATGGGCCGCACACAGCCTTGTTGCACAGGGGGTGAGCAGCGAGGCTGTTATGTATTGAGTTGAATAGGATCCAAAAGGCAGCAGTCTGATTGGTCTTAGAACAATGGGGTCCAGAATGCAACAGTCTGAATGGTCCACAGGAGCCACCCAATCAGCTCCAGGTGGAAGTGAATCCGCAACCTGATTGGCCTACAGGTGAATCCCGGAATTAGCCAATCACGTGGGGCCCATTGTGTAAATAATGTCTATAAAGCAGACATTCTGGGGGAACTTCCATTCCTCCTCACCACTATGAGCTGAATAAAGAGCATGAAATCCACTCTCGACTCAGAGTATATTTCAGAGGCCAGAATTTCACACACACACACACACACACACACACACACACACACACTACCAGCCTTCGCGCTGCCTTCCCAAAGCAGGCTACGTGACGCTATGAGCTTTGAGGAGGAGGCACAAGGCGCAGGCAACCTCCAGAGCCCTCCCACCTCCTTCTCAAAGCTGGGAATGTGCTCACTAGGGCTTTGGGAAGGAGGCAGGACTCCTCAAGGACCCTGTGAAGGCCCTCATAACACCTTCCTATGTTCCTGTGTTAGGAGTGGTGTTGAAGCCCAACTTCTCCAAGCTGGAGCTCTGTGTAACACAGGCAGCAAAGCACAGGCTAGTACTATTGTAGGAACACTTCTAACACTAATAAACTTCTCTCCCAGTTTCTGAACCCTACATTTAACACCCTCTCAACAGCAAGTAGCACTATCTACTGAACCATCAGCATCACCCAGGAGAGAAGCACCAAGGGTGATCGAACTCAGGTTTGCACATATTCACAACCTGAACTGCTTTGCTCCTTTTTGTCAAATGAAAAATGTGTATTTTAAAACTTCCTCTGAAGGTTTTGTTCTTAAAATCAATCTTGATTCAATAGGAGAGCCACAGAACCAGAAAGAAAGAAAGAAAGAAAGAAAGAAAGAAAGAAAGAAAGAAAGAAAGAAAGAAAGAAAGAAAGGTAAGTTGCGCCCTTTAAAAGATTGATTCCAATTTTTTCGCTAGCCCTCAGATCTAAATATACCATGCATTTATGGGCAAGAAACAGAACACAAAGAGAAGAAAGGAAAACACAATATTGTCCAACACATAATTGTGACCGCAAGGATTTCATTTGTGGAAACAAATTAAGCATGGATTGTTTCCTGTAACTCTCTAACAATTATTAAATTTCCCCACAGCCATATTGGCAGAAGGCAGGGAAATAAACCTCATTAGAATGTAATAGAAACAATATTTGTCTGTCCTCCCCTTACTAATGGGAAAACACAACTTTCCCTCTCCCTAAATGTTTTTAATAAATCTTAGTTCACATTATTTATTGATTTTTGCTGTAAGAATGGATCAAGTCATACTGCATGTCTTTAACTGTTTGGGCCATGTTCCATGAATAGTAGGCAGCACATACTTGAAATACTGTGTGCTGTTTATTGGTTTGGGGTACTTTTGGTTTTTGGTATTTGGTAAAATAGAATGGAGAAATCCCTGGATGCCTAGATCCAGGTTTGGGGCAAGTACTCTTTGGTGAGAGAGAGCCCCAGCAGAGATTTAAAATCACAAAACATGCAACATGGAAATATACCTTTAAAATGTCCGCTTCTAAGTTTCCTCCAAAGTTCCCCACTCCCCTTTGCATAGAAAGAGACTTGTTTGGCAAGTTAAAAATGGTTTACCTACAAATTCTTCAAAGGTCAGGTTCATGCGCTTTTCCATACAGCACCAAGAAAAGACAAGGCAGTATAACTTAGGTTCCAAAAAGTGGCAAATGTTTCTAAACGATTTGTATAGAAACACAAAGATGGCTTGCTAAAGCCACATGGTCTAAGCTTGGAGCATTCAGCTTAGACGTCCTTACTGGTAGATTCACATGGTGGAAACAGAGAGAACTAAGAGTTTGGTAACCCCTCCTCTCAAAGTAAGGGGATGTGACCTTGCTAAGCCTGGCAGCTTAATCTGTGGTCCGAACCCCTTTATGCATTGATTAGAGTTAAGAATCTTGGTTATGTGAGGCTGGATATATCCCACACAGTTCTGGTCATTACACCCAGGGGCGATGTACCCCTTTTTGCCACTTGAAATGCCACCCTGGCATCCCGCCATGCCACTTCTGCCACTGATGAAGTGGCACTGGCAACAGCACTGATTTCCAGTGAGATCCTGCTGAAAGAGCACAAGGTATTGCCTGCTCCACAGGACCTCGCAAGATTTTGGCAAGATCGTGTCCTTCCAACTCTATGATTCTATTATTATATTTCACTGGAAATCACTGGAAATATTTCACTACACCTCAAAAAGGATGTTGTAGCGCGGGTGGCACTGTGGTCTAAACCACTGAGCCTCTTGGGCTGGCCGATCAGAAGGTCAGCGGTTCGAATCCCCGCGACGGGGTGAGCTCCCATTGCTCTGTCCCAGCTCCTGCCAATCTAGCAGTTCGAAATCACGTCAAAGTGCAAGTAGATAAATAGGTACCGCTCCAGCGGGAAGGTAAACGGCGTTTCCATGCACTACTCTGGTTCGCCAGAAGCAGCTTAATCATGCCAGCCACATGACCCGGAAAAACTGTCTGCGGGCAAACACCGGCTCCCTCGGCCAGTAAAGCGAGATGAGCGCCACAACCCCAGAGTCGTTTGCAACTGGACTTAACTGTCACGGGTCCTTTACGTTTTTTAGTGCTGTAAAAGGTACAGAGAACAGAAACTCCCCAAAACCCATAAGAATGAGGAAAGGTTATAACATTTGGGGATTTTTAATTGGGGGAGCAACTAATTGTGTGCAAGGGGGCAGGAGGGCTGACATGATATGAAATTCTGCACAGGGAGGTATCTGTGCATTGCAATTTATATGATTTTACAATTGCTATGGTCTTACAAGCAAACTATTCTCTTAAATAACGTGAGAGCTTGAGAAGCGGGTAGAAATGGCTACAGATCTTGGCTGTAATAATCTGTATTCGTTCAGTATACCAAAAGAACCGAGTACATAGGCTAGAGAAAGGACAAGGTATCAGAGAAAATTAGAATGTGCAGAAATTGCTATTTTCTTCTGTGTGTGAAGGTGACTTCCAGTCTTGCCATGTACAGACAGACACACACCTCTGACTGCACCAGTAATAATAATACGCCAGAAGATGATTGGGGGGGGGGGCAAAGACCAACCCCTCTCTTTGGCATTGCTCTGACCACAGAACAGCAGCAGAAGGGGCACCCAAAATAACGATCAAAGTCAGATGATCCTGACTCATCATTACAAATTTTACTATTGTTATAATGATAAGGATGGTGTTATATCGATTTATTCCAGTTGCATTGTTCAGGTTTTATTTTTCATGCCAAAGAAAAGGGGACACCTAAAAAACCAGCAATAATTGTTGATGCAATTGCAGATGTATATCAAGTCATAGAAGGCAGGGCTATTATACAAATGGAGAGGGTGGCCAATGAACCAAGTAAACCTGTGGGCTTATATTTATTTACTGTAGGTGTGGGATCACATCACTGAATGCTTCCTGTCTGCCAGGGATTTAACAAGAGAAATGATAACATTAAGCCTGAATCCAAATGGGTCGTCTCTCTCTCTCTCTCTCTCTCTCTCTCTCTCTCTCTCTCTCTCTGTGTGTGTGTGCAATTTCAACACATCTAAAGATTGATCAATAAAACATCACAACTTTAATATTTATAATTATAATATTTATAATTATATTTTAAATTATAAATATTTATAACTGTTCTTTAGGGGACACGTAAATAAACAGCAATAGTTGCTGGTGCAATTGCAGTTATGTAGGGAGGGGTGGGTGTGTGCATGTGTGTGCAAATGTTTAACAGAATAAAAAAAAAATTGCCCGTCTGTTGAAAGTCAAGGCGGCTAACAAATTCAATAAATTTTTTTTTTTATGATCCCACCTATGTTTTTAGTTGTTTCTCTTTTATCTGTAAGCCGCCTTGAGTCCCTGTCAGGGGGGAAAGGCAGGATATAAATTAATATGATAACAATGGCAAGATTGACAGGAGGGACCTGCAACAAGATATTGCAGTGTCAAGCTCTCCTGCTCAGGATTCCAGCCAGCCATGACCTTTTCCAATATATTCCATTCCATTCCCATCCATTCTAACTCTGCCTCCCCACCAAGAGTCACTCTGCAATCCATGGCCACTGACCATGCTCAGTCTTCAATTGAGCAGTTTTGAGTTCTCCCCTTCCCCCTCCCCTAAAGATTTCTTTTGTACAGTCATACCCCGGGTTACAGACGCTTCAGGTTGCACGTTTTTGGGTTGCACACCGCGCTGAACCCGGAAGTAACGGAACGGGTTACTTCCAGGCTTCGGCGCTCTTTGCACATGCGCAGAAGCACTGGATCGCTCTTTGCACATGTGCAAAAGCGCCAAATCACAACCCGTGCGTGCGCAGACGCGGCGCTGCGGGTTGCAAACACTGCAGGTTGCAAACGTGCCTCCCGCACAGTTCACGTTCGCAATCCGAGAGTCCACTGTACTTCTACTAACCATGGGTTTCCTCTGAACAGGCCGATACCCTCTTGCAAAGATGGTGTCATTTTGGCTCCATAAGGAGTCTGTGACAACCTGGTGCCCTTCAAACACTTTGGAATAGAACTCCCATCAACCCCCTGCCAGCACATCCTTGCCTGCTGGGTCTGTTGGCAGTTGTGGTTCACAAGATCATGCAGGCACCAGGCTGGCAAAGGATGGCATATAAGGTGAGCAAAGGAGTGGAGGCAGACAGGGCCGGATTTAGGTCTGATGCGGCCCTAAGCTACTGAAGGTAATGGGGCCCTTTGTATGTCCAGTTGTCCTTTGTCAACAACAAATTGTCACTGTTTTATGTGTTGAATATATGCTATATGGTAATTTATGGACCGAACAGGTATCTAAAGTAAGTTATAAAAAGGTATCTAAAGCCATTTGCGCATGTTGCCATGCAACCAGTCCATGCAGAATGTAGGCACCCTATATATAGAAATAAGCAAACCAGTGATATTTTACGGAGCAGGCGGGGCCCATGACTTACATCATAGGAACCTACACAAAACACTGTTGTTGTATGTAGGTTTTATTTTATTTGTTTTTTATCTTATATTTTGGAAATGTACATCCAGTGTTTTTTTCCTTTAATTTTTTTGGGGGGCCTCCAAGAGAGTGGGGCCCTAAGCTGTAGCTTGTTTAGCTTATACGTAAATCCGGCACTGGAGGCAGACATGGAGTCCATGGCTGAGAAGGCACCAAGCAGCCCATTTGGATTCCTGCATCTCTTATCCCTACTGGCAGCCACTGCCGCGCAAGGACCCAGCAATAGAATGGATGCTCAATTGAAGAAATAGGAGGCGGCCTTTATAAAACTGTACAGTGGTACCTCAGGTTAAGTACTTAATTCGTTCCGGAGGTCCGTACTTAACCTGAAACTGTTCTTAACCTGAAGCACCACTTTAGCTAATGGGGCCTCTCGCTGCCACTGCACCGCTGGAGTACAATTTCTGTTCTCATCCTGAAGCAAAGTTCTTAACCTGAAGCACTATTTCTGGGTTAGCGGAGTCTGTAACCTGAAGTGTATGTAACCTGAAGCGTATGTAACCCGAGGTACCACTGTACTAGGCTGATAAGGTCTGCCATGGTTTTCACTTGAGGATCCAATGGACCTTAGTTCAGGAGGCTGGGATAGAGACATTGGAAGGCCTTTCCTCAGGGCTACAGTTTGATGGATCTTGGGGAGGTTCAAAATGCAACACCTAATAAATCAGTCATCAAAACACACAGAATTTAACCAATGCTTTCTTTGCCTCCATCGTCCGTTTCCCCTGCAATAGTTCGAGGGCAGTGTTGATAAAGAAAGAGAAAAGGACACAAAGAATAATGATGATCAGTAGACAATAAAGGAGAAGGATGGAATGAAGAAAGGATAAACTTCAAACCTACATGGGGGAAAAAGCTCACCAGGTTGACTTCCACATGGAAAATAATAGGGATTTTGAAAAAGAAAGAGTTTAAAAGGTTTTAAAAGGTCATTATGCATTTAGCAGCCAAAGAGCAGTATGAATTTCTAAGCAGCAACATCTGGAAGATCAAAAGAAATCATACTTCAATCAACATGAAAATATCTGCTCATTACATGCAATCATATTTAGTTATTAATAGACACTGGCTAGACACTGACATTTTACACATTTCATCGTATGATGCACCAGGGACACTTCTGGCATTTAGTTTATCATTTTCATCAGTGTCATGGAAAGAGTGACCGATCTGACCCCCAAAACCCTCAGACTGTCACTCATCGTAAGTGAATTTATCAACACATACAGAATGGGGAATACACAGGAGAATTTTAACTGTTTGCATACAAAATCATTTCATTCTTCACGCTTCAAAAGGAGGGAGGGAGGGAAGCCAGCACCTTCACTTTTGCATAATAAATAATAAGGGCCAGCAGACAATTACATAGGTGGAAATAGTATGCAAAATGATTGGAATTCAAATTTGTTGTGCAAATGTAACTGGAGGTAGCTTAAGTAATCAGCTGCAACGGGTTGATTTTCCTCCATTGTTAGAGGTTAATACAAAAGCTCTCCAGCTTATATTAGAAGCAGCCTTACTTCAACTGCAAATTGGCACATATCCCATTAGTATTTTCATTCTATGACATCTCCTCTGATAGACTTAGATGCACAGGCTGGCAAATATTAAAATTAATTGGGCTATTATATGTAAGGCAGAGGGAAAAACAAAAGTCTTGGTGAGGGAAATTCTGGGGGACAAGTAGGTCCAACCCCAATGTCCAAGACACCCTGGAATTGAATGGAAGATTTTTCTCCCCCTATGTCAGAATGGCTTGCTAAACTGGCATATCCTACTGACTGGGGTTAAATGATTGCAATTAAAGGAACAACAAGAGCAAATCTCTTATCCCCCCAATGTACTAATCATGATTGCAAAAAAAAAAAAAATGCCTGAAATGCGATTTTATTTCTAATGACAATTATTTGGGGATTGGATTGCAATTTTAGTTTTGCTAATTAGATCCACTGCTGCATTTTCATACTCGCTCATTGCATCCTTTGACGATTCTCACCAGAATTGCATTTCCACGCTGGCCACTTTGCAGGCTACGCTTTAATAACTCTCAAGACAAATATGAGAGGGGCTTGATTATATTTTGTGACAGCGGTAATGTAAACCTTCTTCCATGTTTCAGTTTCAGAAATCATCCTGGTCGCTGAACCATTAATTCTAAGAAAAAACGACTGTTTCAGAGGGATTATCCAGAAACAGATTATAAGCATGTATAATTCTTATGCAATAAATTGAAATTAAAACACTGTTTACCCAAAACCTTAAATAAAAAAAAAGGTAGGTATGTGGGTGGGTGTTTAATTTGGACATTCTAGAATACATTGAACAGCAAGCACAAACAATGTGAGGATTTGCTTTAGAATAACAGGAGGATTTAGAACAAATTTATCAATGTGTTAGCTTCTCAAATGTATTAGGGATCTGAAAACAGCGCTCAAAACTCCCGTTGTTCTAGGCGCGTTTTGCGACAAGGAATTTCATTAGTGAGAAGCGGTTTCTGCGCTCTGGGCACAGTCCTAAAATTTCAGATTAAAACTGCAGAGTGGAAGCAAAGGAGGACCTTTTTCTGCCTCCCCCCTTCCAGCCACTCTGGAGAAGAGACCCTCTTAAGAATATTTGGGGGGCTGGCAGTCTTCAGATGAGGATTAGCCCACGTGAAAAATGAATGTAAGATTTTAGCCGGTTGATTCATTTTCAGCTTTGTATTCTTGTTATAAAAAAGTGTGCTGAGACATTCCATTGTTGTGCCCATAACCTAGGTTTAAGGTGCCATTTGGCTCCTAGCTTTCATATCTCAGTTTCTAACACTGTTTGAAAATGCAATAAGGTCTCCCAGGACCTCTCTAATCTTGATTTCTCTTTACGCTGTGACTGTATGTCTATATAGGGGCGTGTGTTTCTCATCACCCCTAACATTTGCTTCCAATGATCAGATTTAATTTTCTAAAAGGAATGTGCTCATGCTAAGATTCTTTCCATGTTTAAAACAGCTTGCAGGGTCTCTTAAGTGCTTGTTCAGTTTTGGCCACACAGATGAGAATCACCACCCAATTTCTTGGGCTACTTCCATCCCTTAAAAGTTTTAACGGTCAAAAAGGAGCTGTAAGCTGCCAACAATGCACCTATTTCTGGGAGGGGTGATGCTGATTTGGGAAAGTTGCAGCAGGGATTTCTTCTACATGATCATGGGTTTATGTGTCCTGGAGAAAAGAGCCACATGGCTCAGTCTCCCATAAACACAATACAGTGGTACCTTGGTTTTAGAACAGCTGCGTTTATGAACAACTTGGAATAAGAATGCTACAAACCCGGAAGTAGGTATTTTGATTTGTGAACTTTGCCTTGGAAGCAGAACATGTTCCGCTTCCTGTTGAGTGTGTTCAGTTTGTAAATTGAGTCCCCCACTGCTAATCAGAGGCTTCCTGATGAGTCTGTCGGCAGTTGAGTCCCGAGCACCCACATAACACAGAGGTGATATTTGGAGCTTTGGTTTTTGCTATTTATTTATTTTTGTGTTTTTGTTTGTGTGGCTTTTTCATTTTTTTGACTGTGACTTGTTCTTTGTTTTATGGGACTGACTTGTGACTGTGGCTTGTGACTTCATTTTTGTGACTGTAGCTTGTGACTTCGTTTTTGTGACTTGTTTTTGTGACTGTGTGGAATCCAGTTCAGCTACTGGTTGATTGTGTGACTGCAGAAATGGATAAAAGCCCTGCCATCCGAACAATGACTATCATCAGTGCATGTTAGAAAAAAAAATTGATCATTGCCTTCATTTTATGGATCAATGGTCTCGTTAGATAGTAAAATTCATGTTAAATTGCTGTTTTAGGGGTTGCTTTTCATCGTCTGGAACGGATTAATCCATTTTCCATTACTTTCCATGGCAAAGCAAGCCTTGGTTTAAGAACGCTTTGGTTTAAGAACGGACTTCCGGAAAAGATTAAGTTCGTAAACCAAGGTACCACTGAATTTTTGCAAGCACTGAAAAGCCACGATGACATCATTTTCAACAATGCCCCAATCACACAAAAATTTTCAAAATGCAGTGCCTCTTGATTCCCAATACATGGCAGAGGAATCTCAATCTCATTTAGATACCTCTTCGGACACATGGACTGCTTATATGAATCTATAGATTCTGGCAATGTTTTTCTCACTTTGCCTTCCCTTGCCTTCTGTTATATTTTGAGATTTTATATATAGATAGATACACACACACACACACACACACACACACACACACAGTCCAGCACACTGTGGGACTTCACTATTTTTCTGACTCACAAAGACTCACAGACTTATTGAGCAGATGATGAAGAAAATAACTAAGGAGCTATCCCCTAATACTGATACAAAACTCAAAGGAGCCCTCAAAACCAACACAGTGTAACAGCAGCAGTATTTATGGACAGCTTTTAAAATATTTTACAGAAATCCCATTTTATGGTAATGTTGCTTAATAATTAATTTTGTTAATCTTAGGCTGCGACTTCAATTTCATTCAGGTCTGCTTCAAAGTGGCAACTTCTGTTATTTAAAGGAGCATTAGAGTGGGTTGAGGCACGGAACATTTTTAATGAGCTTACTATAATTGAATGCACAAACTCAAATAACGCAATCTGAGGAAAAATAAGGAACACTGCAATTACTGAAGCAATCATAAACATGGCTTGATAGACGAAAATACAATTTCTAGCTTTACAAAGGCACCATGAATTACTAGAGGTGGGAGCAAAGATCCATCTTAAGAGGGGGGGGGGCTAAGCAAAGAGTAGAAACTTTTTGATTTTCTGAGGCTGAAAAGAAATGAGAACACCACCACAGCAATTTGGGGTGGTTTCCAGAAAAAGCTTGAATTATGGGAGGAAAGGAAGAGAGACCTTAATGAAAGCTCTGGAATCCCTTTATTTTTTTCCCAACCAAATCATACCCACAGTTCCATAGCCTTCTAAAAAGTTTAGTTAAATGGGCAGAAGAAAATGGTCTAGGCTCCTTGTAACTCTCCTGTAATTCAAACCCTGATTTTAACCCAAGATTTAGCAATCTAGTCTAGCGGATAGATTCTAGCAGAAGGTAACAAGATGAGAATAAAAAAAAATAAAAGCATGTATCCAGTAACAAAGACTTTTATTAGCTACTTCATGATCCTAAAGCAGTATAATTCTTCACCCTCGGAAACTCATGGCACAAGCAATTTATTAGTCAATAGCAACCTCGTGCCAGCATTCCTTGGGAATTCTAAGAAATAAATAAAAATCACTGCAGTTTTGGAACCAGCGGTAAAACGCAGGATAGATATAGATTGCAGCTCACATCATATGTGCACCACTTCCCAAACCAATGGTGGGAGTACACTGGATGCAGCGGACGTGCGGGCAAGCAGCTATAGTGCTGCTGTGCTACCCTGAACATCAGCGGGGAGGTTGAGCAGCTCAACAAAGCCTCGCTGCCCCTCCAAATTGCAAGGAAACCTGCCCTAGAGGGTCTCTGGGGTGGGTCTCCTCCAGAGCCAGGAAGACTCTCCAGGGTGCTCCCCATTTTATGCAATTTGTATATGCGCACGGAGGTCTGGAATATAACCGTGCAAATGAGGAGTCACCTGCACACCTCTCAATACCAGTTGCTGGTGAACAACAGTGAGAGAGGGTGATTATGCTCATGCCCTGCTTGCAGGCATTCCACAGGCATCAGATGTCCCGCTGTGAAAAATGAACTATATGAGCTTTTGTTATGATCCCACATGATTCTTGTTTATCTATTTTATTTCATTTATATATCACCTTTCTTCCAATGAGCTCAAAATGGTGTACATGGTTCTCCCTTCCCTCCTAACAACCCTGGAGGTAGGTGAGGCGGTGACTAGGCCCTGTCAGGAGCTCGCCCTACACTTGAGTAGGACCCTGGCAGAGACACATGCCCGACTGGCATGTTCTCTCCCTCCTGGTTGATCGTTCGGGAGCTTCAAAAGCTTTCTTCTGCCCAAACATTACAGCGACCGATGCCAACAGACATCTGCACACTTAGGGATCTACAGAGTCTTCGCAGCTTGCGTAACAGATCTCAGAAACTCAGCATTTTGGCTAATCTACTTTATTTACATATAAACACACGCAGAGCACTGCAACATAGCTCCCTCTCTCTAGTATCAGGCAGCAAAGAGAGAGAACAAAGGACAATAGTCCCACTTCAAGGAACACAGTAAGACAAACATCCTGTCTCTGTCACTTTCCACTCTGTGGAGTCAAAACATACACCATCATGTGAAAGACAACAATCCCATGGCTGCAATCACGGAGCAGGAATTCCAGCAGGCCCAAGGTCGCCAAATGAGTTTTATGGCAGAGTGGGAATATGAACTCCCAGGTCCCAACCAGACACTCTTAACCACAACAGCACACTGACTCTCTTATGTTCTTATAATGATGATACCTAGTTAACTAGGACTGCAGTTACACAAGCACTAATTCAATCCCTGATATGCCACTTCCGGCACTTTCCTCCACCTCTATCTGCCTAGCTTCGAAACTGCATTAAAACCAGAACAAAGATTTCTTTGGGTAAATCCTTTCAACACTGCTGAGTTATAAATCTTCGCACATAGAGTCCTCTAAAGGAAATGGTAAGAGACTATAATGGTACTGATGGATATTTATACTTCATTTCCTTGCTTCTTCCGCCTTAAGAGATTCTTTTCTCTCCCTTCAAGTATGATATAATTGAAATGGAAGAAAAATGCCCACCTAATTGTGCAGATGCTCTGTTAATCACTTATTTCAATTCAATTAGTTTCAACAGGATAAGAATGTAATCTGACAGTCTAGGGAGCAATAGGTATTTTGGGGTATAGCAAATTGCGCGATAGCATCTTGCTCTGCTCCCCCCCACCCCCAAATCAACCGACTGAAGCTAATATGTTTGCTTAGCAATGCTTTTTTTAAAAAAGGAAAGGAAAGAAAAAGAATAACCGGATGGCTTTTAATAAATGTAGTAGATTTAAGGATGAAAATAAAATCCCCATTATGGCGCTTCATAAATATTAGCAAGTTTTATTAAAAGCAAATACAGGTGCATTTGTGCAAAGATAAGTGGTTCTCTCATCGAGGTACGTGGAATTTGCTTAGCGATGGAGCTTGATCAGCAATATCTGTGCTGGTAACACCCACGTACACCCACACTAACCATAACAACCCCAATATATCTTGCCAGTTGACACAAAACAAGAAATGACTGTCAAAAACCTGAACCCTTTCCTTTTGCACCTCTCTCCTCCTCTTGCAATCACTTTCCCACAACCCAAATCATCCCCATGGTGTTAAAAGATGTATGGAGATGATCAAGTAATCTCAGAGGACATAGTCCTAGCCCTGGCTGTTGACTGCCATATGCTCAAATCCGGCACCCATGTCTGGGGCTATGTACCAGCTGGAAACACAGCTAAGCCATTCATTTTCTCAATTTCAATCAAAGCTGGTTTGGAGGGGAAACTGCATCAAGATGCAGTATTTCGTAAGAAATAACACGGCAAATGCAGGACAGATGTGGATTTCAGCTCACATTATGCATACACCACAGGAACTTCCTTAACAGCCTAGGTGTCGAGGAAAAGGAGACCTGCCTCTTCTATTCCTTATAAGCCTCTAGACCCAATTCAAGGTGTTGGCAATGGTTTGGGGGCAAACTATCCAGAGTGCACCTGCACCTACACGAAACTGCCAGAGATTTGAGGTCAGTTACAGAGACCCTGCTCACCAGGGTCAAAGGCACACCAGGAAAGGTTAGACTGGCTGGTACAGTCGCAGCCAGTATGGTGCAGCAGAGGTGTGTATCCACCTGCCTATAGCTCACTTGAATGAGGCCAGAGGCTAAGAGTGTGAGCAGAGATGCTCTCACATTAAATCCCATTTTAGAAAGGAACACACTAAGCAGCCTTAGGTAAGCCACTATTTCAGTCTCAGTCCGCTTCCAAACAATTACAGTGGTGCCCCGCAAGACGAATGCCTCGCAAGACGGAAAACCTGCTAGACGAAAGGGTTTTCCGTTTTTGAGCTGCTTCACAAGACGATTTTCCCTATGGGCTTGCTTTGCAAGACGAAAACGTCTTGCGGGTGTTCCTATTTTTTTCCGCTTCCCCTCCCTTTTGCTAAGCCGCTAAGCCGCTAATAGCCTTTTAGCCGCTAATCCGCTAAGCCTTTAATAGCCGCTAAGCCTTTAATAGCCGCTAAACCGCTAATAGCGCTAATCCGCTAAGCCGCTAATAGGGTTGCTTCGCAAGACGGAAAAACCGCTAGACGAAGAGACTCGCGGAACGGATTAATTTCGTCTTGCAAGGCACCACTGTAATACGGAAATATTAATACTGATCTACTTTGTAGGGTTCATCTAAGTATTGCTGAGCCATAGAATGCTAGACATTATTTTTTATTTTTTGCACCGTTCCTGGCTATTTAGCGCTATATGCATGAGCTGCAACAAATCTGAGCAAGACTAAACTCTGGCTGGTTTCTCCAGCATCATGTTTGAAGCTGGCTTGTTCTGGAGCTGACCAGGGTTTGCTACAAACCATGGTCCCCGGTTCATACTCTGTTGCTCCCAGATTTTGTGAAAGTGAAACTAAAATCTACCACACGAACATGGAAGCTTGAGTCTCACTTAGGCTCATTCCAGCTCTCACACACAGCCTTAAGCCATGGTTTTTAACACACACAGTTTTTAACCCAAAAATGAAGCAGCTGAAACTTTTATAGCAGGGCTGGCTAACCTCTGACTCTCCAGATGTTATTGGACTCCCAGCCAGGACTGGTGAAAAACTACACCTACTGTATTTTCTGGCGTATAAGACTACTTTTTAAGCCAGAAAAATCTTCTCAAAAGTCGGGGGTCGTCTTATACACCGGCTACAGCAGCAGCTCCTGCAGCAACTCCCCACCAAAGGATAAAACGACAGCAAATTAAATCAGAGGACACCAAGCTCTCTAGATGAAGCAGAAATACGCTTGAAAATTGGCCCCAGAAGTGGATTTCTGAGCCTGACTGGAGACTGGTTTTTTTAAAAAAATTATTTAGTGTGCGTTGGAAGAGGGGTAGTCTTATATGGCGAGTATATCCCAAACTCTATATTTTAACTGGAAAAGTTGGGGGGTTGTCTTATACGCCCAGTCGACGTATACGCTGGAAAATACGGTATTTAATTTGTGTGTGTCAAGACAGCTGTTAAAGGTGGTAGGGCTCATAACTGTGCTGCTCACCTAATTCTGCATGCATAAGCCCCATATACAAATAAACAGGCGTTTCCAAGGAGGTCTGCTTACGATTGCCACCAGAATAAGTCAACCCAATTCCCTGAACTTGCACACCCAACTTGGGTCTGTTTTACGCCTGAGGTTTTCTCCCTCTATGCCTTCAAAAATTGCAAGACATTTTACAGCTCTGGCTTTCACTGTAGTGAGAGAGATCTCCAAGGAACAATCCCAAGAGCTAGAGGCAATAAAGTCTGGAGAATTGATTATCCCAGAGTTTATTCCCCTTTTGATTCCTTTTATTGGGAGAGGATCTCTCTTCCTGCCACCTGACAGGACTCTGCATACTCATGCCTTTCTCCCCCACCCAGGCACACACATATTTCTGCCTGCAAAACTAGGAAGTAAGCTGGGTTGCTAAGGGCCAAGCCATTTCTATTTCCTCCAAAGAGGGGGGAAATAGCTTGCCAGAATCCAGAAAATCTCCCACAAGGATGCCACACACTTTAAAGAAAAAGCAGGCTGCTGCTACTGCTTCTCTCCCCCTCTTTCTTTCCTGCTATCCAATCATTTGCAGGATAAATCCTAAAGCTAGTTTCACTCCCGGTTTTTCTCTCTCTCAAATCGTCAACACCTTTCTTATCAGCAGCATAGGTTAATTTCCTAGCTCTCTCTGCCTACCTCACGTTGCTTAAGGGTCTCCTTCCTGCCTTACGGTTAAAACTGTTTTAGAAAGACCACTGAACTTCATCTTTCTGATAAATGATCAGCAGCCTTTAAAAGCTTTTCTCAGTAGGCTTAGTTGCAGCATAACCCTTCTCCCCCCCCCCCCGCTGCCACCACAAATCAGGTGCTCACAAAGCTATTCTCGAAAATGCCATGGATTCAAACCAACACGTTGCAGAAACATGGGGTTGCCTGTGCTGCAGCTGCTCAGAGACTGAATAGGACCAATTGGGGCAGGGAAGTCCCACAAAGCTGGTAGGCACCGATCAAATTACTCAAGCAAGGACTCTGAATACATACTCAGCTTCAGATGGTGGATTTAGACAGGGGGAACCTTCTCTGCTGCTTACAGGCACAATTCCCCATTCCCAATGAAGGAAGGATGTGAAAGGCTGTTTGGGCATGTGCATGACCCCCTTAGCGCATGGGCAACTCACTGTGTTGCCCTCCAGGTGTTCTGGATAGACTACAGCTCCCATGAACCCTGACCGTGCTGGTTGGGGCTGATGGGAGTTGGAGCCAACAACTTCTGGAAGGCATCATGTTAGCTATCCCTGCCCTAGCTAGATCCAGGCATTTACCAAATGTAGTTATCCTTCAAATTGTCATACAGTGGTACATCGGGTTAAGAACTTAATTCGTTCCGGAGGTCCGTTCTTAACCTGAAACTGTTCTTAACCTGAGGTACCACTTTAGCTAATGGGGCCTCCCGCTGCCGCCATGTCGCCACCGTGCGATTTCTGTTCTCATCCTGAAGCAAAGTTCTTAACCCGAGGTACTATTTCTGGGTTAGCGGCGTCTGTAACCTGAAGTGTCTGTAATCTGAAGAGTCTGTAACCTGAGGTACCTGTGTGTGTGTGTGTGTGTGTGTGTGTGTGAGAGAGAGAGAGAGAGAGAGAGAGAGAGAGAGAGAGAGAGAGAGAGAGATTTAAAATGAATGAAGAAGTGTCTGCATCAAAGGGTTGATTGTTCCTTGAACACTGGCCAGAGCAGTCCTGCCAGCCCCCGAGCTTCAACTCAAGTTGTGGATATTTTTGTATACAGTATTTTTGGTACGGTTAGAAAGAGGGCAACAGAAAGGGCATTTAGAGAGTGCTCGCCACTTTGGGGGAAATCGTGTGCTTTAAATGCATGTAATGTAAATTTAAAAATCCTTTTGTACAGCAACGTGTCTTGCACCTTTCTCCCAACACTTCTATCCGTCCCATCTTTTAAGAAATTCCCAGCAACACAAGGGGGGGGGGGTCTGGTCATTATGTGCTGCACTATAATGGATCTCAGAACAATTAACTCTCGGTTCAATTTCAGATTGTCCTCGTATGCTGTTATATCCTTGCAGCAAAGTCAGAACCCTTAATCCTGTTCTACGAGCTGTGCCTATGCAATGGATCCTAGTTCTGAGCCACAAGACTTCTGTACTTCTTCCTGTTTATAGCTATTAGGAATAAATCCAAAGAGCAGGCCTACTCAGTGCACTCTTTCCAAATGAATAACACGGATTATTATCATCAGCAGGCATGCTGGCATCAGGTGGATTGAGAGTGCATTCACTGAGAAATCTGGTAAGCTCAGCTGCCTCTGTGTGCGCCTGCTTTTGAACTATATTTAACTCTTACTCAGCATTCTGTTCACACTCCTGTAAAATGTTGCTCCCTGGATTGCAGCGGATGAGGGTAGCGCTTCGATTCTCATTTAATTAAGTGCTCCGCGTCTTAAGAGGGTGATACTGCTGATTAGTGTTCTCGTTCCAAAGCATTTCATGAAGGAGAAAAGAAGGTTACTTGCTGGTAAACAGAGTTCTCCGATTTCATAATCTCCGTCGGGACCTACTGCCCATCATTGTAAAAAACATATATATTCCCGATATCGAAGACAAAGAAGAGACAAGGCCACATCTTCACCTCACATTTAAAGCATCGTACCATCTTGTCATGGCTTCCCCACCAAGAATCCTGGGAACTGTAGTTGGTTAAGGGTGCGCATCCTGTGCATAGCTTGGAAGGGATTAGGAACAATAAATTAAATAACTAGCAATTAGTTGGCCTTTCAATGGACACCCCAAACTAGCTGCCAGCGCTAACCACATGAGAGTGAGGGCCAATGAGCTGCAAGGGGACCAAGGAGCCAAATCAGACACAACCGCAAGTAGAATGGTAAATGCCTGGCACAAGTGCCAAACCTCGGTGGCGACCGACTGATCAGCCAAGCAGATCCCTCAGCGCTTCAGCAACTGTTCCAAGCTGTCAATGGATGCCACGACCTACACCTATGTTACATGGAAAGAGTAAGACTGCCATAGAGTTTGAGGGGACCCCAGGGGTCTTCTAGTCCAACCCCCTGCAATACAAGAATCCTACACCTATTTCATTCCCTCTTGTTGCCTAAACAGAGAACTCGGTGCTTGTCTCTGTTTTTCATTTCCGGCTGACTTGAGAAACCAATATGGTATCGCGAAGGCTGCTCTTACCTCTCCACGACCCAAGCTCTCAAACCCACAAATCACATGCAATGGGTACAAAGGAACAAAAAACTATTATTTAAAATCTTCTCTACAGATCACTCGGCACTGAACACCAAAGACACGGCAGCCAGGGAGCAAGAAGAGGGGAGTTGGGGGTGGAGTTTGGGTCTCCCTCTCCACCCCCAAAGATGGGTGACCAGGTGGGCCTGGCTGCAAGTGAGGGGTACACTCAGGCACCTCCATCTTTGCCCACCCCACCCCCCGCCCAGGGCCACCGGCCTTCAAGCAGCTTCCATAGAGTACCAGCTAGTGCTTCCCCCAACAAGCCCCTCAGCCTGGGAATTGTGTGCACTCCTCATAGAATAATAATTTTAAAAAAATTATTTATATCCCGCCCTCCCCAGACGAAGCCGGGCTCAGAGCGACTAACAACAGTAAAATGATTCAACATTCTAAAATCAGTTCATTATAAAATCAGTTCAAATCAGATTAATGGCAACCATTGGGCTAGAGTTCTGTGAAGAATTGCCAAAGGAAGGGGGTCAGGCTGTGCCTTGGCCAAAGGCCTGGTGGAACAGCTCTGTCTTGCAGGCCCTGCGGAAAGATGTCAAGTCCCGCAGGGCCCTAGTCTCTTGTGACAGAGCGTCCCACCAGATCGGAGCCACAGCCAAAAAAGCCCTGGCTCTGGTTGAGGCCAGCCTAACCTCTCTGTGGCCCGGGACCTCCAAGATGTTGTTGTTTGAAGACCGTAAGGTCCTCCGTGGGACATAACAGGAGAACTGGGTCATCTAGGCCAAACCCCAGCCATGAACAACTAAAGCATCCCTGACAGAGGGCCACCCAACCTCTGTTTAAAGACCTCCAAGGAAAGAGTGTCTATCATAGCTAGACTGAGGGGCCTGGGGCATTTGGGCCCAGCCCACGGGGAAGACGGGACTTTCTCCATCCCTTCCAGGCTCCGAACTGCCCTCAACCCCTACTTGGTCCCAGCCAGTTTGTTTGCAGCAAGCACATGCTGGCATGCTGGCGAAAGGGCAAGGCCAGCAACAGGCCAGGACTGAGCCAGACGCAAACCACACGCCTTGGCAGAGTCGTGTTTATGACACTGGCAGGGGAGCGTGGAAAGGCTGCTTATTTTCTTTCTGAACGAAACCGGCAGAGATTTCTTTGCTCCGGATCAACCTGGGAATTCCCATCTCCTTCCTTCATCCGCCAACCTTTCCCTTGTCACATAAACAGAGATGTAAGCAGAGATAAAGAAGGTCTGGCGAGAAAGAACATCGCTGCAAAGAGACAACAGCAGTCAGGGAAGGTGTCTGTGTGTATTGGGGGGGGGGGAGAAGCCTAGAGTGGAGTGGCAGACCTGCAAAGGGGGGGGGGTCTCCAGTCAGAACAGCAGACAAGAGAAAGGAAATAATTTCAGAAAGGGCTAAAAGGGAAGAAGGTCTCTAAGATCAGACAAAGGAAAATAGGCAAGGTTGTTTGCCCCCGTTGCTTGGTAGAGCCTTGTAATGCGCAGTGAATAAACCACTACAAAAAATATAGTTTTAGAAAAGGTACTGAAAACCCAAGAGGCATCAACGAGAGGGAGAAAAGCAGCCATTTTGTGCCTTCTTTTGTTTGTTTCCTATGAAGAAGTTCTAAAACAGGGGGAGGAAACCACATATATTTAACAAAATGTGCATACCGCTTGATTGCTAATGGAACGTCTAGGCAGTTTACAAAAAATAAAGCATTAAAATGCTCCGAAAAAAGGTTTAAAACAGGATAAACTTAAAACCAATGGTTAAGTGAAAAACAGATAAAAACACAGGCTTGCAGGAACAAAAATTATCTTAGTCATAAAGAGTACATGAAAGAAATGGAGTTGTAGGTGAAGAGAACAGGGAGGGGCTCTCAGTCTTTTGCTCTTGCCCTCCCCTAATGAAATCCCTGTCAGGCCAAAAAAGGAACAGGGCTAGCTTGTGGGAGGCACAAATTCCTCCCACAAAATCAAATCTTTCCTGTAATATGCTTTTGTGACGATTTTCAACCAAATGAGGGCAAAAGATGCAACATTTTCTCTTAATAATTAATCCTAACCTTCTTCATTCATACAAAATATGCTATTTAGCAGAGGCTGTTCAAGAGTGCAAGTCTTTTGACACAATCCTCTTTTTATAATTTCTGCTGAACTGCGTAGGTGGCGGCATTGTCAGATTGCAAAGCCATCGTAACTGAAAACAGGGGGAGAATGAGCAAAAGTGGGGGTGGGGGGAGACCCCTGGCGTGACAAGCAAAACAACAACAAATGAGATGCAGTATCAGCAGCACATTTCAAAAAAAATTCCAGAGCTGTTTTCCAGAGAGGGTGTTGGGGGAAAGGTGCAAGACACGTTGCTGTACAAAAGGATTTTTTATTTACATTTCTGTAACATAAAGCACATGATTCCCCCCCCCCAAAGAATCCTGGGAGCTGGAGTTTGATAGAAGTGCCGGGAATTGCAGCTCCGATTTGCAGATGCGCCTCTGGAGCTCCATGGGTGATTAGCAGTGATTACTGAGTGGAAAGGTTGTTATTACTAGTTTATATTATATTATATTATATTATATTATATTATATTATATTATATTATATTATATTATATTATATTATATTTTAATTAGTTCATTCACAATAAGGTCCGAATGCGAGTTACAACAATATTTAAAACAGTTTAAAGTAACTTAAAGTTACAGAAATAAGTTGGGTCCTAAAAATGTGCATCTTAAAAGTCCAAATGACAGGAGAAAGATGCATGTCTTCAGCATTCAAAAAAAGCTGTGGGAAGGGAGTTCCTCAACTTGGAGGCTGTCACAGAGAAGGCCCTCTCCCAGGATGCCACAAGCACACACCCCAAGCTTCTTAGTACCCAAGAGAGATGGTGGTCTTTCAGGTGTTTGGGACTCTAAACACCAACACGAGAACTTTGAACTAGGCCTGGAAGCGACCAATGATCAATGCAGATGTGTTAAAATGTGGCATTGTATGAGATCTGAAGGGAACTCCCAGGCATCTGGCTGCTGCATAATGGCCCACCGTTGGAATAATTAATTAATTAATAGTTATAATAAGTTATACCCCGCCCATCTGGCTGGTTTCCCCAGCGACTCTGGGTGGCTTCCAACAAAATATTAAAATACAATAATCCTTCAGATATTAAAAGCTTCCCTAAACAGGGCTGCCTTCAGATGTTTTCTAAAAGTCTGGTATGTTTTTTTGCCCCTTTGACATCTGGTGGGAGGCCATTCCACAGGGCAGGTGCCACTAGCAAGAAGGCCCTCTGCCTGGTTCCCTGTAACTTGGCTTTTCACAGTGAGGGAACCACCAGAAGGCCCTCGGTGCTGGACCTCAGTGTCCAGGCAGAAAGATGCGGGTGGATGGACTTCCATAAAAGAGAACCACCAATACTAATCTTCCTGATTATTTAATTTCTACACTGCTTAACATATTAAAAATGTCTGAATGCGGTGCACAAAAAAACTAAGGCAACAACAGACAACTTAAACAAAATGGTACAAAAATAGAGTTACATATAAAAGTGTTGCATTGATGCAAAATTGTGTGTGTGTGTGTGTGTGTGTGTGTGTGTGTGTGTGTGTGTGAATTTTCCTTTGACACACCCTTCCTCTCAGCCTCCGGGTTCTCACTCAGGGTTCAAACAAACTCTCAGCTCATCCACAAAAGTCTCACAGTGAGAAGAGGTCCGTGAAACAGTGGACATCAGCCTGGAGTCTCTACACTTGCCTTCTATGGGCAGGTCCAAGGTGGATGGCGCTTCCTCAGGCTGCCCACAGTTCTGCCCCATTCATCTGCCCTGTCTACATCTAGCTCCAGATACAGGAGGTTTGTTGCGTTTCCCGGGGGGTTCAAAGCATGAGGACAGGGTTCCCCCCTCCAGTCACAGCAATCTCTTTGCCCTCTGCAGATAAGTAAACCTAAAAAGTGTTCTCGGATGCTAGAAAGTTTGAAAATCATCAGCCCCTAGTATAAAGTAAGTAGTTTAAACCATAGTCACCCACCATCATTGCACTATATTTCTGGTCTGCTGAAAAAAATTGGCTCGAATGTGGTTCTTCCTTGCCTTTTGTATCCTCCAAAGAAGATTTCCCACAGAGGATGCCAATGTTTGCCTTTAAAGCAGCTATTGTTAAAAATATCCCCTCTAATACTAACAACATGTTTACTTCTTTGTAATCTCATCAACTGTGACATTGTGTAATTGCAGTTTGCTCAAAAGCCTCATCTACCCACTCATTCTTGGAATGAAAAACAACCGAAGGAGCAGCCTGAAACCAAGGATCTCAACCATGAAGCCGAGAATGGCAATGGAACTGACTGGGGCAGCAGCAGGTGTTTAACAAAGAGTTATTACAAGCAGAGATGAGGGAGACATTCGTTCCGGTTCACATTTTAATGTGAACTCACCTAATTCACGCTTCCCAAACGGGTGCTTCTCTACCCAACGCAGGCATGCAAACACGCAAATATTAGGGGAAAGTGTACAGAAAAAAATGAGTATATCTGTAAACTTAACATGCAAAGGTACAGTATATTAGGGGGAATGGTTTGCAAAACTGCATATATCAAGGGAGATGGGTACCAAAATAAGTGTATGTGCCTGAAAATGAAGACAAATTTTCACATAAAGAACTTTTTATTTTTTGAAAATTATTTTCCTGTTGCAACAGAGTCCACCCCCCCCCCCGGCAAGGGGGTGAGAAGGGCGCATAGAACATTTTTAAATAAATGAACCACAAACTTATGAGGAAATGGGGTGAACTGAACTCGAGTGTGGAAAAATGAAAAACTAAGAGCAAATTCCAATCGACAGATTCTTCCATTTGTAGTGCCAAGAATAGTCACTCATCTCAGAGCACCGCCTTAGATCAAGGGATCTTTACAATGACAGTGGCATGTTCCCATACTTCCAATAATGTTTTACTTTATTGTCTTGACAATTTATTCAGTAGCTCAGCCCCTGTGTAAAAGTCTGACCAAGAAAGAAATCTCAGGATAGGATTACACAGAAGAAATCCTCAGCATATCAGGACACATACAGGTTTAACCTGCATATGTGATGATCTTTCAGGAAAGAAAGAGATTGGAGTGTGTGTGTGACTTGGCTGGCAAAGGGCAGTTAAGAGTTAAATGAACAGGAAGTAGTTTAGCCTTACCACCCTGAACACACCTGATCTTTTCTAAACTAGGAATATAAATTTGTTTGTGGATGGAAGGCCCAATACACATAGTGAACCAGGCCCAGAAAACCTGTTGGCTGGCTTGGTTACATAACCAGGCTTCCTCAACCTTGGCCCTCCAGATGTTTTGAGACTACAGTTCCCATCATCCCTGACCACTGGTCCTGATAGCTAGGGATCATGGGAATTGTAGGCCAAAAACACCTGGAGAGCCAAGGTTGAGGAAGCCTGCATAAGACAATACAGTGGTACCTCGGGTTAAGTACTTAATTCGTTCCAGAGGTCCATTCTTAACTGGAAACTGTTCTTAACCTGAAGCACCACTTTAGCTGATGGGGCCTCTTGCTGCCACCGGGTCGCCGAAGCCCGATTTCTGTTCTTATCCTCAAGCAAAGTTCTTAAACCAAGGTAATATTTCTGGGTTAGCGGAATCTGTAACCTGAAGCGTATGTAACCTGAAGCGTATGTAACCAGAGGTATACCTGAAGGAGTGTCTCCACCCCCATCGTTCTACCCGGACACTGAGGTCCAGCACAGAGGGCCTTCTGGTGATTCCCTCACTGCGAGAAGCCAAGTTACAGGGAACCAGGCAGAGGGCCTTCTCGGTAGTGGCGCCCGCCCTGTGGAACGCCCTCCCACCAGATGTCAAAGAGAACAACAACTACCAGGCTTTTAGAAGACATCTGAAGGCAGCCCTGTTTAGGGAGGCTTTTAATGTTTGATGGATTACAGTATTTTAATATTTCTTGGAAGCCGCCCAGAGTGGCTGGTGAAGCCCAGCCAGATGGGCGGGGTATAAATAATAAATTATTATTATTATTATTATTATTATTATTAGAGGTACCACTGTACACAAACAAACAGTATTGTTTACCTTGCCCTTCCTCTTTCTCTTTTTTAACTGAGCATCTGAAGTGTTTCTGAAATGCCATTCTGGGGTGCTGGGTTCAACCCCCCTGACAAAAGCTTGGGATCGGTGTTGTTTCAAGTCACAAAACATGGCAAATGCAATAATTTTCCTATAATCTGTAAAACTGGGGAAATAGCATGTCAAGGCAGCTGGGCTGACTCAATGCATTTTGCTACCTGAGGCAAAGGACAATATGGTGCCTCCCTCATTACATGTTCAACAGCTGACTTGACTGGCATTTGGATGTTACTTCAACACTGGTAATGAGACAAGAGTCCTCCGCCACACTTAAGGGCAACAAGATAGCTTACAGCATACAAAGCAGGCACACAGCTCTGTCTACTATCCATCACTCAGCATTTGCCACCTGAGGCTGCACCGTGTCTCATGGTAGGGCCGGCCTTCCAAAGCAGAAATACAATTGCATTGCCAGAAGCAGATAAAACCTACAGTACAAGATTTCTTAATTGGTATACTGAATTATTCATCTCTAAAAGAAGCACGTGGGTCTTCTCATGAATGATCCCCAAACAGTAGACTGACTCTGGGCACTGACAAATCTAATGTCTTCCGAAAAATTATATCACATTGTAATTTACAAGCTGAACCAGTTGAACATTCAAATGCTACATTGGTAACATAGAACCATACCCTGGATATGACTTCTAAGAGTCTGGTAAATGAAATTTTGTTCAGTACATGTCTTTATACATGCTATTCAAGTTACAAGACAGCTCAGCTGGAATTCTAGGTAGTAGATTTTGATTCACGATCTCTACTGAGTCTACAGGGCGTGACTAATTCAAATTCTGTACAAATAGTTAATTTAATAGAAACATACCCAGAAGATCGGTGTGATGCCGATATCGATTACAAAAATGTGTTTCAAGGCCCAGGTTGCTAGAGCAGTAAGTCCAAAGAAAAAGAAAAGGAAAAATTAACCCAGAACTAACCGATTCTAATCAATGCAGCACTGAAGCTTCTAGCGGCAAGGGATAAAATTTTAAGATAACCAACTCATGGGAGGGGGGGGTAGGATGAAGGTGACAGTCATGGTGGAAGAACTACAGAGTAGGTCAATCTAGAGCTGGAGTCAACAAGCCTGGCAGAGACCAGATAACATATCTGAACCCATAATGTCATAATGTATAGAAAGGCTGGAAAGAAGTTGAAATATGAAAGAGGGGCAAAATCCTGGAGAGCCCCTATCTGGAGATGTCAGGGACACATGATCAAATTAATGGTGTTGGTGGCATTAATTATAGCACTGGGCTCCTGAATATCTATTTGTCAATTATTTTCTACAGCTCATGACTGGCACAATCTTGGCTTACAACACAGGGGCTTTTCCATAATGCTGCACTTATTGCTCAGAGAAAAGCCAAACCACACACACAGCTCTGGGGCATGCACAGAGTTTCAGATGAACCTACCTACTTGGTGGCCGTCTTTCAGCATCAGCAAGGGTATTTGGCAGAGTCATCTGGATGGCAAAGCTCCAGGCTGAGTACACTCAGTATACGCACAATGTACATTTTAGCACACAGATATTTACAAGACTGGAATTTGGGAATCGTCAGCTCAATGAAGTATAGCCGACAGTTAGCCAAAGAACTGTTGAGAATCTTGATGGTGTCATATGGCAGGGATTCATCTTATTTGGTTTTTAATAAATAAATAAATTCTTTCCTACTAAAATAGTGTCCAAGGCAACATAGCAGATGGATGAGACCTGCAGGTATAGGGCGGTATGCAAATTTCATAAACAAGCAAATAAACCTGATATGGCAGAAGTTCAGATAATTACATAATGACAGGCTAAAACAAGCTTGTGATGGATTTTAAGAAAGGAAAGGTGAAAATGAATAAAGAAAAATGTGTACTTGGCAGGTGAGAAATAAAATTATCAATAAACCCAAAGGTGTTTTGAAAACAGATGCAACTAAAATAGAGGCTATACTTGCAGTGCCTCACTCAAAGAGCTGGTCTGCAAAAAGTTATAGGAAAAATCAACAGTAACACCATATTGAAATTGTACGCATGTCTAACCAGACACAGGTTCCAATGAGTTCACCAAGGCTTACTCCCAGGTAAGTGTGCATAGCATTGTAGCCTTAAAACACAATATTTTGCAAATTTACCCAGAAGTTCCTCTGAGTTCTGTGGGACTTACTCTCTACTAAGTATTTAGGATTGTAGTGCAAACCTATGCATCTTCACTCAGAATTAAATCCCATTATGTTCAATGGGGCTTATTCCTAGATAAGTATACAAATATTGCAGTTATAGAACCAAAATGTTGAGTTTTATTGTATACAGCAGCCCGAGGGTGGCCCTTCGAAGTGTGGAAACAGACCACGAAACCACTCACACCAATTGGGAAGGGGGGAGAATTATATAATGCATTTCCAAGAATTTAAAGACCGCTACCGACAACAACACAGAAATATCAGCTGCATATAGTAACCAGACCACACAAATATTTGACAATACTGGCAATCTAAGGACACAATGGGAACAAGGAGGTGGAGAATATTCTGAGGAGGCTGACGTTGTTCTACACCCCTTGCGATGTGTTCGCCAACCTCAGAACCAAAACTGAAAGTATGCCATACAGCGTCTTCAATCAGGAATTTCAAACACCTCAATTAGTGGGAAGACGTACCAACAGAGAACCAAAACCAAATTCAAAATCAGTTTGAAGGAAGAGTTGTGTAGTATTAGATCAGTTTTACTTGTTTCACATAAAAGTCTCTTGAGGCATCATCATTTCATAAGATCATAAGAAGATCCCTGCTGGATCAGACCAAAGGCCCATCTAACCTAGCATCCTGCTTTCACAGCGACCACCCAGATGCCTCCACAAGCAAGACACAAACACAATAGTATTCCCTTTACTCATTATTAGTAGTAGTAGTAGTAGCTGGTATGAGAGGTGTACTGCCTCTGTCACTGCAGGTAGTACACAGCCATCAAGACAAAAAGCCATTGACAGCCTTACCCTCCATGAATTTGTGGGATCTGCTTTGAAAGCCACTCCCTGCAATAGCCCACAAACCCAATGCGTTGTCCTGGAGACTTGTTTTCTCCACACAGGCTGATACAGGGAGATGAGCTCCAGCCTGGATATGGGCCTTGATATTGAACTTCCCATCTGTTCTGCCTTCAGCCAATTGCAACAACCTATGACCTTTCTCAAGATTAACCACATAAGGCAATAGTAGTTTGAGCTGCCGTAACATATCTTATACTGTGCACAGTAAAGAGTGTCAAAGGTATCCATCCGTCAGTTCAGCTTGGACTGGGACTCAGAAAGAAAACTGTGCCTATACGTACAAAAGTATTACCATCTAGTGTAAATGGATAATTTCGTGTCATTTGTGCATAAATATCCCCAATATGTTTAAGTCAATACCTTCCAATTGCACCCGTTTATTAGATACGTCTCAGCAGCTGTGCAATTTACTTCTTGGTTAATAGCAGAGCTTTTCCACAAACTGTCTCTTATTTGGCTGTTGGCAAAATTCAGCCTGCCTTACCTGGCAATTGGATCTCATAACCATTAATGTATACAGGATTTTAGAATTCAGAATACTCCTTGTCTTTCAGGAATGCAGCTGAATATGCTATACAGTACAGATGCTCCCATCTTAAAAAATTAATTGGTGGGATACAGTGCCTGGTTATATTGAACTATCTAACATGGTTGGGTTGCTTCCCATATTTAATAAAAAATGGGTGTCCTTTTTTCTGCATTTGATATTGGAAGGTATGCCACAGGCATTTCTTAGACATATAGCTGAGCAGCTTTAAGTTCTACCTGGGAAGGCCTTCCCTGTGAGGCTTTTGCGCCCCAATCCAGTTTGGGGTAAGGAAATTCTGGTGTGTGTAAGATGGTCTCTTACCTGCAGAAGTCTTCTCATTCAATTCAGTGTTGCAAGAAGCTCTACTCAAAGGCGGAGTACTCAGCCAAGCGGCTTTCAGCTGTTGTTATATACAGTTACTGACTCACACCTGTGTGCCTGAAGCCCTGAGTTCCTTACCATGGGAGGGGACCAGCCGGCTCCCAGCAGCCTCTGCTTCTTCCCTCCCCCCCAACTTCCTGGAGCATGCTGGAAGCCCAGAATCTCTCCAAAAGAAGATTTTTACTGCCTGCATCTTTAAGACTGCATAATTCTCCTGCAAATTATTTCTTTTTAAGTCGTTTGGAACTTTTTTCGTCTATATTTTACTGTCAACAGTTTGGAGGGTTGTTTGCTGTAACTTCTGAAAACTGAGTAAAATTTTCACTTATTTGTAAAGCTGAGTGCAACTTATTCTATCCAAAGTGTTTTTGCGGGGAATGTTTGTTTGAAGGTGGGTGAGGTCAGAGGTAAATATAAGTTTAAATGTGCTTGTGCTAAATCTGCTATGAGAGAGTAATGAATCTTTCTTCCAAACTTCTCTCTCCAGCATCAGCAAGCCTCATAACCTTGTTTGCAATAAGGGGTAAATATTGAGCTCTCTTACAGGGTTGTTGTAAGGTAACAAATGCAACCTGAAAGTGCAGCAAAATAATGACTGCTAGCCTTGCCTCCATTTCCCCCCCCCCCCTTTCCGAAAGGCAGTCAACATTTGTGTGTTTACAGAGCAAGCTCCATTTTCCTTCAGTGTTTTATGGTGGCAGGGTCGTCGCCCACTTCGATTCCCACCCCAAATATTATTACATTTTTTGTTAACTTCCGGAGCATGCCATTACTGCCTTGTTTGTTCATTTGGTTCCGATCCTGTCAGCATTCCTCACCTAAGTTCTCTATTGTGCATATGAACACCCAAAAGCACTACTTAAGTGCAAAGTATTATAAACGGGTAAGAGCAAAGGTTTAGAGTAATGAAAACATTACCTCACTGCAACTCTCTCCCACCTCACAGTCATGTCCGTGAAATGAACACGGTGATCCTATACAGTGGTACCTCAGGTTAAGTTCTTAATTCGTTCCAGAGGTCCGTTCTTAACCTGAAACTGTTCTTAACCTGAAGCACCACTTTCGCTAATGGGGCCTCCAGCGGCTGCCGCGCCGCCGGAGCCCAATTTCTGTTCTTATCCTAAAGCAAAGTTCATAACCTGAAGCACTATTTCTGGGTTAGCGGAGCATGTAACCTGAAGCGTATGTAACCTGAGGTACCACTGTATATGTCTACTCATAAATAGAGTTCTAGATGTACTTCTTCATGTACAACCTAGTTACAACTATGGGACTTGCTCCCATAAGGGAGCAGTGATGGCAACCATTTTTGATGGCTTTAAAAGAGGATTGGACAAATTCATGGAGGAGAAGACTATTGAGGACTACCAGCCATGATGGTTCTTGCTCTGCCTCCATGGTCAGAAGCAAAAAAGTTCCTGGAAACCACAGAGAGGGAAAGTGATATTGCACTCGGGTCCTGTTTGTGGGTTTCCATCAGGCATTTTTTGTGAAATGCCCCAAAAACTTCATATGAAGGGTGGTATACAAATTTAATAAATCATCATTATCATCCTCATCTGGTTGGCCACAGTGAGGATCGGATTTCAAATGGCCTCTGATTTCAAATGGCCCACTGATTTCAAATGGCCTCCCTCCCAGTTTAAGCAGCATTCCCCACACCCCCAGACTTGAAGCTGATACCACGGTTTATGTCTGGTGTATCAGAGATGGCATTTTACTTGCCAAGCAATAGGCGTTCTGTATGCTTTCTAACAGTCACTGAATTAGCACTTCTAGCCCATGGAAAACCTACTGATACTCTAGATCAAAGCGCATGCTGTGAACATCCTGGGGTCACATTTGGGCAACAGTTTTGTTGACAAAGGCAACAGAGGAAGCAGGAATTCTGTTAACTAGTCCGCAACCTAGTCTTGGAACCCCTGCCGAGAATAATATTACCATATACAGAATGGCATTTATTTCTAATGGCTCCTCTTCTGAGCTCTGTACCATATGCTGCTTTTTTTGCAGCAGCAGCAATAATAATGATAATAATAATAATAAGAAGGATGATAATAATAAAAAATTAAAAAGAAAATACCCCAGCGGTCTCCGCGTTCAGTGCAAATCCTACAAGGTTTTCCTGAACAAATAGCAGATAGTGACCTTTTGGCCTTTGTTTTGCATGAGAATTAACATCAGTATTCAGTAGTTACTACTGTGACTAGGGACTACTGCAAATGCCAGATTCTGATTTAAAACTCGGGTGTGTGTGTGTGTGGTTTTTTTTTTAAGAACCCAGAAGAAAAGGGGGTCTTTGAAGCTCATCTGCATTACAGATCAGGCCTCTCTGAGAAAATCAACCATCCATAATTCATTACATGTTTCCTGCAGGGCTTGGAGACAGCAGCGATCCTAGCAACAGCAGAGTCATAGCAACAGCTGCAAAACCGGCCAATCCAGCGTCATCCTTCCTTATGCAACGTAACCAATCAGAATGGGGAGCACCAGGCTGAAATGTTGTCAGCCAACTGGTTATTCTGTCATAAGCCTAGTTTTTAAACTAATGTGTGCTATTGGAATTTTCACTAGCATGCTGAAGGGGAAAAGGTCTGAAGCCATTTTTTTTGCTGAAACGTAGAATGAAATGAAATGCAAAATTGTGGACTTGAAAAAATACTCCGTTCTTCCAAATTGTTAGCCCAGTGCATCAATTAAGTATATTTAGACTATTCCAGTGTACTATCATTTTCATATGGAGCTCATCACAATATCATTGGTCAAAATGGTTTTCATTATGATAAAACAATGCATTTTACAGACTTTTAGGCTGCAATCCTAGATCCATTTACCTGGCAGTAAGCCCTATTTAACTCTGTGGGACATAATTTTGAGGAGATATATTGCCGAACTTTCACATTTATTCCTCCATCACTGCTTGCTGAATGATTTTCCGTATTTTATAATGTGTTTATGCTTAGCCACAAAACTACAGAAATAATCATTTGGGGTGGAAATACAAAAGGTGCCATACGTTGCTTAAGAGCTTGGTTAATTGTGACTAGTTGTTCCCCTCCATTGTGATGTCAAAACAGCTATGCTTTCGCAATCTAAAACATAACACATTAAAAATCAGAGGTCTGCTTTTGAAATGCTTTGCTGTTTTGATTCTTTAATACAAACTGCTGCGGTAATTACAATTTTAGTGGTATTCTCCTTGGGATGCTAATAGTTTACTGAGCATCATGTGATGTGATGTTTGTCCTGAAAACACATAGTTGAGAACAAAGAAAATAAATTGTCTATGGGTGTATGGAAACAAATGGAGATCAGAAACCGTATCATACTCACTTGAGCAGAACCTACAATTTTAAAACCGCCTGAGTCTTCGCAGACACCACTCTGCTGTATTTCATAGCTGGTAAGGATGCCAGGAAATGTTAAGAAACGGGATACTGATTACCATATTTTTCCATGTATAAGACGCCCCCTATTTTGGGGGGCTCAAAATGAAGAAAATACACTATGCACTATCCCTGTATAAGACAACCCCTTATTTTAAACTTCAAAAATTTAGGAAAAAATAGTCTTATACACTGAAAAATATATTTTCTTTCAGAAGGTTCAATAACTTATAGTGGGGTGTTGAACCAGCACCCCTTCAAGTGGTGTTAGATCACTACTCCCCACCTGCTTTGTCAGTACCTGATTTACGTATAGCTTAGGGCCCCACAAAAAAATTAAAGGAAAAAAACTGGATGTACATTTCCAAAATATAAGATAGAAAACTAATAAAATAAAACCTACATACAGCAACAGTGTTTTGTGTTGTGTAGGCTCCTATTTGTTATGTGCAAATGGCTTTAGATACCTATTAGGTCCATAAATTACCATATGGCATATATTCAACACAAAAAACAGCGATAATTTGTTGTTGACAAAGTACAGCTGGACATATAAAGGGCCCCATTACCTTCAGTAGCTTAGGGCCTCATCAAACCTAAATCCGGCCCTGTGCATGGTGGATGATCAGGGGCAATGGAAGCTGAAGTTCACCAACATACCGAAGGCCACAGGTTTCCCATGCCTAGCATGCCAAGTGAAAAAGACATGGTTCCTGCATTGTCAAGAACTAGCAGTAAACGACACTGTGGAAGTGTGCACTCTTTATGAGCAAGAACATGATCTGTGCAGACTTGGCAGAGTGTCAGGCCTAATATGCACAGCAGCTCATCCCCGGTTGGTCTCGAACCCATGGATCAGTTGCAGGTAGAAAGTCCCTGCCTCCCCACAGCCACCTAAGTCCCCTCATTTTCCAGGGTTTATCCCAAGCAATTGGAGACTGTGCCTACATGAAGCCAACCTGTCCTCTGCCCTTTTCATGGCTCTTCTGGTTCTGGTAGACCAGAGGGGAGGGGAGCTTGCTGCAACAGCAGCAAGGGGAAGACACCCATGTCTCTTCTCTGCCTCTTGGCCTCCCTCCCTCCTCCCTTGCTTCAGCTTCTGCCTCCAATTCTGGACTTCTCTCTGCCAGACACTTCTCCAGCTCATGACACCTCCTCTTCCCTGTGACCACTCATCATTGTCCCAATACCACTCCCCAGACTTTCAGCTCTCTTCCCTTGGTGGTTCCCCAGCTGGTTTCACCCCAAATTCCTCTACGTTCAGCCCTTCCATGGCACGCACCTTCAATAGTTGTGTTGGTATAAGAAAGGAAAGGGACGCGGGTGGCGCTGTGGGTTAAACTACAGAGCCTAGGACTTGCCGATCAGAAGGTCGGCGGTTCGAATCCCCGCGACGGGGTGAGCTCCCGTTGCTCGGTCCCTGCTCCTGCCAACCTAGCAGTTCGAAAGTACCTCAAAGTGCAAGTAGATAAATAGGTACCACTCCAGCGGGAAGGTAAACGGCGTTTCCGTGCGCTGCTCTGGTTCGCCAGAAGCGGCTTAATCATGCTGGCCACATGACCAGCTGTACGCCGGCTCCCTCGGCCAATAAAGCGAGTTGGTCACGACTGGACCAAATGGTATGGGGTCTCTTTACTTTACCTTAAGAAAGGAAGCGCTCTTTGTCACCTGTCCACTATAAGTGCTTGGCTGCAGAGGGAGGAGAGAGACACAGAGAGTTGCCAGAAGCCAACCCCAGATGGTGATTAAAGATTTATTCGACCAGAAACATGTTTCTGTATAACACATTTTTATCTTATCTAAGAAAATTAGAATAATACAACAGAGAATATCTAAAATCGTTTTTTTAGACAGGGAGGGTACCCACAATGTTCCACATAAACACATGTGCTGTACAATAATATAGTTATATAAATCTTGCCACAGGGCATTATCTTCGACTTCATATCTTTAGGGGGAAATGAAAAGCAATCATTCATCTTTACCTTAACATTACCACTTGAAGGAAAGATACGAGAGGTTATCTCTGGTGATGCCTTGGCCCACAGCTGAGAAATCTCAGAGAAATTCCACCTGAGTGCCTCTGTTTCTCTCCATGAGTGAAAGAAGATTTACTAAGGATGCTTCAGAATGTATTTTGGGGCCAATTGCCCTATTTTGAACTTTCCAGATGATACATAAATTGACCAAAAGTGTGAAGATTGTCAAAGCACAACTGGAATGAACACACACGTGTACACGTGTGTGTGTGTGTGTGTGTGTGTGTGTGTGCGCGCGTGTGTATTTTCATCTATGCATTTTATAAAAAAATCTGCTTTTCCAGTAGCGACTTTTCAGATGCTAGAGATTAAAATAAATTACCAAGTACTTCATAATACTGCAAGCAGAATGGAAGATTCTGGATGTAATCATTCCAGGTCTGTGTAAAAATAATTACTGGTTTGTGTAGGGATGTACATGTTTTTCAACTGTTTTGAACTCTTACAGGTCTGAGGTGTTGACATTCAAATCAAAATGTTTGTGTTACCTGGTTATGAAAGAAAACTTAGGAACTGTGGCTCTGAAAACATAATTACTGTCAATAAACTGAAATTTACATTTTATTTCTTTTCTTGGGGTGGTTCTTTTTGGCAATTGTGTATTTTGGTTGCAATTAGACAGTAATGAATGGAGGGGGAGGAGTGTACATCAGGCCCATAACTATTCATTAAGCTAATCTAATGAACCCTTTGGTCTGCATAGTTAAAAATAAGAAATTGCCTCATAGGATGGTTAAGTGGTCCCATACCTTCATCCTTAACTTTGACAGCTTCAATGTAGAGCTGGGAGGCATCCTCAAACCGAAAAGCACACAGCTCTCTAATGAGCTGGTAGAATCATACAACTTAAGCTAATGAATTTCTTATCCTCTTAGACTGATAAAAAAAAAGTTTTCTGGGAGAAGTCAAAAGATCTCAGCATTTTAAAAGTGGATTTGTACTTTCCATTCCAGAGAAGAAGAAAAGAATCTCAACAATGGATAAAACTCACAGCATAATTCTGAACTAACAATTGTGTGACAATAACTTAACTAAAACACGATTAGTGTGGGGGGGAAAGGCCTCTTCTGTGATTTGTTCAAGACACCATGAAATGCACAGACACAAATACCCACCATGGCACTCAAAATATGTGAGTTCATTGCAATGTAAAATGCCTACCGATTCTGCTTTTCAAAATACTGTTCTGCAAACACAGACACACACACTTCTCTGAACTGTATGTAGCTTTAAGAGCCGCCATTTATAGGATTTTACAGTCCTGAAGACTTATAATGATCTATGAAGATTTGTGACGTATTTTCTGATAGCTGCTTAACTTATAGGTATTCAAGCCGAGCACAGGGAACAAGCCAGTTACTGAACTGAAAATCATTAGCAAATTTGACACTATGGAATTTGGACTCAATAGCCACTAGGGGCAGCTCATTCTCTGCAGAAATCAATTGCTCCTCTCTATGGGTGTTTACACTACCGGTCTTGCTGTGCCTACTTACTACCATGTTGCACTATTCGCATAGTTTACTAGAGCTCCTACTTTGAATTGACATTACCATCCGTTCTGCTGATGCCTTGATGCCTCCGTTCTGCACTTTGATCTCCATATTCGATCCATTCCCAGGTTATGTTGCTTTGCAGTATTGTAAAACTATAGCACTTCTCTCCCTCCCTCTCCAACCTTGATCATCACTCGCCGCAACTACTGCAATCTTCTGATCTCTGATATTCTACTGCTGCCTCGTGTCTATCTAGCACTCACCTGCATAAATCACTCACCTGACACAATGCCCCTCCTACAAATCCCTATTTTATGGCCTCCATAGGCCCGCTTATTTGGAAGGGACAAACCATGGTTTATCATGCATGAGTGTACTGCTTCCACTTTGCTCCAGTTCAAGCTAGGCAGAAGCAAACTACGGTCTTAGCATTCTTTCCAAACTTGGGATCATAGTTTGTTTCACTCTTATTAACTACGGTCAGTAAACGAAGACCAAACCTTGGCTACAGATCATGGTTTGCTGGCATGAAACAAACCATGATTCCTGATTTGGACAGAACGCTAAGCTAGGGGCCATGATCTGTTTCCTCCCACTGCAAATAGGAAACAGCAAAGCAGTTCAGTCTGGTGTATTCGTGGCAAACCATTAACTGTGGTTTACCATGGTGTGCGAACTAGGTCAATGAGTCAACATATGCAGTGAAGGTGAGAAAGGGGCCAAAATGTTCTTTTATAATACTACAATTAGCCAAATCCATACAAGCAACTCCCTGTTTACACAGGGGTTGTGTTCCGGGTCATTGTGCACCTGCAAGAAATTGCAGGCTTTTTCGATGGATGTTACGATTATACACAAACAACCTGTTCTGCCCCTGCCCCAACCCATTCTGCCTCTTTTTTGTGGTGTTTTTGGGTGACTTCCGGGTTCGGTTTGATACACATGCATGCATGTGTGCGTCATGCACATATTGGACGTGCCTAAAATGGTTGCTGTGTTATACCATATTATTTTCTCTGTAGACACAGTTCTGTAGATCAAAAATAAACAGGAATTAAGCTGTTATACTATGAAATGTGACTGATTCCTCTGCTCTCGTTCTAGTCAAGCAGAACATTTCTTTTGACCGTTGCAGTCAGGCCAAATACCATATTTTAACCTATTTGCCACCACAATCTCTCTCCACAGCCCAACGTAGACTGCCTTGGTCGCTTCTGTCAAAATGAGGACAGGCTTCACGGAAGGAACAAAGGCCTCTCTCCCTTTTAGTCATTGTGTCCTTCCAAAAAAAGAGAGAAGTTGCCCTCCTCAGGTAATTAATGCCCTGTGATTAGTTCCTCTCTCTCTCTCTATTTATTCAGGAGTGAGGAGAGAGGCCCAAGAGATCTCTTCACATATATGTGTGTGGAAGAGGGACGGGTCAAGGAGAAGGAGCAGCCTCAGAGGCAGCCATGGCATTGACAGAGCCTATCCATTCTCTTTGGTAAGGAGGGGATCAGAGGAAATAAGCATTCCTACCCTCCTTCTGGAGAGGAATCCAGACTGGGAAATAATGACCGGCCTGCACTCAGACATTCCAAAGAAATCAAGGAATACCAGCCTCTTTTCCTTCGTTTCTTCCCTTTACATATGAAGGCAAAGAGGAGGGGGAAACAGTTTGGCAATTATTATTTCTGAAAGGAGGGGTGCTCCTTTGATGATGATGATGGTGACGATGAGTCTTCCTTAATAGGAAGTTTTTTTTAAAAAAAAGCAAAACCATTCATGCCAAGGGAAGCCAGAAAAATTTCTTCGTGGGACAGCATGAGACTCACAGGTTTGCTGAATGGGAAGCAAATATAATCCAGGAAGGGGGGGGGGAAAGAAGACATAGCACCATAACAACTCCCTTTGTAAGACACAGAAAAGGCCAAGCCATCCCATTTGAAGAAACGAAGGAAGGGGGGGCTGGCTATGAATGTGTTGTTTAGAATGGAAGAGATCAGAGGGACATAAAAAGGAATATGGCTTCTCCGTTCTCAGATGAACATTGCCCAGTCTGTATTTACTGAACCTGTTTTTGTTTCACAAGGCTTGCTCTGAGGTGTGACCCAGTCGTTCATGGGGCATTAATTGTACATCTGTAACGATGAGTTCCTATTTTTTTTAAGGGTTTGTAGGAACGGTTTTATTGTTTTCAGAACTTGCCATTTTTATTTTTGGCATTTTCTCTCATGTTTGTCTTGTTGCATACCTGTTTCAATGGCTGCAGGTTTGCAGTAACAGCAAAACACAACACTAATACTGCAACAAACAAACACACATACAGAGAGAGAGAGAGGAAGAGAGAGACCATCATCATCACATCCCACTTGGAGTGAGTTAAAGGAATGACCTTTGGTTCGCTCCTCTATGGGGAGTCTGAGAAAATGACCCCTGACCTTTAGCTCAATGGGAGCTCAGGCGAGGTCAGGAGGAATAACTCTCACCGCAATCTCTCTCTCCACAGGAGTTTGAAGGGGGGTGGACCTCAAGAACTGAGGAGTATGTGATCAGCAAAACTTTGCAGCATTTCTGAAGAGAAAAAAGCAGGCAGAGGGGGGAGGGGAGGTGATATGTTTAGCTACAGTCCCTTGGGGTGGGGGTGGGAGAATCACCTACCATTGAGAAACAAGTAAACCCATTTCAAGCAAGAATATACCTCGACTCTTTGACTTGCAAATCAGGAAAAAGACAAGCGGGGGGGGGGGGCAGGGAAGGGAGGAGACCCAGGATGTAGTTAAAAATCAGGGTGTTCCCCTCTGAAGAGATGCAATCAAGGCTCCCAGCCATCAGGCACAATAGTTTTGCTTAAAGGAAGCAGCTCAGAATTAAGCAGAGTGCTTTTTTGTTTTAATGAGGTGATCTTTCCCCCACAATTACAAAATGCCTTTGCTGAATGTAGCATCAACTAAAGGGGGGAAATCTGGATTGTTTGATGGGGAATTATCATCAAGGACATATGAATTAAAACTTCAAATCTCCACTATGTTTCTTTCTTTGTCTCCCAAGAGTCCATAACAGAAATCAACTGGCAATACTAGCTAGATGCTCAAGAATGATTTTTTTTCAACAACAAAAAGACTACAGAATATACTGCACTCCAGATCTTTCCCAATCAAGCCACACAGCTGTAAAGGTTCCTGTCTTTATAGGCAAGGCTATTATTTAACAGAAACGATATCTTGCTTTCAGCAATGGTTTGATGTCTCTGCCCATTAAGTCAAAACCATGCCAGCTAAAGCAGAGGAAAAGGCTCTTTAAGCTCTTTCTTGCACATGTGCTCTTGCTATATGTTTGCAACATCATGCTAAACCATGCAGCAGGAGGCTCCAGACTCAAACTCCTTCCTATCCCCACACAGCTGATCTTTCTGGTTTTCATCAACCATAGTTGCTGGCTTAGATGACAAGGCGAACTTCAGATAACACTAACTATGGTTAGTTTCACAAGCCAGCTTTATAACTCACGCTTTGAAGCTGGCTTGCTTGAAGCAAACCAGAGAGAATGTTGCCCATGGTTTGCCATCCCAGACGACATGGCGCCAAACATACAGAAGCCTTCTGGGGACTCCCCAATGCTATTCAGAAGCCCAGGCTAGCTGGGTTCCCAACCCAGACTTTTCTCCAACTCACTGAGAGTAACAAAGCATAATGAAATGGAGAAGGGGGAGCTTAGGGTGTTGTGTGTGTTTGGTGCCCACCCACAAACCCATCACTTTAAGTCTGTGCTTGAAACCTAATCCTGTTCAAAGCAGTCTTAACTCTTCTCGTCCTGGACTAGAAGTAGCTGGCCCATGCTCTGGTGACATTCAGATTAGATTGCTGCCATATGCTCTGGGCTTGCCCTCCTACTAACCGCCGGTCCACTGCAGTGGTGGCACTGCTTATCCACAATAAGAACAACAAGAACAATCTTCCTTCTCCTTCTCCTCCCAGTGTTGTTGCCCTTGTAGAACTCAGCAAGGAAGATGACAGGGGCAAAGCTGGAATTAATAGGCTCCACCTCTCATTAGCTCTGGCCCCACCTGTTCCAAGGTCACGGCCACTACTGGACAAAGCCAAACAACATGCAGATTGTGAGAAGATGGAAAAATACAGTTGTTGTTGTTTAGCCTTAACCAGACCAGGCTGTGCTGAGCAAAACACAGATTTAAGGTTGCACCAAGGGCTACTGAGGTGGAGAAATTGCAATGGGTGCTCCCCTACCAATAAATAAATGCATACATAAGTAAGGAAGTCAACCGTTATTTGGATGTGTCTCTTGCCAAGCAGAACACCTGGATCCCTTGTGAAGCAAAGAGCAGACTTAAATAAAAGGAAACATGGTGGCCCTTATATAGGTAATGCTGAAGTATAAATTTATGTGGCACGGGAGTGGGTTTTTTTCCTAATGGAATAACCCCTCTACTGATGATGACTTTCTTTTGGATATTCAGAAATGACTGACAGTTGCACAGAATAGTCGGGAAAGGAGATTTGTCCTTCTCTTCATCTTTTGTTTCTCTTCCTTTTATTTTCTTCTATCCCTCCATCTTCCCCCATCTGGACTCATAATTAGCATTTGATTTCCACAATTCCCTGCAATCTTGCATGTTCTTTTCTGAAACAGCATGTGTTCTATCTTCATGGGAAATCAAAGTGGCACCATGTTTACATTTCAGCAATGTGTGTCACAGAAATTAATTTAGCCATACGTGCACAAAGACACCTTTGAAACTGAAGGGGGGAGGGAGGGAGAGGAAAACATTAAAAGGAAGTGCCTAGCTGAGAACTATCAACATAGCGGGGACAGACAAAGGAGACTGGTGAGCATATCTGGCAAACAAAATGCACAAAGAGTTCAGGCTGCCTTGTTCTATAGTGTAGGGCCTCTCTTCTACAGTGGTACCTCGGGTTACAGACGCTTCAGGTTACAGACTCCGCTAACCCAGAAATAGTATATTGGGTTAAGAACTTTGCTTCAGGATGAGAACAGAAATCGTGCGGCGCCAGCTGGAGGCCCCTTTAGCTAAAGTGGTACCTCAGGTTAAGAACAGTTTCAGGTTAAGAACGGACCTCCAGAACGAATTAAGTTCTTAACCTGAGGTACCACTGTATTTCTAAATCAGGGGTGTTGGGGAGCCTTTCTTAGTCTGGGGGTCACATTTCCTTCTGGGGGCCAAATGTCAGTTGAGGGCAGGGCCATAGGCAAAAGTAAATAAAGGTAAAGGGACCCCTGACCATTAGGTCCAGTCGTGGCCGACTCTGGCGTTGCGGCGCTCATCTCGCTTTACTGGCTGAGGGAGCTGGGGTACAGCTTCTGGGTCATGTGGCCAGCATGACTAAGCCACTTCTGGCGAACCAGAGCAGCACACGGAAACGCCGTTTACCTTCCCTCCGGAGCAGTACCTATTTATCTACTTGCACTTTGACGAGCTTTTGAACTGCTAGGTTGGCAGGAGCAGGGACCGAGCAACGGGAGCTTACCCCGTCGCTGGGATTTGAACCGCCGACCTTCTGATCGGCAAGGCCTAGGCTCTGTGTCCCTGTGCCACCCGCGTCCCTAGGCAAAAGTAAACAGAGCTATAAATATGAAACTTACCTTTGCACAACAGGCTTGTTCCTTCACACTCACACATCGCTCCCCGCAGGAAAACAAGAGGCATAATCATAGATCAAGGATGCATTCCAGTAAAAACACATTAGGAGGGTGCAAAGCAATGTTGTGAGGCTCAGGAAGGTGTGTTGTCTGGAAAGCAGGCTGAGGGCCAGGTAGGAAGACCTGGAAGGCTACATTTGCTCACCACCGACCCCCAGCCTGAGGTCCCCCAACTACCGTAAATGAACTCATTAAGAGCATAACCTAGAAATCCGTAGTACAAATCTCAGCCTAGCCACGAACTGGGTGCCTTTGTAAGCTAGCATTTGTCACCCTCAGTCTGTGGCTCCACACACTTGAAGCACATTTTCTTCTCAAAGAATTCTGGGCACTGCAATTTGTCAAGGGCTGCTGGAAATTGTAACTCTATGGAGGGGCAAACTAAATTGCCCAGGATCTTTTGAGAGAAATAATGTGCTTTAAAGGTATCGTGTGTACACAGCCTCCATTACAGAACGGCATGGCCAGTGGCGGACTTCGGGCGCTCAAATTTCAGCAACGCCCTGGACAACGCTAAAATTTGCCTCTCACACACTTCTCTCATGGCTCCATTCTACACCGTTGTTTCAGTGTCCCCAGTGTGGCTGAATGGGTCACACTACCCTAAAACCACCTGTGGCATGGCCACAGCTTTGTATACATACACACACACACACACAGTGCAATGGCGATGAAGGGGTGGGCCATTTGAGTCTGGCTCTGCAGACCTATTTTCTGAGGCTTTGCAGACCTAGGCACAGACTTATTTAAAATGATGGGTGGTTAGTTTGGGCCTGATTATTACCGTAAATTTTGGAATCTTTTGCCTCTTTGATACACTTCTCAGGCACCCACTAACATTCCCAAGCACTGCAATATGGGTTATTCTAATCACATGGATCATGATAATACTTCTTTTTTATAAAAATAATTCTCTTGGTCATTAAGACCAAGGCCAATTTCCTTTAATAAAGGAAATTCTGACATTGGAGTTCCCAATTGTATACTAAAAAATGTAATCCCTTTCGGTCTGGTGGAGTTCTTGCGACACATCTACAAATTGCAATTTTCTTATAGGTTCAAGGAAACTTCTTTTATACCTCTGAAATACAGAGAGGGAGAATTTATGGGTTTCCTGTCAATTAAACAGCCTGTTGCCTAATTAAAAAACAACAACCCCAAGATAATGAATACTCCTAGGAAGTTCAGCACCAACTGAACAAGAAGAGTGCTAATATGTTCTTGAGTGCTTTTGTTTAGTGCATATAAATTATAAATTATAACAGAGATATCAAGAACATGATGCGGACCAAGGAACAGAATATCTGGAAAGACGTTATTCAAAGGTAGGAAAGATTTTCTTCATTGAGATAACTACCCTATCTTTTCTTCTGCCTCTGCAAAATAAGAAAACAATTCCATCTATCTACCCCTGCCCTAAGCACCCCAACACCACACACCCTGTTAAAAAAAAAATCCCACCACGCCCTGCCCAACAGAGTCCATACCCTTCAAGGAAAATGTATGTAACAAGGTAAGTCAGGGATAGCTCACTTGGCAGTGCATGAGACTCTTAATCTCATGATTGTGCATTTGAGCCCCATGTTAGGCAAAATATTCCTGCACTGCAGGGGGTTGGACTACTAGATGATCCTCGTTGTCCTTTCCAACTCCACAATTCTGTGATTCGAAGATGTACTTGAAATAACCAAGTATTCCTTAGGACAGGGTTGGGGAACATTTTCCCTTCTGCAGCTTCTAAAATTAATCCATAGTCAGAACTACTACCTGCATTGCATGATTCCTTCAAAATCCCCAAAAGTGAGCACTGGAGAACTTTCATATATATATAGTGTCTTTAAGGTGAATGTACCAGGTCAATACCTGGCAATATCACAGAAACCAGAACGAAGCCAAGAAGTATTCCACTTGCAAAAGAGCCGGGCTTTGATGATATACATTGCCCTTTGCTCCTCCTCATAAGAAGGAACATTAGTTGGAGAAAGAACATAGCTCAGCAGCAGAGCACTTATTTGCACCCAGAAGTCCGCAGGTTCAATCCCCTGTGTGTGGTGGTGGTTTTTAAAATAACAAAATAGTGGGAAATGGAAAAGAACTTTCTCTTGTCTGAGATCCTGAGGCAGCCGAGGTGGATGACAGCAGACTCAGTGAGCAAACCGCCCAATGTGGTCTAAAAGCAACTTCATAGAATAAATTACTCTCCATAATGAGGCTTATGTAACTTGATTTATAAGAGGTATCTCATTTATCCTAACTCAGAGTTGCATTCAGCGTTGGTCATACTCAGACATGGGGGCAGCCAGGGGGGCAGCTGCCCACCCCGCAGCATCAAATAAATAAAGAAATAATATTTAACTAACTGGAGGAATAATCAGAATATTTGAAACTGAAATGCTTGGGTGATGTTGTGGCGCATTCAAGGAACGCAACTGGCAGCTCGGTAGCTCGGTTCTGGAACAGGTTAGGTGGGAGCCCTGGCCTCCCAACATAAATACTGGTTACAACCATGTACTCAGAGTAGACCCACTGAAATCAATGAATACGACTAGCTTGATTTCAATGGGTCTACTCTGAGTATAACTTAGTTGGGTACAACCTACACATTTTTTATCTTTGAGTAAAGCAACAATACTGTACTTCCCATTCCAATGTATCACGCCACAGTTCTGCGCTATTAAATAAAGCTATTAAATAAAATTAAACTATTCTTCAAATACCTTAATGCTGTTCAAACCCTGAGTGTGCTAGTGATCTGTTCACTGGGAGCAGATGAATTTTGAAGCCCACAAAACAAAAGATAAAAACACCTATTTTAGGGTCATGTAAAAATGCATAGCAATGTTGGGTTGAGTTTCTTCTTCTTCTTCTGATATTGTATTTTACACCAATGGCTTCCTTGGAGCCATTATGGCTTAAGGAGATCAATTCAGCTTTGGGGCTGCATCGCTTTCTAATTTCCAGAAACACATTTTATTTATCTGAAAGACCATATGGCTTATCGGGTAACTGTGTATACAGTATAGCTACAACAAATCCACAAGGAAGATAATATTTACCTAATAGACCATAACAGCACAGAATAACACAATATGGCCCCCTATTTGATTGTGCATTTCGGTACGAGCACATCCTGCCCATTTACAGAGCAAGCTATCACCCTGGTCAATCCATATTTAGGCAATTCAATTCAAAGTGGATTTCCAACAACAGAGAGATTAGAGGCATCCCTCGGATGCATTATGGCTCATGTAGTAATTTGGAAAATACTTTGTACATCACTGATAATTGACTCCAAAGGAGCTGTTAGGCTTTTATCAGTTAAACACATCCTTTTGATATGCAGGGTAAATTTGAAAAGCAAAATATTTGCTGAATAATTTACTACGCCAGACTAAGTGCAACACAGGCATCTAAGGGGGCTGGGGTAGACTTTATAGTGCATTATATTGCTATGAGTTTGTGGGTGCCTGACACCTATAATCCTAGGAAGTGTTAAAATATAAGCCAGGCTAGCTCCCTGTGTTGAGGTAATCGCCTGGGTGATGGGCCATTAAGAGAGCAAAGGAAAGGGGGCTCTGGGCCAGACTGGAAATGGAGTGGGGTCCTCCTCCAATTTTTAGATAGTTGGTAGGACAAAACCCGGGGGGGAGAACAGAGTTGGCTGTGATGCAACCTAGAGAAAAAGCTGCAGACTGGAAAGTCAGAGAGGTAGAGTGTGATGTTTGATTTCTGTTTGAATCCAAGGCTACAACCATGAAACAAGACCCTCTTGGGGCGTTAATGCTGTGAACCCCTCCATCATAGGCTCAGGTTGTATATATGTGTAAATACACCATACATCACAAAGACACTGCAGTCTCCCCTGTGCCCTATTCCCAAAAGGAAACACCAACCCTGCATAAGCCCTGGGACTCCTGAAATCCTGCACCATTGGGAGACTGGGCTGGGGTGGAACAATATTTTGCCAACAGGGAGGGGATTGAGGAGGCGGTGAAGGGGAAGAATCCTGTCCCACAGCTTATTCAGTGCAAAAGTGAATAGCGCAGGTTGTGTCAGTCTTGCATCAAGCATCCATCATGAGGAAGTAGCAATATGCTTGGTACCATGAGCATTTTGTTCATATAATCTGCTACCAGATGCAGGAACTGCCATCCTAATGATTTCTATTTACATTTTAACAGCAAGGTTTTGGTCTTCAGCATTGCTAACATCTCATGACAGCTCAGAAACCAAATTCAGGTTTGGGCAATGTTTCCAGTTAGCTGGGCAGTAGCACTGAGCATTGAACTCCAGCCCTAAAAATGGAGATCAGGAACCCAGTTTCCTCCCCAGTTCCCAAACACTTAGCAGCAAGAGCCCTGTGCGTGCCCTGCTGTATGCACAGAACCTCATATCAGAACTTGAAATGAATAAGGATAGATTACAGCTGCTGCCACAACCCTACTCCTCTTCAATGCATGCACATACAGTTGTGTGATGGAAGTTTGAACCAGGAACCCCTTAGCTCACACCTCCAGTTTTACACCATAGTACTACACTAGTTGGGACGTGGGTGGTGCCGTGGGTTAAACCATAGAGACTAGGGCTTGCTGATCAGAAGGTCGGCGGTTTGAATCCCCGCGACGGGGTGAGCTCCCGTTGCTCGGTCCCTGCTCCTGCCAACCTAGCAGTTCGAAAGCACGTCAAAGTGCAAGTAGATAAATAGGTACTGCTCCAGCGGGAAGGTAAACGGAGTTTCCGTGCGCTGCTCTGGTTAGCCAGAAAGTGGCTTAGTCATGCTGGCCACATGACCTGGAAGCTGTCTGCGGACAAACGCCGGCTCCCTTGGCCTATACAGCGAGATGAGCGCCACAACCTCAGACTCGTCTGTGACTGGACCTAATGGTCAGGGGTCCCTTTACCTTTACTACACTAGTTGCCATAGCAGTGTTGACCAAAGATTTTCCAGCAAACATTCCCCAAGTCAAATAAGAGGCAGTATCTCTCTAGCGCATACTTCATGGTATACCTGCAGCAAGTCACACTCACACCTCACACACACTCAACTATCCCCTAGGCCTGGGGGAGGGGCTGTCCTCCTATTCCTGCTTAGGCATGCTGCAAATTCCCAGGATACCTGCTACTTGGGGCAACCATGCCACCAACTGGCTACCAACACTTCTTATCCTCTTAGAGATGCCCATATCCAAATAGTTGCTTTAGAGCAGGTGTGAGGAACTCTTGGCCCTCCAGATGTTGTTGACCTACAACTCCCATCATCCCTGGCCATTGGGCAAGCTTTCTGGGCCTGATGGGAGTTGTAGTTCGGCAGCATCTGGAGGGCCAGAAGTCCTCTCCCCATGCCTTCCTTAGAGCACTTAAATGCAATTGAAAAATTCAAGGTCAGAACAGTACAACTGTGGATAGCTCAATCCAATAAACAGCATGCTCCTATATGCATTCCAAATGTCAATACAAGGCCACATACTACTGTTATGAGGTCATTATTTAAAAAACTGAACCAACATTTTTGCACAGCGAGCTTGGAGAAAGTTGGTCTAAAGCAAGCTGCGATTCTCTTTCTTCCAACCCCTCTCCCCCGCAAAAAGGAACCGGGGTAAAAAGGAAGACAAAATGGTCCTTCTCTTAGCACAGACTTCAGTTCAAGGGGGGAAAAGCACCTGAGCTCTCAAGCTTTCGATGGGCCAAATGCAACTGGCAAGCACCGTTAGCAACCTTTCAAATAGGGACGATGTTTCCAGGTGCAAGGAACAGAAAACAGAGGAATGCAATTGTTTGCATCATGTATGAGCTCACCGACAAACAAAAAAAATAAAGCTGCATTGAAGCTGTAAGAAACAAAATCTAAAACACAGTACAGCCATAGCTACAGAGGGGTGGGTCTAGCCGGGGGCGTTTCTGCCCTGGGTGAAGCCACCTGAGGGCAGCCATTGAGGCACCAGCCTATGTGTGCCTGTACGCAAATGCACACGGGAGTGTGCCAAACTGGGTCTTTGACCCGGGTGAAATAAAGCTTAGTTTTGCCCTTGCACAGAGTTGGGCATTGCCTTGCTTAGGATGAAGCACAAAGTTCCAAAGCAGTGAGCCAGCATTCAAGTTCTCCAGAATTCTTCATCATTAACATACATTAATGTATGTTAAGTAATGCAGGGGGGGAGGAGAAAGCGGGGTATTCAAGAAAGAACACACAAAAAAATAATGGGTTGAAGTTGTCATAAGATGCAGACCATATAAATAATAATAATAATTTATTATTTATACCCCGTCCATCTGGCTGGGTTTCCCCAGCCACTCTGGGTGGCTTCCAACAAACTATTAAAATACAGTAGTCCATCAAACACTTAGAGCTTCCCTAAATAGGGCTGCCTTCAAATGTCTTCTAAAAGTCTGGTAATTATTGTTCTCTTTGACATCTGGTGGGAGGGCGTTCCACAGGGCGGGTGCCACTACTGAGAAGGCCCTCCCTGTAACTTGGCTTCTCGCAGTGAGGGAACCGCCAGAAGGCCCTCGACGCTGGACCTCAGTGTCCGGGCAGAATGATGGGGGTGGAGACGTTCCTTCAGGTATACTGGGCCGAGGCCGTTTAGGGCTTTAAAGGTTAGTACCAACACTTTGAATTGTGCTTGAAACCTACTGGGAGCCAATGCAGGTCTTTCAAGACCGGTGTTATGTGGTCTCAGCGGCTGGTCCCAGTCAACAGTCTAGCTGCCGCATTCTGTATTAGTTGTAGTTTCCGGGCCACTTTCAAAGGCAGCCCCACATAGAACACATTGCAGCAGTCCAAGAAGTTGTCCAGTAGTATGGAAACAAGGTTTGCTCCATCATTCAGTCCACCCCAATTTTGAAGTATTTGTGGATTTTGGAGTACTAATGGATCAGCGATTTTTCTAAGGAATGATGTATTGCTGTTACTAGCATTCCAAGAAAATGGGCGAATCAAAATCTCCTGATTTTACCACAATTATTTGGCTTCCTTTTTTCCACCTTCAGCCTTCAATCTGCCCCTTGAATATGAAAAACGAAAACACGAGATTGAAGGGAGTTTGGGAGCCATTGTCCTGGGATATCAGAAGCAGCAAAAATGTGCTTAAGCTGCCCTTGCTTTAAGACAGCATTTCTCCACTCTGGTAGGAAACATGACCAGGCATAATTAGCCAGAGCTCATAGAGCACTTTAAAGATGAAAAGTACTTGTTAGTTTTTTAAATGTCTGAATTTCCTCACTTTGGTTTTAATTGGCTTGGTTCACAACCTTCAATGTTCTTTCCCTCTATTTTTGCGTGCACCTTATTTCTTCGTAGGCGAAATGAAAATGCATAATATAAAAGCCCCATGAATAACAAAACCCAGCACTCCAGCCTAGTGGTGTTTAATTAAAGTTGCTTGCCCACTCCTGTTTCGGTGATGCTTCTAGTTGCTCCCACTCACAGCTGCAACTCAAGAGAGAGCAACTTTAAAGGAAAGAGGGAGATGGAGAGAATATGTAGTCCTGTGTTTCTGGAAGGAGGAGGATGGCTAAATGTGCAAAGACCTGTAATTCTGGATTTCTGTGCTGAATTAAAGCACATATAAGGGACCTATACTAAATTTTATTGTTATGCTCATACAGGGACACGGGTGGCGCTGTTGTCTAAACCACTAAGCCTCTTGGGCTTGCAGATCGGAAAGTTTGTCTTTCAAATCCCCGTGATGGAGTGAGCTCCCATTGCTCTGTCCCAGCTTCTGCCAATCTAGCAATTCGAAAGCATGCCAGTGCAAGTAGATAAATAGGTACCGCTGCAGCGGGAAGATAAATGGCGTTTCCATGAGCTTTGGCTTATGTCACAGTGTTCTGTTGTGCAAGAAGCGATTTAGTCATGACCCGGAAAGCTGTCTGTGGACAAACGCTGGCTCCCTCAGCCTGAAACAAGGTGAGCGCCACAACCCCATAGTCGCCTTTGACTAGACTTTTAACTATCCAGGGGTCCTTTACCTTTTTTACCTATGTTCATACACTAGGGATTGGCAAATCTGTCAATTCTGGTTTCTTGTTTTTTCAGTCTTAAGTTCAGCTCTCTACATTTTCACATAAAATTGTGGGGTTTTTAAAAAAGTTCTCATGAAAACTAATAATACTTGAGTGCAAATTTCTCCTAATATACATTTTTCTTCAAGCAGTTTTCCCTAATATAAGGCATTTTTATTTTTTGCTGATATTTATCCTGTGGCATGCCTTTTTTCATGCATTACTTGGTTGCAGAACTGCATTGTGAAATCGAGAGAAGTGAGTATTTCAAAGGATGTGAACATTTTGGTTCACGTATATAGTGGTACCTCGGTATACGAACTTAATCCATTCCAGAAGTCCGTTCTTAAACCAAGGCATGCTTTCCCTAATGAGGCCTCCCGCCACCAGTGCCCTTCCACCATTCGGATTCCGTTCTTAGACCGAGGTAAAGTTCTCAAACCAAGACACTATTTCCAGTTTTGCAGAGTTTGTAAACCAAATCGTTCTTAAACCGAGGTACCTCTGTAGTTTCAAGCCATACAAAAAACGTAGATTTACCTTTAAATGAAAATTGAATGCCAAGCCCACCCAAAGGAACTTACATCTTTTTAAAAACCAGAGTGAGTGAGTGAGTGAGTGAGTGAGTAACAACAGCAACAACAACAATACCAAAAAGAGTTTCAATAGGTAATGTCAGGGAACTGCCATCAGAGCATCAGGTGGTGGAGGGACTCAGGCAGGATGAAAGAGACTCAACTGCTGAAGCAGGGACCAGCAGGGGGAGGAGTGGGTCTCTGAGGGAATGCGAGCAGGAGGGAGGGCTCAGGGAGGCTTCCAGCGAGAACAGTGGGGAGGTATCGGAGTCTCCCATAGGGAGACCCACACCTCGCAGGAAACTGTCACGCCGTGAGTCCAGGAGACGCGTTTCCGTTAAGGAACTTCTTTGCTGGAAACGCTTCCGCAGACAGCCACTGTCGGACTCTACTAGTGACTAGAGCAGACATGTCTGAGGAGCTCCGTCACACACGGAGGTTTGTGGGGTCGCACAAACTCTGAGGGAGCACGTTTTCACGCACAAGCAGCTAATCAAACCCTCACAGCAGTCCGACAGTCTTTGTACGCTGCCTGTGCAAGAGAAGGCATCATGAGCGAACCAACCGGAACCGGAGGAGCAGGGGCTGGAGCTGGTCCAAGCTTGGAAGATAGATACCGAGCGTTGGAGGTTCAACTGGCCCTGCAGACGGCGAGGTTGGAGGAGAGAAGGGCTCAGGATGCAGACAAGAAGGGGAGAGCCACGCAATTCCCCAGAAAGGTACCAGGATTGGTGCAGAAATTTGGGGGGGACCCCAAGGACTACCATGCTTTTAGGACAGAGATGCAATATGCCCTTAATGTGCAGTTCGATGAGTTCCCTGATGAGGAATCGCGAGTTGCTTTTGTAATTGGGCATCTTGAGAAAGGGGCTAGAGACTGGGTTCGACCCCTAATGGCAACGCACAATGACATACTAAAGGACACAATGAAGTTCTTTCGTGCAATGGATATCATGTTTTCCAGCGATATTGAGGAAGGGGTGGTGCGCAGACAGCTAATGGCTTGTAAGCAGGGAAGTCGATCTGTCCGTGAATATTGGACTGAGTTTACCATGCTGATTCACAGACTGAGTTGGGATTTATCGGCGGCACCCGTTCAAATGCTATTTGAAGAAGGTCTTTCTTCGGGGGTGAAAGACGAGCTGGCACGGAGCCCCAGGGCGGAGTCTATGGATCAGCTGACCAAATCTGCGCTGACCATAGGAGCGCGGCAGGAGGCAAGAGCCTTGGAGAGGCGGGAAGGGAGAGGGGAACGTTGGAAGGAGTTCCGCATTCCAGACATTCCTGAGCCAGCTTTCCCGCCGGCAGAGCCGATGGAAATCGGAACAGCGCGCGCGCGCGCATTTTCAAAAACCAGCGAGGGAGCTAAGAAGGAGGGAAAGGGCCCCCGGAAATGCTATCTCTGCCAACAGCCAGGCCACTTTGCCAGAGTCTGCCCCCAGAGGAAGGAATGGCAAGGGATGGTGGGAGCTGTTGAGGGGGGAGAAGAAGGGGGAGCGGAGCAGGTAAAAGCCAACGCCTGGTTGCCACAATTGGGGCACTGCAGCCAGGCCAAAGAGCAGTGAAAGTGCCCGTGCCAGAAGCTCCTCGACCTGCTCTAGTGATTGAAGTGTCGCTAGAGCTGCAGAATGGGCACCCCCTAAAAATAAAGGCGCTATTGGACTCAGGCAGCTCCTGCAATTTTATGAGCAAGGAGTTTGCTGCTGAACACCAGATACAGACCATCCCTTTAAGCAACCCCCTGCAGGTGACCACGATTGATGGCAGGGAGTTGTTGGGAGGAGGAGTCCGCTTGCAGACTGTCCCAATGATAATGAGGGTGGCAAGGCACACAGAACTGATAGCGTTTAATGTGGCCACCCTGGGAGGCGCTCCCATTATTTTGGGAATGAGCTGGCTAGCTCTACATGATCCGCTGGTTGGCTGGCATCAAAGAGTGGTGTCCTTTGGTTCAGCACATTGCCTAGAACACTGCAAAGGGGAGAAGGGTTCAGCAGGGGCCCAAGCCACCCTAGCAGGGACTGAAGTAATGGGGAAGGTGAAGGTACCACCACAGTATGCAGATCTCAGCGACGTGTTCAGCGAGAAGGAAGCTGACCAACTACCACCTCATAGACCCTTTGATTGTCAGATCAATTTACTCCCAGGAGCACAGCTTCCCGTGGGCAAGTTGTATGCCATGTCAGACAGGGAAATGCAGGAGTTGCGAGGGTTCATTGACAAGAACCTGAAGAGAGGCTTCATCAGAGAGTCCAAAGCAGCAGGGGGGAGCCCAGTGTTCTTTGTGGACAAAAAAAATGCGGACAAGCTGAGACTTGTATGTGATTTTAGGCGGCTGAATGCAGTGACTGAACCGGTGGCGTTCCCTATGCCCAGAATTGATATTTTGACCAGGGTGAGGAAGGGAAAGATTTTCACAAAGCTGGATCTAAGGGGGGCGTACAACCTGATACGCATAAGGAAAGGGGATGAATGGAAAACCACCATGTTTACCCCTTTGGGGGCGTTTGAATACCTCGTTATGCCATTTGGATTACAAGCAGGCTCAGCGTGTTTTCAATCTTTTATGAACCACGTGCTGGGCCCTTTGCTCTACAAGAATTGCGTTGCCTTTCTAGATGATGTGTTGGTGTATTCTGAGAATGAGGAGCAACATGTGAGAGACGTCAGAGAAGTGTTGAGCAGACTGCAAGCCAACAGGCTGTGGGTCAAACTGGAGAAGTGTCGGTTCCATACCAAGGAGGTGGAATTCCTGGGGTACCGCCTGTCAGACAAGGGATTGGCCATGGATCCCGGCAAGGTACAGGCAGTGCTGGAATGGAAAACACCCAAAACCAAGAAGGATGTGCAGAGGTTCCTAGGGTTTGGAAACTTTTATCGTAAGTTCATCCGCAACTTCGCCCATCTGACGGCGCCCATCACTGACTGTCTCAGCAGTAAAAAGAAGTTTGTATGGACGGCGGAGGCGGAGCGAGCGTTTGAGGAACTGAAAAGGGCCTTCGCCTCTGAAGAACAACTTCTGCATGTGGATTTACGAAAGAAGCTAAGGGTTGAAACAGACGCATCTGACAGAGCCATAGGGGCGGTGCTTCTTCTGCAGCCGGGGAAGGAGGAGTCAGAGTGGCGTCCGTGTGCCTTCTTCTCGCGGAAGCTGAACAAATCCGAGAGGAACTACACGGTGTACGACCGAGAACTGCTTGCTATTCATGAGGCGTTCCGGAGATGGAGGCATCTGCTAGTTGGTGCACAACATAAAGTGCAAGTGTGCACGGACCATAAAAATCTAGAGTACTGGAGAACGGCGCGAGTGCTCAACCAAAGGCAGTTGAGATGGGCCCAAGAGTTCTCCAAATTTAACTTTGAGATTTGTTATGTGCCAGGCCCAGAGAATGTTAGGGCGGACGCTCTCTCACGCAAACCTGAATATTTGGAGGGGGAGGGAGCACCCGAAGAAACCCATATCATTCCAGAGGACCGCTGGGTGTGTGGGGCGACTTTGGTGGGGCAAAGGGAATTGGTAGAGGGTACGGTGCAGGATGCATACGCCCAGGGGAAACTCAGGGATCTCAGAGGGGAGGAAGACAAATCCGGTGGTTTTGAGGAGAGAAATGGGGCATTGTATTATAAGGGAGCGTTATATATACCTGAAGGGGAATTGAGGGAGAAGGTACTCAAGCAGCTGCATGATAGCCCCACAGCAGGGCACTTTGGGCAACACAAAACCATGTGGCTGGTTACCAGGGAATTTTGGTGGCCCAAGGTCAGGGAAGATGTGCGGGAGTATGTGAGAGGGTGTGAACAATGCCAAAGAGCCAAGGGGGAGAGGCGGGCGCCGGCTGGTTTATTAGAACCACTGCCCACACCTGAAAGACCGTGGGAAGCAGTGGCAATAGATTTCATGACTGATCTGCCAAGGTCTAGAGGGAAAACAGCCATCATGGTTGTAGTAGACCTGTTAACTAAAATGGCCCACTTCATAGCCTGCTCACATGCGGTTACAGCAGAAGAAACCGCCAAATTGTTTGTAGAGAATGTGTTTAGGTTGCATGGCGCCCCCTTGAGGGTGGTTTCAGACCGAGGGAAACAATTTACTTCCAGGTTCTGGAGGAAGCTCATGAGCTTACTGCATGTAGAGGTTAATTTCTCGACGGCCCGTCATCCTGAAACCAACGGGCAGGCGGAAAGAGCAAATGGGGTTCTCCAACAATATTTGAGGTGTTATGTTAATGACAGAGAGAATGATTGGGTGGAGAAGTTGGCGTTGGCAGAATTTGCCTACAACAATGCAGAGAACGTGTCCACGGGGATGAGCCCCTTTTTGGCTAATCACGGGTGCCATCCCAGAGCCTTCCCAGGGGGGGAGGGGGAGAACTGGAGCGTTCCAGCTGCAGAACAGTTCGTGGAAGAAATGGAAGCGATCCATCGCCAGCTCCAACTCAATTTAAACAGGGCTAAGGAGGAATATAAGAGGCAGGCAGACAAAAACAGAAGGGAAGGTGAAAGCATCAGGGTGGGGGACCAGGTGTGGCTGTCAACCCAAGGGTTGCCATTCAAAGGAGGTTGTAAGAAATTAAGACCCAAAAGGCTGGGTCCGTTTGAAGTCATACAGCAGGTCAATCCAGTGGCTTTCAGGCTCCGGTTACCGAACCACATGAAGTTGCACCCAGTTTTTCACAGGTCGTTGCTGTCACCGTATAGAGGAGACAGTGAGGGGAGGGTCACTAGGGGACCAGCAATGGAGGAGAAGGAACACAGCTACCATGTAGCGGAGATCCTCGATTCCAGGTGGAAGGGAGATCAAGTAGAGTATTTGGTAATGTGGGAAGGGGAACCGGAGTCGGAAAACACCTGGGTTAGGGCAGAGGATGTCAATGACGAGGTTTTAATAGAGACTTTTCATCAGAGGTTCCCACGTAAACCTCAGCCTGTAGCGAGGTTCCGAAGGGAATACTTTGCCACCACCGACGAGGAAGAGGAGTTGGAGGGGTTCCCAGATTCTGAAGAGGAGGAGGATTCAGCTGGCCAGGACGACGATCGATGGAGAGAATTGTTCGAGACGTCAGAAGATGAGGAAGATTCGTTTCGGGGTTTTAGCCCTTCACCTCCCAGGGGGGAGGAATTGGGAGGGGGTGAGGGGGGCCCTGGAGGGGAGGTGGATGTCAGGGAACTGCCATCAGAGCATCAGGTGGTGGAGGGACTCAGGCAGGATGAAAGAGACTCAACTGCTGAAGCAGGGACCAGCAGGGGGAGGAGTGGGTCTCTGAGGGAATGCGAGCAGGAGGGAGGGCTCAGGGAGGCTTCCAGCGAGAACAGTGGGGAGGTATCGGAGTCTCCCATAGGGAGACCCACACCTCGCAGGAAACTGTCACGCCGTGAGTCCAGGAGACGCGTTTCCGTTAAGGAACTTCTTTGCTGGAAACGCTTCCGCAGACAGCCACTGTCGGACTCTACTAGTGACTAGAGCAGACATGTCTGAGGAGCTCCGTCACACACGGAGGTTTGTGGGGTCGCACAAACTCTGAGGGAGCACGTTTTCACGCACAAGCAGCTAATCAAACCCTCACAGGTAATGACCCTGTTGTCCTATTAGATTTATATGGATTTATACAGTGGTACCTCGGGTTACATACGCTTCAGGTTACAGATTCCTCTAGCCCAGAAATAGTGCTTCAGGTTAAGAACTTTGCTTCAGGATGAGAACAGAAATGCTCCGGCGGCGCAGCGAGAAGCCCCATTAGCTAAAGGGGTGCTTCAGGTTAAGAACAGTTCAGGTTAAGAACGGACCTCCGGAACGATTTAAGTACTTAACCCGAGGTACCACTGTACTGGCCAAATTTGACAGCTGAGTGGGGCAACCCACCCGTCAATCACTGACCTCATTACAACATCACATAATTGGCAGGTGGGTTGTCCCACCCACCTGCTGAAATCCCTTACTGTCAGGTACTGAGGAACCATAGCACAAGGGCTCCGAGCACAGAGATGGCAGAGAGAGGAAAAAGAAGACAGCGTTTTGCAAGCACTGGCTGAAGGCAGGAGAAATCTATCTTGTAGACGATGCCTGCAAGAAAGTGAGAATTAGAACAGGGTTTCCCAAACTTGGGTCTCCAGCTGTTTTTGGAATGCAACTCATCATCCCTAGCTAGCAAGGCCCATGGTGCGGGATAATGGGAATTGTAGTCCAAAAGCAGCTGGAGACCCAAGTTTGGGATACACTGACTTAGAACCTCCCCACAGAAGCAACCCTTCCTTTCCTATTGATGCTCTGAAAGCCCCCAAAGCGCTCTGTTCCAGAAAGCCACACTGGGAAATATAGCTGCTTGGTTTACTCCAAAACTGAATTCAGCACAACACGTTAATACACATACATATATTTTACAGATTTCCATATTGGCCTTTAGCAGAGCTTCCAGGGTGGTTTACAAAAATACATAATGTATATATCTTGGTCCCAACCAGTATACATTAAGAATAACACTATCATTATTCTGCTCTCAAAAGATTTCCAGTACTTCAAAAAAAAAAAAGGTGGTAGTGCTGCAAGGCTAGCAGCCGGGCTAAGCCTGTCCATGTAAATAATCATTTTGTTGCTCCATCCCAAGCAGAGAACCTCACTGTCATCAGTCTTTCCACTACAAAAGTCTAAACCTAGCAATAGACAGAACAATGCTTTCCCCATGGAGCAAAACTACTGTTCTCCGTGCTTCGTCTGACCCTGTTTTCTCAAGCTGTTAAAGAAGACTGCGGTATTACTGTATATTTATCTACATTCCATGAACAAACCACAAAGGTAGTTCCTAGGCCAGGGGTGGCTGCCCTGTGGCCCACCAGATATTGAGGGACTACAACTCCAGTCATCCCTGTCCAGTGGCCATGCTGGCTGGGGCTGATGGGAGTTGGAGTCAAGCAGTATCTAGAGGGCCACAGGTTCCTTCATCCCTGCTCCAAACATATCAATAGAGCTGGGAAGAAAGATGGCGGACTTCTGCCTTCCTCCTCATTTTAGATCATCTCCAAGCAAGTGGAGTGCTCCAAAGCGAGTGTCCCACCCTCGTGCTTCTACGTCATGGGTAGGCAAACTAAGGCCCAGGGGCCGGATCCAGCCCAATCGCCTTCTAAATCTGGCCCGTGGACGGTCCAGGAATCAGCGTGTTTTTACATGAGTAGAATGTGTGCTTTTATTTAAAATGCATCCCTGGGTTATTTGTGAGGCGTAGGAATTCATTTTTTTTTCCTTTTCTTTTTCAAAATATAGTCCGGCCCCCCACAAGGTCTGAGGGACAGTGGACTGGCCCCCTGCTGAAAAATTTTGCTGACCCCTGTTCTACGTGTCAGCAAAAATGGTGGGAAATAGGGATGATATGTTTCTGGATAATATGTTTTGTTTTAATTTTGAATAATTTTTTTTTAAAAAAAAACTTATCTTGGGATGGAGATAAACATTCTCACCTGCTAATGGCTTCAGATTAATTTCCTGTGAAAGGCGCAGCTGCAAAGTCCGGTTGTAAAGTTGGCGACTCTCCATCTGTGTTTTTAGGCCTGTGTGTGCACGCACACAGAGAGCGAGAGCAAAGAGCAAAGTACTTTACTATACTGTTCAAAATAGCAGGAATTAAATGCAAAGGAGTGTTCTCAGCCCAACAGAGGGAGCAGACGGAGGCAGTGCTTTTAGTGCTGAGAATTAGCACACATTTCCCCAGCATGCTAACAGGTAAAACTAGGGATAATTCCATTTTCTAAAATACTGCCCCTGGAGTATATGAATAACAGGTGGATGTAAAACATGGCTAGCGTGTAAGAAATCTCTGGCAGGGAGAGGGAAGAATGATGCTTTAATGAAGGTGATTGGTGGGGGTGTTTTCTGTCGCAATTTTGCTTTTTGGGTCTGAATGCTACTGTAAAGTAAAAACTCCGTTACCAAGCCTTTCGGGGTGAAAAGCAAAACTTCAAAGTACAAGCCCAAGTTGCGAGCAAGTGCAATACCTGAAAAGAATTCCACCTGAATTTTCTCGCACGATAATTCCGCTGCAGCATGTCAAATATTCATTCCACAGTCCTACTAAAGTACAAATATTTGTTTTATCCTGTTTAAGAACTATTTAGCCCTGTTGTGGTAATGAATACTAATGTGCCTTATAAGTGATATTTATAGCCAACTCTAGATAGGCCTACAAAATATTGCTTTCTGGCAAGAATACTGTCCTGCTGCATTTCTTTTTTTAAGTTTAAAAAAGAAAACTGGGGGAGGGTATATGACTCATGCAGAAATATATATGTGCTAGGTTTCCAAGAGCTCTTAGAGCCATTTCAGCCCATTATTGTGCAGCTAACAGAACTGAAAGGAAAAGCAACAAAACGGGATATTTGGGCCAATGGCAACAGCTACCATTATTCAACAGTAGAAGCATGTGAAAAGTTAAAGAGGGTTTAAAGGGATGTTCTTTTGTTGTACTTAACACTGATAAATGACATACAAGTCAGGATAACAGGGCAGAGCTCCTGTCAGGGAGACAATGATAAACGAGAAGCCCAAGACAGAAAGGTCTACTAAACAGAAATCTGTATATGACACATTTCTCGTTGATAGACTTGTCTGCACGGACCAACTAACCCAACAAAGCTAAGATTCTCTATCCGGCCACATTCTTCGCTGAGTCCATCGTGCACAGTGACCCATCTCTTGTTGGGGTTTCCCCCCCCCCCCATTTCCTTGAGGCAAGGATGATCAATTGACCTTAATGAGGGCAGTGGTGCCAGCCTCAGAATTGTGGCTCTCTTGCAAAATATGACTGGTACCCATTTCAGGCGGGTAATCGTAAAGCAAAAAAATGAACCCCAAAGCAAGAAAGCCTTGCCGTTATTACCACTGCCCGAACAATCTCATTCCTCTTGAAAATACTGTTTGATATAAAAAGCTTTGCCTCACAGGGAGGAAAAAATAGTAATAATAAAAACCCTATTCTTTATGAGTGGGGGAAAGGCACAAGAGCTGTGATTCATGGACTAAAGCGACATAAGTCTCTTGCTCCTGAACTCGCAGCAGCCTACATCACACAAGACATCTTTATCCCCAACAAAGAGGAAAGACGAAGAGGGGAACGTGACAATGGGGAGACAGCCGCAAAAAGACGTTTCTGTCACCCGTTTATAGCAGTCAGAAAAAGAATACCCAAGAATAATCACACATAACATTGCCTTCTTAATAGATCCCTTGGTTTCTTTCTCGGTCTTCCGGTTTAACGGTGTTTGTCACTGAAGAATAAATGTTATCAGGTAATGGACATTGAAGAAGGGCATTAAAGCTGAACAGCTCTCAAGGAAGGAGACCCTAAGATGTTGAGGAAAACACGCTTTATACAGAACTAAAGGCATTCTGGTTGGGGAAGTACTTTGAAGGTCATCTTAGTCCGGGGATGTTTCACACGTTCTATTTATGATCACTGAATCATAGAATTGTAGAGTTGGAAGGGACTCCTAGGGTCATCTAGTCCAACCCCCTGAAATGCAGGAATCTCAATTAAAGAATCCATGACAGATGGCCGTCCAACCTCTGCTGCTGTTGTTGACTTGCTTGCCCCAGAACCTCAAATGTCACAGGGGAATTCTAAAGTGCACACTCCATCCATGGAGGGCGCTTTCTGTTGGCATTAGAATACCACTGAGGCCTAAAGTGGTACAGTCTAGAAGAAGAAACTTTGCCACTTGACTCTGCTGACTGCAAAAACCAGGGATGGGAAACCTGTGGCCTTACAGATAGTAGTTGCAGTCCAGCATTATCAGCTCCAGCCAAGTATGCAAATTGTCCCTAAACCACTGACACATACAAAGTATTCCAGTATACATAAAGCTACTATCGGGAGAAGGACTATAGACTTCACTAGGCAAATAAGACATACTTGCCTGCCTCCTCTTAGACTGTAACATGTTCAGCTGAAAAGAAAACACCACCTTGGAGATTTAAAGCAAACATTCTTTAGGATAATTGGGTGTGCCAGAGGTTAATTAGATAATTCACAAGAATTTGTTGTTGTTAAAATTTATACTCCAGCCTTTCCACAAGGAGCTCAGCATGGTGTGCAACATCTTTCCAACCTCACATTTGATTCTCACAACCACCCTGGCAGGTAGGTTAGGCTGAGAAAGTGTGGCCCATAGTCACCCAATGAGATTCATGTCTGAAGAGGGACTAGAGTCTCTCCCCAGTTAATCCAACACCTGTCATCACCCTGTCCTGGCTCTTTCATTTCTAAATCAGGCATGACCAAACATGGCCCTTCTGCTGTTTTGGGACTACAACTCCCATCATCCCTAGCTAACAGGACCAGTGGTCAGGGATGATGGGGATTGTAGTCCCAAAACAGCAGGAGGGCCAAGTTTGGCCATGCCTGTTCTAAATTATGTCATAATTAGGTATTTTGACATAGTTCTGAGGTCTCAGGGGGAACAGCTGAAGCTTCCTCCAAGTCAGACCATTGAGCCATTGAGCCCAGAACTGTCTACACAGAGTGGCAGCATCTCCCTGGAGTATCAGCACAGTCATTTCCCAAGCCCACCTGGCAATGCCAGGAATTGGGCCTGGGGCTTTCTCCATGCACAAGTGTGTCCCCCATTACCACCAAGCTTTGACCCCTTCCCAAAACCTTTTAGAAGAAATTGTCAGGTATTCTACACGCCGCATGGAATGAGGAGGCAGTGTGACCTGGGAGAATTCAAATAAAAATTTTCAGTCTGAAGGCGTATAGACCAGAACTCTAAATACCCTTCCATTTGGTGTAATGCGTACAACCGCTCTTACACAAAGCCCTGTTCTCAGTGTTTGTTAGGAAAATGGCTGCAAATGAAAACACCCATCCTGCGATGTGGCTGAAATTATTTGCCCCTTTCTTCCTGGCTGAGGGAGAAGTTAATAGTTTGGGAGGAGAGTGCCCAACTTGGCCTCTAGGGTAAGGTTGCCATGGGTTGAACAAAGTTTTAAAATCTCACCCCTGGTAGCAAAATTAAGAGCATAGGAATTAAGCTGCTTGTTTTCAGCAAGTCCAGCAACAAAGTAAGATGGCTTCCCCCTTTCTACCCTTAACAAAGAATCAGGCAACAACCTGGGAAGGAAGCTTAAAAAATAAGATTTACTTACTTTGCAATCGTGCATTGGTTCACAGCAATGGCAGCCATGCAGGCAAAATACCTATATTTACAGGATAACCAATTCCAGGTCCATTTGCCTAAAACTGGAGCAAGCAGAGATCTGCATCCAAAGTTGGTGAGTGAGAGAGAGAGAGAGAGAGAGAGAGAGAGAGGAACAGGAAGTGCTACATACTCCTTCCTCTTCAGGAAAGGAGGGAAATGACATCACACAGAGTCCTCTCCACCACTTGTATTTCTGTGGTCTATCAACTCTGTGGAATTAGCCCCTTCTCGTGTTAATTAGCAAGAATATGCATTTGTTAGGTTTGGCTGCTAATCTCCCACAGTGAGGGACAAGGCAGCGGGCATGGGATTGCCAGATTGGCTCAGCTGGAAACACCTGCAGGACCCAAAAATTCCCTGTCCCTGATCTAAATAATGTCTCACACCTGCACTTGCTTTTCCTCAATATAGTCCTTTCTGCAGCAAAAGCCCCAGTCCATGTGAATTTCAGTTGGACTACTGTGGAGCAAAGCTGAACTGCTGATTGCAGGCTGAATTATCCATCTCTCCCATGTGTAATATTCTGCTGTTAGGTTGCAACTTTATCAAGTTTTCCGGGCCTGGTGATTTTTATCACAAGTCTTAGGATGGAGGGGAGGGCTCAGAGCTTAGAAATGCAAGATTTGAGATAAGCCATCACATTCACAGTTTTCATTTGATGCTTTAGTTATCTTGGCGACAAATAGATATTGGGGAATGTGATTGGAATGCATCTTAAAGGTGCAGGAAAAAGGTCCACCACCCACTCCAAAACCCCAAAAGATAAAAGGAAAAATGAGCTCTTTAAAAAAAATCACAGCTTTATTTTGTGGATGTTCTTTTTCACACCATTGGCAGGTAGTGCATTGGCTCAAAATTACCTGTGTCATCTTAGCTGCCTGATAAAGAAATTGACTGTAGATTTAATGGGAAACTGCCTTGTCAGTCATGGTGTGTGTGTGTCTGTCTTGTTTCCCTCGCTGGATCCTCTTTAATGCTCTGAATCTCGCAGAAGTTTTATCATCAGAGGAAATGGAATTTCTCTCCAGCCTTTAGAATACGAAAAGTACAGCATGCTAAACGCTTGCAGCCAAAGAACCGTCTCTTTCATTTAAATCAATATATGAAATTGGGCATCTCACAGGCTCTTTTAAGGTTCACAATTCATGGTGAATGGCAAAACCATCCCTTCCGTGTAACTCTTAAAAGCACAAGAGGTGCTCAAGGTCTAGATTTAACACATTTCGGCTGCAATCCTGTACCCATTTACCTGGGAGTAGGCCCCACTGAACTCAATTAATATCATGAGCAGGCAGGTACGAGTTCCATTGTTACCATGTGGCCCTTTTTCCCCCTCTCCTGAGCTCAATGAGACTTATTCCCAGGTTAGTATGCATAGAACTGTAGCCCTAATCCCCTCACCTCCAAAGGCCACAGTCTCCAAGCCTTGTCCTCTGACCTCTTCCATTGATCTAATATATCTCACTCCATTACAGCCCCTGCCTGCCCCATTGCTTTAGCTACCCTGCTCAAAAGTTCCCATTTTCAGTGTGTGAGCTTTTCACTGGAAAGCGGAGAATGAAAATGAAGCGTAAATCAAGAAGGATATTTTAAAAAAATATATTAATCGGTAATATACTATGCAAATTAAATATGGGCTCAGTCTTTAGTCATTCCTTGGAGAGCAAAAGAAATTCTACTTTACGATTTCAGTGTTAACATTCACATCAAATTAGAAAATTGGAGCTTTTCACCGGAACCGGCTACAGCATTCCTAAAAGCAAGTATAAAGAAGAAATTAATATTTTACATTGCAATTTGGTGCATATTCATCTGGGAGAAGACCTGCTCACTAAAGAGTACAATTTGCCTTTATACAATTTAATTTAATGAACTGGCGTTTGAAACATTTCTTAATCCAAGCTCAGCCTTAACTAGCTGTGATAAATAGAAACCTGTGCATACAGGTTTAGAGCTTTGGTTTGGAGGAAATAATGGCCACTGAAGGGGGAAATCAAGCAAGACAATTTATAGTGGTAATAATAATAATAATAATAATCAAACATTAATTCTAATCTGACATACCGATTGTAAATATTTGCACTGGTGTGTTTGCCTGCAGCACTGGAATAATGTATGGTTGGGGATGCAATGGTATTATAGCATTTGGCACAACCCATTCATAGGCGAGGGACTGTCACTCAGTAGCTGGGCACAAGCTTTGCATATAGAATGTCTTGGGTTCAGTGGTGCCCATTGGGTCTGATAGGGTGGAATGCAGGGAGCCCAGCAGCAGGTGGCGCCAGAGCCAATGCCAGACATTCTAACTTTGTCCCCATAATGTACTCAGTTCTACAGGGGCAACACTGAGGCTATGGAGGAGGAAGCTGGCATCCAATGCATCCCTCTGCACTGGATGGAAGTAAGAAGGCAGGCAGGTGGGGGCAACTGTGGTTGGTGGGGCAGTTCCCCATTCACCCCAATGGACCAGACTCCACTATTTGTAGCAGGTGGTGTGAAAGACCTTTCTCTGTCCGGCAGCTGCTGCTGCTGCCAGTCAGAGTAGACTATACAGGGGCCAGATGGACAAACTAGTTGACCTAGCAGAAGGCAGCTTCCCACTTTAAATTTATACCAGCACAGCAAGTGATGTCCTTGGTAGATACTGAAGCACTTCAGCAAATGAGGTTATTGTTGTTTAGTCGTTTAGTCGTCTCCGACTCTTCGTGACCCCATGGACCAGACCACGCCAGGCACAAATGAGGTTATGATCCAGCTAACGTTAGTAGGAACGGAGGCTGCAATCCTAATGCTGCTTAAACTGGGAGTGAGCGCTGTTGAAGTCAAGAGGACTTTTCCCTCTGGCATTAGACATCCTTCTGGTGGTCCACCTGCCCCCTAGGAGCCAAAGCAGCCACAGGTTGGTTCCCAGGTGCCAAGAGGAAGTAAGGAGGCACTGCAAAAAACCACCCCACCCATTTCATGGGAGGAAAACGCATCTCCTCCTATTTGTCTGCTCAAAATCACCTCTTCCAGCCTCCTGCTGTATGGGGGAAATACACATTTCTCTCTGTTGAAAGGCGAACAGGTTAGGAAGGACATTTTTTAAACAACAACCTAGAGAAAAGTCAACATCTGTATACAATCCAAGAAACCTTAATTACCAAGGAAGGGGGCGATAATGGAGTGTTTCAACACCTCTCCTGTACTCTACCCCTACTTCAAAATGGTAGGGGGTACGTCCCTGTCACCTGTAAAGTTGAAATTTGGTACACATTTTATTCGAGCCCCCTTGTTTACTAGAAAAATCTGAAAATAAGACATTTTAATATCTATCAATTGAAGCTGACAGCTAGAGGACACCACACTAGCAAGGAAGTTGCCAAGACCACATATGGAGTGAAAATTTGGGCTGAGGTAGTTCTGTTGTTCCTTGAGAAAGTCTTGGAGAGATTTCCCTTAGCAGCCAAGCACGCATATCCACAAATGCGAGCTGAATTTACTAGTATTTTATATTTATCTTCAGGTTTCCACATTTGGCTGGCTATCATATTTTAAAAAGAAAAGGGCTGGAGTCCTTGTCACAGGAATCCTTCTCTCCAGGGTGAAGAAAATTACTTTTTTGCCATATAGGATTGATGAAGATTTGGTGGGTGCATTCCGCTGTGTGGAAGAAACAACTACACAATTTACAACTTGATATATTCCTTTGTTATTGGTATATGGAGAAAGAGAAAAGGAAATGTACATCAGCAAGAAATACAGCTTCATTATCAAAAGATGACTTGTTTGCCAAAATAATATTCTACCTCTCTGAAATACTGTCACTTTAAGTGCTGGTTCTTAACTGAGTTGGGACTTTGGTTTCCAATGTGTGGGCACTTGGAATTAAAATGTGCCAAGCTTCACATGCAAAAACGAATTGCGAGTGTCCCTGAGTATAAGCAGAGTTATTTTCCCAATGATTTTTTTTAAATATAGACCAAGGTGGGAAATGGCCCTGAAGATGTGCAGAGTGTCTTTTCTTTGAGAAGGGAATGATTATTTGCCTACCCAGAAACTATTTGGATATGCTGCAGGTATTCTTTTCATTGAAGAAGAGTTTGGATTTGATATCCCGCCTTTCACTCCCTTTTTAAGGAGTCTCAAAGCGGCTAACAATCTCCTTTCCCTTCCTCCCCCACAACAAACACTCTGTGAGGTGAGTGGGGCTGAGAGACTTCAGAGAAGTGTGACTAGCCCAAGGTCACCCAGCAGCTGCATGTGGAGGAGCGGAGACGCGAACCCGGTTCACCAGATTACGAGACTACCGCTCTTAACCACTACACCACACTGGCTCTCAAAGGAAGGGTGAGCATCAGTTTCTCCTCTGGAGTGGCTGGCATGTTCAGGGGGGAGGAGCACACACATGGTCTGGCTGAATGCATTGTCCAAAAGTAGATCACCCAAAATGTTAAAATGACTTGGCTGGGTTTTTTATTTTTTTTTGGGGGGGGGAGAAGATTTTCATCCTCTAGTTCCAACAGTCAATCAATAGAGTGAAACCCAAGCTGATAAAATTCTGACCATTTGGTAACCCTGTCTAGAATATAAGAACGAATGAGAGAACGGCCTCTCTGGGCATGTTTAATTTGCTTTCTCCTTACCAGTGAGAAATTGCAATCCCAGCTCCCCAAACCATGCCCCGACACACATCTAGGATCAGTCAGGGACTGGTTTTGAGGTCAAGCACTGCAGCTTCCATACAGAGGCCGAGCAATTTATTTGAATTTATCCCATCCCATCCCATGACCTCAGAGCAGGTAGGGATATTAAAGTGAAAATCATGCAGCCCATAATACAATGCCCATTAAACTACTAAAATGCAATTAAACTTGCCCCCCATTAAAACGGGGCTAATGCTTTAAAAATTATGAGAAACAATCCAATTTCCTTGCATTGCCTTGCAAATGTCATAAAACGAGGCTGGGGGCCTTAGCAATATACAGGACGCATAAACCGCTCTGTTACCCTTTGTTCCTGCCTCCCTATGTATATTCAGCTAATAACCAAGGCTGTGCTATATTCTCCGCTTTTAAGCAGAACTGACGGATTTGCTGTCTCCCATTCCGCCACGGGTGCATTGAAGGCAGCTGATTTTCTCTCCCTTTCCGTAGTAAATATGTCCCTCCAGTGGCCTCTTCAGAAACCGCATCATGAAATTGTTGCTTCTGGTATTTGGGAAGGAAATGCACTGTGGAAATTTTCGTGGAAAACTGTAGAGTTTGGAGCTGTTGCCGTTGGTTTGTTAGTTGTTAAATACGGCCTTATAAAGATCAAAGAAGAGTGAACCTCCTGTTCAGAAGATGACATTCTGAAGGATAGCACTGAGGAAAAGTATAGCCTTGGGATTTCATGAACACACACACACACACACACACACACACACACACACCTTGTGGCACTTTTAAATGCAAATTTATGGCAGTGCAAGCTTTCCTGAAACTAAGCCCACCATGTCCAATACATGAAGTGCAGCCCTGGTTTACACATTTGTGGGGAACATAAGAAGAGCCAACAGCCTTCTCCCCACTAGAGTAAAATGCAGATGTGGCCTCTTGGTTTACTCCTCCAATCAGTGCCAGCCTCCAATTGATGCTGCCTGGCTGCCATTTTAAATTTCCCACAATGCCCTACAGTGCCTCTCGCTCCCAGGGCATTGTGGGAAATTCAGCAGCTGAGTTGGACTCTTGCAGGTAGACGTGGAAGTTGGAGTGGAGCAGGTAGGTCAGGCTTACCTAGTTCTTTATAGGATGGAGAAATGAGAAAATCAGGAGGAGAGAGAAACCACAATGGACAGGTCTGCCCATCCCATATGTTTAGCTTCTAGGGAGAAGTATCTAGACATGGTTGCTTCAGTCACAGATTGGGAATTGGGGGTGGGCTCCTGTGAGCTAAAGGGGGAACAAAACCTCAAAGTGCTGAATTACTAGAACTTAAAGATGGGAGGGAATTGTTCATTTTCATGAGAAAAGCAGCAAACGAGGCTGTTTCGCCCCCTGTCCCGATGGTGGCACCCCCATGCAACACTAGAGCCTTTTAAGAATGGCAGCTATAGACGAAAGGATTTCAAGACTTAATCACAATTTGACTAGTCTTGAGGATGTAACTGGAACTCTTAAGTGTTCAAGTGGCTTCATGTTCCTTGACAAAAGATTTTCTTTCTGTTCATAATCAAGGGCCATTAGCTTGATTGGTCTCCCATTGACTTCCATAGGAGTTACGTTAGGCTAAATATGAACCAATTAGTGTCTAGCTGTAATTAATAAGAAACTTGAAAGGAGCCAGTGTGAGAAGCTGTGATCCTAAGCAGGTTTGCTCAGACTAAGTCTCACTGAGTTCAATGGGTCTTGCTCAGGATTCCTTTGTGGACGATATGCCCACAAAGAAATGCTTTGTGAAGCATTGCAACAAGAAGCCCTGTAAGGGTGAAGGTTGCAGGCTCTTAGCACAAGCCATGGTCCCATCTGGAACACCTTGTATTAAGGATTGCAAAAATATGTATTCTTTTCTTCTTTCAATCTTTTCCACAGCTGGAAATGAATGAGGGGAGCAGAAAGCCTTTCAAGGCACTGTAACAAGCACGTGTTGTGATAGGAGATCACCTAATCCACTTCTTGCCTGAGTGGGCTCTCCAATTTCTGCCTCAGAGCTGACAATTCCCTTTGGTTTTATGGAAGGAAGGTTCTTGTTCTTTTTTTTATTTGCTGAATTTGTCTCCGGGGAAATCTCAGAGGATCAGCTTCTTGCCATGAGAAATAACTTTCCCCCCCATACTTTTTTCCTCATTTAGATAAGCTTCACAATTCCATTAAATGTTGCTTTTGTTAAGGTTCCTCTGCTCTGGACTCTGGACTCTGAAGTATTAGGCGCATCTTAACAGCATGATTGAGTTGGGCCAACCTCCCCTATGCTAGGCTTCAACTGACAGGCAAGCAACAGAAATAGGTCTTCAAGCTGCTTTTGTAGGAGTTGGTGCAGGAGCGGCATTTTGGCTCAAGACCCGACTGTGGATATAATAATAATAATAATAATAATAATAATAATAATAATAATAATTTATTATTTATACCCCACCCATCTGGCTGGGTTTCCCCAGCCACTCTGGGCGGCTTCTAACAGAATATTAAAATACAACAATCTATTAAACATTAAAAGCTTCCCTAAACAGGGCCGCCTTCAGATGTCTTCTTAAAGTCTGTTAGTTGCTTTCCTCTTTGACATCTGGTGGGAGGGCGTTCCACAGGGTGGTTGCCACCACCGAGAAGGCCCTCTGACTGGTTCCCTGTAACTTGGCTTCTCGTAGCGAGGGAACCGCCAGAAGGCCCTCTGCGCTGGACCTCAGTGTCCGGGCAGAACGATGGAGGTGGAGACGCTCCTTCTGCTATACTGAACTATACTGATATAGACTCTATTCCACTTGGAGTAGAAATGGCGGAAACAAAACTGTTTCCTGCTCTTCTCCATATGATATCTCCCCTTTACAGGGTGGGGGGAAAGATTCTGATCTGGATCATTAAAATATTAAATGAGAAACTGGAAGCAGGAGGCAGGAGGCATCTTCCTGCTTTTTGCTCACATCCTCAACGTTCCTCATTGCTGCCTCCCTACTCCTGTTGCTTAAGAGGCAGGCACCTCAGTCTGTCTCACAGTAGGACCGGCCCATCTATTTGCAAGAGCAGTCAGTAAGGCAATTCACTGGAGCTTTACTGCATATTGACTATGCTCCAAAACATTTTGTGAATGACCCCATGAAGCAGACCAAGGTAGAAGAAGAGGAGGAGTTTGGATTTGATACCCTGCTTTATCACTACCCTAAGGAGTCTCAAAGTGGCTAACGTTCTCCTTTCCCTTCCTCCCCCCCAACAAAGACTCTGTGAGGTGAGTGGGGCTGAGAGACTTCAGAGAAGTGTGACTGGCCCAAGGTCACCCAGCAGCTGCATGTGGAGGAGCGGAGACGCGAACCCGGTTCCCCAGATTACGAGACTACCGCTCTTAACCACTACACCACACTGGCTCCCAGGTACGTGTGAATGAGGCTCGGTCACATTCAGCGGCGCAAGCACAAGACTACAGTTACCTGCAGCAACAGAAGGAGACAAGATCAATTGTGCTCCCCTGACATGGGTAGGATATTGTTATTAGAGACAAAAATATTAGGAGGAGCAAACAGAGGCTAAACCACGGCACCATGTGGTGTTTGAAGTGAGGTAGGAAGTCAAGTATGAAATTCTATTTTTATGTGGGCAAAATCCCTCGTTTTTTTAATATCTGGCTCCTGCTTCTAGCTGATGCAGCTTATCATCCTGAAAGTAAATGTGATTTCATTGAGCGGCAGCCGGTATCTCACAATCGGGGGGGTGGGGGTGTTGTACTTTGCAATGTTAATCGACAAAGGAAGAGAATGTGGCCATTTAGTGCAGTCAAGAAATTGAATTTTTAATCATTCTGTTTAATTCTGATTTTTAAGTGGGTTCTCTTTTTCCTTATAGGCCGGTTGCTGAACAGCTTGGTAGGTTTCTGGATGAAACATCGGCTCTGGATCCATTCCAGTCCGGCTTCCGCGCTGGTCATGGGACCGAGACGGCTCTGGTCGCCCTAACAGATGATCTTCGTAGACAGCTGGATCGAGGCGGGTCGGGGCTGCTGATTCTTCTAGATCTGTCAGCAGCTTTCGACATGGTTGATCACGAACTTCTGGACCACCGCCTCGCCGACGTGGGGATCCAGGGCACAGTCCTTCAATGGCTGCGCTCGTTTCTCTCTGGTCGGGGACAGAGGGTGGCGCTTGGGGGGGAACTGTCATCCCGCCACTCCTTGGTGTGTGGAGTGCCTCAGGGTGCGATTCTCTCCCCGATGCTTTTTAACATCTTTATGCGCCCCCTCGCCCAGCTTGTCCGGAGTTTTGGGCTGGGCTGCCATCAGTATGCTGATGACACCCAACTCTATCTGTTGATGGATGGCCATCCTGACTCGGCCCCAGACATACTGATCAGATGCTTGGAAGCTGTGGCTGGATGGTTACGTGGGAGCCGGTTGAAGTTAAATCCTTCGAAGACAGAGGTCCTCTGGCTGGGACGGGACGATATGGGATTGAGGGGGCAACTCCCATCTCTTGCGGGGGTGCAATTAGTGCCAGCACCGTCCGTTAAGAGTTTGGGTGTAATCTTCGATACCTCCCTCTCCATGGAGGCGCAGATTGCAGCTATAACAAAGGCGGCATTTTTTCATCTCCGCCAAGCTAAGCAGTTGGCTCCTTACCTCTCTCGCCCTGACCTAGCCACTGTGATCCACGCGACGGTCACCTCCAGACTGGATTATTGTAACTCGCTCTACGTGGGGCTGCCCTTGAGACTGACCCAGAAACTCCAGAGGGTGCAGAATGCCGCAGCGAGACTCCTTACGGGGTCTTCGCTGCGGGATCACATTCATCCGGTGCTATACCAGCTGCACTGGCTCCCGGTGGAGTACAGGATCAGGTTTAAGGTGCTGGTTTTAACCTTCAAAGCCCTACACGGCCTAGGACCCTCGTATCTACGGGACCGCCTCTCCTGGTATGCCCCACAGAGGAACTTACGGTCCTCAAATAAAAACATCTTGAAGGTCCCAGGCCACAGAGAGGTTAGGCTGGCCTCAACTAGAGCCAGGGCTTTTTCGGCTGCGGCTCCAACCTGGTGGAACGCTCTGTCACAAGAGACAAGGGCCCTGCAGGACTTGACATCTTTCCGCAGGGCCTGCAAGACAGAGCTGTTCCACCAAGCCTTTGGTTAGGGCACAGCCTGACTCCCTCCTTTGGCAATCTTTACAATACTTTAGTTTACGGTTGCCATCAATTTTGATTTTAATTAATTTTTATGATGTTTTTATAATGTTGCACTGTTTTAGTGTTGTTAGCCGCCCTGAGCCCGGCTTCGGCTGGGGAGGGCGGGATATAAATAAAATTTATTATTATTATTATTATTATTATTATTAAAACAATTGTGTAACTTTAATGAATGTGCAAGTTTAATGAATTTTTGAAAAGTTACCTATTGAAGGTCATTCTCAAAAATGTAGATAAGGCAAAAACTATCTTTATCTGGAATATTGCAGTGTCACTTTCTGATTGCATTCAGATGCTCACAAACGTTTTGGGTCTTGGACCGTTTTGGGACTTAACTAGCCATGATGGCAATGTTGTACCTCCACTGGCAGACACAGTGCGCTTCTGAATACCACTTTCTGGGAATTGCAGTTGGGGAGGGTGGCTGTGGGGCTCAGGTGCTGTTTGCAGGCTTCTCATAGGGATCGGGTTGGCCACTGCAAGACCTAGATGAGTTAGATGGGTCCAGCAGGCTCTTCTTATGTTCTTATGAACAAATTGGTTTTACTATTGGTTTTTCAGCTCTAGAAGAGGGTGAAGCTGTACTCTCCCTGAAGGATCAGGTTCATATTTTGGGAAGACTCCTGGATTCCAGCTTGTCTCAAGCAGCCCAGCTATGGCCATCCCTAGACCAGGATACCCTCAGTTGTCCATGCTCTAGTGACATCCCATTTGGGCTACTGTGATCTACCTGGGGCTGCCCTTGTAGATGGTCTGGAGCTGCAGCTAGTACAGAAGGTTGGTATTTGAGGCGGCCTGATGGGCCCATGTGATACTGGTCCTGAAAGCACTGCATGGGCTGTCAGTGAGCTGCTGGGCCCAACTCAAGGTGTTGGTACTAGCATATAGAGCAGCTATTCTCAACCTGTGGGTTCCCAGATGTTGTTGGACTACAACTCCCATCATCCCTGAGCTCTGGCCTTGCTAGCTAGGGGTGATGGGAGTTGCAGTTCAACATCTGGGGACCCACAGGTTGAAAAAGGCTGATATAGAGCCCTAAATGGCTTGGCACCCAAGTCTAAAAAAGCACCAATGATCCTAGACACTGTGATTGGCAAGTGAAGCCTTGTTGGTGGTGCTACCACTAGGGACTGCCCAGTTGCTGCTGCCCCATGATAAAGGCCTTTTCAGTGTTGGTTCCCCAGTTGTGGAACGCCTTCCCTATTGAGGGTGCACCTGTCACCATCACTTTTAACTTTCAGGGGGAATTTAAAAACATAACTTTATACCCAGGCATTGGATGGATGGAGAATACAGTTCCTGGCTGCCAGTGCCGGCCCAAGACATTTTGGCAAATGGTGCCTCCCACCTCGCCTTGCCAGAGAAGAAGGGTTGAGTGAAGATGTACATCAGCAGCAAGGGGGGGATAAAGATCTACATTGGATCTGCTGCCCTTTTAGATCTTGCCAGTCACCTTTTCTTAAGGGCGCAAGATCACTGCATAGAATGTTTTTCACTATAACGCTTTTAGATATTTTTAGCTGTAATAATTTTCAGAACGTTCCCCCTTTGTTTTTTTCTTTTTACATAGTGGATCTGTTTGCACTGCCCCAGTGTGAGGCAGCTGTGGGGAGAGGCAGATTCCCTGCTAGGGGTCATTAGGAAAGGAATGAAAATAAAGCTGCCAATATCATAAAGGCCATTATACAAATCTACAGTGTGACCACACTTGGAACACTGTGTACCCTTCTGGTCACCTCAGCTCCACAAGGATGTTGCAGAAATCGAAAGGGTTTAGAAAAGGGCAAAGCAAAATGATCAAGGGAATGGAGCAATTCCCCATGAGGAAAGGCTACAACCTTTGGGCCTCTCTGTTCCTGCTCTGCTCCTGTGTCACTAAAGGTAAAAGTACCCCTGACCATTAGGTCCAGTCGTGGCCAACCCTGGGGTTGCGGTGCTCATCTCGCTTTATTGGCCGAGGGAGCCAGCATACAGCTTCCGGGTAATGTGGCCAGCATGACTAAGCCGCTTCTGGCGAACCAGAGCAGTGCACGGAAACGTCGTTTACCTTCCCACTGGAGCAGTACCTATTTATCTACTTGCACTTTGACATGCTTTCAAACTGCTAGGTTGGCAGGAGCAGGGACCGAGCAACGGGAGCTCACCGCGTCGCGGGGATTCGAACCGCTGACCTTCTGATCGGCAAGTCCTAGGCTCTGTGGTTTAACCCACAGCGCCACCCGCGTCCCTGTGTCACTACTTACCCCTTATTTCCCAGATTGTTGCTTGTAAGGGCAAAGCAGAAACAGGAGGAAGCAAAGTCGCACAAAATTTTAAAAAGCTCAACTTCTCTTCACCACCACTAAAAGCGAATAGTCAGACCACCATTTTGTCTCTACTAAACCAGGCTAGCTGCTATGGAAAGAGCTTTTGGGTTTTTTATTTGTATACACAATTCTCTGATGTTGAAGTTCACATTTCTCAGCTCTACCTGCCTTTTAGCATCGCAGGCCTGAGCAGCTGTGGTGAAAAACTTATCTGGCAAACTCCTCTTTCTCCCATCTGTACTTTCAGATGAAGCCCAAGATCTGGCACCAGATTTATCCCTTTGAGTTATGAAAAGCTGGACCCGTTTTTTAACGTTTACAGCAGAGCATAGACGCGTGTGAAGAACGGACGGAGGAAGCATATGGCCTGGGACATTTGGAGCAGAACTCGGAAAGGGAAAACTGGTGCTTTCTTCTGAAACTCTATTCCAGTTTGTTTTATTAGCTGCTGGTACAAACTAGATTGGGTGGCTGCCACTCCTCCTACTCTGCCAAGAAGCAGAGCGCCCACTTCCAAGGAACGAGGGGGGAACATTTTGTGCCAGCCAACGGGAGCAAGGAGCAATCGGGCAAAATCTAACCTGAGCCTTGTAATGTGTGTGAGCAATATTGCGTTATTAAAACCGTAAGTGAGATGGGCCTCTTTTTGCTGTTCAGCTCTTAAATGCTTTATTATTTTTTTAAATGATATTTATTGAAACAAAAAAATTTTAAAATTACACAGAAAAAAGACAAAATTACAAAAAGGGGAAAAAAACAAAAGCATAAGAAGAAAAAGAAAAAATAAGCCATCGCTTTCAAATTCTCCAATTTCCATTACCTTCTTTCCATGACCTCCTCCTCCTCCCATCTCTTGTATCTTGATTAATAATAGTCACAGCAAATCCTTTCCATAATTCATAATATTTTATCTTTACGTTCCCTTACTCTATTATCATCTTGTCTTATAGAAACGACCTTAGAGCTTAAAACTTAAATCTTTTTTACCAACTTCTCATAACCATTACCTTTTTGCCAAATTCTTTAAACATTTTTGCAAGAGCCAAGTTATTTCATTTCAACATTTCCCCAGCATTCATAAAACATTAAATGCTTTAAAGTTTAAATTAAATTTAAATTAAATGCTTTAAAGTTAGAAACCCAAACCCTCTTGTTGAGACATCAGCAGATGAATGAGTAGAAATCAGAAGTAGGCAGACAAATTATTACTGCACAAAAGAGGACAACAATTGAAACAGAAATCTAGACTTCCCTACATTAAAGAAGAGAAGTGTTACTCACATTGGAAATACTCTCCCCAGCATTTCTTAGGCACCAGGCAAAAACATTCCTCTTAAACCAGGTATTAGGCTGATTAACACTCTGTGTCCTTTAAATGTGCTTGTGGGAGGCAGGGTTATTGGTTTTGTTCTTGTTTTTATTATGTACTTTGTGGTTCTATTCTGCATTTTTATGCTGTGAGCCACCCTGAGATCTGTGGATGAAGGACAGTATGCAAATTTAATAAATGATGACGACGACAATATAAATCAAATTGTCAGCCTTGGTTCCATGGAAGTAGAAGCAAATGCATAACATCATTTCTTCTGGCTGTTGGTGTGATCCTGTGACAGCAGACACCATGGGCATGGGAACCACGACACTGCTTTGCAGATTGGTGTAGGGCGTAATAGTTTTATTTCCAATGCTTTTAAATACACGATTGGAGCATGCCTCCCCCCTTCTCTCTTGCATTTAAATGTCATTTCTCCACCAAATAAAGTACAGGCAGCTTCTCCTAAAAACAGAAAAACCAGCAGCTCCCAGGCTTGATGTTCACCTGTCAAAACGAGGATGCACAGAAGATTCTCCAGTCAAGTTGTGTCTTAGCCCTGTATTAGTCCTTAAGTGCTCACAGAACGGCATTCATTTAAAGAGTGGAAATTATTATATTCTTACCCCTTTATGCATATTTGAGTGCATGCTTTAACATGCAACCTTATTTTTTAAGCAGGTAATAAGGGAATGTACCTGCTTAGGAGGAAATGGTGTCTTCTGTTGGAAGACTATTCAAAAGCGAGGTGCACGTATCAGAACCATTGCTATTAATATTTTTAGCCTGAGGAATGTGCACCAAAAATCTAAACATGCACGTAAATCGTCTTCCAATAAGAATGATGGTAGTTTTTCAATCATCGGGATCATATTGTAATGACAATATTTTGTATTGATGTTGTTTTTGGAAATGTATTTTTATATTCTGCTAATTTGCCAAGTCTTTGCATTCTGTAGAAAATGCAGTTGTTGTTGTTGTTGTTGTTGTTGTTACTACTACTACTACTACTACTACTACTACTACTAGGTAGGCATCCAATTTTCACTTAGGAGGAAAAACCACTGTGCCCTAGATATCAAAACTGCTCAAGTTGGGAAATACTGTCCTGCAATGTGAACTTTACCAGCTTTTAAAGGGGGAGAAAGAGAAATCAAAACAGCACCACAATTCGTTCTATTTGTTGCTGTCAAGACTAAACACACTGGATTATATTTTGGAAACAGCAAATTCTGTCTTCTGCCTGAAATGCGTGCATTCACCACATGGGGGCGCCTTTACACAAAACTTCTAATCACAGCCATACCACAGATTTTTCTACCATGGTGACGGGAACAAACATGGATCACAACTTTACCTTAGTAAAGTGGTGTCTAGAGACAGCAGTACGACAGACAGCACATCTGAAACACACTTGGGCTGGTTGAGACGTGCAAGATCATTCACAAGCTTCTCCTTTCTGTAAGTTCTAACCCAGGCATAGGCAAACTTGGCCCTCCAGATATTTTGGGACTACAACTGCCATCACCCCTAGCTAACAGGCCCAGTGGTCAGGGATGATGGGAATTGTAGTCCCAAAAACATCTGGAGGGCAGAGTCTGCCTATGCCTGTTCTAATCATCCTTAGGAACAGGATCTCAAACTGCTAGAAATAAGTGCAACACTTAACTGGGAAGACACTTTCATTACCCAGATACCGTGTGCATTTCTGAACTGCTGCCGTCATGGAAACTGCCGCAAATTCTGCCCGTCTGTAATTTGCAATGTTTCGTTTTTGTCACATATGCAGAGGCAGAAGAGATCGCATGTGAAGAAACTCCTACAGCTTTTCTTCTGCTCCAAAAACAATTTTGTAATGCAGTCTTGGGGCTTAATTTTTTTAAAGGGAGGCAGCCAGACTCAAAACGGGACAGCTATGTTACTGACGGCGGGGGCAGAAAGGATAATTCAAGAACATTTGGGCAGTTCAAACATTTAAGCCATGCAAATGTTTTATTATGGTAGGTGATGTAAAAAGACGTTGATAGGGATTAAGTAACCCAGACTCACCTAGAATCCCAAACCCAGATCAATCATATCCATTTCTCCTCTTCACCCCCCCCACCCGCCAGATGTGTTTCCCATGATGCTGTCAGAGTCCCAATCTCTCTACATTGGCTGCTAAATGTCCTGAATGAGAGCTGCCCTTCTTATATATATATATTCATATTTTGGCTAGCCAAAACTCCAGCACTGGATTATTTTGTTTTGTCGCTGCCTTATTGGCAATTTTAACTTTACTAATTTGCTTCTGCTTGGCTCGAACAGGCAAGATGTCAAGTGTGTTTCCTATAAGGCAGGTGTACAAAATCCTTAACATATTGTAAGATGATATAGTCTTGAAACAAATGTATGCAAGGAATTGCGTGGCTAAAATTCAGCTCTTGGTTCTGCTCCCAGCTGGACTCATGCCTACTGAATCATTCTCAGGTAATTTTCCATTTCAGCATTCTGCTAACAGGTAGGAAAGAAAGGCTCACTAAATACTGCAGGAATTTTCCACTAATGTTAACCCCAAGCATAACTAATATGGCTGGTAAGTAGAAACACCCATCTCTTCCCACTTGCATCAGCAGAAACTTAAAAACCAGGGATTTCCGAATATTTTTGCGGCTGAGACTTCTTTTCAGAAGATCACCTTTTTCCTCAGATCTTCGATGCAAAGTACACTCTTCTCCTTGCAGTCATCCAGATCCAGGCAGTGGCACGGAGGAAGCGGGGTTACAATTGCTAACCACCTCCCACTAAACACACACATCTACTGCATTTCAAACCCACATGCAATTATTGGGCCAGGTCACTGCTTTTTTGTGACTATTGTGGATAAAAATCCTCTCCACGCACTAAGTGTGCATGCCAAAAAGGAAAAACAACAACCCGTTGCTTAACAAAGTGGGGGGGGGGCGGGTGGAGAGAGAATGCTAATGTATAAACAATACTATAGTTCATACGAGGTATGGAAAGTAACTGAATATTCACAAACCATTCTTTTGGGAATGTTGCCTTGATTAACTCAGACTCTTTCGTTTAAATTAGGGATGGGGAGTCTGCGGTCCTCTAGATGTGGGACTCCAGTTTCCATCAGTCCCAGCCAGCATTGCCACTGATCAGAGATGATGGGATTTGTAGTCCCAACAATAGCTGGAGGGCTAGAGTTTATCTATGCTTGACTTAAACTCTGCCAAGAAGCATGCCCCAAACATGAAATAGAATGCCCACCTGGATTCAGTCCTCTCTCCATCACACATTGAATTATAAGAGTGGGAAGGGACCATCGGGGTCAACTAGACCGACCCCCCTGCAATGCAGGGATCTTATTCCCTATGTGGTGCTCGAACCCACGACCCCGAGATGAAGAGTCTCGTGCTCTGCCGACTGAGCTATCCCAGCAGCCACCAACCCTGTACTTACATTAGGCTCATCTGGATGAGCATTCAGAATTGCTTCATAAATCGTATTTTCCACCCAGATGAACAGGAATCAAGGAAGTGGCACGAAGCAGTCCTCTCTCCATCACGCACAGAATCAGAGTTAGAAGGGATGTGAATTGTCTCCAACACAAATGAATCACATGGGCCCCAAATTTGCTTTCTCCTAAATCATTTCCTTGAAATGACTCCAATATAGCCAGTAAAACCTGCTGGTCACAACTTTACAGAAACAGTCTGTCCTGTTAAATCACCTGTACAAGGAAGCAAGTCAGAGGGACCTTCTAGGATGTGTGTGTTTTTTAAAATCTAAACATACATTTGCAAGCAGAAAACAGTTGAACTGATTTGAATCTCCAGACAGGAAGTATAAGCTCTTCCAGTGGGACCAGTTTATGCACAGCAAGTAAGATTTAGAACCAGCATAGGCAAACTCAGCCCTCCAGATGTTTTGGGACTTCTTTGGCGATCACTCATAGCCAAGTAAGATTGTCTTCCATAAACATGGTTTTAACAATGAATCCGTAAGTGACTGTGGAGGCCAATTCTGGATCTACACGTCCTTCCACAGTGGGGACATAGGTTACCGGGCAGGAGTTGATCACGGTGTGGATTTGCCAAGCATGCCTTCCTCTTAGCATGCTTCTCCCTTGCGTTCTGAGTTTGAGGGTCTTCAAAGTCCATGACACCTTTGGTAAAGGCTGTTCTCCAACTGGAGCGCTTGCAGGCCAGTGTTTCCCAGTTGTCGGTGTTCATACTACATTTTTTTTAGACTGGCCTTGAAACAGTCTTTAAACCTCTTTTGTTGACCACCAGCATTACACTTTCCATTTTTAAGTTCGGAATAGAGTGGTTGCTTTTGAAGACGATAATCAGGCATCTGCACATGACCAGTCCAACAAAGTTGATGTTGAAGAATCAGGTGATCTTTGCTTCATCCAGTACACTGATATTAGTTCACCTGTCTTCCCAAAGTGATGTGTAAGATTTTTCAGAGACACCATTGTTGGAATCTTTCGAGAAGCTGAAGATGGCATTTATAAGTGATCTATGTTTCACAAGCATACAGAAAGGTTGGTAGTACAATAGCTTTGTAAACAAGCACTTTGGTTTACCTGCGAATGTCCCGGTCCTCAAACCCTCTGCACTTCAGTTGGGAGAAGGCCGCACTCACAGAGCTCAGGTGATGCTGGATTTCGGCATCAATGTTGACCCATGATCCCTAGCTAGCAGGACCAGTGGTCAGGGATGATGGGAATTGTAGTCCCAAAATATCTGGAGGACCGAGTTTGCCTATGCCTGATTTAGAACAAGGGTGGATAACGTTTCCCCATTCAAAGGCCACATTCTCTCCTAGGCTATCTTATGGGGCCCGCATTCAAGTTGTGGGCATAGCCCAGCCCACCTGCAGCCACGATGGACCTATATGATCCCCAAGTGCTTGTATTAATGGGATGCTGCACCCAAGGTGGCAAAAATCATAGAATCATAGAATCATAGAGTTGGAAGAGACCACAAGGGCTATCGAGTCCAACCCCCTGCCAAGCAGGAAACACCATCAGAGCACTCCTGACATACGGTTGTCAAGCCTCTGCTTAAAGACCTCCAAAGTAGGAGACTCCACCACACTCCTTGGCAGCAAATTCCACTGTCGAACAGCTCTTACTGTCAGGAAGTTCTTCCTAATGTTTAGGTGGAATCTTCTTTCTTGTAGTTTGGATCCATTGCTCCGTGTCCGCTTCTCTGGAGCAGCAGAAAACAACCTTTCTCCCTCCTCTATGTGACATCCTTTTATATATTTGAACATGGCTATCATATCACCCCTTAACCTCCTCTTCTCCAGGCTAAACATGCCCAGCTCCCTTAGCCGTTCCTCATAGGGCATCGTTTCCAGGCCTTTGACCATTTTGGTTGCCCTCCTCTGGACACGTTCCAGTTTGTCAGTGTCCTTCTTGAATTGTGGTGCCCAGAACTGGACACAGTACTCCAGGTGTGGTCTGACCAGAGCAGAATACAGTGGCACTATTACTTCCCTTGATCTAGATGCTATACTCCTATTGATGCAGCCCAGAATCAACAGTTCCAGTCATCTCAGGCAAGGCCCAGGCTGTGAATGAAGCGAGACCTACACAATCAAATTTCCCCAGGGCATTTTATTGGACTTTAGATTAAAACCCAGCACACCAGAAATTCCCTTGGCCAGTGACACCAAACCCTAACGTGTCATCGAGAAATCCATTCTTGGGCTCCAGTAAGTGAGAAACAGAGTCACTATGTTCTTACACTTATTTCTGAAGCCCGTAAGAACAACAGTCATGTTGGCAACTCTTGGAACAGAGAGCTAAAACTCAAGATAAAAATAATAAAAAAAAAACCTAGTATAAAACCATTTCAGGCAATCACACACAAATTTATTCAGCCAAGAAATATAATCACAGAAAATGTGTGCAGTAAAACATTCCAATTTTCAAAAATGGTATATTGAAATTGTAATGTACATATGGCGTGAAGGTGGCACTACATATCATTAAAGTGCTTGAGAATATATTTGGATAGATTCTAAAAATGTTATGTGATTATATTTATTGTGTGAATAAATCTCTCTCTCTGTATGTGTGCAACATTAAGGTTTTTAGAGTGTTTCTCAGACTTAAGCTATCTGTTCTTCTGTCCCTAGTATCTCCTGCTGTCTCTTGTTACCTCCTCAGAAGCAATTCCAATTAATATACATTTCTACGGAGAGCTATAAATCCACCCTTCATCTTGTTAGCGACGCAAAAATTCCCTCTTTGCAGAAACTTCCATTGAGTTAGTTTAGCATCCTGACTTTTATATATATATGTGTGTCAGAAGTCCATTCTTTGCGCTGTTCAAATAAAAATAAAAAGTCAAGGAGTGGGGAACTTGCTTTATTTCTTTAAATATTAGTAACACGGCACGACACAAATCAGTGGTATTCATGTAACAAAAAAGGGGGGGTGGTTCTGCATCAAACTTCAGACATATTGTGTTTTAAATACCTAATGAGTTGCACAAGATTACATTTTCATAATACCAGCATTAAAGATTAATCCAAGTAAGTACCCCAAATCCTCTTGCATCCTAATCTTCCTGGACCTAAGATACATTATTAGGGGCGCTAATCAACGATTTCTCCAGGAAATTTGGGGTTTCCAACAGTGCCAAGGAAGAGAATTGCCACATAATTTATCAGGGAGAGAAGGGAGGGGAGAACACACAGGAGACCGAAGCAGCTGAGAACTTCAAATCGCGGATTAAGCAGCAAGGAGGCAACTTGCTTATACAGTAACCATGCTTGGGAAAAGTTAAAGGAATGGAAGGCTCCAACTTAGTAGCATTTATGAGGTTAACAGAAGCCATGTACCATGCAAATGAAACATTTATATGGAGGGGAATGAAGTTGCCTTGCTACATCCAACTCCTTAATTCACCCCTTCAACCCCAATTTAGACCAAATGGGAACCAGCACACATAGTATACACCCAATGTACAAATAAGTATTCTAGATCTGACTAAGGAATACAGGCCGTAAGCTCTTTCCGGCTAGTCAAGGCTCCACTCCACCCTTGTATAGCCTCACATGCCACCCTAGGAAGAGGGGTGATTTCTGGCAGGTGAGGCGGGGTGCTGTGACCCTTGCTCTACTTGGCATGAACACATCATCAAGGCTACTGATTTTCGGGCAATGGACATAGGGTAGTATTTCAAAGTATGCCTTTTATTATCTGGCGAGAGAGAGTTCTGGGGGGCATAATGAACTCACAAGGGTTGATTTCACGAAGAAGCTTGGGGGGGGGGACTTGCTCTCTCTCACAATCACAGCCCACTGCTTGTGATACATAGCACATCAATAATGGCACGTGCAAGCAAGGAAAATCAACTGCTTCTTCCCCTGTGGAAAATAAGATGCAGGGCTGAATCTCCCGAGAACTGACCCTCAGTCATTATGGGGGAGTCCAGCTAAGGAAAATTGAGGTCATATGAAATGAGAAACATAGTAAGGTCAGAATATCCCATGATGAAAACAGTTTGGGTTTTTTTTGGAAATATAGACACATCGTTTACAACCTTTCTAAGTTCTAGAAGAAGCACACTAGACTACGATAGCTTTAGCCCCAGGAAGGAAAGAGGTTGAAAAGGTTCTACCACATTATTATTATTTTTCTTTTTTCGAAAATAAAACACATTTCAAGCCAGGATCTGCTTATCTGATGCATCGGACACCCTGATCCTAAACACGCTGCTCAGAGGCCAAACCCACTGATTTCAATGGAAGTGACTTCCGTGGAGCGGGTTTCTGACAGGGGTGTCGTATAGAAACTCAAGCAAATCTGTGGTGCTCAAGCGTAATAGTGCAAGTTTAGTGTACTTTAGAGAGGAGCCATAGTCTCTCTCCCCCCCCTTGCTAAGTGAGATTAGCCGTAAGAAAATATAAGCACCAGGAAAGGAGTGTGGGTGGGGTCAAGTGGTGTGACAGCGAGAGGGTCTGTGCTGGGGGGCATCGAAGTCCATTTTAATAGGGTGCCTTGGCTGACTTCTTCTTCTTCTGCTCCTCCCTCAGCTTCTGCTTCTTCCTCTTGCTGACTTCTTTGTATCCTGAGGAGACACGGCTGGTAAAACATTGTGCATATAGATTTCCCTTCATTAAAGCAGAAGCATTCTGATTTTAAGCCTTTTGGAAAATGCAAGGCAGGTCTCCCCTGAGGAGCACAAGCAAAGGGCTTCAGCAAGTGCAAGGTTCCTCCCAGGTCTCTCACATTTCCTTAACAGTTGGCCTACCAAAGTTAGCTCCTCCACATGTTAAGTTATTTCCAAAAGGTGACCACTGGCCATAGGCTCAGTGAAATGGCCTCCTGGCCATACTGAAAGCTCCCATTAGCATTCACTTCAGAGGCACTCTATCCATCATCTGAAGAGTTCCCTGTTGTAAATATCTTAAAGGCTATGGCTAGGTCTTGACAAGATTATTTACCATGCGCCTGTGAGTCAAAAAAACCACAACAAAAAGGACTGCCTTGTCCGGCCCTAAATCAATGCAATATAGTGTAACTATATTGTTAACTGAAATGGCCCTTTTTGCTTCCATTGGGTCCTCCCTCTCAAAAACTGCAGGCTAGGTTGTGAATTTAGCTCCCTCCCTTCTCCTGTGATCTACTCGGTCCTATTTCAGAGCAACCCTGTCTGTCATCAGTTGAGGTTTTGAAAACTTTTGTCGAAATAAGTCTTCCCTTGTTAATTTGGCTTTTAACAACCCTACCGGTTTTTAAAGGCTGTTTTTAGGTCATCTCTGTATCTTGTTTCTGAAGGCATTCCTTTGAAATTTGGGAAAGAGTTAACAAAACATTCAAAGGAATTCTGGATAGCCTTGTTTATTTTCTTATCAAATGTGTACAAGTTTAAATGTGTACCAGTTTTTAAAGGCTGTTTTAAGGTCATCTCTGTGACTCGCTTCTGAAGGCATTCCTTTGAAATTTAGAAAAGAGTTAACAAAACATTCAAAGGGATTCGGGATGGCCTTGTTTATTTTCTTATCAAATGTGTACAAGTTTAAATGATGGGGTGGACGGGTATTTTAAATTATCTGTACTGTTTGCCGAAGTGAGACAGCATACAACGCAAAGAGCACTAGCTCATTTCAATGGGGATTAAGCAGTTATAGTGCTTAAGTTGACAGGAGACTAACCTGCACTAGAATACTTGGGCCATGATATACTTACAGCAGTTTAATGCATTGCCCTGTACCAGGAGGCAAGCCAAACATTTGGTGCAGGTGGGGAAGCAACCCTGCCTGGAATAAGTGAGCTTCCATTTGAATTATGCAGAAACAGGTAGCTTTCCATTTGAATTCTACAGAAATCTGTAGTGCAACCAATTATTTAGAGCTGAAATCACCTGCTATGACATATGAAAGCTGCTCCATGGACAGTGGTTGCTCTGTTTCTAAACTCTTTGACAAACTATTTTAATGGGGAAATTGCATAAAAAACCCAAGAGATAAACACTGAGAAACCACCCTCTTGTCCTTACAAGGAAAATGCAGGTTTCATTGCATTGGTTAAAATTTGGTAGGGTAAACAGGAGACCAGATAGGGTTTTTTTTTTGGTGGGCAATATCCAGCCCAAAAGGGAGCCACCGACAGTTTTGAGCACTACCTACCAACGGGCACTCTCCTCTCTCATATCCAAGGTTGAAATTATTCACTGGGTTCAAATTCAGTTTTTTGCTACTCCAAAAATGGGGGAGCTGCTCAAATCAGTTTTTCATAATTACCGCCATTTACCAGTTCAGTCAGTTACCTAATTGGGGGGGGGGGGACTATTGCAAGTTAGGTATCACTCATCCTAGGGACAATTGTCCATGATGCAGAACATACGATCTCATTCAGAGACAGTATGAACCCAACAAAGGCAGTCGCAAGACTCCTAAATCACAGTGAGGGCCCATTAGCAGGAGCCTTGTAAGTAGATCACCAGGTTGCCAACAGGGGGTAAATATTGACAACGTAAGCTGGTACTTCCACATACAAGGCTACAACCAACCGTTGGATCTCACAGGAGAGACAAAATTGCACAGGTGTCTGTCTCAGCAAAGAAGTGAGGACCCAATGGGGTGAGAAGTACTAGAGTTCTAGCAACATGATTCATAGAATATATGAAAGGATCTTCATCTGACCACTGGTCTATGTCGTCTAGCACTGTATACTTCAACCGGCAGCTGCTCTTCAAGACACATCCACACTACACTTCAAGATACACCTTCCTGCTCCTGAGATCAGTTTTCATGGGAGATGCCAGGTACTCAATCTGGGGCCTGCTGGATGCAAGGCATCTATGCACACTACCCAATGCACCCTATCTCCCACCCCATAACTGATGCTGGGAAAAGTTGATCAGTGCTGAAGTCTATTTTTGGCAACTTTCTTGTCTCTGCACAGTACAGGGAATAGTGATACTTACCTGATCGAACAAAGTTTGTAAAAAGATGCAAAGATTTTAAACAAGGAAGCATTGTAATTTTTGAATCTGACATCTGATAGCCTCTGGTCCCTTAAAAAAAGCATGGAACTTTACCTCAATAACATGCCCTCCCTGGTGTGTTCAAACTGCACTATGTCTAGCATTTTTAAATGATGGGCCCTAGTCTGCGGGAGATGGGTGAGGATTTGACAGCCCCCGTTTTACTTGCAAAGCAAAAAGCACAGATGGCTCCGATATTACGTTGTCAGATTACAAACAACAGCAAGACAATGGCGTAGCTGCTGCAGCTGCAGACCCCTCTTTCGTGTTATTCCAAAGAGCCACTTCAAAAAAAACCTGCGTCCTGCAATTGACTAGCTGCTGAAGCATAGTTACTCAAGTTGTGGGGAAGGTCAGCTTCCTGTTACCAGGAGTTGCCTCACCTGTTCAGCACCTGCTCACATGCCAGCCGAGACCACAATGCATCCTTGACACGTGCAGTATCAGGAGAAAACATGGAGCGGTATCAGCGCTAGTCAGACAGGGAGTAGATCCATTGAAACAAACAGAAATGACTAATGTAAGTGAATGGGTCTACTCTGAACTTAGTAGGAGACCATCCATGGCCATTAAGGCTGGCGTATCAATGGCCTCAGAAGCAACAGGAGGGAAACAGGCAAAAGGTTTGAGGGCAAACCAAAATGACAGACCTTTGGCAACCTATTGACAAGTTACTTTACTTAATTTTAAGCAAACGAGAGTTTCCCTCTCGGTTGTTTCACGTTTCCTAAGTTTGCACCATGAAAGCTTCCCAAGGTGGTCCCCGCTCTAGATTCTGGTCTCCATGGGTCATGGGAGCTGAAAGGAAGCCATAAAGCAGGTTTCTGCAAGTTCATATCTGCCTTTCCCAGATTGCAGAATGCCACAAGCAGGGATGACGAATAAGATGCTTGAGGCTACAATTGCCTGCAGGCAAGGAGCAACACGGGAGAGGATAACTCACCCCATCTGGCTGTGCTGCCTGCCATAGCAAGGAAAGACCCAAAGACATTTCCCTTTCTATTCTGCCAGGGACAAGGTGAACACAACCCACCCTGGAACTTCTACACTCAGGGCAGTTTCTCATATTACACAAGGCAACTTGAGCCTACCAATCCTGGCTCCTCAACACACCTCCCTTAGTGAGACAGAGGTGTGTTGTGGGTTGGATCCAAACAGTCCTTCCCTCCTTCCACCTGAGGGAGAAAACCTTTGGATACAACCCCCCACTTTAGGTGTTGCACCTAAAAACCATGCTATGTGAAATCTTCCTCACATCGTCATTTCTCCTCAGTTCGTGTTCATTCTGCTTGCGTTGGCACTCAAAGAAGTGTGGAAAGTGGGGAGTGACCGCCTGGCAATGGTGAACTGAGGTTTCCTGAAAATAGTTTCCCAAAACTGGTTCTGAAATTAAGCCATAGCGGGGGGGGGACACCTGAAGATTCAGCTGTGCAGTTACTAAGCTACAATACAGCAGCTTCTCGTTTTAGTAAGCACATGAAACAGACTGGATCAGCAACTTAGTGCACTTGCATCTCCCATGACGGCAGGCGGTAAAAAACAAATAGGGAATGAACAATGGATTATTCACATTCAGGAGCTTGTTAATACTGGATACCAAGGGAAATGTGAATCTTGCAGTATTAATCTGCAAATTAGACGTTTTGGATCTGGCACCGATTGAAATGAGCAAAACGATGAACGGGCTGCTGCTTATGTCAGCCCTTGCTAAACATACACTTGGCTAAAGGAAACGAGGAGGAGGAGGGCAAGCCATTTTGCCAAGGAGATTCCACCAGGCCTCAAAAGTTTGAAAATCTAGTTACCTGATAGTGCAAAGAACAAAATCTATCCGGGCTACTAGAAACCTGCATTTGGAACAAGGAAAGCAAGCAACGTGTCAGCTACTAAACACAGTTCTGCTGTTTGCTGTGAGCTGTATGCACAATTTGGCACAGGCAATGAATTTTATTTGGGTATCTTCTGAAAACGGGCAGGACAACGTAGTCCTGAAGCTAGTCTGAATGCAGAGGAACAGAGCATGTGAAATGTTAGCCTTAAATCAGCACGCAGCAACGCGATCTTATTGGGTTCTTTGACTTAGGCTTCTGGCTAAGTGGCGTGACTTTTTTTACGGGCTCCTGCTTTAGCACTGGCTCCTGCCTTTTTACCGGTTCCTGCGTCACCTTTTTGTGCACACCTGATGAATAAATGGGCGCCTCCCAGTTGGTCATAACCAAGTCATCATCCTCATCGCTATTACAGTGAAAGGTATGCTTGGGGTAGGCGGCAGGCTTCAGGGCCGATTTTGGAGAACGGGCATTAGCCGGCTGGAAAGGCAAGGCGTTTTGTCCTCTGCGTCTGCATTCCTCTGCAAAAGCTTCGTCGTCAGCTACACCTGAGAGGGGGGAAAAAGCAGAACATTCAAGAAAGAAATGAGTGGGGTCACCCAGGATGGCTCTGTCTCCCATGGAAACAAGAGAAAAGCCAGTCCCGTAACTTTAGCTGTTGTCCCAAGCAAGTCACTTAAGTTTTTTTTTTTTTCACTTCAGTTTCTTCATCTGCAACCTATGAGTATTTCTAGAGTTTGGATTTGATATCCCACTTTATCACTACCCGAAGGAGTCTCAAAGCGGCTAACATTCTCCTTTCCCCTCCTCCCCCACAACAAACACTCTGTCAGTTGAGTGGGGCTGAGAGACTTCAAGAAGTGTGACTGGCCCAAGGTCACCCAGCAGCTGCATGTGGAGGAGCGGGGATGCGAACCTGGTTCCCCAGATTACGAGTCCACCGCCCTTAACCACTACACCACACTGGCTCTCACATCATATTGGCACATATCTCCCATCATATTGGCACAGACCACAAACTGTGCCAGGGTATCTGCACAGCTACATTTTAGAATAGTAAGGCAAGTAGAAGAATATTGTACTTGCAAGTCGAAACTCCTAACAAAGGTTGTTGCAAGTACATACTACATTCCATTTTGAAGGAAATGACACAGGTGAGTGCTCTGTTCTCTAAATTCTCCTTGAGCATGTGCAGGACGTAGAGGCAATAAGACAAAACAGGTCTACTCAGCAGACTCTGCTTCCCAGAAGATCCCATGCTTTGAACACATCTAATGCCACTAGAATCCTAGAACTGTAGAGTTGGAAGGGACCACCAAGAGTAACCAGAAGAAAAAGTCCTGCTAAAATCTGCAACACAGCAAGATGTAAACTCAGGTGCATTAAAAGCATAAGCCGGCCTGGATCCTAGTGACCATCTTTTGAGTGTTCAGAAATGGCACCAACAGATCATGAATTGATTGTGACACTACCTTCTCAAGGCCTGTTAAAGGGGGACTTTGGCAATAAGTAAAGAGCTTACTTGGGAGGCAAAAGGAAAGCCGAGGATTGCAAGAATGCAAAGATGAATAAGATCATGCATAGGGAGAAAGAGATTTGTGCAAAGTGATCCTGACCGCTACCTGGGATGTAACGAGACGAAAACCTTAAGGCAGAACTTGTGTTTTCCACATCTCTCTTTTTAAAAAAAGAAGTCCCACACACACATCTAATCTTTTCAGCCATAAAGTAAAAAAAAATAGAGGACATGCTTCTCAGGACTCTCCAAAGGTCCTATTTCCTATTCTCCTGGACCAGTGATGAACTGATATGATACACAGCAGCTTCCATAATTCATATCAACAGCTTGCGCTTCTCACAGATGGTGAGTTGCTAAGAGGTTACAGGACCCACCAGGTCTCTGCACCCATTTCTTTGGATCAGCTCACTCAGATGCCCTTGACTGCCATGTCTCCCTAAATGGCTGCCCATGGATTTGAAGCACAAGGTGTCTGGTTGATGGGAGTCTGCAACCCTCTAGAAGAGACTACCAGCATCATGCAATCCTGAGACCTGCACTCTGGGGTTCATTCACCTTATTCAAGAACCAAAGAGTCCAAGCAACTTGCCAAGTAAAGGGTAACTGTTCACACCGGCATGGCAGAATTGACATTGTACTATAGGTCAATATTGCAAGAAGTTCAGGGTTCATACTACAAGGAAGTACTAAAGCTCAGTGCAGCCTAGCCTTATGTTCCAACCAGCATAAACCAGTCTTTCTTAACCTAGTGTCGTCCACTATTTTAGACTGCAGATTCTATTATCTCTGACCTTCAGCCTTGCTGGCATAAACTCTCCAGAAAGCAACTGAACCCACCAGAGGTGCCTTCATAACAAAGCTTGAGTTATCCACAAGGAAGTGATGACCATCTGGAGCTGTCATCATCAATCCATTCATTCACATTTGAGCAAGAGTATAAAAAAGCTATGTTCAATGAATATAGGGCATCCCCCAATGTGGCTGTTGAACGTATCTGCTTACATCCCATCTCACACAGTCCCCTACTCACTTTTGCAGGCCTTTCCCTTTTTCATAGAGACACAGACAAGCATAGTGAGTGGCTCCTTTGTTCTGTGACTTGAGCTTATCCAACTTCCCAGCTCAGTTCCACCGCTAGAAAAAGCCTTCATTTTTAGGCCTTTGGGTTTGTAAATCTACTGTTTTAGAGTTCTGTGCTTTTAAATCTGGCTGTTTCAAACCTGCTTTACTTAACAAGGATTTTCCCAAGGTTTTAAGAGATACTGGCAGCCCCTCTGTTGCCACTACAAAGTGTCGTAGGTTAAAAACAAAGCAACTTCAGATACTAGGAAGAAAATCCTCATGGGGCAAGCTATAAACCAACCACAGGAGACGCCCCAAAGGGCTGCCCCAGTTTTAAGGAACGGATTAGCTCTTGAGGCGAGACATAAAAGTAGAAATGAAAAAGGCAGGCAGAGCGCGCCAGGAGGAAAACTTTTACCACAAAGACATTAAACAATACGAAAGAGGTGCTGGAATTTCTAACACATTGCTTAGTTCATCTCGTTAATCAGATTTAATGAGTGCTCATAAAAGCATGGTGTCATCCAAGGTGGTGCCACATTTTGTGCATGCTTTCCCTACTGGCTCATGCATCATTTGGTAAGGATGGCTAGATGGCTGTATGTATTTGGTTACAAGCGAATCCTGTGACAAAGAGCACTAGGAACTGGCATGAAGAAGTGAGAGACAGGTCAAAGGGGAAAGGAAATCCTTAAGAACTATTGCATGTGCAAAGCTAGGATGCTTTTGGATCACAGCACTGAATAGTAGTATGACAATAGTTCTCAAATGCCACTAACAGAACTAACATGGAAAACTGGCAGAACCCCCGTGCCAGCTTGAAACTAGAGTTTAATTCCAAGTTCAGACATGACATAACCCTGCCCAAGCTCATCTTCTCTTGTCCTCAGTCTTATTTCTGAGTAATGGAAGTAATCTACAAAACAAAGGGGACTTCTTATAATGACAAAGGCTTTGAGGAGTTTATCAGAACAATATTAAACAATGAAGCATGGACACACTATTAAACTGATTTTAAGAAGGATGTTTACTTCCTCTTCTACTGCCCATAACTTTTCTTTAAAGGGGGTGTCCTTTCTCAGCTGTAAGAGAACATAATGTCTCCTTCACCAGTCCCCACTAAATAGGACCAAGTCTCATCCGTGCACGGGACATCTTCTCAGTTGATTTTTCACAGAATACAAGATACATATGACCTGCTGGCCCTCTGCTGTGATTTAGGTGACACAGTAATTGCTCGGTTCGTTTAAGGACAGCAATTCCACAGTCAGCACCACCTTATCCTAAAGCAGCCTGTGGGTTGCTCAGATTTGTTTCTATATAGCCCTGGAAGCCAGTATGCGTCTGGCCAGCCTATTGCTACATCAGAACAAAATGTCACTGTGTTGTGGCTTGTGCACTTACATGATTGTGCAATTTGTACAAAGTTTAATGGGGATATTTTTGGGAGGGGGTAGGTATGATTGTTTGGGGAAGAAGAAGCACATGTACAAAGGCTGCTCAGGGAATGAATGTTGCTTCCACGTACTGCAGCAGCAACGCTGGCCCAAGGTATTTTGCTACTTGTGGCAGAAGGGAAACAGCACCCCTTCCTTCCAAGTCAAAGTGCATGGTATCCAATTTTGGCACCTGAATCAGAAAATACCCAAAACGCTTCTCCCATTTCCTAGGAGAAAAAGAAAGGCAATAAATAGTGATACAGTAAAAAAACAAAACAAAACAAAACAAAACAAAAAACTTCATAACTTGCTGCTCTTTCGTGACACCCAAAGTCTGCTGCCTGAGGCAGACGCCCCATCTGCCTAATGGTAGGGCTAGCCCTGAATAGCAAAAGGAATTTCTTCTACACAGAAGCTCAGTCCCAATAAGACTGAGGCCCTGTTCGTAGGTGGTTCCCTAGACTGGATGGATGAGAGGTTGCCTGCTCTTGATGGGGTGACACTCCCACTGAAGGAGTGGCTAGACAACTTTGGAGTCCTTTTGGATCCTTTGCTGTCACTTGAGGCTCAGGTGGCCTCACTGGCGCAGAGTGCCTTCCATCAGCTTCGGCTAGTGGCCCCGTTGTGCCCCTATCCGAACAGGGACAGCCTAACTACTGCTATCTAGGCTCTTGTAACCTCTAGGTTAGATTACTGCAATGCGCCTGCCTCTTAAGATGCTTCAGAAACTTACGCTGGTGCAGAATTCAGCAGCCAGGTTGCTCAGTGCGACAAGACCAGGGGTAGGCAACCTTCTCAATCCCGCCTGTGGACTGTCTGGGAATCAGCCTGTTTTTACATGAGTAGAATGTGTCCTTTTATTTAAAATGCATCTCTGGGTTATTTGTGGGGCATAGGAATTCGTTCATTTTTTTCCTTCAAAATATAGTCCGGCCCCCCACATGGTCTGAGGGATGGTGGACCGGCCCACGGCTGAAAAAGGTTGCTGACCCCTGGACAAGACAGTTTAAGCATCTTACACCGATCCTGGCTGCCAATTCTGGGCCCAATTCAAAGGGTTGGTTTTTACCTATAAAGCTAAAATGGCTCAGGACTGCTTTCCTTCAACAAGGCATTTTGCTGATTAACAATCTATGGCTTTTTAAATGTGTTCATGGGAAGCAGGGGGGATATTGGTTTTGGTTTTGTTGGTTTTCTTATGTATTTTGTATTTTTCTGTTGCGAACAGCCCTGACATCTTTGGATGAAGGGTGGTATAGAAATTTAATAAGTCATCATCATATCTATGCAGCCGGCTAGGGCTGTTTAATGATAAGGCACGCTCTCTCTCTCTCTCACGAGCCTCAAGCCTAACCAGCTCCTAAATTATAACACTCTTTTCATTCCACGTTTGAAGACTGGTTTTCCACCGGTACCATTAAAGGCGGCTCAGATGGCAACAGGTCAAGGAAAAGTTTCAACCACCAACCACCATGCACAGGAAGTCATGAGGTCTGGATGATGATGAGTAGGAATGAACATGTGATTTGATTGATCCGGTTTCTCTTCTACTCCATAAAGATTGCAGTTCAGCGACAGAAATGTAGGAAGTTGGCTTGTGATAGGTCAGGCTGCTGTCTACTCTGACTCACATCAGCTCTTGGGAGTGTCAAGCAAATAGCTCTACCATCACCACCTATGCCAAGGCTTTTAACCTGGAAGTTCTGTATGCAGAGCTCTGATCTACCACTGAGTCAGAGAACTACCTATACATTCAGCCAGGTCCCATTTAATTCCCTACCCACAGGCCACCACAACTTGTCCAGTAACCTGGAGAAATGCAAGGTAGATCATTTTTTAGGGGGGAGGTGACAACAGAGACTTTCTTTCTGCACCCACCAGTCCCCAAAACATCTTCTGCGACATTTACTGAAAATTAGCATTTAGAAGTTAGAATCAGCACTGCTATGTTTCTTATAATTAAAGCATACTAACGCCAAAGCATCACAGTGATGAATAGTTATTCCTTACAGTAATTATACTTGGGGAAGTTTCATATTTGTTTCCCCCCAGCTTACTGAAATAGGGTTTTCTTCTCTCCATGCAATTAACAGTATTGGCTTTATTCCTCTCTAACCCAATTAAAATTCTCTTATGAAAAGTGTTCTTAGGCAGAACGGCTAGGATTCAAAGCTATCACACAAGCAACTGATAATTTGAATCTTAAAACTAGCTGCTTCTTTCATCTGATTGTTATAGCCAAATTTAATTGTAAAATGACTTAAAAGGTAATTCCAATCATGCTGATGTGTTAATTGTTAACTGCAATGCTGGAGATCTTTTCCAAAAAGAGACTTGTGTGGCTCAATTGTTTGGGTCTGACTTCTTCATTCAGTCATGCAAGTCCCTTTTGGATAGGAGTTTGCACTTATGTTTAACCAAGAACCCCATTTTACCCTGAAGGGCTGGCCCAGAATCAAACAAAAAGGGGCAGAGCTTTATTCTTTAGCAGATAGCTCAGTAGGTCTTAATCTCAGGGTCATGGGTTTTGCCATGTTGGGCAAAAGGATTCCTGCATTGCAGGGGGTTGGACTAGATTGCCCCGGTGGTCCCTTCCAACTCTACCATTCTATTCTGAGGGTCAGCAAGTGGTCACTATTTAATGAACATCTTAAGGAAACCTAAGAGCTACAGGAAGACTTTGAGAAGTTGTGGCCCTATCTTAAACTGTGGCATGAAGAAGAAATGGAAGTGTACAATATATAAATATAAAAGTATGGGCTGGAAACTAGATCATGGTTGCTCCATCCCCTTGACTTGCTGTTTAGGAACCATGTTTCTTCTCTGCTAATGTCTTGCAGAAGACAACATGTGATGTAGATGCTCTTGAGTTTCTTTGCTCCATGAGCAGCAGCCAATTAAGCAGAACCAGGAGTGAGGCAAAGCAGGAGCCAAACGTCTCCTGTAATACCCCTAGATTATTGGCTCTCAAACTTTTTTTCTCTTGGCCACACTTTCAGATTTTTTTTTATATATAAGGAATACATTTGGAAACGCAACTAGGATTGTCCTCAGAATCACTTGATGTTCTTGCTCTCATTTTGAAAAACACCTATCCATATTCTGCCAAAAAATAAAACAATTATACTTTGCTACGCTACACTGAAATGTTTACGTGTTTCCTTGGTTGTCCTTGAATCTTCCTGCCCACACCTGCCATCCTCTTCTGCTGCACCAGTGTGGCAGGTCACACACCCTTTGAGAACCACTGGTCTAGATTGACTGAAGCTATCCAAGGCCTAATGTTGCAGAAGCATTTACAAGGCAATACGTGGTGTTAGATAACTAGTTGGAATTGGTGTTAAATAAATCTTCAGCATTGCAAGGCATATTCCCAAAGGTCTGTTCAGGTTTATTCCTGTTTATTCAGATAAAACCTGAATAAACAGGAATCTCTCTTAACATCTTTCAGAGTCGCAATAATATGAATTAGCTTTGCCTAGCTGGTAGGACAAGAAAATCCCCAGTCCACCATATTATCCTGTGTCTGAACACAATACTCTTAACTAGAAGACGGAAATGATATAATGAAGTATATACATTCTAGCCAGCAGAGGGCAGTACTACACACTGAGAAAGATCAACTGAGAAAGATCAACAGTGAAGTAATCTGTCAACACTTTTAATAAGGAATAGGCTTTCAGTGTATGCCTTATAAAAGGGTAAAAGGCATGTTGACAAGTCAGTACATTTGCTGAAGATGCGTACTTCAAATTTACTGACAACTCTTCACCGTCAGAAGCAAAACTGCATGCATCCGTTCTGCAGTTTGTGGAAGGGCAAAGAAGCAATTAGCAACTGATATTCGTGAAACAAAGGTTTGGAGGGCAACCAAAACATAGTGATGAGCATAAGAGGGTCATTTGCAACAGGATTAAAGAAGTGATGACACACTGATGATTAGATGCATTGCAAAAAGATATGCGAAATTGAAGAGGGTGGTCTATTGATGGATATGAGCAAAGATGGCCAAAATAAACCTTCATTTTCAGAGACAGTACATGCAGTCCCTTAAAAAAATGCCAAATGTAGGAGACAAGCAACAGAGAAAGGCACTCAACAGACAGTGCTGGCTTGGGATGAGTTCAGCCATAAACTAGCAGTGAGTGTTTTGGGCAAATCTCCTTCCCCTCCCCTCCCACACCTTAGCCTCAATTCTAGATCTGTAAAATGGGCACTTTTTCAGAACTGTTGTAAACATCTCTTCTAAGATTGTAAAGAGCTTTGCACACTTAATAGGAGAAATGACTCCTTCTCATAGGACGTTGCAGAGTTAAGAGAGAGGGAGTTTAGAGGGAGTTTACTGGTGAAGCAAGACTCAGCTTGCCATTCTTGAGGGTGAAGTGGCAATAAATGTATTCCAGCACAAGGTATGACTGAAGCAGGGAAACACCAACTGTGGGACAAAGCTCTGACAAGATGGTACAGCTTCTTCTCTCACACCCTGGCCTCAGGCTGCATCTCATCTCATTGTACTTTTTTTGGGGGTGGGGGTGAAGAGAATGGAGAGCTTGGTGTGTCTCATGTTGGGATCACCATTCCAAATGAACCTTTGTGCAACCTAATGGAAAGAGGTATACATGCTGTTAAGCATCTATCCTGCAGGAGTGCAGCAGTTATTTCTAATTATTGTTCAGCCCATGCTTGGGGGGGGGGCGGGGAGCAAGAAGATGTCACTGTAAAAACAATTTAATAAAATAGCTTTCCTTTCACCTCCCAAAACTCTGCATTCCCAGAATACTGCCCTGCTCCCACTCACACTAATACCAAATTAGACCGAAAAAGCTACCATGATTCTTTGAGAACTTACTTCCAAATGCTGGTGTCAGGCTATCTGCTACTACCACCCCACTCTTCACATTTTTCTCTGCCAAGTTCCCCAGTGTGCAATTTATATTTCTCTTTGCAACAGGCCTCTATTTGCAAAGCAGACTTAATGCCGCTTTGCTTCGGCGACATGGTTGCATCGTTGTGCCTCCAGATCAAAGCTTCGTAGACAAATCAAGGAATTAATATTTATTTTGCCAAATTAATTAGTGCATATGACAAGGCTGGCGTGATTCAAAAACAGTACAGTGAAAAACAAAGGACTACAGTAAACTGGACCCCAGTGAATGGTCTCGCAATGGTGGCTGCCAGAGAACAGCTCTGCATGGAAGAAAATGAAAATCTGCACCAATTACAATGCATTTGCTGCAACGGCATTTGAGATTCTTGAGCAAAGTTTGGAAGCTTTTGGCCAAATATTTTGCAAAGATCATGAATGGACAGCAAAGACTTGCCTTCCTCAGCCTCAACAAGCAGGGGGCAGCATCCTTCTAAGCATGGCACAGCAAAGTTACCATATTTTTTGCTCTAGAAGACTCACATTTTTCCCCCTAAAAAGTAAGGGGAAATGTGTGTGCATCTTATGGAGCGAATGCAGGCTGCGCAGCTATCCCAGAAGCCAGAACAGCAAGAGGGATTGCTGCTTTCGCTGCACAGCGATCCCTCTTGCTGTTCTGGCTTCTGAGATTCAGGGGAAAAAATTCTTGTTTTCCTCCTCCAAAAACTAGGTGTGTCTTATGGTCTGGTGCATCTTATAGAGCGAAAAATACGGTAGGTGCCATCTGCTGCATACTGAGAACCTCACCAAAAGCTCCCAAGAGTTTAGGAGAGCTGCCTTGTAGCTTTTAAGGTTTCCTCTTAAATTATGCACGTCAGAGTCAACTCTTTTAAAAGGATAGCTCAGATTCCCAAGTGATGCCATTTTGTGCTAGACGCTGCCATCGCGATGTTAACTACAGCAGTGTGCATATCACTGGGTGCAATCAAATGTTTATATATCAAGAAGCTCTAGTTAGATATTTGCTTAGGAACACACTGAATTAATGAAGCCAAGAGGCTGCAGGGGTCAGCAAACTTTTTCAGCAGGGGGCCGGTCCACTGTCCCTCAGACCTTGTCGGGGACTGGACTATATTTTGAAAAAAAAATATGAATGAATTCCTATGCCCCACAAACAACCCAGAGAAGCATTTTAAATAAAAGGACATATTCTACTCATGTAAAAACATGCTGATTACCAGACCATCCGCAGGCCGGATTTAGAAGGCGATTGGGCCGGATCCGGCCCCCAGGCCTTAGTTTGCCTACCCATGGGCTTCAGTAACTGGAAAACCATTACTTTCTTATTACATTTTGTGCTAACACATGTCCTACAAAGACCACCCTCCCTCTCAATTTAGCATTCAGCATTCATTTTAGTAGACCAAATGCCCAATGGGGAGCTGCTTTGGGGGGGCTGCAATCTTCTATTGATTTGGCAGTACACAGCACGCTAAAAATCCTGAAGCATTTTCCAACACAGGGAACCTTCAGAGTTCAAAATACTGCCAGTTCCATAGCTCGTACAAATGCTTCTGAATATTAAAATTTCTTTCCAGCAAGTGTTTGAAATTCCAGAAAAACCCACAACACTTGCAGCACTTCCAAATAAGGCAAAGTTATAATAAAAATCAACTTGCTTTTTCAAAAACACGAATGCTTTGCTATACCCCATCATGTATTTTTTTAAACAAGAACTTGCGCTGATATATGTTCTACTAAAAAAAAAAACAACTTGAGATATCCCAGGGTCTGATATGTGAAAAGTCACTTTTTAAAAAATTCCTGGCCAAACAATGCTTGGTAGACATGAGACTGAAATCATCTAGGAACCATTTAAGGAATGTCAAAGCAGCTGTGAAATCACTAGCATGTGGCATTTTGCAAGTCTGGAAGAGATTTATTTGTTTTTTTAGCTCACCCCTGCATATGTTTACTCAGAAGTAAACCCCACAAAGTTCAAAGGGACTCAGAGCAGCACATATAGCCCTTCCTCCAGTTTTATCATCACAAAGACACTAGTAGGTAAAGCTGAGACCTAGGCAACTACAGCAGATTTGAAACCAGATTTGAAACCAACTCCAGCCTACACTCTATCCTCTACCACCCTGGCTCTCAGTGTTCTTGCAGTGCCTGCTGAAGCATTTACGGACACTGTCACACAACAGATAATCACAACAGCTTTGGAGATGATGCCACCTTCCTCTGTTATCTATAGATCTGCAAAAAACCGAGGTGGTCTCTGACTGGACAATATAAGCTTGTGATCATATGAAGACAGATCAGAATGAGAAGAACAACTTGAGAGAAATGAGTGTGTGAAACAGAAAATGGAAATGGTGGAGGGTAGTAAATTAGAGGAAATAAAGTTCCGCGCTATGGAGACATGGCTGGTGTTTCATGGGCGATTCCTTCCTGGTTTCTGAAATCTCAGGTGATCTCACTCTATGACTTTCAGTCTACATTTGTGACAGTTCACTGTGTTCTGACAGCCTTGAGCAATTCAGAGAAGACAAACAGGGAAATTCCCATTCTTCCGGGATGTTTCTCTGCTTTTAAGTTGTATAAATTTACTAAGAGCTCTTCCAAGAATGAATTTTCAGCTGCAGGTGTGGTGTAAAACATTACACAAGACCGTAATGCAGAACACCCAACGTCTCACCTTCAGAAAGCAAGGCCCTTTCGGTAGTTTTCGCAGCACCCTGTTACAGCCTCCTATTTTTGGAAGATTTGACCTGGCAGGCCTAAGCCACAGACAAACTATTTTGAAACCAAGCTCACTCTTATGGTCGAAGAATGCCTAGCCGTTTGCCAAACAAAAGCTCTGCCGAACCAATGAAGGCATGGCAGCCTAATATGCGACGTGCCAAAGGTCGCCGCCTGAACATGACAGGTTTCATTTCAGTATGTTCCTCTGAGCTCAGTTCTTTTCGTACCCTGAACCGATTGCAGCAGCACAAACAAAACAAGCATGCTTCTGGTAATTCTAGAAGATAATGCATTCTTGGGCCCCTGCCCTAACGTCAGGGACGGACTGAGATGGATATGAAGCAGACACTGTACCCTTACACTGAAGCAAGCGCTCTAGTCCCCACCTCACCTCACCTCCGCACCTGCACCACACCCTGAATATAGAACACAGCTATGAAAGGCCTACTAGTCAAATTAAGGTCCACGCACGCAGTGCCAGCGTCCAAAATTTCCCAGGTGCCAGATTAGCAATGGACACCTTCAAACGTCTGGCCTCTCCAGCTGTCTTAAGCAGGTAAGCAGAAGAGCTGCATCACTGCATTCATATCCCACCTATTCCTCCAAGGAGTACATGGTTCACGCTCCTCCACAGTTAATCCCTATGACGACCCTGTGAGGTAGGTCAAGAGGCTGGGACTGGCCCAAGGTCACCCAGAGAGCTTCGTTCCCGAGTGGGGATTTGAACCCTGATCTCCCAGGTCCTAGTCCGGCACTCTAACCGCTACACCACGCTGGCTCCCTAGAGTACTTCTGATATGGGGCAGCTATATAAATTAAGTTGGTAAATAAATATAGGGGAAAGCAAAAAGTCACTTAGGGAAGGATCTGAAATATTCTCCTTGAACATGGGTAGGCAAACTAAGGCCCGGGGGCCGGATCCGGCCCAATCGCCTTCTAAATCCAGCCCATAGACGGTTCAGGAATCAGCGTGTTTTTACATGAGTAGAATGTGTCCTTTTATTTAAAATGCATCTCTGGGTTATTTGTGGGGCATAAGAATTCATTCATATATATTTTTCCAAAACATAGTCCGGCCCTCCACAAGGTCTGAGGGACAGTGGACTGGCCCCCTGCTAAAAAAGTTTGCTGACCCCTGTCCTTGAAGCTTGAATTTATTTTATTCTGCGTTGTTCTATTTCACATTTTAATGCGTTGTAAAGAGCTTTGAAATTATTTATTTAAAATATATAGCAGTATAGAAATGGAACAATTTTTTTATTATTATTATTCATTCCTCCACTGGAGGGAAAAATGGTGCCTAGACAGTACGTTGTGGCAACCATAACCTAGGTTTTAAGGTGTCATTTGGCAATTAGCTTATGTATCCGAGTTTCTAACACTGCACAGTGATAGGCATGGATATATGTATGGTATGGTTAATCAGCATCCTATCCCATTATACTAGAACCAAGACCCTTCCTTTCAGCTGTGCAAGTAGCCCACTAACTCCAGGGTGGTTGTGCAGAGTTTTCTCCCTACTCAGGTGGTAGAATATACAATACACATATGCACCCCTGACAACTGCTCCCCATAAATCCTTACAGAAAGCTTCTCCCAGGTCTGCACTCCATCAACTCTCCTCATGAAGGACAGGAAGAAATCATCAGTCCCAGGACAAGGCAGCGAGTGTCTAATGAAAAGGAAGCCACAGTCAAACAGCGGCTGCCCAGCATCACTGCCAAGCAATCCTTCCCCAAGAGTATTATTCTTCATTATTAATGCATATACCCCTTTAGGTCGAAAAAGGCTTCTAAGTGGTTTACAGGATTAAAAGCCAATTTCACCAACATTAAACTATAAGCCTCCATAATTAAAGCACGCAATAAAACAACCCCATTAAAACAACACAGCAATTAAAACAGGTCAAGAGATCAAGGGAATGCGTATAATCAAGGTGCGTCTTCAGAAGCCAGCAGAATGCCGATACAGATGGGGCCTCCCTTATTTCAGCAGAGAGGTTATCAGCGAATGAGTCACAATGGTTAAGGTATCTGTGTCCTGAAGGGCACAGTTGTTGATCCACCAGCCAAAGATACAGATAGGGTATCCAGTGGACACGTAGCCCAAGACTAGTGGCTTGCAAAAGTAGCAGGTGGCCATCTAAGCAACGGCACAGCATAAAATTGTTAGTAAAACTAATCCAGTGTCCTTTCCCAAAATTGTAGTGCACTGTCACAGCTAAATATATTGACAGGAAAGCCTTCCATTCAATCTTACCACAACCACAGTCTCCCTTAAGTTAGCCTTAAAGGTAAAAGGTAAAGGGACCCCTGACCATTAGGTCCAGTTGTGGCCGACTCTGAGGTTGCGGCGCTCATCTCGCTTCACTGGCCGAGGGAGCCGGCGTACAGCTTCCAAGTCATGTAGCCAGCATGACAAAGCCGCTTCTGGCGAACCAGAGCAGCACACAGAGCAGTACCTATTTATCTACTTGCACTTTGAAGTGCTTTCAAACTGCTAGGTTGGCAGGAGCAGGGACCGGGCAACGGGAGCTCACCCCATCGCAGGGATTCGAATAGCCAACCTTCTGATCGGCAGGTCCTAGGCTCTGTGGTTTAACCCACAGCGCCACCCACGTCCCTTAAGCAAGCCACAATTCTCTGACTCTCCGATCCCCCATCTACAACATGGTAACAAGGTTATTGTACAGAAGATGCACCTGAAGTGCTTTGGAATGCATAGTAAAAATACCGGCTGCTATCGACAGTAAGCAGGTCTTGCTTTCTGATAACTGCAGCCTTTTATTTGAATGCCTGTCTTAAGCTCAATAATTTATGTTGCTGTGGTATCTTTTGACGGGTATTTGGCACTCAAAGAATTGCTCATTGCCATGATGGGATGTCCCAACCCGTTTATGTTTACTCAGCAGACTGCAAAGTTTGCTGATCCGGGCTTTATAATTCTGTGAAACCTCATACAAGCCCCATAAGTACTCAGGATAGATGCCAAAGGCACAAGTCCTATTATAGCACAGCCAACAGGTCTGGTGTAATGGAAGTTTTAGAATCTTTTAGAAGAAAGCTTGGTTGCTTAAGAAATGCAGCCAAGCCAAGGATGAAATGGGAGGAATAGAGAGGTGGGCACTGAATGAAGCCTCCTCAGCACTGAAGAAGTAAAATCTTGAAGAGACTCCCATTTCACACCAGCCATCGCTTTGTAACTTCTCAGTGACTGGAAGGTCTGATAAAATATGGAATGCCCACAATCACCAAGCGTAATAAGCTAAATATGCAGGTGTGGATTCCATGTCTGTCAGAAGATCTCACACCTTACACACAAGTAGTCTCACACAGGTAGTGCACCACACACAAGAGGCATGACACTCCCTGGTCTCCACAGAAGGCAGCCCTTTGCTTTTTAGCAGTTTGCTTTAAGATGTTTCATGTTGTCTATTCGATACGCATCTATCTCTTTCCATGTATGGAAATCATGCAGTAACCTGAAGACCTGACAACTTAAAGGATATTCTTTCCCACATGTATCTACCGGTACATTAAGAGCTTCATCAGATACCCTTCTCCTGGTGCTCCCTCTCTACTGAAATTAGGCAGGGGGCAACAGCAAAGAGCACCTTCTCAGCTTCAGTACTGTTTATGGAATGTTCTACTCAGGAAAAGCTCACCTGGTGCAATTCTTAGGCTTTTTTTCAACAGCAATGCCCTTTAAATATTCCCAACCTTTTAAAAATGGCTAGCTAGCTCCTGTGGATATTGTGCCTTTATCCCATTTCTTCTAGGAAAAAGGACTTTTTCATGCAGCACACAGGGAACTCGCTTCCACAAGAAGCAGTGATGGCACCAACATAAAGATCTTTTGAAAAGTATTAAAATTCATGGAGAGCGCTATTGATGGCTACTAGTCATTATGGCTATTCTCTGCCTCTACCGTTGGGATGTATCAATGCTTCTGAATACCAGCCGCTGGAAACCGCAGGAGAGTGCTCTTGCGCTTGAATCCTGCTTGCTGGTTTCCCACAGGCAACGGGCTGGCCAATGTGAGAACAGGATACTGGACTAGATGGGCCATTGGCCTCATCCAGCACATTCTTATGATGTTCTATTTTTATTGTGACTTTTTTATTGTCTCAACAGTTGGAACATATTTAAATGTCTGTAATGCTACTTTGGGAGTTTTGTTCCCTGGTGCACGATAGAAAATCTTTTAAGAAAGAAAGGATGTTCTATTGTCAAACTAAGAATGGACTGATAAGTTAACATTCTTCCTAAACTTGCACATATGTTTACCATAACATCTGAATGACAGTTTTTCCTTGCTTCAAGAATAGAGAGAGAGATTATAACCAGCTGGGGAAAAGTAGCTTTGTGCTATTATGCTAGCATGTTTTTAAATGTTTGGGACCTTGAGTTAAGATTATGCAAAAGTAGTAAATTGCAAAATTATTTGCCCTTCATAGTTTAAAGGCTACTTTCCTCAAGGAGAATTAGTGAGTCATCTGCTGCAACCCATTAGTATATAGAAGATATGCAAACTTTCTGGTTGCACAAGCATCTTCTTCGGGTAAACTATTGAATCAAGAGTCACTCCTGCACTGCTTGGTACTGTCAGAAATTAATGGTCACATCGGGGAAAACTTGCTCTGCAGCTCCTTTCCACATTAGCTTTGCAATTCTCAGAAACTGGAGCAATGCTGGAAAGAACTGTGGCATAAAAAGGAGCCGCAAACGGCTGAAGGAGCAAAGTTTAGTGTAGCCTTAAAATCCCACCAGTTTTCATGAAGCAGAACAGAATTCAGGTTCTGCAGAAACAAATGAATGGTTTTTTTTTAAAAAAAAGTAGTATCAATCAAACACAATGCAGCAAACGCCTATCTAGGGAAATCTTGTACCAAGTCACACCTACACATTCTGGCAAGCAAGGAAGCCTTTCCCGGCAGCATTCTCAAGCAAACCAGTTATCCTTGTAGGCAAGTGTTGCCGTGTTTTAGAAAGTCCCAAAGACCATTGCACATACTGGACACCGTGCAAAGAGGAAGTTACTTGGCTCCGGTGGAAATAAAAGCATTAATAATCCAAGGAACTACAAAACTAAAGGATAACCCAAAACGAATCTAGGAATGGTTTTGTTCTCAGGGGGGATAAACAGACCCTAAGTTAAGTTTCAGCTAAGAAAACAAAGCACTGGAAGGGGGCTTAAAGACAGCGTACTAATTCTCCTAAAACCTGTCAATACTAACAGAAGTGTTTTCTAGCCTGAAGGTAAGCCAGACTGCTGGTGGATCCAACTGAAGATGATGACTAAGAGTCCACACATTTTGCCTTGTCTAGAAATGTCTTATTGCCAGAAGCCTTGTGGTTGCCTTGCACAGCAGTTCCAAAAGTCAGTACAGTACGAGATCAGGAACAATGGTCTGCTCCCCTCGTCAGATTCCTGCTGAAAGAAGGGCAAGCCCCAACCCTTATGCTGAGTTAGCTATAGAGAGGCGTGTGGCAAATATCCCTGACTTGCTTCTGAAGGTTGAGTGCCTCCAAAGTGCAGCATAGCTACTGGGACAAGGTTCCAAACTGGAGAGGGGGCTGAATCTCACGCTTCTCATATTGCACTGCTGTGAAGATAACAACACCCTGGTCCCCCCCCTCCAGCTCTAACTGTGGGAGGAAGGCTGGAGCTTGTGATGAGGGTCAGAAAACTTGAAACTTAGGAAACGTTTTTCAGGGAAGGACATACAAAGGAGCTACAATACTCCCCCCCCCCCAAAAAAAATCCTATAAGAGAAAAACAGTTCTAGGAAAAGATACCATGCATCAAGTACTTGAAAAAGAGCTCTTGGCTGTTTATCAAAGATCTCTGCTTCCACCAGAGGAGTAAGCAAGCCAATACTTTACCTCTGACTGAGCAGCCTTTATTTAGTCCATCAGCTTGCAAACAGGCCTCTTGGCCTTCTTAACAGTACTAGTAATGTTCATTTTTAAAATTCTACTACCTGAACGATTATCTTGATTGCCTTCACTGTCAGGGTTATTGCTCTGAAGAGACAAGCATTCAAGCTTTAAACAAAAGTGCTCATCACAGGTTTTCACCCAACACACAAACAAACTAGTACCCGGGAAGAATACTCCCAAGGCAATAATCTGACTGCTTTGCCACTTTCCCAAACCACTGGACACAGAAGGAGATATACATGATGTTCTAAATTTTCAACCTTTGGCACTGAGGAGGTTACTCTTCAGGGAGCTATCATAATCAGAGAAAAACAAAATTTCTTCCCAGTGAATGTGCAGTTCTTTTTTGACATGGCAGAAAGTGTACAGACTGTGGGTGTCATCTGGTCTAGAAAAAAACTATTTTAACATAACGCAGACACCAGCTGACAAGCCACCAAGTCTTAGCTTGCACCATCTGCCCTAGATCACTCACTCTGGCCAGGTAAGCATCTTTAAACTGTCTGCAAGTTCATGAAAAGCAGCAGTAAGCTTCAACACATTTTCTTATATATTGTTGCACAACTCGCAGAATAGCTATCAAACTATTTATCTTGAAAGACTGGGAGCACCATTAAGCTGCCCTGCTCCAGGTCACATGGTTGTTGCTGCAGTATTGCTTGTATATTGCAACAGACACACACATGGAATGTGTAATACACACACACACACACACACACACACACACACTTTTTTGTCTGAAAGTCTAGAGCTAAGGCCAGAGCTATAAAATGCAGTGTGCATTGCCAAGAGCCAATTTGGAACAGTGGTTAGAATATACAACCAGCGTCAAGGAGACCAGATTCAAATTATGAAGCTCACTGGGTGACCTTGGGCCAGCCACTGTCTCTCAGCCGAATCTACCTTGCAGAGTTGTTGGGAGGGAAGAACCATGAACATCACCTTGTCCTCCTTGGAGGAAAATGTAATAGTATATATATCATAATACCATGCCAATGCATATCAGAATGGCTTGGGTCCTTCATTTGCCCAGTCTTGTCCTGGCAACGTTTTTTTGGTTTTGCCAGACAAAACAAAGACAAGTCATGCCTACATACAGTCATACCTTGGAAGTCAAACAGTTCGACTTCCAAAACGTTCAGAAACCAAAGTGCAGTTTCTGAACGGCTCCAGGAAGCTCCTGCAGCCAGTCAGAAGCCCCGTCAGACATTCGGGTTCCAAAACGTCCTAGTACCAAGGAGTTTGGGATCCAAGGTACGACTGTATTGCTAAATGCCTCACATTTCAGAGCCAGTGAGATGGGTGGCTCCTCTATCCTTTCTCACTTCTCTTGCTTGAGCCCTTACTGCCATGCCACCTGATGCACCCCCTTCTTTCCTCTCATATTAAAGCCAAGTCTTTGGTTGGATGGAACAAAAGCAATGGAAATACAGTCTCCCCACCCCAGCTAAGGTTAGTCCTAAATTTCAGCTGGGCGGGGGAAACTGTCTCCTGCCCTTTCCCCACACTAATTTCCACTGTGTTCTTATGCACTGTGTGACAGCTAGAATGTTGTGTGTGAAGCACACATGGGAAGAAGCCTGTCAACAAGGCGTTATAAATATTGAGATATGTGGATTATAGAATTGTTGAATTGTAGAGTTGGAAGGGACTGAAAGTGTCATCCAGTCCAACCTGCTACAATGGTCTGACCCGGTATAATAAAGTTTCCCATCTTCCTAAAGATACTGTGTTCACACAGACAAACCTTAAAAAATAGTAACATACCTTTGATACTTGTTTCGCACAATGAAACAATCACATCATTAGGAGTCAGGATTCTGAACACTAGTAACTTTTAGAATACTAGAACAGTCTCACCCATTTTCAACCACAATCAGATTAAGCAAATGCATTTGCACAGATTTCTGGCTAAAATTAGAAGGCGCTGAGTACAAAGAGCGCTCTTTGAATGAGAAAGTGGGGAGCAACGAAAGCATGCACATTAGATGAAATGCAAATAGCAAAGGCATCCTATAAAAGACTTGTTTGTTCCTGATATATAGAAATACACAAAATCAGTAGCTGCTACTGATTTACCATTCTGCTTTCAATGCAGAAGGTTCAACCCAAGTTTTGTCACTACTTAGCATTCAAGGAATTCTTCTTGTATGTTTCAACAGGCTGTCATGTTCGACATTGTTAATTCATATGACATCTGCAGTGATCCGTTAATTAGGCTGTGCCACCCATAATTCCGGAAACTGCTCTCCCTTTCCCAGGGCACATGCCTCTCTGGGTCTCTCACTCTCAAGACAGCCACAGCAAGGAAGGAAGGAAGAAGTGCACGTGTGACTCCCTGTCCCAGGCGGCGCCCTAGATTGTCCCAGGGGGTGTCTGTTTAGCACCTACTGACCTACATTGTTCGAATAATATGCTATTATTTTGAAGTGTCTTATCCTGGCCAGCTGCCACGAACAGGCCCAAACAGCAATTTAGGAATTTTTCAACACCACACCCAACAGTGAACTTTGATCTGCATCCAAAGTTTAATTACGTGACAGTCTAGTACTTTTTACCTTAGGTACACACATCAGAAATCTAAGTCACTGGAGTGCTTTTGAGAGACTCCCACAACAGAAGATATGCTGCTTGGGAAGGCATTATTTGTGTATCCAACTGCAGCAATTTATGGGAGAAAACAGAGTTACCATGGATCTAATCTTATGTAAACGTTCTGGGACGACGCACATAATGAAAACACAGCTGAATGCCCTTTTAAGTACCAAGTGGAATTATGATTTGAGAGGCACGTTAGGGCCTTTGTTTTTGTCTAAGGAGGTGACTTAGATGAGGAAACCCTACGACCATGGATTCTGACCTTTGTCAACAGCTTTTGAAACCTGTGCATTATAAAAAATACTCCAAATAAACTTCCCAAGCATTAAAATGGTTTGCTCAGTACTTTTTACAGATTTGTGACTAATGGTTGCATCTCATACAGCAACGTAATGGTCTAGTCAGTAGAAGAAGAAGAAGAAGAGTTTGGATTTGATATCCCGCCTTTCACTCCCCTTCAGGAGTCTCAAAGCGGCTAACAATCTCCTTTCCCTTCCTCCCCCACAACAAACACTCTGTGAGGTGAGTGGGTCTGAGAGACTTCAAAGAAGTGTGACTGGCCCAAGGTCACCCAGCAGCTGCATGTGGAGGAGCGGAGACGCGAACCCGGTTCCCCAGATTACGTGACTACCGCTCTTAACCACTACACCACACTGGCTCACACTGGTACTAGAATGGGCAATTTCTTCCTTTTTAAGCACTGCCTTGGAGCATTTTCTAATTTATATTTGTTTTCTCTGGTACATTTAGAATTATTGGGCTGCAGCCTAAGGCCAAATAAACTTAAAATTTGATTTAACTTCTGTGGCTATCAGCTCTTGCCTAAGTTCAGTTCAAAATCTCTGGTGGCTTGGTGTTTATAGTGGCTAACTAACTGGGTTAGTTTTTTTGCTTTTAACAAATGTCCCTTACATCCCTTAGAAATGCAAATGGTTAAGCAGTATACCAGAGCCTTAAATAAACAAATAAACCAGTCAACGCCAAAAGTATGAGATGGAGCACATTCAAGTGTGTGCTGTAACGCATATGCCCCTTGTGCCTTGGTGTATTTCTGCCTCTAGTCTACTGGAGCCAGTGGTGAGGTAGCATGAAAGTAACAGATGTCAGTGCAGATGTGACTGTATGTCACAGGCAGTATCATGCACATATAGACGTCTTATCTAACAGCCACTGGCAGCCTTATCCTCCTGCAGTTCCCTTATTTTTCACCTGATCCTTCAAGAAAGCTACTATATTGAATACACAGTAGAAGGCTAGGAAAGATCTTTATCGAACATAGTGGGAAACCAGTGAGAGTAAACAACGCCAAGCTAAGTGAATCAATGATATGGCTCAATATAAGGCAGTTCCAGGCATCAATATGGCCAGTGTGAGCAACCCAATGCACAGCCTTAGGATTAAAAGCTTCTTCAAAAACCTGAGTATGGTACAAATAAATTCGGAAATCTACAGCCAGCAAAACAGAAGCAAGGACGTTTAAGAATGCAGTCTGCCCTGGACAACCTCAAAGCATATGCTGAATAGAGATTGTGACTCAAATTCTTTTTCAACCTGGCCTTAATCATAAGTATGTAACTTAAAAAGTAACCTAAATATTCTGCTAGTGCAACTCAATGACAAGAAACATACATGAAGATGCTACCAAGAGTGAAGGAAGAAGAAGTTTCGTAGGGTCGACTGTCTGTCATTTGACATGTGACATCTCATTACAAGCAAGCTCAACTCTGAGGCTCGGAAAAGCATTTTGTATAAAGAGCAAAGTAATTGTTATAGGGAAGCCAGATAGCAATGGTGTTCCGCCGAGCATCGTAAGTAAAAAGACTAATGCAGCCCTTACATTATAAAGAATGACAGTGACCATGATAAAGAAAGATTTGAAACAGTTACTCCGGGTGGAGGACAGAAACCAAACAGCAGTCTCACATGCCACTGTACTACAGAAAATGAAATTAGTTTCGAATGCAGCTTATGATACATCATGGGAATCAGAACTGGGAGCAGAGAGATACCCAAACCCTGCTTGTATGGAGGACATTAGAATGAAAGTTTGGCAAAGTATCCACCAATAAGAACTGAGAATTAAGGCAAAGGCCTCATTGTCCTATATCACATCAGAATGAGGGCCCAAGTTGTAAACTATATGCAATCACTAAGATACCCAACTGCAGCCTCATTTATCAATTTTCAATATATAGCATTTTAAAAAAACACCTTTGTAGATGAAGAAACTGAGGTTAAGTGACTCATCTAGTAACAACAGCTAAGCAAGAGCTAAGCAGATTTTATGTTTGAGCATTTGGGTCTAATGTGAACCTACACATATGGTTAATGAAGACTCCAAAACATACTGGGACACAACACTATACAAGACATCAGACAAATGCCATTTGCATACAAACCAATATGTTTAGCCAGGCAGATGGGCAACAGAGAAAGCCCAGACATGAGAATGACATGTATAAGTCAATGTTTAAATCTTTCAAAATTAAATCAGACGTCTCAAAACACATAAATTATACCTTTACAAAACACAACATTTTAAAGGGGACAGTTTAGCAATACCTTGTTGGAAAACAATCCCAAGGTACAAATGACAGCGTTCAATCTAGTAACTAGACAGAAGACAGGTTAATACAATGTATTTAATAATAAACTTCACAATTTAGAAAATTTGGTATTAGCATGTCTCAGTATTGAATGCTTCAGCAACTGGGTCAAGTTTCAAACAAAGGGGGGTATGTGTTTCATGTGCTAATGCAGAAGATTGCAAACCTTGTCACCTACACATAAATACAGCATGCATTTAGTGGCCCTTAGAAACAACTTTCCAGACTTACCAAGCTTTGAAAATAAAGGATGCCAAAGTTCTACAGAAAGTTATGATACAGCTACTTACCCACAGGATTTAAACATAGCACACATAGTAGGCTTGATTCAGACTTAGCTGCACATACACCCCACTGAAATTAACAGCACAAATAAAGTCATGCCTTTGTTCCATTGATTTCAAAGTGCAACAAAGTCTGGATCCAATAGATAAATTTCTCTTTCTCTGGTGGCAGCTGTAAAATGTAGCCCATCAGCTATTCTCAAGACTAGATGATCAGCTACATCAGCCAGTCGCAGCTAGAAAAACCCACAAGTGACCAAGTCAAAACTATCATTCCGTAATATAATAGTGTGCCAATAGAGCAGAATCTGTAGTCAGGAAGTGCCATAGGTCAGTGGTAAAAAGCACATTGCTTGCATGCGGAATGTCCATGTTCTGCCACTCAGTGCGGACAACACTGAGGAAGAGGGACCAACACCCAACGTGTTAAAACAAGTAGGGTGGTAGGAATTAAGTATAGATCCATAACCTGCCCATTTGTTATCACTGTTGAATATTTCACCTCTAATTCCTTTTCCCATCTTACTCAATCACCCCTCTCTAATAACAATCTCAGCTGATGAGTGCTGACAGGGCTTTTTTTTAGCCAAAACATGAGTGCACTGAGAGCTATCAGTGGGTTCATGGGGCCCCCCAAAACTTGCAGTAATTGAAAAAATATTTTTTGTGGGGGAAATCCACATGAGGACGCAGCATGCTCAGTAGTCACAGAACGCTGAGTGCTTGTTAGGATAGGGGAGAACAAAGCCAGGGTGGCGGCAGAATGGAATACCCAGGAAGAGAACATGGCTGGTTGGAATACTTGTGAGTAATCCACACTGGAATAGTTTGCTGTAGGTCTCACTTCTTCCTTCTAATTGAGAACTCAGGTGGTTGAATGCTTTATCATTTAGGAAGAGAAACAGAGCCATACATAGACAGGGGGGTGGTTTTTACAGGAAACTTTCTAGGTGTGCAGAAATATACATACTTGGAAATGAAAGGGTTATTTATTTTAAAGCTACTTTGACAAGAACCTGTCACCTTACAGAATGCTAGTGGCAGATGAGTATATTGAGGGGGGCTCTAAATAAAGTGTTAGGCAGACTGTGGAAGTCTACAAATTAAATATATGGTCAAAAGTAATTGGAACAAAAATTTCATGTCATTGAAAAAAGGAAAAAAATTAGGGCGAGTGGAAAATGGACTTGCTAAGCCCCTGACATCTTACACTGCATATTCCAGAAAATAGGGAATGGGACTGGTTTGGGGAGCTGCATAAGCAAAAACAATTACACAACTCAGAATAGGAAAATGGTATTGTATTGTACTCAAGATGTATGGCTGGAAAATTACCGTATTTTTCGCTCTATAACACGCACATAGTTTTTAGAGGAGGAAAATCCGTAGGCATGCCACCCGTAGGCATTCCCTCCATAACACGCACAGACATTTCCCCTTACTTTTTAGGAGGAAAAAACTGAGTGTTATGGTGCAAAAAATACGGTAATTACATCAATGAAGGTATAGAAACAAAAAACCAAGTAATATAAATCAGAAGATGGCACAACTGTAGACAAAGATCCACTCTGAACCGCCAACTCTGCAGGAGTTGATCACTCATATAATGAACAATTGATAAAACAATTCTCAACTGAAAAATACGAAGCAGTCAAAACACTTCTTTGTCTACTAGTGTGCAGTCTTCTGATTTATTTATTTTTGTATCTTCAATGATGTAGCTACATTAGATAGATGGATGATAGATAGATAGACCGACCATGTTTATACTCTGGGTCTTGCAATTGTTCTTGCTTTGGCTTCTAAGGACCTTCATTTTTATTGTTCTTTATCTAGGGGAGGTACATGCCATGAAGCCAACCCCCAGGAAAGTAAATGAGCACCTTTTACCCTTTCCAGACTGGTAACAGGTAAACTCAATTTTTTGTGGATGCATGGACTAACAGGTTTCTGTTGGGCTACAAACAATACACCCAACCCCCCCCCCCAGGCAAGGTCTGGATTTATTCTCACAAATGCTAAGCAGTAAGGACCACATTTCGCCAGATCAAATTTAACACCTTGCACATACAGACAACACAAAGTGTAGCTTGGCTTGCAATACCAGAAAGGTTAGCAGCTAAGAGTTAGATATGACATCCAAATGACTAGCTGCTGCTAAATATGATGCAGCGCATTTGGAAGAGACAGAACTGCCAGGCAAGTTGATATACTGGGGCTGTGTGCATTCTATGATCAGATTGCGCAAGTACAAAATCATCTAGCATGGAATTCAGCATCCTGAAAATCTCAGCTCTTGATAGGCTACAAAGTATGAGCGGCATGTCTGTCAGTGATGCAAATTACATGTTTTCTCATAATTCCCATGGGATTATGCCCCCACTTGAAGGTTGGTAGTGAAGGTTTTGCAGATAATGCATATGTTTGATGCCTGGTGAAGTCTCATGAGATTTCAAGTGATACAGGAGAGGGCTTCAAAATAAGCAAATATGTAAATTTTAATTGCAAGGCAGGATACAGGATGTTGACAATTCTTGGCACACAGTTCTGATTTTCAACCACAGTATATACACAGCCCCATGTTTGCCTGCATAGAACCATTCCAGCAAAAGCACCCATGTGGCAAGTTAAGCACACTGTGTTTTGAAATATGAAATAATGTACAGTATTCTACTTATTTTATCACCATAATATAGTTGTTGATAGGCTAGCCTTCTAACTCTTGTCAAGTCTTGCTCAACAATACAGTTTGATTCTAATTTAATAATAAGCTACAACTAGCCCTGTCAATAGTTCTTAAACTGTGAATGTTGAGAAAGTACCAGGGGCTGATTCTTCAATGAAAGTAACCTATTAATGCTCTCCTTTAGCAATTTGGATGGAATTTATGAGGAGAGAAATGGAAAATGCACAAGGCAGCTAGTTTTTGGTTCAGTTAAAGGTTTCTGTTTATTGCAAGTGTGATTAGCCTTTCCTAACTTAATATCATTCACCCTCATCATTCTAGACTGATGTTTCCCAAAGAGAACAGAAATAAGAAATGAAATATAGATCAGAATAAGTTACTGATTAATGAATTCTGTGTTAAAAATACATTTGACCTTTTCTCATTCCTTTGTCCCACATGCCCTAGAATGGCATTTGGCCAGGGGCACTGGGGAGGATGCAAAATGGTGGTCAGTCTGTCAACATGGCCATTGCTGTTGCCACTTTTGTAGCAGCAAGCAGGGGAGGCGGGACTCAGAGAAAAAGAAACTATGCTACAGCCACTGCTGGCACAAGGAAGTGCTGAAGAATTTCTTCTCCCAATGAAGGAGTTTGGTGAAATGGTCCCCTCCCCTCTTTAATCATACAAGGACAGTCAATTTGGAGGACATGGCCCAAGATATATGAACATATGCCAACCATTGAGAGGTTTATATTAGGAAGGACCTTAAAAGAATCACAAAATTGTAGAGTTGGAAGGGACCCCAAGAGTCATCTAGTCCAATTCCCTGCAATGCAGGAATGATGCTTTCTGTAATTTGTAGGCAGGATATCCAAAGCTAGACTTATGGTTAGTTTTAGATAGGGATACAAAGTGTGCTTGCACTTCCTAAATTAATAGGTACTCACTTTTTCCTGAAGTTATATAGCACAGTGGCTAACCTACAGTCCTCCAGATGTTATTGGACTACAACTCCCATCAGTCCCAGCCACCAGGAACAACGATGGGATGGGAACTGTAGTCCAACAACTTCCAGAAGGCTACAGGTTAGCCACCAGTAGGAAACAACTTCATTACAACTAATGATAATCTAAAGGTTTTAGAGCAAAGCTGCCCTGATAAAGGTTTACCTTCCTCTTTTTCTCCCACACTTCCAGTGTGATCCTCTGTCCCGTAGCTTAATTTAAATAGGTTTCACTGGAGCCTAGTTTATACCGAATAAGGGACTCCCCCATGTACTTATCCAACTGAATGGCAGTCTAAAAAAAATGCAACACTTAAACTGAAAAACAAATATATGTTTCTTATTTTGCTTTTTGCAGCCATCTACTGTTTCAGGAAAAAACAAAAAGCATTGCTCACTGAAAAATAATGGTTAGAACTACATTTATGCCAGTTCACAAAAAATGAATTTAGGGGGTAATATCAATCTCTGATGTCCTGCTCGAGCAATGAGCTTTGTGCAAATGGAACTTAACTCTTGCTCTCCCCACACATTCTCAAAATCTGCTTCAAAAGGTGTGGGGAACTCTCTGGCACAGATGGGGGGTGGGTTTCAGGCAGAGGAAAAAAAACAATTGTTTCACATCCACTGGTATGACATTTACCTAATCCAGAGAAATAACACTTGTCTAGTTGAGAATGTTGTGGTTAATTGTTTAGTGGCACCCAATTCTTATATGGGGAAACGTTTGCAAGGAAGAAAGTCTGAAGTAAGCAGGTACTGAAAAGCAGAGTATAGTTATCATCCAAGTTACACAGGCGCACAAAAAAAGCTACAAATGTTACCCATGAAAGAATGCACCACAAACATCAGCATTTATTCATTTTTTAACGTTTTAGCAAAAATGACAAAGTACCCAAGCTCACTAGTTTTAACTTTTGTTAGCCTAGGCTTAAACATTACACATTTAGATGTCAAAACTGACTAAATTGCCAGCATTCATGCACAACTAGAAAACATCCTTAATTCGTTTAAACCAAAAATGCACCATCTGTAACATATTAACATTATTTCACTACTAAATATTGAAAGCTTGAAACTAAATCTGCCTCAGAAATGTTAAACTTCACAGTAGATTTAAACTACTAGTTGGCTCACATATCAAACAAACAAACAAAAAAATCAAAAAAAGCAGGATTCATGCTAATGTTAGTGTACAATTTTGCCCTAGCGCTAATGCAGGGTAATTGTCCACCTAGAATCAGGTTTAATAAAAAGCAAAGTGCATACAGAAATTTACAACAATTTTAAGGACAAAAAATGGTCCTATTCATGTGGTCCCAGCAAATAAACGCAAAAGTCTGACAGTATCATGAGCTCCGATGAGCCGTTTATAAATACTTTAGATTACGTACAGTATAATGAAAAGAGTTCGTTTGAAATCTTCAAAAAAATGTTCCTGTTAATCCTCAAAGGGTGCTTGTTATAGCTTAACATTTCTGTTAAATGCGTGCGTTGAATTACTTGTTATCCAAGCGTAGCAGCTGCTCCTTACCATTTACTGTTAAAGACTTTAACTGGCCATCTTCTTCAACTTCTACTCTCTCTTGTCCATTCTCAACAATTCTGCAGGATAAAAATCCATTTAATAGTCTTTTCTGAAGTGTTGTTTTTTTAAATAACAACCAGTTAGCACATGGATATCTTGTCCATAAAGTGATTACCACTGATTGGCATCAAATAGCAGCAGCTAAACTGGAAAGTTTCGTTTTATGCAAAAGCTTAGAACAATTCTGACTGCTTATGTAAACTGAACCCCTTATGAAACCCTGAGCCACCATTTTAGCACAATTCCAATTTCAGCCAGATCCGACATCACAATTTCACATATTTATCACATCTCTAATCCACTAGGATTGGACATTTGGCACCTCAATCACAGGAATATTCAACTTATTCAAATACCACTAACACCACACTCAAAACTTGGGAAAATCAGAGGCATCAACCTGAAAACAAATGTAATGTAAACAAAGTATATACACACTTTGAAGTTAATTCTGGCTAGTGAAAGCATTTGTTTCCTTCCTTGGGCAAGTAATAAAGAGAGAAGCAATATATTTTTATAATTCTACGTCTTAAAAAATCTATTGACTACAGAAAACCAGTTACATAACTAACCTACTGAAAAAATGTGAATTTAGATCACTGTACCTCTTTGTAGTAATTTTTCTGCCATTAACTATTTTAGTTGAAGTCGATACAGATTTGAAGCTGCCCATCCCGGTGCCACCAAACGATGTGGAGGAGAATGAAGTAAGGCCCCCATGTCCCAGAGAACCAAACGAAGTAAAACCTGGTAAGGGAATCAAAGTGTCAGAATGTACTTGAACCAAGGCAAAAAAAGGGGTACACCCCCCCCACACACCAAAGGACCAACAGTTTTTCACTCCTGCTTTTTCCACAGATTAATAAACTCAGTAAAATTCAGAACTGATTTGTCAGGCCACTATGTGTAACCATGTCTATTAACTTCATATACTAGTTTATATCCTGATTCCAGCAATTTTAAACAACCACCAGTCGCTTAAATTTAGCTGTAGCTTTTCCTCAGCTTTCGATGCTCCAACTCAAAATAAAGTTTGGGTCCTTGAGATTATATTCTAATATAATGATACTAAGAAATTACCGTATTTTTCGCCCTATAGGACGCACTTTTTCCCCTCCAAAAATGAAGGGGAAATTTGGGTGCGTCCTATGGGGCGAATGCAGGCTTTCACTGAAGCTTGGAGAGCGAGAAGGGTCGGTGCGCACGACCCCTCTTGCTCTCCAGGCTTCAGAAACACATCCGCAGCCTAGGCAGCCCTGCGGGAGTTCCCGCAGGGCTGTCTAGGCTGCGGATAGCAGCTTGCTTCCTGGAGCGCCGGGCGCGCTGAAAGCAGAGCGCCCGGCGCGTTGGGAACGCATCCGCAGCCTAGGCAGCCCTGCGGGGCTCCCTACGCTGCGGATAGCAGCCTGCTGCCTGGCGCGAGGGGCGCCCTGAAGCAGAGCGTCCCGCACGCTGGAGAGACATCCGCAGCGTGGGGAGCCCTGCGGGAGTTCCCCGCAGGGCCCCCCACGCTGCGGGTAGCAGCCTGCTGCGCGAGGGGCATCCTGAAGCAGAGCGCCCCTCGCGCCAGGCAGACATCCGCAGCGTGTTGGAGCCCTGCGGGAGTTCCCCACAGGGCTCCCCACGCTGCGGATAGCAGCCTGCCGCCCGGCGCAAGGGACACCTTGAAGCAGAGCACCCCGCACGCCGGACAGACATCGGCCAGCCCCACAAGCTCGGGGGACAGCAATGAGGCGCAGCGCCACCATCCCGATGTTCCTCGACCTGGTTCGGTTTCCCCGACCTGGTTTTGGGGGGGAAATAAAGGAAAATATTTTTACCTTTATTTCCCCCCCAAAAAAAACTACGTGCGTCCTATGGGACGAAAAATACGGTACATTAACAGTAAACCACATGATGTCTTGCTTGTGAAAGTTAAAATTATGTGATTCACTGTTTTAAGCCTATGCTGCAAGCCTTTTGAAGAGATGAAGACAGCATAATGACACATTTCCTAAAAGCTAGCTGGAATCCAAACTGTAATTTTATTTTTATGATGTAAACCACCCTGTGCTCTTCAGAGGAAGGGTGGTATATTATTAGTATTAGTATTACTAATAATAGTTTACCCAATGTCACATGGAAAATCACTTTTGAAACTGATGAACTTTCCAGAAAACAAACTACAGGCAAGTTCAAATTCAAGAATTATGTGCATCTAAAATTGCTCTGGATTCAGCACTGTTTCCTTTCAGTTGTAGCTCAGGTGAAGGGAATCTGTGGTGCTCCAGAGGTTGCTATACTACAACTCCCACCAGCCTTGGGCAAGCACAGCCAATTTTCAAGGATGAAGACTCCCAAATTTCCATGTCTTAACTAGCGGCTCATCGAACAATCCTACCATTTACAGTTTAAACTTCACTGTAACTGGGAAATTGTCTACATTCGCTGATTAAACTGAATTTAATTCACCTTACCCGTATCAAATGAAGAGAAACCACTCCCAAATGCAGGAAATCCACCAAAAGCGGAGAAAAAGGATCCACCACCTCTGTTCCTATTTCCACGTGGCCCTCGCCTATTGCCAAAGAAGTCATCAAAAGGATCTTCTGCAAATAAAAATAAAGTTTTAAAAATCATATACCAGTAAGCTTCAGTACTAAACACTCCAAGTAACGTACAAAATTAGTGACTTTTTAAGTATTAAAGACAACCAAGCCAGTGCTTGCTGTCTACTTGCAATATCACACACTTTCCATCTTTAACAAACATTAGTTCTCCAACTGCCAGATGCATGGAGCGGTCTCTGCTTTTCAGTGCAACCTTATGCATGTATACATAGAAGTATATCTCATTGTGTTCATGAAAGTCTGCACAGGCTTACAGCCTTTGTGATCTTTTTCTCCCTATCGGAAGGGATGCAGCTGATTTTGTGGAAAGGTTCAATATCACTGCAGGTAGTTCATTTTTAATTCATCATTGCCATTTAGTGAAATACATTATATATTCAAAATCCTGAAAGTATAACTACTAAATTCTGTTAAAAGAGATGAATCTGGTTTTCTAGATTCACTTTAACGAAATATCTTAAAAGCCTTCACAAAGACTACAGATCATAAAAATGTATTAGAAAACCCACAATGGATGTGCTTGAAGAAACCAAGCAAGAAAATTTCTGGCAATGTGAAGTTAAAGTAGTTGGCATTTTGAAAGCTCAATGGTGATTTTATATGTTGCATTATCTCTTTTAAAATTGAGGGCTAGTCTTTCCTCTCTGAAACCACATCTATTGTAGAAGCCATGTCTTCCCGAAATAAACTTAAATGGTCCATTATATCTGCTTGTGAGCGTATATGAAATCCTTGAGTACTACCTGAATGCTAAAGTTATACTCCAAACACTTTACCATAGTCGGTACAAGTAAGTTGTATCAATATGCATGAAGTGTTTGAAGATGCATTAAGCAGACATATGAACTATGAACATACTAGGAATGACAAACATGAATTGATTATATACTGCTGTAACTTTTTTATTAAAAAACAAAAACCATTTTAGTGACACATGCACCCATTTTGATAGGGGAAGTATTTTCATGAAACTTTTGTAAAGTAGTGTTTTGAAGCTTATGTGTATGCTATGCTAAGTGGCATTATTTACTTATTTCATTTATATATCGCTTTTCTGCCAAATAATCCAATGAAGCTTACCATTTTAAAATAATAAAACAAACAAATGGTGTAAATTATATGCTTGTAGGTACTTTGAGGTGTTTTTCTACAATCAAGTGGTATATAAATCTTGTTATGCAATAAATAAATAATTTGTAAAAAGTGAGTTTTCAGTCCTTGCAGATTTTTAAGAGGAACATATTATTATAAAATATGAACAAGGCCAAAGGGGGGGGGGACAGGTTAAGCAATGGAATTCAACAACTATATGAAGATGAATGGCTGAACATGGAAGGCTGGATCCAGACTACCTTAGCTGAATCAGAGTCCCACTGAAATTATGAAACATTAGGCAATGAGTTCAACAGGACTAACATGCAACCAACAATCTAGATCCTACCCAGAATGCATAGCATTTACATATGCACAACACCCAGGAACCTTTTGGCAGAGGAAAAAATCCGTGTGCCAAGTCAAAAGTACCCTGTGGCACAGGAGAAACTCGTTGCTTCCACGTGTATTATGTCACTCCAGTTAAAATGCAGTTTTCCGGTATCAGTAGCATCTCTTATTTTCCCAGCTTCAAAACTTATCTAAATCAAAGAGTGCCTGAGAAGAAGTTCCAAGCGGGATGCTTTATATCAGGGGCTATGATCTACTCACAGAATAAAAAACTGGAAGTGATCTACTGGGGGGGGGGGTGTACAGGTCAAAGTTGTTGTCTTCTGTTTTGGAGATTATGGAACAATGAAGGGCAGGCCGAGGCCCAATTTTGAGGAAAGGGAACCAGCGATCGACCTGGTGGACATCCCTGCATATATTATTGCCTGTTCACACATTATAAACGTAATGTATCTTACAAGGATACTTGTTTGAGCTCATATGAAGTGTAGTCAATGTTTGCAGGCATCATGAACATTCACTAGTCAGGGAGCCTAATGTGGCTGCAGCTGTGAAAACATGACAGCTTTGCTGACAGCATACAAAATAGGCCTTAGGGAGGCATTCCTGAAATTTGCAACTTGAAACATACTTACTAGGATTTAATTTATATACCTAGAATCAGATACATAATCTCATAGGCATCCAATTATTTGGGCTTAAGTGACATCATTTTACAGCATGGGGAACATGTGCTCCATCCCCTTCAGAAATAAGGGGAGCAAGATGGATGAAAACTTGAGACCATTATGCTTTTGGGGTGATATACGTTCAATACCATCTGTTTGTCCTGGGTGTATATTAAATTTTTGTTCAAGGCAGTTTTCTCTGGTAGCACTTTCTCTTCAACCTAATTTGACAATGGCAACAAAGCAAAAAACACTCTCTGATAGGTCACTCATTTCCCTACTTCCAAAATCATTCATCAGTTCAAAAGAGGAGGAAGAACACCTTGTTCATGAGTGAAAACCAGCCATACAAGATATGGAACATATCTAGAATTAGTTGTCAAATTAAGTGAATTTGTTTTTAATTACTCCTGTTATTACTGCCTCCCACGGGAGTAAAATCCATATAACTATCTGCTGTGAGGAAGAAGTACAGTACTTTCTTTCACTTGTCCTCAATCTTCGAATTTCAGATTCCTTGGACATCCATGATTTCTAGTGTGGTGAGGGAGAAAAAAATTCTCCTATTCACTTTCTTCATGCCAGGCATAATTTTATCAACTTCTATTGTGTCACCTCTTATTCACCTTTCTCTAAACTAAAAAGTCCCAAACACTGCAATCTTTCTTCACAGGGGAGTTGCCCAACCCCCTCAATCATTTTGGAGGCCCTTTCCCAACTTTACAGTGTCCTTTTTGAGGTGCAACAACCCAAACTGTAGTGTTTTCCAAATGCAGTTGCATCATAGATATGTATAATGGTTCTAGGTTTTCAACCACTGTTGTACTGTTGGTAAAACAATGGTGTCTGTTGCTGCTACACAATTCACTTGGTTGTTAATCACACTAATTAATCTGACCAACATCTTAACAGTACATCTGTAAATCAAACAAGCCCATCGCCTTCAAGCTCCCATACTGCTAATTCTTATCTTTGTAAATGTCCAAATTGAAAAATGGAGGTGAAAGCTGCAAAAAAAATCTCTTCTGCTGGAAAAGCCTGAGGCTAAGTCAACAGCAACATGGGCAAAAGAATTAACAGTGGCCTTCAGTTGCAACTGTTTAAGATTTTGCCCAGAATCTTGAATCCACTTAACTCTCAAATAATCCATATTGGGTGGTATTGTCCTACTTAACATAAATGCACTGAAGTTAATGGACACGACCAACTTAAGTTTAGTAATTTCAGTGGCTCTACTCTGAATAGGACTTATAACCCTTTAGGTTCAAAACTACCAAAATGTATTTGCAGGGCACTGCGGCTGGCTTAGAAAGACACAGAACCCTAAAGAGACCACGGCACCAGGTAAACCTAATCAAATTTCAAAGAAAACAATACAGTGGACCCTCCGGATATGAATTCCCATCATCCCTGACCACTGGTCCGGTTAGCTAGGGATGATGGGAATTGTAGTCCCAAACACCTGGAGGGTCGGAGTTTGCCTATGCCTGTTCTAGACCAACTAACTGCAATGGAGACGTAATTCCACATAGCACATATTTTTCCCTAGAGGATTTATTCTGGATAAATCAAGTTAAATATTTTCTTGTAAAGTTGTATGCATATGAAAATAAGGGTCAATGAAAAATGAGTTGGAGTAGCCCCCCGACCCTTTGACTGCAATTATATTAGGGGTATGCACATATATGAGTGTTTGTGCATACAGTGGTACCTCGGGTTAAGTACTTAATTTTTTCCGGAGGTCCGTACTTAACCTGAAACTGTTCTTAACCTGAAGCACCACTTTAGCTAATGAGGCCTCCTGCTGCCGCCGTGCCGTCAGAGCATAATTTCTGTTCTCATCCTGAAGCAAAGTTCTTAACCTGAAGCACTATTTCTGGATTAGCGGAGTCTGTACCACTGTACTGCTAAAAGGCATAGCACACGTCTATGTGCTATGTGCTATCATAATAAAGGGTAACAATGTTAGCAAAACTATCTCATACATGAAAACAAGCATTAGTGCTTTAGTAGGATGTTTCCCAAATGAGACAAAAAGCTTGGAAAGATTGTTCATGTATTAAAACTTGAGAACACATCCCTTTTCAGCTGAATGCACTATCAGGTAAGCCACTAATGCAACAGTCTAAATTATTCCTGCTAAAGTGATCTGACTCACTAGCAAACTATGAAGGTCACTTGTGTAAACATGAACAATATTATATTACTGCCCGCTATTATGCATCTAGATATAACCAAGTTTTCTTTCGCTTTTTTATTTTAAGTTACCTGGTCATTTGCTTAAAACACATTGTCACACACAACCCTATAGGATTATGAATGTAAAGTGGAAGGAGACCTGAAGCTACCCCTATTCTGTCCATATTAAAATTACTGTAGTTGGGTGAGACTCAAGCCTTCAATTCCTGAGGAACACCAAATTACCTTCTCTTACCATTCAGCAACACTGAGCTCTTGGGGGGGGAAAGTGTACTTCATCCCATTCAGTTCTAGCTCTGTATGCCTTTGCATCAACGTACTTAATTCACCAGGTATTCTTTTCCATTCAAGTTATTTGATCTCATCTGTCTACATGCCTAGCAGCTAGTGTGATAGTGCTCCAAATATCATACACATGATTTGTAGAAAAACTAAATTGTAGAGTAGAACAGAGTTTAAACCTTAACTTGCACATAATTTTAACCTTTGTTTTGTGCTTGTTTCTGTGAGACGCTCAAGTTACGCAGGTCAGCATGTCCTAAAATCCAAATCCAAAATAACTCTGATTTTGACATGTGTTGAGTGAAGTATCCCACTCTACAATGATAATCCATAATCTTAATGTGAAAACTTTTTGTAAACACTAAATATATGCAATGCAGAACTATGCTGTCACAACAAGGTGCTTAGGAAATTATTTGGGGATCTTTTATCTCTTTCCCTGTCCGCAGATCCCACCAACTGCAGATACCATGCAACTATATACCGAAGCAGGCAATACCTTATCTTAAGTGAGTTATCCATTTGCAAATCTCTCACTGTCCTTCCAGTAACAGTTAGTAGAGGAATAAGACAGTTTCCACTGAATGGGATGCACTGAATTGACAGATAACATGAAGATCACTGGCTTAGCTGATAGTAATCAGCATGTTTGTCCTTTTTAACCTCACCTACCACATGTTCACTTTGAGCCAACTTGTTTTATTTCTATGGCAATGCTTCTGAAAAGTTCACCTGTGTATGCTCTGTAATGCAGTAGGGCTAAAATGGACAGTGATTAAGGTGTGTGAGAGAAAGCAAATGCACAAATAATGCTTTGCATTGATATGGGCCTCACACAGTGTGAACAGGAGTGTGTGAATCTGAACTTGTGATAAGGTTGCTCTCTGTAGAGCATGGCATATGTACAAGGTTGGCACAACTTAAACATGACAGTAAACCCTCCAGGATAAAATTTGGTGACCCTGGAGCAAGCCTGATAGCAAGCCTCCTGAATGGCATTCAGACATATCTTGAGTTCACCCACATCTGACCTAAAGATTAACACATGCAAATGTAATTGCCAAGCACAGGATACTCAACTCCTCTATGGAAGCCATCTACACAATGGTAAGGTGATTTGAAGGCAGATAGCAGACAGATGGCCAGAGTCAGATAAATGGCTCACTATCAAAGTTGGTTAAACAAACAAGATGGCCAGTTTTCAGTCCTCTTCTGGCTAGGATGGGCAAGGTGAGAAATGGGCAGGAACTCTGAGGGAAAGACAGAAATTCCTTATCCCAAAGCCCCTCCTACTAGGAGACATTGGCTACCTGCTTAATTTGTAACTTTGCTGTCTTAAGCAGCATTTACTTACTCTGCCGCTCCTATGTCATATAATAAGTCAAACTTTCTTTATTCCTGTGTGAGAGTTTCTTGTGGGTATAAGGTTAAGTGTTAACACACATCCATAACAAGGGCTGCACACATGTGAATCCAGGCGCTTGTTACTACAGTATCAAGAAACTTCCATATCACAGAAAAGATACAATATTGATGTTTGGAGAAAGAATATGTGTTGACCACAAAAATGTGCTACTTTGTTTGCAACAGAAACATACTGGTGATCTGCTTAATAAGGCAACAAAATAGATTAATTAGGTGTCAAGTGTATAGAGAACTCTCCCCACCAAACCCCAACTGTGTAGAAAGATACTCTTCAATATGGTTAGAGCTATTTTGTCCCCAAAGGAAACAAGCCTTGCAATTAAACCAAGGTAGCTGAAAATCTGCTCATCTGTTAACACCCCTTCAGTACAATTATGAAATACTTGTAAAACCAAGCAGGAGCAATTTCAGCAACCATTTTGAAGGGGATACAATTTGATTACAACTTCTTTGATTTGAACACATATTTATATACAAGCCCTCAGACTGCTTGAATGAGACCACCACAAAGTAATTTCATTCATTAATGTTGATCTATTTGCGCCGCTCTATTAACATCTCAAAGGAAAAATAATTAATTTTACAGTACTTCAACACAGAAGGCCAATTCGTTATTAAGGCTAACGGATATTGTTCTACACTGCTTTGAAGGGGTCCCCAAACAGAGGCACTTCTAGAAATCTAAGAAACTGTGCACCACAAAATACTCATTTCACAGGAGAAAAACTGGCGATGCTTAGAACTACTAACAAATACAAACAGCACAGACAAAAAAAGGAGGCAACATCTCCTCAAATATAGGCACAACACCCTCCCAAACAACTTTTTAAAAAACCCTAGCTAAACACCTCCATGGTTACAAAAAAGGCAGAACTCAATTTCAAAAATGAAATTGGGAGGGGCAAAGGGCTATAATAGGCACCATAAGCCTATATAATGTACAACGCCATCTACATAAAAGCAAGCATTCAGGATCTGCTAAATATTCTGAGCATTCCCAAACCTTGTAAGAGCTTGAAGTATTGTATTGTATTCAAACCAAACTATTACTAAATTACTTTGTACTCCACAACTAAGCACCCTCAGATAAGTAAAGAGACATTTTAGATAAATAATTTATTAATTTTAATGTTTCCTGTCAGTAGAATTCCTCCAACTCTGATCCTATACTTATTTCTTCTTCCAGCTCCTCCAAGGTTATACTGCTAGGCTCTTCTGTCCACTCTTCTGACACTAAACTCACTTCCTCCTCAAATGACTCTTCTGCTACTCCTTCAGAGTCCTCCTCCTCTACTAGTAGTTCTTCCAACTCAATAGATCCTTCATCATATTCTTCAAAGACCTCAATAAAATCTTCACAATATTCTTCATAAAGCTCTTCCTCTAGCACTTCCTCCAGCTCCTCTGCCACTTCTATTGACTCATAACTACACTCATCCTCCAGCTCCTCTATAGACCTTTCTTCTGATCCTTCATTAGACTCCTCTGGCAGCCAAGTGATAATCATTGAGTAGGTATCTACAAAAAGTACCAATTGCAGTTAAGTCAATTCATTAATTTGTTATTCAATATTTTGAGTTGCAATACCTTAATTTATGAATTAAATGAACTTTTACATGTGAAGCCTCATAACTTTAAACAGTTATGTAATACTAAGCTTTGACAACTGAAACTCTTTTCATAGACCAAGAGTCTCATGCTCTGACGACTGAACTACCCTAGCTGACCAATGAATGATAAATTATATACTATAGTTCAGTGATCAATTGTCACACTGGTGGATCTCAATGAAGGTAGCAGTTTAAGAGCTTTATTCAAGCTGATTTCTGTCACTTGCTAGAAAAGATACAGAAGTTACCCACTCTATTTTTTTGGAATAACGCTAAAGACATTAAATATGCCCTGCTTACAAGGAATGCAATTTTAACTCTGTCATCCTTATGATTCAGACACTTCTACCACATGCGTATTCTAGCTGGTCATTAAGGTGCCGTCTCAGAGAAAAAGCGGCCAGCTCATTTAGAAGCACCTTGCTAGCCAATTTTCCATACACTTTCCCATACCATCAAAGCACACTCTACCCAAGAAGGGTGCCAACTAGATTGCATTAACCCGTCTTGCACTTTTCAAAGAATCCACCATCACCAAACAGTGTTTACAACAAGCCTGCCCCCCCGCCCCACAATATTTAGAACGCAATATATAAATTTAGCTATACAGAATCCTATTTACTACTACCCATGTCACCTCAAGACAAAAGAAATAAAAGGGTTCAGGCTGGTTTACAGCAGAGGTAACTAGCTCCATAAGACCTCAGAATGTATACGAATAAGTAAGTCAATTTCAAAGGGGAAAGCTTGAAAGCAAATCACTGCTGTAGCTGCAGTGCTACCAACAAGAACATAACATAATAAAACCTTGCTGGATTAGGCCGGTGCCCTATCTAGTCCAGCATCTCACAGTGGCCAACCAAATGCCTATGGGAGACCCACAAGAAGGCTCTGCACACAGTGACACTCTCCCCTCCTATGGTTTTCCATGCAGATTGTTGCCTATTTAACAAATTCACAGTAGCCCTGAAATATCCAATTAAAGGTACAAAGTCAGACTGTGTGTATACTAAAGCTATCCTTTTGTCAACACCAACAGTAAGTATAAAAGGTGCAGATTTTATTACCACACCCTTATTGGGATCCATACATGAAAAAAATGCAGCATATTTATTACCAACATATGTGTTTCAACATTTTGCATATCCATATTTCCAAAAATGTCAATGTTGTATACTCACCAAAGAAATCAAATGAGAATGGGTCTCTTCCACCAAAGAATTCCCTGAAGACATCTTCCGGATTCCGGAATGTAAAACCATATTCAAATGGACTGTCAAAATGAGTTCCACCTGCAACAAGAGAGCACTCAATATCACAGCAGTTCTTCAGGATCCTAACACATCTAAATCTCTTAACATTTGCAACTTATTTTCATTTATACTGTTCTCAGTAATGGTTCAGTATGACAAACCTGTCAAAGTTATTATTTTTCTTGAGGCATATTGACAATTTTACTACAATCATAAGAACTGCAACCAAAGATTGCCAGATCAGGAAATCCATGCTTTAAAGCTCCCCATATCCTCAACACACATTTTGGACTATAAACTGAGCTCATTTCTAAGGTATTTAAAGTTGTGTTAAGAGGACTAGAATATTCTTTTTTAAATGTTATGACAAAGATTTTCCGCAAAGTCTGAGTCATTGTGTGAATTAGCAATGACAAATTCATTAGCATGTCATTTCTTACATTTTCAACCTACTTCCTCCATGGAAGCATATATAGTTCTTCCTTATTATCATCAAGCTCACCCTTAACTAAGGGGTAGCAAGCCAAGGTCACTCAGTGAACTTCCAGCTGAGTAGTGATTTGAAGCTCGATCTCCACCGTCATACTCCAATACAGTAATTACAACACCGCGGGCTCATACTGTTCATCTGGGCTTTACTAGACCTGCATACCCAGCAATCCGCACAATGTACAGCAGTCATGACACATTAAGATGGGTGACAGAATGTCATGTGTCATTTTTGTGCAAGCTGCTTGGCCTTTGTGCAAACATTTGCTGCTTTAAGTTAAATTTACTGTGACTCTGGCATCATGATAAGAATCACAGCAAACAGCTATGAAGCCAAAGAAAAGGGTGCCAAGTATTTTGGCAGGCCAGTACTTGAATGTGCCAGACTGCCTTGCGCGGAAAACCACTGATAAAGCAGGGCTCCCAGTTACTCTCTTCACCCTTCCCAGATTATGGTAAATTCTTAGCTTGCGTTTTAAGTAGGTCTGACCACACCGAACAATAAAATAAATGGGAAAGCCCGCCCCATTGTTCAGTTCCTGATCAATATAAAATGTATATTCCTTCTATTTTTTTTAGTTAGTTCTTAGTTCTTCACCCAGCTGAAGACCACAAAGGCCTTCTGCCTTGGATTGGTAACTGAGAATTTTATTGATCTAATTATCTATCTATCTATCTATCTATCTATCTATCTATCTATCTATCTATCATCTGGCTCTTCCTATCAAAGGAGCCCAGGTTGCTAAATATGCTGTGGAACTTAGAACTATTTCACATCCAGATGGGCTGCAGGGAGTTATGAGAAGAGCATATTACCTACTCATATTGATCACTTTTCTTAACCACAGAATCGTAGAGTTGGAAAGGACCACGTGGTCATCCAGTCCAACCCCCTGCAATGCTTGAACTGACGACTTGAGATTAAGAGTCTCATGCTACTTATGAGTTCATCCCATTTATTAGTTAATGCAAATTAAATCAAATTCCTCTGTTGGGTTAGATTTCATCATATATAAGTTGTTTGATTTTCACATATTTTATCTCATGCAACTTACTTTATTTCCCATCAATTTTTCCACAGCAACATTCCATTAAACTTTGTACAACAATATAGTGGGTGATTCATTCCAGTTATACAATCTTGATTCTGTGGTTTAAACCCCCTGTTCCATTGTGTTGCTGCCGAACAAATTTGAATGTTGACTGGGGGATCCAATGAGTGTTAGTAAATTTGCCAGAATTCAGTATGGTAGGCACTGGTGGCATTCACTGGATCTCCAAATTAACCTGTTTGTATTAGCATGGCAGAAACATCTTTAGCTAGAAAGTTATTCATAGCATTAAAATAGGAGAAAGCATTAAATCCCTACGTACCTCCTCCTCCATTTAAGCCTTCTTTTCCGTATTTGTCATAGATATCACGTTTTTTAGCTATGAAGAACAGAGAATAGATAAGAAATAGATCACTTTGATATGAAAGTAATGAAACATGGAAAAATATATTAAGGTTATATGTTAAGAATACATTCTATTTTAAATCATTATAACAAAAGGATCAAAATGTGTAATAAAATGGCCTCAATATGTAAGCTATGCATATAAAACTAGTTACATTATTTTGACGCAGCTATATGTAACAGTAATCATCCAAATAAAATAAAAAGCAGAGGCATATTCATTACTTAGTATGAATTTTTAATGGTGTTCAAGTTCAAGCTGCTAACTGACAAGGCCCTGTGATTCCCCCCCGCCCCCGTATCTATTATTCTTCTTTTTTGCTACAAATTGCAACTAAATGCCTTCAAAATCTATAAATTAACCACATGTATTTGTGTTGCAAAAAAATACAATCCAGAAACTTCAGGAAATTTCCAAATAAAAAAACCTGTTTGCTATAACTTTGATGAATCTCTCAAACCAAGCACTACTGGAATCAACAGCAGCATTAATAGGCTGTCCTTTTTAAGCATAACCATGTAAGAAAATTCATCATAATAGAAAAGCTCAAAAAACCCCAGACATGTCAATTATTTAAAAATAGAAAGCATAAAAACTAGTAATATTAAAATGGTTTCAAAACAGTTTAATTATTTGAAACCTGAAGCATTAAAAAAGGTCAATTTAACAAGCCAATTCAAAATAAGTAGACTTTAAAAACCCATTAAAAAACTTGCAGTACTCCTCTGTGGGGAGAGAGTGCCATAATCTTATTATAGCTAATAAACTTGATGGCTTATTAATCTCGCAAATCAAAAGCTAGTATACTACACTATGAGAGGATCCAGTTATTGGGTCCAGACATTTCCCTAAATATAAAACATATTTTGCAGAGAACAAAGCAGTTTTATCCGTGATACAGAATGAATGCTAAGCCTTGGTGTTTGCTTTTGTTAAATAGTGTGACCAACTTATGTCCAATATAAGCTTTGTTCTATAGTTAATAATATAATCCCACTCAATATACTAACAGATAAGAGCACACAGAACACAAACCCTTGTTTGTCCCTTCTTTAAAAAAAAAGTAGTTGAGAGCATTCCTTGTAAAAAAAACCTCCTCTGCAACAAACAGCACAGACAGCCACAGCCAGTTCTTTGGCAAGAAATAAAAGTTGTGTAACATGTTTCACTGCTAGCTCAGATTAGCAGCAGCTTTTGCTTTGGCAAGTAGTATGGTCTCATCCCAACTGGGAAGGTAAGCTGTAAAATTCCAGCACAGAGTTATTTTGATGGCAATCAATTCTAAAAATAAGTTTAACTTCCCAAACTGCAAAGTTAAGGAACTGGCTTCAGCCAAATTTGCAGTCAGATTTGGAAGGTAAAAAAACATGTTTTAAATTTATCTAATACTCACTATCGGACAGAACTTCATAAGCCTCAGCTACTTGCTTAAATTGCCTTTCAGCCTCTTCTTTGTTATCTGGATTCTTGTCAGGGTGCCACTTTAATGCCAGTTTGCGGTACCTGAAATAAAAGGGGAAGTTGCATAAGCTGATTTTATTCATGATGCACAACAAATACAAAATGAGAGGGAAAATTTATTAATTCAATTGGCTAAGTTATAGTTATAGTAGTAGTAGTAGTAGTAGTAGTAGTAGTAGTAGTATACAGTACTCGCAGGTCTCAAGGCGGTTCTCAGGATAACATCAGAATATAAAAGCACAAAATACATAATCAAAATAAAAACAAAAACAACCCAATAACTCCCTCCCAACACATTTTAAAAGGGCATAGGATGCCAATCAATCAAAGGCCTGTTTAAAGAGGAATGTATGTGACTGGCGTCTAAAGGTGCATAAAGGAGGCACCAGGCAAACCTTTAATGTGTTAAAAGTAGTCAGCAAACACATACTTTAAATGCAGTGTGTGTAATCCAATGTAGCCCCCACCCCGATGTAATTCTCTTCTCCTACTGCAGCACTGGACTCAAAGATGCTTACTGATTACAGGAGCTTTTAATAAAGTGATATGTAACTTCCCAATATGAATTATTTGAAGGCAGCGATATAGTAACATAATATAATACAGTGTAAGTTGATAAGCTTTAAGGTTTGCAAGAGCTAAGATACTTTTAATAACCTTTTAATAACCCTCTCCATTTCCCAATTGTCACTAACCATAGATTGCTATGATATTCAAATTGACAAACAATGATAGGCTCCTGCCCTCCAAACTATAGTACATGATTCTGGCAAATACTATCAATAGTTGTCAATTCAGTTATCTTAACAAACGACTCGTAATACTAAATAGAGAAAAAAGAAGCAGCCAGCAGCATTCTCAAGATCCTCCAAAGCTCTTAGAAAAAGTTCATCTGAAGGAATAAGGAAGTGAATGCTATTTATAGTTTTACCCCTAATAGTAAACCAAACTGATCAAAGTATCTCATTAAGATATGTTTTTGAAAATTTGGACAGTCATTCTTTGCTAAAATAGGCAGATTGCTTCTAGGAAATGCAGGCCTGTTTTAACTCGGAAACACTGCAACAACATACGTAGGACAGTCATAAGAACAAGCAAATAGGAACAGTGTCCTACATAGTATAAAGGCTGTACAGATGTACCTCGGAAGCCACACGGAATCAGTTCCAGAAGTCCGTTCGACTTCCGAAAAGTTCAGAAACCAAGGCGCGGCTTCTGATTGATTCCCCATTACGGAGGCACACTGGAAACAATAGTGAACAATACGTTTGGTTTCCCAAAAAAGTTCGAAAACTGGAACACTCATTTCCAGTTTTCGATCGTTCAGGAGCCAGAACGTTCCAACTCCCAAGGCGTTCAGGAGCCTGTATTGAATTGAAAGGCTGTATTGGATTGAAAGCAAAATCATGATTTAATGCTATATGAAGGAGCCTAGCCTCTTCCCCAGTTCACATACACCTGTTCCTTCCCTTTAAGTTGAGGGAGGACAAAGCAAAAGCTTCTCACCTAGGAATTGTGATTAAATAACGTTAGTATCAAAGTAAGTCAACTTCAAATCATCCTATATGAAGTTGGCTTGCTTAAAGTAACCATAGCCAATGTTACCCACAAATTCCCAGTCTAGACAAAATGAGAATTGTGTTAGCTAAAAGCAAAATCTTCTGAATTCAGGATGTAAGAGGAGGGGGGAAATGCATTGAGTCCGAGAGCAAACTAGGCTTGGATATAGCCCAAAAATTGCTGGAAGAGCACATTCAAGAATTCTTCTCATGACTTAACGATTCTCAAGACAGTTGTCTGGTACAGAACATCATCTGATACAGTAAATAATTCCAGTGATCACAAGCAATGAACACGATAACTTGATGTATGAAACCATGTTACCCACTCAAAATGTGGAGATGTTACATTCAAAGAAATTCGAAACATATTTGCAGCTTACCTACAGTTTTAAAGGTTGGTACTTACGCTTTTTTAATGTCTTCTTGTGAGGCATGTCTGTGCACTCCTAGAACTTCATAATAATCCACCATGTTTTATATTGCTTTGATAACAATAGTCCTTGGGGAGAAAACAAGGTTTTAACAAATATTAACACTGGAAATTTTGGTTGAAAAGACAGCTGCATGATAGAAACGAGTCTGCTTTAATCATAGATTTCAGTTTAACAAATAGATGAACTGGACATGCATGCATTCATTTCTCCTGTATCTACCAGAGTTTCTTCCAAACCCTTTTTCAATGAACCCTTCACCCTTCTGTCACAGAGAGCTCTAGGAGAAAAACAGAAGGGCCCCTTTCATCCATATCCATTAGAAAAGTTTCCATTGCACCATTTCCTAATGGCACATGGAGAAACTTTATTAACCCAAGTGCCTAATGCCCTCGATGGAAAGTAATGTTGCAGGGGAGGCACAGAAGTGGGCTGGGCCAAAGCCATGCCTCCCAAAGCAGCCATTTTCTGACTGGCACCCACAGCACTTTCTAAAATTCAAAATGCACTCGATGGGCCAAAAAGTTGATGGCCTAACCTGGGGAAGAAAGCAATGAGAGAATGGATTCAAGAGATATAGAGAAGTGGATACCCTGGGCCTCACCACCAATGGCAGACAACTGAAACATACCACAGTTAATGGTATCAAATGCTGTAGATAAGTCCAAAAGGACCAAAAGAACTGCATACTTGTTCCTGGCATACGTTATCCACCAGGGCAACGAAGCCTGTTTCAATACCAAACTCAGGTCGAAGCCTGGATTAGAAAGGAGCCAGTAAGTTTTTGAATATCAAGTATCAAGTGGTTTTTGGAAAGTATTTCCATTTTAAACCAATACCTGTACAGAATATACCGCAAAAGCTAACCATAAGAAATGTAAGATTACAAATTACAAGTAATAACAGAATGGCAATGCAGGGGGGAAAGGAATGAACAGCAAGCAAAAGAAAATCCATTTCAGCATTTATCAGCCTGATAAGGGATATCCTTTCAGTATGCGTCAGCAAAATGTGCTGAAAATTATATCCTCACCATTATGCAGTAAATAGAACAAGGATTTCCTTTGACTATGGCTCTACAAATACTTAATGATTAATTTCTAGCCCTCATTAGATTAAGAGTATAGGCTTCATATGACTAATGGTTAATGTGTTTTGCTCTGGCAAGTCATAATCTTACAAGCAAAAGGAAAACTGAAAGCAGATTTCAGTGCCCCACCACACATTGCGTGCAAAGCATATCGCTACTGAACAAGCTAATCAGAGTTGTAGCAAAAAATAATAATAATAATCAGATATTTACACTTGCAAACTTGACGTGTGAATACAAAATGAATAAATATATGTATAAACACATTTAAACAATGTGTAAAGATGCTCCACCTTACATGCTTTACTGGTATTCATTAAACAAATTCCAAAAGTCACTCTAATTATATTTTAAGATTAAGCACGTTGGTACCAGCCAGTATGTGTGTTTGTTACATAAACTAGTATCAATACAGGCAATACTGGAAAATGCATCTTCAGAAAAATCCATCAAGGAAGTAAAACACAGAAAAATATATGTCAACTTATTCAGGGACTAGCTTGTTACACAGCAGGGCAAACAACTGGTCACAATTTTCATGAATTATAAGTTAACAATATAGATTTTTGGCAAGGGGAAGCTATCAAATTGGTAACTCTGAATTTCATGAATTCCAAAATGTGGTACCTCCGACATTTCATACTTTTTAAAAGCCAACAATTCTATCAATAGTTCATGGCACTTCACAAAATTTGTTTGAGGCTGCTTATGGATAAGCAAAACTAGAATTCTATGAAGGAGTAAACATGCCAATTCTGTGCCATCAAGAAAATTCATGCTAATTGCTTCAGTAGAATTTAAATCTGTCAGCATTTTGAAAAGCCATCCACCACCACTATTTGGAAAGAGTGAAGATAAAGGGTGCCGGACAACAACTCCATTCATTCAGTCTTAACACTTTAGTCTCAGGTTGTCACCTAGTGGGATGTAATTATAAATCAAGAGAATCACAGAGGCCAATTAAACTAAGGGAAATGGAACGGAAAGGAGGGCGCTGGTACGCAGCAGCAGTGGCCATAGGATTTATGCAAAGAATGCAATAGTCAAGACAGCTGCATGATAGAACTTAAATATCATGCAGTAGCTTTACACTGACATGTCTCCAATCTTACACAACCATTTCATGAAAGTACAAAGCATTACACATTGGGGGGCAGGGGAGAACTGATGGTACATCCAAGGGAATTTTACCAAGATACCCATCATGAAACACACATCTATATACAAGATTTTGGTTTGTAGCCAAAGGAGTTCTTCTGTTCACAGAAGAGACAATGATCCAGGGGAAGCTTTCACAAGCAGGTTCTGGGCAGTATCCAATGTTCTCATTCCACTAGCACAAGAAACTTGCCTAGCAGTATGGGATTTTCTTATCCTCTTCTCTGCAGTCTTCTGTGCACCTTCAAACTCAGCTCCAAAGGGTTGGGGAACCCTCCAGAGAAGATTGGGTGGATGCCCCAGGGGAAGGGGAAGGGGAAGGGGAAGGGTGAGGAAAGGAAAGGAAAGGAAACAGAACTGCTGCTGCATCAGCAGAACTCGGCTGGCAATGCTTGGGATACAATCCTATTTTTTTCTGATTTCCCCCTCTACTATACTATTCCAAGGGCTCCCAAAAAGTACACAGAAGAGGCACAAGGAGCTGAAACTTTACAATGCCGCATTCCATCAGCAGAGCTGCAGAATACAGTTCTTAGCTTTTTTTTAAGAATACAGCTTTAGTATTGTCAGTGTAAAACTCTTTCTTCTAAAGCAGTGTTTCCCAAACTTGGGTTTCCAGCTGTTTTATGACTACAACTCCCATCATCCCTAGCCAGCAGGACCAATGGTCAGGGATGATGGGAATCGTAGTCCAGAAACAACTAGAGACCCAGGTTTGGGAAACACTGTTCTAAACCTGCTACTTGCCAATGGACTTGAGGGAGAAAGGGGAGGAATTTGTTTAAGACATTGTTACCATGCTAGTCAGCTGAAAAAGACTCTCAGATTGGTTTAAATAGTAAGATTAACTAGACAGTCCCTGCCTGCAGCCTCTAATCTAAAAACCTTGGAACAAAAGGAAAACAGCATGGAGGGGAGAAGCAAAATAGCAAACTCATGTGTCAGCTCTTAAAAGTTACAATGTTTTTATAAATAGATTGAATATAAACAATTCAGAGATAGGAACCAAATAGAACCAGTCTCTCAGGCAAGCAAATGGAGTGGACCCTACTTTCCTCCTCCTCCTCTCTCTCTCTACAGCAGCCAAATGAATGACTGCTGATAGATGACAGTTGATGGCAAGACGGCATGTTGAAGTTTATGGCCCAACAACGCGAGACAATACTGCACTAGCCACATGCCTTATTGGAAATCCAGGTAAATTATTTCAAATGCTATGTGCTTCGAATAATTCAAGGGGTCTTGAAAAGAAAGTTCAGGAACCTCAATAAAAACACATGATTGTTATAGATTAACTTCATCATCCAGAACTGAGGCTACGTATGGAGCAAAGAACTGGATATGCAGAAAAGCCCAACTGAGAATAGGGGCCTTTCCAGCAAAACAACATTTAACAGTGAGAAGGTCTGAGAAGAAAGCAGTCTTCTCCCATTTTTACAAACGTTTCAATAAAATTAGAAACAGCAAGGCACATTATGCTGCTCCTTCTTCCCTTCTTCACTACTGTGCAAGTGATAGAAGACTGTGCATCTCCTTCAATACCTAGCAATTTCTAAGTTCATTTGGATAAAAACGGAACAGCAGGGGTTAATGACAAGCCCCTCTTTTTGTACCCCTAATTAAAGTGTACTAATTCCAACCATTAAAAAATATTACTTAGTCATTAAATCCAGAAGATGTGATGTGAGGAACTTCTCTGTGTCCTGCCTCAGGGAACTGTGTATTAAGTAGTTGGGCTGGGTGATATGTGATTTTTAACATCACGATATATCACCAGCTACACATTGCAATATTTTGATTTATCACAGTATCTGAAATAATGTAGGAGCTATGTAGAGGTGAACATGGTAATGCCACGGCAACTTCTACTACTTATGGGTCTAACTTTAAAACTGATAAAATGTTCTTTTATCTGTAGCATATTGTTACAACTGTTACGTTATAGTACTGTACCAATAATGTTTAAGTTAGCACATTTTCTCTAAAATAAATGCTGTAGAATTAATCAGCAGCAGAGATATCAAAGGTAAGGTGAGAGAATGCTTCCTTAAAAATTAACTACATTACTAAACAAAAAAAAAGCCAATTTAGTGTCACACTTTTAGATATTCAGGAGGCAGGGAGTAGCTTGGGCGGAGTTAGCAAGGGCTGCACAGGACAAAGCATAGGTTTCCCCCAGCTTTTCCAATGCCATCCTTGATTCACAATAAACTGCCAGGATTTCACAATTTTCTCTAAATATCCTTTTTAAGCAGTATGTTGATATATTGCACAGGCCTATTAGGCAGAAATGCAAAAGACAGCCTTTTTCCTCTGTGGTCCCCCTTGTTGTGGATCACCTTGCTGATGCTAACACTAGCTATACTTCAGCACAATGTGTTGAGGGCGGATTGGTATACAGACTGCTTATGCTGGCTGCTGGTGTTCAGCATTTAACATTTTGTGCAAAGTACAATTATAATGTTTTAAGGTTTAGAGAATCACCACTGGTCTGCTGCATGACTTCCAGCTTTGAATCTTGGGTGGTATGTCAGTATTTAGGGATTGTTTTAACTGAGCTATCCTGTCCTGAGATCAACCGATACAGGATGGGTTAGAAAGATTTTGGCAAATAAACAAAACTGTTTTCTGAAGGCAAACAAGGGCAATTCAGATATATGGTGATATCAATCACCCACAGTGGATTATAAATGGCAGATACAGTCATACTTCATGTTACATTTGCTTCATGTTGCGGCTTTTCAGGTTATGTTTACTTCCGGGTTCGCCGCACGCACAGAAGCGATCTGCGTGCATGCGCAGAAGCGCTCTATCGGGCTTCAGGCACGCACAGTAGTGGCGCTCTACTTACAGACTTTTGGGGGTCCGAACGGCACACGTTCATAAGTAGAGGTACCATTGTACCAGCATTTTGTAGTGAATAGAATTGGCATAGGCAAACTCAGCCCTCCAGATGTTTTGGGACTACAACTCCCATCATCCCTGACCATTGGTCCTGTTAGCTAGGGATGATGGGAGTTGTAGTCCCAAAACATCTGGAGGCCCAAGTTTGCCTGTGCCTGGAATAGAAACTTGTAGTTGTTGGGTGACTTACCATCATCACACCAGAAATGAGAGCAAGAATGATGTCAGGCTGAATAAATTTTCAGTTTGGACTGTTTAATTTCTATATTTAAGAGTTTCTAAAACAAAAATATCCAGTACTACAAAAAAGACATTAAAGGCTATCCTATTTTTATCAACACTGTTCAACTATTAATAGACCATGTCTCCACAAACTAATCAACATGGAAGCCCTTTTAATGAGCATCAAATGAAACAACTTTACAAATTATTTTGTCACTTATTAATGCAAATGTGTCAACTGAATTAATCTTGCATCTAAACTCTTCAGTAAACAAGCTTCTGATATTACAGAATTACATACTGGAAACAGAAACTTCAGTTAACCTTTTAAGGCATCTGCAGAACAGAGATCATTCCCAATCACAATGACTTTGCAAGCAACGTGAAGCACGTTATATTTTAATGACTACATACTTCAAGACGCCTAAATGGTTTGCAACAATCTAAAAGTTTCACAAGTAAATATAAAATAAAAATCTTGCACCTCACAGCAGCACATAAATATAAACTGGGGACCATAACATTAATGACTGAATGTTAAGAGCCATGCCTGATTAAGACATCTGTACCAAGCAAGTTTCTAGCACTAGCTAAAACTGTCCTGCATCTTCCTTATAGGTGTACTAATATAGTATTTGGTAGAGCATAATACAAGGTATATTTTTGATGTTTTGCTTAAATATGTCTTGCTTAATTTATAAAGATGCCATCCTTGAAGAAAGGGTGTTAAACATGAAGTGGCATGTGACGAGGGGAGGAGCGAGCAGAAATTGTAATGAAGTAGACATCAGAAAGGTGAAGAAGCCTTAATCTGGAATTCAACTTAAAAGCTTTTTATTCTTATGAAGATATAGTTCTGCTTTTTTTGGGGGGAGCGGGATAGATGTTTCTAAAATTCATAATATATAATGGCTCTATTGAGTTTTTGATCAAGTGGTCTTCTAGCTATTCCAGTTTATAATAAGTTACTTTGAATGAACTTAATTTTTAAAACTAGCAAACTGCCAACAATCCAAATTGTACGGCAAATACTCTGCTAAAGAGGGGTGGTGAAAGTGATTCTTTTGCACAGGAGGGCTTGCAATAAAAAATAAGAAGTTGTAATCCTGCTCCACAATTTCCAGGTTTCAAAAATATTCTAGGCCTCAATATGAAAAGCAATTAAAGCTCCACTTAAAAGGTAGTGCTTACACTATGTTAATCCAGGTCTTTACCAGAGTCATAAATGTTTTTGAGAGTCTAGTGTATTTTGAACTCAGCTACAGTACTGGAATGAGTACAGTTAAGATAGCCACAACTCTGTTTCTGTCTGAATGAATATATAACTTTACTGGGTAAACTGAAATATAAAGAGTTCTTTGGCTAACAGCCTTTCTACTGATTGTGTGTTGAGATAATAGTTGCTGGGCAACAGGTTACTTGCTCTTGGTCTCATCGCAGCCTCCTGTGTAATTTTCCTCATCACAAGGGAAGCTCTCCCTGAACAGCCTTTTCGCACACTACATCGGATAAGCCTGATGCTGAAATCCTTGCATAAAGGTGAGACTAGCACTCTACTGGGAATTTTTGAAAACCCTAAGAATACTCCTATGTCCTGCTGATGCTCTACCCAACCTTTTTTCTAATCTTGACCTTTGAGCTTTAAGCTTCTAATTATCTCCTGAATGATTCTTGTCCTAAATACTTCCTCAAGGATGCAAATGATCCTATAACAAGGCCAACTTCTCTCTTCTTGTTCAGTCTGGTTTGACTAGCAGGTATAGTGATGTCTGCTTAACCATATGCTTTGCAAATAAATGGTTCAGTAAGGTAAAGATAAAGGGACCCCTGACCATTAGGTCCAGTCGTGACCAACTCTGGGGTTGCGGCGCTCATCTCGCTTTACTGGCTGAGGGAGCCAGCCATGTGGCCAGCATGACTAAGCCACTTCTGGTGAACCAGAGCAGCACACAGAAACGCCATTTACCTTCCCGCCTATTGATCTACTTGCACTTTGATGTGCTTTTGAACTGCTAGGTTGGCAGGAGCAGGGACCAAGCAACGGGAGCTCACCCCATCACGGGGATTCAAACCGCCGACCATCTGATCGGCAAGCCCTAGGCTCTGTGGTTTAACCCACATTTAAAAAGGACCAAAGAAGCAATATTTGAAAAGGCAAAGGACAACCACTGTGAGAACAGTGATATGGAAACAGATGGTTATGGACCAATGGCCTGATTTTGAACTAAACAGCTTCTTAAGTTCACTCCCAGGACCAAATTATTCAGAAATATAGACTAAAAGGTGAGTAAGCTTTAGCTTAGTGAAGAAAAAAATAGAAATACAGAAAATAATGCAAACTAATGTAGCATTTGGCTTTTAGTTAATCCTAAAACAATTACTAAAGTCCAGCCATCATAATCTGCCAATGGAAATTCAACCATGGTATATACAGTTACAGATGGGTAGCCGTGTTGGTCTGCCATAGTCCAAATAAAAAAATTCCTTCCTGTAGCACCTTAAAGACCAACTAAGTTAGTATATACATTTAACCATCATTTTTAAATTCTAAAATTTAGCTTTAAGATAATATTCCTGTGGAATACAAATGAACTCTAGGACAAATATAGTGTGTCTTCCTCCTACTTGGACCTTTAAGATTAAATGAATAATTACACAGTGAAGGAAAAAAATGAATTTCCATTTATAATCTAATGTGTTATTAACATTAATTAAATTTGTATACTGCCCCTTCACCTGTAGATCTCAGGGTGGTTCACAGAATAAGGGCAAAAGGTATTTAATGAATAATAAAATTTATGCTTTGTAAAGAATAAATAAAATTGTAGTGTTAGAATGTATCATCACTTTACTTTACTATCCTTCCCCTAGCTCCTTAATCTCCTTCATTATGAGTCTGGAAATTTCTAGAGAAACACGGAAAATCCCAGATGCCCAAAAGATCAGCAGAGGTACCACATAAATTGCCTCCAGTCTAGTCTTGCTATTAAGTCACTCACTTGAAGCAAGTAACACATATTTCAGTAATTTATTATCTCCTGCTCTTCAAATAAGGCTTACTTAGGGCAGCTTACACAAGGCTGAACAAAATCAACAATTTAATATGTGAACTTTGGGTATTTTATTAACCCACTCCTGACAAAAAGCCGGGCCAGATATGAAATACTGGACCCAGCACTAGTTTTACAAAATCCAAGGTAGCCATATATATGTATATATCATCTCTACACAACCTCCAAAGTTTCATTTGAATCAAGTAACCAACCAAGGGATTGTTCGCTTGAAATTTACTGTCCTTTAAAAGTTACACTGCTACTCTTTTTATTTTATTTTCGAAATGCTTTTATCTAAAATTTGTCAAGCAAGTATTATTAGTTATGCTTTAACAGATATACAAAGCATTCATCTACTTAACTTTTAAATCTTAAGATTCCAACTTTCAAAAGTTTCCCTCCCCCGAAAGCAATTTAACAGCTGCCAGTTAAAGACTATTCTTTCTACATCTTCTAGACTGCAATGCCAACCATATTCAACAGGAGTCGCATCCAAGTAAACATGCAAAGCACCATTAGCCTATTCCTCCTAATAGTTTTCAAATGGCAGTTTCTGACCTCAGCTCAGTTTGTTCACTGAGCAATTTCGAAACAAACCAAGGATTCTATTTATTTATTTATTTTTAAATAGTGGTAACATTTGCACAGAGCCGTTAAAAAACAATCTACAAAAAACCAGGAAGGCTTCTTGTAATTGCAAAGCATTGTGTAAAACCAAGAAGAATTTTAAAAAGAGACAAAACAGGCAATTGCCACAGAAAACAAATCGCTAACAGCAATACCATTCCAGAGAACAAGCCATGTTAGCCTACTACACAGCAAAAATGCAAACGGAAAAATAAAATTAAAAGCGTTACGGTGCCTTCACTTATCGCACGATAAGCTTTCGTGGACCGCAGATGAAATAGGCTGCATGTAGCCAATGAAAATCTTATCGCCCCCTCTTTGCACGTACAACAAATATGATCTACTTTGAATTTTTAAGCGTTTGTTTCGGACGGGAAAAATAAACGTTTTTAGAAGTTGGGCCTCCACTAAAGCTTGAAGCCCTCGAACGACTGAAATCGCTCCGAAACCCAGACAAGACTCGCCACGCGTTCCTATGGGGCGCCCCCACTCCACGACGCCCCCCTTTTTGCGCTTTGTTTTGATTCGTTTCACGGAAGGCGCTACGGGGGGCACCCACTCCCACACACACCCCATGGAGTTTCCCGGGGGTGGCAACCCCAGGACGGAGGGGGGGGGGTTAGAAACAGATCGGTGGGGGTGGGGCTGGAGAAGAGGTAGACCAGACAAAGGAAGGAGAAAGAGGCGCCTAGGCCATTGCGACCTTTGAGGGCGAAGGAGGCACAAATGCCCAGAAAATCTAGTCTGTATTGGGGGGGGGGTTCGTGGGGGAGGGGGGAATCGGAAGCCAAGGCGAAGCCCAGCAGGAGCCGAGAGATAACCATCCTTCTCCCTCCCCCACCCCCTGCAGCGGGCCTTAGCCAATCAGGAGAGAGCGCGAGGCGGAGGAGGGTGTGAGGGGAGGGGGAGGCCGCGCGCCCCTGGCGCCAACGCCGCTGTGGAGATACCAACCAACCCCCCCCCCCGCCGCCCCTCAGAACAACCCCCTTCCTCCCCCCCCATACCCGCCACCTTCCTCCCCTCTCGGCTCCCCGCGCCCTCAGCGCTTCCCTCACCTCCGAGCTCTTCTTCTCCTTCAAGGCCGGCGACTGCAGCGCTCAGCTCCCGTCTCGTCCCTTCCCGCTTTCTGATAAAGCAGCGGCAGCCGTGACGGTGGAGACGATGCCTCTCCTCCTCTCAGGGCCGCAAACAGGAAGTGCGTCACACGCTGAAAGCGTCGGAAGAGCCGTTGGTGGGGTTTTTTGTGTGTTTTGTTTCCTCCTCCCTCCCCAGACCAGCGCGCTTCCCTAGATGTAGGAAATGGAAGAGTGACACCTTATAGCTGAAGATCCAAGGTTTCGAAAGGTTCTCGATTTCCTCCTCACCATTCATTCATCCTAACTCAGCCCGACCGGCGGAAATAATTTTGATATAATGTCTGATTGGGGAGCAGCGTACCCCACCCCCAAATAAAGGCAAGCAGGGATTTACCAGTGTTCTAATCTCTCATTTAATTTCATATTTAATGTAAAAAATGTGCTTTTACACATTTAAAAAGCTCCCCGCCCCGGCTTATGACATTTTATTATTTTCAGAGAGAGAGGTGTATGTGTGTATGTATACCCGCCCTGGGGCCTTTAAGGCGGAAGGAAGGTAACAACAACAACAACAATAATAATAATTTATACCCCTCCAGATGTACTCATCTGGCGGGGGTAACAAAATAATTATAGAACCATAGAATTGTAGATTAGGATGGTACCCCGAGGGTCATCTAGTTCAACTTCTTGCAATCCAGGAATCTCAACTTAATCATACACATGGAATAAATGATGATATTAAATAATAATGATGATAGTTATAATACCTGCCTGCAAAAGGTTCGAAGTATCGCTGGGCGGTTGTCGTAAGCCACTCTGCCCAACCTTTTTAAAAAATTAAATAAATAATAATCATAAATCATAAATAAATCTCTTAGCTGCCGTCTTTCCGGGTGAATACGTTGTGGCTCAGTCACAGTTATGGTCGAATCTTGGAATTTCCTCATTCATTTCTATTAACGCAGCTCTTGACTTACCGTAACGTGGACCCGGAAATTCCCGATCTGTGCGATTCGGTCATCTCTCTATTTTCTTTTCTCTGTGACCGTAAACCTGGAGAGAAAGGGAAGGAAGAGAACGCGAGAGGAGGAAGTCTCAGCTCTCACTTCCGCCGGGGTTTATTACTTTCCGGAAGTTTCTAGAATAACTCCTTCTGCTTTTTGGCGTCTCTACCTCCCCCCCCCCCCGTTCCACTGCCGCAGGTGGGAGGGGGGATATTTCGGGCGCGAGCGGGCGCTCCCTGGCGGCTGTGAGGATGCGCTGCGCTATTAAGAGGACAGGAGTGGGGAGCGGGAGCAACGTCTCTAGCCTTTCTCAACCTTGGGACCCCCAGATGCTGTTGGACTACAACTCTCATCATCCCTGACTACTGGTCCGGATAGCTGGGGTGGGATGATGGGAGTTGTGGTCCAACATCATCTGGGGACCAAAGCTTTTGAGAAACCCTGGTCTGGGCAAAGCCCAGATAGCATTTAGGGCAGGCATCCCCAAACTTGGCCCTCCAGATGTTTTTGGGACTACAACTCCCATCATCCCTAGCTAACAGGACCAGTGGTCACAGATGATGGGAATTGTGGTCCTGATTTAAGGTGAGGCCAGTGGACACCTTTCTTCCCTGCTGCCCCAATATTTCTGGTCGTCATTTTTAAGGAGCAGCTGTCGCTCTCTTACTATCCATAGGCTTCTGGCTGACCAGTCGTCCCATCTGTGTGGCGGACTGAAGCAGCCACCTCGGGCGGTGGAATCCAAGGGGCAGTGCCCATCTGCACTGCTGGAGCAGCAGTGGCTTCCAGGGAGAGCTCACGAGAGCTGCACAAGATCTTGCGGGGGCTCTTGCAAGATGTTGCTGGAAACTGCCACCTCCACCACCACCTCTCCTTACTTATCTGGCACCTCCATGCCTGTCTCTCCCACCCATTGGCAGAGAAGTGGCTATAGTCGCAGCTTCTGGGTTGCAGTGGGATCTCATGGATCTCTTGCAAGATCTGGCTGGAAGCCAAAGGCGCGTGCGGGGCTTCAGCAGGGGACTGGCACAGGCCCTGTGGCCAATTGATTTGGTGGAGAGGTGGTTAATAGTCACAGATAATCTGCTATTCCCTCACTTAGGAGTAAACAGATGACCATGTGATAGTTTGGGTTGTGTTGTTGAGTAAGATGCCCATCAGCTTTTTACTTAGCAAATGACAACCTTCAAGCTGAAGAGAGTGGGCAGAAGGTGCGTGGGTGGAGAAACTTTTGTTCTTGGGCTTGGCTTTAATTTGCTACGAGCATTAATTTGATGTTTTTGTACCCACCCTTCGCCAGCAGGTCCCAGGGTGAGTTACAGCAATTTTAAAATCGTTTCAAAGCTATTTAGTCAAATAACAGGGTGCATGGATTTTATATTTGTGTAAGCTATCTTTCAGCATCTTAAAAAGTAGAGACATCACCTTGCCAACAAATGTCTGCATAGTAAAAGCTATGGTTTTCCCAGTAGTGATGTGTGGAAGTGAGAGCTGGACCATAAAGAAGGCTGATCGCCAAAGAATTGATGCTTTTGAATTATGGTGCTGGAGGAGACTCTTGAGAGTCCCATGGACTGCAAGATGATCAAACCTATCCATTCTTAAGGAAATCAGCCCTGAGTGCTCACTGGAAGGACAGATCCTGAAGCTGAGACTCCAATACTTTGGCCACCTCATGAAAAGAGAAGACTCTCTGGAAAAGACCCTGATGTTGGGAAAGATGGAGGGCACAAGGAGAAGGGGACGACAGAGGATGAGATGGCTGGATAGTGTTCTCGAAGCTACCAGCATGAGTTTGACCAAACTGCGGGAGGCAGTGGAAGACAGAAGTGCCTGGCGTGCTCTGGTCCATGGGGTCACGAAGAGTCGGACACGACTAAACGACTAAACAACAACAAGCTATCTTTAATGCAAAAGGTCAGATGACAATAAGAAAAAGAGGAAGGGCCATAGGTCAGTGGTACAGCTGCTTTGCATACAGAAGGTCTCTCTGGCACCTCCAGTTAGGGCTGGGAATGTCCCATGTGAAAGCTTGGAGAGCTGCTGCCAGTTAGGTGTAAACAGTACTGAACTAGATGGACCAGCGATTTGACTTAGTATAAAGCAGCTTCTTGTGTAAATAGAAACACTTGAGACTTGGGAAGAGACTCAGTTGCTGGAGTCAGCCATGGACAACTTACCTGTCACTCTGGAGGAATCTTTTGGCTTGAAGGAGTTTGATTTTTCTGACACTCATGCAAATGATGGCAAGGCCTCAAACTTCTCCAAGTGGGGGTGCAAAAAGGTGTGTATAACCATTACAGACAGACCAATCCTTTAGTAACGTGTATTTAGAGTATGTGTAGAATTGGCTCAGTGAGTCAGGTAACAGGCTCTGAACCACCACAGCCTTATAATAATCCGTTCCAGAAGTCTGTTCGACTTCCAAAACATTCAGCTTCCAAGGCGCAGCTTCCAACTGGCTGCAGGAGCTTTCTGCGGCCAATTGGAAGCCCCAGAAGCCCCACCAAACGTTCTGCTTCCAAAAGAACGTTCGCAAACCGGAACACTCACTTCCAGGTTTGTGGCGTTCAGGGGCCAAAACGGTTGACTGCTAAGGCTTGAGTGCAAGGCTTGTGGTGACGTGGATGCCACCCTCCAAAGTTTCTCTCTGAACAAAACTAAACTCTGCCCCTTATTCCAGGGTTCATCCATTTCTAGGGTCATATTTACATACATAATTCTGTGGCTCAGTGGACATCTCAGTGACATGGCCCGTGGATTAAGGTAAGGATTGCAAGGGATACAAAGATGGAACTGAGGCCCTAGGAAATGTACAGTAGCTATATGACAAGTGGGGCTGCATTCACCTACCAATTCAACATGGGCATTTCTGTACAGATTCTGACAATTGGTTGGTATCTTGCTAGTCGGTTGCATAATAAATACGACTGCCAGCTCCCAGGCAGAATGATGTTGCAATACATTTTTTTTTTATTTTCCAAGGCTGGAAAGAACTGACTGTATTCCTTTCAGGCTCTGCTGCTCCCTGCTTTTTTTCATTGTGCTAATTGTCATTAAGATTTTAGCTCCTGGAATTTTACGCCACCTATGCTGTAGGTCCTGCCGACAGGAACATACTGGACAAAGTCACATATGTGCTAATATACTTCCTCCCAATCCAAAAGCACTAAGAGCAGCACTTTATAGCACATGGCAGACCGCCTGCAAAAACATTTTGTTTAAAAATGGTGGCAATGTGGCATTGAAGAGAAAGGGGCGGAGAATAGCTCATTTGATTTTGGCCAGTGTCAGCCTCATTCTTGTTTTGGCTTCCTTGATAACATTTTAGAAACTCTGCCCTATGCTTGCACAACAAGAGTAAATTGTAACTTACCAGACATTAAAATAATGTGGCCTAAAACTAACAAAACCCTGGAAATACTAGGACTCAATACAAAAAGAGTTTAATTTACATTTTACAACTTACAAACATGACAGCTTTTAATCCAACAAATTAATTCAGTTGAAAAAATAATTTTAAAATATTTAATACTTTGGATTATAGAATAAATAATGGTGTGTGGTTTTTTTTAAGGAAATATCCGGGCTTTGCTTTTTAGAGAAGGCAGCAGTCCTGTTAAAGGTTTCTATAGTCCTTCTGTGTTAAGTTCCATAATCTACATAAAAATAAAAATAAAAAGAACACAGGCAGCCAGCTATCAGGAACAGAATAGGCAGGGCATTGTAAATGTTACCATAAATAAAGCAGCTTAGAACAAAACCAAAAAGAAAACAATTGTTTTATTTCTGTACATTGTGACTACAAATAGTATTTTTAACACTTCATTTCTTATCCAAATCATGAAATTATACATTTTTTTTGTACTAACACTAGTAAACATCTTAAAATCACTCAAGAGCTCTTCTGCACATTTAAAATATATTGCTGTTTACTGCTAATTAAATATGAAATTGAGAAGCTTCCCCAGCAGTAAAATAGCTTTCGGTCTAGGAGGCCGGAAGTGGAAGGGCCCCCCCAATGTAAAAGTTCTCAGGCCTTTTCGAACTGACAATAAAGGACACACTTGATTCTGCCCGTTAATGATTTAAGGTTCTAATTATATTATTAAAAAAATAATTTAGTGAGAATTGCACGTGAAGACAAATGTTGACCCAGTGCCATAACCATTTCTGAACCACATGAAACAAATGTTTGCCTTGTCAGTCAAACATAGTCCAGTGATGCACTCCTTTCCCCGTGTCCAAGCAGCTAACTGCTAACTGAGCAAATGGATTCGTAGTTGTTTAATCATGGCAAATAACGAAGGAAAGCCCAGTTTCTACACCAACCACAATTATTCCTGACAGAGAAAGCTAAAGAGGGTATGTGAACACCCACCCACAGGCTTTCAGATATAAAAGATTAAAAGCCTGGAGCTTCCGGTTCAAATATATTTTAATAGTTGTTAGAAGTATTTCTTTTTCCAAAGTCACAGCTATCGTATGTATTATATATGCCAAAGAAGTCTGTCGCATTAAAAAGTCTACAGGCACACAGGAGAAAATGGAACAGAAGAAGGAAAGAACATGTCCAGTTAATCAAGACACAGGTTAAGGTAGTGACTGAAGAACAGGCATGCCCATTCAGATAACTGAAGGTATTGAAAAAACACACACACACACAAGTGAAATAAACGCTCTCTTTCAATGCCTACCACGGTAATAAAAATGCATTCCCCCCCCCCAGTTGCAACAAACTGCAGTTGCAGAAAGGTTTGTAAACAATTTCTGCCGCTTGAAGGAGAAAAAAATGGAACTTTTAGCCTCTCAGTTCCGAGCCACTTGCAAAATGCCTGCTTCCCTCTCCAAAGTCATCACCCTGTTTATTCCTCGTGGGCTGCTTTGTATGTTGCTTTATTGCCAGCTTATGGAATTATTCTGTATTTGAACAGCGCAAAGCCAAAGCTTCATCTTTGGTTATTTTCAAAATGATGTTACTGTGCCCCCAAATATGCTCTTTCTTGGAAAGCCTACCAAACTGCACACAGCGTCATTATTTTGGAATCAGAGTAAGATACCGTTGATACAGTTAAATGCTTAATGAATGACAGAGAAATAACATCTTGCACTGAAACCGAAACCTACTTGAGAGTATTTGACAGGAAAGATGAGTTGCAGAAACCTAGGTGGGATTCTCTTAATCTGCTTGGTGTGGGTGGTGCGTATGGAAGTAGGCACTGATTAGTTCCTCAACAGAGCATTAGAGTAGCTCAGCTCAGCTCAACTCAAATCCAGCAGCGCATTCAATGGCATAAAGCAGCTTACTTCGCATAAGGTTCTCATCATAAAACTCTGGAAGCTTCAATAAATTCATGCAGGTACTGGCAGTGGGTAGTCGCTCTAAATCAGAGCCTCCGTTGTGTATGCAAAAAGCAGGGTACAATTCCTGGGGCAGGAGAAAAGATGTAACGATGAAACAAGGATTAGAGCAAACATCCAAACAAGGAGAAAAAAAACAATCCAAATAAAAGTTTCCTTGCGGCCTTAAAGAAGCCCCCTAAACATGTATTAAGAGATACACTATTAGCTTCTGAAGTCACAATAACCTCCTATTGTGGAATTTTATATGAAATGGACAACTACAAGGTACTTTGCCCACATCAGTTCATTTTTATAATTTTACTATTCAACAGTGTTGTAGAATGACAGTTGCCAGCTTGAGATTTTGGCCAGGGTCCACAGAAAGGTTGAAGAAGCAGAATTTCTTTAAAAGCAGCCAATGCTGGTTTTGAAACCGAGAGGAGTTTCAAAAGCAGCTTCTGATACAGCATGGAAGTCCTCTGTTAAAAGTAAAACTGGATTAGCATTGAGATTCTTGTGTAAGCTTAACACAGCGATGTGATTATTGGCCCTTAGATAAAAAATAAACACACAACTGTTGTTCCACAAAACACATATTCTATCGTTAAAAACCTAACTCTGATTCACTGAAAAGCTAATTTGCATGTGTTTATCAGGAATCAAGATGTCTTATGAAGCTGAGCAATCTGTAATGTGCACTTGGTGTTTATCTACACATACATTTAAATAATCCTCAAACCATTTGTTTCTTACAGCAATAGAACACTTAGAGAAAAAGTATGTAGTGTTACACCATTGTGAGCATGGCGGGTCGGGTGGGAGATTGTTGCGTGGAGTCCAGAGGGCAGCTCTCAGCAGAAAGTAATCATTTTCTAACATCTGAGGAATCAAATATTTTTTTCTCTCTCACACACACAAACAAACACACAGAGAGATTATTATCTGGTACTCCCAAAAATGTCAAACCATATCAAAGTGCTTTGAAGGAACATTTTGGTCACAGACATGCTGCCTATTCCCGATTCATCTAGCTCAGAGCTTTTCAAACTTTTCATGTTGGTGACACACTTTTTAGACATACATCAGTTTGTGACACAGTAATTCAGTTTTACTAACAAACCAGAGGTGAAAACAAAGCCAACACGCTAACATGTCGCAACACACAGTTTGGAAAGCTCTGATCTAGCTACTTAACAACTCTGCCTCTAACAAAATAAGAACATTCCCAAGGTGTAAAATGGTTTTACCCCTCCCCCCCCAAGAAAGGAAAAGAAAATAGGTTTTCCTCAGTTCTTAGAAAACAAGATCTCTCCTCCCACCCCACCCCCACCCTAGGGGTGCCTAAGACATTTCCACATTATATCCAAAGCTCTCCTTTTCCCTACAAGAGTTTATTAATTTAATCAAATGCTTTGGTGAGTGAAAATAGATTGTCTGGTTTTAGAAACTGCAAAAAATAAAATAAAAATCCTAACACCCCATGCCAGAAGGTTAATGAGATTTTAAGTTAAATTATTGTTTAAATGGAGGCCTTAAAATGTATGTCATAGATAAAATGCTGTATTTTTAGTGTTCCTTTCAAAATGCTAATTGAATTTTCCTACTTTAAGCTTTAAAAATGTTAAAAATGAAGTTCTATATTGAAATGTCAAGCCAAGGGCACCATTTGTTGAATAATTAAATACTGTGGAACGGGAATCTGCAATAGTAGAGAAGTGAGAAGCATCATCAATTTATCGTGTGACCTGATTGGAACTTAACAGTTTCCAACTGCACTTTAATGATTTTTTTTTTGTCTGTAACAATCTCATTTATTAAACTTATTAAACTTTAATTAGCTTTAGCATATGTTATTGTGAGCTGAAGCTGCTGGCAGTAAAGGCTTCCATTTTTTTTTCTTTTTTAAATAGTGCAAGTCGTGACTGTGCTATTTATAAGTAAAAGTACTTCAAGACATACTGCATTCTTCTAAATGAGTCTGAACTAACTTTAGCAAAGGTGAAGGTTCCACAATGTAGCATGGACAAGATTTCAAAGCCAGGCTATTAGAAAGTTATGTTCTTAACAGTAACATTTAATTATCTTCTACTTTAATGCAGCTATGTACAATTAATTACCGAAGACATTTTGTACTAATTGCTGCCCTCAATATATATTTTTTTTCATTAAATGAATCCACTTATTTCATTGCAAATACTAATTACTACTTACAGTACATGGTGCTCTTCATCTTCAAAAAAAGCACTGCAACAGCATTTGTAATAGTCACACTGAATTATGCTACTTATCTCAGGGCTCCTATGCTGCTTGGGCGCAGCATGGTAACAGTACATTTCCCTGAGCTTGGTGGGCAAACAATAACAGCTCTTGGCATTTGACAGGAGTTATTCATCAGCCTACACAATTATCAGACAGCGGCAACAGCTGTTGGGAATCTTTGCCCATAAATGGGGGAAGCATCTTTCCTGCTCCTCATGTCAAATAATATGCACTACGTGGTAGGATTTTACTGGATAGGCACAGTCCCTGTAACGGGCATATAAGAGATACAAAGCTGTACATCGTCATGTATATGTATGCTGATTCCCAATGGTAAGCCATACTCAAAGCAGCTCACAATATCAAGAAGTTAAGAAATAATTCCAGCCACAACAGAAAATGGAAAAATAGAGATGGGCAGCATAACCAGAGATCTGTGAAACCTTATTTCTCATGTCAAGGTCTAGAAATAGTTACTCAATGAAGAACACAAAATCCCTCAATGCCCTCTAGTCTCCTGAAAATACTTTACCATGTATCAGTGGCATAGAGGAACCCCCCAAAATCAGGCAGAAGCACTTGATGAGCACTTAATGTTGTGTGCAAATGTTGAGTACTCCTATTTATTGTGCTTTTTTCTTAAATTGTTGAGCAATTATTTCTTAATGTGCTAAAGCATGGGAATGGCTGCAATAAATCAGATTGTGCTTCTGTTAAGCCAATTTCAGGAACACGGATACCTTAAACCCCAAGAGTGGAGGCCGTGAACAGCTTGTCACAAACTTGAGCAATTTACGTTTTTCGTCATCGGTGAAACTTTCTACAACTCTCCAAAAGATTTTGATTACTGGATGATCTGCAGAATAACCACCTACAATTTTCCAAAAGAAAAACAAATTGTATCAATGTTGAACAGCGCTATTACGATATACTATTAGGAGACAGCTACAGTGCATTCTGGATACACTGATAAATCTGAATGATTGAAATGCGTCAATCAGGTCTCATCTAATGCCAGCCATGCTGCACGTTTCCTCAATACTGGTTTCTTTTGTTCAAACATCTTACAGTACTCACTGCAGAAAATCAGATGTGCAGATTATACAGCCCACATGTGCCAGCAAAAGAACCAACATATTCTGAACCACCTGATACATTGGTACTGAGAGCAACAGAATGCCATGCCCCATTCCAGCTTAGCCTTTTCAGGGATTCAATAAATGTGCAACATCATAAGATTCAGCACATTTCGGAAGCAGCCCAGCATTCTAAAACTGAGCTCGCTCAATGCAACATTTGCACATTAAGCAGAAATGGTGAAAAACAAAGGCATGAGTGAGAAGGCACCTTAGATAGTTCCATCTCCAAGACTAAGCAAGTCTGAGCCAGGCCAATATGGGGAAAGAAGACCCAGCTGGGAGCCTCAGTGTCATGGGGAAAGGGTACAATACCAATTACAGCAAGCAGGACTTTCAATTATAGAGTTTCCAGCTGGAAGGTTATCTGCCTTCACTATCTTTTCATTAAACATATGCATATTTAAATTTATGGGGCTGGACCCAGATTAGTAGAAGGGAAACAGCAGACATAGTGTGACATGGTCTCCCACCAATGACTGCCACAGGTTTTGAAACACTAAAATCCAAGATAATATACTGAAAATGGACTACATTTGAGTATTTTCTTTCATGTCCTATGAGAGCATTAATGTAGCTTTAAAAACTCATTGTAGCAGATGTTCTTAGGCATTCTGATCATCATGAATTATTGTACATTTGTATGACATTATTATCTATTTGGTGTTCTCAGTCTTCTTTGTGGCACTGGGCATAATCCAAGAGCTCCCTAATATAAAACTGAGCCAATAAAGGACTTTGTTGTAACTGGTTGCTGTTGTTTTAAGTATTGCTCTTTAAAATTGTGATGTGGAAAATGATCCAACTAAAATTTAGAACCAATTTGAATCCCATGAAATGGGGAGAAGTTAAACACAGTTAATTCTTCAATTGAAAACCGTGGCTCAACCTTCCTGGCTCATGCCTTTGATTTTGTCTTATTTATCATCTGAATTACAATATACTTGCCTGAATAGTTTGTGAAAGTTTTAAGGTCGTCTAGACTAATAGGAACCTGTGCACCAGATATCAAAACCTAGAACAGATAGGGAAAGATAGGTGCATAGTTTAGTTTCAGGCAGGATTTTCAAAGGTTTATATTACTAAATTATTTTGTCCACAGAGCTATGCAACAGTACCTGAATTTCTTGCTGATCAAACATTCTAAGCCACTCAAGATTAACAACATTGGCAAGACCCTGTCTAAATGCAAGGCAGTGCTGCCTGATCTGTTTGTTTAACCTGTAGTCTGCCACAAGATGGATGTATGCGATTCGATTGGCGCTAGTGACAGGAATATCCTTTCCACCAGGCTTCAGTTCAACCACCTGTAAAACATAAAAATATTCTATGAAATAAATGTCAGTCTTATGAACAGTTTTTCCTCCTAAATCCTAATATCCTTGATGACGATCTGGTGGCATATCAGCCTATATATCACCCAATATTACTGTTGATCACTCATGAATTATTTGTACGTAGAAATATCAATGCAGATGGGCATTTACGGCGTGAAATGAGCCAAAATTAAAAACCCAGTCCTTCCTTACTAACTAAATTTAAGCAGGAGTTCTGTTGCACCTTCTGCCACTAGATGGCATAACTATAAAGTCTATTTAAAATTATGCAGGCCATAGTTCACAGGTCTTTAAACCGGCAATATACCTTTTTAAATGCTTTCCCTTTCATTTTGACCACACCCAAACCCAAAAGAACTTATTCCATGAATAAATAAAAAAATCAACATTCCCCTAAAGAGGCTTTATCAGCGAGATTCAGCTGCAATATAGAAGCAAGCTATTTCAAGAATACACTTAACATTCTGACCACAAATATTTTAATATATAATTAGGGATGAGCAAATGCAAGGAGTTCCAGTCAGTGAAGTTTTGGCAGAGCCAGGAATGAATCAGTTCTACTCTGCCAAAATTCTGGAGAAGATTCCTGAATTCAAAATGCACCGTCCCCCACAAAAAAAGCATTGTGGGTATCTGTTGATGGCACATTCTGGGCCTGTTACGCATGTATGAAAGGTGGGGCTGAGGATGTCACCCAACCAGGCTAGCGAAGTGCTTTATAGGCCCCAAGATCTCGGATACAGCAAAGTCTCAGCAATGGCACCAGATGGAGTATCCCCAAGCCATGCTAGATCTTGCCTGGTATATTCCAAGGTGCAAAGTGACAGCTCAACCCCCTTGTTGCTGAAAATCATTATGGGCTGTGTGTGAGAGAAACTCGATACAGTACTCAGAACATTCTAGACCAGGCTTCCTCATCCTCAGCCCTCCAGGTGTTTTTTTGGCCTACAACTCCCAAGATCCATAGCTATCAGGGCCAGTGGTCAAGGACGATGGGAATTGTAGTCTCAAAACATTTGGAGGGCTGAGGTTGAGGAAGCCTGTTCTAGACCTCCCAGTCACCAGAATCTAATGTGACACTTGGGGCCAGTCTACCCTTAAGATGGCAGAATCCCAGGTTGTGGTATCCAGGTTCCAGCAAGATATTACTGACCTCTCACAAGATCTCACCAGGAGTCATGCACTGGTAAGCGAGGCTCTATCTGGGGCATGCCCCTTCCCGCTCTGCCTCAGGCAGCAAAACAGGGCAAGCCGCCCCTGCTGACACTCAGGTCTAGATTTCCCAATTAATGCAGCCCTTTGCTCCATTATCAAACATTCCTAGTCTAGGAGGAGGCCTCTGTGGTTGGATGCCTTTTGTGTCAAGACTACCGAGCACAATAGCAACACACATTTATTTGGAATTACTGCAATTCTAGTGCCCTCCAATATACCATTCAATTCCCATTGCCAAGTTTTAATCAACACAGACTGAACACTGTCAACACTTCTGTGAAGTCAACAGCATCATCACACTTTCCAATTTGTTTTCCTTGAAGACGGAAGGGCTGTAAGCTAAGAGGGAGAACATCTGAAACTCTGGTGAGGTGCTGCCAGCATATATAACCAACAGCTAGATAGACCAGTGGTCTGACTATGTAACACAAGTTCCTATGCCAGAGTCCAAGGCCTGAAGAATGAACAATGTGGTTCATCATGAACAATGTGGTTGATGGTGATAGATTTGGGATGCATTTATTAGGCATTATTAAGCAATTAAGCAATCATCAGGAATTAAAGCTAGGTTCTAAATGTAATCCACCTCCCTTTCTACCTCAATACTTATCATTACACCCAAATTAAGGATATTGTGGTTTAATCCGAGACTCTGGAACATAATGTTTTCAACTAGCAAAATGGACACAATGAGCAGGGGGTGAGGTTGATGGGCGTGGCCAATTGCAACAAGTATCTTCTGCAAGTAACAGTACAATGGCTAAACTGTACCTGATGCTCTTGTTGACTTTGTTTTAACAGTGGCCTCTTACCGGACTTCTCTACCCAATATCCAGCAGACTTTCAGGGGGACAGATGGGTCACCTGTATTTAAGACCCTACTTTTAACTGGATTTACATAAAAGTCCCCTTGATCTGAATAGTATGATTAGGATTGTGTCTGAGACTGGATTTTCTCCAAGTAATAATAGCTTTCCTTTATTGGTAGCTGAACTGCTTCCTTATAAAGACAGTCAATTAAGATATGAAATTGTTCTTCTTAAATTCTTTCACAAGGATATTCTCAGAAGCACCCAGCAGAAGTAATTACAATGGCAGAGATCCAACAAGATACTTTAGGTGCACCCAAGGGCTTGAGCAGGACCCCCTTAGTGCATCACACACTGCTTTTCAAATTCTCCTCTGTTTCAGTGAGGATTTGCCGCATAGCAGGGGTTCCTGTTTGAAAAGCACAATGCAAAGTTCCTCTGGAACTAATTGTCCAGTTCTTTTGTATTCGAGCTCATATACTCTTGAAAACCCACTATTAGGGTTTTCTATTCGAGTCATTACCTACCATGTAGAATTGCCCTTCATAGCATCCTGAATGTCTACAAATTCAGTATTCCATACCAACATTTTAGAGTCATCAACTACAACTATTTATGAAAACAATTCAACAGGCAAGTCAAACAGGCAAACACTTTGTGACACTTGTAAAGCAGTATTCTCTGCATATCCCAATGTCTAAGTGCTTCTGATGAAACTGAAGAACTTGAGGTTGATGCAAAGCATTTTTTAATTTAAGTACAAAAATTATGTAATAACAACCAAAGCTTGTATCTAAAGGCATATGTGACTTGCCATAAAAGCTAGTTTGATGAGTATCAATACAAAGAGTGCCTGTATGTTTTGACTCCAAGTTACAAAGTCATTGATGAACATATGCTTTATCATTATGACATCTGAATGGAAACATTGCTGAGAACTTAAAAGCCGAAGTCCCTTACCTGTGCTTCCCCCAATTCATTATTCACCACAGTAAAATTCAGCCCAAGTTCCTCCACATCCCCTTCATAGCTCTTGAGAAAAAGTAGGTTTTTGTACATTTCGGGATCTAGTGAAGCCAAGTGATGAATGTCCACATCTGCACTTGTTCCCAACAACTTTGAAAGGAAAAAACTGGCGAATGGAAGCTCGACAAGCATATTTTCATATAAAGCCTTTAAAAAAAATGTAAAGTTGAGAATTATTTTTATATACTTCAGAAGCTAAGTATTTACTATGTCCTTTCACTTCAGAAACTTAGCAAGACATCTCCTCCATCTATGGGAGTGCTATACAAGTTCCCCCATTCATATCATCCATCCCATGTAAATATTTTATTTCGATATTTTTATATTGCCCTTCACCAAAAGTGGTCATCGGGCAGTTTGTATCAGTATAAGGCAGTATGTATCAGAAAAGGCAATACAAAAAATGCATAAACAAAAACATTAAAACAAGTCTCATAAATACATAAAGTAATTAGCAACATCAAAACTCAGAAATGACTTAATCAAGCTGTGCCATGGTAGAGTTGTAGAGAATCTCTTTCCGTCATTTAACAGTTGCCAAAACACTATATAAGAAAACCTGAATGCTTTTATTTGAAGTCAAAATGAAAAAGACCATCTCCTTACTGAATAAATGGCAGCTTATCTCCTGTGTGTATTCAGTCAATTCTACTTACATTGGAAACTTTGATTTTGTCTTTAGCCCCATTCTAGGTTAGATTACTCTAATGTGTTGTATGTTGGGCTACCTCTGAAGACAGTTCAGAAACTTCAGGCTGGTGCAGAATTCAGTGGCCAGGTTACTCACCAGGGCAACAGAGTTTGAACTGTGCTGGCTGCCAATTAGTTTCTGAGCTCAATTCAATTCTGAGCTGGTTTTGACTTATAAACAAACAGCTCAGGACTGCAATACCTCAAGGACCACCTCTCCCCATACGAAGGTGAATTCTGCGTTATGAAAATTTTGAGGATTTGTATGGCCATGTTTACTTGGTTGGTTGACCATTGCTAGTAATGGAAAGGGGCAGAGGAACTAAGGAGTGCTTAACCTTCCCAGCCCTGAATCTAATTCCCCTCTCATCCACCCAGCCACCCCATTTTATATTTTGAGATCCCACCCAGAAAAGACATGTATCCACTTCCCCCCATTTATTTACATGAAAGGAGAGATTCTCAAAACATGGGAATCCATACCCCATGCCAAATTCTGCACTTGGGCAGAAGAGCTAAATGCAGTAACAAACCCCGAGCGAGAGAGGCATATGGTTAATTGTGTACAAACTTTTTAATGCATCTACATTGTATGAAATATTAGAAGGCTATGGGTATTGCTATTGTTTTACTGTTATTTTTTAAATGCAGCAAAGTTAGGGGTTGTGTTTTTTTCAGGTAGCCTTGGTGCCTGGTGTCTAACAGAAAGGTTGCACATTTTTTAAAAATCAGTGTGCTATCTACCGATAATGCATTAAAATCAAAGTTAGAAAAAGTCTTCAAAAGTAGGTATGCACCACGGCTGCTATCTAGCAGCTTCAAATTCAAGTTCTCCTACAAGTGAACCAATGTCCTTGGGTCACTCGGTCAATTCACTGCTAGAATGTTTTCTGGCCCTTAAAATATAACCGCCTTTCTTTTCCATACCTCACCAGGATTTTGGATAGGCAAACACCAACCCCACGCTCTATATGCTAAGAGTCCTTAATTCCAATGCATTTACTGGCTGTTATAGTATTAAACTGAATTATGTACCACCCTATTTATCAATGGTAGACATATACTGCTTTCACCTAGACATTCAGAACAATGCGCCTATCTATCTGACCATAAAGTGATAGCTAATGACAGCTTTCAATTAAACACTGGAAGCTGCAGATTGTGCTACTCTAGGTTTGTTTGTTTGTTTGTTTGTTTGTTTGTTTGTTTAATTTGTAATTAGCTCTATATCCTATACTCTTCCACTCTAGGTCTTTAGGTTTCTGCTCTTGGATGAGCTGCCATAATTACTCTCATTAACAGCATGTATATGAGCACAGAGGGGCTCCTTCCTTCTATTTCCAAATGCAAATCTTCATAAACTTTCTGTATTCAGGGTCAAGAAAAAATTAAAGATTCACGAAGGGCAGTAAAAAGCACAAATCTCCTAATGATGCCCTATCAAAATACCTTCACACACAAACACTGTGTGACAGTTTAGCCCCAAGAATGTATGAATAACAAGATCAAAGCCAAGGAGGCATTTTTAGGAAAGGGATGAAAACTGAAACCTTTCTTTGTGTAGCTGAAAAAGTAAACTTCAAGTGTAAATCATTAATTTGCAATCTGTATGGTCACAGTTTGCTATTCTGAATTAGTAACAGACACACACACTCCACAACTTTGGTAAATATATCAAAGCTACCTGAAATCTGAAGCTGAATTTAATCACTGACTCACCAAATACTTCGGCATCCTTATATATATATTTCCCCTCCCCACCCCCAACACAAGTCAGGTTTAGGCATTTAAAGCATTTAATATACAAGCACTAATAAATGATGGCCCTAAACACTATGATCACATCAGCTAAATGGATTATAAATTAAATTTCCATAATGTATGCAACTGAAATACAAATGTAGGCATAAATCAAGGTATTTTCTAAACACAGGTTAATTACACAGATTCAAGAACTGTCTATTTTTTATGCAAAATAATCCACTTACCATTTTTCATATGGGTCTTAATTCTTAGCCACATGTTAACACTGGCTCCTAGAAGCCTATCAATAACTCCTTGTCAAGGGAAAATAGCAATAGGTATATTGAAAGAACCTGCACGTTATTTTTCAAGTGTCTGTCTTTTATGAGTGTTTATTGCTGGAAATTGTGCCAAAATGATTTGAAATAAAAAGGATTAATTATCGTAGAAGCCTTTTAATATAAGTGAGTGCACTAGCAATGCAATTAATGCAAATTGTGGTGCTATCAGGAGAATAAATGTGAACAACATCACAGGCCATTTCTGTTTGCTGCCAAATAACTTTAGTAATTTACTACATTAAGAATCAATATAAAAATAATGCTTTTCAAATGCAGATCTATCAATCTTCAGGTAGCTCCACAGCAAACATTTATAACTTAATCTAAAAACTATATAAAACATTTTTAGGCCACCTTGATGGTGTTTCATTAAAATTATAATCAAGATGGCACAGTTTCCCATAGCCAAGTTTCTCCAAATATAAAAGACAAAAGAAACATTCATTGTATAAACAAGGTGAGATGAATAGTTAATATTCCAATTAGTGTAAAAGCTAAGTTTTTAAAATAGGCATCTGCGAAATGTATAGCAGTTCTTTGATAAGTTAGTCACAGTTAAGCTCTTCTCTTTCTACATGGCAAAATATAATAAGCCACACATTGCAGTAGGTGCACACATGGCCAGACTTCTGGGGTTTCTTGATCAAGCCAAGCTCACCTTGGTCCTTCATTTTCAAATTTAAAAACTAAAAATACATCAGGCTTGAGCACTCCATGCTCCTTCTCCCATGCAGCCAGGAAGAAAAGTTTGGAAGCTTGTGCTGTGAAGCTAAGATGGTTGCTTCTGAACTCATTCTGACCACATGGGAGAAGAAGCGTGCAAGTCTGAGGTCTGCTGAAGCTCAGTCGTGTCTTCCTAAGTTGTGATTTAATGTAGACATTCAAATGCATCCACTGTATCATTTAACAGACTTTTTATTTTTTCTTAAATATTCCCCTAATATGGCCTTCTTCTGCAGCCACAGCAGCCTAATGTTCAGATTTAATATACAGCAGAATATTAAGACAAACTTAGTATTGTATTATTTTTAAATTGTAAAAATACCAAAATAAAACATTCTATTTTATTTGTTTGTTAAATCATACTTTTTTGTCCTGTTTCAAACACATTTTCCCCGATGTATTACACTGTTATATCCTTTTACTTAAACACCCATACTTATATTCAATGGTTGTGCAAGTGGAAAACTGTGCAGCCAACTTTTCTACTCACCGCCCCCCTTCTGCCAGCAGCTCTCTCTACCCCTCAAACCCCTCTCCAGAACCACAGGCTAATGGGGGGGGGTGTCATATGGCACTGCAATTGGAAAACGAATCACCTGAAAGCAGATGGAGGAATCTTGACCCAATGGTGCTCCACTTAATTTCACGTGAATTCCACAACAACCACAACCACAACCACACTGCAGTCCCCATATGGCATGGCCCCACTGATCAGGGGTGGGCGTGGGAACAGAAAAAGACAGTTGTAGAAACTGCCTTCAGCTCACACAGTCATTGTATACAATCCTCAGTATTTATTTATTTCATTTATTGCTCCTTTCATCAAATTCACGATCCCCTGAATGATTAATTTACTCTTTTATCCTGTGAGAAACTATTACAGTGGTACCTCAGATTAAGTACTTAATTCGTTCCGGAGGTCCATTCTTTACCTGAAACTGTTCTTAACCTGAAGCACCACTTTAGCTAATGGGGCCTCCCGCTGCTGCCGCGCCACCTGAGCACAATTTCTGTTCTCATCCTGAAGCAAAGTTCTTAACTTGAAGCACTATTTCTGGGTTAGCGGAGTCTGTAACCTGAAGCGTATGTAATCTGAGGTACCACTGTACTCACATATTAAACAGAAAAATAGCTGTGTACTTCTATTATAAGCAGACACACAAGACAACGTTATGGGCCTCTGGTATTTCAATTACACAGATTTGCTGCTAAATATTCTACAATAATCATACTACTTGCTGTTGCTACTTCTCCAGCAGCTTCTGTAGTCATTTTTACAGAGAACCAAAACTACAAACACATATGGGAGGACTTGTGCTTATCTTCCAAGCAGAAGTTTCAAAGTCATATTTCACATATCTGCACATCTGTTTCTGTGCAGATAACAAGAATCACAAGACTACAATTTCCTATAATGATCCGCATTAAGGAAGCATTTTTGCCGCTCTGCACGGATAGCCACAGGCCCTTAAGAGCACAAGTGTCCCAGAATTAGTTTGTTCAAAAGAATTATCCTGTTGCAAGTTCATGAAGATGAGTTCTTAGAATAAAATTACCAGCAAGAAGTATAACTTTTCTATATGAAGCATTTGTTTAAAAAAACAAGTGGGCAGAGGTAATTATAATTAATCCATGTGGTGGGAACACGTATTGAGAGGAATCAATATCTTCAAATCAGCAGAGTACTCATTTTCAGTAAGAGTTCAAACATGACAATTTATTCCACTAAATATTCTGAACTTAATTGACTTAAATGGACCTAGGTGTTTCCAAAGGCAAAAGAAGATCAGGATGCCATTACCACATACTTTAACTGTTTATTTATTCCCTGTCTAGGAAGCCTGATTTAGGAGCTATAAAATGCAATCAGTACACAAACCAGAAGCTGGAATCATCTGCTAATGGAACTTTTAATTGAGAAGTGACCACTGACATGAGGTAATTCTTTCCATGTAGAATTGCTTGCAGAGACCTTTGTGCACTTTATCACAGTAAACAATCACTAACATATGCATTAAAGAAAATTTAAATACATTATGACCCAATAAATATCACAATCAATCAATACAATCTTTTCCCTTTCAAAGATTTAGTGTTAAAATACCACACTTTTAGTAGTCCTTTAGTGCTGGACACATATTTATAAATGCTGGTACTAAGTTTAGCCATTTGTAATGAAAAGATAATTGGTTATGTGAAAGGAACCGGTATAGGGAAGACAAGCATATTAGTTATGTTAAAACCATTTCAAAAATAAGAATTTTTAAAATCTGTTGAACAATACTGAGTTCTTATACTATTGAATCATTGGCAAATTCATACTATTTTGAAATTATTCAAATACCACATTTATTTGTGCTATTAACATATTGAATAAAAAAGGCCCAAACAGTAGAATATCAGGCAGTTTACTTAATGGCATTTAAAAAAATTATTTTAGGAGACTTAAAAAGATTACAAAAAAAGATTTCTAGTTTTTATTTGACATCTATTTGAGGCGACAATAAAGAAGGATAGAGCCAACCTAGGAGTTCTTCAAAGCACAGAGTAGGCTCAGCTATCTGATCTGCTCCTGTTCCCCTTAGGCGTGACTAAATTTCTAGCAAATCACCTGGTCCCTCATCAACTGCATGACATGAAAGTTCAACATGCTTTTCCCATGGTGGAAGTGCAGTACTGGAGAAAGCCTTCCCTCTAGAATTTGTGTCTGCCATGAAGTTCTTGGAAGTTGAGTAATATTGCCACACACAAAAACGAACCATCTCTGCTCCAAAGCACTAGATTCAATTAGGCTTACTCCCAGGTAAGTGGAGTTGGGATTGCAGCCATACTTAATCATATGAGTTTCAGGCAAATGATTTTAAAAAACTGGAAGAAAAGCATGCAAGTGAAACAGTTCTGAAACAGTAACTCAACATTTTCAGACACTTGGTTCTGCTGTAGTTGCCATCACCTTAAGATATTCCCTGCAGTTTCATAATTTCTCTGTTGCCATCTGAAAGCTCAACCTTAATTTATTTTCAAAATATCAAAATGTTTTAAACTGATTTATTGAGCCAATGAATCTATTACCTTATACCCTCCATAACTAAAAGTAAGCCTCACTGAACTGAATATGACTTATTTCAAGTAGAAGTGCATAGGATTGTTCTATAAATGTGGTAATCCTAAATAGTTACAGCTGCAATCTTAATCTTTCTTACCTAGGAGTAAGCCCCACTGAATTGAATAGGACTTGCTTCTTAGTAGACATGGTTAGGACTGTGATATAAAGCATCTATAGTTCAAAGATATTTGGAGGGGGTAATATTCTTTCAAAATTGCAACTACCACAATAAAGAGCTTTTAATGTGTATTATTATAAATTGCCAGTGATATAATACAATTTATTTAAGACAGAACTGGAACAAGAGAGTTTTTTAAAAAATGGATATCTACATGAGTTGAGAAAATTTGATCCATAGTAACTATGATTAAGATAATTTATTACAAAAGAATATATATAAGCCATGTTTATGGTAAAATGGGTTTTTTTGTAATATTTTAGAACAAGATCAATGATAATGTCCTACCCTATGCTGCTTTCATCCTGCTGTATTCGTATTTCTTTATACTCTTTATTTTATTTAATAATAAACATTTGGGGGGATTAAAAATATTTGGGGTAAGAAGTATTCAACACTAACTAAAATATACTAGGTGATTACCACTGAATGGCTGGCTACACAGAATATAGGTAAATCATTCAATGTTAATGTATTTGTTTTCTGATAACACTGTCATATAAATAGAGCTCTTAGCAGCAACACTCTCTGCATTTTTTATTTATACAAATAAGAAATTTCTGTGGATTTCAGACGGCTTCCTTTCTATGGCATGCAGTTTATTTATACAAAGACTAAACAACTGCAGCATTTCAGAAATTATTTGCAAATGGATAAAAGGTAAGCATTTTTATAAAACCAAAGAATTTAATAAAGTCTTTAACTAAAACCACAATACTGGCAGGGACCAAATAGTAAAACCGTGCCTTATCTTGCTACTGAATTCATCAGCTTTCCAAACATGCCAGTTAAAGGGTGTTTCTGCACCTGGGTACAGCTAATTATTAAATAACGTAGTCATTTTGTGCCTTATGTAAACACAGAACACACACACATCAATATTTGACTGCTTTCAAAATGACAAGTAACTGGGTTCCTTCTGATTTCAAAGTATAAGAACAGCCATGCCACTCAGCTTTTCTCAACCCAAACTTTCCCCACTCCCCTTTTAATACTTTAACAATTAACCTGTTAATATCCAGGTAAAATATAGCAGCTTTTGTATTTTAGATGTTGGCAAGGGAAGTCTTCCAGATCCAATACATGTCTACTCTAGCAGTTACAAGTAGCTCCTAGATCAGCACAAACTGTTCTCTAGTGTTGTTATGTGGAGCCTTGATATGGCCAGATGGCAAAGTCCATTTCACACACCATGTTGAGACAAATCCAGAGTGTGCAGTCAAGAGTGCCCCAACTCAACAAGGCTCCCGATGACACAAGTTTGCAAAGACACACCTGTAAGGTTCGTGATTTACATGTTTTGATGTACACTTAAAATATCTTAGGTGTACACCTAAAAACAATGTGTGAAACTGTTCTACTGCACCTTCACCCTTCTGTGCAACTGGTGTCACTATGGGAGTTCAATGAAATGACTGTCAATACTGGAAGTTAAGGGGGAAACTAGAGAATCAGGAACAATGGTAATTAATATAATCCTGTTCTTTTGTTTAACTTATCACGGCTCAGTGCTGTTGTAGTACCTTAGGTCCTGCTCTATGTGCTAGAGACAAGAAAAAAAGTTGCTGGGTTGGGTTGGGAAGGAAAAGGAATCATCTTGGTGGAAATCAAATGCATTTTTCCTGACATTGAAAAACTAAAACTTGACACCATGACCAGGCTTGAGATTCTATGAATGAAACCCTATCAAATCAGAGAGTTCATTATCATATCTATCTATCGTTGTCTGCCTGAAACAGAAATTTATCCGACACTAGTGATCATTCAGACTTCATAATCTATAACCTGCTTATGAAGTCTTGTTAATTTGTTGTGTGAAGGCGATTCAACTTGGAAAATGTCCTGTCCAAAAATGGTGTATCTTTTCACTTAAAACATGAAGCATTAAGAAAGTAACCCCGCAAGTAGTAAGAATGTCAAGCATGAAGAATGCAGCTGTGCGCATTTAGCTATCAATATCGTTAAAGCAAATGTAACACATGATCAAAATAAAGACGCTTTTCTCTCCATAGAAAGGGCAAAGGAAATGGATACAAACCTATTACTGTTCCCCAAGTACTTTCCATTTCTGAAAACATTCCATTAAAAAATCCACTTCTATCTCATATACTACACAAGCAGCTCCTATTCATATATCTGCAAATTTATTTATTTTTACCTTTCCAAGCATCCTCCCAAGGAAATAGTAGTGCCTTGCATATGACTCTCCAATGAGCATGTGTGCAGCAGGGTTAGGGTAAAGCAGTCCTTCATTGGTGGTCTTAAAAAAACCTTGGTTAGGGTTAAATCCTGATTTAAGCAGTTCATTCAGAAATTCTCTGAATATTCCACCCCCATCAATACCGGCTTCATCTAGACCATGGGCATTAAGTAAATGGACACGAATTCGTTTTTTCAAATCTGGTTCTAGAGAAAGAGAAAACAAGTTATGTAAGAATTTGCAAGTGCACAACTCTTTACACATGCATGCATTTAAAAACAGCTTTCTAAAGAAATACCATACAGTGGTGTGCCTAAAGGGTTAATAAAATATGCAATCTAGAAGTTCATGAGCTAAAATCATCAATATTGTCCCAATGTAATGGATTCCCTCATGTTGGTTTTTTGTTTTGTTTTTTACAAAAATCCACAGGTGGGTAAAGTAGCCCCTTTAAAACATGTTATGAAGTCTGTTGACCTTATTGACATGCCTAATGTTATAAAATAATTGCAGTTCCACTTAAACAAAAATTAAAGGTGCATTTGGTTCAGGCTTTCTTCAGGACAAGTTGTTCTAAATAAGTGATGAGGAACCTGCGCCCCTGTAAGGTGCTGCTAGATAACTCCCATCAGATAACTCCATCTTAAGACTTACAAGGTTTATTTCTGGAACTCAACGACTGAATGAAGCCCCTCTGTTTTTATTGCTCGCTGAACTTAACATTTCTACAGTGGTTCTGTCCTTAATTAGAAAGCAAGTACAGCTTCACCACCAAAATGTTCGCCTTGAAAGATGAAGCAAAACTGCCTGCTTTTATTCAGATCACAAGCTCTTTGAACTTACAACAGTCTATCCACCAGTAAGCTGTTCACAAATTAAATGTTTGAAATCCTACTGAAAGTATGAATATCCACTCACAACATGTGAAAAAACAGGCAACACATTGAAGAAAAATAATGTGCAACAGGCTTTTTTATTTTTATTTTTTAAAAAGCTTTTTTAAATCCCAAAATAGAACACAGCTTCACAAATGCCTGGTGTAGATAGATAGATGATAGATAGATAGATGATAGATAGATAGGTGGAATTCTGAGGTAGAAAATTATTCATCCTCATATGGTGCACTAACCAAATTGGCCCACAATCTAGATGTAAGCTTTTCATGCAAGAAAATAGTAAATGACTTATATTTTTATAGTTCCCAAGGCAAGTGATTTTATTACTATGAACTTATTTTAGCATTAATTTAAAAACACATTACCATTTTCAGGGGAAAGTTTGTCGTACGCATCTTCATAAATATAATTTCTCCTAATAGTGACATTAATTCCATCCAGAAATGGGCCTTCTCCTTGAACCTCTTGTTTGTCAGCATAGATCAGCCTTTGAAATATCTTGTATAAATTGAGTAATAAAAGGGAGAGAAAAAGTAATCCCATTTAAATATGGATTTTCAATGTCCCACAATTTCACAACATTCCAGCTTGCTTTCAAAACTGTGTTTAATGATAATATACTGGAGAGTTTGTTAATGTGTGTAAACTGTTAGTATAGGGAATAGTTAAAAAAAGTATTATGCCTGCATTAAGAAACTTGACGAATGCAAGTTTCAAGTTATAATTCTGTTCTGTACCACTTGTAAGTCTTGCACCAAAGCGAAACAACACGTTTCCCCTCCATTTATCATTGTCCTTTTGGGAAACAGTGATTTATTTCTCCCATGAAACTATCTTTCATTTCCTTGATAGGACTAGCACACATTGATGGCAGCACAATTCTGGGAATTCAGTTTGCTAATTAGCTGAAAGCTGTAGAGTCAACAAAAGAACCTTAGAAAGTTATTACAGTTTTTTTAAACTAAGATGAAGACAGCCCTTTAAACAATAGGCACTTTGTGGTATACTTCAAAGGGCTGATGATTTTCAAAGTTATAACTAAATTATAGGTCGAGGTCAGGATCGACCTACCCCATCCCAAAAAAGGCACTCCCCATTCTGAAATATAACAGCGCTTTGGACTTTGTTTCTCTAGTGTTGCCCATCCTCTGCAACCAGAACAACAAATGACTGTTAAACACCAGCAAGGCATACACAGCTGTGATCACACAAGGCAACTTTCCCCAACCTGGTGCCCTGCAGGTGTTTTGGGCCACAATTCCCATCGTCTGTGAGCATTAGGCACACTAATGAAAGCTGAAGTCCAAAACACCTTCATTACACCAGGCTGGGAGAGGAGGTGCGAAGAATAGCTTTGGCACATCTAGGATTTTAAAAAGAAAATATCACACCACGAGACACATACAAACATCTCCAGCCGCTTTAAGACAGAGGCACTAAAACTGAAGAACCTTTGAACCATGCTACCACTCACTTATGATTTTAAAATGGCATCTGGAATGATAGCATCCCACAGAAAGATCGCCTATTTCTGTATTGCAGAACAGGGTCCTTTACAAATCATGTAGCAAGATTCTGTATTTAGCAAATACATTGGTTTATGCTAACTATCAAAAGTACAATACTTAAAGAGATGATGTACCTTTACTCTTTCTTCAAAAGGAACCACAAAAGGTAGCTCAGTCAATATTGCAAGTTGTCGTTCCTCAGACACGGAAAGAGGTGCTGGATCCAACCCCACTTTTTAAATTGAGAGTCAGGGGGGGGGAGAGAGAGAGCGAGCTCAGTTTTAGTGCACAATACAATAAACTACCTTTCCGTTCTTCTCTGGGTGGTAAAGACATCACTCCATACAGAGAGCCAAGCTTGCTGACTGTATAAAGCAATGATAAACTGAGATCCAAATAGTTGTGTGTGGTTACTGCTCATAGACTTGGTGGCATTTCTTCCTACTGAACCATCCACATACTTTGTGCCACTCAACACGTAGCTCCCAAACTCAAAGGATACTGGGAGTGGTCCCCAATGTAAAGTGAGATGCTGTAGTTCAGAAATGAAACTGTAGGAAGTCCCACCAGGTATACAAATGCACACACTTGATTGTATAGCCCTAACTGAGTCCTGGCTATAGTCACTGGAACAGCAGAGGTGTAGTCTGTGTTAAACTGTACACCTCATATAAATGTTCATGTGGACAAAGGCAAACCAATTTGGTTGGAAATGAAAATTCCCCAAAGAAAAAAAGTACAAAATTTTAGTTATTTGAGTAAATGATGAAAGATCTATTCACAAGCACAGGCAGACACTGTCTGCAGGAATGGTAAAAATTCTTGGAAGACTGGGTGTGTATGACTTGAGTATTAAAGCAGAAGCAATTCATCATCATCATCTGTTTGCAGGGTAGCAGTGACTAGCTGGCCTTTCAATAGCAAGCATCAGCAGTAACAGATACTATACTTTTGAGCTCCTCAAGCTATTTTTAACTAGAGCTATTAAGAGTGCCTATTTAGTGCCACAGAAACAGAGCTGGGAATTTTTGGCAAATACCAATATTGTAAACCCTTGGAATGAGTGTTTTCCTAACTTTCAGTAAACAGTTTTAATTACAGTCAACGTATGCTATCTATTAAGCTAAGGGTTAAAAGCGTTTTAAAACAAAGTGCATGTACAGCAAAGGTAAACCACTATCTAACTTCAGCAGTTCAATTATTCTGGTCAATTAGTCAATTTTATCTACATTGCCCCATCAACGTTTCCATCTTTAAAGAGAAATATGGGATGGAGTCATCAATACACAAGACATTTAGAACTCAAGAGCTTGCCATTTAAGTAAATGAAAAAGCACAAATAAACAGAGCCATATGTGAGTCAGTGGTTCTTTCACACTAATTGATTCTAGCCCATATGGAGTCAAGTGGGATTAAACAAATCATAAACACACTGTTATGTGCCCTTCTTCACACAATCATGTTGATCACATCTTTTTTCATTTCAAGGGCATTCAGTCAAGAAAGGTAGAGGAACAACCTATGGAAGATCAAGCCTTTATTTCATCAAGAAATTAAAGAGAACAGGCAGAGAAAACTGATTTTGGATGCAAATCTATCAGTTGCACAGATAAGAGGACATCAAATCCAGTGGAATTTCAAGTACCTAACAACTGGCCATGTAAAAAGGTACTGGTCTTTAGTGGGTACCATCAATTGTCTAGGTAAAATTTAGCTCACTCCATCCCAGAGGCTGTTGGTATATTAACAACTGCTGGCACGAATGTAGGAAAAATCCTACATCATCAAACCAAGGGTTCATCTAGTCCAACATCCTGTCTAGTTGTCTCACAGTGGCCAACCAGATATTTGGGGAAGCCCCAAAGAGAACATGAGCACAATGTATTGTTTCCCAGAAACTACAATTCAGAAGCATGCTATTGCCAATGAACTGCATTGTGACTGGAGCACAAATTCTCTTAAATGCTGTATCAACAGATTGGGAAAGCTCACATTCCAGAAACAGGCTCTCCATTTATTAAAAGAAAGAAAAGATGCAACATCTTCAGTTTCCGAGGCAAAGCAATATTGTCTTACCATCTAGAGTAGACTGCAGAGGTCCTATTCTTCCCATTCTTCTCACTCTCCATACATGCCTGGCTGATGGCACATAAAGCTGTGTAACCTAGTTGTTTATTAAATATAATAGTTAAATATTTCATGTCAAAACCTTAAGACAGTTTAATCATTATCATCATCAGAAACAGAGTTTCAAATGACATACAGCTGTTAGGATACTGCAAACCATGTTGTAGGAAAACAGACACCATGTATTAAAATAATGCTCAACTCAAATAAAACACCACTCCCAATTCATAAATTCTGATTAACTCTACATATGCAGTGGGCAACAGAGCAAGGCATCACAAGTTTATCAGGGAATATGACAAATACCTTGTGTATCAATGCTACAATCCTACACAAAATTATTCCCAAGTATGTACCACTGAACTTAGTGCAACTTTCTTCTTAGTAAGCATGCATAGGAAATGGCAAACATATCACAAATAGAGAACTGAGAACAAGTGACGTAAACATGCCAAATGCTTCAAGGTGTCGGGTTAACACCTGCACACCAGAATTGTACTAAAGTACATATGTGATGATCTGTATTACCTTATCTGCTCTAATGTTCTCCTGTTCTGAAAGCCAGTGGTTTGGTGGACAGAAATTCCTTCTTGTATCTCTAGATTTCAACATTTTCACCAAGTTAGTGATTACCTGGATGGCAGAAATATATCAATATAGATTGTAACTTTGTCTTTTTCAGAATACCACAGAAAAAAGCAGCAATGTTTTAAAATATACAATGTTACAGTATTTTTGTTCTTAAGAGACATGATTAAGTAATCAAATATTTGGCCAAAGTTCATTAGATAAATTACTTTAAATTACTTCTTCATCAAAACAACTGAAATCTCTCAACATGTAAAATAAAATCGGATTTCGAGGAAAGTCAAGGAAACAAAACTGTTTTCATTTAACGTAATTTAGAATAGAATACCCAATTGTACCATTTATTAACTTAAATTTACATCCTGCCATTCTCTGGGCAGAAAACACACACTAAATAAATGAATGAATAAATAAAGCTTTAAAAAGTGAATTAAAACAAATTTAAAACATAAAAACAACCACATACAATAAAACATCTAAAACAGATTTAAGAGCAAATGAAACAAAATTACACGTCTGGATAGGCCAGTTGAAACAGAAAAGTTTTCCGCAGACATCTAAAACAGTACAGTCATGGCAACTGTCCAAAGGACAGGTGCTGTCACATTAAGGGAATTACTCCTTACAAATGTAGACATGGCCCAAGTTCCACAGATCAAAGTGATTGCATCAATATGTATGGGATAAGGTGACCTATTAAGTAATCTGGTCCCAAACAATTAAGAGCCTTTTGTACCTACAGTAACTCAGCCCAGTAGCCAACAGGTAGCCAGTGCCAATCTTTAAGCACAACAATTGTACTGCCTCATTTTGCACTAACTGCAGTCATTGTCTAAATAGTGGCTATATTCGGATATACTACTAAACTATGGTTCAGCATTACAAGAATGAGCCACAGTAAGCCTCAGCAAAGTATTGTTTCCATTTCAGATTAACTGTTGTTTGTCATGACATCTGAGCCCAGAAAAACTGTGGTTAATCTTTACTATTGTTTTGTTGGAATAGGCCATCGTTAAGATTAACCAGTTTGTACACTTCAGATGTCACAACAAGCGGCAGTTATTTCAAAATGGAACTGAGTATTTCTTAAATCCTCTTTACAAATGCACCCAAGGAAGAGATGGAAGTGTACAAGACCAAGGCTTGCTGCAGCTCACTGTTGTAAAGGTTTTACATTTGAACAGGCCAGTATCTACTCCTCATGATATAAGGACAAAGTTTCAGGAGGCAGGAGATCTGAGTAAGATACCTACATAGAAGTAGTTGCCCCACAGTTCCAGTCACCACCCAGAGGCAGCTTAAAATCCAAAATAGTTTACGGCTGTAAAAAATAAGGCTTTAGTAATACAGTTCTAGGTGTTCATATACAGTGGTGCCCCGCAAGACGAATGCCTCGCAAGATGAAAAACTCGCTAGACAAAAGGGTTTTTCGGTTTTTGCGTTGCTTCGCTAGACGAATTTCCCTATGGGCTTGCTTCGCAAGACGAAAACGTCTTGTGAGTTTGTTCGCTTTTTTCTTAAAGCCGCAGTTGCGACGGACCGTGCTTCGCAAGACGAAAAACATCGCAAGACGAAAAGACTCGCGGAACAAATTAATTTCGTCTTGCGAGGCACCACTGTAAACATACAGCCTGTCGGCTCTACAGATACAGATATATACAAGCATAAAGTATCTCTGTTGCTCCACCTTCAAGACGTACCACAGACTCCAACTCATGGACAGACTGACTGACTAATGAGCTGGCATGACTTAAACACTGGGTCATTGCCATAGTAACTGGCTTAGTTGACCTTGCCTGTTGATTTATCTCATACATCAGGTGATTTGTGACCATAAAAGAAATTAACACCTATGTAAATATCCAGTTCCTCCAACAGGTACCAGTGCTAGATCACAGGTGATTATTGGAGGTAGGGAAAAAAATAGTGCTAGAAAAGAGATGTCACATATTCCCTTCCTTGGGACATTCACAAAATCCAAGAATGCATATGATGATCCAAGACCCAGATCATAATTGAACATTTTAAGGCACTCAGCTTTAATTTATAAGACTAAACAAAATCCCTGCCCTTCCCATACAGTTATATCAAGTTTGAAAGCAGCACAGTAGATGTATGGCACTATGCTGTACAGTATGGAGCCAATAGGGCTTTTCTTTTATTTAAAAAAATGTAATTACTTCAATAATGTCTCAACTGGTGCATTAGTGGGCAGATGCCAAAGGGAGCAAAAGAACTTAATGGACAATCAAAAGGGCTTCCTTTCCACATACTGAAGATTTTTTTTTTAATGACCTGGTTTATTAAGTGAACTTTTTTACAGGTTAGAAAACTACTGGTGGGGGGACCATTAGGAGATCTGTATGATTATGCAGAATCTTTTTCACCACTTTTTGCCCTTTGTAAAATTCAATGCAGGTTAGCCAAGTTGGTCACTCAAGCACTGATTCCATTAGGCCCTGATTGCAAACGTCATGAGATATTGCATGTGAAACCTTTCAAGCACTGAGGGAAGTAATCTGAAAGACATTCAAAGAAATTAATCTGAGGCAGAGATAGTCTTTAGTGCTTTTTTTTTTTTTTTTTTTTTTTGAGGGGGTGGGTGACCAATTTCCTACAAGCCTGCTCAGAAACACACCAGAGCAGGGGGGCATTTACAAAAGGGAACCATTCTTTATTCTAAAAACGAGGCAAGAACATAAAGAGCCCTGCTGGATCATTCCAGAGGCCTAACTATTCTTGTCCAACATGCCTTTTCTCACAATGACCAATTAAAAGCCCATGGGAAGTGCAAAGGCAGGATGAAGAATCCGAATTGTAGAGTTGGAAGGGACCCAACGAGTCATCTAGTCCAACCCCCTACTATGCAGCTCTTACTGTCAGAACAGTGTTTGAAACTCCCATTGTTCCAGGCGCATTTTGCCACTGGGAATTTCATTACCGTGAGCAGTTTCTGGGCTCTGGGCGCAGGGCTGCGCCTAAAATTTCAGATTAAAACTGCAGAGTAGAAGGAAAGGGTTACCTTTTTCTGCCTCCCCACTTCCAGCCACTCTCTGAAGACTGGAGAAGAGACCCTCTTAAGAATATTAGAGGGGTGGGCAGGGGAAGGACTAGACCACGTGAAAAATGAACATAATCTTTTAGCTGCAGTTCATTCATTTTCAAGCTTTGTATTCTTGTTATTAAAAAGATGTGCCTAGACATTGAGTTGTTGCGCTCATAACCTAGGTTTAAAGTGCCATTTAGCTCTTAGCTTTCATATCTCAGTTTCTAACACTGTCAGAAAGTTGATCCTAATGTTTAGGCAAAATCTTCTTGTAATTTGAATCTGTCTGAATTTAGTATTCAGAAGCATGCAGTGTATGATTATAGAAGTAGTGCCTGGCTGTTGATTGCCTTATCCTCCATTAATTTGTCTCATCCCCTTTTAATGCCACCCATGTTGTCAGCCTGTGGCAGTGAATTCCTATGTGCTGCACTTCCTTTTATCTGACCTGAATCTTCTACAAACCAGCTTCATGGGGTGATCTTGGGCCCTAGATCGGGGCCCTATTATATTGGGGTGGGGAGAGACAGGGATAATTCTCTATCCACTTTCTCCATACCATGCCTAATAATTATCTAAATTTCTATCTTGTCCCCTCTTTATTTGGAAACTAAAACTAAATGTAACAGTGTAACTTTAAAAATTATTCTCTTAAGTAAGGTTCCGTTGTTTTTACAAATTGTTTTAGGAATCTCTTGAGCTTTTGGAAAACATTTAGAATTAGAATATGGGTGAAAGCATTTTGTTTTTTTGATAGAAACAAAACAAATTCATAAACTTTGTTAGTTCAATAGGCTTGTATCCAATTTTTCATTTAAAAAATTCTTGGAGAGTGGAAACTAAGGATAAATCAGGTTTGTCAACAGCAGAAGCACACAAACAAGGATAAAACTATTTGTTTTGAAGTGGCACCTACAATCCCTCTCTTTCAGCTGCCCTTTGGCACGAAAGGAAGAGTAAATTTGTTGCAAACTGGTTCCTTATGTAAGAAGTTACTACTGTACTGTACTTTAGAAGTAGGAATGCACATTGCTTGAGTGAGACACCGATTTCTTCCCATCTTGCGGCAGATTTCAAAGAGAAGGATTGAACTGTGCATGTAAGTCTAGGTAATGGGAATTTTTTGTGATGGGTTATCAGTGAGAGCATCACCCACTACAACCTTTGTGCGAAAAATTGAATCTCATGCAAAAATGCAGGACTTGAAACCTTTAGTACAGACTATATTCTACAAATTTCATTCAATTCATTTACCATAGACTCCTACATTCACAGAACATGACAGAAGTGAAATTATAATGGGTTGGGTCTATGTTATATCTGACATATAGACCAGAGAGTTGGAAGGGAAGCCAAGGATCATCTAGTCCAACCTCCTTAAATGCAGGAATACACAGCTGTCCCATACGGGGATCTAACCTGCAACCTTGGTGTTATCAGCACTCTGCTGTAACCTGCTGAGATTCTATCATTTTTGTGTTGGGCAAAAGGGATGGGAAACCTGTAGCCCTCCAGATGTTGGACTCAAGCTCCCATCAGCCATGGGGTGTGTTCAGGGATGATGGGAGTCAGATCTGGAGGACCACGTGTTTCCATCCCTTGGCCACAGAGGTGTATCTTGTGCAGTTCCATTTTTAAAGGCACAGAATACACACAGATTAAGAGAAATGCATTATATATATTTCTTCTTTGGTGAACATTATTCTGCAACTTGCTTTTCTTTGTACAATTATTAATTATCAAGGCCCACTGGAATCTTTCCAAATTTTAACAACTCTACATAGGCGTTAAAACAGTTCTTTTTGTAGATTTCAACACCAGATAGTTTGCTAAATGGTTGTAATGATGCACAGCGCAAGGACATGGCATGATTTCATAACATACAAAAACATGTGTTGGGCCTCTCTGCCCAGCTTAACAAACTGAGCATGTAACAGGATAATGAAAGGACATCTAATTAAATAAAATTGTGCAAACAGATATTAGATCAATCTGCAAAAATTCTAACTTTAGTGATGCATTAGGACCGTATTCAACACAATCAAAACATTATCAGTTACTCTCATCACTGGTAATGTCCGTAATGTTCATGCTCGTAAGTGAAATGTGTTGTAAAAATCGGGCAAAATGGGCGGGATAGAGGCTATTGTAGACTTGTAGAATGAATAAGCATTCCTTAATTAGCCCATCAGGTTAAGTGCAAGCATTAATGGGCCTTTCCTAAAGTCTAGCATGACATCTTTCTCCAAACATGGCCAAGAAGAAAGTTCCATTAGCAATATTAATACAAGCTTAGTTGATCATTTTCATTCAATTAACTTCTTTCAATTAAATAGATAGCTTGACAAAAGCAGTGATAAAAGACCTGAAGGGACGGCTGATGACTCGAACTGAACATTAGTGTGTGAGAGGTCGCCAGTATTAAACCGACTGTAAATCTAGCATTCAATTTGGAAAATGCATTTCTTCTGCTTCCACTCCTTTAATGAGTAATTTTAGCTGACTATATGTGTTTGCTGCAGAAATTTCATGGCAAGTCAAGCACTTTCTTGCACAACCGTTATATTCTCGGTTCCTAACCCACCTCCTTAGTGTTGTTCAACCTTGGGTTGCCAAAAAAGAAAGAAAAAATAGACTGGGTAGAAGACTATTCATTTCGTCTCCCTGAAACACTGTAACAGATGTGCAAACAAAGTCTTGGTTTGCTGCACCCATAGGTGGTTGATATCCACACAATAGCTTTTCAGCCAGGCTCTGCAATGTGTACGGTACTCAAAAAGGAGCTTAAGATCATACAGACACCCCAAAAAAACAGTACATGAAGTACGGACCATGGGCATAGCTCCAAGATTGTTTGTCTCAACAGAGAAAAAACAAAAATAGGGGGAAACTGAAGAATGTATTATTAGCCCTACTGATTCACTTAGAAAGGGTTGCCAACCAGGTGTCCTCCCGATGTTCTTAGACTACAACTATCATCAGCCCAGCCAACCATAGTCCAACTACATCTGGAATGTCTCATGTTCCCCACCCTTGTGTTAACAGAATAGTTTCTTTTAAAAATGAAATAAAAAACCAACTTATGTCATCTATTTTTGTAAAAGACCCATCTCTAAAGCCCTACTCAGTTTGGTCTTTTTTACTGCATTGTTCCAAACTGTCTGAAAGCAGAGCAATAAGCTCTAAACATGCCAATAGTCATCCATAGGACAATAGGACAATGATGACCCTAGGATACTCATTATTTATGGACATTTAACATCTGCAAGAACTGACAGCTGAAAATCAGTAGCTGATTCAGAAACGAATATAGCACCCATTTTCTACATCACTTCTCCTTTCTGCATCTAAGCTCAAGAAAACTACTTGTTCCAAGATATAATGGCATTTTTAACAATTCTAAGATCCCACTTAAATTCAATTAGATTAAAAGTATACTGCCAGAAATACTATTTTACAATAGCCTTTACAATCAGGAGAAACATACTCTATAAAAAACCCTTTAATTAAAAAACTAATCTCTCTTACTGTCTTTGTAATTAAATCAGGTGCTAACTCCATATGTAGACATCATCACCTGTGTTATCTCCATGTTTAAAGTGCATGAAAAGGGAAGTTCTATATATAAATCAAAACTATACTGTACCTTAAAGAGTTGAATCCACCGTTTCTGTTCTGTTTGGATGCACTGTTGCATTTCTGTATTTGTGGTGACTCCAACACTTCTAAATGCTGCAATGTATTCTTCACGAACTTCTGGTTTGGTTTCAGGATATGCCAATTTAATGATTCCTAAGCAAGCATCTCGAAGGCAGCGTGATAATATTACCAGTTCTTCTAACGTAAAAGGCATCATCGATGACTGCCTTGGACCTACAACTAGGCAATACATAACTAGAAGTTATTTCTCTGGACCCAAAGTACAAGACAGAACTAGAGAAGATATTTTGGATCTCTGGTTAGAATTATGCCTCTTTGCTTTCAATGTAGCTAAGAGTTAGCTACATTTCTAATATAGCGGAATAAGTACAGGGCTTGGGTTTTAACATTTTTGCATGCCAATTTTATACAAGCAGTGCAAGTCTAATAAAACCTTCCCTATTGTTTTATCTATGACAATTTAGCAGCAATTTCAAAACTCAAGTTTGGCACTTTGTTTTTAACCAAATCCATACAACTTCTAACCCAAAAAGCCCAACACAGCCTACACACCATGTAGGGAAGCACCAGAATGCTCCTTTTTACTGCCTGGCTGCTTTCAATTGCCAAAATAAAGGATGCTTAAGCACCCTGCAGACGACTATTGTGTGTCCAATGGGTTCTGTCCAGCTTGAAAGTCATAAGTTGCTACAGGCCTGTATAAAACCCCAGCAAATTCAGCAATATTTCCCCTCCACTCCTGAGAGATCCTAAAGGGCAGGGACAGACAAACAACAGGAGAATATTTCAAAATTATGGTATAATTATAGCAACAACAAAACAATGAGACAACCAACAGTTACTCAGTTTTGTAGAATTTTGGGAAATACTGTACACTTCCAGCCCGGGTGTGTGTTGATAATACACACACACACACACACAAACACACACACACATGCGACTATGTGTTTATAACAACAATATGAGTTTTGAGGGGAAATATTTCACTAGACAAAAGTTGTTGAGGAGGATACTCTTACCTTCTATAGGATCACCAAAGAATTCATTATCATGTATAGAAATAAGCGAGTGACTAAACAAGGAACTAAAAAGATAAAAGAGAGGGATGATCCGACTAGAATCTTCTAAAGACATCGGTGAGCCACGTGATATCACCTGAAGGAGTGGCACCATAGACCTTAACAGAACAGAACAAAAGATGAAGAGCAGTCATTAATTTAATCTTAGGACCTGGGAACTGGGGGTGGGGGGGAGGACTTGAGGTGATTTTTATTTTCCCGATGCCACAATACGGAACAAGTTTAAAATGATGAAATATGCTTTTTAGAATCTGCAAATAATATTTTTGGGCCTTTGGATGAAGGGAGGTACACAAAATTATTAAATAAATATTTATTTAACTTACTTATATTTAAAAGGTGGAAGATTCATAATTTATCTTTTAACATGGATTCTAATAAAATAATGCTAGCATTTATGTTTCTGTTTATATAATATTCTCAGGATGGTTATCACGCGGCTGAATATCCCAACGGAACATTAGGTATTTTCTGTCACTTAGCCAGGCATTAAAAATGTTAAAAGCTATTTTATGAATATCTACAGAGAAGACACTAACATACCAGAATGTACAGACACTCATATTAATAAGTCTTAAAAAGCATGTTCTAATTGGAAAAATGAGGTGCACTGAAGTTGAGGGGGGGAGGGGAACCAAAGTTAAATTCCCAGGTGGATGGGCAGTGCATCACAGTACTTATAGAGACTGATGCAACTTCAGGATCAAGAGCCAGCACGAACAACCATATTTTGGCCTAGTAAGGGTAACAAATATAATTTCATTTCATCTTATGCAAGCTAAATTGGTTCATCAATAATAATATCTAGCTCAGGAGTGAAATTATGCAAGTGTAAAAGGGCTGCCCCCCATTATACAAATCATAACTCCCATTCATGTGTTTGCTCCTCCACATAATCAACATGGTATGGAAAAGAGAGCATACATGAGTAAATTTACCTTGTGCTGCATTCCCAGTTATCCATATAAATATGCTTTTTTTTAAAGTGTATTTTGTTTTTAGATGATGCTTAGGTGTGTTAAGAACTAAGAAGAGCCTTGTTGAATCAGACCAAAAGCCCACCTAGCGCCCAGCATCCTGTTCTCAGTGGCCAACAAGATGCCTTTGGGAAGCCCGCAAACAAGACATCAGGCATCGTTTTAGAGGAAACTTCCTTCTTCATTCTCACATAAGAGGCAGTGCCTCTTAAGATGGCACCTCCTGTCTCCAAGTACAACACACCTCCCATTTATTCTCACACACTGTTTGGTTCTGCACTGGCACACACTGCTCCATTTACATTTAGATTATTAATGAATATGACATACCCAGTAATCATTCGTGTAGTCATTGAGGAGATTAAATACCAAAGATGCCTCAGGAACCTGGCATTAAAAGCCAAGCTGTACAGAAGTCTAAAAAGGAAAAAAGGAAACAGGTTGAAGAACATCGTGTGGGTAATAAAAAGCATCTTTGTCAACTTTCATTTCAATATTTATCTCAAAGCAACATGTCTAAATAGGTATTCTTTCCAGCACTAGTCAACTCACTTTATTTTATCTCTGTTTTAACTGTACAGATACCTTCCAAATGTAAAGACGATAGCAGTCATTTACCATGCTACAAGTAATCAGAGATGATCTGTTAACCTGTTCTTCTATGCTTCACTAATCATTACAGGGCCCTTCCAAATTATAGTTGTAGTTAGTCACGTGTATTCAATTTATTACACAAAAGCTGCTGTGAACGGTGATATTATGGGAAGACCCTTCAACAGAATTATAACCTTCCTGCAACTTTTCAAAAACATTGAGCTTCCGTGCAAAAAACGTTTCACATATTCAAGAACTACTACATGTATTTTTCCATATCTTAAGCCATAAGAGCCTATGGAATTTCCAAGATCACTGAGAATGTGAATAAAGGTCTTAGTATGGTTTGGTTCTGTAACACTTACCGTAACTGTAATGTGTATCTCCCTAAGGCAGGTGTGCAGAACCTCAGGTCCACAGGCTTAACTAGGACTGCCAGGCCTCACCATTTGGTCTATAGGGGGTTTCCCCAAAATTGTGCTCACCTGATATAGGACAGGTATTCCTACGGGGCCGAACTGAAAAGGAAGAACTGGGAGCGCACCAATTCTTCCTTTCCATCCACTGGCACCTTTTTCTCTCACCCAGTGGCAACAGCAAAAGGTGTTAAAAATTTAAAGCACTGAATTATATTCTGAAATAAATAATTATAGCTGAAAACAAATAAAGGTAGGTGGCCCCAGGCACCTGTCAAAATGGCCTGAGTTGGTGGTGGAGTTTTAGATCCACTTCCCAACCCAACTAAGAGGGAAAGAGTCCAGGAAGCCAGCAAATTCCTTCCAAAGCTACATCTACTATTACCAATCCCAAAAGGAAAAGCTTTGAAATTCCCAGCAAAGTGCACCCTTATCTACAACCACAGCTCTATAAACAATTAATGCTTAAAGAATTCAAATGAAATTAAAACAATATTTAAATGGCATCACCTTTTTCCATTTCTGGCAGCAACTGTAAAGCAGCATAACCCAATTACTTATGTACATTAACACATCTCACCCAACACGCATTATCTGTTAGGACATTTTATTTTCTCTAGCTTTTAGTAGCATTTGATTGTACTGCTGTTTTATTACTGTCTGCTAATGGAGTCAGTTTTAGTATTTTGTTTTAATTGTTGTAATTTGAATATACGTATCATTTTAAAATGTTATTAGCCACCTTGAGAGTCTTTGACTGAGAAACAAAATAAAAATATTTTAAACAGAACAAATATGGGATAACTAGCTTCAAATAATGGGGAGTTGAAAGGAGGAAGTATCCAATTTCAGCTTGAACTACTGGGCTGCCAAAGGCCTCCAAGGCTTTGTCTTTATTTATTTTACATCTGTTAAATTTAAGGGAAGAGTTGGGTAAAGCACAGCAATTTTATGTGAATCCTGCAGTTTCTCTAAGCAAGCATCTAGTTGTTCACAAAGAGTACATGATTTGTGTGTGTTTGGCAGAAGGGTATCTTGTGCACCCTTGGCTTCTCTTTTTTTATTAAAAAAGTGTAAAATTATTTCTGTTGGAATGGGAGAGATTAAATGACCCATTAAGCTTTATTTAGCTGAGGTGATGCTGTAAGTTAATTAGTTAAAGGCAAGATTTTCTGGCTAGGTCATAAATTGGGCCCAGTTTCCCAGAGAGACCATTTAAGTTAATGAAGAGAATACAATAGAATGAGACAAGCTCATACAGCTGGATAAAAGGTCACCACAGGAGGGCAACACATTTTGACACTTCCTTCAAACTGGAAGATGCTACAGGTAGAAGATAACAGATGTGACTGCAATTACATAAGATTAAGTGAGCCATTCGGAAACACCACCAAGGAACTGTAAACAAATGCTGCCTTTCTGCTAATGCCTGTCCAGGACTTCTACCCTGCACAAACAAGCAAGACGCTCTCTAGATATTTTTATGCAGTGTGGCATGCGGATTTTAACACAAGCTCAGAATAGTAATTTCACGATACATTGATAAATGTTCTTCACTTTGCAAAGAACATTTCTGTGAAGCACAGCTGCTTCAAAGAGGTGCCTTGAACATGGGTTCTCTCTAACTAGAAAGGCGAATATTCCTGAGTCTCATCCGCCTAATGTTAGAAGATGAGCAGTTCTCATCAGGGTGGATTTGATTTAAATCAAATCGATTTAAATCAAATCGATTTAAATCACGATTTAAATCTTTTTTTTACAAAAAAATATAATCTTAATATTTACAACCAGATGGTTTCATTTTTGGAATAATAAATTTTCAGAGTAATTTTTACAGTTATATCAAAAATTACTGATTTGATTATACAATTAGAAAAACATTGACAGATAATTATGAAATTATTGTGAGGTTTAATAAGTTAACGGTTTATATTTGGACAACTTTTCTGCTGTACTTTATTGGAAGGAGAAAAATAATCATTTCCTTAATAACAATTTAAACAATTTATTTAACTGAAACAATAACATTACAGCATATGTATCCATGTTTGTTAACTGATGTGGTTAAAATTTTTTTTTAAAAAAAACACACACCTTAGGCTGAGTTTTAGCACACATGAAAAACTTAAAACAAATCTTATTTCCTGATGAATAGCCTTTGGACTATAATGTAAGATAAATAAAAAACTATATTTAGAAAGATTTTTCCTCCAAAAGCATTTTATTTTAAAAATCCAATTTAAATTTAAAAAATCTGATTTAAATAAAAAAATATTGGATTGCTTGCATGCAAAGCATGTGCTCTACAGCCCTTGTACGTCCTTCCAGTTGCTGCTGTACAACAAATTCCATCAACCCCAGTCAACGATATACGATATCTTTATTGTCATTGTCCCATACAGAACAATGAAATTGGAAATGTACATAAAACATTCAAAAACCCCTAAAAACTTTGAAACCCCATTTTAAAATACAATATACTATAAAGACTCCTTATGATGCATTTAGAACCAGAATTGCATTTGCATAGAAATGTTTCTCAGGCAGCTAGTCCTGGTCTTTATAACCCTATATCTTCTTCCAGAAGGCAGATGCTGAAAAGAGATCATTTCCAGGGTGCGTACTATCCTGTGCTATCTCTGCAGCTTTCTTATGGCACCTGACAGCATAGTCAATAGTGAGGGATGATGGGAACCACAGTCCAGCAACATCTTCAAAGCCAAAGGTTAGCCACCCCTGCACTAGTCTCAATCTGTTTTTGTCTAGTCAACAGAAAAATCCAGAATCCTCTACAGGATGTTCCTGAGAGCCCCCTTCCAAGCCTAAATTTGGTTCTAGCTACCCATGGTTCCAGCCTAGCCCGGACCCAAAGCAGGTGCAGCACACAGCTATACCTCATACTTCCTATGCCTCACATTTCCATACTCAACATGGAACCAGTAAATACCAATCAAGTTTTTCTCTTCCAAACTGGGAAAAATAAAACACAGCAAGCAACTTGTGAATTATTCAGCAATTCCAATATCTGATTTTGCAGAAATATAGTGTGCATTTAACTTTGACCGACTCAAAATGTAACATTATAGGCATAACAAAATAGTAGCTGAGGGATGGATGTCTACAATTCCATCAGGCAAAGTCATCTCTCATAGCCATATGTAACTGGGAATAAAAGCAGTAATTCATTATTTTACTTCTGGCTGGTACTTCTGAAAATTTCACTCTATTCTGAATTTCTATCCATCCTGACAGGCAACAAGCAGACAGGAAACAAAATTAGAAGGCAGACAATTCAAATTAACTTTACCAAAAAAAGCAAAAAAAGGAGAAGAGAGTTCTAGATGAAATGAAATTAGCAAGCACTACAAAGAATAGTCACATGGTTTTATAGGCAATGAAAACATTCAGTTATTTAACTACAATAGCACATTGGCAAAGATGGATTAGAGGTGTAAGAACTAACTGCTTAAGAACAAATGGTCATTTTCTTTAGGCACAATTTATTCCAAAATTGCTTTTCTCTGTACACCTGGTGCTTCACAGTGCTGACACAACATAGAAATAGACTCAATAGTATAATATAGTCCTAGTTATTCTAGAATCTATCCTGACATTCCCATTTACTGAAAAATCAAACAAGCAGTTAAAAGGAACTAGTACTCCCAGTACAGACATATGCATGGGAGGAGAGTATGGTTGCAATCTAATATTCAATTACCTAGAAGTAAGGCTCACTGAAATCAATGGGACTTCCTTCTGGGTAGATATTGAGCTAAATTGTTTTTCTCAATTAGAACAGGGGTGGGGAACCTTTGGCCCATCAGGGAGCTCAATTCGGCCCGTGAGGCCATTTTCCCCACACCACGCCCACTCATCCATCAGATGATGTCACATATGATAGATATCAGCTGACAGGCAGCACCTTCTCCTTTGAGTGGGCAAGCAGATCCTGTACAAAGCAGGTTTCTTTGCCTGCCCCCCGCCTGCTTCAAGTAGAAGTGCTTTGAGGAAGTCCACAGACTCCGGCGGGTTTAAATACACATAGTAACTGTGCCCTTCCATCATACAGATACTCCATGTCTCTCATCTAATTATTACATTTATATCCCACCTTTCTTCCATCATGGAGCTCCAGATGGCATACATAGGACTCCCAGGCAGTTTCCTACTCAGGAACAGACCAGACCCAGATCTCTCAAGCTTCAGCAAAGTTGCTGTATCCTCCAGACCATGCCCCGGATCCTCCTAACTCCTAACTTGAAGACAAAGGTAAAAGGCAGGGAATAGAGACACTGACCAGTGCTACTGCTTGCCTCTGATCTTTATTGCTTTCTCACAGCACACACTCAAGGCCTGTGCACTCACTGCAGCCTGATCTGCAGTGATGCCTTGTGCTTACATTGGCACAAATACTAACACAGCAACAAAGAGACCTCCGTCTACCAAATGGCTACGAAGATAAGGAAGTATTTATGTCATCAGCTTTGCAAGTGTGAACACACCACAAAGATGTTAGGACTGCACTCTTAACCTGCCCTTATGTGTAACTCTGCTTTTTGCATTGTAAATACAATATTTTAATTCTTCCATAGAGAACAACTTTCCCAGAAACGGAACTGGAAATCAGTATATTGCTCTAATTGAATACTTTGGTCTTGGAGTGTAGTAGGGCATTCCAACAATACGAACACCATTTTTCATTTAGTATTCCACCCCTCATAACTAGAAAATAAAAAATAGAAAGGGGTGATCAAGAAAGGAGGGTAGAGCGCCCTTATCTTTACTGACTGATTACATAAAAGTGAATTTAAGCAGGTACACATATCCTGCATGCCTAGGTGCACCTGCCAGAAATCTCTCCTTTGTCACCCAAAGAAGAGAAAGGCAGACAGTAAAACAATTAAAAGCAGGCCCCTTTGGGTTAAAGGTAAGCTGTGGGTCTGAAAGGGCTGCCAGCCTAACATGCACACAATTAAAGTTAGCCACCTTCATAACCTGGAAGCAAAACCAAATAAATTCACACAAAGAACTACAGGATTTTAAGCACAGCTCCTTGGAGGAAATAGAGGCTGTCGTCATACAATTAAGGCTATAGAAACGTCACTAATTAAGCACCTTTACTGCACAGTTCACCAATAAACCACAAGTCAGAGCAATGGTCCATTTAAATCCCTTAATTACTATCCAAGGCAATAGACCACTTGCAATAAAGAGAGGCATACTAATTCAGCTTCTGCTATGATCTCCAGGTCTCACATCCTGTTCTAATGCCATTAGTTGACAAAGAACTAATTACCCTAATCAAGTGATCACAGTTTCACTGACATCTTACTTCCTTGAGTAGCTATAAACACCAGTGGGCTAAAGAGACTGCACCACTTAGCTTTCTATATCGTTGTTTACCAAGCAGTTTGAGTCAACTGTAGTAGGGCATTCCCAAAATACCAGGAGTATTTATGGTATTCCCAGTAACTGTGCAATTCACCATTTCTTGTGAGTTTAAAGTTAAAGTAGTAGCTGTACCACTTATTCGGGGAGGGGGGTGTCAGCCAACACCAATCACTACCTCTTGTATTGGTCAGTATTTTATGAAGGTCCACAGTTACATTTAATGTTTAAGTCTTTCTAATCAACACCTCTCACATTTAGCTAACCCCTTAAAGAGGCGGGCCAGGGTTTTTAGTTTGTTCCCCTGCGTTAATAGCTGGACCCACCCACAAAGATATATCAATAAACTGTTTTTGAAACTAACCCATCACCACCACAGCCCCATAGGGCATGTGGAGCTGCTGTTTGAGAAAAGTTTAGCTTAGCCAGCTGGACTCATGTACACCAAGTTCTGAGAGCAGACTACCTATGCACTTCCAGGTGTCCCCCCCCCTTAAATTGTATACAGGCAGCGACCAATTTGAGCCAGGATTACGTCCCAGTCTCCCATGTGCATTGGCAGGGCCCACGTAAGGTGGCCTGCCCTGTTCTACCCCTGCCCTCCATTGTGATGTTTTTACAACATTTTCAGGGCACTCCCAGGTTCAGCGCAATGCACGTGTGCATAGTCGAACATATATCAGACACGCCTAAAATGGTCACTGCCTGTATTAGATATAATTAAATTTTATGGTTTTATACATGTCTTGTGCCCTGCAATCAGTTATGACGACGAGCGGCTTAACGTATTTTAAATAAACAAAAATGCACCCTTGGGCTTAGAAAACTAGATTCATGTTTATTAGGATTCTGAATGATAAGACTACACATTTCTACCCACTCGTCTAACAAGTGTACTGCCGGCAATTTTTATAAAGCTTGTAGTGCTGCACTTGTATTCCTAATGTGAGTTGGCTATTCCATAGAAAGCATGGAAAGCCTTCATGCTGCTTTAGCAACTAGCCTGCTTATTTCACTTAAAAACAGTGAGCAAGGCACATTCCATTGCCATACCCATGTGAATAATGTTGTTCAACTGGTCTGGGATGGAGTCCTGCCCAATAATTCACAGGTGATAAGTGCTTGAAGGGTTAACGGCTGATGTGGGCAAAAGGTAATGGTCAGCAGCTTGGCTAAGTTGCCAAAGTGGCATAAAAAAATTCTTATAAAATTCCAAAATCCACATTAGGGCAATACCTTTTTTAAAAGCCAGATGAGTTCCGGAGAACTCAGAAGCTTGCACACTATTTTTGTCACATTTTGGTTGGCCTAAAAGGTATTTTCCCATTATGGAATTTCTTACTGGCCAACAGCACTACCTTTACTTTTAAAACAAATAGCTTACACTTAAGCTGCAGAAAGAGGTGGAAACACAAGAACATAAACAAGCCTGCAGGATCCTGTTCTCACAATGGTCTACTAAATACCCCTGGTAGGGTACATGGGAAACCCACAATAGTTAAATTCTAAATTTGTTAAAATGGAAAGCTCTTTGCCTCCTGGTTCCCAAACATTTAGAGATCCCTACCACAGCCTTGTTTTCAAGGTTCTCTCAGCAAGTGCATAGTCAATGAAATAAAATGATCTGTTTCTATATCAAAGCAACCAAGGATCTCTGTTTTACCAAAAAGTGTCAAAATCAAAGCGAACTGCCCTATATCCTGTTGTCCTTAGTACATTTCTAGGGCTTCTGGACAGTGAGCTTCCAAATAATTCCAACACATACTGCTGATGAAATAGAGTTAACATAGGACCAGTGTTTTGGGCACGCAGGAAAGAATGCCAGAACTGCCCCTAAATTTGTAGATTTATGTCTGCAAATGCACTTTTCTTTTTTTTTTTAGACTTACCTGACTTTTGGCACCATCATTCGGTGCTGCACCATCAATGTGTGACAGATGGAAGCCATCAGAGTAAAAACCTCTTCACTAGCTGAATCTCTCCAAACCATGTTTAGCAGAGTGTTTGTCTGCTGCTTTGTATCCAGTTTTGAAAGACACTCTTCAGTTATATATTGGACTGATATTCTTCCATCTCCCTGCAAAAGGAAGAATTTTTTTTTTTTAAACATCTCAAAGAATGTGTGCTTTTAAAATAATGATGTATATTAACCTCTTTTGGGTTGGAGGAGCTAACAAGTCTCAAAGCACTTATTGCAATTTCCAGCAAAAGCAGGATATCAGTTCTACTATCTAAATGGATTAGAAAAGCAAAGATACGCTTCTGAATCTCACAGTACATGGAAGAGGCTGGTACTCTATTAGTCCTTCTGTTCAAGGCAAGCCACACCACCTAAAAGGCAGGTGGAGGGGAGAGAACTCAGTCACAGATCAGCACCAGCCACGCAGTATGCCTGAGCAGTTTAACCACAATGGGGGGGAAATTTAGTCTCTTTTCTCTGAAGGGTTGTTCCACTGTTCTATCTGGGTTCCTTGTCTACTACCCTAGTACTAGATGAATAATAAAGAAGGCTGCCATGAAGAAAAGCCCTGCAATACTTGTATAATCAGTTTGAAGATTGCAATGTAGTACAGCAATGGCCTGCCGCTCCAGTATGTTGGATCTTTGCACACACCTGGGTGAGTAAAAAAAGCATCACTCTATGGACAACCTGAAGCAGAGTTGGAAATCTTTTTCAGCCCAAGGGCTACATTCCCTCATGCAGGAAGGCAGGCACACACGCAACATCCCATTCACATAATTCGATTCATCCACACACACACCCCCATACGCACACACTACAGCCATGCAAAATCTAATGTGCTTCCAACAAGGAGGCCATGAGCCAGAGGACCCCTGACCTATGACAGTAAAATATTGAACTTTCCACACTGTATTGCGGCTCTTGTTCTAATGTTTTTGTTAACCACTGAAAGCTAATTTCCAAGTATTCAAATTCTTCAAAAATGTGGTTTCAAGTCTTGGTTAACTTATGCCAGATCTTCGCTTTTTAGTTATTTCACTTTGTATCCTTGGCTTGATTAACAAATTATATTCAAGCAAGATACCCAATAAAGATAGTGTTTAAAGACCAGAGTTATTTTTCATTTGTGCATTTTCAAGGTCAGTTTTCCATAAGCATGTAAGAAACATAACAATGACTTAATTCTCAAATCCGAACATCTATTAAAAAAACACCTAGATAGTAACGACTAGTTCAAAGCCTGTTGTAAAAAAGAGTGTCTAATAGCATGTGTCCAAGTGCAATGTGTGATGCCTAATACCAGCAACTTTAATATTTTTTACTACCTGAAATTGACAAATCAGGCTTCTATTTATAAATGCATACAAAGAGCAGTGAGGCTTTTATACACCACCTCACTGATCTCTCTGAACAGTCATTAAATTCTATGCCCCCATTAGAATTCCATTCTCTTCCACAATAAATCACAGTACATTATGCAGCCACCTGTGTAATGTGCTATTTGACTGCAATTGACATGCCTAGCCATGAAAAAGCCACTGTAAGCAGTCTGCAACAAAACACCTGGAAATGAGGTGGGTTGGGAGAGGCACTGCACACAATATACAAAGTTAAACACACACACAAAACGGTAAACATTTGTGCTTCCCCACACAGAAAATACAAGAGAAACTGCAAACCGTCCACATGTAAATAGATCCAAGCCAAATATAAGTTAACTACTGCCAACGTATTTTGCTGCAAAAGCCAAAGAAGAATGGAGTATTACAGAAGAGGAAGCCTACTCCAAGCTTGAGTGTTACCACTGTGCAATTTCTTCTGACAACATTTAATACCTACAGGCATGGAAGTCATCTTGCTAATCCCTTCATCTTCATCTTCAGAGTCACTGGTTGAATCTTGGCAGTCTGCACCTGATGCAGACACCGGTAACTGAGAAAGAAATGTCTGAAGTACTCGCAGGTACACAAGCAGCCCTTCTTCTGAAAGAGATCCTATATTGAGAAAAAGATTAAATACAGAATAAAGAACACAGAAATACTGAGCAGGGATCACTTATGACTCTCTGTAAGAAACTGAACACACCCGCTGCTGATACTGTGCGTATTTTAGGGATAAGTAAAATATATATGGTTCATAGGCCACATGGTGTGCAGATTTTTCAAATCTTGAGATTCTGGGCTTTCTTAAGTTTTTAAGACCTCGCTGTTGTCAATATTTAAGTATGAGAACCTAAAAACAATGATTAAATTATGCATTGGGTTTCTGAGATCAGTAAAGAACCAAAACCACGTATTTATTCTATTGCGAATATCAAGATCACCGTGCGTTTTTATAAGAGTATGAAGTCAACCTGCTAAATTTTCACTGGGGTGTTCAAGGTTGAAAGTAGGAATGTGACCAAAGACCAGTCAATTAACTCTCAGTTTAACATACCTCACAAAGGTCTTAAGGTGAACAATGCAATCGCAATGTACTCTGCCTTAAGGCCTTTGGAGGAAAGATAGGCTGTAGTAGAAGAGGCATAATAGTTGTAATAATAGTAAGGTTTGCAACTGTAAAGCACCTAGCCTGCTACTGCAGGGACGACATATAACAAATGGATACTTTAACTGATTAAATATGCTTTACATACCTAAATATGTTTCACCAACAGTTAGAACAACGTAGAAAAGCCAAGGAGCTCTCTCACTTTTCCTCAAACGCCTGCTTTCTGTTAACAATAGTGCATTCAAAAAGAGTTCATAAGGAAAACAGGTCTTCACATCTGCAAGCGCTGGAATGATGAAATGAAATATCTGATCTGTAAAAGGTGCTGCCAGGAATTCTTCTGTAAAAGCAGCAAAATTCTGTTGCCTGCAGAAGGTAAAGAAAGGATTCTCTTTATGGGAAATGTGAACATACCTTTCCACCGCTACATTGACAATACAATAAAATATTCAAGTTTGGAAATATATTTTACCCATTGGGATTTTTTTCTTCATAATTGTCAAGGTGCATTTTATTAATTCTGTTTCTACCCTCTTGTTACTGTATTTATTTTTGCTAAACAAGTCTTCAGAACAGTAATAAGAGGCTGTTTTAAGACTAGAAAGAGATGGTCTAGTCATTCCACAAAGCTTTACATATTTATTCCATTAGTACCTATTAGTGCTTTGCCATGGTAAGGGGGGGGGGGGAATTAAACTAATACATACCAATGCACAACTAAACGTGCTTACCTGGCGTTTTCTGGACAGGAGCTATAATTAAAGTGCAATGGTTTCAGAACATTCTCTAACAATATTTTTGCAATAGGAACTCGAGACACATCAGAATACTCAATACTTGATGGAAGCTTGTTATTTATTAGCAGATAAAGAGACCTGTAGTATCCTGAAAGAAAAAGAATTCAAGCATTTGTACCCATTTTAAGGCATACATTTATTTTTAAACAATAAAATTATTTTACAACTGACTAAAATATATTTCAGAGGCAAAGGCATGTCAAAGGATGCACAAACACAACTAAGAGTGTGGGATGCCAAGTACCAGCTTTTATGGGCCAAAGACCACATTGTGAGATGTGCTTTAATATAGTAACTATAATTTTAGCAGCATAGCTGATAAACTAGAGGGAAAAAACTGGCAACTGATCTCATCTAGTTAATCAAATCCAAAAATTAGTGCCAATTCAAAGCACTGGCTCTTCAAAACACCAGCTAAATCTGCTGTTTCATAGTATTATGGAATTTGAGCCTAGTAGTCCATGGTTTTACAATTACAAAAAAGAATGTTAAAAGGACTCTGCATTAAACACTTACATGCCATTCTTAAGGATGAATGTTCTCAGTGAAGCTAACAATAAGGCAATATGAACATTAAAGCCATCACAAGTTAAAATAACAAGAGTAAAAAATAACACACACATTTTAAAAAAACCTGAATAAAGCATCAGGAAACATTTGAAAACATATACAACCATCTGCAAGGCATTAACACTTACAATATTTCAATAAGAAACAGCATTTTCGAAGACATAAGCAGATTATGTTTCATTTCAGTATTACTGCAATATTCACAATTGTTGGGTATTATTGTAAATGTAGCTCATTCACAAAGCTGGCAGCTGTTACATATTCAAAGTTCAATAAAATTTTGAAAAGCAATCATTACACAAACCTTTTTGAATCACGTAGTGCAAGATTTGTTCAATTATTGATGCTACATAGTTAGCATCTTGTAAAACAGGCAAATAGGTATTCTCAGATGAAAATACTTCAAGCATCCTCATAGGAAGTGCAACATTCAGACTGTCATCATTGCAGTTTTGCAGCAATCTATGACAAAAATAAAACTTGTCACTCAAATGGTATAGCTTTTCTCTTCTAGCAAAAAAGGAATAAGTTCTAACTTGCAAACAATGAAATAAGATTTCAGACCTCAGAATTCAAAAGAAAACATAAAGCGCTCTTGTCCATAGAGCCAACTGGGGCTAAAGACCTCAGGATGGCCATTTAACATATTTAATATAGATTTGTAGCCTTAAGTGAGCTAATTCAGTTAAGGAACATGGTTAAGTCCGCAGTGAGCTGATTAAGTTTATTTGTTTTTACCTGCAACATAAGCCCAACAGCCTTTTTATCTGGAATAGGCATGTAAGTTTCTCAGGGCCATCAAGCTGCTTCACAAACTGAGAATTCTGCTTAATCAAGTTCTGACATATCCATATCTGGAGATGGGGGGAAAGACATCAGCAGATACAAGTGTTAAAATGCTCTAAAAAGTAACACTGGTGCTTTTTGTGACTGTTCATGTACATAAAGCATGCACGCGCATCTAAAGCAGGAATGGGGACCTGTGGCCTCCAGATGTTTTCAGATTATATCTCTCTTCATACCGCACCTTGGCCATGCTGGATATGACTGATGGAAGCTAAAGTTCAACATTATCTGGAGGGCCACAGGTTTCTCCTGATCTAAAGGAACACCTCTTGCACCTCAAGATGAATCAATGGAGGCCCTTCCTCAAGTGTTTCTAATCTCAAATGCTGAGAGGGCCATTGCCATGATGTGCCCAACCCCTGGCCTTACCTATGGAACACTCCCCCTAGAAACGTATGACCGACATAATGTCTGCTTGGTGCCAAGCTGAGACATTTTTCCTCTCCCAGACCTTTATTTCTAATTCTTAATTAGCATCGGTCTCAGCTCCTGCCAACCTAGCAGTTCGAAAGCCCGTCAAAGTGCAAGTAGATAAATAGGTACCGCTCCAGCGGGAAGGTAAACGGCGTTTCTGTGTGCTGCTCTGGTTCGCCAGAAGCGGCTTAGTCATGCTGGCCACATGACCCAGAAGCTGTTCGCCGGCTCCCTCGGCCAATAAAGCGAGATGAGCGCCGCAACCCCAGAGACGGTCACAACTGCACCTAATGGTCAGGGGTCCCTTTACCTTTAAGACTGTTAATCCCCACCTGCCCCCAAGCAGAATACCCCAAAACAGAATTTAAAAAAATAAATCAGCTCGGCCAAAGCATGTAGGATTGGGGGGATAGTGTTGTGTTTGGTCATATGTCATCAAAGTATGCCAAGAAGAGGCACAAAATGGTAAACAAAGCTTCCAATTTTGGGCAAGTTGTTATCTATCTTTATGTGGCACATTAGTTTGTCATAATGAGGTGGTCCCAAATCTGTCTGTACCGAGCTTGAATAATAGACCATGTTATTTTCTCCTGTTTTATGCCTAAGAAAAACTAATCTGTATTCGGAAATAAGGGATAGATATACAACAGGATAGCTGAACATTTTTTTCTTTTTGGTAAAAGCAGCCACTAGGACACCCTACTTAGATAAGTTTCTTGAGGATGAAGAGGCTAATTCTCCCTAAACACACACACACACACACACACACACACACACACACACACACATTATGCTCTGGCCCTAAATTAAATACTCCTTCCCAAGCTACTGATAGCCATGGAGGATAAAAAACAAAGGTACCACAATGATCTTTACCATCTATGGCTAATAGCTGCTCCAGTGGAGTAGGGTGGGGGGCATGTAGAGGAACAATCCAGGAACTAGCACATTAGAAACTAGCACAAGCAAACGGATTAGCAACCATACACATACAGTGCCCTGCAACTGCTTTTAAGAGAAGGAAAGTGATGTGGCCTCACCACACTGACCCCCACCCCCAAAGATTCCACACTTCAGCTTTATTTCATTTAAACACCAACATGTGCCAAGGGAAGAAAGTAATTTCAGGGTGTTGCATATACATTTTATTTTGTTGTTACTTCATGAGCATTGCAGAAAGGTTTTTATGTGAAAGAGGCACTCTTGAAAGAAACTTATGAGTCAAGGGTACATTCCTAAGTCTTGTCCGTCCGTCCATCCCCCTATGCATACTCAGCCAAATGAGCCTGTGCCATCTTCCATTAACTATAAACTGCTATATAAATTTTAGGAAATAAATAAAGCCCTTAAGGTTAGATAGCACCGACTTTATGAAAGCATCTGAATGTTTATTAGGATGTAATGTTCTCCAAAACTTTGGATGGATCCACACACTTCAGAATGAAAACTGAAAGCATGTTTTCCCACAGATAAGGAAGTGGGGATTTTTTTGGGTGGCACCATTCTCTTGTAGCAGATGGTATACTGGCCTTAGTGAAACCCTGACCTTGTGGGAGGGAAGAAGGAGTCCTTTCTTGGGGTTGCTATCAGAAGAGGAGGAAGAATGGGAAAGCCACCCCCTCTCTGCAAGGACAAGTTACTTTCTGCATGTCCCGATTCAACCTCACTGTCTTTTGAACAGATCATTTAGTACTGACAACCAAGAAATTAAAAATAATTACTAAAAACACACAAGAAACTGGAATCACTCTCATTGAGTACTTACCAAACGTTTAGAATCCTCATTATGCCTATAGAAAAACAGAAGTTGGCGAACTAAAAGAGTCAGATTTGCTCCATTGGCGGTGGAGAAACTTCCTCCAGATTGCGCTAGATTAGCACAGTAATCAAATTCGCTCCTCTGAATGGAATACTTAAATTGAAGAATAAAATTTAAGTTAATGTACTGTATTGTCAACATTATGAAACACAGGCAAGATTTCAATATACTCATTTGAAGCTGCAGCTTTCTCCAATGAACAATTTTATGCATATAATTTCTTCAGCATTGATTTTTGTTTATAACCCGAGGTACATTGTTGGAACAATCACTTGCTCAAGGCCAAGTGTGGAGGTTAAATTGGCTTTTACATAAAGGTGCAAAAATGCAAAGTGATGTCATAGCGTTTTCAGAAATTTTTAAAGCATAATCAGTCAGTACAGTACAAGTATTGTCATCTGTACACATCAACTCCCTCAAATCCTATGGAAACAGAACTGCCTATGTACTAAGAGCAGAATTAGAACTCATTTTGAAAGCTAGAATGAACCAAGAATAAAATTAATGTGAAGTAATTACTTTTGTGTGAATTCATCTTCTACTGCATTATTCATCTAATTGAGACTAACAATAAACAAGTTCCCCAACAGACATTACGACTATACATATGAATACATGTTCCAGATTAGAACTACTGTACATATTTTCATAATTTTACTGCACTTTTACACAGGCAAGGATTGAAAGGGATATAAGTAGAGTTTGCTCCTGCCCACTGGCCTGTTTCCAGAAGTCAGGCTCCAGAGCTTCCTGTGTAGCACAAGGAGTTGCAGTTAAAAGAAGGTATTTGGCAAACCTCTGGGCATAAACAGATGTTCCTGGGAGAAAGCACAGGGTTCTTCAAAGCCATACAATATATATTTTATATTTCTGGTTATAGTTCATTTTTACTGTGCTCTTATTCATCTCAAGTCCTTCTAAATGGAGTTCCAAACTAAATTTAAGACTATGGTTTCCCCATAGGCTGCAACCAATAATCCCACTCCAGAGAATCACTGAACAGGAGTCTTATACTACAGGGAGAGAATGACTAACATACAGTACAAGCGTGTCCACATGGCTATTACATTGTGGGTTTGAGGAAGTAGTACGGTAAGTATCAGAGGGTTTTCTACAGCAGATCAGCATACATTGTTTCTGCACACGCTGATGGTAGTGACTAGAAGGCAGGCTGAAATAGTGACAGTGTTAACTCTTGTTAGATACAGTGGTGCCCCGCAAGACGAATGCCTCGCAAGACGGAAAACTCGCTAGACGAAAGAGTTTTCCGTTTTGGAGGTGCTTCGCAAAACGAATTTCCTATGGGCTTGCTTCGCAAGACGACAATGTCTTGCGAGTTCCTGCTGTTTTTTTTCCTTTCCCCCCTTTTTCTAAGCCGCTAAGCCGCTTATCAGCTGATCCGATCAGCAGATAAGCTGCTAAAAGCCGCTAATAGCGCTAATCTGCTAATCCGTCAATGGGCTTGCTTCGCAAGACGAAAAAACCGCTAGACGAAGAGAATCACAGAACGGATTCTTTTCGTCTTGCAAGGCACCACTGTATATCTTTCTGTGGTTACTGTGCAAACTCAGAAGCACATAAGAAAAGTCAATCATAAAAAAATGCCTACTTGGTGTTTTCTGTCCCTGTACCCACGAACAAAGGACTGGATGATTATTGCATTTTTCAGCCTTCTCCTTTCTTCCTAAGGAGACAAGACAAAGGTCAAAATAAAATTTGCTGCATTGTAGTTAATAGAACAAAGCACTGACAAGAAAAACACCTGTGCAGTCACTGAATAACCTCACACAAAAAACTCTGTCTTCAATAGTATCAGAGGAACATGAGCAGTGGAGTTTGTGGTAGAGAAGGTCTGGGTTCTCCACCTAACGGGCTTACGCTGCCTGACACCAAGCCATAGCCAAACAAGACAGACTGAAAGGAACACAAATATCTTGCTGCTCATTAGGAGAATTGTGCTTTCCCATTGATATGCTTTTCCACTGTGATGCAAGCTCTCTTTATTGTATGCATATCCAACAAGTTTACCGTATAATGTATTTCCTGTTGAATCCGTCAAATTTAAAACAAAGTTTCTTCTAATTTTTTTTTAAACTAAGTTCCTAGCCTTTATGCTGAAGACTGAAGCCAAATGCCATTTGGGCAGGTCATCCATTGTTTAGAGACCAGAGCATCACCACCCTACAAAGCTCCTTGCTTTTCCCACCAGCTAATAAAAAAACTAAACCTCGCATCTCATATCCAATATCTATGTACAACTGTGCCCCAGCATTCCTTATGTACCCCATGGTTATCAAAACAGAAAATGTTGACCCGAAGCTACTAAAATATCTGTTTAATAGATGTTGGTGGAATGAGAATACGGCATTACAAGTTAAATATTGGGGGGGGGGGATAGATTACCTGAGGTGGAATTCAGATTTTTATACACTACTGTGGCAGCACCGATAAATGAAGGAATGATAGAACAGAAATAAGAAATTGAATGAATAAAGATTTGGCAAGAAGTGAGCCAAGGATATTCAAATGACAGACCCTGGAAACAGGGAGCCTGCTGATCAACTTGTACTGGTTTTTTTTAAAAAGGAAACAAAACAGGAAAATTCAACAGCAATCTCAACAGCAGCAGCAACTGATCTTCCACAGCGCACAGCTGAATTACAACACAAGACAGTTATACTCTCCTCATTAGGCATAGGTTTCATCCAAGAATGCATAATTGTCAATTAGTGACCCATAGTTGCAAATGTTTGAAGCCTGAGGTCACTGCAGCAATTTCACTACTCATTTTTTAAAGCTGTGTCTGATTTTATTCTCAATAGACTGAGTCATGTTTTCTTCCCGATATATGCTACATCTTCAAAAGTACATTAGCGTAACAAAATATATTCTTGTAAATACAGAGTGCCTTGTTTCTTATGCACATTTTCTGCACCAGAGCCTTACAAATAATGAAACGGGCAAATTATCTGCTCACTGGAGCTGACAAAAGAATTTCCATGGTTGTAGTTAATCAACTTTATGATGACGGTGTCTCAAACATAGGCAGTGTTTCACATGACTGCCTATGACACTGAAGTCCAGTTCACACAACACACAGAAACATGGCTTAGTAATACGCAGCCAAGAAGGAAGAAGCTGCAGTGAGCCTCAGGCTGAGGCACCACCTTTTCCCATGACTCCATCAATTTTCAGCTCTACTCTCCTTTAAAGGCAGGCTTGGTGCATCATACAGATAAAGAAAAGTGGTTTGTTAACAAACTCTACAGAGACTGTCAGGAACCACTGCTTGAAGTTTGCTTGTTTTGAAAGTGAGAAGAACTGGTTGCAAATGATCCCTAGTTCAGGTGACATTTGCCTAGCTGTAGGGGAAGCAGGAAAAGAAATTGTTGGAGTCCAAGGGGGGGGGGGATGAAAGCTAGAGGCAGCTCCTTCCTGCCTATGCATATGTCGGTAAACCATGGTTAATCAGGAAACATTATCATACAAATCCGTAAGGAAAATGGCATAGTAGACACTGCTCTAGTCTGCCAAACAAGTGTGTGAATCAGCCCTACAACTAGTTTTTCTGCTAGTGAGTCAGGATCATGTTAGCAATTCTAAGGCACCATGCTTGCATACATTATCCCAGCAAAATTTAAATGTGGTGCAAAACAATGTAAGGTGGGGCCCTACTATTTAGCATTCAAAAATTCCGCAACTACAAATTGAGGAAAACAGGAGGTTTTAAAAAGCCAATAACCAAGCTATTTTATTTATTTACGAGTTTTATATACCATCCTTTGCCAGTAGGCCCCATGGAGGGTTACACTTATAAAAAAAGACAAAACAATAAAATAAAATACTAATTTAATCTAAATCAGTTCCTAACTCCAACACAGAGAAGGGGCGAAAGACAGCATCCAACTGGTCATCAATGTTTCAAAAAAAGAGGTAGCTATAAAGAAAATCAGCTAACCATTCTTCACCCCACCCCTCCTTCAAAATCCTGTCAAGAGAGGGGTGTCTTGATCCGCACTGCCTAAAAGAACAAGGCAGACTATGGAAGGAATTCCACCGTTTTGGAGCCACCACTAAACAGTACCCCCTACACACAATCCTATGTACCTAGCACTGCACAGGAAGCCCTAGGAGGGCAGCGTCCATGGAGCTCACTGAACGGCAGCAAGTATTCTCTCAGATACTTGGGGTCCAGCAGTTCAGTGCTTTAAATACAAACATAAGCATTTTCATCATACAATATTTCAACTGGAAGCTATTTTAAAAGGCTTTACTTGTATCATACCTCTCGTTTCCGCCTCTCTTCCTGTGTGCGATGCAAAAGAGAAGCTTTTTCCTCCTGGAAAAGATGAGAAATTATATTCTGTTTCTACCTAAACAAATGCATTTAAAGTTTTGCATAACGATAAACATCATCTTTCCAAAATATTTTGCAGAAAAGTAACATGCATCTTCCTCCTTTATGTGCTCAGATACAACACAATCAATGACACACAACAAATCAGCCTAAAGTCATTCTACCTAACGGCCTCCATCACAAACGTGAGCATGACTATTTCTTTATTTTGTTTAAACTAGACTACAGTAATTAACACAATTTAAAACTGCAGTGGATTCAACTGGCACAACCAGTTAACAGTAATGAATGAATAAACAAACAAACATCCATTACAATTTCTGATTTTCCCAACAAAGTCTCAAAAAAAGTTTTCAGCCACACACTGTTCATTCAATTAAACTGCACAAATATAAATATAAGTATCTAAATAAATACTGATCTTCTCCAAACAATACCCACCTACAGCCCAATGTCAGAGAAGGTGCTAAAAGAAAAGTGCATATGAAAGTATTTCATGCATTTGAGCACCATGATAGAATGTGTTTAGGGAACTATAATGTAATTAAGGAATTAAGTCAAAGCAATTTTAAAAGGAAAGTTACAGTAGAAAAACTGTTTAACAATATTGCCTTATTTGGTTTTATAATTTGATGAAGTAATATCAGAAAAGAAGTGGTGAAGCCTACACACTTAAGATAGTTCTCTGTTGCTTACACAAAGCAGAACTAAACATTTGCAATAGCAAATAAGCCTAATTATCAGTCTTTTTAAAGTGAAAATAACAGGCCTAACAATAACCAATCAAAAAGGCTAATAAACAACACAGATTTACATCCTCATTACTAATGCTGAGTCAACCCAATAGATTTCAATCATCCAATGAGAATCCAAACTCAAGATCTCCCTATACAGTGGTACCTTGGTTCTCAAACTCTATGCGTTCTGGGAGTCCATTCGACTCCCGAAACCGTTCAAAAACCAAGGCGCGGCTTCCAATTGGCTGCAGGAGCTTCCTGCACTCAAGCGGAAGCTGTGTTGGATGTCTGGCTTCCAAAAAGCGTTCGCAAACCGGAACACCTACTTCCGGGTTTGTGGCATTCAGGAGTCAATTTGTTTGATAACTAAGCCGTTCAGGAACCAAGGTGCCACTGTACAGCCGAGTTATCAGACATGCAACTTACCAATGTGTGTTATTTATTAAATTTATATGCCACCTTTCTGCTTAGGAACCTGAGGTGATTCACGATTTTAAAAATATTTTAGAACAAATACATTAAACAAAACGTAAAGTGACTTTCTTGGGCCAAACTGGAGCCGAGGATAAAAGCCTGGGCTCCCTTGCTTCTCCCTTCACGCCATTCACACAGAGCTCTAGAGAAGAAGTCAATGCCAAGGTGTTTCAAATGGACAAAACCATTAAAACAACGGAAGCTGCCTCTAAGTAGTATGTAAGCATTAGACCCAGCACTAAAGCATCCATCACATTCCTAAATCCTTGGGGAAAACCCTTATCTCAAATGCATTTCTTTGAAGGTATATTCTGCTGATTTCAACAGAATTATCTGTCAAGCACATATTCCAGGATGACTGTGGGATAACCTGCTGAATCAGAACAAAGGTTCATCTAGCCCAGTACCCTATTTACACCACACCAGATGCTTCCGGGAAGACCACAAGCAGGGCATGAAGGCAACAGCCCTCTCATACAGTCTCCTTCCAGCAACCGTTATTCAGCAGCATACCATTTCCGAACATGGAACTTCCATTTAGCTGCCATCGCTAATAGTCATTGATAGACCTTTTCTCCATGAATTTGTCCAATTCCATTTTAAAGCCACGGCCATCACTGCATCCTGTGACAGCAAGTTCCATAAATTATGTGTTGTGGGAAGAAGTGCTTCCTTTTTTCTGTCCTGAATCTACAGTGGATCAATTTCAATGGGTGACCCCGTGTTCCAGTGTTATGAGAGCGGGGGGGGGGGAGCAGAGGGGGAAGGTCTATCCATTTTCTGCATCATTTTATAAAGCTCTACCATGGCCCACTTTAGCTGTCCCCACCACCATTACCTGGATCGAGGGGGTCACAGCAGAGGTGAGGAAATGGGCCTCATGTTTACATGCCAATTCTTACAGAAAGCTTCCACTGAATAAACCAATTTATAGGAGGGGGATGGGAGTGGGATCAAATTTACAGGGGATGAGGAAAACTGAAAGAGACAAGATAATAAAGGAAGGGAAAGTGTGCTACAAGTTCACCAATGAGCCTCTCAAGTGATTTAGGTAATAATCCAAGAGCAAGACATCAAGGGAGGGAGGCAAAGAAATCAGGGCCTGCTCCAGGCAGACTGTTTCCCCACCCTGGCCAACTTTACATTCTGTTTCATTTGTTTTAGTACTTTTAAACTGTAAACCACATTGGGCACCTTGGCAGAAAAGTGGTATATAAGTGTAATAATGATCTAAGTCTTAATAAATCACGCTCAATATTATTGCACAAACAGCCTAATAATTTTAAACAGAGGTTTAAAAATCACAGCGAGAATATATTATTCCTGCCCAACTTTTAAGCAAAGCAGCACAATCTTTAAGTGGTACTATTAGTGTTCATAATTTGATGACAAAAGATGTAAAGCACCTAAGATACATTCCTGAAGAATAGGACATACCCTGCCAATTGTCGTCTTTGCATATCAAGACTTATTCTTTCTTCAGTGCAGAAAACAGTATCGCACATGTGATTTAATGAACGTAAATGGCTTCTAGCCATCAGAAATGTGTCAGTAGATAGTTCCTCAATAATTCAGATGAATAGCTACACATACCTAATATACTTCTGATGTGCATCTGATTCATGAAAATATGGCCTAGGTAACACTACGCAGAAAAGGGTGTGCTGTGATATTTCTTTATGGCACAATATATCATTTAAAGGCCCCATCTCATACAATTCATGAGAAGTATTTTAAATTTCAGAATTAAAAATAAAAATCAAGAATCCAAATAAAGCATATTTTCATTAATAACTGACGCAGTACTTTCAGTATGCAAACTGCTTCACAAGCTTCATGAGCTCTTGTATTTGTTACCTGAATAGCTTCAAACCAGACTGACCAGCTGTTGCTTTCAGGTCTGCCTCAATTCTGAATGATGGGTACATTTAAACACACAGGCCGTTATAGTTAACTAAAGCAAATGCTAAATGACTGCATTTGTGGGTAAACCTGTTCCTTTGCATAGCAATCATATGAGATAAGCATTATTACTCCCATTGCAGGCAGGAAACTTATGTTAAGAACCAATGACTTGCATAAATAGCCTCTAAACCACTAAAAGACACAAGAGAGTTTTGAAACCAGGCCAGGTTTCAGTTTGTGCCATCTCAATACTTAAAAAGCACGCACACCCCTATTTATTACAGATACTTATTTTAAATAAAAAGCAGAAAGCTATACATAGATGCCATATTGTGCATGGACATTTTTAGTGGGCCCCTATGCGCTTTATCAGCACTAGGAGAGGCCTACGAATTAAGTAAGAGAGTGCTGATAAGAAAATGAAAAAAGAAAAGAAAAACCTAGGCCAAAGTGAAGGAATGCATTCCCTGCTGTCCTATCTACTTCAGAAACCTGGAGTGCGCTTTTCCTCAAATCGTGTATTAAAAAGGCAGTGTCGAGAATCAGTATGTTTCGCAGACTCCTGTACAGTCCAGGAGTTGCAATGTGGGAATTTAACAGCACAACCCTAAACCATGCCTACTCAATTCAATCACACCCAGGTAAACAGTGTTAGGATTACAGCCTAAATTCTTAAACTCTCCCCCCAACACAAGAGTGAGGCCTATCCGCCGCCCCCTAGCTCTCCCCTCCCACAATTACGTTTCTTCCAACTGGATGCCAAGCTGATGCCAAGGGTCCTGAGAAGGAGACACTTGCAAGAGCTGATGCACCACAGGAGTTTCACAAATGGGACGGTGGCCCCCTTCCCTCCCCCCCCTTCCAATCACGCCTCTGCCTTTTTGCTGGCTATTTCACAACCAAAGAATCTCAAGTTTCTCTTTTCAAAACCCTCGGCCTTGAAGGAAACCCTCTCCGGGAAAGACCAAAGCCGGGGCGACACAAATGACTCTCCAGGCGCCTTTTCCTCCTAACAAAAACAAACCCAAGACACACTGGGGCTGAGCTGCACCCACAGGTCTGAGAGAGGCCCCTGGTCTTGGGGTGGGGGAATAATAAAAATTATTATTAGGAAAGGGGAGAACACACTAGACACCGCGGAAAACAAGGGGTTGCTCAGATTTAACCTTAGTCACGCCGGCTTCGCGGGCCCCACCGGAATCTGCAGGCAGGCTGGGAAACGGGGCTGGCGGAGACAAAAATCGCGTAGAGACCCCGAGACCTGAGAAGGGCGGCGCAGGCACTGGGTGGGGGTCGCTTACCTTCTTACTGGCTCCTCCAAGAGACACCTTGGGCCTGGTTTTGAACTCCCCTTCGAAGCTGAACATGGTTACAGCTTATCCTCCCATCCAGAGGGGGAGAGAGAGAGCAGCCTCCGCCTCCTCGGCAGCAGCAGCAGCACCTTGGCGGGGCAGAAAGAGCCAGCGGGGGGTGGGGACCAGGGAAGGGGCGCCCGACCCCGAGAGGAAGCCCCCAGCCTCACGCCCACCCGCCCACTCCCGGCGCAGGGCTCCTAATGCCAAGGGCTGAGGCGCCCCCTCCTCCCTCAGCCCCTTCCGCACCCCGGCCGGCCAGGAAGGGAGATTCCCCCGCCCCACTCCCAAATTATCCTGTGTGGGTGTCTCTCCGTGTGGCTCCGGCTCCCCGCCCCGGCACCGGCTCAGTGAGTGGCAAGGGGTCTCGCTTGGGGCTGCCTCATTTGCAGCGGAGGTGGAGGAGGGGGTATAGGTGGGGGGGGCGGTGGAAATCAGCCGGTTCCTGAAAGAAGATGGCCGCCGCCGACTGCAGCTTTCCCTCAGCGCGCTCCCGCCTCTCGGGCGCGCGGGCGCGCTCGCGCCTCCTATAGGGAAAGGGAGGCGGGAGAACGAGACGGAGCGCCCGGCGCTTTTTGAGGGAGGATGACAGGCGGGGGGGAAAAGCAGAGGAAGCACAAGGCGGGGTTTTTAGAGCAGGTTCTTGTGGTGTGGGTGCAAGCACAAAAACACACACACACATACGCAACGTGGTGCCCTCAGCTGTGATGGGGCTTCTCGCCTCTTCTGAGAAAGGAGTTTCCTTTGCCCCCCGGGCTTCCTAAGGCAGTTTGCCTCCCAAAGAAAAGGGTCCTCTCTTCTTGGGGTTTCTGTCCTGTGTGGCCACTGTTTTTATGTTGCACGCAAATAAAGGTTTTATTGGGATGTGGTCGCAGGCTGCACTTTTTCTTGTATCCCCCCCCCACACACACACATCTACACCATATGCATAGAACTGCCCTGAGACCAGTAGGCATAGGGTGGTATAGACATTTAATAATTTTTTTAAAGAGTAAAATAAACAAACTTGTTTAAGGGCGCTGGTAACAGTAGCTCTGCGAAAAGTTTTCTACGGTTCTCAGGATTCTTTGGGGGAAAGCCATGTGCTTTAAATGTACTTATTTTTTTATGTCATAAAATTGATTCACCACTTGAGTGTAGGAAAAAACCTCAGGGTGGTGTCTACACCTGTACATCAGGAGTGGGGAACCTGTGGTCTTCCAGTTGTTGATGGGCTGCAACCCCCTTTAATTTCCTTCAGTGCCTTTTCTCTAGAAAAATAGGTGCTGGTACTCACCATGAAGTTGTTACAGCAATGCCACACTTTTTTAATGACAAGAAAAAAGAGGTGTTGGTACTGCGTACCCTTGAGTACCCCCTGAAAAGAAAACCACTGCCCTTTAGCCCCCATCCCGAACAGCAGTCAGGAATGAAGTCCACCATCATCTGGGAAGGTCACAGGTTGCTCTGCTTCCATGCATCCCAGGCTTCCTTGACCTACCGTAGTATCCTCCAGATTTTTTGGACTACAATTCCCAATAGGCCCAGCCAGTAGGGTCAACAAGTAGGGATGGTGGGAGCTGTAGGCCACCAACACCTGGAGAATCATAGGTTCCCAGTTCTTGCTTTAGACTAAAGGCAGGTTCGCACGATAATTCACACATGGAGATATCACATGGTGCTTGAGCCTTCCGCAATCTGGTTCCCTCAAGATGTTTTGAAGTACAACAGAAATGGGAGACTTGTGACCCTTCCGATGTTGTTGGACCAGCTCCCATCAGCCCTAGCCAGAACAACTAATGGTCAGGGATGATAGGAGTAGTAGTCAAACGATCTCTAAAGGGCCACAGATTCCCCGCTTCCATTGGCTCCAGAAAGCATAGTCAAAGATTCAGGGGGGTGGACTTGTAGCCCCTGTCATTTTGAAGGCTACATCAGCTGTAGTCTAACCTACCTGACAGGGTGAGGATGGGATTAAAGGGTGTTGGAGCAGGGAAAGAGCAAATAACCATGTGTGTTGTCTGGAATTTCTTGGAGAAAAAGTGGCTATAATAAAAATAAATTATGTATTTATTATGCTTTTATCTTACCCCTTCTCCACTTTTCGTTAATCCTCACAACAACTCTGTGGGGTAGTCTAGGCCAAGTGATAATGGCCGGCCAAATGTCATTTTGCAAATTTCATGAATAAAAAGAAATCTGAACTGTGGGTGGATATCCTAGAGCGGTATGTTATACACCACACAATTTACAAGTAAAGAAGTTCATCTTTGCTGTGTGGAAGGGGGGGGGAGTATTTCACCCATGACACTGGGTGACAAAACCTAACCTACAGCCATCCCATACTAGGTGTGATGGTTCAGAGCCCATAGTCACACACCCTGAGGCTTTCACAAGACAAAATGCATCCTTCTGCATACATCAAGCACATCACAATGAGCATTTTGCTAGTGGAGAATAATCCCAGAAACCATCAAAGCAGGCAAATGTTGGTCTTTTGTCCATCACCATCAATGTAGTTCAGTGGTTAAAGTGTTGGGCAAGGAAATTGAAGGTCAGAGTTCAAATCCTTGCTCAGTCATAATGCTCACTGGGCAACCTTCAGTCAGTTGCCATCTCTGAGCCTAAGCTACCTTACAGGATTGTTGTGTGGGTAAAATGGAGAGGAAGGAGAACCATGTATATCACCCTGGGCACCTTAGAGAGAAATGCAATAATAAATAGATATAAAATATATAAGTATCTCTTCTTCTGAAAACTTGTATTTAAATCTGGACTTAAGTCTGTCAGTCATTATGGCTTACAGTACCAGAGCAACAAGCTACTCAAGTGACAATTGGAGCTTTGGCAGCAACGGAAACAAAGCCTCTTTCTCAGAGACCGACTTGGAATTAATGGACTGCTGAGTGGTAATTTATGACTGTAATGTAACACTTCCCGAGAATAACATGCTAACTTTATAATCTTGTAGCTGTTAGTGACTTGCTGTTACCTTAAGTTATAGGCATAGAGTCTGACTCTATTCGTGACAGCTTTAATTGTTTTCATAAATTTTCATTCAGCCCGTTTTTAAATAAAAATCAAACAGCAAGAAATATAGTGTGCAGTAGTCATTTTACACCCTGATTAATTCAACTGATAAATTTTATTGGGACAATTTATTAGATCGTTGGTTGAATACCGCACTGAGCTTACCATAAAAAAATTTGTTAACACTAAACAAAAGTTTAACAGCTCTGACAAATCATACAATGCTGATGGTGCTAATAATCTGCTCAATGAGAATCTTTGTCAACAGCAATGGGTATCTGACCCACAACTGAGAGAGAACATCTGTCCAGAACCCTGGCGTACTTGGCAACCAGTCCAAAGGGCAAATGCTAGTCTGGCAGTCCAACAGGTCAAGAAACACTGTCCAGGTTCAATACAACAAGCCACGTCCAAAATCCAGGTGCCTGCCTAGGCAGCCAAACCAGGGTTAGGGTACTTGCAGTTCAGTCCCACGGAGCTTCTCAGATACCCAAGCCATGGTTCATCAGTATGGGAAGTTGAGCAGACACAGCACCTTGGCTCTGCTTTTATCCCTTGAATCTTGATTGTAACATCTGGGCTTTATGAGGCATGTGACCCTCAGCTGCTCTGAGCCTAATCCAGTTGAGGAATCACACACTCCCAGAGCTAACAAGCCACACCTGGCCAGCTAGTGAGCTGGGCTATGCACCTTTGCCTGCCTTTGTCTCCTAGAGCAGGGTTTCCCAAACTTGGGTTTGGGACTACAATTCCCATCATCCCTGACCACTGATCCTGCTAGCTAGGGATGATGGGAGATGTAGTCTAACAACTCTGAGCTCCCTATAGCTCAGATTCTGCCACGTTTAGAGAGAGATGGACCCCTATGGTGATGGTGAGGGGTCCTGCTCCTCTAGTTCCTGTGCTCTGACCCCCATCCTCTTGCTATCCTCTGTCGTCCCACAAGTACTTTCTATGCCCACAACCTTTCCTTCTCCATTCCCAGCTTGCCCCAGTGGGCACCAGTCATGAATACGCAAGCAGCCCTGCTCAAGGAAGTTTTTAGGTGCCATGAGAGCATCTATTTTTGGGTGCCATGAGAGCATAGCCCTGAAAAAAGCACACCTTTTGGGCTCCGTGATCTCGCATGGGTCATGTGACTCGAGTGGGAGCACAGATGGAAAGACATGCGTCCCAGTTTGGGGACTCAACATGTTGGAGGGTATGTAATGTCCCATAATCCATTCAGCTGAATGTCACATCCGTGATTAAGTACATTCAGGACTGGTAACTGAAAGCTGGAAGATAATATGGGACATGGTATTTGTGCATCAGAGAAATTAATATAGATAATTACATTAAACAAGAATACAGGACTGCAGTTACCACTAAGGGGTTTAGATGAATGATTGCCATTACTGTTAATTAATTGAAGTTAATTAATGGATGCTTTAAGAACATTTGCTGTTCTTGCCCATGAAAATCAAATGCTAACAAGTCAGCAAGAATAGGCATGTCCTTACACAGAAGCAATTTCACTGACAAAATTCACATAAAATTCAGCAGACTCAGGGTTTCATTAATCATTCCAACCTTACCTCTAAGCTTGTAGAGACAACTCAAAGCGGTATGATTGACCATAGCTGAAAAAACACAACCCCTAAAGCCACCCTTATAAATAAACTAAATTTCTGGGCCAGTTTCAACGTGTCCCTTTCGTGCTGACCGCGACACTTTTTATTCTTGGCAATGTACATCTAGTTCCTATTAAAAGGAATTATATCTTGTTCATTTATTTGCATTTATAAGCCAGTTTTCCAATAAAGCCCCCCAAAGCAGCATACCAAGATCTAACCCCGTAGGCTTGAAATAATTAAAATAATTATAATAGCCTGAAATAGCCTAAAAGCAGCAGCATCTAGCAGAAATATTACCAGTTCAAAAAGGTAAACACAAAAGAGCCTTGTCGTGATAGCAGAAAGCAGACTTGCTGTACAGTGGCACCTCGGGTTAAGTACTTAATTCATTCCGGAGGTCCGTTCTTAACCTGAAACTGTTCTTAACCTGAAGCACCACTTTAGCTAATGGGGCCTCCTGCTGCCACCACGCCGCCGGAGCACGATTTCTGTTCTCATCCTGAAGCAAAGTTCTTAACCTGAAGCACAATTCCTGGGTTAGCGGAGTCTGTAACCTGAAGCGTATGTAACCTGAGGTACCACTGTATTCTGATTCAGCCGGCCCTGCCAGTTTGTCAACCAGAGATTGCAACAGCCCCCACCATATAGGTTACGACCAACAATTCAAAAGGGACATTCTAAAGAGCATGGTGGCTGTTTCCAATTTTGGATTCTTTATGAATACAAATTTGCCAGAGCTAACCACCACAACTTGAATCTCAGCAGGACTTGCTTCTGAGTGGACATGCATAGGAAACCCACTGTTAATCACAAGTATGAGCAAGAGAAACTCTACCCTCTCCACAACTTTTTAAAAAACAATTATAACCCATTTTGAAGATCAATTTTTGTGAAGCCGTCAGAAACATTTTTCATGAGGTTGCAAACGGTCTTCAGTAATATGAACTAGTGGCCCTTTGTTGGCTTACTTTTGGGCACTCCTAACACATCTGTCCTGGAGTTAAGTAAATCAAGAACCTTAATTAACAAAGACTGGCAGGAATGCAAAAGCAATGAATTAGTTTGTGCGCTACCTGAAGGCTCAAGCTCACACACAAACCCCTAAAATATAGTAGTTACAATTAATGGATTTAATTATTAATGCCAGACCCTGTCTCTGAAAGTGTCTGAGAGGTCCATTTTGGCATTCTTATTACTCTTTAATTATAATTGATGTGCCAAGGGAAAATGTCAGGTAATGTACATTTTAGCATGTGTTATTGTCCTCCTTAAGAGCTCCTGGTCCTTGTTTTAAAAAGTCAGTGATATGCAAGACAATAGCGATGAAACCCAAATTTATTAGGGCACTTAAAAATCATTATTAATTGCTTCGCACAGCAGGTATCTACAAGATAGAACTTCTTTTTCAATATATATACAGGAATTATTTAAGTGTTTTAAAAGGCAGTATTAAACCTGTGGGGTGTTTTGTCACAAGTTACTGTCTCTCAACTACAGCCCATCCTGTGCAAGTTTATAAATGATTCACAAAGACTGGATTAGAAGGGGAGGGGACTTTGCTTAGCAGTATGCTACTGCAAAACTACTGCCGGAAGAAATATCAACAACCTCAGATATGCAGATGACACAACCTTGATGGCAGAAAGTGAGGAGGAATTAAAGAACCTTTTAATGAGGGTGAAAGAGGAGAGCACAAAATATGGCCTGAAGCTCAACATCAAAAAAACTAACTGGTCCTATCACCTCCTGGCCAATAGAAGGGAAAGAAATGGAGGCAGTGAGAGATTTTACTTTCTTGGGCTCCATGATCACTGCAGATGGTGACAGCAGTCACAAAATTAAAAGACACCTGCTTCTTGGGAGAAAAGCAATGACAAACCTAGACAGCATCTTAAAAAGCAGAGACATCACCTTGCCAACAAAGGTCCGTATAGTTAAAGCTATGGTTTTCCCAGTAGTGATGTATGGACATGAGAGCTGGACCATAAATAAGCCTGATCGCCAAAGAATTTATGCTTTTGAATTATGGTGCTGGAGGAGACTCTTGAGAGTCCCATGGACTGCAAGAAGATCAAACCTCTCCATTCTGAAGGAAATCAGCCCTGAGTGCTCACTGGAAGGACAGATCCTGAAGCTGAGGCTCCAATACTTTGGCCACCTCATGAGAAGAGAAGACTCCCTGGAAAAGACCCTGATGTTGGGAAAGATGGAGGGCACAAGGAGAAGGGGACGACAGAGGACGAGATGGTTGGACAGTGTTCTCGAAGCTACCAACATGAGTTTGACCAAACTGCGGGAGGCAGTGGAAGACAGGAGTGCCTGGCATGCTCTGGTCCATGGGGTCACAAAGAGTCAGACACGACTAACGACTAAACAACAACAACTGCAAAACTATTTATGAGACTGATACTAGTCAAATATCCCTTAACTTCCTTTCCTTGCTAGTTCCACCTAGAACTGATTCCTTGCATACAACAATTTCTAGATCATTTCAGTTCCTACAGTGTATACAGTAATGCAGACTATAGGGGGCAGAAAGGGATTCAGCCCCCTCAATATTTCTGGGCAAGGGGCCAAACCCCCTCCCCCATATTGAGGGGGGCTGCCACCTCCCACTTCCCCCTGGGTGAGTGCCGGCCCGCTGGGTGGAGGTGGGATGGGTCACATGACGCCGGGCCCCCTCAGTGTGGGGGGCAAATACAAATTAAGTGTCATGGCTGCCTACCTAAGAGTCCCTTGCCCGGCTGGCCTATCCATTCTGGCAGTCGTGCCAGAAAGGAGGCAGTAAAAGCCCCACTTTCCTTGCACACAGAATAATAGCACTGTAGGATTCTTCTGTGTTCCCTTACTTGCGAGCCTCACATTGGCCACAGTGAGGACACCTGAGCTTTATTCTAAATAGGAGAGCTGTCTGGAGATTAAGCACACATTATACTCCTACAATCTAAGCCATAAATAGGGAAAAATATGTGATTGCCAAACGAACAAGTCATCCACCATTCTTGCAGGCTTTTTGCAAAGGGTGGCTTTGCCCCAGGATCATTCAGCCCTTTAAAGCTCTAAGTTGTATTTTAAAGATTGACAGTAAATATATGAATTAAACCAATTAGAGTAATGCTCTGGGTTAATCATGTGCCAAACGCCACCACGTCTGCCCCACAGATTTATTAAGTTGATCCTGCCTTGGTGGGAGTCAAATGGCAAGTGTCCCGCTGCCTTTTATGACTTCCAAGGAACTTGAACAGCCTTTGCCTCCTTTGAATCGCCTGTGCGACATTTCCCTGGAGATCCTTTCCCTACTGCTCAGCTGACAATTGTCACAGCTGCGCGTTGCTTAGCCTGCCCTTAAATTGGCACTGACTTATAGTCAAAGCCCTGAAGTGCAGATGCAGCCCACAGGTTATTACACACAGAGAGAGAGACATTCTGTAGCAAGGCAAACCAAATTATATAAAAACAGGATTCTGATAGATAGAATAGATAGAATTCTGTGCCTTGTTTCAATTATGAAAACGTATGTTATTTCTAATTTGGCATAGCATTTTTTCCTGCGTTTATTTCATATAATTTGTTCTGCTTTTGCTAATCCTGGAGACAGTGCCGGATTTACGTATAAACTAAACAAGCTATAGCTTGGGGGCCCCAAAAAAATTAAAGGGAAAAAACCTGGGTGTACATTTCCAAAAAATAAGATAAAAAACAAATGAAATAAAACCTACATACAGCAGCAGTGGCGAATGGCTTTAGATACCTGTTAGGTCCATAAATTACCATATAGCATATTTTCAACACAAAAAACAGCGACAAATTGTTGTTGACAAAGGACAGCTGGACATATAAAGGGCCCCATTACCTTCAGTAGCTTAGGGCCTCATCAAACCTAAATCTAGCCCTGCCTGGAGATAGGAGAAAGCAAAGGGCTTTATGGATTACCACCCTCTGATCCCTGAAAATCATATTCAGCAATTCCTCTGCCTTCCGAGATGTCATTTGGCAACCTTGAATCTTTTCATATCAGGCATCCACCTTTTAATGCTAGTCTGCAACTTGGGATCCACATTAATTAAAAAAAATTGTCATGTAACTATCCTTGTAGTAAAGAGTTATATGGCAAATGGGTCACAGCGAGAGACTTTGGAACAATGCGTCCAGGAATCCACATAAAAGAGTAAGTGGAGGAATGAGGATTGTTCTTGTCACCAGAACTTTGAGTGTTCTACTCATTCATCTCCTCGGCTAGAAAACCAGGGTTCCCATTGAGAAGAGACATGTTGAGCTTGATGTGTGTTGATATGGCCCATGTAAATTGATTCTTAATTTTAAACTGTTTTCAGTGGAAATAGCTTTTGGGCACCATCCCAAAGTGTAATATATACTGGTAATGGATCGTCGCGAGTCATTAGCTACAAGCGTAATGTAGAAAACATATCCTGGGCAACAACTGCCCTTTACACACTGTATTTGGTAGATTCCACTTTCACTTCAATAAATTTATATAATGAATTCTAATGCCAAATGCTAATAACACAGCTGGCTTAAAGACTTAACATGGGTTCCCTATATCATCCAGGCCAGCAAGGGAATATACATATCAGAGCGAATGCAAGAAAATATAATTATATTCAAAGAGGAGTTATCACTGTACTAGCATTAACCTTGCAAAGCGCACACCACCAATGTCTATATAATGAATTTAACCTTGCATTTGATAATGAAATATGATGAAAAGATCAGTGCAGCGCTAGTGTTTCAGATGATAAGGAATCGCTACAACTTGCTATTTTCACTGTGTGTTGAAAAATGGGAATGCTGTTTTCTTTCATTTAGATTTGGGGAGCTTGTTTTAATTCCTTGTGTGCCAGGAACATAAGTATATTATAATATATATATATATATATATATATATATATATATATATATATATATATAAATGTAGAGCTTTAAACACAAACAAACCATTAAATATATCCTCTACACAGAAAGCCAATCATAGAGAGGAAGTAATTTATTTAACGAGATTTATAGAACACTTGATGATAATAAAAATCTAAGTGCTTTACACAAAATAGTATAAAATATTCATAAGAAAATATTGATAAAGTCAACAGACTTTAAAAACAAAGGCTGCTTTTTCAATCATTGCTTGAGCAACGTCATCTACCTGAGAACTGTTCTTCTTCTGTGTTTCTGGAGTTTCCTTTGCTCCTTAACTGTGGCTTCATCTTTATTCTTGCCTCTTGATTTGCCCTCTGATCCCAATTGCTCTTCATTACCAACCCCTGGTTTGTTCTCTGTATTTTGCTTTCTGGCTGGCCCTCTGACCCTGATTGTTTTGTGGCAGAGACTCCTGGCTCTTTCCATGACTCAGCCCTGATTGCCTGTTACTGCAGATACACAGGGTGGTATTGGGATGGTCCCTTTTAATAATACAGTGGTACCTTGATTCTCAAACACCTTGGCTCTTAAACGCTGAAAACCCAGAAGTAAGTGTTCCGGTTTCCGAACATTTTTCAGAAGCCAAAAGTCCAATGCGGTTGTCGGCTATTGTTTCCAGGGTGCCTGCACCAATCAGAAGCTGCACCTTGTTTATCGAACATTTTGTAAGTCAAATGGACTTCCGAAACAGATTAAGTTTGGCGCGTTTGTTTTTGCTATTTATTTTGCATTTTTGTTTTTGCGGCTTTTTCAGTTAATTTGTTTTTGTGACTGTGTGGAACCCAGTTCAGCTATTGATTGATTGATTGATTGATTGATTGTGTGACTGTGGAAATGGATAAAAGTCCCCCATCCAAACAATGACTATCATCAGTGCAGGTAAGAAAAAAATAGTTTTAATTTTTATCATCTACAATGCTGTCTTATTTATTTTATAGTACAGTACATTGATTATTACTTTCATTTTATGGATCAATGGTCTTGTTAGATAGTAAAATTTAGGGGTTGTTTTTAAAAATCTGGAACAGATTAATCCGTTTTGCATTACTTTCTATGGTAAAGCGCACCTTGGTTTTGGAACGCTTTGGTTTTGGAATGGACTTCCGGAACAGATTGAGAACCAAGGTACCACTGTAACAACAACAATCTCCCTTGAAATGTAGTAGCTCATCAGGGAGAAAGGTTCTAGTCAGCTCTCTTCTTGGCATGCGAGTTTTCTATGTGCCGTTTTCTTTGTTTGGTTTAACTGCATGAGAGAGCATTCCAAAGAAGCAGCCTGGAACACTCTTGTGTTGTCCAGAGTTGTCTACACTCCTCAGCCATCTCAGACTTCAACCACTTCATTATGCTGCATGTCTAAACCCCCCATAACATGCATCCATGATGCTACCCTCAATACAAATCTGAAAGAATCCAGCCCAAGCATGGCATTTCATTCAATAGACATCAAGGGTTAAGAAGATATGGTCCTTGCCCTATTCCTCAACCTCAGAATAATCAAGGGTGCCCACCAGCAAAACTGTGGAGGAAAAATAGAAATGAAATGAGGGCTATAGGTGGGGTCTCTCATTCAGCAATGGTGACACTTTGTTCCATTCTTGGCTTTGTGTCATTCTTGTGATGATCAATTAGTCAGATGTTTTAGGACCTACAAAGATCCTAGTGAGAATACAGCTTCATCAGTCATTTTTAACAGCAGCAGCAGCAGCAATCTGAGGTGTTTTAGCACTTCTTGGGTCAAAACTTTTTTAGAAAAGAATTATTTATTGCTGCTGATTTGGGGATTTTCATGGTGCCAATTAATCAATTTCCTCAGTATTCCGAATTGACAATTAATTGACATTTCTCTCACAGCCTGGCAAAGCTCTTGCAGATCATGGCTGGCAATTAAAAAAAAAAATTACTTCCTGGAGTGGAAGAATGCTATTTCAGAATGAGAAGAAGAAGAAGAGGAGGAAACACATGAAAGATATATAAAGAATACCACACCGTTTCTATGAAGCCTAAGTAAAATAAGACATACCGTCCTCATTTGCACTAAGTTTCAGCTGGTGTTCCATTGATTAGGACAACTCCTAATGATTACAGAACTTCCTTGTCATTGGTGGTGGGCCTACTATTGGAGATATGATATAGCGAAAGACCATATTACAGTGGAAAAGCATCTGCTTTGATGCAGATGGTCCTGGGTTCAGTCCCTTCATCTCTAGGTAGGGCTGCAGAAAGACCCCTGCCTGGAACCCTGAGGAGCTGCTGCCAGTCTGTGTTGTTCTTCTTCTTTGGTGATCACTTGTAGCCGAGTAAGATTGTCTTCCATAAACACGGTTTTAACAATGAGTCCGTAAGTGACTATGGAGGCCAATTCTGGATCCACATGTCCTTCCACAGTGGGGACATTGGTTACGGGGCAGAGGTTGATCACAGTGTCCATTTGCCAAGTGTGCCTTCCTCTTAGCTTGTTTCTCCCTTGTGTCCTGTGTTCAAGTGTCTTCAAAGCCCATAACACCTTTGGTAAAGGCTGTTCTCCAATTGGTGTGCTCGCAGGCAAGTGTTTCCCAATGGTTGGTGTAGTATACATTTTTAAAGATTTGCCTCGAGACAGTCTTTGAACCTCTTTTGTTGACCACCAGCATTACACTTTCCATTTTTAAGTTCGGAATAGAGTAGTTGCTTTGGAAGACGATCATCAGGCATCCGCACAACATGACCAGTCCAACGAAGTTGATGTTGAAGAATCATTGCTTCAACACTGGTGATCTTTGCTTCTTCCAGTACACTGGTATTAGTTCGCCTGTCTTCCCAAGTGATGTGCAAGATTTTTCAGAGACACCATTGATGGAATCTTTCGAGGAGTTGGAGATAGCGTTTATAAGCGGTCCATGTTTCACAAGCATACAGTAAGGTTGGTAGTACAATAGCTTTGTAAACAAGCATTTTGGTTTCCCTGCAAATGTCCCAGACCTCAAACACTCTGCACTTCAATGGGGAGAAAGCCGCAAGACTAAGTAGTAGACAATACTAAGCTAGATAAACCATTTCAGTCTGAATCACAGATTTGCAGAGTTTGAAGGTATCCCAAGGGTTACCTATTCCAACCTCGTGCAATGCAGGAATCTCAGCTAAAGCAGTCAGTAGATTGTGAGACCCTTAATCTCAGGGTTGTCCTTTTGAGCCCCATTTTAGTGCAACAGATTCTTGTATTGCAGGGAGTTGGACTGGATGACCCTGATGGTCCCTTCCAACACAACGATTCTATGATTCTATCTCTCAGTGACAGATGGCCATCCAATCTCTCCTTAAAAACCTCCAATGAAGGAGAGTCCACAATCTCCCAAGGGAGATTGATAGGCCAGCTTCCTATGTTCCTAACTCCATGGATATACTCCATTCTTGTTCATTGTGGAACCCACCAAGGCAAGTGTTGCCCACTGACAATGTACTGTGGGCTGCAAGTTGTTCCACACGCTCCTGTTTTTACTGTTCTAGCAGGAAGCAAAAGCAGATGATTCCTTGTGTGCTTTATTTAAGTCACCAAATATCTCTGCTCTGCTGAGCTGCATTTAGACTTGGTAAAGCACAAGCTGTGCAAGACTGAAAATGAATTACAGAAAAGAAGACTACACTTTTTTATTTTAACACTTTTGCATCGCTCTGGGACTGTTATGGGATCTTAACACTGGCCCAGATGATCTACTGATCCCTTCCCACTATGAATCTGAATCTCGTTTCTAAAACGCAACTTGTGTGCATACGTAGGTGAGTTTTGTTCTCAAAAGCATGCTATTTTCATCCCAGACATACTGATGGAGAGGGAGAAATAGGTTTCACAATCTATTTAAAACAAAGATTCAGAAGCCTACAGGAATGGTGCAGATGTAATATCCAGAACACAACAGGGACAAAAAGAAAAGAAAAGAAAAACCTCTTCAACATTTGCATAATGTCTTGCAGTGGAAAATGGAAGGACAAATGAGAACATTGGTATTAAGTAGATTGTTAAATGTCTGGAAACCAAAATAGTCGCAGAACTGCAATAAAGCAGCTTTTCAAATGTGACTGGAGGATGTCCATAAAGAGGATATAATGAAAAGAACTGTCCAAATGTGGAAGGATAATATAGTTAATGTATTACTACTTTTATTATTTTATCATATTTCATTAATTGCTGGCTTTGTTCCTACAGGACTCGGTTCCATCAAAAGGGCTTTTAGTAAAATGTTTCCAGTTGAAACAACCACTTAGAACCCAAGGTGAAGGCTGAAAAAAAAGATCACTTGGTTTCTTCAAGCCATATATCCCTCCATTGTAGTGGAGAAGTATGAAACGGAATTAGACTTGTGCGGACTTCATGTTGCCATTCATGGAGCATCAAGCTTGGTTCCACAGAAAGGTCTCTAGGATGGTATACTTAGCAGAAGGGTATTTGCTCACAACACCAGTGCTGTGATTGGAAAGACTATAAGATTTCCAATTCAGCTCAGTTGCTGGTGGAGTGGATAGACAAACGTCATAGCTGTGAGAGAAATGATCCATAAAGAGCTGTGTCAACAGGTTCAGAACTATATTGGGAGGGGTTATTGTTTTGTTTGTTATTATGTGACCGTTGCATGACACCCCAATCTTCGAGTGGTGTGAGATTCCAGGTGTTCCCCGAGGGTTCATGTTTCCTTTGGCATGAAGGACAGCAGAGACTGTGGTGTATTTATGATATATGGTTTATTTACACATATATACAACCTGAGTCTACAATAATAAATAATAATAATATATTTTTATTTGTACCCCGCTGTCCCTGGCCAGAGCCGGGCTCAGGGCGGCTAACATCACAAAACTAACACAGTATACAAAGAACATAAAAACGGGCAATCAATTAATTAAAATACATCTTAAAATTAGTTCAGAGCAAATTAAAATCTGGACAGGGTAAAATTGAGAGTGGTTTTTCAGGTTATTCAGGGCCAACTGTTACCACTGGTCTTATAAAGGACCTGTGAGTGGGCCAGGAGGCCTTTTTAATGCTTGTTCTTATACAGAAAAAAAGAATCAGACTGAACCCTGACCAAAGGCCTGGCAGAACAGCTCTGTCTTTCAGGCCCTGTGGAAAGATGTCAAATCCCGCAGGGCCCTGGTCTCTTGTGAGTGGGGGTTACAGCATTAAAAACTCCAAAGGGCCTTGCTTCCCCCATAGCCAGAGCCTTGGATTCCAACAGAAATCAGGCATGTCTCTGGCTTCACAGCCTACAGCTTTGCTTTCAGCTTCTAGCTCACATTACTCAACTCTCAGCTCTGGCCTTTGTTTTTCTAACTACCAGCAAGTTGGGGGAGAAGGCTCCACCCATCATCCTTCTGGCACAGATCCACTTCCTTTGTTACCTTAAAGACCCATTACCTCACAGGGAAGCGAGCCTGTCTCTTCCAATCATTTGAATCCTTGAATAGATTTTAACACTTACTGGATCCCGGAATTGGAAGGGTCTTGGCATACAGGCTACCACCACCACCCTCAAAAAAACTCATAATATTATGTATTTTTGTGCTTTCATACTGTAAACCACCCTGCAACCCTAGGATAAAAAGTGGTATGTGCCTCTAAAAACCTATTGAGTCTTGGCAAGGGAAGAAAATACGTTCTCATTACCTTGGAGACACTATTGGAAAGCTATCACACAGTAAGTGATACACACTTTTGATTAATGTCTATGTAGGACATTTGATGACTGTGTTTGTAGGACATTGATTCAATTAATCTCCATTGGTATTCTGAAAGCAATTGGGAATGTATTTTGGATTCTTGAGTCCATCCTGGCAATAATTCCCTCCATGGCAAGGCAACGCAAGGAGGGTGTTCTGCATTAATGCCATCATCTGAATTTTCATGAAGTTTTCCCTAGTTGTAGGGGTTCTGCTTGGCAATATTGATGTGTGTGGTTTCTGTGTCCTTCTCTTCCCACTTCTGTGTCTGTGTGATACTAAGTGGCACAAGCTCCCCAGCTGTCTGAAAAACTGCAAAGGTTCTCCTCAAGATGTACCTGTGATGTCCACCAGTCAGCCAGGGAGCAGGGCAGTATCCTTCTCACAATGTCTCACATGTCTCTCTCTGCCACCAGTTCTGGAGCCCAGCCACACTTCCTGATCCCAAGTCTCTCTTCACCTCTTTCACTATTTATTCTTCTTTAGTGATCACTCATAGCCGAGTAAGAATTGTCTTCCATAAACATGGTTTTAACAGTGAGTCCGTAAGTGACCCTGAAGGCCAATTCTGGATTCTCACGTCCTTCCACAGTGGGGACATAGGTTTTCAGGCGGGAGTTGATCATGGTGAGGGTTTGCCAAGCAACCTTCCTCTTAGCGCATTTCTCCCTTTCATCCTGAGTTTGAGCGTCTTCAAAGCCCCTGACACCTTTGGTAAAGGCTGTTTTCCAATTGGAGACATCACAGGCCAGTGTTTCCCAGTTGTTGGTGTTTATAACACTGTACATTTTTTAGATTTTTCTTGAGAGAGTCTTTGAACCTCTTTTGTTGACCACCAGCATTACGATTTCCGTTTATAAGTTCAGAATAGAGTAGTTGCTTTGGAAGACGATAATCAGGCATCAGCACAACATGACTAGTCCAATAAAGTTTACTATTTATTACAAACAAAGATAAGGAGTACAAGGAGGAATGGATAATGTTCATTGAATATTTTAAAAACCAGTAAAAACAAATACACAGCTTGGCAGGTTTTGAGTGAATCCAGCAGAGTTGAAATAGGTAAGAGTTTTTAATAGATAACAAATTGGATGATTAAAAAGATGTGGATTGCGCAGAGTAGCAGAAAAGCAAAGGAACCAGGTAAAGTGTGGAAGGGAAGTCATATGGTATAAGTACACATGCTTTATTTGGTACAAAGTTGAAAGTGGGACAGGGGGAGGGGAGGGGGGAGCGGGGTTAAATATGCTCTCTGTTCCTGTTTTTGAAAATGCAGAATAAATAAATAAATGAGAAACATTGGACGATGTGGTAGGGTGTCCCTGTTTTCATCAGAGAAATGATGGAATGTATGGAGATGCAACCCCCGAACGAAAGAGATAGGTAACTATACAACCTTTAGAAGACACTAAAGACAGCCCTGTATAGTTTTATTATGTTTTTATATATGTTGGAAGCCTTCCAGAGTGACTGAGACAACCCAGTCAGATGGATGGAGTATAAATAATAAAATGGTGATGGTGATGATGAAGATGAATAGGATGTCTGTTATTATTATTCTTGTTGTTGTTAAATTTATATACCGCTCTATACCCACAGGTCTTAGGGGCAGTTCACAGGATATTTTCAGCAGAGAAATGTTGACAGATATGACCTGCTTCATTTGACAAAGGCAAATTTATGGTTTGTAAACCTAACAGGTAAAAATCCTATACGAAAAGCTGTAGAGTAAAGCACATGATTATTTGATTTTTAGAATTGCTGATACAAGTGAAGCATTGTTAGTTAACCTTGTAAAGAATTTGAAATGCAGTTTTATTATTCATATTACTGAAACAAATCGTTGTTTGTCTGAATTACCATATTATGTGTTGAAATTTATCAGCTGCAGACGGTGGTTGTAAAGATGCTTCAGGTTGTAAATAAAATGATTGTGGTCTCACAGCAGAAAGAAGGGAAGAAAATAGAGAAACCTAATTACCTGTATGAACTGAAAAATCTATGTGCCTTTACAAATGGGCATCAAATGAAGCCTCCATTATTGTAATGTATTTACACTGTCAACTCAGCCTAAAAGGGTATGCAACATTATTGTGGAGGGTGAAAACCTTGGAGCCCACCTCTGCAAACCATCCATCACATTGGTAGTCCTTACACATCCAAGTAGACCAATTTGAGCACAGGGATTTACAAGGACCAGGTTTTGTTTTGCAGGCATACATGAACACTGTGCTTACAGTTAAAGTGGCATTCGTTACTTTAAAAGCGCACACTGTAAAATGATTCCTTACTGGACCAAGAGTCAGAAATATTTGGTTGGGATGATCTAGGGCAATTTGTGTGTGTGTGACACAGTAAACTCAAATGGCAAATCTAAATAGACATTTTTGTGTATTTATTGCTCCGCAGGGACCATAGATGGATTTCACCTCACTTTGCTACGCCACGAGCAAATTATGTTGAAATCCTTCCAAGAACTGGAATGATACGTTTATAAATCCTCCTTATTGAACTTCTGGCCTCAAGTAACTTTATTATAATAAAACATTTAGCTGGGTTTTCTCCTTTCATTTATTTTGGAAATGCCTTCCACTTACAGGGAAAGAAATGTCAGCCTTTTGTAATTTTGCCTCCATATGCTGGATGTTATGCTGCAAAACAAGCATGCATCAAATTATAAAATCGCACCCCAGTGTATCCAATATGTAATGAATTTCTGCATGTGCTGTTTTATTCATTAGGCTGATTTATAGACACTTAAAGTACACAGCAGCCTTAAACAACTTAAGGTTGATTGGTCTGGAGCTGCACTATGAACCAAGAGAACTCTGGATCTCTGCCATCCTTTGAAACAATAGCCTGGTTGCCAGTGGGAATAAACAACCTTGGCTGATAATGCGTTTAGGTGCATCAAGAAAAAGGAAGCCAATCCTATTTATTTTTAAATGAAATGCCAGTACTCTGAACCAGGCAGTAAGAATTAGAACAGAACTACTCTATAAGCATGGGATGCGGGTGGTGCTGTGGTCTAAACCACAGAGCCTAGGGCTTGCTGATCAGAAGGTTGGCGGTTCGAATCCCCGCAACGGGGCAAGCTCCCATTGCTCGGTCCCTGCTCCTGCCCACCTAGCAGTTTGAAAGCACGTCAAGTGTAAGTAGATAAATAGGTACTGCTCTGGTGGGAAGGTAAATGGCGTTTCCTTGCGCTGCTCTGGTTTGCCAGAAACGGTTTAGTCATGCTGGCCACATGACCCGGAAGCTGTCTACGGACAAACGTCGGCTTCCTCAGCCTATAGAGCGAGATGAGCGTCGCAACCCCAGAGTCGTCCGTGACTGGACTTAACAGTCAGGGGTCCCTTTACCTTTACTCTATAAGCAGTGTTCTTCAGTCTTGGGTGCCCAGACATTGTTGGACTACAACTCCCATCAGCCCTGACCATTGGTTAAGCTGACCGTGGATGATGGGAGTTGTCGTCCAACCACATCTGGCAACCCAAGGTTGAAGAACAATGCTTTTACGCACAGGTGGGAAAATGGTGGCCTACATGCCAATGCGACCCACATAACCTTTGAATCTGGCTTGTCGATTCAGTCCCTGCCCAGCAATTTGCATGAATGGCATTTTTGCCTCTGAACCTAATTGTCATGTTACCGTACAGGTTGAGTAGGTGGGTGATTATTGAGTGAGGGGTAGCAGCTGTGAAGAGTCAAATTAGACCTGACATTGGGAGACCCATAATTATAAATTTATTATTGTTTACTGCATTTATATCCCCCCCTGTTGGTATTATTTTGGGCCTCCCCAGTTAAAAGATCAGGTAACAGATGACAAGAAAGAACTGCCTGAGACCCTGGAGACCAGCTGTCAGTCAGAATGACCTCATCCTGGGCAAGGTGGACCAATAGTGGCTGACCTGGTATAACTTAATGTAGCTTGCTAGGCTCCCCTCAATTGTGAAATGCACTCTACACATGCTCAGGATGCGCTTTGCCACTCCCACAAACTTGCCTTAGAGATACCTGGTTCAGCATAAATTGGCACGGTTGGTGTTTCTTCTCCTTTTCTGCTCAACTTCCTGATCTCTCTCTCTTTCTTTCTCCTTCTCTTTTCTAAAACAAATCTCCAAAATAGTACAGCCCTCTGCAAGTCATAGCGTTAGGCTCATTCAAAGAGACCATTTGCCTGCTGAAGGCCTCTGATTCAGAAAGCAATTCTTAGCACCCCATCTCACACCAAATTTGGCAATCTAAATATGTTTTGTGTTAATGCAATAGTAATGCTTTTTAATCTTATCTACCTCACAAGCTTGCTCCTAACCTTTCCAGTGGGTGGTAATGTAAGTGCCCAGGCTACATCAATTACATTTCCATTAGCATTTCAGATATCTCTTTTCATATAGCATTATCTGAGTGCAGACATAGGAAATGTCAATATTGTCTTTCCCTTCATTATGCTAATCACACTCTGTAATTCAGCAGCTTAGAGTTCTTCAAAAGGAGACTGAGATATTTATGCTGAGATAACATTTCCAAGGAGCTGACCTGAGTGAACACAGCGCCAAACCTGTGCAAATATGCCAGCCAGGTGAATGGTATGAACTCAGAGTTGCTTGTGGCATCAGTCAAACACGCCTCTTTGCATGGAGGAGCAGTCCATTGCACAACTTCCCACCTGAAGTGGTGCAGCCCAGTCACAGTTATAGCACCCTCACCTGCTGCTTGTGAAACCAACATAAAGTTACATCACTTTCAATTATTTACAATAAATAGCATGATGCATGCCTGAGTGCTCACTGGAAGGACAGATCGTGAAGCTGAGGCTCCAATACTTTGGCCACCTCATGAGAAGAGAAGACTCCCTGAAAAAGACCCTGATGTTGGGAAAGATGGAGGGCACAAGGAGAAGGGGACGACAGAGGACAAGATGGTTGGACAGTGTTCTCGAAGCTACCAGAATGAGTTTGACCAAACTGCGGAAGGCAGTGGAAGACAGGAGTGCCTGGCGTGCTCTGATCCATGGGGTCACGAAGAGTCGGACACGACTAAACGACTAAACAACAACAAAAGAATGATGCATTTGTCACCCCTGAAGGGAAGCTGCCTCTGGCCTCTGCCATCAGGGAATAAGGGTCACTGGGTGCGTTGCTGCACCTCCTACCTCCCAGGGAGAACATCACAGCAACCAGAAGACCTACCTGGTCCCATCCATTGGCCAATGGAAGAGCAGCTGTAGGGAGAAAGAATACTCAGCTGCAATTGCCACTTGTCCTTGGGCTCCAGAATGAAGGGTAGTGGTACAACTAGGCAAACAGGAAGATACTTTATACCAAATCAGACCATTTGGTCTGTCCATCTCCATATTGACTGTGCTGACTGGTATCAGGCATGGAGAGTCCTGCCCTGCCTTTGGTAACTTCACAGATAAGAATTAACGAGCAGTTTACATTTTATAGTCCTTTTTATTCAACCATCTGGTTGCAAGCAAAAATCCACATCTCTCCACAAGGAGAGCAGTTGGCTACTCTAAATCCTCCCCCTTCTGTCTCCCACAACATCCTAGGTGCCAACGGGAAGTTCTTCATCTGCTCTGCATTCTTTGTTCTCTAATACGGATGGACCTCTTAGTTCTTGGGGAGGGAGGGCCCCACAAAACTCTAATGACATCTCTGCTGGCTGTTCCCTCCCTTCTGTTTCCTTGTCCACTATCTCTTAGCTAGGCAACTCCTGTCTAAGCTGCTCAGTGTTTGTGTCTCCCTCTGCTTCTGAAACCGCTGGATCTTCCCCCTCTTCCTCCTTCTCCTTCAAAGAGGAGCTGATTTGGCTGAGAATGCATTTCCCAATCCTCTGATTCAGACCATTCCCTGACAACTGGCAATGGCTTTCCAGAGTTTCAGGCAGGGTTGTCTGTCAACTGGAGATCCTGGGGGTTGAATTTGAGACCTTATGTGTGTTAAACCTGTGATACACCATTACAGTCCAACCTTATATAATTTCAGACCCTGACAACTGGGATTTGCCCTTCAAAATGATGCCGCTGACTTGGAAAGTATTAAAATGAACTCTAAACGATCTTCCGGACCATCTCCAGCGAAGATTGTGTCCTGTGAAACTTCATCGGAATGGCCATTAATTCCGTTGCTTCCTCCCAATTACCATCCAGAGCAATGCCAACTCACAGCACGGAAATTAATGCGACAAAAAATGCTACCTCCTCCCTGGGAAATTGTAGATGTCACAGCAACAAATTGCTGCCGTTCACACAAATAAGCTAGTAAAGCCGCAGAATCTCTGAGATTTATGTTATTTGTGTTTGATATTTTCAGCATGTCTGCATTTTAAATGCATTTTAATGTAAAGGTTAATGCAGTTTTAATCAAGGTCAGATGGCTACTCTAATGGCCTACTCTTTTAAAACCTCTTTAGCTGGCTAGACAGATATTATTAGCACCGAGTGCCATTAGGGCGGAAAAAGCATGAGTTTGAATCCAATGATTCTTATACCTTAAATTAATTTTCAACCCGAAATTACATTCATTACATACATTTTCAAAAGTTTAAGAAAAATGGCATTATCAATATATTTCCCATCATATGCTCCTGTGAACTCGCCACCTATTATCTATTGCTATATTAGCAGGCCAGCTGCTCCTCCACCTATTAAATATTGTTTCCTATCCAGCAGTGTCAACCTCCAGCCCTCAGCAGAATGATGTCTGAGCAGCGAAATTAGGACAATTAAACTGCCCCTTCCTTGGTTATTGATCACTTCTGTAGTGAGAGATGACCATATTAGTCCTCAAACTGTAGCCTAACCCAATTGTGCTATGTCATAATGGCTGTGCTTGTTTTGTGACTGTACTCAGTGGCATGAACTCTACCATCGCCTCTTTTGCTGCCCATGGCAGCCATTTTGTGCTGACACCCCAGAGCCCTTATATCAAGATATGGGTAGAGGCAACTCAGATTTTCACCACACAAAAAAGCACTGTATGGTAGTATATTCATTTATGAGTCCAAGGATCTGTGCCCATGTCTTAAGAATCCTATGTTTTCAACCAGAACCAAATATTAACAGATGGGAACCGGTAAAGGCTGCTAAAAAAAGAGAGGCTGAAATGAATAGACTCAATTTGACTGAACTAAAATTTATAAGCAAATCTTATGCTTAATCAGAGCAACAGGCTTCTTTCCTACTACAGGTGTTAATATACATAGCATAACTAGAAATACAGTATTATCACAACCACAGTTACGAATGGATCGGTCTTTTCCCACCTTGAGTGTGAGTTCTTTGTAGAAATTTCACAAAACCACAATCATGGTCTTTTGACCTTTCTGTTTCCTTTTATATATTTTTCATTTGCCAGTGCATGTGTGTATATATCTTCTAACAAAAGCTAATATTTTGTACATATGAAAAAGTGGGTTCTAGCCCAGAAAATCTTCTGCCACAATAAAAGTTAGATTTAAGGTGCCGTGACTCTTGTTGCATTGATCCGTGGGGGAGAAGCAGAGCACAATGTGACGATTCATTCCTACATTTGCCAAGAATAATAATAATAATACCTAGCGTTTCTGTAGCACTTTTATAGTGTTCAATGCACTTCACACACGTTATTGAACATTTAAGTGCATGCTTAAAATAAATCCCATGGGGAGTTGCATTAAATTCAAAGATACTTATTTGCATGCTTTTCTTGTGAGAATGGAGCAAATCATATTTGATTATAAATCTCACGAAATCATGGCACCCTATATAATTGGCAGCCAGAAAATGACCCCCTCACCACCATTCTGAAAGAGTGAAAGAGACAAAATTAAGTGGCAGGTGCCAGAATAACCCTGTGAAATAAATCAACTCTCTAAGACTTTCTGCATTGGAAACAGTCTGTTTTACTTCTCAGTTTTAGAGAGACGTCTGCTCTGCATGGGAAGTGGGTGGCGCACCTTGATGCTTTAGAAAAGAACATAATTTGAGCATAAGAGATTTGGGGTAGGTAGAGGGGAGTCAGAGAGAGAGAGATAGCCTAAAATCTTATTTGTGCTTAGCTGAGAGTAAGTCAGCAGACATGTTTAGAATTTCAGTGTTAAAGGTTGTGGGGGTTTTTTCCTACCCCACATTCCTTTCTTAGGTTGACGATTTGTGGAGCAGTTAATGATCTTCATTTTTATCTGTGTGCATACTGCTGCCTGCCTTGTGTCCTTGGTGTTTGGCATGATATGAATCTAGCTAAAAGGTAAAGGACCCCTGACAGTTTACGTCCAGTCGTGAACAACTCTGGGGTTGTGGTGCTCATCTCGCTTTACTGGCCTAGGGAGCCAATGTTTGTCCGCAGACAGTTTTTCCAGGTCATGTGGCCAGCAGGACTAAGCTGCTTCTGGCGAAACCAGAGCAGCGCATGGAAATGCTGTTTACCTTCCCACCGGAGCAGTACCTATTTATCTACTTGCACTTTGACGTGCTTTTGAACTGCTAGGTTGGCAGGAGCAGGGACCGAGCATGGGAGCTCACCCTGTCGTGGGGATTCGAACCGCCGACCTCATTTCCTACTTTCTTCTTCATCATTCTCACCTTGGGACCTCTTTTGTGTTTCTTCTGCTGAGATGCAAAACCAAGCACAGCTTAGGGTATCTTTACTTTATGGCGTTTCCGTGCACTGCTCTGGTTCGCCAGAAGCGGCTCAGTCATGCTGGCCACATGACCCGGAAGCTGCAAGCCGGCTCCGTCAGCCAATAAAGCGAGATGAGCGCCACAACCCCAGAGTTGGCCACGACTGGACCTAATGGTCAGGGGTCCCTTTACCTTTACTTTATGTAGTTAGACAGAACTAGGGTATTTCCTATCAAGCATGTAGTGGCTTTTTCATTTTCCCATGCTCAAGAGTTTCAGGGTGCTTCTCCAACGGGGATTCGGTTTTAAGTTCAACTTCCGCTGAGTTAAAATAACTCCAAAACGCCAACACCCCACCCCTGATTTAAGCATTGGCTTAAATCTCTGCCACTGAAATACAGGAACTTAAAATAACATAGTCCCCTCCCACATTGTGCCCTAAACATTTTGAACGGCATCCTAGAATCTCATGTGTCTGAATGACTGAATAATTCCTCAAAAATCATAAGGCCCCTTTGACCTCCGTCGAGTTTACAGGAATGGGTTCTTCCTTTCCTTTCATTGTAAACAGCTACGTTAGGTTAATTGGGATCTAAACTCGGTTGTTTTTTTATGAGTGTTTTTAAAATGTGGTAGGTTTGATGGGGTTTTTTTTCATGCCTGCAAAAAGGCGCCTTGTCAAATTTGGGATTCTCTTTGCCTCCTCGCGATAGCAGTTTTTTCCCCCCTTTTTAATTAAAAGGTCACAGCAGCCAATTGGATCGGATTGGTATCGAAACGGCACGTTGCTCTTTTTCGTCATTTGAGCTTTTCTTCAGGAAAACGGGTCCTCGCTTGTGGCACAGCTTTCAAGACGATTGTTTCCCCAGAAATCAGGATAGAAACGTATTTCGAACAAGACAAGATCGCCAACCTTTTCCCAATTAATTCTTCCTGACAAACGCGCTGGTCAGTCTCTCTGTGCTCAACCTTTAAATATAATAGGATCATGTCTGCTTTTTAAAACCAAAGTCTCCGGCATACAGTTCAGTACTCAGAAGTGAACGCAAGCCTCGTTTACAGAGCAACCTTGTGCGTATCTACTCGGAAGGAAGCCCCGTTGAAGTCACCGAGGCTTACTCCCAGGTAACTGTGTATAGAATCGCAGTCTTAAACAGATGCGTTTTCAGATTCAGACCCAACCATATGTAATTTGGACGTGAGTCACGCTGAAATCTATGGAGCTTATTTCCAAATCCATGGCGTTTACTTGCAAGTAATTACCATTTAGAATCGCGGGATAAAAGAATCGGCTTGAAACTCCCAATGGAAAGGACGTTACGACCAAACGGAATATCTAAACCATTAACGCACATAGTTATCATTCCACCCAGTCCCTAAATAAATTTATTTGAAAGTATTGAAAATAATTGAACTTGTATCCGCAGGTGTGTGTTTTTGAGCCGCTTACACGGAAGTCATGGTTCCCATGAAATCAGAGGAATCCTTTTTCTGGGAAGAAAGGAGCACAACGCATAGCTTAAACGTGTAAAAATAAGTATATGCAAAATTGCTAGATGACATGCGTGTACAGAAAAATATAATTAATAATAATAATAATAATAATAATAATAATAATAATAATAATAATAATAATAATATACCCCGCCTATCTGGTTGGGTTTCCCCAGCTACTCTGGGCGGCTGTCATGTATATATTCCAGCATATTTGTGTTCTCATACTTATACCAATGTAAAACCTGCAAGCCAATGCATGTATATTCAGTAAACAATGCATTGAATATCAATTTCCCCGATACTGCCAGTCCCTTATTCAGTAGGGTGTTTTTTTGCCAGATTGGCCGTTGCTTAAAATTAGTATCTGCCTATCAGGATTTCATTGTGTTTTTAAAACAAGACTTTCAAACAATGAACAAGACTATCCTACTCAATGGTGTAATTTCTTCCTACTTTACATACAGATTGTAAGAAGCAAGTAGCAGTGGGTGGTTTTTTTTCCTTTCACCCTTTTGCAAAATGCTTCCTCCCCCACCTCCATTCCTCTCCCCCCCCCCCAGTAGATGTATGGCCAAAAAATGTATTATATCTCAAAACCACTCGTTCGAAGGGTGCTGGAATAGACAGCTCTCATCGCACCCCCCCCCCCATAAAGACTTTGATGCCTTCAAACAGCCGTTGAAGACGAATGAGAGAACAGTAGTTAAAACCCACATTATATAGTTCTGTCTAGCACCAAATTACGTGTGCTGACCCATATATTTTAAGATTGCAAACGGACTCCAGTCGTTTAAAATACTGCAACGTCGATAGGACTAATTAATTGGAAATAAGAAAACGAAAGAATACAATTAAACGAGCAGAGAATCATTTTCTAATTTAATAGAGGGACATTTATAAAGATCACAAGCTAAAAGGCATGGAATGATTCTATCGACATGGTGTTAAATCAGAAAGATCTAACTTGGCGCGGGAGGGAGGGAAGGAGATGGAAGGGCGCTTTGGCTACTCATCTTGTGTGGCGTTGAGACCCAATCCGAGGATGCTGCCTCCCCCATTAGCGCTCTCTCCCGCTTTTATTATTTTGACACGTGTAATCAGTGCTTTCCCACCCGCCCTTTCACGCCCAACCTTTCTAAAGGGACGTTTTCACAGGCAAACACCTCGTCGGTGGAATCGTGCCTGTCTCCAAGCGCTGGAGCCGGAGCTGCAACAATGCGCCGGGCCTTGTCAGTTGCAAAGTGGAGTGGGTGAAATCGCAAGAGCCCCTCCTCCGGAGGTTTCCACGGGGCCCCGCTTCGCCGCGCGTTGCTCTTTTATTAGAGCCCCATTTCCTACCCATAATTTATTGCAATAAAACAGACACCCGGGGTCCTCTTAAATTGTCTTTTCATAATGAATAAATTTAAGAGGGCTAATTAATATCTAAACTAACCCAATTTGTCAAGTTGATTTGTATTTTAGTTAATTGTGAAAGTAATTACCACACGGGCAAATTAACAGCTTTCTGGAAATGACCGAGGCTGGGTTTTTATTTCCTTCCTGGGTGAAGAAAATTCATTTTCACCCCCCAGCTCCTGATGTGAGGAATAAAAGTCATAAATCTGGATGATTGGTGCAGGCAAAGTCTAAATGGCTTCATATTTCATTTTAGGTTTAATAGAAATATTCATGCTGCGTTTTAATGAAATTAAATCGGGGGGGGGGGTTGGGAATAGCCGAGGGGAATGAGCTTAAAGGGACATCGACATGGTTTTGCCCACGTTTTTGGAAGTGTTTAAGTTGTTGACAGTTTCGTTGCTAAAATTCCAAAAGGTGTTTTTTCCCCGAAAAAAAGCGGCGATTTCTCTAAAATTCTGCGCACAGAATGTGAGATATCAGAAGCCCTTCCTGGGAAACAAAAGAGAATTCATTCCAAGGGGTGTCCATAGATGGACACTCAAAATATCCAGGGCGAGGGCCCCCAGGAGCACAAAATTGCGCACAAGTTGCACACGCTAATTTACATGCATCTGTGCAAATTCAGAAATAATGACCGGGATTTTTAAACTCGCTAAGGCAAGCAGAATAATTTCCGTTGCATAACACAACCCCTCTAACGTCTTATCCGTCAGCTCAAAGCCACGTAGGTCTCCCCCCCCCCCCTCCAGTGCAATTCCAAGAGGCGCTCGCTCGCTAGAAAAACAGAGGTGGTCGATGCGAAACCATTTGGACCATTTCCTTGGCAGCGGCATCCCAGGCTTTCATCAGACAAGGGGTGTCTCTCCCAAGCCCTACCTGGAGCCTGCAAAGCCGAAGTGGCTCCCACGGAACTACGGTCATGGGAACAGCCAAGGGGGGCAGGGCGGCAGCTCCCCCCACCCCCAGATCAATAAAATCAATAAAAATACTTAACTGAGGTTTTGCCCCCTAACATGGAGCCTGCCCCCCCGCAACATAAAACCTGGCTTCGCCCATGGTTATGGCCCCTCCCCACTTAGGCCTTGCGATGTGCCCCTCTCCAAAAAGTATTTCCACACAGAAAACTAGCGAGCAAGCTGGAAGTCTTTATTTAAAGAGGGTGGCAATAAAATGCAAGCAAAACCAAGACGATCAGAATCAAGCAAAATTCCGTTTCCCGTTCGCAACACCCTTGAAACCGAAAGCAGGGTAAGGAGAAAAGTTGTGCCAACTTGAAATCACCCTCCTGGGCTCGACGGCTTTGCTTTGAAGCAACGCGCAACCGATTGAGGTCCTAAAACGGAGCTTGGGAGGCCATCTGCCATGGATGCTTTAGTTGAGATTTCTGCATTGCAAGGAGAGGGTGGGCTAGATGGTCGTTCCTGTTGAGAAGTTACATGGAAGCCATATCCGTCCTTAGGGCGGCGGGGGGATTCCAGTCCGGACCTCCCGGTGTATTTTGCATTGCTGCGGGGTTCTTGCAACAGATGAAAGCAACACGCTGAAAGGAAGTGAGACCACGGTGGTCAGCAAAATGGGTTACTGCAGAAAAGGCGACGGTGGTCCTCTGGTTTTCAATTCATTCCAGCGAGAACAGCACAGTATTGTGGTACCTTAAAGATTAGCAAGGAAATGGACCCTGGTGCACCAAAGCTTTCGCCCCAATAAATGTGTTGGCTTGAATGGTGCCACAAGACTCTTGTGTTGCTTCGCAGCAGAAAGTTAAGGAAGCTTCTGCTCAGAAAGCTCTTGAGAACAGCCTGTGCTCCGTGTCGGAGCACCCGCGGAAGGTCCTAGGTTCAGACTCCGCATCTCCAGCGAGAAATTTGGACTGAGATTCCGCCTGAAATTCTGGACACTGCAGGTTCAGCAGACGTTAAAGGCATTGCTGCAGAAGCCAGCTGAAAACATGGCAATCATATACTGTACAAATAGTTGGGTGTTAAAAGCTGTTTAAACTCACTGGTCTAAACATATTTGAGAGCAGATGGGCATTTCTATGTTGGTGGAATGGGGATCTATGCCTGTCAGTTTCAAGGAAGAGAACCAAGCAAGCACATCCGTATTTATCCAAGTACCTGCCAGTAAACAGCGTAACGCAAAGCCATGCTTCGCTTTCATTGATTAAAAATTAGGTGTCAAAAGCAAGATGTTGAGCACTTGCAAGATGCAATATTTGCACACCGTTGTTGCCATCTGCCAATGTGAATTTGGCTGCTGTTCCTCCATTAGACGGCTTACGGACGCTGCTCTGGGTCACACAGCTTTGCTTTCTGTGCTCAATTCTTTTCTACGGATTTTGCCAAGCCATGACTTTTCCAGATACTCATCTTCTTTTAAATAGGAACACTATTTCTATTTATATTATTTTGAAATATACAAGGAGAAGAACGAAAATGATCTTAAACCTCGCTATTTGAAGAAGAAAGTAGGTTATGTAATATTTAGCAGTTTCCCTCTTTTTTACACCTTAATCCTGTCTATGTTTACTTGGAAGGAAGTGGTGCTGTGTTCAGTTGCTTCCTGGAAAGTGAACATAGGCTTGAAGATTTAGACCGTTCAGTACGAATTATACGTATCCCTCGTCCACAAAAATCCTGAAAGTCCGCAGTGTAATTTAAACAGCGGATTTCTGCAAGAGAATTTGAACATATTGGCATGTGTGAGCACCTCTTAATCTGCATTGCTTTACACTGGGGATGTTGCAGAAGGCAGAAACAATAATATAATAATATAATCAAAGGATGGTCTCTCTCCAACTAAGTGGCCCGATATTCAGAGTCACTTGTAAACCTGGCCACAAGCACTGCAGGCAGGGACAGTGTCACTGACAACGCCATGTTCTTTCACTGCACCTGTTTCACACAGAGAAATGGGAGGACTGAAGCTCTCCCCAGCCTCCCACTATATCTCCCTGCGGTTGAGCTGTCGGGCATAGAGAAATGTTAAATGTGAATGCCCTCTTCCTCTTGCATACATCTCAGCAATACTGTACTGTATCTTGAACAGCAGTATGTCCTAATTGGAGCGAGGTGAGGATTTGGGTTGCAACAAAAGGGTAACCAATGGGAAGAGGCAACACACTAATCAGACTTTCAGTGGCTGAGGCAATAATTTGGACTGGCCTTGGCTACTAAGCACCCTAACTTGACTGAGTGGGAGGAGACTTTTGCTTCTCTGCTTCAGGCAGCAAAATGTCTTAAGACCGACACCAATGGCTAGACATTTCTTGCTTTTCAAGCCCATCTGGTACCAATGTTTATAGCCTCCCACTATACATGTAAATACAGTATGGGTGCTCTGCCAACTGATGATACAGTAACTGAACTGTGTTCAGTGGGGTTGCTCCCAGGTCAGCATTGCAGCCTAAAGCTTTACTGTAGGTAGCTCATCATTGTTTTTTCCCCTGCAGGGACTAACAGGCTATCCCTCACCCACTCTTCATTTGATTTATTTGCAGTGGCTGTTAGTGTGACATGGTGTTGATTAGTTCATAGCATTTAGATTCTTGTTTTAAATTTATTTGATGTAAACAGGCCTCTCTTAGCACTGAAGGAGTCACTGAAGGAGTCTAGGAATGTTTTGAGTGTACACCTGAAGTACTCCTAAATTCAACTGAAAACAAAAGGAATTGCTTCAAGGAAACGTTTCAGCTTGTGACACATGGTTTCCCCCTTTCTCCTCCATCCCCCAATAGAACATACCTTATCTTCTTTAATTGCTGCATCAGAACAAATAATCAAAGGGGTCTCGTTTCCTCTGGAGTTCCAGTGATGGGCAAATTGTCACCAGCTGTATTGTGGCCCGTTTGTTTTTGTTTACCCTGCTTTTTGATGCATACTCAAGGACGCGTGTGTGCGTGTGAACTATTACAGTGCTAGACCAAAACTGGGCAGCTACAGATAATGCGATGAAAGTGTGCTTGGGGGAAAAGGGGAAAGCGGATTGCAATGAGACTTATTAAGTCATACAATCCGATCCTTTGCAATTTCGTCTGAACGAGTAGGACTGCCAGTCAAACGAGAGGCTAGGTGGACAAATATTGGGGTGACATTCTCACCCTGCTAGCTGCTATGCAAATGCAGGCTGCAAGGGCCACTTAGCACCTTACCTACCTAAATAATTATAAATACAAAAACACTGTTTGTACCTATTTATAAAACGATGCAAACGAGGCTGGAACTGAGGATGGAGTGGAATGTGTCACCTGTGTTTAGCATTTTAGGTTACTGTATAATAAATGCAAGGTTTTTAGCAGGGGCAATTTGATGATTGATGTAAACCCCCAAAATATATTTTCTATAGGTAAGGTTTTACCTCTTCAGCACATTTTATTTTATTGCTATGGCTAGTGACTGATGCAAATAAAGATGATTCTTCTTCTAAATGCAAGAGGCTATCAGCAAAGATGGTTGATGATATATCCCTTCTATTCTACTCTATATTCACTGTGTCTTCAAAGAGGGCCCAGACGACGTGGGTTTCTCCATTTCTCCCCACACAACCCAAAGCCACGTCTCCCAAGTCCCAGCTAGGGGGAGGGGCCAGAGTGAGAGCCAATGTGGTGTAGTGGTTAAGAGAGGTAGTCACGTAATCTGGGAAACCGGGTTCGTGTCTCCACTCCTCCACATGCAGCTGCTGGGTGACCTTGGGCTAGTCGCACTTCTTTGTAGTCTAAATAAAAAAATTCCTTCCAGTAGCACCTTAAAGACCAACTAAGTTAGTTCTTGGTATGAGCTTTCGTGTGCATGCACACTTCTTCAGATACACTGAAACAGAAGTTGCCAGATCCTTCTATATAGTGAGAAGGTGGGGAGGGGTATTACTCAGAAGGGTGGTGGGATGAGCCTGTTGACGACTCTTAACGACTGCAATAGGTCTTACAGGAAAAGGCAAGGGGTGAGAAGGTGAAAAATGGCTTAGTCATGTATAATTCTTTGTAGTCTCTTAGCCCCACTCACATCACAGAGTGTTTGTTGTGGGGGAGGAAGGGAAAGGAGAATGTTAGCCGCTTTGAGACTCCTGAAGGGGAGTGAAAGGCGGGATATCAAATCCAAACTCTTCTTCTTCTTCAGCTATTTCCTAAAGCGACTTTATCCCTTTCATGCCAGCGTGAATCGCGAGTCCACGCGGTTTCACCCTCTGCTGCTTCTGATCAAGCTGCTCTTAATGGCGCGTCGACAGGGATGGTTGAAAAGCTGCCCACCCCTCCGTCCCCATAGTGTCTCCTCCACCGCAGGCTGCGCCGGTGGAGCCCCTTCGGCAGCCTCCCCTGGGGGGGCGAGAGGCCGGCTTGATTTCCCCCGAGCAAAGCGAAGCCTCGACGGCGCAGAGGCCCCGACCGGAAGGGCCCGCGCGGCGCGTGGCTGGCGGATGATGGATCGGCCCAAACGCATCAGCTTTATTGGGTTCAGGGCAGCCGCCGAGCGACACTGCGCCTCCGCCTGACCTCGTCGCCCATACGGGGAGGGCTGCGGAGCCTCAGCCCCCAGGCGAGGCGACGAAAGGGGCCTCCCTCCCGCTGCTACTCTAACGAAGGCGCCTTGCGACCAGGCGCTCGGTAGGCCGCGTCGGCAAAATGTCGCGCACAATAGACGTCTCTGGGGCCGACAAGATGGCCGCCGACAAGCCAGATCAAAGTCACGGAACCGGATAAGGCAGAGAAGCTGCAGTCACCGATTACGTTACTTTAAAAACTAAATACTCGTTTTTCTCCTCGGGCCGCAGATTGATCCCCCTCCCCCTCCTCCCCTCCCCAACATCAACAGCATCGAAACCATCGTGTGATGAAGAGCGCTCGACTCTCCTCGTCTCTTCAGCCCAGATTTATCCATCTGGTTTAGGGTTGCCAGGGGAAAACAAAACCCAACACAATGTGCCATTCACAGAGGGTGGATCTTTAGGAATCAGCGGGTGAAGCTTTTATTGTATTATGCGGTTTGCAGTCACCTTAGGTGAGCGACTCTCTTAGAAGATGCCTCTTTTCTTTTTTTCAAAAGAATGAATAATAAATTCGTGCCGGGCATGTCTACCATCGGCTATTCCCTGTAACAGACAAATTGGGGTGAAAGATCCCTGCATCGCAGGTGGTTGTACCCTTGTGGACCCCTCCAACTCTATCAAATGGGAGCCCCGTAGGTGCGGGGGGAGGCAGTGATATCAGAGAAGGATTGTTGACTTTATTTCTCGTTTCGAAGCTTCCCAGAGAACTTCAGGCCAGCCCTGGGAACTTTTTCCTGAATGGGAGGACCACCTAGGATGTAGAAAGCTATCTCGGAAGAGATAAAGCAGTCCCGCTTCCCCCGCCCCCAGAACAAGGCTCAAAATGCTGGATCAACACAGGTGCATCGGTCAGATCTAAAGGGGTCAGTGGCAGGTCTTTGAAGCTCCCACGGCCAACGATTCCTCGTGCTCTTTTGGCAAAGCGGCTGAAGCGAATCCGATCCCCCAAAGAACTTGGAATCTTATATTTTTTGTTGAACTTAATGAGATCGGATGCATTTCTTTCTACCACAGTATGCTGATGGGGATCCTATTTTGCAGGCAGTCCCTACGCCTTCCCAATACACTTTAATTTCTGCTTCAGAGCTAAGCCCATTGACATTAGTGTGGAGCAAATTATAATTGCATGCTACCATGCTTATTTTTTATTTTTTAAAAAGTTATTCATTTAATAAGCATTTTACCACATTGTATTGTACACTGTCATCTGTTCAAAAAGATTAGGTTTTTTTAATTAAAAAACACACACACACCACAGGATACTGTGTTATATTCATAGAAACAGGTGAACAGTGTTCACTGTTGTAGCTGGTTGTTTTTTAAACTTTGTGGAATAAGTCTTCAGCTGCAACAAACAAACAAGCTTCAACATTGAATATAGGGGAAGTATCAAAAGGCTTTAATCCTGCCTCCCAGCTGATCCCAGCATTACTCTCTGCTAGTTCAAGTCTTCTTTCCCCTGGGTGGTGTTACAGGCCGGCTAGCATTGGGCTTCTTCTTCTCTGCAGGCTTCAAAATCTGGAAGGATCCACGCTCATCATGGCACCCGTATTGTCAAACTCCCCACAGTAATTTGGGGCAGAAAACAGAGTTACCAGTTGCCTTTTTGCAAAGAACTCATATCCATCCTCAACCACCTGATGAGCTCTGCATATAAGATCCAAATCATGTTTATGAAGGAACTTTGCAACCACTTCAGCTCCAAACGTGAAAGAAACTCCTGTCATTTTCTCCCCATCCCACGACATCTTTGTCAGGGTCAGACCACAGCAGATCACAAAGGAGGCCTTGATCTGGCACATCAGTAGGCCGCATAATTCGTCGGATTTGTTCCATTGATTGGAGGTCTGGCAATAAGCCTCCATGATAGCAGAATATTTTCTCATCCACAATGGCTGCAATTGGTAAACAATTACCGTATATTTCGTCCCATAGGACGCACCTAGTTTTTTGGGGGGGAAATAAAGGGGGAAAAAATTCCCTTTATTTCCCCGCCCAAAAAAAACCAGGTTGGGGAAACAGAAGCAGGTTGAGGAACAGCGGGATGGCGGCGCTGCACCTCCCTGCTGTCCCCCAAGCTTGTGGGGCTGGCCGATGTCTGCCCAGCACGTGGGGCGCTCTGCGCCTCGCACACCGGGTGGCAGGCTGCTATCCGCCTCCTGCAGGGCTCCCCACGCTGCGGATGTCTGCCCGGCGCAAGGGGCGCTCTGCTTCAGGGTGCCCCTCGCGCCGGGTGGCAGGCTGCTATCCGCAGCCTAGACAGCCCTGCGGGACCTCCCGCAGGGTTGCCTAGGCTGCGGATGTCTTCCTGAAGCCTGGAGAGCAAGAGGGGTCGGTGCGCACAGACCCCTCTCGCTCTCCAAGCTTCAGTGAAAGCCTGCATTCGCCCCATAGGGCGCACCCAGATTTCCCCTTCATTTTTGGAGGGGAAAAGTGCGTCCTATAGGGCGAAAAATACGGTAAAACAGTCTGTAAAGGTTTTCCACAGCTTGATGTTGTATCTTCTTTTACATTCATCGTAGAAGTCATAAATTCTATTAATGCTGGCACATTCATGGTTCCCTCTAAGGAGGAAAAAATTCTCTGGGTATTTTATCTTGTAGGCCAGTAAAAGACAAATTGTTTCTAAAGATTGTTTCCCTCTATCAACATAGTCACCAAGAAAAAGATAGTTGCTTTATGGTGGGAAACCTCCATATTCAAAGAGTCGAAGTAAATAATAGTATTGTCCATGGATGTCACCACATATTTTAAGTGGTGCTTCAAGTTCTAACAGAATGGGTTGACTGAGAAAGATTTCTCGAGATTTCAAGCATAATCCTCTTATTTCGTTCTCTTGAAGTTGCACATTTTTACCGGGTTTTGACCCTTTTACCTCCAGCAGCCGTTGGTTGATGCTGTCGATGTCGAGCTTGTCAATATCCGCCATCGCCTCTCAGCGGCCGGGGCGAGGGAGCGAAGCCGGAGCCCGCCGGGTCGACCCGCGCGGCTTTTCCCCCGCTCCCGAGCTGGCTCCTTCCTTCTCCTGAATGTCCTACCGCGCGCCCCGTTTCCTCCCTCTCTCGCTTTCGGAGAGGGGAGGAGGTGGAGCTGCCGCAAACAGCGTCGGCGGGCGAACAAAACGGCCGCCTTTCCCTCCTCCCCTCACAAGGACTGCTACCATGCTTATTAAGCGATACTAAAATAAATAAAATTAGGCTTTAAGATGCAATACTCTTACTGATTTTTCTGCGACAGACTGAGATCTAGCCATCCATTCACCCGGGCAATTATTGCATGTTGCCAACTTCTCAGCTGCTGTGTTTTTAACAGACACTTGATCTGCAAGAGGACGGTTTGCACAGCACGGAAATCAAAACCCTTACTAGCTGCCAACTGTTGCAATCGTGGTGCCCTTAAAGGCCCAGCATCAGGGCCTGCTTGAAAAGTTGGCAACCTTCGTTACGTAGAATTCATTACATGCCTCTCGGGTTCATTTCCACTTAAATCAATGCTCTCCCCTCCATCAAATTAATAATGGGTTTAGGATCGGACCTGTGAGAGAACCAGGGGCCCAGTATGAAGATTATATATATATAAAATATCAGTGACAGCAGCAACCCTCCCCATGATTAACCCACATAATGAAATTACGATGAAATAGGAGGGGGTCATCTATCAAGCCCCCACCTCCACTCCCCGAATTAATAAAACTTAGGATTCAACAGAAGAAAAATGTCTTGAACGCCTAAACCTTTCAAGAGGCACTCAATTCCAAAGGCGATGAGAAATTTACACGATCGAAATGGTGGGGCAAAAAAAATTGCGCGCGTTATTTCTTCTCCGAGAAAACGGTCAATGTGAAGAATCTCTAAACAGAAGGCAGAAACGAGAGATTTAAGTTCCCCTTTGTAAGATTGATTAAATGGTGTGAGGAGGGCGCATGCGCCCTGGGGAGAGTGCGGTGCTTTCCTGCACAGCAAAGATCAGTCCGGCTGAGAGGGAGAGGGTCACCTGGGAGCGTTTAAACGAGTTCATTAGCTAGATTATCTCTCTGATTCCCAGGCCGGCTGGCAGGGGGAGAGACCTGGCCCCTGGCCGACCCAGCTACAGCTAATTGCGCTTAAGGCTGCAGTCCAATAGGCGCATTTACTGTTGAACTCAGTGGGATTTACCTCGCAGGAAACGTGAATAGGATCGGGCAGCTCTTGCATTGAAATCAACAGGGCAAGCGAGTCAAGGCAAGGTTTGCTTGTCTGTTTGTATAAAGGATGAGAGATGCCCAAGCGAGTTTCCTGGCTGAGTGGAGATTTGAAGCTGGATCTCCCTCACCCTAGTCCGACACACTAACCACTACAGCCCACGGGAGCTCTTAACAGAAATGCTTTACCTGTTGGACAGCCTGCCTGCCATGTCCTCAGGGTACAGGGCTTTCACGTTCGGTGCTGGGTCTGAAGCTTACGCAGACGTCAAAGCCCCCCTGGGCTGTATCACCTTCACGAGATGGCTGTAATGTCAGTTGATGGCTCCCCGAGCACATGAAATGGGCCAGAACTTTCAGGCACAATCGTATTCCAGTTCATATATTCATACAGCATATATATATATAAATCCCGGACGAAATGCGGTTGCAGAGGGAAATGCACTCTGCACATGCACCAAGGCGTGTCCATTTCTGTGCTTGGTCCTGGCATCCATTGCTCTGTTCACTTTTGCCTCTACCTACCAATTGGCATCTACTTCCTACCCCAGAAGGTCGCTCAGGAGGAAAGGCACCCCACCCCGGACGGAAAAATAATCCCTGCTCCTTCTATAGTATCCCTGGCAATCCAGCCTAGTGATAGGATTATTGGGAGAGGAGGGTGGGAGAAAGAGAGAGAGAGAGAGGCTTTGATGAAATCCGCAAGCCCTTGACCGCTAGTCAAGATGGCTATATCCGATTTTTAGGATCAGGGACAGGATGCCTCGCAACAGCAGGTTACCAGGGATCAGCCGTGAAGAAGGGTGATGGTCTTCCCAGTTTTATAATCTGAAGGGCACAACATGTAAGGAAAGGTGGGTGGGAAAGGAGAAGAAAGAAGCAAACGCAGCCCTAGTTCGTAGCGACCGGCTGACATAGAGGTAGTTCAGGTAGCCAGCGGGAAGGGCTACTGCGCGTGGCAGACGCTCAAAGCAACTTGAACCACTCGCGAGTGCAGAGACGGTCCTTTGTAAATTACTGGATTACAACTCCCTGACCATTGGACATGCTGACCGATCCGGGGCTGATGGGAGTCTCATGCTCCTGGCTCTGGAAATAGGATTCGGGTCTAGGATTTATTTAGCTTAGCCTCACAAGCAGCCTGCGAAGTTAGTTAGGTTGAAAAATAGTGATAATGTAATGTTGGAAGTGTGGGGATGCAACCCAACTTGCCGAGAAGTTTGCACGGGGTTAAAACGGATGGAGAAGGGAACCTCCCTCCCCATTCCTAAAGTGCCCTACGTTGTGCGTGTGACAGTTTAGGAATGAGGAGGTTTTCTGGACTGACCTCTTCTTTGATCTTAGACTGATATTCTTAGTTGCAACTTTCACTTCTTGTTCCGCTCCTCACTTATTCCGAGCCTCTTAGGATCCTTCGGATCTTTCTCTGCTGAGAATATAGAGGCACGCGTCGCTCTCTTGGATTGCCAGCTAGATAGTTAGACTCTTTGCTATCCAAGTGTGCTTGTCCCATAATAAAAATAAGCTTTCTGATTTTTCCAGTTAAAGGTCTCAATGCGATTCCTTGGAGGGGAAAGCGCGTTCCTCCAAGGTATTTCAGTGCAGAAATTCAAACCCCCCTTTGATGCATATAAAGGCATTATGCTATCAGGTTTGCCCAAGACTACAGAATAGCTTCATGGAGGAGTAGAGGATTGAACCCAACTCTCCCCTGTTCAGGATGGCGAAGATCTTGAAGAAATATGCATAGGATTAAACTGCGAATCCAGATATTTTGTCCACAAAGGGCATCTGATCTCATACAGGGGGAAAAACCCATTATCAGGGCGTCGGTGCCTTCAACATCCTCGCGACGGCCAAGGGATAGATTTTTCCAGTTAAAGGTCTCAATGCGATTCCATGCAAGGGATAGATATTTTTCCTGATTGCGCTTCAATTCTAATAGAAGAAGCTTCACCTAATAATCTCCTAGAGGCCCAGCAGGTTTGTCAGAAACATGGAGTCACCCTAGGAGCCTAGGCCACGAAGATGCTGCCTGGGTTGCTTTGCTTGGGTTGCCAACTTTTCCCCCTGACTCTGCTTCTGTGCCTTTAACAGCAACCTAGTGCGCACAAACGGGTTGCCACCTTCTCCGCCGGCCTCTGCTGCTGTGCCATTGAGCCCTGGCACGCTAACTGCATGTCGGGTTTATGTTAAAGTCTGAGGGTGGGGTGGGCAGGGGTTTAAAACAACAATCCCCACCCTGCGCTTCTCCCTCTTTGCAGAAACAAATTGCTCGTGATGTGAAAGTACTGAAACAAAAAAGAAAGAATAGGATCGAGGTGTTTGCTAGGCTTCGCTGCCCTCTACTTTAGCCTGCCGACAGGGCCTGTAACTCAGAAGGACAACTTTAACAGGGATATAATCAGATCAAACTGCTAATCTCCCGGCTTTCCGCACGGAAAGCAGATTAAAGGAAAGGCAATGAGAAGAAGAACGACTTCCTATTAGAAGGCTTCCGACTTTCCACCATTAGCGGCTCCGGCTGTAAATCCGGAGTCGCGACTGCTCAACCGAAGGCGGCATGGCCGATCTCAGTTCAGTCTTAACTGATGAGTTTGGGAGATGTGCTTCATTTATAGAAACGGAGAGGTGGGGTGGATGGGGGCCCGCTTGCCAGTCACGCCACTCGTTTCCCCTAAAAACCCCATGGTGGACGGGTGGCGATTGTCGTCAGGGGGCTGCCGGGGTTAAAATCGGTGCCTGTGTCTTTAACTCGGAGCCTTCTTTTGCAGGAGGTATCAGATGGCGGGTGGCATTTATCTCCACTTTGAGAAAAGCTCCGACAGCCAATTCCTGCACCTTAAAAGCCTCCCAGTTAAAGGCACAGCTGCAGAGCCCAGTTAAAAATCTGGCAACCGCCCCTCCCTGCCATAGGAGGAGAAAGACCCTGGAGCACCGCTGCAAGAAGCCTGCATTTAAGGTATATTTGCTTTGCTTTGTCGGTGGATGTAACAATCATAAATAACAGCGGCCAAGTCTAAAGGCAGCGAGAACCAACTTGCGAACTTGACCTCCTTCATCATCGCGTGGCTTCCAAATTGTCCTCGAAGTTTTGGCTTAACGGACCTGCGTTGCCACTACTACGACTTAAAAAGATTAAGGGGGGAGAATCAGCCCTCCAGTGTTAATCGGTGATTTGCTGAGGTTTCCTTGCGTCCCTGGGACCTTCGCAAAAGCCCATCTTCCCCGTTCTATCAGAGACGTCTTTAAAAGCGCCGGGAGGCGTGGGGGATTGATGGATAAATTATGGCCTCTGAGAGAAGGGGTGGGGAAGAGTGCATTATACAAATGAAAGCGGTGTGTTTTACAGGCCCATAATTTATAGGCCGGGGGTGGGCGGGGAGGGGGAGGGGAGAGAGAGACCCGAGAAGAATCCTGAGTGACTCCCACCAGAGCTTGATGGTGAGGTCACAAACCTGGAAGTTTTCGCCCACTTAGAAAGGCTGGGCCGATCCCTGCTTTATCCGCTGCTTTCCACGCGAGAAGGTTTGGTGGGACTCCGCTCCCTCCATCCCCACATAAGTTAGCGAATACAAAATCCAGTGCAATGGCCTGATCTCTTGGCTGCAGGAAGGGCACACTGCCTCCGTCGTTTCACACGTGTCATAATTCCTCGAGAAGGAACAGTCTATATCAGTGGTTCCCTATTAGGGACTCGGGGACTCCTGGGGGTCCGCAGCCTCATCCCTTGCCTGCCCCCAACTAATTTTTTTGGGTCATTTTTGCAGGGTAATATCACAAATTTTATGGTCTTATTTTAGTATACCAAAAATCCTTTGCTTATTAAAGGCTACCCCACATTTTGTTCAGAAAACTGCTTTGCAGAGGTAACTACCATAGAGTTATCATTTTTTTTCAAAAGTAGGGGGTCCCTGGCTTGGCTTTCGAAAAATAGGGGATCCTCAGCAATTAGCTAATTGGGAACCCCTGGATATTTACAAAATATTAGAAGTAACCAAAACGAATGATCATACAATATATTGCTGTTGTGTTATTTGCGCCTCAGTGCCATTTAGTGCTTCAGAAGGAGACTTTCAACCGTTCTATGACTTGCCCCCCATCCTGGTATGTTGAACAGAGCCAGAGAATTGGGTTGCCAACTTTCCAGTCGGGCCTTGCTGCTCCGCCTTTATCAATGGGTTGGCTGAAGGAGCATCTTATGAGAACAACGTTTACCTGTTTCCAGATCGTTCCTACAAGTCGCGTCACCACGGTGTGAGAGGCGCCCATAACAGAGCTGCGTACACACCATACAGTTAAAGCACATTTCCCACCCCCACCCCCCAAATACTGGGAACTGGAGTTTATCCCTGACAGAGCTACAATCCCCAGCACCCCTAACAAGTTCCCAAGATTCTACAGTTCCCAAGATTATTGGGTCGGCTTTAATTGTGCGGTGCGTTTGCAGCCAACCTTGAAGACACAGAACTACCGGTAGTTAATGAAAGCCCTTCAAGAAGACATGGGCCGCCGTGACTCAGTGGCAGAAGGTCCCATGTTTAATTTTGGCATCTCCAGGTGTGTGAGAGATGAGAAAGACCTCTGCTTGAAGAGGTGGAGAGCCCTTGAACCCTTCGACAATAATAGGTCAGAGGGACAAATTGTTAGCGGACATAATATTGAACAGCTTCGTGGGATGGGAAACCTTCCAGATTTCCCATCTGTGACCTTCCAGATGTTCTTGGACTCAACTCCCATCATCCTTGGTCATTGGTTGTACTGGCCGGGGCTGATGGGAGTTGGAGTCCATCAGGTTCCCTGTCTTAAAATCATCTGGAGAAACACAAGGCTCACAGGAGCGCAGTTATAGGCTCTTGAATTCATGGGGATATCTGCCATATAGGGCAGGGGCCACCCTCAAAGTCGTTGTGTTTTGGGGAAGCCTTCCTCAACGCCTGGGAAACTTGATGAGAAGGGGAGAGGCCCTCTGCACATGCTCAAAGGCACGTGAGCCCCACGTTACCTGCCCTGTATTCATAAACGAGTAAGTAATCATCAAGCAAATCTACAAGGAAGACTATTTGCTAAGCGGTGTAGGAACGAAACACGATGCCTAGTTGGACGTGGCCGAGAGATTATCACGCTGCTGTCCGTGAAATAGTCTCATCATCAGCCGCCGTCCAACTAACGCCCCAAAAACTAAGGCCCAACAACAGGCTTATTTGTCGTGATATCCTACAATGCTTTTGAGGGTCAGGAGTTCTTCTTCACACGCTTCGCTTTCCTTGGGACGAGATCTCCTATTTCCCGAGAAGCGCCCGAAGGCACCAAAAGGTGAAACCCATTTTCATAAACCTCTTTGACCCCCGGAGGCTGCCGTCTTTCCTGCAGCAAAACCAAGCATGGTTCCCGGTACAAAGTCAGCCGAACTTGGTCTCTTTCACAAAGAGCTTCTGAAGAAAGGGAGGGACAAGAAAAGGGGTGCAGAGAGAGGCAAAGGACCCGATGTTTGCTCTCTCTCTGCCAGCCTTGCATCGACGTTACATGACCTTCCGTTCACATTCCCGCCGGCGGTTCTGTCTTTCTCCAACTTGCTGCAGCCGCCTTGGCAGTTTCTGATTTCTCCCCCAAAGCAAATGAACCCCAAACTCTTCCCCTCGCTTTCTTAACGCCTCCTATATGCGTCTCTATATATATGCATTTAGCCGTGTTTGTGTAAGATAAGTGGGTTTAATAACACCATCGACTAAACATGCGTTGGCGGCGGACCTGACTTCTTTGACCTCGCCGTGTTTATTCTTTCCAGCTCGTTAAAAAGCTGTTGGCACCGTCGAGGCGGGGAATATTTAATTTCAGGTGTCCAGGAATCGGAGGAGAAGCTGGAAGGCAAGAACTTATCCACATTAAATACATTTAACAGGCAGGAGAGGAGAAATGAAAGGAGCGCATTTTCACGATAGGCAAGGACGACAGAATTTGCAGTTGGCGGAGGCGAGAAAAACAAGAATCTTTGTTGAATAGGAAACGAAAAGAGAACATCATTGACGCTAATTTTAATGGGATTTTAAAAGACTCTTTTTCATTCCCTTCAAAACCAGGATCGTGCATCGTTTCGCGTAAAGGCTATGATGCCTAAGCAAATTCAGAGGGTTTTTTCTGTATGTTTGGTTAACAACGGACTGAATTATCAATTCAGGACTCTGGCATCCCTTTTATTTTAAAGATGAAAAGGATTAGAAAATAATAATACCGAGACTCTAGTCCCATGCATGTGGGAGAAGCCCCATTGAACTGATAGGAGCTTACTTCCAAGTAAGCAACCATGGGCTCAAACTGGTCCTCAGTTGTGACAACCTGAAAAGCAGCACAACGAGCGCGAATAAAACTTTTCTAAAAGACGGACACACTGGGAGTTTATTACTCTCATCTCATTTTTATTTTCGCACCTGCAACTCTGTTACGAAGGATGCGATTTTTAAACATTGATCCCTAGGTAAGTAAACATAGCACCTTAGCAAAGAGTTGATGCTCTTTTGATATCATCCTTGGAGGAAAATGCATCCGCGTTCCATTCCCGGGGAGTAGAACGCTGAAGTCTCTCAAGGTTCCAGAAATGGCAGCATTCGCCATTTCAAACACTGGACGTCCACTCCATATCCAGGTCAAGATGCGAGGAGGGTGGGAAAACAAGACAAAAGAACAACTGGGGTTTATGTATTTGTTGTCCCTTCTTAATTCACAAAGGTCTTCTTCGGGTGCTACTGTTAAGCATCCCTGAAAGGTCGGCTGTTGACCGCTGTAAATGAAAGGTTTTAAAAAGAGGGCGAGGAAAATATTTTACGCCATCCCAAAATAATCAGGCTTCAGATGTGATACACCTCGTCCTATCCTAATTATGCTACCTACAGAAGAAAAGTAAAATACAGGAATAACCGGGAGTTCCCTTCTGTGCAAATTATGTATTTCTTTCTGTAATAATATCCACACGGGCTCCCAGAAAAGCAAAGGGGACACTTGTGAACTCAGCACGCGGGTCAGACAGCCTCTAAATAGAGCAGAACCTCCCCGTGCTGCTATTAATTATTTCAGATTCTCTCTCTCTCTTTCTTTCTCTCTCTCTCTTTCTTTCTCTCTCTCTCTCTCTCTCACACACACACACACACAGAGCCTCAGCCCTCGCCTAGCTGCGTGAGTTGCCCAAATAACTTTCAGTAGCTGAGAAAGGAAAGAGAAGTTTCCTTCTCCCCACTAATTAAGGTTAGAGCATATCGCTCTCGCAGCCAGACAGAGCATCCTAACTTAGGAAAGAAACTTAGAAACGCGATTCCTTCGCTATTGTCGAAGGCAGGGGAAAAAATATCCTTTCCCTTCTATGGGAAACTCGTCGGATGAAGCGTTTTGCGTAAACCGTCAGCGCTCTCTCTCCTTCTCCCTCGCGCCCCCCTGGCCAAAAGGAGCAGGAAGCTCCCCCCAGGTGGGCGGGACCTAGCAGCCCAGCATCCTTGACAGCTGTGTGCCGAGGCCAATCGGCTGCTCCGGATCGCCTCTCCGGCCACCAATGGTGCCTTGCCTCTCCGGAGAGCCTATGGGAGCCTCTCCCGAGCCTTCAAGTGAGCCCAGCCAGCAGGTCCGGAGCGCTTTCGCCAGAGCGGTGAGAGAAGGAGCGCTTTCCCCTGGAGGGGTGGGGGAGACATTCGCTGCATCCGTGCAATCTCCGCGGAAGGGGCGCGGGGGCGCAAGTTGCGCGGATGGTGGGGCTGCTGCGGGCTGGGGCTCATCCGCCGCCGCCTTGGGTTCTCTCCCCTTCCTCCTCCTCCGGAGCTGCTGCTTGCAAGGCGACCCCATGAGCCTCTCCGAAGCCGTCTAAGCCCGCGCCGCCGGGATGGAGAAATCCAAGAATTTCCGCATCGACGCGCTGCTGGCCGTGGATCCTCCCAAGGCGGCGGCCTCGACGGCTCAGACGTCGCCTCTGGCGCTGGTCACCTCGCTGTCGGGCCACGCCAGCTCGCGATCCAGCAGCTCCAGCGCCAGCTCCAGCTCCAGCTGCAGCCCGCCCTCGTCGGCGGAGCCTCCGCCCTCGTCCGTCGAGGGCCTGCGCACCGACAGCCCGTCGCCGCCTCGGCTCCTGGGCGCGCACTGCGGGCTGGTGCCCAAGCCGGGATTCCTGGGCGGCGGGGGAGGCGCGGCGGGGGGTCCCCACGCCCACCCTCACCCCCATGCCCACCCCCACGCGCACCCCCACGCCGCCCTGGGGCTGCACCCGCAAGGCGGCGCCGGCCTCCACCCGCAAGCCGCCCTCTACGGCCACCCCATGTACGGCTACCCGGCGGCGGCGGCCGCGCTGGCCTCGCAGCACCCGGCGCTCTCCTACTCCTACTCGCAGGTGCAGCCGTCGCACCCCGCCGCCGACCCCATCAAGCTGAGCGCCGGCACTTTCCAGCTGGACCAGTGGCTGCGGGCCTCCACCGCGGGCATGATCCTGCCCAAGATGCCCGACTTTAACTGTGAGTAGCACCGAGAGAGAGATCGGACAAAAGATCCATAATAATAATAATGTGTGTGAGCTTGCGTGCGCACCTCTGGATGCGTGCTGCTCTTGTTGTGTGTGGGTTTTATATTTAATTTTAATTTTATTATTTATACCCCACCCATCTGGCTGGGTTTCCCGGGGTGGGGTGGGGGGGAAGAGATGCATACCTAAGCAGCACGGATACGATTGTGTGAACGCTCACACACCTATGATATAGACTCTGTCCCTCTGGAATATGTAATTTAAGGACAAGGGAGCCGCGATCTTTCCTTTGTTATCCGTTTTTCTCTCTGCCAGGCAGTAGCTGGGGCCTAAATGCGGCCGATGGCGCCTGCCTTGATTCTGTTCCTCGCCCTTCCTCCTTTGCGATAAAAAGACGCTCCCTGGCTGATCGAGGATGGTGTATTTGGATGGGGTTTTGGGGATGAGCAAGGGAGACCCCCGCTAAAAGAAATATCGCCCTTGGGAAAGCCGAGGTGGCCTTGGGGAGGAGCGGCTCCTCTCAACAAGGAAGGAAAAGGCCATTTCCCAGCAGGGAGGTCTTTAAACCTGCAAAACGCGTGCTTTGGGGGTTCGTTCTTTTGGGAATCAAACACGGACGAACACGAGAAGCAGTGGGAAGGGTTGGGTGGCGCGGAAAAGGCCAAATATTGCGCACAGGGCAGCGGCCGACTCACTGGAGCCTAAACCGCGAATCCATCGGATTAGCCAGTCCGGTGGTTGTCTTTCGCCCTACCTAGCAACTGATTTAGGGTTTCATGGGGACAATTTCAGAGCTTCGTTTTTTTAAAAAAGGCGATGGGGATGATCCAGTCCCCATTAAGTCCCGTTTATTTCAACGGAAGGGTTAACCTTGGGCTTTGTTTGGACTGACTTCCCTTGAGAATGTCGGGATCTTAAAATACTTTCCCCCCTGGGTGTGCGCCCGACATCCCTGCTATAATATCCCTAATATGTGTTCTTAACTGTATGGGGAGCACTGGAATATCGAAGCCAAACCATTAGCTGTTCTTGCAGACAAGGGCTGTGTCTCCAAAAGACTGACCTCTTAATACTCCCTACCAAGATTTGTATTATTTGGGGTAAAATTTCAGCTAGGCCTAGGTGAGGCTATTTCTTGTATTCCCCCCTCCCTGTGCAATAATCATTCAGTAAATCCATATTATTATTATTTCATATTAATAACTCGAGACAAGCGACCTCGCAGATATAATGGCGTGTTGGTTCCTTGATGTTCACTTTGCTATAAAAGCAGTGCAGCTCAGAGTTAGGCTTACTTTTCTTGATAAATCGTTAAAGGGGGGGGGGGAGTTACTTGTTTCTTATCCCCCCGTCCCTTTTTGAAGGAGGAGAAAAGAAGAGGCCCTTCCGACAGGAAAAAGTAATAATTAGGGAAGCTGTCAAAATTCCTGCTCCCGCAAATAAAACGCACGTGTGAACAAACAGCCCGAAGAAAGACCATAACGGGAGGCTTGGAGAAATCGCGCCGGGGTGCGAAAAACCGCCTCGGCGGTGCTGTTTGCACGTGGCAGGAGGCTCTGGAAATTTAAGGGAGAGAGAAAAAAACGCCACGTACTATTCTGATATTTTAAGAGGTTTCCTGCAAATCAAACTAATTGTTCTGTTGAAAGGAATCCTCTTAAAGTACCCAAAGCGGTGGTGAGACTGCGGGTTCAGTACTGCAACAAAATAAATAAAAATTAAGCATTGATATTGAAATCGACGAGGGTTAAAGGTGGCCTGTATCTTCCTATGTTCAATTCCGGTTAGGAAAACAGGGCTTTGAAGTTTTGAATGCGATCACAAAAGCCCTGGTTGTTAGATAACAGATTTAGGCAACGCGGATTTGCTTTCTAGCAAAAAACGCAGCTAAATATCAGCGTTTACATCCCTCTTTTTGACGCGACAAGAAAGCGGAACATTCTCAGGATTTATTTCTGTTACATTTTTCTTTTACACGTTTTTTCCTAAAATTATTCAGCTTGCCACGTTTTTCCTAAAATTACCACGTTTTTCCTAAAATTATTTAGTTTATTTAGCATAATAAGCCTACCGCATTTTAAACAACAAACAAGTCGCAGAAGACTGATGAAACCTCTCAAGACTGAGCGCTTGTTCCGTCAAAGCCCAGCATGGATAGCAGGATTTTAATTCCATGGTTGTATTTACAGGGCAATATTAACAAGAGGAGAGTTACATTGATATCTCCGATATCAGTTGGTGGAAACTGACGACCCTAATCCGGGCGGAACAGAACACACCCAAATGTAGACCATTCGTTTGGCTGCCAGACAGTGCCCTAGAAAACAGGACTTTTAATTCGTACTGCGTCGAGGAAAACACCTCTCGTTTTCCACGCCGCTTACAGAAGACCCCCCGTTTATTTCCAAAAGTCTTTTGGAATTGGTAGCGGGGTATGTTTCGGTTCTATATTAAGTCTAGTCAAGGAAGGGGGGGAAATGTCATTTCGGAGTCTGCTCCCTGTGGCCTTTTTTTCTCAGATCGATTCCCCAAGAGTCCTCCTTTTAATTAAAAAGTCCGGTTCGAGGGTCAGTTTGAGAATAAAGGGGCACCATTGCTTAAAAGGGGGCGTTAGTTGAAACCCGCCAACGGTTTGCCCCTTACCCTTCTCCCTCAGGGCGGTGGGGGGGGGCGAGCTCTCCTGAGCCCTCGGATCGCGCGCGCCCCTTTCACTTTCTCCCAATTATTATCTCTTGGGAAATCAGAGAATGGGCTTGGTGACCCCGCCCCGAGGCCGCCCCATCGTTCGACTTCTCCGGCTGGGATTGTGCGAAGCGCTTCCCTCGGTCCAGGGCGCCCCGTCGGAGCGCCGCGCTTCCATCTCCCGGCGCTCTGCGGGCTTTGCCGCGGCCAGCAGCTCTTCGGGGGCTAGCAAGGCCCGGAGAGGGGACAGGGCTGGCTGGCTGGGTAGAGGGAAGGCTCGCTTCTCCTGCGGCTCTTGGCGTGGCAGAGAGGTAGGCTCCCTTGGTGAGAAAGGAGATGTCTAGAGACCCACCAGGGTGCGGGGTCAGCGAGAGCAATCTGGGGAAGCGAGGCCTCTCCCCGGACGGATCACCCTTCCAGGTGAAGCCCAGGATTTGAAGGCGGAGGAGAAACTGAGAAGGAAGCCCCGTTTGCAATCTTCTCCCGGTTGGGGCTTCTTAGGATTTGCCGAGCCAAGGGCCGTCGGAAGGGCGGCGAGTTTGTCCGCTGCCTGCCTTGGCGTTCGCCCTAGCGCTTTTGCGACGGTCCAGTCCTTGCCTCACGATCTGTAAGGCGAGCAAGAGAAGCGGATCGGGCCAATTCACGGAGGAGAAGGCTAACAACGTCGCGAAGGCCACTGTTTTCTTCCACGAGACTTTCAAGGCGCATTCAGAGAATTCTGGGCACTTGCAGTTGGCTAAAGAATGCTGGGAATTGTAACTCTACGAAGGATGAACTACAGTGCCCAGAATCCTTTGAAGGAAAAAATGCGCTTTAAAGGTTTCGCGTGTCCGCATATGTGTCTCTGCATATGAGTTGGTCGGGATCCGGAGGAGGAGGAGGGGGGGGCTGTTGCTCTCATGTTCTGTTTTGGGGCTTCTCGCAGGCATCGGGACTAGATGGGCGCTTGCCCTGATCCAGCGGGCTTCTCTTACGCACATCTCTCCCTTGGACTTTCTTCTTCCGTGTCCATGAATCACCGTTTGACATCAGAGCATGACTTCAGACCGAGGCTACAGGCTCTGAGGAAGCCGTAGCAGGATGGCTCCCCTTTCTGGCTCCGTCCTTCCGCGACCAATATTGTGCTTCTGCCGGAATATTTTTTAAGGAATCCTTTAAAAATAGTTCTTAAAAATAGAATTAAATTATTGTGCCCAAAGCTATACAGCTAAATCACCTCCCCTCTTTCCTAGATGTGAGATGGCATCATGAATCTGAAAGATGTTATGATGAGGAGCAGTTGGGTGTGAGATAATCCGCTCGGATCCGCACAAATGTCTCAGCCTCCGCTGCTCCTGGCCCGGTCCACGCTCTCCATACTTCCCTGCGCAGGGCAACTCGTTCATGCATTGATTGCGGCTGCAATCTTATACCCACTACTGAACTCGAAGGGACTTGCGTTTGAGTAAAGATGTATACGATTGTGCTGTGGAAAGGGGGATTGTGTGTGTGTGTGTGTGTGTGTGTGTGTGTGTACACTGATACAGGAGGCGCATTCAAAAATGCTAAGCGAGATAGGTTCTGGAAAGACGAAACATAGATGCAATAAATGTAAAATAAAAATAAAAATGCATCGCTAACCCGCGGAACTACAAGCTGCAGTGATGGCAACTAGGACAGATGACTTTTAAAAAAAGAGAGAGGAGAATTTAGACGGATTAATGGATATTAGGACAGCCATAAGAGCAAAATGATTCTTTGTCAGGTAGTCATGTGATTTAAATATATGGTGCGTCCTCAGCCCCCATTGACCGAGGCAGCATATCTCCGGATAGTAGGAAGCTGAGGGGAGGCTAGCGGAGCAAAGCGCTCCGTGGGACCCGAGACCCAGAGGAGGTGGGGGCTGTTCATTTTCCTGTTCCTAAAGCAACATAAGACGCCGTCGAGTCCAGGCGACCATGTCCCCGCCCCGCGGAGCTTGCAGTCCAAAATTCGACTCGGGCGAAAACAAAGTAAGAAACAGGAGGAGGGGGACTTGGACAGCACGGAAATAACCCCAGAGAGAGGGTTTCCATAGGATTAGTTATTCTGAGGATTTTCCATCACAATTCCCAGCATGGTTTACATAAACAGAAGATACAGGAAGTCTCTCCTCTCGCCCCCGATCTTGTTGCTGTGTGTCTTTCTAGACCGCCTTTCCTTCCCCCTTAATCGCCATCTCCGTTTCACGCCCAGCTGTACTGGATCAGCTTCTCCAGGAGGGTCCTGAGCTCCGCCGCTGTTCCCAGGACGGAGGAAGCCCTTGCGCAACGGAGCGCGGCTGGAGGGATGCAGTGGGTGGCGCGCTCCTTGCTCCTCGTCCTCTCTCACGCCTTCTCCTTTCCTCTCTCCCTCCTCAGCCCAAGCACAGTCCAACCTGCTGGGCAAGTGCCGGCGGCCCCGCACGGCCTTCACCAGCCAGCAGCTGCTGGAACTGGAGCATCAGTTCAAACTGAACAAGTACCTGTCCCGGCCGAAGCGCTTCGAGGTGGCCACGTCTCTCATGCTCACCGAGACGCAGGTGAGTGTCTTGCTGGGGAAGGGAGGAGGAGGAGGAGGAAGAGAGGAGGGAGCTGGATTCAGCAAAGGAGGGGGATCACCTGCAGAGGAAGGGGCTTTCCCCTTGCTGGGCTCGCTGCGCATCTTCCGCAGGCAGGAGGAACCTGCGTAAAGAACCCTTGAGGTCCAATCAGCTCACCACCAAGTAAGCGCTCGGGTCCGCACTTTTGAGTCCACGGCTTTCCTTTCTCATTTCAGCCAAAATATTAACACGGGGGAGCGGAATAGTGTGTCGTTTAGTTTCTGTTTACATCACAAAGCACCCCACCCTGCCATTCCAGTGCTCCAGGCCCTTTTGGAAACTTGGAAATGCAATAAAGGTTCCTGGCTGGTAGCCAGATTCTGCGCCCAGATTGGTAGGCACAGATCATCCTCTGGAATAAAATAGCTTACTAGGGAAATGCTGAAGTCGCCCTTTGGGGTGCCCCAGGGTCAATTTTTATGGTAGCCCAAATCTCAGTTGTACGGGTGTATGTATATACACTGGTACCTCAGGTTACATACGCTTCAGGTTACAGACTCCGCTAACCCAGAAATAGTACCTCAGGTTAAGAACTTTGCTTCAGGATGAGAACAAAAATCGTGCTCCAGCGGCGCGGCGGCAGCAGGAGGCCCCATTAGCCAAAGTGGTGCTTCAGGGTAAGAACAGTTTCAGGTTAAGAACAGACCTCCGGAATGAATTAAGTACTTAACCCGAGGTACCACTGTATCTCAATTTTAACTTACGAGCTATTGCTGCAATCTGCTCTGATTGTATATTTTATCTTTATGGACACTGTTTTTATTGTGTTATGCAAGCTGGACTTTGACCGTAATAAATTATCTATCTATCTATCTATCTATCTATCTATCTATCTATCTATCTTAATAAAGACTGCAATCCTATTGTCACTTATCTGGCACTGAGTCCACTGAATTCCACAGGGTTTACTTCTTAGGGGGAATGCGTGGGATTGTACTGGGTGCTGTTTTGTGGGGGGAGGCCTTGAGTCAGGGGTGGAGCAGCTGCTTTTCATACAGATGGTCCTCAGATCAATCCCTGGCATCATCTAAAATCCTGGAGTGCTGCAGCCAATCACTGTGGACATTACTGAACGAAATGGACCAATAGTCTGACATAGTGTAGCTTACTATGTTTCTCTATGTCTTCCTTCCTTATTTAAATCTAAGGTGGGTTTAATTTAAAGGATTCTTTTAGAACGACACACAGGCGATATAGGCGGCCTCTGGACATTATGGGGGGAGTGAAGGCAAGGGATCATAATTGCAGATCATAAATGGGAATCAGTTTGGCACCACCCATCCCTATGAACAATTTCTGCCTGTCTGCAGGAGGCTTCTCTCAAAATTATGTTTTGCTGGCACTGGGCTCCATCATGTCTAGCCAAAATAAAAAACAGCATCTCCCCACTGTGCTGGAAAGGCTGCGGAGAGATAGGCTCATGTTTTCATGCATTTGTGGAGTTGTACATTGCGTTGGTATACTCCTTTTGCGAAACAGGTTTTCACATAATTTCCACAATTACACAGCAATGCCTCCCACCCAAGTTGGCTCTTGTCTTGTTATCATTAGACTCAAATTTAAAAAATAACCTTAGATGCTGAAATTTAGTATTCCCCCGCCCCCCCGGTTACTAGGAGCCCTGTTAACAATAGCCCAATATTGGTAACAACCTATAGAAATCCCCAATGAAATCTGGTTAAATAGTATTTGGAATCTGGCTCAACTGGAATGACTTACTTGCCACAAAAGACTTAATTAGAAGCACTTCAAGGACCCTTTTGGTGAGATTTGGTTTCCTTTCTTTTCCTTTATAAATGAGACTGAAGATACTGTTATTCCACCTTCAAGACAAGAATCTCTGTGGGGAGGCTACTTGAATTGATAACACATAAACAAACAAACAAACAAACAAACAAATTGCTTGTGTATTATGTACTGCATGTGAAGCTTAATGATGTATCACTGGACAAGTTACTGTAGTTATATGTTATTTATTTGAATGAAAAATAATAAAAATTATGGGGGGGGGGGATGGGAGTCTGTTCCCCCCTAGCAGTTGTTGGACTTCAACTCCCCCAGCCACGACCAGGGCCGGATTTAGGTTTGATGAGGCCCTAAGCTACTGAAGGTAATGGGGCCCTTTATATGTCCAGCTGTCCTTTGTCTACAACAAATTGTTGCTGTTTTTTGTGTTGAATATATGCTATATGGTAATTTATGGACCTAATAGGTATCTAAAGCCATTTGCGCATAACAAAATATGTATTTTATCAAACTAATTGTTGAACAGAGATACAATTAAGAAGAAGTATATTAATAGTGATATACAATTAAGAAGAAGTATGTTTTTTGGGGGGCCCCAAGAGAGTGTGGCCCTAAGATTAGTAAAGTGCCCAAGCTCATGCTATCTTGGTAAATGCAGATGCTATATGTGGAAGCCTTCACTTGATAGATTTATTTAAAAAGTTACAAACCATCTTTCCAGTTTTTTCATTCTTCAAACAGTCAAAACTGGCAGAGAGAAATCCAGAATCAGTTTGGATTTGGATTTGATATCCTGCTTTATCACTACCCTAAGGAGTCTCAAAGCGGCTAACAATCTCCTTTTCCCTTTCTCCCCCACAACAAACACTCTGTGGGGTGAGTGAGGCTGAGAGACTTCAGAGAAGTGTGACTAGCCCAAGGTCACCCAGCAGCTGCACGTGGAGGAGCGGGGAAGTGAACCCGGTTCACCAGATTACAAGTCCACCACTCTTAACCACTACACCACTCTCTCTCTCTCTCTCTCTCTCTCTCTCTCTCTCTCTCTCTCTCTCAGAGGCAGAAGCTGAAGCGGGAAAGGAGGGAGGTCAAGAGGCAGAGATGAGTCAGGCTGGTGAAGAGTCCTGGGTGTCTCTCCCTCCTGCTGCAACCAACTCCTCTCCCTATTTGTCTCCCAGAACCAGAATGGGGTTGAAACGGGCAGAGCAGTGACAGGCTGTATGCAGGCATAGTCTCTGATTGCTTGGGAAAAGCCCTGGAGAGGAGAGGACTTAGATGGCTGTAGAGTACCAGGAACTTTCAGTCTCAGCAGCTGATTTTCATGCAGTAAGGCCACCGGGAATTAGCTTCTGTGCTTGTCAGGCCTGACCCTCAACCAAGTCTGTGGAGATTGTGTTTTTGCTAAGAAAGAGTTGACTCCAACTTTGAACGGTGTGATTTACTGCTGGCTCGTTCTGTGACAGACCTTGTTCCTCATGCTATAGGTCTGATCCCATGTATGTCGCCTGATCACATTGTGTGCTATTTTCACCCTCTCCTCCCCAGGTGAAGATCTGGTTCCAGAACCGGCGTATGAAGTGGAAGCGGAGCAAGAAGGCCAAGGAGCAGGCAGCTCAGGAGGCGGAGAAGCAGAAAGGAGGAAGTGTTGGGGAGGACAAAGTGGGGGATGAGGTGGTGCCCGCGGGGCCCCCAGAGAAAAACAATGGAGGGCGCCGCTTGCAGGAACTCAGGGACAGTGACCGGGAGGAAGAGGATGATGAGGAAGAGGATGATGAAGAAGAGGAGGAGGAGGAAGATCGGCCCGGACACTGCTGCCCCTATGGGTCTCCCGACTGCTCTGACGGGGATGAGGATGGGAGGCAGTCCCATGGACGGCATGGGGGAGCCCACCCACAATTGCCCCCCACCTCGGCTCCCTGAACACTTGGATCCCAGAGCCAAGAGCCGCCTTCCTTGCACTGGTTCAGGAGAAAATCCTTTCCCAACCCCACATGTGTTTGTTGCTCTGTGTGTAAGCTGGTGCCCTGCAGGTGTTTTTGGACTGCAGTTCCCATCAGCCCCCGCCAGCATGGCCATATGAGACCATGGTGATGCTTCCTGGGGCTGATGGGAGTTGTAGTCCAACACATCTGGAGGGTGGCAGGTTGGTGAAGGCTGGTCTAAAGTAAAACACTCTCATTGTCCTCCATGCAACTGACTTTACTGGCCCCAATGGCGCTCCATGTGCAACTAACCCTGCTCTCCCCAGTTTACACAGTCATGTTCCTCAGTGTCCTGCCTCCCCCCCCCATGGACTCAGGCTTAGTGTCAGGGCTCGAGTCAAACGTGGGTCAGCATGTCTGTGCAGTTAACAATTCAAGGAAATGGCATACAACTCAGCAACACTGCCCAGTAGGTCTTGCCCCTATGGAGCAGTAGGCAGAACTGAAGGTTCTCTGCCTTACACTCTTTCTCCTCTCCCAGATGTTTCACAAACAGTCTCAAGCTGCGTCTACACACCTGTGGCCTCTTTCCTGCTCTCCTCATTTTTCTGTGCATTCTTGGGGACCAATGGAGAGGGGAGGTTGGCGCAACAGGAGAGGGAGACTCCCTGGAGTCTTCAACAGCCTCTTGACCCCCCTCCACTGCTTCGGCCTCGGAGTCTGAACTGCTCCTTGTCGCAGGCTCTTCCTGATCACTTTACCCTGTTGCCCCTTCAGCATCCAGCCCCTCTGACCTCTCTTCAGTGTTCCATCACGGATCCCTGGGCTCTGAGCCTTCCTCCTCTGGGGTTTCCCTTGAGGGATTCTTGGCTGGTGCCTTCCACCATTCCTCTTTGCCCAGCCAGTCCTTTACACTTAGCACATGAGAGTTCTCTTAATTCGATTGTTATTGTTTAAAATTGACTTTTAATAATTGTATGGGCTGCTCTTTGACAGCTCCCCCTCCCCATCTTGCAAACAGTATTAAGTCACAACAACATTACAATATATAATAAATAAAACCTCCCTTCCGTGACCACACTAAAACAAATAATTCCAACAGCCAGCAATGAAACATATTTTTAAAAAGAATCAAAGGCCCAGCATGGTTGTATAAATAGTATAGAAGAAGAAGAGTTTGGATTTTATATCTCACTTTATCACGACCCTAAGGAGTCTCAAAGGGGCTAACATTCTCCTTCCTCCCCCACAACAAACACTCTGTGAGGCTGAGAGACTTCAGAGAACTGTGACTGGCCCAAGGTCACCCAGCAGCTGCATGGGGAGGAGCGGGGAAGCGAACCCGGTTCACCAGATTACGAGTCCACTGCTCTTAACCACTACACCACGCTGGCTAGAAGCTTCTGGGCCTTTAAGGAAAATAGGGTTGACAGTTCACTCCTGCTTAATCAGCCTGTGGCTTGACCTCCCCATTTTTGCCCTGCACTATTCACTCCTTTAGCTCCTCCTCAGCATTGCTCAATGATCAGGAGTGTAAAACCACATTGTCCTCTAGTGGTTGGTTGGGAATGTTAAGTCGCCAGCTCTTTGTCAGAAGAGCCAACCTCCAGACCTAGTAATGTGTCTCAGTGAAAAAATTCAGTTCACAAGGCACAGCTGATGGGCACCCCCCACAACCCAGTACAGATAGTACCGAAAGCTAGAGTCGTCTCCTTTCTGCAGCCCTGGTTAACGATTCCCTGTTCTATTATGTCAGTGCCACCGTGTTGAATGCTGACGCTGGACATGTGTCTCTTTGGACCACCTTGCCTCTTCTCTTCGACAGTATTGAGAGTTTTTATGCTTTATAAGAAGCAATCTGGGAAACCTACGACCATGAAGCTTGGATCTGCTGGGAATCTCGGGAGGACTGTATTGTCTTTATTTTTGTACATTGTATTTATAAAAAGAGTTAAAGAGAAATACCTCTACTTATGCATGCTAAGTTATTAATCGGCTTCTCCCAATGTCCCAAAGGTTATGTAAAATAAAACGGTTTTGTACTTGAGATCTGCATGGATTCCTTGAGCCAAAGAGCTGGCTTTAAGGCTCTGTGTGTCAATTTTTCCTAGGCTTTATGCTCAACAAAACCAATTCACAACTCATTTAAAATGAAGCAGATAGAATTAGGATTTCCAGGTTTTTGTGCATGATCCTGTGCCTTAAGAACTGTAGGTCAGGTCAACCAACGATGACATTCCTAGTGCAGAGGTTGAGGGTTGCTAAACGGCTTCATATCACAGAAGGCTGATAACCTTAAGTAAGGACTTTTCCCCATTATAAGCACACAATTCTTAATTCTAGCTGTGTTTGATTTTTAGCTGGATCAGGCCCATTGATTTTAATGCTGCTTTCTTTCATACTGCATTTTAAAATGGGGGCATTGATCAATACTGATCAAACATTGCATAAATGCCTCAAATTAAATGCATACATATACTGAGCATGCACCGAAAATGCAACTCCAAACTTCTGAGATACAGTGGTACCTTGGGTTAATTCGTTCCGGAGGTCCATTCTTAACCTGAAACTGTTCTTAACCTGAAGCACCACTTTAGCTAATGGGGCTGCTGCGCCACCGGAGCCCGATTTCTGTTCTTATCCTGAAGCAAAGTTCTTAACCTGAAGCACTATTTCTAGGTTAGCGGAGTGTATAACCTGAAGCGTATGTAACCCGAGGTACCACTGTACATAAAATCTATGTTTTTATAGTATTTCAGTGTTAGAGGGCTGTATGCAGGCCTTTAATTTTGCAACTGCAACCGATTACAACAGACTGCGTATATTTCCTGTGCACTGAACTGTGTTGCTCACTGTACAGCCTGGAGAGAAAACAGAGTGTAAAACTAATGTGTGGATATTTTGAACTAGCAGGAAACTTGCCATTCCACCCCACACCAGAGGCCAAGGGAGCAGAGAAAACTGATCTCTGCGCATCTCGCTAGCTGGATCAGGAACTGCAGGCGTAGATCAAATATATGCCCAAATGCTGATGCTGCACTACTTTCAGCACACTTGACTGTCCTTCCCCATTCAGATTCTGTTTCTGAGCCCAGATAATAAAAAAAACACCTTCCCAGCTCTATGTGCTGCATTCTAAACTTGTATTTTCTATCTGCTTTACCAAGTGGAAAAAGAAATCTTTAAGTAGATGTAGGAATCAGGATTTTGATGCACTGTGTAACACTGGATATAGAATCATAGAAATGTAGAATTGTAGAGTTGGAAGGGGCCCTGAGGGCCATCTAGTCCAACCCCCCCCAAATGCAGCTGTCCCATATGGTGTTATCAGCACCATGCTCTAACCTACACACAGAGAGATGTCATAAATAGACCAAGCAGTACAAGTTGTATGTGACAAGTTGTATGCAGAACATATTTCATATTCTTTAAGAAATACGTTTGGGTAAATACGTAATTAAAAATCATTCCCTTTAATAGCGGGGTTAGGTGGTAATTGTCCATAGCTTTGAAGCAAAAACAACGAGGCCATTGAGAAATAAGAGAATAATGTCAGGGGACGGACGCAGGAACCCCTCAGGTTTACAGAAGTACAACAAACTTTTTCACAATACCTCAGGGGGTCAGCCCCCCCCCAAGCAACTCAGTGAGGTTAGAAGTCCACAGCTGAGGACTGCTGTGTGTCAGTTGGAAAAGAAAAATGGAAAACCCGGAAAAGGGGATAGAAATACTTGCCTTTTACTTTCTGAAGCACCAGGTGCCCTGCACTGTACTATTAAGCTTGCAATCCTAAACACTCGAAGGAGGAAGCCCCAGTGCAATCCTAACAATGTCTACTCAGAAGTAAGTCCTATTGAATTCAAGAGCACTTGCTTTCCGGTAAGTGCGGTTAAGAGTGGAACCTTTGTTCTGAGTTAATATGCACTCTGATCTGAATAAACAACCCAACTCTTCCCGCCCCGCTAGAAAAGTACCGCTGAAGTCAGTAGAACGCCTCTGGAGTAAACGACTTCTAATTAAAAGAATCTTTCTCCTCTTGGGTCAATCTCCGATCCTAAAACTCGCTTCGTCGCGCCATAGAAATCAATAGGAATTTGCAATCGATCAAACATGCATGCAGTGGAACCCAAAAGGGCGTCTTCAGCACCTTGGTCAGCGGCAGCCCTTGGCATCGTGGCGCCCTCCAGACGCTGCTATAACTTTCATCTGTTGGCTGGCGCTGACGGGAGCTGTAGTCCCAAACATCTGGAAGGCGCCACGTTGCCAACTGCTGGACAAAGGACTCGAATTTGTGCAAAACCAAAACCATCTTCCCTGGCATTCCGGCTCAAGTTCTTGATGGATCGGCCTCAGGCTTCCCAAGTGCAGTCAAGCACAGGGTTGCTGGCTCCCCCGCTCCCGTTTTAATTTATATATATATTTAAATTAAACGTCTTACTCAGCAAAAGCACCCCCGCTCCAGCCCCTTAGCAGCGTCGGGATTTATCCGGCTAATAAATTGAATGATCAATTCCTCCTTGTCAGCGAGGCGCTTCCCCAAATCAATTATAGCAGATTCAAATATCATCACCGGCTCATCGATGCTAACTCTGGGCCGCCGCTCGCCATTCATCGCCGGTGCCTTGAATTACTGCCGGTCGGCGATCTGGCCTCGGTTTCCAGCCATCCTTCACAAGGCGCTTCTGGGTTCAAACGACTGCCACCGAAGAGGCGACGGAAAGAGGTTCCCGCCTCCCTGAACGTAGCGGAGTGACTCCGGATTGACTCCAGGTGTGTGAATGAGGGAACTCCCCCCCCCCCAGGTTGTTGTTTGTCTTCTACAACCCCGTCCAGTTATCCCTTTTAAAAAAGGGTAACAGCAGTGATATAAGGGACAAAAGTGGACTCCCTTGCGGAGTTGTTGTAAACCAAAGAGGCAAAAGATGCACATTTACTTAGGGGTAAGCCCCATTGAGATGGATGGGGCTTACCCCTGAGTAAACACACACAGAGAGGCAGTCTGCAAGGACGTGATTGAATTCAATTTATTTATTTATTGCACACATAACAGCTTTTCCTCAAGAGAACTCAATACATGATTCTCCTCGTCCTCATTTAATCTCTACAACAACAACAACCCTGTAAAGTAGTAGTAGATAGGTAGCCGTGTTGGTCTGCCATAGTCAAAATAAAAAAATTCCTTCCAGGAGCACCTTAAAGACCAACTAAGTTAGTTCTTGGTATGAGCTTTCGTGTGCATGCACACTTCTTCAGATGTGTATCTGAAGAAGTGTGCATGCACACGAAAGCTCATACCAAGAACTAACTTAGTTGGTCTTTAAGGTGCTCCTGGAAGGAATTTTTTTATTTTGCCTGTAAAGTAGGTTAGCCTGAGAGGCCCAAGGCCACCCAGTGAGCTTCACGGCTGAGTGGGGATTTGAACCCTGGTCTCCCAGGTCTTAGTCCAACACTCATGCCACTACTCCATGCTGGCTTTACTGCTGAGAGTCCCTCCAGACTGGTGTTTTATTGCAGATATATTCTGCAACTTGTTTTTGACATAGTAATAGTGCACTGAGGTGGATGTGTCTGTATTTAGCTTGTTCTGCGATGCTTTCCTAATGCAGCCACATTATTGCTATAGAAATAGGGGGGAAATAGAGCATTTGTGGCACGAAAAGTTACAGGATCTCAGCAGGAAGTTATGGGATGTGCTCTCATAGGAAATGAAGCTTTTGCAGGCAAAAACAGTGTTGAAAATGGGTTTGTATGTGACTGCCCTGAAAGCATCGTGAGTGCAAATCATCATGAATGTGCAATAAGGAGGAGATCTGGTGAATAAACACAGATGGTCGCAAGCAGTGAGGTGTCAGTACTTCCCTCTCAGAAGTAAGGTTGTTCTTTTTTTGCTTGCTAACCATACAAACAACACCTTACAAATACAAATGTAGAGAGAAAGTCTCTACAGACTGATTTCCTGTCCTTAGCCATTGCATATGTCACAAGCCTGTATAATATCCACTCTGTTTGGTATTAATAGTCTCCTAAACTTTTAGTTGCCAACTTTTTAAAATACTCTATTCCTGTGCCTTTAACAGCACTTGGATGCATTTAAAAAAATGAAAAAATGTTTTAAATGTTTGATATCTTATTATGTGTGCTGCAAGCTGCTCAGAGTGGCTGGGAAACCCAGCCAGATGGGCAGGGTATAAATAATAAAAATTATTATTATTATAAAAAGAGCCAAATGAACTTTTTAATGGCGTAGAACAAAAAGGGGTGGGAAAAGTGCCAGGAGTTTTAACATCTGTAACGTCAGGCAAAGGAACAATGGGAAAAGTTGTCAACCTTGAACCTTCCATCAAAGTCAACAGAATATAATCTTGCACAGCAAGCTAGTAAACACTCTCTCTCTCTCTCTCTCTCTCTCTCTCTCTCTCTCTCTCTCTGTGTGTGTGTGTGTCTGTGTGTGTGTGTTTGTTCCTTGATTGTTCTGGTCAGTTAGGAACCCTTGGAATAAGGGAGGGATTTGAGGGTTGCAATACAAAAAAGTGCCACATCAATGTAGTTTTAAAATGTAAATAAGGTTGCAGCAAGCTAGAGCACCAGTCTTCTTATGATGCAATTCTCCTGTGTGTCTCAAGAGGTGTGTGTATTCACGTGTGATTCAGGACTGTAAATAAGACTGTAAATAAGACTTGTAGCAGCAGGCCACAGGCTGCAATGGCAAAAGCCTACCAGTGTATTGTGCCTTTTGTATAACCTTTATCCCTTTAAAGCCTTCCCTGCGTGTCCCAAGAATGCTTTCAGCATGCCAGATTACTAGTGTAAATATGGTTTTCAGATCCCACTTTTTATGGGCGGATTAAAGTTCATTTTCCATAATAGGGCACCTCATAAAAACGTATAAAGCACTGTCAGTCTTAGCAGCTGGCGGCCTCATTTAACACTTTCACTTCATAAATCATTGCATGGCTCTCCAGGTGTTTCCAGAAAGTGGGAAGTAAACAAATACTACCCCCCTCCCGCAAACGAAAAAAAAGTTGAACCTGGTTGATAAAGATGTAAAAAGGAGGTTTATTTGGTTTGTGGGTGTGCAAACTATGCAGGAGAGAGGGGGGAGAGAAAAGGTCATCAAGGGGGCTGCTAGAAAATGGAATGTGTAGCTTTTTAGATAAGATTTCCATCCCTGGAAGGAAGCCATGGAACATACTTTTCACTTCTGGCCCAGAAATTAAACTGATTACAAGGGAGTGATTACAAGGGATCCTATTAACAAATGTACATTGGAGGGTACTTGCTTCTAGATGACGAGAGGCCTTTGCAGAAGGCACACAGGCTGCTGCAGCTGCTGCTGTGAGTTTGATTGTGTGTCAAACACTCAGAAGTTCTACTCTCCTGAATAGCCACAGACTCCTTGCTGCCACCAGCATTTGATATTGAGGCCAGGGATAGAGAATCTGTGGCCCTCTGGATGTTGGTGGAGTCCAACTCCCCTCTACCTCAGCCAGGTCGGTCGTGGTGGGGGGTTGGTGAAGTTCAGCAGTATCTGTAGGGCTGCATTATACAATTGGAGCAGTATGATACCACTTTAAATAGTCATATCTGCAGCCAAAGAATTCTGGGAGCTGCAGTTTGTAATATGCTAATGCTAATGCTAATGCTAATGCTAATGCTAATGCTAATGCTAATGCTAATACTAATTTATTCAGATGCCACCCATCTGACTGGGGTGGATCTACACATAGGAAACCCCCCTCCACCATAAATAAGTCAGAAATTAAATCATTATGAAAAAAGCGCTATGTAAAAATCTCATAGAAATTTATTTGCTCTCTTGCACCATCTGGTGTTGCATGTTTATAATGCATTCAAAACATTGTTGTTGTTGTTTTACTAAAGTAGCTGAGTCCTGGGCTACCCCAACCACTCTGGGTAGCTCCCAACAAATGCAACACAATACAACAAGAAACATTAAAAACTTCCCTATACCTTCAATTAGGGACGCAGGTGGTGCTGTGGGTTAAACCACTGAGCCTCTTAGGCTTGCTGATCAGAAGGTTGGAGGTTTGAATCCCCATGATGGGGTCAGATCCTGTTGCTCGGTCCCAGCTCCTGCCAACCTAGCAGTTCGAAAGGACGCAGTGCAAGTAGATTAATAGGTACCACTCCGGTGGGAAGGTAAAAGGCGTTTCCATGTGCTGCTGTGGTTCACCAGAAGCGGCTTAGTCCTGCTGGCCACATGACCTGGAAGCTGTATGCCGGCTCCCTCAGTGAGTAAAGAGAGACGAGCGCCGCAACCCCAGAGTCGTCTGCGACTGGACCTAATGGTCAGGGGTCTCTTTCCCTTGATATCTTCAATTGTCTTCTAAATCTCAGAGAGTTATTTATTTCCCTGACATCTGTTAAGGGTGCTTAGAGGTGTTAGGAGACCTCTATGCCCCCACGTAGAACTACAGTTCCCAGAGTGGCTTAACAGCCAATCCCTCTTCACAGGGAACTCTGGGAATTGTAGCTCTGGGAGGGGACTACGGTCCTGCCAAAAGCTGAGCAAAGCATAGCAGACAGTATTGCAAGGTGAGCGGCTTAACCAAGCAGTCCTTTAGACTGCAGCGTAGCTTGAAACTCTTGTCATGTGCATCCTCTGCTCTAACCAAAAGTTAATGCATGAGGCACACCTCCACCTGGGGAGGGGGCGCTCCACCACCTGCATCCATTCATTTTCCTTTCCTATTTGCTTAAGGTACATTTAACCCCTCAGTAGCCTCGGCTTGCCCTGAAGTCAAACAAGAAGCCGAGGAGGGGGGTGGAGGTTCCCTCTCAGACTGGGATTGTTCAGTAGTGGCCACCCAACTAAAACTCAGGCCTGGTTTATATGAGATTTAGCACTGCCCTTGCAACTTATTTTGGTTTACTCAGCTGGAGGGGAACAAAGGTCCTTATCTTGCTACAGCCCCCAGCTGAGTCCTGCCAGCTATCTTCTTGGAGACAATGTGCAGAGTCAACACTGGTTCAAGTTAGGCCCTTCTGGAGACAGCGAGGAAACAGCTGGCTCAGGGAAAGTGCCTGGCTCAAAGGGGTCACAGGGGAGCTTTCATGCCCAGGAAGAAAGCAAAGCCCCTTTATTTAGCTTTTCTTGGTGTGAGAGTGTGTGAGCTTTCCTGTTGCACAGGCTTCCTCTTTAGGCACCACAGAATACTGATAACCCTTAAAGGCTTGGGATTGCAGCCCATTGGTTAGGGAACTGTAGCCTAAGATCAGAAGCTTCAAATTCCCCCCTTCATAATTTGGCATGACAAAGTGACCTGTGCAACTCTAAAGCCTGCATGCACTTAGAGCTGCTCCAGAACAGCCAGTTTATGGGCTACACACGGCTATAAAAAGTTTGTGGCTGATTTATTAGTGTTAAATAAAAATGCTGACCAACAACATTTCTGTCTCTTCTTTGGTCTTGTAACGTTAACATGCATACATAAGTCCGTGCCTGTAACCTTTTAATGTTCATGATCCAAAGACTATCTAAGAGTCAATAGATAACAAAGCCTTAAAAAAAAGTTTTTTGGCACTCTGCTGGAGAGGCAGCGAGTAGGAACAAGGATACAGTGTGGCCCTTAACACCACCAGATGGATGTCATTAATGAACAGTCTCATAAAGATTAAGGGATATAACAAATAAGCCCAAATAGGATCCATGTGTTCTAAGGAAAACTGTTCACTGATGAGAAAACCCTAACACATAAGCACTAGACCTGTCTGTCTTGGAAGCCCTGTGAACAAACAGTCTTCATAAATGAAGAGTTCATCACAGAGCCAGCTCCATCCTGGAAGGCTCCTTGTTTCGTGCTGTAGGTCTGCTCCATTTGTCTGGCACCTACTGCCTAACACCGCATCCTAACTGTGGGATTTGCTCCCACAAGGAGCAGTGATGGCCTCCGACCAGGATGGTTTTTGAAGAGGATTAGAAGGCTGATCGCTGAAGAATTGATGCTTTTGAATTATGGTGCTGGAGGAGACTCTTGAGAGTCCCATGGACTGCAAGAAGATCAAACCTATCCATTCTGAAGGAAATCAGCCCTGAGTGCTCACTGGAAGGACAGATCCTGAAGCTGAGGCTCCGATACTTTGGCCACCTCATGAGAAGAGAAGACTCCCTGGAAAAGACCCTGATGCTGGGAAAGATTCGGACATGACTAAACAACAAAGACAAACTCATGGCTGTGTCAGTGGTTACTAGCCAGGATGGCTATGTGCTCTCTCCACTGTTGGAGGCAGTATGCCAGTTGCTGGGAATCACAACTGGGGAGAGGGATGCTGTGGTTCTCAGGTCCTGCTTGTGGGCTTCTCAGAGGCATCTGTTTGGGCAATGTGAGATAAGGATCTTGGACAAATCAGTGTTTTCCAAACTTGGGTCACCAGCTCTTTTTTTTGGACTACAGTTCCCAGCATCCCTGACCACAGGTCCTGCTAGCAAGACATGATGGGAGTTGTAGTCCAAAAACAGCTGGAGACCCAACTTTAGGAAACACTGGACTAGATGGATCTTTAGTCTGATCCAGCAGGGCTCTTCTTACATTTTAACCATGTCTACTCAGAAGCAAGGGGACGCGGGTGGCGCTGTGGGTTAAACCACAGAGCCTAGGGCTTGCTGATCAGAAGGTCAGCGGTTTGAATCCCCATGACTGGGTGAGCTCCCGTTGCTCGGTCCCTGCTCCTGCCAACCTAGCAGTTCGAAAGCACATCAAAGTGCAAGTAGATAAATAGGTACCGCTCTGGCGGGAAGGTAAACGGCGTTTCCGTGCGCTGCTCTGGTTCGCCAGAAGCGGCTTAGTCCTGCTGGCCACACGACCCAGAAGCTGTACGCCGGCTCCCTCGGCCAATAAAGCGAGATGAGTGCCGCAACCCCAGAGTCAGACACGACTGGACCTAATGGTCAGGGGTCCCCTTTACCTTTACCCTTTACTCAGAAGTAAATCCAATAGAATTCAGTGCAGCTCACTCCCAGGTAAGCGGGGTCACGATTGTGGCCTAAGCCCCCAGATCCCATATTTACTTGTTAGCTGATGCCAAGTTGCAGAACATCTGGTTTCTCTTTTGACCAGGATATATGAATTCCTTCAGGGCTATATCATGAGACAATAAAATGGATGGAGTTTCACCCTAGACTCCCGCTGGCCTTTGGATGGGTGGTGTGGGCTACTTTTTCAAATGATTAGTAACAGGATACAAGACCTTTCATGGTCAAGGAGGTCAAGAAGAATTCAAATGCAGTTACAGTTACCTTTGGCTGCTATATGGGAAATGGTGGCAGCCAGCCAGCAGCCAGCTATCCAAAGCCACATGTTCTGCCAGAATATGCCCAACACAGCTGGCTCTGCTAGGAGGTCCATGCTGTGTGTTTGTGTGTTTATGTGGGCAGCAGCCACCTGACTGTCCTATACCATCAGACCATTGATCCATCTAGCTTAGCACTTTTCACACTTGTGGTCACAAGGGGTGGCTCCTAAGTTAACCTGCTACCCTCAGGTTGAGTGGTAGATGCTGTCCTCATCATCACTCGTCAGATTTATTTGCCTGCTCAGTTAGCTTCTTAGGTTGGCCCTGCCTTCTTAACAAGATGGACACATGTATTCAAGCACTTCTTGTGTTTTGGCCTCTGGAAGAGGCAGCTAGTGTACTCACCAATGGGTGAAGTAGCCACGTCCAGCAGTATTAACCAGTCTGCTGAGAACTTAATAAAGGTCCTGCTAGATCAGGCCACGGGATCCAGCATGCTCTTCTCTCAGTGGCCAGTTAGCTGTCTCTAGGAAATGTGAAGCAGAACCTGAGTGCAATATCACTTCCCCCATTTGTGATTACCAGGAAGGCTTCAGGAGTAAACTCTAAGGAAAAACCCATAACTGCTGCATTGCAGGACATCTTTGGGAGAAGAAAAAGCTAAGGAGTAAATACCACACAAATCCGGAGTAGAGTCCCTAAGGTGGTGCCTTGTACGCCTCCTTCTGGCAACCCTTGCAGCCCAGCTGGTGCCAAATGTATTACTCTGTTTTCTTTTGGACTACATCAGCGAGGTTGAGAGGGGGGTCTTGTCGTCTGGGCAGCCCAGGACCTCCAGGCACACTGGCCAGGCTTGCACCCCCATAGAGGTCGCTCTGGTGCTGCTAACACCACAAAAACACCACAGGAGGCAGCAGTTATGAGTTACTGGTCTCTGCAGCCACAGCAGGTCCTGTGATTCTCCAATGGTATGACTTCATCCCCGGAAGTGCAATCCATTGTCTCTCAAGACAGAAGGATGCCGACAAACAAATACCCATTCATCATTAGTGATGACTGAAGAACAAGGGACAAGCAACCAGGTTTCTATTAACTTCTTTTACGTATATAGCAAAATCTTTCCATGTCTTCCATTATGGAGATCAGACAGCATTTGAACTTGAGAACAAGCTCTCCTTCCCAAACCAAAGGAAATTACATTACTTGCAGGTCCACCCTGTCCACAACCAGTCACTGACTATCACAGACCCAAAGTATAATCAAGTTTTGATGGTGGGCTGGAACTGTGGTCATTATGGTACGCCAGTCCTTCTAACCATCTATTTTGTTGATAAAGTAAGCCAGTTTGGTTATCAGCTAGAGCAGCCAGCCTTGGCCCTAATGTATATTTTATTTACGTTTTTTCAGTATGATTCAAAACACTGAGCTATTCACAGCACAGATATTCTCTGTGGACAGGCTAGGGCAAAGGCGGGGAACCTTTGGCCCTCCAGACATTGCTGCACTCCAACTCCCATCAGTCCCAGTCAGCATGGCCAATGGTCAGGGATGATGGGAGTTGTAGTCCAACAACAACTGGAGGGCCAAAGGTCTGCTTTACCTGGGCTAGCCACATGCTCCTCTATTAACAGAGCACTTTATCTGCAGGAATTAGCGGGCAAAGCTGTTCACTTAATAGATACAAACATCACCTGCTAGTTTTTGTAGATTAAAATGGCATTTAAGGCATTGTAGCAGAAGCTTACTGAAAAGTTGGCAACTCTTGGGTAAGCACCCAGATCGATGCTAGAGGGAGGCTACTGTGGCATACTTGCAGTTTCACTTAAGTGAGAATGCAGATCCTAGCAGGTTTTGGTGGCAGAGTAACTTTTTATAGAAGCAGGTGTGATTCATATGCCTCTAGGGCGAGAGGTAAATTAAGCTTTATGGGAAAGAAGGGCCTTTAGGTTTAGGAGATCTGAAATTGTGAGAAGTGACAGCTGGTAAAAGAGTCCCCTACAAATGGTAAGCCCCATCTATTGGGGCAAAAAGGTGGTTGCATCTGTATTTGAAATATCCACAAACCTATCTGATGTCACAACATTGAACAATAATAATGTTATTTTAGACCATGACCTCCCCACTTGCCAGATGTTGCTTGGTTTGTTTTACACTACAAAAACGAAAATACAGTCAAGTGCAATAATAGGAACACCATTTCAAAGTCATCTTTTAGAACCGGTGACTTGATTACAACCAGGCCACGCCCTCTTTGGGACCCTGTAAATCAACAATACTATATTAAAATCAAAAACAAAACACCAATACCTTTGTTCTCTGTGGGCTCAGGGCAAATGCTTGATCACAAACCATACGAACTGGGAGACTGTCAAAGGCCTTTTAGAAATAATATGCCATGCAGTGGTCAGGGTCCAGCTTATGGTCTGAAGTCAACAGTGCAGCCATTATTCATGCTGGGCTCTGGTGACCTCTGCTATTTTGGACTTAAGAACATAAAGAAGAACTTTGCAGGATCAGATCAAAGATGAACCAAGTCTGGTAGTGTGGGATCTATGCCCCTTCCAGAACTTGTTGGACTCTCAACTCTCACCAGCCTTGGTCAATGGCCAGGGATGATGGGAATTATAGTCCAACAATGCTGGGAAGGCCAGAGGTTCCCCCATCTAAGCCAGAGGCCATTATTTCTGCTGTGTGCATCCCTGTTTTTTAATGTACCTATTAGCGAGTTATCTAATTGTAGCCTTCCGTTACTAAGCACTTTTGACATTTTGTAAAAATAATAAATGCTTTCAGCCCTCAGCTTTATTTCTATACAGAAAGCAGTTGCAGAGTTGTGGCAAAGTCCATTTGGATACCATGTCACGAATGAGGGCTTTTGTGGAAAGAACTATATACGTTCTGGAATCCAGTGTGGGATTGAGGTATAGGGAATGTTAGCGTTAAACTGAACACATGCATCTTCCCTGACAATATGCATTTGATTGGCACTGTTTGGACCCCCAGCCTCTGACAGTTTAACAGATCAAGTTCTCTTGAACAATGCAAATCAAATGATTCCAGATGTTTCGAGGACAATATTAAGTTGCCAAGGCAAAGCCTGGCTGTCACGCCGACGCACTTGCACATTTGTGGAGAAGTGCTGATATCAAACTCATCCGCCCACTTCATGCAGCACAATGGGAAAAAATATAATGCTAAAGAGTTCTGCAGAAACTCAGCTCTTTTCAGGTGCTGCAGCGTTAAAGCTCTGCCAAAGGGGATTGTGTGTGATTTATCCACGTAACACTTTCTCTTAAGCTACAAAACAGACTTCTTTGTGTTCTCCTGTTAACGCTGATCCAAAAACCAGAATAGTGGGTTTAACATCTCATTGCCCCGACTTTTAAAAAAAAGCTACAATCCACGACAATAGCTCTATGTGGAATGTACAACTGACAGCTGCACTATGTCTTTAATCAAACATTATGCTTACATCCTGGACCAGGGTTTTCCAAATATCTGAGGGACACTTATTATTTGAATTAAAATGGGTAGCATAAAATATGGCCCTTGCTTCCCGAAAGGTTAGTTTCACAGAGGAGGACAACTGTTGTGCTTCAGCCTGAGTCTCTGTTCACTTGTGTCCTCCAAGGTATCAAGGTATAAAGGCAAATAAATGCATGGTGGCACAACATCCGAAAGCAAACGTTTGGAACCTTTTATTTAATGGAAGATAATGCTACCAATGGCTACTAGCCACGATGGCTATGATCTGCCTCCACGGTCAAAGACAATAATAAATGTTGGTGCAAGTAAAAAATAAAATATAAGAAGAATAATTCCTAGATGCCAAGATCCAGTTTGGGGCAAGAACTCTTTGGTGAGGAAACCCCAGCAGATTTAAAATCACAAAATATTTTATTCTGTGAACCACTCTGAGATTTTATGATGAAGGGCGGTATATAAACCAGATAGATAGATAGATAGATAGATAGATAGATAGATAGATAGATAGATAGCTATAGAACAAAGTAAAGCAAGGGAATATAGGCTGATAGACCTTTAAAATATGCCCTTGTGAGTGCCTTCCAAAGTTCCCCCCTTCCCCTAGCATAGAAAAAAAGACCACACTTTGGGTAAGTTAAAAATGGTTTACTTACAAACTCTCGAATGGTCAGATTCATGTGCCTTCCCATGCAGGATTCAGAAAAAGTTGCAGAGGCAGTAAAACTTGGCTTAGTTCAGTGATGGCCAAACTTGGCCCTCCAGCTGTTTTGGGACAACAGTTCCCATCATCCCTGACCACTGACCCTGTTAGCTATGGATGATGGGAGTTGTAGTCCCAAAACAGCTGGAGGGCCAAGTTTGGCCATCACTGGGCCTTAGTTACATTGGTGAAAGTTCCTAAATTATTGGTAAAGGACAGGGGTCAGCAAACCTTTTCATCAGAGGGCTGGTCCACTGTCCCTCAGACCTTGTGGGGGGCCGGACTATATTTTGAAAAATATAAATACCCTGCAAACTGGTCCCGCAGCTGTCTCAGGACCTGGAGGAGGAATGCACTCTGCACATGCTCAGGAATGCGTCTTGGCGCTGCCCACTCACTGGCGTTGTTGACAAGCAGCAGCTGCTCCATTGGCCAGTCCCCACGGAGATCCCAGGCAGCGTGTACTGCTGCAGCCCGTCGTCCGAGGCCAGGTTGGCGGGCAGGTCATGCCTGCTGACCCCGTGCTGGGCAGGTGGCGTGCAGCTCACCCTCCAGCTGCTCTAGCACGGCCACCGAGCGTGCCACCTGCAGCAGCTCCGAGCTGGGTGCCAGGCGCAGGGCCAGCAGGCGTGCCAAGCCCCGGCTGAAGCCCCATGACATGCCCGTCACAATGCCCATGGCACGGCTCAGACCTGCCACCCGCCCGCCGGCCTCCCTGTCCATGGCCACGCTGGGTTTACCTCAGTACGCAGGTGGCGAGGCTTCGGATTGGCTGCAGGAACTTCCTGCAGCCAATCTGAAGCCATGCTAGCAGTGGCACCTGTCCAGAGGCGTCCACGCTTCAGATTGGCTGCAGGAGCTTCCTGCAGCCAATCCGAAGCTGCGCCAGTGTTGCCACCCACACAGAAGCTGTGCCAGCGTTGTGGAAGTCAGTCCCCATGCCGCGAGGCGTCTGCAGCGTGAGGGGACTGACCAAGTGGGTGGCAGGGTCAGATTTATGAGCCTGGGGGGGCCATATTTGGCCCCCGGGCCGTAGTGTGCTGACCCCTGGTATAGGAACTGAAGAGTGTCTTGTAAGAGCCAAGCAGTCTTAAGTTGCAGCAGGCAGTCAAGGCCTCCTCACACCTTGAGCTTCTCTTTTAGATGGGAGGGTGAATAAAGGATTGACTACCTAGTCCCTTCCAAGGTGAGCTAAGCCTGGCATGACAGCTTACTCTATGGTTTTAACCCCTTCATACATTAATTAGACTTAAGCATGTTGGTTATGAGGCTGGCTATCCCACAATAAATACCCTGGAGAGAGAGATTGACTGTGAAACCACTCTGGAAATTGGAGCTCTGAGATGGGAATAAGGGTGTACTGAAAACCTTCGGCACCCTTGACAAAATACAGTTCCCAGGATTATTTGGGAGAAGCCATAGCTATTTAGGGTGGCACGATACTGCTTTAAATGTGTTGTGCAACTCTGGTAGTTAGCTCCTCATTATTCTTACAATAAGTCTCTGAGATAGGATAGACTGTTGGGTCCAGGGACATATAGCAAGCTTTACAAACATACAGGGATTTGAAGCCACATTTCCCTTGGCCACAGGGAATTCTTATCCATAGGGAGAGACAACCTGATGTTCTCCATATGCTGTTGGAGAACAAGTCCCAGGGTCCCAGGCAGCATGGTTGATGGTCAGGGATGACAGTTACAGCCCAAAACAGTTACAACCCATCTCTTCCCCCCACAATAGGAAATATAAAACTGAAGTCGTACTGCAATTCTATATTTAATTCCATCTTTTATTTTTGGTGCCTGCTGAATACTTTCTTCTTTAACAAGACCTGTCCTTCAACAAGACTTCTAAGTACTGAATCTTATCTTGTCAGTATCTGAATTTATTTGAAATTGTTTTTATATGCATAGTTGTTTTGTAGATGGTTTTTATTGTATTTCAAGATTAGCGTACTTTGGCATGCCTCATTGAGAGAGATTCATAAATGAGTTGCAGTTCAATGACATCTAAAGGGTTAGAAGTTCCACACACTTGTTTCATAGTATACACAAGACAAGCGAAGACCCAATTTTTGTTACATGGACATTCAATTTACCAAATGAACTGGTTGAGCGATTCTTTCACAAATACTCCAAACAATGTATTGCCTTTTCTTATCCTGTGTTTGGAAGGTCTGGCAAGATACACTGACTCATGAAACTTAAGTGACAATGTAAGGCATTGGTTCTTTTTGGGTCACAAACCCCTTTTGAGAATCTGATGAAAGCTATGGACCCCAGAAAAATGCATATGCACATAAAATTCTGTATACAATTTATTTAATCCCAATGGAAAAGTCATTTTTTTGCACCTGGTATATTAACCCCTAGAGGTCCATGGACCACAGGTTAAGAACCCCTGCTGTAAAGTAAAAAATCCACTTGGCTTGCTTATTATTATTTTACTCAGCTTGATTTGATGAGGTCATAGATTTGTGGACAGTAACCAAAATCAATAATTAGTGGCAGTTTAAAACTAATAAAGCTACTGCAGCAAAAAGCTTTTGTTTTGCACACACAATGAATTTCATAGTATTTAAGGAGGCACAAGTTTCTGTTGCTTTTGCTGCATGAGGAAAGTTTGGCTACCATTTTGATTTTTGTCCTTAAGAAGCTACTCTTGATCAGCTTCTGTGTAAGCACAGGCAGAAGAAAATGTAATCCATAAGGTGACAGCAGACATTTGCCCTCATCTTACATTTGGCTTCTATTGAATTCAGTAAGGGAAAGTAATGGGGTTTTTTTGTATGTATAAAAAGTGTTTGACTACATAGAAAGGAACTTTTTTTGGGGGGGGACTTCCAAAGTATTTGGAGTGGGTACCATGGAGTAACAATGTTAGTTTCTGCACTGATTTCAATAACAATAGGGAATGGACTGTCAGAGAGACATTCAATGTACTGTTTGCATTAGCTACCAAAATTTTAGTAGAATGAATTGGGGGAGTGGGGAGTGACAACAGACTGGCATAAGAATGAGGAATTTAAATTAGCACTATAAACATGATGTGGCAATACGTTGTTGAATTTTTTAAAAAGAAGTTCAAACGCTACATTAAAAATCAAGGGTACAAAACTTTTATTTTCAAAAATACACTGTATAGATGATAATAGACTTCACTAGTGACTGTGTTTTGTCTTTTAACAGAAGGATAATAAATACTAGCCAGTTTGAATATCAAACCTAATCCAGCTCCACATTATTGTGAAGGAACTGATCAGAACATGAGGTCTGCTGTTCATGAAAGGCCACCCAATTCAAGTCATTCCCCGCCCCCATTAAGTCTGCATTTCCAATAGATAAAAATTATTGGACCTAACGCTATAATTTTAATTTAGATTCTTTTGCTTTCAAAGTCCTAGTCACTAGTTCAATTCTCTCTTTTAGCAAAGTGGCTTCTTCAACATTTTTGTGAGCTTGATTATTCTTCAGCAAGAAATGGGTGAGGAAAAGCTTCAAGCCTTCATGCAGCATTCCCAATTTTGGGTTGTCAGCCAACCTGGGAAAACACAAAGAACTGCAAGTTAACCAACCCAGTGTTTTCTTTAGGGCAATGTTACATCACTAATCGGGTACAGCCAGGCAAGCAGGATAGAGGCTTACAAAATACTCTGGAGCATTGTATGGCTAGGCTGGTGACACCATAAGGAAAACCACATTAGGGCTCTGCAGAAGAACAGAAATGTTCCGGCTTCTAGTTCCAGTTAAGCTACAGTAATGGGGAGAAAAGACAGAACCCCTTTTTGACAGTAAGGTGATGGTTTGACAAATTCTACCTGAGACCAGGGGATGCGGGTGGCGCTGTGGGTTAAACCACAGAGCCTAGGACTTGCTGATCAGAAGGTTGGCGGTTCGAATCCCTGCGATGGGGTGAGCTCCCGTTGTTCGGTCCCTGCTCCTGCCAACCTAGCAGTTCGAAAGCACGTCAAAGTGCAAGTAGATAAATAGGTACCGCTCCGGCGGGAAGGTAAATGGTGTTTCCGTGCACTGCTCTGGTTCGCCAGAAGCGGCTTAGTCATGTTGGCCACATGACCCAGAAGCTGTACGCCGGCTCCCTCGGCCAATAAAGCGAGATGAGCGCCGCAACCCCAGGGTCGGCCACAACTGGACCTAATGGTGAGGGGTCCCTTTACCTTTACCTGAGACCAGTGTTTGAAACTCCCATTGTTCAAGGTGCATTTTGCGACAGGGAATTTCATTAGCGCAAGCAGTTTTCTGAGCTCTGGGAGCAGGACTGCACCTAAGATTTCAGATTAAAACTGCAGACTGGAAGGAAAGGAGGACCTTTTTCTGCTTCCCCACTTCCGGCTACTCTTTGAAGACTGAAGAGACCCTCTTAAGAATATTGGGGGGCGGGCAGGGGAAGGACTAGACCATGTGAAAAATGAACATATTTTAGCTGCAGTTCATTCACTTTCAGCTTTGTATTCTTGTTTTTAAAAAGTGCACCTAGACATTCCGTTGTTGCACTCATATCCTAGGTATAAGGTGCCATTTAGCTCCCAGCTTTCATATCTCAGTTTCTAACACTACCTGAGACAGAACCCCTTTTATCATTAAAATGATGGTTTGACAAATTCTACCTGGAACCCCTGGGATGACTTACTTTCCAAAGATGTGGTTTAGTTCTTCTGGATCTGTTTTCAAGAACAGTGCAGACAGTACTTGTCGTAAGAAGTGGACTTTTGGCTTGTCTAATTCACTGAATTCAATTACCTAGTTAAAAAGCAATGAAATGTCAAAAACTCTTAAGACACTCTCAAGCTATTAAGCTGTCATGAAAATGCTAATGTTATTAGTATTAAATAAATCACCTGTACACTATTACCAAAAGAACAGTCCTTAATAATTCCAGAGAGCTCAGCTCACCTGTTTGAATATACAATGGGATCTAAAGCTTAATTGTGAATTCAATGCAAAAAGACATCTGTTTATTGCACATACTGGCCAATTAACAAAGAAGTGGGAAAGATTTCATGAAACATGAGATCAACAGCAACTTGCTTAAATCTTAACACCCTCAAGGGCAGCTAAGAGGGCACTTGCCAGCTTTTGTCAAACTACAGTTCCCATCATCTCTAACCACTGGCCATGCTGGTTGGGGATGATGGCAGATGTGGTCAAACAGCATCACCCTGGGTACCCCTGCATGGATACTGTTGCAAACCTAGATTTCCCCCCATAGAATAACCATTTGCTTTGCCTTGCTTGTTAGGTGACGTTACATACCAAAGAACATGCACATTATGCATGAGTCTATCAGGAGATCTAAAAGTAAAGTTTTTCAAAACAACAACAACAACAACAACAAGAGTTTTGCTTACCTTGAAAACAGTGAGGGACAGAGACTTAGTCTTCAACAAATGAGCCAAGAGATTAACTAAATTTGATACAGCAGTAGTGGACAGGTTCCCCAAATCTCTTATTTTATCCCACATACTGAACTGGAATGTCATCTGGTTTAAAAAAAAATAAAAAGAGAAAAGCCTGTTTATTAACAATCCTACTCTCACAGGAGAGCTGGCTGAGGGGCCTCAAAAGGCAATCTATGGTGCTGCTCTGCTGGCAGAGAGGAAGGTAACACTAGCAGGTTGACATTTATATCACTGGAGGACGCTGCCCTGCCTTCAGAATGCTTAGAGGTAAAGTGGGGCATGCTGGGGTGGGCACAGGGGCACTAAATCTAAGCCCCTTTATTTTCTGGACATGTCCCAGAAACTGGCACAGCCCTATCCCAGCTCAGGGGTTGGCACAGTTCATTCTCCTCCACTGCAATCAAAGCTACCCACCTTCCCCCCGTGGTATTATGGCAGGTCATAGGATACGGTGCTAGCTTCACCAGCTGACCTCCTGCCCCAAACCATCAATATAAGGCAGGATCACTTTCTGCAGTTAATTACTTGTTGCAGCATTGTAAGTTATGTGCAGTACATTCTGACAGGCCAAATGGTGATAGCCTCTGACTCCAGAGGGAAACTTTTAGATATAAACCAGTTGGAGGATCAGAAGTGGAAGAGAGTAGGGTACAGGAGAGAGATCTTCCCTTTTTATCTCCCCCCCTTTTTTTTTTTGCTTTTTCTTCTGGTCTGGCCTCCTTGGAAAGGAGGAGAGATCATGCAGACCATGCTTTGCTAGAGAATGGATTTGTCCTCTCCCTGACGCTTGCATCATCAGTCATTCCTTCCCTTGGAGTTGCTTCAAGGAGAAAGAGGACAGAGGGAGGGTAATTTGTGTGAAAGGGCAGACAGCATCTCTTATGCCTCCAGCTACAGGTTCCTGCCTTATGGTGCCCTTGTCATGAGAGACTGTCCCTTACTAAATACAGAATTGAGGATTAATTTAAACACTGGAGCACACTGGTCCCAGAATGTGTATTTGCGCTCTCTCTTTCTCTCTGTGTGTGTGTCTACTTTCATGTGCTCCAAATCATTTAAATGGATATGGCAGGGAATCACTCTGAAATATTTTCCATACAATCCATCACTAAGCTGTGGTTCCTTTCTGAGGCAATGCTGTTGTTTGGCTTTACATATGAAAGGGTTATGGCTCCCCCCCCCACCCGAAACGTATTTTCTACATAAATGCAGCTATTACATTTAGCAGTCATGTATTTAACTACCATATATTACCATTTGATAACACCACTTTCATTCCCAGAAATTTAAAAGGTGCAACCAGTAAAGAGAAAGACAAGTTCTCAGCTTACCTGGAATCGCTTTTCATATTCGCAAAACTTGGCAGACAAATATGCATAGAAGGGGTTATAAGTCTTCTCTTGCAGGCAACAGTCTAAGAGGACATGGACAATCTCTCTCTCCTGCTGATCTTTCAGCCTAAGCCTAAAACATCAATTGCCATTATGTAAATTCCATTTCCTGAATGTTTAGGCTGAACTACCATAAAATGGAAGAGTTACTGCCACCCAATTCATTCTTGACTCGAACTCAATCCATTACGCATCAAGTTAAAAAAAGAAAAAGAAAAAGGATCTAAATAGTTTATGCCAAACCAGTTTCTTCATTGCAGTGTATTCTGCATAATGATTTCAATAATATATGGACAACAAGATCCATACCATGGGTTTCTGGAAAAGAAAGCATTCTTAACTGTGTGCTTTGCATAATATACAGTTGTGGAACGATTACTAATTTTTTTATAAAGAGAAAAGTCTTGATAGGAAAGGTAGGTAGGACTACGATCCATATTTGAATGCAGTGGTATGCAAAAGAATTGGGAGAGGGAATCTCTCAGTATGACAATATGTAGATAGCACAGTTGGTTAGAGTGTGGTGCTGCTAACAACAAGGTTGCAGGCTTGATCCTCATATAAGACAATTGCAAATTCCTGCATTGCAGGGGCTTGAACTGGATGATGCTCAGGGTCCCTAGCAACTCTACAATTCTATGTTTGGCCTCTGGGTTACAAAAATCTGGGTTATCTACAACCAGCTGTCTTTCCTGGGGCTGATGAGAGCTGTAGCCCAAAGCACCAGGCTGAGGGGAGGCCAAGCTATTCTGAATTAAGAAATTGCTAGTGAGTGACCGAAGGAAAAACTACCCTCTCAAGTTTTTCCAATTCCTAATTGAGGGTGTTGGGGATTTCAACCAACCTAATTACAAAAATATAATCAGCATTAATGAGTTCCCACTGGCTGTCTCAGCAGAAAGTCTGGCAGGACTGAACGGCCTCCTTACTCACAGAGCTGGACCACGCAGAGGATTAAGACGCTGTTGGCAAGGAATAGTCTTAACTTGTGCTGTACCTGTTCTGTCAAATAAGTCTGATTTAGATTCCAGAGCTGTCAAATGCTTGGCAGCACTAAAGCCAATTAAAATGAAAAATGCTTAATATTATAATGCAGAGAGTGTCAAGCACAAAATTTGCATCCTTTCAAAATGAGGCTTTCATCTATAGTTACCCAGTCGGAGATGAACTACATGGCTGGGATGGCCTGATTTTGCTAAGGTATAGATAAAATGCTTCATTTTACACCAAGCCACTTTTCAGTGAAGTCAATGGAACAATAATGTGCAATTTGTAGCAAACAATGCCACTGATCGCCCCAGAAGATGTTATTAGTCAAGAGGATCAGAAGTAATGCAACTAATTTCTGTAGCTAGCGGCAAGGGTCACCAATGGTGCTCTCCCTGTCACACACCACTCCCCCGCTGAAATTAGGCTTGAAAGAAGCATTCTTTTGTAGCCAATATAATAAATTGTGCTTGGTTGAGGTGTGTATGTGGTGCCCACAAGTTTCTTCAGTTTGCAGATGTGTCCACAGAGCAAAACATATTGGCAATTCCTGACCTAAGAGCTGAGAATGAACATAGGGAGATATGTGGATGCCAGAACACTAAGGTTCTCATATATTTATTCTGCAGGATTTAGTACCATTGTTCAAATGTTGATGACAGGTGGCCTTTAACCTGAAGATGCAGCTGAAGGCCCACTGAAATCCATGAAGCGAGTACCTCACATTTCATACACAACAATGATTCATAGCTGAATTTAATTTTAGATAGTGGGGTCTATGGGACCTCCCGTTACATTTGTGCATATATGCTTGCTTACAGTAATAATGTTTTTGTAAAAGAAATTGGAGTTTAATTTAAGCCACCTGCAGCAGAGTTGGTTAATGGGACTTAAATTTTCGAGAAACCTCACAAACACACAACAAGAAGGGTGCATAGAAATGTGTTCCTACTAGGCACTCTCCAACTAAGAAACTTGATTGAGCTTCCATATTCACTCTTTCAAGTGCTTCCTTGTTTGGGCTTTCTCTGATTGGGTTTAAACAGAAAAGGATTCCTTCACTTGGTAAGTGTGCCATTTGCCTATAATTTAAGGCAAAAAGCAGCCTCTCTCTCTCTCACACCCTTTAAAGAGATCTTTTGCTTTTCTGAGTGGCAACTGTTTCTCATCTTTTCAGACGTAGGGTCTACTCCTACATCAGAATCTTAAATAATGTTGCTGCCTACTTGTTCAAATGGAAGATTCTTGCCGCTTTCTTGAGCAGTGATTAACTCTGGAAGCAACATTACATATGAAAGAGCACTGGAGACTTGTGTTGTGTCCTTATAGTATATGTTTTAGTTAATATACAAAGCATATTGGATAGTAACAGGCAGTCCACCGGGCAGCAAACCTGCAAATGTTGCATCAGATCCCAGAGAGCACCTCCTTCTGAGGCTTTATCTCAATTTAGACAACTCTAGCTAAAAATCCCAGGTCTCATCTCTAAATTCAAATGACCTTTTCTCTCCCACCCTCCCTCATATGTATACACCCTGTGGAGTCCTGGTTTTGGACCCCACCCCCTGCAGGTAGATTGCCCATTCAAGAGAACATTCATAGCCATTATAGGAACATTAAGGCTCTTTTGTCAGATCCCATCAGGGGACACTTTAGGGAAAGCCATAAGGACAGACCATTTACAGTAATCAGATAGATGGACAAAGTCATACCAGCCCCTCTCTCAAAAGTGGTTCAGCTACCATTAAAAAGCTCCTGGCTGAAGGTTCTCTTGGGAACAGAGAACTGGAGTAGCAAGTAGCCAAAAACATACAAGTGAACCATGATTAGTTATTTCCATAACAGAATATTTCCGCATCAATTATATTTACTTCTCTAGACAAAAAACAAATTCCAACCAGTAACAAGGCCCCCAGAGCATTCCTACACAGGCACTCGTTTGGCTCCCAGTTTCTCAGAACATGAATCAGAATATCCTTAATCATAAGCCGTTCCTCCTCTGTCCTCCATTACATTAGGAAGACTTCTGAGATGAATGGCATTTCAGCAACAAAAGCAGGGTGAGGTTTACTCTTGCTATTTACCTAATTTGTCAGTGCATTCAATCACCAAAATGTGATACCTGCCTCCCCACCCGAATCGAACAAGCAGCTTGGCAGCTAACATTTGTAAGGCATTTCTACCTAGGCACCCCAAATCCCTGAAGTAGGGAAGATACTAAAACAGCTGATTCCAAACACACCACTCTACTGACACAACACACCTTGCCCAAGGGCTCCACAGCATTCAATGGCTGTAGCTTTTACGTCTGCTTGGCAAGCCATTTCTAAGCATGCTTCCATAAGCAACATGTGAATGTCAAACAGTCTCGCAGCAAATAGTTCTTTGCCAAGAAACCCCTGAGTTGTTCAGCAGGAATTGTAATGTGCCAGGCTCATGAATCTCCTGCAGATTTGTTACCCCTTCCACTTTTTACTACACATGCACTGATCCTGTTCCATTACAATATGTCTTTATCTAGGAGCATATTCTGCTAAGACTGACTTCACTCCAGGGAGCTGCCATGAAATCTTCCTCTCCTCCCATGCCCCCAGTGGTAGTGGACAGGACCTCTAATAGAGGCAGATAAGCTTCTCCATGAGGGACGCAGATGGCACTGTGGGTTAAACCACAGAGCCTAGGACTTGCCGATCAGAAGGCCGGCGGTTCGAATCCCCGTGATGGGGTGAGCTCCCGTTGCTTGGTCCCTGCTCCTGCCAACCTAGCAGTTCGAAAGCATGTCAAAGTGCAAGTAGATAAATAGGTATTGCTCGGGCGGGAAGGTAAATGGTGTTTCCGTGCGCTGCTCTGGTTCGCCAGAAGTGGCTTAGTCATGCTGGCCACATGACCCGGAAGCTGTACACCGGCTCCCTCGGCCAATAAAGCGAGATGAGCGCCACAACCCGAGTCGGTCACGACTGGACCCAATGGTCAGGGGTCCCTTTACCTTTACTAAGCTTCTCCATCTGTTTACTTCCCTGACTTTCAGGCTTCTGAATTATTCCCACTGTATGGTGTTGCCTCTGGGGTGTGCAAATTTAAGGGCCTGGTCCAACCGACTTAAACTTTCATGGCACAGAGAAGAGAGGCTCAAGAAGAGGTTGTTCTTGCTCATGGCTGAAGGCTCCAGCTAGTTTCTCTGCAAACCACTCACTTCCAGTGTGGAGAGCATTTTCTCTTGCTCAACTCTGGCAGAGCTTTTCCCCAGCAGCTTTACTAAAAGTTTCTTCCAGCTTTTTTATTCTCATCACTGACAGGCTCCTGAGCAGACTGTCCCTCAATCATCGCACCCACAACTAAGAGCTAAGAAGCTGTATTTCAGGGTCAACCTTGACCCATTGCAGCTGATGATTACTCAAGACCCTCATCTCCTGCCATGCAACCTCCAGGCTCACTTTCAGGATTGCCTCACATTCCTTGGGAGTCTTGTTCTTTCCATGTTGGTTCGATTTATACTAGGTCCCAGTTTGTCATAACAGCTCATATTCCAGACCCCAGTGTTAATGCACTCTCTGCTTTGTGCATGGCAAAAGTTTCCAGGAGCGGCATAATAGGGTTTCATTTCATTTTGATAGGGTCCAAGAATCAGCTTGTCTTACTGAGAAACCTATTTGTCCTCACTATCAAGTACTTGAGTCTTCTTCAAGGCTTGAGGGACAGGTCCCTCTCTTGCACAGATATGTACTTAGAAATTTATTTATTTATATTCAAACTGCTGAGCAAGTGGAGCCTGCTAGAGGCATCTGGTAGCCTTTCTTGATTAAGGATAAAGAATCCTTGACCCAGCAAGTGTGGGCACCTGCCTTTAGATGAGAGAAATTTGTGATTTTTAAAAAATCATTTAATTTAAAGTTTACAAAAATAGCTTACGGGAAACAGGCAGACAGCACGTCTGCTGCGGCTCCATCAGACCTCAGAAAGCTGTCAGCGCAGCCACACACAAGGCTGCTCCAGTTTAGCTAGCCCAAGCTAAAACTCTCCTCTTCAAATTCAGCCTCTCACTTTCATGCTGTCCCCTTCACCCTGCAGAGCACTAGCTTGAGATCCCACCCCCTGCAGATAGATTGCCCATTCAGGAGAACATCCACAGCCATTAAAGGAACATTAAGGTGTTTTTTTTACATCCATCAGGCAACACTTTAAGCAAACCATCAGGACCGGCCATCTGATTTCAGTTAACAGGCCTAAATTCACAAAAAGGTGCAAAAAAATTATTTTCTCCCTCTACAAAGCAAGCTCTTTTTCAAAAATGGGATTGTATCTTAGGTTTCAATCCTATGCATGATTACTTGAAAGTAAGCTCCATTGAATATTTTACTTCTGAATAAACATGCAATGCATTGTAAGAATGTTTCTAATTGTTTCGGGTTTGCACCAGGCAGAATGTACACTTGCTCCAGCTAAGGCTTTATCAGTTCTTATTCACAAGAAAGGTATTTCACATCCAAAGAGTGGCTTAAGTTTCTGAAATCATCCTACCCTGGCGACTACTTACTTTAAAAGTTTTTCAAAGGCATCCAAAAAGTCTTCGCTAGTCATCAAGATACAAAATATATTCCTCCTAATATCTGTGTTCATTCTTTGCTTACGAGCAAGCTCCAGAATCTTCGAACTCACCTGAGTAGGGGAAAGGGTTGAAAACTTAACATTTCACAAACTCTTAATATCGCGGATGAATTTCATAATTTCAAACAGTCGGGTAACATCTTCATCAGGAATGTGAGCAAAGTCAAATGTTTGGCTTTCAAGCTACATAACTTTCTCAGGAAGTGAGGAAACCCAGGTATTTTCAAAATGTAATCCTCAGGGCCAAACTACATAGTATGTTATTCATACTTTTTGCAAAGTGTGATTAAAATGGGTACAGTGGTACCTTGGTTTAAGAAGAGCTTAGTTTATGAACAACTTGGATTAAGAACACTGCAAACCTGGAAGTAGGTGTTTTGATTTGTGAACTTTTACTTGGAAGCAGAACATGTGCTGTTTCCTGTTGAGTGTGTAAATTTGTAAATTGAGTCCCCCGCTGCTATGGGAAAGCACGCCTTGATTTAAGAATGCTTTGGTTTAAGAACGGACTTCCGGAACGGATTAAGTTCATAAACCACGGTACCACTGTATTATTATTATTTTGAAGAAAAAGCAGCAACAAGGATTTGATCTGGAACTTGCTCACAGCCCAGCACCAGTTTTCTGCCATGAAGCCCCCTTGAGCTTGATTTTAACTATGGAAATGCGGCATACAAATAAAATGATGTATGTCTGTACCTTTGAACAGATTTTGAAAGGAATAAATTTCTAAGCACAACCACCACAAATACCTTCATTTATGCTCATTAAGAATCCCTAGAGCAAGACTATTCTTTGGGAGACTGTCTTAAGACACACTTCCAGAACGACGTTAATAGGGAGGATCACACTTACCTTTCCTACACTTAGTATTGGTTGCATTTGGTTGCTGGTGCTGTCAATCATTGGCGCTCCGCTCCATGACGACCCAACAATCCACCACCGACCAACTTGTTCAGCAGTTAGGAGAGATTCCAATGACACTCGAAGTTGAGCTTCTTTTCCAGAACTGCTATTATGAGTCTTACAGAAAGGAAGAATGCTATGTCAGAAGATTTTTTAAAATAAAGAGTTTTATACCTAGTTGTCAGCCTAATTAGATGTCCTCCAGTTACATCTGGCAGCAGATATGATGGAAAGCCAGGCTGTGGTTTACTTGAACTGAAAGTGTTCCTCTTTTTGAACTACTGGTAAACTCAGCAGCCAGTGCTCATACTGAAAACCAAACCTTGTTGCAGTCAACTGTTCTATATAAGGAGCTCCTACGGCCCAGGATGTTAGTAGCAGCTTTTGCTAATACTCAAGTCTGTTCACAGTGTATGAAAGAAACATAGCAATATGGTTTTTCATGGAGTTTACCAGTGTCCTCTGCAGCTTTCTTAGTTTCTCAACCGGCTCTGGATCGTACCCAGGGATTTTTCTCATGTCATTGTTTTTTAGTGCCAGCATGGTCTCCAACATGAAACAAACCTTTAGAGAAAGACAGTAAGCCTGCATTATTGTTCCAGTACCTAAAACGGCAAAGAACTGTAGCATAAAAAAATGGTCTAGAACTGAAGTTTTATACCCACCCCTAAGACCAATTTTTAAATGCGTCAAACAAAATCAAATGTTTGTAAGTTTTCCAGAGAACGCCCAACACATCATAGCATAGTGCAAGTGGTGTTGGGAAAATATAGGGATACTAAAGTTTCTACCAAACTCTTTTAGGATGGTATTCAGTGCTTTCTGTCTGCTGATGGAACAGGGAGAGGGAGGTGATTATTTCTATTATTTATTAAATTTGTATACTGCCCTTCATCTGCAGATCTCGGCGCAGTTCACAACATAAAAAAACACAAAATACATAACAAATGTAAGAACAAAAACCAAATTAACAACCCCCCATCCCACAACACATTTAAAAGAGTATCACATGTTAATCAGCCAAAGGCCTGGTTGATGAGGATTTTTAGGGATTCCTTCCCCCCCCCCAGTGTCCCCCAAATCTACTCTAGAGGATGAAGAAAAAATTGTCAAAAAATGCCTCGCCCCTTGTTCCGCTGACAGATTCTTTCCATCCCAGAAAGCATGGGATACCAGATTTTGATGAAAAAGTTACCCCAAAAAGGTACTTTAAAAAGGCATTCATACCCTTGACTGGTCCTGGAATTGCTTTCCTACTGCGTTTGCTTTTTTCTGGGCCTCCGTGATAAGTTCTTTTAGGGCCAAAGCATCATCTTTCCTCAAGGAAAAGCCTACATTTTTCAGCAGCAGCAGAATTAGCTCAATATCCTTTTCAGAAAAAGTGCTAACAAGCTTCTTTAAGATGTCGAAGATCAGCAGTGAATGCACTACATAAAAGTTATACAAATGAGCAATTAAGATAAGGAGGTTCTCGCATTCTTTCCCTTCAGCTTCACTTTTGTAGACTTCATCAAATTGCCGCACCACAGTTTCCAAAAAGTGAGCACCAACCTGGAACATTTAACACACAAACATGATCCATGAGCTGCTGACCATTTAAACACTTTAAAGCAGAAAGCCAACAATGTATAACTAATGTTGTGGTCCTAGAATTTGCTGACCAGCAATTTAAAAGTCATATATAATAATTTATAATATTAGCTGCTGTGCTAGCATAAGATTACTAATCACTGCATTAGGCTGCATTACACAGACAAGTCCTTTCACTCAAGATTATTTCACAAGTGATATCTGAATGAATTTTAGTTTGGCAGGACACCCTTGCAAATGCTAATGAGCTGTATCAAGGTGATTAAGAAAGAACAAGTGTAGATGTTCAATATAATTAATAGAGAAGCACAGAAGTCCACTTAAGCACCACTTTTGAAAACAGCCTTAGATTGCAGTGGATGGTGATGCTCCTGTATACAAGGCAAGTCAGTTATTAAAATGAACGTGTGACTGTAGAAAATTCACACACTGATAATGTGGTGTAAACCACTGAGCCTTGGGCTTGCCTATCGGAAGGTCGGCGGTTCGAATCCCCGCGACGGGGTGAGCTCCTGTTGTTTGGTCCCAGCTCCTGCCAACCTAGCAGTTCGAAAGCACGTCAAAGTGCAAGTAGATAAATAGGTACTGTCCCGGCAAGAAGGTAAATGGCATTTCCGTGCGCTGCTCTGGTTTCAACAGAAGCAGCTTAGTCATGCTGGCCACATGACCTGGAAAAAACTGTCTGTGGACAAACGTCGGCTCCCTTGGCCAGTAAAGCGAGATGAGTGCCGCAACCCTAGAGTCGTTCGCGACTGGACTTAACTGTCAGGGGTCCTTTACCTTTAATGTAAAGGAGCAAGTCACACACCCCTATGCCCTGTCAGGTCTCATCATCCCTAGTCCAACATTTTAGCCACGCCACTGCGCTGACTTTCAGACTGCCAACAGCACCTTATTGTTTTATTATGGTAAGTGACCTTGAGGTCATTTCAAGTTTGCCTTCTTGAGGGAAAAGATGTGAAACTCAAATACTAATGAACCCCTCTTTCTACAAATTTTATTCAATTAATTATGCATACTGGTTGATTACAGAAAAACTGAAGTGCTCCTTTGTTTAAACAAATGCCCCCTTTTCAATAAGTAGCTATACTACTATTGTGCAGCAAAAACAACAAAGAGCCTTGGGGCACCTTAAAGACCAACAAATTTGTTTCCTTGACATAAGCTTTCCTTGACTTTAGTCCATCAGATGCATGAAGCATAATCCTGAAGTTGCAGGTGTGTGTGTACATGTGTGAGTTTTTTTGTGGGGAGGTGGGCAGAATTGTAAAAAGTAAGGCCAGAGAGAGAAGTACAATTATGTGATTAACTGTGGTCCTTCATAACAAATGCCCTTTTTCAGAAATGGCTGGAAATCAGAACATGCACTCCAGGCTCCTAGAAACCAGTGTCAAACCTCCTATTAGTTTTAATAGAACTATGGCAAACAAATCATTACTACAGAATACACAGAGTGAAATTTGCAGAAGTTGCTTTTCTCTGTGGTCAACATGCAAAGATCCTTGGCTTTTTCATCACAAAGGTGTGAAGTACTACTTAATGAATATTTTCTGAAATAACGACTATATTTATATTCTACCCTTCTGCTTAACAGCACCTGGTATGACATTGTTGTTTTTTTTAAAAAACCAAGTATCATAAAATCTAAAATGACCAAAGTGTCATGAAATTATTAGTAAACCAAAAGGAAAGGCGTAGTAGAAAAGTTCCTTTATTACTGTGCTACTCAACAATGGGGAAGATTCAGAAAAATTACCTCAATTCCCACTGTCCGATGAAGGATGCTAACTAAAAGCACATGTTCCATCACCAGCCTGGAAGGCATTGCTGATTCTGTAACGCAAGCACTGATAAGGATATCTGTCAACGTTTCATTCATATCTTTTCTACTGTTCACCATGTAGAGCTCCTCCAACTGTCCACTTATAGAGGCTAAATTTGGTTCACTCAACCTAGCGGAAAATAAATCATATGGAAATAAAGTTAAACGTTAGCTTTAATGTTCTGTTTCATTTTAACATCCAGTCACATGAAATGTATTTCAAAATGTGTGTTCATGGGTGTTTAAAGTATATATTTATATAAACACTTTCGTCCATTTGAGAAAAACTGATAGGCCATTCAGCTCAATTTGTTTGCTTTATTTCCTGCCTTTCTTCCCCTAACTGAACACAAAGTGATGCCAATAATACTTGGAGCAACAAATAAAAATTGCAGTAGGGCAAGTTTGTTGTTGTTGTTTAGTCATGTCCGACTCTTCGTGACCCCATGAACCAGAGCACGCCAGGCACTCCTGTCTTCCACTGCCTCCCGTAGTTTGGTCAGACTCATGAGTAGGGCAAGTTAGAAGTCCTTAAATGTGCTGTCTTGGCTGTAAGGAAAATTTCAATACTCCCTATACAAACTGTCCTGTAAATCATCATCTGAGATACTTCTTCCTGTCTTGAGGTCCAGAGGGTGGCAACAGGCCTTTGCTGAGGTGGCTCTCCATTTGTGGAATACTCTCCCCAAGAAGGCTTGCCTTCATTACATACCTTTAGGCACCAAGCAAAAACATTCCTTTTCTCACTGGTCTTTGGCTAATAAAACAATCTCTGGCCTTTTAAACTGTATTTTGGGGGTATTGTTTTTGTTTGTTACTATGTTATATATTTCTGCATTTTTACATTGTAAACCACCTTGTGATCCTCGGATGAAGGGTGCTAGAGACATTTAATAAAATAAAAAAATTAAAATACTACCTGTTAATTAGGCCCTTCAGTGTTTTCCTCAGCCTTTCCAATTCTTCCCTTTTTGGGGCATCTATTGTCTCTTCAGACCTTCGCATATGTGGGGGAATATACTTTGTAGCATATTGGCAAGGATTCTTTAAGAAGGAAAAAAAAAGACAATGGATTAATTAAATAATTTACTTTTTGAGAAAATGGTTGAAAATTGAGATCTCATGTGATTTATGAATGAAAAGGAACCTGTTCTGTATATTTTACTATAATGTAAGCCACCTATGTGAACGTTTGGCACACTGATATTGCGAAAGGCGGGAAACAAATGCTCTGTGACAATGCGATAGCCAACATGGTAAAAATATTCACAGTTTAACATTGGCATCTGTACCTAAAAGTGTAAATGGTGACTGTGACAAATGTAGGTTTGCTAATTTATAGACGTTTGAAAGGTATGCTCATTGGGAAGCTCAGATTAGCTGCTGCTCTCCAAGGAGAAAGTTTGTTGCTGTGCACTTGTCAAAGGTATGTCTTAGGAAACACACAGAGCTGCCTGGTACCAAGTCTGAACATTGGTCCATATAGCTCATGCTGACTTGCAGCAGGCCTCCAGGAGTTTCTTTCAGCCTGATCTGGGGATGTGCGGAAGTTAACCAAGAACCTTCTAATTGTAAAGCAGAAGAAGAAGAAGAAGAGTTTGGATTTGGTATCCCGCCTTTCACTCCCCTTCAGGAGTCTCAAAGCGGCTAACATTCTCCTTTCCCTTCCTCCCTCACAACAAACACTCTGTGAGGTGAGTGGGGCTGAGAGACTTCAGAGAAGTGTGACTGGCCCAAGGTCACCCAGCAGCTGCATGTGGAGGAGCGGAGACTCAAACCCAGTTCTCCAGATTACGAGACTACCGCTCTTAACCACTACACCACACTGGCTCTACTGCTGTACTACTACTGAGCTATGACCCATGTCTATCTCACTAAGTCTATCTCATACACTAAGTCTATCTCACACAGACCCCCTAAACATCCTCCAATATTTTTTTTAAAACCGACCTCATCCTGTTCTTCAGGAGAGGTAGGTTCCTTGGCTCCAGACTCTGGGCTCCTTAGGTCAGGGGATCTGCTTTCTTCCTCTTCATTCTCGCTTTCTCCTTCACCACTGGATTCTTCTGAGCTTCTTGGGTCAGCGAAATCTTCCTCGGCCTCTTCTTCCAGGCCCACCTCCTCATCTCCCCTCAGCCCCTCTTCCTCAGCCCCTTCTCCCCCCTCTTCCTCCTGCCCCTTTCCTTCTTCCTCTCCTTCCCCCTCGCTGCTCTCGTACAGGCCGGAGAAGGGGGTCCCTGTCTCCAGGGCTCCCAGCACGTAACCCAGCCCGTCCCTGGCGAAGCTGGGAGGCAGGGCCGCCGCCTCCTCCGCCAGCCCTTCCAGCGGCTGCTGCTTCTTCTTCTTCCGACGCTTGTCGAGCCCCAGCTGCCTCTCCAGCCGCCGGATCTCCCGCTCCTCCTCCTCGTTGGCCGCCAGCAAGGCTCGCTTGCGCGCCAGGGCCGAGGCCGAAGGAGAGGCCTTCCCGGGTTTCTTTCGAGGGGCCTCGGCGGCGGCGGCGGGGAGAAGGCGCTTCTCTGGCTCCGGGGCCGGCAAGGAAACCTGCTTCTTCTTCTCCTTCTCCTCTTTCTTCCCAGCTGGCGCTGCCGAAGGAGGAGGCCGGGGATTTTTCACCGCCTCACCGCCGTTCAGGAGACGCCGCCGCCGGCTCCGTTTCAACCTGCGCTTCTCTCGACGCAGCTCCCGGCGGTTCTTGCGGCTGCTCGACGCCGGTGGCTCCTGCAGTGGAGGCGAGGGGAGGCCGAGGCCGCCCTCGGGTCCCCCGGCAGCCGCCACGAACTCCCGCACCGCCAGCCCCAGTTTCTGCAGATTCCCGGCCTTCTGCTTCTGCCGCCCTCGCCTCTTGCTGCGCGCCTGGCCATTTGGGGCCGCCCGCTTCATGGCCTCTGCCGGTGTACACAAGCTAGGCCTCTCTCTCTCTCCCCTCAAGCGTTGCGCCTCATGGGCGCCGCCATCTTGGCGCGGCGGCTGGTTCGGGCCTTAGAAACGGCAGCGCCACCTGCTGGACCTTCGTTGCAACCTGGGCAAGCTTCGGGACCCTTTGCTGGTTTGACTCGTCCTCCGCAAGGAACGCTGGGAAATGTAGTTCCCTCTGGGAACGGATCTTCTTCGCAAAAGCCATACAGGAATTCTCTGTTTGTGACTGTTTCCCACCCGCCTACTCCGGTTTTCAGAGACTTATTATCGCTCCGTTTTCAGACGGTTTTCATTTCGTTGTTTCTCTGCCTGCTGTGTATCCCTTTGTTGTAACTCTCAGCAAAGGCCACCTTGCCATGCTGTGACTATAAACTGAAAGCAAACAGAATTCAGCAATCCATTGCGTATGAGATATCAACAAAATATCAACAAATGGCAAAATTTTCAGCTTCCCAAAGCAATTACTAATTAAGAATAAGAAAGAGGCCCAGCCTTCAGACTAAAAAGACAACTCCTAGAAAAGAAAGAGTATGGAGATCAGCTCTTCAAGGCTGCAAAGAACTGTTGAGCTATAAGCATGAATAGATCTGGTTCAGGTCAGGCTGATGTTCCCTTTCTGGCGTTTGTTTGTTTGTTTTTTCTTTCATAAAATTTACATACCACTTGATCGTGGGGGAAAACCTCAAATCAGTTTACAGAAAAAGATAAGTCAACAAAATTGTCACTAAACCAATCACAACCCTAATTTAAAACCACAGTAGAATAATAAAAATGTTAAATTAAAACTCGTACAAACTTTTTAGACATCTGGGCAGGCTTGTCTAAATGTCGTCAGCAGATGCCAAAAATAATACAGTGAAGGCACCTGCCCGATATCAATAGGCAGGGAATTCAAAAGTATTGGTTGGTGCTGCTATATTAAATGATTGAATGTTATTACTTGGGTAGCACTTGGTGGCTTTTGTTACTTTGGCTCATGGATGGGGCTAGAGCAGGGGTTAGCAAACTTTTAGAGCGGGGGGCCGGTCCACTGTCCCTCAGACCTTGTGGGGGGGCCGGACTATATTTTTTTTGGGGGGGAATGAACGAATTCCTATGCCCCACAAATAACCCAGAGATGCATTTTAAATAAAAGCACACATTCTACTCATGTAAAAACACCAGGCAGGCCCCACAAATAACCCAGAGATGCATTTTAAATATTCTACTCATGTAAAAACACGCTGATTCCCGGACCGCCTGCAGGCTGGATTGAGAAGGCGATTGGGCCGGATTAGGCCCCTGGGCCTTAGTTTGCCTACCCATGGGCTAGAGTGTCCTTTCCTTTTCCTTCTGGGGTGCCAGGGCAACTGTTTGTTTATTTACTTGAGCATCTTTATATCATCCTTGACAATATGTTCATAAGGTGCTGTACAGCATATTAAAACACATCATTGCATATTCTCAAACCAATTAAACATCAATACAAAATAAACACAGTATTAAAAATACATAAAATAGCAAAGACTATAATCCAAAGCCAACTACCTTTCTCTTAATGGAGTATAGAGGTGATGTACACCTTGGTTGAAAGATTACCCCAAAGTTTTGAAATTGCTATTTAAAAGACTGGATGGGTGATGGGTTGAAATGGGAGATGGTGTTCTTTCAGATATTTGGCCATTCAGGGCTTTAATGTGTTGGTGGCAAGGAAAACATAGGTATATAAAAGAAGAATTCCTGGATGCCAACATCCAGGTTTGGGGCAAGTACTCTTTGGTGACAGAACCCTAGCAGAGATTTAAAATCACAAAATATGCAGCAAAGTAAAGCGTGGAAATATAGACTGTTAGACCTTTAAAATATGCCCTTGTGAGTTCCAAAACTTCCCTCTTCCTCTAGCATAGAAAAAGACCAGATATTTGGTAAGATAAAAATGGTTTACTTACAAACTCTCCAATGGTCAGATTCCTGTGCCCTTCCATACAACATTGAGAAAAAGCTGCACAAGCAGTAAAACGTGGCTTAGTTACAGTGATGAAAGTTCATAAATTATCGGTATAGGAACTCCAAAGTGGCTTGTGAGAGCCATGTAGTCAGAGTTTGGAGCAAGCAGCTCAAACTTCTTCATATGCTGAGCTCAGGTACATTGGAGGATGAAGAACAGGCTTAATTGCCCAGTCCTTCTCAAGGTGAACAAAGGACAGCTTACTCTATGGTTAGCCCCTTCATGCTTTAGACTTAAGCATGTTGGCTATATGAGGCTGGTTATCCCACATAATGGTCAGCGTAAGTGCTAGGTGCACTTCTCTGGGTATGCATATTTATAATACATGCTTTATTCATAAAATCTTACCTGGATTGGATTTGCTTATTGAAAACATTTCTACCCTTTCCCTTAGAATATTTGAGGTGGCTTACAAACCTGTGTGGGATGCGGGTGGCACTGTGGGTTAAACCACAGAGCCTAGGACTTGCCGATCAGAAGGTCAGCAGTTTGAATCCCCGTGACGTGCGCTCCCGTTGCTTGGTCCCTGCTCCTGCCAACCTAGCAGTTCGAAAGCATGTCAAAGTGCAAGTAGATCAATAGGTACCACTCTGGCGGGAAGGTAAACAGCGTTTCCGTGTGCGGCTCTGGTTCTCCAGAAGCAGCTTAGTCATGCTGGCCACATGACCCGGAAGCTGTACGCCGGCTCCCTCGGCCAATAAAGCGAGATGAGCGCCGCAACTCCAGAGTCGGCCACGACTGGACCTAATGGTCAGGGGTCCCTTTACCTTTACCTTATACAAACCTGGGCAGGCCCATTTACAACCCTTCTCTCACCACTACTCCTTGTGCTTCCTCGCAAGAGCTGTGCAGGGTGTGGGGAAGGGCATTTAGGGAACTAGGTCATCAGTATCTCCCACAGCATCAACCACAGTGTTTGATAAAGTACAGTGATTTATAAAAACGCAGCCAAGCAAAAGGCAGGTGCGTGTGTGAGAAGAGTACATTGGGAGGGTGAGGAGAGAAGGAGGAGCCAGGATCCTTTTATTTTCTTGCTTTGTTCTTACCCTAAAGGTGAAAAGGAAACTGAGTCGCTGCAGCTGGCCAACCTTCAGCCATATTCCTGATAATTGCCAGCAAGAAACCAATTTGCCAGCTTTGACTTATTTGTATCCTCTGCAGTGCCTAGCTAGGCTGGACTTGCTGTCCCCGGGCTGCAGTCCCAAGGCCGTCATTTCTCGTCCTCCTAAGTACTGAGCATTTGCATCCAGCTCTGGCTGGGAAACTTTAATAACTCATTAATTTTCAGAAGATGGTTTGTTACCTTCGATACATTTCTCCATTTTCAGTCATTACATCATGTATCTTAGGTGGCACGAGCCTCAGAACTACAGCTTTCCGCTTCCAAGGCAAAAGTCCTTTATGCCTAATGGATATTTCTCCTTCGTTGGCACAGGAGGTCCTGCTGATCTGTCAAAGTATTTAGATGTTATATTTCTAACTATATATTTACCCCCACGAAGATTCCAAGGTTAAATTGCACTTTACTCATGCATAGGAAAACTCCTATGAAATTGGCGTTTGGTTAGTATTTTGCAGAGGATATTCTGTTGCTGGCATCAGGGTGTATGGGGTGTTGGGAGAGGGGTGGTACTTCTGGGGTACTTTGTCCACCTTTGGTCTCCACCCTGCACTGGTGCATCCTCACTTTTGCAGTGCCTGCTCTGTGGTTTCCAGGTGTGCAGTAAGCCCTTTGCACCAGTGTGAATTGGAGAAACTTTGGGGGAAAGAGAGAAAACAAAGCCCGACATACAGAGTAAAGAAGAAGAAGAAGAAGAAGAAGAAGAAGAAGAGGAGTTTGGATTTGATATCCCGCCTTTCACTCCCCTTCAGGAGTCTCAAAGCGGCTAACATTCTCCTTTCCCTTCCTCCCCCATAACAAACACTCTGTGGGGCTGAGAGACTTCAGAGAAGTGTGACTTGCCCAAGGTCACCCAGCAGCTGCATGTGGAGGAGCAGAGATGTGAACCCGGTTCCCCAGATTACGAGACTACCGCTCTTAACCACTACACCACACTGGCTCTCAGAAAGGTGCTGATAAACTGAGAATGTACCAACTGTGGTTGGAATAATAATAATAATAATAATAATAATAATAATAATAATAATAATAATTATAATAATAATAATATATTTATTTATTTATTTATACCCCGCCCATCTGGCTGGGTTTCCTCAGCCACTCTGGGCTGCTTCCAACCGAATATTAAAAACAATACAGCATCAGACATTAAAAACTTCCCTAAACAGGGCTGCCTTCAGTTGTATTTTAAATGTAAAATAGTTGTTTATTGCCTTGACTTCTGCCTGGAGGGAGTTCCACAGGGCAGGCACCACTACTGAGAAGGCCCTCTGCCTGGTTCCCTGTAACCTCACTTCTTGCAGCGAGGGAACCGCCAGAAGGCCCTTGGCGCTGGACCTCAGTGTCCGGGTTGGATGATGGGGTGGAGATGCTCCTTCAGGTATACAGAACCAAGGTCGTTTAGGGCTTTAAAGGTCAGCACCAACACTTTGAATTGTGCTCGGAAACGTACTGGTACTCGGAAATGTACTGGTAAGACAGCTTTGGCTGTTTCTGGATCAGGATAGCTTAACCTCAGTTGTCCATGCAATGGTAACTTTGCAGTTGAGTTATTGCAATGTGCTGTATGTGGAGCTATCCTCGGGGTTGGTCCAAGGGCAGAATGCAGTGGCTAGCTTGCTTGGGGCAAACTATCAGCAGCATATAACACTTAGCTGCCAATCTGCAACTGGGCCAAATTCAAGGCGTTCATACTTATATGTAAGACCCTACATAGCTCAGGACCAGATTACATGAGAAACCACCTGAATGACAGTGTGTGTGTGTGTGTGTGCATATACACACACATAATAATACACAGTAGATCCCTGGGATCTGCAGTAACTTTTTTCCTGCAAGTGCCAAATATCACAGAAGCCTGTTCCACAGTAACTTGGAGCAGCGATTTAACCTGGCTGCCCCTGTTCTGTGGAATTGCATTCCTGTCAAGATATGACAGGTGCTCGGTATCTGCACTTTGCAGAAACAATTGAAGACATTTTTGTTCTGGCAGGCTTTTTTCTTTTAAATATATCGGCTTCTTTGCTGTTCTTATTGCACATAGCTTTGACTGTGTAAATAAAATAATTTTTAAAACTACAGCATGAAAAATTGCTATAACTTAATTCTTTGTAGCAGCAGTGTGCTGACTTTTAAATATACACTGTTTTTCTACCAAAACCCCCCCCCCCACACACTAAGTGTTTAATAGGCTTAACCTTTCAAATAAAGGAGGGCTTTTAAACTTGATGTCATGCTTTCAAAGATGAATGGCTTTCAAAGACCTGAAAATTAACATTAATGGCCAAATGTATCTCATACATCTACAGAACGTCTGTGATGATGTACAAATATATGAAACTTCTGAAAAAGCATGGAGACATTGATAACCATTATAGCTGCTGTGAGGTTTTGTTTAGTTTTTTTTATAATCAAGCAGTATATAAATTTCATGCAATAAAAATAGAATACAATAATGTGGATGTTAATTCATATAAGACACTTCTCCACATGCATCCAGAACTTATTTTCATGTTTTTTTTAAACGAGAACAAAACCCCCAGCTTTTATGCAAATAGCATAGCTGCCACTGAAAGTGGTAACTGTCTTGCTTCCCTTTGAAGAAGAAGAAGAAGAAGAAGAAGAAGAAGAAGAAGAAGAAGAAGAAGAGTTTGGATTTGATATCCCGCCTTTCACTCCCTTTAAGGAGTCTCAAAGCGGCTAACATTCTCCTTTCCCTTCCTCCCCCACAACAAACACTCTGTGAGGTGAGTGGAGCTAAGAGACCACAAAGAAGTGCGACTAGCCCAAGGTCACCCAGCAGCTGCAGGTGGAGGAGCGGAGACGCGAACCTGGTTCCCCAGATTACGAGACTACCGCTCTTAACCACTACACCACACTGGCTCTCACACTGGCTCCTTTGCCTATATAACATCTAACAGAACTGGAAAAGCAATGCCAACCCTCTTTGCAATAGGCTGGGTGTGACTGGATTCAGCAGAAGGTAGAAGTGCTGCCAGCGCATTCCTTGCAAGAAGCAGCAAGCCAACAGCCCCCAAATGGGGGTATTCCAGTAGGGTGGGGGATAATGACTGAGCTGGCCCTGGATCTCTTGGATACTAAGCCAATCCTACTGCCATCACGTGATGGCATCAAACCCAATGTGAGCCCAGTTGCTGTGCCTGCTCCAGGTTGGTGCAGTGATCTGCTGGCCCCCTCCTCACCTTCCTCCCTAGTCAGCATTCTCAGCAGGGCTGTGGATGGGTGGCAGACCCTCTGCTCCATTAAGGGCAGTGACATAGGATTGCATTGTATATTTTCTTCCTCCTGCCGGGAGCAGCCAATGATATGAAGAAGGGTAGGGTAATGGAGAGCTGCATGATTTCACAACATAGATAAGTTCAGATGAGCATTATTGTTGGGCATGTAGAAGGCACCTGTACAGCTGCTGGTTTTGGTGGTAGCTATGCATTCAGTGTCGGGGACGCGGGTGGCACTGTGGGTTAAACCACAGAGCCTAGGACTTGCCAATCAGAAGGTCGGCGGTTCGAATCCCCGCGACGGGGTGAGCTCCCATTGCTCGGTCCCTGCTCCTGCCAACCTAGCAGTTCGAAAGCACGTCAAAGTGCAAGTAGATAAATAGGTACCATTCCAGCAGGAAGGTAAACGGAGTTTCCGTGCACTGCTCTGGTTCGCCAGAAGCGGCTTAGTCATGCTGGCCACATGACCCAGAAGCTGTACGCTGGCTCCCTCAGCCAATAAAGCGAGATGAGCGCCACAACCCCAGAGTCATCCGCGACTGGACCTAACGGTCAGGGGTCCCTTTACCTTTACCTATGTGTTCAGTGTAACAGGCTTGGCCTGTATGCCAAAGCTTAAAGAACAGTCAAGATCATAGCAGGGGGAGATGCTTCCTCTGAAATATGCAAGGGACAGAAGAAACAGATATAACACAATTTCTTAATACACAATAATTTTATTTTCTCAGTGGGAAAACTGTCGGTTTAGAAATTGGCCTTCCAAAGTGTTAACACAATAATTTTCAAGCTACCAATAGGATTGCTGGAAGCATCATAAAAAGTTGTGACAGAAACCTAGCTTTTAAATTAGCTGCTTGTTAAATATCACAGTTCAAAAATACACAGCCATAAATCAGAAGAGCATCATTAATCAATGCCACACATTATAGGACTTTGCATTTCCTTTATGAAATTTATATAATTAATGCGTCCATGCCAAGAAATGTAATTCTTCCCTCTATGAGAGACTTAACTTCAACGTGAAAGTTGACCTAACCTTGGGAACACTTACTTGTATTATATTGTCATTTATAGGGTGGTTTTCATCAAAGCTCAAGTGGTAAATATTTAACAAGGGGACATTTCCTTTTGCCTCTGTCCTTTCTCCATATTTGTTAAATTAATGGCGTTATTTTTAACTTAAAAAAAATGTCAGTCCCTTCTGATCTAGCCCTTGATGTCAGTCGTTATTCCCATTAAACCACAACCATGCCTGTCATTTTCACGCAGCTGTTACTATGTATGATCACAGTGGGGAGAAGAGAAAGTCAAAGTAGAAGAAACAGCAGTGAATTAACTCCCAAAGCTACAAAGACTGCATCCTTCATTTATAGCAGTGCTGGGGGAACCAGCATCCAGCAGGCCAAACTGGGCCCTGTAAGGCTGTTTTTTGCAAACCACACCCATCTGTCTCACACCTGACATCAAATGTGATGTCAGATGTGGGACATGTAGAAATGCCCAAGTTTTCCATGGGGAACTTACCACTGATCCCTGCTGAAAGTAGGCTTGAAGTCACTTGCTGAAGTCACCATCCATGAACTCAGTGACCCCCCCTTCCCTATTTATAGGTTTTAATCTCTTCATTGGGACTAGATATGGATTTGATGGCTCATGTAAACAGAAGAGGATGTAGGGTTTTTTTGAATACAAATGGGAATTACTGTAAATCCTCTATATTTGCTCTTTGATGTTCTTAGGCATCTTTTGAAGACTTGTCATCAGAAACTGTGTCCTGCCTTGACCACAGGGCACAATAGACATTTGGGTGTGATTTTGTCAGCAAGGAAGCTAGTCAAAGGCCTGGAAACGATGCCTTATGAGGAACGGTTAAGGGAGCTGGGCATGTTTATCCTGGAGAAGAGGAGGTTAAGGGGTGATATGATAGCCATGTTCAAATATATAAAAGGATGTCACATAGAGGAGGGAGAAAGGTTGTTTTCTGCTGCTCCAGAGAAGCGGACACGGAGCAATGGATCCAAACTACAAGAAAGAAGATTCCACCTAAACATTAGGAAGAACTTCCTGACAGTAAGAGCTGTTTGACAGTGGAATTTGCTGCCAAGGAGTGTGGTGGAGTCTCCTCCTTTGGAGGTCTTTAAGCAGAGGCTTGACAACCATATGTCAGGAGTGCTCTGATGGTGTTTCCTGCTTGGCAGGGGGTTGGACTCGATGGCCCTTGTGGTCTCTTCCAACTCTATGATTCTATGATTCTAGTATCAGGCTGGAGTCGCAGGACCTTGGATAGCTCCTTGTTTGCCAATTTGCTGTAAGGCAATCTCAAGCTCAGCTGAGCCCCTTTATCCTTCTCAGCCAAATCAACTCTCCCAGACTCCACACTTTTGCTGAACAGTGTGAACCTTTAAAGGGGCAGTCCTCTGGCCTGCACCTTGCTCTCAGTCGCTTCTCAAGAAAGCTCCCACTTTGTTGCCTTGTTATTGCCTAGAGATGGCAAGGCTTGTGGTGAAGAAGGGGCTAGTTCCTCATGAGAATTTGGTTTTCAAGGTGCACATTGGGAGTTGGGACAAAAGTTTAAGGGGTCAGTGGCTTGAGGGGCTCCTGTGTTGGGGTCTGAGTCTGGGAATTCAACGGCTTCATGGCTTAAACTTCTGATCTCGCTTATCCACCTGGTTCTATCCTTGGCCACTGCCATTTTGTGGCCTTTGCTGGTTGCCTAAATGCAACCTTCCCCAACGTTGTGCCCTCCAGAAGTTGTTGGACTCTTACCCGGCACTGCCAATTCTCAGGGATGATGGGAGTTATAGTCCAATGACATCTGGAGAACACTAGATTGGGGAAGGCTGCCTTCATGTATCCTGAAATTGGCAAGTGTATTTGTTATAAAGCCCTGTTAAGTTCAACTGGACTGATGGTTTATTCATAGCTGGTAAGATTGAGTAAGCAGTGATCCTCAGACTGTGAGGGTGGTTACAAATACCTGAACAGGGAGACAAAGTTCAATAGATGGGTAGGATCCTGAGGTGGGTGGAACCTCCCTCCCTCCACTAACTATGATCAGAGTGTGTAGCCTCCACTGACTACAGTAATTGGAAAATGGAACAGATGTGATCTCTGTTGCTGCAGTGGGCAGGACTAGAACCAATGGGTGAAAATTGCACCCAAACAGATATTGGCTAATTCTTAGAAGAAATCTCTTTGTAGTATGTGCTGTTTGAGAGTGGGATGTGCTGTCGTGGGAGCCTCTGGGCCCTTCTTTGCTGGGGGTATTTAAGCAGAGGCTGAATGGGCATCTCTTGGGGATGATGTAGTTGTCTCCTGCATTGCAGATCCAGATGAGCTCCAACTCTTATTCTTCTATGAGTCTAACAGGGTAGGGTGCTTCATTCACTATCCCACCCCCTGCTGGCCCCCGCCATCTCCTGCTGGGCTTCCAGGCTTGGGCTTTCATCACAATCATGGGTCTGGAATCCCCACAAGCAGAAAAGCACTGGTGTGTGTGTGTGTGTGTGATGTCACCACTCTGTCCTGAAGGTCCACTGCAGTGAAGAACTAGCCATTGTGGTTATGTTACAGACACACACAGCTGCAGTATGTAACATGTGGTTTAGCCCTAAGGGGCACCTGCGCTTCTGAATGCACACTTTAATTGGAATGGCAGTTAATGTATGGCATTCTGGTACCCATGTATATTCTGCAAAAGGTTAGCATCATTGCAAAGAAATAATTAGCATAATGCTTTGGTTAATGTAGCTTATGTATTTACATATAAACAAAATTTTTCACTTTTAATGACTTTATTTTACCTTACCCATACCCATAATTCTTCCTGACATCAGTATAAATGTTTCCGGTCGGTTAAGACAAAACCTTTTCCCTTCTGGGGAGATGCCCAATTCCCTTCAGGAGACTTTCTAAAGAGAAATATTAAAGCAGCAATAACATAATTAGGCAGCAAGGTTAGACTCACCCATTAAATCTCATCTTTCAATAAACATATGCAGATTAAACTGAGATCATGTAGAGAAATCATTGTCAATTGCGTGACGGATGCTCTGCTGCGGGCTCAGAACTTACAGTTCTAGAACAGGCAGCTCACAGCCTCGTAGTGCATCCTCTGTCTTACAAATATCTATTGCTTGGAATTCTCAGTATGGATTCATCATGGGGAAGATGCAAAGAGTGTGATCCTGTGCACATTTGTTTGGGAGGAAGCCCCTCTGAAGGCTTAGGATTGCACTGCATGACTTTGGTAACAGGACTGGAAGGTTTGAAGAAGGGAACCTAAGCTGTTCCATTTTGTATTGTTTATAAATCCCACACTCTAAAAAACAAATAAGGGACTGAACAGTCTGGTGTTGCTCAGAGCAAGGAGTATGCTGTAGCAGGCAATGGAGATTAGTAGCTTGGGGTAAATGGGAAAGGAAAGCTAAAGGGAGCAGGATGAAATATTGTTTTTAAAGGGTGCTGGGAATTGTAGCACTGTGCAGGAGGGAAACTATGGTTCCCAGGATTCTTTGGCAGAAGCCATGTGCTTTAAACGCATGGCATGTATTCAGCAGAGAGTGTCATTTCCTCAGTAGTTTATTTATTGCACCAGTATCCTGCTCTTCAGCCAAAAGGCTCCCAGAGTGTCTTACATACAGTTAAACAAGACAGTCCCTGCCCACAGACTTATAATCTAAAACTACACGGTGCAAAAGGAGAAAGGGACAGGGATGGATGGGGGATGGGGGGAGTTAAATAGTACTCCTTATGTTGACTAGCTGGAAGAAAGCAGTTCAGGGGAAGGGGTAACCTGATGGCACTGATTCTTCAGCACAGCTGATGGAATGAGTCCTGCTTCCCATCTCTTCCATTGAAGAACCAGTGTGGTGTAGTGGTTAAGAGCGGTAGATTTGTAATCTGGTGAACCGGGTTCGATTCCCCGCTCCTCCACCTGCAGCTGCTGGGTGACCTTGGGCCAGTCACGCTTCTCTGAAGTCTCTCAGCCTCACTCACCTCACAGAGTGTTTGTTGTGGGGGAGGAAGGGAAAGGAGAATGTTAGCCGCTTTGAGACTCCTTCGGGTAGTGATAAAGCAGGATAACAAATCCAAACTCCTCTTCTTCTTGAGGCACTCTGCTGGAGTGGCTGTAAGTGACTGTAATAGCCGCTGGAGAGAAAGTTGTTCCAGAAGAGCTGATGTTGCTCCTTCCAGGACTGGGGTCCTAGTTTATTCCACACTATATGGGCCTCCCAGTGCCACATCTTCCAGGTCATTATAATGAACTGTACTGAGGTTTGGAATATGGTACCATCATCTCCTCTATCAGTGTATGATAGGATTCCCATCTCTTTGGACCAGCTTTCTCTAAAGCTGCATTTGAAGTAGGAGACCTTGATGGTTTGAGCAGGGTTATCCTTGAATCAGAATTGTAGGACTATAGTTCAGAAGATAAAATTCTGAAGATGGCATTTGAGTGTGGGATTTTAACCTCCCCCTTTTATACTTTGGGTAATCTCAATCCTAACTGCTGTTATCTTCATTTTGGGTCAAGTTCTCCTGACTATCGATACAAAGAGCTGATCAGTTAGATTTGCTGCTCACATAATTACTTTCTGCATTCTGGAAAAGGAGCAGGGCAGCCGATGATCAATCAAGTACCTCACACAGTAATGAGCAAAATAAGAAACATACAAATATTAAATTATGCTGCACTCATAAATATATTTTTACCCCTAACGCTGGTGAGGGCACGGAAAACAGCCAGGCTGTTGAGCTACTTCTAGGAGGTCAACAATCACATCACATCTCTTTCTCCTTCAATATCCCTTCTGAGTGCTTTGGAGTGAGTCAGAATGTGATTCAGATCTACTTTTAGAGCTATCTGACAAGAGGCACACAAGCCTGTCCTTTGCCTTTAGCAAAGTCACAAAATGTGCCCTGGCAGAAAGTTGTACCTTTCAGAAGAGGAAGCTGCGAGTGCAGGGTTTGCGATGCGGGGAATGTAAACATCTTAACAAACACCAACAGCTTTAAATTAATTTGCATTTTGTTTAGGAGTTAAGGTTGAATCATCTGCTCCAGCACTTCTCTGAACGGACCAGGTTTTCAAAGCATTCATGCTTTGAATACCATGAGAAGACCCTCAATAGTGAGACCCCCAAGATACTCCTAGAATCATATAGTTGATTCAAAGGTAATCCAATCCAAGCACCTGCTCATGGTAGGAAATCCACTACTTAGAGAATCCCTAATAGATTCTGGGCTGCACCGTAGCTGCTTGAAACAGCAAAATGTCTCACGCAGGCTCTGACCATTTGCAACATCCTGCCAAGAATTTAAAAATTTTTTTTGGAACAAATACTGAAAATGACCTCAGTTTATACTTCTGCATAATTTTTCTTCATCATACAATTTGAGTTTTCAGGTTGAGAAATAATTATGAGTTTGGAAATCTAGGTCTCCTGTTCATCAGTGGCTATTCCAAGGAGGACAGAAGGACGTAATTCAATATCCCGAGAATCTGTCATGTCCTTGAGCAACATTGAATCCCCATGGTTTCCTCTGCCAGAAGAGTGAACCTATTCATTTTTGTTAATGAGACAGAAGAGGAAGATAAAGATTTTTAAAAATGCCAAGCATTGTGCTTTATAAGCCACCCAATCTAATTATTGACAGGGATCAAGGATGTTAAGGTCCAAAAAAAGGGACTACTTATTATCCGAACACTTTGGAGAGGTATTAAACTCATTTGAATTTAATTAGAAAGGAGCATTCATGATTTAAGAATAAATCTTGCCTCTATTAATTGTAAGAATTAAGATGATTTATGGCCCTTAAGATTTCTAACATTTTTGGGAGGGAAAAGCCTTTAATAAAAGTGTATGGCTTCTTGTCAAAGAGAAAATGGCAAAAAGGGATTATGTAAACCCATTGGGGGAAATATATTATAGTTAAATGTTATGATTTCTGAGTGCAGTATCTAATTGTGTGAGTAGCATGTAATTTTGGGAATGAAACAGTTGTTACATGGTCTTTAGCTAAATCATTTACCTGTGCAAATGTTCCACCCCCCCATCATGTTTAAATAAACTCATTTGGCAAGTGTATTTTAGCATGATGGGGAACACTTACTACATGTGATGCAAAGCCCAGACCATTTGCTGATAGTGTTGCCATATTAGCAAACCAGTGACCCAGGTGGATAAGCCACTGGCGTACCAATGCCGAATGTATACCGTTAATATTATTTATTAATTTATATACTGCTTACATGCCAGAATGGCTTCTAAGTGGTTTACAAGTATAAAAATATGCATAATTGAAATTCCCAATAAAACAATTCCAGCAAAACATTTTAAAATAAAATGAGGCCATTAAAATGGCATAGCAGTTAAAACAGCTATTAAAATTATTTCATCAGGAGGTTCAGATTAGGAGAACACTTGTCTAAACAGATGTGTCTTCAAGAGCTGGTCAAATGCCAATAGGGATGGGGTTACCAGTATAAAAGGCCACCAGTGTTATATGGAGCAGTACTGATGGGAACTGCATTTAAAAGATGGTGGCGTGTTTGTGGAATAGCGTACATAGACAGTAAGTCACACTTGTTTTTGCCTTGAGAGAAACAAACTCTTGCAAAATCTGCCCTTCCTTTGGAGGGAACCACCCCCTCCCAGTTTTCCAGTTCATGGAAGACGAGATCACACATGGGTTTGCTGATCCTGTGCTGCATTGATGATCACCCAGATCAATTGCCACACAAAGACTAATTTGTAGAAGTGAGCAGCCTGGTAGATCATTGAACTGTTTATTTAGCTCAGTTACTGGTGATTCAGAAACTAAATCTAAATACAAAATTTAAGGGATGGAAGGAAAGGACAACAACAATTCTCTTATCCTGCTTTGTGTAGTTGTGTCTGAGATTGCAGTGCTTTTGGCTGAAGAGACGGATCTGGCGCAGGACACAGAGCCAGAGTTGGACCAGAACTGCCCAAGACTCCTCAGAAGCTCCTTCCCCTGAGCCTCAAGGAGCCAAGTACCTCCCATGCTGCCATGTTTGCCCAGTGGCTCAGAGAGTGTACCAGACAGGGGGCAGTGGCAAGAAGACACACTCTCCTCCAGTCCAGGTGGGTGGCCCTTTAAGAGCCTAAAGGTTCCAGTGGCCTCTCAGGAGCCTTTTAGCTGTTCAGGCAGGTGGCTTCTGGCAGATGCGAGGAAAAGACAGCATGTGCGATTCCGGAAACCTCCTTACAAAACACAGCACAATGAAAAGTACACAAGGCCCTTTTAAAATGTGGCTCTTTTTGGGGTGTGTGTGTGTGATATTGAGTTGTTTTTATTTTGATTATATATATTGTGGTTTTTATGTTGATCTTTTATGTGAACTGCCCTGAGACCTCTGGGCACAGGGCGGTATATAAATTCAATAAATAATAATAAGAGGAAGCTAAACCTGAAAATAGGGACGCGGGTGGCACTGTGGGTTAAACCACAGAGCCTAGGACTTGCTGATCAGAAGGTCGGCGGTTCAAATCCCCGTGACGGGGTGAGCTCCCGTTGCTCGGTTCCAGCTCCTGCCAATCTAGCAGTTCGAAAGCACGTCAAAGTGCAAGTAGATAAATAGGTACCACTCTGGTGGGAAGGTAAACGGCTTTTCCATGCTCTGGTTCGCCAGAAGCAGCTTAGTCATGCTGGCCACATGACCCGGAAGCTGTACGCCGGTTTCCTCGGCCAATAAAGCGAGATGAGTGCTGCAACCCCAGAGTCGGTCACAACTGGACCTAATGGTCAGGGATCCCTTTACCTTTTTACCTTTAAACCTGAAAAGGGGTGGACCTGAGGTCGACTCACAAGTCACCTTAGATTACCTCCAGCCTTTGGAGGAGCAAGTTGCTCACCTGGAGCTATCTGTAGTGTTTCAAACACTGGGCTGTTTTCCAGTCTTCTTATCTGGACTAATGCAAGGCGCTCTTCCCTACATTTACTTCCCTACGTGGGGCTACCTTTGAAGGTGACTCGGAAACTACAACTAATCCAGAATGCGGCAGCTAGACTGGTGACTGGGGGCAGCTGCCGAGACCATATAACACCGGTCTTGAAAGACCTACATTGGCTCCCAGTACGTTTCCGAGCACAATTCAAAGTGTTGGTGCTGACCTTTAAAGCCCTAAACGGCCTCGGCCCAGTATACCTGAAGGAGCGTCTCCACCTCCATCATTCTGCCCGGACGCTGAGGTCCAGCGCTGAGGGCCTTCTGGCGGTTCCCTCATTGCGAGAAGCAAAGCTACAGGGAACCAGGCAGAGGGCCTTCTCAGTAGTGGCGCCCGCCCTGTGGAACGCCCTCCCACGAGATGTCAAAGCGATAAACAACTACCTGACATTCAGAAGACATCTTAAGGCAGCCCTGTTCAGGGAAGTTTTTAACGTGTGATATTTTAGTGTATTTTTGGTTTCTATGGAAGTCGCCCAGAGTGGCTGGGGAGGCCCAGCCAGATGGGTGGGGTATAAATAATAAATTATTATTATTATTATTATTATTATTATGTGAAAAGGAAAGCTACGGGGAAGAGCTTTATGTCTGCATCAAGGCTCCTGCAGATCCCCGAATCAGGGATGTGGAGTGCAATAAAAAAAAGATAGCCTGCTTCTGTCCCATTGGGAGCAATATGAGCAATCCCGATCCCATAGAGATAAGACAGACATAAGGTCGCGTAGAAGTGTGATGGTACTTTTAGGTTGCATGTTACCCATGTAGGTAGATTGCTATGCCATAGTTACCTGCGTTATCTATTAACTCACCCACCGAAAGCAAGCAGCTTAGGGGTGTTAATGGGAAGCGCCACTCAAACATATTGCAAAAGGATGAATGAATGACTTTAGTGACAGCTGCAAACATTCTTTTTTTGAACTGAGACCAGAGATTGATTGATCTGTCTTTCTCAAGTTAAAATGCAATTACCACTTTAGCAGCTGCCCACAAAACATGAGACTCTGAAATTATTGCCCTATAAAAAATATTTAATGCACATAATTAGGATAGTGGAGAATAACTCGATTATAATTTGATATAAATTTAAGGTGTTTCCTATTTGGTCATCTTTTATGTATAATTGGGAGATAATTCTTCCTAAGGGGCTGACGTCAAGAATATAGTTACGTGGGCTTTGCCAACCTGGTGCCTTCTAGTTTCCCATCAGACCCTGCCAGCGCATCTGGAGGGTACCTAGTTGGTGAAGACAACAGTTATGTATTTAAAAATACTGCCCTGAAGTAAAAAAATGACTTATCGGAGCCAGTGTGGTGCAGGAGTGAAAGTGTCAGATTAGGGCTGGGTAGACCGGGGTTCAAATCACCACTCTGCCATGAAGCTTGCTGGATGACCTTGGGCCAGCCATTGCCCCTCAGCCCAACGTGCCTCACAGGGCTGTTGTAGGGATTAAAAAAGGAGGCAGAGAAGCATGTATGTCATTTTGAGCTCCTTGGAGAAAAAGATGGGATATAAATGCAACCAGTCAATCTATCAAAAGGGTATCTTCTATACTGCCTTTCATTTACAAAGGAAAAATTGAAGCAGCTCACAGCATAAAAACTTTATAATCAATAAAAATCACTCAATAGTGAAATCAATGACTTTATTATCTGCTTGTCCATCCGTCCGTCCGTCCATCCATCCATCCATCCATCCATCTGAGCAGTTCACACCATAAATATTCAATAAAAAGCAACACTTGTCATCAGCTGAACACCCACAGTTTATGGACACCGGGCACTGCTATTAACTGTCAGGCAAAGGCTGAGTAAACAGGTTGTCTTCAATTGATGATGGAAACGCACCATTGTTAGTGGGCCCTTGAACTTAACATATCTCTAACTGTGAATGTTGGTAATACCAAGATTGGATTTTGAGGGTCCTGTCCAACTTGGCTGATGTTTGTAAGCAGAAGGGCTACATCTGCTTTGGATGTGATAACTAATCAATCAATCATTTTATTTGTATGCGCCTTTCCAAAGTTAAAACCATGCTCAAGGCAGCTAATATTAAAAAATTACGCAACTACAAACACAAGAAAAGTAGTCATAAATAATAAGCAAAACATCGAAAGTACACAACCAAATCAAACAATTGCCACATAAATAATAAAAAATTAACAACAGCAGCAGCAATGCCTCCCTCTAAACAATACCCCAGGCCAAAAGTCTGTTCTGCAGCCTCAGCTTTTGTAGCTGGAGTCAGTCAGGGTCCCACCCTCCCAAGGCAGGGAGCAGGTTTTCCAGGACTCACAACCAAGATCAGGCATAGGCAAACTCAGCCCTCCAGATGTTTTGGGACTACAACTCCCATCATTCCTAGCTAACAGGACCAGTGGTCAGGGATGATGGTAGTTGTAGTCCCAAAACATCTGGAGGGCTGAGTTTGCCTATGCCTGACCAAGATGGTCTCTGACCTCTTCGGCAGCCCTTTGTATGACCACAGCAGTACACATAGGGACACATTTAATATGAAAATATTACACATGGGTTCCATTTCTAATGGGTGTTTGAAAGGTCCCACATCTTTTTGCTATAGCTTGAGGCAAGTTTTACTTATTGATTACACTTCTATCTCCCCCTTCTCTAAGGAGCTCAGAGTGTGATACCTTGTTCTCCCACTCCCTCTTTTAGCTTTACAACCAGCTTGCGCTCTAGGCTGAGAGATAGTGAATGGCCCAAGGTAACCCACTGTCCTGTCTCACACCCAACATCATCCTCCATAATGCCTTCCATGTTCCTGAAACTTACTAGTTACTATACAATTCCCCACCACACCCCAGTCTATTTTGCCTAATGAGTGTTACCTGGCAGGGCCAACCTAGCAAGACGCATTGCCTCATTCCTGTCCCTGCAACGGATATTAAAAGGACATTGGTCAACTATGAAATAAAACCTGTACACAAAGTTAGCTTTCCACGAACTTTAAACCATTAGAATGGAATACATCCAATAACCCGGAAATTAGAGTGATTCAAGACGGACACTTCCCAGAATGGCTCACCCTGAAAAATCCATACTCCCACATTAAAAACATGTCAAGAAATACCCCAAGCTCATAAATTATTGGTCAAATGTTTTCAACAGATCTGCCCAGTAATTCACAGTGACTGCTCTTCCTTAGATCACTCCCCTTTGCACTTTCAAAAGGATGTTATCTGTGATTTATATCATAATGTATTTCTCTTGTGGCTGTTATTGATAGAGAGCAGGAGAACCATGGCATGCAATGGAAATCCAGAACAGTTCTGAAAAAAAGAAAAAGAAAAGAAATTCTGTTTCATGACACATACTATAAACCTCACATTTTGCTGTACTTCCTGTGCATGTCATGGGTGATTGTGGGGAATGGTATTGGCACTTCTACCTTCTCTTCCCTCCCCACTCTCAGAATCTGTTCCAAAGCGTTGGGGGGGGGGTTTAAGGGGACAGGAGAAGAAGTTCCATTATGTGAGCACAACTCTGCACATGGTTGGATTCAAGCTTAGATCTCTTTAGAGCTTTGCAGTTAGAATTAACAGAGTATCTCCAGGCCATGTTTAATTCATGTGTGTACAGATCCGTAACATGCATTTAATGAGAACAAACTGAACATGTCTGGGGACCTATGGTTCCTGGGAGGCTGCCTTCCAGAAAGAACATCACTGCAAGCAGGAGACCATTCTGCCACCATCCATTGTCCAAAGCAGCAGCCACAGGGAGGTCGCTTTCACAATCTCTGCATGAATGAATGTTTAGCCTCAGTTGTCACTGGCCCTGAGACTGCACAAGAAAATGGAAAGGACATTCTGGCCCCATTCACCAGCCAAAGCTTCTTTTCTCCTGGCTGAACATATCCAACTTTTTCAGCCTTTCCTGATTTTGTTGGAATATCTTCTGTAGTGCTGATTCAGATACTTCTTCCACTAGTGATGTAAACATGTATATTTGCAGAGATGATGAATCCCAAATCCTCACATCTGTACAATATCCATCCATGCAGATTGGTTGATTCCCTGGGCTGGGCTGGTAAAGCATGAGAACACAATGAATAGCACACAGAAATCAGGCTGTTCTAAGAAATAAGAATATACATTTTAAATACAAGAATATATAATTTTTAGTGCAATTTTGGCAGATGGTATTTATTCTAGATGCATATGTCTAGAACAAAAGTGAACTTGAAGATTTGTAAGTGACCAATGAGTGAGAATGAATTAAAATAGATAACTATAGATAGTTTGGGACAATGAATTGTTACTCTAGGAACAATGATTCTATTACTGAGTTAAATATCACGTTTTGACAGTTTTAACATTAACACATCCATGGTAGCAAAGTGTAACAAATATGAGCTAAATGAACTGTTTCAAATCATTTGTTAAATAGCCCTTAGCAGTGACTATCAAATCTATCAAAATACTGGTGATTTGTAATGGAAATGATGTCAGTACTTACAGTCTCTTTAAGTAAGTAATGCTATTACAAATGTACAGCTAAATAGGAATCAGCGTCATCTATCTGCTAAATGTAAAAATGATCACAGACCAATTGTGAGATTCTTAATTAATAATTCTTGTTGGATGGTTATCTAGTAACTGAAAATCAAAGCTGAAGTAATTAGGAACATAGGAAACTGCTGTATAACAAGACAGATCCTTGGTCCATTTACCTCAATATTGTCAACACTGACTGGTAGCAGCTCTTCAGGGTTTCAGACAGGGGATAGTCCCAGCCTTACCTAGATATGTTGGGGATGAAACTTAGGACCTTGTGCATCTTAAACTAGAAAGAGGGAGCAGCTTGGTTCATCCTCTCTATCCTGCAGCCATAAAGGAGTCTTCCTTCCTAATCTCTGTAAATGTGCCAAACTGCAAGCCCCTTGAATATCACCAAGTTGCTTTCAAATAATGAGAATGAAAAATACTGTTTTCGTTTTGCTTTTCGATTCCATAGGGGCCAACTATTCAGTCATAAGGAATGTGGTTGATTTATTCTGGACACCGGCTGACAGAACTTGATAGATGCACGGCAATCAACATGTTAAGAATGCAGAGGGGTCAAGAGAGAGTTCTTACGTTACCCTTCTTCAGATGTGTCATTCCTACGGATGTGTCATTGCTGTTACTTAAAGATGGAACAGTTTTTTTGGACTCTGGTTCAGACTAAGTGACTCACACTAAACAGCAGAAGCACCACTTACTGGACTGTACCATTTTAGCCTGCAAGATGGGGGAAATACCCGAGTGTTCTTTTCGATATAAATTTAATATACAGTGGTACCTCGGGTTAAGAACTTAATTCGTTCTGGAGGTCTGTTCTTAACCTGAAACTGATCTTAACCTGAAGCACCACTTTAGCTAATGGGGCCTCCTGCTGCCGCTGCACGATTTCTGTTCTTATCCTGAAGCAAAGTTCTTAACCCGAGGTAATATTTCTGGGTTAGTGGAGTCTGTAACCTGAAGCATATGTAACCTGAGGTACCACTGTACATGGAAAGCTAGAACATCGGGGAGGGGGGAATCTTGTGCTACCTGTGGATCCTGCCACTAGAGGCCGTCGCCTCACCTCAGAATCATAAAATTATAGAGTTGGAAGGGGACCCGAAGAGTCATCTAGTCCAGACAAACATAAATTTCCTGTACAGTACTGGGAATAAGTATGCACCTGCAGCGCTGTGGGCTTTCCGCTCTTAAGAACATCAGCGCCTGCGCCTCCTCGTGGAATAGCCACACTGGCTCCGCCTATTTCGAACCCCGCAAACCTTTGCCTAAGCCCCGCCTCACTTTGCATCTTTGGCTCCACCTCTTCCCAATGTCTCTTCCTAAGTCAACAACTCCGCAGCCTCGCCCACTCCCGCTGGCAAGCTCCGCCCTCGAGAGGCGCGCGGGCGCTCTTCGCAGCTTTTGCTCGCGCGCCTCTCTCCTTGCAACGCAGAAGAGGCGGCGGTAGCCACACCCTCGCCGCTTAAGCCCCGCCCTCCTCCTCGAGCGCCGCGGTCGCGGAGGCCCTGCCCCCTGCCCGCCCTTCGCGCGGGCTGGCCCCCGCCTTGTCCGCGCAGGCGCAGCGTCACCCTTGAGCGAGGTACCCCCTCAGAGAGGCTGTCCGATCCGCCCCCCTCAGCCGCAGGACGGTGTGTGACAGACCCCGCGGCGAGGGAGCGAGGAGGCGGCGGCGGCGCGCGTCGTTAAGTGTCGCGTCGTGCCCGCGCCTCACTCCTGCCCCCTCCGCCCTCTTTCCCTCACCCGCTCCCCCCCAGGTGTCAGGGGCATCCGCCGCCGCCCCCTGCCATGGTCCCCCGCCCGTCGCCCTGGAAGCAGGAGGAGCTGGGGCGGCGGCCGCCATTGCCTGAGGGGGCTGCGAGGCGGCGATGAGAGGATGGACGCGGACGAGGTGACCATCCGCGAGCAGAACTTCCACAGCCAAGTGCGGGAGTACACGGTGCGTAGCCGCCGGGAACCGAGGGCCCTTTCGGGGCTGCTGGCACCGCCTCCCTCGACGGCCCCCTCGCCCTCCCTCCGAAACCGCCCCCCACGGTTCTAACGTGTCGACCCCATTTGCCCCTTCAGGATCCCGCTTGCTCTGCCCCCCCCCCTCACGAAGGCCCGCCTACACCGCCCCCGCGTGCGGGGAGACGGCGCTGCGCTCTCGCTTTGCAAGCGGCGCCGAGCGGGCTCGTGTGATTTGCACCTGCGTTTTATGCGCCCGGGCAGTTGGTAGACGCTGCTGCTGCTGCTGCTGTTTGTTTTAAAAAAGGACTTCCCTTGTGGTTAAGTTGCACCCTCCTCCCTCGCCTTCCGCAAGTCACGCTTCGCCTTTCAGTTTAAAGAAACTGTTCCACGTTTTTCCGTATTTGTGTGCGTGTTGCCCCTACTGTCGCTGCTTAGGGACTAAAGCCAGGCTTTTAAGCATTATGTAGTACAGTAGTTGCGAAGGCAAACATGTAATGAGACAATTAACCGCGTTGCACTTTTGTGCAGCTTTGGAAGTGTGTGGTCATAGTTTCTGTCTCCAAGGAGGATTGGCCTAAAGAGTTTCTACACCTGCGCAGGGTGTCTATTATTATTATTATTATTATTATTATTATTATTATTATTATTATTATTATTATTAGTTCTATAATTCTTTTGTTCCCACCATAGGCAGAGGAGGTAGAATAATAAATAGCACTTTACCACCCTTTAACAGCATCATTGTTCTTAAGAGTCTGGGATGTCTCTGTAGACAGAGTTCTGGGTTTTGCTTATGTCAGGTACTTGCTGTAAGTTGGTTTTATGGTCTGTGACTTTAAAACAGCATTGTGTTACTGTATTTATTACTTGCTGTATATAACACTGGGATCCCTTTCAGGTGAAGAACAGTTTAGAAATATAATAAATATGTAAACAAGCATGTCTGAAATATATTAAACAAACAAGGTAATGTGGGTCAAATGTGTTCATGGAATACTTTTGCACTCTATTGGGCATAAGTTATGTGGGTCAAATGTATTCATGGGACGCTCTTGCAGTGACCTTTCATTTCAGCATATAAAGTGTTGACTGACTGACACTTAGTTCACAAAGATCTTTTCACTTGGAAAAGCTTATGCTCATATGACTGCCCACAGGATGGGTATACAGAGTAGAGAAAAAACCTTTGCAGCCAATATAAGTGGTATGTATCATACTTTCCTGCAGGAGAGTGTCTTCCTCATTCTCATATAACCCTCTCCCCAAACACAGCCCATACCAAGTACGGCAGCTGTATTGACTGTACCACACACACTGTAGCTGTACTCTAGTTCTGATTCTCAGTACCTGTAAGTAAATTATATACTGCTTGATTGTAATAAAACTTCTCAGTGGTTTCATTAGTTTCTTTGGTACTAATTTCTGAGTAAAATCGAAGCATTCAAAGTTCAGTCCATCACCTTTTGCACAAGTGATGTGTTTTTGATGTATCCAGCTATCCACTGCTTTTACCTCCTGTGCTGAATGTGGGAGTACATTCTATAAAGAAGCTTATGCCATTCTGATTTGCATATAAAGTGCTTCCTAGCTCCAGATCATAATCCAAACCTTAACCCAAGCCTGGAAGTATATGGTGTCACCACAGCCCTTCTATAAATACCATCTACTACTTTTGCCTATCATGTACTGAGCAGGTGTGCAGGATTCTTGCATATACAGTGGTGCCTCGGGTTACAGACGCTTCAGGTTACAGACTCCGCTAATCTAGAAATAGTACCTCGGGTTAAGAACTTTGCTTCAGGATGAGAACAGAAACTGCGTGGCCGCAGCAGGAGGCCCCATTAGCTAAAGTGGTACCTCAGGTCAAGAACAGTTTCAGGTTAAGAACGGACCTCCAGTACGAATTAAGTTCTTAACCCGAGGTACCACTGTATTTCCATCTTCTAGAACAGATCGGAAGCCTCAGGCCTCGGGTGCAAATGTGACCCTCCAGGCCTCATTATTTGGCCATTGGGATTTTCCACAGGTCATGCTCCTCATCATCTTTTTACTGACTGGAATGTTTCCTTGAACTGGGATAATGTTTCTTAATTGCAAGAGTAAAGCATGGAGAGATGTATGTGCATAAAGAAACACCTTACTTTTTGTGTGTGGTCATGCCTATTGTTCCACCCAGTTTTGTCTCTAGTCCCACCTAAACTGGCATGCCACTTCCATAAGGTTGCCAATGGGGGAATACAGCCCTCATGCTGAAAAAGATTCCCCACACATTTATAGATGAATCTCTAGAGGTCATGTTGTTTGCAATTGACTACCATCAACTTTTGGAAAAAAAGTTGTACCTCACTTTGCCCCCAAAGGAGCTCAAAAAGTGCATGGATCCCCCACCCCACTATACTTCATAACAACCCTGTGAAGTAGGTTAGGGTAATGGGTTTAAGGTTACCAAGTGAATTTCATGGCCGAATATTTCTAATGCTGACACACACTGTTGAACCTGTGCCAGTCAAGTACAAGAGTACATCATTTGTCTAGCCTCTCCACATCAGTCCCGTATTAGCCAACTGCCTCGTAAGTGCTATGTACTTTGTGACTCTGTACCCACTAATGTTTTGCTTTTCCCCACATCATACTAAATACTATTCTCACAGCATTCTTCCCCAACCTGTTGTCCGCCTCCCCAGCTTTGCATAGTTTCATGCTGGGTACATTCAGAGATACATAACTGTCTGTATGGCCTCTTCGGAGTTGTCCACTTTGGTTCTATAACATCTCCCCACCCCCACAAATACAAAAGTGAATCTGCACGTCTCCCCATGAAGTGATGTGCCAATTTAATACTGAAAAGTTGGATGTGTGAGTAGATTGTACTCCTGCTTATTTATTGCCTGATGCCACCTTAAATTGTTGTGCTGTAAGGCATGCCCTCCATCCCATTATTCAATACGCCCCAGTGTAATATTTTACATTTCTCTCTCCTTCGGCTGATTTTAATGTTAGATAAAGACAGTACTTAAAACCACCATGTTGCTTTGTAAATTCCATAGGCAAGTATGGGGTGGCTTGTTGCGTTCCTTCTTTCCTTACACACGTCTTTCACACTTTCTCCAGACTGAGCATGGCATGCATCAGAATGAGGGAATATGTGGTTAACACCTCAGTGTCACAGGACTACGTCATCTCCTCTACACAATACTTTTGGTAATGGATTTTATAGTTGCTCAGCCTGTGTTAAATGCTGTTCTTAACCAGAAATAGAATATATAGTCTTTCTCTAGGAATGTTATGGTATACTTTCCCCAAACTGTGTTTTCAGTTTTGGCCTCTAATTTTTTATTGAAAAAACTGTAACAGGTTAGATAAAATTAGTGTTCTTGGAAGCTTTTTGTAACCTGGCATACTTCCTTAATTGCTTTTTTGCACTACACTATTCCCGGAATCAGGCTGGTTCCTGTGGCCTGGGACACATTGTTCATTTAATGCATGGAGAATCCTGCCTTTCAGAGTAGGAGCAGACCAGATTGTTTAGCTTGTTGGTTTTGATTATAGTGACCCTTCTTGTTTTGCTTGTTTTATTAGATCAAGGTGTGAACAACTGAGGGTTTGTTCTCATTTCTGAGGATTTGTTATTTTCAGCTTTGGTCTTTTATAAAACCTTTTTTTTCTCTTCAGTTGTAAGCTGATATTTTCAGTAAAGTGAATTTTAAGCCCTTCTCAGAAATTGCAGCCCATACATAGCACAGCAACACTTCTGCGTTGTGCAAAAGTTGCAGAATAACTAATACCTTAAGTTAGCCTTCTGCTTTTTTCATAATTCTCAGCAGCATCTTCTTACTGTTGGTCCAATTCTCCTGGTGCTATGAACCTAGTTTGCATTTTGAATAGCTACAAATTTAGTTTGTGAAAGTGGACTTGGCAGTCATACCATCCTTTGTTCTTCAGACCGCACAAACGTACAGCAAATTTACCAAAGAATAATACAGTAGTCAGTTTCTTGTACCCATGTCATCATGCCATCATTGTTTGGATTCAGCTTCAGATAGCTTTCCTCACCTAGTCCCTTGCTTCATTGAGACTTTGAATAATAGATTAATCAGACTCAAAATACAGATAAACATCAAACAAATTGTAACATTTTATTAGCAATATATGAGAAAATGGACTTTCTGGAAGTGAAATTGCACCATGGGTGCCTTCACTTCCTTTCTATCGAATTATAAAACTCCAGTGTGGAATTTCTTTTTATAACATCCTTTTCAGTCTTTGAAGTGATAGCATTCAGGGTAAATGATGGTTGAGATGCACCAAATATGCCAACTTAGCATTTTTAAAGGCTACATGTTTATAAATAATGCACGATACATTTTCCAGAAATGAGATGACTTGCAGTTTAGAAAGTTTGTTGACTGATTCATTGAGATCACAACTCAATGGAAAGAAAAGAGTTCTAGAATTGTAGAGTTGGAAGTGATCCTGAGGGTCATCTAGTCCACCCCCTGCAGTGCAGGAATCTCAACTTGCAATCCCCATCCAATTGAAACCATATCAGACCCTGCTTAGCTTTACAAATGTGCCAGCAGCTTTATTGCTTCAGTTTTAATATGTTGATTGATGGCCAATAATCAAAAGACATAACTTTTCTGGTTGCCTTGCACCAGACTCCTATGACCCTCTCAATGCTGAATGCATATACAGTGGTACCTCGGGTTAAGTACTTAATTCATTCTGGAGGTCTGTTCTTAACCTGAAACTGTTCTTAACCTGAAGCACCACTTTAGCTAATGGGGCCTCCTGCTGCTGCTGTGCTGCCGCTGTGCGATTTCTGTTCTCATCCTGAAGCAAAGTTCTTAACCCGAGGTACTATTTCTGGGTTAGCAGAGTCTGTAACCTGAAGCATATGTAACCTGAAGCAAATGTAACCTGAAGCTCCCAGACCATGGCAACAGTTCTAAGGAGAACCCAGTTGAACAAATGTGAATGATAATAAATTTATAGTTTCGATGATTTGTGTGTAGAATTTAGGGTCTTCTTGCAAAAGTTTAAAGGACTACTCATGGTGCTATTGTTTCATGAAAATCTTAAATATAAATCCTTAATTAGTTTTCTGGAAAATCTGGAAACAATAATTAAATACAGTTTTTTTCATCCTCAGTGCTTATTTACTGTCTAAGTAAATGGCATTCATTCTGCTTTATTGAGTAAAATTCCCTGGTATAAATTAGATCCTCTGGGTATTTTTTCCATGTAGGTGTGTTAAATAGAATATGTTGCATAGAGGTAATTTATGGTTGTTAATTCATGGTTTCTCTCAATCCCTTCCCAGAGGTCATTGTCTACTATGGTGGGAGTGACTACTTGACTACTTTTGTCTAAGAACTAATTATGTATGGCAGTTTTTAGTTTCCTAATCCAATCAAAGGGCAAATTTATATGGATGAAGAACATTTACTTGGCTCCTAAGTTGCTCCTCTATTCACATAAGGGGGGAGATATCAGCCAACTCCCCTCTCTATCTGCAGCCATGTGCACAATATCGCACACTATTCCCAAGGGTCTCCAAACCCAGGAGAAGATTATTGGGTACTGCAGAAGGTAGGGGGAAGTGAGAAATACCTCTTCCGTTCACAGGTGGGGTGTTGTATTTATGGCCCCTCCTTCAGTCCAGATACAGTAACTGCAGTAGAAAAGTCAACAGTTGCATTGATAAGTGTTCCAAGAGATGAAGGGGGCGGGGCATGGACTTGGTTTCACCTGCTCCTACTCACTCCCATTTCTCTGCTGAAGGTAGATATGATTTTCTGATAATAGAACCCCAGAATTGTAGAGTTGGAATTGACCGCAAGGGTCATCTAGTCCAAACCCCTGCAATCCAAGAATCTTTTGCCCAATGCATAGCTCAAACCCACAACCCTGAAATCAAGAGTCTTATGCTGTGCTGACTGAGCTATCAGGTTGTGTGCTTACAGTTAGATTGGATCCAGTGTTGTATGTGGCTTCTAAAAATTAAGGGAAAATGTGGGTACTCAATCACATATATTTGTGATTTGGCTGCTGCCATTTGTTCTTAGTTTTTCCACACAAACTACCAATCAATATCTGTCTTTTAAGTAATTTTTCAATGTCTCCTTGGAGATGCTATTTTTTCTTTGGCTGGGTTTGTTCCTACTGTTAGACCATAGTTTAAAATAAATTAATGTGCACCAGTGCTCTTCTCCTACTCTGCTCTTTACTCTGCCAATGTGGGAGAGGAAACATGCCCAAACCAATACAGAACCTGGCTTGTTGTGAAGTGTGAAACCAGGCTCACAGATTTGTTTTCTTTCCAGACAAACCATGAATGGAAGCCAAGTATTAACGTGAATGTGTTAATGTTACAAGAATGTGATAATGTTAGGATTGAAAGCTTTTTCTCTTCTCACTATAACTCTTGATTAATTGGCCTACCTGGCATGTTGCTGAGAATCTTCTAAAGAACAGTACAATTGGTCCTTTATTTGACCTGTAGGGCTTGCATCACAGACAGTTGTTTTCCTGAGAAGCTAAAAATGGATAGAAATTTATTCAGCTGAGTTCAAGGTGAAATGTATTCTCTTTCTGTGTGAATGTTGACCAGAGTGGGTTTGAACTGTTCAGTCATCATTGTTAAATTTTTCCTTTGGTTACTTGAAGCCCCAGCAGCAGGCATGTTAGTATTGCAGTGCCTGTTTCACACACTTATAAATCCGCATTTATTTTGGATTTTGGTAGTTGGAAATTGAGCGAATCCTGGTGGACCATGACTCCCCATGCCTGCTGGGCCAAATTTGGCAGGCAGGTGGGGTTACTATAGTCACTATAACATCAGGTGATGCACTTTGTAGCCCCAGTTGTTGGGACTTCAAAGAGTAGCGTGGGCTGTTTGCAAAAGGACTTTTAAACAGCCTACACTGAAACTGTGTCATGTTTGATGTCAGAGGTTGGGCATATGGGCATGCCTTGCCCAAATGAGGAGGCTTCATAGACTAATCCATGGTTTGTTGAAATTTGATTATTTAAAATTATTGTTCAGTATTGTCAGTGAATGTGGCGATGTAATACAGTCCTAAAGTTTTGAGGTTGGATCTAGGAATTCTGTTGGCTGGGCAAGAATTTGAATGGCTCCCCAAAATCCAGATTCCTGCTCAGCTAATAAACTTGTTCTATGGTCTTTGAGAAACATCAGGTTTTTCAGCATTTATTCCTTTTCACAAATATTTTTGCAAATATTTGGTAAAATGGTACGATCTACAATAACTAGAGAAAGCTCAGAGTCTTATTTTAATATTTGCACCTCATACTTTCCCCATGGGGTTAACTGTGAGTTTATTATTAATTAGTTTAATTTATTAATTCAGAGGTTTTCAACCTTTTTAAGTCCACGGCTACCTTGACCAACTACATTCTTTTTAGGGCATCTGTGTGGGGTTCTGGAGTGCAGCTATGTCCCCCCTTGCCTGCAGAGCTGGCAGCCTCTCATCCTTTTTCAAACACCGTCCCTTGTGGAGTGTTCCCTCAGCCTCCTGATGCTCCCCTCTTCTCCTTGGGAGTCCTCCAGGCAGCTGCTGCTGCTCTCTCTGGTCTCTGAGATGCCCTCACTCTACCCTAAAGAAAGATGCCTCCTTCAGGCACCATTCCTTTGCAGAGCTTATAGCCAGGGCTGCTGCAGTAAACAGCTATGCAAGCTTGGGGTAGGCAGAGATGTGAGAGGGCATCAGAGGAGGGAGGGAAGGAAAGAGGGACAGAGGCTAGTGTTGCCCATGGCACCCCTGACCATCATTTAAGGCACACTAGGGTGCCATGACACCGTGGTTGGAAACCACTGAATGAATTAAATTTCTATATCACCCTTATACTGAAAATTACATGGTGCTTTACCATGAAAAAATGAAATATGTATCATAGTAACAAATAGAAACAACACACCTCCCAGTTTAAAAGGCCATAGATTGTTTACGTGGCCAAAGGCCTGGGAGAAGAGGAATGTTTTTGCCTGGTGCCTAATGATACGCAACAAAGGTGCCAGGCAAGCCTTTGTCCTAATGTCACCAGTGCAACTTATGGCTGAGTGGGCATATGAACTTGCATGTCATGGACCAAATCCGAATGCTTTAAATCAGGGGTGAGGAACCTCCAGCCTTCAGGTCAGTGTTGACCCACCAGGCTTCCCCATTTGGCCCCTGAGTCCATTTTGGGCAAGTCACATTCACCTGCCCTGTACCTGACCTGACATCATACTGATAAAAATTGGGCTTGATCAAAGCCTGCTTTGAGCAGCTGCCAAAGTGCTTGACAGCCAGCTAGTTGTTGGGAGCCTTTGAAACATTAAGCAGGAACCCAGCATTAAGCAGGATTGCTCTCCCGCCACATTAGCCTATGACAGTGGTTCCCAACCTTTTTTGGGCAAAGGCACACTTGTTTCATGAAAAAAATCTTGAGGCACACCACCATTACAGCCCCGTGACGTCAGCGCGCAGCGTCACGCCGGGAGGGACATGAATTGCTAGCAAATTACATAATCACCTCCTTGAGGGCTGGCTCATCTTCTCCGAAGGCAGAACCCCATTAATTAACAGCACAGACTCACACCATAGCCAAGACGAGGGGGGAAAACCTCAGTCATGCACAGTCATGCACATGTGGGGGCTAAATGAGGACGAAGACCGGGCAGAGAGCAGGGTTCAAATCACCCCACCTGGCCAGGACAATCCCTGGGTGCTCCCTTGGGCCACTCGCCTGACCCACCTCGCAGGGTTGTTGTTGCGAGGATAACACGGGGAGAACCACGCGCGCCCCCGGGAGCTCCTTGGAGGAGAAAGCGGGCGATGAATGCAATGCACGAAATATATGAGAGGCGACCAGGTTTTGCAGGTGAGGGGCCCCCGCCAGCCTCCGCTTCCAACACCCGGCGCAACGACGCCGAAGTTTCCCCCCGGGCTCGGCATCGGGGAGCAGCGCTGCTCCCCCCCGGCTCCCCTTCGCCCTCCTGGCTCTCTCTGCCGCCCACTGGGGACCCCCCTCACCTGCCAAGTCCGGAGCGCCGGTGGAAGTTGCATGCATGCATGCAGGGCGCCGCGTTGCCATTGCATTGCACTGCACTCCATGCAACGCCTGCACGCATGCATTGCCTTGCACGCCCGCCAAGGGGTCTCCCCGCGGTCCGATGCGTCCCCTCCGGCGCGGATGCAGCATTGCAAAAATAAACACCCCCCCGACGCAGCCCTACCTGGGGGGCAGCCTCCACCTCCACCGCTCCGCCTCCGCGGGGATCCCCGGGCTCCATCCTGCCGCCCGATCTCCGCGGGGGCGCAGGCAGGCTGCGCGGGGTCTGTGCGGAAGAGCCCCTGCCCGCCCGGCCGCCGCCGCTGCGCTCATTCCATGGCCGGGAGAAGAGCGCTTCAAACAAAACGCCCGGCCCGCCAAGCCACGCTGGGAAACGTAGTTCGCGCACCCCGCGCGGGCGCGGAGCCCAAGGGCGAGGGGACTACGGATCCCGGCAGCCCCCGCGCCGGGGACGGAGGGGGAGAGGCCGGGTGCAGGGATGGAGGGACAGGTGGGCGAGCGAGTGAGTGAGTGACAGCCGCCAAGCCTTGGCCGAGAGCCAGGAAGGGCCTCCCCGGAGGAGGAGGAGGAGGAGGGAGGCGCAGAGCGGGAGGGAGGGAGGGAACCCCAGGGGTCATCTAGTGACGGCGCTCTAATCGAAAATTTGACTTAAAAAAAAAATCTTTTGAATTTTTTAATTTTTCCCGCGGCACACCAGGCAACATCTCGCGGCACACTAGTGTGCCGCGGAACAGTGGTTGGGAAACACTGGCCTATGAGAAGAGGGAGTGATTTGCCTGGTTTTTGATTGTTGGTTGTTGATATTTGCTTTTATCCAGTTGTGTTAGGAAGTAATATTCTGCTGTAAACAGAATAATATGTTTTTAGTGACTCCAAATCCTTCTGTTTGTGCTTATATTTTCTTCATAAAAGCTTAATGCTAGTTTCTTATTTATTCTAAGGGGAGGAAAGTACTGGTTCTAATTTAATGCTTTTGTAGAGTATTATAAATCTGTCATATCAAAAGTATGAAAAATCAATACATTGGGATAAATTTTTATGAGTTATAACTCTTAGCTTCCATGAATATGCAGGTGTGGGGATGTAGTTCTATACTAAAGAATATCATGAATAATTTGATATATTGAGTTTTATTTATATAGTTTATTGTAAAAGTGCCACCTTGGGATTTTATTTATTTTATTTATTTTATTTAACAAGATTTATATACTGCTTGATTATAAATAGAATCTCTAAGTGGTTTACAAAGAGTAAAACACATTAAGTTCTCAAAAGTTTCAAACATGTATTCCAAACAATTTAAAATATAAATAAGATCAACTTAAGCTAAAAACAGACACGGGTGGCGCTGTGGGTAAAACCTCAGTGCCTAGGACTTGCCGATCACATGGTCGGCGGTTCGAATCCCCGCGGTGGGGTGCGCTCCCGTCGTTCGGTCCCAGCGCCTGCCAACCTAGCAGTTCGAAAGCACCTTCGGGTGCAAGTAGATAAATAGGTACCACTTACCAGCAGGAAGGTAAACGGCGTTCCGTGTGCTGTGCTGGCTCGCCAGATGCAGCTTGTCACGCTGGCCACGTGACCCGGAAGTGTCTGCGGACAGCGCTGGCTCCCGGCCTATAGAGTGAGATGAGCGCACAACCCTAGAGTCTGGCAATACTGGCCCGTACGGGCAGGGGTACCTGTACCTTTAAGCTAAAAAGATATTAACTTGTGCCAACAACTTCTTTATTTTCAAATTTTCTTCTACATGCCTATGCCTAGAACAGTCAATGTAGAAGAAGAACATACACCTTTTTTACCTTCTAGCATGGGCAAGGAACCTTTTGACCCAAATGACCAGATCTTTCTCCATCCTCATTCCTGACTGGACAGGTGGGTTGTCCCTTCTGCAGTGCTTCCCAAGTGTCTTGACAGCTAACTGGTTGTCAGGTGCCTGGGAACACCACTGCAAGGGGCTTTGCAAGGGGAACTCTGTTGTACAGATGATTCAGACACACCATTAGGTGCCCCACACTTGACATCACATAAGATGTCAGGTGTGGGGCAGATGGGCATGGTTTGGGGAAACCGGCCTCGTGGACCAAATTAGGAACTATGGTACCCCAAATTTGGCCCATTGGCAAGAGGTTCCTCACCCTTATTAAAGGTGTGTTACAAAGAGCAGCAGAAGATAACTTGATATTGTTGTGGCTTTATCATACTGCCCTTCTGTTTTAATTGGGAACTTCATTTTTAAAACCAATAATAATAAGCTAAGGCTTGAGAGTATGGAAAGTACACTCCTTTCAACGTTCTTTTCTGAAGCAGTGAGATTAATATTATCTAGCCTATTGTTCCTTCCTCTACAATGGCAAGAATTTCAGAGATCAGTGTGATGGACCTGGGTTTTCTGAGGACATTGCTATGGGTGGATGATCTAGCAGGGTTAACAGACTTGACTTCTTTATGTTGTTATGCCAAGTAAACTTTGGCTTCCAGGCATTGAAAATTGAGGTAAAGAATGCTTCTACACTCAGAAGCTACATTTTATAGAATCATAGTTGGAAGGGATCTCAGGGGTTATCGAGTCCAACCCCATGCAGTGCAAGAATCTCAGCTAGATTCATCCAACCTCTAATTAAAAACCTGCAAGGAAGGAGAGTCCACCGCCTCTCATGGGAGCCTGTTCCACTTTTGAACAGCTCTTACTGTCAGAAAGTTCTTCCTGATGTTTAGTCGGAATCTTCTTTCTTGTAACTTGAGTACATTGGTTTGGGTCCTAGCCTTCAGAGCAGGAGAAATCAAGCATGCTCCATCTTCCATGTGACAGCCCTTTAGATGTTTGAAGATGGCTATCACATCTCCTCTCAGTCTCCTCAGTCTCTTCTTTCCCAAGCTAAGCATATCCAACTCCGTCAACCATTCCTCATAAGGCTTGGTTTCCAGATCCTTGACCAACTTTGTCTCCCACCTCTGTACACATTTCAGCTTGTCAATATCCTTCTTAGTAATCCTTATGACAACCCTATATGATAGGCCATCGTTGTTGTTATACTACAGATGGGTTGGACTGAGAAATTCTTGAATGATACCATCATTCTTAAGGTCTTCCAGGCTCACCATTCTCCTAAGGAAGATGGATAACTATTGTCATATGAAATTAATTCCTGATTCACCTCTTTAATTGTAATCAAAGCAGTTCATGAGCAAAGGCAACTGACAATATTATGCCCCCACTCCCATTTCCATTTTTTTAAAGCATTTCTGCGGCACCAAGGAATGCAAATAAAAATGAAATTTTGATTTGATATTCTTTGCAGAAGTCTGTGAGTGGCATATCTTTATTTATGATGCTTGAGATGGATCTGCATGTAGCTATTAGTACTTTGTTTAGTTGCCAAATGGCCCTGAAGGACACAAGCATTTCCTTATGGGAACACTCTTGCATTAGAATCAGTCTGTTGCCACCTGCTGTATAGAAGAAAGATTGCTAATTGTAATTATATTCACTGCTTTCAATTTGGAAAACTGTTCTAAATTGTTCTAAACCTTTTAATGTGGTTTACAGTTGTAATGCTTTGCAGACTCAACGGTAGTACCACTGAGAAAGATAGTTTAAGGAAGGCATTGCTGTTGATTCTATGCATTTGTGTTGTATCATGAGTCCTAAGATAACCTACAAGATACAGTGGTACCTCGGGTTACATACGCTTCAAGTTACATACGCTTCAGGTTACAGACTCTGCCAACCCAGAAATAGTGCTTCAGGTTAAGAACTTTGCTTCAGGATGAGAACAGAAATCGTGCTCTGGCGGTGTGGCGGCAGCAGGAGGCCCCATTAGCTAAAGTGGTGCTTCAGGTTAAGAACAGTTTCAGGTTAAGAATATACCTCCGGAACGAATTAAATACTTAACCTGAGGTACCACTGTAACCAGTTTCTCTATCACTAAGCTTGGAAAATATTGGGAATTATAAAATATTGGGAATAATTAAAAATTATTTTGAGGGATCCATGGTTGTATTTGCAATTATGGCTGTGCTTTTTTGAGCACATGTGGAAGTGGTTTTACATGTTTCAGCTTCTTCCCACTTCATCCTGGTTTCAACCTCATGTGTTTCCATGCAGTCATCTATCCGCATACACATTCAGCATTTTTGGATAAACTTCCATTATCCCTGACCACTGACCATGCTGGCTAGGAGCGATGGGAATTGTTGTTCAACAACACCTGGGGACCCAAGGTTGAAAAAGGCTGCACTGTGGCCTTTCCAGGTTTACATGCAGTTCTGTATCAGCAATTTGAAGATGATGCACAAATGGTTATATTTCCTGCTGCTTTTATTCAAGAATTAATATACTTCAGGGCATTAATATGGACTGCCTCTCACTTTTTGGGTGTTTATTTGCTTGCTATGAGTTATTATAGCTTCTTGTCAGACCTGCATCATTTGACCTTTTTTTTTTTTGTATGTAGTATTTTGCTGTTGTAGAACCATCTCTTGAGTTGGGGTTGGGGGAATCTAAGGAATGATTTAGGGCTGTATAATCTCCCCCTGCCCCAGATTTTAGGCCTTTTAAAAAAACCAAAAAACCACCAACCTTTTAACTACAGCATCTGATCACAAAGAAGTTCTAGAGCTTAAATTCAGTTACTTTTGCAAGCGCTAGCCATGAGAAATGTTGGTCCTTGGACACAATATGCTTGGAATGTGATAATAACATTGCCAACCTTTCTTTGCCCTATTACAGAATATATGGTGTGTAAACTTCTAGGAACTGAGAGTGGTTAAATCACTAGAATGAAACATTGTATGTAAAAAGACATGGCAGCTGCCAGTGTATCCTACTGACAGTTAATTTCACTTGTATCATTTTGTAGTTTGGTTGGTGGAGTCTCAACCACTAGCCAAACAACAGAAAGATACTGTGCAAGTGAAATTAACTATCTGTAGGGCATGCTGGTAGCTGCCATCTCTTATGTATAATGTTTCATTCTAGGTGATTTATCTAACCACTCTAGTTCCTAGTGCCTTCATCTGCCCCCGCTATAACAAAACATGTCCCTCCTGTATCGGTCTCTACAGCCACAGCAGATGCTGTAACCCTCCAATAGTTTGGCTTCATCCCCAAAGGTGCACTCTTTCATTGTCTCTCGAGACACATGGGTGCCAACACATGGGTGCCAACCATCCAACCCACTGGATGAGGTTTAGCATGAGGAAGAGGTGAGGAAAGGATATACTTTTGATTATCCTCTATAGCATCACATGACAAATTGTTTATAGACCCATTTCCTACTCTATCCTAAAAATACACTTTGAAGATCACTTTGATGAAATTATGGGTAGCTGCAGTTGGAAGTCAGAAATTGATTGCATGTGCAAATCCCTGCATGGCGTTAGGTGTTCTCTGCAAAAATGTGAACTACCTTTATTCTGGCTTTAAATCACACTGATTTAATTTGGAATAATAGATCTCTCGCTGTGGGTTGGAAGTACTGTTTCAGAATTAAATATGACCCTGCTTCCAGTCAAACTGAACTTGGCAAAGCAAGCCATTTTTAATCCATAAGTGTTTTTGCATGAGAACGTAAGTGTTAGCCAATTAATTGTAGATAATGTATTTTAAAATAGTCTTTGCATAAACAACCCTCTAGTTTTTTCATTATCTCCTTCCTGAAACCCTGAGAACGAAGGATAATAGAAGCACTCTTCAGGGTTTTAATGACAAGTGCTGGGTAAGATGAGCTGAAGCAGGAATGGGGTACTATATGCTGACAAGCGCTGGCCTGGAGAGTGCTGATGTGTCCAGTCATTTGATATAACTGGTTATTGGCATTTAGAGATAGCTAATTCGAGTGAAAGCACAGTGAATAAAGCCAGAGTCCAAAGAAATTGCAAATTAATATACTGTTCAGGTACAATCCAGCTCAGATTAAGTCCTGACATATGCATGGGGGGAAGGGAATATTCTATTTCCATCCAAATATACAGTCAATCTTCTTCTTTGGCGATCACTCATAGCTGAGTAAGATTGTCTTCCATGAATATGGTCTTAATGGTGTGTCCGTAGGCAACTGTGGAGACCAATTTTGGATCCAGGTAGGAGTTGATCATGGCGAGGATTTGCCAAACATGCCTTCCTCTTAGCTCATTTCTCCCTTTCATCCTGAGTTCATTCTTCTTATATGATGCCTTTCAGTCAGTATTTAATGTGAAACTCGACTTTAAAGTTAAAGAATATTTTTATGAAGAGTTATTTTTGTTGTTTTATTAATCTCTATTCTTCTTTTCTACTCAGACATTTAAGGCACAGTTGTGCCTTTGTACTTTTAGTATTATTATTAACTACTCTTCTTATATACGTAATGCCAAACCATGGTTTGGTGTTATTCCTAAACCAGCATACTGACTACTAAACATGATTAATAGTAAAATTTGTGTATGTGAGGAGTGCAATCCTTTGGCCATTTGCTATCCATGGGCAACATTACATTGCACAGACTCTCATTATTAGAGGAAAGACTAACTTTCATGTTGCATTTTTATCACATTTTGTATCGGAAAGTTTCAATTATGGTAAGAGTCAAGTGGGACCTGCAACAGAATGTTGCAGCGTAGAATATTCCTAATCAACCACGGCAGCCATTCTTTCTTTCTAGACACTTGATTCCAGGGGCAGCCATCTGGTCCCTTCAGGTTCTGTGAGCAACTCCCATCATTCTTCATTGTTGACCCTGCTGTCTGAGGCTGGGAGTTGCAGTCCACAACAGCTGGAGGGCACCACATTGCCAACACTTTTGTATTCTATTCTCCTAGTTTCTATTAGTATGATGATGATGATGATGATGATGATGATGATTGTAAGATATTTTTTAATGAAAAAGTTCAAGGTCTGACAGGATATAAAAGAATAAATCAGGTTAGAAAGATACATTGCTGCTGATTTCCACTGATCACTCTGTTCAGTTGCCAGTCATTGTAAGAAGGAAGACATACAGTAGTAGTTGTTTCCCATGTAGCACAAATTGCAAACTTTATACTTTGTCCTTTGACATGAGATGTTTTGTGCAGCCCCACAGTCTGGAGTCTTTGCTCGCTGGTAGGTAAGTGTACATAGGATTGCAAGCCTTAGTCAATTAGCGGTAGAATTGGGGATTGGCATCCCATAAATTATGAATTTGAATAGTTGGGTTTTTAGTGTCAGATTGTGGGGCTACTACAGGAAGTGTAATGGTTTAAAACCTTTAATTAACTTTCCATTCATTTTGTTCCTACTTTATTTCTAACATACCTGGCTTTGTTTTCCTGTATTATATTCTGGGGACAGTAGTTGTCTACATGTCAGTGGTTGAAAGAAATACAAATGATTAGTATAAAGTTCAACACCATTTTAATGCATAGTTTATTTTCTCACAAGCCTGATCCAGTAAAAAAAATACCTAGACTTGTGCAATGAATTAGCAGACTTCATGTGTTGCAGGAGCGCTGGAGTGCCATTATTGCATCCTATTGGTGCTCTGGGTCAGTTGCCAGATTATATCTTCAAATGTGTTGTGCAAGCAAAACAGAAGTTTGCTGGCATGCTCACTGGACAATAAGACTGGCAGTCATCTTGCGTATTAATACACATTGTTCCTGAAAAATGATGGATTAATTCCTGTGCAATCTGGCCTTTTAAATATATCTTGACTAGTTAAGAAGATACAGTGGTGAATTTTCTTATGTGTGGCCCTTGAAGCAGTAAAATTGGTACTTGGAAAAGCTACAAAAATAGCCAAAATAACATAAGCGTTGCATATTAGTAATTATACTGTTGGTATAATGTTTTCTTTCTATTTATTATAGGTTGTGTCACCTTAGTATTTTTGAAAACTAAATTGCTGCTTGTTATATGATGTGAATCTCTTCACTCTGTAACTTTCTTTTTCAGATCTGTTTTCTTCTGTTTGCTATTCTCTATATTGTTTCCTACTTCATTATCAGAAGATACAAGAGGAAAGGAGGTAACTGTTTTTATAGTCATATGTAGACTGCAGTCAAAATGGGAAATAGATGAGATGCTCTTGATGATATTGGGGCACAGTGCCAAAAAGGTGTTTTGGGTGATGAGGGGAAAGTTTGTGTTTGACCAGAGAGCCGTACTATTTTACATTATTTCTTCGTTGTATTTGCCCAACCTTTATTTCTTGCAGTGTGAGTTTCCCAAATTGTTAGGACTTTAGCTCTTAACTTGTGCCTGTTTTCTTCATTTATAATTTTGCAAGTTGGTTAATAGAAGGTGAAGTTTATCTATTTAAATAATTTATATATTGCTTTTGATAACAGAATCTCCAAGTGGTTTACCATCTAAAATTCCAATACTAAACTGTTAATATGTATAAGAACAAATAAGTACTAAACTATACATACAATCTAAAAAATAATCAACAATATAAGTAAGTAATTAATAATAATTAACAGAAGTGGAATACAAAAAGGGAGATGTGAGGAGGTCGTGGAAATATGTGAAAGAAAGATAAGACATTGAAATTTATTTATTCTTTTTTCTCTCTTTTCTTTTCTTGGTTGATGTGTTTTTAAATTGTTTTTGTTTTGTCTTGTTAGTTTAATGTTTTAGTGTAAGGCAGTTACAGATAGGTAGCCGTGTTGGTCTGCCATAGTCAAAACAAAAAAATTCCTTCCAGTAGCACCTTAAAGACCAACTAAGTTAGTTCTTGGTATGAGCTTTCGTGTGCAAGCACACTTCTTCAGATACAAGAAGTGTGCTTGCACACGAAAGAAGTGTGCAATGCACACAAAAGCTCATACCAAGAACTAACTTAGTTGGTCTTTAAGGTGCTACTGGAAGGAATTTTTTTGTTTTAGTGTAAGGCAGTGTCTTTGTATTGTAATGTATTGTTTTTTCTTTGTTTTTTTGTAGTGTTTAAATTGTTGTAAAAGCAATAAATATTATTAATATATATATATATATATATATGTATATGTATATGTATATGTATATGTATATGTATATGTATATGTATATGTATATGTATATGTATATGTATATGTATATGTATATGTATATGTATATGTATATGTATGTAAGTAAGTAATGTAACAGCGCCATATGTAAAATGGGCCAATAACCTAGTGGGGCAAAACCTGCCCAAGCAGATGTGTGTTAACAGTCGTGGAAAGCACCTTACTGCAATTGCCAGAAAGAAAGCTCATTGTCTGTGCCATGCTGCCACCTAGCTACCAAATGTCTACAGACTGCATGGTGGCAATCTTCTTCTTCTTCTTCTTTGGTGATCACTCGTAGCCGAGTAAGATTGTCTTCCATAAACACGGTTTAACAATGAGTCCACGTGCAATCTTATTAAAAGTTGCATGACAGGGATCCTAGTGATACAAATAGCAGTATGGTTGCAGTCTAAATAAATATGGGTTCAGGACTGCTAATTTAGTTTATCATTACTATGTCAGTAAATGATATACTATTTAAGGGTTTGAGATTAAAGTTTAACTGGAGGGCTTATATTAACTTGTATTTTTAATGTAAGATCCACATATTAATGGACAGTGTATCCAATATGTTATGGTTTACTGTTACTGTTAGTACTATTTTTCCTGTTTTTCTTCTTCTTTACTTTATTCCCCATCTTTTCATGATATTTCACCCCAATTCTTTGTTAAATCTGCAAATTGAAAAATTAATAAAACATAAATAAACTTAACATCCAAATTTATTTGTACTCAGTTATGTTATTATAGACAAATTAATTGACGGCAAGGCTATCCAAGGCTACTGGCCATGATGGCTATGTTCTGCTTCCACTGTCAGAGGCATTATTCCACCAACTATCAGTTGCTTGGAATTGCAGGTGGGCAGAAGGCTGTTGCGCTCATGTCCAGCTTGCAGACTTCCCACAGGCACCTGGTTGGTCATTTCTTATCCGTCAAAAACTAAGTTATACTTGGGTAAGGGTAAGCTTCTGGTGGCTTGCACCATCAAGCCATCTTGACATTTTTCTTCACTTTCATCTCTAACATTGTGTATATTTATAAATGTAGCTTCATGAAAATTAGTTCCTTTAAACTTTCACATTTCTCTTTTTTGTTTAAACATTTATGAAATACAGTACTTTTATAAAGTACAAATATGAAGTATGATAAAAAATATGACGTTTGATTAAAAAAAACCTTACATAATATTTTGATTACATTTTCATTTCTTTTCTGACAATATTTGAATGGAGCTTTCTAAAGTTTCAAAATTCCAAAACTGTGTTTTTCCTTTTTTCTCTTTAAATATGAAATTTTGCACTGATTTGTCAAATCATATATATATAATTTCTTAATACAAATCCTAATAACTAATACGGTTTCATATTGTCTTGCACCTTACAGTTGGAACTTTTCAAATTAAACCTCTTTTCAATCTGTTTCTCATTTCCTATCTACCCTGAGTTGTTTTATTTTGGGGTTGAGGGGTTGTTTCTTTTCTGCCAGTTAGGTCTGGAGGGCAGGACAAATGCTCCCCCTGGAAGGGGTGGCAACAGTCTTGAAGACCCTGCCTATCAAGGCCAGAGTGGGGAGTCATCCTATTCAGAGAATGTCTGCTAGTCCAATCTGTAAATACAAATTCATGGTAGAACACAGAGGAAGCACAATTTCCATTTTCCATTTTCTTTAACATTGTTAAAGTAAAGCCAAAGTGCTAAGAAGTAAAGAAAGTGTGATAACAAATTAAGAATTGTACATACAGTCATACCTCGAAAGTTGAACACCATCCATTCTGGAAGACTGTTCGACTTCTGAAATGTTTGACTTCCAAAGTGCAGCTTCTGATTGGTTGCAGGACACTCCTGCAGCCAATCGGAAGCCACGGAAGCCCCGTCGGATGTTCAGCTTCCAAAAGAACATCTGAAACTTCCGGTTTTCGATCTTTCGGGAGCTGGAACGTTCGACTCCCAAGGCGTTTGGAGCCGAGGTACGACTGTATTCTAATTTCCCCCCAAATTATGTGCAATCCCATCTACAAATAAACTTTTTACCTATGGTTTCAAAGTGCTTTGAGATTTCACTTCTCTTTATTAATGGAATTTTATTGTTGATGTTATGCTTTGCAGTGCCGTGGTACGCTTTTCTTAATATTGGTGGTGTTTGCAAATAAAATAAGCATAAGATGGCCTTAGGACATTCTACCAAAGCAAGCAAGGGAGGAAACTTAAGTCACTTACGCTTCCTCTGTTGACATTTCTGGGTCTCATTTGAGGGTGAAGGGAGAGATGTTTGTTTTGTTTATGCACTGGATAACATGGACTGTGCATTTTGCCACCGAGATGTGTCTCTTGCCTATGTAAAAGTTAAAAACAGCCATAGAGGAAGCATGAGTGACTTCCTCATTTGCTACCTCATTGACTGTCCAAAGGCAGTCAGTCAAGAACAATAGGTTTTGTAAACTGTGATGCAGACTCAAATGCTGAATTTGAGATTAGTGGAGGAAAAAAGCTTGTATATAGGAGCATTGTACTATGACAGTGCAAAGATTGGGCTATCTTGCTGTGTAGGCATCTGTCATTAAGGCAAAGACTAGGGCAGTCTAAACAAGGGTTCACTGATTTGTAATCTGTGCATTTTGATCACTTTAACTTTTTTATATATAAAAATGTTGGAAAAGAAGTAAAAAGCAGGCAACAATTGTCTTGGAAATAAAATGTAATACAAATATGCATTATTTTTCAGATGAGCAAGAGGATGAAGATGCTATTGTCAATAGAATTTCGTATGTATATGTTTGTATGTATATGTATATCTTATTTAGGCTTTCATTACCTTTCCAGTGCTATGCAAATATAGGTCTGGCTTGTACATAACGCTAAACCCACAGACAATCAAATGAATCATGGATTGTTTTTCCAAAGTTTTATTTGTTTTCCAGCTGCTCTTGCCCCATGCTGTTGTAGTTTTTCTAGAGTTGGGTGGGCAAACAAACTGTGGTTAAAGAAGGCTGTTGGGTTCACACGTAACACCAGGCCAATGTTTGGTGAACCAAAAACAAACCATGGTTTCAAATCACTGAACAAACCGTAGTAAATTTATTTAGTTTTAATTTAGTTTTAATTTATTTTAAATTAACCGTAGTTAATTTATTTAGTTTTAATTTATTTTAATGAACTATGGTTTAGTATAATGAATGAATGAGGCCAAATAAGTGTTTTTCTGTTGTAGAAGAAGAATACTCTTGTGCTCTCCAAGCACAAAACTAAAATATATGCTGCTTGCATAGCTTTTTAGCTCTTAGTTTTTGACAATAGATACCGTGTTTATGAATCAAATAGCCTGATGAAAGCAAAAACTGAAAATAGAATCTGCATTCCCCGTATTTAAATTTTCTTTAAAACTTAGGTGTCCACTGAGAATTTTGACTTTTTGAATAGCTTTTATAAGAACTCTTATAAAAGTATCATTATCATAACTTCCATACGGCATGGGAGCTGCAATCTGACAATTCTCAGCCCAGAGCCTCCTTATGCATGCCAGTCTAGTTGTGTTGTTCTTTGGATTCTGGCATATGTGTGTGTTTCCTTTTTAGTATTCATCTGCAAACCAAAATTTGTTTGAATTTGCTCCCATGCAGAGCTTTTCATTACTTCAGCAGTACTAGACTTTTACAGCAGAGGGAGCACTTTCATTAACCTTGACAGATGTTTGGTTTTCTTTAACACATTCGGGAATAGTGTCTTGTTTTGTTTTGTGAGGTATAAGGAAAGATAAGGAAGTGAGAGGATGGTGTGCTAATTGAACTGCTTAGAGGCCATTTTGGTATGTGTAAGACATATATAAATTAATAATAATAGCAGCTAATATTTGATAGGTCTCCATTCTATTTTTTTTAAAAATTAAACTTTGCATGTTGAATATTAGCTCTGGTGCCTGCAAAGCAGTGGCAGTTATGCATTGAAGCTCTTTTTAAGCTGTTTTCATTAACTTAACAGTTTGAACTGTTGTATTAGCAGTAACAATAATTCTTCTTTTTGATTTTCAGGCTATTCTTGAGTACATTTACACTTGCAGTTTCAGCTGGTGCTGTCCTCCTTCTACCTTTCTCAATAATCAGCAACGAAATCCTGCTCTCTTTTCCACATAGCTACTATATTCAGTGGTTAAATGGATCTCTAATTCATGGTTTGTATTATATCATTTTAATATTGGTACTTGAATTTGAAACGCAAAATTATCTTAAGTGTACCAGCTATGCATCAAATCAGAACCATTAGGGTACACAGATTACTTTAGGAAATATTTTCCATCCTAAGTAGGGGCATTCAGTAAACTGGGCAGGTAATCTTACCTCCTTTCATCTTTAGAATGCTCTTTTTTCATAAGGGCTCTCCAAATCCTGAACTTATGCATCTTCTGCAATTGATGCAAGATGCTTTTAGTCAAACTGGCTTTTGGTGGCAAGGGACATGGTACAATAATTAGCATTTTCTTTTCCACCCTGAGCTCTTGGGACAGGGTGATTGTAAGTCCAGTTAAAACAACAACAACAACAAAACAAACAAACAAACAAACAAACAAACAAACAAACAAACAGGACTTCCATTGGATAGATCAACTTAACTATTTTTCAGAAGGGGTTGAATGCTGTCTTTTAGACACTCCTCAATTATCTATACTAGATTTGTGGGATGTGGCGGCATCCCCAATTAGTTGTCATTCTGGTTCTGTGTGGGAAGAATGAAACTTGGGAAGAGTGGCTGCTTTGTTTTCATTATAGAGTTTGTTTTTATGAGGTCAGAGATGTCCTGCTCTACTTCTGTCCAGTATTCAGATTAGTATTCTGAACCACACAGAACTGGCGTTCCACAGGTGATAACACAAGCAGTGTACCTGAGAGTCAGCAGTGAATGGTATGTGAATCGCAGTCTGATGGCGGTCATACATTCAAACCCAGAGGTAACATGGTTCAAAGGCAGTCTTAAAGTCAAAACAGAGGGAGGCCCAGCAAATAGCTAGGTAGACACAACTCATTGACAGGCTGCTCCTCCGTGATGTTTGCCTCAGGGAGCTCCTGGTCATCCTCCAGCTCACCAATAGCAACAAGCTACATATGTGAACCCACATATCCAACTGTACGATGAATACAGTGGTGCCCCACAAGGCGAAGGCCTCGTAAGACGGAAAACCCGCTAGATGAAAGGGTTTTCCGTTTTGGAGGTGCTTCGCAAAACGAATTTCCTATGGGCTTTCTTCACAAGACGACAATGCCTTGCGAGTTCCTGCGGTTTCCCCCCCTTCCCCCCCTTTTGCTAAGCCGCTAAGCCGCTTATCAGCTGATCCGATCAGCAGATAAGCCGCTAAAAGCCGCTAATAGCGGTAATCCGCTAATCCGTCAATGGGTTTGCTTCGCAAGACGAAAAAACCGCTAGACGAAGAGAATCACAGAACGGATTCTTTTCGTCTTGCGAGGCACCACTGTAGATTTAAGGGGGCATGAGATAAATGAAGATCATCAATGGTAACTCTGCTTTGAGAGACTGATGTGTGGGAATGTGTGTATAAAGACTGCCACTCTTTTTGGCACTTCAGTTTGCAGTGCAGAAGCAAGATTATTGGCTGTGCAAGACAGGAATTATTCCGTTTCTTTGCTTTGAAGATGAGAAAGCTAGTGTGGTGTAGCACTTAGAGTAGGATTTGGGAAACCCAGGATCAAATCCCACTTAGCTATGAAGCTCACTGAGTAGTGCTGGACCAGACACTATCTCACCTGCCTTATGAGGTGGTGGTGAGAAAAAAACTTGTGTGCCACTTTGAGCTCCTTGAAGGCAAAATGGAATATAAATTGAATAAATAAATTAGTGGCGTGTGAATAAAGGGTCTGTGAAATAGCGACATTGAAGTCACCATATTTTTTTGGGGGGGGAGGAGTAATTGAACAGGTGGAGTATACTGCTTAGTCAGCAGCTTAGAATCTCAGTGTGATATTGAATGTCATATACAAAGTTATACAGTGGTACCTCGGTTTACGAACTTAATCTGTTCTGGAAGTCCGTTCTTAAACCAAAACCGTTCTTAAACCGAGGTGCGCTTTCCCTAATGAAGCCTCCTGCCTTTGGTGCCCTTCCACTGTTCGGATTCCATTCTTAGACCGAGGTAAAGTTCTCAAACCAAGGCACTATTTCCAGTTTTGCGGAGTTTGTAAACCAAATCGTTCTTAAACCGGGCTGTTCTTAAACCAAGGTACCACTGTATTAACTTTAGTTAGCTGCTGAATTTGTGTGCTTGGGGGTCCTCAGTCATTGTGGTATCCAAGCGCTAGCATGGATTGTTTTAGATACTTAATATTTTTAATTCTTTCACTAGAATGTGTTACTTCCCTTGAGTCCTTCATAGAGAAATTGAATTAATAAAAATATATTTGTGTATCATCTGCTACCTGGGGGGCGCACATGGTAGTTTAAAACCAGAAGCTCCTACATGAAGTTTGTTTATCTTATTTTGCATAGTAATATCTGTAATCTACATGTAAGCATATAATTTTGCAGTCTATTCCTATAGTAGATTCCTTTATAAAGGGTGTTTAATTGAATGCAGAAATCTTTTGAAAACTTTGAAAATGCATTGTGCTTGATACAAACATCTAGGGAATGCCAGGTTTATTACACTTAGAATCCTAGAATTGTAGACTCAGAAGGGACCCCCGTGTTCACCCAGTCCAGCCCCCTGCAGTGCAGGAATATGCAGGTGAAATGTATGGGAACTGAACACTGGCCTTACAAGCACCATACTTGTAACCAACTGAGCTAACTGGAATAGGCTAGTGATTGTAGTTCAGTTATTCATTTGTAATGATTCTGAAAGCCAAGGTAGATAACCTTTTCAAGTGAAAAGAATAATTTTAAGGTATGTCTAACACCAGATAAATTTAGCTCACTTTCAAAACTCTTGAGATAGTGGAATGTGCATAAAATGAACATGACAAATGTGAGGTTCTGGTTATCTCATATGTGTCCAGCAGATGGGGATAGAATATAGTGAAAATTCCACATCCACACAATGCCGAACTTGCATTCTATTCCACAAGTACTGTCGGCAAGGGTGAGGCTTTATCAGAAGTGGTAACATGCTTGCTTAATTGCAGTTTTCTTTCACTTAAATGCTTTAACATTTAGATTGTATCAGTTAAGCTGGCAAGGTTTGTGTGGGTTGCTCATAAAATCCTTCATACATTGTAGTTTGTCATCAGCCGCATTAATGCTTAGGGTGTGGTTGCTCACCCCATGCTTTGCGCACCCAGCCAGTTTACCCCCTCCCCAGACAACCTTTTGTTCCTCCTTTATGATATCCTCTCTTTGGGGGGGTTAAAAGAGTTACCGGCAGTAATAGGCCTATGCTTCTTCATACATATAAAAGCAATTTTTGGCACACAAATATTTGTGGACAAAGTAAGTATAGGAGAACAATTAGGTGTGCATAGCAAAACATTCCAAACATATTTTCAGGGTGTAGTTTGATTCCCTGCCCCCCTTGACAAAGATCTTGCACAAGCTGCTCGCCTCATAGGTTCTTCTAAGGAAAAGAGGACCAAACTTTGAATGGATGAGGTTGAGTTCTACGTTGCACTGCCTGCAGTAATTTTCAGAGAGCTAGACAACATGTGGCATGCAACTGAGCCACTTCAGATGCCAATCTATTATTTTATTTTATTTATTTTATATACAGTCTTTCACCCAAAGATCACAGGGCAGTGCACAACAGAAATATACAAAACGAAAACATGAAATGGATTACATAATAACAAAAGAAATCACCCCGTAAAAACACAATTTAAAGGCCCTAGATTGCTCAAAGGCCAGGTATTATAGGAACACTTTTGTGCAGTGCCTAAAGATATGTCATGAAGGCACCAGGTGAGCCAGAGCCTCCCTGGGGAGAGCATTCCACAAATGGGGAGCCGCTGCAGAAAAGGGCCGTTCTCATGTTGCCACCCTGCAGACCTCTCTCGGAAGGGGGCACACGAAGAAGGGCCTCACATGATGATTGCAGGGTCTGGGGCAGTTCATATGAGGGGAGGCAGTCCTGGAGGTATTGTGGTCCTAAGCCATTAAAAGCGCTATAGGTCAAAACCAGCACTTTGAATTGGGTCTGATTGGCAGCCAGTGCAGCTGGTCCAGGATCAGAGGTCAAGGAAACTGAACAGGGACATATTTCCCCATCTCTCCTCATGACAGAGGCTATCATACAAGCAGTTTCTGTGCCAAAACCAGGCCAAAACCCTGATTGAAATGGATCCAGAAAATTGGTTTCCTCCAAGAAGAGGAATCTAGTTTTCAAACTAAGTACAGTGGTACCTCGAGTTACAAACGCCTCAGGTTACAAACGCTTCAGGTTACAAACTCCACTAACCTGAAGGAGTTACATTGAGTTGAGAACTTTGCCCCAGGATGAGAACGGAACTTGTGCACCATCGGCGCAACGGCAGCATGAGGCCCCATTAGCAAAAGCATGCCTCTAGTTAAGAACAGTTTCAGGTTAAGAACGGACCTCTGGAACGAATTAAGTTTGTAACTAGTGGTACCACTGTACTTCAGAGTAGTGAAAGTGTCAGTGAGCATTATATTTGGGTTCTGCTGTTAACACTGGAAGGTAATAATTAAGTGATATAGTGGTCTTTCATAAGCAGATGAGAATAAAGTTCAGCAGTGAGCTGAATTGTGGACAAACACTTTTGGTATGAATTAATTTCACAGAACCAACGTGTTTATTCCGAAGATTTCACAAACCTGGCCTTTCCCCCTACCATTTTGCTCATGTTTGCTGACTCTGGGTAGCTGCTTTGGCATACTGTATTTTTAAAAAACATGATATCTGTTCATTATAGCCAGCCAGGGTTCATACAACCAGTGTACTGATGTCACGCTGCCACATAGTCAATCAAATTCAGCTACAAGACATTTGAGAAACCAAATCAAATCAGGGCAATGGTGCCTTCTTTTACATGTCTCCCAAATTGGCAGCTCGGGGAAGAGGTTTTGCAGGATAATACCCCTGCCCTTTTTGCTAATTTCCCCACCTACTTTCAGCTATAGTAAACTTGAAATCATTAGAAATAACTGAGCATGTTTCTTCACTTCAGTGAGGGTGTTGTGGAATAAATGATAGAACTCATTTTGTGTTATACTGTAAAGATTCTGCAGTTTTCACAAGTAACACATACATTTTGTTTTTCTCTAGGCTTATGGAATCTTGTTTCTCTCTTTTCCAACCTTTGTTTGTTTGTACTGATGCCCTTTGCTTTCTTCTTTCTGGAGTCGGAAGGCTTTGCTGGCTTAAAAAAGGTGCGTGGGTATTAAATATATGTGAATGTGATGGTTAAAATACTATGAGCAGCCAGCAGCGTTATATATATAAAACTAATGGCCAGCTTTTAGGATCTATGTAAAACAAATTGTTGTGTGTTAAATGATGATAGTAATTGGCGTTGGCAATATTTATGTATAAACCTGAGTAATAGGAACTTAAAAATATAGTAGCAACAAAACTCTTGGCTGGTCTGCATTCAGGCTAGTCCTCTTAATATATTAGGTTTGATAACCTTGCTTGGCAGGGGGTTGGACTCGATGGCCCTTGTGGTCTCTTCCAACTCTATGATTCTATGAAATAACACAGTACACAAATAATATTTTTGAAGGAGTATAACAAGTGAGTGTGAGAGAGATTTATTTAGGGAGTTTATATCTGAAATACGTTATGAATCTTGAAGGGGCCCAGAAGCGACCTTAAGTCTCATTGCTTTACAATTTTGGGTCTAGTAGACCCAAATGGAGTCACATGACTTAAATTGATTAATTTTGGGTTGTATATATTTCAACAATCCCAAAGTTTGAGAGTCAGTAGCACAGTTGTAAAGGTACAGTGATCTGTTGTGGAACAATCCCATTGAAGAAAATAACAGTGGTTACCCAGACATTGCCGGTTGCAAATGGGCCCCCATAACTGTTGAAGCTTCAGGGCCACAAAAGGACAGGTCCACCATTGGGCTGACACTTAAAAAAAATGAGTAAAATTTTGCACCAGGCTCACTGTGACAGCACTCTGGGCCTTCCCCTGAAAACACGCTTCAGACACCCCTATTTACAAGTCCTGGTCGCAAGCTCCCAGAGACTGCAATCAGCTAAATAGAACAACTGCTGACTGCTAACTCCTCCCATTGTTTGGTATGGTCTCCTTCTTAGTCTTAGTTTCCTTCTGCAGGTTATCCTCCACCTCTGCCATCTGAATTAATCCTTTCCTCTTCATGTGGAGTCCCCATAGATACAATTTAGAAGTCTCCTTTGTATTCCTGTTCAGACAGATTTATATTTTGAAGCCCAGACAGGGCAAAATGCATATGACAGCATATGAGCATGAAAACGGTTCAGATATCCAAGGGATCCTGGAATCTGCTAGTCAGGCCACTGGTCGATCTCAGTCAGTACTGTCAACATGTTTGACTGTGGCTCTCCAGGTTTTTAGATAGGAGTCTTTCTCACCTGTACCTGGAGAATTGAACCTGGGGCCTTCATCATGCAAAACAGATGTTCTACCATTGAGCTGTCGCCCTTCACTGAATATCTGATACCTGCATTGCTTCACAGGTGGTGGTGTATGAAAATGTACATACCATGCCTGCAGAGGAATTTTTGTATCTGGTGTGTGTGTGTGTGTGTGTGTGTGTGTGTGTGTGTTTATGAAACTTTCCTACACACACAATCATACTCCTCAATAAATGAAATGGAAATAGGTTTTTCCAAAATAATGAATTTGTTTTTTACTATATAAAAAATGTAAATAAAGTAGAGCTAAAAAAAATGTAAATGTGCTTCTGGATAAATTGATTAAATGTAGCAACATGAATATAAATAATTAAAACTCTTCACTTTTTCTTTGTATATATTTACACCATCTTTTAAAATGGCAAATTTCAGGGAGCAAGATTAGGTGCTCCCAAACCATTTGTTAATGGAAGTAGGTGCAAGTTTCTATGAGGATGTAAGTGATGAAGTGAGTGAATTCTGAACTATCTACCATATTTTTCGCCCTATAGGACGCACTTTTTCCCCTCCAAAAATGAAGGGGAAATCTGGGTGCGTCCTATGGGGCGAATGCAGGCTTTCGCTGAAGCTTGGAGAGCGAGAGGGGTCGGTGCGCACCGACCCCTCTCGCTCTCCAGGCTTCAGGAAGACATCCACAGCCTAGGCAGCCCTGCAGGAGTTCCCGCAGGGCTGTCTAGGATGCGGATAGCAGCCTGTTTCCCGGAGCGTCGGGCGCCCTGAAAGCAGAGCGCCCGGCGCTTTGGGAACACCTCTGCAGCGTGGGGAGCCCTGCAGGAGTTCCCCGCAGGGCTCCCCACGCTGTGGATAGCAGCCTGCCGCCCGGCGGGCAGGGTGCCCTGAAGCAGAGCGCCCCTCGCGCCGGGCAGACATTGGCCAGCCCCACAAGCTCGAGGGACAGCAGGGAGGCGCAGCGCCGCCATCCCGCTGTTCCTTGACCTGGTTCGGTTTCCCGACCTGCTTTTGGGGGGGAAATAAAGAATTCCCCCCTTTATTTCCCCCCCCCCCAAAAAACTAGGTGCGTCCTATGGGACGAAAAATATGGGAATTCAAAATGTGAATTGATGTTTGATATTACTTTATGGTGAGTATTTTTATAGCATTTGAAAAGCCATTTATCCTCCCCCCCCCCCGAACAAGTCTTGAGGTTCTCCCATTAGGTAGGACTACAATCTGTATCTGATATCTGAGGCCTCCACAGATGTAATGATACCAATCCCCTAATCATCATTATGGAGCTGGGATCCAGCTAAGGAATATGCATTTTCTTTAGAAACACACACTCTCTCCCCTCAGTCTCTGCTTCTTTCTACATGATTGTTGTTATCGCTGTGCTGATTTTGGAAACAAGTCTTGGATAGTGTTCACCATGGCTTTGTCTCTGGACCATAGCTATACTGCTTTTGATTAAGGCTGATGGGAATATGTAATTCTGCTACCTTTTCATAACCCTATTACTACTATTACTGTTTATCTGAAGAAGTGTGCATGCACACAAAAGCTTATACCCAGAACAAACTTAGTTGGTCTCTAAGGTGCCATTGGACATTTTTAATATATATTTTGACTGCGTCAGACCAACACGGCTACCTTCCTGAACTTATTACTACAGTTAAGGAACAGACAGTGTTAAATTTGCAGTTATGAAAGAAAGTCTTCTGACTCTTTTTGGGTACCGGCTGATGGCTTGACGGCTAGAACTTAACCTCCTACCCTAGTGTAATATATTGTATAATAAATTATGACATATTTTGATAATGAAAAGTAGGCCTTAGTAATGTTTATAACATCTAGACTAATATTTTCTGTTTGTTTAAAAAAGATAAATCCTCATCACTACCACTATTTGCTGCTTGCAAATTTATTGTGAGTTATTCTGTTCTAATTGATGGCATTCATTCTCTATGGCATATGGTACCTCTGGAAGGCTCCCATTGATTCCCTTGGGCAAAAGTTGTTTTTTTTAAACCACTTCCATATTACACAGAGATACAGATACGGAAATTGGCCACTCACCACGGATGGATGCAGTGTTCTGAAAATCAAACTAAACACGATTCTCTGTCTAGGGTTTTAATTAAACCATTCTGTTAATTCAGACAGGATATTTTAGGCCTAAGGGGATTAACTCACTGCTTTTTAAAAGGGGCTTAAATGGCCTTTTCCCTTAGTCCACTGTTACATTTTTTTATTGGGTCTGCAGTTTTCTCCATATTCTTTAAATTGTAAATCTAGATAGATCCGTCTTCACTCTGAAAGCTGGTTTTCAGTACTTACATCCTTGTTAAATGTCTTGGAGTTCATTATTGCCTTGATAGTAAACAAACATAATTGTTTTAGTTACCCAAATTATTTCACCTAGGCTTACTTTTAGAATCTACTTTTTCACTTATTCACTCATTGTGATACACAAAGCATTAAAAGCACATAAGAAGGGCAATGTAATTAATTTCCTATATTTTAATTCTTGATTTTTATTTTACCCAAGGAGATTTTGTTCATCTGCTGCTTGACTTTTGTTGTTGTTGTTAATATGCAGCTGGTGCTTCAGCTGGTTCTTTTTGGAATAATTTACCTATTATGTGAATTGGTAGCTTCTCTGTCTCATTGTGTTAGAGCCAAGCTACACTTTCCTATGTGGAAGGACTATTTTATGCCATGCACTTGAGCACTGCGTCAGAAAAAGGAAGCTGAATCAAGGATGTTCTTCTGCTTGCGCAAGCAGAAGCATGAGAGTTGTTACAGCGCTGTGTGATGGTCTGAGAAAGCTCTTCCACAAGCATTTCCAAAATAGCAATGGGAGTGTCCTTCTTTCCCCTCATGGCTCTTTGGAGCTAGTGTGGTGTAGTGGTTAGAATGTCAGACTAGGGAGATAAGGGTTCAAGTCCCCATTTGACCCAAGAAGCTCAGCGAGTGACATTGGGCCAGTCACAGTCTCTCAGCCTAACTTCATAGGATTGTTGTGAAGATAAAATGGAGTGGGGAGAACTATTACACCACCTTGAGATATAAATATAATAGAGGCGCAGGTGGTGCTGTGGTCTAAACCACTGATCCTCTTGGGCTTGTCGATTGTAAGGTTGGCAGTTTGAATCCGCACATGACGGGGTAGGCTCCCATGGCTTCGTCCCAGCTCCTGCCAACCTAGCAGTTTGGAAGCATACCAGCGTGAATAGATAAATAGGTACTGCTGCAGCGGGAAGGTAAATGGCATTTCTGTGTGATATGGCATTTGTCACGGTGTTCTGTACGCCAGAAGTGGTTTAGTCATGCTGGCCACATGACCTGGAAAAGCTGTCTGTGGACAAAGGCCGGCTCCCTCGGCCTGAAGCAAGATGAACGCCGTGCCCCAAGGTTGAATTCAACTAGACTTAACTGTCTAGGGATCTTTTACCTTTCCCTTTAGCTATAAATGTAACAATATATACTGTACATACATGCATAAATAAACAAAACAAAACAAAAAACACCATTGCCTTCTAAGCCTGTGATCCAAAGAACTGTGGAATTAGTTCTTGATAACAAGGACCTTTAGACATGTTCTTTTCAAGATAGCACCCCCCCACCCACAAACACAAAAACTCATGAGTTTTTAAAACAGTTTGTGACAAGTTTATCAGCAACAAAATATTGCAGTATATCTTCTAGAATATTATAACTTGTAAGGAGCTTACAAGTGGTCTTCCTCTGATGCGGCATTCGGCTGCACAGTTTTGCATCAGGTGCTTTGATCGCTAGCACTGCAATTGGGACACGTCCAGTTGGGAACCATTGTGGTATGTCCCAAGCAAGTTAATCCCTCGTCAACTTACAGAAATAGGACGGTAGGTGATGAGGGTTTAACTAGGGCCCTCTCCTCTTGGGTGTGCAGTTCAGTTTTCTGTTAAAAATATGTGTTCATTATTTACTTCTACATTTTTCTGTGTATCCTTGTTTTGATCTGGGGTGGGAGGTATACAATTCTGCTTAGATGTTTTACAGAAGGACACAGTTAACACCTGCTACAGCTTGGCGAGTCTGAAAAACTGATCAGAGCGAGCTGACATCTCAGAAATCGTTGCTCCTGCCTACAGCATGTGATCAGAATAGAATAGAATAGAATAGGCTTCCCCCTCTGAATTAAAAAAAAAAGTTTTAGACTTCTAAGTTGCTTGAAGTTCACCCAATTAAGCTGATCTCTCCCTCTTGTTTCTCAGTAACCTCATTTTGGTTTGATTGTATTGCCCTGAGTTTGCTATTATAGGGGATGCGGCATGGGGATGCGGGTTATTGGAAAGGAAAGTACCGTATTTTTTGCTCTATAATACTCACTTTTTCCCTCCTAAATGGTAAGGGGAAATGTGTGTGCGTCTTATGGAGCGAATGCAGGCTGTGCAGCTATCCCAGAAACCAGAACAGCAAGAGGGATTGCTGCTTTCACTGTGTAGCGATTCCTCTTGCTGTTCTGGCTTCTGAGATTCAGAATATATTTTTTCTTGTTTCCCTCCTCCAGAAACTAGGTGCATCTTGTGGTCTGGTGCGTCTTATAGAGCGAAAAATACGGTAATTCTTAAATTTCCATGTTCCATGATAAACCTTTTGCATTGGCTTAAGGAGCTATTTGGATTTTGGCCTGTATGTTGAAATCTCAGCTGTCAGAGTATGTATGTATTTTATTAAATTTCTATCTCTCCTTTCCTCCCAAAGGAACCTAGGGGAGCAGTGCACACAATGTGTACACAACGCCATAAGTTCAATTTGTGTTTATTCTCAATTGAAAGATAAATGCTGTTTATATGTGTTCATAACCTAGCTATAGTGATGCTTCTTCACATATCATCAAATGTATTATCATAGTAAGAAGGGCTTCTGAAGGGGCATCATTTGTATTTTATTGAAATGCGAAATTTGAAACATGAATAAAAAACACACACCATAGCATACTTTCACCTTGGGTTTTTGTGTGTGTGGGTTTTTTTGCCCTTGAAGTTATGGCATAAAATTTACCATGAGCGACAGCAACATCCTGACCAATTATGCAAAGTATCCAGACATCTTCATGTTTGAAACACAGCACAAGAAGTCTGTGGATTAAGAAGTTAACTCCGAGAACATCAAAAGAGAGTGCTTGATAATAAAAGCAAATGGTAGAAAATTTTGAGGTAACTTCCTTGCTTAATTAATTAGGTAGGCCAGGTGGAAGTGAAGAGGCCAGTGTTGGTGCTCAGAATATCTATAAAGCTGAGCAACATGACAGCACAATAGAGGAGGAACAAAGATTGTTTTAATATACTTCTATCCTGTGTCACAGTTTGAAATTGTCCTGGTTTATGTCCCTTTTGGCAAACTTACATAAAAGTGACCCTGTACTGTATTTTATGACCAGATGACTTCCCCCCCCTCAGTGGCTAATTTGTATCAGGCCCCCAATGTTAAAGAGACAGAGAAATGAGTAGGAAGTCTAAGCCAGTATGTCTCAAGGACGCTTCATTGCGTTCTTTCATTATTTTTGCTCGTTTTTTTTGCCACTGATCATCCATAAATTGTTGGAAATAAGTGATTAAGGAAGTGCTGCTTAGTGTTAGTGGCACATGGATGTTCTTGGTGAGCCGTTTTTTTGTGGGTGAAAGGAAATCAAGCACTGCGAAAAACAAAAAGGAAGGCTCCTGCTGGGAACCTTTCAAGGAAATTTAACTTGCATAATGTTTTGATCTTGGTGTTTGTTACAAAAAATAGAGCAATATTTCACCAGCTGTTGTGTGTCAAGTAGTAACCCCATCACCACTTCCACCTCTCCCTCTCTAGCATAGAACAGTTGTAATAAGAAAACTGTTTGAAAATAAAACAGGCTTAGCCTTATTTTTTGTACAGATATGAGTGAGAGATCGCTGCCCAAAAGACTTTATTTATGACAGCTCAGTTCTTCAAGTTATGTTAAGCATTTCTGTAGTTCTTCAAATTGTTTCCTAAATTTTCAGCAGTGAGAAACAATTTGCAACAAGAGACTGCATAGCACTGTACAGATAATATGCAGGGGAAAAAATCTATAAAACTTCAGTTAAATAATTTACACCTTTGTGGTGATTTTAGGTCCTATATGTTTTTTAAACAGAAAAAAGCAAATTAGTGCTGGCTATTTAATATAGATGACTGATATGCTGTGACTCCTTAGTTCACAGGATCATTCCTGATAGATTTTGGAGTTCATAAACTACATTATTTGAAATTTCAGCTATGCCAAGAATAGCAGGTTTAGAAATTGATGGAGCAGCCTTACATATAGGTTTAATGTTTGATTTTTTGGCACAGAGAGAATCTTATTTGGCATCATCTTTGAATATTGTTTAGTACAAATGCTTTAGATCTTGGCTTTCTTGCCAGGTATCTTAACACAGTTTTACATGTTTTAAGAAGTCAGTGCAGAATTATCTTAACTGTGATGGAATATTTGTAGTGCATCACTTAGAGGATTTGTTGTTAAAAACATTTTGTTCCTCTAAAAAAATTCTGGAATAACTTTAATCCCTTTTATTTTTGGTAATACTATTAAAGACGAGGGCAGCTCTTCACTGGGGAATCATCTCTTGATTAAACTCTTGCCTTTTTCCCAAGCAGGGTTTTCTGTATAGCTTCCCAGAAAAATTGTTAATGAGAAGAGAGTTCCTTTATATGACAGAAGCCCACTCTATGCCTGCTGAAATATCTGAAGTTTGGGATAAGCACAAGCTACTGTGAATATTGGCTTTCCAAACAGAATAATGGAATGTGGTTAGGAGTGTGTGTTTATTTGGCATTTACTCTCATATTTATTTGTCTATAAAAATCATTCATCACAGACTGAAATTTTAGTGCTCTGATCTCAGTGAAATGTTTACTGGTATGCAGCTGAATTGTGCTGCACTATATTACACCCTATGTACTTTTTCATTACCAGAACTAGAAGCAAAAGTTATTTAATCAGTGACATCAAAGGCTGCAATGTTTTGACATGTGCTAAAATCTTAAGTTAATATTTTCTTTAAAATTCATTTAAAGCATACTACTATAGGTGTTTTGTTTAAAGTGGCATCCTCGCTGGCTTAGGGCTTTCTTTGCAAGTAGTGGTCAAGGCTATTATTAAACATAAATTTGAAAATCCTCGAACTATAAAAGCCACAATATAGGGCATTTGATACTATGGTTGCTAATTAAAACTGCAGCAGCATTGGTGACTTCAGGGTGACTTCAGTACAGATGATGGGCAAATAATTTGGGCCAGGTCTACACCATGCAACAACCCTGCCCATTCCTTCTCTAACAAGAATAAATTATATGAAACAAATGAATTTACATATTTTTGCCTCATTCATGTTTGCCTCATTTATTATTTTTTAAAAGTTCTGGAGTGGTATTGGAATGCTAAATTATTGTGCCAGCGTTAGAAAAGAATATTTTTATCAATATTTTTTTCCTAAGTACAGCTCCTAGAAAAAGAATTAAGCAGTAAAACGTTCTGGTTGGGTCTGTTTCATGGGTGTTTCTCAGATTTGCCAGTTGCATAGAGGGCAGTGCCATAAAATGTAATGTCAGCATACATTGCAAGAGGCCAAGATGTTCTGCCAGAATTGTGTGTTAAATCCTGAGTTCTGTAGAAACATGTCAGCTTATTGTTCAGACCCCTCCTCTACTTTTTAAAAAGGAATATAACTATTTTAACTTCATTGATAATTTAGTGTCCTGCAATGCTGATTCAGTTTGTTGAAATACCGTATTTTTCGCCCTATAGGACGCACCGGCCCATAGGACGCACCTAGTTTTCAGGGGGGGAAATCAAGGAAAAAATATGACACCCCCCCCCCGCAGCTCTGGGAGCAGTGGACAGGCTGCACACAGCCTGTGCGCTACTCCAAGACCTTCTCCCTGCTTTTGCGGGAGGTGGCGGAATTCCCCCACCTCCCGCAAAAGCCCACAGGAGCCCCGCGTGACTCCTGCGGGCTTTTCGACCAGGAGGGAGAAGGGACTGAAACGGCCAGTCAGTTCCTTCTCCCTCCTCGGGGAAAAGCCCCCAAGAGCGGCACGCTCTTTAAAGGGTGCGCGGCTCCTGCGGGCTTTTCTAGGAGGTGGGGGAATCCCCCCCCATAGAAAAGCCAGCAGAGGCCGCAGAGCCCCTTTAAAGAGCGTGCGGCTTTTGCCTGCTTTTGCGGGAGGTGGGGGAATTCCCCCATCTCCCGCAAAAGCCCACAGGAGGGTTGGAGAGTAGTGGGAAGGCGTCGTGCGCCTCCCCGCTGCCCCCCATCCTCTGGGGCTGGCGATGGGGGAAGCGCTGCTTTCCCCACCGTCAGCCTCAAAGCCGGGTTGGAGAGTAGCGGGAAGGCGTCGTGCGCCTCCCCACTGCCCCCTATCCTCTGGGGCTGGCGATGGGGGAAGCGCTGCTTTCCCCCACCACCAGCCTCAAAGATCAGACTCTCCTGGCTTCAGCGGAAGCAACGTGAAGCCTCTGGAGCACAGGCTTCGGAGGCTTCGCATTGCTATCGCTAAAGCCAAGGAGCCTGCATTCGCCACCTAAGACGCACACACATTTCCCCTTCATTTTTGGAGGGGAAAAAGTGCGTCTTATAGGGCGAAAAATACGGTAGACAGCTAAAGTTTAAGATCTTTGAAAAATTTAATTGACCTTAATAATCAGTTTGAATTTTGTCACCTAATAAGGTTTAAGGTTTTGGTATTGAGCTACAAAGCCTTAAACGGTTTGGGGCCGGGATACCAGAAGGAGCTTGTTCTCCCTGTTTTCCAATGCAATCCTATGGTATTTAAAAAACACCGATCTTTGCTAATGCTTGTCATAATATCTCTTTCCTAGTTTTTATTTGCATCTTCTCCTTGTTTTTTTATAATTTTGATAATTGTTCTACTACACCACTTCAATACTTGACGTGAAAGGTGGTATCAAAATATTTTAAAATAAATATGTATGCAAATATATTATTTTAAAATGACCCTTAGTCTAGTATTCCTATTTGATGTTTAGCTTCCTTTAATATATGTATATATTACTGCTGATAGATAGCACTTTGGGGCAAGCATTGTAGGATGTGTAGGTTTCCACCAGCCTACCAAGTTCATTCATTTTTAATGAATGAGAGACAACAATTTTTGTTAGACAGTATGAGGCTTTTGTATGTCATCCATCCATGCATCTTTTATCCTGAGTATATTCAAAAATTGTGTTGCTCCCCTTCCATTTAGGTCTGCTAACTCTGATTCAAGTTTCTTGACTCTCATGTCCCAATACAGTGGTGCCTCGCGAGACGAAAAGAATCCGTTCTGTGATTCTCTTCGTCTAGCGGTTTTTTCGTCTTGTGAAGCAAGCCCATTGAAGGATTAGCGCTATTAGCGCTTTTAGCTGCTTTTAGCGGCTTTTAGCGGCTTATCTGCTGATCGGATCAGCTGATAAGCAGCTTAGCGGCTTAGAAAAAGGGGGGGGGAGGAAAAAAACTCAGCAGGAACTCGCAAGACATTATCGTCTTGCGAAGCAAGCCCATAGGAAATTCGTTTTGCGAAGCACCTCCAAAACGGAAAACTCTTTTGTCTAGCGAGTTTTCCGTCTTGCGAGGCATTCGTCTTGCGGGGCACCACTGTAGTGAATAATTGTAACAACAAAGGCAGCTTCTGTGATTTTCACTAATTTAATGAGGACACTAGCTACAAATGCATATTAATATAAGCCTCAAGCATGACTGCAGAAAGCTCCAAATCTAGTATACCAACCTAACAAGTCAGGCTTTTCTCACAATTAAAATAAATTTTATCTGTAGTCTAATACACACTGTCTTGACAAGACTTGATAATTTTCATTTGATTCTGAGTCAATAATACTTAATATTTCTTAGCCAATCCATATAATTGTATGTGTATGGTAGCCTGGTGTGTTTTCTGCTTCTACTTATTCCTGGAATTTTCCAAAAGTACAAAATCTGAAAATTTTAAGTCAAAAGTTAGATCCAGAGTCAACAGGGAACTGTCATCAGAAAACATATACTTCATGAATGGAGAGAAACTACCCTCTAGGTATAAGTTGTAAACACACTTATTGAGGCATGTCTTAATGTGTTTCAATTGACATAATAGTAATCCTCTTTAATACAGATTTATTAGGGGAGGAGAGAGGGCTTCTTTCTTAGTAATTATGCTTTGTGGCTTCCTAGTCTCTCATTGCTTCAAGACTGTAAAGTCAGCTGCCATTCGTACATGAGCTGAAAAGTTACTTTACAGGCATATTCTGCTTTTTAGAAGAATTAATTATCAGGTCCTTTATGCGCCTCTGCAGGATGGCTGTAATCGTGAAAAGAAATGCGATAGACATAGGGAAATTGGATTTGGAAGTATAGAAGGATTTTAGAAGTGCTTTTATGAAAATGAGGCTAAGCTTTTAAAACGTGCAACCTTCTCTTGCTGAATTGAAATTGGCCCTGTGGCATTGCAGGAACTTTAAAGTGAGGATCTAGGTGTCTGGCCCAGGAGAAACTGATGTGTGTTGGGCCATGTTTATATCAAACCCAGCCATCTCCAATAACCTACATGCGAAGGAACTGGTATTGCATCTCAAGTATGTGTAGTGCTGTGCTGTGCTCTTGAGGGTGTTCACATTGCAAGGAACAGAGCAGAAACCATTATGGTGGAAGACTGTGTTTGGATTGGCACATTGTACTTGAGCAAACTAATGGCGGCTGGATTACATACAACACTTGGCTTTCCATTCTCTTGACTGGAACTGTAGATAACATTTGACCAATATCCTTTCTCAGCTGAGGGACTTAATAAAAGCAGTTTGTCATTTGAAAACGCTCCTGTGAAAATATTAAGATTTATGGAATAAAATTGTTAAAAACTGTGATGCCAGTTAGTAACTGTAAACTGTTGTCTGTGGCTTTAGAAGAAGAAAGTCTAGTTTAGGCTCTCAAAAGTCACTTATGGGAGGAAATATATGGTGATCAGCTGTGTGTGGGTCAATATATATTTGTGTGTGTTTTAACTGCAAGTTATTTTTTGTTACAGGGGATCAAAGCACGCATTTTGGAAACCCTTGTTATGCTCATTCTTCTTGCACTGCTTATCCTTGGAATCGTTTGGGTGGCTTCAGCTCTCATAGACAATGATGCTGCGAGTATGGAGTCTTTGTATGGTACGGACATCTTTATAACATATTCTGTTGTTTTCAAAACATTGATATGAATAACTTGCAGTTCCAGGTTCTAGCCACTGCGGCGAACAGAAGGTATGGGGAGTTGCATTTCTCTGCTCAGCAAGAGTCTTAATTGAGGTTAAAGCAACTTGACAAATATATGCATTCATAGGGTAGATTTGTCCATGTCAGCCACTGTTAAAGTGTTAAAGTAAATGTTTGTAAGCATGGTAGTATAATTGTTTACTAAGACAGCAGCAGAATGATTGCACGGTGATCGGCATACTTTTTCCCCATGTTATTGCCCAAATGAGACAAAATACTGTACAAGCTGAATCCATTTTACCTTTTTTATTTCCAGATCTTTGGGAATTCTACCTCCCTTATTTATATTCCTGTATATCACTGATGGGATGTTTATTACTTCTACGTAAGTCTTGCCATATATACCAGAAGAGGAAGTAATGCATATGTAATTATTTTTGACGTTTTAGTATCAATAGCTTTATCCTTTCACCCCTGGCTATTGGTTTTTGTTAGACTAGTATTAACAACATTTGTTTATAAATGTGCTCACTAGTTGTGAAAACTTCAGCGCTTCACTAGTTGTGAAAACTTCATACCCCTACTAGAGTTTCTGACAGCTGAAAACAGCCAATGTCTATCCTGCATGTCAACAAATTAAGAAACTATTGGGCAGAATGGAGCTTCTCTTGCTATCTACAATTGCTCGTTCCCTATATTAATTCTTTCAGATTTTGTTTAATGGAGACTAGAACTATGTTATATTGTGTTTTCCTCCACAGTATGCACACCAGTGGGACTTTCACGAATGTTTACAGTGATGGGTCAGTTGCTTGTGAAGCCAACGGTAGGTGTTGCCTGCTTTGATGCAGTAAGCAAATGCAAACAGGTCCCAAGCATGTGGTTGGGTGGGTTGAGATCAAGTAGGAGCCTGGTCTGGCCAGGCTGTAACCCCATTACCATGAGGGGATAATGAGGCTAAATTGTCATCAAATAAACCCATATGTTCTATATTTTGTTCAGTCATAAAATACTTAACTAGGCCCCGATAAACTGGAGGAAACTTCTAAATGTCTGTTTCACACATATCCTACAGATATTTCAGAGACATTTCCACCTGAAAATAAATATTCCAAGACCACTTGGAAAAGAGTGTGAAGTATCATCACTTACCTTACTAAAGGATATTTGCAACAAAGAACTGCAGTTAGTTTTCAGTGAAGTGTGTATAGCCCTCCATACTTTTTGCACACTGTCAGGCTCTCTGTCAGACACCGAAATAAGTGTAAGCAAGCTTGCACTCATCAAAAACTGCAGTTATGGCACCTGGCTATTTTGTCGGTCAAGGGATCTAATGAGAAATTTATTTTTTGGGAAAGCAATCCATGATTTTGCAAAGAAAAGGTGCAGAAAGATAAAGCTGTGAAATGAATTGATTTATTTGTAAAACGTTTGCTGCTGTGTTGGTAAGGTAAAGGTAAAGGTACCCCTGCCTGTACGGGCCAGTCTTGACAGACTCTAGGGTTGTGCGCTCATCTCACTCTAAAGGCCGGGAGCCAGCGCTGTCCGCAGACACTTCCGGGTCACATGGCCAGCGTGACGAAGCTACTCTGGCGAGCCAGAGCCGCACATGGAAACGCCATTTACCTTCCCGCTAGTAAGCGGTCCCTATTTATCTACTTGCACCTGGGGGTACTTTCGAACTGCTAGGTTGGCAGGCGCTGGGACCGAGCAGCGGGAGCGCACCCTGCCGCGGGGATTCGAACCGCCGACCATGCGATCGACAAGTCCTAGGCGCTGAGGTTTTACCCACAGCGCCACCCGCGTCCTGCTGTGTTGGTACAATATGATAAAAAAGCAAAACATTACACCCTTTATTAGGACCATTTTCTTTACAAAATAGTCAGCAAGCTTTGTAGAACTTTCATTCCGGCTGGAATTTGTGTTCTAACAAAATAGCAGAAATGAGGAGTGTTTGGGGGCATGGCAGAGAAACCTCGGTGTGCACCATGGTGCAATTTCAGAAATGTATACAATTTAATTTCAGAATTAGAAAAATTTCTTTTATGATAACATGAAATTGTATGTATGGGATCATGGCAAGTGTGTGGAGAAGGCACATGTTAACATGTTTGTAACAGGCCCCAAAATATCATGCTTGGGACCTGAATCCCAAACTAGAAAGTAGCTTTACCTAAACAGTCTGTGTTTGACCAAGTTCTATCAGAATCACAGATTCATAGAATTGGAAGGGACCTTGAGGGTCACCCTGTCCAACCCCTACAATACAGGGATCCTTTGCTCAATATGGGGCTCGAAGCAACGACCCAGAGATTAAGATTCTCATGTGCTACTGACTGAGCTATCTCAGGCCAGGTGACTTAAACTGGAAAACTTTTCTAGAAAAAAATATTAGGTCTGGACAAACGTGAAAGTTTTTGTTTCATAGTCTTTGTTATAGGAAAATGCTTTTATGTTGTAACCTGGGTCCTACATATAAATAAATCTGTACTTGTGTATTTTCAGAATTGTGATCTTGACCTGTGTCGTCAACTGAACATTTTTTAACAAACCTTCTTCATATGTAGACAACTTGAAGAATTTTGCTCATCACATAGGATCAATTCTATATGCACAAATGTAAAATTATCCATTGTGTTTGGGAACCAAGAGAAAAACCTAGGAGAATGCCAGAAGCATTGTTATAAAAATAAATGTTTCCATTTTGGTCAGCTGAGGGCCAGTTCACACTTGGCCCAGCAGTATAGGTTGTCCTCATGCCTAGGCTCCTATTCTCTTCTGCCATGTACATGGTGAATTGTGTATGGACTACCTGTAATGCATATTTATCTAGTGTCTAAATTTCTGACTTAGATCCTTGAAGACTTGGATGAACAGATATATATCATCACCTTAGAAGAAGAAGCTATCATGAGGAGGCTAAATGGTAGGTATGTTTGATACTTACGGTGGTTCGTCTTGTATCTGGTTGTATAAGGCGGCAATTTTTTGTCATTTCTACAGAAATGATAAGCTTTACCAGCTGCCACATTTGTTTTCGATCCAAACCTGCCTTTGCTTAAGGACAGGAAGTGCTCCGATCGGATTGTGGTGTGGGCAGCCATTTTAAATAAAGGCAAAACCAAGAATACATTTCCTTGTATCCCTCCTTCCGGAAGCTGCTGCAGCCAAGCTGGTGCCAAATGCACTCTGCTTTCCTTTGGACCACATCAGTGAGGACAAGAGAGGGGGTTCTTATCATCTGGGCACGTCAGGACCCCCATACACACGTCCCAGGCTTGCACCCTGGAGAGGTCACTTTTGTGCTGCTAATGCAGCGATTTGACTTCAGAACCACTGGAGGCACACTCCTTTGCTTCTCAAAACAGATGGATGCCAACCATTTCTTTACATGCTATGCATAAAACGTTACAGGGACCTCACAGAAAGAAATACCACATTGTCCTTTTCCATCAGAAGGTATGCAGATGCTGCTGGATTGTGGCCCAAGTGTTTGTGTACTGTGCTGGCAGTATAGAAATGAAGGTGCTATCATAAGAAGAAAAAAACAATAAACAAATATAGGGTGGCAATTACAATGAAGTGACATTGTTTTGAGGGTGATCTGGCTATCACTCCATTGGTCGCCAGGGTTGATTGGGCCCTTCCTCCCTCACTGTTCCATGTGCGTCCTTCCTGAAGCTGCAAGTTTGGTGGAAGAGGATGACTATCTCAGATAAGAATGAATGCACCGTTCTTCGGCCAAGGGTATATGATAGCTGTGTTGCCCTGCCAGAACCTCCAAATGAGCTCAAGTCATAATGTAATCATTATGTAATGTACCGTAATCATGTCATAATATAACCATAGAGAATAGTTTTATTTGTATAAGCATCTAAAATACAGAGAATTATAGCTGGAATTTCAAAGACTACATCAAGATTTTTAGAGCAGAGCATCTGTTTCATTGAACAGGTTTATATGTTACCTTTAGCACAAATGTCAGTGAATTTCTTTGAAGCTACAGTGGAGTAATTATTTTTTCCCTAACTACCGAGCTTGATGTTATGATGGAACTGCATAATAATTGTTGCTGTGTATTTCATTATTGTTTCCTTGGTGCTCATGGAATGGTCATGGTTCCCTCCCCCCTTTTTTTCCTTAAGAGAAATCGTGTTTTGACACAGTCGGTTTTGAATTCTGTCCTTTCAGAGAATCAAATGGGAAGACTAAAATATGCATTTCAGCTGCTTAAATGTTTTACTGTATAGCTGAGAAGCTTTGGAATACGTGTAGTTACTAGAGTCACATTTCCTTTAGTTTGACTATTTTCAAGTTTTTTGTGGACAGATGGGCCTGCTACAAAACGTTGCAGTGCTGAGTGCTCCTGATCAGGGGGTCAGCTAGTTAGCCAACCGTTGGGAAGGACCATAGCTTGGTAGTGAAGCATCTGCATCATGCAGAAGGTCCCTGGTGTCCCGTGATACCAGACTGGTATCTCCAGGTAGGACTGCCTGAAACTGGAGAGTCGCCACCAGTCAGTGTAAACAGTAATGAGCTGGATGGACCAATTGTCTCATTGGGTAGAAGAAAGCTTCCTATGCTTCCTGCACTTCACCCAGCAATTGCTGGAGATACTGCCCCTATGACTAATCAGGACTCTGCGGGCAAGGGAAGTTAACCCTTTCTCCCATGCCAGTCCTGATGAAAATCCCCTCTCCCTGAAGAATTCCAAAGAAGAGCTTTGGAGTCGGAAGCTGCAGTTCCTGTTTATCCTCAGTTGCAACAGTGTAGGATCAGAGGTGTTGGAAGTGCAACCACAAAACAGGAAATGTTCTCCTCGGTTTCTTGAATAGGTTAGTTGGTTTGTGTGTTATAAAGCATTGTACATAAAAATTCCCTGGGCTAAACATGAAGAAGAAGAAGAAGAAGAAGAAGAAGAAGAAGAAGAGGAGTTTGGATTTGATATCCCGCCTTTCACTCCTTTTAAGGAGTCTCAAAGCGGCTAACAATCTCCTTTCCCTTCCTCCCCCACAACAAACACTCTGTGAGGTGAGTGGGGCTGAGAGACTTCAGAGAAGTGTGACTGGCCCAAGGTCACCCAGCAGCTGCATGTGGAGGAGCAGGGAAGCGAACCCGGTTCCCCAGATTACAGGACTACCGCTCTTAACCACTACACCACATGGAACCTTTTCAGAATCTTCCTTTGTCTGTGGGGCAGTCAACACAGTGGTGCTGTGGACCTTCGCTTGTCCCACTCATCTATCCAAGAAAAAGAAACACACCTGTTGAAGAACCGTGTCTTTGTATGCTACTGAGAACTAACAAATACTGAACAAGGAAGTATTGAGCACCTGTTTGCAAGTGTGGACACACATAGAACAGATGTTAATCACATTTTTGGCAGGAACTCAGGTACTAGCATAATGAAGGACTATGGAACCTGCCTCTAATCCTGGAAAGAATGAGAAACTTTGGTAGCTATAATCTTCATAATTTCCTAGACGGTGGGATCTGAATCAGCAATATTTTTACTTCGGTTCTGGCTTAGCGGAATGCTTCTAGGAATCAAACTGAAAAAAACTTACATTATTATTAATCTTGTGTCTTTTAAAAATGCCTTTTTAAGATCATGCCAATTATTAAAAACACTTATAATTTATAAAATGTGAATTTTATATAACTTTATTTTCCCCATATGCTTTTTTTGGTGGTGAGGAAATCATCCCTGCAATGGATGATCTGCCTAAACTTTCTTGTTGCGAAAGAGACTGGGTTGGCAGCAGTGTTTCTAGCATATTGTATTTCAATACCCACATCATTCCTACACCAAAAGAATAAAGCTAGGACTTTCTTTATATTAAAAGGGAAAAGTTGCCTTTAGCTATTAGTTTTCCTGAATCCAAGGAGACGGGTGGGGCAGGATCAAAAATGCTTATTTGATCAAAGTTATTGGCTCTGAAGGTATTCTGACCTATGTAAGAAAGATGAAAGGTGTTGTTTTTATTGCGCACTAGTAACAGTGTAATTTTGAACTAATTGGTGTTGAACTGCCAATCACCTACAGGGAATGCAAATAGATACTCCTACAATTTCCTTTGAGGTACTGAAATATTATGTTGGGGCTGGAAGAAAAACAAAATAATACTGTTAAATTGACCTTAAATGAGCTGCTTTGTGGTTTTCTTGGAGAATCCCTTCTAATTTTTCATGACTAGTCTGGACATGTTCTGTCTACCAGTTTGATTTATTGGCTAGACAATGCAGACATTAAACTTTTGTGCTTGTTTGAAATGAAGTTGAGAGGCTGTAGTGCTTTGAATAGTTTGTGCTGTCTTTCAGAGTTCTGATGTGATTGCTCTAAAATGTTGCCTTGCTCTTTGGCAAAATATTGGGATTAGTGTTGCCTTGTTATCATCTCGGAGGAAGTTGTAAGACCTGTCATTTATGCGTCAGTGTAAATATTAAAGATTTGATGTATTTCCCATTAACACTGATGTGAAAATTACTGCAGATGCAGTGAGATTTGGTGAGCATCCAAACACCTGTATTGACAAATAAAGCTTCCTTTATACAAGGTAGCCCATTATTTAGCTCACTCTTCTCTGCTCCAAGGGGCAGCTGCTCTTTGAGGACTTTCCTAGCTGTGCTCTTATCCTCATTACTGGTGATGCCAGATGTTGAACCTAGCACCCCATGCATGCAAACATTATGCTCCACCTGTGATTTATGGTTCTGTTCCTGATGTAAAATGGTTAAAGAGGTGTTTGCCTTTTTCCATGTGGAAGCAGAGGACAGTTTATATTTTTGCAGATGGACCACTGCAGGAAAGGTGCATCCTGGTTTCTGCAAAGAAAGGAAGGGCAATGGAAATGCCAAGGACTAGAAAAGAAGAAAAAAGCAGGAAAGAGGAAGGAAAACAACAACTCTTTAGGATCCCAGGGATTCCGATAGTCTGGGATTCAAACAGTTCTTCAGTCACAGTTCTGATTTAACTCATTGGCTAAAAACATCGCTGGCAGCAGCCAGTGTGAGTCTTCTCACAGAAATCATTTAGAAGGTTGCTTGCACATTTTGCTTCATAACTTTCCTAGCAGCTTCAGCTCATAGTCTTGGGCCCCTATTGGCATGGGCCCTGGCGCAATTGCTTCTTTTGCACCATTATAATCCAGCCAGGTTTGTTTTAGTAGTCCTAACCATGTCTTTCTTCTTGAACAGGGATGTCTTCACCAGTGGAGTACAACACAAAGCAGCTGAAGCAGGAACTAAGTAATGTGAAGAGTATGAAGACAAAATTGGGTAATTACATCAGGCCTTTTCTGTGGTTCCCTGTGTGTGTGTGTGTGTTAGTTCAGTTTAAAACTGTTTCTGGGTGGTGTTAGAAATGTGTGTGCTTATCATATCAGGTGTTATTACCAAGACGATCTCTTGTGTAAATAGGTTTTGTTAACATCACACTTCATGGCGGGAAACCCTGCAGTCCTGTAAATGGGTTTTGATTTATTTATGCCCTGTGTTTTTCCCTGATGGGACTCGGTAAATATGTACTTAATAGCTTTCAGTTGTTTTTTAAAATTAAGTATCCCATCTGATGGATGGATATAGTCACACAAAATAAGGAAATAAGAGCCCTACTGGATTAGACCAAAGACCTGTGTAGTCCAGCACCCTGATTCCCATAGATACCTCTGGGAAACCCACAAATAGGTCATGAGCGCACTAGCCCTTTCCTGCTGCTGTACTTAACCAGCTGGTCTTTAGATGCATTCTGTTTCTGGTCCTGGAGCCATCATAAGCCTTATCCTCCCATGCATTCGTCTAATCACTTTTTAAAGCCACCTGAGTTGGTGAGAATTGCCACACCTTGTAACAAATTCCATGGGTTGACTGTGCTTTTGGAAAATTATATTAAAAGAGGAAATAAACCACATATACATTCTTCTGTCAATGGGATGTTAGCTCTTTTTGATAAGCTTTTTGCATGTGATGTAATCTGTATTAAAAAGGGTACCATTGCAGACTCCATACAGGGAGCCAAATGTTTGAATGTTCCAAGCGCTTCCTCATATGTGAAGCCAGATTGTTGGGGAAAACATTCCAGAAAGATGGGTAGATGGTTGATGTCCCCAAAATGACTCCTTCCACTGCTTTGCCTGGTCATGGTTAGGGACAATTTAATAGTACGTGGAGTAATGTGTGTGGCACTTATTGCCTGACAGGGCAATATAAATGACCTACAAATTGCTCCTGAAACCAGAGGTAGGCTAGGAAGTTGTCCTTGGAATTCCACAGTAGTCTTGCTTACAATATTAATTGGGGCTACTTTTAGTTAAGTGTGGTGGATGTATATCTTAGACTTAGAGAACTTCTACTTTCAGAATAGGAAAAGATGTTTGTCTCTAAACAAATTAATATAGCAAGTTTTCTTATTTTTCTCTTAAAAGAACGACGGAAAAAGGCTTCAGCTTGGGAGAGGAATCTTGTGTATCCAGCTGTAATGATCCTGCTGCTAATTGAAACTGTAAGCTGTAATTTCCTTCCATTGCTTAAAACCCACCTGTCCTTTTGAGATTAGTGATCTTTTTCATGTACGTGTGTGAGCTGAGTAACAAAAATAATAAGGAGCTGTTTTTGTCTCCCTAAGCCAGTGGTTCTCAAACTTTTTTCTCTGGGCCTGGGCCACACTTCCAGAATAAAAAATCTGCTTGTGCCACACCAATTTTTTATTGATAAGAAGTACATTGGGAAACAAAAAGAAACAACTTCTTTTTGTGCTTGATTTATAACATAGAACACAACTACTTTATAATATGATTGTGGGACATCCAGAGAGTATAAAACAATTACATTTGATGTGATATGATACTATACTACACTGAAATGTTTAAATGTTTCTTTGATTGTCCTTGAATCTGCCACACTTGCTACCCGCTCCTGCCACACCCTGTGGGAACCACTGCCCTAAGCCATTAGCACTCAGTTTTCCTCTCCAATACAGAGGGGAATTCTTCAGAAATGGTAATCAGTGTGAAATACAGCAAATATTTTTGAACCTTCATGACTTGATGTTTCTTTTTCTTTTTAAGGCAATCTCTGTCCTCTTGGTTGCTTGCAATATTCTTTGCCTGCTGGTTGATGAAACTGCAATGCCAAAGGGGTCAAGGGTAAAGTGTTATTCTTTTGTGATATTAACACCAGCAAAAGGCACATTGACAGCACAATCTAATACATGCCTACTTGGAAAAGTCCCATTGAATTCAGTGGGCTTCAGGAAAATGGGTATAGAATTGCAGACCTGTGTTCAGAAGTATGAATTCTGTCCTTGACTTTGATTTAGCAGTCACACAACCTCAAGTTTTCATATTGTGAAGTGTGGCTCACACATTGTTTGGCATGTGTAACATATCTAAATTAGAATAAAAGGAACAATCTCAATAATCAGTGTTGGAAGCAGCAGCAGATGTGTACAGGTTAATAATGGACAGAGCTGTTTGTTTGCGTGTCAAAACCCCTCCCCCAGAAAGAAAGACACAGGACACGATGTTTAAGTTTAATGGGCATGAAATGGCCACAACTTTATTGATTAGAGAATTGAAGGTATTGGCCCTAGGCATTGGCTCCTATCCGCTACCCGGCATGATGTCCGGGAAGGGTTAACACTAACCGTGGGAGGCCCCCGTTGGAGTACGCCAACTAGGATCCCACCGGTGTCACCGCTTGGGGCGTGCCGGGGGCCCTTACCTAGGTAGGTTTCGGACAAGACAACGCCCCACGGAGTCCTGTACCGGACTACCCCATTTCCTGGGGGAAGGTGATGGCGTTCCTTCCCCCCCAACCATCTGCATAACAATTGAACCCCAGCCAATGCCTAACCGCCAATACAGGGAAAGTTGTGACGATTTGCTACGAGGTAGGCGAAAAAACCAACTGGCGGAAGATCGCCAACTTGGAAAAATTCCTACCAGGCCCCTTGCGGCGACCAACCGAAGTCCATAGCAAGGTCATGACTACCTACGGCTACCTAAACGTCTAAGGGTGGGTGGGATGGGAAAACCTCTCAGCTGGTCGGGAGTGAAGAGGGCGGACCCTGGGCGTACCCGGCTTAAAAAACCTTAAGCCACGCTTCCCCCCGGCCCGCCGATAGGCGGGCAGGGTCGCGAGCACGCCCAGGGATTCCCCCAACTCTCGCGGGGGCCAAGGTTAGCCTCCGCGCTTGGGGAGGAGGGGCTAGACCGCAACCCCCTCTCCTCCCCATAGTCGGAAATGGCTTTGTCACCATTAACACCACCGCTGGTGGGGAAAGCTGTTTAAAGTGGCATGTATCTAAAGCAATAGGGATCATCACATCAGCAGGAAGACTGAACAAGGCTCCAGTTGTGTAGAGTCACCCTTCTTTATATATATCTTAGTTATATTGTGACTTTTCTGTGTTACTCTATTTACACATGGAGCATGATTTAGAAAGAGTTGCATTTACTGTTGAGCCAGTAAGGCAAACTGCTTTACAATTCCCCTGGTTTCCCTTTATTTGCGTCAAATTATTTGTGCATTTCAAATTATTTGTGCACACTGGCATTCTAACGTAACTCATCTGGATGGAAAATAATTATGTTTTGGAATGTCTGGCTCATGTTTTCAGCCTTGATAGTGTGTGATTATTAATGGCTAGGGATTAGCTTAGTAAGAAGATTATCAGAAAATGATGCTTCATAACTCTTCCTTTTTAGTACTTCTGTCCAATGCGTTTGAGATTTCATGGGCAGAAAAATAATAGTGCTCTCTGTGTAATACTTTTGTTTCTTAAATCTTGCAGGGGCCTGGCATAGGAAATGCCTCTCTGTCCACATTTGGTTTTGTGGGAGCAGCACTCGAGATCATTTTGATTTTGTATCCTTTCTTTCAGTAGCCGTTCTTGTCTGTTAACAAGTATTCTGTCTAATTTTCTGGGACGCTGTTAATTTACTAAGACACTTGCCTAGAAGAGAGAAAATGACAGGCCGGTCATTCCCATGCACTCAAAAGTGGTTGTTATTTCTCTCTCTCTCTTTCTCTCTCTTCCCCCCTTCCCTTTGTGGTGCTTAAGTCTTCTAGGAGTCTGAAACCGGCATTCTTTAGTGGTTCTTTTATTCCTTGATTCTCACAGCTATCTAATGGTCTCTTCGGTTGTTGGCTTCTATAGCTTACGCTTTTTTGGAGATTTCACTCCCAGAAAGGATGACACAACGATGACAAAGGTAGGTTAAAAAGTCTGAGGTGGTGATGTCTCCCTCCTCTTGCTTGCCCATTTCTTCCACCCAAGGCAAACCTGACTCCCACAGATGGTAATTGCTCTGAATGGCTCATTTGTGGTGATTAGTGTTTGTAAGTTGCGTAAACAGACTAGAAGTTTTTTTTCAGGCCCTGAATGGTCTTGAGGGGGAGGGGAAGGAAGGAAAAGCCTTGTCCTGTTTAGTTTGGATGGCGTCCATTCACTTGTAAAGTGCTGGAATGGCCAAGCTTGTTAACTAGCCATAGAAAATCTGTTGAAGGGTTCCCTCCCCCCCTTGTATTGCTAATGAGTAACTCTGTGCAAACTGTACTTTAGGAGCTTCTTTGAAATGCAAAGAATTTGGTTGCTACAAGTAATGCAGGCAAATTAATTCAAATTGAATAACTAAATCAGAAGTAGTTTTATTCAGCAACACTTTTTATTCTGAGGCTACTTTGACTTTTCCAGAACTTTATAGTGGCTTTAGAAGAACTAGTGCTGGGGTGTACACATTAAAAAGTCATTCCCACAAACAGCAAAATTATTTAAACTGAAAACCTACTGTCCTTTAACTTCTGAATTTTTGAGATCCCCTTTCTCCTTCCCTCCTTTCTTTTTTGTATTCAAAGAATTGGAGGAGGGGGGAAATATTTGCTTTCATCTTGAAAGCAATTCTTGAAAGTGGGAAAGTAAACAACTATAGATGATCCTTGATTAAAAATGTTGAGGAATCCCAATATATATGCTCAGCCCCTTCACATACAGCATGTTAGAAAAATGCTCATCACAGATTTATGTAATCCATGGTTAATGTATGAGTGTCAGATTCAACTACCCACTGCATAAACGGAAGCCAGTGCGAGGACTCCCTCTAGTGCAGTGGGGCTTTCCCCCCTCCTTCCCCCTGTGACTCCCTCAAATCTGCTCTGGAGACTCAGGAGACTCCAAGAACATTGCGAAGGAGAAGGGAGATGATTCTGCTGGGCAAGGAGAAATATTTGCATTGATGGAACAGTCTCCTGGGTGCTGTGTTGAATTGTAGAAGTGGCCTTAAATGCCATAAAAATAAAAATAAAAATATTTATTTATTTATTTATTTATTTATTTATTTATTTATATCCTGCCCTCCCCAGCCGAAGCCGGGCTCAGGGTGGCTAACAACAATAAAATAAGACAACATTTTAAAATCATTTCATTAAAAAATTACTTCAAATCAAATTGATGGCAACCATTGGGTAGAGTTCTGTGAAGATTGCCAAAGGAGGGAGTCAGGCTGTGCCCTGGCCAAAGGCTTGGTGGAACAGCTCTGTCTTGCAGGCCCTGCGGAAAGATGTCAAGTCCCGCAGGGCCCTAATTTCTTGTGGCAGAGCATTCCACCAGATCGGAACCACAGCTGAAAAAGCCCTGGCTCTGGTTGAGGCCAGCCTAACCTCTCTGTGGCCTGGGACCTCCAAGATGTTTTTGACTTGACATCTTTGTTTGAAGATTGTAAATTCCTCTGTGGGACATACCAGGAGAGGCAGTCCTGTAGGTACGAGGGTCCTAGGCCGTATAGGGCTTTAAAGGTTAAAACCAGCACTTTAAACCTGATCCTGTACTCCACCGGGAGCCAGTGCAGCTGGTATAGCACCAGGTGAATGTGATCTCGCAGTGAGGACCCCGTAAGGAGTCTCGCTGCAGCATTCTGCACCCGCTGGAGTTTCTGGGTCAGTCTCAAGGGCAGCCCCACATAGAGCGAGTTACAATAATCCAGTCTGGAGGTGACTGTCGCGTGGATCACTGTGGCTAGGTCAGGGCGAGAGAGGTAAGGAGCCAACTGCTTAGCTTGGCGGAGATGAAAAAATGCCGCCTTTGTTATAGCTGCAATCTGCACCTCCATGGAGAGGGAGGTGTTGAAGATTACACCCAAACTCTTAACGGACGGTGCTGGCACTAATTGCGCCCCCACAAGAGATAGGAGTTGCCCCCCAATCCCATATCGTCCCGACTCAGCCAAAGGACCTCTGTTGTCGAAGGATTTAACTTCAACCTGCTCCCACGTAACCATCCAGCCACAGCTTCCAAACATCTGATCAGTGTGTCTGGGGCCGAGTCAGGATGGCCATCCATCAACAGATAGAGTTGGGTGTCATCAGCATACTGATGGCAGCCCAACCCAAAACTCCGGACAAGCTGGGCGAGGGGGCGCATAAAGATGTTGAAAAGCATCGGGGAGAGTATCACACCCTGAGGGACTCCACACACCAGGGAGTGGCGCGATGGCAGTTCCCCCCCAAGCGCCACCCTCTGTCCCCGACCAGAGAGAAACGAGTGCAGCCATTGAAGGACTGTGCCCTGAATCCCCACGTCGGCAAGGCGGTGGTCCAGGAGTTCGTGATCGACCATGTCGAAGGCTGCTGACAAGTCTAGAAGAATCAGCAGCACCGACCCGCCTTGATCCAGCTGCCTGCGGAGATCATCTGTTAGGGCGACCAGAGCCGTCTTGGTCCCATGACCAGCGCGGAAGTCAGATTGGAATGGATCCAAAGCCGATGTTTCATCCAGAAACCCACCAAGCTGTTCAGCAACCGCTCTCTCAATCACCTTACCCAGGAACAGAAGATTCAAAACCGGGCAGTAATTGGATAGATCTAAAGGATCTAATGATGTTTTCTTTAAGAGTGGGCGCACCACTGCCTCCTTCAATTCCCCTGGGAATGTCCCGGTGCCAAGGGACAAATTGATGATATCCCCTAGGGGGGCCCGCACCTCGTCTGGACACGCTCTAATCAGCCAGGACGGGCACGGGTCGAGAGGACAGGTGGTGGGCTTTCCAGCTCGGAGGAGTCTGTCCACATCGGCTGGGGATATCCGGTCAAAGTGGTCCAATACTGGACCCGAGGACAGTCGAGGGGCCTCCAGTTCCGTTATTGTATCCAAATTGGCAGGGAGGTCACGGCGGAGCAAAAAAGCTCGCAAATGCCTCACAGCTGTGTGTCAAATTGTTATTTAAATTTAAATAAACTATACAGTGATTTGTATACCTGTAGTATTCTTTCAGCCCCCCACTTCAGCACACAGAAGGATGCCCATTACGGTTTCATCTCTTGATCTGCAGTGGTTCTTGCCAGCAAAGAACCCAAAGATTCTTTTGGGACCAAAAACAGCAGCAACTCCAGCCTGCTGCTCGATTCAATACAGAGACCAAATGCCGTTCTGGATGCACAGAGGCTGGAATCCCTGTATGTTAAAAAGCATCTGTGGCAGAAATAGGGGCTTAGTATGCTTTCTTTGTGTTTGTATGATACAGTATATGCCAATATCTAAAGTCCCGGTGGTCTATATAATTTGTTTTAGAGGAGACCTGAGCAATATTGAAGAAATGCAGAGGAAACATTAACCTTAGGGATGGGCAGACTTTAAAATCAAATTAGAAGAAGCTGGGTGTGTTTTCAGTGCCTTACTTGGTAGACTTAGAGCTCATCAATCATATTGAAATCCTTTTATTTTGTTTTGTTCAAACAGATAATTGGGAACTGCGTTTCGATCTTAGTCCTCAGTTCAGCTTTGCCAGTTATGTCAAGGACACTGGGTAAGTCTTATTTCTGTTTTTTAGAGAACTCTTTATTGAGGTGTGTGTAGTTTGGTGTCATTGCCTACAGATCAGTAAATGGTTTCAGTCCTATTTTCAGGAAAGAAAATCTAGGTACAACTTGAGTGTCTTATGAAACAGCGTTCTGAACATACTTTGCTGGAGCTCTTAAGCCAGTGCAGACTCTGGCCATTCTTCCCATGTCAGCGCCAGACTTTGAGCATTACTGCTGGGGTTCCAGAAACACAAGCATCAATGCCTAAGTTTCCTTGTAAGCCTGTGGCTTGGGTGGTAGGCCCTAAAGGGACAGAGTTCAGAGGAAAGACCCTGGGGAAAGTCAGCGTATATTTGCTTGGTAGCACACCCTTCCCTTCTGTGTAGTGTTTTTTCTTCATGCAAGGAGGAAATATAGACAGTAAGATTCTTATACTGACAAACCCTTGGATTTGTGTGTGTTGATGTGTGCACAGACTTTATGGCCTGATTTCAAGCAAATTGCCCTCCCAGCGTGGCTAGCAAAGATTAAAAACAAACCAAGGCATAAATACAGTGGTACCTCGGGTTAAGTACCTAATTCGTTCCGGAGATTTGTTCTTAGCCTGAAACTGTTCTTAACCTGAAGCACTTTAGGTAATAGGGCCTCTTGCCGCCGCCGCGCCGCCGGAGCACAATTTCTGTTCTCATCCTGAAGCAAAGTTTTTAACCCGAGGTACTGTTTCTGGGTTAGCGGAGTCTGTAACCTGAAGCGTATGTAACCTGAAGCATATGTAACCCGAGGTACCACTGTATTAGCAGTAAAAGGTCAGGACAGCAAAAGCCTAAAACAGAACTGTAGTCTAAATTTCAGAGCTCAGTGGTAGTTTCCCACCAGCACCTGAAATCTGCCTCTGTGATAGGAATGGAGCAACTGATTCAAAGTGCCCCAGTTCTGAAGCTGAGTAGCTTGCCCTTGATTGATGGTATCAAAAGCTGCTGAGGGGTCTAGAAGTGTTAACAAGGCCATACCCCTGTGTCCTTCAGGTGTAAGGGCAACCAGGCTAGTTTCAGTGCTAAAACTAGTCCTGAAGTCAAATGGAATATAGACCATCAGGTTTGTCCAAGAATGCAGTCATGCAGTTTGGAGGCCAGTGTAGCACAATGGATAGGTCTGGGGTTGCTTGTGGAAAATCCAGATTCCGGTTTCTTCATAGCCACAAACCTCAGTGAGGTGGTCTTGTTGAAAAGCCACACAGACTGTTTCATAACACAAATGACCTTGTCATTGCGATAATAGGAAAGCAGCTGCAGCCACAGATAACAAATCTAATATACTTGGGCTATTACAATGGGCTGTACATTGTGCTGCCTTTTACAGACAGTCTGGAAATTGCAAGTAGCTCAGGTTACAGCTGCAAGGCTAACTGGGGTGGGTGGTGGGATCATAGTCCTCTGTACTAGACTGGCTGCAGTGATTCTCAGTCTTCTTTCTGAGCTCAGTTCAAAGTCTTGGTGCCCCTTAAAGCCATTCATGGCTGCAGTGCAGTGACAGAGAGTATCATTTGTGAGCTTCCGCTCCAGATTTCCTTGCGTTCTGAGATGTGGTGGTTTATAACAGGACAAGAGCAGTTTTAGTTGTGGGACCACACTGCCCTCATTTTGGAATATTCTCCTCCAGGAGACTTGCATGGCACCATATTGTTCTTTTAATGTTTAGATTCTGAGGTTTCTGAAGACGATTTTAGAAGTGCAGGATACAAACAAACAAACAAACAAACAAACAAGACCTCTATAAATAGTTAACAAATATGAGCTTTTCCGTCATAACTACTGATGATACTCACTTGCTAGATAAGTAGAGGAAACAAGGGAAACCAAAGGAAAGTAGCATCAACAACCTAGAAAGAGCTACTTGAGGAACTCTCAAATGTTTGATCATGCCTAGAGGCATATTTTCCCTTTAATGGAGCAAGCCCCCTGTGCTATTCCACAAACTGCTTTTGAAAGTCTCATCAATTTAGCAATTTTTCCTAACTTTTAGTACACATTTATTTAAATAATGAAGTGAGTAATTGCAGCCATTAGGTATTTCAGCCTAAAAAAATGTGAGGGGTAAAAATAGGTCTGTAATCTTTTGCTGCTCAGGCTTTCTAGGGGGGTGGGAAACCTTATATCAACTGGCATGAAGATGACCTTCTTATAGAAAATATAATCAGGAAAAAAATGAGTGTGCACACATGCACACAAGAGGATGTGTCATTGCTGCTACACAAAAAGCAAATTAAAGGCAAGACTCCCTAGTTCCCTGCTGAGGGACACAAATGAAATTCCTATATTGTTTGCCATAGAGATAAAAGGAAGGCTAAAACTGCAAAGATGAACAGTTAAAACACAGCTAACAAAATGCACATACACAGCTGTCCAAACAGGATTAGTGGAGTGCATTAGGGTACAGTGAGTCATGTGGTGCTTTGCAGAGTCTCAAAACACACCACATTGGATGCTATGAAGCTTTTCATAGGATGAGTAAAGCAGGCTTCTGGGTGATAAAATGAGGAGAGCTTCTGTCATAAATGGGAATGGCAAATGGGAAAGTAAAATTATCTGTATTAGAATATTCAGTGACTTTCACCCCACCATCAACCTAACAATGAACCAATCTATGCAAGAAATACATTTTCTGGACACTACTATAAAAATACACGATGGGTGCATAGGCACCACCTTATACCGAAAAGCAACTGACCGACAAACGTATCTACATGCTTTCAGCTAACATACCAAACATACCAAACAATCAATTGTATATAGCCAGGCTCTACGTTACAGCTGCATCTGTTCCAACTCTACAGACAGGGATTCTCACCTAAGAGATCTACAGCAAACCTTTTTGGAACTAAAATCTCTGCCTGATGAAGTTAAACAACAGATCAACAAAGCCAGACTGATACCCAGAGAGAACTTGCTGCAAGACAGACCCAAAAGAGAAAATAACAGAACACCACTAGTAATCACATACAGCTCTCAAGTTAAAACAGTTCAACGCATCATCAGAGATTTACAATCTCTCCTAGACAATGACAGTTCTCTTTCTTTCTCAAGCCCTGGGAGGAAGGCCTTTCATTGCCTACAGACAGCCACCCAATCTTAAACAACTCCTCACCCACAATAATACAGCAACCAGACTTTACATGGACACTGGTACCAGAGCCTGCAATAAACCCAGATGCCAACTTTGCTGCCACATATACCCAGACAACACCATCACTGGACCCAACAACATCAAACATACCATTTCAGGCCTATTTAATCGCTCATCTTCTGACATTGTGTAAGCCAGTGTTTCCCAACCACTGTTCCGCGGCACACTAGTGTGCCGCGAGATGTTGCCTGGTGTGCCGCGGGGAAAATTTAAAAATTCGAAAGATTTTTTTTTTTAAAAAAAGTCAAATTTTCGATTGGGGCGCCGTCACTAGATGACCCCTGGGGTTCCCTCCCTCCCTCCCGCTCTGCGCCTCCCTCCTCTTCCTCCTCCTCCGGGGAGGCCCTTCCTGGCTCTCGGCCAAGGCTTGGCGGCTGCCACTCACTCACTCGCTCGCCCACCCGTCCCTCCATCCCTGCACCCGGCCTCTCCCCCTCCGTCCCCGGCACGGGGACTGCCGGGATCCGTAGTCCCCTCGCCCTTGGGCTCCGCGCCCGCGCGGGGTGCGCGAACTACGTTTCCCAGCGTGGCCTGGCGGGCCGGGCGTTTTGTTTGAAGCCCTCTTCTCCCGGCCATGGAATGAGCGCAGCGGCGGCGGCCGGGCGGGCAGGGGCTCTTCCGCGCAGACCCCGCGCAGCCTGCCTGCGCCCCCGTGGAGATTGGGCGGCAGGATGGAGCCCGGGGATCCCCGCGGAGGCGGAGCGGCGGAGGCTGCCCCCCAGGTAGGGCTGCGTCGGGGGGGTGTTATTTTTGCAATGCTGCATCCGCGCCGGAGGGGACGCATCGGACCGCGGGGAGACCCCTTGGCGGGCATGCAAGGCAATGCATGCGTGCAGGCGTTGCATGGAGTGCAGTGCAATGCAATGGCAACGCGGCGCCCTGCATGCATGCATGCAACTTCCACCGGCGCTCCGGACTTGGCAGGTGAGGGGAGTCCCCAGTGGGCGGCAGAGAGAGCCGGGAGGGTGAAGGGGAGCCGGGGGGAGCAGCGCTGCTCCCCGAGCCGAGCCCGGGGGGGAAACTTCGGCATCGTTGCGGCGGGTGTTGGAAGCGGAGGCTGGCGGGGGCCCCTCACCTGCAAAACCTGGTCGCCTCTCATATATTTCGTGCATTGCATTCATCGCCCGCTTTCTCCTCCAAGGAGCTCCCGGGGGCGCGCGTGGTTCTCCCCGTGTTACCCTCGCAACAACAGCCCTGTGAGGTGGGTCAGGCGAGTGGCCCAAGGGAGCACCCAGGGATTGTCCTGGCCAGGTGGGGTGATTTGAACCCTGCTCTCTGCCCGGTCTTCGTCCTCATTTAGCCCCCACATGTGCATGACTGTGCATGACTGAGGTTTTCCCCCCTCGTCTTGGCTATGGTGTGAGTCTGTGCTGTTAATTAATGGGGTTCTGCCTTCGGAGAAGATGAGCCAGCCCTCAAGGAGGTGATTATGTAATTTGCTAGCAATTCATGTCCCTCCCGGCGTGACGCTGCGCGCTGACGTCACGGGGCTGTAATGGTGGTGTGCCTCGAGATTTTTTTCATGAAACAAGTGTGCCTTTGCCCAAAAAATGTTGGGAAACACTGGTGTAAGCTATCAAATGCCAGCAGTGCCCTTCAGCTCTCTATATTGGACAAACAGGCCAAACCCTACGCCAAAGAATAAATGGACATAAATCTGACATCAGGAATCACAAGAGAGAGAAGCCACTAGAAGAACACTTCAATCTCCCAGGACATTCAATACAGGATCTCAAAGCAGCTGTCTTATTACAAAAGAATTTCAGAAACAGACTTGAAAGAAAAATTGCTGAATTACAACTTATTACTAAACTGAAAACTATGGAGAGACCTGGTCTGAATAGAGATATTGGATTCTTGTCTCATTGCATATGCTAAAGCTATTTTTGGTCATCTGCATCCTATCCCTTGCTTTTTCCTGTAGGACTAATTCAGTTGTTAACAGTCGTCAACAGATTTATCATATCCATTGAGCCAATCACCCATCTCCTACTACCCTTCTGAGAAAAACCCCACCCCACCCTCCCACTATATATAAGGGTCTGGTGACTTCTGTTTCGGTGTATCTGAAGAAGTGTGCATGCACACGAAAGCTTATACCAGAACTAACTTAGTTGGTCTCTAAGGTGCTACTGGACAATTTTTAAATTTATTTCGATTAAAGTACTTGGAGGTCATTTTTCAATCTTAGATATCATCCTCATTCATTTGCTTTTCTGAATTATGTCACGTTCTCTTCCCCCTGCAGGTATTACCAGGTTTGATCTCCTTGGAGACTTTGGAAGGTTTAACTGGTTAGGAAATTTCTACATTGTGCTATCCTACAATATCCTCTTTGCCATTGTGACAACCCTGTGTCTGGTTAGAAAGTTCACCTCTGCAGTTAGAGAGGAGCTTCTCAAAGCATTAGGTAACATTTGTTCTCTTTCATTTGATAGCCATATTGTGCATAATTTGAATTTAATTTAATTTGAATTCTAGAGTTATAGGGAGAGTAATTTGCCTGGTGTGGGTTTCCAGCTTCCTTCATGTGGTATAAAAAGACATATGTGGTGAGTGGTTCTGTGTTGAGTTCACCTAGTTTATTCCTTTTAAGAAAACAATTTATTTGTTTGATTTTATCCCATCTTTCTGTCAAGTGGTCTCAAGACAACTTATAATGAAGCAAAAGTAAAAATAAAAACAACTAGAACAACTGAACCAATTGTTTTGCATACTTACAGTGTCCATAGCAAGCCAGCTTATGAAGCCAAAAGCCTGTTTGAATAAAAGCTTTATCTACCATCAGAATGTAGTAATAATAACGCTAGTTATTATTATTATTATTTATAAAAATAATAAAATTTATTATTATGTTAGTTATGATCTGCAAAAACTTACACAATTTGAGGCCAAGTAGTTCTCTGGCTTGTCATGATTTAACAGCCAGTACTTTTGAATTTTCCCTGGGAGCAGACTGGTACCAAATGAAGCTCTTGTAATATGGGAGTTGCATGCCACCTACAGCTTGCCTTGTTCAATAGCCTGGCTGCAATATTCTGAAGCAGTAGAACTTTCACTGTTCAGTCAGCATCACGAACAGCACATTACAGTAGTTCAGATAAGATATAACTAAGGAATGTGTTGCCACAATCAAATCCACCAACACTGAGAGTGGGCACAGGATATTTCTTATCAGGTTTTGACATGCCAATTGATTTGCTTTGGATAATGATGCAAAAGCTGGAAAGCTTTGAGGTGGAAATTAAGGAATTGCAACATTAGAAGACCACCAGAGACTCATGGACAGAGAGATGCTTTGAGTAGACGAATGCTCTGTTCTGTTTTGCTTTTCAAACTGCATGATGTAGTTTATTGTTTTACAGTTTTTGAGGCTTATTTTGTTACTTGAAAATTTAGTAATAATGAAATTGCAGATTTATGGATTCAACTTCACATTAGAAATCAATAGACAAAGCCATGTAGAATGTTCAGTATTTGTTGTGTGAAAGTAAGATGTGATGGAAAGCTCACATACAGCTCCCCTTCCCATCTGCAATGACTGATAGAATTTAAATTTGTATAATGATGCCATGACATTCTGCTTCTCCCGTCAGCAACCAAATATTTAGACCTGGGGAGAGGAAATACCTCTTATTATGACTTTACAGTGTTTGCAAGTTCTACTAGACAGTTGCAAGGGGCATTTAAGTTGCACAGATGCTGTTCTTGTGCCATTTATAATCCTGTCTAGTTTCCCATGTTCTCAGATAAGGTCTCCACAGACAAAAATCTTCAATTTATTTATGTATTGGAACGAAGACTAATGTGATTTTGAAAACACCTATAGTTGTCAGAAGTGAAAGAGAAATTTAAATGGACTGTCTTTTGAAATGTTTTGCAGGTTTAGACAAGCTTCACCTCTCACACAATGCAAGAGACTCTGAGGCTGCCAAGCCATCTGTAAACGGGCACCAGAAAACACTGTGAAAAGCAGGTGGTGGAACCGAGCCCTTTTGACTTCATGACATTCCTGTCACTTCATAGCACTTGTTTTTGTATTGCTTTTTCTTGTTTGTATATTGGGTCCAAGTTGATAACAAAAAAAAAACTGCACCCAAGAAAGCTGGGTGTATCAGACTGTACTCTCTCCTTGCTCAGATTGATCCATGTTAAATTACTGTGTCAGCTGGCGCAGAATTGCCTTGAAACCTGGAAGCGGAAAAGAAAACTCCATTCCTCTCTGGATACACCTCCATATTGATCCATCAACATCTTAGGCCAAGAATCTCCCAAGCATAAACCTTTTGCTGAAGAATTAGGCTGGGTGTCTGAGTTGCGCCTTGCTAGTTGAAAATGGCAAATCCTTTACTAGAGTTGCTGCTTTTTCAGTAAAATTGCATTATGAAAACGGACAACTTATAGAGAACATGGTAAGATCCAGGATCAGTACATTCATTGCCCGTCTGATGAGTTTCCACTGTCATTGTGTCTTAAGATACCAGCAGTTCCTGGTTCTAAATAACAAACTGGCCTACAGTTATCACTAAAGGTAACTTCCACTGAGACTTACGAATTACACAATAACGTAAGCCTAGGTTGCAGTGCTAAATTGTAATTTCACAGACCTCTGATTGTTGTGTACATAATCATGCATTTTAGGGCAATCGCACAACTCCATTAAATGCACAGAGAATTCTGTTCATTCCCTTCCGTGTAATGTGTCGCCTTATATGCATAAGCAGTGAGAAAAGGATACAATAGCACACAACTTCCACAAGTGTGAAAACAATTATCCCACTCTAGATGCCCTGGGTTAAGTGTGCAGTGCATTCTAGTTCATTAGAATAGACCATTTTTTCATTATTTTCTTTGTTGATCTATCTTTTTAAAAAACATGGAGTAATCAGGTAGCAGATTATAAACTCCAGTTTTTTAAATATGAAAATATAGATTCCAATTAAGGCATGCAATTTTCATTGATATTGTTACACTTTAGCAAACCTTGTGTGTAACATATGAATCTGAAGGAAGTTAGCATACATACTGTGAGTAGAGGTAGGTAGATTGTAAAGGCTAGCATGACATTTTATGAAACTTTGCTGAAGGTTTGTAGTTCTTGGATGATGAAGTGACACTGGCCATTCATAGATGAGCACATTTTATAAGTTAGATCCCATAAGGTTAACTGGATCTTCACAACTTTAATGTTTTACCTCACTTTGAAAATATCAGTATTATATTAATCTCAGTAAGTCCAAAACTGGGTTTTGATGTGTTGTACAATGTTAAAATAATTCTGCAAATTATCCTGCTTTTTAAGAAAGTTCAGAATGTTACTAGATTCACTGGGGCTCACAAGCATTTTCTACACTGTTTGAAATCAGTGTAGAGTTCCTGGATAATAGACACTATTCTAAGTTTCATATGATTTCTTATGAAAATTAATCTTGCATTAAATTTTGGAAGGTAGCATTTATAGTAAATACATAATAGAATTTTTTCTAATATTGTCAGTGGAAATGACAAATAGAACAGATGCAGGACAGAACTTATTTTCATAAAACTGTTTCTGGGAACTGGAATAAATTGTAAACTGGGGGCTTTTTGCCACAGTGGAAGATGTAGAGAAATCGACTCACGTAGTGACATTGTTAGGGTAATCAGATTAAGCCAGGATATGCACAAGTGCTGTGCACCACATACAGCACACTGCACATAAGTGGGGAAAGAAGCCAGGAAGCTGTAGTTATGAGTTAACTATAACTTCACATCACATGCAAATGGGAAAATTAATGGCTTCTGAACCAGCCAACTTGTGGATAAGCTTGTTTGGAAGCTGTTAAGCAAGGGAAGTTGCAATGAACTTCTGCTTCCTGACTTGTTTTTCCATTCACATTCACAGCATTTTAGTATCTGAGCCAGGCCCAAGAGTTTAGATATTGATACCTTGTATCTCATTTTGAAATGGTAGTAATTGGTTTTAGGATTTTTAGTGTGCTTGGCACCTCCACTCAACACCACATTGAAACATAATCGTTCATGTCGTAATAGTAATATGCCTACAGAAAAAAAAAGTGGATTCTGTATAGTAAAGGTACATCAACAGTATGCTTATTACCATAGCTACTGCAGTCAACATATAGATGGATCCAACTGAATTTGAAAGTATTTGTGATTCTGTGGCTATCATTCTTTGGACAAAGTTCATACCAAATTACTGAGAATTTTAATCCATGTTCTTCATAGGTAGAGAGTTGACTTAAGACAAATTTGCAAATTAAACATCAAAGACAATAAATGCAGATGGCATGCGGAATCTTCCGTAAGTACCTTAATAAACTTGGGTTGGTTCACCTGTAAGTGCTCTACTGTACAGCCCCATTCAAATCAGGAGCTGTGCAAGAGGAAATGCTTCCCTGAAAATGTTGCCTTTGGTTATCCTGGGGTGGTTAGCATTAATGGTACATGGTATGAAACCTGCCCCCATCCCCAAAAGTCATTTGATTAGGGCCACATTTGGGACAATATTTGTGGTGCTAAATAGGCCAGTGATGGGTAGGACCTCTTCCTCCCCTTCCATTCCTCGCCCCTTCCCAGCCGCTTGCATGAAATTAGGCCAAAGTCTAAGCTGTCCCCTGTAAAGTTTTAATGCCTTTGGCACGAAAATAGGAGGGATCTATCTAGTAATGTGACCAGTGCCATTGCAGCAAATCATTGTTTCCTGGTGATACAAGAATACAGGCCATCTCACCCTGTGAAATTGAAGCATAACCTGGCTATTGCTGCCTCCCACTTCCAAACTTACACAAAAATCCACAATGCACCACTCTGGAGATGCAAGTGAAATAAGAGTCACTAGAAGGGGGACAGATTCAGCACCTCCCCCCATTATAAGTATATGTGATGGTCTCCTGTTCCTTGACTTTGTCCATGTGAAATTGTTAAAATTGTCATTTTAACCCTCAGTTGAAAATTATTTTACAGATGTTCTACTTTCAAATATAGTGATAAAAATTACACATAAATACTTAAAGTTATAAAGGCTTAAATGTGTTTAAGTAGATGGTATTAGTAATTCTTTGATGGATACTAGTAATGTATTCCTAGTGGTTTGACTTGTGTAGTCAAGTGTTTTGTACCTTTTTTTTTAAGGTACAAAAACCTCTACTTCAGTCATAAACCATCTGCCTCGTTATGAGGCTAAAGCACAAATATGCTTTTCTTGTATGAGCTAGATGTATATCAAATCAGACCAAAAATGTATGCAAGTTAAGTGTCTTAAGTGCGCCATTGTTTGGCTTTCTCCTCCACTGGTACACTGTGTTAACACAGCGTGACAGAATTGTTGTTGCAAAGTCTGAGCACATCTTTACTCTCTAGCTTTTTAAGCTAATGTCAAGCAGACATAGAGGGGTTATTTAGAAGTTGGCTTCACTAGGACACTTTGTTTACAGATTGTAATGTGACGTTTACCTTCACCTCTTTCTCCAATCTCTTTTACACAGTTGCCTGTTTTACAGTGTCAATTAAAGGATTTGACAATATGTTCTTCTACAGCTTACTTGGTTCAGAGGTGTTTCATTCAGCTCAAGCTTCATAATGGTGCACCTTGTCTTCTGTTCACTTAAAACACTTTGACATTGCGTACAGCCTGGTATTGAGAACATCTCACAGATGTTCTGCCTCTGCACTGAGATTTTTCTGTTCTCCTCTTAGGGAGCTTGTGAACTTTCTTCAGAAGAAATGGGGAGTGGGTAGCAATGTATGTATTTGTTTGTATGTATGGGTGAAGTTTATGGACAATAAGATACGCCACCTTTACAGATCTTTGGGGTGTACCATTAATGTGCCCAGGAACACTTTTTAAATAGAGGATGGATGAAAGCACATCTAGGTAGGGGAAGATATACATCCCATGATTTGAAAGCTGACCACAAGCAGAATCTTGAAGAAAGCTCTGGAAGACTAGGAGTGCTGGCTCCTCTCCTCACTCCTGTACAATACCTTTTTGATGCATAGTATAAGGAGGTGCTGGGTGGCGCTGTGGGTTAAACCAGAGAGCCTAGGACTTGCCGATCAGAAGGTCAGCGGTTCGAATCCCCGCGACGGATGGAGCTCCCGTTGCTCGGTCCCTGCTCCTGCCAACCTAGCAGTTCGAAAGCACGTCAAAGTGCAAGTAGATAAATAGGTACCGCTCCGGCGGGAAGGTAAACGGCGTTTCCGTGCACTGCTCTGGTTCGCCAGAAGCGGCTTAGTCATGCTGGCCACATGACCCAGAAGCTGTATGCCGGCTCCCTCGGCCAATAAAGCGAGATGAGCACCGCAACCCCAGAGTCATCCACGACTGGACCTAGTGGTCAGGGGTCCCTTTACCCTTTACCTATAAGGAGGTAAAACCAGTGTATTCCTACTTAGTTCCTTTCTGACTAACCTCTTGTGTACAGAGGTTCCTTCTTGAGTAGTCAGAAAGGAACTAAGCAGAAAGACACTGGTTCTATCTCCAAGTGAGTTGGAATTCTGTTCTAGCATTTCCTCATTGCCTTTGTACTGGTGCTGTCTTTTCTAGTCCCAGTCTCTAGCCTGTTGTCATACTCACATCACGGTGAGTGTAGGGAATAAAATTCTTTTGAGTATATTTGGCTTGTGCCTCACTCACCTGGGCAAGGAGCACATGCTCAAATCTTGCAAGTATTGCCAGAAATGAAAGAGAAAAAAAAGCTTGCTGGCTTCATACAAAGCATTTCTAAGCTACTGAGAACTACCTCAATTGTCTCTTTACTTGCTTGCCTCCTATTCCCATCTCTTGGTGAGCTTGTTATTCTTCCCATTTGGGACTCCGTAGAACCCACAAACAAAAGTTACCTTCCTGTTAACTCCTTCAAGTGGCTATCCTGTGGATAAACACAGCCATGCTTTAACCTTGTGAGTTCTTTTATATTTTGTTAAAAGCTGCCCAGAGTGGCTGGGGCAACCCATCAGATGGGTAGGGTACAAGTAATATAATATTATTTCTGTTTTGTGAGGAACTGACTTTATGGGAGAGAAAAGCTCTCTTCAGGGATTAGGATGATGGTTCTGTAATGTGACTGCCTGCAATGTGGAACAATGGGAATGACTCGTGAAGAGCAATTGCAGCAGGGAGGTTTCTTGTATGTTTTAGAACCCTGTTCTAAAAATAGGAATGGTGATGAGATGGAGCTCGCATGTATTTACATCCGACTCTAGTGAAACGCATGAAATGACCCCCTAGGTTGCTTACAGATTTGAGGGTTTGAGCCTTTCTTCCCAGTTTCAGTGCTTACTCCTTGGCAGGAATTGAAACCTCTCTCCTGCTTGGGAGTCTGTGAGGGACAAGATTGAACATGGTGGCCTAGTTGCTACTGCTACCACACTTGCAATGTCCTCTGCCTTCAGTCTCTGGTTTCGAGAAACTGGATGAAAGGGGTGTAAATCAATGGCTATGTTTTAATTAAGGCCTGGTAAATCCTTCCCCCATAAATCTGACATCTCTTCCACCCCTTTCCCGATTATGGGAAAATACGCTGTATCCAATACTATAAAAGCCCATCCCACTCTGAATTGCCAGAAGGCCAGTGACAGCAATCTTTTTTTATTGACATAAACATATGCACAAAGGAAAAACTTGTGTGGCAGCTCTTGCTGAAAATGGCAAGTAATTCATATATATACTTGAAATACATTAATATTTCTATAATACACATTCAACGAAGGCCTACTCAAAGTGGACCCATTAAAATTTAATGACTTAAATTTCAATGGGTCTGTTCCAAGGAATATGGCCAGCATTGGATACAACCCAATGCCTTTTTTTAGTTACCTTGAACAATTATATTAAAACATTAGTTAAGTATTTTCTTCTGATAATGGGAGCGGCATAAAGGACATATGGGTCTTTCTCCCAAGGAGAAGTCTTCAAATGCTTGAACACAAGTACTATGAAACATGTGTGAACAGGAGAGCAGAACGGTCTTGCTGGAGCATGATGGGTAGCTGGCTTGGGCAATTCCATCCTGCAGGTGAGTGGGGTAGATGAGCGGCATAATGCAAATTGGGCAGTCAACTATGTCTTGCCGGAATGCCTGAAACAAAGAAAATGGTAAGCATAGAAAATACTGAACTGACTTAATAGCAACATGTTGTATTCATACACACAAAAAGTCCAAAAGAACGTGTGTGGGGGGGGAATGGCTTTGGAATCATCATTTTTGCAACAGCTCTTAAGCTGATAGAACAGTTGAAACTGGAATTATACTAGACTACACCAACTTTTGCAGCACTAAAGTTAGTCATTTCTGGTCAAATAAAAAAATACTCAAAATGTTTCACTGATGAAAGATGGAGAAAATAAATATTTAAATGTAGGAAAGAGTTCTAGTGGGTTTGTAGGGTAGAGCAATATCTGTTTTTCAACATCACGATGCAGCATCAGCTAAATATCATGATAAAATGTAGGGAAGTAGATTTAATAAAAATAAATAAACTGCCATAGAATATATTAATATATTTTCAACTTATTTAAGAGTAGTTTAAGTGATTTACTAGTCAAGTTGCATCTGCTTCCCTACTCAGAGGTCTAAGTGGAATCCATGCATGCATAAACCCAACTTCGACGTTCCTGGGAGTAAGTCTCAATGAATTCAGTAGGGCTTGCTTGTGAGCACTCATTTGCTTGCATTGCTTACAGACACAGTCCCCATCATTCTCACATAGTACCTAACCTCCCATTTCAGCATAAGGCAGGCAGCTAAATCTTCTCCCCTCCATCCCCCTCCACAGAAGGGCTCCCCCAAAACCCCCATACTACCAATCTCTACCTTTTTATTAAAGAGAGGGAGGGAGGGCAAGCAAGCAAAGACTGTCTCCTTTAAATCAATTTTAAAAATCTTCCTTTTTAATATGGAGGAAAGCTATTTAGGGGAAACCAACAACATAAACACCACCAGAAAATAAAAATGAAAACTCTACCCCCTCTTTTTTTCCACCAGTGGGGGGTGAGTGTGAGGGAAGAAAGAAGAGCTTTCCAGTTCTTTTTTTACATTCTGTCTACTTTGCTGCTGAATCTTTGATTGTCTAGCCTGGGGGGGGGGGTGTTCCTCCTGGACTGTTAGCAGGCTCTGCATAATTAGCAGACCTCTTGGGCGAGAGCAGGAAGTTAGGCTTAAAGAGTTGGTTTGTGTGTTTGCAAGGGGTTACCAACAGCCAGCCACTCTCCTTATTTCTCAGTGAGGTTGAGTGAGAACAAAGCAGAGAGAGATGGTGTGGAAGATACTGGTTAAGCTTAAAGAGTTCGCTGGTTTGTGTGAGGGGTTTGGAGGGAGTGAAGAGTGAGAGAGCAAACAAAGCAGGAGAGCTGATGCCTGCAAAGTATCAGCTGAGCTACCCTCTGCGTAGCTGTCAAGTCTCCACCTTTTGTTCTCGGTATATTGCCTTGTTGAAACACTTATCACGATGTCATTTCAATACCACTATTTGAGATTGCAATTTATTGCACAGCCCTAGTGGGTTGTGACTTAAGAACGGGTAAAGAATCTCTGGTCCACAAGCCTAATTTCTGCATTTATAAAAGTATTTCTGTACCATCATATAAAATATCATCGTGGTGCTCAACTATAAAATATAAAACACATTTAAAAACAATCCTTAAAGTGACTCGCTAATCAAATTAATCAGCTGCAAATACCTGTAGGCATAATAAGGTCTAAAGTCACAAGCAACAATACCTGTCGAATCTCTGCTGGAAAGTGTTCCATAGCATGGTAGCAGTGACACAAAATACCCAATTTTTAGCAGAGACTGGTTGAGCCTCTGAAACATGGACAGCAACTACCGTATTGGTCTGAATATAAGCCTCACACCCCCCCCCCCCATTTCTGACCATGAAAAGTTAAAACGTGGCTTAAATTCACGACCTTACAAAAATTGGCTTTTATGATATCGCTGCTGAAATAGACATATGGTAAAACAGAACAGGTGTGAGTGCCCACAGAATTTTAAGGGAGCAGCTTATATTCGGGTATTGTCTTTTCCCCCGCCCCCACCCGATTTTTAAAGGCGTGGCTTATATTCGGGTGCAGCTTATATTCAGGCCAATACGGTAACTGCTCCTCGAGATGATCTCTCTGATCAAGCTGGGGTATAAGGGTTCAAGAGGTCCTTAAGGTACGTTCATGCCTCTGAATTTGGCCCATTCTGAGCGCACATACTTATCTGTCAACTGACCTAATATGATCACAGATATCTCCTTATTTCCAAGTTTTGGTGCTAAGCACTACAGCTCTTAAAATCGGAGATTAGCCTGAACTTGTTCCTGGCGTGAAATCTGAATTGCCTGACCATATGATGTATAAGATGGATAGCTCTCTCAAAAGAGTTCTGATCAAGTTCTGATCAAGCCCTGGCACTGAAAATGGTTCCCTGAACTTGCTCAATGGGTTAGATCACTAAGATGCCAACAATGAACAGGATGAAGGGTTAATGCAACAAATCAGGTAACTACGCTTTGTGCTGGACAGGTGGTAGAACTCTAAGGTAGATTATGTTAAAGCTTCAAGGACAAGTTGGCATTGGCAACCACCAATAGCTGGCTTTGCTGTCTGAACAGGGCACACTGATAATTCTGTGTGCACCGGTGTATAGTAGAAGCAGTTTTGGACTTGGATCAGAAAAAGTAGTCCACCACTTGTGTTCAACTCCTAAGCTCACAGAAAGTAGCCCAGCCAGCCAATCCTCCCTCATGGGAGTAGCACATGCACACCACTGGAAAAGGGAGGACAAAGATGTAAATAATAGGTACAGAAAAGGCTGCTACCAGTCAATTAACACAAAGCACAGGAGGCAGAGTCCGTCTTTTAGCTAGATTGAGGTAATACACATTTTTGTCTCTGAAACCAACCTGCATCTGTATCTTTTCCCATTCAACTTCATCTATGCCTGGGCCCAACTTCTTGTCTAGCTGCTGAAACACGTTTTGACTTTCAGCTACATTAGAATCAATCTCGGAGAAGAGTTCGTCTATGCGGGTATCATATGAATTCAATAATCGTTGGCAGATCTCTGAAAACTGAACGGTAAGACAAAGATTTTACTCCCATTGTAATAGGTTGCAAGCAGATATGAAGAGTATATGAGGTATCAGTGCCAGGGTTGCCTCCATTGCAGGGAGTTAAGACACACCCTTCTGGCTTAAATAATGAATCCTATTCCCAATGCACATTACTAGCTTTGTATCTGCTTCTCACCCAGAATGTGGGGCCACAATCCAGAAGGTGCTCTCCATCAGGATTAGGACCCTTTGCCTGTTTTCTACCTAAAACTGCCCCTGGCTATTTGACAGTGAATGAAGCTTCCTAAATATTTTTATTTATTTATTTTATTTATTCAATTTCTATACTGCCCTTCATCTGAGGATCATAGGGCAGTTTTCTTCCTGTCACTAAGACCAAAGTCAATGTTTGCAATTAATCTATTTTTATTTATGAAACATCCCAAAGTGTTCAGCAATAAAAACATCTAAGAAAACAGTTTCAAATGTGATACTGGTGAAAAATCTATAGTTAAAAGGCTTGTTGAAAAAGGAAGATCTTCAACAGACACCAAAAATATAAATTTGTAATGTAAAATAAAATTTGGGGGATCCTAATGTTTTCCTTTCTGGACTGAATAGAGCGTTCCCACGTCTCCTTCACCCCGGCACTTCCCCTCCTGGGGGCTTGGGAACTTTTGGGAATGGTTTGTGATATGGTGTTGTGAGCTGGAAACAGAAGGAGAGGTGGCAGAAACCACCCCTTTCACTTTACATGAATGGATAAGCAACTTAGGATCCAAGCAGTTACATGTTTTCTTCAAAGGAAAGGTAGTTAATTAATGAATAAAAGGAAAATATCCTGTTAAAAAACCGGGATATCTTTATTTCCCAGAAAAGCTGTTTGGAAAAGAATGCTATATTTAAGAAATTAATTTTGTATCTACTTCGTGACCTCTTTGCCCTTTAACTTGAACAATATGACAAAGTGGAGGCCTTCTAAATATTTTTATCAATATGTAAAGCACCATCAGTCACAAGTTTTAGGCAACGCCCAAGAACAAGATTAAATTAAAGATGCACACAAAAGCATTGAGGTGAACTTTGTCCACCCAAGGGGAACCCTTTTAAAGCAATCCATCTTTATGTCAGCAAATTGCTTACTAATGTGTTGACTTTAAAGTAAAATGAAAAGACTGGAATTTACAGCATATCAATGAATCAGTTGATAAGCTTTTACTGGTTTAAAATCCTCATAGCCTTGCTGCCTGGAGCCACATCAAGTTAGCAACAGAATGTTTGCCATCTCTATGTGATAAAGGAAGTCAAATGGCTAAACAAACTCATGGACCATTATGCTGTTTGGTGAGATTTAAATTAAAATCTTTGGGAAGAAGTCACATGGTGGGGAAGGAGGATACTAGAACAAGCTGCACTGTTTTACAAATAATATACCTAGCTTCTTAAACAATTGTCTGCATTTTTAGCTAAGTTTAAGATAATGCAATGCATTTGAAAAGATTTAATTACAGCAATAAAATATCTTACTTCAATTAGATGACATATACAAGCAGAGTTCTAGATAAGGATCAAAGAAATTCACTACCAAGCACATTGAATTCTAGGCAACACTTCACTCTGTGTATACATTGGTGTTAAAAATTAGCATAGCTTGGTTGCAGTAACCTTTTGCAACCCCTTTGATGTTTATTAGTAAAATCTTGAATGGATTAATAAAAAGGCTACTGTGCCACAGTCAGACAAATAAAATACATTCTACTTAGCAGTGACATTTTAAACAGAAGGTCTGACTGTAGAATTTCTTTACCAGTACAATACGTGATCCTTCTTTTGTGTGTTACTGCCAAAGGAAGTCAATATATATTTTAATACATTTTACTCAGCCATCTTTTTGTAGCATTTTTAACTGAACTGTGTGGTTCTTTAACTTTTGAAAAGGTAAGACTTCCATGTTAAAATGCTTCTTTGCGATCTAGAAACACCAGTTTTGGAGGATCACAGGGTGACATTACAATCTTATGCATGTTTGCTCAAAACTAAGGCCTGCAAAGATTGACTTCTAGGTAAATGTGCAGAGGACTGCAGACTAAGTGCCTTAAGAAACTGATATTTACAGTGCAATCCTATATGTTTACTCAGAATTAAGCCCCACTGATTTGGATGGGACTTACTTCTCATGTAAGTGTACTGGATAGCTTTGAACCTACAGTGATTAATAGCGTGCAGAATCAGCCATAACTTTCACTTGCTAGTAAAATACTACAGTGTTTTTTGTATATATCTAAAGGAAATCTGTGTGCATCTTCCTGGGTGCTTGAATTATAAATGATAAAACATACGAATAAACCAAGTTTCTCTTTAACTATGAAAGCCATCTTGTTGTTTCTGCAGACTTTGTTTTTTATCTTCAAAGTTGCTGAATCTATCAGTAGGTACTTGTAGATAAGTAATGTGAGCAACACAGATGATGTTGATAAGGACACATGCTCTTGATTTGTGTCATTCTTTTGGTCCTGCATGAATGTATCCAACAATGGCAAAATAAATAATAATAATAATAATAATAATAATAATAATAATAATAATAATAATAATAATTTATTATTTGTACCCCGCCCATCTGGGCTTCCCCAGCCACTCTAGGTGGCTTCCAAAAAATATATATTAAAATCCTCTAATACATCAAACATTAAAAGCTTCCCTAAACAGGGCTGCCTTCAGATGTCTTCTAAAAGTTTGGTAGTTATTTTTCTCTTTGACATCTGGTGGGAGGGCATTCCACAGGGTGGGTGCCACTACCAAGAAGGCCCTCTGCCTGGTTGCCTGTAACTTGGCTTCTCACAGTGAGGGAACCGCCAGAAGGCCCTCGGCGCTGTATCTCAGTGTCCGGGTAGAACGATGGGGGTGGAGACACTCCTTTAGGTATACTGGACCGAGGCCGTTTAGGGCTTTAAAGGTCAACACCAATACTTTGAATTGTGCTTGGAAACGTACTGGGAGCCAATGTAGGTATTTTAAGACCGGTGTTGTGTGGTCTCGGCGGCTGCTCCCAGTCACCAGTCTAGCTGCCGCATTCTGGATTAGTTGTAGATTCCGGGTCACCTTCAAAGGTAGCCCCACGTAGAGCGCATTGCAGTAGTCCAAGCGGGAGATAACCAGAGCATGCACCACTCTGGCAAGACAGTCCGCAGGCAGATAGGGTCTCAGCCTGCGTACCAGATGGAGCTGGTAAACAGCTGCCCTGGACACAGATTTAACCTGTGCCTTCATGGACAGCTGCGAGTCCAAAATGACTCCCAGGCTGCGCACCTGGTCCTTCAGGGGCACAGTTACCCCATTCAGGATCATCATGATTTCATGGAACAGATTAAGTGGTAAGGAACTGGGAGGGGCTGGTTGGCAGGAGGCAGTACCTGTGTTTCAATTATTGTATCTTTGCATAAGTAGCAGATATATGAACAAGTCTTGTGTCCCCAAATACAGCCACTTCACTCCTCCACTTTTGTGAGCAAGCAAACATACCAGGAAGTCATCAGTTAATTATTGTTTCTCTATCCATGTTCTATATCACTTTCAAATCAGAAAACTACAGTTAACTGCTTTGGAAAAAGCCAAAATATGAAGCCAACTTCAAAATGCAGCTTGATATCCTAGCTTGCTCTAAAGCCATTAACTATAGATTTTCTGACAGAAAGGAAAATATAATTTACCAATGACTTTCTGGTATGCTTGCTTGTTGACACAAAGAGAGAAGAGCATAAGGGGGCACAAGGCTTGTTCATAGCTTTGAGACATATTGTATAGTGGAAAGGGGGGTTCAAATCCCTTAAATATATAAATATTAAATGTATTAATAATATATAAAGAGCTAAGTTTATTACACCAATTGCCCATGTGACCATTATATCCATACCTAACTGGATAAAGTTCATACTGGTGCAAGCAGCTATGGCCCTATATTTTTCCATCCTTATATTTTTCAGGACCAAGTTGAATGCCCATGAGACCTTGAAGTGTACACATATTAAAAAGTATATTTCACGTGAACAACGAGGCTGGATAACTGTGAAAAGTAGTGTGGAATCTCTGATTCAAAAGTGGAGGGCAGTACATGATTAGGAACAATGGTTTTCCATAAGGAGAACTGAATGCGAATGTGTTATTTTCTGCAGACAAGGATGACTGGTTATTACTACCTATCGGTCCATCAAACCTAGCAAGTTGAATGGATGGAGCAAACTGAGTTGCAGGTGTTTCTTACCCCACTCCTGGCATAGCATTAAGTCCATGAGAAAAGAACTGCTCAAGGACAGTGTGTAGACCACATTGAGGGTATAAAATACTGTCCTGCATTCTGGTCCTTTTAATAAGACTAGGTATTAGAGCAGGCCTCCCCCCCCCAAGGGGCTCATGGATCAACTGCAGTTCCTTCCATGGCTATTTGCAACTTCCTGAGAACTTCCTGGCAATGCAGAGAGAGGAGGAAGAATGTGTACTAGGACTGAGGAAAAAATAGAGACTAAGAAAAACGAATTAAAGAGTTAACAATTACAATGTAACACCATTAATATAATGATGCTGCCTCTTATATACAAGTCATCCGAGTGGTTTTAGTAGTGTGCCCCTGTGTTAGAAAGAAGCAGCAAGGGTATGGCAACTAAGGAAGAGTTGGTATGGTTGATCAGATTTTTTAAAATAATGAAAACAGAAGAAAATCTGTAGAAGGAAAAGGCAAAGTTTGCTTTATGGAGGGTCTGAGGGGCCTGAACACCTATTGCCATGTTTTTGTTGAAATTAATATGAAGGTTTCCTTGTATGTGAGCTGTGTAGTTCAGTATTTCTCAGCCAGGAGGCATCCCATCTCCAGGGGCGTATGAAGATATTCTGTGTGTGGGTGTATTTCCAAAAAATATGTACAATATAAGTAAAAAACTGAACATCATGCAATTTCCATCCATTTGAACATTAAAATAAAATAATTAGGGAAGTTGGGTTTGAAGTTAGTGGTGGGATTTCTGTATTAGCTAAAATGGGGCATCAGTTAAAACAGGTTGAGAAGCACTGCTCTAGATCATGGCCAGCGACTATGATTATGCAAGCTGTGGCTCAGCCAACTCTTCTTTATATTTAGATTTCTACTTTTAATTCCATAAGTGCATATTTTCAAGTTGTACAGATTGCATTTTAAGATTAAGACTGAAGCTTGATTAACATGTTACGTTTTGATGTGATAAAGTCACCTTGAGGTGATTTCCCCATATCAGTTTTGAGAGGCAAATATATTGTTTAAATATGCCCTCACATGGTGAGAGCTAGTAATTACTGTGACACAGTAAAGCATTGAAGCAATTTTTTTAACTAGGTGTGGGAAGATTCAAACCACGCATCTTAGATTGTAACTGATGTAGTAAAGTCAACTCAGAGTGATTTTGCTGCATTGAAAAGCAACATGATTGAACCTGAAAGGTCAGAAAGACAGAGAGCATGATGGGTGAGAGGACATGGCTTCTTATTGTCATAATCATTATTTCCTTTTGTTAGAATATACATATGCTCTTAATATCTGCAACTACTTTGTGTCTCTAACACTGGAATGACCGCTGTTGTTATTCTACATAGAAGCGATATCCATAAAAATAGATAATATGTGAATGATTTTGGGGAACTGAATCATATCATTAGAAGGGCATTGAATATGGTTTATGTATCAAACATGACTTGGTCTAACAATTAATCCTTTGAGAATATAATAAGAAAATTACCCAAAACTACAAAGTGTAAGATTCCCGCAGAACTAAGAATAACTATTTTAAATCATTTGAAAAACATTTTTGTTTTCAGCTATTGAAGTATGAAAGGCATTTGAAATTATTCCACATGGTAGTGTCCCCAACATCTGTGTAGTGGACTGCTACACAAAGTGGAGACCTTTCTTCTCACTATCCCATAGTTAAAAGTCTAAACTAAAACTGAGATTAAATCAGAAGCACTGTAGCTATCCAGCTCTTCCACCATGTACTATATAGGAGAAAAAACAAAAGAACACCTACCTGCAAGCTTGACTAAACATAAAATGCATGCAGAAGAGAATCTCCAGGAAAAACCCAGAGTCATTATATACTTTTTAAACATTATCAAGGTGTATTAGGTTTCTGCTGTATAAAGTATTAACTTATAAATAAATGCTGGCCTTGTTTTGTTTTTATAGCACTATAATTTGAGGTTGAGGAATCTGGGGAACATTGTGAAGAATTAAAAAATGCTACACATACCTTTTCTTCAAAGAATTTTTTTCTTAATTTGGCATCTTTTGGAGGCACTGTTTTTCTTAGCTTTTTATACCATTTCCTAACAATATGCCCCCGCCAAAAAGCTTGAATTCTGTAGCAAGAAAAGATACAGATTAAAACACCCAGATTAAAACACCCAGAATGAAGGCTATAAATAGGGCTTTGCGAGCTTTGGTGGCTCCTATCTTGGGACTAACAAATAGGATGAAAAAAGAGCTCATTTCTGTCAGTGGTGGCTACTTTAGAGGAATGGCTCTCTATTAAATGGAGCCAAAACTGCTAAGCACATTTATGTGGCCACCATGCATCCAGAATGCTTTTGCACCACTTATTGTTTTTCGTCTTCCACCACTACTGTAACATGACAGGCTCTCCTACAGCAGCAAAACATAACCCTTGACTGCGAGCTCCTGACTAGACACTTCCATTTTTTACTATTTCACACCAATTACTGCTACTACAAGTTAGAAAGATTTTCTATAAGTAGAAAATTATGGTCTTTCTTTTACAGTGGTGCCTCGCAAGACGAAAAGAATTCGTTCCGCGAGTCTTTTCGTCTTGCGATGTTTTTCGTCGTGCGAAGCACGGTCCGTCGCAACTGCACCTCTTCAAGCGGCTTTAAGAAAAAAGCGCAAGACGTTTTCGTCCTGCGAAGCAAGCCCATAGGGAAATTCGTCTAGCGAAGCAACGCAAAACCGAAAAACCCTTTCGTCTAGCGAGTTTTTCGTCTTGCGAGGCATTCGTCTTGCGGGGCACCACTGTATCTTTAAAATCTTGCTAGCAGGTCATTTGGTTTCGAATACATCTACCATCAAAAGCAGTGGTGTCCAAACTTTTTTCAAAGAGGGCCAGATTTGATGAAGTGAAGGGCCGTGGGGGCCGACCAAAGTTGTTGCGCTTTTTTTAGGATTGAAGTTGTTGAGCTTTTTAAATTTCTAGTAGTTTCGTAGTAACTACTGTTCCACTGCGCCAGTAGAGGCACTTGCATGAACCACATGGTGGTCTGGAATGAGCCTGGAAAATGATCACACATTTTCTGAGCAAAATCAACCTTAACTTAGTATCTGCCTCAAAGTGAAAATTTGCATAGAAGCTTTGCATCTCTGCTTAAATAAGAGATGATTAAATTGTAAAAATTAAATGTTAACCATTAAAATGTAAATAAAAAAGGTTAAAGTATCATTCTCTAGCTTTGGTATAACACTGCACCCATCACTGTGTAGTGTCTTCTGTGTATGCAGATCTTCCAATAAATGTTTCTCAGTGAAAACAGTTTTGTCATTTGCCAGTCATCCTTACCTTGTAGCACACTTTATTTTATATAGGCGTGCTCCATCATGAATTACTCGGGTCTGATACTGGATCTTTCTACACATTGGACAGGTCTTTTTACCTGCAAATCTTTCAAAAGCTTTCAGGCATGCCTAGAAAAATAACATTCAGTTTTACCTTTAAATCTGCTTGAAATGTGTTTCCCTCACCACCCCACCATCTTCATACATATGAGTTTGTGGGTACAATTTATGCAAAGCTTGCACAGGAACTAGCAGCAGGGGAAAGCGAATGTACGTGATGCTAAAATTCTGGAAATGTGTTATTTCAAAGTAATGGAATTGGAATGCGGAGAGGAGTTTCTACAATTCCTGATCTGTTTCTGTTCTTCCTATACTTCCATGTTGTCTAGGCACTTTTTGCCATCCTTATTAGAGCACTACTCAGACTGCCAATTCCAGATTTACTTTAATAAACAGTGTTGGCTCTTTAAAGAGGAATATCAGAATATTAATAAAATAGTATATGTAATAAAATAAAATAACTATGAAGCAGCTAGAGTAAATAAAGAGCCATGCATAGTTAAATGTTGCAAATTGTTTATTCTTATACGCAGTTAAATCTTGCACATTGTTGATTCTGATACACTTAAATGGAATGCAACCCTAGGTCCACTGACATAACTAGAACCTCAAGAGTGCATAACTACATGCAATTGTGGTACGTTTGCCTTTATATATATGAATGATAACATTTCACAATAAGATAAAGGACACTGATCCATCTCGCATGTAAAGCTAAGCCAAACCAAACCATGGCTTAGTGTGCTCTCTTGGAGATCACAATTACTTTGTTCATTCTTCAATCCTACCATGGAGAACTAAGCCATGGTTTAATTCAGCACATCATCTGAACCTGGGCTCATGGTTTATCTTGCTTCAGACAAGCTATGCTCTGTAAACCAAGATAGGTTCATGATTTACAACATGCCATTGTTGTGCTGAGGAGACAAATCATGAGTCTGGGTTTGGGCAACACACTAGGTTGAACTGCAGCTAAGCTTACAGCAGTAGCAGCAGGAACAGAGGAGGAGCAAAACAGCCAGAATCTTTTCTCCAGCAGTTCATGTATTCCTGCTAAACCATGGCTTGGCTTAGTGTTACAAGAAAGAGCAACCATCTCAAAACAGTATATCCTCAAATTATTTCAACTTGTGAATCTTAGAAACAAAAGCCTGACTTCAACACTTTAAATTCACATTAGTTCTACAATGTACAAGACTGCTTTGATGCACATTTCACTTTTAATAAACGTATGGTTTACTTACTTTGTGAAACACATGAGAACATGACAGCAACACCTGTTAGGGGAGAATAAAAACATCTTGTGAAACTTAAAAGTTCAAAAAATATATACTACTCTTGGTATAACTAGTGAAAATTGCCAATGGCATGTCAGATAAATAGCTTTCATTGAAGAAATAGAATATTTAGGGCTCAATCACAATTTGTAATTATTTATCTAGCAAAATTTACATTAACCATTTTGGGGAATTGGCCAGAATAACAATCTGCAACTTCAGATCAAGAACAAAAAGTTGCAGTAACTACTTTGAAAAATTGTTTCCTAACCTATATTGGCTTTCCCTTTCTTAAAAGCGTGATTGCAAGCAATTAAGAAATTCTACCTTAGTACAATCAAAATTCCTAAAAATGATCATGAACTCTGCTCAGGAAATGGTGTGGTGGTGATAATAATAAAAACTACTTCTTCTTCTTCTTCTTCTTGACTATAATAAATAAACTTAAGGATCTTCTTCTAAAGTTTTTCAACTCCTGTGGCCTGCTTCTCTCCCCCCCTCCCGGTTTACAAAAATGGTGCAACTTTGAGCTATTTCACAAGGCCTAGACCTGAGCTATTTATAGTAGCTACACAAGGTACTCTGTATTAAAAAGCATGTTCCAGCTCTTAGTTGACAGAAGACTTCTTGGGGAAGAGGAATTCAATGATTGCTCAGGAGTAGCAAACTATTCCATTCTCTCAGAAACGTTGGGAAGTGACGTTGGGAAGTTTCCTATGCCCAACCTTCAGCATACATTCTATCAACACACATTGATACAAAAAGACTCTGTGCAGTGGCAAAATGATATAATTTAAGTTTTGCTATCCTCTCCCAGTGCTTTGACTGTGATTCCAGTCCATATTTCAACATATTCATGGGATAGCTGACTTAATGCTAAGACAGACAAAATACCTGTGGCTGAAGTGCAAATTCTTCTCTGCATATGGCGCAAGGTTGAACTGAATCTCCTTGTTTTATGGATCGTTGTTTCACATGCTCCCATTCCTCAATGGTTAGTGGCATGGCAGGAGGTTCCACCAACCCAAGTTGCTGAGCTATAGACACAAAATATGAGCAAATATGGAAAGCTTTCCTCCTTCTGTGTACACAAACATCCATCCATCTACCATGCCAGCACAGGTTTGAAAATAATGGCTTCGATGAAAGTAACAGAATAATAGGCAATCAGTGAATTAAACTTTATTTGTCCCTTTTAAAAATGGAATTCTGTTGGACAGCGTTCTTTCAGACAGTGTGCAGGCTGGCTTTAGTCCCACAAGAAACCACCAAAAATTAATGCTTTTTGCATGTGCACATATTAAATTTATTACTAATCTGAATATTAAAATCTACATTTAAATGAAAAATTAATTGATTTGTTTTATGAACCCTTAAGTCTCACTTATTCAGAGTGGCAGATGTGCCATCTGAAAGCAGCACTATAGTTTTTTCAGGCAAGCAAAACCTCTGACAACTCTTCAACTGAAGTTACTGAGAGAATATGTGCAGTGCAGGGTGCCAACAAACAAAATCCTGAATCAAAAATAGATGGTCAGAACATCTTAGTTTGTAGACTTCAGATCCCATCCCTGTATGTATATTTGTATTTACCTACAATAGCACGGAAACCATTCCATGTTATGACTCACAGAAAGTGCATTGAACAATTAAACAAATGCAGACTGATCAACTGATTGTAAATTTCTTGGAATTTGGAGGCTTATTTGTTTGAACCAGCAGAAGGTGTGATTCACCCTTCCACCTAGTATCTTGGTCATCAAGCCAGTTCAATGAAGTGTTCTTTGAAGGCAGTTATTAATCCTTTTTGCAGTTCTGAAAGATGTAGCAGGCTTTAATGTTTCTGAGAAATCCTTTGTCATATATGAATTGACTTTCCTCGTATATTGCACAATAGCGGCAGCAAGCCCAGTTTGGGCCTATACAGTATGACTGCGCCAGAGATTTGTGTGCATGTCCAAATCTGGATCCCTCCCAATTCTGATGGCTTTTTATTTGCATGGGCATTTGCTATGCAGCTTAAAGGTGGGGTGCAAGTGCTTTAAATACACAAACAAATGTAAGATGCTTTTAAAAAAATGCAGTTGAGATATTAGCAGAAAGAAAGCTGCAGAAGAGGTCCAAGATGTAGGATGATGTACGGAAACCAAGATCTTAACAATTTTTGGCAGGGTTGAACTATGAAGTCCCTTTGCCCAGAGAGTTATGTGATTGCATACCTACATATCTTAATGAGCTTCCAGTTGCAGACTTCTAAACATACCTGTAAGTATCTAATGTGCTTGCAGGATTAGAGTGTTAAACCTCTGGAAATGCTTGAGTCACATTTTTTAAGTGCCGGGGGAAGGGATTGAAAGGGAAAGAAAGGCTAAATGCTTTTCTATTATTGGGTTAATAAGAGTGTGCTAGAAACTTTAGGAGTCAGGAAAGTGTAGACATTTGAGCTGGGCAGGCCTTCCTGATTGCCAGATAATATAACATGTTATCTCATGGCAATATTATGTGTTGCCTGTGCAACTCCTGTTTCCTGAGGCAGGATTCTAAGCTTCTGCATCCATGTGTTTTTATTATGAGACACGTCTGCTTCTTGATTTGAAGTGTTTAACTACAGGCATTATTCATGGGTTTGCCCTAAAATCATTATGAAAACATAACTTGTAAAGTTTTGAGCAAGGGGTAGATAAAGGTTAAGTAAAAGTTTTATGCCCAGACTAGTAACTGCCTTTTAAAAAAGCAATAGTTGCCCAAGTGCTTATCCCACCTGCAGTAATAATGCAACTCTAGATGGTGCTAATACAGTTTAATTGCACTTTATTTTCAGTTCACTGATATCAAGAACTCTCTTTCAAAAAGTTATTTATTCTGGAAGGATTGTCTTTTGCTATTCTTTATCACAGTGGCAATTTACATATATGGGTGAGGAGGAAACAATACATTCTTTTAAAGACATTGCCCCTTAACCCAAAGCCAGAGCTACTATTTTAAAGGATGAAGTCACACAGTATATTATGCATGCAAGTAAGTAAGTAAGTAAGTAAGTAAGTAAGTAAGTCCTAGCCTTCGTGAGATACCTCTTTGTGTTAGCAAACATAATGAGTGAACACAATTATCAAAGATATAGTCAGCACCTTATGCGGTTTCCCCCCTCAACCACTGTAATTTATTACATTTCAACTGAAGGTAATCATAGCCATATCAGTTCACAAATAAGGTTTTCACATCCTTACCAATTTATTTATTTTTTACTCTAAGTCTTGAAATGAATTAGCCTTGGTCTTTAAAAGTTTCCTTCTACTTATCATATTTAGAACCTCCATGTTCAGAGACAGTATTTTCTCTGAATAGTAGATGCTTAGGCAAACCAGGTCAGGCTATATTTGTGCCCTGCTCATAAGCTTCCAAACAGTGCAGACTACATGGGTCTACTTGTAAGGACAAGTAGGACTCTTCTTCTGCTTTGTTGCAATATGGAAAAAAATACTTATTATAATTTAATTAATATTCTTTCAAATAACACATTGTAACATAATTTACCTAACGTGAGAGGCTGAGGACAAGGATCAAGAACATACTCCTTTTCTGGATCTTCATTTTTTTGTTGGTGCCTGCTTGTTTTCTTTAGTCCAGTATCAACTACTGCTCTGACTGTCTCCTTCTTCACAGGTTTGTATGAATTCTTTTTACTCTGTGTCTTTGACTTAAAAGGATCTGCTAATGAAAGATTCTGCACCTGAAGATTATGTAAAATGTGATCTTGTAATGCCACGGCGGTAAGTGCTACAGAGTCTCGTTTGGAGGAACTCCCCTAAATAAAGTTTCATAATTATTATTATAAATTACTTCTGTATGTGTACGTTATGTACTGCATATTAAACAACAAAAGAAATTCAGCCCTTAGCCAATGATGGTTTTTCACTTGACAGAGGCTTTATACTCTTACAACTCCCATGCTTGAAGTCTTACTAATATACAATTACCATAATATGAAACATAAGATTGATGTTTGACACATCCTAACTTTTACTTATATAAAGGCAAAAGAAATCTTTGATTTATCATTTATATTAAATAAAATAGCAGCAATTTTTAAACTTTTAATTACTGAACCCATAATTATTATGTGCAATAAACTCATTATGAACTATAAAAGTTTGACATGCCTAAACATATTTTGTTTCGATGTAATTAAAAACCAAACCTTAGGCTACTCTTGCCTTCCAAAGCAACTACACATTAAAAAAACCCCATGTCAGTAGATAATATTCTACATACATCAAATGGGCCTATTTATAATACCTTATTGTAAAAGTTACAATTTTTAGCATGTTTTACAACCATACAATTCATGCACCTTGCTATACTTTGTTTGCATCTTGGAACTGGAGGCAATGATGATTTCGTTATCTTCAGTATGGAAGGATGCTTCACTGATCTAAACATTTGATAGAACAGTCTGTCAAAACTGTGTCCTAAAACAACAAATACAAACACTAGAGAAGTAACTGGAATGATAACCCAAAATATAATGTGTATACAATGGCACATGTTGAAGTTGCTCTATGAGACAGGTGGGGCCAGTCTATTATGCCATGAGTCAGTTTCAGCATCACAGCTGAATGCTATAAAACAGGCATGCCTATTTCTGGTGACATATGTGGTGAACAAAAAGTATTCAGAATATATCTGGAAGAGCTGACCTCTCAAAGACTTAAGTGAGCTCTTATAAAATACATTTCTCAGTTCTTCAATTGTTCCAACAGTTTCCATGTCACAGGTTTAACGTTATTTTTCATTGTTGCTTGACCATCCTAGATGGTTGACCAAAACCTGAAGCTAGGTGCTTTCTTCTAAAATGTTTCAAATAGTCTACATTTTCTATTACATAAAAAACAATTTATTAACTTAAGATTTCCTTTTGACTTCTTCTTTAATAATATTCAAAGCATGACTGACTAGATGAGCTACTAGTTCCTTTATTCTTCCACAATATAAAAAGCTTCTTTCTCGGTCATCTTCTGTTTCTAATTGTCTCCCAGTACTACCTCTACACTCACTTATGGTATCTTCTTATTAATCAGAAACCTTGGCCTGCCCATTTGCTAATCTTTGCTGTAACCAAAAATCTTACTTTTTTTTTGCAAATTATCTGTAAATATGCACCACATTACTATCTTAAGGATATAATTCCAAGCATAGTTACTTGAAGTAATTATTACTTTAAATCAACAGGACGTGCTCCAAAGCATGGACAGGACTGAGCAGCAACATTTAATTAGACAAAATCTAGTAAAAGATAATTGCAACTAAATCCCTTTGAAAGCAACGGGATGTGAGTTTGTTGTAACTAAGCTAAGCATCATTTCTTTTAGGGGGACTTCAGAACAGACTGTTAGTGGATTGTGTGATTGCGTCCATTGTGGTTTTCCCTCTACTGGCACCCAACACCCCATAACACTGTGCTTTATTTATGATTCCTACTTTGATCACCCCCTCCACTTCTCTTTATATACAACCTCTTAATCGTATGTACACATAAGATGCATTAACAAGAATTCAATTTTATCCTGATTTTTTAAAAGCTCAAGTACAATGCAGCTCTCCTCCAACTGTCACTAAACTGACCAACAAAAATATTGTCTGGCAGGTAACTAGTATTGCATTGTGCACCTGCCAGACTGGCTGGGCCAGGCTATGTTCAGATGAATGCTGGGAAGCCAATGGCCTTCTAAATATTGGTGTACTCTCACTCCCACTATCCTCACTCTAAAAGGCCTATAGTCAGGGAAAATGAGAATTGCAGTCCACAACATCTGTAGGGCAATAGGTTTCCGAGCTGTGCTCTATACTACGTCTACCTGTTCATATTTTTCATCACAGCCCTTTAATCTACATCTTCCTACTAAGCCTAAATAAGGACATCTGAAATGGATGTGTAATCTTCCTTTGCTATCTCCCTCTTCTATAGCAAACTTTGGAATACAGTATGTAACTTCCTTGGTGCAGGGGACTCTTCATTTTACTATGATACCAAATAAAAGTTTGATTTGCTTTTTATAAAACTGATACTTTCTCTGGGTTCCTCACTTGGATACCATAATGCCAGAAGGTTTTGCACACTCCTCCCAACTTTTCCATCTTTTAAAAATTTAAAATTAAATTTAAATGTTTTTACTCACTGATCCCATTGGTCCCCGGCTCTAACACTGTGGTGCTAAAAGGTTTATTTTTTTAAAACCAAGTCCTCTAGAATCTCTCCATTTAAAAAAAGGTCACTGTGATGCCAATCTGTGTTGTGAACTGTAGCTCTAAATTTGTCCTTTTCAAAATAAATCAAGAATTGGCCCTGTGCATTTTGACACACAGCCTCTGGAGTGCTGACCATAGGTGCAAAAGGTTATCCACCCCTGGTTTAACAGCTGGTTGTTTTAAATCAGGGCTCCCTCTGGTTGTTGTTAGAATTCAACGCCAACCAACTTTCAAAAAATAATGTTTTTACTGATCATTCTCACAGGTCCCTTGCTGTGATTCCAAAACGTGAGTCTCACCCCTGATTTGTTATCTCGTCATTTTTAATCAGGGATCTCTCTAGGTGTAGTTGGACACCACCTCAGCTAATGGTGAGGGGAGTTGCAATGCCCTTATAAAATGTGTTTTTTGGGGAGGGGGGCCTAAACTGGCTTGGTTTTTATTTTTATTATGTATTTTGTGGTTTTATATCTTGATTTTATTCTGTGAACTGCCCCAAGACCCACAGGTAAAGGGTGGTATATAAATTCAATAAATAAAAATAGAGGGCTACATATTTTCGCATCCCAATTTAAAATTATTGTAAAGCACTCTGAGCACGAATCGCATAGCATAAATGAAACAGAAAAACTTTACAAAGAGTCCAGTGGTGTCATAGGAGCAAACTCCTAGGGGTCGAGGGCCCTTTGCCCCCCCCCCCATAAATTGAGGGGCCCCTCCCCCTCCCAAAGTTGATGGGCATTGCCTTTCGAATGGTTTGTGCATGCATCGTGTCAAGTGATCGAATATGCAGGGCAGGGCTTAACTGCCCCCCGCAATACTGTATTTTATTCAAGTTGGCACCCCTGAGCTGTTAGTTAAGACCATGGGTAGGCAAACTAAGGCCCAGGGGCCGAATCCAGCCAAACTGCCTTCTTGATCCGGCCCATGGTCAGGCCAGGAATCAGCATGTTTTTACATGAGTAGAATGTGTGCTTTTATTTAAAATGCATCTCTGGGTTATTTATGGGGCATAGGAATTTGTTCACCCCCCCCTTCAAAATATAGTCCGGCCCCCCACAAGGTCTGAGGGACAGTGGACCGGCCCCCTGCTGAAAAAGTTCGCTGACCCCTGGTTAAGAGTGTCTAATCAGGGCAAGGGAGACTGTTTCAAACTTCCACCATCGGCCAAGCAGCTCACTGATGGTGACCAATCCGCCGAAATTACCTCACAGGCTTTTCGTTAGGATAGTGGGGAAAGAGGACGACGTGCGCTGCTTGAAGCATCTTGGAAGAAAGGCGAGATGTTGGTTTTATTTCATTTAACGAATTTTTACCCCGCTCTTCAGAAAAGGGTGGAGGGAAGGCTCCAGAGCGGCTTACAAACGGCTAAAGAAAAGTCCCTGCCCTCAAGACTTTTGCTACATAAAAGGGAAAAGGGTTAAGAGGGAGGAGGAAACCAGAAAACTCTTGGATATGAATGATGTAATAAACAGATTAACAGTAGTTGCCCCCGCTCCAGATTTCCCCCCTCAGCTTGCCTGCCTCCCGCGACGTTTCTCTCCCTCGCCCCTCCAACACACCGACCTGGTCAACCGCTCTTTTTCCCCCCCTCAGGCTCGGCCACGCGCCGGTTGCTAAGCGACCAGGCTCGCCCAAACAGACAGTGTGCCCGCGCGCGCGCCCACCGGCGACGGAGACTGTTGAGCGCGAGCGAGAGAGATTCGTTGTGATTGGAGGTTTCAGCGCGCGCGCGCGAGAGAGAGAAAGACTGAACGAACGTCTGCGGCGCGCGGGAGAAGACGCAAAGCGGCGACGAAGAGGGAAGGCGCAGGCGCATACGCACCTCTGGCGGTGGGCGGCTCAGGTGGATCCGGCGCGTGGTTTACAGTGAACGCTGCTGCTGCTGCTGATTTTGTGAAGAGCCCGCAGTAGAACGTGTTTCGCTTGGAGACCCCTCATTCTCCTAGTTAGGAGTAGCCAGTAGTGAGCACCTGCTTTGTAGACGCTCCCTATTTCTGTTTCCTTACCAAAGTAAGCATTTTAAGGAACATAGGAACCTGCCTTATACTGAGGCTGTATGCACGCGCATCCCTCCAGGACCCCGTGGAGAGTCTTTGTTTTTGCTATGTAGTTTACCCACAGTCGAGAGGTATAACACATATTTTTTTGCCCCTGAAAAGCGCTTCTTGGAAAACTGATTTCATTCCGAAAATAAAACCTCATTGCAGACTGATTCTGTCTTATTCTGCAGTGGGTCCTCTCAAAAGTCTACACTGACTGGCTGTGACATCCTTCAGGGTTTTCAACTGGGGTCTCTTGGTTTGAACCTGGGACTTTTTGCATGCAAAGCAGGTCCCCTGCCATTGAGTTTTGGCACGTCAAGGTAAAGGGACCATTAGTCCAGTCATGACCAACTCGGGTTGCGGCGCTCATCTCGCTTTATTGGCCGAGGGAGCCGGCGTACAGCTTCCGGGTCATGTGGCCAGCATGACTAAGCCGCTTCTGGTGAACCAGAGCAAGGCACGGAAAAGCCATTTACCTTCCCGCCAGAGTGGTACCTATTTATCTACGGTACTTGCACTTTGACATGTTTTCAAACTGCTAGGTTGGCAGGAGCAGGGACTGAGCAACAGGAGCTCACCCCGTTACGGAGATTCGAACCGCCAACCTTCTGATTGGCAAGTCCTAGGCTCTGTGGTTTAACCCACAGTGCCACCTGCGTCCCGGCACTTAAGACAATTTAATTTTACTCTATTTGATTAGGTTGTTCGCTGTGATAATTTGTATGCATTATATTTTCATTATTACTATTTAAAATTGTACTTTTGCTTTCTTTCTATTTTGTTACTTGCCATGAGAACATAGGTTGATGTTGAAAGTATGGGATATAAATTCAAATCAAACCTTGGTTGCTGCAGTAAGTGACCTGTGCCAAGGAAACAAAAAGCACACAAAGCACGTTATCCAAATGTGTATAGCGGTGTGAAAGAGAATAAAAATACAGTAACCAAAAGAGAGCATCACACTGGCTATCCCTGCTTTATATTCTTCCCTGCTCATGCACACAATCCCATATATCATTAGTGTGAAGATGTGCCCGTCATATGTTCCCTGGATCAAAGGGAGAGTTGGGTTGTGCTTGCAGGCCACACCCTTTGATACTCCTGGCTTGAGTGGCATGCCTGTGACAACTGAGCGTAGACATGCAACCCTGCTAGCAGACAGGGTTGTATTGCTGTGGCCAGCAATACAACAAGAGGGCCATGGCTGCAAGATTGGTATACATGTTGCAGATGGAACTTCAAAGCAGGGTTATTATGAAACTGTTACTTGCCTTATTCCAGTCTTCCTCAAACTCGGCCCTCTAGATGTTTTGAGACTACAATTCCCATCATCCCTGACCACTGATCCTGCTAGTTAGGGATCCTGGAGGGCCGAGTTTGAGGAAGCCTGCTATTCCTTTATGATTATGGAAACGTGTACAGATCAGCCTCTATTGAAATGAATGAGGAGCAGGAACAGTGTGTCTTGTTTTGCTGTTGGAGGCCCTGCTGTTGTTGCCATGCCTCCCAGCTTCAGCCATACTGCTTCTGTCACTGGTGGAGAAGCATTGCCGATTGCTGGTGAGATCTCACCGATTTCCAGGATAATCTTGTGCACTCCGCAAGATCTCATGCAATTCAGCAAGATGTTGTGCTGATGCCAGTGCAACTTCACCACCCACAGGGGTACCGACTCAGGATGTGCTGGCCCTGATGAGAAGCTTGACCCTGCAGGAATTATGTGCACATCAGGGTTCTGGGTCACATTCATGAGTATAAGCTATGTTTTCATTGCACTGCTCCCAACTGCACTATTTTGCAGTTCAATATCTAGCTTAGTGTAGGTATTCAAATAAGGCCTGATGTTATTTTAAACTGCGTTCAGGCTACTACTAACCAACCATTGTTGCAATATTTAGGTCAAATAAAATTGAGTCCAAAATTAGTGTGTTTGCATGGTTTATTTTGTGAGTCCTGAATTCCCATAGTTTGGGATTTCCTGATCATAGAATTTTGGCTTTGAAATCTAGGGCAGCATAGGTTCAAGGCTGTTGAGCTGCATCTAAATCAGAATAGGTATGCAAATACTACTGGTATTTGTATGTATTTTTCAACGTTTGTTTCATTATTGGGGGTTATTTTAGGTGTTTATGGTTATTTTATTTCCTGCAGTTGCAAGTATGTTACTGTATTGGCTCTAATAAACAAACTGTGCTAAAAGAAATACTTTCTGCTGATGGGAAGCTAATTATTTTCATTTTCTTAGTACACAATTTTGAAAAAATCCCGACATTGCAATTCCAGTTTAACTTTTGTCAGGCTAGTTATATTTTTGAAAGGGGCTCATTCCTTGAGCGTGAAGTAAACCTCTAGTTCATAGCATTTCAGGCTTTAGAATTAGGACTGAAAAGAGGGGATTCTTTCTCTTTGTTATTGAAAGCAATTTCTTGTTTGCTTTGCAATGTCAAACAAAGCATACTATTTGTCACTGTGGTTTGTATATGTAATATATATATATTTTAGATAGGCTTTTGACTTTGATCTGAAGTAAAGCGCACTGGTAGCAAAGATGACAGAAGTAACAAATCAGTGATGTCCGTTGTCACTCAGACAAACTCTTTAAGTCAATAAAGAGTTAGATTCTGAGGCTGAAAGCCATATGACTTGGGATGAGGCTTGTACATGCTTGTGAGAAAATGCAGACCTTTGCCTCCCTTGGTTCAGACAAAGGTGTGGGGAAATTTATTAGGGATTCAGTTCAGTGTGTGCAATCAAAAGGTGCCTCTTCTAGTCCAGAGACTGGCCTTTGCTTGCATTTCTAGACAAACAATCCTATTTAAAAGGCAGCACCAAGCTAGGCTTGGTGGCACGTAGCAGCTGCTTTATTAAAACTGTCATCACAGTAGATCTCAGGGCATGCTCTGAGCAATTCCAAAGTCGACTACTATGTTTTTAAAAACAACAGTACGAAGCATCTTAAAATTACTTTTCATGTGAGTTTTAAAATGAAAGCAAATGAGAAGTTTTCCCCAGTATGCTAATTGCCAGCAATCAAGGGTTGATTCCAAAACAGGCCTTTGCAGGAAGGCTGTCAAAGGCTAAAACCCTCCTACTCCCCACTGCATTTCGATTCTAGATAGACTCCTTGCATTGGCAATTGATGTTACACCTTATGTTACGCTTAAGGGCAAAGATATGAAATCAAATTATTATTATTAAAGATTTATTTATACCCCACACCCCATTTTCCCTGATGGGACTCAAGGCAGCTTACACTGAAAAATGAGAGCCACTAAAACAAAGAAAAAAGAATATATAGTTTGGCCCCCAGAGCTCTGGTGGGGAAGGGCTGGAGCACAGCTGCTTTGTATGTAGAAGGACACAGATTCAATTTTTGGGGAACAGGTCCATCAGCCTCTCCAGCTAGGGGTGGGAATGACCCCTGCCTGAAACACTTGAGACAATACTGAGCTAAAAGGAAGGCAGTCGTGTGTGTGTGTGTGTGTGTGTGTGTGTGTGTGTGTGTGTCTGTCTGTCTGTCTGTCTGTCTGTCTGTAAGTGTGGGGCAAATGGGCCTCTGAATGCCTTCTCTGCTGTCAAAGTCACAATGCTGTAGAAATTGAATGCTAACACATTTATTGTGGTACAAACGTTTGTAGACTGGAGCTTACTTCATCAGATGCATGAAGTATCCAGAGTTGGAAAGGAACATCTACACTGGATGTTGTTATAATAATAATTTATTCTTTATACCCTGCCCATCTGGCTGGGTGTGCAAATGATAGCAGAATGTCTTACAATTCTGTTGAAGCCAAACTGATCCACTCACAAATATCATTTGTGATAATACTTCCTTCCTATGCTAATTTAACACCTAAAGAGGAACAATTACATGCTGTAGTGGATAAAAAATACTCCCAGGCTTGACTAGACTGAACAGAATGGAAGTTGACAATAAATTATAGTGCAGTAGTGTAGTGTCATGCTGGACTCTGCTTTTGAAGGACATTTTCCCGTAGGGGGAAAAAGTGGTTGGATGGGTCACAGCTCCAATATCTATACTCCATAATGGCCTTCTGGCAAAACCTATCCCAGCAGTTACTACTTGTCCAGGTATCTGAAGAAGTGTGCATGCAAACGAAAGCTTATACAGTACCTAAAACTACTCAGTTGGTCTCAAAGGTGCTACTTTATAATTTTTAAATTCTTTTGGAAGGATTCTTTTAAAGACTTTCTTACATCATACAACTTCTTTGAAGACTTGATTCTTTTAAGGGAGTTTTTAGGTTTTTAAGAAGAGCCTTTTAAACTATCTTTTTAAAGAATTGTTTTAATTTACTTGTCTACATTTGGTTTTGACAATGGCATTATCAGGGTACTGCCTAGGAGCCACTACTTCCTGACTCTTAACTTATATTAGGTTGCCCCATTGATCAGTAATAGTAAGTTAAATTGACTTAACAGAAGAGCTTTTTATGATCTCACCTCTGTACGAACAGTGAATGGTACCCTATCCTAGCTAGTCTGGACCCTAGTTCGTCCCATCATCTCATTTCAATACAAGCCTACTAAGCATCCATGCGCTCCATTGATTACATCCTTAATATTTCAATAAGAGCCAAATGAATAATTCAATGGCCTGTTGAGTGGTGGCCTCAAATAATGTCAAAATGAATACTGGACTGATGAATAGAAATGTGGGAAGGTTGTGAAATGTATTTGCTTGGTTAGAATCTTTTCATCTGGCTGGGATGTTCTGAATGTAGATTTCCAAGTACAATTTTCTTTAATAGATCACTTTACATGACAGTTAATATCATATGCATTTTTCATGCATCCACCCCCCCAGAACAGTCTTTTAAAAAAACACATGTTTGTAGAATTGCTGTCTGTGAATTTTATTCTCTTCCCTCTTTATCAGCAGAGGGTGCTATGGGCGCTTTGTGCTCTGAAGACGCTTCTTTTCTTTATGCATAATTCAATTTAATTTGAGCAGAACTGACTGGTTTCAATGGGAATTAAGCATGTATTTACATCATGTGTGTGAGGGCAGGCTATAATTTAACAGCAAACCATTTCATTAATTGATTCGTGTTAAAAGAGGCAGACAGTGGTTGGTTTCAGTCCCTAACCCTTTTCCCCATACCTCCGTCTGAAATGGGTCACTGAGCTTATCCTCAATGTAGTCTTGTTTTCCAGCATCACCAGCCAGAACTTTTGAATGTGACTTAAGTCTATAGATGTCTCTGTATTTGTAGTTTAAAGTTAATATTTTTGTACAGAGCTGTATGGATACATGTTAAATTCCACACAACACACCCTTGCAGTTTCTAATATTGTTTTATATTAACAAAATAAATTTCAGTTTGTTTTAAGTGTAGCATTTACATTCCTTGTACAAAAAAAAGAAACCCTTTAAAGGAATTTGATTCTTATGGGAGCAAAATATTCTTAACCTTGATTAGCATTTACATCTTTTGCATTTAAAAGTAACTTGCATGCTACAGATCGTATTTTGCAGTCTTTTGTTCAACTTCCCCCACCCTTAATTTTTTTTTAAAAAATAAACATGCAAGGTAATTCATGATCTTAGGTAGAGTTGCCGTATTCCAAAAATTAAAATTCCTGACACCTGCAAAGTTGTTGAGCTATTTTTGGAAACCCACCAAAATTGTTGAGCTTTCTTTGGGAACAAACCCAAATTGTTGAACTGTTTTGGGGAAACTCCTCCCCAAAATAGTCATTTTAAGGGGGGGGCTCTTCTTAAGTGTCCTGTAAAGGTAACTGCTAGCATTATGGGATTGGACAGATAACATATTTAAAGTTTCCACGGTGCCTCCACGTGTGGAGAGTGTGTCGACCATAGCAGTCCTTGGTTCAGTGATGTCAGGGTTGTACCATAGTCAACAGTAGTCAGGGCTGAGTAGTCAGTACCAAAGGATACAGAACCATCTATGTCAGAAAGACCTTGTTTCTCAATCCAGGCTCAACTGAAACAGGAAGCTCTTTATGCCTCTGCTTGTCCTGGAAGATCCCAATGGCCTGCCTTGATGGGCAGAAGCAGTCCAGGGTCCCTGAAAAGGCTGCTATGTGCCATTCTCTGGTTTACCACATGGGGAAAGCTGAGCACAACTCCAACAGGCAGTTGTGCGAGAGCAGTGCCAAGGAGAGGTGAAGGTAAGGTAAGGTGGGCAGTGCTACCTTGAGCAGATTGGCAACATTATTTTGCTCTAAACTGTAATTCATGCTAGTTTTGATCCTCCCCCCTTTATGAAACTACTTAGAGACAGTAGTTTGAAGTAGGCAATTTACTTCAAAGAAGCAAATTTTCAGCACAATTCTCGCCTGCCCTCCTACTCTTGTTCAAAGACCACATCAGCCGTCTCTAGAATGGGGAAAGGAAGTGTTTTGAAGAGGTTAAGTGATTTCTTTTCCCCCTTCAGACACTTCTTAATTGAGTTTAGACACATTCTGTACATTTTTACATCAGCATCAAAGGTAGCGTCTTCCCAAAGATAAGCAGCTTCTTCTCATGTTTCCAGAAAGAAAAAAAAGAGAGAGAAAAGTTTCCATCACATATTTTCATCAAGTCTTTAGGATTGAAAGCTACTGGATGTCACTGTTGTCATAATAAAAATGCAAGGCTGAGCCAGAAGCAGGCGAACCCCGCACTGAGGGCGCATGACAGTGAGCATCGCCCGGTCTCTTGCTTCTCTCACGCATCAGCCGTATTATTTTGGTTTGTCTTCAGCTGACTCGCATGAAGCTTGCCTTTTCACTTGATTGTGTCGCAAGCTGTGGAAGGTGGGTTTGAAACTCAGAAAAGACATCAGGTGCATAGTTGTCAACTTACAGATTTGAAAATAAGGGACCAGCAGCCTCAAAAATAAGGGACCAGCAGCCAAAATAAGGGATTTTAGTCAACCAGTTGAAATACGAAGTTAAAAGGGACCAGATAATTTGGGAGAGCAGCGCCGGTTTTTAGCCCTTCGTTTCCAGAGGTTGCTGTTCAAGACACCAGCTGATGAAACACTGCAATTAAATAACTACAAGCAGCAACCACTTTTTGCACAAAACGAAGTCCAAGCTACGAAGATGCTGCTGCAGTTCTGTATCTTTTCTTGTGCTCCATCTGCAGCTCTCAGTTCCATCAGGCGGGGTGGGAGGAGGGGGGAGGGAATAGCGCCCGAAGTAAACCCGCAGATCAGACCATCTATGCTAGTCTACCACTACAAATCTATGGGAGAAGCGCTTGCGGTCCTTCCTCTGCTTTCCCCCTCTATGGTTAGCCCTTGGAACACCTGCCCGCGCCTCCGCCTCCTCCTCCTCTCTCTCAACTGCTTTCTCTATGGTTGCCTTCACTCTCCTCTCAAGGCTCCTCAGTCCCGGCGGGGAGGGGCTCCCAGGGGCCAAGACTGGTGAGAGGAGACCGGAGGGGGGCGGGCCGCGCAGCCAAGCAACACAGTTGGAGCCTCCCTGGCCAGCAGGGAGGGAGGGAGAGGAGCTGCTTCCTTTGAAACCCGGAAAATTTAAGGGACATCATCAATAAGGGACAGCAGCGGGACACAGTGCTGGGATAAGGGAGTTTCCCGCCAAATAAGGGACGGTTGACAGCTATGATCAGGTATGGACCACAAGTTGGTGGCAGAGCAGGTGCTTTGTTTGCTGCAACCCCCAGATTCAATTTGCAGCATTTCCAGCTTGAAAGCATCAGGTAGCAGATGTTGACAGAGGCTGACAACAAGGCCAGCATCAGATTTCAGTAGGCTCTTGGCTCTTGCAGCTGAAAGCTTGGCTAGCTCCAACCAGAGCTCAAGTTGGACATTGCTGCCACCGCCCTTATTGCCGCCCCCCATTGCTGCTGCTGTTACAGTGGGTGCTGCCACTACAGATCGTTCCACTTCACAGATGCCTCTGGGCCTGGATGAGTGCTCATATGCGTACTTGAAACAAATCGTTCCTAGAGGAGGCCTAACTGCTGCTTAAGAATCTGATAATATCCATTTGGCATAGGAATTTCTTCACTAAGCCAAGAGATCAACGTATAATATGGTCTCCTGAGATGATCTGCTCTGAAACATTTCTTGGAAGTAAGCCTGTGTGCTTCAAACAGCCTGTGTGAGGGGGAATTCTCATGCAGATCCTCAGATTTGTAAACATTAAGCACATTTCAAACATAGGAGTGTTTTCCAGCTCTAAATATTACCCATGGGCAAAGGCCTGGTGGAAGGAAACCAACAGGCACTCGGTAAGCGTTGGCATTTGCTAGCACATTTGTAGAGTAGTGGAACTACAAAAAATAATAATTCTGTAGTCGCTTCCCCTTTCATTCATTCATTCACCTTTAAAATACAGTGGCGCCTCGCAAGACGAAAATAATCCGTTCCGCGAGTCTCTTCGTCTAGCGGTTTTTTCGTCTTGCGAAGCAACCCTATTAGCGGCTTAGCGGATTAGCGCTATTAGCGGTTTAGCGGCTATTAAAGGCTTGGCGGCTAAAAGGCTATTAGCGGTTTAGCGGCTTAGGAAAAAAGGGGGGGAGCGAAAAAAATCACAAGACTCGCAAGACGTTTTCATCTTGCGAAGCAAGCCCATAGGGAAATTCGTCTTGCGAAGCGCATCGAAAAACGGAAAACCCTTTCGTCTAGCGGGTTTTTCGTCTTGCAGGGCACCACTGTAGACAGTCACTGGCAAGCAAGTGTAGCCTGCTTTCTGCATATCATGTTAACAAGGCTGCACATGCTCAGTGGTAGAATTGAGGCAGGGAGCAGCCACCATTATGGGCAACTGGCTTATTTTACCTCAGAACAGGTGATTCCTGTTGCCGCCTTTCTGGACGGCCCCAAACCCTCAAGAACAGGTTAGTAGTAAAGTTTCCCTGAAGTATTAAAAAGCAATTCAAATTTCCTCAGTGCTGTTAAGTTCCTTGTTAGGAATTAACAAAGGAACAAGCTCCTTATTCATGTACTGCTGTGTGGGGTTTTTGGGGTTTTTTTTTTGAGAGTGAGTTTTATGTTCTTCACCTCATAGAAGTCCTTTGCTGTTGGTCTCTGCAGGGACCCATAATGAAGAGTGTTGATTAAACAAAGAAACATTAAGAACAATACAAAATAACAATACTCCTAAGTCAATGGGGTTATACATGCTATACATTTGTGTTTATGCCTTGACACCATATCTGTGTGTAACGCTCTCTGTGTGGAGCTTTCTTTCAGAAGACGTCAGATTACTTTTTGTAACGGACCGTCCAATGAAAAATGGAGTCCGCGTGTTGTCTTTGTTTTTATGTTGCGTTTATGGCATTACAGTGGTACCTCGGGTTACATACGCTTCAGGTTACATACGTTTCAGGTTACAGAATCCGCTAACCCAGAAATAGTGCTTCAGGTTAAGAACTTTGTTTCAGGATGAGAACAGAAATTGCGTGGTGGCGGCGCGGCGGCAGCAGGAGGCCCCATTAGCTAAAGTGGTGCTTCAGGTTAAGAACAGTTTCAGGTTAAGAACGGACCTACGGAACGAATAAGTACTTAACCCGAAGTACCACTGTACTATTTAAAGGTCTGGGCCCAGGTTATGATGCTTCAGTGCATGTGGGGCAAGGGCCCATTAGTGAGATGGGGAGAACCTTTAATATTGTGGCATGTGAGCGGCTAGCGCAGGGGTCTGCAACCTTTAAGACAAAAAGAGCCACTTGGACCCATTTCCGAAGAAAAAAAAACTGGGAGCCGCAAAACTCGTCATTATAAAAATTACCTTTTTGACACTTTTTTATTATTTCTGACCCCTCAGAATTACTCCTCCTCATAGAAATAAACGTTAAATTAACAAGTTACCTTTTGTGTGTGTCTTCACTCCCCTTCAAAACAGTGACCAGCGTACATGCCCCCTTTCAATGCAGTGACCAGCGTACATGCCCCTTACAATGTAGCGGGCGGGAAGGTGACGTCGGGACGGTGCGTGACTAACGCACGCACTGCCCCCATGTGACATCACAGCCAGTACAGCGCCCGCCACAGTGGGGAGTGTCGGGGTGCACAATGCGCCTCCTCCCCTCGCTAGTATCCGCCCCGGAGCCACGGCAAAGGTGTAAAAGAGCCACATGCGGCTCCGGAGCCGCGGGTTACAGACCCCTGGGCTAGCGGATGAGGATAATGTGTGAGGTACTAAATGCCGGCCATGAAATGGATGGTGAGAGTGAAGTTGGGTGAGCAGTTCTATGAATAGGTGGCTCTACGTTACGCTGCCTTGTAATGCTTTGTCTTTATTTTCATGGATATGGATACTGTTTATGAATTTGTAGCTGCTGCTGTTTAAATGTACATCATTTAACATTGCTTTTAATGTTGTGCTCCTGTGCTCAGATCCTGCTCGTGGGCTTCCCATGGGCCACTGCGAGAACAGGATTCTCGACTAGATGGGCCACTGGCCTGATCCAGCAGTGCTCTTCTTAGGTTCTTGTTGTATTTTGGGCTTCTCTACACCTACCCTTTGCCCTTCTCTTTCCAGGCAGAGGCCTGCACTATCATGCTCCGTGTCTTAGCGGTGGCCTTTGCTGTTTTGCCTCAAGCTTCCCCCATGAAAACCCACCCTTTAAAACTGTTTATCTCATTTAATTTTCTTTTTTTAAAAAAGATTTTATTGGGTTTTACAATTTTATGTTCATTGCAATACATATTATCTCACAAGGAAGTTAGAGTATTAAGAAAAAGTAAGAAAAAAGAAAAAGAGAAACAATTCCCCAGCTCCCACCCCCCAACTTCCCTCATCTTCCCCTTCTAGTTTTGTTACATTGATTGTTGTATTCTGCATGTATGCATACTATTCCTTGTTGTTACATTGTCATTCCCCATTTTTTAAATCAATAAAATTGTGAAAGTGAATAAACCTTCTCTTGTTTAATTTTCATGATATTTGGTTTGTATTGGTATTGTAAATTTGATATAAGGTTACCTGCCTTAGCAATTATTATAGAAAGGCAGGCCAGACACATGTAAAAACCCGGATACCATTTTCACATTGCTGGGCATCTTCCCCTCCAGATCAGGTTCATTCAAATCTTGCTCAGTGGGCTCTCGGGCTAACTGAAATAGGACCATGGGCATAGCCAGAATTTTTATTGGGAGGGGGGGTCAGGCCTTTGTTGAGGGGGGGGCAGAACCTCAGTTAGCTATGTATTTTTATTGTTTTTTATTGATTTAGGGGGGCAGCTGCCCCTCCCTGGCTATGCCCATGAATAGGACATACAGTTTCAAGACCTTAGCAACCCAACATTATTATATCCTGCCCAGCAATGGAACGTAAGGAAAGTGTGTAGTACATCCCACAACAGGTTTCAGGTGCATAACAGAATAAAGGTATGATTTTGCTTCATATAATCTAACGCTCTGTCTTGTATTGGTTCTCCATGAAGAAAACTGGATTGCTGCCTTCTTTGGCTTTAACTTTCCTGTCAGTTCATTCTTGGGTCTCTGTGTGCATAACGTGCATTTGTCCACTCGCCTTTTCTCTCTTTGCTGGTATGACCTTTTCCAGTTGAAAAAGGATTTTGACTCAGGAGGCTCTGTTTCATTTACGTGACATACAGCACTCCAGTGCAGCAGGGACAAGTTGACATTCGTAAAATATCTAGTTGTTCCGGTGCCCACTGGAAATGTCACCCATTGCTAAAGCAGCCACATTTAGGCGGTCATCTTCCTTTACATTCCCCATCTACACACTGTACCCACTTTGTTTTTCAGTGGTTCACTGGGATTCTCCCCCCCCTCTCTTTTCTTTTTTCTTTCTTCCTTTCTGAAAAGAGAACTTACCTAAGGATTTTTGGGGGGGCTGTGTGTGTGTGTTTTGCAAGTGTTGCATGCGCGCAGATATTTTTTTTTTAAGCGAACTGCTGTCTCAGTTTATTGAGTATAAAACTGAAAGTCTCTCTAAATTAAATGAGTTTTTGTTAAGCAGTTGGCCACATCCCAGCATCATGTTCCAAAGGAAACTGGCAGCTGGCTTGGGAAAAAAAGAACCAGGAATCTGGCATCAACCAACTGACGAAGGAGTTCCCCTGGCATTTGTGACTCATTGCCGTTCATATTTCTTTAGCTGGAGTAAGGCTCCCCCCAACCAAAGCCCAGGCTCATTTTAGGGGATGATGAAAGCAGCAACACCTCTGGCACTACTTTATTGTATCTATAGTGAAGTGTGCATCAAAATGACATTTGATGTAAGCAACAGAGAATGTTCTGTGAAATTTTAATAAAGTGATCTGTCTTTAGCATGTGTAGGGTTGGGTTCACCATTCTGCTATCTTATGCATATTTATCCCTGAAGCTGCCTTATACTGAACCAGACCATTGGTTCACCTAGCGCAATACTGCCTCCTCTGACTTTCAGCAGCTCTCCACCATTTTGGGCAGGGAGGTGTCTCCCATTGCCAGCTGCCTGGAGATGCTCAGGACTGAGCTTGTTCATTCAAAACTTATGTGCTTAGTCACTGAGCTATGGTTCTTCCCCACGTTGCATGTTGCTCCACTAGCTCAAATAGCAGAAGTCAACCTTGTTACAGCCCATTGCAGTTCTTGTTACACTGAGGATGGGACGGGACAGGGCAGGGCAAGACAAGGTCAGAGGATGAGCAAGTTTATGGAGATTCATAGCCAGCAGGAGCAGACACCTGTTTGCTCAGAGTCAGGCTAGTGAGCAAGCCTCACCTAGAAGCTTTTATTGGGCCTGTGGCATGTCTCCTGATCTTCTCTGGTCTATTGGGGAAATAGATTTCCTTGCTGAATGTGGCTGGTCTCCCATTGGCCATTACTGGGGATGGAGCAGTGCGAAAGGTGAATACTTGCCTAATGTGACAAATACGCTGTTGTTCTTGCAAGATGGGGAATCTTTATCTTTGAAGGGCTGTATTTCCTTGATTTATACTGGACAGTCCACCCATCATACATTTTTATTAGTTATTCTGTGATGGTTCCCCAACATTATTGCCAGTGCCTTTTGGAGGGGCACTCTTGCACTATAGTGTAACGAAAGCAGGGCAACGCCCCCCCCCCGAACATTTGTAGTATAAAATAACTACTAATGGGGAGATGATTGAACTACCAAAATGGGGGCTCTTGAAGGGAAACTAAGTGACCAGAACCTCATTATCCTTGTCTAGTTGGAACTTCTGCTTTCCTAGATCTGACCAAATCCCAAATCTAGATCTTAAATCCAGATCTGGTACACAGCCTATTCCTGTTCCCCACCTCTAATCTGAAGTGGCATGGCATATCAGAGCATGCAGTTTCTGTCCACATGTAGATCAGCCTACACTTATGCTCACAGCTCTGAAAGAAAGGTTTCCCCATTATACTTTGCTATATGCATGAAATCTCCCATGAACATTGACAATGTTTCTAGCTACCAAAGGGTCCAAATTTAAAGGCTAGGTTTTAATTAATAGTGATGCAAGTGGGCTAACAAAGACTGCCATTATAGCAGTTTCTTTTATGGTGCCATTAAGTTGACAATACCAGTATTTTAATGTAATTTTTATGATTACAATTACATATTAACTTCATTTTATGGGATTGTACGCAATGTGGTTTTATGGAAGCCTAATGGTAAAGTTCAGCCATTTCTCTTGTGTTTTAAAGGGTGTATTTATGCTCGCATGAGATTAAGTGCTAAGTTTCTTCATTTGTGGAACTGTCCTTGGATCTTACCAGCAACAGAACAAACCTTTACTGGGAAGTGGACACCTAGAACCACATACTGATGGATGCAAGACCCACAGAAATGTAGTGGCAAATTTTCCATTATATCACTACAGCTGTATGAGTGAGCAGTGCTTTTAGATCAGCCTTCCCCAACCTAGTGCCCTCCAGATGTTTTGGACTACAAGTCAGTTCAGCCCCAGAAACTGTTTTAGATGACGGATAAATCAATTAACTATTTGTTGTCACACTTATCCTTGTGAGCATGTTGTGTTCATTCAAATTCTTTCAGCCAGCTGGTTTCATTAAGCCATGGAGCTAATTTCAGCAGTGAGAGGTGTTTAATTGAAAGAGGCTATTAAGTGTCTCCTGTGCTAAATAGCACTTCTGTAGGTGCTTTGCTCAATGCTTTTTGAGCTTTGAGGTGTGTTCTTTCACCTGCACCTCTCCTACCTCCCAGCATGTTAATAACTGATAAACTGTGTTGTTTCTACTCTCAACAAGTTGACTTTAGTTATTTTTAGATACTTTGTATTTTACTGTGTGTTTCTTCCTGCTGGGCTATCCTTAACTAGAATTCCAGCACAAGTTAACTTCATTTAAAGTGCTGCAAGTATTTTGTGAGAGTAATTTAAGTGCCTACTGGAAATGCACATTTGTGCAATGAAAGTAGTTTTAAATGATCTGTCACCCTAGCGCAACAAATCTACTTTAAAAAAGAATTAGACTGTTTGCAGTTAAGAAAGTGATGGGGAAATTCATTGAAAAGGCTGGAATGAACAAATGATTGCTGGGAAGATGTGTAAATATCCCACAAGCTAATCAGGATGAATGCTCATTGCTTGCAAACAAATTGGAATAAATGTTCAATAATGACCAGATCTTTGCATAAACTTTGTGCAAGCAAATCAGGATGAATGCTCAATAAACAGGTTGTTCGGAGAAGCAGGTAGTTGTTAACTGGCCAACATCGTTATCTCTCAGCCCCTGTCAACAAGTGCAGGACAATATCAGAAGAATCCTGGGGTGGTATAATGAACTGTTCCACTTCAGACTGCAAGTGGGTAATCTCATTTTCCAGGGCTGGAACCTTTCTCCCTGAGGTGCTAGTTTTCTGTCTGAAAGGCCACAGCATGCCAGAAAATCCATTATGTTTTTAGACAGATCACTGGGTAAGCGAAAGCTTCCCTTGCTACAATTTGCTTGTAAAACACAGCACAGTGGCACTAATATCAAGTTACTCACCAACTCCAACTTTGCACCTTGAAGAGGAACATGTGAAAATCCAAAGGGTTTTTTTTAACAGGATGTTGGAATGTAACACAGTATTTGCACGAAAGCAATTAAGCTGTTTGTAAACATGCCTTCCCCAGCTTTTAATTTAAGGAGGACAAAGAAAGTGCTTTGTTGTTCTTAGCAGGAATTTGAGTTAATTCAAATGAGACAAACAAGCAAAACAGTGTTTCCTCTTTACCTAATGGGTGTTCAGATTAAATCTGAAAAGGTCAGGGTTTTTTTGTTGTTGTTTTAAATCAAATTGCTTAAATTCTTCCACTCATTTTCTTTGGCTCAAGTACTTCTCCGTCTTTCTCCTCCCTCCTCCTCCTTCACGTCCTCCTCATCCGGCTTTGAGGGAACTATTGTGTTCAAAGCACCTTTAGCCATAGAGACAACTCTTGGAACAAGAATTTCACTTTGCTGCCGGCTTGTCACTTGTGATGAATAAGCCTTTGCTGGTTAAGTGGCAGTGACACATCATTGTGGCAGCTTTTGCATCGCAACAGAAAGATAATTAATCTTGCTATCAACATTGCTAAACTGAGGAAAGCTCACTCATTACTTGATTCTGTAAAGTGGCTTTGTGTAAGGTGGGAGATCTCTTATTTAAAATGTGTGAGGCGTCTACTTCCTGTGACTTTAAAATAGAACAACTTGCTTTGTAAATCAGCGAAGGTAGGGAAATACATAACCTAGGATCCTGACAAGAGCCCTGCTATATCAGGCCAAAGGCCTATGTTGTCCAGCATACTGTTCTCAGATGTCTTTGGGAAGCTTGCATGCAACATCTTCCCTCCTTGTGATTTCCGGCAACTGGCATAAAGAGGCATGCTTTCTCTGACAGAGGAAGGTGAATATAACTATGATGACTTGTAGCAATTGATAGCCACAGCCTCCATGAATTTGTCTAATCCTCTTTTTAAGCTGGCCAAGTGTACAGCCATCACTGCATCTTGTGGCCACTAATACAGGGGTACCTCGGGTTACATACGCTTCAGGTTACATATGCTTCAGGTTACACACTCTGCTAACCTAGAAATAGTACTTCAGGTTAAGAACTTTGCTTCAGGATAAGAACAGAAATCGGGCTCTGACGGTGCGGTGGCAGCAGGAGGCCCCATTAGCTAAAGTGGTGCTTCAGGTTAAGAACAGTTTCAGGTTAAGTACGGACCTCCGGAACGAATTAAGTACTTAACCCGAGGTACCACTGTACCTTATTTGGTATGTGAAGAAGTACTTTCTTTTGCCTTGAATATTCTAACGTTGAGATTCATTGGATGGCTCTGGGTTCCAGTATTTTGTGAGGCAGAAAAACCTCTCTTCATCCACATCATGCAGAATCTCATACATCAGGAACTGTATTTTTTTCTTTGCACTGTAGGTTAGTTTCTACACATACTAACCCAATCTGTCCTCAATCCAGGCAAGCAAGAAATGTTATAGGAGTTGACAGACACATTTCAGCCAAGCAAAAATACTCAAGGAGAGGGTAAAGCGAGGCTGGTGAGGGATGTGGTCCAGGGAGAGTCCTGAGGGCCATGTATTTACTTGCTTGCCCATCCCTGCCTAGAAGCACGTCCCATTGAATTCAGTGGAGCTTACTTCTGAGTAAACATATAGATGATTGCTGTGTAAGACACATACGTCTTCTAGGCCTGCTGAACAAGGTGCACATTTATTTGGTCATTGTATTGCCAAAAATGTTATATCTATCTATCTATCTATCTATCTATCTATCTATCTATCTATCATCTTTAAAGCCCTAAACGGCCTCGGTCCAGTATATCTGAAGGAGTGTCTCCACCCCCATCGTTTTACCCGAACACTGAGGTCCAGCACCGAGGGCCTTCTGGCAGTTCCCTCACTGCGAGAAGCCAAGTTACAGGGACCCAGGCAGAGGGCCTTCTCGGTAGTGGCGCCCGCCCTGTGGAACGCCCTCCCACTAGATGTCAAAGAGAAAAATAACTACTAAACTTTTAGAAGACATCTGAAGGCAGCCCTGTTTAGGGAAGCTTTTAATGTTTGATGTATTACAGTATTTTAACATTTTTTTGGAAGCCGCCCAGAGTGGCTGGGGAAGGTATAAATAATAAATTATTATATTATTATTATTATTATTATCTATCTATCTCTTGGCGTTTTTCTTTTTTTTAGACTGTGAGCCACCATGAACCTTTTGGCAGAGGGACAGATTTTTAAAATAAAAAAATCTAAATAAGAAAAATCTAATTTTATCCAATACTTGGAAACTTTACAACCATTTAAGTTCACTGTGTGCTGAGGAGATCCATTTGTTAGCATTTGAGCTTATTTTAGCTCCTCACAATTATCAGGAGCTGCCATAAAGGAATATTGTGTTTGCCAGGCTATGATGCTACAATTTATTACATTTTTTAACTTCAAAGATTGCAAGTTAATCGATATTTCAGAATTTCTACATCCATATATAGTGATAAAGCAATGAAGAAAGAAGATAGAATCTTACCACCACCACTCCTCCTCAGCTGTCTTTTCATTCATTCCACAGATTTAGAAAAAGAATCCTGTCCTATATGAAAGGCCTGCTGATTGAAGATTAAAGGTGTTAACACTTGGTGACCTGGCTCTGTGCCAGCTGGATAATTACACTCTGCCACTCTCCATCGCACTGTAGTTTTCATTATTTAGATGAATTGTTCTTCACGTTTTGTCCCAAATGATGAGAATGGGCTTCCTGTCGGAAACCTTTTATTACCTTAGATATGTCTCTGACACCTGCTTTTGACTTGTTTCTAAAGGCATTAGAGCTGATTCAGACATTTGAGGCATGGGGGCAAAATATGTGGTATAGCCTTTGTAGCCAGAACCACTTTCAGAAGGCAGATTCAAAATGTATCCAATGAAAAAGCACAGAAATACAAGTAATCAGTGACCAATAAAATCAAAATGGAAGGCTGGCGTTGCTATTTTGAGGAAGTTTTCCTGAATAAAAATGACTTCAGCATGAGCCAAAAGCAAACAACAGTCAATGTTTGTTTACTATTATATAGGAGCCCTAGCCACATAACGGGCACCACCATACTACATGCCCAGCTCTCAGTAACCCCTTAGTCGACGTAAAGGGTGGCCTCACCATGAGGGCCTTTTTAGCTGACCAGGAAGGTGTGTAAAGGAAGAGGCAGTCTTTCAAAGAGCCAGGTCCTCAAGCTGTTGAATGCTTTGTAAACTAAAAAAAAGCACCTCAGACTTGGCCTAGTAGCAAATTGGCAGACAGCGCAGATCCTTTAACAGGGCTGCTGAAGAGAAAAGCAGGCTATAAGACTTATTTACGGCATGCTCACTTTTAATGTAGAGGGCGTTATTAAGGAGCAATAGCATTTAGCATGACCCCTTCCCCAATGCTTACAAATAGTCTCTGAGTTTGAGCCTGTATATGCTTTCTAGAGAATGAATGAATGAATGAATGAATGAATCAATCAATCAATCAATCAATCAATCAATCACAGAATCATACAGTTGTGGAGTTGGAAGGAACTCTAATGGTCATCTCGTTCAACCTCCTGTGATGCAGAAATCACAGCTAAAGAATCCCTGACTGATGGCCATTCAACCTCTTTTTAAAAACATCCAATGAAGGAGAGTCACCCACCACCTTCTGAGCTAGTACGTTCCACTGTCAAACAGCTCTAACTATCAGAAAGTTATTCCTAATGTTTAATCAATATTGCTAAAACAAGGTGCCAACCCAGTACCTACTCTAAGCATGTACAGCCTATTTGTGTGCATAGCTTTCCACAACTATGACAAATTGGTGGTAGGGGAGTACAGTATTCAGAACTGTGCACATGGTTGGAGGAGAGGAGAGTGTGGTAGATTGTCCCATAAATCAATATGGCAAAAAATATATATGCATGGCAACAATGTTAAACAGAAAGACGTATTTTATGGCATGACCTGTGGTGTAGTTGTTAAGAGCAGTAGTCTCGTAATCTGGGGAACCAGGTTCGCGTCTCCGCTCCTCCACATGCAGCTGCTGGGTGACCTTGGGCCAGTCACACTTCTGTGAAGTCTCTCAGCTCCACTCACCTCACAGAGTGTTTGTTGTGGGGGAGGAAGGGAAAGGAGAATGTTAGCCGCTTTGAGACTCCTGAAGGGGAGTGAAAGGCGGGATATCAAATCCAAACTACTCTTCTTCTTCTTCTTCTTCTTCTTCTTCTTCTTCTTCTTCTTCTTCTTCATCATCATCTCTTAATTTCGTTTGGAGTCATTGGGACTGGGGCTAGCATGACCTTGGCCTGAGTCTCTGCATGGTGCCCCAGAATGTCTTCAACCCCACAGTAGGAAAAGGATAAATTGCTCTGAGATGCTTAACCAGCCCACCAACTCTGTTCCATTTCCACAGAGGGCGACTCAGTTGCTCCTGGAACGCTCACAGATTCCCTTTTCTTCAGTGACATGGTGCCATCGAGGACTAGCTTTTCAACTTGCTTATGCTTTGTAAATCAACAGCCTTATTTAGGAATTTTCTTCATAAGACTGCTTTGCATAGGCTGGCACTTACCGGTAGTTGCAGAGCTTAGCTAGCAGAAGGCCAATCTGAGTTTGTTTTTCTTTTATGGCTCAGCACCTCATTTTTTATTTATCTAATATTTTTAAAAACATGTTGACAAGAGTCTTTGTAACACGGGAGAATATAAATTGAAATAATTTAATAAATGAATAACTCTTTGCTGAAGGCAAATGCTAGCCTAATATTTATTAAGTGGCAGGCTCTTTCTTTCCATTTTCTAATTTGCTTCCTTCCCATTTATTTTGATGTCCTTTTTGTAACCTTGGCTTCACTGTGCATTGCAGTGAAACATGTCCCAAGAGTTGGAGTATGTGGCTACCTGCTTTCTATCCTCATTTTAAGGGGCAGGAGAATGTCCCAAAATATACTGCACTGCCATAGATATCCAAAATTAACAAAATAGATTTTAAGTAATTGCATCCTGTATACTGTAAGCCCCATACAGATGTGTCTGTGCAATTAAATAAATAATAGTTTGCTAACATAGTGCTGTTCCACACTTCTGTTTGTACTGTGCCTAGAAAGCATGGGTCTGTGCGATTTATTGTTTGCCCCATGACTTTCCCTGGAAAAAAACCACTCTTTAGCACTGAATCTGAATAAACGGCAATTTGCAGAAAACCCGAGCCAAAGTGGCCACATTCAGATGCAATGGAAAACTGTTATTGCCCGCTATGCATAAACTTCAAGTTTGCACCTCTCCCTTTCCTGCTCTTTGCATGCTAGAGGAGGAGATCAAAAACTTCTGATTTTAAACAAACCACAGTTTCCCATGATGTCCAAACTTGGAGAACTGTGGTTTCTTTAAACTGGTTTGTTAGGATGAGCTAGGCTCTGTTTGATCTTGTATTGTACTCATTAATTAGTATTTAAGCAAACCATAGACACCCCCCAACTCAGATGTCAGATGGGACTGTGATTAGTTTAAAGTCAGAAGTGGAAGTTTTCCATCTATATTGCTATACCACGGAAGACAATCATTATCTTGAGGAGATTAGGGTGGTGCCAAGCAATTCTCCCTCTCATGCCCAGGTAATGCCTAGAAATCCTGTGAACCTGGGCTTTTAAGTTGTTAATTCTTTTTATTCTATAAAATAGTTGCTGAAGCAACTCTATATGGGAATTGTGATGACCTAGATTGACTTCCACAGGGATCTCACACTGACACCTGCTATAGGGAGTATCAGCTAGCTTTAGGAGTTATTTGTGATGACTTCCTGCCAAATATTAGTCAGTCTTTCGCTTTGGTGGGAGCAGACCAGCAGGGAAAAGGTATATAAGTCCCAATGGCACCCCTGCTTAGAGAGAAGCGGACACAGATGTTAGGTTGGCACAAGGGCTGCAACTTGGCTCTTAAGATTCTGTACCTATTCCCACACAGATGGACAATGGAAATTTCAGAACGCAAAATTTTCCTACAAAGGCAACACAAAGGGGTGTAAGATTATTTGCCTTTGCTTTTGTTCTTTATATCTTCATCCTATGAATAAAAGCTGTTAAAGAGCAAATTTGGTGTTCTTTGTTGCCTACCTGAATCCAAAAGAACCATTGCCCATTTGGCAACACACCATGTCCTTCTCTAGTGCACAATAGCACCAGAATGTGCAACAATAGCAGAAAACCTCAATTTTCTTTTATTTCTGAACCTAGAGATGATCCGTTGATTTTTCTTTGAAATAGCTGCATATTAAAACAGATAAGGGGTTGCTATTGAAAATGGCAACCCTCCTCTTTATTTTGTACAGCAGAGGCAGAAACCTCTGATCTAGGATCCAAATGCCTTTCTATCTGGCCCCCAGGACTTTCTGCAGGTCACAGCCCTCACCAGCCCTCCTTTACACCCTTCTTGGGCATTTTTGCCTGGTTGGAATATGCCCTTGAACTCTGATAATGCCTCTGCCTTGCCTGGGTGGAGGATTTTCCCTCCCCTGTTGTATAGTAAAGCATACTCCTCATCTATGTGATATTACATCATAATGAATTCCTTCCCCATTGGCAGCAGTCCGTGATGTGTAGCAAGGATGGGAAAATGCATGGTTTCATGACAGCACAACTTTGGGTGTTTTATCAGGGTGGGCAACATAGTATGGAAATGTTCTTTTTGGTGGCAGACCACAGGGAAAGTAATGGTTTTAGTTCAAGGACCGCAACGGCGAGGGGCGGCGGCAGCGGGGAGAGTCCTGGTTATGCCTTTTGCGCTCTGTGTTTGATCAGTAAGGGCACATGGGTGGGGAGGCGGGAGAGAGAGAGAGAAGAGAGATTTTATTGATGGCTGCCCCAAGGGGAGATCTCATTGGGAATACCTTTGCAGGTATTCAGTGGTTTTTAATTGGCTTCTTTGTTTTTATTCTATGTAGTTTGTTTTACTTTAACTGGGTTTTGGGGGATAATGGATGGGATAGAAATAAATGAATGAATATATATTGCTCCGAATGGTTGGAAAGTGAGATGTTGCATTTCAGAGAGACTTAATCTTGACAGTGAAGAAATGGCTCCCCTTGCAATTTAATGTTATAGAGATTAGTGAGTGTTCCTATGCTGATTAAAATTTGTTCCTCCCTGCCCTCAAAAGATTTCTTTTTGTAGGCCAATCGTTTGGTGAGACTATACAGAGACAGGTAAATGATGCAAGGCTGGGCAAAATTGGATCAAAGAGGCACTGTTCTTAAATTGGCATGCTTTAAGTGTTTCATGTCTGGATTGCAATCAAAGCCCAGTGATTTCAGCTAACATGGATGTCTCTATCAAACCCTTAGGATAATACTTTTGTTGTCACATATTATATTGTATGGGGTGGGGGGAAGCTGCAGATATTTAGTGCCTATTATATGCTTTTGGGATTGGCATATCAAGTACATTTTTAACATTGCTTTTTAATTGAAATAAGAATGAGCCAAAAATAGATTTTTTCAAGGGGCTGCATGTGGAATGAATTTCAAGTTGATGCTAAGAACTTCAGAAGAGTCTTGCTTCAGAATACCAAGGAGCCATCTAGTCTAGAATACCATTTCCAAGAGTGACCAGAAAGATATCTCTAGGAAACACCTAAGAATAGTTAAACAACAGCCCTCACTTGTTTGTCTCTAGCAGCTGGTGTTTTGAGATTGGCTGGTTCTGAATATGGAGGCTCCATTTGCTATCATTTCCTCTTTTTTTAATTCAAATCTTCACATGCTCACAAAATGCAGCCAAAACTGCATCTCTCACACACAAGCGCAGCAGCAGCAGGGGAAGGGTAATTTTGAGGTTTACCCAGGTACAAACAAAATGCAGACAAAACTCCTCTGGGGGTACTCCCTCACTCCAGCAATAGCCCAGTGAGTGGGAAAAATGACAACTGGATGGGAGGGGAATAAAATAGAGTAGCTGGGAAAAGCGGGCATAGGAAAAGACACATAGACATTAAAAGGATAGAGAGAACCATAATGTGTTCTGGACAGGTCATTTCTCAGTTCAGTGGGCCTCTTTCAGATGTTTCCTCCAGCCCTTTTGTCTATCCTCCTTGAAGTCCTACCAGAAATCACAGATGTGGACCATTGTGCATAAAAGCACATGCAGAAAACTCAGTTCAAAAAGCCTTCTGTGTGCTTTAAAGTGGCAGTGTGTACACAGCCCAAGTCTCTTGCCTGCAGCCTGCTTTAGGGAGCAGGGCTCTGAATGTTCTGAATGGGTGTGCTCTGCTTCTGAATACCAGTTGCTGAAAACCTCAGGAGGGCAGAGTGCTGCTGTGCTTATCAGTCCTGCTTGTATTCTTTCCATAGGCATCTGTTTAGCCACTGTGAGTACAGAATGCTGGACTAGACGGACCATTGGATTGGGCCTTCTTATGTTTTTATGTTCTTAGTAAATGAGGGAAGAGGTCAAACCAAAGGATTAAAGAGAATTGATAAGAGAATCTTTGGCTGTTCCAACTCAAATTTCAGCAGCAGAAGTAAAGGTTGTGGGGCAGTCTCTGCATTGTAACCTGGCAACCTTAGACCCCAAACTTCCTTAGCTTAAGCTACCTAAAATACCGGTACCTGACAATAAATGCCATTGCTAATTTTTGAATTAAAGGTCAACTGTTGCTGCAACAGCATTCTACTAATTTATTTGAGTATGGTTGATTGGGCTTTCAGCTGGGTTAAATTTGTCTAATCTAATTTAGCCTTTGGGGGATTTACAAGATCCCAGCCCTCACCCCTGGAAAGGAACAGAACCATTTACTTGCCCCCAGCCTTGGTGGATCATTGTCTGGTAAACTGCAATAAAAAGCAAATCTATTGTGCCTTTCTCTTGCAGTGTGAAAGCTGGGTGGCTCCACTTTTAATAGGGCTTCTTCCTGAAACCTTGACTCATATGAATAGCTGGTTAAATGCAACAGGATCAATGAAGTCGCTGAGTCTACTTGCATGAATAAAGATTCCAGAGCGTCTTTCCTTGGGTGAAAAGTGTGTGAATGAAGTACCATTTCAGGGCACATCCAGAAACTTTCTGCTGAAATCCTAACCTTTTATACAAAAAGTTTTTTTGTCCCACTTTCATTGCACCATAGTGCAAAAATGCCCCTCCAGATAGTAATAATGCAATGATTTGCTGCTGTTTAGTCATTTAGTCGTGTCCGACTCTTCGTGACCCCATGGACCAGAGCACGCCAGGCACTCCTGTCTTCCACTGCCTCCTGCAGTTTGGTCAGACTCATGTCTGTGGTTTCAAGAACACTGTCCAACCATCTCGTCCTTTGTCGTCCCCTTCTCCTTGTGCCCTCCATCTTTCCCAACATCAGGGTCTTTTCCAGGGAGTCTTCTCTTCTCATGAGGTGGCCAAAGTATTGGAGCCTCGGCTTCACGATCTGTCCTTCCAGTGAGCACTCAGGGCTGATTTCCTTAAGAATGGATGCGTTTGATCTTCTTGCAGTCCATGGGACTCTCACGAGTCTCCTCCAGCACCATAATTCAAAAGCATCAATTCTTTGGCGATCAGCCTTCTTTATGGTCCAGCTCTCACTTCCATACATCACTACTGGGAAAACCATGGCTTTAACTATACGGACCTTTGTTGGCAAGGTGATGTCTCTGCTTTTTAAGATGCTGTCTAGGTTTGCCATCGCATTTCTCCCAAGGAGCAGGTGTCTTTTAATTTCGTGGCTGCTGTCACCATCTGCAGTGATCACAGAGCCCAAGAAAGTAAAATCTCTCACTGCCTCCATTTCTTCCCCTTCTATTTGCCAGGAGGTGATGGGCCCAGTGGCCATGATCTTCGTTTTTTTGATGTTGAGCTTCAGACCATATTTTGCGCTCTCCTCTTTCACCCTCATTAAAAGGTTCTTTAATTCCTCTTCACTTTCTGCCATCAAGGTTGTGTCATCTGCATATCTGAGGTTGTTGATATTAATGCAATGATATTGGCTGGTTAAGCATCTCAGAGCAATTTATAAAGCAGAATGATTTCCCCTGGGATAGCTCAGTTGCTAGAGCATGAGACTCTTAATCTCAGGGTTGTGGGTTTGGGTAAAAGATTCTTGCATTGAGGGGGCTAGGTGAGATTACTCTTGTGGTTCCTTCCAGCTCTACAGTTCTATGATTCTGTGTGTGGATGGTCCAATATAAATGAAGCACTAATGCACTATTACTGTGTCATTAACATGCTGCAGATTATACCTGCAGGAAACACCAGTTTGGAGGACCCTTGACAGGTTTATCTCTCGCCAGAAGGCCAGGCATGCTTAAGTGCTGGTGTGGTCTTTTGCTTCTCTAGTTGTGATAAGTTGAAAGTAAGGTCAACTAAAGGACTCTGAAAGGTGAGGGTGAGGTGGTCCCCCCTTGTATTTTGGCTTCAAGAATAACAGGGCAAACATTTCTGAGAGCAGGTGGAGATCTTTCCTGGAATGCTGGAGAGATATGACTTAAGCAGGCCTGGTTTCGAGGACCTTTCTGCTGCTGAAATATGTGTCAAGACTTTCTAATTATTCTGATTGCTGCACACTGCCATGACCCTTTCTGGTGAAAGGGAAAGTGCTATATTATTTGTACACTTGCACAAACAAACAAATAAAAACCCCTCTACCAACACACCAGAATAAATCAAATTCACACAAGGATCTACTGAAACCTTGCAAGTGGGTCTGCTTCTGCAATGACATTGGACCATAAGAACGCCTGAGGATTTAATCAATCAGCATTCTAAACATGCTGTATTAAAGCAGAATGTGGTTGTTCTGCTTTTCAAACATGAAAAGGATCAATACACTTTGGTTAAACGTAATGTATACATTTGTGAAATTGATTAATATTTAATTATAAAGAGGTAAATGAAAGTGCCTGGGACATTTAATGTAGTGTATGTTAAATCTGTCGTTATAAATCCTAGACTATGTATCCTATGCCCTGGAGAATCTAAGAAATGATGGCTTTTGTATATGTAGCAGCATTGCTTTAGAAAGCAGTATGTCTTGAATGACTTATTAGTGCTAGGGGATATTGGTGTGTGCTTTTGTGTGTGAATTCTCATGATTACTATTTCTGAAAAATTAACTCATGAATTTTCGTTCAGAAAAATTGAAATAAACAACACATGGATGAGTTGTGTCACAAAGTGTAAGGTGGGGGTGCTAACCAACCTGTCTGGGGAGCCTGATGTGGCCCTCCAAGCATTTTTTTCTGGCCCCCCAAACCTGACTTTTAGTGGTGGCAAACATATTTTTTTTTTTAAGTTAGACACCATGCCCAGCACTTTGATGGGGATGCAAATCACCCCCTCCCTTGTCACCAGATTGATTACTTAATAAGCAAAGAAAGGCTACATGCCTCCTCTTCAGCAGATTTACATGTGTGTTGTTGTTGTAGTGGTGGTGTTGATGTGTTTGCTTGTGAGAGTTTGGGTGACTACACACACTGCTGGCATGTGGCCCCAGGAGAACTGATGAAAGGTGAATGTGGCCCACAGACCAAAAATTGTTAGCCACTCCTTAAGTTGTAGAGGTTATATCAGCCTCACTTATTCAGGATCCTAGAGAGAAGGTGCTCAGAAAGGGTCATTAAGGGTATTGGTGGATACCTAGTACCTGTGATTTCCCCCTTCCTGACAACCATCCTCCATTGTAATTATTTCAAAACCAAGGCCTTCAAGTAGGCACAGAATGTGGGAGCAAATTTGATTCAGTTCACAAATCTACCTAATTCATATTTTCTGAAACAAAACAGAAACACAGCAATCCTTTGAAATTCACAGGACACCAAATTTTCCAGCGCAGATCTCCAGTCAAGTAATGCGTACAAAAGTGCATATGTTAATGAAAATGGCAATGAAAAATGCATCATGTTAGGGAAAATTTCCTTTGCAAAAATGTACATATTAAGCAAATTCATAGTAGAATAAATTTTTATAAGGACTTTTAAAAAATTGTGAATTGATGTGAATGATTTAATATAACATTTGAAAAACAAGAAACTGAAATAGACAGATACTTACCCCAGATGTGATTCATTGTACCACCTCCTTTGACAAGCAAGTTCTAATTTACAGTGTTGATATTTTAGAAATATTCGTCATGATTCAAGAAGCCCAGTTAATTCATGGAAGAAACCTTCATTTTGGATCAGGTTATGCATGAATGGATTGCCCATGTTGGATCATGACAAATACTTATAGAAAATTAATACCAGTAAGTGTTACAGTATTACCCATAATTTATGTTTAAAGCCATCACAAGTATCCCAGGGTGTCCAATAGTGGCCCCACAGCGTCCAAGTAAATGCTCTTGGAGAGCTGAGTCATTATACACTCCTACAAGTAATGAAATGTGTTTGTGTGTGTTGGGCTAGCCTTTCTTCTGATATTTATGGAGCCACATTTTCTTTGCAGGACCAGGCTCCTGATGGCTCCTGAGGGAGAGGTCCAAGAGTGATTCAGGCTTCTGCCAGGCAGTCTAGGTTGAATAGTGGGGGGCTACACAGAAGACTGTTTTGATAGGCCTGCATAGAGGTTGCAGCCTTCCCTCAGGTATGCCTTCTTGAAAGGTCTTGCTACTTCAAAACTTTCCATGTGCATGGGATCATGGGCTGACTGCTCTCAAGCAAACACAAGCTCCAGGCTTCCTTTGGTGTACAGATATAATTGTACAGTTGTTTGGATCCTGGCCAGAGAATGTTGTCAACTCCTGCCACATAACACTTGATGGATGAAAATTGATTAAGGCCGCTGATGAATCAATTAAAACATGGAGCTGTAAAATAAATACATGTCCTAGACTTACTGTCATGCAGAAATACTTATTGCTGGCTGTCATAACAAATACATGGGATCCATTCATGTAATTCTAGCAGCTTTCTTAAACACATGATTTGGTAGGTTTAGTTAATAATATGCAGTAGGATGTAGGGCCCCATAGGGTCCCTGTCAATGACCCTTTGGGTTGAGGCCTTTGTTTTATGGGCTATTAATAAGCCATTAAGCCCTTCATTGGACCGACCTACAAATCTTTTAGAATGATGTGTAATAATAGGAACCTTTTTAATCCTAATTCATTTTATATTTTATCTTTCAGATTTGTTGAGTAAAAGTCAAACAACTGAATAACATTATAATAGGTTTTTGGCATGTTTCTGTTTTGAGAAGGAGAAAAGCACGGTATTTCAGGGTTACTTTCCTTGAGAGATGGGTACCATTGACTTCCTGGCTGTTCTCACACAACTGCATGTCAAGATGTGTGACCACAGTACCTCAGTTTCCTCTCTTTAAAAAGGAAGAAATCAAAATGATTTTTGCAGATCTCTGGAATGTACAATATCAAGCATAAATTGTAATTGCACTTCATTTACTAAGTGGTCCATTACCTCATCCTTTAGTTTTAACAATGGATTTTCCATAAATCTTCATATGGTTAAACATGATAAAGTGCTCAACATATCATAGAACATGGCAGTGCTTATTAGCACTTGAGAAGTTATTGATTGCTTACCTTGATTAATCTTTTATAGGTCTCCGTAGTATTAATTCCACAGGAGAGGGGTGGGAGCGGTAGAGGTTTTGTAACATTAGTTTCCTCATTCATTCATAGTTTCAGCTTCAGTTACATGAAATTCTTTGACTGATGTCATTAGGATAATTATATTACTGTATCTTTTTTTCTGCAGCAGCAGTAGCCTGCTTTTAGTTTATCAGCTTGGGGATTTTCTACACACACACACACACGCATTGTGACAGGAAGAAAAAATAGTGCCTGAGAGTTTGAGAAGGAAAATGGGTTTTGTTTTTGTTTTTGCATTTCTGGCACTAGAACGCAAGTAGAATTTTCTGTATATTTTCTGTGTAAGCCTCTCTCCTCTGAGTTTGCTTCCCCGCTACCATTAGTGCAACCCCTTTCTTCTCCAGAAGTAATTTATGTGGGAAATGATTTTAAACCATAAAGGCATTCTAATTTATTTATTTATTTAAGTCGTAGTATTTATTATTTCAATTTGTTAAATAAATATTACGTTGTGACAATATATAGCAAAAAAACCCCCAAACACATTATACACCAATCATGCTTGCTTCTCATGCAAAAAAGAAGGAAAACAAGTGAAAGGGGGAGGGGGTGAGCCAACCCCCTGAGGAAATAACATGTGAAGAGGGGAGAGGGACAACATAACAAAAACTCTATAATACCATGAATAAACGTAAAACAAAACTATCGTCATTTACTTTGTCATTCCAGAAATGTAAAAACAAGGCCCACTTCTCAATAAATTTGTTTTCTTGATTATTAAGTATTATGCTTCTCTCATATGTAAGATTTATCATTAAGATAGTATGCAAAGTTTTCCCTACCCAATGGTAGGAAGGTTTTAATTTTCTCATTTTTGTTCAGTATACTGTATGGTGTTTTGCAGTTGTTACTGCTGTAATCAGTTGTAAATCAATATTAATGACATCAGGATGAAGTATGAAAAGGAGAGTTATTTTAGAGTTTCTTGGAAGATTGTAGCTTGTTATTATTCATATAATATTCAATACTTCTGTCTAAAAAGGCATTTTAATTTTTTTACAATAACAAAAGATATCTATTAATACATCTTAATTCCGTTGTACCTCGAGCAATGCATGTTTTGGCCAAAATTTTTATTAATTCTGCGTGCAGTTAAATACCATTAGAATATTGTTTTAAGAGTTCTCTTTCAGATTCACACTAATAAGCATTTTTAGAATTTTTTTAGTGCCCATGTCCATTCTGCTTTGAGGCTCTACTCAAAAGTAGAGGCAGTGTGGTGTAATGGTTAGCATGTTGGACTAGGACCTGGGAGACCAGGCTTCAAATCCCCACTTGGCCATGAAGCTCACAGCGTGACCTTGGGCCAGTCACTGGGTTAACTAGGGTTGCCAATGTACGGAATTTCCCAGACACAGCCAGAATACAACAGTAGGAAGTATTTCACAACCCCATAGCCGTCTTTGACTGGACTTAACCGTCCAGCAGTCCTTTACCTTTTACCTCTGCTTTGAAGATTGCTAACCCAATATTTGGGACGCGGGTGGCACTGTGGGTTAAACCACAGAGCCTAGGACTTGCTGATCAGAAGGTCGGCGATTCAAATCCCCACAACAAGGTGAGCTCCCATTGCTCGGTCCCTGCTCCTGCCCACCTAGCAGTTCGAAAGCACATCAAAGTGCAAGTAGATAAATAGGTACCACTCTGGCGGGAAGGTAAACGGTGTTTCTGTGCGCTGCTCTGGTTCGCCAGAAGCGGCTTAGTCATGCTGGCCACATGACCCGGAAGCTGTATGCCGGCTCCCTCAGCCAATAAAGCGAGATGAGCGCCGCAACCCCAGAGTTGGTCGCGACTGGACCTAATGGTCAGGGGTCCCTTTACCTTTACCTTTAACCCAATATTTGCCTTCAGGAACTCCACATATTCATGCCTTGGACAAGATAAACATCTGGCTTTTAATCTATGACTGCCCTAAGTGCCCCCTGTCTCTTCCGTATCATGCCCAATCTTCTTCTTCTTGGTCAAAGAACAACTCTAGCTTAATCTCTTCTGCCTCACCCCCTTTTAAAATATCCAGGTCAGAAATGAACATGTTAAATTAATTTTCACTTACAATCTCCTACTTAAAGACTAACCCATAATTCTCACAATACTCTGTTGATTTTAATGTTTTCCTGTCTTCTAATGGACAGTAATTGAGAAGGATCCATCATTTAAATTAGACCCTGGTGAAGAACATCACTTAGAGAAATGGCACTATAAACTGGAATTGTGAAGGTAAAAAATCAATTGGCTAGCTGGTTAGATTTAAAGAAAAAAATTCATTATGTGTGCTAATTCCAGCCTCTACATATAATTTACCTGTGTGATCTTCAGTTTAATCAATTTATGAATGGAATGTAACCACTCATTTTGTCATATTATGTTACAAAGCCCGGAGACATTTTTTCAAAAAAGAAAGAATAAGAGACAGCCCATTAGTGTTCTTTAGCTTACTAATGATATACTTGAATCATAAGTTGCATTGGTCCCTTTAAGGCATACCTATACACATGGGCTGATTTACATGTGTTTTCAGGTATTTCTAAAAGGCATAGGGTCATATGCTGTACTCAGCATAGATCTACTGAAGTTAATGAACATGATGAAGTTGGGTGCATTCATTTTCATAGGTCTACACTGAGTAGAATCAAGCCTATTGTTTTATCCAGAAGATCAGCTTATGAAGAGGTTTGAGCTGATTGCTTCAGCTGAACCTTATGGCTTTCACAAGCCTCTTTTGAGTACCTATACCAATAATCTAGGAGTTTTTACAACTTGCTTACTAAACTAAGTTTTACTGCCTGTGCAACTTTTCTGAAGCACATTAACATGATCTTTGTAAGTAAACCAGTTTTCAACTTACCAAATGCCTGGGTCTTTTTCCTATACTGGGAGAAGACGGAAACTTTGGAAAGAGAATTTTTAAGGGGACATTCTGGAACTGACTTGGAAGGGCATATTTCAAAGGTCCAGCAGCCTTTCTATGCTTTACTTTGCTGCATATTTTGTGACTTTAAATCTCTCCTGGGGTTCTCTCTCCAAAGAGGACTTGCCCCAAACTTGGATCTTGGCATCCAGGAATTATCCTTTCTCTATATATATATATATTTGCACCAACATATTGTGCTGGTACATTTCTAAGAGAGCTATATCTCTTGACCTGAATGTGTAGTTCAGATCTTTGTTTACAGCAGTTGTGAATAGAATTACAACCGTGAAGTAAAAATACTGAGTTTGGATAAAACAACAACCGAGGACCAAGGTGTTGGGTGAAACAAAATGTATTTATATGTAAGTTGTTTGTGAAGTTACAAATTTCAACTTTTAAAGAAGAAAGAAGGTGTGACACTGTCTAGTGCTTACTTGTTTCGCTGCCACTTTAGTATGTGTCCTCACAGACTATGATATCACAACTCATTAATCAGCAGCAGGCTGGCTTTGGATGAGATCAGAATGTGGGCTTCTGCCAATGTTTCTCTTATCTGATTTATCAGGTGATATTTATCAGCATGACAAAAAGAAAAAAAAGTGTAGTAGTTTATAAATAGAAACAGCACTTGATATTTCATCCTTCAAACCTAATGTAAACCTCTTGGGTTTAGGCATGATTTCAAAGCAGCTGGGGTTTAACTCTGCTAATCTGTAGAGGATTCAGGATGGGTGGGTTTGGGTTGGTGCTGCAACTCCAGTTTTGCAACTGGACTAAACAGAACAGGGATGAGGTGCTTGTGGTCATTCAGTAGTTGGGGGACTACAACTCCCATCATCCCTGGCCATTGGGCACACTGGCTGGCATTGACGGAAGTTGGAATCCAACTCCAAGAGCATCTTTAAAACCATTGGGTCCCTGCTTCTGGAGAGAATGAGATACAAGTCAGATGAATGAAAAGTTAAACTTTTACCACTCATTTCATCATCCTGATCTAGGTTCCTCCTCCCTTGCATTAACACTTTTTTTGTGGAACACACACGCATACACATAGGACGCCGGTGGTTCTGTGGTCTAAACCATTAACCCCCTGGGTCTTGCCGATCAGAAGATTGGTGGTTCGAATCCCTATGACGGGGTGAGCTCCTGTTGCCCTGTCCCAGCTACTGCCAACCTAGCAGTTTAAAAGCATGCCAGTGCAAGTAAATAGTGCTGTGGCGGGAAGGTAAACAGTGTTTCCGTGTGCTCTACTTTCCGTCACGGTGTTCTGTTGCGCCAGAAGCGGTTTAGTCATGCTGGCCACATGACCTGGAAAGCCGTCTGTGGACAAACGCCGGCTCCCTCAGCCTGAAAGTGAGATGAGTGCCACAACCCCATAGTTGCCTTTGACTGGACTTATCCATCCAGGGGTCCTTTACCTTTACCTTTTACACATATACACACAGGACGCAAAGTATACATTTAGCTTGGGTATCACAGGTGCACTGCATTATACGTAGTACCCAGCGTACAGTGTAAATGTGAGCGAATTAAGAGGGAGGATTTAATCCTTAAAAATGTTGCTCTACTGGAAATGTCTATTGGGTTTTTTTATTTAAAGACTCCCCCCCCCTTTAGCCAAAATAGCCTTTCAGAATGGTTGATAAAGATCAATAGTAAGACAGCCAGTGGCCTCAAGCTTGCAGTATAAATGACACACATGACACACAAGGAAGAAAGGATGGGGACGGAAGAGGGAATAAAGCGAGCTCACGTACAAGTTCTTAAAGCTACAGTTCTTATACTGAGCAGCTGAGTTGGGAGTAGTTCAGGTAGTTTGATGGTATGGCTACTGCTAGGTGACAGTTGAGGTAGGACCAAAGAGAGCTGGTCTCTTAGCAGAGGCAATATAATATGCCTTCTAATTGGAGATGTGAAAGGGGAGAAAAAAATCAAAAGAAAAAACACTCAGTAGTTGAGAGACACTTTTTAAAAGTCAAAAGAAAAAATACCAGACTCTGGAAAGCTGTATGTGTAGAAGTGCGAGAAATATGCATGAAATGGGAGATGATTTTGAAGGTTTTTACAGATCATCTGGTTGAACAGGCAAGCTGATTTAAGATTTGGGGGGGGGGGGGGAGAGGGAAAAGGAAGCAGGTTTCCTATTCTGCTGGTTGAGCTGCCAAAGGAAAGGAGCGTTCCCAACACCTCCAGCTGTGCGTTTAGGCACTTCTTCCCAAACTGCACATATGGCTGCCTAGGATTGCAGCCAAAAAGTTCACTGGGGGGAAAAATCCCACATGAAAAGGAGGACATCAGTGTATGGTTGTTTATATGCTAATGCTGCTGGAAGGCAGGAAGATGAGTGAGAAAGATTAGAGTTAGAAGAGGCATATCAGAAACCCAGGGAAAGAATGACAATCATTTATTTACATATCCAGCATGGTTGATATACCACTTAATTATATATTTAATGTAAAATTCCTGAAAAAAATCAGATGTTAAAAACAAGTTAACTTGAAAAAAAAAATTAAAAATATAAATGAAATAAATTAAAATATACATTATAAAATAAAATAACTTTAAAATACGTGTCAAATTTCTATATCTGGTGACGAAAACAGCACAGTTAAGGCAACTGACAACAGTCAGTGGGCAGGAAATCCCCAAATATAGGTGCTGCCACACTGAAAGATCAGTTCCTTGCAAGTGTGGAACGAAGTTAACCCCTCACAAAGTGAAAATTCTCAGCAACCCTTAAGAAACTACAATGCCCAGAATTTTTGGATGGAAAGAATGTGCTTTAACACTGTAGTGCAACCCCACCAAAAGTAAGACTAGCCCTGCTTGCACATGAGAAAATTCCACAATGTGCATGATGGCAGTTTCTAAAGTGGACTTTGGTGCTGGGAAGATTCAGGTGGCATTTCCTACCCTCACCCTCAGACTTCTCTAGTGCTGCCCTTTGACATCCACCTACCAGGGAGCGTAACCCACTGTTGCCCTAGGAGACTAGGGAGTGAGGCTGAAAAGATGGCTCTAGCTTAGCCCACGATGAAGGCATGTCTTCCCTTCAATGGCCACAACAACTTCCCTTCGATCATGGCCAAAGTCTATGAAACATATCCAAGTCTGCTCTGACGAAAAAACAAGACTGCCACTCGTTCCTTGTACGTAGGCCTTTCCTAAAATACTGCAATTAAGTCAATACTCTCCATTGCTTCCTGCTGTGTCTTTATTTGCATGCTAATTGCAGATTAGGGCTCTCTGCATCCCATGAGAGTCCATGTGTGTTTTTATTGATTGGTTTGCCTTCATTTAAAATTTAAATGACTATTATTAAATTGGTACAAGATGATAACATTGTGTATGCTCAAGGCATTTAACTAACATATTCACAAGTTTTTCCAAGTCTCCCAGTTTGAGATGCTTGTGTGTAGAAGTAACAGAGTTGCAATTAGGTATAATTTATTTTAAAACAAAATAAAATCCTGGATTCAGTACAGAAATTTTAAAAAATCATCACAGGCATCTTACCCGTGACAGGGTGGTACAAGACCTACGTTAAAATATATTAAATAATTAGTCATGTATAAAAAGGGGTTATTTTTCCTTTACTATAAAATTTTAGGGCAGTGAACCAGTGGATGGATTTTTAGTTGACTAATTATCTTTTTTTATTGATACATTAATAAAACTTTAATACAGTTTTGAAGGATATTGATAGGTTTGGCAGAAACATAGCTTCCTTCCTTCCTTTTTACATTTGAGATGATCTACAATTTAATAAACAGCAGCTTCCATTTATTTTTATTTTTAAAATGTATGGTTAATATATTTAAAATCTGAGGAATCTGGATTGCAGTTACATACTACAGTCACAATGGCTTCAAAAAAATTCTAAATAAGTTCAAATTCCATCAGTAATGAAAATAATTGTATTCCAGATTTCAGAGATACATTGCCATATGGGAGCCTGAACATTTGCATGGTTCAAAAAATGTCTCAGGAAAACTATTGAGAAAACTTTACTTTTGAGACTTTTGAGACTTCTTCTGTTGAAACCTTTGTACAGTGGTACCTCTGGTTAAGTACTTAATTCGTTCCGGAGGTCCGTTCTTAACCTGAAACTGTTCTTAACTTGAAGCACTACTTTACCTAATGGGGCCTCCTGCTGCTGCTGCACCGCCGGAGTATGATTTCTGTTCTCATCCTGAAGCAAAGTTCTTAACCTGAAGCACTATTTTTGGGTTAGCGGAGTCTGTAACCTGAAGCGTATGTAACCCGAGGAACCACTGTATAACGATTATGAGACTGACCTTTGACACCTATCTTGAACACATGGCTTGACGTTCTGTGCCAGTAGTCTGTTACATTGTATATATGAACTCTAATAGATTTATTTATACTTTTTGAACGATATCATTATTCTATTATATATGCTCTAACAGTTATTAGCCTACGTGTTGTGTCTATATTTCTGTGATTCATTCTCATTGTAACACAGGGGTTTGTTTTTGTGATTAGCTGAAGTGGCAGATACTTTTGGGGTTTTCTTTGAAAGATAGGGGTCATTCACACTTAACTTGTACTGCTCCCTAAAAGCAGAGGTCCAAGCAGTTTATCCATCTGCTATGCTACTTTCCTCTAGAAGACCTGCTCTTTACTGCTGAATCAGAGCAAATGCCAATCCATGGAAAACTTGGTTGATGTTTTGCTCCGATTCAGCAGTAAATACTGGGTTTCCCCAGGGGAAAGTAGTGGGGGAAGCAGAGGTGTGGATGAGTACATACGGTAGTTTACTGGCCAAAGCAAAATTCATTTGCATGAATGACACAACAGGCCCATCTAATAATAATAATAATAATAATAATAATAATAATTTATTATTTGTACCCCGCCCATCTGGCTGGGTTTCCCCAGCCACTCTGGGCGGCTTCCAACAAAGATGAAAAATACACTAAAATGTCACATATTAAAAACTTCCCTGAACAGGGCTGCCTTCAGATAATTCATGAATTATTTTATGATTGCTACAATGATGGGCTACAATGCCACTAGATCTGAGCAACTAATCAGCTCTGATTAGCTGATTACTTTGTGGAAGACACACGTGTAGAAAAGTTCATTAATATGCGTTTCTAATAATACTCTAATTGCATGCCTACCTGCATTCATTGCTCTTAGGGCGCATGATTAAAATTAGAAATATGTGCAGATGGAATCCAATGGTTATTTATCCAATGGTTATTTCTCGGTTATCCCAGATTTACAAATGTGGAGCTGAGCAAGGATCTCAACCCATTGCACGGGGTTGGACTAGATCACCCTTGGGGTTCCTTCCAACGCTACAATTCTGTGATTCTATTCTATAACGCCTGGAACTTGAAAGGAGAAACTGCCCCATGCTGACGCAATTAGAGAAATGCTCACTATCTTCGGTTCTCCAAGTGTCTTGGGAGTCCTAGGAATGTACAAATTTGAAAAATCTGGTTTCTCTTGGTTTCTCATTTCTCCAATATTAAATTCAATTCTTCACATTTCCACATTGGTTCGTAATTCTTTTTAAAAAAAGCTTTAATGAAAAATCATCAGCCTTTCCTGGTAATTTCTCCTAATATGCATATATTTACATGAGATTCTGTCCACTGCACACATTTTTGCAAAACAGGTTTCCCCCTAATATAATGCTTTTTCGTATGCTGTTTTCACTAATATATACATTTGGATGCACACTTTAACCCAGTTTATGTATTTTTGTGTGCAATATGGTTGGAGCACTGCATTTATTTTTATTTATTTATTTAACGAAATTTGTAAATCACATGAACTTGAAGAGGTTTGCAAGAAATAACAACAAAACAATTAAAATTAATAGCAAAAGAGATGAAAACGCATCAGCATCTACATGCCAGTAATAAGCGTGTCTAAACAAAACGGCTTTACTGAAAAATTTGGAGGGGGGGAGGACTGTTTAAACGGGAATCATAATGCTTTAAATGTATGGTAGGAATGTGGCCATACTCAAAATGAGGTATGAACTTAAAATGTTGATGTAATGTTCAGGCAGATGCAAGGACTAACACCCACCAGTTTTTGTGAACACCTTTTGCAGTGCTAAACACCTTTTTTGGCAGTCTTTGGGGAAATGTTCAGTTAGCCAACTAAACTGTCCTCACTTTCAACAGTCCTCAGTGACATGGTCACAAAGCTGGCTTGGATTGCTTGTGTCGGCTCCACCTGTTTTTATTTACTGGCTTTTGGAGAATATCATGGCAGATGCATTTATTGATTTTTAGAGCACTTAGAATCATAGAATAGAATCATAGAATCATAGAGTTGGAAGAGACCACAAGGGCCATCGAGTCCAACCCCTTGCCAAGCAGGAAACTTCCCCCTGTTCTGCAAGAAGCTTCCAGACCATAGCTGTCAACTTTTCCCTTTTCATGCGAGGAATCCTATTCGGAATAAGGGAATTTCCCTTAAAAAAAGGGAAACGTTGACAGCTATGTTCCAGACTGCCTTACTAAACCATAGATGACTCAAGACTTCTGGTTAGAATGTGTACTGATAGGCACAAGGTGTCACTATTACTACTTATGACAGGACTAATGTTCGTGTTGAAATGTTAAATGCTCTGGATTATTAGGGTACCATGTTGCAATTCAAGCAACTTGTTGTGGAGAATAAACCACTGCCAAAATTCTAACAACTCTCCGGTGAATAAATCACAGGTTTTAGTCATTCTACTCCTGGGTTCTGCAATGCTGAAAATGTTCTTGCGTGCTGCATGTGCCGTTTGAAAGTTAGAAAATGTTTTAACATGAAGGGGAGAGATTAGCAATGATGTTATGCTGTGGAGAACAGGAAAGGATGTTTTGCCCGAAGTATTAATATTTAAACTGCAATACAACTCATGAGTCATAAATCTGTAGTAAAAGTGGCAAGGCAGTTCAAGGTGGCTGGGGGGTTCAGCTTCAGATTATGGTGATTTGGTGAATGCAGATGAATTAATTAACCCACCAGAAATATGAACTGAGTCTAGTGGTGGAAGACCTTTGCAGGGGTATGGCTTGTGTTTACAGAAAGCGTTAAAGTAGAAGAGAATAAGTTGTGATAGCCACCAGGGTTTAAAAACTCATTTGTTTGAGAATAAATTAGAAGAGTGTATTTTATTATTTGTCTATTTCATTTCCCCCCACCATTGAGTCTGTACCAGACTGCAGTGGTTAGCATCTGGGAGACCAGGGTTCAAATCTCCATTCAACCATGAAACTCTGCCTCACAGCCTAATCTACCTCACAGGGTTTTTATAAGGATAACATTGGGAGCAAAAGAATAATGAAATTTCCTTGATCTCCTTGGAGGAACAGTGAGATATAAATGTAAAAATAATCCTAATAATTGTAAATTCTTATACACACAATCTTATACTGGCTACTCCCCTTTTGTGTGGGAGTTGCATTTTGGGTGATTGTTAGTGGAGCATTTATAAGCTTGTCCTGTGCCCCATGCCCTGTTCTGTCCCCTTCTGGGGTTGAAAAAAGTGTATGCACCAGTGGTTTTGCATGCCTTGAACGTGCATAAAATGAGAGTTGCCTCTACAATTATACAATTGTATAATTGTAAAGTCTAGGGCTGGGGTGTTGTTTGGAGGGTTGTTGACAGGGCTTTGTTGCTGTTGGTTTTTTGTATATTTTACATCATCTTGTGATTTATGTGGAAATTGTTCCACTTGGTTGTGTATTTTTAAATATTTTATTGTTAATATCACTACTTTTGTTACATTGTAGTTATGTATTTTTTTCAAGTTGCAAGTCACTTTGAGCATGGTTTGAACGGCGCAAAGGTGGTATACAAAGAAAATTATGTTATGTATGTAATAACAATGGTAATAGTAGCAGCGGTAAAGGTAAAGGTAAAGGGACCCCTGACCATTAGGTCCAGTCGTGGCCGACTCTGGGGTTGCGGCGCTCATCTTGCTTTATTGGCTGAGGGAGCCGGCATACAGCTTCCGGGTCATGAGGCCAGCATGACTAAGCCGCTTCTGGCGAACCAGAGCAGCGCACGCAAATGCCGTTTACCTTCCCGCCGGAGCGGTACCTATTTATCTACTTGCACTTTGATGTGCTTTCGAACTGCTAGGTTGGCAGGAGCAGGGACCGAGCAACGGGAGCTCACCCCGTCGCAGGGATTCGAACCACCGACCTTCTGATTGGCAAGTCCTAGGCTCTGTGGTTTAACCCACAGCACCACACGCGTCCCTTAGTAGCAGCAGTAGTACGTAGTAATAATAAAAACAATAACAGTAATTATAACAATAATAAATAATACCTGAACCGGCAGTCAAGAGGGACTTACACCATAAATACAACCAAGTATATAATTTGATGGCATTAAATACTTTTGTCTTGGACTTTGTGCAGGAGACCATTGGCGCAGTTGGGGGCTGAGGGTGCTTTATCAGGTACAGAAGTAAAGGAAGTCACCTGGAGAAGTAACTTGGAGAAGATAGTGAATCCCTTCCTATTTAATTCCTTCAATCCTTTGTGCTCCCCCTCCCCTGTTGCTCCTTACGTTTGTGCTGGGTGGGATTTTGTGAGTGATACCTTGGCCCCAAGCCCAGGGTTAGCTGGCTTCCAGGTTAGGTGGCACTGGACAAGAGTTCTAAGGCGTAAGTGACAGGTTCGTTTGGCTGAGCTTTGAAGTCATGGATCAAGTGTGTCCTCCAGGGGAGGACATGAAGGTGTGCAGGCACTTCTGACAGTGAACTTTGGCCAGCTAAGAAAACTTTTCAGCTCGCAAGGGGAATTCCAGCCATGTACAGGAAGCATTTTTCAATAACCCACAATTATGTTGGGTCTCGTGTGGTGCTATTTGTTTGACTGCCAACGTGTTTTTATGGTGCTGTGCCAACTGTAATGTAGTTACTGCGCAGTCTGAAGAAAGGAAGAAGGGGGAGGTAAAAAACTTAGATGCTTTATGAGCTTATAGGGTGAGAACCCAAATACAAAGAGCTTTGAAGAACTGAACATTGATGGTTTAAGGTAAACAGACACACCGTTCAGTAATGTGATTAAAACATCAGTGTCTTGTTGGGCACAACAACAGAGTTACCTAAGAGTCCCCAGTAATCATATCCTTAAAGTTATGGCATGTTACAAGCTGCCCTTGTAAAAGGAACCCATGGAAAATGAAATACTTGATTCGTGTTTCAGAAGAAGGCACATCAGGGTCATCTCTCTATCTGTCTATCAAATCATGTTCCTGACATTTCATCAGACTGCAGTATGACAAAAACAGCAGCAGAGCCCTGGAAGGAGCTATGCAACTAGGCAGCTGCTTGATTCCTAGTGGGTGGGGCTCTCCAAGTGCAGGAAATACTTCCATTTATTTATTTACTATTTTATTTATTAGACTTCTTAGTTGCCTGTTACCCAAAGGTCTCCAAGTGACTTACATTTCAAAACTTAAAACACCATTATACCATTAACAAAGGTTGCAGAGTTTGGAGAAAAGGAGATTATAAAGTGGTATAAAAATAACAGCCCGAGGGTTTCCACAGCTTCCCTTCAGTATCTGCCACATGCAGCGGTTGCCTCATTCTGCCTAACAGTAGGACTAGCCTTGCCACTGAGTTCTATTTAGGATGAACCTTCCTCAGTTCTTATTACATTTGTGTGTGTGTGCGTGTGTGTGCGTGCGTGCGTTTATGTGTGACTGTGGTAACTGTTTTAATAAAGCATGTTTACAAATGCTGGCATCCTCCTGATTCTGCAGATGAGAAGGAAATTTTAATCCAAGAGGGGGTTGCCACTATGTTGCAATCATTGTTCTTTTCTGTGCGCCGCTGGAGCCCTGTCAATCAAGCCATTCAATGTCTTCATTATTCTGTAGCTGCATGTCATGCTCCAGGGGAGCACCAACACGCAAAGTGTTACAACATGCCCCAGCGCTGCAGCAAGGGGGTAGTTTTCACTTGGTTCCAGCACAGGGTTGATCTGTTCTAGAGGCCTCTTCTTTTCTTGGAATGTTGAAATACATTGCCTTCAGAAACACTCAATAACAACTCTCTCTCCCTCTCCCTCTCCCCCCCTCTCTCTGTGTGTATGTATGTACTGTACAGTCATTCTCATACACTGGATCAAGTTCTGCTTTTGAATATTCATAACTGTCTCTTTGTGAAGTCGATGGTGTTTATTGACTTGCACCCAAGAGCAGAATTTGACTTGCAGCAAGATTTAAGGAGGTATTTGCTCTGCATTTTAAAGCACACTCTTTCTTGTTACAGATGTTTCTCACCCACTCCTTTTCATAAAACAACAACAACCTTCCATTGACTACCTCCTATCAACCAAACTCCAGTGTTTTACACCTGCATCTTTTAAAAGGGTATTTTAATTTCAGTATTTTTGACCCAGCGGTTTCCCGCACTAAAGAGAGGTTGGCGCATCTGTACTCATTTCTTAGCAACAGCTTATCTGGTGGATGACGCATATTATTATCCATAATGTTGTTGCTGGAAGCATTTCTTTCCCCGTTCTTTTTGGTCTTTCTTCTTCTTTTTCGAGATTCCAGCTTTTACATCAGGAATACTAGTTGTTTTCTGAGAGTTGGCTGTGTTTCTTCATTTTCATTTCTAGTGGTCAGTGTGGTTTGGGGGATCTGTACTTCAGAAACTCATTTTTCTTTGCTGACACCATCCAGCAAACTAAGGAAACAGTTGTATAAACACAAATGTGAATAGATGAAAAGCACTGACAGTGCAGATCACCATTTGGGGGGGGGGGAGTTCTTAAATTACAGGTAAGCCAAGGCTCCTGAGGCCTTTTTGTGCTGAGCCCCTTAGCTTCTGCTTTTTATAGGGCTACAGGTGAACCAATATTTAGCTAAAATGCAGGGTGTGTGCGCGTGTGTGTCTGGCAGGGATCAGGGTTTGATGATTTCATTCACTGATTAAAGGACTCCCTGACCTCCCCATTGTCAACCCCTCCAGGAGCTTCTGATTTTCCTCCCTGTCCCCAGCTTCCCCCTGGTAGCTCATTTCCCCACTGCTGAGGCCCCCAACACTGATACGCTAGCTTGGCAGAGCTTATATTGTTTATCTGCTCTTCCTCTCCTTACCAATCTAAATGCCTGTTAGTGGAATCAGAAGGGTAAGAGGGCATGGGCACAGCCAGTGAAGGCCAAGCAAAGAGGAACTGAGCCGCAGAATGACTGGCGAGCAGCTTTGGTGGAGAGGAGTTGATCACACAGCAAGTGCCATTGCATGCTTCTGGGGGAACTCTAGCAAACTCATTCTTCTAGTGGTGATACTGCCAGAATAGTACCATCTTCACAGAAGAGGATCAGTAGGCTTGAGGAAACCCCAAGGTCTGTAGAGATGATGGGGGAAAAGCTTTGTGGGGGACGATGATGACAAAATGAAGATTGAGCATGTCCACTGACCTTGGGAAGGAATTGGCACATCCTGGAGGCATCCTAAACAGGAGCACTCCCCACTTGTTCTTTTCTGTTTCCAAAAACATTATAACGAAGCCACCCTGAGAACTCCAAGGTTCAGAATATATAAGCCCATATCAAGGATCTTTTTTCAAAAGAGGTTTTTTGATTTTCAGTGTGTAAACACAATTACAAATATATCAAGGGTTTATTCACACAATGCATAGGTAACTTAACAAGCGTCACTGCCAGCAGATGAGTGTGGTGGCGGCCATGAACAGGGACCAGAGAAGGCCCTCTGACCATGGTATGTGAAATCCAGCATCGCCTGAGCTCTGCGAGTGCGGCTTTCTCCGGATTGAAGTGCAGAGTGTTTGAGGACCAGGACATTTGCAGGGAAACCAAAATGCTTGTTTACAAAGCTATTGTACTACCAACCTTACCATATGTTTGTAAACATGGACCACTTATAAACACCATCTCCAACTCCTTGAAAGGAGTGTTTCCAAAAAATTCTACACATCACTTGGGAAGACAGGCGAACTAATATCAGTGTACTGGAAGAAGCAAAGATCACCAGTGTCGAAGCAATGATTCTTCAACATCAACTTCGTTGGACTTCGTTGTATGGATGCCTGATTATCATCTTCCAAAGCAACTACTCTATTCCGAACTTAAAAATGGAAAGCGTAATACTGGTGGTCAACAAAAGAGGTTTAAAGACTGTCTCAAGGCAAATCTTAAAAAATGTAGTATAAACACTGACAACTGGGAAACACTGGCCTGTGAGCACTCCAGTTGGAGAATAGCCTTTACCAAAGGTGTCATGGGCTTTGAAGGCGCTCGAACTCAGGACGCAAGGGAGAAACGTGCTAAGAGGAAGGCACGCTTGGCAAATCCACACCGTGATCAACTCGTGCTCTGAAACCTATGTCCCCACTGTGGAAGGACGTGTGGATCCAGAATTGGCCTCCACAGTCACTTATGGACTCATTGTTAAAACCGTGTTTATGGAAGACAATCTTACTCGGCTATGAGTGATCGCCAAAGAAGAAGAAGAAGAAGAAGAAGAAGAAGAAGAAGAAGAAGAAGAGAAAAGACAGGTACTTCCGGTCCTCATATAAAGCTGCTTGAAAAGTAAGCGCTTTCACTTGTGCTCAGGAGCACACTAGCAGCCAGTGAATCTGCATCAGAGGGTGTATCCCCTCAGACCAGTTCCAGTCAGTAGCCTTTTTAATTGATTAAGAGGTTTTTAATGGATTGACTCTAATGGACAAAAGCTGCAACCCTATACCCACTTAGCCGGGAGTAAGCCCTATTGAACTCAATGGGGCTGACTTCTATGTAGACATCAGGTGATTGTTCTTTTCCTGCAGCCAGGCCCAAAATGATTGGCATAATATGGAGCTGAGTACCACTGAAATTATTATTATTTTTAAACAGTCCTTTTCCCCTATTGGCTTCCATGGAGTGGACATTGTGGTATTTGCACCGAGGCAAACTTTGGCCTAACGAGTTAATGCTGTTAATGTTTTAAATACCACAAGTGCAAGTTCTTGCAAAGACCTGGAGAATGAAAGTAACTACCGTTACCTGCTCAGCAGGTTTAGTATTCCAAAGCCTTGGATGAGTGCCATGGGAACATATGAGTGAAACTGAGGAAAGAATAATTGTTACTAACCAAAATTGGGACAAAATAATTATTGTTGTTGTTTTATTAATCACCTTCTACACAAGCATTTCAAGGCAATGTGCAACAAAAACATCAAAAAGGAGTCAAAAACACAAAAGCAAATATATTTAAAATATGAAAACAAAATAGACACCCAGTGAGGAAACTTATACATCCAGCTGGAAAAATGCATCAGAACAAAAATGTCTTCAATTGTTTCTGGAATGTGGGTGTCTGGAAAGTGGGTGTCTGTTTTATCTTGACAGGAATGCTATCCCACAAAACAGAGGTAGCAGCACTGCTCTGCTCTGAGTTACTGTGAAACAAGTTTCTGATATCTTTGGATATATAAGGGATCAGGTGGCCTCTCAGATAACCTGAGCTGTGTAGGGCTTTATATGTTTGCACCAAATAGAGCCTTTTCGTTGGTGGCTCCCTGCTTGTGGAATGCCCTCCCTAGAAAACACCAGAGAAGAAAAAAAATGGGAGAAGAGGCAAATAAGGGGGAGGAAAGGAGAAAAGAAAGGCGGAAAGAAGAGAGAAAGGAAAAAGAGAAGGAAAGAAGAAAAAGGGGAAGGGAGGGATGGGAAAAGTGTGTGTGTGTGTGTGTGTGTGTGTGTGTGTGTGTGTATAATGCAGAGTTGGGTAGCATCTCCCTTTGTAACTTATTTTCAGGTATGTTCAACCCTTGTGAAAAGGGCTCATTGTTTTAATAACTTGTTCTCTTGATGGTTATTCTCTTCTTAAGTATGTCAATTTAATAGAAGTAGCTACATGCCATACTTTCTCTAGCCGGTCTTTCAATTGAGGGGTCTCTTCAATCATCCAGTATTTAGCGAATATTGCAATTTCTGGTTGTCTCTAGAAGAGTTGCCATCGCTTCTGAGTCTGTCAGACTCACCTCAAATAGCAAAGAGAACCTGTTTCTGGAGTGTGTGGCAAGTTGTAGTCAATGTTTTCTTGTACTTTCAAATACACTGTTCCAGAATTACTTTAATTTTTTCACACTGCCAGAAGATATGCAAACAATCTGCTCTTGGCGATATACATCTCCAGCAGGACGTACGTATTTTCGATATTCTGGTTAGTCTATGTGATGTGATCTACCTCTGATAGATGGTCCTAAAGAAATTCTCTTTGCAACTAGAACTCATCAGAGATCTAGGAATGCTATTAAACAGCCAAGTCTTTCCCCACTGAGTCTTATATGTGGGCTGTGTATATATATTTCCATTTTTTCCCCTTGCCTCTCCTCCTCCCTTCTCCTCCCGTGCTCTGCCCTCATCAGCCTTCGTCACCACTGACCTGTTGCCTCCGTGCAGCAAATCCTCATGACTGCACATCATTTGGTGAAAGAATGACAGCAGACACCACAGCCATCCTCGGCAAGCATCCACCTGCTCTGCTGGTGTCTTTTAAAAGAGAGTTCAGCTTACCTCTCCTCCTCTAAGTTTCCCTTTGTTTAATTGCAGGTGATGATTCAAAAGGAGCCTTCACCTGTTTTAGGGAGCTTTCATCTTTCCTCAGACAAAAGCAGGTTTGGGCTTGGTGCACGATCGGCGGCATAGTTAGGCCCTTTGGTATTAAAGGGGCTGGGATGACCCTCGGGCTTTTAAGGCTTTAGGGCGAAATTGATGTGCATGTATAAAATCTCAGCTTTGTTGTTTGGCAGAGTTTTCAAGCATTTGTTATTTTTCTTTCCTAAGTTGGGAAACGATAGGGACTGCAGCATACATTACATTCTCGTACTGCCTATTATCCACGCAGTAGTGTTGTTACACAAAGACATCACATTGATTTATTTAGAATTTATGATTTGCTGTGTTGCTGTAGGCCTTGGACGTCTCTCTGCTCTAGCTAACCCCCCCCTCCATATTAAGCTTACCTCCTGTCTGGATCAATACCATTTACTCTGGATAAATTCAGGGGAGGGACCATCTCTCAATGGTAGAGCACATGCTTTGCAATACAGATGGGCCCACAATTTCAACCCCCCCCATTAAAAAGTTATCAGATAGTGGGCTGAGGATAGGGTGGCCGTGTGTCCTATTTTACAGAAAGTGGCCCTCTTTTTTTGTTTGAAGGGGTCTTCCTTTTGAGGGCTGTTCAGTCCCATAAGGAGAAAAAAGTGGGGGGAGTGGGAGCCTTGAAGTTGCCCATCAACAGTTGCATCTGGTTAGGCACACAAGCTGTCTTGTATCTTCCTCACTATGGTGACATGTATGATTCCTTACACTCCACCTCCAACAATGAGATCTTTTGATGTGGCACTTTTGGTGGTCTCCCATGCCTCTATGATTCAGTCGGCCTGCCCTGAGCAACTCATCTGTCCCCCACTTCCCTCTATAGCACATGCAGAAACTGCCTTCTTGACCACTGGACCCGCCATTGGTCTTGCCACACAATCTGTTGGAGCTGTCTTTGCATGCAGGGGAAGTCCCTAACTCATTGAGGGTTTGAGACCCATCAACTACCCTCACCTGGTTTAGCTAGCCGGTCAAAGCCATTTCTCAGGGTGTGCCTGCTGTTGGCATGCTGACAGCTTCTAAGAGCCACAGGTGAGAGCTGAGCACATGGTGGGGACCAAAGGTAGACAAACTACCCCAGAAGGAGTGTGATGTGTTCCCCCACCAGAAGTAATACCCCTCCTTTAACACACCCCATACACATTATTTCCCAATATATGAAGCATGTCTGGAAAGGGCAGAATATGCCTTAAAAATGTGCAATTGATATGTTAAAACTGTGATCAGTGTTGTTCCAGTTAAAGGGGACACCAGGTCTTTGCTGTTGACGTTACCATTCTGGACATCTTGATCCCGTAAAGCAGAGATGGGAAGCCTGTGCCACTCTAGACTATAGTACCCTTCATTCCTGACCATTGGCTATGCTGGCTGAAGCTGGTGGGAGCTGGAGTCCAATTAACATCTGGAGGGCCAGAGATTCACCATCTCTGCTGTAAAGGTTCACTGCAGCTCAAGTGTGCAAGTGGTGTTGAGGTTTGCAATTTGAAACTGGGAAGGTTCTTATTGACATTTATATTTCTGCTGGCAAATGAGAAGAATTGGAAACTTAATGGGGAATGTGACACGTTTTTAACTCAATTAGACGACACCAGTTTGGAAGCCTTCCAAGTGGGAAGCATTAATCTCACTGAAAGCAGTATGTTCTATTTTATCATTGTACTGTTATGCTGTACCTTTACTCTGCAGTTTATCCTTTTGGTAGTTGAAACGGAAGCAGTAATTTTAACTGTGAGCCAGTTGAAAGGTCCTGCTTAAAAATGCAAGCAGTAAAACATACCTGGGAGTTGTGTTGATTTCCAAAGATGACCCTGGTTCACCCTCTTTCCTTTACTGGTTGGAAAGGAATAGTGGGAAGCAGCCCTAATTTCTAAGAAGGATGAGAATCTGGTCAACCTGTTTCTGTAAACTGCATTTTTGTATCTGTACAAAACCTGAAAATTCTCCATGTCCCTGGAAGAGAAAAAAAAGTCTGCACAAGATTAAGGGTCTTTGAAATGATGACTTATTTTATGTTATTTATAAAACTTCTTATGCCTCTGTTTACTTCAGGGAGTACCAAGACAATTTAAAACCAAGCAAGTTTAATCAAACAGCCAATGAATCAATCAACTTGAATGCACCAATTGATTACCAATTCAATCATCTTTAGCGAAAGCTCCAAGCCATTCACTCAGCCATTTTTATTCCTGTCCATCAGCTCCTACATACCTAAAATCTAAGAAGTCCTAAGAACCTCAGGTGGTCTGTGGTCTCTTTAGAGAACAATCTGGTGGGACCTTACTGCAAGAGTTTGGTTACCCCTTTTCATCACTGCACACCATCTTTCCCCACACATTTCTGACCTATTCAGTCTCTTACTTCCCTAGATTCCTTTTCTCCCCTTTCCAGTATGTTTATTGCTACTTCCTTTTTGTAGTTTTTCCTGTTCCCCACTACTGTCTACTTCATCTCCCTCCTTTCTTTGCTATTGCTTTCTCCTTCTCTCCTCTGTCTTCCTTCGCCTTTGCTCTTGTTTCCCCCCTCCTCCTGCTGCCTCCCTCTGGGACCTGAAGGGAACACTCTTTGATGCTGCCCTTTAATCTGCTAAATCCTCATGCACCCCCACATCTGGCTTCAGTGGTGTGTTGGCTCAGCTACGAAGCCATGTGGGGGGCAACAGCCCCCTTCAGGATCTCTTCATACTACCCATGAATTCTAACCATAGCCATTCTCTTAGCATTGTTACTGAGTGAATTGTGGCCATTTTGAGTTGTATTATAGTGGGATTAGTATATAGTTACTAGGCATAGTACCAAAATCCACAATTTGAAGAAGTTGGAGTGATTTTCAGACCATATTTGGACTTGCCTAGATTGGATGTGGTCAAAAAAATATGGAAGGTGTTGGCCTAAGATAGATTAGGAGACTTCTTCAAGCTACCCTGATTATACTTATTATGTTGGTCGCACAGGTAGTCTTGATGTGGAAACAGCTCATTCCCATAGGGTTACCATGTAGTGTGATTGAACTCAAAGAGTTCCCAAACTTTAAATTCCTCCAGGTGAAAATGCCAACTGGAGGAAACAACACTGGTGTGACTTGTCTATAGTTATGGGTTCCACTTTCTGAGTATGGCAGACTTGATTTTGATTTGCTTACATACATAGCTGTCAACTTTTCCCTTTTCTTCTGAGGAATTCTATTCGGAATAAGGGAATTTCACTTAAAAAAAGGGAAACATTGACAGCTATGCTTACATAACCAGTGGCCCTCCAGATGTTGTTGGACTACAACTCCCATCACTCCAGCCACCCTGGCTCGTGGTCAGGGTGATGGGAGTTGCAGTCCTGCAAATCTCTGGAGTGCCACAGGTTAATTATTTATTAAATTTGTATACCAACCTTCATCCATGGACCACAGGGCAGTTCCCAGCATACCCTTGGCTTAAATAATCAGTAGATCATTGTCCTTTATCAGGTTCAGGGCTGGTCAAAGATATTTTGTTGCTGCCTCCTATATTCTCTGTACAGAAACTGATTGGACTGTACTTCAACATAGGCATTATCCACAGCACCTGAAGGTAGCAGGCCGGTTTAGTGGACATATGACATGTCTGTGGTACACAAAGCTCTGAACTCCCAACAGAGGGGAATGACCAAAGGGCTCAGAATAAATTGCTGGGGGTTGTGCCACCGCTACCTAAGGCTGTTGCCTCACTCTCCCTAACGGTAGGACTCCCTAATGGCCCTGGCCATGTCCATGCAAATGATGAGCAAATTGGGTCAGTGACTTGCCAGAAAATATTTAAAATTGCTCTAGCCCACTGACTTAGGAAACATTTATATATGGCATGACAGTCCTGAACCAGTGCAGAAGAACTAAGGACCTAGTGTGATTCATCTCTAAATGTATTGAGGATTTGTAGAAAATTCAACCACATAACTTCAGAGCCTGCAGAAGTAGCCCTGGTTTCTAGGAAGTTGCTAATATGGTTGTCCAGTTCTTTTGAAGTTTTCGTTGCTAGTCTGGCTACAATCTTTTGCAGTTTATAGCATGGTAATAATAATGGCATTCTGGTAAACAGCCCTATAAACATCTTTGCATAGCATCCTGTTTGTCATTGCCGCTCATCTGAAAGCATTTCCACATTAAGGATGAAACATTCTTGTGCCTTTCAAAACTACATTGTTCCACACTATTAGATAAACTTGTTCAGGGTCATAAAGCTGAGATGGAAATCAGAGGAAGTGTGTTGCTTAAACGTCATTTTGGTTGCCAGGCTGAAACCACTCTAGACAAGAGCCCCTGATGAAAACAAGAAACAAACAGGAGTCTCTCTCTCTCTCTCTCTCTCTCTCTCTCTCTCTCTCTCTCTCTCTCCTAAGAAAAATAAAAAGAATTAGAAAACAATATGGGTTGTGAATCCAGAGACACAATGCAGATTATGATTAAGATTAAATTTCTATACTGTATCATCCTTCATCTGAGGATCACAGGAAGGTTTACAGTATAAAAACAGAGAAATACGTATCATAGTAACAAACAAACAATACCCCCACAATTTAAAAGGCCATAGATTGTTTAATTAGCCAAAGGCTTGGAAGAAGAGGAATATTTTGACTGCCACCTAAAGATACGTAACAAAGGCACCAGGCAAGTCTCCCTGGGTGGCGGAAATTGATCCTTTAGCTCCAGTACTTGCCAATGGGGAGGTATGGAAAAATTGAAGCAAAGACAGGATCCCAGTTGTTTATAGGTAGCTAGCCAAATGACTTCCAGAAGCTCACAAAAGCAAGAGAGGCTGGGGAGGAGACATTCCACCTGTGATTGTTTCCAGCATCTGATGATGCCTGTGAACTTGGAGGATGCATTCTTAAGCTATTATGATGAATAGCCACTGATAGACCAGTGCTCCATGAACCTGTCAGTGAATTCTCCCTAAGTTGTTTGTGGTTTACATGGATTTTATTGCTCCAGAGCTACCGACAACTGGCACTTTCCTTGAAGTACTCTCCATAGTAATTTTGATAGAAGCAACAGCAGCAAGGTGCTGTTTCAACTCAACAGAGGCTTGCATCTTCAGCAGTATGAGCTGATGAATCAGGAGTGGGTTATGCATGAAGTCTGTACAACTGATGCATGTGTCTTGCAGTTCATTGGCTCCTCCTTTATGACATAGACAGGAGAAAAGGAAAAATATGATCTGTGGCTGAATCCCAGCCTTGTGTCAACCCAGGAATCCCATTTTCTGGAGCCCATAATTTCCCATATTCTTTCCCATGCTGATGCCATTAAATGCAGTCAAGGGGGAGTTAGGTAGGGGAACTTTTAATGAAATCCACAAGCCTTAATCCATAGATACCTTCTCCAATTTGGGCCAAATCATATCCCCCATAGCTTTCTAGAAACAGTAGGTACAGGGACTGTTGCAAAATGTAAGCCCCTGACCCCGTAATTCAAGCACTTCAGTGGCTGTTGACACCAAAATGGACAGCATGACATTGAGCTGTAACAAACCTGACTAGGCCTGAGCTGTAGGGACCAGTTTCTTCTTTATCCAACTGGTAATTAAACTGGAATTTAAGTGTTATTTTGGAAATATTATACTGTCCATTTTTTATTTCCAAAAATTTGAGCAAGTGTCTCACACACTTTTTAAAGCATACATCCGCAACCATGAGAGCTAAAAGTTAGGGTTTATTTATTTGCTTTCCATGTTTATGTATTCCTCTACAAACTGTCTAATGCAATCAGTAAAACCAGTCAGTTAAAATAATATTTAAACAGTGAAACAAAGCATAAAAACAACATGGCAACAGCACTACAATTTCAGTACCACAGCACACATGAGCCAGAGTAGATTTATTCTAATCCACCATAAGGGTTTTTTTTTTTAATGAAATATGAGATTTATAGGAAACTGAATTCTGCACCAAACATCCCACCTTTTGGTTTTCCTGCTCTCCAGCAAAATACACTTTTTCCCAATTCCATGTTCTAAAAAAAATAAAATCAGCATACTAGATCTGAAATTTCAGTTTAAATGTAAAGTTTGAACTGAAAATTTATCCAGAGTTTAATAAGTTAGATTAAGAATGCCAACAAAAATACAAATTGAACTTGGCTGGTGTTATGATCAAGCCATCTACATTTACATGGACTCTGCCTGTATTAGGAACATAAGAAGTTGCCTTATACAAAGTTAGGCCATCAGTCTATATAGATGCATTCAGTATGTGTACACTGACTAGTAGCAGCACTCCAGGGTTTTAGACAGTGGTCTCTTCCAGACCTACCTGGAAATCCTGGGGATTGAGCGTGGGACCTTTTGTATCCACAGCATATTCTCTACCACTGAGCTACAGCCCTCCCTACACTTCACACTCAAACACAAAATGTAGGAGGATAGGAGTCAAGATAACCAAGAGGGGTCTTAGGTTTGAGTTCAGTTCTGGCTCATTGAGAATCTCTCTGAACCCACTTTTGGGTGCGAGTTGAGTTTCATTTAGACTCCTTGACCTCTGACAACTTAGTTCTATCCCAAGCAGAATTGGTAGGGAGTCTGGAGTCAGTAGCAGCAGGGCCAATCCAGTGCTCCTAATGCTGCACCTGTACCAAGCTGAGCTCTTTGTGGCCCTTTCCTGTCCCCCTCTCAGTAAGTTACAGGACATGCGGGGTTGGGAAGTCGGGAGAGCAAGGCAGCCCCAATTGCACCACCATCCCAGCTGCTTTTGCTTTGGGTATCTCATGCCGTGGACATATGTGAGAATGGAAAGCAGGCCTCTCAAAGTGACCTTTTAGTACCTTGCTCTCTTAGTTCAATCCACCTGGACCTGGTTTGAATATGAGGAGATAATCTGGCTGCCTTCTTCATTCCTGCCTACCAAATAAGTCCATGTAGCAAAGGTAAAAGGTAAAGGACCCCTGGACGGTTAAGTCCAGTCAAAGGCGACTCTAGGGTTGTAGCGCTCACCTTGCTTTTAGGCCGAGGGAGCCAGCGTTTGTCCACAGACAGCTTTCTGGGACATGTGGCCAGTATGACTAAACAGCTTTGGTGCAGTGGAACACTGTGATGGAAACCAGAGCGCACGGAAACACCATTTACCTTCCTGCCACAGTGGTACCTATTTACTTGCAGTGGCACACTTTTGAACAGATAGGTTGGCAGAAGCTGGGACAGAGCAACGGGAGCTCACCCCGTCAGGGGGATTCAAACCGCCGACCTGCTCGGCAAGCCCAAGAGGCCTAGTAGACGAAGGGCAGGTTCTACCATTAGAGAGAATGAGGCGGTATAATGTTTGGGGTATAATGAAGGGGCAACAAAATCTTAGTTATTTAATTTATTATTGTAGCATTTTTACTCCCAGGAAGGGGCAGTTGTAGGATTTTTCGGCCTCAGGTAACAAAATGTCTTAGACCATCCTTGAGCAAAATTGACACCAGAAGCTTAATCCTAATCGTGTTTACTCAAAAAGTAAGTCCTATTCAATTCAGTAGGGCTTCCTCCCGGTTAAGCGGGGTTAGAATTTCAGCCTTTGCCTTAAAATGTTCTACACTGCCTTACATAAGTGCCTATGTTGAGGGCTGTTATTATCTGTTACATCTGTCTTTGTATTTTATTTTACTGATTTGTTTTAATGGTGATTAGTAATTTGAATTTACATTTTTTTTTTAAAAAAACAACCTTAAGATACTCTGAGCAGGGCATAAGCCTCAGAAAATTGGGGTAAATGAATGCAGAAATGAAATGAAAATAAATAGGGATCCTGGTCCAAAATTAGAACAGTTGGGGTAACAGTTGGACTTTCTGTTAAGGAAAGAAGGTGATTAAAACCTGCCAAAATGAGGCATTTCTAACCCCTTGTAAAGACTGTGTGAAGGGCCAGTGATGATTCTAATCTGTATCTGCAATGATGAGAACACTCCAAATTAATCAAGAATAAAAGACATGGAATAACATGAGATTTTGAGGAGGTCCTCATGAATATGGATTTCAAGAAGGAATCGCTCCCTTACCAAGCTTTAATCACTTCAATTGTGAGACAAGGATGCTTAAATCAGACCCAGTGTATAAAAAATATTATAGACTTCCTGTCTCAGTTCACATATTACTTTTTCTTCTACTTACATTAGGATAATGTATTGCACTCCCCATTTATGTTTTCACTAACTCCTGGTTAAACTAGGAGTAAATTAGTTTCAAACATGAAGAAAATCTCACTCAGTCTCATGTGTAAGTGCAAGGAAGTTTTACGTCTTGCTTGTATACTATATAGCGAAGTGGGGAACCTTTTACAGCCAGTGGGTTGGATCCTTAGTTCCCTTATGTTTGTAGGCTTGGATTAGGCTATGAGGAAGAGCCTTTGCCTTGCTAGCTTGCATTCAGGCAAGCAGTTGAAAGGATCATTTGTGCTAATAGTAAGCCCTGCTTTGGCTGATTAGCGTTTGACAGCAAGTCTTACTTGCTATGAAACCATCAGGGTAGCATTTTTAGGCTCCCAATTGTTCACTGGTGGTTGCATCCCTCCCTGTCTCACACCTGACATCACATATGATACCAGGCTTAATTTGGTCTGTGAGCCAGAGGTTCCCCCCTTAAACCATAGTTATAATTAACCACAGTTCCAGGTTCTGAAATAACAACAAACCTTCGTTAGTTGAAAAACAGAAATGAAAGCTTCCAAACAATGCTGAAACATTGTTTAATGTCATGTATGCATGTCACAGTCATCAACTGAGCATTTTGAGTGCGTGCAAAATACATGAAGTCGAATACCCTATATTCGCAATCCAATCCCATCGTATTTTAAAATTGGAATAGTAAAGCACCAATAGTTTGTCATTGTTTGGACCAAGCCCATCAATAAGAGCAACAGGTTCAGCCTCTGGCATTTGCAGTTAAAAAGGACCAGGTATGGGTCCTTTTTGATGGGAAAGACCATGAAGATGCACCTTCAGAGTGGACAATATTGGACTGCATGGACAAAGCAGTATGACTTGGTGTAAGGCAACTGTCCCCAACCTGGTACCATCCAGGTGTTCTTTTTCCCCTTTTCTTTTTACTACAATTCCCACCAGTCCTAGCCAGCACAGGTATATGACACCAGGGCTGATGGGAATGGTCATCAAAAACATCTGGAGGGCATCAGGTTGGGAAAGACTGGTGACTTTATGCATCCCTATGTCAGTCCTTGCTCCTTTTGCCTCCCTCAAAGCTGCTCACAGTGCCTTTTGTCTTCACTGTTCCTACAATCTTCTCAACCTGGTGATCTTCAAGATGTTTTTGACTAGAGCTCCCATCAGCCCCAGCTAGCACAGCCACTGGTCAGAGATAGCAGAAACTAGAATCCAAAAGCATCTGGGTGGCACCAGATTAGGAAGGGTGATCTGGATAATCAGTTCTGGCAACTCAGATGCTTTCTGTGGGAGTGAGGAGCAAGGGTGGAGAAAATGAGCTCCATTTGCTTTTCACTCCTTTTCCCCAGTGTTTTTATTTGGCCAATTATTATTTGGTGTTTTGCAGAACACTTTTCTCAGAAATGTTCTGCATTAGAAGTCTGATAACTGTGGCATATATTGAACAAAAACCAGGTGATTTTGAAAATTGCCATAATTTTTGCTGCTTTTGCCGCAAGCCATGTGGTGGCCCCTCCTAAAACTGCACACTTTGTTATTCCTTCTCTTCTTGTTTATTACAAAATTGTATTTGCATTTTTCCCCATATTGCATCTTCACTCTTCACACACCAGATGGTGCTATATTGCTGGTTCAGTTATACAATGGGACTTGTCTATTTTCTGATTATAAATGATTAGTGTGGCAATTGCGTAGGCTCTTTCATTATACATAGAAGCATTGGAACATTAAAAAAAAAGAATTCGGAAAAGAATTAGATCACACCAGGAGCCTTATTCCACTCTTCCTCTGCTTCTCAAACAGATGTTTCATTCAGCACATCCTGGCTGCCCCAAATAATAAACTGATTTTTCCATAGAGAATGTGATGTTATTCCTCTCTCTGACTGTGAACTTAATAAATGTATCCAAAGAGACTGCAGTTTCATTTGTATCTGTGTTCCAGCCCCACAATTCATGGGTGGGAATTCATGGTTCTCCAAATGATGTTTTCTCCAGCTCCCAGCAACCCCAGCCACTATTGTCAATGGTGAGGGATAGTGGGAGCTGTAGCTCAGAAATTTCTGGAGGGCCACAGGTTCTTCATTCCTGAACTACACACATTTCAAATTCATGTAGTCATTAACAAACCCAGAAATTTTATACCTTGGCATACCATAACATTCTTTACAGAAAAGAGATTCTCTCTAGGAAGGAAGATCCCATTTCTTCTCCACTGGTGTTGCAAAAGGGAGGTATGGAATTAGATTCTCAGACAGAATAACTCCCCTCGTCGTGTGTGTGTGTGGGGGGGGGGGGGGAAGAGAGGACCTCAAAGCTCTACTGTGCACCCAGACTTGATGCACAGATATGTAGTTCATTATTATGTATTTATGCCCCACTGGGAAGAAGGCTCACCATTTGGATTTTTTGGCTCAAAGCGCCAACATATCTTTGACCATCTCTGGTCACAGCCTTGGTGCAATAGGACCAGAGGTTTTGCAGAACATGAAAATCTCATAGAGATGTCATCATGGTTTATTCCTGGCTACCAATCATGGTTAAAGAGGAGAGAGTTTTACCACAATCTTGTATTTGGAAGACACACTAAGCGGAATGCTGGCTTAGCTGTTCTGCCACCCTGAGATGTGCTAAAAAGATGGTGGAGGAGCAAAGTAGCTTTGATTTTCTCCCTGGGAGAGAATATGATTGCATTGCCATTGTCATGCAAGCATGGCCTTTGTGTGCAGATCTGAAAGCCATTCTTGGTTCTTATGCATTTAATAAATCACAACAAGATTCCCTTTCCCCACTAAATATCTTACGGTGCCTCATCACATACTTTTTCATGCAAAGATGTGTATGAAAACTGGAATAGACATTGAAAACGGGAATTTGTCTTATTGAGATAAATATAGATTTTACTATCTGAGGGTGCTTTCAAATACATTATTTATCACAATATTGATATGCTACATAAAAAAATGTGAGGGCTGTTTGAAGCATATTCTTGTTTTGCTATTAATTATGTCTCTTGCTATAAAATACATATTGTGTGACATTCAGGCCATAGTACTACACTGTAAAGAAAAGCATATTAGCTAGTGTATTTGAAACCCTCCCCCTCTGTTCTTTGTTAACTGATTTTTGTGTGTTTGCTGCTTAGAGGAGTCTGTAGGTAAAACTGGAGACTGTGGCATTTGTTATAAAGTAGCATTTTAAATAAAAGATCCACAATGACTGTTAGATTGGTCTTCAAAGGATTACTGGAGCAATAAAGTATAGTCACAACTAAATTATATTCTGGGTAGACGTAGGTGTATATCATTAATTGGATGTAAGCACTTTGACCTAGTAGCCGGAAGCAAACTTGAGGCATAATAATTTTTGGAAAGATGAGTTTCCAGTAATATTTCTGGCCCTCAAAAGAGTGCTGGCTTCCTGTCCAGATGATTTTGACTGTGTTGGCTCTTGTTAACCATCCATGACTACAACTCACTGGAGTTTTATGTTGGGCATTAAAGAAAAAAAAACCTGTCTCCATTCCGGTGACGGTGGATCTGAAAGAATTCTATGGTTTATATCCAGTGATCGATATATTGATGAGGGTCGATATATTGAAAATAATGAACATTACCAACTAACATCCATTTATTTCAGTGGGTGTACTCGTAAGTAAAAGTTAACTTGCTAGACCACTTCAGATGGTACTCAGCTTTTACTCAGAGTAAACTCACTGAAATTAATGAACATGACTTAGTTAGGTCTATTAATTCAGTGAGTCTGATCTGAGTAACTTAGCTAAATACCACCCTTTAGTGGCATGGCTATATTCATATACCATTGAACGCTATGGGATTTATTTCTGAGTAGACATGTATAAAATAAATCCTGACTGTATTACTTTGGGCTGCTGGGACTCATGAATTATTTATTTTTACATTTGCTTCCCACCATTCTTTGAAGGAGATCAGGACAGCTTTCGTGTTTCCCAATCTCCTGTGTTCTCCCTGCAGCATTGTGATGTAGGCTAGGCTGAGTAAGAGAAAGTTATTGGTCCCAGATCACCCAGCGAAGTTCATTTGAAAATGTGTCTTCCTGGTCCTTCAGCAGGCATTCTACATGTGCATCCAAAATCCTGAAGCAGGTCTGTGAGCTGGTTAATTTATAATTTTCCTAGCCAGCTTTTCCATAGTTGCTTACAACATCAATTTAAATCAATTTCATACAGTAGAACAGACTAAAAGTAAACCCTAGAACTATAAACCTGAAAATCTAAAACAGTAATACTGTCAAAACCAAAGTGGGACTTTGTAGTTTAGAGAAAAGGCAAGTAAGAGGCAACATGATAGACATTTATAAAATTATGCATAGCTTGGTGAAAGTAAATAGAGTTTCTTCTATCTTTGATAGCACTAGAAGCCATGGGCACCCAATAAAGTTGGAAGATTCAGGACAGTTAAAAGAAATACTTCTTCACGCAGCGCACTGTGAAACTCACTCCCACTGGAGGCAGTGATGGCCACAGATTGGACAAATTCATGGAGCATAAGGCTATCAATGGCTACTAGGCATGATGGCTATGCTCTTCCTCCACATTCAGAGACAGTCATGCTTCTAAATACCAGTTGCCGGAAACCATAGAAGATGAGAGTGCTCTTGTTCTCAGCTTGAGAATTTTCCACAGGCATCTGGGTGACTATTGTGAGAATAGTATGGTGGACTTGATGGGCCATTGGTTTGACCAAGCAGGCTCTTCCATTCTTAAAGTACATCTGTCCCTCCATCTAACTGGTCTAAATTAATACCCTCCAGAGGTTTTGGACTACAACTCCTGTTGTCCCTGAGGCTTACTGGAGTTGTAGTCCAAAATATCTTGAAGGCATCATGTTGAGGAAGACCCTCCAGAACAGATGGACCTTGCAAATACATCTGAAACACAGAGGAAAGAATGCTGATGAACCTTTTGGGAGATGTGATTCTTCAAAGATAGGACAATGGTCAAGATAGTCCTGTTCAACACTATTTATAATGTAAACTCCTGAAAGGGAGAGCAGTTGGAGCATGACTCTCAATGCAAATCTTAAAAGGAGAGTGTGTTCATGCAGGAGGAGGGAGCTTTGGAAGATAATGCTAGTTGCAAGCCATGAAGGTATTTAAATGTAAAAATCTTTTGAGCCTGGAATGTCCCTGGCAGCCAGTGTGGAACTAGTTCAATATGTAACCACTTGGGAACTGAAATGGGCTACTCTATCTACCCCCACTGAATAGTCTTTAAGGGCAGTCCCATATAGGGGCTTCCACTTGCATTAGTATGGATCTGCACTGCTCTGAACATCTAGATTCCACTGAATGGTCTGATTAGATTTTCTTATTTGCTTTGGGGTCTGCATCCTCACCTGAGACCACCAGTTGTTAACACTCATCTAGTTGCCCATGACTAGAACTGGATGGGAGCCAAGATTTCTTCAGCCTCTATTTCTATATTTTAAAAAAAGGATGTTCTCTGCTTAAATGTGCATTTCTGTTTGAAAACAAACAAACAAAACTGAATTAAGTAGGAAAGCTAATGCATTTGTGAAAATCATTGGTAAATTTAGGAGGTTACTGATTGCAATGTGATAATTCAAAGCAAAGATATAAAAGCAAGTATGCAAGAATTCTCGGAGAGGGCAGGTGGAACGCCATTACTCACCCTTCTGCCAGCTGTCAAAGGTTGTTTGTAAGTGAGGTCATATGATGTTGACTGTATGGTTGAATGGCTTATTTGAAGTAAAGATGTGTGATCTTTGAATGAAGATATTAATGATGTGACAAAAAAAATGGGGGGGGGAATGTTCATTTCAGTAAGGGACTATAGTTGTAGTCATGTAGTAACAAGTTAAATGCCTAAAGTAGCTGTAAGGAACGAGATACTTCGCTTGTGAAAATCTATTTGTTCCAAAAACACACACAACAAGAAGAGCAATTCATCTCTTCATCAACTCTGTTGCATCTTTAAACCAGATTTAGATTATTAAAGCTGCAATTCTTACCCCACTTACCTGGAAACAAGCACCATTGAAATCAGTATAATTTACTTCTGAGGAGACAAGTTTAGGATTACACTGTTAATTGAGTTTTCCTACGTAAATAATTGAGGCTGAAATCCTACATACACTGCCCAGGAATACGTCTGAACTTAGTAAGACTTATCTCTGAGAAGACATGCATAGGATTGCAGCATTAACTCCAAGTTCTCTTAACAACACCCAGTTTTAAGAAACAAATTTAATTAATTTGGAAACAAAACACAGGCTGCTTTTTTAAAGGCAATAGCAACACTAATGTGCAAAAGATGAAAACAGACTATGTTATAACATTGGTTATGGTTTTTAAGTGTTACAGTTTGAAAGAAATGTATTAAATGAAACTGATGGCAGACTAAACTTGACTGGTGCAGAGCTTCAGATTGTGAGAGACATAAAGGAAGTACTTAATGAGATACAGCTAGGAATGGGCAAATCTATTCATTTTGGTTTATCTTAGTTTCTCATTTCCACAGTCTTTAAGTTTGGTTTGAACATTTCTGCATATGTGTGTGTTTTTTAAAAAATAAAAAGTCTGCTTGAAAATTCATATACATTTTCACACAATTTTTTTTCAGTACAATTTTGCTTAGTATATGCACTTTCCCAATTCCCCCCTGACAGAATGCATTTTTGTATGCTATTTTTATTAATGGATATATATTTAAATACAATTTGAATGAACTCTGGCTCAACTGCAGCTGGAGTCATTTACTGCCAATCAGCATGCAACAGTCAACAGACAAGATCCTCATAGCAGGGCGAAGTGAAGTGGTGCAGGACCTAGGAGAGCTCCTAGATGAAGCAGACATTGATTCAGTTCTGGGGTAGGGTGCTCAGCTGATCACCTAAATTGCAAAACAGGCATGCTGAGCTTCCAAGCTCTACTTGGGGGCTGAGCCCTGGCCCTGCCATTATTTGCAGTATTGCCCTTTGGTGTGGCTGGATGGTTTTCAGGTACAGTCTCTGTCTTCTCTTATAGGAGCTTACAGCAGAGTAAGCTTGGTGAGGCTTGTTTGAGGTTTCTGAAGCCATTTTACTGTATTGCCTACAAAGGGCTCTTGCCTGGACTCTGCAGAGGGCTATTCCTTGAACTTGACCACTGGCCAATCCACAAGGCAGACCACTCCTGACCTACCGCTGTGCAAGCTATGTTCTCTTTTGCTTGCTGTTTATAATGGCGGACCCTTGTTATTTGAATCCTTGGTTTCTTCCATTAATGCTGTTCTTCCACGATACTTGGTTGATGTGTGACGGATGAATATCCATTTTTATCTTGCATGATGTAAGCTACCTTGAGTTCCTTTCAAAATAAGTTGTATTATAAAGCTTTTAGAATAATAAATAAATTGCACTTGAGTCCTGTGTGAGGGCTTCCCATAGGCATTCTGTGAGAACAGGATGGGCGAAATGGGCTTTGGGCCTGATCCAGCATGGCTCTTCTGCTTTTAAATAATATTGAAATCATTTGAATGTACAGCCTCTGAGTTAAGTGGATTACTACCACTTAACTGTATGCATTGTAACTTTGCACACACACCCCTATTTCAATGGGATTTAGTTAAGGTTGAACTGGGTCCTGCATTGGGTCCTATTTTCTTCTTCTACATGTCTACTGTTAAAAGAACAACCTCAGTCCTGGTACCTGGATTGCTTATAATGTAGGGAATCTATTTAGGGTTATGCCTGCTTCGTTGCTGAATATATGAAAACAGCTTTGTTCCAAACTGGTCCATGTAGCTCAGTACTGTCTGCTGTCACTGGCTGCAGTTCTTTCTCAGCACGGCTACCTGGGATCCTTTTTACTGTTTGGTGGTGGTGAACAGTTAGCCCTGTAGTTTCTGGAGGCCCATGGAATGATGTGGAAGATACTAAAATTCCACCGACATCCAGGCCATGAAATACCTTCTAAGGCCTTTGAGCCAGCTTCAAAGCACCTCATTTTCTGCCGTGGAGGAGCTCTGGTAATGCAACAGGGGCTCCATCCTTGGTGATCCGAGCCCCAGTAGAAGTGCAGCTACCCTCAAGATATACTGAAACAATTGAAGAGGTTGGATTGTTTGTCATGCTCTGTTTCAGACTGTTAACATTCTAAAAACAACAGACTTCATTTGAAGACAGCCACTATCTGATCTTCTACCAATTAGACAGAAAGCAAAAGCATTTTAAGTAGACGGAGGGCGATGGGAAATTTGGGGCATCCATGACATCTGATAGGGTGGGGATATTACCCAGCGATGACAGCTGAGATTTAAGAGAAAAGTCTATGGAGTATAAAGAATGTTATTCTCCACTAAAACATCCAGCTGTGTGTTTCAAGAGGTTCTCTTTTGCCCTCTCTCCCCTCCCTTTGAAACATACGCAGGCTTTCAATTATATAGCCTCCAATAGTCAGTCCAGCTCTCAAAGCCAAGGAAAGCTTATTGTGGTAATCAGCTATTTATTTACTGAATAAATTACTTGAAAGGTAAGATAAATTGAAATGCCAGGTGTTGGCTTTTCTCCCTCCTTCCAACTTGGCTGCCTTCATCAGAAGCTAATCTCAATGTCACGCTGCCTTTGGATGAAAATTTCCTCTAGGCATTAAGAGATGAATTCAAGATCTTTGTTATAAGTGTGTTTGGAGATTATTAAGGTTATGCAGAGAACATCCCATCTTCTTCACGGCTGTCTGCAAGTTGCTTTTGTCTTGCTATCTGCTCAGGTTTCTTCCCACTCATACTTGTATCTCTATGGTTTCTCCCAAATGTATGAAGTAACTTTGCCTCTCTCAGTTTCACCCACAAGTTTTTGTTTATTTACCAAATTTCTATACCACCCTTCATCTGAGGCTCACTGGGCAGTTTACAGTATGAAAACAGAGAAATACATAACATAGGAACAAGCAAAACAGTACCCCCCCCAGTTTAAAAGGCCACAGATTGTTTAATTAGCCAAAGGCCTAAGAGAAGAGGAATGTTTTTTTGCTTGTAACAAAGGCACAGAGCAAGCTACTGCAGACAAGGCCCATTCTTGTGTTGCAACCCTCCATAACTCTTGAGTAGGGGCACATGAAGAAGGGCCTCAGGTGATGCTCTCAGGGTCTGGTTCGGTTCAGGGTAAGCTCACACATGCACACTGATCTCTTGGGCGTCACAGCATCAAGTGTTAATTGCAGAGTGTGCAACTGAAGATCAAGCATTGTAAATGGAACTCTCATACACCGGTGCAATGGCCTGGGGTTGTGGGATGGGGGTCCTATTACTATTTTTGCAGCAGATTCCCTGTCTCCAGCATCCTAGAGCTGCCCAATCAGTAAAAAAAAGGGGAACCTCTTATGCTCCAAAACTAAGCATTTGGGAACACTGAAAACACAAGATGCTTCAGTTTCAAGGGAATAGTGTGCAAGTTTTGTTATGTACAATGGACCTTCATGAAAAACACAGCTCGTCATTTTGAAAGAGGTTATTGCAGCACCACAAATCATTTGCACATGTAAGTGTACAAAAAACAGTAGATCTAGCTGAAAGGCAGAACACAGAGTTCTGCATTGATCATTGCCATGCATCCCTAATTATTATTATTGTATAATTATAAGATTATTGTATAATCTTAGAAGGTTGTATAATCATGGCTGTGAGGAAGGCACCCTGCACATCTGAATTTGCTACTTCACTATTGCTCTCATATCCCCATGAGCACAATGCTTTTGGCTTATGCGTTCATCAGGGAATCGTCAAGTGTTGAGCAATAAAGGGAAGTGCATGTCTGTGCAAACCAACCCATAGAATTCCTGAAGAGCACCAGGTGAGACCATACACTTCCTCAGCACTGTAGCAAATTTACTTCAATGAACCAGAGTTAAGCCTAGTTATTTCTAGATTAGAAGAGGGTACCCGTTCTTGCAGTGATCTGTAGCAGGGCAAATGAGAGTTTTACTTAAGATGCAACAAAAAGCACCTCTTGAGTTAAACTAAATTAGTTCCCTTAAAGTCATTGGAAATTCAAATACTCTTGAGTTCTAAATTGGCTTGTCTGTCGAAATTGTAGCTCTATGGTGGGAATAGAAGTTTCCCAGCAACTCTCAGCACACTTAACAAACTACAGTTCCTATAATTCTTTGGGGGGGAGCTATGACTGTTTAAAGTGGTATCATAGTGCTATATATGGATTGTATGAAAATGGCCTTAGTCTTAAACATATTACAGTGGTACCTTGGGTTACATACACTTCAGGTTACATACGCTTCAGGTTACAGACTCCGCTAACCCAGAAATAGTGCTTCAGGTTAAGAACTTTGCTTCAGGATGAGAACAGAAATCGTGCTCTGGCGGCGCGGCAGCAGCAGGAGGCCCCATTAGCTAAAGTGGTGCTTCAGGTTAAGAACAGTTTCAGGTTAAGTACGGACCTCCGGAATGAATTAAGTACTTAACCTGAGGTACCACTGTATTATGCTATAACTGTGGTCCTATTTGCCCTATTCCCCTCCCAGAGCTACAATTCCCAAGGTTGTGAAGAGGGATGGAGTGTTAATTGACTCTGGGAACTGTAGTTTGGGGGGTTAGGAGTCTCATAACAACTCTCAGCATACTTAACAAATTGCAGCTCCCAGAATTACTTGGGGGAAGCCATGACTGTTGAAAGTGGTACAATAGCACTTTATATGTATGATGTGAATGTGGCCTATGGACCTTTTGACATATTACTCTTTTATTGTGGGGTTTTTTATCCATGTAGGAATATGAGCTTACCTTAAACCGAGTTTTGCAAGGATACAATTCAGCAAAAATTAGTTGTGACCATGGAAGTGGAAAAGCAATGGCATGAAGGGCAGGGTGTGTGTGAAATGGCTTGCAATTTTGTTAAATTCTGTTGATTTTAATGGGATTTTAATGCCATTCCAAGGTGAAATTTGGTATTTAACACATAAGGAAGAGTCACATAAAGATAATGCTCTCCATAATAGAGCAGATCTAACAATATGAATCTTCATCCTTTAGGTAATTTGCCCCATATTTTTTTTCATAACTGTTGCAAATATCAGGATTAACTTGACTCTTCAGGTGCCTTGTCCTTTTTCTGCATGGTGCCTTTTAGCTACATAAACCCGAACAACAGAATCAGAATGAGAATACAGGATGGCTGCAGAATTCATCAGTAGAATTTTGGACTGCACCACTTCAGACTTCAGGGGAGGTTTTCAGATGTTTGAATGATTCCTAATATAAGGAGCTCCCCACACTAGGTAAACTAGCACAGCAGAATGAATAATAGTTTTATTAGCTGTGTATTTGTGTTTGTGTGTGTGTTAAAAAATATTGACCCTCAATTTCAATTAGTTGGTACAATTGACTTCTAACACCTTTCAGCTGCTGCATTCTGTGTAATGTGTAGAACCACTCTGAATTATTATTTTTACCTGGATTATGAAGAGGATAAAATAACACACAGAGAAAAGAAAACAATATTTTCCAAAGTGAAAACTGTGCTTCTGAATTCAACTCGAGCTTCTCTTTAGTGTTAGGGACATGCTGCTGTTGCCTCTATGAACAACAGTCAAGAGAGGCAGGCTATAATCTTAGCTGTGCCGGGGAGTGTAAGGCCATCCTGAGATTTGTCCTCCGCTCTTGGAAGGGTAAGCAAGGGAGGCCAGCTCCTGGCAAACGGGTGAAATGTCAATTAAATTCAGATTAACAAGAGGGTTCATTCAGTGATTTGACTAATCAGTTTGAATAACATGTAGCCCAGGAAACATGTTAGATTAAAGCCAAGAGCTGCAGTTTTTGAACAGAGGAGCTGGAAAAGTGATGTTTGCTAGGAAATAGCCAAGGATCAATTTTCTTGTAGGAAACGTTTAGCGGGACTAAATGTGTAATTGATGTTGTAGATAAAAGATTAGGGGTTGTATTTAACTACTCAGAGTAGACTCATGAAATTAATGTGCATGGCTAAGTCTATTAATTTCAGTGGGTCTGCTCAGAGTAAATATTAGCTGAATGCCACTCTAGTTTTTAATAGTAAAGAGAGGAAAGGGGTTCACATTTCATATTACTGAATACTGTTATATAGAACATTAGTAGGCTAGCACAATTCCCACATTGAAGTCCAAGAACTGAAGGCACAATCCCCACAGTGGTTCTTCTCTCATACTATCCTCACATGAATCATCACACAAACTCCCTTCTCTCTACATGTTTATGGATTATATGCAGAATAAAGTCAACCATGACCTCATCCCTGTTCAGGCCATGGGAAAGTACCCAAAGTTGCAATTAAAAGAAAATTGTCTCCTGATTGTATTAGAATGCAGCATCGTGAATTAAATTGCAAATAATAAAAGGGTTTGTGAGGGCAAGAATAATTCGCCCGCTTATTGATGGGAGCTGACATGCCTCCGCTGGGTAGCCTAACACCGAACAACTTCAACAAACCTAGGATGATTGCAAGAGGGCTCTTTGCAATTCAATGCAGCTCATTTCAGGCATCTATCTGTTTGAATCTCTTGAGCACGAGGATGACGGGTGGCTGCTTTTGCCTCTTTAATTTAAATAAACTCTGCATGAATTAATTTTTCATTCTGAACTGCAAATCCAATTTCAGCTAAACAGCTTTAGCAAGGATACTTAACAATCAGCTGCTACAATGCAATTAAATTGGGCAATTAGGGTGACATTAGATGAGAGGCGTTTTTTTCTGCTGAGGAAAGGACACAAGACACTAAACAATCTGGCCTTCACGTTTGTGAACATGAAATGCTCTTCCTTGCTCACTCTTCCCCTCAGTCCTAAAAGAAGACTGAGATGGAAATGTGGAGGCAATCTTTTGTTGTTGTTTAGTCGTTTAGTTGTGCCCGCCTCTTCGTGACCCCATGGACCAGAGCACGCCAGGCACTCCTGTCTTCCACTGCCTCCCGCAGTTTGGTCAAACTCATGCTGGTAGCTTTGAGAACACTATCCAACCATCTTGTCCTCTGTCGTCCCCTTCTCCTTGTGCCCTCCATCTTTCCCAACATCAGGGTCTTTTCCAGGGAGTCTTCTCTTCTCATGAGGTGGCCAAAGTATTGGAGCCTCAGCTTCACGATCTGTCTTTCCAGTGCTCACTCAGGGCTGATTTCCTTAAGAATGGAGAGGTTTGCAGTCCATGGGACTCTCAAGAATCTCCTCCAGCACCAGAATTCAAAAGCATCAATTCTTCGGCGATCAGCCTTCTTTATGGTGCAGCTCTCACTTCCATACATCACTACTGGGAAAACCATAGCTTTAACTATATGGACCTTTGCTGGCAAGGTGATGTCTCTGCTTTTTAAGATGCTGTCTAGGTTTGTCATTGCTTTTCTCCCAAGAAGCAGGCGTCTTTTAATTTCGTGACTGCTGTCGAAATGTATGTGGATACAAATCTGGTAGCATATCAACTCCTCTTGCTATGAACATCTGGGGACCTGGAAATTTGCTTACCGCAGCAGGAGAAATCCAGAAGCCCCTTGCCAGAGGTTCTTACAAGCCTCCCTGAAACAAACACAGATTGTGCAGTCGTGGAAGCCACAATGCGGCACTGTCCACTTGCCTGTGACCATGTAAATGCAGAGTTACACATTTCAGCTTCTTCTTATTGCAGTATGGATTTATAACATACCGACGTTACTGTCATATTATCTCTATATTTTGGTTGAGATACTAAGAATGTGATAATTCCTTGGGACTAGTGGATTCATAGAGTGGAAGACTGAATAGAAGTAAAACTTAAAGTACATGCCTCGCACTGATTTCCTTTGGAGTAATATTTAACCATAGAATCATAGAGTTGGAAGGGATCCTGAGGATCATCTAGTCCAACCCCCCTGCAGTGGCGGAATCATGGCTCAAGAAGCCCTGGCAGATGGCCATCCAACCTCTTTTTAAAAACATCCAATGAAGGAGAGTCCACCACCTTCTGAGGTAGTCCATTCTGCTGTCAAACAGCTATTGCCATCAGAAAGTTCTTCTAATGGTGTCTAAACTTAACCACTAACATCAGTTTGTTAGGGTGTGGTGCTGATAATGCCAAGGTTGCAGGTTTGACCCCCATTTTAGCCACAAATGGAAGGCCAGTAAAGAGGGATAGTTTCCTCTGGCAATTTCCCCACTAAAAATGGCACCAGGTGCTTTCCCCCCTCTCCATAGAGATAAGGTATTGGTATCTTTTCCCTATTGAGGAAAAGCTGCTGGGGGAGTTCTTAGAGAAAAGGATGAAAGAAGCATTTTCCCTGTACCAATGTTCTCCTGAAGATTTCAGCGTTTGCACCTGCATATTTTTTTAAACAGGAGGAAGAAAATATCAAAGGAAAGCTACATGTGCTGGTCCCCAAAAGGACATGGCAAACAATCAAGTTACACTCTATTTTGGGTGGAGTTGGTTCTCATAGCAAAGCTATAGCAACTAATTCCCAGCTTAAGAGGCTTACTATGGGCCCCTAGGGGTGCTGCGGTAAAAGAAATAAGAAAGAGCTCTCTAGCCACGTAACTCCAGTTGAACATTAATTATTGCTCTACTCACTTGCAACCTGTACTCTTAAAGGAAAAGAGAATTGGCATGAAACCTAATAAAGAGTGGGGAGAGATGTACCCAGGCTTTCCGGCTTTCCAGACAGATACTGTAGCTGTATTTGGGGAGACCTAACAGGCATATCTCCCTGCTGATTTTGAAAGATCAAGGGTATCATCTGAAGGCAGATGATGCCAGTGGTGTAGTGTGGGTTGTCAGCACCCGGGGCAAGGCAAGTAATTTGCGCCCCCTAAACCGTGGATTTTAGCAGGGGGCAGAGAGCTGCGAGTGCGAACGTGCCCCCCCAGATGTTGCGCCCGGTGCGGCCGGGCCCCCCTGCACCCCCACGCTACGCCACTGGATGATGCAGCCACCTTGCCAAAGCTGAACAGGTCTGGGTTTGGTGTGTGGAGAGGAGACTCTTTTGGAAAATATTGTGTACTGCCTTGACTTCCCTGGACACAAGGACATTTTCAATTTTCTTATTAATTGATGGAGAAAGGTAATGGGGCAGGACTTGTGATCCCCAGCAACTGGTATTCAGAGGCTTATTGCCTCCAACAGTGGCTAGTAGCCACTGATAGCCCTCGTCTTCCATGAATTTGTCTGATCCTCTTTTAAAGACACCCAACTTGGTTGCTATCACTGCTTCCTGAGGGAGTGAATTCCATACTTTTAAATAATGCACTATGTGAATTAACTTTCTTTTAATGGAGAAAAGTGAGGTTTAAATGTAAAAATGTAAAAATAAAGGCACATTTGTTGTTGTTTAGTCGTTTAGTCACTATATGTAATATTTTTCTTTACAGCATTGGACTTTCCTTTCGCTTCCAGGCATATCCTCAACTGAGTGTCCTTTCGGCTTTGGCCCAGCCGCTTCATCAGCTCTGGATCTACTTGTACTTGTCCTCCGCTCTTCCTCAGTAGCATGTTGGATGCCTTCCGACCTGAGGGGCTCATCTTCCAGTGTCATAACTTTTATATGCCTGTTGTCTTTGTCCATGGAGTTTTCTTGGCAGGGATACTGGAGTGGCTTGCTGGTTCCTCCTCCAGGTGGATCACGTTTGGTCAAAACTCTCCACTATGACCTGTTCATCTTGGGTGCCCTGCTCGGCATAGTTCATAGCTTCTTTGAGTTATTCAAGCCCCTTCACCACGGCAAGGCAGTAATCCATGAAGGGCAAATAAAGGCACAAGGGTGGTCAATTATCCCCCACCCCTCCCAGAAAACTGGCAACTTTGTATGCATCTACCTCTCCAGTTCCAGAATCTCATCTTCTCCTTGCCCCCCGGCCTCATTGAAATCAGGATCCAGGATTCCTTTGATTGCAGGTTCAGTGCCATTTTGGTGGCCAGGTGGGATGATGGAAATCCCCAGAGATGAGCAATCATAACTGGCCACAGCCCGAGAGCCCTATGGCATCTCCCTCATCATTTTCTTTTAAACCCTCAAAACCTGGAAGGAGGCAATTTGCCGGAATGCAAGTGGCTTGGGATCTGTGGGATTCTTTAAAACTGGTTAACACCTCAGGCATTCTGGAAAGGCTTTGTTACATTAGGTGCATTTCAGAGATTTGTACATGCGCGAAAATGAGTCCTGCCCCGTTGCCTTCTAGCTTTGGGAATGCGAGGCAGGTAATTAAGAAATCATAAGGCACAGGTGTGCCAGGTGAAGTATGGTAGCTTGCTTTTGATCTAAATTGAGATGCTCTGGGGATTTAACTTCTTAAACACAACAGGCATAAATAAATAATAAGGATTTTTCCCCCTCCCTCCTCAAGGCTGGAACATGCAGGCAGAGTTATAAATTTTTGTCTTGGTGTGTAGCGTAAGAAGGTAGTTTAGGGCTTGGTCTCCCGTGGAAATTTTTCCCTGAGTTTGGATCAGACAAAAGCAAATTTATATGTTTCTGTTTTTTTTAAAATCCGGTCTTGTGCTCAGATACAAAAATTCATTTCTACACCAAACATTTTGACAGAGAAGGAAGTGACGGTTTATGGGGCCAAACTTTTGAGCATCCATATGCAGCAATTACAGTGGGTGCCCATTATAGCTCATGGTATAGCTCCTCTTGCACTTCCCATTCTTAGTCTCCATCAATTAATAAGAAAAGAAAATTGAAAATTATGAAAGAGTAGATAAGATGTTGGTAAAATTCTCAAGGGTGGGGTGCAAAGTTTTGTTGTGCTTACCTTTGTTTTAAGGAAGCCATGGTGCGTTGTGAGTGTCCTTTCTATCATGTGACACATCGTCTCTCCTGATTCTTAGGTGGTCACCTTTCTGGAAAACCCCACATTATCACCATCTAGGCTTTCATCTAAGCACAGAGATGGGGAATTTGCTGCCCTCCAGATGTGATTAGACCACAGCTCCCATCACTCCTGACCATTGGCCATGTTGGCTGAGGATAATGGGGATTGGAGTTAAACACCTGGAAGGCAACAGGTTCCCCCTCCCTGCTCTAAATACAGGAAAGTAAGAGGCTTGCCTAATATGCACCATACAGCTCTCAATTGTTATTATTTTTAAGTGCATTCGTCTTGCTTTTAAAGAGATCAGTGTGGAATTTTTTTTAAACAAAGTGTAAAATGAATGACTTATCTGAAAGAACAAAAACAGCAAGAGTAACACTCTTAGGTATTCAGCAGCCAGCCTTCCTGCACTTCAGTTAAAGCTCAGAGGAAGATGTGACTTAACTCTTTCTCCATATAACACATACAGTAGACAGCAAAGTTGCCTTATTCAGTGGCGTAGCGTGGGTTGTCAGCACCCGGGGCAAGGCAAGTAATTTGCGCCCCCTAACCCATGGATTTGCGCCCCCTAACCCGTGGATTTGCGCCCCCTAACCCTAACCCCCAGATGTTGCGCCCGGTGCGGCCGGCCCCCCCTGCACCCCCCACGCTACGCCACTGGCCTTATTAGCTGGGTAACTTCCCCATTTAGCCATCTAAATGTCCCCCCATAACCTTGGATTCCATTGATCATATTGGAAAGCCCTGCTGGATCCGGCCAAAGATCCATCAAGTTCAGCATTCTGCTTCCTACAATGGCCAACCAGATGTTTCTGGGAAGCCAACAAGCCAAGCTAGAAGAAAACAGCGCTCTCCTGCTGTTGCTCCCCATCAATAGGTTTACTGCCTCCAAACATGGAAGCTCTGTATCAGTATTCTGACGAGTTGCTCCATGAATTTGTCTAATCCACTTTTAATAACATAGGACTGAAGTGCCAGCCCCTCTTTGTGATGCAGCTTTAAAATGGATAAAGCAGTTCTGCTGTAATGATTACCATACTACTGCATATCATGTTCTTCCAAAATCAATTAAGATCCTTATCTGCAAGGGAGGAATTGTTATTATATTACATTCCAAGCATAAACACTTGCATCAATAAAGTATGCCAGAGGTGAAAAGAGTTGAATTCTGCCAAGTCATTTATGGTACCTGTACTTCATTCTGACCTGGGTTCAGTTAACACAGGAACACAAGGAGCTGCCTTATACGAAGTCAACCCATTGGTCCATCTGTCTGAGTGTCATCTATGCTGACTGGTAGTAGCTCTCCAGGGTTTCAGACAGGGGACATTTCAAGCCCTACCTGCAGATGCTTGTGGATTGTACCTGGGACCTTCTGCACACAAAACAGATGCTCTAACTCTGCGCTATGACCCTTCCTCAAGTTCACTCATGCTCATACTTTCTCAGCACGGGTGTATGATAAGTGGTGACTACATGTGTGACCTAGCTCCATTGAAAGAAAGGCACTGAATCTGAAATGCTAAAGGAGAGACAACACCACTGACAGCACTTTCCTATCTGTGACAACCCATTCACACATGACACAAGCAATCACCCGGTTACACAGCTCCACGCAGCATCCTTTTCCAGGGTGAATGTATGACTTTCGGGAGCACTCTGAATTTGCGGCATCGAATTGACCCTATCAGGAATAGGAGTTGAGATGCAGTGTTGTGATCTCCTGGTCTAGGGAGGTCTCCAGGACCTTTAACAGCATCTCGTCAAGGTGAAGTTCATTTGCTGCAAGTTCCTTTCCCATCACCACATTGTCAAAGAAGCAGTCATTCCTTCTGGAGTTCAGACCGCTGCATAGCTATTAAACATTCAGGAGTTCCAGTTGCATTTCTAGTTGTAAGGTAGGAACTACAAATTTACAACTGCCTCTTGCTGAATCACTAGCTGTTCCTGGATGCAAATACTTCCCAATCCCTACTTCCAGTTTTGTGCAATTCCATTTTGTTTCTCATTCGGTGATTGTTGTTCGAAGGTCATCGTTTGTGACCTTTAAGTATTGTACTGTGCTTATGGTATATATATATATGGTAACCAGATATTCTGGGGCAAAGAATTTGACAAAGTGGGTGCCACCACCAAAAGTACCTTATGTTGTGTAGCTGCTCACTGTATCTCTGTTAGGCCCACATACATGAATAGTTTGAGCTCTGAATAATTTTGAGCATTTGTGGTCTCCAACAAATTGGAAAATTAACTCAGGAACTACCATTTGTAGTCAACGCTTACAGTTTTCTTGATACAGTTTGAGTACTTCAAGTGGGGTTACCAATTTGCAGTCTCTGAAATTTGGACAGCCCAATATTCATATTATGCAACCATTGCTAATTATAACAATTTAATATACTATTATTTATCCAGGCCAGAGGTGTTTTAGGACCAATGAGTCAATCCATTTCCTCCAACTTGTAAACCACTTACGGTAGATTTCTTGTAAACTGCTTTGAGGTTTTATTACAATAATATTACAATGTGTATGGTATACACATTTTGTTATATAAAATAAATAAATCTTGCTTCGATCACCCAAGTAAATAGGTGTTCCTCAGGTCTCTGAGGGATCAGGTGAACTTTGCCTCAAATGATAAAATCTGGTTCTGTTTAGATTACAGTGTACTGTACTTAGTATGGTGTATGTTTAAATCAGGCGTACTATCACACTTCTTTTTTTTCTTTTTTAAAAAATTGCTCACTAAAGGTTCAGCTTCAGTCCATAATGTGGGTGAGGCTTTTTGCTATTTTAAGAGTAAAGTGGCAAAGCAATTAACATCTGAAAATTGGCTGGAGCGTTTGTACAGCACTGCAGGTATTGTCAGCAAGGCTTGTTAATATGCATACCAGTTCCTTGAAGTGGCTCTTGACTGAGAAGTCAGCTTTCTGTCTTTCCTCCTTTAGACAGATTTTCCTGAAGCATATGGAGGTTGACTTCTGGGCACAGATAAGGGTTATTTGTTGAGATAAGTACCAGAAAGTTCTGTTGCTTGTCCACGTCCTAGTGTCCCTGTGGACTGTGGTCCAACTTCTGAAGCACACCAGGAGCCACAGTGGAGTCTCCCTGCCTTTAAATACTTGCAAGAAAGACCTCGAATCCTCCCACTTCCTGCCTTGCTTCCTCCTTGCCTTAATGTTGGGGCAGGGCCAGGAGGAATGTCTCCCTCACCATGGCATGGCCGTTGCCATAGCCAAGGCTGTCTCACCAGTGGCCCAGCAGCTGCACTGGTTGTTGCGGTTGGGGCCTCAGGTTTGGATTCTGGACATTAATATGAAAACCAGATACCAACCTTACTGTGCTGTCCCTAAGGCACTCCTGTTTCGAACAAAGGTTCTGATACTGCACGCAGACACAAAATGTGTTTTCCCCAAAATTTAATGACGGGAGAAGTTTAGCTGGTTGATTTCTGCTCTTTGTTATGTGACCCTGAAAGAAAATCGATTCTTTGTCCAATAAAAACACAATTATGCAGTAACTCCCCCACCCCACCCTGCAAGTTGAAATGACACGATCCAGAAACAGTTCTACCATCTTATTTGCTAATTTTTTTAAAAAAAATTTTTTTTTTAAAAAAATTTGTGTTAGGTTTTACAGATGTGACCTTTGAACCTCAGATCCCCCTTTTTCTGATTGTGCTGCCACACCTTAGCAGGATGCAAAGGAGGGCAGATTTGCTTTTGTACAAATCTACCAAGATGTGGGGTGGGTTAAATCTCTAAGCCCTTCAAAATGAAAGGAACAGCCCAGTTATGAAGAAGAAGACAGTTAGCTCCATCCACACCTGGTCACAATTCTGGTTCTTCATTCCAACTTACTTTTGGCCTGGCTGTAATTGGTTATTTATTTGGTCTTCTTACTGAGATTTGTTTCTGATTTTATTGCCCCCTTTCTGAATCTAGATGGTTTTTGCCAAATACACAGAATTTTTCAAATTCCCCCCTCTAATATAATGCATCTTTGTATGTTACTTTTACTACTAACACATGCTTTTTCATGCACACTTTACCCTAGTATGTGCATTTTTGAACACATGACATGGCTTGAGAACTGCCATGCAAAATTCAGAGCAGTATTCCAAGCAATCCAATATCCCAATTAGAGTGAACAAGAGGCAATGGGTAACTGGTTCTCATTTTTGGTTTTGAGTGATTCTATATGCATATTTCAGAAACTGTACTTCAAACTTTAGACATCTACACACCACTTGGCATCAGCTGTACTCTGTTTCCATTCAGATGCTAATAAGAATACAGTAATATCCACAGGGATTATGTAAGCCTAATTAATATAATTGTATATTAATTTTGAATAAATACCTTGTTTTGTTTTTTAAAGAGCAGCGCTATCTCACAAGTACCAAATTGTTCAATTCACACTTCAAAAATAAAAAAATAAAAGCACACCTTATTCAAATGTTAAGCCAAACTTTTGCATGACAAATAATTGGCTATTTGTCAACTTCTTTTTTGGTGTTACTGATTTAAACTTTATGCCAGCATTCACAGGTGTGCGGGCCGTATGTTTTTATGACACCATTGTTTGGCAGCACAATGTATTGTTGCATAATAATATGGCTACATTTTTCTCCCAGTCTCAACTTTCAAAAGCTACAAATCACATGTCTCTAGGCATGTGTATGTGGTGAGAGAACAACACTGCAATCCTGGGCATGTCTACTCAGAAGTAAGTCCCACTGGGATAAATGGAACATACTAACAGGTAAGTGCACCTATTGCGTGACTGTAAAGTATGTTTCCATTTATTGGTTGACAAGATCAAGGAAACGGCAATGTGTAGATAAGATGCCTGCAAATACCGACGGGGGAACCCCCCCAACACTTTAAATAAAGTACTCTTATCTCAAAGGGAAGTCCAACAGAGGTTAAGGTGTGTACAAAGGTACACGGGTACCTTCAAAGGTACACAGGGGTTGAGCGATGCCCTTTGCTCTGTGGAATTTCTTCTTAAAGGTGTGTTTCTGTGTGCTTTTCACTGCATTGCTAACCAGCAGCACTAAATGCTACTGCTACTATGTAAGAACATTAGAACAGCCCTGAACATTTAGGCATGGTTTCCCAAACTTGGGTCTTCAGCTGGTTTTCGACTACAACTCCCATCATCCCTAGCTATCAGGACCAGTGATCAGGGATGATGAGAATTGCAGTACAAAAACAGCTGGAGACCCAAGTTTGGGGAACCCTGGATTAGAGTGAAGGTCCATCTAGTTCAGGGATGGGAAGCTTGTGGTCTTCTAGATGTTGCTGGACTGTTAACACTTCACCTGTGACCCAGGTAGTGGACTTTGGGCTCTCAAATTTCAGTGGTGCCCTGTGCGACACTAAAATTTGGTGCCTCTGCCTCTTGCACTCCATTCTACAGCATTGTTGTAGCTCCCTCTGTAGCACAGCGCAGAGTGCGGCACACCAGTTGTACTACCCCAAAACTGCCTCTGATTGGCCATGCTGGCTGGGGCTGATGGGAGTTGGAGTCCAAAGACATCTGGAAGGCCACATATTTCCCAGCCCTGTATTCAGATCCCTCTGAGAAGCTACAAGCAAGGCATGAAGTCAATTGCCTCCTTTGCTGAATGCCCCACCGAGCAAGTGATGTTCAGGTATATTGTTTCATTTAATCATCATGGATCATAGCTGCTGAAAGACCTACCCTCCTCCATGAATTCATCCAGTTCCCTTTAAAAATGTCTTAGCTCGTAGGCATCTCCATGTCATTGGCTTTGTGTGAAGAAGTTACTTTCTTTGCTCTCCACTGAACTACTACCAATCAATTCCATTGGAATATCTGAAGTTATAGTTTTGTGAAAAAGGGAGATATATGCTACCTTTATATCCACTTTATCCACACCATGTGTAATTTGAGAAACCCTGATCATCTTCACTTTTAATCACCTTCTTTTCTGAATGTCAACTTTTAGTCTTTCCTCAAAGGAAAGGTGCTTCAGTGTCAATTTTTCATCCCTCCCTCTGCTGCCTCCTTTGTTTGCATTTAGCTGGTCCTAGATTTCTCCAAAGCAGCACTAAATGATGCAGTTTTTTTATTATGACAGCATGTGGCTCTCCTGTTCCTGGCCTGCATTATGTAGATAAAGAGATGCTGTAGCCATGACCAAATGGCCACTTTTGAACAGTACTTATAATGGCAAGGTCACAACATCTTCAAAGATTTCCTGAAATTTCTAACAACTATGGTGATCCAGGACATCAAGACTTTTACTGAAATCTGAGGCTGGGCAGGATGGAAGCAATAAAAATGAACATACTCCCTAAGATGCTGTTCCTATTTCAAAACATACCTGTCATCAGAGGGTCTAAAATATTTAAGGATTGGCAGAAGACTCTTTCAAGATTCATATGGCAGGGAAGAAGGCCAAGGATCAGATTCAAATTACTAACAGATCGAAAGGAGAGAGGAGGACTGGCAGTACCTGATTTAAAATTATATTATGAAGCGGCCTGTCTTTGCTGGGTTAAAGATTGGATAACCTTAGAGGACACGGACTTATTAGACCTGGAAGGGGCTGACAATAGATTCAGCTGGCATGCCTACCTCTGGTCAAATAAAGAAAAAGTACACAAAAGGTTTTCGAGCCATATTATTAGAGGCCCTTTGTATGAAGTCTGGGAAAAAAAATAAGAAATTGTTGGAATGGAGAACACCCTGGTGGTTATCCCCAACAGATATCTTATCAATTAAAAAAACAAATATGGAAGAGCGAAAACTGACATATGAAGATCTACTAGTAAGATCCCAAGACAGCTGGAAACTAAGACCATATGAAGAATTAAAGGAGAAGTTGACGGGTTGGCTACAGTATCATCAAATTAATGCAAAATGGACAGAAGATAAAAAAACAGGAATGAATGAAAAGAAGTCCAAATTTCAGATTGAAGTAATTGAAAGTAAATCGAAGATATTATCTAAGATGTACAATATACTACTGGAATGGGAAACTAAAGATGAAGAGATCAAAGAAGTTATGGTCAAATGGGCGATGGATCTGGGGCATAATATAGAATACGAAAAATGGTCAAAATTGTGGAGTGAGGGATTAAAATTCACGGCAAGCGCTGCAATTAGGGAAAATTTAGAAAAGATGATATACAGATGGTACCTTACACCAGAAAAACTGAATAGAATGTACAAAACTGTAGACAAGGCTTGCTGGAAATGTAGAACAAAAGAAGGCAATTTTATACATATGTGGTGGACATGTGAGGAAATCAAAAAATTTTGGGACCAGATATATAATGAGTTAAAAAAGATATTTAGATACACATTCCCCAAAAACCCAGAGGCCTTTTTACTAGGGATGGTTGGGAAAGAAATTCAAGAAAAAGATAAAATTCTATTTCAATATTCAACAGCAGCGGGCAGAATGCTAATCGCTCAAAATTGGAAAAGCACAAATCTTCCAACGGTGAGGGATTGGCAATTAAAATTATACGACTTTATTGAATTGGCAAGATTGACACAAAAAATTAGAAATCACAAAAATACAAAGCTAAAAGAGGATTGGAACAAATTTATGGTTTATTTTGAAGGTAATTTTAAAAACTTACCAAATACAGCAGGTTTGTTTTAAAACTTCCGATGTGCAAACTAAAAACAAATACCAGCGGTAAAAAGGAAACTATTGAAAGTAAAAACCCGAAATCAGTAGGGAAGGAAGTCGATGGTTTTACGTTTTATGTTGTAGTTTCTTGTTTCCCTTCTTTTTTTCCTTATTTGATTTTCTTTTTTTTTCTTACTTCCTTTTTTCCTTTTTTCTTTTTCAGTACCTAAGTGCCGTGATATTTTGTTGAATGTATTTGTTTTTTCTTTTTGTGTGCATAAAAGGAATTCAATAAAAAGAATTAAAAAAAAAAAGACTTTTACTGAAATCTCAGTTACAGATAGGTAGTCGTGTCTGCCATAGTCAAAATAAAAAAATTCCTTCCAGTAGCACCTTAAAGACCAACTAAGTTAGTTCTTGGTATGAGCTTTCGTGTGTATCTGAAGACATGTGCATGCACACGAAAGCTCATACCAAGAACTAACTTAGTTGGTCTTTAAGGTGCTACTGGAAGGAATTTTTTTATTTTGACTGAAATCTCAGTTCTTCTTTAAGTGAAAAGGGGAAGGGAGAGAAATGCCACAATAACAGAGTTTACTGACAAATTTACAGAAGAGTTAGACAGTTGTGAGAGTTTGGTAGTAAGGCAGGGTGGGAGGAAAGTTACAGGAGGATGAAAGTTAGAATGCATATACCTTATATTTGTGCCCCGAACTAATGAAAGGTTTCTAAACAGAATTTCAATTAAATCTCATTTTAAAATAACCCACCAGGTGCTCCAAATCTTGAAGTGGGTAGCTTTTTCTGTCCTGAGGCCAACCATTAGGTCCAGAGGAAAAAGTGGTCTGAGCAATAGATGCAATTCTTAGCTTTGTGTATCCACACAGCAAGCCTTTATGGAAAAACTATGGGGAGAAACTAGGGCTGACAATTGCAGAACCCCCCAGTGGTGGTTTTCATACATTGCATCATGGCACATTACAACACTCCATCCAAGAAAGCAAAGAGGCATTAGCACAGTCCAGGAACACACAAAAACACTTGAGGAGGTGTGGAGCAGGTCTGAAGAACGGTGAGGCCTAGAATAAGAGGCAAAGCATGGGCAGAGTCACAAAGGACCAATGCTAGAGGAGCCTGGAAGATTGCATTTGGCCCCTAAGCCAGAGGTTTCTAACCCCACTCCAAAGATATAATTGGCAAGTCTGCTGTGGCTGGTCCAGGAATTCTGAGCTAGTTTTAAATAAGAGCAACCATCCTGTTTTCTTCTCCTTATGCCCTGGGAGGAACTGATACAGTTTTCTGGGAAGACTGGGCATTGCTGAAATAATTCTTAAGAGCCTTAGAGCTGTTTGAGGTGCATCATTTAGATTTCAAAGATGTGGAAGAAATATGCGAGAAACATTTCTCTGTACCTCTGCATACTCCTGCCCAAATACAGTGTCCAACTCTAAAACAGGGAACTCCAGTACAACCCAGTCAATGGTTTAGAAATGAACTTGGATGCATAGCGAGTATGAGGGTGAAGACTGTGTATTTTTTTGCAGTATTCAGTTTCTGCTTGAAACTTGGCTTGGATGAAACAGCTGATTTCTTGCTGTTCTGTCTCGGGGGGGGGGGGAAATTGTTTGTTTTGAAAATGTTTGGCATTCAGCTTTGGAGTCACTGGTCCTTCAGAGCTGCCCTCTGTTGCTACTCGCTGACTTCACGGCAGCACTGACTTCTGTAAATAAGATCAAGTGGTGGTTCTCTGTAGCCAATACTGGCCTGATGATGCTTATCTCATGTATAGCACACTCATGTGCATGTTTATGCAGACATAATTTGCACTGAGTTCATGAGGCTTACTCCAAAGTAAGTGCGCGCAAATTCAGATGTATCCTATTATATCAGGACATAGTTAGGTGATAATATCACTGTGCTTCAGTGAATGGAGGAACATTTCAAGAGGGAAGCTGAACACAGGCCAAAAAAGAAAAAAGAAAAACAGTGAGGAATTTTCGATCTGTTCTGTTGTTATTGTTCCATTTCCCTGAAAATGTTTTAAGTATTCCATGCTACATAATTTAGTGATGTCGGGTGCTCCTGTTGCCCCTGTCGTTCTCTATCATTACCATTTTCTCCTATATCAATACCTTATATGCTGATCGTTAGGTAGCCAAAATGACACCGCACACACATAAATGGGGGGCGGGGAGGAATCAGCAGGCCCAAAGTTTGCAGAAATGTGAATGAGAATCCTGGAAAATGTAGCTTGTTCAGGGTGCTGAGAGTTGTTAGGAGCACAGGCAGGCGCCATCTCTGCAGGGCCCTAGGTGCCTGGGCACCAACAAAATTTTGACTGTGGATGCCTGACCTCCACCTGCTGCCGTCAGCTGCCTTACCACTCTCTGATGCCGTGGTGGTCCACTGCAGGGCCTCTGTTGGGGCTGAGGCCGCGACGTGCTCTGTTGGGCCTCCTCCTGTGTCTGTGATGGGCCTTGTTGGACCTCCTCCTACCATGTGATGCCACAGGCTCACACCGGGCACTCACAATGTGGGGCAGAACCCAGCACACCTGGTTAAAGGTAAAGGTAAAGGGACCTCTGACCATTAGGTCCAGTCACAGATGACTCTGGGGTTGTGGCGCTCATCTTGCTTTACTGGCCGAGGGAGCTGGCGTACAGCTTCAGGGTCATGCGGCCAGCATGTCTAAGCTGCTTCTGGCGAACCAGAGCAGCACACGGAAACGCTGTTTACCTTCCCACCAGAGTGGTACCTATTTATCTACTTGCACTGACGTGCTTTTGAACTGCTAGGTTGGCAGGAGCACGGACCGAGCAACGGGAGCTCACCCCGTCGCGGGGATTCGAACCTAGGCGCTGTGGTTTAACCCACAGCGCCACCTGCGTCCCTGGCACACCTGGTTAGGAGACCCCTATTCCCTTCACAGAGTTACAAGTTTCAGAGTTTCCTGCAGAGGTGGATTGACTATTAAACCATTCTGAGATTGTAGCTCTGGGAAGGGAACAGGGGTCTCAGCACCCTTAACAGGATTATTTTGGGGAAGCCATGGCTGTTTCAAATGGTATGATACTGCTTTAAATATATACCACAGATATTGCAGCTCTTACTTGCTGCCCTACCCTACCCTATTTAATATACACACCACCTCATCAAAACATTTAAAAGGCAGCTCAGCATCATAAAAACCAATGATCATAAAAGAAATAATTACCAACAATGACCCAACAAAAATAGCAACAGGGTAAAACTTTTTTTCAGAGCACTAAAAAAAGATTCCCAGCACAGCAGCTGAGAAATTCTAACAATTCACAGCTCTGAAAGCAGAAAGCAATAAAACAAGAACAGTCTGAACCTGAGTGCCTGGGAAAATACAACCTAATGTCTAATGCTCATAATTGTTGGTGCCAGGTGCGTGGACCTAGGCAAGAGATTCTACAAATGACGTGGCATCCAGGGACATCCAATTTCCTCCCACCTATGCAGGTGTGGGGACCTGGAGAAAGGTCTATGCAGATGAACTCCGTGTGTTGGCAGGTTCATATAAGAACAAGCAGCCCTTGAGATACAAGCCATAGGTTATAGGCCATAAAGGGCAGGAGTGGGGAACCTTTCTGAGCCCATGGTCTGTATTGCCTCTCTCAGGGTGAGAGGCACAAGTGAGCAGAGAAATGAATGTTACTGTTAGCTTTGGACAGTAGCTCACTTTTGCCCCACCCTCCCTACCTGACATGTGGCCCCCGGGCTGAAAAATGTCCCCCCCCCCGCCTTACAGGACTGACACGATGTAATGTCATTTCCAGGGACATTCTTGGAGATTGCCCCCATTAGCCACCCATAACTGAATCCAACTTTCATAGGGCTTTTTCACCCAATCTCCCCACCCCAATTTACAAAAATCATTAGGCCAAGAAAATAGTTCCATTGCATGCCAGTCATCCAGTTGCCAATCTCCCCTTCTTGGGCAAGATTCTTGAGCGGGTGGTGGCAGACCAAATCCAGATCTTCTTGGAGTAAACTGATTTTTTAGATCAATTTCAATCAGGTTTTAGGTCCAGTTTGGGCACAAAAACTGCTTTCTCGCTCTGTTGGGAGAGATACAGGGGAAATGTGTCTTTGTTAATTCTCTTTGACGTCCCATCAGTGTTTGATACCATCGACCATGGTATCCTTCTGGAGCAGCTGTCCTGGTTAGGGGTGGGTGACAATGCTTTGTTGTGGTTCCAGTCCTACATAGATGGTTGTTTCCAGAGCATGATGCTTGGGAAGTGATCTTCAGCCCAGTAGAGCATTCAGTGTGTGGTTCCTCAGAGCTCAGTTTTATTCCCCATGCTGTTTAATATCTTTATGGGGTTATCCAAAGTTTTGGAGTACATTGTCAGCAATATGCTGATGACACACAACTCTACTTCTCCTTCACATCTGCAGGTGAGGCAGTGGATATGCTGGACCATTGTCTTGCCTTGGTGATGGACTGGATGAGAGCCAACCAACTGAAGCTCCATCCAGATAGGACTGAGGCACTGTTAGTGGGCGGTTCCCTAGACTAGATGGATGAGAGGTTGCCTGCTCTTGATGTGGTTACACTTTCTCTGAAGGAGCGGGTGTGTGGCTTGTGGATGCTCATGGATCCTTTACTCTCACTTGAGACTTAGGTGGCCTTGGTAGCACAGAGTGATTTCCAGATGGTAGCCCAGCTACACCCCTATCTTGATAGGGAAAGCCTAGCTTCTGTTGTCTGTGCTGTGGTAACCTCTAGGTTAGATTACTGCAAAACATTACACGTGGGGCTGCCTCTGAAGATGGTTTGGAAGCTTCAACTGGGTACAGAATTCAGCTACCAGGTTGCTTATTGGGGCAAGACGGTTTGAGCATATAATGCCAATCCTGGTCCGACTCTACTGGCTGCCAATTAGTTTCGGGTCGCAATTCAAAGTGCTGGTTTTAACCTATAAAGCCCTAAACAGCTCAGGACCACAACACCTCAAGTACTGCCTCTCCCCATATGAATTGACCCAGACACTGCAATCATCATCTGAGTCCCTTCTTTGTGTGCCTCCTCCACGAGACGTCCGAGGGTGGCAACACAGGAACGGGCCTTTTCTGCGGTGGCTCCCCATTTGTGTCACCTGACGCCTTTGAAACATATGGCCTCTTAAACTGTGTGGTGAGGTTCTTTGTTTTTATTTTGTTATTATGCTGTGTGTGTGTGTACACACACACACACACACACACACACACACACACAGTGGTACCTCGGGTTAAGTACTTAATTTGTTCTGGAGGTCTGTTCTTAACCTGAAGCACCACTTTAGCTAATGGGGCCTCCTGCTGCCGCTGCGCCGCCGTTGCACGATTTCTGTTCTCATCCTGAAGCAAAGTTCTTAACCCAAGGTACTATTTCTGGGTTAGTGGAGTCTGTAACCTGAAGCGTCTGTAACCTGAAGCGTATGTAACCCGAGGTACCACTGTATATTGCAGACTGCCCTGTGATCTTCTGATGTAGGGTGGTATAGAAACTTAATGCATAATAATAAAAATAAATAATGGGTGGTTAATGTACCTGTGTGCTATCACGGTGGTGTAGTAATGATGCTACAATCTGTCCCAATGTGATGGCACTGTAATGTACCACATGCATGCAGTGCTGTCTGAGACTAGTGGACAACACTTCAGCTTTGTCTATAAGCTCTTTCTTATGTACGCAAGAGGGCAAGGCTTGGGTCCTGCTGCTGTATGGATGAGAATACTTGCAAGGGCATTCTATCTCCCAAATGGCATTCTAGAGCCATGCCAAGAAAAACACTTATTCCTGATGCTAATCTTGCTCTCCGGCTCCCCTCTCCTCTATATTCTTCCGGGATCGCTATCCGTCCACGCAGCTATAATACGAGAGAGATGGAAGTAAATGTGATGAAATCTCACACGCTCCGGCCTGATAAGAGCTGGAATCCGAGGCAGTGACTCTGCCGGCAGCTTGCAGAGAAACAGGGAAGGGTGGCAGGGAGGGGGCAGGGGGAAATGTTTTAAGCCTTTCCTTCGATTGACCTTCTCTGTCTAGCTGAAAGAATGTAATTGGTAGTCTCCCAAGGGAACCGTGGAAAAGCCTCACATCCACAAGACGGGCTGCCGTTATAGACCCCACTGGAGGTAGCGTGAAAAGAGAATGAAGTCACTGAACTGTGGGCAAGGGGATGCTGGAAAAGAGAGGCACGCTTGTGCGGAGATGGAAAGATGGCTGTCGAGCATCAAGAAAATCTCAGTTGCTTTGGGAACACCTTGAAGTACAGCAGCACGGCTTCCAAGGAAGCTGAATGGGGAATGGCCTCTAATGCTTGGCTAGCTTTTTCATTCTGTGACTTGCATGAGATAGTGAATGCCTGTATGATACGTACAGAGGTACCTCGGGTTACATACGCTTCAGGTTACAGACTCATCTAATCCAGAAATAGTACCTTGGGTTAAGAACTTTGCTTCAGGATGAGAACAGAAATCGTGCTCCGGCGGCAGCGGGAGGCCCCATTAGCTAAAGTGGTGCTTCAGGTTAAGAACAGTTTCAGGTTAAGAACGGACCTCCGGAACGAATTAAGTACTTAACCCGAGGTACCACTGTATGTGCATCTGCCGTGTCCAAACCCCATTTAAATGATTTATTTATTTAAAACATTCACAAACAGCTTAATCTCTAAGCAGTGTAAGACATAAAAACAGCAAAACAATATCAGTAAAACATAAAAACTAGTAACACAGCAGAAAACTCTACAACTTTTTTTAAGGAATTCAGGAAATCTATACATACAGACACAAACAGGGTCCAGGCTTATGGGTCATGGAAAGCATGACAATGAAATGAATGGGACTTTGGCCAAAGTAGATGCTATGCAGAAATGTGCATCTACCTCCAAAGATGGTAACTGCACAAATACCCCCCCTCCCTCTGGGCCCTCCAGTAGAATTGTCAGGGTTCGTACTTGCCCAGACCTTGAACCTGACCTGAGGTGTCCTCAGAGGAGGAGCAAATGGAGCAGGACCCTTCAGCAGATCTTCATAGTGCCATTGACCCTGCAGAGCCGATCTATCCAGATATCCCTGTCCCAGGATTGGTGTATAGGCAGGTAGGAAGTGACTTGTGACTGAGTCACACCACAGTTAGGTGATATTGTTATTTGTTCAGCTATATTTTGAAGACCCAAATTTTAAAAATTAAAGAACAGGGGTCTTGAAGTTGCCCATCAACAGTTGGCACCCGGGCAACAGACTGTGCAGACACACAGGTCATTGGGCCAATGTTTGGCAAAATGCATGCTATCTAAATTATAGTAATTATGCCTAAATTTGCACCTATACATTAGCATTTGCCAATTTTATGCAAATGCGCCACTGGGAAATAAATAAATAATTCAATTCTAACATGAATTGGCAGGAGAGAGTTGGAAAGTCCTCATGGCTCGCGAGGAGACCCTCCTGAGAGTCCGAAGAGGACATCAGTGAGCCAAAAGTCCAGACAAAAAAAGACTCCAAGGGCTCCAAAATGGTGCACGGGAGCTCTTGTTGCTGCCATGCTACCCTGCTCAACAGCTGTTGGGTAGGGAGCTGTATGTACCAGTACTTCAGAGGGCTCCCCACTTGCACGCATTTCACTTTTGAGTGGGGTAGGGGGTCTGGAACATAACCCCCACGTAAGTGAGGAGTCGCTTGTAATTAATTAGGCAGGGAGGAAAGGAACCGTAAAATACTCAGAAGCGTAAGCACTAAGAGCGATCTGCACTGGAGGTGATTGTGCTGCAGTTTCATGCTTTCAAAAATAAAAATAAAACCTGGCATTTTGGTGGTTTGAGAAAACATGGAAGAAATATGAGGAAATACTTATATGCTATGGGTTGGTAAAGGTAAAGGGACCCCTGACCATTAGGTCCAGTCGTGGCCGACTCTGGGGTTGCGGCGCTCATCTCACTTTATTGGCCAAGGGAGCCGGCATACAGCTTCTGGGTCATGTGACCAGCATGACTAAGCTGCTTTTGGCGAACCAGAGCAGCGCACGGAAACGCCGTTTACCTTCCCGCCGGAGCAGTACCTATTGATCTACTTGTACTTTGATGTGCTTTTGAACTGCTAGGTTGGCAGGAACTGGGACTGAGCAATGGGAGCTCACCCCATCGTGGGGATTCGAACCGCCAACCTTCTGATCGGCAAGTCCTAGGCTCTGTGGTTTAGACCACAGCGCCACCCGTGTTGGTAATGACATCTAATTTCTGTGTAAGTAGGAAAGGAATGCTGAGTCGGAAGCTGCCTTATGCTGAGGCGGACCCTTGGTCCACCTGGCTAAATATTGTCTACCCTAACTGGCAGCAGCTCTCTCAGTCAGCTGCCTTTCCCAACTCTACCTGGAGATGCCATAGATTGAACCTGGTTCCTTCTGTGTTCAAAGCAAATGTTCTGCCACTACAGAAGAATTACAGCCCTTCTCTAATAGCTCAGCATGGTCTACATTCACTCAGGGGCGCCGACTTATAAAAAATATTGGGGGGGGGGGGGGAAACCGGGGTCCATACTGGCGGCAGGATGGCAGTGGTGCTTTTGCATGCAAGAACCGGCCTGCCTTCCCCAGGCTTCGCACCGGGAGGCGGCCACCCCCTCCTACCAATGTCACCTTAGCCGAACCCAGAAAAAAGCCCCGCTCCGGCGGCGGGAACTCCCGTCCCCTCCATTCTCCCCTCACCCCGTCCCTCGCCGGCGACGAATACGCCGTTCCTCGGCCCCGCGGCTCCATTCCTTTCTAAAGTCCCGCCGCTGGGGGTCTTCCTCTGACTGACCAACCTGCCCGCCCCTTCTCAGGAGCTCCCGGTCACTTTGGGAGGCGCGCGCCGGAGTCCCCTGCGCGGTTTTTGGCAAGGTGCCTAATAATTTTCTTAAATTATTGGGGGGGCAGAGCCCCCCCAAACGAATTTTTGAGGGGGCTCGGGCCCCCTCAGGCCCCATGGAGTCGGCGCCTATGCATTCACTGGTAGTAGCTCTCCAGGATTTCAGAACTAAGCAGCTCATGTGGATATAGCTTATGTTTGATTTGTGGTTAGATCTATCGGTTTGGAGTTTGTTTTCATCCATCAGCAGCTTTGGCCTTTTTGCTGAAATATAAAATTGAACATGTATCCAATTTTGGAACGGTAGCTGTGCTAATTTGCTACAGCGAAAATAACATAGTCACCTGGCACCTGAGTCACATATAGCATTCATAGGCACGGATCCACTCCATTAGATGCATTTAAGAAAGATGCAGTTTTGGAAGCGGCGCCGCCTTCTCTCAGTCCATGATCGGTTAATCCACAATAAGCAACAGCGTGACAGCTTTTTCTGTTTCCAAAGCCAACGCAATTTGTATGGGGGACTTTTCTTATTTCAGTAATTAAGAAATCAAATAAGCCTGAGTGAAACTGTTTAAAAGGTTCTTGATATAATTAGAGACGACTCATTCACTCATAACTAATTCTTAATTAAAGTCATTTGTCTTTTTGCCCTCCTCCTTCTCAAGGGTGAAGAACAAGCAGCAATGAATATTTGAAGTTTGGGATGGGGGGGGGGGAGAGACAAAGTGAAAATTTCAATGAGTTTGAATCCAGGCACATTCCACAAGCTTCTGACAGTCACTTTCAAGGCCAACTGCGACTGGTAAAAAGATCCTGGGTTCATGTTTACACTGTATACACCTCGTCTCAGATCTTGACAAAAGGTGGAAATAGTCGTTTATGAAATGACGCGGATTCATTGAGCCTCAATTGTCAAGTAGAAGCTGCTGCTTCTTTTTGAAAAGAGAGAAAGAGATGAAAAGTTTGAAATTTGTTACATGGGATGAAACCCGTCCTCTCAAAAGGCTTGTCGCAGCTGTGCCTAGATGGTGATAGATTCATCATATAAAATGAGGGATTAGTAAACAATGTGTACCTTTTTAAAGGGCAAAACAAGTCCTTGCTCATCGCCCAGGCTTAATTGCAGTGGTTATATCAAAGCTATATAAAAATTTAATCATCAACCGCAAGTAAGGCTTTGTTTTCACGTGGGTGCCCCTGCTTCCCTGTTTTTCCACCTGTTCAAATGAAAGATTCTTGGAGTATCACAATATGCAAATCTCATTTATGATGCACAAATATGGCCTTTCATCTCTTGGCTGCTTTGATGTCGTGACATAGAAAGCTTTTAGTGCCACCGCCTACCAGACATACAAATCTTATCTGATTCATAAACATGTGTGCCCACGTTAAATAGGTTTTACCTGGCGGATGCCTCTTTTTTCTTTTTTTCCTCTCCCCCCCCCCTCCTTCATAAAATTCATTTATGGGGTAAAATCAATACAGGAGGAAAGGGAGAGAACTGGAGCCTGAAGCAAAAAATGCACAAAGGATTTCTTAAGACCAATATTGTGGCACCTGTGTTCTTCTGGCTTTTGCTGGACAACAGCTCTCATCATCCTTATCCATTGGACAGGCTGGGTGATGGGAGCTGGGAGTTCAGCAACATCTAGAGGGCCACAGGTTCTACATCCTTGCCTTAAGGTTTTACGACAGGGCTAGGCAACCTACGGCTGGGGGGCCAGATGAGGCCCAATCGCCTTCTCAATCTGGCCCCTGGACGGTCCAGGAATCAGCGTGTTTTTGCATGAGTAGAATGTGTCCTTTTATTTAAAATGCATCTCTGGGTTATTTGTGGGGCCTGCCTGGTGTTTTTACGTGAATAGAATGTGTGCTTTTATTTAAAATGCATCTCTGGGTTATTTATGGGGCATAGGAATTTGTTCATTTATTTTTTTCCAAAATATAGTCCGGCCCACCACATGGTCTGAGGGACAGTGAACCGGCCCACGGCTGAAAAAGGTTGCTGACCCCTGTTTTAGGAGAACATTTCCCTGATGCCAATACAGGAGCTTCCATTGGTTCCAAAGGGAGCTTTCATTCTGAGACTAATACCAGCTTACTGGGGGTGGGGGTTGTCTTCAGGATCACACAGGGCAGAAACAATCTGTGTGAAATGGTCCAGTTGAAAACCAGACATCTGATGCTGTCTTGTTGCACAGATGTGGTTGTTAATAATTTGTTGACTGCAGTTTGGCCATATGGATTGCTAAGCACGAATTCACAGCATGTAATGTATTTCATGTTTTTGTACAGGAACCTATGGTTAATTTTCATAACTTCTTATAACGTGCTTAGACTCAATAGGTGGGGTGCCGCAAATGCTATTTAGATAAGGAAAGATATGGCTATCGGCTTAGTACACAGCTGATCCTAGAAAGTTCTTATAGTTCTAAGCAAATGGGCATAGGCTGTGCATGTTATTGTATCTAACCTACAAAGGAGACAAACATATAGCACTTCAGCACCTGCAGGGGTGTGGCAGTGGTAGACTAACCATGAAACAGCTGTACCTGATAACCTCAGTGCTTTAATATAGAACCAAGCACAGCCGCGCCCCATTTGGCTACATTGCTTCAATACCAAGCACTCCAGAGCAGATTTAGGGGAGGCACAGGGGACATGTGGGGGCCGTGGCACTAGCAGAACTCCTTGCACTAACTTCTGCTAGTGCAATGGATTAGTTGAATGCGACCCTTCGAAAATATCTCTCTCCACCACACAATGAAGCTAGACATGGGAAAGGCCATGTGTGAAAACAAAATATTAAAAATACAGAGCATACACCAATTCCAGGCTCTTTGCCACCGCAGGAGTCCACATTTGTCTTGGCCTTACTCTATAACATAGAGGCCTGGTTCACACATAACACTAAACCGTAGATAATCTTAACCATAGTTAACATTAACCATAGTTAAAGCTGAGATGTCTGGCAGATGATCACTTAAACATTGGTTTGTTACGACACAGAACAATTAAAAACCCTAGCGAGAGCACCCGAGGCTTGAGAGTAGTTTGAATATTTTGCTGCTCAAGCTTTTGAGATGGTGATGGCTTTTGAAGCATAGTTAAGGAGGAAGTTTAGGTTCACATGTAACACTAAGCTATGGCTAACATTAATTAAGGTTTATAAACCAGTTACAAACCTTGGTTAATGAGTGACCTTCAACCCTAGTTAATAAACTACAATTAGGCTGCTGGGCTGGGTTCACACATAACATGGGTAAGTCATAAACCATAGTTTAAAAACCTATTAGTGTCATGTGTGAACCAGGCCTTAGCACATTTAGTTCTATGGAAGCAGAGAAGATGGTGCTACAATATTTGCAAGGGATTTCAGTGGCCAAATAGCAGCAGGCCCAGCTCGATCTGAAATTCCCTCTGCTTGCTGAGGAACAGGCTGTGTCAAGCATAAGACGTCTGGCCCCAGAAAGTCAATACAAATAAAAATCTTAGACTGCCAGGTAGCTGCTGAAGAATGCTGTCACCCTTTCCTGCCGACTAATTATTTTTGTTCACTTGAAAGCTGCCTGCAAGGCTGCTCCTGGTCCATTCTATCTGCCCAGGTCAAATACCTGTCATAGCAGACACCCTAGTTAATATTCAACTAAAAATTAATAGATTAGATAACCATTACATGCTTTTAGTGCCAATTAATTTAGTGGTTTAGGTTTGTTGAACTTCTCTCTTAGCTTTTATCAAGGCAGGAATAAATACAGGCTTTGCTCTGCCGTTGGATCGCTCCTTTGTGCTACAATTACCAACCACTGGATTGGGTTGACACAAGTAATCCCCTCTGGATCTCCCCAGCAATGTGATGTCAGTAAGAAGTCCTTCAAACAAGGCTATTAAAAAACACATTAAACATGCTCCTCATTGTACGGTTTATGTGAGCTTAAGTTAGAATAACAACGGTGCTGTGGCATTTGTTTGAAAATGAAAGGATTATACGGCCTTTTGTAAAATAAGGAATTTAGTTTTTGGGAGGGGCAGCAGAATGGTGACTTATTTTTCGTTTATGTACCTAAGAAACCTTTGATAAGTCAGCTTCTGTCACTAGCTCTTAGTCCACTTGTAATTTCTTGTATCAACCAAGATGAAATATATACTGCCTCCAAATCGTTTATGTCAAACATTGAACAACATAGACAGCGGTACTTATTGAGAGATTATAGCAAGAAGGGGATGAGGGCCTTTAGGAATCCATAAGTAATTCATCTTTAAAGAGCATTCAGGAATCAGTCTATATCCTTTAATTGTCATATAGATGATCTCAGCTTTCAGTTTGTGTCAGAAACAAATTGAGAAAAAGAGAGAGAGAGAGAGAGAGAGAGAGAGAGAGAGAGAGAGAGAGAGAGAGAGAGAGAGAGAGACATATCCTCATGAGGCTATTTCTGAGGCTCTCCATTCTTCTTACTAAATGAATGAGCCAACAGTCCAATCCTGTATTAGAAATACCCATTTTCTGATATTATTGGGGGTTTTCACCAACCAGTTCTGGAATTAAGCTTGTTAGCTGGGCAAAAATCTGCAGCTTAGTGTTTGAGAAAAAGTGGAGCATGTGTAGTTTTGCTAGTAAGAATATAAGAGCCCTGTGGAATCAGGCCAAAGCCTAGACCATCATCCTCTCCTCACAGTGGCCAACAATATGCCCATAGGAAGCCCAAAAACAGGACCTGAGTGCAAGAGTCCTTTCCATACATGTGATTCTCAGCAACTGGGATTCAGCGACATTCAGAGACAAGCACCCTGTGAGAAAAGGTTGCAGCACTTGGGATAATAACAACAATAATAATAATTTATTATTTGTACCCCGCCCATTTGGCTGGGCCTCCCCAGCCACTCTGGGCAGCTTCCACAGAAACAAAAAAAAACACTAAAATATCATACATTAAAAACTTCCCTGAACAGGGCTGCCTTAAGATGTCTTCTGAATGTCAGGTAGTTGTTTATCGCTTTGACATCTGATGGGAGGGCGTTCCACAGGGCGGGCGCCACTACCGAAAAGGCCCTCTGCCTGGTTCCCTGTAGCTTTGCTTCTCGCAGTGAGGGAACCGCCAGAAGGCCCTCGGCGCTGGACCTCAGCGTCCGGGCAGAACAATGGGGGTGGAGACGCTCCTTCAGGTATACTGGGCTGAGGCCGTTTAGGGCTTTAAAGGTCAACACCAGCACTTTGAATTGTGCTTGGAAACGTACTGGGAGCCAATGTAGGTCTTTCAAGACCGGTGTTATGTGGTCTCGGCGGTACTTCTTAGTTTAGAGAAAAGGTGATTAAGAGATGCAGTGACAGAAGTTTAAAAAAATATGCAACTTAGGAAAAAGTGGAGAAAAGTTTTTCTTCATCTCTCATGACGCTGGGACTTGGGGACCTCCAATGAGGCTGCTTTACATGGCACATAGTTAAAACAATATCCTTAATCCCACTGGAGGCCATGACGGCCACTGACTTAGAATGTCTCCACCCCCATCATTCAGCCTGGACACTGAGGTCCAGTTCTGAGGGCCTTCTGGTGGTTCCCTTACTGCAAGAAGTGAAGTTACAGGGAACCAGGCAGAGGGCCTTCTCCGTAATGGCATATAGCTGTCAACGTTTCCCTTTTTTAAAGGGAAATTCCCTTATTCCGAATAGGATTCCTCGCAAGAAAAGGGAAAAGTTGACAGCTATGACTGGCACCCGCCCTGTGGAACACCTTCCCATCAGATGTCAAAGAGATAAACAATTACACAACTTTCTGAAGACTGCCTTGCATCAGGAAGTTTTTAATGTATGATGTTTTGCTTTGTTTTTATATTACCTTGGAAGCTCTAGATCCAGAGCAGCTGGGGCAACTCAGTCACATGGGCAGGGTATAAGTAATAACATTATTATTATTATTGGGGTTAGACAAATTCATGGAGATTAAGGCTGAGGAAGGTGTGCAGCCTGAGTCTTGAGGGCCAAACAGAAAGGCCTTGAAGGCCACATTTGGTCCCTGGCATGATCCCTAAACTATGCCATTGGGTTACTTTTGTATTCAATGGTCTGAGTTCAGGTGTAATAGGAAACAAAAAACCAGGTTCAATTCAGGTTTGGGATCCTGGTTTGTTCACAAAGTAGAGCAGGGCTGGGAAACCTTTGGCCCTGCAGATGTTGTGGATTGCAGTGCTCATCATTCCTCACTACTGGCCATGCTGGCTGGGGTTGATGGAGTGTAAATTCAGCACCTGGAAGTTCACATGTTCCCCAGCCCTGGACTAGAGTTTAAATCAGCCATAGTGCTCTGAATTTGAACATCACAGGGAACTGTGGCATGCAAAAGAGGAGGAGAATAACAGAGAAACTCAAGGCTCTTACAGCTTTATTCACATATTGTGAAAAAAAATGTTTTCCATCATGTCTAAATTGGGCTAATATAATTTCCCAACTTGCTTCAAGGTGCATTTATGGTCTACTGGTTCAGATGCATTTCCTTACATATGAGTATGTGCCGAAGGCTAGCCCAAATGTAGAAAAAAAGTAAGTTTTTTTTTCCAGAAGAGGGAAAAATCATGGGATCTGCAGAAACAGAGCATTATGCAAACTACTCCCAGGTATCCTTGTATCTTAGGAAAGACTATATAACACCGACAGAAACTCATGCTGAAATACACAGTGACCTATAATGGATGAGCCCACGAGTTCTGCTCAAAAATGGATTTTATACGAACCGCAAAGATGCCTGTAATGCACATTGATTGTCACACAAATAACTTCTAATGGCTTAGTTTGCATTTCCTCCCTTTCGTGGGCTTGAATATTTGGACTGGGGATAATGCAAATAGCCTTAGCACAAGTTGGGGGCTTGTGTTGGCCTATTAACCTCTATTTCCCCACTTTAAAAATAAATAAATTATTGTCAGTTATTAAAAGGGCATATAGATGATATTTGGAAGGTCTCTTCAACAGCAGAATTTGGGTTGTAAGTATGCCATGAACACCAGGATCACATCTCTTGCCAGCATGATAAACCTACACACACACACACACACACACACACACCTTCGAGAGTTTCATGTTTGTTAATGTTTCATGTATTTGCTGTTTGTATTTCTGTTACCTTCATTGTTACCCACCTGGAACTTGCAGGATCAGGTGTGTTAAAATCTAAACAAATAGATAAGTGGGAAGTCTCCTTAACTACCACAAGGTTTGTGCCCTCAATGCTTTATGACTTTGCTCTGTAAAACTCTTTATCTCCTGGCACTGCACCCAACCTACGTAAGTTGCTGTTATTCCAAGAGTTGACACATTTGCAAAATGAGCCAACAGCTGCGTGACGCTGATGAACTACAAGGAGACAAAAAAATAAGCACCTGCGGTTACCCTCCTGTGTAAATCTTGGCATGTCAGCTTGCTGAGATTCTTTTGCTGGCACCTGACAAGGTTGCAAAATCTTCCCGAGGCCACAATAGTCCAATGGGTCCAATCCACAGTGCTTTTTGGTTCATCTTAAACCTTTGCAAGCATGAATCAGGCTTGATCATCTTCAGTGGTAGCAAGCAGAGGTTTGGGGCACAATCTGCAAAAATCAGACATGGAAAAGGCCACACGGAAAACTGGAAGTGTGATTAAGGCAGCAGTCCTGACTCCCCTCCACCCTCCGGTTCTGCTGTGTTTGATGGCCAGGGTGGAAGGTGAGTGGCAGGTGGTCATGTGATGGTGGCTGGGTTGCTTGGGATCTGGTTCAACCCAACCCCTTCCCCCTGAAAGGCCATTTCAGGGGATTTGGCTGCCTGCTGCTGGTGAGAATGCTACTAGCAGCAGTTCCATCTGCCCATACATATGGCAGCCAGAAGGGGCAGTTCCATGGCACCATCCTACACATAGTGGGAGACAACAGAACCCAGCAGAGCTGGATAGAGGGGGCTCAGTGCTCTTCCAGTCATGACTACTTAAGCCCAGTTTATTTCAATGAGAATCAATTACTTACTAACTTTTGTTGGATTGCACTGATCTTTCAAAGCAGCCATGAGAACAAGGATTGTAGAAAGCTACCACACAGAAGCAGCAAGAATGGTGCTTTGCTAACTTAAGAACTTGTCCAGGGCAAGAGAAAAAACTGTAGAGCCATCAGGGATCAAGTCACTTGTTTCTATATCCATCTGAACATGCTTTTCAGTGGACCGTGATGCATTCTAGATGCCAAATGAAATTTCAGAAAGACTGAACATTTAACAAGTTTTCAAACTTGACACTTGACCTTTTTTTGACTTTGAAATGTACCCTTGAAATTTGACGTTTGAATTTCAGAATGCAAAATTTGACAGCTTCGTTTCTGCCTCCTATCGTAGGGGACGTTTCTTGACAAGTTAAGTGAAAAAAGTGACTGCAAAATGCCCCAATGCCATTTCAAGTCTGACGTCCTGCTGCAGCCAGATTTTACTTATTTTTAAAATGTATATCACACCCTTCATCCCACAGGATCCCAGGGTGGTGTCAGGAGTGCTGCATGCCAGCTGCCTGGTGTGTGAACTGTTGTTTGTGACTTTTCAGATATTGGCGGGACTTGATTGGTTCTGAAAAATCACTGGATGCTGATGTCAATGTGGGATATAAAGTGTGCGCCCAGCTGGAGAATATCTTGAGAAGATTTGCTAATTCACAGAAGAGAACTTTGAGAAGTATGCGTGTGCAATCATTTCACCTACAGTACATTCACAATATATTGTCAATTCAAGTTCCCATTCAATGTTACTCTAGGAGTGAGGGACAATTTAAAATGTATTAAGTTTAATGTGAACAACCTACGTCATTTTCTGAAAAAATACATGGACCAAAATACAGCTGTCCTTCAAAATTTGTACTTTCAAATTTCCAGCGTGTTTCTCCAAGCAAAAATATGTACCAAAATTTTAAATAATTGCTGTTCACAAGAATGCTTACAATGTGGTTTGCAAAACCAAGAGCAATACAATAAAACCACACAGTGGCAGCATATTAAAATATATATTAAAATGACACTGAAAGGTTAATTAAACTGAAGAATTAGCTACCTGAGAATGCCTGAACTAAGAGATTTGTTTCTAATAAGTGATGAAACAGGAACACTGCAAGTGCCTGCCACACCTCCAAAAAGAGATAATTCCATAAGGCAAGTACCATTGTGGAGAAGGGCCTCTTTCAAGCCCCATTAAGATGAATTTCTGCTGGACGTGTACATCTAACAAGGTGTCTTGATTATTTTGATTAACAGGCAGTTCTATACAAGAGGAGCCATTATCTCAGGTAGCTTGGGCCCAAGCTGTTCAGAACCTTATAAGTCCATAAGTAAGCCTTAAATTGGCAGCCAACGCAATTCTTTTAGCACAGGTGTTATACTTTTGTGGTAGGATGCTGCATGGAGGAACCTAACTGCCCTCTTTTGCACCAGCTGTAGTTTCCAAATCGTCCTCAGGGGCAGCACCATATAAAGTACCTGTTCTGATTTCTGGAAATTTCCCCAGAGCATTCAAGAATTGCTCAGATTCCATATATTTCTGCAGGTGGGCCAACTCAATAGACCCAGCCTCCCACTTCTGCAGTAGGGAACTGATGCTTTGGGACTAAACCTTACCAAGACATGGTCTCACCTTGACAATGGAGCTACCATTTCCCTTACTTCCAGACCATCCCTCCCACGTTCTGGAACAAAATTTGAGCATGTATCCTGTTCTGTATGTCAGCCCAATGATATGTGGAAACAGCCCTGTGGTTTTCCTGGGGTCTCCAACACCATACCTGAGGCCACCTTGATCAGAGAGGCTCCGTGCTGAGCTGTAAGACCTATAGATGCTACAAAAGCAGAATCCAAATGGAATGGGTTCCTTGTGAAAGATATCTCTCCCCCCCCCGCCGCAATACAAAGCTGTGCTCTTCCAATAATAAGCAGCAAAGACTTGAGAAATGTAGAAGGATGTCATGGATAGAAGGCTCCTACTGTTCATTCATACACCTTTCCACTACTAAGATCTAATCACAGGTTTTTCCAAGTTCAAAGAGTAGTTGCTTGGTGCTCAACACAGCTGTTCCAACTGAGTTCTGGGCTCTGAGCCAGAAGATTGTATAAAACACCTTTAGAACATGCCTATCCCCTCTTAGAACATTTCTTGGTGTTCACAGTGTTTTAAATTCTCACCAAACCTGTTCTGTTCTTTTGAAACCATAAATAGTTATGGCACATCTGTCCCTAGGCTGTTGTATTTTTCCCCCCTTTGAAAACCAATGCAAAGGACATATAGGGGCTGTGTTTCAGAGTGTAGGAGTTCATATCAGGAATGTTGCCAAAATACTTCCTTCATATACTCATCATTGAGCCCAGCCTGCTCTGTTCTCCCAAGTGGTGACTGTGTGTTTACTATGTGGAGTTGAAGTTAATTCTGATGGAAGTTAGCTCTGATGGAAAAAGAGACTGTCTTGCAAAAAAAATTTATCCATAAATATAATTTTCCAGAGGGGTGATAGCAGAAAAATCCTGGCACTTGTAAGCTAGTTAACAAATGCAGCATGATTAAAAACCCATTTTCCTAATTCAAGCCACGGGTGACAAAATTGAACTTCTCGTGGAACAGTGTGGCCCATCAACACACACATGGGTCTGGAACACAACCCCTGTGCAAATTAGTTGCTGCCTATACAGGGCCCTCGTATTTGCGGGACCGCGTCTCCTGGTATGCCCCGCAGAGGACCTTAAGGTCCATGAATAATCATAGTTTAGAGGTCTCGGGCCCTAAGGAAGTCAGATTATCCTCCACCAGGGCCAGGGCCTTCTCAGTGATGGCTCCGACCTGGTAGAATGCTCTGTCCCATGAGACCAGGGGCCTGCAGGATTTAACTTCCTTCTGCAGGGCCAGTAAGGCAGAGCTATTCCGCCTGGCTTTCAATTTGAATTCAGCTTGATCTTTTATTCTCCGTCCTTCCTTCCCCCTCCCCTTTTTACGAAGATTACCCACTCTGGGATCCCACAGCTAATTCTTCCCTGGCCCCCTTGCTGGCCCAAATAGGACTAATTTAGCCAGCTAGCCCTGGTGATCATCTAATGTTTATTGGATGGATTTTCCCCTAAACTGATTCTAGAACTTTGAATTTATTGTTATTCATGCTTTTATACTATATTTTATACTGTTTTTGTTGTATCACAATTAAGAGTTTTAAATTTGTTGTTAGCTGCCCTGAGCCCGGTTTTCTGAACCTGGAAGGGTGGGGTATAATAAATAAATAAATAAATAACAGGTTTTTAAAATTGTTTTAATTACTTTTGCTAATTTGCACCACTACATATTTGCATGGAAGCTTGAAAGTGAGTCCATGCAGCAAAGTTCTCAGTACAATAAAGAACCAAACATGGTTCAGTGAGCAACCCAGCGAGCAAAACACAGAGTATAGAGGAGGGAAAATTACAGTCTATCAGTATTGCTGGCCCAGGGAAAATCTATTGATTCTGGACTTTGAAGAAGCACAAACTCAGAGTGGAAAGGAGAAACAATCTAAGAGGAAGGGACATTTGGCAAACTCTCACCATGATCAACTCCCACCTGGAAACCTATGGCCCTACTGTGGAAGGACATGTGGATCCAGAATTGGCCTCCACAGACACTTACGGACTCACAGTTAAGACCGTTTTCTTGGAAGACAATCTTACTTGGCTACGAGTGATCGCCAAAGAAGAAGTAGTGAGTCTAACCTGGGTGTGTGTGTGATAATATAGGGGATGGTGTGTCTCCCCTATGAGGAAAGGGGTTTGTTCACACTTCTGCTCATCCTGTGCATAAAAAACAAGGTTCCAAACATTTTCCCATTTGTCCTGTTGCTTTCTAGGCACAGGTCCAAGTAGTTTTGTCTTTGCCCTGCCATTTTCCCCTGGAAAACCTGCTCTTTAGCGCTAAATTGGAACAAACACCAATCTGGAGAAAAACAGATGGACAATTGCTCTGATTCAGTGGATTTCCCCCAAGGGGAAAGTGGCAGGAAGTGTGGATGAGCCCAAGGTTGCAGTGCTTGGGACATTTTAGTTTAGAGAAAGGGCAAGTACCGTATTTTTCGCTCTATAAGACGCACCAGACCACAAGACGCACCTAGTTTTTGGAGGAGGAAAACAAGAAAAAAAATATTCTGAATCTCAGAAGCCAGAACAGCAAGAGGGATCGCTGCGCAGTGAAAGCAGCAATCCCTCTTGCTGTTCTGGCTTCTGTGATAGCTGCGCAGCCTGCATTCGCTCCATAAGACGCACACACATTTCCCCTTACTTTTTAGGAGGGGAAAAGTGAGTCTTATATAGCAAAAAATACGGTAAGTGGTGACATGCTAGAAGTTTATAAACTTATGTGTGACATGGGGAAAAGTGGCTAGAGGAAGGTTTTTCTCCCTCACTAGAATTTGGGGGTATCCAAGAAAGTCCTTCTTTATGCAGTGCCTAGTTAGACTGTGGAGCTCATTCCCACTGGAGAGAGTGATGGCCACCAACTTGGATGGCTTTCAAAGAGGATTGGATAAAGTCATGGAGGATAAAGCTATCAATGGCGACTAGAGATGATGCCCATGCTTCATAGTCGGAGGCAGTAAGTAATGGTATGGAGAGCCAGTGTGGTGTAGTGGTTAAGAGCAGTGGACTCGTAATCTGGTGAATCGGGTTCGGGTCTCCGCTCCTCCACCTGCAGCTGCTGGGTGACCTTGGGCCAGTCACGCTTCCCTGAAGTCTCTCAGCCTCACTCACCTCACAGAGTCTTTGTTGGGGGGGAGGAAGGGAAAGGAGAACGTTAGCCACTTTGAGACTCCTTTGGGTAGTGATAAAGCGGGATATCAAATCCAAACTCTTCTTCTTCTTCTTGCTGGAAACCATAGGAGGGCAGAGTACTCTTGTGCTTGAGTCCTGCTTGTGGGTTTCCCACTGTGAACAGGCTGCTGGAATAGTAGAGCCACTGGCCTGATCTAGCAGGTTCTTCTTAGGTAAAGGGACCCCTGACCATTAGGTCCAGTCGTGACCGACTCTGGGGTTGCGGCGCTCATCTCGCTTTATTGGCCGAGGGAGCCGGCGTACAGCTTCCGGGTCATGTGGCCAGTATGACTAAGCCACTTCTGGTGAAGCAGAGCAGCGCACAGAAACGCCATTTACCTTTCCGCCGGAGCGGTACCTATTTATCTACTTGCACTTTGACATGCTTTCGAACTGCTAGGTTGGTAGGAGCAGGGACCGAGCAACGGGAGCTCACCCCGTCACGGTGATTCGAACCGCCGACCTTCTGATTGGCAAGTCCTAGGCTCTGTGGTTTAACCCACAGCGCCACCTGCGTCCCACAGGTTCTTCTTACCTTCTTATGAAATCCTTCCCTTGTCTCAGATTTGATGAGTGGTTGGCCCCTTGGGCATTCAGAGCAAATTCAGAGCCTGGCTATAAATGCTCTCAAGTTGACCTGATGGAGGCATGATCTCAAGAAGCTTGAAGCACTAAATCCATTGCCATAGCTGTCCTCCCTGGAAGGATGCAGACCTTTGGCAGCAGATTGCCTCATCCAAGGGAAGAAACTGTGCATTGTCTGGACTTCCCCTTTCCTGTCACCCTTTCCAGCTAATATTTTCGAACAGTTGGGAGGGGAAAGAGAAGTGAAGACCAGTAGCCTGAGAGGGAACCCTAAATTAAGTAAGAGAAAGTCTGGCTAGTTGATGACATGATGTTTTGGCCAGGAGCCCACACTGCTCAGAGGAGGGATGGGAGACAAATTTGTTTGGTATGCATTTTAATGGAAATCTGCCTAATTAGCACTTCAGCAACCAAGTAATTATTAATTGATTATTACATTTACATATTCCCAACTTTCCACCAACAAGTTCAATGTAGTATACGTGGTTCCCTACTTCCTTCCAGAGACTGGTCCAAGGTCACCCAGGGAACTTTATGGCAGAGTGGGGATTTGAACACTGGAAGCCTGCGTCTGCCTGATGCCTCTTTCCAGCCAAAATATGCGTACAAAAACAGGATGCCTGTGCAATACAGTGGAAACCATTTATTGCATATTACAGAAGAAATTCATTTCTTCCATAAGCAAAGAATGGCCCTTTTAGTGTTGTAATCAAAGGTATCAATAATAACTGATTATAAAGGCAGATGTGTATGAAAAACATATGTTGGGAAGAGCTGAATTAATATACATTGCATATATTAGGGGAAATTGCTTGAAAATGTGTGTGTTAGGAGAAATGCGTGTGAAAATGTGCATGGATTTTCATGCTGATTTTTTTTTTTAATGCAAACTGATGTTGAAATGTGGAAAACTGTACTGCAGACTAGAGAAATGACAAGCTGAGAAAGTAAAATTAAATGGGTAGCTTTGTACAACAAAAGCTAGCTCCTTCCCTCCCAGAAACAGAGAGGTGACAAATGTTGCTTTAGTGGTTTACGGTCCTTCCATCTGCCCTGCCTGTAGAGAGAGTTTGTAGAGCAGAGATGGAAACCTGTGACTTTCCTTAGACTCTGACTCCTCTTGGCCCCAGCCACCCTGGCCAGTGGTCGGGGATGATGGGTATTGTAGTCCAGGGACATCTGGAGAACCACAGGCTCCCCATTCCTAATGCAGAATGAACCTTTCACATGTTATCTAAGCAGACCTGCTGGCAGATGAGCAGCATCATATGGAACTAGGCACCAGTGTCTGCTCAGTGTCTGTCTACTTCCAAAACTGCCACAATGCATAGGAGCCAACTCCTAGGGGCCAAGGTCCCTTCAGCCCCCCACAAAAGGTTGATGGACATTGCCATTCAAATGGTGTGTGCTGCATCATGTGATTGACTATGCAGGGTGAGCTTATGTGCCCCTCTCCCCAATATGTTTTTCAAGTTGGCACACCTGCCACAATGAATGATCTGGCATTTCTAGACCACTTGGAGGGAATGGAATGCACAAAAGGACTCTCCTATTTTCTTGAGCTCAGAGAATGTGCAATGCAGACCCGTCTCAAATAGAATGGTGGACATAAACATTTGAAATAAAGAAATCCATGTGCCCATATAATATCTTAAGGTGCTGAAGATAAGGGCACGATTCCTGCTTGGGATACACTTCATGCACACTGCAGGATTCGGATCTTAGCCCGTGTCAAGCAGGTGTGATTAATGAGATTCTTATGTCAAAGACTCGAGGTCTCGTGTTGTTTAGTCATCAGCAAGAATGTCTGCTGGCTTTGAACAGGTGGAGGAGAGCCACCGCCCATGCAGTCAGCTGCGGGATCTGGCCCTTCCAAAGCAAATGCTATTGTCCATTGTGTAATACAATTCAAGTAAATATGTGTGCATGCTATATCTGCGAATCAAAATAAAAGGTTAAGTGAAGTACATGGACATGTACTGACATGGCCAGCCCAGTTCATGTGCAAGCATATTCCCAAGGCTTAAGGAAATGCTATCATGAGAAAATGATGGATTAGAATGATACAGCAATGGTTTTTCACACTCTAACCCGTTGGTCTTCAGCTGGTGGGTTGGGACCTGCTTCTGGGTCACGGCCTGATCTAAGGCGGGTTGCAACAGTAGCAGTACCACCATTACCATATGGTGTAAAATTAAGAAATGGGTCTCCAAATGCATATTTGGGTACAAGTTTAGCAGTGGTTGCTAGCTTTTTTGGATCAGGGGCCACATTTTGGATTTTGAGAGCACCAAGGGTGCCAGTTACAAAATGGCTGCCATGGGGGGCATGGTATAACGTAACATGGGGGCATGGCATAACACGAAATTAGAGGGAGTATAGGCCTGCTGTCCCCCACCACCACCGCAACCCCATTTTTTGCCATGGGAAGTCACCTAAGTCCTGTGAACTGCTCTGAGACCTGTGGGTATAGGGTGGTGTATACATACATGCTAGGGACACGGGTGGCGCTGTGGGTTAAACCACAGAGTCTAGGACTTGCCGATCAGAAGGTTGGCGGTTCGAATCCCTGCGATGGGGTGAGCTCCCGTTGCTCGGTCCCTGCTCCTGCCAACCTAGCAGTTCGAAAGCACGTCAAAGTGCAAGTAGATAAATAGGTACCGCTCCGGCAGGAAGGTAAATGGCGTTTCCGTGCACTGCTCTGGTTCGCCAGAAGCGGCTTAGTCATGCTGACCACATGACCCAGAAGCTGTATGCCGGCTCCCTCGGCCAATAAAGCGAGATGAGCACCACAACCCCAGAGTCAGGCATGACTGGTCAGGGGTCCCCTTTACCTTTACCTTTATACATTCAATAGATAATAATAAATAATAGTTCTTATTGTGGAGATACAGTTGTTAAAGGCACATGAATCTTGCTTTCCCAATGCTAATCCTAAACCAAAGCCTAGGCTGCCTTCCCATACCCCCCCTTTTTAATTTGTTTCATTTATAACTTTACAAAAATATATATGTTGTATTTTTAAAAGGAAATCTCTAAGCAGTTTACAAAAACATAAAATAAAACAATTAAAATGACTGATTGAAAACAGGTAGAGAGTTCCGGCGTGTGGGTGCTACCACTCTAAAAGATCAATTTCTTACATGTGTGGAATGAGAGTTATGTGGCCCCTATAACAGTGCCAGTTCTGCAGGCTGAGGTGGCATATATGAGGTATGGACATCTCCCAAGGAAACTGGCTTCACAGGGTTTATATACTAATAGTAACATCTTGAACTATCTGCCCAACATACTTAAAATGACATTATTCTCTGAACGTAGATGAGAGTTTATAACATTTCTCATCTGCCCGGAATAATTTTGACAGATTAAGGACAGTTTGTAAGATGCCTAAAGTAATACCAAAGGCCTGAAGAACTTGAGCTCAGATGCCCTGTTTTCCAGCGTGATCCTAACCGTGTGTATTCAGGAGCAGGTCCTCTAGAATTCACTGGGGCTTCTTCCCTGGTAAGTGGGGTTTGGATCGCAGCCTACCGATTCGGCCCATTTAGAATAATGCTTACAAATTCAGCAGAGGAATCTTTGGCCAGTCAAAACACAGACATGTATAGTTTTCTTTCAGCTGTGGCATGTTTAAACCCCCTGCATATTTCATCAGACACTCCACTTATTCCAGTATTTTAAATAAGATTTAATAAAAAGTGGCAAGTTCAGACTTGTCCAGCCCTACTTTTGTTTGCAGTTGGCACTCCACAGCTCTATGGGTTTGACTATAGTTAATAATTTTAATTACCTACCTTGTTTTATGCAGGCACACTCGCTTTTAACTACTTATTGGGGGGAAGATACCCATTGTGGGGAAATATCTCGCCTCCCTACACTATAGCCATCTGTAAAACAACGTAGCATTGCCATACCAACTCAGCTCGAGAGTTTAACTTCTTAGGAACATAGAAAGCTGCCATATCATGAGCCAGACCCTTGGCCCATCTAGCTCAGTACTGCCTACACTGACTGGCAGCAGCTTTCCCCGGTTTCAGGTAGGAGTCCTTCCCTACCTAGAGCTGCTGGGGATTGAATTTGGGACTATCTGCATGAAAAACCAGTGGTGTGGTGTGGGGCTGCAGCAGTGTCCCTGCAGGGCCTCTGTCTCCATTGTCCTAGGGCTTACCAATCACCATGAAATGGGAGTTACCATATGCTCTAGAACTAAGCATATGGAAACACAAGGTACTTCAGTTTCAGGAGCATGTTGTGCAAGTTCTCTGACATGCAGTGGAACATCATAGAAAGCACTCCGAAAGAAGACATTGGAGCAAGATCATTTTCCCATGTATCTGCACAGAAAATAGTAGATCTAGCTGAAAGACAACACGAGGAGATCTGCATTGAACATTGCAATGCGTCCCTAATTATTATCGTAGAATGATAAGATTACTGTATAATTTTAGAAAGTTCTATAATCTTAGAAGAGGTGGCCATCATGACATTTCTGAATTTGCCACTGAACTACTGTACACCAGTGGGCAGACTCCCTCAATTTCCTTTGTTGTCTAAGGTACTTTTGCACATTGCTTCAAGGTGCAACAGTAGTGGAAAAGAGATGTTTCCTATATTTCAAGGGTTAAGGGGGATGCTTACTGTTTTGGCATAACAATAGCCGTGCCTCTCAGGTCAATCTAGCAGGAACTGATGCAGGGATGCCCCATGTTCCACTCAAATCTGTAGCGCATAATGTGAGTAACTGGCACTCTTATACAGAGCATTGGTCACCTATACCAGGGTGGGAAACCTTTAGCCTGTAGGCCAAACCTGGCCTGCCAGGGTTCAAATTTGGTGTGTGAGTCAAACCACACCTACCTGTCCCACACTTGACATCATACGTAATGTCAGGTATGGGGCAAGGAGAAATGTGGCTGCCAATGTACAATCGGGAGCCTTAAAGTGCACTCCTGAATGTGCGTTGGCCAAGGGAGGCAAGCTTTGGCTGTATGCGACAGCATCCCTTGACAAACTCACTCATGCAGCCAATATCTGCAAAGAGCAGGCTGCACCTTAGGCAGGAGGACGCAAACCTGCTCAATCAGCTGCACAGGGCTTGCACAGGGGTCCCCAATAATAATATTATAATAATAAATTTTATTTATACCCCTCCCTCCCTGGCCAGAGCCGGGCTCAGGGCAGCTAACACCAGTAAAACTACAGTAAAAACATAATAGGAAAAAACCCCCAATTTAAAATGCAGTTTAAAATGCACCCTCATTTTAAAAGGAGCCCATAGATCCAAACCATAAGGGGAGGGAAACATAAGGGTCCGACTGAGTCCAAGCCAAAGCCAGGCGGAACAGCTCTGTCTTGCAGGCCCTGTGGAAAGATGTCAATTCCTGCAGGGCCCTAGTCTCTTGTGACAGAGCGTTCCACCAAGTCGGGGCCAGTACAGAAAAGGTCCTGGCCCTAGTTGAGACCAATCTAACCACCTTGCGACTTGGGACCTCCAAAATGTTGTCATTTGTGGACCTTAAGGTCTTCCGCGGGGCATACCAGGAGAGGCGGTCCCGTAGGTACGAGGGTCCTAGGCTGCATAGCACCCGGGAGCCAGCTTTGTGCAGGGTTCTCAAAGTGCTGAGATTAGCCCTTTGTGCTGCGTTAATTAAGCGTCTGGTTAATCTCAGCTATCTTTCCATTCACTTCGGTTGAACTCCCAGTCCTTTGTACAGGAGTCAGATGACTCTCAGGCACTTGGGAACCCCTGTGCAAGGGATTTGAGCAGGTGGGCTGGACATGGTAAAGTTGATCCAGGGAGGTGGAGCCAGATAAAGATCAGGCCGATGGAGTGCAAAAAGTTCCACGTGCCTGGCCTATACACAGTGTATAACATGCGGAAGCTCCTAGCCTGATGCAGAGTATCCTATGGCATCCGGAACAAATGCTGCCAAATGTAGCAGGCAAGGCAGGATGTGAACAATGTGGGCAGACAAAAGTCAGTAGCGGAGAAAGGTGGGGGTGGGTGGTCTACCCTGGGTGTCATCCCTGAGGGGGGTGACATTGACGTATGCGGTGCCCCCCGGGATGTGTGCCGCTGCTGGTGCACCCCTCTGGGACGTGGGCCGACGCACCCCCGCAGGCGGCTAGCTCCGTTCCCGCAAGCGGCTAGCTCCACCCCTGCAAGCCACTCCGGGGGCTGGAGCAGCTAGCTCCGCCTCTGACAAAAGTACACTGAATTCAGTGGAAATAACAGTCTTGGATAAGGAGATGATGCCATGCCTAATAATAATAATATTAATAATAATAATATTAATAATAAATTTTATTTATACCCCACCCTCCCCTGCCAGAGCTGGGCTCAGGGCAGCTAACACCAATAAAATTACAGTAAAAACATAATAGGAAAAAAACCAATTTAAAATGCAGGTTAAAATGCAATTTAAAATGCAGCCTCATTTTAAAAGTAGCCCATAGATCAAAACCATAAAGGGAGGGAAACATAAGGGTCATACTGAGTCCAAACGAAAGGCTGGGCGGAACAGCTCTGTCTTGCAGGCCCTGTGGAAAGATGTCAATTCCTGCAGAGCCCTAGTCTCTTGTGACAGAGAGTTCCACCAAGTCGGGGCCAGTACTGAAAAGGCCCTGGCCCTAGTTGAGACCAGTCTAACCACCTTGCGACCTGGGGCCTCCAAAATGTTGTCATTTGTGGACCTTAAGGTCCTCCATGGGGCATACCAGGAGAAGCAGTCCCATAGGTATGTGGCTCATGAAGTGCTGAGGACAGCCTCTATGGCTGGCTGGTAGCAACATCTTAATTCCACCAGGCTTTTGCCTGCTAATTATTATATGTGAAGCTCAGTCGTATCTATCATCTGTGTCCATTGTGGCTTTTTTAAAAAAAAATTAAGTTCATGCATTAGTGTGTGTGTGTAGATGGTTATTGTGTTTTGATTTTTAATTTTTGCAAGTCATTCTGACAAATGAACAGTAGAAAGGTGGTAGATTTTTTAAAAATATATATGTAAATAATAATAATAATTATATAAAATGAATTAAAGGGACACCCCAAGGCCCAGTTCAGACACCATCAAGGAGTGTCAAAAAATCAAAACAAACACGCTGCTGACTTGCTTCCCAGCAGCTTCTCTCTGCCTCCGTTTACCGGAGAGGTTGGGAGGCTGTAGGCAAAGGAAGGGGGAAGCTCAATGGGCTTCAGATGATTTTTGCATTCCAAGGCTGGGCTGGGCAAGGCTGGGCTGAGGAACAATTCATGACAGCCCAACCTTTTTCTGAAAACTTGCACCAAAGGGAGATTTCCATAAACACCCTTGACATCTTCTTGTTCTATTGGCAAATGAATTGCTCTTGCAGTCAGGGAAACACTTTCCTGTGATGGGCTTGCTCAGTGTGGAATGGGGTCGGGTAAAGATTTATTTATTTGTTTTCCATATATTTGTTTGCTGCCTGGGTTCCTTTAGGAGGAAAAGCAAAGTATCAGTCAATTGTCATAAGAGTTCCGAAGTTTGATCCCATCACATCATAAGGAGCATAAGAAGGCATGAGAACTTCTTAGCTCCCCACATCTCTCAGTAACAAAGAGGGAGGGAGGGAGGGAGGGAAGGTCTAAATTCCCATCTGGCATCTCTTTCTTTCCTCCCAAACTTACCTAGTGATAGAGATAAATCGGTTTCCAATCCATGCTGGTTTCTGTCCTGTTTTCACACCATTCTGCAATTAAAACAAAACACACACATGAAAATCACATTCTTTTTAGTATGCATTATATATATACTATTAACTTCGTATGCATTTTATCCTAAAATATATTTTGTCTCAAGATACGCACATTTATATGCATTTTGGTACATATCATGAACTGAGAACTCTATTGCAGAATTCAGAGAAGTGTGAACTGTGTTCCAGCCCAGGAAATGTGAATCGGGTTAAAGGTAAGGTAAAGGGAACCCTGACCATTAGGTCCAGTCGTGACCGACTCTGGGGTTGTGCGCTCATCTCGCTCTATAGGCCGAGGGAGCCGGTGTTTGTCCGCAGACAGCTTCCGGGTCATGTGGCCAACATGACTAAGCCGCTTCTGGCAAACCAGAGCAGCACACAGAAACGCTGTTTACCTTCCCGCCGGAGCGGTCCCTATTTATCTACTTGCACATGACGTGCTTTCGAACTGCTAGGTTGGCAGGAGCTCACCCCGTCATGGGGATTCAAACCGCCGACCTTCTGATCAGCAAGTTTGTGGTTTTGTGGTTTAACCCACAGCGCCACCCGCGTCCCTGTGAATCGGGTTAGGCTATGTAAATATGAATTGAACAAAATTCTAGGGCATTTCTGCCTGTTGGCAACAGACATGAGGGTCATGCAACAGAGAAGCTCTGCAATGCAGCTTCCATTAGTCTTTACATTGCTATAGAATCCCCCTGAGCACTAGGTACTCTGGTAAATGTGGCTTGGGAGGTCCTGCCTCTCCACCCTGGTAAGGACTCAGGCACCCTGGGAACCATAATCAGCAGAGTTCCAAGGAAGCAGCTTTAACCGTGTTCTAAGATGTTATGGAGGCCCCATCACCAGCCCTCCCTACCACTACTGGTGCCAGGGCCAAGTACAGAAAAGTGAAGAGTATGGCTGCAGTGGAAGAGAACACAGGTGACTGGGTGAACCTGTTCTGGGTTCCAGCGTGGTGTAGTGGTTAAGAGCGGTAGTCTCGTAATCTGGTGAACCGGGTTTAAGTCTTTGCTCCTCCACATGCAGCTGCTGGGTGACCTTGAGCTAGTCACACTTCTCTGAAGTCTCTTAGCCTCACTCACCTCACAGGGTGTTTGTTGTGGGAGAGGAAGGGAAAGGAGAATGTTAGCCGATATTTGAGACTCCTTAGGGTAGTGATAAAGTGGGATATCAAATCCAAACTCCTCCTCCTCCTCCTCCTCCTCCTCCTCCTCCTCCTCCTCCTCCTCCTCCTCCTCCTCCTCTTCTTCTTCTTCTTCTTCTTCTTCTTCTTCTTAATTTCAGAAGCATTTGGACATCAGTTTTTGTTCTGAGCCCCCTAGTCTTAACAGTCAATGGTTTTGCTATATCTTACAACCTGATAATAATAATTTTTAAAGTGCCACTAAGTTCAATGGGACTTATTCCCAAGTAAGCATTATGATCAGATCCAGTCTAAGGTATTTTTGAAATCAATGTGAAAAGTTCGTTTTGAAGTCCCATTGGTTTCAATGGGACTTAGGTGCAGTTGACTTTAATGATCTTCCGATAAATCTGTCATACTGTCATCTGATCAAAGCTCTTGCTTTGTTGCCCTGTCCATGGGTGGGTGATGATTCTCCCTCTTCTTCTATAGGAGAGATCTTTATTTTTAGCCATCTCTAGTGGAGTTGACGCCACTGAAGCTATTTCAAAATGAGAGAGATACTATGGAAGGAGCAAGGATTGCCAGCACTTTGAAGATTTCGCAACAGAGGTAACATTCGCTACCAGTTACGTCAATGAATCTCTAATATGCCTATTGCAAAGGCATCTAAACAACAGGAACAAAACCACAATGCGATCACCAGAGTCAATCCAAAAGAAAAGCCGTCCACCCTAAATGCAAAAGCCAGACCACATCAAAGTCATATGACAAGTCAAATGCCAGGAACCATCAGGAAAATATTGGGCTTCGACAATAGGCAAATATTCCCTGTGATACAATGAACGGGGAAGGTTAGACTAGATTAAAAACAACAAGGGGTGGGGGGAGGGAAAAACATCCAACTAAAACAAATATGACTTACAGATTTTTCCAGGCCAGAAGATCTGCTTCCCTCGACTCCACCTTGTTCCTTCTGAGTAAACATTACAGTATTCTACAGATAAAATCCTTGCAGTTGAAGACTAAGGGCACACTCACACCATACATTTAAAGCACTATATCACTTTAAGCAATCGTGGCTTCCCCCAAAGAATTCTGGGAGCTGTAATTTGTTAAGTGGGCACCTATTCTCTTCCCAGAGCTTCAACACCCAGGGCATTTTAACCATCAATCCTGCTTCACAGGGAACTGTGAGAATTGTAGCTCTGGGAAGGGAATAACAACTCTCAGCAAATTTTTTTGAAAATGGGCAGTTTTGAACTCTGGCAGACCTCATGAAAAAGTGGCCTTTGGAGCTTGGCATCATTGATCAACAACTTATGTTCTTTTGCTTTTGTTGTTTGATGCAAGCCTACCACCTTCAAGCAGGTGCCCTAGCTGCCACTTTCCCCTAGGAAAACCCAAATTCTCTAGTAGTTCTCATGTGATTGGCTAACATTGGTTACATGGGAGATATCTAGCGAAGGAGATACTCCATTTTTATGTGAAGCAAGATGACTGTGTTTTAGAATCCATTGTGAGCACTGCTAAGTTGAATAGAGTGTTGGAGTGTTTCTTCTCTACTTGAAAGAGAGAGAGCAAATCTGAGCTGTGGAAAGAGAGGAAATTACGGTTGTTTGGAACCTGGAAGAATAGACTGTAGGCCCATGCTTGGAGAAGCATGTGACTGTAAATATTATGTTTTAATACATCTTAACTATAAGTTTCTGCAAGTACAGTCATCCTTCATGTTGCGTCTACTTCATGTTGCATTTTTTTGGGTTGTGGAATGCCGAAACCCGGAAGTACTGGAACGGGTTACTTCCGGTTTTCGGCAATTGTGCATGCGTAGAAGCGCTAAATTGCGCTTTGCGCATGCACAGAAGTGCCGAATTGCAACCCGCGCATGCGCAGACACGGGTTGCAAACGCTGTGGGTTGTTAACGTGCACATGGATCACGTTCGCAACCTGAGTGTCCACTGTAAAATTTTGAATGTTAAAGTCTGGACATTGGTTTAATTCCCAAAGAAGGGTTTCAGTCACATATATGATTTGAGCTTCTTAGCTGTGATTTTGCTACTCTTAACTTCGCTGAAAGAAGGCTGATCGCCGAAGAATTGATGCTTTTGAATTATGGTGCTGGAGGAGACTCTTGAGAGTCCCATGGACTGCAAGAAGATCAAACCTCTCCATTCTTAAGGAAATCAGCCCTGAGTGCTCACTGGAAGGACAGATCGTGAAGCTGAGGCTCCAATACTTTGGCCACCTCATGAGAAGAGAAGACTCCCTGGAAAAGACCCTGATGTTGGGAAAGATGGAGGGCACAAGGAGAAGGGGACAACAGAGGACGAGATGGTTGGACAGTGTTCTCAAAGCTACAAACATGAGTCTGACCAAACTGCAGGAGGCAGTGGAAGACAGGAGTGCCTGGCGTGCTCTGGTCCATGGGGTCACGAAGAGTTGGACATGACTAAATGACTAAACAACAACAACAAACTTCAGTATAAATGGACCCACACATCCCCGACTGCACATCAGCTGGACATGCCTAAATTGGTTGCCACCTGTATTAGTCAAAATATCAGATAGATGTGCAAATGTTCTGAGGGATTAACATTGAAATGCTGGTGAATTTTCATGAGGAATAATAAAAAAGAGGTGTAAATGTGGATAACTGAACTGAAGACTGGAAAAAAAACCTGAGACTCTGAGATAAACTGAAATTGACAGATACAGACATCCCTACGCAATGCTTAGGAAAAAATAGGCCCAAATGACTGTAAAGGTTGGTGTAATCTGAAGCTAAGCAGGTCTGAGTCTGGTTAGTACCTGGTTGAGAGACCTCCTGGGAGCCAAATATATGCCACCTTGGTTCTGAGATGGAAGAAAGATGGGATATAAAGGGACAGCCAATAACTTTTCTGGAATCTCATCTGGAGCAAGAATGTCATGTTACTTCATAATAAGGCTGGTCCTGAAGTGAGTAGAACAAATGCAATTATATAAGAACAGCACAGCTGGTTCTTTTTTTATTGAACTGTGCAAGTTTCTAAAACTCATTACTAAAGACAATATCATGACTTGTATCAACTCCTAGAGAACAGCAGGCTCCTTGGTGTAGTTTCCACTGGCTGCAGCAGAATTGCAGGATTTTGTGTCTTTTCTTGCCTTTAAAAAATGTAACAAAAAAATTTCCATATGCATTATTATAATCTATTTTCAATGTATACTACTCTTTTCATTGAGGTCACTTTCTTGAAATAAGTGGATGATCTAAACTTTTAGGAGACAAACAAATTACTCATTATTCCTGAGCTCCGTTTGTCCTTCTGGATCCTTGAGAACCAGCGTATTTTGCCAGCTTGCTTTTCCTTTGAGACATTAAAGAGCACCTTTGAGTCAAACCTTTAACAGGACAGTGTGAAAAGGAGAAGGTATGGAGGCCAGTTGACCAAAGGGATTGTGCATCTCCCAGCTTGTCTTTTAGTTCTTTGAAAAGAGCAGGAGGCAAACCTTCTAAGAAGAGCAGAGCAAGGTCTGGTACCCAAATGGCCTTTTGTCAGGGATGTACACCCCCCATGTTTGTGTTTGCTCCAGTGATGCAGGCGGGGAGCCGAATTTTCCTTTAGCCTTTGTTTGCTTGTGTGAGGCTTAAGGCTTATGCAAAAATTGGCACCTAAGTATAAAATAGTTTCCTATGCTGCAAGAGCAAGGAGTTTGGAACTGGGGATTGCTTTTTAGGCTTTACTTTGATTGTTGTGCTTGTAATCCCACAATGCCAAATGCTTTCCTTATTGCAGACATGGGCTGGCTAGGCAAAACTCCTTTAGGAAAATAAAGGAGTGCAGAATTAAGCTTTGGAATGGCTTCTGCAATATATTTGGTGTGACGAGGGTGGAAAAAATGCTGGCAATCGTGTCCAGCTTTTGACGATTCGGACCTTTTTAGTTGCCTGATAATGCATACAATGGAGCAAAGATGATACTAGCCATCCACCTGCAGCAACATTTATATAATATCATAATAATGATAATACTGTGTTATTTTATACTCTGAGCCAGTGTTTTGCAGGGTGCTGATGTCCATGGATCCACACAAATGATTGCCAGAATATGTACAAACACACACTTTCAGGTTGGGATGAGGGTTCCCAAGTGCTATTTTGGGAGTGCATATCTCTACTTCCTTCATTTTACATATTTTAGCTGCTTTCGACATAGTTTTGTGTCCTTTACAGTGTCTTGCATCCAAATAAAGCATTGAACCGGATAAAATTGGCTGCCACTTCATACAGGGCACTATCCTGGATGTGAATTTATGAATAGTGGTGTCCTGAGGCATATTTTGAGGCTCCCACTCTCCTTGTCTCTTCTACATATTTTGGCTGTTATTGGCATACGTGTGCCATGTTTGACAGTGTCATGCTCCTGCCAATTTAATACCATCTCATAGAGAATATTTTCCCAGAGTGTGGATGTATCATTTGTGCTGTCTGAAAGCTTATATTGGATTTCACACTGCTAGGGAGAAACCCTATGCACAAGAACAAGCTCCAGCCCAAGTCAGCCCTCTCCAGTCCCAGCCATGGAGTGCCAAGATGTACTTTTGGCTGAGCTGGGGTTGGAGACTTAACACTGGTTGAGCCCAGCTGATCCAGGAATCAGCTGAGCTGAAGATTTGCTGCATCCTAAACTGCTCATCGCAGCAGATCTCATTGTAGGATTACCACCCTGCCTTCTTATTCTCTTCTAAATAGTTTAGTTATTACTATTTGAAGAAGAAGAAGAAGAAGAAGAAGAAGAGGAGGAGGAGGAGGAGGAGGAGGAGGAGGAGGAGTTTGGATTTGATATCCCACTTTATCACTACCCACCAGATGTCAAAGAGAACAACAACTACCAGACTTTTAGAAGACATCTGAAGGCAGCCCTGTTTAGGGAAGCTTTTAATGTTTGATGTATCACAGTATTTTAATATTCTTTTGGAAGCCGCCCAGAGTGGCTGGGGAAACCCAGCCAGATGGGCGGGGTATAAATAATAAATTATTATTATTATTATTATTATTATTATTATTATTATTATTATTACCCAAAGGAGTCTCAAAGCGGCTAACATTCTCCTTTCCCTTCCTCCCTCACAACAAACACTCTGTGAGGTGAGTGGGGCTGAGAGACCTCAGAGAAGTGTGACTGGCCCAAGGTCACCCAGCAGCTGCATGTGGAGGAGTGGAGACGCGAACCCGGTTCCCCAGATTACAAGTCTACCACTCTTAACCACTACACCACACTATTTGCAGTATTATCATTATATTATGTTATCTATTACTGAAATACCCTATTCTCTCGACTGTAATGTTTTAAACTTATTTTAATATTATTTTAAATGGCTGTAATGTGCCCTGGGACCTCACGGTGCAGGGTGAGTAAGAAATCAAATAAACGCTACTAGAAAATAATACTGTGTGGCCTAAACAGAAATCAAAGATGCCGCAGGGCAGACAGTGAGCCTGTGGCTGAGCGCAGGTTAAAAGTCATTGGTTTGCCATCCAGCATCTTTCTGCAACTCGGTGGGCTTTTTCGGCTGTTGTCTTAGATCCACAGTGGACCTGCGCGTCAGTGGAGCCAGGATTCCATTTGTGTGGTCAGCGTTCCCTTTGCAAACGTATGCATTTCCTTGCATTGCCCCATATAAGCTCTTTTTTTTTTTAAAGCTCCTATGAAGCTGCATGATATTAATCTAGAGTAAATGATCTATTTCAGATTTATGCTGGGGAGCGAATTCACCAGGGTACAGGGAAGTATCTCATCACAGACCTCCATGAATAATGTATTACACTTAGCAGTGGCAGGCTTGAGTTAGCTGAATTCATGTCATTTCATTTCGGGCCATAAGCGACCGCGCTTTCCCTTCGCTTGTCATTCGGAGGCCTGTGTTCCTTAGAAAGTAGCCGGTATACAAGCTGAAGCTATTTTTCTTCCTGTCTGCTTTAGAAAGAATACTTTCTCTTTTGACTTAGACACACACATTCATTCTCCCTAATGCTTTTTTAAGAAAGCGAGCCTTAAAGATCAAAGATATTCAGCCAACACCTGTGCTAACAGTATTTTCAATTGCTATTGAGCATTCTTTGTAAAGCTGTTTTTTAAATGCAGGTGTTTTCTTAGTCTAATATGTGGAATTTAAATGAATCCATAAAGGATGAGTACTGAGCATCTTCCACATATCTTTCTATTATGCTTAACATAAAAGTGGAGCTTATTTAATCATAAATTCAGTACAAAGGGAGGAGAAAAAATATCAAAGATTTTCTCCCCATCGCTCTTTGTTAGGTGATGTTATATTCTTTTCTCAAATATTTAAACCAGGAATGGCCAGCTGGTGTCCTGTGGTTCGGATACAACCTATGAATCATATCCCACCCCCCACTTTCTGAACCCAGGTGGGTATACCAAATCTTAATTGAAGGGTATTAAAACATTTGCTACTGTTTCACTTGTACATATATATTTTTTTAGTTATGATGGGAGAGAGAGGGGGGTGGTCTACACAGTGGGTAGGGAACCTCAGGCCTGGGGGGGGGGCAAATGTGGGCCTCAAGTAATCTCTCTCCACTCATTGTGATTCTCCTAAACTATCCCCCCTCTTCCCAGGCTACATCCTTTACTGATCCTCCTTTGCAGCTCACCAGTGCTTTCACTTAGCTGGAATATGTCCTTGAAGTCTGATAATGGCTCTTGTTTGCCTGGCTGGTGGCTAGAGAGGGGTCTGTATATTGCTGTTATTGTTCATGTCATTTCTATACCGCTTTAAGAAAAACATCGCAAAGCGGTTTAAAGCCTACATTAAAACACCAAATGAAACCATTTGGAAGAAAACATTACAAATGAAAGTAAAATATGAAGTATACATTTGCAACATAATTAACAGGAAATGTTATCTTAAAGGTTCCAAAATAAAACATTAGGAAGGAGGTCAAGTGCAGAATGCGTATTTAAACCAGCATTTTAAGATCCCTCCCCAGACACCTCACCCCTTATGTCTTCTGTGCTGAGATCATCTCCCCATGTCAGACGTGGACATACTAGAAGGGGGAGGTCCCTTAATCTCCTAGAAAACACTTCCTCCAACCCAGGATACAGGGAAGGACATTGACATGTCAGAAAGGGCAGGGCTACACACCTCTCCCTCCTGATGATGGGCTGAGTTGTATAGGCACTAGTCTAATGTTCAAAGATTATCTTCACATTTGGTGCTCACCCACATTCACCTCTGATCATGCCTACCACTGGCCCACCCTGAAGGCTTCCCAGAAGGAAAGGTGACCCTCAGGGTGAAGAAGGTTCACCACCCCAGCCTACATGTTTTAACATTCTCATTCTCCCTCTCTCTCTCTCTCGGTTGGTTTTAGATGACCATGTCCATGCTTGTGTGCTCCACAACAATATCAGGACTGAATATATGACCTTGAAGGCGCGCAATATTCTCTGGCCTCATGGTGATGTCTCAGAAAGTGGATCTCCTGCTCCACAGTGCTCAATATATGGGTAGGAAGACTTCCTAAAGTAGGAAGACTGGTGATTAAATTCACAGCCCCCAGCTGTGGTTCTCACCCAGTTTAACCTTAGGCCTGGGCCTGATTGTAGTCTTCAGAAAGACAGCAAGTAAGAGGGAAGTCACAAAAGAGCCTCTTGTAATTTGAGCATTGAGAGCTTGGAAAGGCTGTAAGATCTCATGTGTGCACAGTCTGTGGGCAGTGTGTGTGCATGTGGGGGTGCAGGATTGTGCCTGCTTGGTCGCCTTCACAGCCCCTACTTGTATTCTGCACAACTTGTCCAGGAGCCCATGTCTGGAGAAGCTGTATTTGTGCAGGTTCTGACTGTGTTATTATGAGAGGGTGTGTCTGAGTGGAACAGAGTAGAAGGGACCTTTAGGTGCAGTAGGAGCCTTTTTTCTGCAGCTAGATTAGGTTGTGTTTATTCTTATCTGGGTGGCTGAGAATTTGATTGGCTTGGCTTGTTTAATTGTTTGTTGGGCATATGGTGGGTTGGAAAGAATGGGTTCACTTTTCCTTTTCTTAATTGTCGATCACATTATTTTAAAACCTGGAATTTGTAGTGGATTTTTTTTGGGTTGTTGCTTTTCATTGTTTTCATTGTCCCAGCACCTGCCAACCTAGCAGTTTGAAAGCACGCCAAAAGTGCAAGTAGATAAATAGGTACCGCTCCGATGGGAAGGTAAAAGGCGTTTCCGTGCTTCCCTGGTTTCAGTGTTCCTTTGCTCCAGAAGCAGCTTACTCATGCTGGCCACATGACCCGGAAAAACCGTCTGTGGACAAACGCTGGCTCCCTCGGCCTGTAAAGTGTGATGAGCACCGTGACCCCAGAGTCGTCTGCGACTGGACTTAACTATCAAGGGTCCTTTACCTTTTTACCTTTTATTGTTTTATTCTGACATTTTTAGGGGAATTTATTTAGCTCTTAATTACACTGTTTTAAGATCTGTAGTTCTTATTGCATTTTTTGGTACTTGCCACTCTATTCTGATGTTTAAGAAGATGCCTTATTTAGCAGTTAATTGGGGTGTTCTGTCATGTGTAATTTTTCTAAGGGCTTTTTTGGTATTTGATATATATTTATGACATATTAAGATATATTGTAAACTACTCAGAGGCTACCTCCACCCCGTAATATACGCAGCACATGAACTGCCTAAGGCTGCATTCATACCATACATTTAAAGTGCTCGGATACCCAGAATTCTTTGGGGAAGCTGTGACTATCTAAAGTGATGTCATAATGTTTTAAATGTATGGTGTGAAAATGGCCTTGATAAACAAACAGACTCTGCCCAAAGCAGGGCTCTTGGAAGCATAAGTAGTGCCTACATGTGCAGGCATGCTCACCATTCTGGGAAATGCATGTTGGGAGGCCAGAGCCTGTGGGCATGATCCTGTTTCCTCATCAGCATGCATTGACTAGACACATGTGTGTGTATATAGTATTATGATAAGGTGAGGAGTCAGAACTGGCCAGTATGGCAAGGTGATGCAGCTGCTTCCAGCAGTCCATTTGTAGTGCCATTAAGGGCAACAGAGCAGAAGACAATTCACTGTGACCAGTGGGGACAGTTCATGAAGACCCCTCCCTAGAACTGGAAAACTTCCCATCAGGTTGTGTGCAGGGATGGGAGAGAAATTTGATTCAATTCTTATTCACAGGTGAACCCACCTGAATTGAACTTTCTGAAACAATGTGTTTCACTTCTCCAGATTTTACATTGAAGTTCTCCAGCTAAGTAATATATACAAGAATTCATACACATGGGGAAAGCGTGCATATAAATGGATATACTGCTGAAAAATAACATACCAACATGCATTAAATTAGGGGAAATTGCTTTACTCAAATGTAAGGCACACTTTTTTGGCCAAATCACATCGCAAAAATTAGGGTGCGCATTAGATTTGACGGCATCAGCAAACACTTTTTTTGGGTTTCGAGGTTTTGCAAATTGAGGTGCGCTTTAGATTTGATGGTGCATTAGATTTGCATAAATATGGTAGAATTTTGCACTCAGATGCTGATAAATTTCCACGAGGGTTTCTTACAAAAATAAAAAGCTCAAACTTGTGTGGAGAACTGGAATAGACAGATTTGCCATTTTAAATGTGTTAGGTTGGGGTGTGGCTTCTGGATTTTTGTTATCAAGAACCAAGTTGTCTTTGCCATCCTTGCAAGTGCAATAGTGACTAGTAGTGTGATGGGGCAGAGCCGTGGTGCCACCTTTCTGAAACTGGCATTGCTGCAACTTACATGGTTAGAGGCAGGATGGTGTGAATGTTGTCTACAGTGATTCATCAGGCCCCAAATCACCTCTCTCCTGCCTCATCCTCATCTCAGTAAACAGCAATGCCAGTGTCAAGAGGGCATCTCTATGGCTCTCCCATTACACTGCCACCATCCTGGCTGCAATGGGCCATTAAATATTGAAGTTTTAAAAATGGGTAAAACCTATTGCACAGGACTTTTCATAGTAGTATCCAACCTAGCTCTGTCTTGAACCTTAGTGAGGTTCTTATACAGTTTTATGCACCATGCAAACAATGTGCCAATGTAGCCCTTATTATGAACACAGGTTTGCATGGACCGTGTTGTTGTACAAGGAATAGTTTTCAGGCACCATTTGTCTGCATTGAGGGGACCTCTTTCCCAGCTTGTAGCAAACCTTGTTTTCCCTGTTGCATGTTCTTTTCTGGACAGCAGCCCATGACTGAGATTATTTCGGTAGTGAGAGCCAGTGTGGTGTAGTGGTTAAGAGCGGTAGTCACGTAATCTGGGAAACTGGGTTCGTGTCTCCGCTCCTCCACATGCAGCTGCTGGGTGACCTTGGGCCAGTCACACTTCTGTGAAGTCTCTCAGCCCCACTCACCTCACAGAGTGTTTGTTGTGGGGGAGGAAGGGAAAGGAGATTGTGAGCCGCTTTGAGACTCCTGAAGGGGAGTGAAAGGCGGGATATCAAATCCAAACTCTTCTTCTTCTTCTATTTCGAACTGCTCTTAGAAAGACTGCAAACAAGGATGTTTCAAGGGACAGATCCTTGCTGCTGCTTGAAATCATGTTTCTGACTCGGCCCGTGGCTGTATTTGTTTGTTTGAAACATTTTAATACTGCCTTTCACCAAAAAAACAAAAACAAAATTAAAATAGCCAAAATAGTTTTTTAAAAAATAAAATGTTAAAAATAAACCAGCAGATTAGATGTCCTTAGCAAGTTAAAGGCCTGCCTGGGTGAACAAAAAGGTTTCACCAAATGTGGGTGCCAGGTGAGTTTTTGGGGAGGGGCACCCCACAGTATGAGAGCCAGTGTGGTGTAGTGGTTAAGAGCAGTAGATTCGTAATCTGGTGAACTGGGTTCGCTTCCCCGCTCCTCCACATGCAGCTGCTGGGTGACCTTGGGCTAGTCACACTTCTCTGAAGTCTCTCAGCCCCACTCACCTCAAAGAGTGTTTGTTGTGGGGGAGGAAGGGAAAGGAGATTGTTAGCCGCTTTGAGACTCCTTCGGGTAGTGATAAAGCGGGATATCAAATCCAAACTCTTCTTCAAATCCAAACTCTTCTTCTTGCCACAGCCCCCCAAAGGCCTTCATCAGTCATTGTCATCTGCTTCACACCACACAAGGGCCTCAGCAGGTGACATAAGGAGAAGATAGGCTGGGATTGGAAGAAGGTGCTCTTTAAGTTACCTGCGCACCCAAGCTATTTAGGGTCTTGAAAGTAAGTACAGTGGTACCTCTGGTTACATACTTAATTCATTTTGGAGGTCCGTTCTTAACCTGAAACTGTTCTTAACCTGAAGCACCACTTTAGCTAATGGGGCCTCCTGCTGCCACCGCCGCGCCGCCACCGCACGATTTCTGTTCTCATCCTGAAGCAAAGTTCTTAACCCAAGGTACTATTTCTGGGTTAGCAGAGTCTGTAACCTGAAGCGTATGTAACCCGAGGTACCACTGTGCCATCACTGAACGGGGGTCAGAAATGAGATGTGGGCAGAACTAACAGATTTGTTTCTTTCTGCATTCTTACATTTATACCCCTCCTTCCTTTTGTCATGGAAACTAAGACTGTGTACATGTGGTTCCCAGGTGAAGATCCCACCCAGGCCCACATTGGCTTAGCCAACAGTGAGCTGATGCCCTCACAAGCCTTCAGGCTAAACCACAGGACATAGCACAGCAATAATAAGCATTATGTGCTTACTTTCAATTGTAAGAACGTAAGAACAGCCTGCTGGATGAGGCCAATGGCCCACCACATCCAGCATCCCGTTCTCACAGTGACCAACCGGAAGGCTGTGGGAAACTCGCAAACAGGACCCGAGCACAAGGGCAGTCTTCTTTCCTGCGTTTTCCCAGCAACTGGTATTTAGAAGCATTTCTGCCTCTGACCATCAGGAGGAAATGACACAATCAGCCTTGGGCTCAGTGGTACAGGCCACATTGGCCACATCGCACCATACATTCAAAATGCTCTGGTACCAGTTTAAACAGAAATGGTTTCCCCCAAAGAATGCTGGGAACTGTAATTTGTTAAGGGTGCTGAAACTTGTTAGGAGACCCTTCTTCCCCACACAGAGCTACATTTCCAGGATTCCCTGTGAAGAGGGATTGATGGTTAAGCCGCTCTGTGGCCATTGTTATGTTTTAAAAACCAACCCATCAACCAACGATGGCTTGATTCAGGGATATAGTATGACATCACTAGTTCCAGTCCATACACAAATGTAAAAATTAATTAGGGCTATGGCGAACATTGATCTGTTGTTAATTTTGTATCTATTGTGGTTTTGAAAAAAGCAATCTAAAGTTGTAGAACATTTACCAATAGGGGGCAGAAGCAGCATTTGACAACAAAAAGATTACCTTCCCCCATCCTGGCAATTAAACTTCTCTCTTTCTCTCATAATACAAGCCCATGATGTAAAATAGAAGTGAGCAAGAAGCCAGAGTTGAAACTTCACAAACAGGGAGTGCTTCAACTTGTTTGTAGATTGCAAAGGCTTTTACCCAACTCAGTCTCAAATTTAATAAGCTGTTGAGAAGAAGGCTCACTGTTTATGATTTACAATATTCAGCATGCCATTTCCAAACATCCCAGGTTGTGTGGCACTCTCTGAGGGTTTTTATACACCACTTCCTAGTTTTTTCAGGAGATTGTCCATGTGGCATACACAGTGGCGTAGCGTGGGTTGTCAGCACCCGGGGCAAGGCAAGTAATTTGCGCCCCCTAACCCGTGGATTTGCACCCCCTAACCCTAACCCCCAGATGTTGCGCCCGGTGCGGCCGGCCCCCCCTGCACCCCCACACTACGCCACTGGGCATACATTAGAAAACATCCACCAAGCAAACAATACATTGAAACTACTAAAGCAAGAATTAAAACTGTAGCGTGCCATAAAATGAGTAAAGAGACAAAACCATTGTTAGCTGAAAAGCTTAGGATAATAGGATAACCGTGGCTTGACACCTGCACAACAATCAGGTATTTGCTATATGAACTTCCCTAAGGAGGGTGTTGCAAAACTGGAATGCCACCTCTCTACCTGTCTCCAGAAACCACCGTCTTAACTCTGAAAGTGGGACAGACCAGAGTCGGGTCTCCAATGATGATCTGAAGTAGCAGGCAGGTTGAGGGAGAAGGCAGTCTTTTAGACCAGGGGTGGCTACCTTGTGACCTTCCAGGTAGGGCGGCCTGCATTACCAAAAAGAGGATTTCCGTCACTGAAATTTTCATTTAGCAATTGACTGGTGTAAACGCAAATGTAGAAAAAAATCTTATGATTTAAACCGAAGCTTCATATATCTCACCGGTGGGGAGTTCACTACGTGACTTTTGTGCCTGGCCAAGTGCTGCAGACTAACTGTTGATGGGCTGCTTCAGGACTTCTGCTTTCCCTTTTTATGGCTCCTCATCTTTGAACCAGACTTGGAGAGCCCTCAAAGAGAGGACACTTTCAAACAAAGGACTGCCAAACCTTCAAAATAGAGGACCATCCCTTGTAAAGTAAGACACACAACCACCCTGCCTTGAGGTGAACTTGAATGGCAACTCCCAGCATCCCTGGCCATTGGCTATCTAGGTTGAGATAGATGTGGCTTGGAGTCCAACAACTTCTGGAGGACTAGAGGATGAGCCAAGTGCCCCTGCTTTAAGCAGACTAAAAAAAACCTTCAGGCTTTAAACCTGAAAGTTCTTTTCTCTGTATATAGTGTTTGAAGTGGGAGGGATAGGGTACATTGTGACCCCAGTTCTTTTCCCATGGCCATTACAGTGGTGCCCCGCAAGACGAATGCCTCGCAAGACGGAAAACTCGCTAGGCGAAAGAGTTTTCTGTTTTGGAGGTGCTTCGCAAAACGAATCTCCTATGGGCTTGCTTCGCAAGATGACAATGTCTTGCGAGTTCCTGCTGGTTTTTTCCCCTCCCCCCTTTTCCTAAGCCGCTAAGCCGCTTATCAGCTGATCCGATCAGCAGACAAGTGGCTAAAAGCCGCTAATAGCGCTAATCCGCTAATCCGTCAATGGGCTTGCTTCGCAAGACGAAAAAACCGCTAGAAGAAGAGAATCACAGAACGGATTCTTTTCGTCTTGCGAGGCACCACTGTATTTTATCTGCTATAGCTATCACTTTCATGCAGTCTTATTCATACAGGTTAGAAATAAAAGAACACATCTCTATTACCTTTTATTTCTTCTTATTTTTTAAAAAAACATTTTATAGTCAGGTTGCAGCCAACCAGGCCTGTCCGTGCTTACAGGTGCTCATTTTATTTATTTAAAAATATATTACCCCTTTCTACTACAAAGTGGTACTTATTCCCCAGTAAATATATTTAACAGCAGAAGCCAACCCCTATTTTATTCCTGTAGTCATGGTGGTAAGATTTAAGCGAGTTTTTAAAATGCAAAACTACGCATACTCGATGTGTATTTCCTTCTCTTTTAGAGGAATGATGGAGTGGAAGGAGAAGAGAAATGTTAATTGCATGCTTCACAACCGAAGAAATTCACATGGTTATGAAAAACAGGTGGGTGGGTTGTAAGACTGTTACGTCCAGGATCTAAAATTTCTTAGGTGTGCCACTGTATGTGGAGCCTTTTATGTACCTATGGCCTTCAGCAAGCCAATACTGGTCATAGCAACTCTGGGATGCCATAAACACAGCGAAGTCATTGTGGGCCAATCCAGCAATTTCTTGTGAGTGCTTGGTCTCGCCTGTGCAAGAAGGTTCTCAGTCACTCCTCCTGGCACGTGATGTGTGAACACAGTGGTCTCTCCACTGAACTGAATGAAGGAGTCGTATTCATGAGTTTTGTGTGTGTTTTGAAGCATACCTTGAACTGTGCATAAACCTGTATTGATTGTGCCCCGCCATTTGTAAACAATGTTTATTTCCTTTCCCATTTCTGTTTTTCTTTTGTCATCTTTTGGACTCGTTATTACCATCGCTTTTCTGGATTTATGTATCAAACATTGCAGCATCGTCTTTCTGTCAATGGAGGGCGAGGCTCTTGGCTTTCGCCGTTGTTAATCCCGATGTTGCTCCAAGGAACTTTTGTCATTGCAAGGATTGTTTCTTAAGTTGGTCCAAAACCATCCCCTGGGATTTCACAATCTCTTTTTCTGTTGAGGTAATATTGGTATACACCTAAATTTGCCCAGACAATGGCAGTGCCCGACAAGGTAGTTCTTGTTATATCATGATGTCATGGTTGCATGCTGATTTGTTATGGGCAAAATACTTTGTACTCCTTAAGTGTTTGATCACACACCTATGCCATCCTTATCATTGGTTGGCGTATGCTCTTGTTTTGCAATTAAAACAACAAGTATATTTCACACTTGTAGCTGATTGATAGTTCTAGCTGAGGCAGTAAACAGAAATGCTAAGAGTTTGTGAGCTGGTCATTAGATAACGTTCCTACTGCATCTGCAAGGAACTGGTCCTTCAGAGTGGCAGCAGCTACTCTCAAGAACTAAAAAAAGGTAAAGGTAAAGGACCCCTGGACGGTTAAGTCCTGTCAAAGGCGACTATGGGGTTGCGGCGCTCATCTCGCTTTCAGGCCAAGGGAGCTGGCATTTGTCCACAGACAGCTTTCTGGGTCATGTGGCCAGCATGACTAAACTGCTTCTGGAGCAATTGGACACTGTGATGGAAACCAGAGCACACAGAAACACTGTTTACCTTCCCGCCACAGCAGTACCTATTTATCTACTTGTACTGGTGTGCTTTTGAACTGCTAGGTTGGCCGGAGCTGGGACAGAGCAATGGGAGCTCACCCTGTTGCGGGCATTTGAACCGCTGACCTTCTGATCGGCAAGCCCAAGAGGCTCATTGGTTTAGAATGCAGTGCAACCCTGTCAGGTCTTTGATATTAGGTAATTGTAACTGTCTTTGATATTAGGTAACTGTAATTTGTTGCCTGCTAAAAACTTTGTTTAGGCAAGTCTACACCAATATGTATTTTTATTATATATATTTGTTTTGAAACGGTTCATTTTATTTATATATTGTTAAATTTTATGTCAATTTGATTTTAATGTTTGATTTTATCAGAACTTTAAGGAGTATTTTTTTACTGTTTTATATGAATTGCTTAGAGGTTTATTGTCAATAAATGGTCTATAAATATTGGTAAAAAAAATGTTTTAATTATTCCAGTGGCCCAGCTAGCAAGACACAGAGCACTGCCTCATAGTTTTCAATGATGCCCCACACTTGTGATGCCTAGCAAGACAACTCAGTTCTTTGTCACCAGTGACAATACAGATGGTCCCTGGTAATATTAACCTGGATAGGACTGCCTCTCACAATGGAGACAGGCAACTATCTGAAAGTACCAGGAGGTAGGAAGTCTGCACTGCTGTGTACAAATGATCCACACATCCCCCTTTCCAGATTTGTGCAGTTTGTGAGGATTGGATACCTTCTGGAATGATCTGGAGAAAGGAAAAACAAAGAAGGAGATTGTTACCCCATAGGACGTCCAGAGAAAGAAGTTCATCCCCCCCCCCCAAAGTAGGAATTGTGGCAAAACTGGCCCTGGACTGCCATTTACACTTCAGGTAGGGACTTGCATGTTTCCCACTTAATGACACACACACACCTACATGCAACAGTAGGCGAAAACTGTCCTGTCCTACCCCCATAATCCTAGTTTTCTCAGTGCATGTTGTTATGCAATCCGCCACTTGGCAGTCTGAAGTAGCACAGTTCAGAAACAGTTTTACCACTTACCCACTAAACTAAACTAGGCCTGTCAATTAGGTCATTTAATTATTCTGCAAATGAAGAAAAACTGAATGTCCTACCTTCTTCAAGGTCCAAAGTTTTATGCTTTTTTCATACATAGCTAACAGAAATCTTAAGATTCTAGGCTCTCCCACCAATGAAATATTATCATTATTTCACTTTCCCTCCCTCCAAAGGAACCTAGGGTGGAGGGAGAGGGCTGTTTTGGATGTATCACCCTGGCTATAGAGTCTATGTCTGGAGAGGCTCACCTGGCACATTCTCTTTTCAGTGCTAGGTGAAGCCCAAGGTTTTTAATTGGTAACTTCATGGTTTTTTTTGGCTTACAGCACAATCCTAACTATATCTATTCAGAATGAAGTCTTACTGAATTAAATGGGGATTACTCCCAGGTCAGTGGAACTATGACTGCAGTCTCATTGTGATTTGAAGACAAAAGGTGAACTGTTGATGATGTCTCAGTTTTTGTGGTTGTCTATAATTGCTTATTGTTGATATGAATGACTATATATTTTATTTTTAACATTGTTTTGTTTCTATGGTGGCCAGGAAATATTTATTGATAGGCAGGCATGTTGTTGTTGTTGGCAGTAGTAGTAGTATTTTATTTAACATATGCCAAAACCTACGGGACTGCCTCTCCTGGTATGTCCCATGGAGGACCTTACGGTCTTCAAATAAAAACAGCTTGGAGATCCTGGGCCACAGGGAGGTTAGGCTGGCCTCAACCAGAGCCAGGGCTTTTTTGGCCATGGCCCCGATCTGGTGGAATGCTCTGTCACAAGAGACTATGGCCCTGCGGGACTTGACATCTTTCCGCAGGGCCTGCAAGACAGAGCTGTTCCTCCAGGCCTTTGGCCAAGGCACAGTCTGACCTTCTGACCTCTCTCCTTCTGTAATTTTCATAGAACTGTAGCCCAATGGTTGCCATTAATTTGATTCTGAACTGATTTTAGAATGTATTTCAATTAATTGACTGTGATTTTATGTAAACTGTGCTATTTTTACTGTCGTTAGCTGCTCTGAGCCCGGCTTTGGCTGGGGAGGGCGGGATATAAATAAAAAATTATTATCATTATCATTATCATTAATAGTAAAAGACGGTCCTGTTGCATTTCTATTGACCCAGCCTACCCATTCCTCTCATGGCAGCACATTCCCTCCCCTCACTGCCAATAGTGGATGTCAGCTGCTTCCTTCCATACTTCTGAGCTGGGAAACTTGTGGACCTCCAGATGTTGCTGAACTCCAGCTCCCATTTCCCCTGATCATTGGCCATGGTGGCAGGGGCTGATGGGAGTTGGATTCCACAGGTCCCCCAGCCCTACCTTACTAGTTATACTGCCCAATTTAAAAGCAAAAATACTCTCCATTAAGGTAAGTAATACTTTAATCAATGTTAACATAAACTCCTGATGCCTACTGAGTGATGAGAACATAATGCCTTTGCTAATTCCCCTTTAAAGCATCAGAGGCGTTAAATGACTCTTGTTATAAAAACTGCCTGGAGGACACAAATTATCTGTTTTATATTCCCGAGGAAGGTATAAAATCCAGAAAGACTGTGATATGGACATCTAGTGCTTTTGCTATTCAGCCTGCTTATTACAGGCATACGTTGGGCATATACCTGCAACTATCCTCAGTTGTGTTCAGATTCATTCCTTGTCAGCTGATGGGTCCAATAAAATGGAAGGCGTTTCTCCCATTTTTATGCTTAATAGACTTTTCATTAAAACAACATGCCTTTGTCTTTGCCTTTTTGGGGTAGGGGAGTTCTGTAAATCTTAGGGTTTTCCCAACCATGCTGATACCTCCTTTTTATTTTTTCAGTAGTCACGTTTTTGCTCCAGTCCTGTTGACACAGGGGCACCGAGTTCAGTATTAGAAGGAATTATAGATAGGAAAAATTGCAGACATAGGTGGTGGTGGGGAACATAATACAAGTGACAAACCTGAGTTTTGCTTTTTTAAAAACCCCAAACAAAACCCCCCCTGGTGATTCTGTTTTGAAGAAAGCTAGAAATGCAGAGAATCTCTTCACATGATGGTAGGATGGAATGAAAGCAACACATCCATTCATAATTTATTCAATAAAGTAGACCAGGGTATAAAAGATGGCTTTGCAATACGTGCAGAACATACTGAGTGCACCTCATCCGTGCGCAACTTGTCCACATCCCCTTCACTTTGTTCTTTGGTCTTTGAGGCTGCGACTTAGGTTTAAGGTAAGCTTAGAACTTCTCCCATTGATCTCTTTTATTCCGCCTCCATAAAAGAAATTGTGAGGACATTGCTATTGATTTTCTTTTTCCCATCCCCGATAGGTGGTCATTAGAAATAAGAGGGGGTGGGTGAGAGGGAAGTAAGACTCAACCACACTTCTACCTTTTAATTAGGCATTTAGCAGGACGATGTTTGAAAGCAATTAATGGAGAAAAAACATTTTTGTCCTGTTTTATCCACTGGGCCTCCCAAGAAAAATGGAGTGATTATGTGTATGCCAGGAAACTGTTGTCCTTTTCAGTTTTTTCCCATGTCTCCATTTTATTCATGTCATTCAGGGCTCCAAAATTACAGCCATGCCAATTATCTCCTTGTGTGTGGAGAAAGCCAGTTTGGGCTCCTTTAACGCCCGTGTCTCTCCCCCCCCCCCTTCCCACCCAACCCTCTTCATTTTATGCCTGGATCTTGGCTATTCTTCAATGGCTGAGTAAGGGTGTTCTGTGGAGAAAGACAGAAAAAAAGGTAGGATCCTCAACAAATATGTGAAGAGGCCCGAGTGGTATTTGGCTACCTGTGAAGAGGGTCCTTGAAGCAGCTTAAGGCACAATGGAATATTGCAGCTAGCAATGGTTTATTTTGTCCACATGGTTTATTTCACACGAACCCAGGCAACTGGTGAATGGAGGATTAGCACAAGTTTTCACCTTATTGAAAGGGGAGGATTCAAAGCAAACAAATAGGACATGCCGCTGTGGAATATGAAATTAAAGATTCCCTTGTGCCCTCTTGCATAGCCCTTCAGTCATGTTCAAACTTAATTAGGGATAATATGATTGCTTTGGACATACAAATGGCATTTGCGGATTTGTCTGCATTATTCGCCGCAGTTTCAGTGTCTTAAACTCACAGCCCACTCATTTATTAAGATCACACAAGGAAGTGGGGGAATCGGTAAAATCAGCGAGACTAAATTCAATTTAAAGTGGTAGTTGCTGGTTTATGGGTGGATCTGCCCCACCTCTGTGCATTGGTTAGGAAGGATAAAGTTGGATAAAATAGCAATCCTACAGCTGCTGATGTTGTTGTTTAGTCGTTTAGTCGTGTCCGACTCTTTGTGACCCCATGGACCAGAGCACGCCAGGCACTCCTGTCTTCCACTGCCTCCCGCAGCTTGGTCAAACTCATGCTGGTAGCTTCGAGAACACTATCCAACCATCTCGTCCTCTGTCGTCCCCTTCTCCTTGTGCCCGCCATCTTTCCCAACATCAGGGTCTTTTCCAGGGAGTCTTCTCTTCTCATGAGGTGGCCAAAGTATTGGAGTCTCAGCTTCAGGATCTGTCCTTCCAGTGAGCACTCAGGGCTGATTTCCTTAAGAATGGAGAAGTTTCATCTTCTTGCAGTCCATGGGACTCTCAAGAGTCTCCTCCAGCACCATGATTCAAAAGCATCAATTCTTTGGTGATCAGCCTTCTTATGGTCCAGCTCTCACTTCCACTGGACCATAAAGAAGGTGTAAGGCAGTAGGGAGCTTGGCAGATGTGGGCTGGTCAGGAGAGCTAATCCAGTGCTCTTATTGCTGAACCTGCACCGTGCCCAGCTTCCTGCTGCCTTACCCCTTCCCTTCCTGATGGGCAGCAGTGGAGTGGCACATGGTGTTCAGTAGCTGGGAGAGTAATAAAATAACTGAATGAACACACCAGTAGTTCTGGGAATATATGCATGGAATCTTAACTGCATGTACATTTCTCACCTTAATGGGTACATCAGATTTAAAAGTTCAGGTAAATTTTTTGGGGGGGGGATATTAAAAGATCAAAGAACAATGGACAAAGTTCACCTTACAATACTCCTGACAACTCCTTTGCCTCCCATCTTTTCCCATGCTTCCTTCTTTCCTTGTATTCTTATACAGTGGTACCTCGGGTTAAGTACTTATTCGTTCCGTAGGTCCATTCTTAACCTGAAACTGTTCTTTACCTGAAGCACCACTCTAGCTAATGGCCCCCCCCCCGCTGCTGCTGCACCGCCGGAGCCCGATTTCTGTTCTTATCCTGAAGCAAAGTTCTTAACCTGAAGCACTATTTCTGGGTTAGCGGAGGGTGTAACCTGAAGCGTTTGTAAGCTGAAGCGTATGTAACCCGAGGTACCACTGTATCTCAGACTTTGCCAAAGCACTGTGAATGTTCAGATACACTTAATGCAAGAATCTGGACATGTTATGGGAATTATAAACATTTGCACGTCTGTGTGATTTGCATCATTAAATCTGAGCACAGAAGCAGCATTTTTCCTTATTTTATCTTGGCATTAAAATAGAATTTCCATCTAAAGTTCCCCCAAAGTTGTATACTTTCTACTGTTCTGCCTAATATTTAGGAGGCTGATTGTTCAGCCACCCAAACACTTGGAGTCTTCATGAGAAAAGCTCCCCAATAGGCAGACATTAGTAAACTTTTGTGAATAGATGCCTAAGTGCTCATTAACTATTGCTCAATTACAGGGGGGAGATCTGCAGAAGTAAATATGGCACACAGATGAATATCATTTATGCTCAGTATGATGCCTGCGATCGTGTGCCAGGAGAGAAATGTACCCAGACTTGGGGAACTATATAAAGCTATGCAAAAAATATTTTCTGAAAAAATAGAAACCCGTAGGCCTTCAGCATTTATTTTAAATATAGTCTCTTGAATTCACAGCTCAATATTGTCTCCACAGACTGGCTCTGCTGTTTCTGACAGGAGTCCTTCCCAGCCCTACCTGGAAATGCCAGGAATTGAACCTGGAATTTTCTACATGCAAAGTGTGTCTTCCACTGCTGGGATTAGATTTGAAAGAAATAAAAATTATAAATAGAAGGCCAAGTTTCCAAATGGAATTTTTACAGCTTGCTAGAATTTTTTTTTTTAAGTCAGGAGGAGAGATATAATAAATGTAGTCTGTTTATGTCAAATGCTTTTCGATTGTCATGAGAGAGGAGTGAGAGAGATGTGAAAATATCATAACTGAAGGAGCTTCGGCAGGAATAGTAGCACCATAGATGAAGTATTTTTGGATTTTTTATTTTACAGGTTTTAATTTGTGTCAAAAGAAAAGATGTGATTTTGAAATATATTCGGAGTCGAGAGTGGATTTCATGCTCTTTATTCAGCTCATAGTGGTGAGGAGGAATGGAGGTTCCCCCAGAATGTCTGCTTTATATACATTATTTACAGAATGGGCCCCACGTGATTGGCTAATTCCGGGATTCTCCTGTAGGCCAATCAGGTTGCGGATTCACTTCCACCTGGAGCTGGATTGGGTGGCTCCTGTGGACCAATCAGACTGCTGCATTCTGAATCCTATTGCTCTAGGACCAATCAGACTGCTGCATTTTGGATCCTATTCAACTCAGTACATAACAGATTTGTTCATAACTCGAAGGAAGTAATTTCTGTGAAACATGACCCTAACCAGGCCAGAATTGACGCTGGATAACTCGACTGGATTTGTTGTAAAAGCAGCATCTAAGTCAGTTGAGGGACTGCCTCTCAGGGTCCTGCTAACCGCTCATACTTGCCACTGTGAGTTCCAGAAGCCCAGAGTGCGGACCATCAGAACTGCTTGTCCACCCCTGCAGGCATGAATTGTTTCTGTAAAACCAGACTTCACCAGGAAGTGATCTGGCAATTATAATGGGGCAGTATCTACCCCCTCCTATTTCCACAAACAACAACCAACCTCTCAAGTTGGAGGAAATACCAAATCGAGGGTATGCCCTGCTCTGAGTTTCAGGCCAACAACCATTTGAGATTTCCCCATGGTTTCCATGGAGGCCATGGAGGCCATGGAAACCCTAAACCGAACTCAAGGTATCCTTGGCATGGATCTTGGGCTCTTCCCAGCACCACTTTTTGCCATTTCTTCCCACTGGCAAAGTGATTTAAAGTTTTTCCTTTAACTGCTTTGTTCGATTCTCTGCTTAACATCTCTTGGTTTCTCTCGCTTGCCTTCTTTCTTTTTCACCTTGTGGTATACCATTAGAAGTCTCTGCATACAGGCAAAAACTCAGGTTGCTATGGCAATAGCCATGAAACTGTGACCTAAATCATGATGGGGAAAAGCAGTACCTTGCCTATACCACTGCACTGAGAGCTGGCTTGAATTTTGCTCCTGATTTATTAACTCAAAGACCTGTGCTCCAGAGTACCAGCAGGGATATAATCCCTCACTGTACTCTTGAGCATCTCAGGTGTTTTTCCTGGGATATGTCCTGGAATACACATGGAGTAGCCTTCAATACAGGTGGTGTCATCAATTCAATTTCTGTTCCTAGTTTCATCCTATGAAACTCAGTATCTATAAAGTTATACCAGACGCCAATGAATCCTGTGCAGAAAATTTATATGGTATAGGCTCCAAGGACTGTTAGCCTTCTCCTAGTATGATAGTGTTAGTGCATGCAAATTCCTTTCCCTCCCTCCCTCCCTCCCTCCCTCCCGCCCTCCCTTCCTTCCTTCCAGTTCTCCCACCTGTATTCTGAAATAGTATACACCCCAGAAGACTACAACTTGTGATTTTTATGAATCTGTGTTGATCTGATCTCATATTGTCTCCCAGGTAAATATATTCGTTCCTAGGAAAGGATGGATTGGTTTATTTCCAATCCGTGTCAGCTTTCCAGATGTTCATTTATAAACTTGTTCCGTCCTATTTCTGCAACATGCTGCAATTTAAAGACACACACATGAAAATCCTGCATTTTTAGTATGCATTTTGCCCTAAAATAACCATTTTAATGCAATTTAACCTAAAATGTATATATTGTGCACTTTTTAACCTAGAATACACATTTGGCATTTGTAACTTTTGCATGTGGAAGGTCCAAAGTTCAGTCTGCCACTGTCTCTCCTTAAAAGGATCAGGCGATGGGAAGACTCTGAAACCCTGCAGAGACACTGCTGAGTTTGTGTAGACAGAATGCAGCCAGAGAGACCAATGGTATAAGGCATATCCCTGTGTTTCTATTTAAATCAGCCCTTTATTCAGAACTGCGAGGGCTGGAATCTTATATTCATGTTAGGGAAAGGGCCACAGCTAAGGGCAGAGAACCTGCTTTGCACACAGGTGTCCCCAGGTGCTTCCTCTAGCATCTCCAGGTACAGCTGAGCAAAACCTACACTTGGAAAGTAGAAGCAAAACTGAGATACATCTGACTTTGGTACAAGGCAGATTCTCACATTCCTTGTGTTCTGGCCAATGACTGTAAAAGCATCAGAGTAATTGACAAGCAGTCTGCCCTTACTTTTAGATTTTTATAACATTAAATTTTATTATATTAATACTTGCAGACAATTAAATGTCTTTAAGCATGGTAGACTGTATCTATGTTTTGCAATGGTTCCGTGCCGCCCTCAGGCCCCTTCCCCACAAAATATCTGGCTATGGGGTTTTCAGCAGTCTTTATCATGATCTTTAACAAATTATTCTCTGCTTTCACTAAACACTTTGCCAATGTGAGATGTTCCTGTATGTTGTAATGGATTTAACCTTTGGGAGACGTGAGTTCAAATCTCTACTGAGCCTTGAAGCTACCGAGGTGGACTTGGGCTAGTCACCGTCTCTCAGAATAACTAACCACGCATGGATGTTGTATGAACAACAGAGGTGGGTACATACAGAGAGGGACCAGCTATTTCCCCTGATGCCTTTTTGCAAATATCCAGGCAGGAGATCTAGAAGCAGAGCACAAGTCTTGCTGCTGAATTATTTGGAGAGCGCTAAAATTACCCTTCTCATGCGGCCAGCTGCGCTCTTGAAACATCTGCTGGATATTTTGGCTCAGATGCTTGCTTCTGTTTGAAACCACACTACCCATGACATCATCCAGCAGAAGCTGCACGGCACAATAATGACACCTTGAAAGGAAAAGGAAATATTTTATTTTGCAGATGGTGAAAATGTGTATAATCAGTCAGTCCCAAAGCAAGGACAATTGTATAGTCAGTGAAAGGCAAGTTTTTCCTTTGTTACATTTATTGCTTAGCAAAATGTGAGAGCGTGGGGCGGCATGCCACTGATTTCATTTTTAAAGGGAGGTGTTTCTGCAGCTCTGGATTTAGGGATGGGAGGGATCACGGGAGAAGACCAACCTGAGTCTAGATGAATGCAGCATGGAAATTGATAGAACAGGGCAGGGGCGCACATGCCGTGAACTTCTGGGGAAAACTAGAAGCTGCATTCACTTTCTGAGGTTTTCTTCTAACTGAGATAGTAAACTGGTTTATGAGTTGTACCACTCTAGACGGCAGCTGCCTGACCCTCTTCTAAAGTCATCCAAGCAAAAATAAAAGACCAGAGGCTCAGAACCTGGCAGAACTGATGCTGGGACCCCCTCCCCAGTACTTGCCACCAAACATGCACACTATGAAATGAGTGCCTTGGTTTTGTGAGATAATACATTCAGTTTGCAAATGGAGCAAATAGATCTAGAACCAATTCTGTCTTCCAAAATATACCTGAAATGGCCACCTGTGTTCACTGAATAGGTGGGAAGCCTTCCTGGTAACAACACTATATGTGGTCATGGAAGCAACCAAACATAGAGAAGGGTAGAAACAGAGTTGGCTAGGAGAGATAGCCTGCACTCTGAAACAGGAATCACATAGGACCCATCAGCTCCAGGTCATGATCACAATGATTAAAATAGCATTAAACCCCTGAATCCAAGTCCACAGATGGACTTGGCCAACCTGGTGTCCTGCAGACTATTTGGGCCATAACTCTCACCAGCCCCCAGCTGGGGCTAATGGAAGTTGTGGTCCAAAAATGTCTGGAGGACACCAGGTTGGCCAAGGCTTCCGAGAATGAACAGCCCAGGCTGCAGTCATTATTTATGACAAAAGTCAGGATGGTTCTGCCCAGAGAAAAGGGTTGGGGTGCTTGAGGCAGCTTCAGGGGAGAGAAGGGATCTCTTAAAACAAGTTATCTTCTGGAAGGTCGTGAGAACTGATAGGCTTTGGTGTGCGTACTTTCTTTAAGCTTGAACGTCTTGCTTCTGTAATTTTGTAGGATATTTTCTTAATTATTTCTGCATTGTGTATAGTATCTAAATAGCACAAGCTATACGTTGCACAAGTGATAGTCACCAGTTGTACAACTGGAACTGCTCATGTGCATTTGTGCTCATGGATAATGAACAGCAAATAACCCAGGACATTTCTGTGGCATTTTTATGCTTTATAACAGGTGTACATCACATTGAGGGTTGTTGGGAGAGAGAAAGTCACCCATTATTTTTACTGTGAATAAACAGATAATCAAATATAGATTATGCCCCAGCACCGATGTGATCTGGTAAGTTATTTCCATCCTCTACCAAAACGCTTAGAAACCTTAGCGTAAAATAAGGTTTTCTACAACCCCAGTGCCGTATGCAGTCATGGAGGATCAGACTGCCCATAAATAAGCAAACAAACCTTCAAATTAATATATACGTGACAGCTGGTTAGTTGTGGTGCTGGTTTGGCCTAATTCATCAGCTGTCTGTGAGCAAATGAAATTGAGTGCAAGGGCTGGTAGCTACACTTTTCCAGCTCCTAATGTGAGTGATCATCAATCAGACACTAGCACAACAAAGGTGGAAAAGCACTTGGGAAATTAAAGAGATTTGCGATTTCTTGAGATGGAAGTTACTTCTATTTGGACTTGTGAATGCAAATTATGTGGGCACAACTGTTTGCACTGTTGGTTGGCTACGGTCTACCTGTCAGGCTAAAGAGCAGGTAGCAGGTGACAGGAAAGACCTTTCACCACCTGTGAGATTATGTCAAGGTAGAGAAGAATGAATCAGATGAACAAAGTATAATCTGGTATCAGGAAGCCTCATGTTTTTCATAATTACCACACTTTCCCCAAGAATTGATGGATGCATTGCTTCAGACAACGTGGTTCCAATTCATTGCTGCTATTGGCGACTGCTTGGTAGAAAATCCCTTATTGCCTGAATCCATCCACCAATAGAAGCCAAGGCTGATTCACACAAAGACTGAGTGAAAGAGACTATTCCCCCCAGATTTGTTTTCAGGGGAAAAAGGAGCCATAGTATTTTTGCCTGACAGTATCCTGAACGCATAGCATCATTTGCCATGCCAACATTCAATCTGCTTTAGAAAGATTTGTGGCTGTGAGCCAACCTGAGTGATCTGTACTTATGGGAAATGCTTTGGATGACTTCAAAGACTTTGGATCAAGATTGCACTTGTTGCCTTATCTTTGCCATTGCTCTAATCTGTTTTCTCTCCTCGTGTCAAAATTTAGATTGCAAGGCCTTTGGGGGCACAGATCCAACTTCTCCCCCCCAAAAAACACGTTAATCATGGTTTTATTCTCATTCATTTATTCCACTATTTATATTGACAAATGCTCTTAGACACATAATTAATAATGGCTAGTGATGTCCAGAACACATTTTTGTTTTTTCCCTGTGACCCATAGTCCTTGCTAATTGGGGAATAGGTGAATGATACTCTTTCTCTGGTTTAAAAGGGAGAGTCTGGTTTGCTTCCAAGAGTGGGATTTGGGAATGAGATTGCTTGGTTTTCTTGGTTCATATTGTGGCTGCAATATCCCCTTTCAGAAGGTGTCATCACTTTCATTTTCTTACGTTCCGATGTAGTCTGTAATCAGCAGCAGCTTCAGCTCCTCTCATTACTAGCTCTTGAAGTGATTGTTCAGACTCAGCAAGAACAGCCTCAGCACTGGGGGACAGCATCTGCTTCCTCCAATTTCAGTTTCGCCTCTGTAACCAACACAACAGCAGCAGCACACATTTGCATTTCAGAGTCTCAATAGAACTAGGGTACCTTGTGTGAGATAATATATTGAGGTTCTATATTTTTTTTAAAAAGACCAACTTACAAGATGTCTTGTTTTGTTGGTGCTGATGCACACAGGCAGGTTACACTCTCAGGGGCTCTTAAGACACCACAAGTACCCTCAGAACAAACCCTAAATAGAAGCAGCAACACAAAAAAATTTGTCTATATCAATTCATCTTGTATTTGATTTCTGATCTACAGGGGAGTGTCATGTATCTAGTATGGGGCCATCCATGCACAAGGCACTGGCAGACTCATGGGAACCCCGAGTTTTGCAGAAGGAAGGAAACCCTGATTGTGGGATGGGAGACAATCAGGAAGGGGATGGAACGTCTTGATAGAGCATTTGCTGGTTCCCCATCGAGCCTGGTGCAAGGGTCCCAGGGGCTTGGAAGGGCTCCTCATCACCCCAACCTAGCTGCAACACCATCCTCCCTATCAAACTCCTGGCAGACAGCAGTAATGCTTGTAAATCGGAGCCAAGTTCAGCTCCCATCCATAGTGGCTGCCCACTGTTTTGAGTTACCCAGAATGTAAAGCCCTGGGTGAATGTATTGATTTCATACATCTGTAGCTCAGGCAGCATATCGAAGGGCCTGGTGGAAGATGGGGAGCAGTGTCTCTGCCACCATCAAAGCAGCAGTGACAGAGAAAGCAAATGGTGGCTACCATGAGTGAGACTAAGCCCTACCCTGGTGGAGGTGGGCATCATTGGCAAGATCCCTCCCCAAATTTTCAGCAGGCATTTAATTGTTGGAACAGGCAGCTGCTCAATCTTTATTGGCAGAGTATTCCACAGGGCTAATGATAAGAAAGGCTTGGTTCCTTGTTGTCAAATGAGTCTTGCCAACTTGAGGGCATGCAAGTTCAGCCTTATTGACAAGTATGCGCCTCATAGCATCATAACTTATACAGTGAAACAGAAGCAGCCTGCTTACCCAAACTGTCATGGAGTGCAATGGGGCTTATATGATTACAGCAGGGTCAACCCAAGACATGGCAGTCAAAGTGTAGAGTATCCCAAGCCAGTGATATTGGTATCCAAAGCCAGTCAGATAATGAGTGCCAGTTGGTCCTGAGGTAGAAAAATCCCACAAGTGCCTCTCCCTATTTGCTGCCTTTTCATGGCAGCCAAATACAGATGCCTGAGGCAGCTTCCTCCCTCTGTCTAACAGTAGAGCCAGTTCTGGATTACGGCTGCGCAACACAATCCCAGGCAAGCTCACGTCAAATCATATCTTGCACTGTTTACTGAGGCCTCTTCTGTAGTAAGTCTGTTTAGGATTGCAACCTTTGCTGGTCTGATCTCAAAGAAACTTTAAAAAAGCATCACAACATTATGCGCCCCTTGATATCATTTGTTGGTCAGACAACATGATCTCCAGAGATGTTGTGCTGCATTTGTTGAGAAAATAAAGTAGCCTCTTTTCCCTCTGTCAGACATTCTGTTTCTGACAGCACATTTAATCAACAGTTGCTGAAAGTTTCTCTCATTCACAGCGCAAGTTAGTAAAAACACAAATTAAAGGTAAAGCGTTTATTACAGTACACATATCAACATGTAATCTCTTTGCAATTCCACTTAATAATAGCCTTCCAACCTTTCATTTTTATGATAAACTCTTTTGCCAACATTAAAGAGTGCTAAATTATCAATCCAGGTGCTTCCTTTAGTATTGCAATTTTATAGGAGTGATCCCAGTAATTCCAGGGTGTTTTCTAAACTCCTAAACCATGTATTTTATGTCAGACAAAATAGGTACAGTGATTGTCATGAACATCAGAAACTAAATAATACTTAGATGAAAGAATCCTTTAAGAATTCTTCTTTCTCTAAAAAAGAAATTTTTTCTAAAGAATTTTAACTTTCTTAGAAAAGAATTCTCTCTCTTTTTTAAAAAATGCCTTTCTAATATTAGTAGCTCCATAATTTTCAAGAAACAAATTTGAACAACACTGTTAAAGCCAATGAGTGAACACTTAAATGGGTCTTCTGATATAAAGTGATAGTGTTAGACATGACACACTCATTCCTATTGGTTTCCATTTCTGTATACAATAATTCATAGGGATAAGTATTTGTTGCGAACAACTTGAGAGATCTAAAGGAGGAGGACTGAATAAGAACTACCCAAATATGTATTTCTTTTTGTATTTCCCATCTTTCCGAGAAGCTCATGTGTACAGTCATCCCTCGGGATAAATACGCTTCGGGTTGAGCGCTTTCGGGTTGCGCTCCACAGTGACCCAGAAGTAACAGAGTGTGTTACTTCTGGGTTTTGCCGCTCGCGCATGTGCAGACACTCAAACCGACATCAGGCACATGTGCGCAAGTGGCGGAACATGACCCGCACATGCGCTGTCGCGTCTTATGTTCTGTTCGGGATGTGATCAGGGCTCCGGAACGGATCCCGTTCGCATCCTGAGGTACCACTGTACGTGCCACCCAGTTTTATACTCACAACACTCCTGTCAGGTAGTAGACCCTCCACGTGTCCCTATTTTCCAGGGATGCCCCTGATTTCAAGAAACTGTCCTGGTTTCTGATTTGATCCCAGAATGTCCCACTTTTCCTTAGGATGTCCCTATTTTCACTAGAGAAATGTTGGAAGATATGGAGTTATATGACCCCACCAAACCGTCTGAAGGCAATCCTGTATAGAGGAGGGTTTTTTTTTAATGTTTAATGTTGTTTAATTTTTATATATATATTTTGGAAGCTGCCCAGAGTGGTTGGGGCAACCCAGTAAGATGTGTGGGGTATAAATAGTAAAATTATCATTATGGAATGGGAAGTCCCTATTTTCATTGGGAAAATGTTGGAGGGTATGTAGTAGGTTAGATTGAAAGATGGTGACTAGCCCTAGGGAGCTTGGAAGCTCAGTTGGGTATGAATCTGTATCTCCCCAGTCCTGGCCATATCCTCTGAGGGGTAGCAAACCTCAGGCCCTGTAGCTGTCACTGGACTTCAGTTACTGTCAGCCGCCGCCACCCAATCACAATTTTAAATACTCAATAGAGGCTCAGGCAGTGAAAAGTGAGTTATTTAACAAGGCCACCAAGATAGTGCCAGGAGACCATGTTTGGGAAGGTGATTCTCTAATCGTGGTGCCACTATTGAAAAGTGTCTCTCCCTATATTTCAATATGCCATTGTTCTTAATTACAGAATGGATTTTATTAAAAAGGATTTCATTTCTGCTTCATTATATGAGAGCATATATTAAAATTTGTAAGAATCAAGGATTCTTCAGCTTATGATAAAATGTCCCTGTTTAAAAACATTCACAGCCAGGAAATTTCCCTTTGTGCCGGAAGCCCATTAGGATCTGGCTGTGAAAAGCTGGATGAAATGGCTTTGGCTATTTGTGCCCCTCTTTGTGGCATTTTAGGGACACGGGTGGCGCTGTGGTCTAAACCACCGAGCCTTGGGCTTGCCGATTGGAAGGTTGGCGGTCCGAATCCCCGCGACGGGGTGAGCTCCCGTTGCTCGGTCCCTGCTCCTACCAACCTAGCAGTTCGAAAGCACATCAAGTGCAAATAGATAAATAGGTACCACTCCGGTGGGAAGGTAAATGGCGTTTCCATGCGCTGCTCTAGTTCATCAGAAGCAGCTTAGTCATGCTGGCCACATGACCCAGAAGCTGTATGCTGGCTCCCTCGGCCAATAAAGTAAGATGAGTGTCGCAACCCTAGAGTCGGTCACAACTGGACCTAACGGTCAGGTGTCCCTTTACCTTTACCTTACCTTGTGGCATTTTGCAACCCTAGTGATGATAGCAAAGCAAGACTAAAAAATTAACCAGGTTTCAGCCATCATTCTCTACCCATGACCTGAAGAAAATGCTGGCTCGGTGGGCTTATTCTTTAATCAGTTTCATCACAAGTCATGATGTTGGTATATTTTGTGTCTGTTGTGTTTAGGTGTAAATGCTTTTAAGAGCAAAAATAATGAGTGGAATTAAAATGTCAAATGTCAGCTGCTTAATTGCTAATTTTTTATACACTATTCCCCCCCCCCGCCTTGACAGTCCTTATCTGTTAGTGCTTACTGTATAAGGCAGTGACTTTCAGATGAACTCCTTTCAGGGATGAAATTATGCCTGCAAATTGCCACCTTTCTCCAGAGCCCCCAAGGTATCCTCCTTGATCCAGTAGGCGGTAGCCTCAGGACGACACCAGTCCCCAAAGGTTGCTGTAACCACTCCCTCTGTTTCAGGTGTTCAGAGGTGAGTGTGCTGCTTATATAGCTCAATTAGCATTATCCATACCCAAGGGAGAGGTGCTAGCAGGCTCAGGGAAACCAAAGTTTGCAGATGTATGTACACACACACACACACACACACACACACACACACACAATCTTTAGGGAAAACACCTAGGGAATTTGTTTCTGAAGGGAGTGACAAGTCGAACAAATTAATAATAAACAAATAAATACACACACATATAAACACAGCCCTAATGTGAATGCTCAGTGGGCATAGAATGCCGACCAACTGTTGGAGGTGGAGGCAGAATGCAATGAATTACAGTGGTGCCCCGCAAGACGAATGCCTCGCAAGACGGAAAACTCGCTAGATGAAAGAGTTTTCCGTTTTGGAGGTGCTTTGCAAAACAAATTTCCTATGGGCTTGCTTTGCAAGACGACAATGTCTTGCGAGTTCCTGCTGGTTTTTCCCCTCCCCCCTTTTTCTAAGCCGCTAAGCTGCTTATCAGCTGATCCGATCAGCAGATAAGCCGCTAAAAGCCGCTAAAAGCGCTAATAGCGCTAATCCGCTAATCCGTCAATGGGCTTGCTTCGCAAGACGAAAAAACCGCTAGACGAAGAGAATCACAGAACAGATTCTTTTTGTCTTGCGAGGCACCACTGTATCCTAAACAGGAGTGTTGCAGTTCCTATTTGTGATTTATCACTCCTATTTGTCATTTTTATCACTCCCTTCCCCCAAAAGCTCAAAGGGGCATATATAGATGATCCTCAGGGTTCCTTCCAACTCTACAATTATATAATTAGATAGATAGCTAGATAAAGAGACACATACACCCCAAACAGTGTAAGGTGACTTAAACCTGAGAGATAATTCCAATACTCCAGCCATACAGGCACTCAAAAATGTTATCTTTCAAGAGAAAAAGACAGGCTTGGCATATGTTGTGGTGTCTATCCAAATCAGTTCTACTCAGAGTAGATTCAGTGAAGTGAATGGACTTAAATTAGTCATGCCCATTAATTTCTGTGGCTCCACTGAGTAAAGCATTCCTGAAAATTCCCACTTTCTGTAAATAAAAATAAATTTCTAGCCCTCAGGGCTGCAGATATCCTTGGAAGAATGTTGGCTAATGCCTGCTGAAATATCAAAGGCCAGGTGAGGTGGGTGTCCAAGTGGCCTGAATGGTTTCTTGCCCCATCCCCACGATTAGCAAAACAATTTTTTGCAGAAAAACCATGCAAATTGACTCTTTTTGTTCATTATTTACATTCAGGTGAAAGTTTAAAACATGCCTGTTCAACTGAAAGATACTGTTTCTGGCAATCTTGAAATTATTTACCTACAAGAAAGATTTGATTGCTTTTAAATATTTTTTAAGGTTTAAGGGTTGGATGGATATCTAATAAATACATTATTATTATTATTATTATTATTATTATTATTATTATTATTATTATACCCCAGCTTTTCCCTTGATGGGGCTCAAGGTGGCTTAAATATGAAGACAAGAACCGCTAAAAACATAGAAAAACCAGTCATTAATATAGAATTAAACACACACACTATGTTTAAAACAAACCATTAATTACAATAAAAACAGCATGGCACCAACCCTTTTTCTTAAAAGCAGTCAATTCCCAAAAACCTGTTGGAACAAGAAAATCTTCACCTGCCGGCAGAAGGACAGCAAGGAGGGAGCCAGTCTGGCTTCTCTAGGGAGCGGGTTCCAAAGTCTGGGATCAGCCACTGAGAAAGCCCTCTTTTATGTCTCCAACAAGTGTGCCTGGGAGGGTGGTGGAACTGAGAGAAGATCTCAAAATGCAGGCAGGTTCATTTGAAGGAATATGGTCTTTTAGATAGCTTGGACCTAAGCCATGCAGGGCTTTATGGGTTGTAACCAGCACTTTGAATTGTGCCTGGAAACAGACCAGTAGCCAGAGGAGTTGTTTTAGCAGGGGAGTTGTTTGCTCCCTATAATCAGCCCCACTTAACAATCTGGCTCTTTGAGCCAGTTGAAGATTTTGAGCCCTTTCCAAAGGCAGCCCCATGTAGTGTGTGTTACAATAATCCAGATGGGATGTAACTAAGGCATGATGTGCCACTGTGGCCAAATCAGACAGTGCAAATGCACTCCTGGCCTCAGGAGTCGCTGGCTCAGGGCTGAGTCTAGAAGCACACTCAAACTGCAAACATGTGTCTTCAGGGAGGAGTGTTGCCTCATCCAGCACAGTCCATGTTCTGCCTTCTGACTGACCAAGAGCACCTCTGTCTTTTCTGGATTAAGTTTCAGTTTGTTCTTCCTCATCTGGCCCATTACTGATGACAGACAGCGGTTTACAACAGAAACAGCTTCCTTGGATTTACAGTGGTACCTCGGGTTAAGAACTTAATTTGTTCTGGAGGTCTGTTCTTAACCTGAAACTGTTCTTAACCTGAGGTACCACTTTAGCTAATGGGGCCTCCTGCTGTTGCCACGCCGCCGGAGCACGATTTCTGTTCTCATCCTGAAACAAAGTTCTTAACCCGAGGTACTATTTCTGGGTTAGCAGAGTGTGTAACCTGAAGCATCTGTAACCTGAAGCGTCTGTAACCCGAGGTACCACTATAGGTGGAAAGGAGAAATAGAGCTGGGTGTCGTAAGCATACTGGTGATACCAAACCCCCAAAGCCAGTAGCCACCACTCTCCCAGTAGTTTCATGTAAATGTTAATGGGGGAGAGAACAGAACCCTCAGGGACAGGCAGTCCTCCTCTATTCTCTTGGGCAGGGCGACAAGCCCTTGCCCTCATGCCACCCCAAAGTGGTAGCCCCCAAAGTGGGCACTCCTTTTGATGTCTGCACCTTTGGTGGTGGGCCCACCTACAGCACACCAAACCAGCTAGATAACCAAGTTCAGCTGGGGATGGAGCAGCAGGTGTTACCGGGGACTGCCCAGTCAGGGCTTCAATCCTGCAAGGAGGCAAGAAGTTCTGGAGTCCCATTAGGAAGTGGTCACTGTAGACACCTGGCTCCTCTTCTCAAGTTACTGGGTCCTGGAATCCAATATTTCTTGCTGCAGAATTTGGATTCGTTGTTTAGTCGTTTAGTCATGTCCGACTCTTCGTGACCCCATGGACCAGAGCACGCCAGGCACTCCTGTCTTCCACTGCCTCCCGCAGTTTGGTCAAACTCATGCTGGTAGCTTCGAGAACACTGTCCAACCATCTCATCCTCTGTCGTCCCCTTCTCCTTGTGCCCTCAGTCTTTCCCAACATCAGGGTCTTTTCCAGGGAGTCTTCTCTTCTCATGAGGTGGCCAAAGTACTGGAGCCTCAGCTTCACGATCTGTCCTTCCAGTGAGCACTCAGGACTGATTTCCTTAAGAATGGAGAGGTTTGATCTTCTTGCAGTCCATGGGACTCTCAAGAGTCTCCTCCAGTGCCAGAATTTGGATTACTGGGCTGCAAAATATTTTAAAAATATGCTGCATGGTTCTGGGTGTAGATGGCCCATGTTTGCTGATTTCATTCCACTCAATATACTGGTGAGATTTCAATAAAGCAAGGGAGGATGAATGGGGTACTGACCACCAGTGTTAATCTGTCCTTAGCTAGTCCCCACCTGCCTGCCTTCTTAGTTACATCCTGCCCAACGGGCACTTCCTACAAGCTTCCTCCTCCTTAGGATCAGTGCTGTGTTTTTAGTACCTTTGCTGAGCCAGTTGTTATATCAGTGCCCTTTATGGGCGCTCAAAAGGAACTCCTTGTTTCCAGAGGAGCCCTTTTGTTTTGCACAGCTTACAAACTTCTGCCTGGTGATCGTCCGCCCCCAGATCTTCTTGTGCCAAGTCGAGGAACGTCAATGTCAACACCCTCAATAAAAGCAGTGGAGCAGGCACCTTTGATCTTCAAAGCACATTGCAGACATTAGCTAATTAATTAATCCCCATAACACATGTATCTCTCCTCCCTCATATTTATACCCCCATTGAGCAGATGGGGAAATTGAGTCAGAGAGATTCAGAGGCTTGCCCAGAGCAACAGGAGAAGGTGGCACCAGTGCTTAGATTGGTAGTGGGAGGGGAATTCCTCATCTCTGTTTGCCAGCTGTTGAAGCAGCTGCAGAGTTTTGTCTCTGGTTGTTGCAGTTGTGTCTTTGTGGCAGCAGCAGCATACTATGCACATCTTTGGCTTCCCCTCCATCTAAAAAGGGTCCATAGGAGTATTACATTTTATCCTCACACTAACCCAGCAGGGTAGGCTGGGCTGAGAAATGGAGCACACGAAAAAGGAAGTATGAAAAGACACTGCTGGGGGTGGAGGGAGGAGCTGAAATCCAACAGGTCCAGGAGACAAATTCTTTATTAAATTTATGAAAGCAAATGCACAAATGAATGCATCAATCTCAGTCCCTCGCACTCTCCACACTAGTAAAACCAGAGATTTCATTGGCATAAAATATACAATTGGCACAGAATATAAAAGGAGAAACTTCGCCACTTGCAATTCAGGTATATGCCATTAGATGCTAGTGGTAATGTAAGTTGAGAGGCCTAACAAGTGGCCATTGTGGACATTCACCAGGCTTCCATGTGCACATAATAGGAAGATGAAAATCTCATGGAGAGGGAGTTGTGCAAATATGTCAGGTTGGCACGTTCTGTTTTGCCACCGGAGGCAAAATGAGAAGGTGCCACCTCCTTGCCAAAGTCTTAGCTAGGTTGTGTGTCGCTGCGTGTGAAGTGGCAGTGGCGACAGGTTCTGGTGAGATCTCACGAGATCTCATGCACTCTGTGAGATCTCGTGAGATTTCAGCAAGTTCTTATGACATTTTGGCAAGATCGTGCCAGAAGCTGTCACCACTTCTCCACCAGCAGCAGAGTTGGCAGGCGGGGCCCCAGTGAAGGTGCTGCCTCTTGGGATTCCATTGCCTGAGGCAGCTGCCTCAGCTTGCCTCATGGGTGGGCTAGCCCTGATATATGTATAGGGGTATGTGGGTGTGTGTGTCCGCGTGCGAAAGAATAGAAGGTGAACCTGCTAGATCAGGCCAGTGGCCTGTCTTGTTCAGCATCCTGTTCTCACAGTGCCTGAACAGATGCCTGAAGGAGCATCTCCACCCCCATCATTCTACCCGGACACTGAGGTCCAGCACTGAGGACCTTCTGGCGGTTCCCTCGCTGCGAGAAGCCAAGTTACAGGGAACCAGGCAGAGGGTCTCGGTAGTGGCGCCCGCCCTGTGGAACGCCCTCCCATTAGATGTCAAAGAGAAGAACAACTACCAGACTTTTAGAAGACATCTGAAGGCAGCCCTGTTTAGGGAAGCTTTTAATGTTTAACAGGCTACTGTATTTTAATACTTTGTTGGAAGCCGCCCAGGGTGGCTGGGGAGACCCAGCCAGATGGGAGGGGTATAAATAATAAATTATTATTATTATTATTATTATTATTATTATTATTATTATTATTATTATTAGGGAAACCTGCAAGCAGGACCCAAGTAAAACACGTATTGTGTACAGCTGCAAAGAATCTCAGAGAACTGGGGAACATCTTGGTAAATGCATATACATTTCTGCTCCTGAAATTGAGTAATGATAAACGTTGTGGCTAAGAGGGGCTCTTAACCCCCGTGCCCTCAGACGAAGTTTAGCTCTTGATCCACACCACCACACTAATGGGGTCTTTTAGAGGTGTGTGTGTGTGTGTGTGTGTGTGTGTGTGTGTGTATATATATATATATAGAGAGAGAGAGAGAGAGAGAGAGAGAAGTATTTAAAATGCTACAATTATTTTTTAACCATTAAGTGGGAAGGAAGTCTTCTGGTTGAGAGTGTTAAGAAGAATTTGAGGTGGGGGGGGGCAGATTACACAAAAGGCCCATCTAATCTATCCTTTTGCTTTCCATGTTGTTCAGTCAGACATGACCAGGAAGCTCTGGGTTAATCTAGGCAACATAAAGAAACAATGGATTGATTTTTAGAGCATCTTGTGGAAGACAAGAACGGGTAGAAAATATCACAAAGATATCACAAACAGCATTAAAGTCCAGACTCTGGCGAAGGATAATAAGTTTTTTTTTTAAAAAAACCACATAATAAACATAATTCCCTGAAAAGTTGGTTGGCTGTAGAAACCCGACATTTGTTGGAAACTCTATTTTGCAGAGATGTCAAACAATATGAGGATCAAAAAAATCAGCATCATGAAATAAGTTCCAAGAGGACGCAAAACTGTTGATGGCTGCAGCCTCTTCAGTCACTTTTGTAATGATGACAGCAGCTCAGCTAGTAGAGCATGAGAATCTTAGGGTTGTGGAATTGAGCCCCACATTGGGCGAAATATTCCTGCATTGCAGAGGGTTGGATTAGATGGCCTTTGTTGTCCCTTCCAAACTCTACAATTCTTTGATTCTAGGAAGTGCCACAGGAATAACACCTCTACTCCCTTTTTCTGCACAAATACTTGTTCCATTGGGGCCATTGGTAATCAGGAGAAAGGTGCTTCAGGGGAAATGTGCATTCTTCAAATAAGTCACATTAACTTCAGTGCCACTTATTTCCAACAAAGTATGCTTAGGTTCACAGCTTTGGTTCAATCAATTTAGGAGTTGAGTAGGGCATCTTATCAGATTAGATGGTTGTGAGTCAGGCTAGATCAGTGGTTCCCAACCTTTTTTTGGCCATGCCCCACCTAAGCATCTCTAAAATCCTGATCCCCACCCCCGTGACATGTAATTCTTATTATTCAAAAAGTGAACTATTCACCTAAAAGGCCAGTCACTGTTAATAACTCATTCTCAAATTGCCCCCCCCTTAAAAATCAAATAGTCTCCCTGTGGGGCATGTGCCGTATGTTGGGAACCATGGGGCTAGATAAAGGTAGTGAAGGCCACCTACTTGGGTGGTTTTAAAAGAGGATTTAAAAAACAATGGATGGAGCAGTTATCAGTGGCTATTGCTACACCGTACCTCCATTGTTGAATGCAGTATGCCTCTGAAAACCAGTTGCTGGGAGTCACATATTGTGTGGAGTGCCATATTGTTGGGGCCAGGTAGGAATTGTTCCACTTGGCAAATTGGCACCAGCCATTTGGTTTTTGCCTACCTTGTAGCAATCATCACAACTTTGTAAGGGAGGGGAGGTTGTAGCCTCCGCCTGCCCCTCCTCGATAAGGGTACCCTGTTAAAGGGATCTGGGTGTGGATCCTGTTCGAAGCCTGGACGTGGGCTAGGCCCATGGCAGGACCCCACGGGGACTCTGCGGATTGCCCCGATTTGACATATATCATAGGGCTCCCCCACTGGTGGTTTACCCTTAGTGAGACTCTCTGCAGACGGACAGGAGTTAGGCTAAGGTTACCAGACATCCCCATTTCCCGGGGACAATCCCCGGATTTACAAATCAGTCCCCTGACAAAATCCTATCATTTCTATTGAAGTTGAAAACTGTCTCCAGATTCATTGAAAAAAAATCTGGTAACCTTAAGTTAGGATGTAGCCTAGTTTTACCCAATGCCTAAGCCAAACTGCTCACATCTATAGCCGATAAAGGTGTGGCCTAATTTATCCCATAAGCCTAAAATACTCATGACTGTGTGTTTATTATCTAACGGAACTGCGGCGCCCGGGGCCTTGGCACACAATGGTGTTGTGCTCAGGTCCAGTTTGCAGGCTTCCCCTAGGTATCTGGCTAACCACTGAGAGAATAGGATGGTGGACTAGATGGGCCTTTGACCTGATGCGTCTTATGCTCTTGTGATGTTCCATTGAGTTCTGGAAACTGCACATGAGGTTGAGACCAAGGGGTGACATGTTCAGAAATATTCTGGCTGAGTGGGCAGTGGGAGTGATGGAGCAATGTCTTCTTCCATAGTAAATGACACCTTAGACCTCCTTGCTTAAGTGCTCTGCTGGATCTGTGCCCAAATGCAGCTATCACGATGCCTTAGAATTTTGACTTGCACTAATATTTAGATCACAGCCTAACAGCGTTACACCTTCCTGCCATTTCTACATGGAGAATCATTTCTAAAAGCCTTCTTGTTTTCACATGTTAAAAAGTCAAATCTGGGCTCAAGTAATCCCAGTAAACAATTATTTCACAAAACTGCATTTCCAGCACACATATAATCAGATGCTTAAAATGCCGAAAAGACAAAGACAGAAGTAGACATTAAAATGATCTTAAAGATTTGAAATAAATAAAAACAGTGATTAAGAGGGCAGAAGCCATTACAGTAAAAGTTTGCGTTATTCAGCATTATGAAAGGAAAACATTAATTAACCCACATCTATGTAGGAGGATGAAAAAAAATCCTTCCTTAACGTCAAATTTTAAGTACCATTTTTAGGCTATTCCGAACAGATTCAGTTAAGAGTAGAATGAAAAGAGGGATGTTCTAGGCCGTCTTCAGTTTTATTTGTTGACACAGGAAGGTTTGATTATTAGTGATACAGAGAAGAAATTATTGGACACAGAAATAAAACAGAGCTATGAGGACAGGCACAACTTTCAGCTAGAATACATTTCAGGGTTTTAGAAAATAGCTCTCATATTTACAGGGATGAGATGAGAAACACCCCCCCCCTTCGTACCCTTGAATTTTCTGATGTTTCTTCCAAGATATATCATGAAAAGCCACAGTTATGCTAATTGAAAATGTTTTCATTTAGACATCTGAATGCATTTGAAATTAATATATTGATGCCCTTTGCTAAGGTCTTGGGGTGAGTAACAGTGACACTGGAAAACAAATGTAAGGTCCCCTTTACATTCAAAATGAATCTCAGTTTTGGGAGTTTGAAATGTATGGTAATAAGTGATTAAACCTTCCCAACTACCAGATTAAGTCTGTGTCCAGTGCTTGCTCAGCTGAGAGCCTAGGAAGTCTTTTGCACAATGCACCAAGAGTGGAAGGAGTTTGGAAGAAGCAGGAAGCAGACTGAAGGGTTCAGGGAGCAGGATTTAGATAGCTAGGGCTACAAGACCAGGGACAGCTTACATCCTGGGCAGATGTTGTTTTTTTTTTTACAAAAGCCAGGGACAATTGTCTGTATGCAGTTACTTTCCTGTGGGAGGTGACAGGAGCATGAGAAGCAATCAAGAACTTTGCTTGCTCAGTAGCAACTTCTTCATATCTTTCCCATGCTGTCTAGTGTGGTAGAATGGATGGGTTGAGATAAGTAAGTGGACCATGTACTGCAGAAGAGAGAACCAGCAGGCCTTTCTGGGTGTTGTGTGCATCGGGGTGTGTGTGTTTTGCTGCTAGTACGAAAAGAAATGCATGCCTTGTTGAGTGTATTATAAACTGCCTTTTTTATATTCAGAAGTTGTGACTCCTGGAAAAATGAAGAATCCAGATTCTGATTTAGACATTTTAAGAGGGACTACACTTCAAAAAAGAATAGAGGGAATCAAATCCCAGCTTTCATTCCTATTTCACCACTCAGTTAGAATGTTAGAATGTGGGATAGACTTCAGGCTTGTTGAATCTAGAATCATAGAATCATAGAGTTGGAAGAGACCACAAGGGCCATCGAGTCCAACCCCCTGCCAAGCAGGAAACACCATCAGAGCACTCCTGACATATGGTTGTCAAGCCTCTGCTTAAAGACCTCCAAAGTAGGAGACTCCACCACACTCCTTGGAAGCAAATTCCACTGTTGAACAGCTCTTACTGTCAGGAAGTTCTTCCTAACGTTTAGGTGGAATCTTCTTTCTTATCATTTGGATCCATTGCTCCGTGTCCACTTCTCTGGAGCAGCAGAAAACAACCTTTCTCCCTCCTCTATGTGACATCCTTTTATATATTTGAACATGGCTATCATATCACCCCTTAACCTCCTCTTCTCCAGGCTAAACATGCCCAGCTCCCTTAGCCGTTCCTCATAAGGCATCATTTCCAGGCCTTTGACCATTTTGGTTGCCCTCCTCTGGACACGTTCCAGTTTGTCAGTGTCCTTCTTGAACTGTGGTGTCCAGAACTGGACACAGTACTCCAGGTGAGGTCTGACCAGAGCAGAATACAGTGGCACTATTACTTCCCTTGATCTAGATGCTATACTCCTATTGATGCAGCCCAGAATTGCATTGGCTTTTTTAGCTGCCGCGTCACACTGTTGGCTCATGTCAAGTTTGTGGTCAACCAAGACTCCTAGATCCTTTTCACATGTACTGCTCTCAAGCCAGGTGTCTACTTTGTTTATTGCTAGAACTTCCAAATCTGTCAGCTGTAAGAGCCTAAGAAGAGCTCTGCTGGATCAGGTCACAGAGACCCATCTAGCCCAGCAGCTTGTTCTCACAGTGGCCAACCAGATGCCTGTGAGAAGTCCATATAGAGGACCTGAACACAAGTTCTTCCTGCTTGTGATTTCCAGCAATGTGGAGGGATACTGCCTTGACAGTGAACATAGCCAGCATGGCTAATAGCTATTGATAGCATCCATGAACCACAGTCATGTCCAAAAACCATACTGTTAGAATGGGAAAACAGGGTGCCTCTGTGCACACATTGAAACTAGGCATTTGTGTCAGTACCAGAACCATTCCTGGTTACCCTTCTTTTGCATTTTCAAAGGGGGAAAGTCTTGGGGGAGAGGTACTTGGGGGAAAGTCATTTTACTGTTTGGCACTGTCAAACAATTTGGGGTCAGAAGTTCTTGATGAACTACTGCAAATCACCCAGGGATCTAACGGTGGATTCCCATATACCTTCTGCCCACTCCTCTATGAGTTTCCACCTTTTTACTTGACTTCCACCTTTGCTGTCAGAAAGCAGCCTGACACACAGTTAAAGGTCTTTATACTTCTTATTGCCAGGCCAGGAGTATCTTCACCCATAGGGCATCTCCTTTGCGCAGCCTAGATTTCTAGGAACACATGCTTTCTTTTAGACTATTGCAGAGCTATTCAAGACTGGTACAAGGGTGAGTTGCTGTACTAAGAAATATTGAGCATAGGCAACTGATGGGCCCTTTGACATTTAGGAAAGGGGAAGTGTAACTTGTTCTAGAGAATTAGGTAGAGCTGACTAGCAAATCTGTGGTTCCAGCTGTGACAGAAGCAGGTTGAAGTGGACCACCAGATACCTGTTGAATCAAATACAGTTTCAGTGACTTCTACAATGCAGTAAGGTACAGCAAATGGATAATGAGACCTACTGTGTTAAAGAAGACGAGTTGCATGAATCATGAGTAAAAGGAGGGAGAAGCAAAGGAAATACTTCCCACTTTTCTTTCTCATCAGATTTGGTGCAGAGAGTCCATGTGAGGTTGTACATGTTTCTGTGGCCTATTTGGTGCTGGCGTTTGCCTTTGCTGCTAGCTGCGCCTATTATTAAGCGAGCAAAATGCTGATCTCTGATTGAAACCTTAGTTGATTAATTGGTTACAAGCAAATGACAAGGTGAACAGGGTGTGTCCCTCTCCTGCTTTAGGGCAGAAGATGATAACTGGCTGAGATACTGAAAACATGTGATATAGTACAATTAGAAGGTGAATCTTTCTATTTTGCTTGCTCTCTGGTTGAAACCAGGGCAGATCCATACCACAAGCTTGTTCAAACCAGGTGATTTTCCTCAAAGGTTCCTGGAGACTGTAATCTGGTGAAGGCAATGAGAAGTTTTTGGTTGAGAAGCTTTGTTGTTGTTTAGTCGCCCAACTCTTCGTGACCCCATGGACCAGAGCACGCCAGGCACTCCTGTCTTCCACTGCCTCCCGCAGTTTGGTCAAACTCATGCTGGTAGCTTCAAGAACACTGTCCAACCATCTTGTCCTCTGTTGTCTCTTGAGAAGCTTAGCATCACTCTATTCCAGGATTCCTTGGAGAGAGGGTGTAACTACTAAATACGTTTTATATCTGTGGTGCAGAAAAGTCATGAGTGGCTCAGTTTTGTGGTAGTCTTTATATCAGGGGTGGGGAACTGCTACTCCCATTATCCTTGATCATTGGCTTTGCTGGTTGAGGCTGATGGAGTCTAACAGCATCCAGAGGTCCATGGGTTCCCATCCCTGATGTAGATGAATGAGTGTTTTGTTGTTTCTGCTAAGCCTACGTAGGAAAAATGTTGCAGGAAAAAAGACCCTTCCTCCAGGAATCATGGAATTGGAGGGGTTCTTGCAGATTACCTACTCCAGCCCCTTGTTTGATGCAGCAGATCCAGAACTATTGACATTCCCAACATATGGCTGTCCAGCTTGTGTGTGAAGAAGACCTTCAGTAAGAGAGAGCTTACCCACCCCAGATAATTGGTTTCACTGTCAAATTGCTCTTAAGACTTTGGACCAATATATACTCTCCTGGAACTTAAGCCCATTAGATTTAGTTAAGAGCCCTGCTGGATCGGGTCAATGGTCCATCTGGTCCAGCATCCTATTCTCACAGTGGCTAAGCAGATCCTTGTGGAAATCGCCCAATAGCTCCCTTCCCCCTTGTGAATCCCAGCAACAGACATTCAAAGAAGCCTACTCTCTCTGATAGTGGAAGGATAACGTAGTTCTGGCCTTTGAGGCAGCAGAGGACAACTTTTTGGATCCCTTCCAATCAGGGTTCAGGCCTCATCATGGGACTGAAACTGCCTTGGTCGCACTGGTTGATGATCTCCGGCGAGCTAGGGACAAAGGTGAGAGTTGTTTCCTAGTTCTGCTGGATCTCTCAGCGGCCTTTGATACAATCGACCATAACATCCTTCTGGGCCGTCTAGAGGGGTTGGGAGCTGGGGGCACTGTTATACAGTGGTTTCGCTCCTTTCTCCTGGGTCGTGTTCAGAAAGTGGTGGTGGGGGATGAGTGTTCAGACCCTTGGGCCCTCACTTGTGGGGTGCCTCAGGGTTCCGTCCTCTCCCCCATGCTTTTTAACATCTATATGAAGCCGCTGGGAGAGATCATCAGGGGGTTTGGACTGGGTGTCCATCAATATGCAGATGATACCCAGCTCTACCTTTCTTTCAAATCAGAACCAGTGAAGGCGGTGAAGGTCCTGTGTGAGTGCCTGGAGGCGGTTGGAGGATGGATGGCGGCTAATGGATTGAAGTTGAATCCTGACAAGACAGAAGTACTGTTTTTGGGGGACAGGGGGCGGGCTGGTGTGGAGGACTCCCTGGTCCTGAATAGGGTAATTGTGCCCCTGAAGGACCAGGTGCGTAGCCTGGGAGTCATTTTGGACTCACAGCTGTCCATGGAGGCGCAGGTCAATTCTGTATCCAGGGCAGCTGTCTACCAACTCCACCTGGTACGCAGGCTGAGACCCTACCTCCCCGCTGACTGTCTGGCCAGAGTGGTGCATGCTCTAGTTATCTCCCGCTTGGACTACTGCAATGCGCTCTACGTGGGGCTACCTTTGAAGGTGACTCGGAAACTACAGCTAATCCAGAATGCGGCAGCTAGACTGGTGACTGGGGGCGGCCGCCGAGACCACATAACACCGGTCTTGAAAGACCTACATTGGCTCCCAGTACGTTTCCGAGCACAATTCAAAGTGCTGGTGTTGACCTTTAAAGCCCTAAACGGCTTCGGCCCAGTATACCTGAAGGAGCGTCTCCACCCCCATCGTTCTGCCCGGACACTGAGGTCCAGCGCCGAGGGCCTTCTGGCGGTTCCCTCATTGCGAGAAGTGAAGCTACAGGGAACCATGCAGAGGGCCTTTTCGGTGGTGGCGCCCGCCCTGTGGAATGCCCTCCCATCGGATGTCAAGGTGATGGACAACTACCTGACATTCAGAAGACATCTTAAGGCGGCCCTATTCAGGGAAGCTTTTAATGTATGATATTTTAGTGTCTTTTGGTTTCTGTGGAAGCCGCCCAGAGTGGCTGGGGAAACCCAGCCAGATGGGCGGGGTACAAATAATAAATTATTATTATTATTATTATTATTATTATTATTATTATTATACTCTTCTATGTCACAGCAGGGGACGCGGATGGCGCTGTGGTTTAAACCACAGTGCCTAGGGCTTGCCGATCGGAAGGTTGGCGGTTCGAATCCCCACGATGGAGTGAGCTCCCGTTGCTCGGTCCCTGCTCCTGCCAATCTAGCAGTTCGAAAGAACCCCAAAAAGTGCAAGTAGATAAATAGGTACAGCTCCAATGGGAAGGTAAACAGCGTTTCCGTTAGCTGCTCTGGTTCGCCAGAAGCGGCTTAGTCATGCTGGCCACATGACCCAGAAAAACTGTCTGCGGACAAACGCCGGCTCCCTAGGCCAGTAAAGCGAGATGAGTGCCACAACCCCAGAGTCGTTTGCGACTGGACTTAACTGCCAGGGGTCCTTTACCTTTTATGTCAGCACTTCAGGTATTTGAGACTTCTATCATCTTTCCACTCGTTCTTCTCATTTCCAGGTGAAACCTACTCAGCTCCTTATACTGTTTTTCAGTGGGACTTCTTTTTCATACCCTTGACTATTTTTTGTTGCCCTCTTTTGAACCCATTTCAGTTTATCCTGTTTAAAGTGTTACATCCAGAACTGAGTCAGACCACTGGTCCATTTGGTTTAATTCTACACTGACCAGCAGCTGGGTTTAAGACATGGGTCTTTCTCAGAGCTACTTGGAGATGCTGAGGATTGAACCTGGGAAGTTTTGCATTCGAAGCTAATGCTCTACCGCTGAGCTACAGTCATTCACCTAAGCCTTGACAGATGAGATCTGACTAGTGTGGAAGCTGACTGGACAGTCTTGGGAAAGTCTCTCAGCTTACCTGCCTCACAGGGTTATTATGGGTTTAAATCTTCCACTGAAGAGGGGCAGGATACCAATAAAGTATATATGGGGGCAGACATTCAATCAGGACCACAAACAAAACAAAACAAAACAAAACAAAACAAAACAAAACAAAACAAAACAAAACAAAACAAAACAAAACAAAACAAAACATTGACTGGATATGGACTTAAAAGAGAGAATAATGAATTTGATCCACAACTGAAAACCTGGCTTCAGAGGCCTAGCCCTTTCAAAATAGATTGAAATGTCCAAATTAAGCTGAAGTTGATCCCTCTGTGGTCCTATCAAAATCAGTTTCCAGCAATCCTGCATCATTACACATTTTTTTGTGCCAAGAGAAACAAATTAAATTGTTTTAGAGCGTTAATGTTTGGGTATTTATTATTTTTTTAAAAAAAGAACAAAGAAAAAAGGAAGGGGGCTTCCCCACTGAGAGACATTTTATGAACAAAATTAGATATTATAAAACCGTATTATTAAAATCTGTCGAAAAAGGTATTAATCTTGTTAGACTGGCGCACAGAAGCCTTGGGTTTTCTGTAATTACAGTTTGCCGTAAACTTAACCTTTTACAATATCTTCTGCTAAATATAACAGGGAAAGTTCAAGTTCTCTAGTGAAGAGGGTGGGTGGGGGAAGAATGAAAGGAAGGAGCCAGTAGGCCATTAATAGATCATCCTGTTATTTATTAATTTATTAAGTGTTGACAAGGTGTTCAGTATTACACAAGGCTTGACATGAACACAAGCCCTTGCCTAATTAGCTACAATGACAGAAGGAAATACATTTGCTCATGAGCATTGGAGCAGAGAGCTTGGCGTTAGAGCCAACACTTAGCCTAGGCAAGTGTCAGAAATTGCATTTCAGCAGAATGGCATATCAGGCATTTATTTATTTCATTATTCCACTCGCTTCTGGGGAAACAGTGGCAAATTTTCAATCTGGCACTAGATTTTTACAAAAAGCGAAACCCAAGGCAAACAGAAGAGCAGGGATGATCAGGAATGCTTTGAAAATATAACAATAAATTCTGCGCACGTTTACACCATACTTTTAAAGCACTGCAATATCACTTTAAACAGTCGCCTAAGGAATTCTGGGAGCTGTAGTTTGGCAAACCCTATCCATGATCAACTCCCGCCCGGAAACTTATGTCCCCACTGTGGAAGGACGTGTGGATCCAGAATTGGCCTCCACAGTCACTTATGGACTCACTGTTAAGACCATGTTCATGGAAGACCATCTTCCTCGGCTACGAGTGATGGCCAATGAAGATGAGAAGAGTTTATTCAGGATGCTGAGAATAGTTAGGAGGCCCCTCTTCCCCTCACAGAACTTACAATTCTCAGAGTGGCTTAACAGTCAATCACACAGAACTGGGAGAGAGCTGGGAATGAGTGGATAAGCTGAGTTTTGCCAGTAAATAGTTATCTTACATTTTTGTAACGTGTCTGTATCTCCAAGAAGACTCAGGGCTACTGATGTAGAGAACAAGCAGGCATGGCTCAACTCACAAGAGTATTTCCTCCAATAATAGTATCCAATTCACATGCTTCATAAAGAACCAAGACAAAGTGGGTCATTCTTTCTGGTCACAGGCACACCATCCTCCCAGCCTGGATTTGGACCTAAAAGACCAAGGTAAAGGATGAGTGTACCCATGCAAGTACAATTGGTGACATTGCACAACATCATTGCCAATCATGGGTTGCATCTGCTTTGGCATCAGACTTAGCTTCTTTAGACCTCCAATGAAGTTGAACGTTGGAAGGTTCAAGACAGATAAAAGAAAGCACTTTTTCATGCAGCATGAAATCTATGGAATCTTCTCCCACAGAAGGCAGTGATGGCCACCAACTTGGACGGCCTTAAAAGAGGATTGGACAAATTCATGGGAAAGATGGCTATCAACGATTACCAGTCATGGCTATGGTCTGCCTCCATGGTCAGAGGCAGCTGGAAACCATGGGAAGGGAGAATGTTCTTGGGTCCTGCACGTGACCTTCCCATAGGCATCTGGTTGGCCATGTGAGAGCAGGATCCGGGACTAAATGGGCCATTCTTATATTCCTGTTCCACAGATCTGAGCCAACACAAGACAGCCATAAGTGATCTTAAACAGGCAAGGTTTTAGTCTAATTGCTGAACACGATTTCCCTTTGGCTCTAGGAAATCTCACCAAAATCTCAGGGCAGCCCATACAGCCATTCAGGTTTGGGGGTCTTACAGAGTCTTTTGGTTGTCTCATGATGAAGCCAGACACAAATATGCCTCCCTGACATTTTGAACTTGGAGGTGTATGGGAGCAAAAACAGCACACCGTCCAAGGAAATAAACAGTTCATAATTGCTAATGTTTCACTTTGGAGAAGTAAAAAAGCCTGAGCACATTAAATTATATATAAAAAATAGATTTCACTTCTAGTTTAAATACAGCTGCAGTAATTCTTATGTGCTGCGCAGCTGTTCAACATGCTGGCAGCTGTCCATATCTTATGTGTCCTATCATGCATTTTCCACTATTGTCTTTTTTTTGACAACGTAAAGAATGCATCTTTAACTCTTGGGGGGAAAGCAGTTTGATCATTTTCCTCCCCAGGTAGATTTTGCCACAGACTTTAATACATTTGCAGCTCTATGGTCTTTGCACCCATTAAACACCTTCAATCAGCCCATTCTGAATTCTGTATGGAAAGGAGTAAGTAGCATTCTCTGTTTGGCTTGTGTCTGATCAGCAGATTTTGCAAACAGCGTCCTTCTTTCATAGGTTTAGTTTGTGTGCTTTTGGGGTAGTTATTGAATTCCTGTGCCGAATGGGCAGGCACACCCCCTTCCAGCCATGTGATATGGAGGCCTGTGTGTACAGAGGTATGGGTTTCTGAGTGTTTCGGACAGTGTCAGTATCAGTAGTCAAACACTGATGTTTTGACTACATTTCAGGGGATTGGACTAGATGACCCTTAGGGTCCCTTCCAACTCTACAATTCAGTGATTCTATGACTGATTTCTTTCCCAACCCTTCCAAGAGAGTTTTGAAACTCAAGAACAACTTTTTCCATAACACTGAATGTTAGTTGAAATCCTCACTCAGATATAAACTTACTAGGTAGCTAAAGGAAAATGTATTCATTTAGCCTATCCAATGAGTTTGTGATGAGGCAAAAAAGGAGGGGTATCTGCCACTTTAAGATCCATGGGAGAAGGGGAACATATAGCTGGTAAATGAATAACCATGTTTCATCGTTTCTGTGTTTGTGCAACTGTTTTCATTCTTTTCCTTCTTAGTCCCTTTTCCAAGCCATCATCAGCCACCCTCACCACTTCCTTGCTTTCTTTGGTATACATCTTCAAAATACATATAGACAGTTATCATGTCACCCCTTTAGCTATACACATTTCCCTCTTTTAATCTTTCTCCATAAATCAATCATTCAATTGCTGAGTCATTTGTCTTACTTTTGAATTCTCACCAGTAGCTTCTCTTATCTTTTGGAGCTACAGAAAACACCACAGCTAAACTCAAAACAGTGATATTACGGCCAAAGTCTTATATTTAGCTCCAGTTGAACACAATAGGACTGACTTCTATGTAGGCAGGCACAGGATTGTGCTGTTGGTACCTCAAACCAAAAATGACCTGATCAGGTCAGAGCTGGAGCCAGCCTCCCACAGAAGCCTCCATGTACCTGTGCCCTCCTGCTGTTTTGGACTACAACTCCTGGGCTCGCTGGGACTGGTGGGATTTGTAGTCCAAAGTATCTGAAGGGCACCAGGTTGGGGAAGGTTGTTCCCCAGCAACATGCACCAAGGAGAAAAAGATTTCACCTGAAGCAAGAGGAAGTCCTCTCTTTTCTATAAATGTAGTGGTTAACATCTGGTTGTCATGCATATGAAGAAATATATTTGGAATTTGAGATGACCCTCAAACTCACCTGCCACCTGTTTCAGGACACTAATCTAGAACGAAGACTCTGTAGCACTTTTAAAAATGGCACATATGGGATAAGGCAGGCTTTCAGCTAAGCTGTGTGTGTCACAGGAGCTGCCCTATGCCCATAAATCTAACACACTGCCCTCAAGTATGGTGGAGGACATTGCCTTGGGTTGAAGGTAGATTCACCTGCCAGTCCAGTTGGCTTCTGTACAGGGAATTGAGTGGGTGAATATTGTGTGTCATATTTTCTCCTCAGACTTTGACAACAAAATGTCCTTGGCCACTAAATTAAATTAAAACTCAAGTCCCATTCTGCCATTTCCAGCAGGATTTGGAATAAATAAATACTTAGCCCGAAGTTGACAGATGGGACGTGGGTGGTGCTGTGGTCTAAACCACTGAGCCTTAGGCTTGCTGATCAAAAGGTTGGTGGTTCAAATCCCCGCGATGGGGTAAGCTCCTGTTGCTTGATCCCAGCTCCTGCCAACCCAGCAGTTCGAAAGTACACCACTGCAAGCAGATAAATAGATAGTGCTCCAGCAGGAAGGTAAACGGCATTTCTGTGTGTTGCTCTGGTTTGCCAGAAGTGGCTTAGTCATGCTGGCCACATGACCTAGAAAAACTGTCTGCGGACAAACACCGGCCCCCTCGTCTTGTAAAATGAGATGAGCGCCACAACCCCAGAGTCGTTCGCGACTGGACCTAACTGTCAGGGGGCTCTTTACCTTTAAGTTTGACAGAAGAGCAGCAACTCTGAGCAGTTTGTGTGAGTGAGGAAATTTCATCCTCTTCAAAGGCAAAACAGAAGCCGGGAGAGTCTATTTATAATTTGGGGGATTTTTGAAATCATAACTCTTTCATTAGAAACTGCCTTAAGCCCACAGACGTGGCAATCAAACACTGTAATATCCGGTGTCATGTGAGAAGCACCTTCTGTATTTTAGCAAACATCATCAAAGGGTTTAAGTTGAAATTAGGTGTGTTTTTCAGAAATGTGCTCATGGTCTTAAAGGGCTATGATGGGTGAAGATACTTAGCAGGAAAGGGACACCAAATGAGTTTTCTTTAAAAAGGAAGAACAATAAAAATCCTATTGTTGGAATGGTTTTTCTAGCCTCAGGTCTGCAAAATACCGTACTCAGTCGAGCACTTACTAACCTGAAAAGGGCAGAGAATGTACATGCAATTTAGGCCCAAATCAAGCTCCTTTTCTCAGATCCCACACTGCTGTAGTAAGTGCCCAAGAGCTAAACATATGTGCAGTAAGAGCCAGTGTGGTGTAGTGGTTAGAGAGCTGAACTAGGACCAGGGTTCAAATTCCCACTTGGCCATGAAGCTCACTGCTCACCTTGGGTCACTGCTCACTCTTGGGGTCAGAATGAGGATAAAACAAGGAGGGTGAGAACAATGCACAACACCTTGAGGTCCCTGGAGGAATGATGCAATAATACATAATAAAAATAAAATACAAGAACCAGACACATGGAAACAATAGCCTTGTTACTTCCCCCCAACTGTCTTCCAGCTTGGAGTGGTGATTGTAAATGCGGCCAAAAATGGTCATGCCAAGTTGTCAAAATTATGCATGTGCTTGGACAATTTTGAACCCACCAGCTAGGAATTAATGGATGTCCATTTCTGGCCCATGTCAAGTCGACTTAGGCTCATTTTTAAATCTCTGCCATCTATGATCGCCAGGTGAGACCTCACTGGTGGTGCTGCCACCAGCAGCTGTCATGTTGGCACTGACCCATGACAGGGCCTTTTCAGTGGTGGTTCCCTGATTGTGGAATACCCTCCCTAGTGAGATGTGTCTGTCTCCATCATTATTAACTTTCAGGAAGAATTGAAATCATTCTGGTTAACCCAGACATTTGGTGGCTGAAGAATGTTCATGATCATTTGATAGGAGAAGGTTTTTAAGTGACATTGCTTTTAGATATATTTGATTGTACTTGTTTAAATTGTCTTATAATGATTTTGCTTTCTTTTTGCTTTTAAATTGTCTACTGTTTGCCACTCTGGGGTCCTTGAGGAAGGACTAGGTGTAAATTCAATAAAATAGCAGTAGTGATGGTGGTGGTGGTAATAGTTTCTGCATCAACCTGACTTCACTTTTTTAAAGCACAAAAATCAACATTTAAATATGCAATTAATTAATGTATTTTTAAACATATACTTTCACAAAATACATATCTCAAAAAAATGTATCTTCTGTCATGTTTTACCTCAAAATTTTCATTTTATATGCATTTGGATACATATTTCTTTGAGCTGAGAAACATCGCAACAGTAAGAGAAGATCAAAATCCAAAGGGCAGTTGTGTTCTGATCTACACTGTAGTCCAATAGCATCAGGTGAGGTCACATCAGAATTTGCAAAGGTCAAATTCTTCAAGCATCCTTACACACAACTGGATTTGGTTTTAATTCCAGGCTAAGTTTTTGCCAGACATTGCTCCTCTCTGCCCCACCCTGCCTTGGAATGCAAGGTTTGCCCGAGGCTTCAAATTTCCCTGCTTTTTTGTGCTCCTACTAGGGATGGGCAAATCTGTCGATTTCAGTTTCTCATTTTTCCAGTCTTAAGTTCAGTTCTCCACATTTTGAAATCAGCTTACAATTTATTTAATTTTAAATTCCTCGTGAAAATCCACCAGCATTTTTGTGTGAATACACACATTTTTGAATGCAGTTTGCGTAATACAGTGGTTCCTTGGATTACGAACAGTTCTGTTTACGAACTATTCCGTTTACGAACTCCGCAAAACCGGAAGTAGTGTTCCGGTTTGCGAACTTTACCTCGTTCTACGAATGGAATCTGAACCGTGGAAGGGCACTGGCAGTGGGAGGCCTCATTAGGGAAAGCACGCCTCAGTTTAAGAATGGATTTGGTTTAAGAATGGACTTCAGGAAAGGATTAAGTTCGGAAACCGAGGTACCACTGCATACACATTTTTGCAAAGCATATTTACATTTACCCCTAATATACTGCATGTTTGCATGTTATTTTCATGACTATATGCAGTTTTATGCACATTTTACCTTAGTATATGTATTTTTTGTGCACATTACTTGGATGGAGAACTGTCCTGCAAAATTCAGATATATGCGAATTTTGACGGATTATTGTGTTTGCAGTGTTTCAGAGAGAGAATGAATTAGGTTTAAATGCAAACTAAGAATAATTTATTCTCTGTCCCTTGCTCCAACCTTCCAGCAACCATTATATAAGGAAGCGAGAGGAGGCTGCGGGCAGGCTGTTAGACAGTGGTGGAACAATTCCATTTCTTTTTCTTTATGTTGCACCAGATCCACAATGGCCTGGGTCATGCTCCTTCATCAGGAAATGGACTAGCTTTTGATCCATCCTGGATGTCAAAAGTGGAAGGGCTTTGTGTGTGAAGGTGGATCTGCCACCACATCACTGCTCCCAGCCGGGGTTTTGGTTGCTGTGTCTCATTTTGGCTTTAACGTGGTTTAAACATGTCCATCACTTGGTTTTTCTGACTCTGAACTCTCTTCTCCAGACAACTGTATGCCCTAACTCCATTTAAAAGCATTGTGCTGAGCATGACTTTTCATGGGTCGTATGAAAATTTTGTTTGTGTCAATTCATCTGTGAGAACCTGTTTATACTGTATATAACAGGGGAGTGCAAAACTAATATTCTGGTAAGACTGATGGTTGAAAGAAGGCATTGAAGGCCCAACAGCAACACTAACTGAACTGGAGAAGAATCAGGAAGGAAGGAAGTAAAGTTTGAGGAAATAAACTGCATGATGGCAAGGAGGAATCCATGTAGGAAGAATAGATTGCCCCTCTGTCTGTCGCCCCCAACTGGTACCTACTGGTTCTGGTAACTTATTGCAAGGGTCGGTGACATATGTGTTGGGAAGTGATGAACATTTTTGCTTTTGAGGATTGTCTCAAAGATTCTGCATTGAGTAGGAGATTGGAATAGTTGACCTCCAAAGTTGGTTCCAATTCTATGATGCAAACATTAATGTGTGAACCAACTCATAGTCACACAAAACTGTACTATGAAATAGTGGGGTCGCGGCAAACGATAATGTAGAAATGACTGTGGAAAACCAGATCAGGTGCATGTAAACTAGGGTTGCACCAAGTATTCTCATTTCATTTTTTTCTGAGCTGCAAATAGCAATTCCAGAGGGGTAGAAATATTGTACAGAAAACCACTGTTTGCAATCATTCACTTTTTAGAGCCAGTGTGGTGTAGTGGTTAAGAGCAGTAGACGCGTAATCTGGGGAACCGGGTTCGTGTCTCCGCTCCTCCACATGCAGCTGCTGGGTGACCTTGGGCCAGTCACACTTCTCTGAAGTCTCTCAGCCCCACTCACCTCACAGAGTCTTTGTTGGGGGGGAGGAAGGGAAAGGAGAATGTTAGCCGCTTTGAGACTCCTTCGGGTAGTGATAAAGCGGGATATCAAATCCAAACTCCTCCTCCTCCTCCTCCTCCTCCTCCTCCTCCTCTTCTTCTTCTTCTTCTAAAAATCATGCTGTGTGAAGTTGTCTTCTGATCCCATTCTGCTTTGCTCCCCCCCTTTCTGGTTACTGCTTCTTCTTCTTATGGATTAGTCACATGAATTGTGCTGGCCAATCAGGAATCCCACGTGAAATGAATCCGTTGACAGAGCAAGAGTAGGCAATGTAAATGGGGAGATTTTTAATGCTGCTGAAAATGTTCCTATGTGTCTTTGGTCACATCCATACCATATATTTAAAGCATATTTAAAGCACATGGCTCCCCCCCCCCGCAAGAATCCTGGGAACTGTAGTTTGTCAAGGGTGCTAGGAATTGTAGCTTTAATTAGGCTATACCACAGTTCCCACTATTCTTTGAGGGAAGCCATGTACTTTAAATGTACTGTAAATGTATGGTGCCTTACGCTTATCTAAACATTGTTGTATGGATGACCATGTAGCAAATCCCTAGGTTTTCTATTTTAAAATGTGCTGCAGTTCAAAACGTTCTATACCAGACCCATTGCAGGATTCAAGCTGGCGTTTTGCGAGAGGCCATTTGACTCATAAAATTTATGTCCACCTAAGTGGCTTTCTGTAATATTCCATTAGCCATTGGCATTTTCTATTATTAGGCCATGTAGAAGAATACGTAGCACCTGCAACGCGAAAGGTATTTTCCAGACTTGAGAATCACATTATCCAGTCCTCTTTGCCAAACCTTCATTTTGCTTACGGCCTGAGTTTTCAAAAACTGCTAAGGTAGCCGTGCCTCCTTTTGGCTCTGAAAAACCTCGTTGGCATGAGCACTTCTGAATCAAAGATGAGTCGGGAATGGCAAAACAAAAACACACAAAAAAACACACCACTGGCTGCATATCAAAGCGGGCCGTTAAATGTTGTGAACGAGTAGGGGCCTGCGGCAAAGTACGAGGTGTGGGGGAGGGAAGGGAAGGGAAGGGGTACATAGGCAACAAAAGAAGATCCCACACTCTCTGCCCATCTCCGTGCTCCTCCAGTTTGCTCATGGAGGCAGCGGGAGAGACAGAGAAGAGGCTCCTACTCTGCAACTGGCCCTATGCCCACCCACCTTCCATTCATCCTAACGCCTATGGCAGGTGAAGGGGGCTATCCGGCAACAGTAGCTCAGTGAGGGGAATAGGGGTCTCCTCAGAACTCTTAGCACTCATAACAAACTACATTTCCCAGCATTCTCTGGGGCCAGTGAGGGGAACCATGGCTGTTTAAAGTGGAGCTTTAATGATACAGTGCCAATGGAGCCTTATCTTTCTAACTATTGAGGGAGCCGGAGATGGTAGCAAGCAATGAGGCCATTTCTGTGATCTAGGTGTATTGTTTGATGAAAGCCTGCAAGTCTGAGGCTGCAGTGCTAACCCCACTTACCTGGGAGGAAACCCCATTGAATTCAGTAGGACTTACTTCTGAGGGGACATGGTTAGGATTGCAGCCTTATTTTCTCCTTCCTCCTGGAGGCATAGGCAGGATCTTTCCAATGTTGGAGCTGTGTTTGCCCCTTGAAGAAGAAGAAGAAGAAGAGGAGGAGCAGGAGGAGGACGAGTTTGGATTTGATATCCCACTTTATCACTACCCGAAGGAGTCTCAAAGCGGCTAACAATCTCCTTAGCCTTCCTCCCCCACAACAAACACTCTGTGAGGTGAGTGGGGCTGAGAGACTTCAGAGAAGTGTGACTAGCCCAAGGTCACCCAGCAGCTGCATGTGGAGGAGCGGGGAAGCGAACCCGGTTCACCAGATTACAAGACTACTGCTCTTAACCACTACACCACACTGGAAGCTACTGTCTTCTTGTGTATGGGTAGCAGAAGAGAACACCCTGTTGTGAAGGCACCTGAGCAGGGCCAGATTTAGGTTTGATGAGGCCCTACGCTGCTGAAGGTAACGGGGCCCTTTATATGTCCAGCTGTCCTTTGTCAGCAACAAAGTGTCGCTGTTTTTGTGTTGAATATATGCTGTATGGTAATTTATGGACCTAATAAGTATCTAAAACCATTTGCACATAACAAAATATGTCTTTTATCAAAGTAATTGTTGAAAAGTCCATACAGAATGCAAAGTCCATGCAGAATGTAGCCACCCTATATATAGAAATGAGCAAACCAGTGATATTTTAGGGAGCAGGTGGGGCCCATTACTTACATCATAGGAGCCTACACAACACAAAACAATGTTGCTGTATGTAGGTTTTATTTGATTTGTCTTTTATCTTATATTTTGAAAATGTACATCCAGTTTTTTCCCCTTTAATTTTTTGGGGTGCCCCCAAGAGAGTGGGGCCCTAAGCTATAGCTTGTTTAGCTTATACGTAAGTCCGGCACTGCACCTGAGCCTCTGGTGTGTTCCCTGGCGAGCACAGCATAAGGGGTGGGTTGCAAATGGAGCAAGCAAGCTCACTCCCCGCCAATACTAACCACCCCTGAGGGCCAATACAGTTTCCAGCAGTTGACAGGCAACATGTAAAGGGAATGTTGACAAGCATACCTATTGCTCGGGAAGGATTGTTTCAGTTGGTCCTCCTCCTTGTCTGAGATCCTTGACTGCATGTTTTTCTTGGACTCATTTCTGCCCTCTTACACCGATGATAAGAAATTACCATTGCATATTCCCCCCCCCCCCACCCCTCAAGTCACTGGTGCACCTCTGCCTTCTAATAACCTCTCTGAAGGTTATGCATGCTAGTTACGTTCTTGGCAACTGTTCAGGTAGTTTTCAAGCTCTCTCTTGTATGCAAATGGAACCTTGATCTGGTGATTAAGTAAGATTTATGGCCACGGCAACAGCAGTAGGAGCAGCAGCACCTCTTTAAGTGTGTACAGCACTAGGTGAAAGGAAGAACCTGTCATTTTTATTGTGACATCTTTAGAATGGGGCTGAAAGCCGGTCTTTAAACATCTGGAGGAATTGGCTAGGGGTGGGGGGAAGAGGGGCGACGAGTGAGCTACTTGACTAGGCCTCATATGACCCCCGGTACAATTTCCCCGTTCTGCTGTGTGCTTGCCTGCTGATGAGTAGCACATTAAAATACAAAAAAAACCCTAACAAAAACCTCTATGCCTCTGGGTCAGCACCTTGTTTTGCTAAGGGCTGCCAACTTTTGATTTCAAAACAAGCCGGGCAGGCAGAGCCAAGTGAGAAGCTGATAGGTTTGGTGAGCCTGGAAAGGCATGAAGGGAACCAGTATGGCATTTGGCAGGCCAAAGGTGGAGCTGGGGCAGAACTTGGCAAGCAGAAGGTAAAGTCAGGGAAGCTGGTTGGCAACCCTAGTCTTGCTGGAGGGAATGATGAGCTATCATCCCTAACCCACCTCTAAGGTGATAGAAACTACTAAAAGGTAAAGGTAAAGGGACCCCTGACCATTAGGCCAGTCGTGACCGACTCTGGGGTTGCGGCGCTCATCTCGCTTTATTGGCCAAGGGAGCTGGCATACAGCTTCCGGGTCATGTGGCCAGCATGACTAAGCCACTTCTGATGAACCAGAGCAGCGCACAGAAACGCCGTTTACCTTCCTGCCGGAGCGTTACCTATTTATCTACTTGACTTTGACTTGCTTTTGAACTGCTAGGTTGGCAGGAGCCGGGACCGAGCAACGGGAGCTCACCCCGTCGTGGGGATTCGAACCGCCGACCTTCTGATCGGCAAGTCTTAGGCCCTGTGGTTTAACCCACAGCGCCACCTGCGTCTACTACTGTAGTCTTTTTTTTTGCCTTTTAATTAAAAACTAGGAGGGGCAACTGACACCCCACTCCCAGGGGCTTTCCGTTCCCAACCCATATACGATATACTTGGTCCCCTCGTTGTAGGAGAAAAGGATTTCTTTCAGCAAATAAGTAGAACTGATTGTGATTAAACCAACATTTTGCAGCCATGCAAGTTGGGTTTTCCCGCTATTGTAAAATTATATTTCCATATCTCAAATTTAAAGTTGGAATCTTCAGAGGCTTGCCACCTAATGGGAGAGGTTCAGACAGCAAAAACAACTAAAATCAAATGGATATTGTCCCAAGAAATGCATTAAATATTGAGGTGTTAAGAGACAAACGTTAACTACAAACACCAGCTAAGGGCCAAAGTATGCATTATGCATATATATTTTTTAACTAAATGAATCTCCAAAGAAGAGTGGGGATAGTAATATGTTTGTGGAAGTAAGAGTTGTGGGCATTTAATATACATTAGACAGGCATTTTATAGATAGTGCCTTCCATCAGCTTCAGCTGGTGGTCCAGCTATACCCGTATCCGGACAGGGATAGCCTAACATCAATTGGTTATGCTCTGGCAAGCTCTAGGTTAGATTACTCCAACACGTTATACATTGGGCTGCCTCTGAAGACAGTTCAGAAACTTCAGCTGGGGCAGAATTTGGTGATCAAGATGGTTTGTGTATATAATGCCAATCCTGGTCCAACTGGCTGCCAATTAATTTCTGGTTCCAATTCAAAGTGCTGGTTTTAAGCAATAACACCTTAAACAGCTCAGGACTGCAATACCTCAAGGACTGCCTTGTCAGGAAAAAGCAGCAATGCAAGAGCGAGCTGCAGGTGTCTGCAAAGCAAAACAGGATGTTGATGTTTGGGACTGTACTATTGGAACAAAGGGGCAGTCTATTCACTGTACTGAGCACCGGATATTAGCTCAGAGAGTCATCTGACCTGTACTGGAAGTACAGGGGTGGAGTTTACTCTCTACTGTTGGAGACTGGAGAGTGCAGACGTGTTTCTCTGTACTGCTGCAATGACAGAAATAAAGACATGTAAATAGATTTCTGTCTGTCTCTTTCCCCTCCCTGAGGGAAGCAGGGAGGAGGGAGGAGAGGTGTGTTCCTCTCACGCTGAGTGGGATCGCCGATAGTGACCTCGCCTGTATCCTGCCGGGAGACGCAGACGGGGAGGTCAACAAGGATCTCAAGCCGAATGCCTGGAGAATGGCCAGTTACCTCTGACTGCGGCCTGAGAATCCAACATGCCTCTCCCCATATGTATCTCCTCCATAAGAAGTCTGAAGCAGTAGCTCCCTGTTTGTGGAATGACCTCCTCAAGGAGGCTCACTTGACACCTTCAAAACGTAACCTCTTCTCCCAGGTCTTTGGTTAAACAATCTATGGCCTTTTAAATTGTGTGTGCATGTGTGTGTACCAGAGGGTTGTTTAGTTTGTTATTATGGTATGTATTTCTATGTTTTCACATTGTAAGCTGCCCTGTGACCCTCAGATGAAGGGCAGTATGATTAATTAATTAATTAATTAATTATAGTTAATGAACACCTGCTCCATAACAACGAAAGATACACAATCCAAGCCATCATGGATCATATGCATCATGGTGCCCACAAAGGCTTTCATTGAACTGTTCATGTCATTCAAAATGGCAGCCTGGGGGGGGGCGTGGCATAACAGAAAATGGCCGCCAGATCTAAAAGAGGAGGAAAAAAGAGAGGGCCACAAAATGGTGTGACCATGCCCTCCATCAGCCAGTCCTCCCACTGTTATGTACTGAGTTGAATAGGATCCAAATGCAGCAGTCTGACTGGTCCTAGAACAATAGGATTCAGAATGCAGCAGTCTGATTGGTCCTAGAACAATGCAGCAATATGATTGGTCCGCAGGAGCCACCCAATCAGCTCCAGGTGGAAGTGAATCCGCAACCTGATTGGCCTACAGGAGAATCCAGGAATTAGCCAATCACATGCGGCCCATTGTGTAAATAATGTGTATAAAGCAGAGATTTGGGGGGAACTTTCTTTCCTCACTACTATGAGCTGAATAAAGAGCATGAAATCCACAATCGACTCCGAGTATATTTCACCCACCAATCAGAAAAGGCATCTACACTAGGCACCACACACTTTCTCACAAAGGGAAGCTCTTTGCATTTCTCCTCTAGTCATCAACAACAACAACAACAACAACAACAACAACACTTTATTATGGTCAGAACGGAAAGGAGGGTGGGTGTCCAGTCCAACGCAGAAGAGGCTGATCTAATGCACAAAGGAACTTATCTGGAAGTGCAAACAGTCTCTTGCATTGTGGAATTTTGAGGGGATATTTACCGAGATCACCATTGGAGGGACTGGCAGGCACACTGGCAATCATGGACACTGCATTGGTGACCCCTGCTATAGAGCAACTATTTAATATATAGTATAGTGTAATATAGCACATTAGCATATAGCACATTGAGTATACTATGGTATAGCCATTATTCTAATTACTACAGTTAGATTTGATGATAATTGTTTCTTAAAATGTGCCCCTGAAGGGCTATTCTGAATCATGCTGTGCCTATATTAAACTTTTCCCCAAACACCCAGAATTTCCTCCTCCCCTTCCCCAGCCTTTAAAGCATCCTATCTCACTTGCTCTCTTCCAGATATTGTTGGACTTCAAAAAAAACCCTGACTAGTATGGCCAATTGTCACAGAAGATGGGAAGTATAGTCCAATGAAAACTGGTGAGCACTAAACTGGGCAAGCCTGCTTTAAGTGTCACAAAATCAAATAGTATTTAGTAGTGAAATGAGAACAGAAATTAGGCCTCTCGAGACACATAAGCCATGAATTGGAATCATTTTAATAATGGTTTAAAATATTTGCATATGAGTAAGAACAAGAACTCTCTAAGAAAAACAAAATGATTTCATTGCAGAAGATACCTTCTTTCTTTGATGGTGAAGAAAAGAGATTGTCTCTTCTAAGATGATGGTTATTTCCTCTGGTTTTTTAAAGTAGTCCTATTACAAATGTCGCATTTCTTTAAAAGGAAAAAAAACCCCACCTTTGCTGCCGAATTTACTAGGTACACATTTTTAATTAATCAAAAGGTTTCCATTGATCAGCATAGCTTATTAATTAGCTAATGAAGTAGCCTAGTGGAAATCCTTAAGATCTCATGACAAAAAGATGGATACTTTACTATCTTGGGGAAATTATAGCCTATGACTCTATAAAGCAGAGTAGGAGGAATCAAGATGTATCAATGTAGGCTGGAAAGTCCATTTAGGATGGAAGATACCGTATTTTTTGCCCTATAGGACACACTTTCCCCCCTCCAAAAATGAAGGGGAAATGTGTGTGCGTCCTATGGGGCAAATACAGGCTTCAGGAAGCTATCTGCAAGCCGTGGGAGAGCTGTGCGACTTTGCGCAGCTCTCCCACGGCTTGCGGAGAGCTGCCTGCACCCAGAAGCCTGGGGCGCGCTGAGCTCAGCGCCCCCCAGGCTTTGGGCTTCGCGCAGCTCTCTGCAAGCTCATAGAAGTGCATAGAAGGGCACAGTTAACAAAATAACACACAAACACCCAGTATATTAGGAAAATCGCTTTGCAGAAATGTGTATATTCGGCAAAATTGCACACACACATGTGTATACTGGGAAAAATTCTGACTAAAATGTGGGTGAATTTCCATGAGGATTTAAGAATAAATAAATTGCAAATTGATATAGAGAACCGAACTTAAGACTACAACAATGAGAAATTTAGAGAAACCCATATTGACAGCTTCATCTGGAAGCACCAGGGATTGAATTTAGGACCTTCTGCATGCAAAGCTTGTGCCACCAAGCCGCAGTTCTTCCTGTATTTGGTGCAGGCTAGTTGTTAGTCTCTAATTTGTTAAGAATGCTGACTGTTGTTAAGAGACCCCTATTTCTCTCACAGAGCTACACTTTTCATAGTGGTTTAATAATCAATCCCTCTTTCCAGGAGACTGTGGGAACTGTAGTTCTGTGAGTGGAATGGAGGACTCCTAACCACTCACAGCAACCTTAACAGACTACACTTCCCAGGATTCCTTGAGGGAAGCCAGGACTACTTCAAGTGGCACGATACTGCTTTAAGCATATAGTGCAAATGGGACCTAAGTGTTGGCCTGTTTGTGTGCATAATATGATTTGGTCTCTGCTTAAGGCTGAAAAATGCTTTGGGTGAGCACTGCATTTCTGTTGTGGTAGAGTCGAGATATGCTGAACTTGGACCAAGTGGGTGTAGGTCTAAATCCCCACCCAGCCTTCACAACAGAAAAAAGGAGATTCCAACTGAACACCAGGAAGAACTTTTTGACTGTAAGGGTTGTTTGACAGTGGAGTAGACTCTCATGAGAGGTGGTGGACTCTTCTTCATTGGAGGTTTTAAGCAGAGGTTGGATGGTCATCTGTCGTGGATGATCTAGCTGAGATTCCTTTCTTCAGCCAGATTCTTTGTTAAGATTTTCGTGTTTTTTTTATTTAACTTAAACCCGGACAATTTACCGAATTCCTCTAACAACTCTAGGGTGTTACTAGCACTTCCTATTGAGTCTTCTAATGCCAATACCAAGTCATCGGCATAAGTCTTTAATTTATATTCTTTTCCTCCAATTCTTATACCTCTTATATTTGGTGTTTTCCTTATTTTATTTGCGATTATTTCCAAAACCATAATAAATAAAAGGGGAGACAGCGGACATCCCTGTCTTGTACCTTTCGCGATTGTAAAAAAACTGGAGAGGTTATTGTTAATTATCAGCTTAGCCCTTTGGTCTGAGTATATTGCTTTAATACCTTCCCCCAAAAGGCCTTCTATTCCTGCTATTTTCATACATTGTATTAGAAACTTCCAAGAAACGTTATCAAAAGCCTTTTCGGCATTGATGAAAATTAACGCCGCCGGTATATCTATCCTGAGATCTAAATATTCAATAACGCTTACTATATGCCGTATATTTTCTTTTAATTGCCTGTTGGGAAGGTAACAGAAAAAAGGAGATTCCAACTGAACACCAGGAAGAACTTTTTGACTGTAAGGGTTGTTTGACAGTGGAGTAGACTCTCATGAGAGGTGGTGGACTCTTCTTCATTGGAGGTTTTAAGCAGAGGTTGGATGGTCATCTGTCGTGGATGATCTAGCTGAGATTCCTCCGTTACAGGGACTTGGACTGGATCCCTTCCAACTCTATGATTCTACAATTCTATGACCTTATGAAATCACCACCTCTTAGCCTAACTCTGTGTCACAGAGCTGTGTGGCAATGATAAAAGGAGAAAGCCCAATGAATGCTGTTTTGAGTCACTTACATGAATAAAGGCAAAAGTAAAGGTACCCCCTGACCATTAGGTCCAGTCACGGACGACTCTGGGGTTGCAGTGCTCATCTTGCTTTACAGGCCGAGGGGGCCGGCATACAGCTTCTGGGTTATGTGGCCAGCATGACTAAGCCGCTTCTGGCAAACCAGAGCAGTGCATGGAAACGCCATTTACCTTCCCGCCAGAGTGGTACCTATTTATCTACTTACACTTGACGTGCTTTCGAACTGCTAGGTTGGCAGGAGCAAGGACTGAGCAACGGGAGCTCACCCCGTCGCGGGGATTCGAACCACTGACATTCTGATCAGCAAGCCCAAGTCTCTGTGGTTTAGACCACAAGAATAGAGGGGTGCAAAAAAGGAAAATCCTATGAAACAATCAGTCCAGCTGCAGATTCTAGAGGGAGCACCATTTCCCTGTCAATCTCTGCAAGATTTTCTTTTTTAAGACCTCTAGAATTGGGTGGGCATTCTTCTTCTTCAGATGTACAAATGCCTAAGACGGACACTATTTATGCCTCATGGAGAAAGACGCAGCAGGGATAAACAGTCCTGTTCTGTTCCCTGTGCAAATGGTTCCCTGTACATCAAAGTCTTCACCAGGTTGCCAGCTGGCTCCCCTGCTGTGGGGTTGATGGGCTTCTAACTGTGATGTTGATGTAGTCTAGGATAGTTGTGAAGGTATTTTTTAAAAGACAACTACAGAAATAGTCAAAATACGCTACACATCTCAATCAGGATGCTATTTAGAGAGAGCAGGGGACCTGCCCCTTTCCTTCTCTGACTACAGGTGATGAGCATTTTCTGTTATATTTAAAATATTTCTACCCCATTTTTTCATTTGCAGTTCTCAAAGTGTCTTACAACAATCCCTGTAAACAATGTCTTTTTTGTAAGTCACTTTTAGGCGGTTCTGTTGCGAAGTGACACGTAAATGTCAAATAATAATAATAATATTCTAAATTGGAAATATCATTAAAACCCAACAGAACACAGCTTTGAAACTTGCATAAAAACTAGTTGTTCCAACCTAATAACGAAAGCAGAAGCTGGAAACAAAACAAAACCAACTAACAGTGTGATTTTTGTATAGGTTTACTCAGAGTTAAGCTTAACATTGTTCACTGAAACTTACTCTCAGCTAGGGGCGCATGGGAGTCCAACCTAAACACCACCAAAAGGTTTTTATTTATCACATAAAACACCATCTAAGTGGATGCTAGATTGCAGGATGCAGTTCCACAGAAAATGTGCTTCTTGATCAGGCATATTTATAACCAACCCATTTGAGCTACTGCTTTAGTGACAGATGTAGAAACCCAAGTCTCCCTGACCTGACCTGGAGCAACACAGCACAAACAGGGGTGTTTCATCACAGGGCTCCACATTGCGTGGAAAAATTGTTAATGAGAAGAGGTGGCAGGTAGGGATCCCACTGGGCCGCTGCTCCTTCACATCAAATTGCCTCATGTTGTTTAGTCGTTTAGTCGTGACCGACTCTTCGTGACCCCATGGACCAGAGCACACCAGGCACTCCTGTCTTCCACTGCCTCCCGCAGTTTGGTCAGACTTATGTTTGTAGCTTCGAGAACACTATCCAACCATCTCGTCCTCTGTCGTCCCCTTTTCCTTGTGCCCTCAATCTTTCCCAACATCAGGGTCTTTCCCATGGAGTCTTCTCTTCTCATGAGGTGGCCAGAGTATTGGAGCCTCAGCTTCACGATCTGTCCTTCCAGTGAGCACTCAGAGCTGATTTCCTTGAGAATGGATAGGTTTGATCTTCTTGCAGTCCATGGGACTCTCAAGAGTCTCCTCCAGCACCATAATTCATACCTCACCACTTTGCCACCGCTGAACATAAACCTGCATCTGTAAAACTGAATAAAGTGCTAGGTATATGAAGTGTGTGGATAGTATCATCATATTGTTTAGCCACTAGGTGGCACTGGACTAGGTTGAAGCTGGGTTGAATCAGGAGTTTCCTATTATTGCTTTGCTCTTATTTAGGAGAGACAATAAAGTTCTCGTCTTGTTTCCTGGCCGATGTCTCCTAAACCTTCCATGACAAAATATAATAAAAGCACAGAAGACATTAAGGGGCTTTCTCGGCATGGATGTCCTTGTTAAGGAATGCCCTCTCCAAGACTACTATCATTTATTCTTCCTCTAATATATGGTGAAGGCAAATATATATTTTTTTCAAACATACCCTCCAACAATTCTCCGATGAAAATAGAGACAACCTATTATTTAACAACAACATTGTTGTTGTTGTTGTTGTTGTTGCTGCTGCTGCTGCTTTATCATTTACACCCCACCTATATGACTAGGTTGCCCCAGCCACTCAGGGCACCTTCCAACATATATAAAAACTTAAGAAAACATTAAACATTAAAAAAACTTTCTTATCCAAGGGCTGCCTTCAGATGTCTTCTAAAGGTTGTATTATCTCCTTGGCTCGGGGGTCGCATAACTCCATACACTCCAACATTTCTCTGATGAAAATGGGGATGTCCTAAGGGCAAGCGGGACATTCTGGGATCAATTCAGAAACTGGGATGGCTTTTGTAAATCCGAGACTGTCCCTGGAAAATAGGGTCTGCTCAAATAAGCAAACAAACAAACAAACAAACAAACAAATAAATAAATAAACAAATAAATAAATAAGGGGCTGCTATTTGACCAGCAATGAAACCATTCATATAGGTATTATGAAGGCTCAAGTAAGAGAGAGAAAGATGCTCTTGCACAGTCTTGTATTCTGCACATTCAACTTGAATGTATCCAAGAGCAGGCCTTTAACCTTTGCTGGGAATCTTCCCCACCCTAAAATCTTTGCCTCACCTCCCCATTGAAGTGACACACCTGATAGTAGTGAATGATAGTCATGAAATTCCCCCCTTATTCTTAGCTGTGCCTTTAATAATTTTGCTGGCTTAACAGCTGCTCTGGGTTCTTTTTTTTTTTTTTTTAAGCACAGTGACTCCATACATGCATCAGTGTCGCCTGCTGCAGATAGGACCCTGGAGGCTTTATTATACCCACGGGGCACTGGAAGTTGCTTTCCAGAAATGATGAGAAAAGGAATGAGACGAGAGAAATCTACAACAGCGAATTAATTGGAGGGAGCTGCACTTTTTAGCAAAGGCATTTTTCACTCCCCATGTAAGCGGATTGCCAAAGGGTGTACATGTTACTGCTACAGCCAAAGTTACTGTTATAGCCAAGGGAGGTACAAGACGTTGCTGTGTGAGTGAGTTGCCCAAGGGCACAGAAGCTATAGTTCAAAGATACTGTTGAAGGGGCATTCCTGGCTTTTCCACACGTATAATATTCGTTTCAATTATTTTTCTCCTCCAGATGGCTGAGGGAGCCGTTGAAAAGGAGCCCAAATGCAGCGGGTGACCTCAAAATCCCCCCCTTTCTAAATCCCTGCTGTTATGTAAGGTGTTAAACTTAATGGTACATGTGGCATTCCCCTCTCTAAGTATAGTGAGTACCTGCTCAAACAAGTAATGTAATACCTAGCAGCCCTGACAGAGGGAAGGTGAAGAACAGTTCCAGGGATGTCCAGCGCACCTCTAGGACATCAGCAGGAGTGTTTCCTCCTGGGGGGGCTCAGTTTCCTCTTGTTTCTAAGCTGACCATGATCCATCACACCTCAGTCATGCAAGCATAACTTCCCCAGAAATTGATGCGCCCATAGCATGCATAACTCTGGATTGCCGGACTGGGGTCATTGTCTTTGCATGTTGCTACCTTCTGAATTAATGCATAAGAATAGAAGAAAATCTCCAAACTGACCAACACACATTTGTAAAGGAAATGGGAAAGGGAAGGATATCATAGAATTGTAGAGTTGGAAGGGAGCTCAGGGGTCATCTAGTTCAAGTCCCTGTAATGAAGGAATCTCAGCTAAAGCATCCATGACAGATGGCCATCCAACCTCTGCTTAAAAACCTCAAAGGAAGAAGAGTCTACCACCTCTCGTGGCAGTCTGCTTCACTGTCAAACGACCCTTAGAGTCAAAAAGTCCTGATGTTTACTCGGAATCTCCTTTCTTGTAACTTGAAGCCATTGGTTCGAATCCTATCCTCCAGAGCAGGAGAAAACGCGCCTGCTCCATCTTCCATGTGACAGCCCTTGAGGTATTTGAAGATGGCTATCATATCTTCTCTCAGTCTCCTTCCCACAGAAAGTCTTGTTAGGAATCTAGAAGTGGCAACTTTTGGTGTTTGCCCTTATATGTGTGTGACATATGGGTTCATAGGGAAAGGGTTAACTAATTGTAAAATGACTACCCAATGGGAACACAGGGGGCAGAGTTAACTGTGTATAAGGTTTAAGCACAGAGGGGTTTTTTAGGGAGTTAGAGTTAGAGTTTGTTGAGAAGACAGTCTGGAGTTAGAAGAGACAGAGAAGATAAGTATGTGGGTTGGGCTAGTTTGGTGTGACAGAGTGAGAGAATTTGCTAAGAGGAGTCAGTCAAACAGTTGAGATAATCAGTCAGACAGTATTAGGAAGGTATAGGCCGGTAAAGAAACTAAAGTTAAGATACTGATGGGAATATTATCTGAGAAACCATAAACTTGTTAATGTTTGTAAAATAAACTTTTTGTGTGTGTGTTCACTTTTAACAACTGACTGGACTCAGTGTTTTACCAGAGAGTAACTGGTTGGTAGAAGCAGAGAAGCCAGCACAGTGGTGGCACAGGGATCAATAGACCATTAAACGTCCGGGGACCCTGTGTGATCACCACACAGCTCTTGGACCAAACTCCCTGGGGTTTATTGCCTGTCACCAGTTGCCAACCCAATGGCAAAGATCTGTTGTAAATGACCTAACAAGCCACTTGGATGGATGGATGCTGGAGCCTTAATTCTTCATGTTGTAGAGCAGTCTTCCCCAGCCTGGCGCCCTCCAAATGCTTAGAACCAGAGCCCCCACCATCTCTGATCATTGGCCATGCTGGCTGAGAGTGATGGGAGTCAGATTCCAACGACATCTTGAGGGCACCAGGTATGGGGAGGCTATTGCAGAGGGCTCTTGGGTTCACTCTCAGTACATACCGGCATCTCATCGGGCTTTTTAGGCCTCCCTGTTGCCTGCATGAAGTGTTTACACACACTGCTATGTGACCAGTACTCCACACAGTGCAAGGGAAGGTTCATAAGAGTGGGCAAGCTGTCTTTCTGGAACCTCGTGGGCCATGACTGATCACTCATCAGAGGCATCCCTGGGTTCCTACGGAATGGCTAGAAACCCCATGGGCTTAAGGGACGCAGACTTGGAACCGTAGCAGGGCAACTCCCTTGGGCTGAGGACCAAAGAAGAGCATATTGAGCAAAATCCTCAAGAGCTCATTTCGTGTGCTGCCACTGAGGGAAAACGGTGAAAGGTAAAAAAAGTTTTAAAAGAGTATTGTTTGTTTAATGTGAGCTGCTCTGTGCAAGTTCAGCTGCTGACCCTGTCATCAGCCTTTGTGTGAGAGGCAAAGGAAAGCATACTTTTGCCCCAAGCCCGCACATGAATGCTGGATCCCCAGGCCTGTGTGCCTAATCTTAGCAAACAAGCTGGTACATGCATGTTGAAAATTGATATGTAATTTTTTGTTCTCTTTACAAATTGGTTGGAGGTTTGATCTCTTGCATCTCAGGTTGGATGTTAACCTCCCTTTTACGTTTTCAATCCAGATTTGCTCAGACGTCCTTCTTTTGTAGCCTCCATTCCCCCCCCAAATAATAAGAATAATAATAATAATTCAGGAGTGGTTTCCAGTAAAACTCTTGGAGCATTTCTCTTGTAGCAACCATGGAACCTACACTTCCAACACTCCTGACTTCTGCAGAATCCCCAGAAGATTTTCATTTCTCTCCTAATTAGACAGTAAACAGTAGAGGTTGGATGTTAACCAACACTCAATTTATTTATCATACCTGGCTCATGTCCTAGGACAGAATAAAAGCAGCACCTTACTTCTTGTTGATGGCTTTAGCTCTAGCACAAGAAACCCCTTCCATTGAAGCCTCCATGGCTTTTGGGGTAACACTGCAGCCTGAGCATTCCATAGCACCCTCAATTCCTGTGAATTTGCACTGACAACCACCTGTGCAACTGCAATATACAAATTAGGAGGCCTTCAGAGAATGGACCACAGATTGTGGGAGAAGTCCTGTCAAAAAAGAACTAATTGAGATTCAGTGGTTACCCCTTTGAAGGTCAGCATCAGGGGGTTTACTTACTGACATAGTAATTTGCAATAAATAGTAATTTCCCAGGATGTTTTGGCCACACAGTCTTGTTAACAGTCTGTGAGCATGCATGGGGCACCGTGTTTTACCATGGAGTTGTGAACTTCACCTATCAGAAAGAACATCTTTGCCATGTAGACATTTATCCAAAGATAAAAGCAAAACGAGTTCTGAGACCCTGATCTTTCCAAGAGTCGATGGTTATCATTTCAAGCTGAGATTGATCGCTTGAGCACAGCAGAAAATGAAGGACATTTTGAAGTTCTTTTCCCCCAGAATGACTGCTGGTGTGAATGGAATCCAAATGGATCCTGCGGCCCCTTTGTTGATCTACCTCCTGTCCAGGACAACTTGCCAGTGCAAGCAGCAGCAGGAAGAGATAAGGACCTGTTAACCAATCATGTTTGAAGCACAGGTGGAGTTGGGTTGAGCATGGAGTTCATACAGCAGAATGCCAGTGTCCTAGGCCCACTGCACATTGGAGTGTGATGGATGTGGATTGGCACATAACATGCTTTTAAAAATGACACCTCTTTCTTTTCAATTTGCTTTGTATGTCTCTTGTGGGAAGTTAACGATGTCAAATATTTATTCAAGCCAAATCACCTCTCCTTTTCCGGCCTTCCATGATCAGAATGCTTCTTCTGCTCTCTCTTGTGCAGACTGGTACATTGCTGGAAGCCCATCAGTTATTATTATCATCAAAGAAGCCAAAGAAGTACCCGCCTCTCACAGAAAATAGAACAGTACATTCCAAAAATATTGCATGGCAAACATGGGTCATATGATGCTCTTGACCAGCATGGTAGCACAGAAGCTTACATAAGTATCTGAAGGAGTGCCTCAACATCCTCAGGGGATGCCCTACTTTACATTATTTCCCATGATAAGGTGGGAATGCACCAAGACCTGTGGGGGCATTCTCGACAGCAGCGCCCACTTGAACATTTTTTGGAGCACTTGGAGAGAAAAATGTGATTCATAAATATGATAAAAGAAGCAAGTGCCAGCCAGTTAAGGCTACTGCTTAGCGGCCTCTCGGGGAAAACAGGGTTCACCCAGAGGTGTCTGGCAAAAAGAAAATGTACTGCATTGTTTATGACTGAAATTAGAACGTCCATTAAAGTTCGTAGTTGAAGATCAAGACTGCTGTGCAACTGGACATACTTAGGGCCTCCCTGGGTGCTGGTTTGCTATAGAAATGTAGAACCAGCTGTCAGATATCACTTTCTCTCCCCTGATTGTTCTCAATCCTTAAGTCCTGTTCACACATGTATAAGGACCATAGCTCAATGGTAGAGCATCTGCTTTGTGTGCAGAAGGTTCCTGCTTCATCTGTGGTATCTTCAGGTAGGGCTGGAAGAGACCCTTGTCTGAAACCCTAAGTTGCCTAGTGTGAACAGTGCTGAGCTAGGTGGATCATTGGTCTGACTTGGGATGAATTCGTTTCCTATGTCTCTGCCCTGTTCTGGGTCAGTGCCAGAACCCAAGGCGAAAGGGCTAAAGCTCAAGGCCTGACTGGTTGAAGGTTGCCAGACCATGGATAGCTCCAAGTGAGCAGCTGTTTTGCAGCAGGCTGAGGCCTTTGAAACCTCTCTTTCCAGACTACCACTTCCAGGCACCACCCCCTTGAGAGAACATCAAAGCCTTAAAGGGCCAATCCCTTGGCCTGAAGACATGGGAACTCTTCCCTTCCATAGCCTCCCTCCCTGCACCGCTGGACTGATGGTGTCTGGTGGGAGGCATCTGATTCCTCAGACTCTGGGGAAAGTGCCTGTAAGAGTCTGGCCTTTGGTTGTACAGGCCCTGGTGGTCTGGGCTGTTTCTCCGGGGATGTCGGTCATGTTGCAACATTAAAAACAAAACAAATCGAATTGAATGTGTCTGTTGCAACTTTTGGTGCATGTAGAGTGGCCTCCAGGGACAGTGAAGAAGAAGAAGAGGAGGAGTTTGATATCCCGCTTTATCACTACCCTAAGAAGTCTCAAAGCAGCTAACATTCTCCTTTCCCTCCCCCCCCCCACAACAAACACTCTGTGAGGTGAGTGGGGCTGAGAGACTTCAAAGAAATGTGACTAGCCCAAGGTCACCCAGCAGCTGCTTGTGGAGGAACGGGGAAGCGAACCCGGTTCACCAGATTACGAATCTACTGCTCTTAGCCACTGCACCACGCTCTCTCCTTTGCTTGTTGTTGTTGTTGTTTAGTTGTTTAGTCGTGTCCAACTCTTTGTGACCCCATGGACCAGAGCACACCAGGCACTCCTGTCTTCCACTGCCTCCCGCAGTTTGGTCAAACTCATGCTGGTAGCTTCAAGAACACTGTCCAACCATCTCGCCCTCTGTCGTCCCCTTCTCCTTGTGCCCTCTATCTTTCCCAACATCAGGGTCTTTTCCAGGGAGACTGCTGGGGGTATCTAAATAGTGACTAGATGCTCACCTGCCAGGGATGCTGAAGCTGTGTTTCTCATTAAATATCCTATATTGAGAAGGAGGATTAAACTAGATGACCTTCAAGATCCCACATGACTGTATGATTCTATGGTTCTTTTCTGGCTAGGGACATGATAGCTTGGCTCCATCTCTTTTTGTAATGCTGAGTCATATCTTGGGGAAATTGCTGCCATCAGGTGACTGACTCAGAAGATGGCACCATTAGGAGCCTATTTGTAGCAAGGGACATCTTAAAAAGACAAAAACAGCAAGTTGCCTTCTGCATCAGTAGTGCAGAAAGAGAAAAAGGATGACTAAAGTCCTTTAAGGCTGTCCAATGACTGCTTGTATTTTGCAGCCATTAACTAATTATGGCTGGAAAGGTCTCGCCAAGAGCTTTTGTTTTGGTGGGTAATAAAATGATTCAGATGGATGGCGCCTGCAATTTAATGTCTAAAGCAAAAAACAATCCTTGCCATTCAAGAGTTGTAGCATTATTTATGCACTCTTCATTTAGAGAAATGTTCATCTGTTGATCATTTTGGAAAGCACCAATTTATTAGGGCAGCAGTGATGGAGGAGGCCTCAGCAAGTAGGCATGGCCTATATGTGCCTAGGAAGCTGCCTTATAAAGAGTCAGACCATTGGTCCATCTAGGTCAGTATTGTCTGCACGGACTGGCAGTGGCTCTCCAAGGACTCAGGCAGGGTTCTCTGACAAAGATTGAACCTAGGACCTTCTGAATGCAGAACGGGTGCTCTGCGGCTGAGCAACGGTTCCTCCCCATGTAATCCAATCGCCTCCTTTCCCACGTTCAACCTGAAATTTTCTAACTAAATGGATCTCACAAAAACTCAGACTAAGCATTCTCTCCTCATGAAGCTAGTCTGCTCAAACTGGCCCTGGAATGTTTTCCTGTTTGCAGAAGTATAGAACACTAAAGAGCTCAAAACTCAGGCCACATATCTCTGAGCTATTTTCTTGTTGTTGTTGTTATTATTATTATTATTAAAGGTGCTACTCCACTTTTTCTTCAGAAAGCTGGCAAGGAACCCCTGATGGCCGTTCACCCAGACATTTTAAGAGCTATGCCTGCTGCACTTTGGTCACTAGCAAAACAGCAGTCTCATCTTACAGCAAAATCCTAACCATGCCTACTCAGTCCCTTAAAATTCTGTGACGCTTACTCCCAGCACATAAGTGAGGAGAGGACTGTAGCCTTGCTCATTGAAGCAGCAGTGGGCAGCCTCAGGCCTATGGGCCAAATGAACCCTTCCAATCACTTCTATGCCTCCTTTTCCTCAGGCAACACCCTTTCCCCACAGCCACACACCCCTCTCTTCAGGCCACACCTCTCATTGGTCCTGCACTGCACCCTCCTTGAGTGTTTTTGCCTGACTGGAATGTGTCCTTCAACTCTGATCATGCCTCTTGCTTGCCTGAATGGAGGAGAAATAGGGGTGTGAGTGTGTGTAGAAGCTAGCCTACTGTACAAAAGTAAATCTGACACCCATAGCTCTGCCCACTTTTGCCTCTGGCCCTTCCCACCCACTGTTTTTTTTTTTTATAAAATTTTTATTGGTTTTACAACATTTTAAAAAGACAAACAAACAATGAAAATGACAAACAAACACGCATAGTTTCGTACATATTTTCTTATAAACCTCTTTTCTTGGACTTCCCCATACCCCCCCTCTCTGCATCCCAATGTCCATACTTCAACTAGCAACTCCCAATTATTGCTTTCAAGTCTCTGTCAACTTAGTTCTTTTCTATCTTCTAACCATATATCCCTGTACCCCCTTGTTTCTGAAAACCACGACATTTTTAACATTCATTAAGTTTATAATAGTCCTTCAAATAACTTTTAAATTTTCTCCAGTCTTCTTCCACCGTCTCTTTTCGTTGGTCACGGATTCTGCCTGTCATCTCGGCCAATGTCATATAGTCCATCACTTTCATCTGCCATTCTTCCAGAGTGGGTAAATCTTGTGTCTTCCAATACTTTGCGATGAGTATTCTTGCCGCTGTTGTAGCATACATAAAAAAAGTTCTATCCTTCTTTGTCACCAATTGGCCGACAATGCCCAGAAGAAAGGCCTCTGGCTTTTTGGGAAAGGTACATTTAAGTACCTTTTTCATTTCATTATAGATCATTTCCCAGAAGGCCTTAATCTTCGGGCAAGTCCACCAAAGGTGATAAAAGGTACCTTCAGTCTCTTTACACTTCCAACATTTATTATCAGGCAAATGATAGATTTTTGCCAGCTTGACTGGGGTCATGTACCACCTGTATACCATTTTCATAATGTTTTCCTTTAAGGCATTACATGCCGTAAATTTAATACCGGTGTTCCATAACCATTCCCAGTCAGCTGACATGATGTTATGTCCAACATCCTGAGCCCACTTAATCATAGCAGATTTTACTGTTTCATCCTGTGTGTTCCATTTCAACAGCAAGTTATACATTCTAGATAAAATCTTAGTATTGGGTTCTAACAGTTCAGTTTCTAATTTTGATTTTTCCACCTGGAAACCAATTTTCCTGTCCTGTTTAAAAAATTCCATTATTTGACGATATTGAAACCAGTTTCCAACTTTATGCTTCAATTTCTCCTGACTTTGTAGTCTGAACTTGTCTCCATCCTGTTCTAAGATTTCCCAATACTTCGGCCATCCGGCCTCCGTATTGAGTCTCTTCACTGCTTTGGCCTCCACTGGTGACACCCATCTAGGGGTTTTATTTTCCAATAGATCTTTGTATCTTATCCAAACATTAATCAATGCTTTCCTGACAATGTGATTTTTAAAAGCGCTGTTTACTTTATCATACCAAAGATATGCATGCCAACCAAAAGCATTGTTAAAACCTTCCAGATCCAAGATATCAGTGTTCTCGAGGAGCATCCATTCTTTCAGCCAGCAGAAAGCTGCTGCCTCGTAGTACAATTTTAAGTCCGGCAGGGCAAAACCCCCTCTTTCTTTAGCATCTGTTAATATTTTGAATTTAATTCTGGGCTTTTTGTCCTGCCAGACAAATTTCGAAATGTCTTTCTGCCACCTCTTGAAACATTCCATCTTGTCGAGAATCTGCAAGGTCTGAAACAGAAAAAGCATTCTAGGCAATACATTCATTTTAATCACAGCGATTCGGCCTAGCATTGACAGTTTCAAATTTGACCATATTTCTAGATCTTTTTTAATTTCTGACCAACATTTTTCATAATTGTCCTTGTACAAATTCAGATTTTTTGATGTTAAATAAACCCCTAGGTATTTCACCTTCTTTACCACAGTCAAACCTGTTTCCTCTTGAAATTTCTCCTTTTCCATATCTGTTAAGTTTTTCCCTAAAACTTTAGTTTTTTGCTTGTTCAACTTAAATCCAGCTACCTGGCCAAACTGTTGTATTATTTCTAAAACCTTTTTTGTACTAGTGTTTGGCTCTTGCAAAGTCAATACCAGGTCGTCTGCGAACGCTCTTAACTTGTAATGTTTAGCTCCGACCTGCACACCTTTAACCTGCTGGTCATTTCTTATCATGTTCAGCAACACCTCCAGAACTGAAATAAAAAGTAATGGGGAAATCGGGCACCCCTGTCGTGTTCCTTTATCTATCTTAAGTTCCTCCGTCATAACATTATTTACAATCAGTTTAGCTTTTTGTTCAGAATATATTGCAGCCATACCATTCTCAAAACCCTGGCCTACCCGCATCCCATGAAGATTCTTTCTCATAAAACTCCAAGAAATGTTGTCAAAGGCCTTCTCCGCGTCCACAAAAATCAGTACTGCTTTAGTGTTTATATTCACCTCTAGCTTTTCCAAAATGTCTATTACATTCCTTACATTGTCTGCCAGGTGTCTTTTGGGGAGAAAACCCGCTTGGTCCTTATGAATCTTCTCCATCAATACTCTTTTAAATCTTTTTGCCAAAATGTCTGCAAAAATTTTGTAATCCACATTGAGGAGTGATATTGGGCGGTAGTTCTTCCCACCCACTGTTGGAGGCCTTGGGGTGCGAGTTGCTGGGAATTACAAGTGGGAAGTGTGCTATTGTACTCAGGTCTTGCTTGCAGACTTCTCAATGGCATCTGCTTGGCTTCCCTGAATGAGGAAGTTTTTAATGTTTGATGTCTTAGTGTATTTTATTGTGTTAGAAGCTGCCCAGAGTGGCAGGGGTAACCCAGTCAGATGGGTGACGTATTATTATTATTATTATTATTATTATTATTATTATTAGATCAGGATGCTAAACTAGATGGACCTTTGCCCTCAACTAGCAGGGTTCTTCTTAGGTTCGTATTCTCTAATGATTTCAGCCAACTGTGTAGCTGGAAATGTTTAGCATACCTCAACTTTGCATTCTTTTTCAGTTCCTTCTTGAATGCTCAGCAGCCACAGTGGAGCCATCTCCAGCTCCCAAAATCTCCACCTGCTCTGTTCTCCGTCATACCTTTCTGCCTGCAATACGGTCCTTTATCATGCAAACTGGGACTCCTCCTTCCTCCGTGGTGGGAAATAAAGTTTAGAGAATTCCTGTGTTGTAATAAGTTAGCTATTAAATGCCACTTAAGTTTTTCCATGTTTAAAGTTGGTGTCGATTCTCAAATACTTTTTATAAAGTGCCAGTCATTAAAAATGACAAGAATGCCTTTAATCTCTATTATAAAAGGGGGGGAAAGGAATCAACCGCTATATCTCAACACAACAAAATAAACACCAGCCGAGACAAAGCAATCTAATCTTCAGATCATGTTGGGATGACTTTTAGAGTAAGTCTGTGAAGTTCCACTTGCAACACTCAGGGTGGCAATGGCGTTGAAGCATGGAGCTAAGCTGGCATCGTTGTTTCTAGGTCGGCATTAAGGTCAAACTACATGAGATGCCATTCATGCAATTTGCAGTTGCAGGCGGAGCCAGCCCTACCATTAGGTAGAGTGAGCCAGTTGCCTCAGGCAGCAGATGCTGAGGAGTGGAAGGCAGAAAATGCTGTGCAAACCACATGGCCTGCCCTGCACCCACTGATCTAGTCTGTAGCCCTCAGGTGTGATGGAAGACTATGCCATTGCCAGTGGTCGCCTTTTGCACATGGACTGGAGGCAGTGCCACCGTGTCCTTCACCTTAGGCATGGAAATGGTCCTGGGTTGGCTCTGGTTGTGTGAATGCTTTTTAAAAAGAAAACTGCAGATGTGGGACCCCCCCCATCTGGATCCAGACCTGGAGTGGGGATAGAAGGGGCTCTAACTCTTCCTCTCTTGCTGTGTTTCCAATCTGGAACAAAGTCACCAAAGCATGAAAGGCAACGACCGGGTATCTACTCCTTCCTGTCCAGACTTTACCCAAGGGCATTAGTTCCCTGCATTCCTGGGGTTTATGTCTCCCATGTTTGAGCTCAGAATGGTCATTTGGTGGAGTTTGGGTAAACAGGGGCATTTCCTAAGGATGCTAGGTGCTTGTGGAATTAAAATTATTTCACCCCTCTTCCTCTTGATATTGTAAAACTGCTGACTGTAGAACTGCAGATGTGCAATTAATGGCCAAGACATTGAAACCCAATTTTGTCAGAAGCCCTTCTGTGAGAAACCCTTACATATGAGGCCTTTTTTGTGGTGGCCCCCCAAATATGGAACTCTTTCCCCAAAACATTTGCCTGGCCCCAACTCCACTGCCATTTAGGCACCAGGCGGTCCACCCTATTCTCTTGTCCTTTCAGTGGTACCTGCGTTCCCTTTAACCTTCTGTTTCAATCTTGTGGTCTTTCTGCAGGTTCCCCTGCTTTGATCTCGCGGCTTCTTTTTGCAGCTGCATTTTACTGTATACGGTTCCCATAACTGTAAGCTGCCTTGAGGCTGTTTTTCAGTGAAAGACTAAGAAGTGTATAAATAAAATAAAGACCCCCAACTCCAAGCAGTTTACAATCCAGATTTTGACTAGGAGAGACACGGCAAAGGTCTGTCTATAGAAAAATATAAAACGTAATATTGTTTACTGACTATATAACAAAATGTGATTGTTACTTTACCTGACCAGCTACAGCAGTATGTTCCTGCTGGGATAGGATTCTGGAGAATGAGTTTTGGCTTGTACCTGTGAATGCATTGCAATTTGAGAAATACTGGAAATTCTCTGCAGAGTACATTGGCTACAAAGTATCTTGCACCAATAAGGAGTCGGCTATTATTCTGACAGTGACAATAAGATTTATTTACTATTTTCAGCAGCCTGCATTGCTAAAGAAGAACTAATGGGTATTAGCATAACGATCAGTCTCAGGATTTCCAGTATAATGACATAGTTTCACCTTCTCCAGACTCTGCAAGCTGGTGGGAGGGAAACTGTATGAAAAGGTCTCTTGCAGAGCCACTACAATACAGGCTGATCTGTGTTGTTGTCACAATGGTGAAACTGCAAAGTCAACAGAGATGGGAAAATAAAAGTTTTTTCCCCTCCTGTGAATTACAATGCTTATAGATTGATCAGAATTCATCTGCCATATTTTATATTTGAAAGAAACGACCAAATTCTATTTTCTTTGTCCTCTTCCTCCCTCTCTTTCAGGGTGTTTACAAATGAACAGAAGAGACTAGAACAGAGAGAGATTCCTATTCTCGGGCTGTGTAAATGGAAAATCTCCCTGTGATACTTCTCCTAGTCAATATTTGTCGAGCTTTAATAGCTGCGCTGCTTAGCAATGGGAAACTTATTCTCTCAAGCTCGATATGAGGCAGAATCTTTCAAGAACTTTTCTCCTCAAGTAGGCCTTCCCCAACTCCTTTAAAAAAGGAGAGAAAAAACGCCAAAAGGTTTTTCTATCTAATGAGCCAATCTGAATTGGGAGAGAATCTTTATTCTTCATAAACTTTGACCATTACGCTCTCCTGGTTCTCTGCATATTAAAAAATACACTAGAGGCCCACAGACAAAAGGTTTGGCTGGCTATAACAAAACAGTATGAAAATGTCAGCCTTCCTCACTTCTGCAGTTCTTGGCCATCTCTTCTCTCTGCCATAAGAACATAAGATGTGCCTGCTGGACATTAGAGGAATGCCTCCTGTAAATTAGGACATTGTTGTTGTTGTTGTTTAGTCATTTAGTCGTGTCCGACTCTTCGTGACCCCATGGACCAGAGCACGCCAGGCACTCCTGTCTTCCACTGCCTCCCGCAGTTTGGTCAAACTCAGGCTGGTAGCTTCGAGAACACTATCCAACCATCTCGTCCTCTGTCGTCCCCTTCTCCTTGTGCCCTCCATCTTTCCCAACATCAGGGTCTTTTCCAGGGAGTCTTCTCTTCTCATGAGGTGGCCAAAGTATTGGAGCCTCAGCTTCAGGATCTGTCCTTCCAGTGAGTACTCAGGGCTGATTTCCTTCAGAATGGATAGGTTAGATCTTCTTGCAGTCCATGGGACTCTCAAGAGTCTCTTCTAGCACCATAATTCAAAAGCATCAATTCTTCGGCGATCAGCCTTCTTTATGGTCCAGCTCTCACTTCCATACATCACTACTGGGAAAACCATAGCTTTAACTATACGGAGCTTTGTTGGCAAGGTGATGTCTCTGACATAGTGACCCATTTATGGGAGCTGCCTTCTATGTCATGTCAAAAAGATATCCCACAGTCACCAAATTCCAAATGGAATTGGCCATGGTGGGCTACTCACATGTGATCTTGAGAAAGTTCAACTGGCTATTCTAAAGAGTTTATTCTTTCTCCTGATGGAACAGGCTGGTGGTTTAGATGTGGTACTGGATATGGTCATTTCTGGACTCAGCTGCTGTGGCCAAGAAGGCCTTTTCTCAATTGCAACCTAAGTCCTGGGGGCCCCTTCCAACTCTACAATTCCATGATTCCTGCTGGCAGACTGTGTCGAACGTTGTCTGTCTGATAGTGCAAGGCCTTTTGCACTAGCAGATGGGCGAGTGACTGTTATGCAACAGAGACATCCAGTGCACCAGCTGGTCTAGTAGCAGCTCCTTGTGCAACAGATTGCACAGTCTTATTTTTCACAACAAAGTTACCAGCAACCTGCTTGTGCATTCTCAGTGCAGCCACTGGTTGCTGGGGCAAATCATTTTGCAGCGGAACAAGCGTATCGCTAAGTGACATTCACTCATCACTACATTGGATACAACCCTTAGCAAATGTCACACACGTCTTTTTAATTGGTCGTTGTGACTATTACCGTGAGCCCCAAGTGACACATTTAAGAAACAGTTGCTGCTGGGACAGGATACGGCACCTTGTCTTATCACAGGGGTGAAGAGGAAAGTGCTCGTAGGCCCAATGTGCTATAAATTGCACTGAGATGCTTTGGGCTGAAGTTAAGGCCTAGCAAGAAATCACCTCCTCCCTACACTCTAGTTGTGTGATATTTGGATTGGGCCCCACATCTAATGGTGAGGTGAAATTGACAGGAACTGGAACTCCCGTCCAACTTGTGGAAAATTCCACCCAAATCCAGCAATCCAAAATTACAGGGAAAATATTTAAGACCTTTCCATTTCTGCAGACTTGTATGTTGGCCCTTAGCCAGGAGGTTGCGCCGATGCTGAGATGATATTTGTGAGTTACCTATATTTTTATTTTAATTACTGTTTGGCGGTGCATATATTTTAATTTGATAGGTTGTGTCTAGCAGCTTTGAATGGATGATGTGTTCTTTTGTAAAGTATGTTCTGTAGCTATCCATCTTTCGTGTCTATCCATCTTTGCTAAATTATATAAACCATATCAGTTATTTTTTTAAAAAAGCAGAGAAGCAGGATGGATACGAGTCTTATAAGATGATATGAAGAACTCCATGCACTTCCCATTTGGATTCCTCAGTCCTGTACTGATTTGCTACAAATGCATCCATGTCCAAGCAACTTGTTCCCAATTCCTGGAGGATTGAAGAAATATGGAATCCCCTTCACTTATAGACTGACCCTGAACACCAGTGTGGTGTATAGGTCAAAGTGTCAGACTAGGACTAGGGAAACCCAAGTCTAACCCTACAGAGATTTATAAAGATTATTGAATTAATATGTAAGCCATTTACTTAGAATAATATAAAATATCATTTAAAGTAGCAGCAAAAGCAGACTTTAAAAACAGTGGGCACAATAAAATTATCAAAATATAGATAAAATGCAACACTTTTGAGAACAAAATGAATGTAATGAAATTACATGTCTGGGCTCCTTAGCCTAAAGAAAACAGCTTTTAGCAGGTGTTGAAAACAATGAAGATGCCTACCAAATATTTATTGAATAGGAAGTATTTATATTTAATATAATAATCCACACATGCAACTCAGGATCAGGGTACCAGAGAGACCTCCTGCCCTTGTATAGACCTGTAAGATCACTGAGATAATCTGAGGAAATTCTACTTGTGGTGCCACACCCTACAGAATATCATAGGGCAATCACCTCAAAACAGGGCTTTTCTGCTATTGCCCCTATACTATGGAATGCCCTTCTCTCTCCCACGCAAGAAGCAGAAAACAACAGTTGCCTGAGATATATCTTTTTGCAAAGCCTTACTCTGACCCATACGATCAGACCCTGTTTTCATTGATTTGAATTTCCGGTTTCTATTTGTTTTTAAATACTCTTATACTGCTGGTTTTGTACTGAATTTTGCTTATTGTTTTTATGGCGTATTAAGCAGCTTTATAAGTGCTTTGATACACATTCTCCTGGGATAGCTCAGCCGGTAGAGCATGAGGCTCTTAATGTCAGGGTTGTGGGTTCGAGTCCTAAAAGGTTTCCTGCATTGCAGGGGGTTGGACTAAATGACTTTGGTGGTCCCAGTAGGAAGGGGCCCCAAGACTTATCTAGTCCAACAAATGCGCGCGCGCACACACACACACACACACACACACACACACACATCCACACACTTACACACATATATACACACACACACTTTATATTATATTCAGCCATATATAAAGTATCTTTCCCCCTGCCCAAATTTCCACTCCCCCCTCACCACATTCTCCAGAAAGCTGTGCAATCTTTGAAATGGCATTAAAGTAATTATATGCGAGTTTCTCACCTATGAACTGGCGAGACTGCAGATTGGAGCGCCTTCTTACAATGGAAGAGATACAAAGTACTCAGTCCCCCTATTTCGTTCTAAATTAGACAAGACTAAATCCTTACAAGTATGGTTGCCCTTTGACAGCCCTTCCTGCCCCAGTCTTAGAAAAGCAATGGGAACGGGGCTCTTGATCACAGCAGGAATGTGTTTATGATCATGCATTGCTAGAGTCTGTTTTTATTTCCCATTTTATGTAAAATGCTGTGGTAATCCCTTTAGAATTCTCCTCAGCTTAAACCTCAGAGGCTGCTCAAGGCTGGCTCTTAATGCCTCAAGAGCACTCCACTCCACATAAGCCCCATATTCAACAGGTAAAGCCTACTTTGTTCTATAGAGACGGCTGGAAATAATGTAAAATTAAAGATTTTAATCTTCTCGCAGTAACTCAGACTGTCCTCAGCCTTCCACAAAGAAGCAAAAGGCCTGCTAACTTTTAAGGGACATGGAGGCGGCGGAGGAGGGGGGGGGGAGGTGATTGACAGACGACTGCCTAGAACTATATTGCTAAAAATTTGATTGCAACAATTGGATAGGAAAAATGTAGAGGGTCTCATGACACAGTCAGTACATTTTGCTGCTTTTTAAAAATAATAATCACACACTACAAAACCTAATCGACAGGATTTCATGGCAATTAGAATTGGGACCCAACATATTGAACTCATTGACTAGTGTTTTTTTTTTAAAAAAAAATTGCTAAATTAGGCTGAAGAAACTCAAGGGAGCAGGATGCTTGAGACATAGGTGATTGACAATTCTATTCATCTGAATTTTGCCTGGATTTCCACACAATGCGTTTTGTTCTGGGCACAAATGAGAATAATCAAATATTGTATTACCTCTCTGATAAGAATACAAGTTACATTTTGAGAGAAGAAGGTCACCACTTATACATCTGTATTGCAGCTAATTTAATGGCATGCTTAGGAATATAACGTATTACAGATTTTCTAGGTGGAAGTTAAAGGATGGTTTTGTTTTATTTTGAACACTTCTATCCTTCCACAGGGCCAGGTAAGGCTCTCAGGGCAGCTGAGTAAATTGAAGTTAGGATTTAGCTTCCAATAGATTTGTAACAACTTTTAACAATGCTTAGAAACCATTTCCTAATTTGTTTGTTTATCCAGGAAGTACGTCCTGTTGAATCCAATGAGATACACACCCTTATATATTGAGATGCACATCTCACTGAGTTCAGTGTGAATTGCATTCTAGTAACTGAATGTAGGTTGGCATTCCAAGGATGTAACCCTATACTTTTGGGTCCCTGACTAGTTGTCATAGGATAGTTCAGGTGCCATAGGATAGTTCACATCGAGCCCTTGATGCTGGGAAGTGAGATCCAATGTTGGAGCCTTCCTCCTGGCTGTTCCTGGCTCCTCCAGTAACCTGACCCAACTGATGTTGGTGCTCCATTGGTGGTACGGCCCCCAAGCAGGTATGTTGGGGTGTTCTAGGGGTGCTGTGGGAGACAGCTTGTATCTGAAAATCTAAAGACAGTCCGGTGCCACAATATGCCCCCAAATCAGGGAGATGTTTAGTTAGATTCCTGAGCATGACTAAATCTCTCTCTCACCTTTCTTTCCCATTGGTTCCAATGGAAGGGGACATATTAAAGATGGTGGGCCAGGAAGTAGGTGGACAAATACAAGAGTCCTCCTCTGCCCTGCCAGCTGGAGTCTGGATAGAACAGCAGAATGGCCTTTGTATTCCCTTGCCACCTTAACAGGAGGCTGGCTTTTACAGGCCAACTGACCTTGGCCTGTTTACTTGGAAGTAAGTCCCAGCTTTTGTTTCCATATAGGTTATTTGACCAACCTGGTGCAGTGCCTCATGTTCACCGCAATGCACATATATAGAGCCTCTCTGTGCTCTGGGAGCTAATCTGTGTGCTCAGATAAATGGGGACTTGGGTCTGCTTCCGCTTCCTCCTCTTAAATAAGTAGGGAAAGCCACTGAAGACAGAACAACAGGGTGACTGCGGAAATGGAATGGGGGAAATAGGGTTTCACCACTTGAGAAGCCAGGGTGTTTGGTGGGTTTGGTGAGAAAAAGATTCCAGGTCCAAAATGGGCAATTGATCTGCTTACCAGCTTTGGGCTGGTAATCCTGTTAGGTACAAGAGGCAGAGGAGGAAGAAGCAGGAGTAGGGAACTTTCAGGCCATTCCTGAATTATGTTTTATTACCATGAAGCTTCCATCAGGGCAGACATTGCTTCTAGATCAGGAGTTGATAATCCCACCTCTTCAGTTGCATTTCCAAAACTCAGGCATGTTTATATGGATACTCCAAATTCACCCCACTTCTAATTTCACCAGTGCAAGGGTTTTCTTTGACAGTTTTCAGTAGACGTTTTCATCAAAAACTGATATCTGTGAGCATTGAACCAGAACTATAAACGAGCACTTTTTGATGGGTTTTAAAAATTGGCCTTGAAAAGGTAACATGTTGAACTTCTTTGGAAAATGTCTGCATGTTCATTTGCATAGCCCTCTCTTGCCTTTAACTTTAACTTGTCCTCAATGACATCATTACGTTGTCAAGTCTGACGTTGTCCCATTAACTTCATGGCCCCTGATTGGCTAGGATTGCAACATGATTCAACCAAGAAGGATCAACAGCAGAACCAGGAAAATAATCACAACACACAAAAGGAAAAAATGTGAATAATATTCACAAAAACATTTCAGTCCCATAAAAATTGCTCTTTTGACCTTGGGATTGAAACGGGAGAATATTTGGCAGTTCTAATCTCAAAACAGTTTTGAGATTATGCCTGTCTCCGATGTAGTTTTAAGATCTCCTGAGTGGATATTCTCCCCTGGTACTTTGAATCATCTTAAAGCTTGCCTTTCTTTTCTTTAAAAAAAATGCTGTTCATATTCATGGGTTGGCAATATGTTGATTTTTAATAAATAAAAAATGAATTTTGCGACTTTGATTTCTGTTGCATGCTTATGAAGTGGAATAATGATGAACAGCAATTTCCCTACTGGAGACTGTGGTTTCAAAACCCAGCTTGAGCTGAAGTTTTGCTAAATTTGGTCATGTCATTTCACTATGGTTGCTGAATAGCTGCAGGAGCGAGGACTGTTGCTGCCTGTAGGAGGATGGATCAATCTGCAAGATAAGAAAAGAGCTGGATGCAACTGTCTGTGGACAAATCCACACATTAAAGTAGCAAGAGGTTCATCAAAAAATCTGCATGGGTGGACATGGTATAGAAGACATGCATGGTGTATAGTTTATTTCAAGCATTTGTTTGTGTTTCTCTGATCTCTATATTCTTCTTGTTAATCTGTATTTAAAGTCTTTACAAGAAAACAATTTGAACCCAGGAAAATTCCTATTTATTTATCTTCATGTTTTCCCCCAGCATGAAACTATTGGACCCCAAAGAGTATAGGGTGCACTCCTACTTCTGAAGCTCACTCCATACTCACATGCATATGAGCAACATTTAGCACAGGGAAGGGAAAACACGTCGCACAGCAATGCCCTCCAGATGTTGCTGGACTCCAACTCCCATCAGCCCCTGCCAGCATGACGGGTGGTTAGAGATGATGGGAGTTGTAGTCCAGTGACACTTGCAGGGTCCCCGGGTCCCCAGCCTTGACTTAACATTTACTACCAGTGTAGAGATGACATTGAGGCCAGAACAGGGCCACCCCTACCCCTTTTGACCATTTCTTAACCATTTGCTCCCCTTAACAAAGCATGTTGCAAGTGAAAGAAGAATCCTGAGACCCTAACTGTCATTGCATGTCACATGCATATTATTGTGTCTGACTATATCTGGAGGAAACTCTTGAGAGTCCCATAGACTGCAAGAAGATCAAACCTATCCATTTTTTAAGGAAATAATCAGCCCTGAGTGCTCAGTGGAAGGACAGATCCTGAAGCTGAGACTCCAATATTTTGGCCACCTCATGAGAAGAGAAGACTCCCTGGAAAAGACCCTGATGTTGGGAAAGATGGAGGGCACAAGGAGAAGGGGACGACAGAGGACGAGATGGTTGGATAGTGTTCTCGAAGCTACCAGCATGAGTTTGACCAAACTGCGGGAGGCAGTAGAAGACAGGAGTGCCTGGCGTGCTCTGGTCCATGGGGTCACGAAGAGTCGGACACGACTAAACGACTAAACGACAATATCTGGATCTGGGATGACATTTTTAAAAACACACAACTGGTCTTGCAAACTAACTAAGGCAAGGCACATGGCCTTGGGAGCTGAACCAATTCTAAACATAAGCTTTAAATTACCTGTGTGGTTGGGTAGTGTTCTTTCACTCCTAGTCCTATTCCAGTAGCCTGCAGGCCCATTATATAGTCTATTATCAAGTAATCCTAGATGCAGCAAAATATTCAGGACACTCCTGCAAAAATCTCCCTTTTGTAATAAAATCTTCCACTGTTCCCCTCCTCTGGGGAAATCCCCATTACCTTCTCTCCCAAATGGTGTGTCTAAACATAACAAGTGAGCCTTCCCATCAACAATTATCCAAAGAGACAAACAAGATAATTCCTTGTGTGCCTATGATGTCAGAGGGAGATGACTGCATCCTCACTTAGCAATACAGGCCAGGCTCCGGGAGCCAAATGAAAATGAGCAGTGCGTGGAAGTGGCTTTGTCTAAATGGATTTTCATTATGGAAGAATCGAAGGCGTTTAGAAATTGCTAACGTTCCCTGGCAGCAAGCAAATGGCTGAGTCAACATCACTTTGAGTCCTTAGTGCTTGCTTTCTAGAATGCTGAACCACTGAAATAGTCTGATCAAACTTGGCATGGTGCAGTGTGACTCCTGCCAGGTCTGTGAAGTCATACATTTTCTTCTCCCTCGGGCAATGGCAAATGGTAAATTAGCTGCTCTATTCTTTTGGGTCTTTGATTAAGATTCCCTGTCAGACATGGAGAGGGGTGGGAGTTGAATGACAGGGGACAATTGTTGGTGTCCTCTTTTTTTTTTTTTAACAGTGTATATAAATATTGCATAGTGCTGTGTCAAAACACCATTTTGCAAACATTATTTTAACCATTGCTGGAGGAGACTCTTGAGAGTCCCATGGACTGCAAGAAGATCAAACGTATCCATTCTTCAGGAAATCAGCCCTGAGTGCTCACTGGAAGGACAGATCCTGAAGCTGAGACTCCAGTACTTTGGCCACCTCATGAGAAGAGAAGACTCCCTGGAAAAGATCCTGATGTTGGGAAAGATGGAGGGCACAAGGAGAAGGGGACGACAGAGGACGAGATGGTTGGACAGTGTTCTCGAAGCTACCAGCCTGAGTTTGACCAAACTGCGGGAGGCAGTGGGAGACAGGAGTGCCTGGCGTGCTCTGGTCCATGGGGTCACGAAGAGTCGGACACGACTAAACGACTAAACAACAACAAATTTTAACAATATTTTCTTCTTCCAGTGACTTTGGGCACTCCTTGGGAAAATGCCCACCTGCTTATTAAAAGCAACTTCATTGGCCTTCAGTAGCATCCTTGTGTTACTGATTGGCTGATCCATTTGCTGACGTCTGGTGACATCATCATGTCAGAAATAGCATTGTGACATCGTACTGTCTTCACTACATGAAATAATCAGTCTCATTCAGGTGCACACATTCTGGGTTACGTCAATACACAATGGGGGACAGCAGGGACAAGCATGCTTGGTCTCCTTCCATTCCCCATGGCCATTCCTGTCATCTCCACTAGTTGGAGGACAACCTTCTGCAGTGGGAAGCGTGTTCTCCATTGCTCAGGGAATCTATAAAAGGAGAACCATTGAGAACCAAAGGTTCTTGATCACATGGGGAGCCTACAAGAGTAGAAACAGGTTTCCACTTCAGGCACTCGCCCTCTAACATTTGGAGAAAGTGAGGACATGCTCACCCCCAGTAGCAGTCAGTGGGGCAGCATTTGTAGATCTCAGCTGTTGTGTACACAGCTATACAGACAGTGCACTCTTTCGAATGTTGCATGTGAAAAACTACCAGTGTACAGCTCAACTATACAGGAGCAAAGACTGTACATTCATTAAATGTGAACATCCCTCTTATCATTGCCCTACAGGGTTGGCAGGTTTCAGTGAGAGTCTAGACATCAAACTACGCATAAACCAATTAACATTTTTAAAAATGAAATGCAGTCACTGAGCTTCCCATTTATTTGGGAAAACAGGGATGTATTCTTATTCTTATTATTCTTATTGTTATTATTATTAACTTAAATCACTGTGATAGCCCAACAAATGGTTGGTCTTAATACAGCCCTTCCAAGACTGGACCAAGCCCTTCCAATGGAACTGGCAGTGCTATATGCAGAAGACTGCACACTAGTTAGTAATATCAACCCCTTCTTCAGTTTGCAAAATCAATCCTCCATTGTGCTAGACTCTAGAGGATGCCAAACTAATCAAACAAAAAGGGTTGGCTAAAACAATACAGTGGTTTCCAGTATGTTGTTTGCTGGACTGTACTGGACTGATAAGAGTAGTGGCAGTAGAGAAATGATAGCCTCCCCTTTATAGTCCGATAAGATCCAAGATTTTTGTGACCCACCTTTGAGTGTCTCCAAATGGTTCTTTAGGTCTATGAAATAAGAAATTTCAAGAGAATTTTTTTTTTACCTTAAAAACACTAATAAAAGCAACTTCAGAAATAGTGAAATGTGCATTCTTGCATGGCTACATTCCACCTCCCTCACCACCTGATTACCCAGATTTGGCAGGGGATAGCCCCCAGCTGAGTGTTAGAGTTTATATTGGCACTAAGAAAATCCTAGGTTTAATCTGCGGCATCTGTGATTAAAAGAGCTAGGCTGGTAGAGCTCTCTATTTGAGGTTTTCGGAGTCACTACCTGTTAGATTGGTTCAGGGATGGTTAATTTGTAGCTCTCCAGATGTTGAGCTTCCATTAGCCCTAGCAAGCCATCAGAGTTGATGGACGTTGTACTCCAACAATGTACTCCAAGTCCAGAATATTTTCCCCCCAAATATGTAGATAACAAAAGCATACTCAAAGAGGTTTACAAAAGAACATTAAAAATACTGATAAAAGCAAAACTTTTAAAACAAATTTATATGAAATGTTACCAAAATATTAATGGACTCAGTCATTTCAAGATAATTATGCATAGCACAACTATGTGTTAAAGCAGGGATGGGGAACTGGACTCCTCTGGTGGGCCAGATCTTGGGTCACCCCCAACCCCAATGGACCACTTTGACACCAGGTCAGAGGTCAGGTGTGGAGCAGGTGGGTATAACTTTTGGGGGGGGGGAAACAGCCTTGTGGGCCACATCAGGACCTGTGTCAGGTCTAATTAGGCCCATGGACTTGAGATTTCCCACCCCAATGTTTAAATTACTTGCCTGTCTAGGCTTGCCAAAACAAAAGTTGGATGCTGGAAACAATGCAGCAAAGTCGCTTGCCTAATATTAATAAGCATTACTAGGCCACATAGACAAGTGAGTTCACAGTATTAGGCTATGTCTGACTGAAGCCATTATTGGCAGGATGAACTTCAGAAGCTGATTTCAAAACACCACTTGGGGAATGGTGGCTGACTGAAAGCTCTCCGTGTTGCTAACAACTGCCTGGGAGGAGCTGGTCTTCTCTAGCCAAAGCAGACATTATCATACCTGTCATGAAAACATTGGCATAACTATCATTGTGCCATACATCTGAAATTTCCTTAAAGCTGTGGCTATACGGGAACATCCTGGGCTCCTGGTTTGCCTCTCCAGTGGATTATGGGCAGCCCCATACAGTGCTGTGCACCAGACACTATTTGATGACAACTCTGGCCAAGGGATGCGGGTGGACTTGCTGATCAGAAGGTCGGCAGTTCGAATCCCCACAACGGGGTGAGCTCCCATTGCTTGGTCCCTGCTCCTGCCAACCTAGCAGTTCGAAAGCATGTCAAGTAGATAAATAGGTACCTCTCTGGCGGGAAGGTAAACAGCGTTTCCGTGTGCTGCTCTGGTTCATCAGAAGCGGCTTAGTCGTACTGACCCGGAAGCTGTACGCTGGCTCCCTTGGCCAATAAAGCGAGATGAGCGCCACAACCCCAGGGTCAGCCACTACTTGACCTAATGGTCAGGGGTCCCTTTACCTTTACCTTACCTGGCCAAGCTATTCCCCCTTGGCAGCTTGGCAGCTGCACCCTGATCCAATCCAAATGTATGTTTTCCTCCATCTTAGGGCACCTGGGGTGAGTTTGGGGATCTGGGGCCTAAAATGTAGCAGACAAGAGGTGCTGCTGTATTAGCAAGGCAAAGGTAGGAGAACACCATCTTCCTGCATACAATTTCTGTGATTTCATCAGGGAGCTTGTGTACTTTCAAGCATATCTTGAAATGCGGACACGGAGCAATGGATCCAAACTACAAGAAAGAAGATTCCACCTAAACATTAGGAAGAACTTCCTGACAGTAAGAGCTGTTTGACAGTGGAATTTGCTGCCAAGGAGTGTGGTGGAGTCTCCTTCTTTGGAGGTCTTTAAGCAGAGGCTTGACAACCATATGTCAGGAGTGCTCTGATGGTGTTTCCTGCTTGGCAGGGGGTTGGACTCGATGGCCCTTGTGGTCTCTTCCAACTCTATGATTCTATGATTCTATGATTCTATAATATCTTAACATCCATAAGGACTAGAAACCTTTTTCCTTTATTACAAGATTTTCAGAAAGATGCATTCTGTGCCCCATTCTAAATGGCAGGCTTGAATGTATCCATGGAGTACACAAAGCCCCACCAAAAGATTGCCAGGACCCATTTCCTCCCATCTCCTTTTCGGTACGTCTCCACTTGTTCTCTCCTTGCCCCCTTCAGCTAATAAAACATAGCACTTCAGTAGAAGTTCTCTTCTTCAAAGCACTTTACAAATATTAGCTAATTAACTTCCGTGTAGGTGCCAAAATGTCCTGCAGACCTCACGGATATTTTATGGAGGTGCTCTGCACTTTCCATCGCAGAGGAGAAGACATCGTTTGCTAATTAGATTTTGGGAAAGGCGCACACGTGTGCCTTCCCACTTCTCAGCTGGTTTTCACATTTCCCTGTTTCCAGGAACATGACCCAGACCCAATCAGTGTCTGCACCTGGTGGGAATTACAGCCCTCCGCTTTCCTTTTAAACCAAAGATGAAAAGGACTCTCACTGACATGAATTTCCTGCGTGTGCTCGAAGCAAATTGAAATGTCATCTCTGCTACTTCAGCTATAACAATGACAATTCTCTTTATCGAGGACTGTCAGCGCAGAAAGGGTGGGTTAGGTAAGCATCTGGCAACAGTAGTTAACTCCCAGTTCCCCTTCCCAACAACAGCATGGTTGGGAGGAAGAGGAGATACCATGCTGGCAAAACCAGGGACAGCATAATGAGACAAAGTATGTCTACCACAAAAGGTCCTGAGAACATCATGTATGATGACAAAGATATCAGGATTCCTGGTCCATAGAATTTAGGTATGATGACTTGAGATGATAAAAGATGAAACTGCCCACAAGCTCTTTCGTTGGTCTTACAATCTGTCCACTTTGAAGGATATGCAAAAGGTTTGCCTAGCTTGGCTGCCTTTGTTACCCAGCCCACATTTAACAGTTCCTCTCCAGAACTGGCTTTTCACAACTAGGCCTGTCATGTGGTCAAAGTGTTGATTGGAGCAAAGTCTCATGGATCACATTGGAACCTATATTCAAGCAAATGTGTTTTCTTAACACTGTGATCTGGAGGGCACTTAGATGAAAATATGTTCCATTATGTCTATGGGACTTGCTTCTTGAGATACCAACGAAAACCGAAAAGGGAAGATGGAATGGAAATCAATCCAGTGAATACAATGAGCATCTGCTGTTGTTGTTGCTTTAGGTCCACAAACAATAGAAAATTGATTATGTTTTCTCCATTTGCACTGTGTTTCCTTTGAAATGCATTTGAAATGAATGGGGAGGAATAGTGTAATGGCAATGTAATTATAATATATGCAATTTTGCCACAACAGACCGTTGTATGAATAACATAGTTTTTGGGAGATGAACTGCAGCAGAGTGGAAACAGTGTTGCAGGTGATGAATGCAGGGCAGAATAGAAAATGATGCCTTCCTACATCCCTACTTCTGCTCAAGTATTTGGGATAAAATGATGGTATTGAGGTGCATTCAGACACAAGGTTTTTTGCACAAGTTTCCCAGGTCATCTTGTTTGTGAGTATTCACACCATGCACATTTTTCCACGGTAAAAATCATATTTGAAGGCAATCACACCAACCACAATGCTGCTTTTAGGCATATTTACAGAATCTCCTTTGATAGTTTTAATCAGACCAATCCTCAGGGAAATAATTCTCAAGCATTACCCACTTGAAACTGTGGGAATGTTCAGGGATGCAGGAGAGGATATATTGTTTGATTATATCCTTTCCAACTTGTGTTAACAAGTTCTACAGTGTGGCGGAATAACATTCCCCTTTTTAAACTTGCACAGTGGATGAATTTGCTCAGGATCGCTAAAACCTCCAAAATAAGTTTCCTTGGTAATTTCCCCTTTAGTTCCTCGTAGAAAGATAGACACAACACAGTCTTCTATAAAAGTGTAAAAAGAGTTTACTCACTCACATTCTGTTCACAAATGCATCCCAGAAGGCAGACTTAAGTTACAAAAGTAATATACACTTGGGAACTATCCCATAAGGAGATAGCTCCTTTGTCTTAGGCTAAACAGATGTTGCTTCTTCGACGAATGTGGTCAGAGAGAGAGATGGCGGCCTTCACTGAGGTATTTTGTTACCTGCATAGGTGAGGCCTCACCCACCTCTAGTCACATGTAGAGGAAGTCTGTCCCAGTCTAGGAAGAAACAGGAAGTTCCGACTGGCTGGTCCAGACACCCCCTTTTTATGTCCTCTCTAGGGATGTTGTACTTGACTGCTCTGTGTTTCACATCCCACAGAAACTTTACAAACTTTGGCAATGTTGCTACCCAAAAGTGATCAGCCATGATCTTAACATCTATAACATTATGCAGCAGATTCTACAAGCTGGTCCTTTAAAGAAATCCACTGGTTCTCCCTGCAGCAGCTCACCAACATATTAAAAACTTCTCCAAGTGAAATCCACCTTCATTTTTTCACTTTGAAATCACCCTCTCCAGTGGCTTCCAAGCACGGCAGCTTAAGGGTTGTCTCCAAGGCTCTGCATGTATAGTTTTGCTGGTGCAACATGACTTCCATTTTCTCCCCTCCCCCCACCCCACCCCGATCAGCTCGGGGGGGGGGGTCCCCAGAGCTGATTTTGAAAGCCCATGGAGGCTGGAGGAGACAAAAGAGAAAAAGCAAGCTCTGTTGTGTGCATGGAAGTCCATTCAACTACTGGAGCCACAGCACTGGATATGCCCCCATTTTTTAATTTTTATGCAAATTCTTTTATTTTAATAATATGTACTAAACAGTATGAGATGGTGAAGTCCTTCCCGATCAAATGCCTAACAAATCCATCATCTGCCGAGACACAGGTGTCGTGATGAAGGGCATTCCCCGCTCCTTTTTAACCAGACCTATAGAAATGGCGACATTGAAAGAAGCACTTAACTTAGAAACACTCGCTGGAGACATCATTGTCTGGCCAGGGCATCCTTCCACATTTGGTTGTTTACTTTTCTGGCATTTTAGAAAGACGGGAACTTTCAAAGGGGCAAGCATTTTCAAAAGGAGGGAGAAGGGGAGAACAAGCTAGAGTCGAAATTGCAGAAAAACAAAAGGAGGATTTTTAAATAGGAAAGGGTTTTTGAAAGAAGCAACTCACAGGGAGAGAAAACACTCTTAAAACATCCCGGTTTCTTCCCTGCCAAAGTGCTTATTCAAATAGCTAAACACCAACCAAGTAGCTGCAGGTTAAAACAACATGGCATTTAACAAACAACCAGCTTAATAGAAGAGCTTCAAAGAAATGTCTTCTTTAGATTTGTTGTAGGCATTTTGAGGATGGCGCAGCATGGGATGGAAAAGCCACCCAAAAATCGATGCTCTCCTGACCTGCAGTTTGTTTTTAATGGTATTTGCATACTTTGCTGTTACTTGCCAGTATACCTCTCTGTAATTTTCATCCTAAAACCTACAATTGATGCCTCTTCCTATTACTGTCCTTAATGCTGGTATAGTATATATTGTCCATAACCAGCATGTAGATATATATCTTCCTACAGGTTTTCCCCAGCCTTCATGTCACTGCACCTGATTGTGAATCCAGGGAGGGGACTGCTTCGGCAGTGGTACTTTCCTCTTCGAGGGGAGAACCATCCCAGGGCAAGGGAAGAACTGCATCCTCCCCAGTTTTCCCAGTTACAGTCCATCCAAGTGAACTTCACTTCATTTATTTATATGGATGTGGGTCATGAGGCTGCAACTGGGGCAAGGGGGGAAGAGGAATGCAATTCCCCATCTCGCCCCTAGGGGTCTATAGCAAGCAACTGCCCCTGTTGCCCATGGGCTTAGTCTGGTCCTGTCTTCTGCCCATGCAGATGCAATGCTTCCAAATGAGATACTGTGTGTGTGTGTGAACTAGCCCCAGGGACTGGAATTCTGTTAGGAATTGGCTGCCATTTGGGCTGGTAGATGTGACACAGTGAAAATCAGAAGGAACAAATAAAAATAAGTGTAAATCAACATTCCAGAAAGCCTACAATCCAGAGCAGATCGGTTGTGCTAAATGGGATGGGGTTTAGATTAGTCATGGTGAAAATGTCCCATTGGTTTCAGCTGTTTAATTTTCTGTGGATTGGGTCCATTCATGCACCCTTTCAATTTCCCCGGCTATTTTTGAATCCCCTAAGATGATACAACCTTTACCAAAAATATATATATCACACATAGTCCTATAGCTGTGTCTACCATCCAGATCAAAGAGGGATTGCACAGAATGAGTTAAATACATATTATCATAATGAATCTCTGTGGAGTCTGCTGAATCTCTGACCTTTCTGATCAGTTTCTATGCCTGATGACAGACAAGGCTGCTCAATGTTTGTCCAGGTGTCATTTTCACAAAATCGCCCCAATAATGGGCGTGTCTGACTATTTAGCCCACATTTCTAAGCATTTCTATGTGGGTATTTGTAGGTATTATGATTTCTATAATAATGTGGAGAAACCATCGCAAATAAATGAAAAGCAAACCTTTGTCTGAAACATCAATTTCAGTGTATTGTCAACATCATGAATGACATTAAGCACAATCTTTTGGCACAAAATACTTCCTGTTTCAGTTTGTAATCCTTCTTAAACATTATTCTCCTTCAGTTAAACATCTGTTTCAGGCTTAAATGAGCTGGTGCTAGAGTATTATTCAGTGGCTATTATACTTCCAAGTGGAAAAGAGCTTTGGAGAGAACATCACAATAGCTATTATGACAGTAGCATTATATTATGATGCAGCTTTCGTGAAAACTTTAAATTCTCTGGCTTTGACAGATAATTATGTACTTGCATTACACTGCGGAATGTGCTATAAAATTGAAATCCATGGCATGCCTTTCAAGTGGGTGACAATTCCATCTTTATAACAACACCGGTTCTTCCTTCTGAATCAAAGATTTCTCTGACACAAGGAAATTCTGCTCTTGTGCAACCATCCTAGAAGGAAAAATTCTCCACATTATGGTTTTCCTGGTGTGTGCACTACTGAGCACCCACAGAAGTTACTATAGCTCTGAGCTTTAGCAACTGTGGGTCACTATTTGGCAATGAGTTCTCATTGTAGCCCAGGAAACCACCACCTACAGTCCTTTGATTAATACATGGATCAAACAGTTCCATATTGTGATGGACAGATTAAATATGGCCAGATTTACAGTGCTGGAGGAGTCTGGAGCTCAATTTGCCCAAATCCAGTGACTCCCTGTGAATATAGGAGTGCTATAGACATCAATATCCCTGGCCCATAAAGATGTCCCCATTCACTTCTGTGGAGAGTGTTGCTCTGTTTATGCAAAGGGAATTGCTGGCTCCACTGAAGTAAATGGAGGAACCATTCTTGCAGGAGTTTAGTGTCATAGCAGCCCAGTGTTTCAAAGAGAGTCATGTATTTGAGACATTAATTCACTATTGGCTATAGAAAGAACTCAGTCTTTTTGCATCACTTCTGCAACAGCACCACACAAATGAGATATTTATGAAGATGAAGCTCTCTGTCAATTTCTTTCATAATCATTCTGGATCCAAATTACCAATCTGGCTTTCAGTTATATTTGGATTCCCTGGGTGGAAAATGAGCATTTGAGGATGGTGGTGGAAGTTGTTGTTGTTGCTGCTGCTGTTACCGTTGTTGTTGTTGTTGTTGTTGTTGTTGTTGTTGTTGTTGTTGTTGTTGTTGTTGTTGTTGTTGTTGTTAATAAACTGTTTTTCAAATCTGAGGAATCTTAGGGTGGTAAATAACAGTTCATCAAAATGCAGCACATCAATGCAATGTAATAAAACCAGAAACAATTTAAGCATGTGAAAAAGGTAATGATTATTTAAATATCCCTGGCAGAGAGATTTGAAGAAGGGGGCCACATTGTGCCTTCACACCCCCATAGAATCTGGCAGTATGTCCAAGAGGACTTTCAGTCCATCTCTTTCACCACAAGTTGAAGCTATTCGCCACCTGCCAACCCACCCTCAATCAAACTATAAAATTCTACACAATCCATTTGAAGAAAGAGTGCAACTGTGCCATAGTTCCTGTCCCACCGACAGCACTGTTGTTTCCAAAATGCAACGTTTACACCTTCTGATGTGAGGATAATGTACACACTTTCAGGGAAAGGGTAGTACAGAAGGACACGGGTGGTGTTGTGATCTAAACCACTGAGCCTTTTGGGCTTGCTGGTCAGAAGGCTGGTGGTTTGAATCAGTGGCATAGCATGGGTTGTCAGCACCCGGGGCAAGGCAAGTAATTTGCGCCCCCTAACCCGTGGATTTTAGCACTGATTTTAGCACTGCGAGTGCGAGTGCGACCCCCCCCCAGATGTTGCACCCGGTGCGGCTGGCCCCCCTGCACCCCCCACGCTACGCCACTGGTTTGAATTCCTGCGATGGAGTGAGCTCCTGTTGCTCTGTCCCAACTTCTGCCAACCTAGCAGTTCGAAAGCATGCCAGTGCAAGTAGATAAATAGGTACCACTGTGGCGGGAAGGTAAAAGGAGTTTCCATGCACTCTGGTTTCTGTCACAGTGTCCTGTTGCACCAGAAGTGGTTTAGTCCTGCTGGCAACATGACCCAGAAAGCTGTCTGTGGACAAACGCCGGCTCCCTCAGCCTGAAAGCAAGATGAGCGCTGCAACCCCATAGTCGCCTTTGACTGGACTTAACTGTCCAGGGGTCCTTTACCTTTTTACCTTTTTTAGTGCAAAAGCTGAGGAAAAAATGAGAAACAGGGAAATCTAAACGAACAAATTTGCCCATCCATAGTAACTTTTGACATTTGCAAGTGTCATGGGAAGTATCCACATCACTAAAGCTAACAAGAACAGCCCCCTCTGCAAGGTGACTAAAACTGTAAATAAAATAGTGTGCCATAATATGCCATAGACCTGAGTATGTTCCCCAAACTCACTAACACACATGCAACTTCAAGAACTCTGTCCCCCCCGAACCAACAAGATTGGCTTGAGGACAAAGTCAAGAGTTAGTTTAGAGCAGTGAGTAAAGATGATAATTATCTCCAATTCAGGAACAGGTAGGTAATAACTACTCTCTGCCTGCCCTTAGGAACTTCAAGTGTTATTAAATTACAGAGTGTAGCTCCTGCACAAATCCAACCATTACTTTTCCAGGAAAGTTGTTTTACTAGGAGCCTAAGTACCAGTTAATAGAAGAAATTGTTGTAATTTATTGGGCATGTCATGTGCCTTTACAAATTATTCATCAGTATTATAGGCAGGCTCATGATGGGGACTCCTTCTCAGAGTCTCTGTTCTCCACTGCCTCATGTCTCCAGCCTGTGTTTTCCTTTTCTAAGCTTTATTGCTCTCTTTTACTTCATGGGCTTCTCATTCGTCCTATTTTGCCATCCTATTACTGACACTGTCATTGCTGAATAGAGACTTGTGGGAGGGTTTAAAAATAAAATAAAAATAGAATTGCAAGTTCTTCCTGATTCTAATATTGCTGAACTGCGATTGACATTTGTGTTGATGAGAAATGGAGGGTCAATTATTGACCAACCTGTTCTGGACAGGATCCTGCTCAAATCTACAAAGCCAGATTCACAGCTTGAGGGTGATGCTAAATCTGGCCCTGATTTTTTATATCTTTGCGGCACTGGTGGCTAGGAATGAGGGGTGAATTTGGTTCGGTTTGCGTTTAAAGGTGAACCTACTTAACACATACTTTCTGAAGCAACAAGCCATGCTTCAAAATTCATACTTTTCCATGCAGTTCTCCAGTCACGCAATATGTTGCATCTAATATGGTAAAGTGTGCATAAAAATCCACACTGTTGTGAAAATAAGGTATAGAAATGCATCATACTGGGGGGAATTGCTTTGCAAAATGTGTGTATTGGGCAATACTGCATACAAAAGTGTGTGTATTAGGAAAAAAATTGAACTGAAATGCTGATGAACCTTCATAGAATCATAGAGTTGGAAGAGACCACAAGGGCCATCGAGTCCAACCCCCTGCCAAGCAGGAAACACCATCAGAGCACTCCTGACATATGGTTGTCAAGCCTCTGCTTAAAGACCTCCAAAGTAGGAGACTCCACCACACTCCTTGGCAGCAAATTCCACTGTCGAACAGCTCTTACTGTCAGGAAGTTCTTCCTAATGTTTAGGTGGAATCTTCTTTCTTGTAGTTTGGATCCATTGCTCCGTGTCCGCTTCTCTGGAGCAGCAGAAAACAACCTTTCTCCCTCCTCTATGTGACATCCTTTTATATATTTGAACATGGCTATCATATCACCCCTTAACCTCCTCTTCTCCAGGCTAAACATGCCCAGCTCCCTTAGCCGTTCCTCATAAGGCATCGTTTCCAGGCCTTTGACCATTTTGGTTGCCCTCCTCTGGACACGTTCCAGTTTGTCAGTGTCCTTCTTGAACTGTGGTGCCCAGAACTGGACACAGTACTCCAAGTGAGGTCTGACCAGAGCAGAATACAGTGACACTATTACTTCCCTTGATCTAGATGCTATACTCCTATTGATGCAGCCCAGAATTGCATTGGCTTTTTTAGCTGCCGTGTCACACTGTTGGCTCATGTCAAGTTTGTGGTCAACCAAGACTCCTAGATCCTTTTCACATGTACTGCTCTCAAGCCAGGTGTCACCCACCTGTTCATGAGGACTTTAAAAAAATACTAACTGATGAGGAAATGTTGAGAACTGAACTTAAGGTTAGAAATATGAGAAACAAAGAAAACAAAATGGTCAGTTGCCAGTCCTTGTTGGCGGCACAACGTAGCTTTCAATAAGTGAATGTTTGTTATCCATGCCCTACTAAGGTCCAGATTACGGTATTGCAACAGGCCATTTTAACTCAAAAGTATTTTGATCTGCAATGTGTACTTAAGCAGTTTCTCATCGCACAATTATTAAAATCATTAACTTCAATTGGTTAAAAAAACAAAACAGCAAGGAAACTACAAGTGGTTAGAACACATCTCCAAGGTTTTGAAGCTTCACAGGCTTCCTGTCCATCTCCAGGCACAATGCAAAATGCTCTTTAAAGACTCTGCATGAACCTGCCCATCATAAGAAGTCCTCCTCTGGGTGCCCTTTGCCATTATTCATTAATTTTATTAAATTTGTATACTTCTCTGAAGATCACAAGATGGTTCACAACATAAAAATACAAAATGAGAACACGAAATACATGCTAAAACTAAAACAAACCAATAGCCCTCCTTCTCACAAACAGATTTATATGGCCACAGAATGTTAATCAGCCAAAGGCGGATGATAGAGAAATGTTTTCACCCGGAGCTTAAAGATATGTAATGAAGGCACCAGGCGAGCCTTTCTGGGGAGAGCATTCCACAAACTGGGTCCCACCACAGAAAAGGTCCATTGCCATGTTGCCACCCTCTGGACCTCTTGTGAACGAGGCTCGTGAGGAAGGGCCTAAGATGGTGATCACAGGCTCCAGATCAGTTCATATGGAAAGAGGCGGTCCTTGAGATGTTAGGTGGGTGGTGACAGTGTGGACTAGGTTCATACTGAAATTAGCAAAGAACAAATCTCTCAAACTTGTCTTGGACTGGGTATTACAGCCATCACATTAACAGCACAATCCTATGGATATTTAGGTAAAGGTAAAGGGACCCCTGACCATTAGGTCCAGTCGTGGCCAACTCTGGGGTTGCAGCGCTCATCTCGCTTTATTGGCCGAGGGAGCCCGCGTACAGCTTCCAGGTCATGTGGCCAGCATGACTAAACCGCTTCTGGTGAACCAGAGCAGCACATTGAAACGCCGTTTACCTTCCTGCCAGAGCGGTACCTATTTATCTACTTGCACTTTGATGTGCTTTCAAACTGCTAGGTTGGCAGGAGCAGGGACCAAGCAACAGGAGCTCACCCCGTCACAGGGATTCGAACCGCTGACCTTCTGATCAGCAAGTCCTAGGCTCTGTGGTTTAACCCACAGTGCCACCTGCATCCCTTTATGGATATTTACTCAGAAGCAAATTCTACTGCATCCAGTTGAGTTTTCACCGGTTTCATGCGCGTAGCCTTGCAGCCTTGCAGTCTGTGTATGTTTTTCAGAATCCTGATGCCGCAGTAATAATCTCTTTGCCCTAAAAGCTGTTGAATGAATGTTATGGTTATTGGCGATTTATCATTCGAAGGCATAATCTCACTGATTTGACTTGTCAATCTGACATTATTTTGTCTGCGGAGGCAAGGATGGGCAGAGCCATAAAACATGGGGAGGGGGAAATGAAGTGTGACAAAAAGCAATGTTTGCCGTCATTGTCTCTTTGGAGCGAAGTCTTGGTTCATTAGGCATGAAATGTTACATTAACAGCAATGCTTTTGGTATGCTATAAACAAACCATAAGCTTTTTAAGTGCAATCTGTCAGAAATAAATGTGGCATGTTTCTATCTAAATATTTTTTTTTTTCAAAAAGAAAGAAAGAAAGATGCCACAATTAAACAGAAGGGATAGTGCTATGAAACAGACTCATAAAATGCTCACCAGGCCGCCTGTCATGGGTGTGCTCTTTGGTTAGACAAAAAGTCACCACCAAACACTTTTTGTGCAGCTTGCAAGTTGATGGCACACAGCAACACCTGGATCATCTGCTTTCAATGGCTCATAGCCAATACTCACTTACCTGGGGTGAGTCCCATTGAATTCAAATGAGACTTCCTTCTGAGTAGAACTGTATAGGATTACACAGTACATAAGGAGGAACGGACTGGTCATTGTTTGGTTTGTTTCCATTGGCTACTGCTGCTCTAACCACTACACTGCTTCTAATCTTGTTCTGCTTTGAAAACAGAAGTGTGTAGCAGCTTACAAGTGGACTCCTGGTGGCCTTCCACCACTCACTAGGTTCATAGCCAAGCTTGCTGCCTGTTTGCAGATGAAGATACACACCTGGCCCACAGTGAAATAGCTAAATCGGGGTGGGAAACCTCTGTCCTGCCAGGTGTTGAGAGCCAGTGTGGTGTAGTGGTTAAGAGCAGTAGTCTCGTAATCTGGTGAACCGGGTTCGCTTCCCCTCTCCTCCACCTGCAGCTGCTGGGTGACCTTGGGCCAGTCACACTTCTCTGAAGTCTCTCAGCCCCACTCACCTCACAGAGTGTTTGTTGTGGGGGAGGAAGGGAAAGGAGAATGTGAGCCGCTTTGAGACTCCTGAAGGGGAGTTAAAGGCGGGATATCAAATCCAAACTCTTCTTCTTCTTCTGTTGGTGGACTCCAATTCCCATCTTCTCATTCTTCTTTGGAAATCACTTGTAGCCGAGTAAGATTGTCTTCAGTGAACACAGCCTTAGCGGTACATCTGTAGGTGACTGTGGAGGCCAATTCTTTTAACTCCCATAAACCCCAGCCAGTTAAGTCCAATTGTGAGGGGTGATGGGAATTGTGGTTCAACAATGTCTGGAGGGTCATATATCCCCCATTCCTTGATTTATATTTGCATGTGAAAAGAGATGCATCTCCCCATCCAGGGCCATTTGTTCTCAATAGCAGCTAGTTGTGTGTGACTGCAGGTGGATCAGAGCCATAAAAGAGTTGTGATATGGTAAGCGTTCCCAAAGCATAAATCTGGGGAAGCCAATGTGCTGCCTTCCAGATGTTTTGGACTTCCCATCAGCCCCAGCTGGCGCTGGCAGTGTTCAGGGATTATGGGAGTTGTAGTCCAGCAATATCTGGAAAGCACCCTGACCTAAGTCATAGCATGAAGTGTGTGATTCCTATGCATATTTTGTTAGAAGTAAGCACCGTTATGTTAAATGGGGCTTCTTGTTGTTGTTTAGTCATTTAGTCGTGTCCGACTCTTCGTGACCCCATGGACCAGAGCACGCCAGGCACTCCTGTCTTCCACTGCCTCCCGCAGTTTGGTCAAACTCATGCTGGTAGCTTCGAGAACACTGTCCCACCATCTCGTCCTCTGTCGTCCCCTTCTCCTTGTGCCCTCAATCTTTCCCAACATCAGGGTCTTTTCCAGGGAGTCTTCTCTTCTCATGAGGTGGCCATAGTATTGGAGCCTCAGCTTCAGGATCTGTCCTTCCAGTGAGCACTCAGGGCTGATTTCCTTCAGAATGGATAGGTTTGATCATCTTGCAGTCCATGAGACTATCAAGAGTCTCCTCCAACACCATAATTCAAAAGCATCAATTCTTCGGTGATCAGCCTTCTTTATGGTCCAGCTCAGGCTTACTCTGAGAAAATGACGTAGGAGTGTAGCCTCAATTATGAAAGGGTCATTTTTGCCTTCTGGCAAGGGCGTTGCCGTGTCTCCAATGTAATGAGAAGGCGGAGTGTGGATTTTGAGAAGTTGAATCCTTGCACATTACGAAAGGTTTACCAGTGTTGGCAGAGGGATTTGAGAAAGGACCGTCCCATGCCAAGTATCTCAATGGCTATGGAGTTGAGCACACAGTGGAAACAGCATGTTTCTCTCCAAAAACACCACTAGACTATCAAGGGACATACCTTTGACTGAGGTGCTTAAGGCCTATCGTCAACCGGCATTTAACTCCATTAATAGCAATACTTTATTTGCATATCTTGCGTAGTAGAGGGGGTTTATCTCTGTAATTATCAAATGTAACTCCGAACAAGCTCTTTGATTTCCTTTCATCACCAGCCAAACATTTGGTTTCGAAAGGAATTCCTTTAAACTTCAGCGATGTATCAGCATATGACAATGTCAACGTAGAGCTCCAGTTTGAGTGAGTCAGACATGAAAGTATTTTTGAGTGATATTCTAGAACACATGCTCACTCACTTCAGGCTGATTTTGCTTTGAGGCGTGAGGATTGTTTGCAGCAAAGATCTTCATGGCTGGAAAGTGTCCTGCTCATTGCTGGCAGTAAGCAAAGGCTGGTGCATTTCTAAGTATTGTTATTTTTTTCTTCAGACAAGCAACACTTGGGCATCAGGTCACCTGGCCACACCAGGCCATCAGTAACTGAAAGTAAAAACCATTTAACAACAACAACAAAATTATCAAGCAGATATTTACAACCCCAGACAAGCAGCTCAATCTATATCCATTGCTGGATTCTTGTGGTTATTTGAAGGTAGGAAGAGATGAATCTGTCAATTTCAGTTTCTCTCAGTTTCTCAATTTTCCCACACTTCCCTTCTCCACATTTCCACATCAGTCTGTGATTTATTTGTTTTTAAAGTCTTTATGAAAACCTGTTAAAAATTTTTTAGTGTGACTACACAATTTTTTCTATGCATTTCCCCCTTCTAGACACTTTTTTGCAGTGTATTTCCCCTAATATTTATATTTTTCCTAACACAATGCATTACTGTATGTTATTTTCATGAATATATGTATTCTTATGCACATTTCACCTTAGTGCAGGCACATTGGTAAATATTACTTTGCTGAAGAACTGCATTGCAAAATTCGGAAAATTGTGAATTTTGAACAGTGGACATGTTTTGGTTCACTTCTTGGTTCAGGATTAAGTTGATTCCCATTTAAATGTGAAATGAAACAAACTTCTTCTCCATCCCTGCTTAAAGGAAAGACACTTTTCACACCTTTGGCCCCTTGGAAAGGTCAAAGAAACATGTATATAGTTTATGAATATCTACGAATCATAGAACCATAAAATGGTAGTGTTGGAAGTGACCCAAAGGGACATCTAGTCCCTACAGGGATCTCAACATGACAGGTGGATATGCAGCCTCTGCTTAAAAATCTCCAATGAAGGATAGTTCATCATCTCTTGTGAGGGTCTGTTCCACTGTCAAACAGCTCTTACTGTCAGAAAATTCTTCCTGATGTATAGCCAGAATTTCTTTTCTTGTACAGTTACGGATGCTTCAGGTTATGTGTTTTCGGTTACGGACTGCGGGAAACCCAGAAGTACCGGAATGGGTTACTTCTGGGTTTTGCTGCTCGCACATGCACAAAAGCACTAAATCGCACTTTGAGCATGCGCAGAAGCACCAAATTGCGCCAGCACAGATGCGGCGCTTCAAGATGTGAACCCTGCGGGTTGCAGGCGTGCCTTCGTCATGGATTACGTTTGCAACCCGAGGTTCCACTGTAACTTGAATCCATTTGGTTTGGGTCTTAGACTCTGGAGCAAGACAAAACAAGTTTGCTCCATCTTTCGTGTGACAGCCCTTTAGATATCTGAAGATGGTTATCATATCTCTTCCCAGTCTCCTCTTCCCCAGGCTAAACATATCCAGTTTCCTCAACCATTGCTCACAAGGCTTGGTTTCCAGACCCTTGATCATCTTGGTCACCCTCCTCTGCACACGTTCCAGCTTGTCAATATCCTTCTTAAATTTTGGTGCCCAGAGCTGGGCACAGTACTCCTGATGTGGTCTGACCAAGGCAAAAGCCTTACTGAAATCAAGATATACTAAATTCACAGCATTCCCCTGATCCACCAAGCTTGTAATTCTATCAAATTGACTTGTCTTTGAATTTTTATTCATTTCTCCCCTTTTACTGAAGTTCATTTCATTAATCAAAAATGAAAAGCACTGTTTAATAACATAATACTAAAAAAAAAACTTTGTTATTGATTAACTCATTCTTACGCATTTAGCTCTCTTGTATTTTTGAACATTTATTTAAGTGAACAAATAGGAGCCCCAAAAAGGGGGAGGCACAGGTCATGAATCTACCACTAATGTATACCCTGAAGAAAGTCACACAGGGCTAAGTGTGTTTAGAATTGCAGCTTCAAATTAGTTGGCAATAGCAAAGTACAGAAAAATAAGACATTTATAATTTATCTTACTTTTTAATTGTCAGCGGTGATAGGACAATGTAACATGCTGAATCTAACATCTTTCTCAGCTCATTTAACTTTTATTTGTCAATTGCGCTCACCTGTTCTAAAGGCTAAATTTATTTTTATGAACACAGTTTCCTGTCTCGTTGAGATGAAAAGCCATTTAATGTGTTGTCAAAAATCTATGCTCCTTGCCAAAGATTATTCAGCTGCAATAACTGCCAAGCTGGGAGGAGGGAATCATTCTTAGGACACAGTCAATCTCAGGTAGCTTTTTAAATGTGCATTTAATCATAATGAAACTATTTTTTTAAAAAAAATATTAAAACACTGAACTAAAATTAGAGTTTTGTTATGTTTTAGGGGGGAAATCTTCCTAAATTTTTAAGAGCACTGAATCAATAGAATAAGTACTCGTTCTCTCACTTAGGAGGTAAGGACTTTCTGTTTGACAAACTGAACCACCTCAGGGTAGAGATGGTTGTTGGGGGTGGGGCAGGGCCCAGAATGCTCCTCCATTCTTGAGAAAATGTCCCTGAATATAGAAAGTGAGGTGGTTTGACTTCTCCCTGATCTGCTAATTTTCTACATGCAGGGATAGCTATATGAAAGAACATTCAATAATGTAAGGGCTACTACTTTCAGTCTCAATTTATACACCCCAGATAAAAGTTTACTGCCTCAGTGAGAACAAGGCCCTGCCTTCAGCAGAGTTCTGAATTCCCAGGTTTTAGAGTTTTCAAGAAAAAACATCCAACTGGGGTACTTTATAAATAGGAAATATTATTCACTGCATGGACTGCTATGGGATTCCCATTCTGTAAACTCCTGGTGAAGAGCCTGCAGTTTATATTACACTGGGATTTGGGGCTTATTTTCTGAGCTATGGAAAAGTGGTTCCTTATGCTTCAGAGATTTAAAATGCACTCTGGTACACTTTTAGGTGATCCCTGAAGGCACAGTGAAAATGATATAGAAAAAGAGGTGGGCCACATAACTCTACTTTTTAAAATTTAAGCAGAAAAGTTCTAAATTTTGTGTGTATATTTTCCACTGACTTTTCAATCAAGAATCCTTTCAAGCAGGTTCCATTTTGCAGGCTGTTATGTAAGAAAATGTGGCAGTAGACATTCTGAGAACTGGTGTAGTGTAATAACTAGGATCGCGGAGACCTGAGTTAAAATCCCCAGTCAGCTATGAAGCTCAGTATAGGCTCTTTGGCAGTAACTATCTCTTATCCTCTAAAGTTGGTGTGAGGACAAAAGAAGTAAAAGAGAAATCTGCAATCTGGCAGCTGCCTCGAGAGCACTAGTTCTGAAGGGCAGGATGCAAATTGCTTAAAGAGAATATAAAAATGGGAGAAGAAGAAGAAGAAGAAGAAGAAGAAGAAGAAGAAGAAGAGGAGTTTGGATTTGATATCCCGCTTTATCACTACCCTAGGGAGTCTCAAAGCGGCTAACAATCTCCTTTCCCTTCCTCCCCCACAACAAACACTCTGTGAGGTGAGTGGGGCTGAGAGACTTCAAAGAAGTGTGACTGGCCCAAGGTCACCCAGCAGCTGCATGTGGAAGAGCGGGGAAGTGAACCCAGTTCACCAGATTACGAGTTTATCGCTCTTAACCACTACACCACACTGGCTCACTGGAGAATAAGATTTTTATGTTGATGTTTGCTCTCAGCCTTATTTTCTAACCTGTGATCTTTTGTTGTGTTGTCCTTCTGTCTGGTTAGTATAAAATCGCTGTGAATCCAGTCAGAAAATTAAGAGTTTACAAGTTTATATTACCAAAATGTAACATACGCACAGTGAAAAACAAAGTAAGGTTAGTGTGTTTGACTGGTTGAGGAAATGGGAGTTCAGATTTCCATATTTAGATGCTCTTGGACCAGTCATGCTCTCTAATCTACTTCACAGGGTTGTTGTGAGGCTATACATAGATATAGGACCCCCACGTCCATTCAGGCCACTCTGGGATGCAACAAGGGTTAACCTTAAGATCTCCTTTGACCAACAATAGCAAGGTGGATTTAAACAACACCATACTTTGCTTAAACCTGCCATGCGAACTCTTGTGGCCCAAGGCTCTTGCGATTGATCTGAATATGCCAATAAGTTATTCATCATCTGAAACTCAGGACTAAAGAAAGGTGAGTGGGAACAAAATAAATTTTCGGTGTAGACTTTGATGTGAAACTTCATAGGTGTTGGAGGGCAGCCATAGCTTTGATCCTGGGATAGTTGTCAGAAATCAAAACCCGATCTCTCATTGGATTGCACATTTTACAACAATTCCCAGTTTAGATGGGAGACGGTGCTGTCCGGAAACAGCTGGGAGAGTTTCTCATGAAAAGGAAAGGGGGTGTAAAATGTCCTTCCAGGGATTTTTCTCCATTTTGCAATTTCTTCAGAGTCAGCGGTAGATAATTTTCTTCAATTATCCCTTTTAGTATAAGTCAGAAAGTAGAATATATTCCAAATTTGGTATTTTCGAGCTCAAATTTGAAATTTTCGTATTCAGGAACTTAGAAATTGTCTGTGAATGTTCACTTCACTCAAATTATGTCATTCATATCACTTCTTCAGAACTGCATATACAAATCTGTAGACTTATAGCTATTTGGTTTTTTGTTTCAAGCACCAGGCTAGACTTGTGACAGTAGAGAGAACCAACCAGAAGTTTTGAGAGGTTGCATGCCTTCAGGCTCCTGGGCACTGCATTTTAAGAAGGATGTAGACAAATTCAGAGGAGGACAACAAAGATGGTCAGGAGTATGGAAAACAAGTGCTATGATGGAAGCTGCATCTGCACCATGCATTTAAACATTCATGGCTTCCCCGAAAGAACGCTGGGAAGTGCAGTTTCTTAAGGGTGCTCAGAGTTGTTAGGAGACCCCAAGGAGCTACAATTTCCAGAGTGATTTCACAATCAATCCCTCTCCCCAGAGAAATATGAGAATTGTAGCTCCATTACAGTTCCCAGGATCTTTGGAGGAACCCGTATGATACTGCTTTCTATGCATAGTGCAGATAGGCATATCTTCATCCTACTCCTTTTGCCCTCACTTCTCTTGATCATTCTTGTCCCATCCTTCCTTTACTTGGCCTCTCAAGGTTACTCAGTGGGCTTCATGGCTGAGTGGGGATCTGACTGCTGCTCTCCCAGGTGCTAATCTGACACTCATAGGTAGGCAAACTAAGGCCCAGGGGCCGGATCCGGCACAATCACCTTCTAAATCTGGCCCGCAGATGGTCCAGGAATCAGCGTGTTTTTATATGAGTAGAAGTGTGCTTTTATTTAAAATGCATCTCTGGGTTATTTGTGGGGAATAGGAATTCGTTGTTGTTTTTTTCAAAATATAGCCTGGCCCCCCACAAGGTCTGAGGGACAGTGGACCAGCCCATGGCTGAAAAAAGTTGCTGACCCCTGCTTTCACCAGTGCACCACACTTCCCATGCTGCTGTTAAGGTACTGCCTGTGCGGCTGTTCTCCATGATAGACAGGGTGTGACCTAGCAGGCAGGCAGCCTGACCATAGCTGTCAACGTTTCCCTTTTTTTAAAGGGAAATTTCCTTATTACAAATAGGATTCCTCGCAAGAAAAGGGAAAAGTTGACAGCTATGAGCCTGACAGAGATGCATCATACTACTGGAAGCTGTTCTGCCCTTTTGGCAGCTTTGCCCTCCTCCTTTTGGAGGAGACACCATGATAATGACTCGCCTCCCTTTTCTGGAAAGCAACGCAGAGCTTGCCAATTTTTAACAGGCATTAAATGCCACTTCCAGGAGCTTCAGAAAGCTCATTGTTGTAAAGGCATTGATTATACCTCTCCCAGGGAGACAGACCTCGAGTACATTGTGAGCTGAAGGGAAATGTCCTGTGGGTGACATCCTGAAATATTTCAAGAGGGGGGCAGAGGAACCAAGAGATGGGCATGACTCAGTAGCTCAGACACAGCATTAAGAGATAATGACAAGCACGGTGAAAAGGAGGCACTGAAATAACATTGGTAATAGCACCAAATATTGTGCTGTAGAAGTGATGGAAATGTTTGGAATTTGCAGCTAGTTTTTATCAACCATGAGGGACAAGGCTCAAGAGTGCAAGTGGTTGCCCTGACTGATTGAAGCACCTTGTCCACATCCTCGAGCCTCACAAACAGAAACTCACCCAACATAACAGGACTAGACAGTGCAATAGAGGTAGCAATTTTTGCCTTCTTTGCTGCCTTCACTGCTGCTTGGTAGGCTCAGTGATGAGCCCTCACCAGTGTTCGATTGCATTTGACTAGCATTTTCCTCCACTCGTGTTCCCGCTGTCTCCCAGCTTGTTTCCTCGCTCTAAGTATACCAGGGAGCCAAAAGGGCTCCACGAAGTGGGAGAGGGCACTCAGGGGCCAATGTGTCAATGGCCTGAAAGTCAGATGCTCATTTCATACAGCTAGATGGTTATGATATGGAGATAAATGAATTAACTGTCGGTTAGTTCTGGAGGAATGGAAGTAGCTGTACAGAGAGGAGTGGAAGCTGCAAGTGAGGCCCTGGTATTTATAGTCAGAGAGGACATTTGGGAGGTGGAATATCCTTTGCACTATAAGATAGACATAGCAAAAAGCCAGCCCTGACTACTGAATTAAGACTTTTTCCATCTACCTAGAAAGAATGAGTATAAAGCCTCTATTTCCACTCTCATGGGCTAGAGTGTACATAAAAATATGCTCAAGAGATCACACAATAATAAAAACCCCTCCTCCGGGGAACATGAATGATGACTTCAAGAGAAGGTGGACATAAATTTTAATTAGTTGGTTATTTGATCTTATATTGTTAGTGATAGAGAGGCTCAGAAAGGAATTATGTGTGCTTAGCTCTGACATGGTTTAGAATCAAAACACAGAGCAAGTAAGAATCCATGAAGCAAAAAGAATATTTGGAGGAATGAAATAAAGACCACATCCCATTAGAAATTTGCATGGGGGACGGACTCCAGTCATTCCTGGCTTAATTGAGTTTCCTATGCATTTTAACTGTGATTTCTGAGAAAATTCAACCGCCAGAACCCTTCCAAAGAAGGAGGTAGAATTCAGGTTAAGGCCTGTGAAAGACTATCTGAACTAAATGAAACAGATATTTCATTTCAAGTCAGCTAGCCTTGCTGCTTGTACATAATTCTATTTCTTTTTTCTCTGGTATACAAATAAACAGATTCTCTCCACACCTTAAGAGCTTTTACCTGTAAGGTTCTATACCCTCCACCCATCACAATTTGACTGGGACATCCCGGAATTATATCCCGACTTCTGATTAAATCCCGGGATATCTCATTTTGGCTCCCACGAGAGCACAGCCCCCAAATTTCCTGGATGGTCACACAACATTGGTTGCAATCCAGGCATGGTCTATAGATTCCCAACTTCTTAAAAAAATTAAAATAACCATAACTTTGCAGACCACAAATCTTCTGACGCTCTTCTTTTATCGCACTTTTGTTGTGCTGCTGTGCTAAGGTGTCCTGGCAATATGGCAACTTAAATTGACTCTGGTGTGTAGGTGGAAATGAGTGAAGGTTTAGTGCAGCAATTACATCTTTATGCTTTAGGGGGGGAAGGGGGGGAGAGATGGTTGCTCTAGGGTGCCCATGCACACTGCCACCAGGAGAACTGGCTCTCTCTCTTTTGCTGCTGGATCAGCTGGCATTATAGGGAGCTGACAAATGAGTGGCAAGAAGGAGGGGTGTGTTCTGGGTGTCAGTGGGGTCAGGGGGCAAGCTAGCAATGAGCACTGGGTTGCTCACCCATCTTCTTTCCACTTCTCCTTGCTCTCAAGGCTGCAACTGCATCTTTGCCCAGCTCATGGCCACTGGGCCCATCATCTCCTGGCAAATAGAAGGGGAAGAAATGGAGGCACTGAGAGATTTTACTTTCTTGGGCTCCATGATCACTGCAGATGGTGACAGCAGTCACGAAATTAAAAGACACCTGCTTCTTGGGAGAAAAGCAATGACAATGACTCATTATGGGTTTTAATTTTATTTTTAATGTTGTAAACCCCTTTGGATGGGCTTGCCCAGAAAAGTGGCTTTTACAATATTGCAGCTTAAAAAACAAAGAAACCCACATATTTTCCGTTTTGATACTCCTGTTCAGAAATCTGAAGTACAAAGCTCATGAGAAAAATGCCCGAATGTTAACCCGGCCCCTTTACAGGATTCATAATTAAAGTTTTGGTAAATGCAGTTTTCCAAGGGTACGAGCCTTAGCCTTGAATGCCAAGTATCTTAATCATCATGCAGAGAAGGAAGATTTTAAATCTCTTAGCCAGAAGATAATCTTCTGAAAGGAATTGTCAAAGCTCTATTGCCTGAATCATGCCCGCTGCTGTAATCCGACTAGTGTCAGTCATCCCAAAGCTGAGGAGAAGACCACATCTATTCCATGTTAGTAGTCATACAACATTTCATTATCTTCAATATTTCTTCTTCTTTGAGAGTCCCTTTCAGATTAATCTTGTCAGGAAAGGGTTTTTCTCCCTCCCCACAATTGTATTTCCAATTTTTCAAGCAACCCAAGTCCCATCATTGTGTTCTTAAACTCATCCTACAAAAGGTATTTAAGACATTTCTTTTCTCTCCTTGTTTGCACAACGAGGGTAGGCAGTGGGCTTCTGGAAGTCTGTGCCCAAGACAACTGCTAAGCTCAGACTCACATTTACTCTCCCATCCTGTCTTAATTCCTCTATTGAGGAAAAAAAAGAGAAAAAAGAACCTGACAGGCTGAAAGGGCCCCTCGGCTCACTTTGCAAAACCCAATATGCAATTTATTCCCACATTTCAAAGGAAGAATGGGGAGCTTTACAATCTCTTCAAAGGAACCAAGGCATAGCAATCGAGCTCAGATGATGAGAGGACAGATATGCAGGCCCAACAAGTGGATTCTTGAAGGGGTCCTTAATATTGGGGGGGGGCTGTTGGTTTTTTTTTAAAAAAAATATTTAATTAATTAATTTCTGTACTATCCTTCACCTGAGGATCGCAGGACAGTTTACAATATAAAAGCACAGAAATACATAAAATAGTAAAGGTAAAGGACCCCTGACAGTGAACGCCTCTGAGGTTGCGGCACTCATCTCGCTTTACAGGCTGAGGGAGCAGACGTTTGTCCGCAGACAGTTTTTCCGGGTAATGTGGCCAGCATGACTAAGCTGCTTCTGGCAAAACCCTCCAGACCTTTTATGGAGGAGGCGCGTGAAGAAGGGCTTCAAATTATGATTGCAGGATCTGGGTTGGTTCAAGTAGGAGAGGTGGCCATTAAGAAAGGAGGATTTGATTCCCCTATCTGGCAGTACTTTTCACACAACCCAGCAATGGTAGCTTCACTCATCCAGGTAGTTGTGTATATCTACTGAGTGGTGAAAAGGGTATATCAGGTGCCAGTCGAGAGGGAACTGTGTCCTGTGCCAGGCACATCAGGCAACTTGAACCTGCCAAGTGTTCTTTCAGCTTCAACCTGTCAAGAAGAAGAAGATGATGATTTTGGATTTGATATCCCGCTTTATCACTACCCTAAGGAGTCTCAAAGCTGCTAACATTCTCCTTTCCCTTCCTCCCCCACAACAAACACTCTGTGAGGTGAGTGGGGCTGAGAGACTTCAGAGAAGTGTGACTGGCCCAAGGTCACCCAGCAGCTGCAGGTGGAGGAGCGGAGACGCGAACCCGGTTCCCCAGATTACGAGACTACTGCTCTTAACCATTACACCACACTGGCGCTACAGACATTGGAGGCATTGAGTCTCTGGCCTTAAAGATGTCAGAATCCAGCATTTTTGCCACCTTCCAAAGGAGGCAGGGTTGCCCAAGGCAAAGAGCAAATTTGCTGCCTAAATAAAAAATGGTGCACCTCTCTTGTCCCATGTACAAAAGCCAAACCAATTGAATCTCAGTTCAATACTTTGGGGCAGGACAGTGTTTTTCACTGTTTACATTTTAGGCAGTTTTCCTTTTCTTGTGCCAAATTCTTTTTACCTTACTGTTTTTATGTTGGTTTAGAATTGATTTTAGGCTGCTGCTTTGGTGTGGGCTTTTAGGTAGTTTTAAATGCCATATTGTATCTACAATCGGCTTTTACTGTGTGTTTGTTTGTGTGTGTGACTGTGTCTTTTATTTTGCATTATCAATAATTCCATGGAGGACTGGTATAAAGAACTGAGTTAATAGGTGGTATATAATTGTAATAAAAAATAATAATAAGCAATTTCCCAAAGACCGTGTTTCAAAGTCCATACATTAGGGCATTTAAGAAAATAAAATAAATTCCTGAATACAGTTGCTATAGACTCACAGTATGTAGCTGGTAGAATGATTATAATGTTATGAACAGAGCAGTGATCATTTCTGTGATTGTGGCTGTAATTTCATATGGTGCTGCCAGATGACAGTAAAAAAGCAATGTTTATACTAGTGCCATAATCACACTAACTGTTTATTGCTGATTGCACAATTCCTGGTACCCAAGAAATTGACAACTTTATTTAGTGTGTGTGTGTGATGGGTAGCTATGTTTGGGGAAAACTTTACCTACCCGTTCTTCAGAACTAGGTTTCTTGAAGGACCACCTGCCTTCATAGAGACCAGTAAGATCACTTAGACCATTGGAGGAAATTCATAATACCACACCCTACAGGGCATCAACCTGAAAATGGTATCCTGCCAATATTGCTCCTATATAATGTAATACCCTTTGCTCCAGACATCTTGTAAAAAAGCCTATCTTTTTGCCCAGGTTTTTCCTGGCCCATAAGATCAAACCTGGTTGTCATGGACTGGTTAGACATAGAGGAATGGGGGACCACTGGGAACCACCAAGGAAAGAAGGCTCAGAGCCTGGGGAGTGGTGGTGAAACAATGGTGAGTGGTCAGAGGGAGAAGACTAGGAAGAAGGGGTGTCGAAAGCTGAAGGAGCAACAGGGCTTAGTGACCTGGGGGAGTCTGTGGCAGAGGCAGAAGCTGACGCAGGAGGGTGGGAGAAGAGGGGCCAAGAGGCATAAATAAGTCAGGCTGGTGAAGAGTCATGGGTGTCTCCCCCTCCTGCTGTGAGAAGCTCCTTTCCTCCCTGGTCTGTCAGAACCAGAAGAGGCATGAAGTGGGAGGAGCAAAGACACATAACTAGGCACAGTCTCCAATGGCTTGGACAAAACCCTGGGGAGGCGTAGACATGCATAAGCAGTGCTTTTTTTCTAAAAAAAAATGTTTAGGGGTGCTCTCATTTTCCTACTCATATTGAAATACTGACCTCAATGGGGCCAAACCTAGATTCACAAAATGTTTAGGGGTATGCTTATCCCTGCGTCCCCCCAGAAAAAGCACTGTGCATAAGAATACAAGCAATGTGACTACTATTAATACTGAGAGGCAGAGCTAATGTGGAACTACCCTCGAATCCCCTTGGAATGCTTCTTTGAACATTCAAGATTTTCAAATAATTGACTAGTCAAACCATCTCTATCCTGAAATGACCCAGATGTGATAGCTACATGGGTGATGTCATTCTGTCCTTCCAGCTGCCCTTCTACCTCTGAGTCTCTTGCATGGCATCTTTGTGTGGCCAGACCCCACATCCAGCTCACGAGAAACCCACAAGCAGACCTGATGTGCTGGTCCCGGGGGCTAACCGAGAAGCGAGGTCCGAGTCCAATCCGAGGTTGATGGTGCGGTATGGAGGCTGTCCATCAAAGCTGTAGCTGGGTCCAAGGCGGGGAGTCAGGTGGGGTCAGGAACTCTGGCAGAAGAGCAGGACAGGGTGCAGGCAGGAACAGGCTAGCAACAACATTGCTCCTACAACCTGGGACTGGGGCTGGCTGGCTTTTATCTGCCCCGAGGCATAGGGCAGCCCCGGTCTACAGGTGACTCGTCTCTCCTGGCCTGGAGGCGAGCACTCCTCCTGTGAGAACTTAGTTCCCTCTGCCTCTCTGCCCTGAGCCTCTGCAGCTCAGGAGAGGTTGGAGGGTTACCGGACCCAGACACAACCTCCTCTTCCCCTGATGGGGCTGAGAGTGGAGCACCTGCAGGCAATGGGTCCTCCATCACCTCCGGAGCCAGAGCAGACTCAGCTGCTGCCTGCACCTGAGGATCCAGCACAGGTGAGGACCCTTCAGGCTCAGGCCCCAGCCCCGCTCAGCTGGTTCTGGAGGCAGGGACTCCTGCGCAGGCTGGGATTCCTCAGGTTCAGCTTCTGAGTCCAAATCCCAGGCCATCACACCTGAGTGCACTTACGACTCCCCTCTTATGACTTCCAGCAACTAGTATTCAGAGGAATCCTGCCTCCTGTCAGTGTCAGAATAATACCACCACTTCCTATTAACAAACATATCTGGCAGCTGAATCCCATCCCCATCTGCTCAGAAGTCAGCCCAGCTCAACTCAGCTGGGCTTCCTCCCAGGTAACTGTGCACAGAACTGCAGCCTTAATAATATACTCAGTGCGAATTAAGTTGCAAATACCTCTGTGACAAATGATAGCATTCAGCAACAGGCAGGTTGTAATTTAGCACAAAAGTATTTTAATGAATGATTGCACACAAAAAGAAAAGAACACTCTTAATCCTATCATAAGAGCACTTTGACAGAGTTGGAATTATAATTCAACCAACTGACATGTGTATCAGATAGAAACCTAACATCCCATATAATAAAGGATAAGTGTGTGCATGCGGGGGGGGGGGGAGATAAAAAATGAACAAAAGTGATGATATAACAGGAAGCAACTGGGTGTCCTACGCTAGAATAACTGCACTCGCAAGGTTGCATGAGGCTGATAAAGGACAAAAACCATCAGAACTGGTTCAGTGCAAATGGTGAAGAAATGAATGCTGATTGGTCTCAAACAGTGATATTCCCAAAAGAGTTTCAATTTTTAAAATTTTACATCATAGGTGTTTTTAGCTGCAGGAAACAATTCAAAGATAAAATAGTATTACGATTGTTGTTGTTGTTAAAAGTACCCCAAATTATCTTTGCTAGAGAAGGGGTTTGCTGGTAAGGCTAAACTCTCCAAAGGGGTATGTGATTATCGTAAGTTTGGGAAGCACTGGTCTAAAATAATGGTTTCTAGATCTTTTCTAGACTACTGATTACTGACATGTAGGGATGGGGAAGAAATTTGATTCAGTTTGCATTTGAAGGTGGACTTTTCTGATACACACTTTCTGAAACAAGACACAGACTGAAACACAGCCATCCTTCAAAATTCACTCTTCTCCAAATTTTACAATGCAGTTCTCCAGGCAAGTAATGTATACAAAACTGCATATACTGAGGTAAAGTGTGCACTAAATCCACGAATTCATGAAAACAACAGACAAAAACACATTATATTAGGGGAAATTGATTTGCAATTTTTTTGCAATCGTTCTGCCCGGACGCTGAGGTCCAGCGCCGAGGGCCTTCTGGCGGTTCCCTCACTGCGAGAAGCCAGGTTAAAGGGAACCAGGCAGAGGGCCTTCTCAGTAGTGGCACTCGCCCTGTGGAACACCCTCCCACCAGATTTCGCAGAGAAAAATAACTACCAAACTTTTAGAAGACATCTGAAGGCAGCCCTGTTTAGAGAAGCTTTTAATGTTTAATAGGTAAAGGTAAAGGTACCCCTGCCCGTACGGGCCAGTCTTGACAGACTCTAGGGTTGTGCGCTCATCTCACTCTAGAGGCCGGGAGCCAGCGCTGTCCGCAGACACTTCCGGGTCACGTGGCCAGCTTGACGAAGCTGCTCTGGCGAGGCAGTGCAGCACACAGAAACGCAGTTTACCTTCCCGCTAGTAAGCGGTCCCTATTTATCTACTTGCACCCGAGGGTGCTTTCGAACTGCTAGGTTGGCAGGCGCTTGGACTGAGCAACGGGAGCGCACCCCGCTGCGGGGATTCGAACCGCCAACCATGCGATCGGCAAGTCCTACGCGCTGAGGTTTTACCCACAGTGCCACCCGTGTCTCTACCTTAATGTTTAATAGGTTATTGTATTTTAGTGTTTTGTTGGAAGCTGCCCAGTGTGGCTGGCCAGATGAGCGGGGTATAAATAAGATATTATTATTATTATTATTATTATTATTATTATTATTATTATTATTATTATTACAGTATGATCCCATCTGAAGGGATGCGGGTGGCGCTGTGGGTTAAACCACAGAGCCTAGGACTTGCCAATCAGAAGATCGGTGGTTCAAATCCCCGTGGCGGGGTGAGCTCCCGTTGCTCGGTCCCTGCTCCTGCCAACCTAGCAGTTTGAAAGCATGTCAAAGTGCAAGTAGATAAATAGGTACCGCTCCGGCGGGTAGGTAAACGGCGTTTCCGTGCGCTGCTCTGGTTCGCCAGAAGCAGCTTAGTCATGCTGGCCACATGACCCGGAAGCTGTACGCCGGCTCCCTCGGCCAATAAAGCGAGATGAGCGCCGCAACCCCAGAGTCGGTCACGACTGGACCTAATGGTCAAGGGTCCCTTTACCTTATGATCCCATCTTATACATATTTAACTTGGATGATTTCAGCCATACTCATGAGAGCATCCTGGGGCTTCCAGAGCCAGCATGTGGAGAGAGTCTTGCTTCCCAAGCAAGGCAGAGAGCTTAAAAGGACAGCCTGGTGCCAAACGAGGTCTGGGATGCTCCTGCAAAATCTTGCAGGAACTCGCCGGTCCTGCAAGATCTCGTGAGAGCATCCTGAGGACCAGTAGGGTGACCTAGATGGCTGCATTTGACCCCCCAGGCCTGAGGTTGCCTACCTCTGATTTAGTCTCCTTAAACTTATGACCCAGTTGTATCCTTTAAAAATTGTATTTTAATGCTTGGCAAGCCTTGTTTTGCACTTTCCTGAAGAAATCGCTTTTAAGCACAACTGTCTTTTTTTGTGGCATCAAGCGAAAAGAAACTACCATTACAGATATCATCCTAAAGCACATCAAAAAGTAGCTTTCTGCTACAGCGTGTCTTGACATGCCCACTTTGACTTCAGCTGAGCAGCAAGGGGTCCCCCTCGCCCTGAGATGAAATAAACCACACATGTACAAATAATGCATTCTTTGCAAATAAAAAGGAGAGTCTGTAAGGAGTCGTCGGGGTCATTGTAACTGAAAATGTATTTTTCTCTCTGATTCATATAATTGGCTGAAGCTATTTGCATTGGATTTAAATGCCTAAAAGAAAAATATAAATGCACAAGCCATCTGAAAGGGGAAGACTGCCCCGGAGAGAACCTCTGCATGCTAATCTTACTTCATATTTACAAAGGCCCATTAACCATATGTGTAATCCATTTCCATAAAGCTACAGACAAGGCTGATGAATAGCTGAGAGGTAGAGGCTGGATGGCCTTTTTCTTCTTCTTCAAAATAATAAGAATGCAAGGGACTGTTTCATTTCTGTATGGAAGTTGCGTCTCCCACCCTGCATTCTCTCTCCCTCTTTCCAGTGCCTTCAGAAAGTGAATCCTTTTGAAGGCTGCTCATCAGGTTTAGATCTATAGGGCAATTATTTTTAGAACAGGTAGCACATGATCTGTAAAACATGAAACTAGTCGGCGGCTGAGCTTTCAGCCAGAGAAGAAATAATTCTCAAGGATGCTGATTTGGTTCACCATCATATATAATCAGGGCAGTTGGTACTCTGTGCATAAGGAAAACCATCCCAGTTCCACATGCTGGTGATCCAGACTCTTTTCTCAAGAAAAGTTGAATGTGGATATTGAAAAAAAACCATTTCCCAAATTTATTCTGATTTTGCTCATTATGCATATTGGTATGAAGTTATCCATCACACAACCCTCCAAAAATCATGGAGAACTGTATACAAACATATCTCCAGCTTCTGGGGTGGCAGCAGAAATAGTTCAGCTGGTGGTAGAGCTGGCGTGATCCAGTGAATAGAGGGCTGAACTAGGATAACAGAGATTTGGTTTAAATCTGTGCTTGGCTGTGACCCTTACTAGGCGACCTACAGCTTCACAGTAACCTTAGCATGGGCCCTCTCTTTGAAGGTCTATCAGTCCTCTATTTGAAGGTGTCCTCTCTTGGAAGGGCTTTCTAGTCCAAGTCTGGTTTAAAGTTAAAGAACCATAGGAAGGAAGAAGAGGAGGGACCTTCAAATTCTCCAATCACAATTAGCACCAGGACTGCAGACTAGACATCAAGCACACAGGCCACCTGCTCACAGTCTTGTTATTCACTGTAGTGAGATGTATTGCATTTCTATTCAAAGTACTGTAATTTTTTTTCAAAGCATGTATGTATGCATGTAAATTAGCATATGCAAATTTTTATGCAAATCTGTGTCCGCTCTTACTTCCCATCCTACTTCACAGGGGAATGGTGGCAAAAATGGAGGGGTCATGTGTATTACAGGTAGGCACTTTGGGGGGGACGACTGAAAACTGAAATTTCCAAGAAGGTGCAATTTGTTCCCAGCACTGCATTCTGCCATTTTTTCCTCTATACTTATGAAAAATTGAATCACGATATGCACGTAGTAGATAGGTAGCCGTGTTGGTCTGCCATAGTCAAAATAAAAAAATTCCTTCCAGTAGCACCTTAAAGACCAACTAAGTTAGTTCTTGGTATGAGCTTTCGTGTGCATGCACACTTCTTCAGATACTTCTTCAGGTATCTGAAGAAGTGTGCATGCACACGAAAGCTCATACCAAGAACTAACTTAGTTGGTCTTTAAGATATGCACGTAGTCATGCACACAGCGAACCACAAAGCATGACAATGGAGGCAGAGGGAAGCCTATGAAATGGGAAACTGTATGTGCCTTTCCATCTTGTCTTCCTGTTGTTTCCCAGCTACAATTCATTTACTGTCTCCTTGACTTTATAACACATCCATTATATCCTCTTGCTTCAGAGCATAAGAAGTCAGATCAGGACTTCTAGTCTGGCAGATCAGGACCTAAACAGCAGGCACTGAACAGTCCACAAATAGACCATGGCCTATCTTCCACTTGCTTTTACTTTAAAACCTTTTTTAAAAAAATAAATAAATTGGGCTGTGCTTGGCAATATATATATATATTTAATAGAGTGATTTAAGCCATTGGAAAGCTGGGTGGTTTATCATTTGTTGTACTTGCAGCTGCAGAGTTATGTAATTATATTTTTTGGTGGGATTGTAAATTGATGTTTTTGGTCTAAGTTATGATCCTTAAATAAAGGACTGGATACAATGCACAAATGCACGCCTGTGTTCCAGGGCTACCTATGCCATAGCTGGAGTGTGAAACCCATAATGTTCGGGGCAAAAGGTTGGGGTCTGGCCCTTTGCACCCTGGAGCCAATGGTGTGGTGTGCTGGTGCCACTCACCAGACTTCTAGTCAGCTCCATCACTGCTATCTACCAAGAGGTAGAGGGATGAGGCAAGTACAATGCCAAAACCAATCCCGCCACTCCTGCTGGTGTGTTTGCACTACACAAAACTCCCAGCCCCATCACCCCTCCTGATGCCTTGGAGAGGATGAGGGGCCACCATTGAGGGTTGGGACCACTGGTGACACCTTGCCCAAGCCCCTCCCCCCAAAAAAACATGGAGCCAACACACTGCACCACACATCGTAGGAACATAAGAGAAGCCCATCAAATACCCATGTAGTCCAATATCCTGTTCTCACAGTGGTGAACCAGGAAGCCTGAAAGCAGGACCTGAGTGCAACATCACTCCCCACACTTGTGACTCATCGGAACTGGCATTCAGAAGCATACTGCCTCCAACAGTGGGGAGAGAGCATAGCCATTGTGGCTAGTAGCCACGGATAGCCTTATCCACAATGAATTGGCCTAATCTCCAGTGTGGTATAGTGGTTAAGAGCGGTAGACTCGTAATCTGGTGAACTGGGTTCGCGTCTCCGCTCCTCCACATGCAGCTGCTGGGCGACCTTCTTTGAAGTCTCTCAGCCCCACTCACCTCACAGAGTGTTTGTTGTGGGGGAGGAAGGGAAAGGAGAATGTTAGCTGCTTTGAGACTCCTTCGGGTAGTGATAAAGTGGGATATCAAATCCAAACTCTTCTTCTTCTTTAAAGCCACCCAGGTTGGTGGCCATCAGTTACCAGAAAGAGGCAGAAGACACAGCAGTTCTACCCCATGTCAACCTTGTTAACAATATGGAGGCACTTACCATCTTTGCCAACCAGACACTATCTTATTGCTTTTTAATTCTTCTCAGTTGATTCCCCAGATTCCAGATTTCTCCCACCACTTGAGATTCTGCCCCCACCCCTGGAGTCCTGCCTGCTTCCAGTCTTTGCCTATGAGTCTATGACTCTTCCTGTCATAGTTTGACCCCACACCTGGGAGCCTGGCAATTTCCCTTCCCCTCTTTGAGTCAAAACTTTGCAATCTGTTGCTCGTTGCCGAGGACTAACTTGCAACAATTAAAGGGGCAGGAGCCCTCATCCATTTTCCATCTGGCTACCCTAACACCTTGTTAGCAAAGTGTCCGCAGTTTAAAACACTTCTGGAACTATGGACTTAATGGGTATGTGTGTGTTTTCCCCATCCACAAGCAAGAGTAAGAGTAGTGTCCTTAGAAGCAGATAGAACTAGGTCAGCTACTACGTGCTGCCAGTACAGTAGCAAGAAGAGGGAGGAGCGTTGCGTTGCATTTCTCTGCCCGTAAATGCAAATGCAAGGAAAGCCAGTGGCAAAGGTCATCTGACAGAGTACACTGGCTGGATCAGAGTCACTGATGCACAGCAACACACATGACTCTGAGTCACATTTGTGTTGCTTTTTTAAAGTGCTGCACTGGCAGAGTTGCAAGGCCCTTGGAGCCAGACACAGAAGATGTCTTTTGGCAGAAGACTCAGAGGTAAAGCTGAGGCCTCTGTGGTGTAGGAAGCATGTGAGAGGTGCTTGCACCAAACTGCCCCCACCTGTGCAAGGGCATCTCATCACACCAGTTATCTAGCAAAAAGGAAGTCTCGCTTTCATCATGGCAGGCTTGAAATTTGAGCAGAGATCAGCAACTAAGGCAGCTGGAAGCAAGTCTTGTTGTGCTTAATGGCACTTCACAGGACTGCAGTTTCCAGCCCTGTGTGGGGCAGAGAGAAGAGCATTGGCCTTGGAACAGGGAGATCCGGACTGAGATCCATGCTTAGCCATGGGACTCAGTAGATAAGGTTGGAGCAGTGGCGATTTCTCAGGCTAAGTTCCTGCACAGGGATGTTATGAAGATAATAAATGAGAGGGAAACATGTAAGCTAGACATAGTTCCTCAGTGGAAGGGTGAGATAGAAATTAAATACAAAACAGAAGACGTCTTCTTTTGTTTCCACAGGCAAAATAGCTCATGCCTACTAGATTGATGGAGTTTAAATGCCATGTTGATGAAGACCATCATTCAAATCGGCTGTATTCGTGTTATGAGCACTTCTCCACAGTGGACAACATGTGAATTAACCTTGACCAGACAATGGATGCAAAAATAATTTTATTGTCCATAGAAGCATGGCTTACTACATGATGCAATAAATGTTATTAGTCCTGTTCTGTGTACAGAGGCAGCCATTATAAAAATGTGCTTGGTGTGTCGTTCTAGCCAAGCTGAAAGTGTGCAGGTTGCTGAGCAATGTTGGGGGGAAACTGGCCAAGTCTAGCAAGAGGCAGTAAAGAAAGGATCTAACAAGGAGGATGTTAGACCAGTGTAGTGCAGGACCATGGATAGCTCCTAGGGATAGCAACAAGTTGCTCTGATGAAACCCGGAAGCCCAATGAGATCCCCTATATTAACCATGGTCTGAACATTGCCAGAACTCATGCCTCAGGTTTATTGGTTAATGTACTCAACTTAGGTTGAGAAGACCCTGCTGCAAATCCACATTGGGTAGCCTTGGACCAGTCACCATCTCTCAGGCTAAGCTAGCTTATAGACATGTTGTGATTATGAAAGGAGGGTGGGGATATTGGCCATGTATGCCACCCTCTATGCTTTGGTGGAAGAGTGGACTATAAATGTAATGTACTCTTGGTACAAAAAAGTACGCCTTCACACAGAACATAGTTAAACTTTGGAATGTGTTCCCACAAGAGGCAGTGTTTGCCACCAACTTAGACTGCTTAAAAGAGGGTAAAGTCATGGAGGGTAAGGCTATCAATGGTTATGTTCCACCTCCACTTTTGGAAGCAGTATGCTTCTGAATACCAGTTGTTGGAAACTGCAGGAGAAGAGAGTGCTGTTGTATCCAGGTTGTTTGCGGGCTTCCCATAGGCATCTGGTTATCTGCTGTGAAAATAGGATGCTGTGCTAGATGGGGCACTGTCTTGATCCAGCAGATTCTTCATATATTCTATTGCTGAAGAGGTTGTTGGAGTTCTGCTCCTGCCACCCCTGACCTTTGGCTATACTGGTTGGAGCTGATAGGAATTGGAATCCAGCAATACCTGGAGGGTCACAGGTTACCCATTGAGGCATTTGGCGCTTCCTAATGAACTGTATAACAGCACTGAACAAGGCATGGAAATCATAGTGGTTTGTGAGAATTGAAACTATGCTGAGGGAAGTCGAGGGGAAGCAGTTTGGATGACTGAATGCATTAAATATGATTGTCTTGAATATCCTCTTATGACTTTGAAAGAGAGGCTGGGCTGCAAGAGGAAACTTTTAAAAACACTAGCACAATTAGGTTGCCTATGATTTAGGATGCTTGTGACAAGAAATGCACTTAAGAGCTCCAATTTTATGGTTACACCAAGTAACAATGGGATTGAAGGTTGAGTAGAACACACTTGGCTTCCAAAATGTTGTGGAGCCAAAATCATCAATCAGCAGGAGGCTGCTGAAGCAGTGACGTAGCCCTCTACTTCTTGGTTCATCTATGCCAGGGGTAGCCAATATTTTACAACCCATGGGCATATTTGGACTTTTGAGTGAGTGTCATGGGTATCACTTTTTTACCCCACACTGGATCAGCTCCCACTCCACCCCGAGATAGAAAGAAAGTGTGCATACACACCTACTACACTTTTCCAAGGGATCTGGGTAAACATTTATACAGAGAAATCAATCTAAGCCTTAAAAGCACATAGAGCAGAAACAGGAAGTGGAGAAGAGTGTCACACTTTCAACTTCCTCTTTCAACTTTATGTACTTTTCAAGGAAGGAAAAAGTAACAGCCCTCACCACCTCATGACCAAGGATGTAGTAAGTGAAGGGACTAAGGGACTTAGTGAACACTAGAAGAAGACCCCAGGGGTGCCGTTGTGTCCACAGGATACTCCTGATTTAAGCTATAGAAAATCAAAGTTCCACAGAAGCCTTTAGGTAGGTCTGGTGATTTTCATTACTATGCAGTGAGCTGCAATGCCCTTACCTGGCAGTACATCCATTTGAACCCAGTGAGGCTTGCAGGTACAGGTAACTCGTAACATACGTGCATTTAACTGGTGTGCATTCAGCTTTCTGTGACTGGCAAATAAATGAAGGGGGAGCAGAACACGGGGGACATCGGGGGGGGGAGATTTGGCAGACCCACTTGTCATTGAACCTGGTGTGTTTTGACTATATGCAGTTTTGGCTTAATGTGCTATCCCTGGAACGTAACGCCTGCATAAGCTGAGAGTCGCCTGTGCAGGATTGTGCTATCCGTCTTCTAACAGAAATGGGTAACTCTGCCTCTTTCCAGCCTATGTGTCTTTTACATGTGTTAACCCATAAGTGTTCCGTTCTGTTTCTGCATTGATCTGCGAACTTCTAAAACATGTTTAGATATCCCTGTTTTTAAAGGCATATTAATATGCTGAAGAAGAAGGGTTTGGATTTGCTATTCTGCTTTATCACTACCTGAAGGAGTCTCAAAGCGGCTAACATTCTCCTTTCCCTTCCTCCCCCACAACAAACACTCTGTGAGGCGAGTGGGGCTGAGAGACTTCAAAAAAGTGTTACTAGCCCAAGGTCACCCAGCAGCTGCATGTGGAGGAACAGGGAAGCGAACCCAGTTCACCAGATTACGAGTCTACTGCTCTTAACCACTACACCACACTGGCTCTTTTGTGTGGATTTCAAAATATATGGGGGGGGGGGGGGACAACCGCTACACATACACCTGAAATAGGCCAGGGAGGACTGAGCGTGCTTAGTAGCTGTGGAATGCTGGCTGACTATGGAGGGCAGTGGTGGAATAGGAAACCATAAGAAAGAGAGAGAGAATAATGACTCGCATCCTGAAGAGGGAGCATTCCACACTTTGGAGCATTCCACGCTCCAGCCTTTTGCTGCAGGTCTCACTCTTGCGCTCTACCACTGAGCTATGGCTCCTCCCCACAATATGATCCCCAGAGATATCAACGTATCTGATTGCTTCTCTGGAACTCATCTTGCTTGTGGATGGAAAAGACACCCTGGGTCTATGTTCCTTACAAAGTACACAAATTTTGTGGACTCCATAATTTCATAGATGGGCAAGAGGAGGGTCCCCCCCCAACAGAAAGGCATTTAATGCTTTAGTGCTATTTGAACTGAAGGTTGTGTGACACCCCTCTGACACATTTCACATGTCTTCTCAAAACACTTTTCACTTCCCTTGGAATTCTTTGAATTTCTGCCCTGAACAGAAAACTCTGAATTCAACTCAACATTTCTCTTTAGCTTTGACTTACTGCCCTTTGTTTGGAAACTAAGAGACAGAGACTGTTCCAGAGATCTTTAGGTGTGGGTTGCCATTTGTTTATTAAGTGTGTATGTGTGTATATATATATGGGAGCCGGAATAGATGTTTTGCTTCAGCTTTGATAATCCATCAGCTCTGGTGAACCACAAGAGGGGCATATCCCATGATGTCCATTAAATACAACAAAACACCCACCATCATGAATAACGAATAACCTCAATTACCCAGAAAAAAACAACAGCCCTAGAGACATTTGAATAATTAAGCTGTTACTCTCTTGAGTGTTCCTGAAGTGTCACTAGTTCTATGCAATGGACTGCTAGGGTGAGAGTAAATAGAGGCTACAAAATAGCTGTTACTTTAAATATATATGAAAAGTATTCAGTCTCCTGTTGAGAAGGATAGCCATGTTAGCCTGCTACCACAAAACCAACACAGCCTTGGGGCACCTTAAAGACCAAAATAATGTTATTATGGCTCAGCTTTCATGGGCTAGATATGCATGAAGGTGTCAACTGTCATAGAGATGTCATGTGCCTTTCATCCTTTGTCATAATTAGGAACGGACAGATCAGTCTATTAATGATCTGTGTCAATTTCATATTCCATTTTGTTTTCATAGTCCATCCTGTTTTCATATCAATCTGATTTTTTTTAAAAAAACTGTAAAAATGCATATTTAATATTACACACACATACACACACGCTATCACAAAATACATATTTTATCTCAGTACGCGTTGTATCTCAATGTACACAATTTAAACACATTTTATGCTAAAATATTTATTTATTTATTACACCATTTTTTTTGAGCCAAGGACTGTATCGTAAAATCTGGAAAACTGAAAAATCCAATGGATAATTACATTCTGATCTGTGTATTAATCAGGGGTGGGGTGGGGTACAAATTAGGTTAGCTGAATAAAATTCTCCTACATCCCTAGTCATAACTAATTCCTACATTCTTTTTGGGTGAAACTTCTTTTATATCTCTTGCAGTCGGAGGTTGTCCCCTGATCATTTGTTCTGCTTTAAGAATGAATGTGAGAATCTAAGCAAACTGGAGGTGGGGGACCTTTTGGACCCAGTGGGTCACATCCACTAGTGACCCACCAGTCAATCACCTGTCACCATTCCTTCTTTGTATTTGGCCAGCCTAGGCCCAGGATGAGAAAGGCAATCCTTTCTCCATCCTCTGGGAGAAGTTGATTCTTTGTTTTGACTTCATCATAAGAACTTAAGAACAGCTTGCTGGATCAGACCAAATCAGAGCCACCTAGCACTATACCCTGTTCTCAAAGGGGCCAAGCAGATACCTATGGGAAACCTGAGTACAACAGTAGTATCCCCACTTGTGACTTGCAGCAACTGGTATTCTCCAACAGAGGAAGTAAGCCATAGCCATTGGGTCTATTTAGCTCAGTACTGTCAACAATGAATGGCGGCTGTCCAGGGTCTCAAGCTGGGGACATTCCCAGCCCTGCCTGGAGACAGCAAAGGTTGAACCTGGGTCCATGTCCTTTCCCACTGAGCTAGGGTCCTTACCCAACAATAGGGAAGGAAACACCAGCTGGTGGTTCTGATTTGGAGAGCAAGTGAGCATATTTTTATGTTTTTATGCTTCTTTTCCTGCAACTGGCTCACAAGGCTCAGCAGCTCTTTACCATATCTGCAGTCATCTCCTCCGCAGGTCACTCAGCAGAGGAGCCCCAGGGTGGTCCTCTTTCGTGGTCTAAGTGATCTGGATGGCATGGATAGGCTGGTTCATCTGTGAAGAAGTTGCCTGTGGATGGTCCTGGTTCTAACAGGGCATGTCCATTCAGTTCCCCTGCAGCCCTGTTATTAAGCATCATCCGGCAGATACAGCCAGGCCATGTGATCAACAAATGTCACGCTCTTACAGCTGCTGCCCTTTCGTGAGCAGCACCAACCGTAAGCCTCTGGGTGTAACCTCAAGCAGCTTCCCTTTTGTAAACAAAATCCTCAAGAGGCCGAGTGGCAAAACACCGAGACTTCTCCAGAGTGAGCACACCAGGGGAGACAGCAGCCTAAGTTGGCTATCGGAAAGTGATAGGCAACTCTTGGGCACGTCCAACAGTACGAGGTCCAACGTCAAACCACAAGCGTACAGAAGTTTGAAAGAACGACTGCAAGTCAAAGATGATAAACAAACCCTGCTTTGTTCTGTTCCAGGAAAGATAGTATTTACTGAGTCCCAGTCACTCTGTGGCTTGGGGGGTGGGGATGGCAACAATTCTAATCAATCAATTAAAGTTTCCCTATGTCCCCTCTTGAACAGATGGTTACATCATTTTAATTAAGTGCATGTACCAGACTGACAGATTTGATGGATCTGATATGACAGACGTTTTCAGTGCTCATTTAAGGGTGTGCTTTTTCCCTTTTCTTTTTAAAATCACTCTCTATAGCACTGCTGGAATTGCACACTTTTTTTTGCTCTTGTGTGTTTCTTCCTTGATATGATATACATTTATTATTATGCTTCAAGTTCTTACTGCTGGGGTTCTGGCATTCTAGTCCTCGTGATACCATGGAGCTATTGAATTCAATTGGTTAAAAATATTCCAGTTAGAAGCATACAGTTCTCCGTAATGAGAAGATACTAACTAAGGGGTGATTCACACATGTGGTTATGCAGATCACTCAAGATCTCATTACTCGATGGCTTGTAGCTGAATGTATGGATTGTCTCCACTGCCAAGTATTGCTGGAAAGGTAACATAAGGTGAGACGAGAACACAATGTTTTTGATTACTTGTCAATCCTTGTAATATGCAAGTCATCACATGACCCTGCAGGCACTGGCTAGGATCTTAACATAATCAAATGAAAGCATCCAAGACTTCATCTCTGATTGGAGCATCCATAAACAATATCATCCTTTTTGATTTTTGTTTTGAAAAATCAGGTCTAAAACATTAACATTATTGTATTATAATAAATTAAATCCCTGTTGCTCCAATCATTAAATAGTCATAGCAAAATCCCTTAGATGGCAAATCATTAGACTCGGTGCTATTTTTCTAGAAAATGAGGTGCTGGAGCTCACCATGAACGCCTCCCTGTTCTCTTATAATAGTCAATCATATTTTCAAATTAACCTGTTTAGCTCCTCCCCTAGCTCAGTTTCTTTTAATTCACAAAGAAGTGCTGGTGATTATTCTTATAATGACAATGGTGTCCACCTGAGAGGTGCTGGAACTGAGTTCTAACAAGTTCTGACTGGGAAAAAACCCTGATTAGATGAAGATCTGATTCAGTCCTGCCCCAGTTAGCATGGTCAATGGTCAGGGAGGAGAAGAGTTGTTGTCCAAACCATCTGGAGGTACTACATAGACATTAAGGACCTAAGAAGAGCCTTCTGAATGGACCAGTGCTCTGACTCCATGTAAGTCAGCTTTCTATTTCCAATTGAGTTAAATATTAAAATTGATGGACTGGATTGTTGGCATCTCTCTTGGAAGACAACGGAAGAGTGTGCCTTTGGGGATGAAGTCAAACCATTGGAGAGTTACAGCCTGGACTTTTTTTCCAGCTGGAACTCACCCAAACTGAGTTCTGGCATCTCTCATGTGGGTTCCAGCACCTCTCAGGTGGGCACCATTCTCATTCTAAGAGAACGAGGGAGGCGTTCATGGTGAATTCCACCACTTCTTTTTCTAGAAAAATTGGCTGTAGAAATCAATACACGAGGGGCACGTTTTGTTGTAGCTAATATTAAACTTGACAGATTCAATATCTGAATGCCCCCCTTTTAAGTTAAAAAACATGCCTTTGTTCAGCAGCATCCATAATTCAGAATGATGTAGGGGAAATGGAATAAAAGATAAAGTCAGTATTTGGAGAGAATTTGATGTTTCTATCTCCCACTTGTTCTGCCTTTCTTGAATTAGAAGCCACCATCACTGTGCATCTTGAGTAGAGCTCAGAGCTGCTTGGTTTTTAATGATCCTATCAACTTCTAGCAAATCAAAACAAGATCGTTTATCCCGGCGTTATCACGAGCCACTACAGTTTGATAGCTCAGTGCACACATTCCTAACGCCTTCCTCAAAAATTCTTGGCATTGTCAAAACTGAGCTACGCTCTTGATGAAAGCACCTGTCATTCAGAACGAAGGCTTGCCTTTGGAACAGCTGTACATGATTTGAAAACTCACCTGTACGGCTCGGCGGGTTGAATTAGCTCCCCGCTTTCTTTCACAGCCTCTGATAAGTTTGTCATCAAAGCCAGGAGATAAAAAGGAGGCAATCATAACTCTACTGTCATAATTGACAGAGGAAGTTCTTAGCGGAGCAGCTTTTAAACTGCTTTGCCTTTCTGCATATCGAGTGACACCCTGGCTCGGTGACAAGAAGTTATCACCAGCACTTCTTTGTGAAATGAAAGAGACCGAGCTGGGGAGGAGGGACACCACCGAGCTAAGCAGGTTAATGTGAAAATATGATTGGCCAGCCCAGGCATTTTAAGAACATAAGAGCCTGCTGGATCAAGCCAGTAGCCCACATAGTCCTGCATCCTGTACTAAAGGGGCCAACAAATTGTTCTGATAGGAAGCCCAGAAGCAAGACCCAGGCACAACAGCACACTTCCTATGGAGTCCAGCAACTGGTATTCAGAAGCATACTGCCTCCAGCAGTGGAGCTCAAACATGGCCATGAGGGTTAGTAACTTATGGGAGCATTAGTAGTAGTAGTAGTAGTACTTGGCCCATCTGACTGGGTTGACCCAGCCACTCTGGGCGGCTAACAACAAATATAAAAGCATAATAAAACATCAAACATTAAAAACTTTCCAATACAGGGCTGCCTTCAGATGATGATGAAGAAGAAGAGTTTGGATTTGATATCCCGCTTTATCACTACCCGAACGAATCTCAAAGCGGCTAACATTCTCCTTTCCCTTCCTCCCCCACAACAAACACCCTTTGAGGTGAGTGGGGCAGAGAGACTTCAGAGAAGTGTGACTAGCCCAAGGTCACCCAGCAGCTGCATGTGGAGGAGCAGGGAAGGGAAACCGGTTCACCAGATTACGAGTCTACTGCTCTTAACCACTACACTACACTGTCTTCTAAAAGTTGTATAGTTATTTTTCTCCTTGACATCTGGTGGGAGGACATTGCACAGGGTGGGTGCTACTACCGAGAAGGCCCTCTGCCTGGTTCCCTGTAACTTCACTTCTCACAGTGAGAATAGTAATAATTTTTAATTTGTCCGATCCTCTTTTAAAGTCATCCGAGTTGGTGGCCATTGCTAATTGATTGACTGTTTGTATTTTTATACCACTTTCTGTTCAAATGAATCCTAAAGTGGCTTATAAATAATGTTATAGAACATCGAAAGCACAGCATAAACATATAATATAATTAACAAATCAGTAAAGCAACTACAACCTGTGAAACACAATTTACAAACCAGCAACTTAAAAATAAGCTAAACATCACAATCACAGCATAAGTCATATAATTGACAAATCAATAAGGCGTTTATCATCTATCAAGCAATACTAACAGAATAGCAACTAAGGAATAAGCTAAACACTACTGAGTTCATAGGACCCAGAGTTCACTAGTACTCTGGCAGAGTTCTCCCTCCACCTTCGCAAAGCCTAGTTAGCACTTTCCCAGCATTGAGAAGGAGGTGGGAGGGCTCTAGGACCCTGCCAAAGCCTTGCACCTACTTCCCAAAGCCTAGTGCCTCCCTTAGCTGGCTTTGGGAAGGCAGTGTGAGGGCTGATGGCGTTGGGGGGGGGAGAGATCAAATGTTGCCAAGGGATGCCCCCAAAGGCCTTTGGGGGTGCATGTTACTTATTAAGTTAGTTATTAAGGTTAAATCTGTGGCCTGCCCTTCCAACAAGGGATGTTCAAGTTAGTCACCAACAACAGCACAAGTGAACTCCATAGTCTATGTGGTGCGTGAAAAAGTACCGTATTTTTCTGTGTATAAGACTAGGGGGTTTTTTAACCGAAAAATTAGGTTTAAAATTGGGGCTCGTCTTATACAGGAGTAGTGCTGAGGGGGTATTTCTTAATTTGGAGTCCCCCAAAATAGGGGGTGTCTTATACATGGGGGCGTCTTATACACTGAAAAGTACGGTACTTTCTTTTTGTCTGTCCTGAATTGTCCTACATTCAGCTTCACCAGGTTTTATGAAAGAGGAGACATGGGAAGCTATTCACCCATGAAGAAGGCCTTTGAGGTACTCAGGGTGCAGGCTGTTCTGGGTTTTAATGATGACTGCAGCTCCTGTCATCCCTGACCATTGGCCATGATGGCTGGGGTTGATGGGAGCTGGAGACCTGCAACAGCTTAAGGGCTCCCCCTGTCCTAGAGTTGAGGACCTTTTGGCGAACACACAGATGTCCTCAAATGAAGACATCTCTTCCACTAGCTTCCAGGCTCTGTTCAGAATTCTGGATGTTAGCATTAAAACCCGGATTGGCCTAGTCCCTGTGTAACTTAAGGATCTTCTTCCTTCCATTAATATTGGCCTATTTCCTCCCATCTCTGTAGAAAATGATGACAATTGGCAGGGACACATATCTTGTTTTTCAAGCCGCATTCCCCGACCCAGCCATGCAGCTTAAATGAGCCCTGCACTTGCTGAGCGATTAAGTGTGGACAGCATCATCAACACTCTCTTGGATAATTTTTGCATCCGGCCTGTGAAAGGGAGGCCAATTAGCAAGTATGAAACATAATACTCACTAAGACCCAAAGAGAGGAAAGGTTATTCCTACTGTGTCCGAAAAGATGGAGCAAAGGAGCCTGGTTTGAAAGCATTACTGACATGTATCAGTTTGAGTTCCACTCATGCAGTGATTTTTGTAATGGGCACTGCTGAGACTGATGGACAGCTATGTGTCACCACACTGTGAAGTTTTTTTGTTTTTTTTAGGGTGCTCAAGCCATACGGTGGTCACAAAAGTAGTTCAGAATAGCTCCTGAGTCATTAGTAAGCAGTCGTGCCTTAGCAACCAAATGCTTCCTATTTAATAGGAACAGTCTCTGATTTTGAGTATCTGTCCCTAGTTTGCCTCTTCAGGGTGTCCCACTTAAAATAGTTTGTCATTCTTAGGGGTCAAGAGTGGATTCGAAGAGGCAGGACAATAATAGGCTCTTCATCACTATCCTTTTAAAGCTACAGTGGTACCTCGGGTTACAGACGCTTCGGGTTACAGATGCTTCAGGTTACAGACTCCGCTAACCCAGAAATAGTACCTCGGGTTAAGAACTTTGCTTCAGGATGAGAACAGAAATCGTGCGGCAGCAGTGGGAGGCCTCATTGGCTAAAGTGGTACCTCAGGTTAAGAACAGTTTCAGGTTAAGAACGGACCTCCAGAACGAATTAAGTTCTTAACCTGAGGTACCACTGTATACTATAACACTTTAAACCATGGGTAGGCAAACTAAGGCCTGGGGGCCGATTCGGCCCAATTGCCTTCTAAATCTGGCCTGTGGACGGTCCGGGAATCAGCATGTTTTTACATGAGTAGAATGTGCCCTTTTATTTAAAATGCATCTCTGGGTTATTTGTGGGGCCTGCCTGGTGTTTTTACATGAGCAGAATGTGCCCTTTTATTTAAAATACATCTCTGGGTTATTTGGGGGGCATAGGAATTCGTTCATTCCCCCCCTAATATATATATATAGTCCAGCCCCTCACAAGGTCTGAGGGACAGTGAACTGCCCCCCTGCTGAAAAAGTTTGCTGACCCCTGCTTTAAACAAGGCTTCCCCCAAAGGCTCCTGGGAAGTGTAGTTCGTTAAGGGTACTGAGAGTTGCCAGGGCACCCCAACAGAGCTACAATTTGCAGAGTGGTTTAGCAATCAATACCTCTCTTTCCACAGAACTTTTGTCAATTGTAGCTCCCAGTATTCTTAACAAACTGCACTTCCCAGATTTCTTTCTAGGCATGTTGGCATTCATATGAGGGATGGGGGAGGTTGCAGATGATGAACAGAGAATACTTTAGTCAGGGGAGAAGACTGAGAACCTACATATTTCCAAATTATTGTCCACAACTATGAGGCTAGAAACTTTGCTTTTCAAACAGAAGGAGAGCTGCTGTGCTCCCCCCCCCCCAAAAAAAATAGTTCTGGCTTTGGGCAATTTCCTCAAAATATTGCTTAGCTGGATCAGCTTCAAGATCTAGGCTGGAAGCCTGTCCCCCATGCTACTGTTTCAAAATAAAGCATGGCATTCTCTTTTCGGTAATGCTTAATAAATTGTGGCAGAAGTTTAAAAGTAAAGCCATAAGGCAAAGTAACCTAGCAAGTCCCTCTCAGTCTTTAACATTTCAAAATGACTCACTAACATATGATAATCGTACTTAAACCTCACGAGGTGCCGTTCATCTTCAAAGCACTTTACAAACATTAACTAATTAATTTTACTGTCAAAACTCTTGCAAATCTAGTAATGGAATTTGGCTCTTTCTCAGAGAGCAATTTTCTTCCAGCTTCTGGCAGAGTAAACACTTATAATGATATAACCAGTGGGAAGAATATATTTTTTTTAGTAGTGGAGTTTGGGATCTGAATGATGGTTCCTGCCGAGGGACTTTTGGGTTGAGCCTGGGCAAACAGCAAATGGCCAGGTAGTTAGCCAACCATTTTGAAAACGGATTTAACTTGTGCGCACTTATCTGGATTGGATTTATTATTATTTTTTGCAACAGTGTTTTCTGGGATGAATTGGTCTTACCCTGAGTAATTATGCTAAACTTACCCTTTAGTGAATTATCCTTAGCCATTAACTAGGAACAGAGCTGCAGGTACCTAGATATTAACTCTTGGAACTGCCTGTTCTTGTGGGACATAATGGGCATTCAAGCCTATAATGTACTTGACTCTGACACAGGCCCAGCGTGGACTCACAGATGTGGTTTCATGGCATGGGGCAAGAGTGCCTGGCATCCATTTGGACTGGTAGGGTGGAAAGCAGGGAGGCCAACAGTAGGTGGAGCCAGAGTCAATGACAGGCAGAGCCAACTAATTCTAGGTTTGTCCCCATCCTCTTCCCTGCTGAATTCTAGGAAGGCAAAACTGGGAGTAAGGAGTAAGAAGTTGACAGGACTGGTTGCAATAAAACAGGCAGGTGAGGGTTGGCTAAGAACAAACTGGGGTTAGTGCAGTGCCATGAATTGCAAATCGTTCTGCTCCAAGTACAGTGGTACCTTGGGTTACATACGCTTCAGGTTACATACGCTTCAGGTTACAGACTCCGCTAACCCAGAAATAGTGCTTCAGGTTAAGAACTTTGCTTCAGGATGAGAACAGAAATCGTGCTCCGGCGCCGCGGCGGCGGCAGGAGGCCCCATTAGCTAAAGTGGTGCTTCAGGTTAAGAACAGTTTCAGGTTAAGAATGGACCTCCAGAACGAATTAAGTACTTAACCCGAGGCCCCACTGTATAACTTAATACAGTGGACGCTCGGGTTGTGAACGTGATCTGTGCGGGATGCACATTCGCAACCCGCAGTGTTCACAATCCGCGTCTGCGCATGCACAGGTTGCGATTCCGTGCTTCTGCACATGTGCAAAGCGCGATTTAGTGCTTCTGTGTATTCACGACCGCCGAAACCCGGAAGTCACCTGTTCTGGTACTTCCGGGTTTCGGCAGTCTGCAACCCGAAAAAACGCAACCTGAAGTGGCTGTAACCTGAGGTATGACTGTATTGCACTGCTTTTTCTTTTCTTTTCTTGAAAGGGGAAAACCATCAAACTGAAACAAGTAAAGCTTCCTTGAACTGTAGGCATTTATCCTCTCTGGCTTGGGGAAAAAATGTGCTGATTAAGTTAACTTACCTCCAATCCCTTCTCATGACTGAGGAGTTTAATAAAGCTGGCATTCTGGTCGGTGTTTTGCTGTCAGACTAAACATTAAAAAACCCTTTTGACTTCTAATAGATATGTATGGTAATAGAGACCTGAATGAAAGATCAAACAAGCATTAGGCAAGGCAAAAATAGCCAGCTGAAAAGATGAAGTCACCCTCTAATGACATTATTATGGCATACAGATTAAAAGAAGAAGCATTAAAGAAGAAGGATGGTAACGCTGTGGCATTACGCCACTCAGGTATATTTTACCAAGAAAATAAAACTTGCCTCCCAGATTTCTCCCTTGATCGATGGCTTGAGGACAGAATGCTCAGAAGGGCACAAAACGAAACATTAAATACATGCCTGTATTTGGTGTACATGTAAATGCGTGTTTTTCTGCGTTTTCATATATAAAATGACTTTTTGACTCTGTTTTCTAAAATGGTCTCTCTCTGGCCTGTGTATGTAGTTGTGGGAGAATTGTTTGTTTGTATGTGTGTGTCAGATTTGGGAGAGGGGAGACTTCAGTAAGGAATAAGATTCATAGCAAGCTTCAAAAGGTGTATTTTGATGGCATTTCCTGGGGTTTCCTTTGGTATTTCACATCAACCAGAGTTATAGAAGCACAGGAGGAGAATTACATGTGGTGTAAAAATTATAGAGGGTGGTGAGCAAGGGTTGGTTCTGCCCACCCAAATGGTGCCACGTTATGCCTACATGCATGCAGACATGAATGTAAACAGTTGACCCAAATACCAGGGGAATTTTATTTTATTTTAGCTTGAAAGGGGCTTTCAAGGGCCTGAAATTTTTCAGGGGCCTGACCCCCACCCCCATGATCTCCACAAAGCTTAAGAACATGAGAGTTTCCATGGTGGATCAGACCAGAAACCCAAATAGTCCAGCAATCATGTTCTCACCAGATGCCAACCAGATGCCTACGGGAAGCCTAGTAGGACATAAAGGCAAAAGTTGGCTCCCCGCTTCCCCATAACTGAGTACACAGTTACTTGTTGCCCTGTTGGCTTGCATTTAGGTGCCATTCCCCTGCACCACCGCCCCAAACTGGATCCCACCCCGCTTCCAGCAAGCACACAGCCAAGCGGATGTGGTTGTATGTTGACATCATGGTGACATTGTTATGAAGAAGGTTGATCTGGAGCAGGGAAGTGATATGGTCCATTTGTTCTCTGACGATCACGCAGGAAGCTTTTGCATGAGCAGGTGTCTTGTCTAAGGCTGCACACATTTAAAGCGCATAACTTCCCCTCAAAGAATCCTGGGAGCTGTATTTTGTGAAGGGATGCTGCAGATTGTGGCTCTGTGAGGGGTAAACTACAGCTCCCATGATTCTATGAGGAGGGGAATCGTGCTTCAAATGTATGGCATATGCACAGCTTAGAACAGAATCCAAGGTTAAAAAACTGGAGTTCCACTTATATGGCAGACTCCCTGGGATTCTGCATGGCTGAGACTAGATCTGCTGAGTCAGGGTAAAATACTAGTTTATCCAAAAGGTTTATTTATTTAACTAATTTCTATACTGCATCTACTAATGCTTGAGGCTGCTTATTAGACCTCGTTTTGCACCAAATCTTCTCACTCAAGAAATCAGGCGCTGAGCACAAGGCAGGGAAGGGAGGGGGGAATTCCTATGCAATGAGCCAACAAGGCCTCGTTTTGTCTGCTCTCGGTACCTAAGCTCACCCTTCCAACCTTTTTCTCCATGGAGGTTTTGTGGTGGAGAGAAAACTGGGGCTGACATTCTTTGATGTTCCTCCAAGCATATGTCAAGGTTTTGATCCACCTCCTTGTCTGAGTGGAGTCACAATCCTGGTCTGTATCAGTGAAACTTCAGAGTGCTCAGAAGCGTGCCCAAGACAGCAGGCATCACTGGGTAGAATGCATGGTTTGCTTGGTGTGCTGGAGGAATGATGATTTTGCTTGCAGACTATCTTGGGGCAATGCATTTCTGTAGGACCTGCCCTGTCATTAGGCAGAGTGAAGTGGATGCTTCAGGTGGCAGATGCTGGGGAGTGGCAATGAAGTGTTAGAGAACAGAGCAATGTATGCAACGTGGCTTGGCCTTGACCTTCTAAGCTAGCCTCATCTCCAGTGCTGAAATGAGATCCAATTACCAGTTTTGTCAGTTTCTCTGTGTGGAATGGGTGTGGGTGTGAGTGCCATGTTGTCTTGGGCATCAAAATGTCCTAGGCCAGTCCAGCATCTCAGATAGCAGTGCTGGGTAAATTATCAGCCTAAAACTCTAGAGCGGTACCGTATTTCTGGTTCTGATCTGGACAGGCCATTAATATGACGTGCTATAAAGGCATACCTTATGCCTACTGTTACATCAGTATAAATCAAGTCCAGCTCTTAACATGCACATCTACTTGACCATAGCTTTTGGTTAATGTCCACAGGACCTGAAAGACTTCTGTCTGACCACTAGAGGGCTCACATTTTTGTTATTATTTCCGAAGAAATGGACTGAAGATGACTAATCATTTTAGGAGGAATCATCAAAATTGAAGATATATATATATTTAAAAAAACCAGAATGGCCACACCAGAAATGTGGTTAAGGGATTGCAAGAGTCTGAATAGACACAAAATAGTCATTTTGTTTTCCCAGGCAAATTGCTGATAGCTTGCCGGTTGCTTTGACCTATTTACAGGTGATTTTTGAGAGAGAGAGAGAGAGAGAGAGAGAGAGAGAGAGAGAGAGAGAGAGAACACTCTTAGCAGGAAAAGAATAATGCTCAGGTATTTTTATTGAGTACATCTGGATGATAAAAAAATCTCAAGCGTAGGAGTTATAGTGATTGATGTGATGTGGAGAGAGAAAACTTGTCACACATATTATCAAAGAGGGACATGAACTCAGCATGCGTTTACATAGTTGTGGTTAATATTCAATGGGATTTGCAGCTATTCTTTTGGCCACCAGAGGGTCCTCATCCCCCCCCCAAAAAAAAAACCCCCAGCAAATGATAAGGGAGAAACAATCTGGGGTGGGAGAGGATATCTCTATGCTCAGCATCAATGCATTGGTAACACTAAGGCTGTGTACATGTGATATTTTTATTCTAGAATCAATGGAGACTGGGTAGTGTATTTTTCTATGTAGTCCGCACACCTGTTCTATTGAATATTTTGTTAACCCTCCCAAATGTTCTTGAGAAATTCTTTGCATTCCAACCCCCCCCCCCCACTCATTGCAGATTGATTCTGCATTACCTTGCAGTGTGCCCATTTGAAAACAGGTGAAAACAGATGTAGGCAGTCCCAACAGTGGAGGATATATCCATACCCACCCAATGACCTTGTGGATGAGTGCACACCAAGATGGCAATCACTACTTCCTTCTTCATTCCTCTGGGGCCTGTGCAGGAAGAAAAGGAGTGGAAAAACCTGATAACGGGGAGGATTTTCAAGTGCATATCAAGTAACCGCGCCCACCCTTGTAGACGGCAGGATCTGGAATGAATCTAGATTGAAAACAACATGTTGAGAATGGGCACGAACATTTCTTGATTGAGGAAGAACTACATTTTTGTGCTGCAAATTGGTCAGTGTCTATGCAACCTAAGAGTCATCAGCACATGCAGTTTCATTCATGCATCAAAGGGGTTCGGTCTGCAAAAAAAAAAAACACCGGTTAGTGCTTGTGGGAAAGACTGTTTACTGCACTGCAGAATACCCTATATGTACTCTGGTGTAAATGAAGTCTCGGTGTGGCACACTGAGTACACACACCAGAGAGATGGAAGCACCCATTAAAGTGAATCTGCAAGCAATATTCAAATGTGTACCATTCCTAACTGCCCCCCCCCCCGCTAGAAAAAAAGTTTCACAAAACAAATCAGATTCCAAGCACGTTGGTGTTGTCTGGGCAAACCCCAGATTCCAAATCAAGTTCAGTCCTGTTGAATCTGTAATGGCAATTCTCTAGAATTTGGCTTTGATTTGCTAACGGTGACTCTTAGCTCCAAGTGAAGATGTGATTCATCTTTATATTATTTAGGCCAAAAGTCATAAAGGTTTGGATAAGTCAAATGATGGCCAGATATTTTCCTCTTGTTGCTTTCTTTCAATTCCTTCTTTTTAGCTCTTCAAGAAGAATGTCTACCAGATTGTGCTGCGCTACATAATTTCATTTATCTAGATATTATAGAAGAAGAAGAGTTTGGATTTGATATCCCGCCTTTCACTCCCTTTAAGGAGTCTCAAAGCGGCTAACATTCTCCTTTCCCTTCCTCCCCCACAACAAACACTCTGTGAGGTGAGTGGGGCTGAGAGACTTCAAAGAAGTGTGACTAGCCCAAGGTCACCCAGCAGCTGCATGTGGAGGAGCGGAGACGCGAACCCGGTTCCCCAGATTAGGAGACTACCGCTCTTAACCACTACACCACACTGGCTCTCTATACACTATAGCTGGAGTGTAACAACTGAGAAAGAAATTCTGTTGGTTGTTGGCTCCTATTACGGTTTGATTCAGGTCAACTTGAATTTTCAGTCCCATTGGCTGTGCTTGAGATCTGTGAGTCTGGGAGGGAGGAAGCAAGTGTTAAAATATATGCCAGACTAGTTTCCTGTGTTGAGATTGATTGCCTGGGTGATGGGCCATTAAGAGAACTAAGAAAAGGAGGTTCTGTGTGAGATGCCAATTTGGTGGGGCCTCTCCCTCAACTCAGAGATAGTTAGAAGGACAAAGCCTGAGTTTAGACTTGAAAGTGGGAGTGACATGACCTAGAAGTAAAGCAGCAAGCTGGAGAGAGAGTCAGAGAGTTGTTTGCTTTCTGTTTATACCCAAGGCTGTAGCTATGGGAGAAACAAGACCCTTATGGGTTGTTGATGCTGTGAATCCCTTCATCAGCATCTCAGGTTGTATATATGTGTAAATAAACTGTATATCATAAAGACACCACAGTCTCTTTTATGCCTCATCCCAATAGCAAACACAGACCCTGGGTAAGCACCTGGAACCCCTAGAATCTCATACCATTCAGAGTGTGGGGTGGAGCACAACACTGGTGTCAGAAGTGGGATTCGTCTTTCTTGGAGGAGGGCCTGTGGGCGAGGTGTGCCTCAGTCGAAATGGAGGGAAGAATAGCAATACTCCTTGAGTGGCATGAGAGAATGAAGCAACAACAAAGCCAGCAGCAGCACTGGCAGTTGGATAAAATAGAGAAGCTGCTGCCAGAGTGGCTGAGAAGCTTCCGTGAAGAGGAAAGCATGACTTCATGCAAGGTGAGGGCCCTGATGGATGAGATGCTGCAGGGGATTGAAAGTGACCCCAGAGCCTAGCTGCAAGGCACTCAGATGAAAGGGGTGAGCAGCGAGATCCGGAATGTGGATGGGCAGCTATGGGGCTGGGGCTGCTAAGAGATGCAGTCAGTAGCAGAAGTCAAGGGAGACGCCAACGCTTCAGAGAAGAGACTGGAGCTGAGGAGCTGCTCCTCATTTCTCTACTCCCTGGGAGCCTGCTGTGGAAAAGTAGCTGCAGGAGAAAAGTGCCTCAGCAGAGGGCAAACCGCAGGATTGAGGTGAAGAGCTGCTGCTAATAGATCTCTTCACTCCGTGTGTGTCTGCGGTGCAAGAGGTTTGTGTGCATGAGCAAGAGGAATCGGTGCCTGTGGAAGGAGCAAAATAAAAGTTTCAGCAGGAGGTGTGTGTGAGCATGTAAGAACAGCCAGTGCCTAAGGAAATGGCGGTGTGTTCCTCAGTGGAGTAGAACATGCAGGAGACGCTTGAGGCCTGTGTGTGTGACCAGAGGAATGAGATAAAAAACAACAACCAGTGATTTTGCCCTTGGGTGCCCCAATATGGTCTTGCGGGGTGAGGACCAGTCCTTATACCGGGTGTAGCCCTTATGCAGGCCATGGCAGCCAGGGTCACCCAGGGTCTGATTGTCGTTATATAAAGAGGGGAGGGTGCCATCTTGTTCATGCCTATAATTGGGCAAAGCCAACTTCATCCACACACCCAAGTCAGCTTCTGGCAATGGAGCCCCTAAAACCTTAAATGCTTTTAACCTGATGCACTCGGATTCCAAAGGGAGAGTATGAAATTTCAGAGGTTTTCTTAGGACTGGGGGGGGGGCACCTCTTTCTTCGTTCTCTCTATTGCTCATTTGTTATCTGTGAACTCTAAAATTGGGACAGGCTTCCAACGTTGCCCTGCTGGAATGCTTTTCCTCCCCCTTGGTTGATTGTAAGTGGTGGAAGGAAAAAGAAAGACAGAAAAAGGGTTGCCTGGAGACCAGGGACCAGTCTAAAAGGACCTGAACATTCTACTCCTTTTACACATGATTTAAATAGCAACACCCACCATTTACTATAAATATTGCAGAGATGGGGGAAGGGTAGATGGGCATTTCCATACTTCTCTGTGCCATTAAGAATATCAAGGGAGAGAGGTTCAGAATCTGCAAGGGGTTCCTTAAAAGTGGTGAGGAGTAGGCTGCTTCTGCTGCTGCTGTTGTTAATGGTTTTGTAGCCTTTTAAAATGGCAATTATGAGGGGGGCCAAGGTATTGTCAGGAGCTCGGCCTATACTCGAGTAGGACCCTGGCAGAGACACATGCCCGACTGGCATGTTCTTTCCCTCCTGGTCAATCGTTCGGGAGCTTCAAAAGCTTTCTTCAGCCCGAACATCACAGCGACTGATGCCAACCGACACCGGCACACTTAGGAATCCGCAAAAGTTTGCGCATCATGCGTGACAGACCTCAGCAAATCAGCATTTTGGCTAATCTACTTTATTTACATATAAACACACACGGAGCACTGCAACATGGCTCCCCCTCTCTCTAGCATCAGACAGCAAAGAGAAAAAGACAATAGTCACACTCCACGGAACACAGTAACAGAAACATCCTGTCTTCGTCACTTCCCACTCTGTGGAGTCAAAACATATACCGTCATGTGATAGACAAAAATCCCATGACTGCAATCATGGAGCAGGAATTCTAACAGGTATTGGTGAGGTCCCCTCCCAAGCTCACATTTCTATACTGCTTAGTGTTTACTTCTTTGGCAGTAAGATGAAGGCAAACATAGGATGCATCTGACACGTAGAAGCCAGAGCAGTTGTGACCATCTGTTCCCCATTCAAACTCCTTTATAGGAAAATAAGAAGAGCCCCTTTTGGATCAGGCTAGTATCCCCTGCGACATTTGAATTGCTCTGGGCATCAGTCAGTCCAGGGATACAACAACTCATGGGTGGGGAATCTCAAGTCAGGGAGCAACTACACCTTTCCAGGTCTCCCTATGTAGCCCTCTGGACTCTCAACCAGCACCGGCACAGTTTTCCACCCTTATTGGGTACCTTTGCCTGACCAGAATGTTTCCTTGAACTCTTCAAGTTACAAGAAAGGAGATTCCAACTAAACATCAGGAAAAGCTTTGACAGTAAGAGCTGTTTGATGGTGCAATACTGTCAGCGGCGTAGCGTGGGTTGTCAGCACCCGGGGCAAGGCAAGTAATTTGCGCCCCCTAGCCCCTAACCTGCCGCCGCTGCCAGCTTCTTCTTGCTGCTGCCTGGTCTGGTCTGGTCTGGTTCTCTCCCGCGCAGGGCGGCCGCTGCACTGTCCCTCCCCCAGATAGTCCCTCGCTCTCTCTCCGCACCGCACGCCTGGCACCCACCCCCTCCACAGTGGGCGGCGACCCAGCGGCTCAGATCGGATTCGCACAGCCAGCACTGCAGTGAGAGAGAGTGAGTGAGCCAGGTAGGGGCAGAGAGCTGCGAGTGCGAGCGCCCCCCCCAATATTGCACCCCCCCACGCTACGCCACTGAATACTGTCCCCGGGAGGTTTGGACACTCTCCATCATTGGAGGTTTTTAAGCAGAGGTTGGATGGCCATCTGTCACGAATGCTTTAGTTGCATTGCAGTGGGTTGGACTAGATGACCCATGGGTAACTTCCAACTCTACAATTCTATGATTCTTCCTTGCCTAGGTGGAGAATAGAGAAGGTTGTGTGAATGTGTGTCGAAACTAGCCTACTGCATGTAGGTACAATTTGCATTTGTGGCTCCGACCTTTGCCTCTGGCCTCACCCGCCACCAGCATGCAGCTCCTGGAAGGTTGCCCAGAAGGGAACGCGACTCTCCTGTAACCCTTAGGCAGTGGCCTTGTTGCAATCCGGAGTCTGGCATGGTCCCTTGAAATGGAGTGCTCGTTTCTGGGCGATCTGGGTTCAAGCATTTGCCAGTGGATGACCTTGAGCAAGCCATTGTCTTCACGCCTCCATTTCCCAGCTGTAAAGCAGGAATATTATCAGCCTGTGAGGTTGAGTGATATAAGGATTATAAAGCACTTTGCAAATCGGAAAGCGCTCAGGAAATGATAAATAATTATAAATGTTGGTTGACCTCCAGAGAGGAGGAAAATGGATACTGCCAAGGAAAATACTAGACGCCGTTTGAGGAAATATAGGTGTACATAGCCCATGATAGATCACTACCTTTTATGAAATACCAATGCATTGTAATATATAAATGAAAAACAATTTCGAGATCAGTTCATATATCAGAGCTCACATTTCCTTGATAGAGGCTATTAACAGTTTTGAGTTCCTTTTTCCTTTTCCTTCTTGGGGTAATTTGCATGACTAACCATTGCATAAGTTGCCCTTCAACACCTGTGTATTTCAAGTCCAGGTTAAATTATAAAAGAGATTGTAACACCTCCTTTGTCCATCAACCTTTAATAAATCAACTGATTAATTTTCTGTGGATTTGATGTAATGGCGTTTATGAGCACTGGCAAAGTCCTGTCCACTTAACTGATGCAATTAAAGCAGTGGCTTGCTCTTATTATTATAATAATGGATTGAATGATGAGTAATTTATTTCTTTTCAGTGCAACTGACAAAAATAGATTATATTCATAGACGGTACGATGTATTTAGATCATGAAACTGCTGCCTTCTCATTTCCACCATTAGTTTAGATTTATCCTTTCCAGGGGAGTGGAATATATTTTCTGTAGAATATCAGCCATGATATCATCACGAAAGATAATGAAAAACTGTGTACTAGAAGGTAGCTGCTGATGTGTTGTATTCCACACGTGAGCCAAATGAAAAGCATGTCACTGTATCTTAAAACAAAAATTAAAAACCCCATATATACTTGTAATGGGTATGGGGGTTGCTCGTGCGTAAGTTGCCGCCTCTCCTGGTTATGTTGCCTTGTTAAACCTTTCAGTCTGGGCAGCCCTTCAATTCGTGGCTGCCTCAGTCACTAGCAGAATCCGTCAGTGGGCGTTTCTTAAATCTTTTCCAACATAAAAGTTGTTTGACACCCAGTCTCCTCCTACTCTCTCTGCGCGGAAGTCTTCTGCACAGGGTGGGCGTGGGTAGACACCGCTGGTGTCCGGTGAAGAGTCCTGGAGCCCTCTCGCCAATTCCCCCATCAGCCCCTCTATATCCCTGGTGTTGCACTGATTTGCTTCCCCATCTGCGGAGCTGCCTCTCTCCCTGCTGGGCCCTTCTCTAGCATCATTTGAGAGCCTTCCCTCCGCCTCTAGCTCCGATGTCAGTTCCCTGACAATACTGAAACTGGAACTATAATAGCATTGTGGCTATAAGCACCACCACAAGAAACACATTTCAGCAATGCGTATTCCAGGAGTTGCTGGACTACAACTCCCATCATCCCTGGCAATTAACAGCACAGAAAAGGTTCAGAAAAGGCCCAAGACAATATGAGGAAAAGTTACAACATTTGAAGCTTTTTAGGTTAGAGAAAAGGTGGTCAGAAGAGACTTCTTTTTTCTTTTGCTTTGAAAAGTGGGATGTAAATACAGTACCTAAATATTGTTTTCGCACACACACACATGAACACCCAAAAAACCCCTGCAGGACTGAAATGGTTAAGGGAAGTATACACTAGGTTTGCGTATATCAGCTTTGGGGGGGGGCTGAATAATGGGGTGAATCAGGGTGATTCAGAGGTCTCCTTCACCCAAGTTGAAGCAAGTTAAAATGTCACTAAATCCCACCAAGTCAGATCAGGACCCCCAAAGCCTTCTGTCACTGCCCCCCCCCCCTAGTTTCCAAAGCTATAGCTCTATGTTTCTTCAGGTCCATGGACTTTGCAAGAAGTGAGGCTGTGCAAAGTGTTGCCTGCAGAATACTGAAGAACTGTGGGTTTGTTTTTTGAGCTCTTCAGAATTCAGCCAGAAGTGTTCTAGGCAGACTCATGTTGTAGGCCTATCAGAGGAGACATCCAAACACCAGAAAGGAAAGACCAATATAAAGCTGCAATTTTTCACAAAATGTACATGCAAGAATGCACACACTTCTGTCACCTCTTATTTTAAAATCAGAAAGAGCAAGTGACAGCTCATCATAAGGGATTATGGAGGAAAATGAATCCCTTTTCCTCCCTGACAGCCTATAAATTTTATCTACTTTGGCCAAAAAGGTGATTTTTTTTAGCCATTTTAGATTCCCCATTATAGTAAATGAGGAAAGCAGATATTTGTTTTAAACAGAGTGACTTGGAAACGAAATTATAGATTGGAGTGGAGAGAACACAGAGCGACTCAGAAACAGATAATTTTTTTTTTTAATGCACAGATTCAAGGTGAATATTTGAATTTGAATATCCTAGTGAATACAGTTCTAATTCCCTCTGATTTTTCAGCCTGAAGGAACAAGCTGGTCTCCTTTGAGAGGAAAGGGAGTGATCAGGAGACACTTAAATCCTATGGTGAAATCTCAAGTACCTCAACTACTTAGCTGCTATAACTGTATTTTGACAACACATTTTTAAAAATAGTTAATCTGGATTTTTTCCCTGCCTCCCCAACTGCATCCTATGCTATAATGTTTGCCAAAACTTGCAAAAAAAAAAAGCAATTAGAAAATTGCAAAAATGTATAACCAGAATAAGTGGTGGTCAGAGCTTTTGCCACCCACCACCCTGCCACATACCCGCAAACCACCCACACCCAGAATAATGCTAAATTAGGGGTTCCCACACTGTGGTCCATGGGCCACCAGTGGTCTGCAAGCTTTACTCTGGTGGTCTGTGATGTGTTTGTGAAGGACAGTGGAACCAGTAGCTGTGAACAGTGAATGCAGAGGCTGCCCTGACGTTCTTAGAACCTAACAGTCTTGTGGGCTTCCCATTGGTTCATCTGGTTGGCCACTGCAAGAAGAGGATGCTAGACTAGAAGGGCTTTTGGTCTGATCCAACAGAGCTCCTCTTGTGTTCTTGAGGAGCTGGGAGCATGGGGGCCATCCTATTTTATTCTCACAATAACCCTGCAGGCTAGGCTAGGTTAGGCTGATTGAGAGTGACAGGTCTATAGTCACAGGCTGAATGAGAGTGACGGGTCCACAGTATGAGGTTTACACAGATGTGCTCTCCTGTATTTTCCATTCATTTCTATGGAGCCTGTACTGCCTGGTTTATCCTTCCACAAGAACATTTTGTTGAAAAATAACAAGAGCTTTCAGCACAATGAGTGCCAAGGGTTTGGTGGCAACTCCAAAAGGAGTGGCGCTGTGGGCTAAACCACAAAGCCTAGAGCTTGCTGATCAAAAGGTTGACGGTTCTGATCCTTGCGACGGGATGAGCTCCCATTGCTCGGTCCCTGCTCCTGTCAACCTAGCAGTTCGAAAGCACGAAGTGCAGGTAGATAAATAGGTACCGCTCTGGCAGGAAGGTAAACAGTGTTTCCATGTGCTGCTCTGGTTCTCCAGAAGCAGCTTAGTCATGCTGGCCACATGACCCAGAAGCTGTACGCCAGCTCCCTCGGCCAATAAAGCGAGATGAGCACCGCAACCCCAGAGTCGGCCACGACTGGACCTAACGGTCAGGGGTCCCTTTACCTTTACCTTCACAGAGAGCTTTAATCCTGACTGTGAGAATGAAGCTGAGTACAGCCCCCTCCCCCCCCCCCAGGAACCTAACCAGCAAGCAGATACCTTTTCCTGCCAAGATTTCCCCGTGATTCCTTATCTAAGGAAACTTTTCTCACTTGTTTCACACTTGTACCTGATGCATAGGCTTGTGAACACTGGGGTTTCCAAACGCTGAAAATATATTTAGAATATTTGCCCTCTTTCCTTCTTCTCGCTTGGCTTTGTCTCTTCTTCATAAGCTACTGACTTCTCAGCTACAGGCTATGACTTATCCCCTGACAGCGCTAGTCCCTGTGATAAATTGTTCAAAGTCAGACCTGGGGCTGTCTCAGTTGCTAGAATATCAGGGTTTTATATCTTTCATAGACTCATTTGAATTTAAATAAGAAGGGGAGGGGGAGAAGAAGCCTGACCCCATATGGAATAGGGGAACTGGTAATAAGACTTTACACCTCTCTCTATCTGCCTGTCTCTCATCGCCTATTATATGGTGGTAATATAGCAAATATTTGCATCTATATGACTTTGTTATATTGTTCCCAGTACTCTGCTTTGAATGTAGACGTGATGTGGTTCAAGGGGAACATAAATAATAAAGCAGAGATGTATATTTGCCTGTTCATAAGAAGTGAAAACCAGCTTCCTCCAGGTGGGAAAATGAATGAGGATTCATAGAATTGTAGAGTTGGAAGGGACCTTGAGGGTCATCAAGTCCAACCCCCTGCAATGTAGGAATCTCAACACGTGGTCCCCCATCCAATTTAAACCCATACCGGAACCTGCTTAGCTTTGCAAATGTGTTAGCAGTTTTATTGCCGCACCACTACCTGCTCCTTCCACTGTCTCCCTGGACTTCTGGTGTGCAGGAAAGAAAAGGAGGACAGCATCCTCAATAGCTTAAAACATGGATGGATGTTGTTGTTGTTGTTTAGTCGTTTAGTCGTGTCCGACTCTTCGTGACCCCATGGACCAGAGCACGCCAAGCACTCCTTGACTCCACTGCCTCCCACAGTTTGGTCAAACTCATGCTGGTAGCTTCGAGAACACTGTCCAACCATCTCGTCCTCTGTCGTCCCCTTCTCCTTGTGCCCTCAATCTTTCCCAACATCAGGGTCATTTCCAGGGAGTCTTCTCTTCTCATGAGGTGGCCAAAGTATTGGAGCCTCAGCTTCACGATCTGTCCTTCCAGTGAGCACTCAGGGCTGATTTCCTTCAGAATGGATAGGTTTGATCTTCTTGTAGTCCATGGGACTCTCAAGAGTCTCCTCCAGCACCATAATTCAACAGCATCAATTCTTCGGCGATCAGCCTTCTTTATGGTCCAGCTCTCACATGGATGGATAGACCCCTTCAAATGTTGTTGAACTCCAACTCCCATCAGCCCCAGCCAGCATGGCCCATAGTTAGAGAAGATGGGAGTTGTAGTCCGTCAACATTTGGAGGGCCATGTGTTCCCTTAGAAGGTGAAAAGGGAGATGACCCTCATGCTGGTCACATCCTCACCACACGTTTAAAGCACTCTTATATTACTTTTAACAGTCATGACTTCCCTCAAAGAATCCTGGGAACTTAGTTCAGAGTGCTGAGAGCTGAGAGACTCTTTGAGGGAATATGTGCATTTATCTGGAGAACTGTGCATTCCATAGGGAAAGAGTTTCACCAGTGGGGTGCCATCAGGGACGAGGCCCTGCCCCCGTTCCTGCATTACAAGTCACATGCATTTGCCAATCTGCATCATCCCAATGTGAGTCTATGGTCCCTTTAGGAATGGCCACAGTCCTTCACAAGCCCAAAGGTAGTCTGGAAACCCCTAGTTCACAATCAGGGATGGCATAAATTAGCTTTCTGTTTTGTTCCTCAATTCAGGCAACCCAAATTCAGAGTTGTGACCTGAAAGGTGAATGCAACAGTTCCTCAAATAGTCTTGACAGTGACATGTCGTTTTTGGAGGTGGCCCTATGACTGAGACCAGGGATGGGGATGCAAACTGGCGGTTTGCTGCAAATCCTGGAGATGCATTCAACAGATACAGGGGGGTATGTAATGTTGTTGTCAGTGCACAAAATTCATCTTAGGCTTGCGCTGATGTCATTCTGAAACTCAGCATCTGGCCTGTCGCACTGAGCCTGTTCCAAAATTCGTGCTCAGCAAATAAGGGAAACATTTTGTTCAGCCTTCCTGAATTTCCTAAGCCGCCGGGACATTTATTATGCTGAATCCTGCAAGCATCTTACAGCATCTGTTTGTTAATCATGAAATGCAACTAATATTGCCTAATGAGGGCAGAGCCTGCAAACTTAGCTAAGCAGCTGGAAAACATCCCCTCCCCCAAAGAAATCACTAGCATAACTGGTTTTACATATTAATTCTCTGATGCTGATAAGGCTTTTAAAAAACTATTAAAGTCAGATAACCAGACTTTACACCTGACCTGCTGATTTAGAGTGTATATATATTATATGCTTCCAACCCATCAAAGAGCCAACCTGATCACTGAGAGATGGGACGTTTGCTTTAATCAGCAGGAAGAAGCAACTTTGCTGGAGGGGCATAGGTCCATGGCAGAACATTTATCTGCCTTGCATGAGGAAGGTCTGGGTTCAATCCCCAGCATGTCCAGGTAGGACTGGGAGAGAACCCTGCCTGAAATCCTGGAGGGCTGCTGCCAGCCTGTGTAGACAATACTGAGCTAGTTGGATCAATGAGCCTGACTCAGTAGAAGCCAGGTTCCTATAAGAGCAACAGGCTTTTCTTCAGAAATTTGTGCCCACATGCATTTGAGGGCAAAAGTCAAGTGAATAGTATGCCGTGGTGAATAGTTTGCTAAAGGAAGGCCATCCCTGCCATTAGGCAGAGTGAATTCACTGCCTCAAACAGCAGGTGCTGGGTCATGGCAACATGAGTAGGGGCAGTCGGGCCCATTCACTGTCTGAGGCGAAACAGGAAGGTGACCCGTTGGGTTCTGCTGTTCAAGGCAGCTGCCTAAGTCTGTCTCATGGATGAGCCAGCTCTGTTCCTGAGCTCCCGGACATTTCCCTCCATTGGAGAATACAGTGGTACCTCGAGTTAAGAACTTTAGCTAATGGGGCCTCCTGCTGCCACCACGCGATTTCTGTTCTCATCCTGAAGCAAAGTTCTTAACCCAATGTACTATTTCTGGGTTAGCGGAGTCTGTAACCTGAAGCGTATTGTAACCTGGAGCGTCTGTAACCCGAGGTACCACTGTAGAGCTGTCTAGCCAACACTGCCGGCCCTGCATCTCCTAGGGTAAGCCAGCTGCTTTCAGGTGCAGTGAAGGCTGTTTTCTCACCACTAATGTTGAAGTGAGATTCAGCTGTCGGTCCAGCCAGATGCTGTACATGCAACTGTGGGGGTTGGCACGGGGCAGAGGGCGCCATCTTGTCCTTTGTCTCAGGCAGCATAACTAACTTGAGTGAGAGGACGAGTGGTGGGCTTGTTGTGAGTAAGCATCATAGGGATCAAGGACAGAGGTCAAGACAAAAGAGCAGAAATCCCTGAGATGTGGCAGAGGTATGCATGCTTGAGGAATGGTAAGCTGTGGTATGTGACCCATCCATGGTCTGCCACCATTTGTGGGAAGGATCAACAGAAGGAATCTATGAGACAGACTGGGTAAAACTTATATGACTCAGTAGGCCACAAACTTCCTAGTCTAAAAACCCTGGGACTGTGATGTGTTTTAAACTGTTTTTGATATTGATATCATAATAATAATCAGAGTAACTATTATCATCATCATCATCATCATCATCAATTTGATTTCTTCACCGTGTGTGTATGTGTGCCTTCAGCACATGATACAATGAAACTGCCAAGCACACTTCTATGGGGAAGGAATTTGACAGCTTAGATGCCTTGCTCAGATAAAGCCCCTTCCTGGGTTGCCCCTCTCAAAATTTCCATGATATGGGATGCTCATGTGGGTATGTTTAACAAGACTGAAGAAAGATAAGAGATTTAAGAAATACTCATGGAAAAATTGGAGTAGAATCACTTGCTGTTTCTTTAAATTTGGATTTAAAACTTGCCTATATCCCAGTGTGACACTATCTCTTACATGATTTTAGCCACGAGATCGTGTTTTGCTAAACGTTGGAAAACATCAGCCACACCTTCTCTTACTGAAGGGGAAAGTAAACTAAATAAATAGGTCAGAATATGTTGAAATTAAGAAATCTGACCAGACAGAGCAATTCTGCAGGGGAGGGGGAGAAATCTCTGAGGAAGCATCTACTATCTCCAATTACCTGCTGCCTTGCTATGGCCAGGATGGAAGCAGGCAGGGGGGCACTTAACCCCCCCTTTTAATCTTTCCTTCTTCTAGGAGGAAATGTACTACACCAGCGATCCAGGCCTGTTTCAGATTCAAGTCAAGTGAATGTGGTAGCTTAGGATCATGTGAATCCACAGCTTCTCTAACACATCTCCAACACATCCTCAACTCAGTGCCTTGTGGACACAACACTGGCAGAACAGCAGCTAAGCATTACACCAGGGGCTGTTGACCTGTGTACCGTTAACCTGTTAACTTCCAGATCATGCTGGACTCAGCCAGCATGGCCTATGGTCAGGAATTATGCAAGCTAAGTGGTCCAATAGTATCTGGAGGACTACAGGTTCCTTGCCCCTGCTTTACACCAATCCACCAAAGAAACCAACTGCATGCCTTTTTACTGACAGATCTTCCCCTCCACCAGTGCAGAGAGGGATAATCAGTGCAAGGTCTCAAGCTGATCTGCTGATGCAAAGACAGGTTTGGCAATCCCAGCAAGGCAGAGGAGGGAATGATGAGCCACAGAAAGTCAAGACCTCAGCAAGGATTTGCAATTGGCCTAGTCAACACCCAGGACTCAACCAGATGAACTGCCTAGATAGGGGACCTGTGGCTTTCTAGATGTTGCTGGACTCCATCAGCCCCAGTGAGCATGGCCCATAGGTCTGGGATTACAAGAGTTGTAGTCCATCAACTGCTGGAGGCCACCTAGCCTAGGAAGACCTCAGCAATAGAAACTGGAGATTGGTACCTGTAGATACTTGTAACAATGAGAAGGGATGCAGGCCAGGACTGAAGAAAAAGAGATAAAAGTGTATACAGAAAATGAATGCCTACAATGACATTGAATTGGCTTTCCTGTTGAGTGAAACGCAACTTCTTGAAGCAGGAGTGGGACACCTGCGGACTTCCAGATGTTCTTGGACTCCATCAGTCCCAGCCAGCATGACTCGGGGTCAGGGGTGATATGAATTGTAGTCTAGCAACATCTGGAGAGTCATAGGTTTCCTTCTTTACAGGTTTGACTTAGACTTCTCTCCCCAATGCTTTTTAACATCAATATGCTCCCCCTTGCCCAGATTATCCGGAGCTTTGGGCTGGGCTGTCATCAATATGCTGATGACACTCAGCTCTATCTGCTGATGGATGGCCACACCAACTCGGCCCCTTACACACTGACCAGATGCTTGGAAGCTGTGGCTGGATGGTTTCGGGGGAGCCGATTGAAACTAAATCCTTCGAAGACAGAGGTCCTATGGCTAGGTCGGGATAGCATGGGGATGAGGGACCAACTCCCTTCTCTTGCGGGGGCCCAATTAGTGCCATTGCCTTCCGTTAAGAGTTTGGGTGTAATCCTTGACGCCTCCCTTTCCATGGAGGCGCAAGTCACAGCAACAGCCAAGGCGACATTTTTCCACCTTCGCCGCATCAAGCAATTGGTCCCTTACCTTTCCCGCCCCGACCTGGCCACAGTGATCCATGCGACAGTCATCTCCAGGCTTGACTACTGTAATTCGCTCTACGCGGGGCTGCCCTTGAAGCTGTCCCAGAAACTCCAGCGGGTACAGAATGCTGCAGCGAGGCTCCTCACAGGGTCTCTGCCATGGGAGCATATTCATCCAGTGCTTTTCAAGCTGCACTGGCTCCCGGTGGAGTACAGGGTCAGATTTAAGGTGCTGCTTTTGACCTTTAAAGCCCTTCACGGCCTAGGACCCTCGTACCTACGGGACCGCCTCGCCTGGTATGCCCCACGGAGAGCCTCAAGGTCCATAAATAACAACACCCTAGTGGTCCCAGGCCCTAAGGAAGTTAGATTGGCTTCAACCAGAGCCAGGGCCTTTTCAGCACTGGCCCCAACTTGGTGGAACGCTCTGTCTCATGAGACCAGGGCCCTGCAGGATCTGATTTCTTTCCGCAGGGCCTGTAAGACAGAGTTGTTTCACATGGCCTTTGGATTGGAGCCAATTTGATTCCCTCCCCCCCTTTTTTCTTTTCCTTCTCCTGCAATGAGGCTTCATTTTAATATTTTAATGTTCCATTATTTTAATGTTGTATTTTATTTTTGTTTTTAAGTTGTAATCACTCATCTTGTTTTTATTATTGCTTCTAAGCCGCTCTGAGCCCGGCCTTGGCTGGGGAGGGCGGGGTATAAATAAAAAATTATTATTATTATTATTATTACTAGGGATGGGGAACATTTGGGCCTCCAGATGTTTCTGAACTACAACTCTTGTCATCCCTGACCATTGGCCATGCTGTCTGGGACTGATGGGAGTTGGAGTCCAGAACATCTGGAGAGACTAAGGTTCTCCACTGTTGACTTAGAATATTTAATAAGCTAAAGCAGACACAAGCAATTTGGATCAGATAAGAAAGGTTACTGCTGATGTAACCCACCCATTGTTTGGCCAAGGCAGTCATCCCTGAGAGCGAAGACACCAAGCTGTTAGTAAGTCACTGTTTGTCACTCTGAAAAATGGGAATTGCTATGTTGCTTATCCGAAAGAGGAGTGATGTGGTCAGAGTTGTAGATCTCTTTGCGTAATAAAGGTCTGAAAAACATGATTATTAACCACATGGAAAATATTTAATGTCTTTGCCATATAAATAATGATGGTTTGACTGCTTTAATTCCCCTTCTATAGTAGAGCTAGGAACTCAGTGTGAAGAACCAGATCCAATGGCCACCAAGTTTAAGACTGTAGGATTGCACTTCCTTGAATACAAAACTCAAAGTAACAATAATGTTATGCACAACTATAGGGTTGGGGTTTTTTTATTTAAAAAATGAGCCAATCCTGCCATATGTTTAGCTGTGATATCATAATTGACTCTGCCGTCTTAGCCTTCTATGGATTTTGTGGCAGCTGTTGACGGGACTCGGTCATCGTGGACACCAGATAATTGGAGCTAACCATCTGCTATAGAGCCCACTGTGGCCAACCGTGTTAGTGACTTAATAAATAGAGGCCTGATCCTGCTTCCCCGAAAAAAAAATCAGTGGGGTACATCCTTTTATTGGTATACGCTGTGGCAATGATCAAGTCTAGGGTTTTCAGTGATGAAATCCTGCCTGCCTTCATGGCTACCTTGAAGACAGGGGTTGGGGAGGCAGTTTGCATTTAAAGGCGAATCTACCATATTCACATGGGACGTGGGTGGCGCTGTGGGTTAAACCACAGAGCCTAGGACTTGCCGATCAGAAGGTCAGCAGTTCGAATCCCCGCGACGGGGTGAGCTCCCGTTGCTCAGTCCATGCTCCTGCCAACCTAGCAGTTCGAAAGCACACCGGTGCAAGTAGATAAATAGGTACCACTCCGGCGGGAAGGTAAACGGCGTTTCCGTGCACTGCTCTGGTTTGCCAGAAGCGGCTTAGTCATGCTGGCCACATGACCCAGAAGCTGTACGCCGGCTTCCTCGGCCAATAAAGCAAGATGAGCGCCGCAACCCCAGAGTCGGTCACGACTGGACTTAATGGTCAGGGGTCCCTTTACCTTTACCATATTCACACTTTCTTAAACAATATGCAGACCAAAACACAGCCATCCTTAAAAATTATCACTTCTTCAAATTTTGCAATCATAGAATCATAGAATTGTAGAGTTCAAAGGGACTCTGAGGGTCCTCTAGTCCAACTCCTGGCAATGCAGAAATATGCGGCTGCCATGTACAGGGGTTGAAACTGCGACCCTGGCATTGTCAGCACCATGTTCTAACCAGCTGAGGTATACAGTTCTCCAACCAAGTCATGCATGCACAACTGCATATACTAGGGTAAAGCGTGCATAAAAGTGTATATATCTGTGGGGAAAATATATCAAAAAATGCACTGAAATTGCATCGCAAAACTGTATGCATTAGGCAAAAGTGAAAACAAAAATGTGTATGTGAGGAAATTTTTGAATTTAAACGCTGATGGATTTTTAAAAAGGGCTTTTTATTTAAAAAAATATGAAAACTGAGCTCCAGGTAAGTTAATGGACCACAGTAGGTTTATGTGGTAATAGTGGTGGCAGCAGTGGGCAGGTAAAAGTAAAGGGACCCCTGACCATTAGGTCGAGGACGACTCTGAGGTTGCGGCTCTCATCTCGCTTTATAGGCCGAGGGAGCCAGCGTACAGCTTCCGGGTCATGTGGCCAGCATGACTAAGCCGCTTCTGATGAAACCAGAGCAGTGCCCGGAAACGCCATTTACCTTCCCGCTGGAGTGGTACCTATTTATCTACTTGCTCTTTGATGTGCTTTCGAACTGCTAGGTTGGCAGGATCAGGGATCGAGCAACGGGAGCTCACCCCGTCACAGGGATTTGAACCGCTGACCTTCTGATCGGCAAGCCCTAGGCTCTGTGGTTTAACCCACAGCACCACCTGCGTCCCTAGACAGCACCAAATGAAGAAAGATGGGTACTAAAGGATGGATCCGTCTATTTCAGTTTCTGCCCACTTCTCATTTTTCCAATCTTCCTAGTTCACTTCCTTTTTGTATCAGGTTTGCAATTAAAAGGGAAAAAAGCCTTCATGAAATTTCATTGCCAGTGCATATTTCTCCTGATATACACACTTCTATATAAAACTTTGCCCAAAACAGGCATTTTGCAAGCAATTTCCCCTAAAATAATGCATTTGTGTGTGTTCTATTTTCACAAATATATTCCTTTCTGCATGCACTTTCCCCTTACACATGCATTTTGGTGGTTGGAGAGAACTGCATTGCAAAATTCAGAGAAGTGCAAATTTCAGTCAAATTAGGCTGAACCAAATTTCTGCCCAAGCCCTCTCCAGAAGGCACTGGAAATAAAAATGGAGGTTTCTTGGGCTGATCAGGACACTAAATTTATTTTAAAAGTGGGGCAGTGGGGCAGGCCATAGACAGAGGCCCTGCCAGGTTGCTGGGGGCTGTAGCTACCTGAGATTGCTGTGTGTTGATGCAGGTGCCAAGTGCCATTGATGTTGTGATCATGGAAACTGATGTCCTTCAGTCATGCAGCACATCTGGAGGGCAGGCTTCATATCACAGGGCCAGGGTGGTATTTTGTTGTTGCTTTGAAACTCGTAGCACCGTGAGAGGAGGCCTCATATGCCACGAATTCATTACATTTTTGGCGGGTGCGTGACATTTCAGAAACTGGCTGGCTTTATTTGTGTTGCAAGTGGGTGAGTTTTTGCTCACGCTCTCGCTATGTCTCAGTGAGAAATGCCAGCAGAACCAGCATGGGGGTGACAGACGGCATTTCTGCAGCAGACGTTGCAGTTTAGAAATGGCAGCTCCGAGAACCCAAAATAACAAAAACGGGCGTGTTAAAGGTGGGGAATTCAGCCACCCTTAAAGGCTTTTTCCAGACCTCACCAACCACCCCCAAGCAACACTATGAAGACCATTGTAATTAAAAAACGAAGCTGGGGTGCTCAGGAGTGGGCTGTATGGCTCAGCACTCTGGGTGTTAATTTATTTTTCCAAAGGGTGGAAGTAAATATCAATTTAATGGCCAGGTCACAGCATTCTTGGACTTATTTATAATTTAGCCAGTCTGTTTCATGATTCGTTGGTATTTTTTATGTTTTCTATTCTCTTGTACATATTTTACACTGCCTTGATGTTTTACGTGGGTTGGTGGTATATAAATACTTTTCTAAATGTAAATAATAAATCATTTTATTAATAAAAAATATTTTCATTCCACCTTTTAGCAAAGCTCCTAGAACTTCTCTCTCTCTCTCTCTCTCTCTCTCTCTCTCTCTCTCACACACACACACACACACACACACACACACACAGAGAGAGAGAGAGAGAGAGAGAGAGAGAGAGAAAGAGACCACTCCATCAAGCAGAAACAAAACAAAACAAAAACAAAAAAGCAGAAGTAAAAATGGACAATTGGAATGTATTGATCAAATTTAATTGGGTTGTATCTTCCTGGGCAAAATATATTTGCCTGGCACTGAAAGGATATCAAACTTGTCACCATTCCGCTTACAGCAGCATTCCACATACAGGGGGACACCATGAAGAAGGCCACCGCTTGCCTAATTTCAGAAGGAGTGAGACTCCAAGAAAGGACTTTGCAGATGACGGTAGCATTTAGGCAAGCTCCTTGAGGCACCTGGGTCTCAAGCCATTTAGCACTTCAAACTGCACTTGGATATTGTCAGGGAACTGCCATCAGTGCCGGAGGGAGAGAGCAAAAGCCAGAGGGATTCCAGAGAGCGTCCAGGGATCAGGAGCCCATCTTCTGGGGAAGAGAATCAGCATAGTACCAGTGGAGAAGGGGGGCAGATGGGGGAAGCGGTGAGGCGATCCCATGACTCCTTGCCTGGGACCAGCGGGGAGAGTAGGGGTCCTCCGTTGCCCACGCCCTCCTTGCGCAGAAGGCTTTCGCGCAGAGAGAGTAGGAGGAGACTAGGTGTCAAAGAGCTTCTTTGCTGGAAGAAGTTTAAGAAACGCCCACTGACGGATTCTGCCAGCGATTGAGTCAGCCACAGGTGAGTGGCTGTCCGGACAGAAAAGATTCACTTTGGCAACCCAGCCAGGTGTTTGCACCCAGCCGGGGAGATAAGCACCGGCTTACGCACGAGCAACCCCTAGAACCATTACAGATATGGACCAGTAGAGCTGGTGAGATACATTCCCTACCACTGGCCCTAGTCAGCTGCTGTATTTTGAACTAACCAAAACTTCCAATAAGTTTCCAAAGGCTCATTGCAGTAGTCTTAGGGCAGCCATTAACTTTTCTTTAGCCCATATTTCTTTAGTAGTGACCAACAGTCCACCATAGCCAGAAGCTGTCAGGCTTGCTTGCCTCCATTGCTTGGCAGCCATGCCATGTGGTACGTTCAAAGGACCAGACCACATGAAGAACCATTCTTAGCACTTGTTCTCCTCTTCAGCAGACCCACCATAAAAGCTGCCTTATACTAATACATTTGGCCATCTAGCCCACTACTGTCTAGTACAGCTTTCCCTAACATGGTGCCATTCAGATGTTTTGGACTACAGTCCCCATAATCTCCAGCCATCATGACCAGTGGTAAAGCGTGCTGAGAGCTGTAGTCCAGCCACATCTGGAAGGCCACTGATTCCCCATCCCTGGTCCAGATGCAATGCAGGAAATGTCCTCAATTTTGCCCAGCACTTATGGCTCGGGGATAAACAAGGCCTTGTTATTTTGGTCATATCGAATGTATATTATTATATATTTCAAACACATTGTTTTTCTCTGTAGTCATCTTGTTTTTCTAAGGTTGCGACCCACAAACTGCAAGCTTTCAAAGTCACAAAAGACCCATTTCTGCGAGAAACATGAACATCCGCCATCCAGCACAATTCACAATCGTCGTGCCATTTGCTGTTTTCTGCGCTGGCTTGTTCCAAGCATGTGATTTTTCAATGGCTGGCTTGTTGCAAAGTTGTGTCACTATAACTCCTACAGGTTATGTGAATCGCAGATACAAAGGAAGGGTATTGAAGGACGCAGTGGCATTTATGTTGCTCTTCTTGAACACTGCCAAAGTGGCAGAAGGTTGCTGAGCAATGGGGTAAAAAGGATGACACATTGGCGGTAATGTTTTCCCCCCTTTCTAATCTGTATTTTCTTTTCATCTTTCATTGTTTAGAGTGGAAGGTAAATATATTTGTGTATTATAAATAATTTCATTCTGCTTCTCCAGTAAAAATGCCCAAGGCAACCAACAGCTAAAAATAAGAACAACAATTTCTAGAGTATGTACCTAAATCTATTTTAGACTATCTATTCCAGGATCACCATTAATGGGAGAAACTTTGTTCCCTTAGATCTGTGGTTCCCAACCATTTTTTTTTTTTTTTGGCCGTGCCTCACCTAAGCATTTCTAAAATCCCGATTGCGCCCCCCCCCCCCCCCGTGACATATAATTCTTATTATTCAAAAAGTGAACTCCTGTTCACATGGAGGAAGCCTAAAAGACCATTAACTTGATACACATTAACCTGACTGCTGTATACATTCTGATTTTAATTTTTAAAATGTGTATGCCACACTGTATATTTACATACTGTATATGAGGCCCCTAGAAACATAAGAAATGCAAAAAATTCACTGTTAATAATTCATTCTCGATTTACCCCCTTAAAAATGAAATTGCCCCCTTGTGGGGTGTGTGCCCCACGTTGAGAACCATGGCCTTAGACAGTGATCCACATAAACTACAAAACAAAAGAACATGTGGGTAATTTTCAGGGCACTGGACCTGCACTAAGGGTTGACTCCTCTCTGAACCCTATGGGTGACCTTGGAGATCAGTCCTACCTCTCAAAATTGTTGTGATGGTTTTGGAATTTGGCTGGGGGAGACCTGAGCAATTCATATCCCTGATCAGCAATGTGACATGGCCACAATCCAATGCCTAGGTTCCATTCAACTGATTGCTCTTCTGGCTGCATAGGTTCTGCTTGTAAACTACATTGAGCATCAGCAAAACCACTTCAGCTTTCAATTAGAACTGCAAACTAACTTGCAAGTGCAGTGGTACCTCGGGTTAAGTACTTACTTCGTTCCGGAGGTCCGTACTTAACCTGAAACTGTTCTTAACCTGAAGCACCACTTTAGCTAATGGGGCCTCCTGCTGCCGCCGCACCACCAGAGCACGATTTCTGTTCTCATCCTGAAGCAAAGTTCTTAACCTGAAGCACTATTTCTGGGTTAGCGGAGTCTGTAACCTGAAGCGTATGTAACCCGAGGTACCACTGTAACTGTTACTATTTAAACTGCTAGCATGAAGTAGGGACTCCATCAAAGGAAGGAAGTGCCCAGTCTCTGCTTGACTATTTCCCTCATTCTCTGATCTCCTCTATGTCAGGAACCAATATTAAAAATTGAAAGCCTTCTTATCACCTCATTCATTTGCCAGAGCAAGGAAAGTTTCACCAGTTACCCCAGAGCTCTGGTGGATGACACCACCACTCCTCAGGAAAAAATTCTGAAGTGGCGCTTTCTCTCTTGCACCCTGGGTCCTGCCCCAGTATACCACAGGGTGTTCAATAAACCAGGGTGAAAGGTAAAAGACAAATGATAATCAACTAGTCAACATACTGGAATGTCTGGGCAGTTTTTAAAGATTGTCTGCTCTTTGCCTGGTGCTGAGAATACATCAAAATAGGGGCCAGGAGAACTTCTCTGAATAGATTGTTCTTCTGATGATGGTGAGGTTGGAGGAAGGCTTACAGATGAAGACTGTAAAGTGCAGGCTGGCTCATGTAGGGTTCTGTGTCCTACCAGATGTTGTTTGACTCCAGCTCCCATCATCCATGATTATTTTCATTGTTGTTGTTGATTATGATGATTAAATTTGTATACCGCCCTTCATCTGAAGATCTCAAGGCAGTTCACAGCATAAAGCTCAACACCAAAAAAACGAAGATCATGGCCACTGGTCCCATCACCTCCTGGCAAATAGAAGGGGAAGAAATGGAGGCAGTGAGAGATTTTACTTTCATGGGCTCCATGATCACCACAGATGGTGACAGCAGCTACGAAATTAAAAGACACCTGCTTCTTGGGAGAAAAGCAATGACAAACCTAGACAGCATCTTAAAAAGCAGAGACATCACCTTGCCAACAAAGGTCCTTATAGTTAAAGCTATGGTTTTCCCAGTAGTGATGTATGGAAGTGAGAGCTGGACCATAAAGAAAGCTGATCGCTAAAGAATTGATGCTTTTGAATTATGGTGCTGGAGGAGACTCTTGAGAGTCCCATGGACTGCCAGAAGATCAAACCTATCCATTCTGAAGGAAATCAGCCCTGAGTGCTCACTGGAAGGACAGATCCTGAAGCTGAGACTCCAATACTTTGGCCACCTCATGAGAAGAGAAGGAAAAGACCCTGATGTTGGGAAAGATGGAGGGCACAAGGAGAAGGGGATGACAGAGGACGAGATGGTTGGATAGTGTTCTCGAAGCTACCAGCATGAGTTTGATCAAACTGCGGGAGGCAGTGAAAGACAGGAGTGCCTGGCGTGCTCTGATCCATGGGGTCACAAAGAGTCGGACACAACTAAAAGTCTAAACAACAACAACAAAACTTAATAAGAACAAGAACAAAACAAACTGATGAGAGTTGGAGTCCAACAACATCTGGATGGCTACAGGTTCCCAACCTTGGCTTTATAGGTGACAGCCAGCACTTCAAATTGCACCTGGACATGGACCAGCAACCAGTGTTCCCTATATAGCTGGTGCCACTTAGAAACATAGCAGCTGTGTTTTCCGCTAACTGAAGATAGATGTTTAGCTAGGCCACCTCTGGAAGAATGGTGCTGAATTAAAGGTTGTGTTACCCATTTAAGAACAAATGCTTCAGTAGTCATTAGTATCATTTGTTCTTAAAAGAAGATTTGTTCTATTCACAAAGGATCCCCCCCTCCACCCCACTCTGCACATGACTAAAGGGATATGTTCTCAAAGCTTCTTTTTCTGGAGTTATTAAATTGGAGCAATTGTTTGCCAATTAAATGCTCTACTTGGGATGTATTCTTGTCATCTTTGCTGATGCATCTGGACCACTGTTCTCCCCGAGTTTCTGATTTCAACAGCCTCCAGCACTATGGCATCTTGGGACTGTTTCCCATGATGCAACTGTGTTGCGTTTCAAGGAGAAAGAGAGGCTCATGGGAGGCACTCTTGGAAAAGGGGAGGGAATGACTTTTGCCCAGGAGAATGACATGTTTTCAGCATGGGTCAGTCTTGAGATCTTCCGATCGCTAGAGATAATCAGAGTTTTAAATGGAACAACAGAAACCTTATCAAAGGCACATTTTAGATGAATGGAGAAAAATAAAACTAGACAGAATTAGCAACTAGCTAAACAAGCGAGAATTAATTAGCCAAAATTTTAATTGAGCTACAGGATAGTCAGCCCCGAAGCAAACGCAAGAATCTGCTTGTGTGTGTAAGAGATTTAAGAGTTTCCACAATACTGAGAACGTGTCCATTCTGTATCTTGTCCCTGGGGTATTTTGAAAGTTCCCTGTAGAACATCCAGCCCTAACCTACTTAGATGAAGGCCTTTGAGACACATGGAGCAAATGAAGACTCTGTTCTTGATAGGGTGGCCACTTAGGGATCACAAAAAGGAGGCAAAAGAGAGGACAGATTTGCATGAAATTTGCATGTGCTGATTCATATTTATGGCTGCACATTGAGAAAGAATTAAACAGAAACACAGTATAGTTCACTAGAGAGTAAAAGGCTTTGACCTGTGTGCCTGCTCTGTCTGCTGCATGCCACTGATGGGCTCTGCCGCTCCAGACCCCTGCAGGCCTCCCTTTCTATGGTCATTCATATTTAAGCCAGGCAGCCTGTCAAACACTGGGATCCTTCAAACAGAGGAGTGTCTTCTACAAAGCAGGCTGCACGGCCACACTCGCTTTCAAAGCTGTTTTGTGCTCTTAGCAGCCCATGATGGGTTTTAGGTCAAGTCAACAGCAGTAGCGTCACTTTCCATGGGATCTTCTCCAGGTTCTCCACACCATCACTTTATGTTTTCTTTAGATTTCACCACATGAGGACTTGTAACCATAACCAATAAAAATCCAAGTAGTTTATGAATGAATGAATAAATAAATAAATAAATAAACAAATTCTTCATTCATTTCAAACGTTATGAATCCATATTGTGATGGCGGCGGCGGCAGTGTTGAGCACCTGACCATGTCATGTTCTGAGCAGATGCACTGAAGTAACTGGGTTAAGTTAGCATGCCTAACACAAGTCTACTGATCCCAGTGGATCTACTGTGAGCACGACTGAAAGTACAATTCTAACTCTCTGAACAGTGCTGCTTTAGGGGGATTCGGTCAGGTTCCCTCTGCCAGCTACAGATGCAGTGCTGGATTTACGTATAAGCTAAACAAGCTATAGTTTAGGGTCCCACTCTCTTAAAAGGTAAAGCTAAAGGGACCCCTGACCATTAGGTCCAGTCATGGCCGATTCTGGGGTTGCGGCGCTCATCTCACTTTATTGTCCGAGGGAGCCGGCGTACAGCTTCAGGGTCATGTGACCAGCATGACTAAGCCGCTTCTGGCGAACCAGAGCCGCGCACGGAAATGCCGTTTACCTTCCCACCGGAGTGGTACCTATTTATCTACTTGCACTTTGACGTGCTTTCGAACTGCTAGGTTAGCAGGAGCAGGGACCGAGCAACGGAAGCTCACCCCGTCGCGGGGATTCGGCTTGCTGACCTTCTGATCGGCAAGCCCTAGGCTCTGTGGTTAAGCCACAGCTCCACCCGCGTCTTAGGCCCCCCCAAAAAATATAAAGGAAAAAATATAAGATAAAAACAAATAAAATAAAACCTACTTACAGCAACAGTGTTTTGTTTTGTGTAGGCTCCAATGATGTAAATAATGGGCCCCGCCTGCTAGCCTGCTCCCTAAAATATCACTGGTTTGCTCATTTCTATATATTTTGTTATGTGCAAATGGTTTTAAATACCTATTAGGTCCATAAATTACCATATAGCATAGTTCCAGTTACAGATAGGTAGCCGTGTTGGTCTGCCATAGTCAAAATAAAAAAATTCCTTCCAGTAGCACCTTAAAGACCAACTAAGTTAGTTCTTGGTATGAGCTTTTGTGTGCATGCGTATCTGAAGAAGCGTGCATGCACACGAAAGCTCATACCAAGAACTAACTTAGTTGGTCTTTAAGGTGCTACTGGAAGGATTTTTTTTATTTTGACATATAGCATAGATGCAACACAAAAAACAGCAACAATTTGTTGTTGACAAAGGACAGCTGGACATGGAAAGGGCCCCATTACCTTCAGTAGCTTAGGGCCTCATCAAACCTAAATGATGGTGTTCCTGCTGGCAGTAGCCAGTGCACTGCCCCCCAAACAATTGCATTATGAGGCAAGATAGAGGTGCAACTGGGCTACCTATGTACCCACTGGATGGATGGTCCATTTGCCTCTGCTGTGACAGCCTGGAGCTGGTGCAGCAAAAACGAAATGGCCAGCAGTGTTCTGGGTGCGGCAGAGGGTCTGTTGCTCCACACTGCTATTAATATTTTGTTATCGTTAACAAAAGATTCAGGATCAAAATATCTACGTAAAATAGTTCCGAAATGCTTAAGTGTTGTTCCTGTTAAAATAAATTCAAAACGCCTAACATGGTAGTCCAGTTTCCGACCATGCTATTAGTAGCAGTTGGTCTGGAGACGATTAACAAGGGAGGGTTTTACAGGGGAGGGTGGAGATAACCATTATCACCTGCTAATTGCTGTACTGCTGCTGTTGTTGTTATTAATGAATTAATAATAATGGATGGCACATCTATTAAAAGCGCAGCAGCAGGAGCTGGCTGAAAAGTTGGCAGCTGCTTGAGCACATTAGAATTCGAAAGAGAATTGGGAATGCCTTGAGAATTGTCCACTCTTTCTGTATTTTTTTTTTTAAAAATAAACACTCCCCCCAACCAAGCAAACCAGGAAAAGGCAGTATTATGTGGCTGTCCTCCCCTTTTGACATGCACGTAAATTGCAGAGGGAAGGTCTCTAGTCAGTTACTATGCAACATCCTATCAGTGAGATTTCTGAAATTTTTGCAGGGTGTGCTCTGTATATGGTAACTGTGGGCTGGTGTTTGCCTTGTCTTCGCTGGAAGAGGCCTCTGGTTTTGTCCTGAGGGTCTACGTAAGGTCAACTTCCCACCCTATCCCCTACCCTCCAACTTCCACTCCCAGCGATCTTACAGAAAGCCAAATGGAGAGTGGAGAAAAGGAGTCCCTTTTGCCAAGCAAAGGCTGACTGATAAAAGCAAGGCTCTCTGTTAGAACAGCTTGAAGTGCAAATAGCTAGGAGGTTTATCCACTCAAACAAAGCGAAGAGCAATCAAATCCCCTTGAAGATGTACCTGTGCCCTCGACAGAAACACAGATAAAGATGATGAAGATGTACTCTGGGAAAATTCCCTCTCTTCCTTAACAACATCTCCCATGTGTATAACGGCAGAGATTCTTTTTCCTTCCGCCACGAGCTGTTCTGTAAAATAAAAGTCTCTAGGATCTTTTCACTGTGTATTACCTGAAAAACAAAGACCACTTAAAAACTAAACAGGATCAACAACACGAGGTCTTTCATCTTTCCTAGTAAAAGAGCACCTGGTACTTGGGCACAGGCAGTGACTGGTGGCATTTAATGGATGTCTTAACTCTGAAATATTTGCAAATTCCTATACAACATGACCTGATGTCAGATTAATGCGTACATTAATGGGTGTCCACAGGATTTTGCCCTTCTCTAAAAGTTGCAGCACAGGTCCTGACATTTTAAAACACTTTTAAAAACTATTTTTGAGAGGAAATGTGCATTTAAAATAGAATTTGTGAGGGAAAGCCATCATTTTTTAGGTACCCTTTCTGGAAAGGTGTTAGGCTATTGCAGCAGAAGTCTTGAGGCCCCTTGAAGTTTTAAAGGTGCAGGCATGCCCATGCCTATTCAGAAGTAAGTCCTACTGGGTTTGGTGGGGCCTGCTCTCAGCTAAGTGGGGTTAGGTTTGCAGCTTAACATGTTTATTATAACATCCACTTTTGTGATGCAGTTGACCTGAGTCCACAAAAGCTTCTCCCATAATAACTGCGCTAGTCTTTAAGATGCCCCAAGTGTCTCGGTTGATTTTCCATTTACATATGTATTTGAATGTGTGTTTTGAGATAGGAGTTGTTGTCGTTTAATATGGAAACAGAACACAGTAATGGGTTAAAACATGCAAAAACAGACAGATTTGCCCATCCCTTTCCTGGCCTGGGTTGCACCCATGGTTCATGATCATTTGCATATGATGTTATGAAAATGATTTATAGATGGTATATAACACCGGTAAAACTAGCGAAAATGTATAAGACATGTAATAAGTGTTGGAAATGTAAAGATAAAGAAGGTTCTTTTTATCATATGTGGCGGGAATGTAAGAAAGTGAAAGGCTTCTGGGAAATGATATACAATGAATTGAAGAAGATACTAAAATACACATTTGTAAAGAAACCAGAGGTCTTTCTGTTAGGGATTTTAGGAAATGAGATAAAGAGAAAAGGCTGTAAATTTTTTCAATATGCAGTTACAGCTGCAAGAGTGTTACTGGCTCAGAAATGGAAACAACAGGAAATACCGACGATGGAAGAATGGAGAATGAAGCTGTTAGACTATGCTGAGTTGGATGAATTGACTGGGAAAATTAGATATCTAAGAGACCAAAAGTTCATCGAGGACTGGGGAAAATTTGTGGAATATCTGAGAAGTATAAGTGAGGGGCAGATAACGCTAGAGGGATTTAAAGAAGCACTGTGAAATTTGAGAAGTATTGTTAAAAGGGATCAGAAGGGGAAAGGATTAAATAATGACAATACAAACTTAAGGAATGCGTAATTTAATATTGACTATGGATGATTTACGGAGAAGCCGAAGGAAGTCCAGAAAAGAAATATTTTGTGAAAAATTGGATGTGAAATTATTGTGTGATTTTGTTGTAAATTAATAAAAAATATTTTTTTAAAAAATATATATGATCATTTGCGTATGAAATTGATGCAGACAAGGGGCTCTTTAACCCCTTCCTTCCCAGCACAAAAAGTAGCCAAGAGAATCCAGACTTGGCAAGAGTTTCTATACCCCTTGCCTGCTAACTTGCTTCAGTCAAGCCCAGTGGTGGAGGAAGCCATTTGGGTGCCTGGGGCTGCGTGCCCAGGGGCTGGGCGAGCCACCTGTAGAGGCAGGGTGCACTGCAGGGCCTCCAGAGTCAGCCTGCCTCTTCCCACTCAGCCGCCCTACAGCTAGGGGGGAGGCAGCGGGAGGACCATTTGGGAAGCGCGGAGCTTGCGTGTGCCCAAGCCACTGCATCACTTCCATGAAAGTTGTGTGGCTCGGGCGCGCTGCAGGCCCCGTGGTGAGTGCCGGCCGGAATTTTGTCACCCCCCTCAGTGGTGACACCCGGGCCGGACCGCACCCACCACACACCCCTTCCTCTGCCCCTGGTCATGCCAGTCACATTAATTGGGTATTGTGGTATGTACTTCTGGTCTCTTTCTCTGTGTGTAATAGTGGATCAATATACTAATGCCTGCATTTTAATACTTTCCTTGGCAGTGAAGTTTTGGAATCAGCTTTGGAAGTTTTTGGAATCAGGGTGTAGCTAGGTTTTTTTCTTCTTCTTCTAGTGAGCTCCTACATTTCAGAATTTACCATGACATCAAAGTGCAGGATAGAGGGGGTTGCTTTGAGTACAGAGCGATGTTGAAGGGGGCCGATTGGAAGTTTCTGTGGTCTGCGCTCGGCTTCTAGAATGCCTCTACTTAACCTAGCAACATTGTAGGGAAGTCCTTGTGTCCACTGTGTCTATATCTTGAAAATGGGACAGTCAACAGTAAAAATATCTCAAGTCCATATGCAGGGATTTCCATTCAGCAAATACCTCAGAAATTCTCACTTGTGATATCTTTATAGGTATGATCCAAAATTGGTGATAATGTGCAGGAAGCTAGCTATGCTATTTATATACTGTATTTTTCGTCCTATAGGGCGCACTGGCCCATAGGATGCACCTAGGTTTTTTTGGGGAAATTAAAAAAAAAATTATTTCCCCCCCACCAGCCGCGGGGCTGGGGCGGGGGAAGCCCGAGCTTCCCCCGACCCCAGCCCCCAGAACAGGCTGCCGCCCCAAGCCTTGCGCGCCCGGCGGGACCTCCCGCGGGCTCCCAAGGCTTGCGGATAGCTTCCTGAAGCCTGAGGCGTGCTCCGCAGTGCGCCCCGTGCTTCGGGCTGCAGGCTGCCACCCCAAGCCTTGTGCGCCCGGTGGGACCTCCCGCCAGGCACGCAAGGCTTGCAGACATCTGCCCGAAGCACGGGGCGTGCTCCGCAGCGCCCCACGTGCTTCGGGCTGCAGGCTGCCACGGCAAGCCTTGCAAGCCCGGCAGGACCTCCTGCTGGACACGCAAGGCTTGCGGACATCTGCCCGAAGCACAGGGCATGCTCTGGCTTGCGGATAGCTTCTTGAAGCCTGGAGAGCGAGAGGAGTCGGTGCGCACCGACGCCTCTCACTCTCCAGGCTTTAGCGAAAGCCTGCATTCGCCCCATAGGATGCACACACATTTCCCCTTCATTTTTGGAGGGGAAAAAGTGCATCCTATAGGGCAAAAAATATGGTATATAAGCAAACTTTGGGGGAAGAAGTTAAAAATCTCCAGAATTAAGCTAACACTCTCATAATTTCCCCATAATTCCCTGTACTTTCTTCTAAAAATACACACACGCACAAATTCAAACTGCTTTGGTATTGGTACTTGGGTCTGACAGGTTTGTTCTCTATTATGAGATATTATTCATGATGTGAGGGATTCTCTCCTTACAATGAAACATCTGGAATAGCATCTTCACTCCTATATTTTACAATTATCAGAAGCAGAAGCATAATCTTTTTTTAAAAAAAAAAAAAAATGCACCACCAGCAGAAAAGTTGGAGGTCACCTATTCCTAGTTAAAAGGATCAGGTAGGAGGTGAGGTGAAAGACCTCTGCTGAGATTCTGAAGAGCTTCTGCCAGTCAAAGTAGGCAACACTGGGGTAGAATATCTGACCCGGGTTAAGGCAACTTCCTGTGCAAACTTATACACACTGGTATTCCATTGGAAACAACAGGGTTTAGGCATGCCTAATGGTGGAAGATTTGAAATATGCCTGTCTGGCTACAATTAAATAGAATACAAATATTATTCCAGTCTTTTACAAAAAAGAACATAATGCGTAGGAGGACTGTGAGAAGGAGAAATAGGGAAGGAGGAAAGCTTGCTCCTGACTTGACTGCTGTACAAATAATCTTGGCACACCTGCTGGTACGTTTGCTTTAACTGTTTTCACATGTGGTGTCCTACCCCACTTTTTGCTTTTTAATTGAGAGAGGGAAGATGTACCTAGGAAGAGAGGAGCTGGGGAGAACAAGGGGTCCCCCAAACACAGTGGATCAGGGTAGGGGGAGCTAGGGGAGGCAGAATAATAATAATAATAATAATAATAATAATAATAATAATAATAATAATAATAATTTAGTTATACCCCGCCCATCTGGCTGGGTTTCCCCAGACACTCTGGGTGGCTCCCAACAGAATATTAAAATACAATAATCTATTAAACATTAAAAGCTTCCCTAAACAGGGCTGCCTTCAGATGTCTTCTAAAAGTCTGGTAGTTGTTTTCCTCTTTTACATCTGGTGGGAGGACGTTCCACAGGGCGGGTGCCACTACCGAGAAGACCCTCTGCCTGGTTCCCTGTAACTTGGCTTCTCGCAGCGAGGGAACCGTCAGAAGGCCCTCAGCACTGGACCTCAGTGTCCGGGCAGAACGATGGGGGTGGAGACGCTCCTTCAGGTATACTGGGCTGAGGCCATTTAGGGCTTTAAAGGTCAGCACCAACACTTTGAATTGTGCTTGGAAACGTACTGGGAGCCAGTGCAGGTCTTTCAAGACCGGTGTTATGTGGTCTTTGGCGGCCGTTCCCAGTCACCAGTCTAGCTGCCGCATTCTGGATTAGTTGTAGTTTCCGGGTCATCTTCAAAGGTAGCCCCACGTAGAGCGCATTGTAGTAGTCCAAGCGAAAGATAACCAGAGCATGCACCACTCTGGCAAAACAGTCCGCAGGCAGGTAGGGTCTCAACCTGTGGACCAGATGGAGCTGGTAGACAGCTGCCCTGGACACAGAATGGACCTGCACCTCCATGGACAACTGTGAGTCCAGAATGACTCCCAGGCTGCGCACCTGGTCCTTCAGGGGCACAGTTACCCCATTCAGGACCTGGGAGCCCTCCACACCTGCCCGCCTCCTGTCCCCCAAAAACATGGGGGACTGTGCCGCCCCCTCCTATAAGCTGGGGAACTGTGGTTGTCCTATCAGCCAGCCCTCTGGGCTGCAGCTTCTGCTGTTGAATGCCAGGTTGGCTCTGAATAAGATCTCCTTCTTCCAAGATCTTTGTGGAAGAGGAGGCCCATCTGGTCTGCATCACTGAGACCTGGGTGGGTGAGCAGGAGTTAGTTTCACCCAGCTGTGCCCACCTTGGTAACGGTGCAGCATCAAGGCAGACTTGAGGAGCAGGACAGGGAGGTTGCTACGGCCTATAGAAATCCCACCCCCCACTTCTTACTGAAAGTGGGGAGTGGGGTAGGAGTATAGCCACCCTGAAGCAGCTTCCACAGCTTTGAGGTTACGCAGAAATAAGAGGCACAAAGTTCAGTTTATTTGATGGAGGCCCACACAGAGCCTGAGTAGACTTGATCGTCAGCACAAGCTTGCCTAGGAAGGGGGTGTTTTTAAAGCTGTCACTGTGCATGAATACGCCACAGATTTGAGGCTCCTGGCAAACAGTATTTGTTTACTACTGTATAGACATAGCACTGGGATGCTGAAAAGCAGTCTCCTTCTGCTCAAGACTGCGCTTACTTGCGTGACAGATTTGTTTGTCCTCCTACTCTAGATTTGTCATATGGCAATGCGCAGCAACACTGATGGTTCTTTAGGGTTTCTTCCCCCTCTTTCCACCTACTCTGATGCCACCAACTCTGCCCCTTCTACACTCGGCTGACCTTTTTCCTGCCACTTGCCGTCAGCAAATCCACAAAGATTGAAATATGTCTGGGTGCCAGCCTTCGACACGTTCAGATCCACAGTGCTTTTGACAGCCTTGGAAATGTGATCCCAGTTTCTTCACTGGGCTTATCTTGTGTATAGTGAAACGTACATTGCCAAGTTTTGTTAGTTGTTGGTTTTTAAACTGGCACCTGCACATCAGTCTAATATTTCAGATACAGATTCAGATTATATTTCGTCATGTCATAAATATACAGAACATTTCTGTCTTCCCTGTGTCATCCCTTGGTTATGAAATGGACAACTGGACTTCTCACCAGCTTCCTCGAATCAAGAAAAGTCCAGAGCTCAGTTGCAGTAATTAAAAATATGCTATGTTACAGTGGATGCCTGAAACTCAGTACCTGTTTAAGGACTCCTCCATACTGGTTTTGTTTGTTTGTTTGTGTGTGTTTTTTGCAGGTGTGATTGACACAGTAAAGTAAAGGTAAAGGGACCCCTGACCATTAGATCCAGTCGTGACCATTAGGTCCAGTCGTGGGGTTGCAGCGCTCATCTCACTTTATTGGCCGAGGGAGCCGGCGTACAGCTTCCGGGTCATGTGGCCAGCATGACTAAGCCGCTTCTGGTGAACCAGAGCAGCGCAGGGAAACGCCGTTTACCTTACCGCCAGAGTGGTACCTATTTGTCTACTTGCACTTTGACGTGCTTTCGAACTGCTAGGTTGGCAGGAGCAGGGACCGAGCAACGGGAGCTCACCCCGTCATGGGGATTCGAACTGCCGACCTTCTGATCAGCAAGTCCTAGGCTCTGTGGTTTAACCCACAGCGCCACCCGTGTGATTGACACAGTAATAGTTCATTATACTGAGCCATCCACACAGCATTCTGCTTTATATGTTCTGTAATGCTTCCCCAAATTTATTGCACTATTGCCATCTGGAGGGGTACTCTTTATACTATGGTGCAACAAAAGAAGGATGCACAAACACAGAGAGAACATTTTTGGTATAAAAGGTCACAGGATTTCAGCAGCAGGTTACAGGACATGCAGCGACTGGGGTTGCAGCAGTGTGCCCACCAAGTTTTGAAAGGGAGATCACATATAACTGCCCCGATACCGTCGTGAGCAAAAAGGATTGTGAATGAACATTACAAAGGCTGCCTGAAGGGGCCCTAAGTCTCAGATACGAAAACAACTTCCATTATAAAGGAAACTAAGAGCCAGAATAGACGCTATCCTGGGCTGGTTTTGGAAGGAAGGAAGGAAGGAAGAAAGGGAGGGAGGGAGGGAGGGAGGGAGGGAGGGAGGGAGGGAGGGAGGGAGGAAGGGTCAGTCTGGACCAGTACCATTGTCCATGGGAAATGGGATCTGTTGTTGTTGTTGTTGTTGTTGTTGTTGTTGTTGTTGTTGTTGTTGTCCCTCCACACATGCTGTGGGCCAAGAACCATAATAATGGTTGCCAGAACCATTAGAGGACCTCAATAGTTGCATACCCTTCAACACTTCTCTGATGAAAATAGGAACATCCCATTCCATAATGATAAATTTACTATTTATGCCTCACGCATCTTATTGGGTTGCCCCAGCACTCTGGGCAGCTTCCAACATATATAAAAACATAATAAAACTTTAAACATTTTTTAAAAAAACCCTTCCCTATACAGTGGTGCCCCGCAAGACGAATGCCTCGCAAGATGAAAAACTCGCTAGACAAAAGGGTTTTTTGGTTTTGCGTTGCTTCGCTAGACGAATTTCCCTATGGGCTTGCTTCGCAAGATGAAAACGTCTTGCGCTTTTTTCTTAACGCCGCTTGAAGAGGCACAGTTGCGACGGACCGTGCTTTGCAAGACGAAAAACATCGCAAGACGAAAAGACTTGCGAAACGAATTATTTTCGTCTTGCGAGGCACCACTGTACAGGATTGCCTTCAGATGGCTTGGGGGTCGGATAACTCTATACCGTCCAACATTTCTCCAATGAAAATAGGGACATACTAAGGGAAAGTGGGGCAGTCTGGGATCAGGTCAGAAACCGGGATGGCTTCTCTAAATCAGGGACATCCCTGAGAAATAGGGACACTTGGAGGGTCTGTAGTTGCATGGAAGAGGCAATTTCAGTAGATGGGCAAGCCATGTCTGCTGAAATGGCAAGACTCCTCCTGCTGAAATTCTCTCTCCTACACAGCTCTGAAAGGTGCATTGAACCATGTTTTCCTTTGCATCAGGCTACCCATGGTGGACCCGATTCAGATCACACACACACACACACACACACACACACACACACACAGAGAGAGAGAGAGAGAGAGAGAGAGAGAGAGAGAGAGAGAGACCCATTGCAGCTGATATTTCTTTTATGGAAAGTAACAACCATCAGCATGGAGAACCTTTATAGTTGCAAACCAGACCATTCTCTGCCTCCATCAGGCACAGAAAGCGTTGCAAATCTGCACACTCTCCATGCACTCAGCATCCTGCTAAATGAGGCCCCGGTGTTTCAGCTGAAAGCGCTTCCAAATATAAGCAGACTGCTGAATCTCTTCGTAGCAATATGCCGTCCAAACCAGAGGAGGATTTACCAGGTTATCTAAATCTTTCTAAGAAAAGTGACAGCCCCCTCTCCTTCTGAAAGTGTTTTCAATTCTCCATTCTGCATGGCATGACACAGAGGCACAAAGGGGTCTTGATGCCTTGGGATTGTTTAATCATTTCTTGAAAACAATGCAAATGGAAGTCAAAGTTATTTTGATCGCCGTCATCACAGACTGAAAAGGCCTTGGCTGAGTTCTTCTGCCAGACAATAGAAGAAAAGGCTGCAAAGAGATAACAAGGAAAAACATGATTAAATCACAGAAGTGACATAAAATCAATAGAGACAGCCAAGGATCAATAATTCTTTGCTCTGAGTAACAGTCGGCAGCGCTTGCACTCATTTTCAGATTTTTCCGACATTATTACCGACTTGATTTGCAGAAAAAGAGATGACTCTCTTTATTTTTAACAGCTCTTCTTATCTTATGTGTATGTTTAATATTCATCACCTGCAATTAAAGGTAGTTTAACCCATTCAGGGCAGGCAGTGAGTTTGTTCTAATTCTTCTTTAAGGGCCAAACCACCTTTTTTCAAATAGCAGCTTCAGCAGAGCAGGGGAGGGGAAGGAGGATATTGTTCCAGATCAGGACAGTGGCAGAGGGGAGGGGGTTATCCTTTTTCCCTACTCTATTTTTTCTGATGAATATTTCACCCCTATTCTACAAATTGCTCCAGTAGGAAGAGGTTAAAGATCCCTTCCCCTCTCACGTGTCATAGTTCTAACCCAGATTGGGAGGACCCCAAAGTTGCTATTTGAAAACAATTTAAAAAGTGAGACAGAGATACATTCACTCACTCATCCTGCTAGTCTGGCCCTGAATGTATAAGCACATCAGCAATGGAAAAATAAAAGATCTAGAGTGAATCATTAGTGTGCAATGAAGCACACACACATCACTTCAAGTGGGGTATCAGGAATCACCCTAATTTGAGACATGATGCTGTTGATGCATGGCGATGTACCTAATTGAATCTCCCTTGGGGCATGAATGCAAGAACAACCTTGCTGGATCAGGCCAAAGGCCCATCGAGTCCAGCATCCTGTTCTCACAGTGGCTAACCAGATGCCCATAGAAAGCCCACAAGAGGAACACAAGAGTGTAACAAGACCGCTCACCTTTTGCGGTGGGCAGCGTTGTGGCTGGGCATCCATAGCTGTTCCACCAGGCCTTTGGCCAAGGCAAGGCACAGTCTGACCCCCTCTCTCCTTTTGTAATCCTCATAGAACTCTAGCCCAATGGTTGCCATTAATTTGACTCTGAACTGATTTTAGAATGAATTGATTTTAGAATATATTTCAATTAATTGATTGTTATATTATGTAAACTGTGTTATTTTTACTGTTGTTAGCCACTCTGAGCCCGACTTTGGCTGGGGAGGGCGGGATATAAATAAAATTTATTATTATTATTATTATTATTATTATTATTATCCTCGCAGTGATCCAGGTCGGGGTCAGGGAATTGACGCCTCCCTTGTGCCAGCCCCAGCCATGTCATATCCTGCCCGCCCGGCTGGCCAATCAATGCTGGTGGGGGCGTGGCCATGGGTGTTTTAAACCGCAGTGTGGTTGGGGGCTTACCTCTCGCCTCCTCACCGGATCTGCTTCTCCAACAATCACCACCTTGACTTTGCTTTGCTTCCATTGGATTCCAGTTCAGGCTGCGGCTTCGACACCGGCTTCTACTTGCTCTGCTCGCAATTTATCAGCAAGCGTCTAGTTTTGTTTTGTTTTTTTTAAATAATTTTTTATTGCATTTTTCCAATTACAGATAGAACAAGAGAAAAAGAAAGAAAAGATAAGAAAAGAAAAAGAAAAAACCAGACCATTTCAACAACTTATTTCAACTTTCTATCGAACTTCCCCGCATCTCCCGCACAATGCGTTGTTAACAATAAATTTATCAGCAAATTATAACCTTGTTTCATGTGTTTCTTTGTGCTTTCAATTATACTTTAAGTTTAAATCCCTTATTGTCCAAAACATATTATCATTTTTAACCATTTAAACTTTGATTCTTTCAATAGTGTTATCCAATTTCATATATATTCCACTCTCATTGCTGGGGCTAACATTCCAAATCATGCGTCATCTTATAGTTCATATAACTTATAAATTTTTTGCAAATAGTCCTTGAATTTTTTCCAGTCCTCCTCCAATGCTTCTTCTCCCAAGTCTCGGATTCTGGCAGTCATCTCAGCCAACTCCATGTAGTCCATCAATTGCGATTGCCATTCTTCCAGTGTGGGTAAATCTTGGATCTTCCAATATTTGGCTATGAGAATTCTTGCTGCTGTGGTTGCATACATAAAAAAAGTTCTGTCCTTCTTTAACACCTTTTGGCCGACCATACCCAAGAGGAAGGCCTCCGGTTTTTTAGGGAAGGTGTACTTAAACACCTTTTTTAACTCGTTGTAGATCATTTCCCAGAAGGCCTTCACTCTTGGGCAAGTCCACCAAAGGTGAAAGAATGTCCCTTCAGCCTCTTTGCACTTCCAGCATTTATTGTCAGACAAATGGTATATCTTAGCAAGTTTGACCGGGGTCATGTACCACCTGTATATCATTTTCATAATGTTTTCTTTCAGGGCATTACATGCCGTAAATTTCATACCGGTGGTCCATAACTTTTCCCAGTCTTCAAACATAATATTGTACCCAATGTCTTGAGCCCATTTTATCATGGCTGATTTAACTGTCTCGTCCTGAGTGTTCCATTTAAGCAGCAAGTTATACATTCTCGATAGTAGCTTGGTCTTTGGTTCTAACAGCTCTGTCTCAAGTTTCGATTTTTCCACCTGGAATCCTGTTTTTTTTTTGTCCGATTTAAAAATCTCATTAATTTGGGCATAATGAAACCAATCTTGCACCTTATCCTTTAATTTTTCAAAGCTCTGCAACCTCCAATTATCTCCAATATTTTCTATTATTTCCCAATATTTCGGCCAGCCGGCAGCAAGCGTCTAGTTTTGGTTGGGGTTTTGTCTGATGACTAAAAGGAGTTGCTCTCCCCTACAGTTCATGGCATGGTGAAGATACACTAGTAGTGGAGAAACACGTATCTGTGGACTGGAACTATCCTGTAAAGCCTTTTGAACCAGCCCAGGAGCCTCTTATTTTTTTGAGGAGCTATTTTTAAAAAGCCATTGCTTAGAAGTGCTCAGCGACAATCATTTGTCTTCCAGAGTGCTTGGCAATCTGCTTCGCTTGTGTGGCGTTGATACATTTTCCTGTTAATCATTTGTTAATTTCTCACTTTTCAGTTCATTTCCCTGTCACTTTCCTAACCGCAAGAAGGCAGTTCTTTTTTAGAAGTAGATTTGTTGGGCTTGCGCAACAGAGCACTTTAATCCAGGTCAGAGGTACTGGAAATATCAGTGGAGGGGTGCCAAATTGATTAATTAATTCATTACACAAACCTATATTTCCCAGCAGGCCCTTGAGTCCCTCCTGCAAGATACTGACAGTCTAGATGTGGTCCGTAGTTTCAGTTTCATGGTCTTTCCATTTGTGAGACTGAAGGTGGACCAAATAGTTTGTTGCTGTAAGTGAAGCAGTAAGACCCCACAGCAAGCCTAGAGCTTCCTTGTAGCCACCCATGTCCCTCTAAACAAGAAAAATAAAGAGGAAAACCATTTTCTTTATTTAGAACATGCCAGTTTACTGTATTACCATTTATTATTTAGCGTTTAGGTGTCAGTGCCATTGCATTAAGTGAACAAATTGCAAAGGAGACTAACAAAGCAGCAATGAAGGCTGTCAGAAAATCAAATGGACCCATTGCATTTACTCCTGGGGTAGGGGGAAAAAATACCAGGCACCTGACAAATTTCATTTTGTGCATTACAGCTCTGTTGAAAGAAAATGCAAGCAAAGAATCCTATTTGCTGGTATGTCACCTGTAAAACAATTGGTGCATGTCTGAGCAACACTTATCAGAAGCAGAAATTCAGAGATCTTGATGACAAGGAGAAGGGAACAACTGAAATGCATATAAAAAAATGAAGCCAAATATTCTTCATGTATTCAATGCATTTAAAATATGTCTTTCCTCAATCGGCAGGGGACTGGGGTCCCTTCAAACTCATCGGATTCCATGAAATTAATATTTTGTAAATGGCAAGACAGCAGACAAAGCAGTACACGAAACACCACAAATGCAAAATATTTCCCACAGCTTGGTCCCCAAATCCTTTTTTTTTAAATAAAAAAAATCTTCCCCATGAGCCGAACTGGAACAAACTCCACTATTAAGTTCCCCTGGTTTTTTCAGATGTGAGCACAGTGGAAAGCCATTTGTTACAAGTCTCACACCCCTGCTCCATCCAAGCAAACAAACGTCCTCTTAATATTGCATGAAATCAACTTATATAAAAGTTTTACAGCTCTGAGTGAAGGGAGATGAAAGAGACTTTCTCAGTTGTCAGATGATGAAAGCTGGAGGTGGAGGGTCATGGGGACTTCCTGTCCAATTGCCTATCCTTCTGTTCTTCAGACATTACTAACTGGGCATCGCTGTAAGCACCTGCTGAGGGTGATGAGTCACAGAACAAGCCAAGAGCTGAAACAAGTAATAATCAGGAAATATAATCATTATGCAAGCAAAGTTCCAGGTTGAAGAAGCGGCCTTTTGGCCTTCTTGTTGAAATGGACCAATAACTAACCTGCGTGAGCAGATGGCCAGCCCAGTACATGGAACCCATCCCCTGTCAGGGCAAATGCTCTAGCCCAGCCTTTCTCAACCTGTGGGACCCCAGATGTTGTTGAACTACAACTCCCATCATCCCTGAGCTCTGGCCTTGCTAGCTAGGGGTGATGGGAGTTGTAGTTCAACAACATCTGGGGACTCACAGGTTGAGAAAGGCTGCTCTAGACCAACCTTCCTCCACCTGATGTCCTCTAGGTTTTATCAACCTCAGCTCCTATCAGTTCCAGCTGGTGTGGCCAATAGTCAGGGATTGTGGGTGTTGCAATCCAACAGCATCTGATGGCACTGGGCTTGGGGAGGTTGCTCTTATCTGGTGGCTCACAATTTGGGGCACCTGCACAAAGAGCTTGGGGTTCTTGGACAGCTGGTGAGATGGGAGCCAGCTTTAAGGAAATGGCAAGTATACCTCACCAGTAACTGGGCCTCACTGTCCTGATTGATAGACTGTGTAACCTAACACAGAACATCACAGCTGCTTTCTAAAGAAGATAGGGCCAGCCCTAACATTAGGCAGAGTGAAGTGGCTGCCTCAAACAGCAGATGCTGGAGACAATGGTGAGGTGCTGGAGGGCAGGGCATATGTGTCATTTGGCCTGTCCTAAGCTAGCTTGCTAGGGATGCGGGTGGCGCTGTGGTCTAAACCACAGAGCCTAGGACTTGCCGATCAGAAGGTCGGCGGTTCGAATCCCTGCGACGGGGTGAGCTCTGGTTGCTCGGTCCCAGTTCCTGCCCACCTAGCAGCTCGAAAGCATGTCAAAGTGAAAGTAGATAAATAGGTACTTCTTCAGCGGGAAGTTAAATGGTGTTTCTGTGCGCTGCTCTGGTTCGCCAGAAGTGGCTTAGTCATGCTGGCCACAGGACCTGGAAGAAGAAGAAGAAGAAGAAGAAGAAGAAGAAGAAGAAGAAGAGGAGGAGGAGGAGGAGGAGTTTGGATTTGATATCCCGCTTTATCACTACCCGAAGGAGTCTCAAAGCGGCTAACATTCTCCTTTCCCTTCCTCCCCCACAACAAACACTCTGTGAGGTGAGTGGGGCTGAGAGACTTCAGAGAAGTGTGACTGGCCCAAGGTCACCCAGCAGCTGCATGTGGAGGAGCGGAGACGCGAACCCGGTTTCCCAGATTACGAGACTACCGCTCTTAACCACTACACCACACTGGAAGCTGTCTGCGGACAAACGCCGGCTCCCTCGGCCAGTAAAGTGAGATGAGCACCGCAACCCCAGAGCCGTTCGCAACTGGACTTAGCAGTTAGGGGTCCCAGCGTGGTGTAGTGATTAAGAATGGTAGACTCGTAATCTGGTGAACTGGGTTCGATTCCCCGCTCCTCCACATGCAGCTGCTGGGTGACCTTGGGCCAGTCACACTTCTCTGAAGTCTCTCAGCCTCACTCACCTCACAGAGTGTTTGTTGTGGGGGAGGAAGGGAAAGGAGATTGTTAGCCGCTTTGAGACCCCTTAAGGGGAGTGAAAGGAGGGATATCAAGTCCAAGTCCAAAACTCTTACCTTTACCTTTAAGCTAGACTGCTATCCTTGGGTGCAATGGAGGAAGCTGTCTTGTCACTAATTTTGAAGACTCGGCGGTCAGTCTGATCAGCTTCTGGATGTGGAACAGCTGGAAATCTTGTCCATCTCAAAGTTGGTTTGATAAAAGGAAGGATCAGACGCTCTTCCTAGAGTGTAATGTAAAGTGAGATGAAATTCACTATTGCTCAAGGACAGTAATAAAACGCAGCAGGAAGGAGGGTTTCAAAAATGTTCTCATGCTTAAATCTTCACAGGAAAAGTCCACCAGAACTAAGTAACCAAATACAGGGAAGTTTTCCACTGCTGAAACCCACACAACACTGTCTGTCCTGGGAAATACAGCATTCCAGTCTTTTGTGCTTTAACCACAGTGAACAAACAGAGGCTCTGCTTTCAAGTTGAAGGTTTCTTTTTTAACTGTTTTTAATTGCAAAGAGAAGTTTATAGTCTGGTAATATATAGCCCCGTAAATCATCATTAAAATGCTTTGAGTCATGAAACAATAATAGGAACAAAAATCAATGTGTGTATATCAAAAGCAAGAGATTTATACATGACCTGGGATGATAGGACAAGAAAGCCAATGTTTACCATCTTTAAGAATAGCTGTGTCATTTGGAGGGGGTTGTTTGGGGGAAAAAGCATGACTAATAGAATCAATACAGACAATATTTAGAAATTCCTGGGTGGGATTTGTGTTCTTAGACTTCAGGTGAATTTGCAAGATAAGAATGAGACTTTCAGTAAATATGAATCCACTGCCCAGAATTCTAACTTTTTCAGCTGTTTTAAGAATACACAGTTATGTTGATGTTTCCATGGTTGGTGCCAGAGACCAGACAAATCCAGCAGATTCTGCTTCAGTCTTGATTTCTGCATTGTTGGAGGGGGTCTTGTAGGCATCTTGTCCAATCCCTTGCTTGAGGCAATGAATCCTGAGCCATAGCCGGCTCTACCATGAACCAAAATGAGGCAACTGCTTCAGGCAGCTTTCAACTATTTTTTCAACAATTTCTGGTTGCCATGACACAAGCAATTTCCTGGGCTACTTTGCCCATAATGCCTTGCTTTGAAGGACACCTAGGCCTTCCTCAGAGCAAGACAGAGGGGAAAGGGTGTCAGCATGGCCAGTGCTGACACCACATTAGCAATTGACAAGTAAGTGGAGGGGGGAGCAAATAGGGCAGCTGAGCAGTGGGGGCTGCCTCAGGAGGTGCAATGTATTTGTTGTTGTTGTTTAGTCATTTAGTTGTGTCCAACTCTTCGTGACCCCATGGACCAGAGCACGCCAGGCACTCCTGTCTTCCACTGCCTCCCGCAGTTTGGTCAAACTCATTCTAGTAGCTTTGAGAACGCTGCTCAACCATCTCGTCCTCTGTCGTCCCCTTCTCTTTGTGCCCTCCATCTTTCCCAACATCAGGGTCTTTTCCAGGGAGTCTTCTCTTCTCATGAGGTGGCCAAAGTACTGGAGCCTCAGCTTCAGGATCTGTCCTTCCAGTGAGCACTCAGGGCTGATTTCCTTCAGAATGGAGAGGTTTGATCTTCTTGCAGTCCATGGGACTCTCAAGAGTCTTACACTGGCCTTATAGAGCATCTCCTCTGCCTGCAGAGGAAGGGCTGTGTTGAGTATCTGCAAGATGTATAAAGCTGCTCCATCAGGTTTTATGTATGCCCCGTGCCCTTTGGCTGAGGAAAACCGCAGATCTCTCTGCCTTCTGAAGCACCCAAAAACCTTGGAGCTTCCTTTTACAAATATTTAATTTTATGTGAATGGTCTTTGTCCAATGCAGACCCTCCAAGTGTCCCTATTTTCCAGGGACAGTCCCAGATTTACAGAAGCCATCCTGGTTTCTGATTTGATCCTGGAATGTCCTGTTTTTCCTCAGGGCATCCCTATTTTCATTGAAGAAATGTATGGAGTTATGAGACCCCCCAAGCCAAGGAGATAACTAAATTACAACCTTTAGAAGACATTTGAAGACAGCCCTGTAGAGGGAAGTTTTTTAATGTTACTTATTTTATTCTGTGTTTATATATGTTGGAAGCCACTGAGCAACCCAGTCAGAGGGGGTATAAATATTAGTATTAGTATTAAGGATTAGGACGTCCCTATTTTCACTGGAGAAAGGGTATGTTTGTCCAATGTACAGAATTTTCACTTCTCTGTCTCATTAGGCCTTCAAATCTTTCCTTTTCTTTTGGCAATAAATAATATATAGGCCAGTATCTGATGAGATGGATGAAGCTGTCTGTTTTATATATATATTTATATATTTTTCTTGCGTATGTGCCTAGCATCGCAATCATTCCTGTGTGTTGAGAGAACTGAGTGACACTTTTTAGCAGCTCACTATTTATAGGGTTGTGGAAAGGATGTCTATTCCAGAGGCTTTTACCTTAACCTAAACCAGGAAGGCACTTATAAAATTGAATTGGCTGCTTAGAGAGCTCATATTCTATTGTAAATTACAATCTATAGTTCTGTCTGACTGCCGGACCATCAGGAGATCACAAAACTGTGCTGATTCTTGTTTTCTGATTAAATTTAGGCTACTATCCTTCTGTGCCAGATTTCTTAAAAAAGAAAAGAAATAGGCAGAATCAGAGAGGTAAATGCATTATCAGGAAATATATTTTTATAGGAATAATATTTCAAAACAAATTCTATACATAACACTAGAAACAGATATCAAATTCAGCCTGCTATAATTTGGGACTAAGTGTTATGGAGATAATGCAAATTTATTTTTGGTTTAAAGAGAAGGATATTTGGTCTGGCATCCTTCCTATGAAAGTTGATCATGCCGCTCAAATGTCATTTGTCAGGAACCTGCGGTCACCTTGTTTGTCAATACTCTTGCAATGTTCCTGATCTTAAACATAAAACTGTTCTATTGCTGGATTTGACTGCAGATACTTGCCTCCAGAGATCATTACAATGATTTCTAAACAAGCACTGAAATGCTAAGTACCTCAAATTACCCAACATTTCCTACAGAATGTGTGATTCTTAGGAAATACATCTTACTTGAATTGGAAGTACAAGAGCCGAGATCATTCAGTTAGTAACCTAAGAATTAATTCTGTTAATAGTCAACCAACAAAGGGGTGGTGGTGGTGGTGGTGGATGTGCTGCCTAGCAACTGGTCAGAATGGCATGATCCTTGCTGAGGTAAACTGAGTTCTGATTGGCTAGTTAGTGTTGAGGGAGTTTTCATCTGAATGTTAGTTGTATGGACATGTATCAGCTAGGCCTGAATTACTAAGAAGGACTAACACTCCTCTGTTTATTTCTCCTCATATGATGTACCATACTTTTATTCTTCCATTTACCCAGTAAAGTATTATGCATTTCTCTTCTCTCTTTATTCCATCTGTGTTATTTAAGGGACTTTGCTAACAAGTGGGGTTTATGTCTCTCTCACTGTACTTCCCTCATTTCGTAACATCCTTCTCCTCCATTTAGGACAAACGCTTGGGATCTTTGTCCCATTTCTATAAGTCACACAGGCTATATATTGGCCTCAAAGGAATGGCTGTGAGGAAGAGAACTGAGATAATCACTGAACAATATTAGCTTTGAAGTACAGTATGGTGATGGGTCCTTTTTTGATACATCATATCTTCCTTTTCAAGTGACTCCCGCCCTCAATTTTGTCCCTGTGTTCCTTTTTTCCTTCCCAAAAGCAGAAGAAAAGAGACATGCCCCAAGGCACAATAATGTTTTTGCACAATAACAGCTCGTTCACATTTGCTGAGCAGAATCCATATATCTCCCCTTAAGTTTGCACTTCCTTAATGGAGAATATTGCACTCCAAGCACTCTTTGGTATAAAAGGCAGTACTTCCCCCAGACAACACATACTTGGCCGATGAGATTGTTGGCTAGAATTGCTGTGCGAGAATCACAGGCATGTATTGGACGTTATCTGTGATGTCATGGTACAGATAATGAGCGGTGCAACTTCCTCCCTCAAACGTGTTCAATTTTGCGAAACCTAGCCAGCTATTGGCTATGTACACCCCTGCTGTTCCAACCCTTAACACTATAGTGATCAAAGCTGCTTTGAAGCAGAAAACAAAACCCAACAGGGCTTTGTGAGTGCAGTCCTATGCATGTTGATATGGGGGAGGGATAAGCCCTGTTGGACACAGTGCGTCTTTCTCCTGAGAAAACATGCATGGAATTCAGTTGCAAATGGATCTATTTGTCCATCCAGCCTGGTACTGTCTACTTTGATTGGCAGTGGCTCTCCAGAGATTCAGGAAGGACTGTGTCACTCACCTTACCTCTGTCTCCCTGAGTCTTTGCAGCATACCAGGCAGGAGAGAGGGAAGGGGAGGGTTACTGTGGTGGTGAGGTTGGTGCAGTGCGAATGCATGGGCAGAGCCAATCAAGCACTCAGTCAAACAGAGCTCTTGTGTACAGCACAGACCTACAATGCCATCCACTGCTGACAGGAACATAAGGAGAGCCTGCTGGAACAGGTTAATGGCCCGTCTAGTGCCATATCCTGTTCTAACAGTGGCCAACTAGGTGCCTGTAGGAAATCTGCAAGCAGGATTCAAGCACAAAGGCACTTTCCCTTCCTGTAGTTACCAATAACTGTTATTCGGAGGCATTGCTGCCTACAGCTGTAGAGCTAGAAAAATGCAACCTGTGCTGCTGATAGAAAAATACAAAACCTTATGCAAAGCCACAGAGACTTGCGAACTACCCAGCCTAAGATGAACTTATAATGTCTGATTTCAATGGATTTTTCAAGTGCTTTTTAGGTGAGTTCATGAAGATACCAACAAAAGGTAAGTTCAGTGTTGTTCACTGTACCAAGAGATGCTAGTGAGGTTGTAGATGGATGTTAATGAAGTTGTACCTGTTTTGCACCCGCTTCGCCCTGGTAGTCTTCGTGAACTTACCTAAAAAGATAAAGAAAACAAAAGACAGAGTTAAGCACTTGAAAAATCCATTGAAATAAGACATTCACATAAGTTCATCTTGGGTTGGGTAGTTTGCAAGTCTCTGTGGCTTTGCATAAGGTTTTGTATTTTTCTCAGAAGATTGATAAAGAATATAATCATTTTGGTAATTATTCTGTGTATATTAGTCGCCTACAGCTGTAGAGGCATAAACCTAGCCATCATGGCTAGTAACCATCAATATCCCTCTCCATGAATTTGCCAGATCCCCTTTTTAAAGGTTGTTGGCCATTACTGGCTCTTATGAGAGTAAGATCCACAGCTGAACTATGCTCTGTGTGAAAAAGAGCTTTCTTTTATCTATCCCGACACTTCCAACCATTCAGCTTCCTTGACCGTCCATGAGTTCTAGCGTCATGAGATCCGGGGGAAAGCTTATCTCTACCCACTTCCTCCATGCCATGCATAATTCTCTAAACTTCTTTCATGTCCCCTCTTGCTTGCCTTTTCTCCAAACTCCAAAGTCCCCTTTCTTCATAAGGGATTCACTCCGTCCCCTTGATCATTTTGGTTGCCATCTGAACCTTTTCCAACTCTACAATATCCTTTTTAAGGTGAGGCAATAGGCTTGCTTATGCCTGAGTCTCCAGAGAGCCTCTGCCAGTCAGTGCTGGATATGGACAATAGTCGGCTTCCAGTGACCTCTACACAGACTTGACCTCCCTTGAGAACCTAGACTTTGGTTTTTACTCATGCCTGAAAGAGAAAAGAACACAGTGCTGTGCCTTTAATCATGAACTTCCTGATCTTTCACCTGTTTGTATGGTGAGGTCACACTAGAATTCACTGGGTGTAACACTTGTTTTGCTTGAACTTATCTACAGTAAAGAGTCTGGCAATGATCTACTACTTGGAAGCCTTTTTATTGTTGGAGATTATCCAACGCTTTATTTTTATATTTTATACTTTTTGAAGAGGAGGAAGAGGAAGAAGAAATCAACCACCTCATCTAGATGGGCTGCAAATGGAGCTGAAGAGTCTATCCTACTTTTTGCCTTGAATTGCAATGGTTGCTTTCCCAGCAAAGACAGAGGCCAGCTTCAGATGCTGCTCATAGTCACCACTTCATGCAAGCACTGAATTGCTTTGCCCTCGTAGGTTCGATGTGAACCACCAGAATACTGATGTGCTCTGTTCTATCCTGTTGTTACAGTGGATCTCTTGTCCTTCTCACAGCTTCTCCTACCCTGATCCTCCCTTTGGTCTATCTTCTGATGGAACAAGCAGGGCCCAACAGCAGCCAGCCCTACCATTAGGCAGAATGAGGCAACTGCCTCAGGCGGCATACACTTGGATTCCCCTAAACATAGTGCGAAGATCAGGTGACTGTATTTACTGTCTTGGTGCTGTCGATGGGTAACTCCAGGTGCCCTCTGCTTTTCATCTTTAAGCCAGACTTCAATCAGACAACCCATGACATAGACAATATCTTCAGTCATAGAGGAATGTCCTCCAACAGCCCTTCAAATAGAGGACTGGCCTCTGTAAAGTTGGACACAATGACACCCTAAATGGTAGAGGCTGCCCATATCGTCTTACCTTTAAAACGTGTGTTTGGAACAAGTGCATTAAGATGATATCAGCTATCAGAAATCCAGGTATTTGTTTTGTGGTGTTCTGTTATTTTTTCCCCTGGACAAATGATTTAGAAAAATAAAATCAATGCAGTGCTTTTCAGCTTGCTGGAATCTTAGGGAAAGATGGTGCTCCTGTTTACACAATAAAAACCACTGTGAACCTTTTAGACCTCGACATGGCAATGAGCTGTTTAAAAATAAAATGCTGTGGAGCTATCCATTCTGCAAGCAGACATGCAGTTTCCAAGAACCGGTTTCATCCAGATGAGATGGCATGAGACTCTGCTCATGTTCAGCAAACCAGGAAGGCAAGAGACTAGAAACATGGGAGAGACACAGGAGTGGCCCACCAGATAGAACAGACGTACTATACCAGCTTCCCATCAATTGGGTTGCTATTGTTTACTAGGAAGCAGGAGACAGGTGAGGCGGTGGGTAGGTTGGCATGGTACAAATGCACTGGTGGAGCCAATCTAGCCCTTCTGCTGGTGTGCTTACAGCATGCTGATCTCCCCACCACCTCATGCCTCTCCCTCCCAGTAAGCAATTGGGCAGAAAATGGAATTCACCCAAGTAACCCCCAAGTCTTTCATTTTTACACCTAAAGTTACGTATGTCATGGACTGGCTGGATGCAGACCAGTGGTGTGGGGAACCAGCTTGGGAAGCCCCAAGGGAATCTGCAGGGGAAGAAGGTTCAGAGCCAGGTGATTGGTGGTGGGATGACAATGAGTAGTCAGAGGGAGAAGAGGAAGCACTCAGGCAAGGGGAGGTGTCGGAAGCTGAAAAGGTAACTGGGTTTTGTGAGCAGGAAGAGGCTGTGGCAGAGGGCAGTCCAGAACCAGAGGCAACAGAGGAGGGGCCAAGAGAAAGAGATGAGGCAGGCTGCTGAAGAAGCCAGGGAATCTCCCCCTCCTGCTGTGACCAGCTCCCCTCCCCACTGATCTCCCAGAACACGAAGAGGAATGAAGAAGGTGGAGCAAAGAGAGACAAGGTGAAGGAGCCTTAGGCTGCTGGGGAAGGAACCAGGGGAGGAGCCTTAGAGAGCAGTGGGAAGGCAGGAACCTCGCAATTGCCTCATTGGGGTAAAGGCCTCCTGGGAAGAGTTGCTATGATCACTAGGCCTGATCAGTTTTGGTTTCTTTGGGGGGGAAAGAATTAACTTCACTGACACTGGGTGTTTTCTTGTTGATTTGCCCCGGAAAAGTTACAAAGGTAACCTCATCACTGCGAAGTAAGAATCTCATACATACAATTCTCAAGGGAAAGTGGGATAAGTGAAATAGACTTTAATCCCTGCTTGTATAGTTGGCATATATATATATATATATGTATGTATAGTTGGCTTGTATAGTTGGTATAGTTGTGGATACGCCTGGAAGCGAAAGGAAAGTCCAATGCTATGAAGAAAAATATTGCATAGTTGGCATTCATTTTTACCATAGTTTTATTATGTCTGCTGTCTTGTCTTTTTATTGCTATTTTTGAAATAATATTTTATGTATGTGTATATTCTTATTTCTTGAATTTATATACCACTCTTTCTCCCAAAGGAGCCCACCGATTATCATTTTTTATTAAGCTGTATGTAGATCTAAATAACATACATACATACATGCTGGCCTTGGGCCAGATAGCCATTCAAATAGAATGCTCACCATCAGCCAAATCTCCAAAGGCAAGGGAGTCCAGTTATTGATGTATCTTAAATACCAAGCAGCTTCATGCAGGAGAAGGTGGGCCTTCAGGTACCTAGGTTCCCAGCCATGAAGGATTTTAAAGGTTAGCACCAGCCCTGTGAAATGTGCTTAGAGTCATACTGGCAGCAGAGCACCTGCCAAGGTGAAATGGGTTCCATGTATCTTGTTGTGGCCAAGAACCTTACAGCACCATAATTTGGACTGACTGAAATATCTGGGAAGTCTTCAAAGGCAGCCCCAAACAGAATACATTACAACAGTGTGACATGGAAGTTCCTAGAGGATGGCGAAGAATGGGCTGGACATCTGGTCTACTAGACTGAGTTGGACATTCAAAGCTAGGGCCCAACGTAAGAGCATCTGCAAGTTGCAAAGTTGAACTTTCTACCTTTAGGTACTGGTTCTAACACCACTTCTCCCTCCATCAAAACACCACCTACCAATAATACTTCCATCATGTTGAGATGGCGCTTCAGTTTACACTCATTCAACCCATTACCGATTCCAGCACTGATTCCATACATGTTCCAGTCCATAGTTTCTCATCGCAGGCATTGCCTCAGACTTCCTTGTTATGACACTGAAACACAGACATGGGCCAAGCAAACCTCTCCATATAAGCAAAGCATAGGCAACAGGAGGTTCGTTTCAAACAGCAACATTATTTAGAGAGCTGTAGAGGGCAAATTCAGTCATATTCATTCATGCCACCAAGTTTCCCTTAGGGAAGATGCAAATCATTTATCCCCAGACAACCCAACCAAACAAAAGAGCAGAAATAGGAAAGCATCGTAATTTGTAGCTTTAAAAACCACACATGATGAGGGCAAAAGATTCAGCACTGAGTTTCACAATAAGGACAGCAACCATTATTATGTCCCCATAATTAAATATGCATCTGAAGTCTTTTTAGCATAATCTAACGAAGAGTTTGCCCTCTAGCTCCCTCTGGTGAATTGCCACATGTTGTTGATTACAGCCACAGGACAACCGAGAATAACTAACAACAAAAAATCTGAATCCACCTAGAATGGCCATGACTACATCATAATTCACAAGAGCTGACTTTTGAGCAAATAAGTTAGTGAGGTGTTTTTGAACTTGGAGAATCTGGGAACTAATGGTTTACAAAAACCAAGTTTCTAGTTCTCATTGTAGTACAGAAAATCATGAAATACAAAAAGTAGGCTTGGATAAAGGCTCCGAAAAAGTTCTTTTCATGCTTGCTCTACTATTATCCAAAATCCGGACAAAGAAAACCAGTTAGGAGTTTTCTAGTAACAGAATTTTAACTCTGCATTCCACATGCTCTGGGAATAATAAAGATTTTACATACATATTTAGATATCAAAACAAATCTTGCTGATGGACTCAACTTCAGAAGGGTTTAGAGGAGTTTAGCAAAGATGGTAGAGAATTTAGGCCCCAGTGTAGTGAAGTGAATCAAATTGGGATTCAAGTCTTGGAAGCTCACTGCATTACTTAGGGCAAGTAAGCATTGCTTGGCCTCACAAGGTTGTTGCATGGATAAAATGGGATAAGCAGCACCATGTCTGGGCAACCTGGAAGAAAATGGGGTGTGAATGTGATAAACTGCCAAGGCTGGAGCAACTGGGAAAAGTAAGAACTAGGGAGGTGGAAAGGATTCAAAGATCAGAGCTGTATGGTTATCAGACTTTTGCAGACTCCTGAAGGCCTCACATTCACAAGAGAGCACATACTGGTATTCCTGTATATTTTGATTTGTTTTCCTAAAGAGGAAGTTTTCTTTTAAGAAAATTAAAAGGTCTTAAATTTTCAATCTCTTCCATTGGTAGAGAAGTTATTTGGAACATTAATCAGGAGGAGAGCAGGGAACACCTAGAAAGTTATTGTTTAACCCAAGATAGTCAACAGCGCTTCAGAGCAATCATGCCTGGGCATAGCAGACTCCTTAACTTATAGCCTTACAATAGCTTGTTGGCAACAGACATTGTAAATGTGAAAGGAGAGCCAGGCTCTGGATATGTTGTTGTTGTTGTTGTTGTTGTTGTTGTTGTTGTTGTTGTTGTTGTTGTTGTTGTTGTTGTTATCCTGCCATCGGGTAATGGGCACCACAGCATTCTCCCATCCCACAGTTTTTAGCACCTGGCATTCAGAGGCACGCCGCTCCCACAGTGAGTGTAGAACACAGCCATCAGATTTAGTACCTACTGATAACTTTATCCTCCAAGAATTTGTATAATCCTCTTTTAAAGCCATTCCAAGATGGTGGCCACCACTGCCTCCCATGGAAACAAGTTCCATAGTTCAACCCAGCAGCTTTGTGATTGGGTCTTTAGAGCAGTCTGGATGGGTGAAGCACCACTTTAGCTAATGGGGCCTCCTGCTGCCGCTGCACCACCGGAGCACGATTTCTGTTCTCATCCTGAAGCAAAGTTCTTAACCTGAAGCACTATTTCTGGATTAGTGGAGTCTGTAACCTGAAGCGTATGTAACCCAAGGTACCACTGTACTAGGGACGCGGGTGGCGCTGTGGGTTAAACCACAGAGCCTAGGACTTGCCGATCAGTAGGTCAGCAGTTCGAATCCCCATGACGGGGTGAGCTCCCGTTGCTCGGTCCCTGCTCCTGCCAACCTAGCAGTTCGAAAGCATGTCAAAGTGCAAGTAGATAAATAGGTACCACTCCGGTGGGAAGGTAAACGGCATTTATGTGCGCTGCTCTGGTTCGCCAGAAGCGGCTTAGTCATGCTGGCCACATGACCCGGAAGCTGTACACCGGCTCCCTCAACCAATAAAGGGAGATGAGTGTTGCAACGCCAGAGTCGGCCACGACTGGACCTAACGGTCAGGGGTCCCTTTACCCTTTACCTTTTACTAATACTACTAAAAGTGTTCGGTGCTATGTAAAGCACAATCATAAAAGTGTACAATAAAGTCATTGGTAGCTTTATCCTCTGAACAATGGCTAATGGTCAGGAACAATTACAGCTGTAGACGAGCAGGTTCTGGAGGGATACAGTTTCTCCATCCTTGTGCTAGAAGATATTGCAGATTGGATGTCATCTGATTCCCAGATTTGAGTCACTGACACAACATGAGCCGAAATAAGTTGGTGGCTAAGGCTGCAACCCAGTGTATGCTTACCTGGGAGGAATCCCATTTGAATGCTGTGGGACTTACTTCTGAGTACATATGCACAGGATCAGACTGGGAGAATATGCCATGAGACAAGGAACTCACTTGGCAGCCTTAGAGTCTTGGCAAAACCTCGGCTTTTCATCTGCAGTATAAGGCTAATGACATGAGCTTATATTGCAGAGGTGTTGTGAGGGTCAGGGTGGCCAGCTGAAAAAGAGGGCACCTTTAACAGGTGTGTTGAAGAGGTTAGTTTGTCAGACTAGGGCCTAGGAGACCAAGATTCAAATCCCCACTCAACCATGAAGCTCACTGGGCAATTCTGGGTCAGCCTAACTTATTTCACAGGGTTGTTGTGGGGCAAAATGGGGGGGGGGTGAGAACCAGGTACGTCACCTTGAGCTCCATGGAGGAAAGGTGAGCTAGAAATGCAATAAATAAAATAAATAGATTCAACAGGTATCACTTCTCTTGCCTCTTGCCTTTTTTTGGTCCATTTGTTCGTTCTGTGTAAGGCAGCCCTCCAGACTACAAATCCCATCAGTCCCAGGCAGCATGATGGGAGCTGTAGTCCAAAGCAACTGGAGGGCACCACGTTGGTGAAGGCTAATGTAACAGCTTCCTAAGGCTAGAGAACAAGAACCATTCCTCCATCCCCGCCACCTGTCCTCTGGAGGGTTAAAGGCATCTTGAGAGAGAAATAACTAACAACATAGTCTTCCCACTTTTGCTCCTGGACATGCAGGTTTGCCAGGTTTTTTTCACGGTCCCATAAACCTGCAAAACCTGTTTCACCAGAAGCAACAGTGCGCCAAAAGAAGTGTGTGTGTGTGTGTGTGTGTGTGTGTGTGTGTGTACACAATGAGAAGCAAAGCGTCTCTCAAAGCTCTTTCAACTCTCTTAAAAACCATTGTTTGCCTCCCACATCAGATAATGTGTGGGGAGCACTTTCAACTTGCAGCACACTCCATAAATGCAAAGTATTATTAAACTTCATTCCGCCCTCCCCTCCCCTCCAATTTCCCTTTCCAAAGCAGACCCCCACCCTCCCCACCCCACCCCATGCAATTCAGAGCGCACCCTGGCTTATAAACTCAAGCAGCTTAAAGATTTTAAAAGCTGAATCTATCTCTGCAAACAGCTGTAAATGAACTTTATCAAAGCTCAGGCAGAGCTCAAGCCTTCAGGTAAACAGGAGCATTTGCCAAGTGGAAATCCCAGCCCTTTGTATATTTAGTAATGAGTGAAGATAAGATTTCATTTTTGACAGCGTGACGGATACAATCATAAAAGGAATCACACCGTTACAGCAGCCCATAGACATGAAGAGTGAATTTGATGGTTACAGCTTTATACCTGGACGTGTCTTACCTTTCCTTTATTTAATGCACATGAAAGCCATTTTTTCCTGGTATGTGAGCTTTTCAAGGTGTGTGTGTGCGTGTGTTGTTGTTGTTTAAGAATGCAAACAAGAGAGATCTGACATCAGGTGCAAAACTGCTGCCCTCCTCAATAGTCACTTAAAGGATATTCATTTCATATCTTTTACAGACACTAGCATACAGTAAACAATGGTTTGCCGGTTCTTGGAAGAACATTGGGATTTTGTTGTTCTTCTTGTTTAAAAAGAATGTGACCATTACTGCGGTTTAAAACAGACCGATGAGGTGCACTGTTGAGAACAACTCATAAACCAGGAGACCGAATTAGATGTGGGCTAAACTGACTTTATACAGCAGGGACTGGGAATATTAGGCCCAGGGGCCAAATGCAGCTTCCCTCTCTGGCCCTTGGCACTCCCCCAGGCCACTCCCCTTAGCAGCCTGGCTTCACCCCCTCCTGGAATGTATTTGTCTGGCTGGAATGTGTCCTCGAACTCTGATGGTGCCTCTTGCTTGCCTGAATAGAGGATCAAGAGCAATCTGTGAGTGTGGGTTGTTAAACTAGCCGCCTTGTACAAAGGTAAAATGAACATCAGCTCAGTTGCTCACTACCAACCAGGCATCGGGGATAAATTTATTTCAATTCACATTTGAAGGTGAACTTGTCTAATTTGTACTTTCTGAAACAATATGCAGACTGAAACACAGCCATCCTTTGCACTTTGCATTTCTCTGAATTTCGCAACACAATTCTCTAGCCAAGTAGTATGGACAAAAATGCATATGATAAGGTAAAGTGCGAATATAAATTAGGGTTGCCATATTTCAAAAAGTGAAAATCCGGACACAAAAGTTGTTGAGATTTTTTGGCAAAGTTGCAAGGGGGGGGAGTATTTAAAAGCAATTTTTAAGGAAAATCGACAAAAACAACATGGGTTGCCATATGTCCAAATTTTCCCGGACATTTTCGCGATTTCCACCTGGACACTGCTTCCAACTGCAGTATTCCATATATGTCCAGGAGATTCTGGATGTATAGCAAACCTAAAAATGTATATATTACTGAAAATAGCATAGAAAATGCTAGCAAAAATGTATATATTTGTCAAACCTGCATTTCAAAAATTTGGTTTTTTGAGAAGGTCCACTGTCTCCTTATCTGTGCTGTGTATACTTTTGATATTTTCAGATTAATGGCCCTCTGCAGCACATTATGAAACCATTATTGCACTGAATATTATCATCATCACCACCACCATCAGTCATTCACCATAAGGTCCCAGGGTGTATTACAACAACGTACAAATGCAATAGTTAGTCAGGCTGATGGAAGTTGTCTTCTCAAACATCTGGAGTGCAACAGGTTGGTGAAGACTAGTGGAGGCAATATTTGGCTAGATGAACCAATGCGTACATTTGTGCAACTGTTGATGGACAACGTAGTGGCTCTCCAAGGTTCCAAGTAGAGAGCTCTTTCCCAGTTGTTCTACCCTAAGATCCTTAAGTCAAGATCAATCCAGAGATGCCAGAGACTAAACCTGAGACCTTCTGCAGGCAAGGCAGATGATCTGCCACTGAGCTTTGAGTGGGAACTTGAACCTTGGAAGAAATCCAGGCACTAGCTGATCCACAGCTGAAGTGGGAAAGTAGGGTTCATGACTTCAACATGATTCACTACATGGAGGAGAACTACTGCCGCTGAAAGCCACTGTGATGTATCATCAAGAGAAGCAGTATGAGGACCTTGTCAGGCAGCGATTTCGTCTCATTAGACCCTGTCAATGCCTTTTGTCAATATATGCCTGGGCAGAACTTTGCAGTGATAGATTATATGAATGTGCCAGGTTTGGAACATCGCTCTTAATAATTATTGGTATGAGACGTTAAAGATGGCTTCTTTGAGATCATTAACCATGCAAGCTGTCAATCCACAAGGCTTTTTCATGCACCTAAGCAAAGTTCCTCCAAAGGGACACTGCAAAAAGCATAGTAAAGGAAGAGAAGCCAAGTCAGTTTTCAGATTTTGCCCCAACTATGTTCCAAAGGCACAGGCTGGGTTACAATGAGGACGTAAAGAGAGCCCTGCTGGGTTAAACTGACGTCCACTTTCCCGCTTTCTACAGTGGTCAGTCAGATGTCTCTGAGAATCTCAGAAACAGGGCTTGAAGGAAATAGCCCTCACCCACTGTTGCTCTACAGCAGGCTTCCAGATATTTTGAGACTACAATTCCCATAATCCCTAACCACTGGTCCTGCTAGCTAGGGATCATGGGAGTTGTAGGCCAAAAACATCTGGAGGGCAGAGGTTGAGGAAGCCTGCTCTATACCAGTTGGCATTCTAGCAGCAAACAGTGACTGAATACAGATGTTATGACTTATAGCCACTGGTGGAGGTGTCTAAACTGTATTTATTTGTTCAAATCAGCATGAATATTGGAAAGCGGGCATCAGCAAAAAGGGTTCGTTGTTGAAGGCAACCTGATGAGCATCCTAAGAACATAGCAAACGACCTTATGCTGAGTGAGGCCATTGGTCTATCTAGCTCACTGTTGAATCTCTTGGGCCTGCTGATCAGAAGGTTGGCGGTTCGAATCCCCGCGATGGGGTGAGCTCCTGTTGCTCTCTTCCAGCTTCTGCCAACCTAGCTGTTTGAAAGCACGCCAGTGCAAGTAGATAAACAGGTACCAGTGCGGCGGGAAGGTAAATGGTGTTTCCGTGCGCTCTGGCTTCCGTCATGGTATTCCATTGCACCAGAAGCGGTTTAGTCATGCTGGCCACATGACCCAGAAAGCAACCTTTATTCTGCTTCCTGCATCACAGGGGGTTGGACTTGATGACATTTTGGGTCCCTTTTGCACTCTGCAATTGTATGATGCTATGATCCTCTGAGCCCATCCCATGCATTCTAGACATGTAGCTCTTGATGAGGGCGGTGGACCTCTAGAGGTGTGGCTTCAATAAACATCATCTATGCAAGTATTGCCCAGATTGCATTGCAGTGGTAGTATGGTATCATGCTGCCCAAACAACTTTTTTTGGATAGTATAATAATAATAATAATAATAATAATAATAATAATAATAATAATAATAATACTTGGGGCCAAAAAAGATGAGGGCATTTCTGAATTGCTGCCCAAATGCAATTACCGATTAAAATTGACTAAATCTTCCAAACAAATCTGAGCAATGCATTAGTTGTCACATTACCCTCGATTTGAGCCACACTGCTGTAATTACTCAGAAGGTATCACTGCCTAAAAAAGTTAATGTAATTTGTGGCAATCCCTGCTTTCCACTTGCTGTGACTGGGTGCCTTTCCTGAGGTTCTTAGACAGCTCTCTGCTTGCATTAAGGTATCACATTCTATTCCCTTAGACTAAATATAAGAAAAAATAGAGAATTTCAAGACCAAACCTGGGACATATCTCATGCCCAGCTGCTTCTGAACAAAACAAAGGGAACCCTTCTGTGGGCAGTCTGAGGATAATCTCCTCTTAATATTAAGAGATTTTAATATTTTTAGGATGCCTGCAACAAGCATTAATCAATAGTCAAATCAATGAAATCACTTTAGTTGGATAATTGCAGAAAGGCCAGTTTTCATTGATGGGCCTTGAGAGAGTTAAGGACACACTTGTTTAATGTGGACGTTATTATGAATCTTTTAGGCTGGTGAGCGGCAACCTGCAGCCCTCTATATATTGCTAGATTACAGCTCCCATCATCCCTGACCATTGGCCATTCTGGCAGGGGCTGATGGGAGTTGGAGTGCAATTTTTGGAGGGCCATGGGTTCCCTGTCCCATTTTTGTGCTATTGCACTAGGGAATGAAAAAGGCAACATAACAGAGGGCCTCTCCCACTAACAGTGAACAATACCTTTTTTAAAAGGGGAATTACCTCCCACTATCTTCCTACTCTCAAATGCCCCTTCAAATTGGCAGGGATGTTTCTAAAACCAATGCAAAACTGTTAGGTTCCCTTGTGCTTTTCACTATATTTATGGTACTGAAATGCTGTTTTTCGCATGCTGCCATATTTGCCGTTGTGCTGTTGTTTTATTATGTTATTATGAAATTGTTCTCGCAATGGCTGGTTTTGAGACGATACATGCTTGTTTTCTTTTTGCCAGCTTGAACGTTATTCTTTCTTGTGGAAAAGCAGCGTACAAATACAGTGGACGCCCGGGTTGCGAACGTGATCCGTGCGGGAGGTTTGTTCGCAACCCACAGCATCCACAACCCAAAGTGCTTCATCTGCACACACGCGGGTTGCGATTTGGTTTTTCTGAACATGCGCGAGCGCCAAAACCCTGAAGTAACCCATTCCGGTACAGTGGTACCTCAGGTTGAGTATTTAATTTGTTCTGGAGGTCTGTTCTTAACCTGAAACTGTTCTTAACCTGAAGCTCCACTTTAGGTAATGGGGCCTCCCGCTGCCGCCGCGCCATTGCTGCGTGATTTCTGTTCTCATCCCGAAGCAAAGTTCTTAACCTGAGGTACTATTTCTGGGTTAGCGGAGTCTGTAACCTGAAGCATATGTAACCCGAGGTACCACTGTACTTCTGGGTTTTGGTGTGTCCGTATCCCGAAAATGTGCAACCTGAAGCGTCTGTAACCCGAGGTATGACTGTATAATTATGAATGAATGAGTGAGTGCAGGGGCGTAGGAAGGAGGGGTGGTGGGGGTGGTTTGCCCCGGGTGTAATCCCTGAGGGGGGGTGACAACCCCCCGGCGCCATCACCCCACCCCCTGGGCAGATCTCCCCACCTCCAGGTGCACTGCCTGTGTGCTGCTCTGAGTGCCTGAGCAGCTAGTTCTGCCGCTGAGTGAGTGAGTGTGTGAGTGAGTGAGTGAGTGAGTGAGTGAGTGAGTGAGTGAGTGAATACCTCTCTGAGTACCAACGGCTGGGAATCAGAAATGGGGAGTGAGGAGTTGCAGACAGGATTTGCTTGTGGTTTTCCCACAAGCATCCAGTTGGCCACTGTGAGAACAGAAGCTGGGCAATGTGGCCCTCTGTCCTGATCCAACCCAACACTTCTTATGTTCTTATTAGATGTAGATTTATTAGATGAGTAGCATTCAGATGAATAGCATTCAAAGTGATCTACTATGCTACCATGGATGAACCGTGTTCTCATCCGTCTTGCAATGTAGATAAAATATTCCTTGCAGTCAGCTGTCTTGGACCACTGATCATTACAACCCCTCACATGCTAATCCATTCATTGCCACAGTTAATATATACCAACAAATTACGATCAAGGCTGGCTCACACTGTGGCTAGTCAGAATTCATGTATTCATAGCAAAGCATCGGGATGCATACGCCTACCATCAAACATGTGAGACAGTGTTAAAATTTACAGAACACTATGGTATAAGAGACAATAGTATGAAAATGTTATATAGATGGTACCTAACACCTAGTATATTGGCAGAAATGTATAAATCAAAATCAGATAAGTATTGGAAATGTAGAGAGAAAGAAGGTACCTTTTTCGATATTTGGTGGTCTTGCAGTAAGGTTAAGTCTTACTGGGAAATGATATATAATGAACTGAAAAAGATGTTTAAGATAACATTTGTAAAAAAACAAACAAACCAGGAGCTTTTCTCTTGGGATAATGGGATCAGAGCTACCTAAACAATATAGAAACTTATTTATGTATGCAACTACAGCCGCAAGAATGATATTTGCATAAAAATGGAAAGAAGTAGTCCTGGCAAGAGAAGAACGACTGCAGAAATTAATAGAATGTGCAGAAATGGCAAAACTTACCGGAAGAATAAGAAATCAAGATAACAAACTTTTTATTAAGAAATGGAAATGGTTTAGTGAATACCTACAAACAGATCAAGACATTAGCAGGACTATTGTAAAAACTTGCAGTTTTTAAAAAAGATATAATAGCAGATTTATATTTATTTATTTTTTTAAAAAAAGAATAGGTTGAGACAATTTGGGATATGCAGGGAAAGACGAAAACAAGTTTAAGGAACCCCAGAAGGGGGGGAGGAAAGTCAAGATTCAAAATGACTGAATTATTGTTGATAGATGTGTGAAATGTTTTCTTTTTTTGTTATAATTGAAAATTATAAATAAATATAAAAAGTCACCATACTAAGTAGAACAATCACATATTTTTTTTAAAAAAAGTGAGACAGTGTGGTAGCTGAGGCATGCATACATCTGCATTTGCCTGCGCCCCACAATCCTTCCCTCTAAAAGGGGGTGGATTAGGCATATGTGCATTCAACTGAGATTAAACTGTATCTTGCATACGTGGAAGAGATGTGTGTGGAAACATGTATTTGTCAAATGCTGCCAAGACTCCGGTTGGGGTTTGTTCTCCCACCCACCCACCTGCAGTAGTATAGTAAACCAACACTTCTTGCAAAACGCAGAAATTGTTCCATTATCCAATTTCTTATTCCACAAACCCACCCAGTGTGTGGTTCTAGCAACTTCCAGCCCAGCTGTTGGGCTTTCACAAGCACAGTCACATGGGAACACCCTCCGTTAAAAAGCCATTCCCATTCACATCCCCATATAGGAAAAGGCAACTTTCACACAAACAGGTTGCTAACCTCTCCGCTGGATCAGGCAAAGTATCTTGAAATGCAAGGGTGTAAATATGTCAAGAGGTGAAAGAAATCATGGAAGCCAGGTTCAGAAATGGTCTGCAAACATATGGGAAGAAGAAAACCCCAAGACAATCTTGCACATACCTCGCCTGCTACCATGGGCCAGTGAATACAGTGGTTACCATGGCTGGGCGATGGACTTCAGAGAACAGGCTTTGTTCCTCCTCCTTACCCAAACAGTGAGTCTTGATCCAGTCTGCAGGTTTGTGTACTTTAGGCAAGCCAACTTTCCCCTGCTAGAGCTAAGAAGATTGTTTCAGGCTGAATGTAACTCATGCCTTCGGGCTTCTCATAGCATCTCCCTTTTGAGGGATTGTGTGCTGAAGACGTGGTAACATCTCATTGTTCAGAAAATCCAAAATGTGACCCGGAAAACATTTTTTTTGCCTAATCAAATGCAACTGGAAGCATGACCTGCATGCTAAGCCCACCATTGCTTCCCTCACCAAAGAAGACAAAGAAGTTAAAATGTAGATCCTAATAATAAACAAACCCTGCTACCAACTATGCTGGGAGGGCTTTTGCCGTTTAGCATGCAGAGGAAGTGGTGGCTTCCTTGAATGTGCATATTGTTACCAGCCAAGGTGCCAACGCCATAGAAGCTCGTGCTTGAGAACGTCTTGCAGATGGAGTTGTCAGGGGAAGCAGCGTCTATGGGTGGACACAGATCATAAACCTTCCAGGATGTTAGCCGAGCCACTGTATCTCTTTGGGAAAGTATAATAGGCTTCTTGGGCCCAAGTAGTTTTCATCTCTCTCTGCTTTGCTCCATCCTTCCCCATTGTGATTGGCCTCCTGTCCTATAACTCCCCAAACGTCTTAGCAGACTTTTTCTCCGAAACAAAGCACTCCACTTGTAGGGCTCCCAAACTCCATTCCTCACTCTGGCCCTGGTCCTGCTTAGCTGTACTCTTACCTGTGGGGGTGCTAAATGTTGGCCTCACAGGGTATGGTTGAAAGACCAAAGTCTGCTCCTATCTTGGCTATATGCTCCAGTCTATCCTTTTGCTTCCCTTCTTGGTTAGACACCTGCAGAGATCCATAACAACCTCCTCTTCTCTTAACAACCTCTGTTGATAAGGTGGAGCACAGGAAGTCAATCAAAACATCAAAATGTTCACAATTGTGAAACTTCTCTAATCATCCCTAGATCCTCTCAAATCTTGCCCGACTCACTTCCCCAAACCCAAACCACCAGAAAGGATCCCAAGCATGGACTTGCTTCTCTAAATCCTACACAGTTACATGCCATCTCCCCTCACATCCTACGTTTCCTCCACATCCACACACACCAATATCTTTCCTAGGGTCTGAACTATGCATAAGCCACTCATCCTCAAGCTTCCTTCAAGTGGCTATTGTTGTGTGGTGAAGTCAACATGAGTGTCGTCACGGGAGAGGGCATGTCTTGTGTGAACATATTAGGGGTACTTTGTGACTTGCTGAGCCTACATATTTCTTGGGGGGGGGAGGTGAGTGAAGATATCGAGGAACAAAAGCTAGCTGCTGTATCATGTGCTGTACAACGGTTGGCACATTTCAGAGGTGCACCCAGCACAGCTAAAAGCTATAGCATTCATTTTTACTAGTCTTCTGCAAAAGTTATTACCTGACATTTTGTATTAGTCACTCTAATTAACATCCTGAAATAATGTAATATTTTGAGTCAGGAATGTTAAAGAGCAAATGTTGTACAGTGGGTAGCATATTGGAATTGGACCAAGGAGAAGGTGCGTGAAGATCACTGGGAAACCTTGGTCCAGTTACTTTCTCTTTTTCTAACTTCTCAGGGTTATTGTGAGGATAAAATGGGTTGTGTCTGTGGGTGTCTCTTTTATCACTGTTATGAAAGAACCATTTGGCTACCGTCAGTAAGGATAGCACATTAATACTTACTATGACTCCACTGAATAGTCTCCCTTTTTAGTTTTCAAAAACAGAAATTTCAGTTGAATAGAAATATATCCTGAAGAAGACTTCAGTTATTTGAATCTCTCTCTCTCTCTCTCTCTCTCTCTCTCTCTCTCTCTCTCTCTCTCTCTCTCCCCCCCCCCTTGAACAGTGTTGTTGACTTTTCCTCTTACTGTTGTATATTCCTCATCTCTTGGGTCATCGTAGCCAACCAAGGATCACATAGGCCAAAAAAGGAAGACAGGTTTTGAAACTCTCAAAAAATATTGTGAAAAAATTGTGAATAGTGAGCATTAAAACTAATCTTTAAGGGATGTGGGTGGCGCTGTGGGTTAAACCACAGAGCCTAGGACTTGCCGATCAGAAGGTCGGCAGTTCGAATCCCCATGACGAGGTGAGCTCCCGTTGCTCGGTCCCTGCTCCTGCCAACCTAGCAGTTCAAAAGCACGTCAAAGTGCAAGTAGATAAATAGGTACCACTCCGGCGGGAAGGTAAACAGTGTTTCCGTGCGCTGCTCTGGTTCGCCAGAAGCGGCTTAGTCATGCTGGCCACATGACTCAGTAGCTGTACGCCGGGTACCTCAGCCAATAAAACGAGACGAGTGCCGCAACCCCAGAGTCTTCCACGACTGGACCTTAAAACTAATCTTGTTGGTGAAGAAAATAATAATTTGGAGATTACGCTTCTGGCATGGTTCTTTCGTGCTAAATTTTACACAGCTGGGCACAACTCATTAAGAAATGATCGCACTCATGTCCCATTGAAATAAATAAGAGCTGCTCAAGGCCATTCATGTGCCCCTTTCACAAATCCCATTCACTTCAATGGAGCATGTACTGGAGACATTCCCAAAGGATTGTGCCCAGTGTTAATACATTGCTTTCACTTGAAATGAGAGAAGAATCTGGCCCAAGCTCTTTTCATGATAAATATCACAGTTTTTTAAAGGTTCCAAAAATCCAGCTTTAACACTCACTTAAAGTGATAATTGTTATCTATAGGAGGTGAGTGCAGAAGGAGTGTTTCTTAGGAGAGCAATTAAACTCCAGTCTTAGAGCTACACAAATATAGTGTCTGGGGTTGCCCCCCTCCCTCTGCAGAGAAACCATCTTCATCCACCGTGTTGCCACTGCATTCATAAAAGCAAATTACATCAAGGCATTGAACCTTAGAGAGTTTAAAAATAAGACTTTTGCAAACTCCACTACAAGGGAAGATGCTCCAGCGCCTCTCCCTGCCCTTAAATAATGCAAAGTAATAGGCTACCAGTTCAGTTATTTTAAACTAAAACAGATAAAAATAGATGAGATCTCTCATCTTTTTTTATTACCGAATCATGATGTGGAATAATGAAGGCAAAGTATAGCTGCTGAGGTCTTTCACAGTTGGGCTTACCCAAGGGGCGGGGTGGGGAGACTCTTGCAATGATGCCGTCAGGCTCGCAGTGGAAATTCACTGGGAAAATGAGCAATGAGGTTTGATGGGGCAACCTGTTGAGTCCCACCAAAGCCACCAGGTTCAGTTCAGATGAACCTTTCTATAAGGTCTCTCCACCTTATTCCACCATGTGTCGTGCGCTGAGGCTACAGAGAGGAAAGAGCTGCCAGCTTTCCAGAAGTATTGCACAGCAGTAGCCCAGAAATGATTGTGACAGCAGCCACAAAATTAAAAGACGCCTGCTTCTTGGGAGAAAAGCAATGACAAACCTAGACAGCATCTTAAAAAGCAGAGACATCACTTTGCCGACCAAGGTCCGTATAGTTAAAGCTATGGTTTTCCCAGTAGTGATGTATGGAAGTGAGAGCTGGACCATAAAGAAGGCTGATCACCGAAGAATTGATGCTTTTGAATTATGGTGCTGGAGGAGACTCTTGAGAGTCCCATGGACTGCAAGAAGATGAAACCTATCCATTCTTAAGGAAATCAGCCCTGAGTGCTCACTGGAAGGACAGATCCTGAAGCTGAGGCTCCAATACTTTGGCCACCTCATGAGAAGAGAAGACTCCCTGGAAAAGACCCTGATGTTGGGAAAGATGGAGGGCACAAGGAGAAGGGGACGACAGAGGATGAGATGGTTGAGCAGCGTTCTCAAAGCTACTAGAATGAGTTTGACCAAACTGCGGGAGGCAGTGGAAGACAGGAGTGCCTGGCGTGCTCTGGTCCATGGGGTCACGAAGAGTTGGACACGACTAAACGACTAAACAACAACAAGCCCAGAAATGTGGATTGTTCCATAGTGTATGTGTTTCGTACCCATTTCTCTTTAATTTCAGAAAACTCATTAGACTGACTATAGCTAGGCTGCAAAGGGTGAAGAACTAAGTTGAGCTCTTCAACTTTAGAAGCAGGTGTTCCATAGGAAAGGTGGTCTTGTTTCCATTGTTCTCAATCACTCTAAAGCGCTCTGGAAGCATCATAGCCCAGGATGGTTGCCAATATGGTACCCTTCAGATGGTGCTTGACGACAGCTCCCCTGAGCCCCAGCCAACATATGAAGGACACCACATTGGCTAACCCAGTCCTAGCCAATCAAGAAATACAAAGAAAGCAGGATGATATTACATGGTTGTGTGATATCTGCTGTGGATCCCCAGAAACAAAAGAAGTCCAGGATGCCAAATGCTTGAGCAGAGCTTCCTTCCAGAGTCCTAATGCTCAGACAACATCAAGTTGATTTGGAGAACAGCAGAGATCACACGGACTTAAGAGTACCACAAGGTCATGCGACTCAAGTCTCATCACTGGTGGAGAATGGCTGCTGCTACCATTTCCATGACCATCTTCACTCTGGTAAAAATCTTCATGTCTTCATAGCCTACAGATTGCTTCATCCGAGGTGGTGCCACCTCATGTTGCCTTTTGCTAATAGGAGAGTCAGTGTGATGTAGTGCTGGACTAAGAACTAAGGAGACCCAGCTTCACTTTCTACCTAGACATCCAGTTCACTGAATGAGCTTAGGCTAGCCACTGTCTCTCAGCATAATCTCCTTCACAAGGTTGTTGGGTGAGGAAAGAACAAGGCAAATCCACCTGGTTAAATGTGATAAGGCCGCCTCCAGATAATGCTCAGCATTCTGAAGACCCAACAATTATCAGGTCTTGCGGAGCATCTTTCAAAGCACCCTTTTGCACAGTGCTTTGCAAGCACCACTGATCAGCTGATCTGCAGTATCTGCAAACCCTGCCCCCTGCTTTTGGCTCAAGCAGATATTTTACCTGTAGGGCAGAGGGCCAAAATACCCCACCCCCAATGGGCCCTGCAGTCTGGAGGTCTCCCACCACTGCTCTTGATAATACACAGAAAGATGAGCAGTGCAGAAAACGCTGCACTGGAGAAAGAGAAAATGAAGAACTTTTCAAATACCTGAAGGATTGATACTTAGAAGGCAGCAAAGCAGGTTTGGGAGGTGGGTTGTTATCCAAGAAAACTATTCATTTTTTCCTGGGTACCTGGGAAGGTGGTTCCAGGAAATGGTATTAAGGCACATGATTATTCTTTTTCCTTTTTTCCTTTTGGGGCTTTTTTAGGTTCCTGATAAGTATTTTCAGATTCAAATGCCAAACCTTGACTAAAGCACAATAGATTTGATAATATTGTTGCACCTAATGGGTAGGATTATGATTACCCCTTTTCTAGTTCTGGGTCTAGTCAATGCCTGGACAAGAGAAACTCATAGTAGGTTGGTTAGCTATAATGTGGCCTCCAGTTGAGTATTCTCCGTTTTATTAAGCTCCATCCCTATGTACAGAAGGCAGGCACTATACCTGTCCACATTCCAGTGCTTCTTAAAACTCTGAGTTCTCTCGCTTCTGATCCTGCTGACCATGACTGCGATCCAGCAAAGCCCTTCCCGACAGCCCTACCAGAGAGGACGAGGACGCGCATCCTTCGCGCACCCCCAAAGGAGGACGAGGCGGGCCCTGCGCGCTGTGCTCGCTGGAGAGGGAATCTCCTTGCGCACCAAGAGGAGGGAAAGGCGGACCTCGCGCGGGAGGATGGCCAAGGTGCCACTCTCCTCGCCCCGAGCGTAGAAAGGACCCGGCTGCGCGCAACGGAGAGGGAATCTTTTGCTTTCTGTTCGTATGGCCGTCCGGCCCAGGATGTCGTGCTGCCTGAGGAAATGCTACCCAGTCAAGGTGCAACGAAGAGGCCCCAAAGCCAGTCAGGTGGTACGGGTCCCTGAGACAGACAAGCCCACAAAGCGCCCCGTTGCCTAGAAAAGGACCCTTCTGTGCCGGAGCCATTTGATTCCTGATGGCTTGGGTGCAGCAAAGCAAATTGAATAGGGAAGGAAAGGCACTCTGCGCATTCCCCAAAGCACGCGCATCTGCTTGTCCATTGGGCCATCGATCGGGCTTGGGAATGTCTACACGGACTGGCGGCGGCTCTCCAGGGTTTCAGGCAGGAATCATTTCCAAGCCGCCCTGGAGATGATGATGATGATGATGATGATGATTCCCTTCTGCTCGCAAGGCAGGAGCTGTGCCACTGAGCTAAGGCACTTCCCGGCGGATTTCCCCATAGCTTGGAAAGGGTAGCCTGGCAGCGCCGCTGTGCGCCATAAGGGCGCTTAAGAGCGCACGCTTTTGGAAGCGGAACCTCTCGGAGGGCGCTGCTGTAAACTCCCCGGCCTGATTGCCAAGGAGAGACCCTGGCATGGGAGGGACGAGGGGACTTCCCGGGACGAGTATGCTCTGCCCAGGCCCCGGGAGAAACTTCGCAGGTCACCAGACTAGCCCCCGCGCCCCGCGCCATCCTGCTACGGCTGCTCCAAATAAAAGGCGCGCCGTGGCCAGGGAACCTCCTACCGTTTCGGGAAGGAACTGGCAGGCAGGGACCTGGGAGAAAGAGAGGGGTCGGAGTGCTGGGAGTTGGGAGATTTCCCCCCCCCCCAACTTCCTCGACTTAATAGAGGAGAGAAGAACCCGAAGCGACTCCAAGCTTGGCCGTTTCCCCACCAAGGTGGAAATTCAGCAGTGGAAATGAAAGCGATGCTGGGGATAGTGGGGAGGATTCTGAAAGAGGAAGGAAGGTAGAGATGCGGAGTGCGTGGCTGGCTGGGAGAAACACTGAGGACCAGTAACTTTCCTTTGTAATGAGGGCACGCCCCTACCTGCGGACAAAGGGGAGGCCAGATAAACAGCCTTAGCACCAGAGAAGAGAGACGGAAAGACCCTTTAAAGCTCAAATGGTTAAAATGCTGCGTTCCCCACCACGACATTGGGGTGTCTGTGCAACTTTAAATCAGTGCAACTCACTTCTGAGAGAACTCGTTTTTATTCAGCGCAAAAGCGCCTTGCAATAAAAGGGAAGGTCGGGGGAACATAAATGCAAATGTCTGGGCGGAGGGGTTTTCAGAAGCCTCGGGGATGTGGATACCGGGACAAGGAGGTTCCAGATTTGCTAGCTAGGATCTGCGCCGCTATTACGGGATGCTAGAAATTTCACAGGCAAGGAGACGTTCGGTGCTACTGCCATGGGCTGGGAGGAAGGTTGCGGTAGGTCGTGCGTGGTGTAATAAAGAGAAGAGCTCTCGCCTGCCTGTGGAAAAGAGGAAGCAGCTGTATACTGACCATTTGTCCATTTAGCTCAGTATTGCCCACACGGACAGGCAGTGGCTCTCCAGGGTTTGAGGCAGCGGTTTCTCTCAGCCCTACCTCGAAGTGTCAGGCCTTGAACCCGGGGCCTTCTGCAGGCAAGCCAGATGCCAGAGAGGAAAGGCATGAGAAGAGAGCGAGCCTGGTGGACTTTTATGAGTCTCTAATACAAATTCAGAGGGACAGGGTTATATGCATAGTGAAGAAGCACAGGAGTCGGCCTTATACCGGGTGAGACCACTGGTCCGCCTAGCTCACCCACTCCTACCCCCACCCCCTTTCTTCATCTTGACTGTCCTTAATGGAATAACTATTTGTTGTTATTCACATTTTGAAAGTGCAGGTTAGCAACAGCTACTGAGCTGCTAGCAACCATTATTATTCCATTTAAAAATCTGACAAGTAGGGAATTTAATAAGGGTTCAAGTCCAGAACTATGTGTAGCCTGAACAGACAGGTGGGCAGGGAAAGGAAGGGAGGGTCATATTCTTTGCTTGGTTGGGGGGGAGAACTCAGGTATGGAGGACCCCATAAAGAGAGAGGGGCAGTCCTCCTTGTGAGGGACGGGGGATTTTCCTGCCTTCAAGACGCCGAGACCAAAGAAAGTGGTGTCAAAACCTCTATCTCTTTAACTGCTTCTCTATATACATAAATATCTATCTCGCTATCTATCTCGCTATATACATAAACATATATGAATATACATCAATGAAAGGTTAAGTGGTGACACGTGTCCCTCATCCTGGGTCATGGAGTGGGGAGTCGTTCATCTGAACAACTAGGTCTATATGGTATATTTTTCATCTCATTCGACAGATATGAGGGCAGCTTTCTTGGGCTCTTTCAGAAGACAGAGCCAACCATAGCGTGAGTTTCAGATCTCAAAGGCAACTAGTTTCCCATTGATTTTCTTTCTTTTTAATTCAAGAGGCTAAGAGATTAATCCTCACACAGAGTTCATCTAGGCCTAGGCCCAGGATCTATTGGTTAGAGTTGCTTGGACACAGGCAGGCGCACACGCTGTGTGTATGGCTGTGGGTATTACATATGCACAGACGTTTTTCCCTACCCTATGGGAAACATCCGCAATTACCTGCTTCAGGTGTCCTTTGAAGGCAAATCCCACCACCACCGCCAGGCCTTCCCTGATCATTCAGCTGCACCCTGTCATTTTTGTACATTTTGCCTCCTTTTTACTGCTCTTCTGATTGTTTTGCTGCATATTGGTAATTTTCCAGGTTTTTTTGTCGTTGTACACCTATCAGAGGATTTTCTTGTACCATAAAGCTGTACAGAAATGGTCTTGAACAAAGACATAAATCAGGCTGAATATTCAAAAACTCCAAATATCTCTCCCCCCCCCCGCGCTCGACTTGAGATGTTTATCTTTCAGAAGCCTGCAAGGAATATTGGAGTCACTGAAGCCAACAGCATTGCAGTGTAGGCCAGAACTCAACTTTCACGCCTCGCTTCTGCGATGCCCCCCCCCCCCGAAAAAGGAAAAGCTTTCTTCACGCCACCGCTCCTAGGTAGGACAACATGAAGGAGGTATATGGGGAAGTTTTATTCAAGTAGCACGCTGCCTATAAAGTTCCCGTATAGAAGCAGTTTTAAAAAGTGACATTTACGCACAATCGCTCCTTCGTTGGGTGGCTCTCAAGAATGGCTGGGCACGCACCCCTCTTTGTGTGTTTACGGAATGTCCCCTTTCCGGAGAAAGTCCTGAAATAAAGGACACCTTGGGGCTCCGTCTGCGCTTCTCTCTTCCACCTTCCTTTGCATCATTTCTAAGAAAGGGGGGGGGGGGAGAGAAGGAGAGTGGAACAGCTGCAGCCCCAGAGCTTAGGTGAAGCTGACTAGACCCAGCCCTAGCGAAGAGCAGCTCTGTTTTCTTTCATCTCCCCTTTGATAGCGGAGCTGATCTGAACTTCCTACCTCGTTACAACTTTTCTTCCTCCTTCCCTCCCCCCGCCCCCACCCACTTTTTATTACTCGCGCGTAGTAATTAATTCCTCCTTGGCGCGTTTCCTCTCCTGCAGTGATCTTTGGGTCACTGGTTTGTACATATGGCGAGCTGATAATGAAAAGGAGGCGACCGCGGGGTGGGGGGGGGGAGCGAGGTCGGGATGGGGGCCCGCTTCCTTGTTCCTGCAGGAGACGCGCTTGGCTGGGCGCGCAACCTCCGCACCTTCCCGCGCCCCCAGACCTATGGCTCGAGCCCGGTTGTACGTTGAAGAGGAGGGCGGGGTAGAGGGCGGGAGGGGGGAGCGATCCAAGTTTTGCAATAGCCCTGATCCTCCTCGCCAGTCAGGAGTAGCTGCTCCTTCTGACTCCTGGCCCCGTTTCATCGACGAGCTCCAAGAAAAGCCACATCAAAAGACCATACCCGTCTTTCTTGTCTAATAAGGTTCTGTAGACGGAGATGCTTCGGATCTGTTTTCACACACAGGGAGCATATATAAGACGTGTGATTATTATAAAAAAAATTTAAAAAAAAATGTCAAGCCAGTTTCCAGCCCTCGTGTTTCTCTTTGAAAAGTTAGACGGGACGTCACAAACTTTTAAAGGCTGTCCATTCTAGCTAGGAACCACAACAAGACGTCGAGAGTTGGGTGGTTGTTGACAGAAAATCAATGATGACGCATTAAAATAAATTAATGTAAAGGCGGGGGGGGGGGGTTGTGTCTGACTTCTATTTTTGAATTTTCGGGTGAGCGTGATGCATCTGGCTGCAACAGGTTCGATTGGCAACCCAGCGTTCGCCCTGGAAAGCGCCGGTCCCCAAACTGGTTAAGCTGATGCAGTAAAATGATAAAGGAGAGTCATTACACTCTGGGGCTCCGGACTCCAGTAAATACGTTTGGTTTACTTAGGAGTAAGGCCCTTGATTCCCGCCGAGTTTACTTTCTAAGGAAGTACGGGAAGGATCGGGGCTCCGCCCCAGAGCAACTTTACTTGCAAGTAAAAGTCGACATGACGTTTCTCACGGGTAAACGAAGTTCAAAACCAACCTGGGACTTGGGGCTCAACGTGGCAATTCCTGTAGGCACCTGTGCTTTAAAATATACACAATCTTGTTACACCAATGGGACTACTCCAGAGTAGGTAGGGGGAAACGTATGCTTGCTGCAGATGGTTATAATTTTGCAGAATGACCCACTTCTTTCGAAACTTGGGGGTCTGTCTGAGATTTTATGATAATTCACTTTTTCCCAAGCAAGGCTTGCAAGTAACGAGAGTCTTGTGAAAAGTCTGGAGACGTTCTGTAGATCGTAGTGGGTAGCTTGATAAATAGGTGGTAACTTTTTTTATACCCCCCTCCTCAGGGGGGGGGGGAATGTCCTTATTTATTTCAGTGAGTTGACGTTGTTGAATTCCTGTGGGATGCTTTCTTTGGAAACCTCCAAAGCGAACAACAGGCACGACCAACCTGTTTGCTCCTGGTTGGGACTCGGCAAAGGCCGTTGAAGCTGCTCTTATCTCCAGGCCCATCTCTCCACGATTTTGCTCGTCTCTCAACACCTTTGTCCGACCAGGAGCTTTCTGCAGCCCGGGATAAAGGCGACCGTTGCCAGCCAGCGGGAGACAACCATTAATTTCACATTAAACTTAGCCTCATCCGCGCCGTTCACTTGATGACGCGTGAGGAGTCCCACGGCAACTGGGGGAAGAAATAAACTTGGATAAAGCAAAAACTTATTTTCAAAACTTTCGGATTCCGCCCCCCCAATCCGTATTTTATATTATTTGCATATATCATAACCTCATCCGCAAAGTTATTTCAACATAAGCAGCTTTGGTCAACCTTATTATGTAAAAATAAATCCTTTAAAAAATACCCCCCCTTCCTTGTCTTCGAGGCCAAGGTGGCGGAGGTGCTAAGTCTAACTTTCTTGAGAAGTTGCCCCCTTAAGTTCTCTTTCCCCCGCCTCCCCCCCCCGCGATTTCAAAAGGTCCTTTCCATTGTGTTTCTATCTAGATGGGCAGATAGCAAGGTGTCTCGCTTCCACTCCGCTCCACATATTCCACACCAGCATCTGTTACTCTTCCTAACAAAAATTTACCACTCTGCCAAAAAAAAAAGAAAAAAGTTTAAGAGGAGTGGAAGAAGAAAAAAGAAAAGAAAAGAAAAGATGTAATTGATGTTATCCCAAGAAAGCTCAGTCTCCACCCCCTTTCATTTCCAAGCCCTTCAGGTACAAGGAGAAGAGCGAGAGAACGAGAGATGTTCCAAGATTTTTTTTGTTGTTGATGGTTTTTTTTTTTTTTGCCTTCTTCAGGGTTAATACATCAGAAGGCGAGCTTCTCCCGCCTCGGCCAATCAGAACTCAGCCCTGGCAGCTATAATATAGAACTAAAGGCAGGCTCCACTCACAAGCGTTTGTAGCTGAGCTCCCATTAGAATCCAGACCTTTTTTTCCCTCCCCCTTCCTTCCGCCTTCATTCTTGCTTTCCTGAACGTTTTTTGGGGGGGTCTCTGCCTCCCGGTGCCACGATCCCAACTCCGATGAGTTCCGTTATCACAAGCGACCTCCTCGAAGCTGCCATTACAGCACCTGTCTGGCTAGGGATCGGGGGAGACTATCCGAAGGAGCAGGCAGCGAAAAGGCGATAGCAGGCTCTGAAAGAACCGCAGATCTCCAGAGAGAGAGAGAGGGAGAGGGAGAGAGACAGATAGACAGACCGAAAGAGGCAGAGAGGAGACACACACACACACACACACACACACACACACCCAGCAGCCAGGCAGGGAGCCGTGTGCGCGCGTGTGTGTGTGCGTGCGTGCGCGCGCGTGGAAAGTGGCCGTTTCCTCCACGGACGGAATGCTGCTCTTGCGGAGAATTGGTCTCCTGCTGGTCTTCGTGGGCGCTCTGCTGCTCTCCTGCGGGCTGGCTTGTGGACCGGGCAGGGGCTTCGGCAAGAGGCGGCACCCGAAGAAGCTGACCCCTTTAGCCTACAAGCAGTTCATTCCCAACGTGGCAGAGAAGACGCTGGGCGCCAGTGGAAGGTACGAAGGCAAGATCAGCCGCAACTCGGAGCGCTTTAAAGAGCTCACCCCCAATTACAACCCTGACATTATTTTTAAGGATGAAGAGAACACGGGAGCCGACAGGCTGATGACACAGGTCAGGAAAAAAACGATACACCCTTCCGCTTCTTCTCGTTCAGACGTTCGCGCTTTGTGTGTGCGTGTATGCGAGGCGGGGCGGGGAGAGGTGGGGAGGGGGGACCCCCTGAGTTTAAGCGTCCTCTCCTTCAAGGCATCCCGGCATCTTCCTCCCAACCTCCCCTTTCCTCGTCCTTAGCTCTGTTTTCTCAATGGGTCTCCATAAGTTTGCAAGAGAAAGGTGGGCGGGTGGGCGCCTCTACCTGTCTGCCTATCTGTGTGCATTTATTCCTTCTCCTGGGCTGTGACCAGGGAGGCTGGAGAGAGGGGGAGCGCGCGCGTGTGAATGGTGTGATAGTTGCAGGGAGAACCACGCTATGCCCTTCCCTGGGAGTTGGTTGGTTAGCTGGTTCTGAGTGCATCCTGCCCCCTCCCCACCCCCCAAGGGACCTACTTGGATCTAACGAATAGGGTGGCGCTAATGGGGCCCCTAAGTGCATATCGACTGTGCCAAACCCCTTCTTTCCCTTGGGCATATATTTTATTTTTATTTTTTAAATTTAGATACATACAGTTTAAATTAACCACCTTTCCCTAATTGCACCTTGCAAGCTTCTGCTAGTAAGGTCGGGATCTTTCACTTCCGAAAGGCTAGCTTGAAGTTCAGTGGCAATCATAGTAATAATAATTAATATTAATAATAATAATAACAGCGTGATCACCGTTATTATGCGCGTTCGACTTATCGCCGTGCTGCAAAACCATCTTTTGCAACTGTGCCAAACAGAGCGTTAATCTATCGATTTTCCTTTAAGGATGCTCACCACCAGAGCTATATTCCTTCCCCGTCCCCGCCCCCACCGCAAGAGGGGGAGGGACAAGTAACTTAAACAGCATTGCATCACTTGTTTGAGAGAAAGGGTGAATATCCTATGTATGGTTGGTGCATCTATCTATCTATCTATCTATCTATCTATCTATCTATCTATCTATCTATCTACATGCATATATAGATACGTATATATACATATTCTGAACGCACCCGATTCCATAAATATTGGATATGGGCTAAAAATTGGATCCTGGAACTATTATCCATTAACCACCAACCTTTTACTAGGTGAAGAATTCTTCTGATCATCCTGAATCATAGCTAATGATTGCTCTTTGCTCAGGGGTGGTGGTGCTATTTGCCATAAACTCTAACCCCCCCCCCCGCCCCCGCGCACCAGCCTCCTAGTTTCGGAGTTCTTCCAACTACCTGCAATGTCATCCAGTACCTAGAAATGGGTTTCCTTCCAAATATAGGTCAACAGTCGTAGCCCCCCTCCTCCCCGCACCTCAGTCGCTATTAATATATTTAAGCCCCACCTTCGTTTCTATAATAAGAGCTCAGCTGGAGTCTCCACGAGGAGGTGGGGGGGATTTCCTAAACTCTGCCCTCTCCGCTCCTCTTCCCCACCTCCTCTTCCTCCTCCCCATTCTTCTCCCGCGGCCTGATTTTCCGCACGTTTAGGAGATTTATCCGGGCTAAATGGAAGAGCGGCGGCTGCCGCCGCGATCTCCAGCCGACCACCTTAAATCTGGCTGCACCTTAGGAGGGTGCTGACGCGCGCGCCGCGCCGAGGCGCGCGAGCCTCCCTTAACCAGGGACAGGCCAGCGCGCGGGGCTTGGGGAGAGTTCAGCGCCCGATCCCGCCTCCTGCAAGGCGAGAGAGAACGAAGGCGAAGCGCAAATGGAGAGGGCAAGGCCAGCGGCGAGGAAGAGGGGTGCCATTGTGGGCGACCTCCTCCTCTGCTCCAGTTCCCAGTCTCCTTCCATCATCTCCCACCCCACCCCCGCCTCCACCTCCCCATACGCGCACACTTTCCTCATCTGCCAAGATGCAAGAACTGGGGGGTAGCTGTGCGGCGGCCAGTCCAGCCCATCTCGCATTTTCAGCTCCACTTACTCCTCTTGTATCGATCGCAACGGCTAGAATTTCAGTTTGTATCCTTTTGAAAGGCGGCCGAGGCGGCTGCTGCTGCTGCTGCTGCCGTCTTCTGGTGCTGCTGACTTGCTGTGTGGCGCGGAAGCTCCAGGAACAGACGCCCCCCCCCTCCCGCCTTCCCCCTCTCTCCCTCTGTGCGCGCATCCCCACAGCACGAGCCTAACATGTTATGTCTAGATCTTCTTAGGCGAAGTCAATCAGAAAAGCAATCGCAAGCAAGTTCCTTCCTTCTCAAGAGAGCATGGGACGAGCTTGGGAACAGGGCATAGATGCATATGAGCAATTGGGGGGGGGGGGCGCAGCAAGGAGGAGATGCCGGCCTCTGTTGCTCGGCTCTAGGTTGCTTCTCTACACACGACCCCCCCCCTTCCAGCCCCGCAGCCTTCTTCCCAAGCGCCTTGGGGTCTCTCTCTGAGCGCAGAGCGCAGAGCAAAGCTTCCCTTCCTTCTACTCGGCTGGCCTCCTTTGCTGCATTAGCTAGCAGCGTTTGAACTTCTGACCTTCTGTCAACTTCCCTCAGACGAAGGAAACAGAAAAACAACATCACACACACACGCTTCGCAGTGCCTCTGATTCCCTTGTATACAAAGGGGGCACCTGGGAATGCGAGGTGCGGAGTGTGTGCGCAATGGGAGGAAGGGCAAGGTGAGGAGAGCTGCGCCCGCCAGGCGCCTCAGCGATGCCACTCGTCCAATGGACTTGGAAGGACGCTGGGTGGGGATTTCGAGGGTGGGGGTGAGACTTTTGGGGGGTGGGCGGGTTAAAAAGAGAGCAAGAACCAAGCAGGAGAGTGGGATCCCCGTTTGGGTGGGCCGGATAAGCAGACCTCGGTGGCCAAGTCCGTCGAGGCGGAGCGCAAAGGCCGCCTCGAGGGCATCCGCGGAAGCGAATCTGCTGCAACCCCAAGTGTGGATGCGGCGCTGCAGGTTGTGGGGAGGGAGGGGTAGAAAGCGTGGGGCGGGATGTGCCTTTGAGATGCAGAATGTCAGTATGAATTGATCCCAGTCTGGTGGGTCACCTCATCAGATCTGTTCCCCCACGTCTTGCCTCCTGCTTCGTCCCAGAGCAGCCGAGATTCAGCCGAGCATTTGCCTGCTCCTTTCAACCTTGGGGGGGGGGGAGAAAGGGGGGGGAGGCGCGGGGCGGAGAGGAGAGAGAGAGAGAGAGAGAGAGAGAGAGAGAGAGAGAGAGATCTGACGCCCTGGACGGAATTGTTAAACTTTCAGAGCAGTTGCTTGAATGCATTAGCCGCTGGTTAATATTAACTCCGGGAGTGGGGAGGGGGAGAAGAGCGCAAACAGAGAGAGCTCGGAGCTGGCGGGTGATTCCTAAGTTTACAGGTGACAGAAGCTCTTGGTTGAAGGGTTCTCCCCACCCCGCCTCCCACACCCAGCCCTACACACACACACGCGGCCAGCCATTGGCTGGATCTGCAGGCAAGATAAGGGTGCCAGCTCTTTTATGATAAAGTTGGAATTCGTCTGAAATAATAATAATAAACCCCAGGGGAGCCGTTAAGGAACCGCCGCCCCCTTCATAGCTCCCGGGAACTCTGAGCTCCCAGGAGCCAAAGAGAGGCACGCAGACCTAGTCTGGAAGGTCGTTCTCGCAGCCCGATCCTATGAATATTTACTTGGAAGTCAGTGCCACCGAGTTCAAGGGGACGGGGGCTGCTGTTTACCGGGAGTACGGCAAATCCTACTGAGCTCAGTGGGGTTTACTTCTGAGCAGCGATATATAGGATTGCAGCTTTACTCCCAAGGGTTGCAGATTTTCGCAGCCCGGGACTTTGTTTACTCGACAGTAAATCTCACACAGAGTGGGGCGAGGACGGCTCCCCGCAGCCTCGCTATGAAGGTATTGATGGTGCATAGGAGCGCGATCCTATGCCTACCTGCCTACTCAGAAGCCACCGCCAGCGGGGCTTACTCTCGGGTAAAACGATCGCTGCCTGGCTTGGGGATAGGCAGGCACAGGATCGCGCTGCGGCGGGCCCGACAGGTGCCTGTTCGAAGTGTGGGTCGGCTGGCTGGGGGGAAAGAGGGAGGCGGCGGGCGGCTTGTTGAGCCCCTCGGCCAGGCCCCTTTGGCGTGCGCGCGCAGACGCACACGGCGCCCACCGACGCGGTCCTGCTGCGCTTCACGGTGGCTGAGCAGAGCGGGGCTTGATCGGCGGCACACGACCCGATGAATTAATAAATAGCTGAGGCTTCACGGCTTTTGACTCTGACAATCCCGGCTCAGCCGGTCTTTCCCTCCCCCTCCTCTCTGCGCTTGGCAAAGAGGCTGCTCGGAGCTGCCAGAGAATCCCCGAAGCTGCCCTTTCCTCCCTGCCGGCCACCGCGCGCCCCGTCCCTCCAAGGCCTCCCGTTGAGAATGGAATCTGCCCTGGAAGTTCAGGTGTCTGGGCTCGGAGGGTGCAAGATTTTCCTTACGCCCCCCGGCCCCCCCCCCTTCAGCCTAGACAGTTTCAGGTCCCCACCTCCCCTTTCTGTCTTTCTTTCTTTCTTCCGCGGTGCAAAGGGAAAAAGGAAAGAGGCGGAATGCGCCACGACCCGGGCCACGCTGCGCAAGGAGTTTGCGCCAAGTCTGGGCACTTTCTAGTCATTGCGTGATCAGCTTCTCGCCTCTCCTTCCACAATTATGATAACGCGGTGATGATGTCACTGTTAATACAAAGCCCTTCCCGGCAATGCTAAACGGTGGCGTTTTGCTCGTAGGAAGCGAAAACCTAGGCCTCGGCTGGCTGCTCTCTCTCTTGGAAAGGCTGGAACAGACGCGGGAGAAGCTCCTTCTGAGCAGCAGAAACGCCCCCCTCCAAAAAACAAACCAACAACACCCCACCTCCCTCCTTTCTGAAGGACCTGAAAGGGACACTCATGTCCTTTGCTACTTATTGCAAAGTTTGCTACTTGGTGGACGCTCTCTCCAATGTAGGGGGGAGGCGCTTTTCCCCGAAGAAAGGCAAAGTCTTTTTAAAATTCGGAATGCAGAGAAAAGCGGGTTGCCCGGATTGTTGTTATTTAATTGGGGGCAGATTATACATTTTCCATGTCTGGAGGGGGGGAAAGGAAAAATATAATCGAAAGAATGGCCTGTGTTTTGGTATGTGTCTTTGGACTTTTCTCTGTCCTTCAAGCAATCTCTCCTCCCCTGGCCAACCCAGGCCTGAGGCAAAGCTTCTTGGGGCTTCGATAGCTATAGTGAGGTCGGGGAAAGCGAGCGCAAGGAGATTCCCCGGCTGCCGACTGCAGAGAGTCAACTGAGGGGTTGTAGGGCTGTAGATGACGCAGAAAGACCTCGGCCAAGAGTCCCTCCCACCTGGGGACAGTCAGAACCTGGGACCTTCTTCATTCAAAGCAGGTGCTCTCCTGACGACCTACGGCTCTCTGTCTCTCTCCATCCCTAAAAGCAGCCGAAAAGCACCCACAGGGCCCCAGAGAGCACATTCAGCAATATCTGCTGAGCAAGATGCAGGAAGGAAACGGCAGTCTTGACACTTGCCAGTTGTATTAGGTTAGGAGGCCAGTATAGACCCTGAGCAGAATCCAGTGGCGCAGCGGCTCTTGGATTTTATAATCTCAGGCTACAGGGGGGGGGGTTGCATGTCTGAATTTCCTCCACAGAAAAGGGAAATAATCTTCATGCAGATAAGAAACAGCATTTCAGGAAGAAGATGGGTTTGGCCTGGTCTTATTTTTTTTGAGTGCACAGAGAGGTTTTGGTTTGTCTGGAGAAAGAAGCCGTCAGACCTGCACAGAACTTCAGCTTGAAGTGGCACAGTCTAGCAAAGGCTTTACGGTTGCAACTTTATTCTGAATAAGGTGGTAGGCAGAGTAGATCCAAGAGCAGAAAATGTGGGGCTGAGTCCTCAATCCTGCGTAGCAAGGGGTAGGTCCCATTGGCCATTTGTGCGCTTCTGACTGAACCTTGGAATCAATGCTTTTGATATATCGGAAAGCTTAACTTTATAGAAAGTTAGCCTTCCGTCAGTTTGCTTCAAAAGCCAACCCCACTGAAATAAACGGGACTTTCGCCACTTAGCACCCTGATCTTAACCTCAGTTCTGCTTGGGAGTAAAAATATTAGGATATGGGATGGCCAGTCCCATGGACACCTGGGAGGATTCCAGCAGCTGCTGTTTTAAGCGTACAAAGGGCAGGACCCTAGTAGGCATGTCTACTCAGAAGTATGTCCTATTGTGTCCAGCAAGGCTTACTCCCGTGTAAGGATCACAACTTTACTCGCAAATAGGTTCCAAGAAGGCGAAGCTAACTGGTTTCGGAGTACACGCATTTAGAGGTGTCCTCCTGGGTTATCAGATAACCGGGACTGTTGATAAGGCTGGCCTTGTGGGTGCGTTTTCCAGTGGGGCATAGCTTAAGCCAAGCTCTGCTCCCACCTCTTTCTCCCTGGGGTGCACCTGCTTGTTGTCCAAGGTTCGTTGTTTCAGTCCTGGGACTCCTATCTAAAAGGCACATTTTTAAACGTGCGGGTCCGCGCGTGAGTTTCTTGACCTTACAGCAGCTGGATCCCGTTGGATCGAACACACGAGACCATGTGATGCGGGGAGGTACAGAAGGCAATTGTGTCCCCCGGTAAACTTCGCTCGGCTGCCAGTGTAGAGAAAGGGGTCTTGCCCTCCCGCGACACACTAAAAGCATAAGGAACGAACACCCGTGGCGCTTGGAAGGGCCGGGGACGCGAGTGGGAAGCGTTGCCGGGGCTTCCATACTCAATTCCGCGCATCTCCAGGGAGGGCTGGGAGAGCCTCCTGCTGAAATTCTGGGAGAGCCACTGCCAGTCAGTGTAGACGGTATGGAGCTACAAGGACCCTCAGTGTCAGCTGCTTCCTATATCACCACGTTCCAATTATGGGATCCAAAATTATTCTTCTTGGGAGATTCCAGCGTAGGGTGCCTGTGAGCGATCCTCGGGGCAGAGATTAGAGCCTATGCGTACGTTCTCCGTGATGGGTTAAGGGTTAAGACCGCAACTCTCTCTCACACACACACACACGTTTCGTGCAGCTCGATCCTATCCACGTTTATACAGGAGCAAGTTCTACTGAAGGACTTATTCCCAAGGCAGTTTCCACGTGATCCACAGCCTCCTTTTCATGCCGTGGGTCTCTGCCGGGTAGTTCCTGCTCGCGTCTTTTCTACCCACCTGTTTCTTTGCCAGCCCCAACTGGAGCCTTTGCTCGCAAAACCGATTTGCGATGTATCCTAAACAGGCAGAAACGTTCAGGATGAAATCATGGGTGCGCACGGGTTTTTCCTCCGTAGTGAGTGGGCAGAGGAGATGGCTTAAGAAGTAAATAAGTCTTGTTGGTTTTCGGAGAGGTGATGGGAAGCTTTAAGGCCGCGATCCTAAGACCGCGATCCCCCCTTCCCGGTTTCCAAATCAACACGGTTCTTTCTTACCTCCACTTCCGGAAGAGATTTTCTAAAAAAATGTTTGCGATGGAATGCTTCGGTCAGTGGAGGATACCACCCACAAAACATCCGTGGATGTTCTCATATTCGATTCGCTCTGCTCTCAAACGCTCCCTAGAAATAAGCAACGTGGGTATGGGTCTAGTAAAGGTGTGTGTATGTGCGTGCGTGAGTCGATATCCTTGGCGTGGGAGGGGGGTGGGCTTAGCCAGTTGGGCCACAGGCCGGGAGACACGGGTAGCCGCTGGGATGGTTACCATGGATGCCTTTGCAGTCTGAGTCTTCCTCTTGACTCTGCGTGGAAATCCGGGGTCCACGCAGAGTGGGAGAGCACACCAGCGCCCAACAGCAGCGAGACTGCTGTGGGGTGGGGAGGGATTGGAGCCCATTTAGGGGTGCAAGAGGAAGAGGAGCTATCCTAGCTGACATCCCTTCCGGATCATGGCCTTAACAGAAGCGCACCAGATCGATATCAATGAGTGCACCGATCTGGTTTAGGGTTGAAGGATGGAGAATCTCCACCATGTTGTTGCAGGGCTCCAGCTCCCATCACCCCCAGCCAGAATGGCCAGTGGCGGGGAATAGGGGGCCCAGCAGCTCATGGGGGGCCCACAGGTTCCCCATTCCTGATGCGAGGAGTAGGGAAGCGATTTGATTCGGGTAACGGAGTGCTGTTTAACCCTTTGCAGCCTTCGCGCGTCTCCAGAAAGTTGCGTGCGGAAGGGAGGTGTGGATGGGTCGCTGCTGCTGCTGCTATTACTACCCTGGGATGGCGGGAGTGGGGAAGCAGGGAGCGCCCGGCCTTCCTTTCCTCCCCTCGCGATACTCCTGTGCTCTGCTTGACCCCCCCCCTCGACCCCCCCCTGCAGCGCTGCAAGGATAAGCTGAACGCCTTGGCGATCTCGGTGATGAACCAGTGGCCTGGCGTGAAGCTGCGCGTGACCGAGGGCTGGGACGAGGACGGCCACCACTCGGAGGAGTCGCTGCACTACGAGGGCCGCGCCGTGGACATCACCACCTCGGATCGGGACCGCAGCAAGTATGGCATGCTGGCGCGCCTGGCCGTCGAGGCCGGCTTCGACTGGGTGTACTACGAGTCCAAGGCGCACATCCACTGCTCGGTCAAGGCCGGTAAGAAGGGGCTGGGGGCGGCTCATTCGACTCGGGAACCGACCCTTAACACACCCTCCCAATAAATATAGATGTTGCTCTGTTATTAACCTCTTAGCAGCATTTCACAATAATCATAGCTTGGTCCCTAAGACATTTGGATAGCGCCTTGTGCGCTTCCTTCCGGTAACTCCTGCAGTCAAGCTGGTGTTAAAAAAGTCTTGTTCTGCTTTCCTTTGGGCGCATCAGCGAGGTCCAAGGCTTGTCGCCTGGGCAGCCCAGGACCTCCAGACACACTGCGCAGCCTTGCGCCTCACTTCAGTGCTGCTAAGGCAGTGGTTCGACTTCAATCCCCTCCCCAAACTCACTCCATTGTCTCTCTATAGACAGACGGGATGCCAACCACACACATAGCTTGGCCTGTACAGAAAGAGAAGGGGCAGTGCTAAGATCCAACTCCTAGTAGTAAGCAGGTAGTAAGTACAGTAGTAGTTCACATCTGTTTCTTTATTCCAAACAACAGAGCAGGTACTTTATAGGTCAGGCAGAAGGGATTGGTCTTTGATCAAAAGAGCTTGTTGTAACTGTTGCTGCTAGTAGTAAGCAAATCCTAGTATTAGTAGTACTTCACTTTGCGCCAGGGACATGCTAGTTGAAATATTGAAAAGGACTGGTCACTGGATCTCACAGCCAACAATTAGTCCTGCTATAGGACAGTTGCAACAACTACAGTTATTTAGGATTAGTACTGTATTCCCAATACTGCCTACTCAGTACTAGGGAGAGAAGCAAGGAATGGAGAGGTGGAAGGTGGAACAATCCCATGGCAATTGGGCAGATAATTTAAGAAGCACCAGTGGAGCTATAGCACCTTAAAAGACAAAGAGCTTTGTTGTGATGTGTGATTTCATGGGCAACGCAACAGACGTATCTTAACCCAGCTTACTGTCGCCAATAGTGGCAAGGCAAATGCCTCTGAGAAACTCACAAAGTGGGCATGAAGGTATTGAGCTAGCCCAGAGTCAGCAATCCACAGGTAGACTGGAGAGGTTTCTGCTTAGCTATCATGGCCGGTCTGCCAAACCACTGGCAGGCCCATTCTCCACAAATCTGCCAAATCCTTGGTTGCTGGTGTCCATCAACTTGACTTCATTGTGCCTTGTGTGGAGGACGAATGGTGCTTAGGGCAGGACTGGGGAATCTGTGGCTCTCCAAACCTCACTGGACCCCAGTTCCCTCCAGGCCTAGCCAGGATAGCCAATGGTTAGAGATGTTGTAGTCCAGCAACAGCTGGAGGCCCACAGGTTCCCCAACCAGGCTTATGGAGAAGTGGTGGCAGCTGTTGTCCTGTGGAAATGGTAGGGCAGAAGGCAGGCAGCCCAACCGAAGTTGGGAGCCAGAGTCAGTGAAAGGAGAGCTGACTGGTTTTGGTCTCCACTGTCCTCCCTGCTGAATTGTACAAGCCCAATGCTGAGGCTGAGGTCCAGGCAGTGTCACCTGCTGGGCTGGGTGTAAGAAGGCAAGCAGATGGGCCGGGAGGAATCAAGGCTAAGCTTGGTGGTGCAGGGCCCCAATTGCCCTAATGGACAAAACTCCAATGTGAAGTCTGCATTGAATATCCATTGAACCCATAATGTAAGGGAGAATCCACCTCTAAGGGACGGATCTGTCCTTCATTGCCATGGGAAGACCTTGCCCCAGACTCCATCCACTGAGATGTGGCTCCCACCCTCCTCTGGAAACTACCTGAGAAAAGGCTATCCCAGACTTGCCTGCCAGATCTAAAGGCTGCAGTCTTGCTGCCCACTTGAAGCCCGCTCCATTTAAGTCAGTGAGACTTACTTCCAAGGAAAACTGTCTAGGAATCTGAATACAGAGAGCTCGTTGAAAACCTCTCTCCCCAAGCCAGTTAAGCCCTTTGTTTTTCTACTTCCAACTCCCGAGTACAAAATCTGCGCAGCCTTATTTCGACTTGTTTGCAAGCAACAGCATTTTACTTTCCAGGACTGTGTTTAGACAGGGAGAAGCTGGGTTCTCACTAGAAGGAAGGAGATTAGATCCCACGCACCCTACCCTATCCCGAGGAAGAGTCAAAGCTCACTGGTCATAGGCCAGTCTTGCCCCTAGCAGTCAGGATTCCTTCTCTGCTGAATCACTGGCAAATGCACTTGAGGCTGCGAGTCAAAGTTGCAAGATGGATTTAGGTGCAGCGAGTGAGAGAGGCTGGTTTCGAAGGGCGCAGGCTTCCAACTCAGTGTGGCTACAATATGGGTTGCCCTTGATGCGGTTTAACTCACTCCTCAGCACACTTTTAACTCCCTGGGACGCGGGTGGCACTGTGGGTTAAACCACAGAGCCTAGGACTTGCCGATCAGAAGGTCGGCGGTTTGAATCCCTGCAACAGGGTGAGCTCCCGTTGTCCGGTCCCTGCTCCTGCCAACCTAGCAGTTCGAAAGCACGTCAAAGTGCAAGTAGATAAATAGGTACTGCTCCAGCGGGAAGGTAAACGGCATTTCTGTGTGCTGCTCTGGTTTGCCAGAAGCGGCTCAGTCATGCTGGCCACATGACCCGGAAGCTGTAAGCCGGCTCCCTCAGCCAATAAAGCGAGATGAGCGCCACAACCCCAGAGTCGTCCACGACTGGACCTAATGGTCAGGAGTCCCTTTACCTTTACTTTACAGCACACTTTTAACTCCCTGGTGAGCATCAGCGAGTTGAGCTGGCCTAGCGCTCAATTTATCCAGAGTAAATGAAACTGGAGTAGTAGTGCATTGCTGCACCTGTAGTAAGATTAGAGGCTTGACAATCCAATTCCAGCTCCTTCAGACTGTCTTAGAACTGACTCAGCCCTTTCAGGCCTGACCTAGATAGTTCCTTGGGATTGTAAGCAGCTGGCACCCCCAACTCAAGCCCACCCCGTCGCTTCAAATGCAAACAACTCTCAGGCAGGGACAGCTCAGTCGATGGCTGCTCATCCTTCAGTCTTGTAGGCAAGCCAAGTTTTCCAAATACTCCAGAGCAAATGCAACTTTGGCACTGGGATTTGGGGATGGGTTGGGGGGCGAGGGGCGTCCCCTTTGTGGCTCTTCTGGGAAGAAGAAAAAGATTCTAGTAAGAATTCTCAAGTGTTTGACTCTCCAACAGGCAGTGCGACCCACAAGCTAATTTACCCGGCACAATTGCTCTTACATAGGGCCAGGGCTGTTTTCTGACAGACAGGGTGTGCCAAGACCCCGTTTTCTTTCGCAACGAGCTGGAAGAGGCCAAGTCCTGTGTCGACTGGATTTCAAATGCTTTCCCACCACGCCTCGCCCTATATTCATCCTAAAATAGGTTAATTAGTAAACCTCTTCCTCATTATTCTTCTTGTTCCTGCTTCTCTGTCATCTGCAATAAAACCACCCTAGTTCCGATGAAAAAAGTTGTTTTCTCAAATCCGGATTGTAAATCGGCACATTGACATGAGGCAGATTCTTTTAATCTGGATCACAAATGACCACCGTTTAGATGAGCCCAAACCTACAGGGTGTAGGGGCCACACACACACACACACACACACACACCCTCCACACACCCCTTCAGCTTCGTTCTTACAATCCACCTGGCTGTACTGGGAATCCCCCGTGCTTGCAGCTCCACCTGCTGGTCCGGCGGAGAAATGCACGCATGTGGCCGGACCCCTCCCCCTCAAGCTATCTGCATAAATTGTCGCTTTTTAGCAAAACAGTTAACGGTGAATTATTTCGGAGGAGTCAGGCCGCTTGTTTTGCCACCTCCTCTCGTTTGTTTGTTGCCTGGAGTTTAAACAGTAGTTCAATGGCAGCTTTCAGCTGGGGCAAAAAAACAAAAACAAAAAACCCCACCATCAATTTAAACGTGCCAAGAAACATGCATTCGCGAAAGAAAAATAATGAACTTGCTCTAAATATATCGATTGACATAAGAAACAAGAGTTAACGGCGCGCCCGTGTTTGGGAGGAGGGCGGGGAGCAGCCACCCATTTAAGTCAATGGAGATGATTTCATTGAGAAGAGGATGGGAGCAGCTCGGGTTTCTTCTAACTAGCCTCTAATGCAGACATCCCCAAACTCGTCCCTCCAGCTGTTTTGGGACTACAATTCCCATCATCCCTGACCACAGGTCCTGTTAGCTAGGGGTGATGGGAGTTGTAGTTCCAAAACAGCTGGAGGGCCGAGTTTGGGGATGCCTGCTCTAATGTCTAATGAAAAGAGTTCCTATTCCTAAATATAAGCCCTCCCACTTCTCCCCTTCCACACCCTCACACACAGAGTTCCATTTCTGCCCCCCCCCACCCTACCATGAAATGAGTAGGAAATTCACTGCCCCTGTTTAAATAACAATCAACGGAGGGTCCGAGGGCATGTGCAGACAGCATATACCACATTTCTTTGGCTTCAGGCTATGAGAGGTAACGTTTAAAAGCCTTGAACAGCATCAACTTGTTTAATTAAGCAGTGAAAACAAAGCACCTGAGCCTTACGAGGCTAGTTTACAGGAAGAAGATGTTTGTATTTTCATGTATGCATAAGAATATGTGCATAAGCCAGGGATGAGGAAACTGCAGCCTTCTAGATGTTGTCCAGCTCTGTCTGCTTCAGCCAGCCAGGCCAATGGTCAGGGATGATGGCCATTGTAGTCCAATGACATTTTGAGAGTCACTGGTTGCCCTCCCCGGACAGAGGATGTGCCTAAATATTCCTTGTTTTTCTGCCACGCCAAAAAAAGAAAAGAAAAAAGCTTAAACAAAGAGGAAGGGGCAGGAGGGAGGGGTTAACTTTCCTACTCAGGGAATGCTCAGGGGTACTCATCCATAACTTTCAGAATCCACCTGGATTTAAGAACATAAGAAGAAAAAACAGTTTCTGAGCGCAGGAGCCACTCTCCCCTCCTGTGGTTTCCAGTAACTGTTATTCGGAAGCATTTATGCTTCCATCTATGGTGGCAGAGAGTAGCCTCTGTGGCTATTGGCCATTGACAGCCCTCTCCCAGTTAATAATTATTACTACAATTAACAATTGACCCAAATGATTCATTTCCTTTCAAAAAGGCACTACAACTGGATTTCCACCCTGTAGCTCTTGCAAATTATCTATCTTTACACATTTGTATTGTGTAGACTTTCCCATCCCCCAAAACCTGACTTCCAAAACAGGAACTTAAGTCCCTACACACACTCTCTCTCACACACACACACTCATACAGGATAGTTTAATCATTATTGTGGTGCATGTTGCGTGCTGTAGGATCACTAGAAATCCCCAAAGGACTTGGTGGTTTATGTTGGGCAACGTCAAGTTTATATATAGGTACCATTTACATCTAAAGGTGCTTGAGATTTAGGCTGCCGCCTGGCCCTACTTACCTGAAAGTCAACCCAATTAGATTGGACAGGATAAACCTCTGGGGAGGCATGGTTAGGATTGCGGCCTTACTCAATCACTGAAGAGGGCATGGTTAAAATCTGGATCCAGAGTTAATAACAACTAGATTGGTCCATAACAGCATCCAGAAGTCTAGGACAGAGACTTCCTCATTGTAGATAGGAAGAATAATGGACTGTGGCATTTTCTGTTTCACATACTTTTCATGATCCTCATAGTGAGTGTGGAACATCTTGTGGTGGCAGCCAAGAACCATCTTGGAAGATATATGTACAAAAATAGTTCAGGAGATAGATAGATAGATAGATAGATAGATAGATAGATAGATAGATAGATGGATGATGGATGATGGATGATGGATGATGGATAGATAGATAGATAGATAGATAGATAGATAGATAGATAGACAGACTTGTACTGTAGTTTGTAGATTAAGGAAGATTTTGCCAATGCAATGACATCCAGATGTTGCTGGACTACAACTCCCATCAGCTCCAGTCAGTGTGCTGGCTAGGGCTGATGGGAGTTGTAGTCCAACATCATTTGGAGGCCACCAGGTGGGCAAAGGCTGAATTAATGAACAAAATGGACCACTGAGTTGATTCCAACTAAGTTCTACTTAGAGTAGATCCTCTGAAGTGCAGGGACTTGTCTAACTTAGGTTTATCCATTAGAATCCACTCGGAGTAGAACCTAGTTTGATTACAGACCATGAATTTCAGTTGGTCTACTTTGAGCGGAGTGTAGCTGGAGGCAAGCCATAGAATCTAGATGGTGTGAGGGTTCAAAGGGCCTTCCCCCAAGACTCTTTTGGAAGTGAAGGACAATTGCAGTGCAATAATGTGGAATGGTAAGGGATGCGGGTGGCGCTGTGGGTTAAACCACAGAGCCTAGGACTTGCCAATCAGAAGGTTGGAGGTTTGAATCCCCGCGACGGGGTGAGCTCCCGTTGCTCAGTCCCTACTCCTGCCAACCTAGCAGTTCGAAAGCACAAAGTGCAAGTAGACAAATAGGTACCGCTCTGGCGGGAAGGTAAACGGCGTTTCCATGTGCTGCTCTGGTTCGCCAGAAGCAGCTTAGTCATGCTGGCCACATGACCCGGAAGCTGTATGCCGGCTCCCTCGGCCAATAAAGCGAGATGAGCGCCGCAACCCCAGAGTCGGTCACGACTGGACCTAATGGTCAGGGGTCCCTTTACCTTTACCTTTAATGTGGAATGGTATAATAGTTCCAGTTACAGATAGGTAGCCGTGTTGGTCTGCCATAGTCAAAAAAAAAATTTCCTTCCAGTAGCACCTTAAAGACCAACTAAGTTAGTTCTTGGTATGAGCTTTCGTGTGCAAGCACACTTCTTATGATGTAATAGTGCTTGCCAGTTCCCTTTGTCTCACTTGTGCACATTCACTAGCTCCAGTGACACGGGGAAAACTCAGCACATATAGCTGTGCCCGTTGCTACATCTCTGTGATGAGAAAATGAGCTCCTTTTGAAAAATTGTCCTGTCCTTCAGTTACTAGAAGCACAGGACCTCTGATACGGAACTTTAGGTTTTTATAGCATTTGATCTCCGCTGTAGTCTAGAATACCGTGGGCACAAAATAAGTATTGAAGAAGTTGTTCGTTTCTAAGTAAAGGAACCCAAATAGTTTTAGTTTACAAATATTTATTTATAGTCTGCTTATATACAAATGTAAATACAGCATTTCCACCCTATAATTGTTTAAATATGGATCACAAGATAATGATAATATTAAAATTAGACAACTGGGGGAACTGCAACAAAATCTTGTCCAAGTTTGGAACTAAAAATTCCCATTGATCTCAGAATTTCTATGGCTCTCTCGAACAGGTTCTCACTGAAATTGGTCTTTCAGAATTACGTTTTAAATGAAACTTAGATTTCAAGTCTTGCTCGTTTAATCTTAGGCACTACCATTTAATATCAAGGTGCCAAAGTTAAAACTTTTACTCTCACCCCCCCAAAAAAACCCCCTTACTTCTATAATTTCATGTTGTTGCTGTTTTAAATGGAATTAGGAAACCATAGTTTTGATGCCCAAATTGTTACATGGTGAGATCTGAAATAGGAAAGGGGATCAGGGGCAGATGGGATATGGAGAACTTATTAGGTCTGAGCAACAGATCTTGCTGCAGCTTGCTCCCAGCATGGGCATAGCCAGGATTTATGTGTGTGTGGGGGGGGAAGAACCTCAGTCTGTTAAGTATTTTTATTGATTTACTTAATTTAGGGGGGCAGCTGCCCCCCGCCCCCTTTTGGCTATGCCCATGCCTCCTAGGTTCAGTTCTAAACCTCTACTTAAGCAAGATTTCTTTTTTAAAGTTTGGTTTCTGCCAGAGGAGTCAAATCAGCTCTAATCCAAGTTTTCAATCTCACCTGCCTTCTGGAGTGAATTATCTCTTAGCCGAGCTACCACCCACAAGGTCAACACAAAAGGAACAATACTCCAATAATAAATGGTTTTATAGGGCCTTCACATCAGGGAAGAATTCGCCCTTTATAGATCTTTCAACAACCATTTCAAGTGCTGTACTCCAAAGCAGCCTTTGCCAACTGGGTGCCCTCCGAAGATTGTTGGACTACAACTCCCATCAGCCCTGGTTTGTAGCATGGAGGGTGCCGTGTTGGTGAAGCCTAAGCTGGGTGCCCATACTCATCTTCAGCACCATCCAATTCCATCAGAAGCAAATGGCCCCACCAGGCTCAATCTGGGCATTGAGATTCGGGGCACGCTCAGGATTTGGGAAGGGAGGGGGGTAACTTGGGGGGCATGTCACACGAGGTCGTGTGACTGTACAAGGTGGATTTCCCCAGCGCTGGCCTGAATCCCGTCTGCTCCAGCTGGTTTCCAATGGCCGAGCGCTGGTTTCATGACTGAGAATGCGATGAGGAGATTAAAAAACCAAAGCGGTCCAGGCAGAGGAGGTTCTCTGAGCCGCCATCTCTGTTTGCAAAAAGTATGATCCCAGAGATTGGAATGCAAAAGAGGCGAGCTGCCCCCCCCCCCGTCCAAGGCCTGAATGACTGTCAAGAGGGGGAAGGCACCGTATAAGAGACAAGACGGATCGTGGGGGCTGGTGCGGGCGAGGGGGGGGCGGGAAGAGAGAGAGACTGAGAGCAAGCTCCTCCATTTCAATTTCAAATACACATCTTGAGTGTTTTGGAAAAGTGTCTTGGTCTGTGCAAATAGCTCTTGGAAGGCCTTTGGTGGGGAGGGGGCAGCAGGGTTGTATAGGGTCTTCTTTTTGCAAAAGTATGCGTGTGTGAATTGGCATAGAGGCCCCCCCCCACACCTGAACAAATAGGGGGCCTGGGGGGCAGTAGGGTGGAGTGTTGGAAGTGTCCTCTCTTCTGAGAGTGCCTCCCTTTTATTGCACAGATCAGAATGACAATGCTGGCCTTTTATTGGATTTTAATTAGAGAACCCAAATAAGGGCCTGCTCAAAGAAGCAGATTTTCACACCTCCGCCAGCTTGCTGGCATGTTTACTGAGTTGCTACACAACTGGACCTATTCATCAGGCCCCTCCGAGTGTGCAAATAAAGCCTAGGCTGAAGAAGATGGGACTTTGGGGGGAACGGGGGGGGGCTGGCGGGGGGGTGGAGGGAGGTTGTCTGAAGGTGTCAGGAACTTTTCTTTTTGCTTCCTCGCAAAGGCGTCCTTGCCTCCTCTCCGAAGATTTCTGTTCGGTTCCTTCCCCACCCTCCACTCCCAAGCCTTGGAGATAAAACTGCTAGCCGATCAATACCAATCTGTTTTGTTTTCTTTTTCCTATTTTACCCCTTCCTGAGAAAAGGCATTAGGAAAGGTTCCAAGGGTTGATTTCGAAATGTAATTGCTCAGCCGGCTAGCCACAGAGGGAGCCGAGCCACTGGCTGCCCCGACCCAGCCTGCTTTTAGGAGGAAATTTGCTCTGGAAATAGCCCACTCAGGAAGGAAGAGGGAACTTGAAAGACAGAGAGGGAAGATGGGTTTCAGCATCCTGGCTCCGTTGAAACCCAGCGTGGCACTTGACTTCAGCCAGCTCACACAGCTTATTTTGCAAAACCTCTTGATGTTGGAGGGTGGGACCGTGAGGTCATTTTAGATACTGGACCGAATGGTCATATGGAGAACCCTTGGCAAGATGTATCTGGGAATCTTTCCCTAGTGCACCTGAGTGCCTTCCTTCTCACTCAGAGTGAGGCCCTGCACATCCTCCCCAGACACTACACCTGATGTTGAGGTGGGGCAGGATGTCGTTGGACTCCAGCTCCCATCATCCCTGACCATGGATCATGCTGGCTGGTGCTGATGGGAGTTAGGGTCCAACATTAGAGGGTGGCATCTTAGCTACCCCTGGGGTAGGACTACCATGATATCTCATGTCTGGAAAGTATGGCAGAAGCACTCAGTTCTACTTTTTCCTTTGAGAGAAAGCTGTGAGGGCAACTTATGCCCACATCCTGCCTTCTGGTGCTGTTTTCTGTGAGTCTGGGGTGTCCAGCGATCTTCAGATGGGTCTTCTTGGCCCACCCTTTGAAACTCTTTGTTGCATTCCGAATGTATACCAGTTTAACTGCAACAGCTTTCCCAGAGGATGGTGAGAATTGTAGTTTTGTGGAGGTACTTGATAGTTCTCTAATTGATACCCATAGTCATCCCTCTTCCCCTTCCTGACTCACCAAGATTTCTGGGGAGATGGAGTAGTCAGTCTAAGACTGCAACACTATGCACACTTACATGGAAACAAAGCCACAATCTTTTGTTTCAAGTCCCAAATCTGCCTGCTTCCCTCCCCTTTAATATTTTTCTGCAGTCTGGATGCACTTGCAAAGTGCAACTCTGGTAAGATCCAAACTACCTGCAACCATGTGCAATTTTTATATAGATTTGTGACAATGCCACAAATGTGACATGTATCTCAAGTCCTTCAGATACCTACTGAGACCGGTGCCCCTTCCCTTGAAACAGTGTTCCCCACTGAACACCGTTTATATTTATTGGTTTATTAAATTTGTGACTCACTTCCCACAACAAAAAGTCCTGAAGCAATTTACAACACTGTGCAACTTACTTGTGAGTAAACACCTACAGGACTGCACTGTTTGTCTTTGGTTTAGAAAGGTTGCTGCTTCTATGACATTCAAGGATGATGGTACAGTTCTTGGGATATTAAGCAGCCTTTGAGTCTTTCATTCCAGTTGATTGAGAAAAGATCTGGCAGCTGCTAACTGTTCCTGAGGCTCCCCTCTGGTGCCGGCTACCACCTTTCTTCATCTGTCTAAGCCAGTTAACCCACAGCCAAGAGCAGCTTTAAACATAGTAATGAAGCTGGAACCCAGATCTTCTTGGATGGAATGTTCTGACTTGTGATATGACTCCATTTAGATTGCCAGCAGATGGGCTGATCCAGGTGGTTCAGAAACTGTGGTCCATGGACCACCAGTGGTCTGTGAGCTTCATTCAAGTGGTGTGTTTCAACAAGTGGCTACTTGGTTGTGCCAAAGGTTACACCAAAAATGTGGATTTGGAGTTGGGTTTTTTGAAGTATGAGAGAGAGGCACAGAGGTGTTTCGGAAGGCAGTTCCAGGAATAGGAAGTGTTTATGGCACCAGATACATTAAAATAATCATCCTGTGGTGGCCTTTCAAAGAACTACATCCTGGTGCATGTTATATCTGAAAGTCCCAGTGTGTTGGTACTCAATAGTGGCACCATGGAAATGGTATCTCTATGTCATGGGGAAAACACTTGTTTCCAAACAAGTGTGTTTGGGATCATGGCATGCTTTTTATGTTCTTTCTTGTCCAACTCTTGCAACAAACTGAGTGTTGACTTTGAAGTAGGGATGCTTGCTGAGTTCAAATCCTTTTTCATGCATGAACTCTCTGTGTAACCTTGAGGAAGTTCCTCATTCATAAAACTGTAGTATCTGTCACCTTCCTTGGAGATCTGCTTTGACCATGAATAATTACTAAGGAGAACTTGTGATGGACTATTATTACTATTATTATTCCTGGTCCTATGGATACTAAGGATTTTATTTTTTTTATGTTGTAAAATTGGCCCATGTGAACTATGCTGATCCAAAGCAATGCTATATTGAGGGCACAAGGTTAAGTATCTCCTCCAAGTTTTCTAAGGAACTGGGATTTCATCTCACAATCCCTGGGGGTGGCTGCTGTGTCCTCCGTGAGAGAGTAGCTTGACCCTGGGTGAATCTGGGGTGTCTGTAAGCAAGAGAAAGTCCTCAAAGGTTTTTGATCTGAATACAAGTATTCAGCAAGAAACAAAAACCCACATCTGAATCTGAATTTGAAAACTACTCCTTGTTTGAGCTTGAAAAGCATTTGTTTGAGCTCTGATGTTTAACTTCCTGGGTAGAGTCAGAGACCCACCCAATATGTTTGGTTTCTTCGGAGAAAGGTGTTAAATTGTTTCAGGCAATAAATATGTCCAAGGAAGTTGGTATATTACAGTAGACATGGTATTTTCTGACATTTATGAGAAGGAATTGAGGCTTCAGGTTCTGGGAGAGACAGAAGACTCTTTATTTTCTTTGTTCTCCTGCCTTTCAGTATTGTCCTGGCTGAAAGAGAATCAGCTCAAGACAAACGTAGTCAGTCAGCTCAAGACGAACACAGTCAGTTTAGCTTGGGCCTGGCCTTATGTGAGTGAAAAAGCTCATGTCCAGGCAAAATGCAAGAACGTTCAGTCAAAAATCCCTGCTCCAAAGATCTTGCAGTCTTGATTTGGTGATGCAGAGGACAAGGCAGGCTTGGGGTTGGGGGGAGGACAGGTCACAAAATGACAGACCAGGATAAATAGGGTCTTTATTTCAGAGATGGGTAGGAAGAAATCTTGGTGTGCACACCTTTTAGTGGCTGCATTCATCTTCTCTGAGCTGAGATATGCCTGTTCAAACTGGGCCAGTAATGAGCCAAATTAAAAGTGTGCGGACACGGGACCTGTGAAGCCATTAGGAGGACCACAGATTTTGTCTGCTGTTTGAAGCAAATCCGAGGGCACAAGGTCCCTCTTCTCCCTGGCAACTGCGTTTCCATAGTAACAGAGTTTCAGTGGCTACTGCAGAGTACAGCTCCCTAGTTTTATACTGCCCCTACATTATTCCAGCAACAGTTGCACAGGTTTTATGTGCATATATATGCTTATAAAATTTATCGTGCATGCACGCGCGCACACACACACACACACAATGTAAGAGTTGTAGTCAGCTAAGTCCTACTCACTGTAGAACCATTGGCATGACTTAACATGTCTATTGACTTCAGTGGGTCCTTAAGTGTAGGTGGTGTTCATGGATTTGCTTGCTTTGGATGAAACAGAAATATGAGCCCCTACAGTCAATGCTTTTACTGCCGCTACCACACAGCTGCACTCAATGCCTGGTGCAATGATGATGATAATTTATATCTGGCAGATAAATCTAATAGAGATGGCAAAATGACCCTAGGGTGAGAGTTGCCTTGCTGAGGTCATTTGGCCGGCCACACCTTTTTGCTCTTTTAAGACATTGCAGAGTGGCAAAAGAATGTTTAGCCTATATTTTTGAAAGGTGTGTGTGTGCATTGTATAGATACAGATATATAGGATGTGATTTTTACATGTAGACTTCATATATTAGTGGGAGAAGCTGTCTTTTCTCCCAAGTAAGTTCTAGTTTTACACAAGAACAGGAGCATTGCTTGGTACTTAACTTTTAGCAGGACTGGGGCCCTAATCTGCAAAGGTCAGCCCTCTGTCTTGAAGAGCGATCAGAAGATGGTCAATCTGAAGGACTGTCTGCTGCATAGATAGAGGTCCATCAGAAGGGAGACTTGCAAAGGTCTTTATATTGTCCCATCAACAGTTTCAGCACCTGGACGGCAGACTAAGCAGGGATGGAGGTCACCTGTCCATGTGCAAATTTTACACTCGGTGGTGTCTTCATTTTTTGTGCTGGCGAATCTCCTCTTCTTTGGTAATGTGTAAATGGCCGCCCTAGGAACTTTATATGCATAAAGATTGGATCTGGAATTAAATGCAGTGGTACCTCAGGTTACAGACACTTCAGGTTACAGACGCTTCAGGTTACAGATTCCGCTAACCCAGAAACAGTGCCTCGGGTTAAGAACTTTGCTTCAGAATGAAAACAGAAATTGTGCAGCGGCAGCGGGAGGCCTCATTAGCTAAAGTGGTACCTCAGGTTAAGAACAGTTTCAGGTTAAGAACGGACCTCCAGAACGAATTAAGTTCTTAACCAGAGGAACCACTGTATACAGATAATAAAAAAATATTACCAAAACCAAAGCAAAACAAATCACAGAGACAGACACAGAACCACAAATATAAAAATTATATTTTCGCAGTACAGATTTAGCTGATGGAGTGGAGTAGGAGGCACCTATTTAAAGTATGAGTTCTGAAGAATAAAGAGCAAATTTATTTGTTTGTTATCCTCCTGCCTCATCAATCCTCCCTCCCAAACTTCCTTGATTCCAACAGTCACCCATGTATATTATCTGCCACAGGAAGTATGGCAGCAGTATAGTTTTATTTGTTGGGCACTCAGTGGCGTAGCGTGGGTTGTCAGCACCCGGGGCAAGGCAAGTAATTTGCGCCCCCAACCAGTGGATTTGCGCCCCCTAACCCTAACCCCCAGATGTTGCGCCCGGTGCGGCCGGCCCCCCCTGCACCCCCCACGCTACACCACTGTGGGCACTGGAAAGGCAAACATTAGTCTTGTGCAAAACCATTTGTGTGTGTGTGTGTGTGAGTAATGGACAGCAAGCAGTTGAATAGTCTTCTACTGGAGTCGACAGAAGGGGTTTCTTTAAAGCCTACCGTAATTGCAACAGAGTGGGGCAATTTCAAAGTAGGCCGCAGCTAGCGGGGAAGTGCTTGAAAAAAGTCAGCTACAAAATAAGTCTTCTGTTGAGCATAAATTTCAGTGGGGAAGGGGGTGGGGTTGTGGGTCCCGTGGGCACCAGATGAGGTCTATATAGGCACAGGCCCACCTGCAAGTGCAGCCCTGGTGACCCCCGGTTTATGGGATGGATTTTTGCATGTCCAAAGAACTGGTTGTCTGACAGAAGGGGAGAAAGGGCAGGGCATATGTGTTCAGCCTGTTTAGGAAGATAAATCTCCTGCATGAACATATTATGGCCTCAGACCCCAGGGTTGGCGGGAAACCTGGCCCAAAGGGTTTGCTCTTGGCCATGGGCCATTCAAGCACGGCAATAGCCAAGGTGAGGCCAGCAGATGGCTGCTCCGGCCAAGGAATGTTCAGAAAGCAGCAGCCAACCCCGATGTGGTGTGGTGGTTAAAGTGTTGGACTAGGCCCTTGGAGACCAGGCTTCAAATCCTCAGTCCTGAAGCTCCCTGGGTGATCTTGGGCCAGTCACTTTCTCTTAGGCCACCCTACCTCACAGGGTTGTTGTGAGGAAAAAACGGAGAGCGGGAAAACCATGTGTGCCACCTTTGAAGAAAGGTGGGATAGAATTCTAATGACCTTTTTAAATTTGTGACCTAACAGTTTTTGTTTAAAGATGAGGGCTTCATTTTAGAATGGGAACATTTCTGGTTTAAAAAACAACAATAATAATAATCAGCAGCAACTGGTGCCCTTGATATTGTTCCAAACATTACCCACTTGGCAGACCAAAGCAGCACCCACACAAATGTTTCCTTGGCTCAGGGTGGATTTTTCAAGATCACTATCTACACGCTTGAAGTGTTCATGGAAATTAAAAAAAATCCCCTTTTGATTTCTGTGAGTGGTATTCAGCTCTGTTTTGTTCAGAGTAGACCTGTTGAAATTCATAGACCTAACTTAGTCATGTTCATTCATTTCAGTGGGTTTAGTTCAGGCATAGGCAAACTCGGCCCTCCAGATGTTTTGGGACTACAATTCCCATTATCCCTGTTTTCGATATGATTCATCATATCCATTCACATGCAACTCTTAATTCAATGATAATAAAATATTAAACTGAGGGAGGGGGGAAATAAATGGATCCCTGGACTTGAAACCCTATCTATAAACTCTAGCTTAAGTGAGCTGATTTTAGACTCTGGACTTAATGCTCATGTACAGACCCCAACCCCACCCTTTTGATGTGTTTTCCTTCACTTACTGAACTCCAAAACGTGGTGAGTCCTGCTCTCCTACTGTGTAGGGCTCAGGACTTCTGCCTCACGGTTGTTCCCTGACAGCACCATTGCGTAGAAATGTGGCAACCCAACCTTAGAAGCAGAGATGGATTTAGGTTTGATGAGGCCCTAAGCTACTGAAGGTAACGGGGCCCTTTATATGTCCAGTTGTCCTTTGTCAACAAATTGTCGCTGTTTTTTGTGTTGAATATATGCTATATGGTAATTTATGGACCTAATAGGTATCTAAAGCCATTTGCACATAACAAAATATGTATTTTATCAAGGTAATTGTTGAAAAGTCCATGCAGAATGCAAAGTCCATGCAGAATGTAGGCACCCTATATACAGAAATGAGCAAACCAGTGATATTTTAGGGAGCAGGCTAGCAGGCGGGGCCCATTACTTACATCATAGGAGCCTACACAACACAAAACACTGTTGCTGTATGTAGGCTTTATTTTATTTGTGTTTTAATCTTATATTTTGGAAATGAACATCCAGGTTGTTTTTCCTTTAATTTTTGGGTGGCTCCCAAGAGAGTGGGGCCTTAAGTATAGCTTTTTTAGCTTATACGTAAATCCGGCACTGCTTAGAAGGACAGCTGGTTTCATATCCTTGAGTTCAAGCCTGGGATTTGAGAGAAATTCAGGTACCTTTTCACTTAAGTTGCCCACAACACCAGAATGCAGCCATCCTTAGAAACGTTTACTTCCCTGAATTTTGCAATGCAGTTCTTCAACCCAAAAAAGTGTCTATGAAGGGGTGAAGGGCATATATGAAAGAGTTGCTAAAATAGGGAAAATATAAACATTTTCAAAATGGGCTGGGTAAATGTTATTAATGGGAACACCTGCACCCAAAGATACGAATATTAAAATGCTGGCTAATTTTCACAAGTTGCGAACTGCTGCAGAAACGAGCTGAGCTTAAGAGTGGAAAAACAAGAGACATCAATGAAGCCAAACTGACAGGTCCTCCCTTCCCGAATGAAAACCAATCTGTGTCCCCATCGCACACCTTACACCGGCAACCCCGGGGCAGGTGTCTCCAATGTGCGAACTTTAAAGACAAAAGGGGAAAGGGCAAAACGCTGCCTTGGGTGGGGTTCCCCTCCCCCGCTGCTTTTCATTGTAATCGCTTTGTGTGAGTAGCATCTGGGCAGCTGAGAAAGGGAGAAGAAGGGAGAGCCCCTTAACACTTTCTCTGCTCCTTCTTTCATTCCACTGTGATGCGTGCTAACTTCATAGGTAAGGGAGCAGGTGTATAAACATGCGCGGGTGGGAAAGGAACAAGGCGGGAGGGAGATTAGATTTCAAAGCTTCCTAGCCCGTCCTGGGAAGGAGGCAGGCATGTTTTGCTAGAAACTCCTCGTCTGGCATTATAATGCACCTCCACTCAGCCCGGCATTGTTGCCAACGGTAGGGATTTTCCCAGCATTTAATCTTTAAAAAAAAAAAGGCGTAGTTGCAAGGCTCAGAGCTACACTCTTGAATCTGGAAGCTGGTCGTCTCTCCCCAGATATGCAGAGGTAGACCATGGCTATTCTGACCCATTTTAATTTAGCTGGTGATTTAGCATTTAGCCCAGGCATCCTCATATTCAGCCCTCCAGCTGTTTTGGGACTACAACTCCCACCATCCCTAGCTAACAGGACCAGTGGTCAGGGATGATGGGAACTGTAGTCCCAAAACAGCTGGAGGGCCAAGTCTGGGGATGCCTGATTTAGCCTGTTCCAATGTACCAGTGAGGATAAAAGCAGGAAGGGCTGTGGTTGCGGCAAGAAGAGTTTTGTGGGAAATGACGGCAGCAAGCTCTGAGAATCAGTAATGTGGCCGCAGCTGGGATTTTCCCAGTCTCACCTAGGCACCGAGCATTTCAATACAAAAAGGACAGGCAGGAAATAATCAACCCGAGATATTTAATACCTATGTCCAGCGGTGAGGAGACGAGGCTTTCCTTACGCACGTTCCAAGCACTCCCTTCTTAATTATTCCTCTGGCATTCAAGGCAAGTTCCTGGGCTGATCCCTACTCAAATTAAACCCTGGATTTTCCCTTGCACTTAGGAATGTATTAGAATCATAATTACAAGTAGTGATCTAGGAGCAGACATGGACCCGAGCCAGGAGGAGAGGGAGCTTTGCAGAAGCACTTTGGTGCAAGATTAGCATCAAGGTGAATAAGCTGCAGGCCAAAGTGAAGGCATCTGCTTGCAGGGCCACCTGCCCATATATACAATATACGATATCTTTATTGTCATTGTCCCATGCAGAACAATGAAACCGAAAAACTACATAAAACATTCAAAAACCTCTAAAAACTCTTGAAACCCCATTTTAAAATACACTATACTATAGAGACCCCTTATGCTGCATTTAGAACCAGAATTGCATTTGTGTAGAAACTGTTTCTCAGGCGGCTAGTCCTGGCCTTTATAACCCTGTACCTTCTTCCAGAAGGCAGAAGCTGAAAGAGATCATTTCCAGGGTGCGTACTATCCTGCACTATCTCTGCCACTTTCTTATGGCACCTGACAGCATAGACTTGATCTAAGATGGGAAGAGTGCACCCAATTATTCTCTGCAGTCTTTACAAGCCTGGACAGCATTGTTTTTCTGCTGACTGTACAGCTCCCAAACCACACACACAGACCATAATACACTCTCCACATTGCAATGGTAAAATGCCATCAACAGGTCCCATCACTCTCGTGCTGCAGAGCAGAGGTCCTCCCAAAGGCTCCTGCACCTGTTATCTTGCACAGGGTATGCAATAGAAGCAGCACAGTGCATTTGTTGGAGTCGCACAGAGCCTCTGCCCCAGCCACAAAAGGATGACTGTGCTCTGCTGGAGGGGACTGAATGGCAATACTCTTAGTCAGGGACCATTTTCAGGAAGGAGTAGTGAAGGAGGAGCCAGCCCAATTCTCTTAGTGAGCTGCCAGAAAGCCCTTTTCATCACAAACGTCAGTCCTTCCTAGGGCCAGCTCCAGGTTTGACAGGAGCCCTGAGCAAAACGACAACAGTGGGGCCTCCTGGTGCGTCAGTGTGTCTTGGTGCGCTCTGGTTGTGGTGACAGCTGCTTCGGGCAATCCTGGGCTGGATCTAGATACGTCCAGAAAGTGTTTCAGGGAATGCGTTGTAAACCTCAAAGTGGGATGTATCACGTTGGTGAAAGAGGGAACCCCACAGCGCCATCTGGTGTCACGGTGTTACAACGCATATAAAATGCTTTTTCTTTACTAATGTAGCAGAGTCCCTGGACAGCTGTATCTAACCACCCTTTGGACTTCCCCCAGTGCTCTAGTCTAGAGCACGGGTGGGGCACCTTTCCTACCAAGTGGTGTGTGGTACCAGAGGCAAAAGTGAGCTGAGCAGCCAATGTATCTCTTTCCAGTGCACCATAGGCTGGTTTCTACACAAACTCTCTCTCTCTCACACACCCCTCTCTTTCCTCCATCCTCACCACCAGGAAACACTACTGAGTTCAGGGACACATTCCAGGCAACCACAAACACTCCAGGAGGGTGGGAGACAGGGCTGACCAGAGGGAGAGAGTGTGGCTTGACCTCAGGATCCTCCGGCCATCAGCCAGCGTTCTGTGGCCTCTGAGGATGCTTGGACCTCATTTTTCAAAATATCTATTTTATTGATTTACAGTGGTACCTCGGGTTACAGACGCTTCAGGTTACAGACGCTTCATTTTTTAAAAAAAAGATATTCATTAAAGTTTCAGCATATTACAAAAATAAGAGAAAAAAGTAAAAGAAAACAAAAAAATGAAAATGAAAATACAAAATAAAAACAGTTAAAAACAAATCAGTCTTTCCATATCTTATCTTTCATTTGCTTATTTCCCTGACCTCCTCACACCTCCCTTTTTTGTATTCCAGTTCATTTAGTTAATTCAGCAAATCCTTTCCCTCTTTGATTTTATCTTAATCTTCTATCTTAATATATTATAACTTTAGGTTATCACCTGTTAACAATCCATTTTTACATATTCCTTTATAATATTGCTGCTAAAAAGCACTTAACTTCAATCCAACATCATTCTAACATTCATTCAGGTTACAGACGCTTCAGATTACAGACTCCGCTAACCCAGAAATAGTACCTCGGGTTAAGAACTTTGCTTCAGGATGGGAACAGAAATCGCGCGGCAGCAGCGGGAGACCCCATTAGCTAAAGTGGTGCTTCAGGTTAAGAACAGTTTCAGTTTAAGAATGGACCTCCAGAACGATTTAAGTTCTTAACCCGAGGTACCACTGCATCAAAAACATAGAATTGTTGGGGGGGTTTTAGACTCCCCCACTTTTTAGGGTTCTTTCCCTACAGAATGTATGTACTCCTGCAAATATTGGGTACTCCTCACCCCACAAGCCTGCTGATATTGCCCACTTGTGCTTGGAAAGTTCCATTTTCGGTTTGTAAGAACTGGCTCTCACAGCCTGGGCATCAGAAACTCTTGTTTCTGGCTTTGAGGGACAGAAAAGCTTGTAGCCAGGCTATCTTGTAGGAAATATATTCAGCTGTGCTTTGTCGCCATCTTGTTGAGTAATATATTTTTGTTTTAATGCTGTTGTTGTGCTTTATTGGAATATTTGTACCCTGTCTTGGGAAACTTTCCGTTGAAGGGCAGTTTAACAACAACAACAACATTACTACTATTATTCTCATCACCATCTTACTATTAGAGAAGCCACAGTAGAATTAGTTCTGATGCGTCCAATGTTTATTTTAAATTGAGCCAAATTTGAGAGGGAACTATTGACTTTCGTGCACACTATATCAGAACAATTGGCTAGAGAGTTACAAAAGCCTGTGTCTCTCAGATCCCTCTTCCTTGTAAATTCCACTGCAGGAATGGGGCTTGAGGGCCACACTTATTCCTGGGCAATTTTTCTGGGGCAACTTGCCAGTGGTGGTCAGAGCAGAGTTAAAAGTCAATGAATGTGAATTTTGCCTTTATTTGGTAGGCTAGTTTCTACACAAGCCCTCTATCCTCAAGCCATTCAAGCAAAAAGCATTAATGGGGATCAAGGACTCTTTCCAGCCAGGCAAAAACAACCAGGCCGAGTGCAAAGCAGCACCAGTGAGGTGTATGGCCCAGGGCCAGCCCTGATGGCTGGAGGGTTGCATCTGATCTCCAGTGACCAAGTTTCGCCATGCTTTACAACATAATGCAATAAGTTTTGCCGCCACACAGTACACCTCCCCACCCCATTCCAGCATGATTGGCTGGCTGGGGTAGGGAAACACACAGGCAGGATGACATCACGTTGCACCATGTGATGTCATAGAAATTGTGCGAAAGGGGGAGCTAGAGAGATACGGGGGGGGTGGCAGTTTAGTATCCCTGATAACTCCGAGTTTCACTTGTGTTGTTGCTAGGAATTGCTTGTTGTCAGGCTTCCAGGAATTGGCTTCCTCCCCCGTGGCACTCAGAATGGTGGTTCTCCCGATTAAGGATCCCACCCTCTTCTGTCCTTATTAATTTACGTCACTCCTACATCTTGTAATCTGAGCTTGATAACCCTCTGTACTTTCTGTTCTGCCACTTTCTGAGCTCTCTGTGACTTTGGAGAAGGGGTGTGTGAATGCTGCCCAGAGACTGTGAATCTGTTAACCCTCTTTCTCCCAGTATTTCGTCTCCTAGCTGTTCCCCATCCAGTATTTCCCAGCTTCTGCCTTCTGAACTATGCCCCTCTGCAAACCACTGTTCCAAATCTATACTGTCTCCTGCTCCTGGTAAGATTCAGGATTGGGATTTCGATAGGTCCCTGACAATTGTCCCGATTTGTTCTGTTTCTCGTTGGTGCCCTCACTCTCTTCTAACACTCCTTCTCTTCTCCCACCTCCAGAGAACTCAGTGGCGGCCAAATCGGGCGGTTGCTTCCCTGGATCGGCTTGGGTGAACCTGGAGCAAGGAGGAACCAAGCTGGTGAAGGACCTCCACCCTGGAGACCGGGTCCTGGCAGCTGACGTGCAAGGGCAGCTGCTCTACAGCGAGTTCCTCGCCTTCCTGGACCAGGAGGAGCCTCCCGTCCGCAAGCTTTTCTACGTGATCGAGACCCGACAGCCCCGGGCGCGCCTCTTGCTCACGGCGGCTCACCTGCTTTTCGTGGCCCCACCACAGAACCACTCCAAGCCCCAGCCTGTTTTCGCCAGCCGCGTTCAGCCGGGTCAACGCGTCTACGTGCTGGGCAAAGGGAGCCAGACACTGTTGCAGGCCGAGGTGCGCAGTGTGTCCCTGCGGGAAGAGGCCTTGGGTGCCTACGCCCCGCTCACTGCTCAGGGCACTATCCTCATCAATCAGGTGCTGGCGTCGTGCTATGCGGTCATTGAGGAGCATAGCTGGGCCCACTGGGCGTTTGCCCCTTTCCGAGTCACTCACGCTCTCCTGGCGATGCTGTACCCCAGCGGCCTCTCCTCCCCAGTCCTTTTCCCAGCCGCTGCCCTGGACGACGCCCCAGCAGGAGTCCACTGGTATTCCCGCCTCCTCTACCACATTGGCCGCTGGGTATTGGATTCTGAGATGATACACCCACTGGGCATGGCCAGCTGAGGGGGACGGCTCTCCACACCCCACCTTGACCTGTCATAAGAACAGAGAATCACCTTATGTAAACTTCTTGGTGTCGTGAGCCACTCTGAGCATGGTTTACCATGGGAAAGTGGCCTGCAAGTGAACAGACGATGATGAAAATAGTACAAAGGGCGGGGAGGGGAGAAAACTAAGATGAAGAAGGAAAGAAAGAGAATGAAAGACTTTAAAACAATAATAATAATAGTAGGACAGTCCAAAGTAGACTTTAAGGAGCAGGAAGAGCCCAGGAATATACCCCCACCCAAGTTTAGTTGAGAAATATATATATTTTTTATTTGATTTCTATTTTGTTGTCTGTTTGATTGTTTCATTGTCCTCATCTCCTGGATATTTATTTGTTTGGTATTTTGAAATAGATGTTTTAAAGGATATGAACCCGACCTTCAAGAGCCTTAAATAGTTTCTTTGATAATTTATTATCATGTGAACTGTACACTCAACGGGGAAGAAGAAAATTATTTTGCAAGGCCAAGCAAAAGTGCACAGAGTTCTATTTTTCTATGTGTGACACACGTCCAGACTTTCCAAAAGTAAAACTTCTGTCCCTCCCATCTGTACGTTGCTTTGCTCTTCTACAACAGCGAGTCCTGGAACAAACGAAAGACATACTACTCCATAGACAGGGGGGGGAGGGGGTCCGTAAATTATATTTTTATACACAGAATTGTAAATTCAATTTTTTTTTTTAGAGAGAGAGATCAATACTTAACAGTCACATTTCATTTTTTTTGAAATAGTGTAAAATATAAGAATATATTATTTTAATTTAAATAGTATCAAATGTAATGTCAGCTTCTGTATTGTTTCTAATTGTCTTTGGAAATATTTTGCTTTGTATAAAAGATAACAGCCACCCCTTTTCAACCACACTCCTGGAACGCAAGACTGTTACACACACCTTGATTCATTTGCAAAACTCTGGGGAGGTGGGGGAGAAACTCTCTTATTTTTACCTTCAAAATCAAGAAGAAGAAATTTATGAGAAAATATTTTTTAAAAAGCGCACATGTTGGCTATTATGTGACAATGGAGAATAGTTTGTACAGAGGAGGGGGGCAAAGGATGTTTTGCATTAATAAACTGATAAATAACCGCTGTCAATTTACTAAAATGTATTTTTGAATATTTTGTAATAGTTTTAATAGTTTTATAGAAATAAAATGTGCCATGCACAGTCTGGTTAGTATATAATAACAAAGGATTCCTGGTGCATCACATTGTTTTTTTCTTTTTAAACTGTTGTTGAGGTAGGAAAATGTGAATATCTGACATCACCATTCCAAGGGCTGCTGTATGGCCAAAGCTCTCTTGCTATTACTTAGTCACCTTCTCAAATAACGTAGTCACCTTTGAACACTCCCGTGGCCATTTTCAGAGCTGTGCTAAAATCTCTGATCTTTAGGTAACTGAGGATGGATGAATCACTCAATTTCAGTTTCTCTAAATTTCTGCAGCCATCTGCATTTTTTTTTTAAAAAAAATAATAATTAAAAAGTCCTCATGAAGATTCATCAGTATTTTAGCTCACATTTATTCCAATGTACACATTTTTATATGTGATTTTGACTAATATACACATCTCTGCAAGCCATTTCCTCTAGCACAATACTCTTTTTCTATATTATGCTCACTAATGTATTCCTTTGCACACACACTTTTTATTCAAATATACACATTTTTGCACACATTGACTGGTTGGAGAACTGATTGGGAGATGTGTGAATTTCAAAGAATTGTGTTTTGGTTACTATCAAGATGCAGATATTGCCCTAGACTAGGGGTCTTCCATATTCTGCTGGACTCCAGCTTCCATCATCCTTGGTCATTGGCTATGCTGGCTGGGGCTGATGGAAGCTGGAATCCAACAGCAACATCTGGAATAATAATAATAATAATAATAATAATAATAATAATAATAATAATATATTATTTATACCCCACCCATCTGGCTGGGTTTCCCCCAGCCACTCTGGGCAGCTTCCAACAAAATATTAAAATACAGTAGTCCATCAAACATTAAAAGCTTCCCTAAACAGGGCTGCCTTCAGATGGCCAATGATTCCCCTAAGGTCCCTAAATCTTATGGGGACCAAGAAGGAGTTTGCCATGTGGTTTGTCAGAAGCCACATGCTTAACGTACTGTGGTGTTTGAACCCGAGTTCATTCTATGGAGGAGGGTTTTTGGATTATCCTCAGTTCACACTGAAGAGGACCTTTGGACCTCAGTTCAATAACAGGCCATAGACTGGTATATCTCCTTTCCTCTCTGACTAAGACTGTGTGTGCTATTATACACATGGCTTTTGAGTCTGCCAGTAATTTCAGGGTTGTAAACCCACCTTCAAGTGGGGAACTGAGAACTCTCTCCAAACTAAGTGATGGCCTTTAGGCCTGTTAAAATCATTCTCCCTTCACCTGGTGATGTGTCAATATCATCAAGGCTGTAAAGTCTTTGTTGATGGAATGTTAATACATCTGAGGTTATAAACTTAGTTTAGATTATGTACATTTTGGGGTGTGCGCTCTCTCTCTCTTTCTCTGTAAGTGATTGATAATTCCCTCCCTAATGTCTTTGCAAATAGGCACCTTGGAGGTTTTTCGTTATCAGCTATACTGGTGGTGTAATCTTCCTGAATCCACTTTCCAAACTTTGAAGAATTAAGCTATTTCAAGAAGAACCATATTGACCATAAGAGATTGACTTGCAGACCATACTATGGACAAGCAAGAGACATACATTTAATCTTGAAGATCACATTTCCTCCTGGGCTAGAGACAACCACTAGAGCTGGAATGGGGAACATCTGACCCTCTACGTGTTGTTCCCACTAGCTTCAGTCAGCATGGCCAATGGTCGGGGATGATGGAGTTGGAGTCCAGCCACATCTGGAGAGCTGTAGTTTCTCCAACATTGATTTAGAAGCTGTGTATATACTTTGCACTAATGGAAGTCATCCATACTCCTGCGTAATGTACTGTATGAGTAAGTAGGTCACTGATCCTTTGTGATCTTCACTCTTCATTTCATATATGATTTGCATCCCACCTGAAATATACTTGGAGTCGAGTGTGAATGTCATACTCTTTATTCAGCTCATAGTAGCAATGAATGAAACTTTCCCCAAAATGTCTAGCTATATATACATTATTTACACAATGAGCCCCATGTGATTGGTTAATTCCAAGCTGCTCCTGTAGGCCAATCAGGTTGCTGATTCACTTCATCCAGGAGCCTGATTGGCTGCTCCTGCAGGCCAATCAGGTTGCTGATTCACTTCCACCTGGAGCTGGATTGGGTGGCTCCTGCAGACCAATCTGACTGCTGCAGTCTGGATCCTATTGTTCTAGGATTCAGCTCAGTACATAACACCACCCCTCTTCCAAGACATTTCAAGGGTGCTCCAACCATGGCTACAAATCCTGGAATCCATGAGCGAGAAGGGGAGAAAAACCTACATGAGTACTCCTGCATTTATGCACCAGAACTACTCCAAACTGCAAAGCACAGGCAGGAGCGCTAAACGTTCACTTTGCACACTACAAGATGTAGTGTGGAAATAAAAACAAAACACCCCCAATATCTAGCACCCATCGTAGCAAAGTGACATTTGTGGAATTCTTTCCAGATATCTTCACAACAACTCTAGGATGTCAGTTAGTAATTACAAGCAGTGAGTAGAGGCTTGAACTAATTTAAGCGCTCGTGCCAGCACACACAGGGCTTATCCCATTGTTATCCTCCCAGCAACCTTGTGTGGCAGGCAGGGCCAAAAAGAAGCCAGACATCAGAGGTCACAGTGTGTTGGGAATTTAAACCAGGCCCCCTTGGTTTTAGGCCGCCATTTTAACCACAGCACTGCACTGGCACTCAGACAAAGTGTACGGAAAGAGTAGACCAAGAACAGGCTCCCAAAACAACTAGGCTACAAAAACACCTCTCCTTCCGCTACCTCCACCCGCCGAGCCGCTTTTACAAGATTGCCTGTAAATGTGCATGGAAAGCTTTCCCCTTCTATCAGCTAGCAATACTCACAATCTGTAAAGCATATTAATGGTCAAATCATAATCTGAGTCCCTCTTCTGCATAACTGCCCAGTAAGCAAGCGATGCTCGCTAGCGGAAGTAGTGGTGTGTGTTGGGGGTGTAACTGCACGAGGAGACGTGGTTTGCCTAAGTCTTAAGACACCCTAGTGAAGGAGTGGGGGATCTTTTGAAGCACAAAGGTCAGCTTCTGTTCTGGGCAACTTTCTAGGTGTTAAAGGTAAAGGGACCCCTGACCATTAGGTCCAGTCGTGACCGACTCTGAGGTTGCGGCGCTCATCTCACTTTATTGGCCAAGGGAGCCGGCGTACAGCTTCCGGGTCATGTGGCCAGCATGACTAAGCTGCTTCTGGTGAACCAGAGCAGCGCACGGAAACGCCGTTTACCTTCCCTCCGGAGCAGTACCTATTTATCTACTTGCACTTTGACATGATTTCGAACTGCTAGGTTGGCAGGAGCAGGGACTGAGCAATGGGAGCTCACCCTGTCGTGGGGATTCGAACCACCGACCTTCTGATCGGCAAGTCCTAGGCTCTGTGGTTTAACCCACAGCGCCACCCGCATGTTGGAGGGGGCCAAATGCAAAAGTGGGCAGAACAATAAATGTACATCTCACCTTTGAAGAGTGCACCCTCCCCTCTTAACAGGAGTGAATCATAGAATTGTAGAGCTGGAAAGGACCACGAGGATAATCTAGTCCAACCCCTTGCAATACAGGGATCTTTCCCCCAATGTGGGACTCGAACCCACAACCCTGAGATCAAGAGTCTCATGCTCTACCAACTGAGCTATCTTGAAGTTAGCTACACACACTCCTCTGTGGCTACAATCTGGGCATGCCTAAGTATTATTAGAGTTCAATGGGACATTCCAGCCAGGCAAAAGACAGTCATAATAGCCTAGCAAGAGCCTGCTGGAACAAGTCAATGGCCTATCTGGCCCAGCAGCCTGTTCACACGGTGCCCAACCAGATTCCTGTGGGAAACCTGCAAACATGACCCAAACATGAGAGCACTCTGTGGCTTCCAGCAACTGGTCTTCAGAAGCTTTACTGCCTCTAGTTATGGAGGCAGAGCATAGCCATCGTGCCTTTGTAGCCATTGATAGCTCCCTCTTTTAAAGCCATCTAGCTTGGTGGCCGGGACAGGGTGGCGCTGTGGGTTAAACCACAGAGCCTAGGACTTGCCGATCAGAAGGTCGGCGGTTCGAATCCCTGCGACGGGGTGAGCTCCCGTTGATAGGTCCCTGCTCCTGCCAACCTAGCAGTTCGAAAGCATGAAGTGCAAGTAGATAAATAGGTACCACTCCGGCAGGAAGGTAAACGGCATTTCCGTGTGCTGCTCTGGTTTGCCAGAAGCGGCTTAGTCATGCTGGCCACATGACCCGGAAGCTGTACGCCAGCTCCCTTGGCCAATAAAGTGAGATGAGCAACGCAACCCCAGAGTCGGCCACGACTGGACCTAATGGTCAGGGGTCCCTTTACCTTTACCTTTAGCTTGGTGGCCATCACTGTCTCCTGTGAGAGAGTGTTCCATCGATTAACTATGCATTGCGTGAAGAAGTAAGTTCTTGTGCCTGTCTCTCATCGTTCAATATTCAGCTTCATTCGCTAGCCACGATTGGTGGCGTTATTGAGAGGAAGAATTCCTTTTCTCTATCCCCATTCTCCATGCCACGCATAATTTTGATAAGCTTCTATCATGTCACTCAAGGAGGGTGCAAAGCAGAGCCCATGAGGGGGTGGCATGAGGAGAGGCCAGAGGCCAGAGAGCCACATACAGTCATACCTCATGTTACGTTTGCTTCATGTTACGTTCTTTCAAGTTACATCCCGTGACGACCCGGAAGTACCAGAAAGGGTTACTTCCGGGTTTCACGCAGATATGGCGCTTCAGGTTGCACTCTTTTCATGTTGCGAATGGGCCTCTGGAATAGATCCCATTCGCAACCAGAGGTACCACTGTATAGAAGACTGGGGTGAGGGGTGTTTGGACCTTGGGCTCAATTTTTCCACCTCTGCCCTAGTGAGTTGACTATAAAGGGAAGATTTAAACCAGGGCCTTGCTGGTTTGCAGCCCAATCTCTTAGCTGCAGGCACCAGCTCTCAGTCACAAAACTCAAATCAACACCAATATGTTCAACTTCTGCTTGTAATTAGGGTGAACGTGAAAAGTTTGAAAGCTATCGTCTTCCCCCAGTTGTGTTGGAATAATCCAAAGACTTGTTGCATTCTTAGGCACAACATGTTATTTGGGTGGCACGAGCGAGGCCTCCCTCTTCCAATTCTCTTTGAGACCTTTTAGGAGCAAAGGCTCAAAGCATCCATTTATGGCTCAGGTGATGTGTACAGATGATATGAAGTAGCCTGGAAGTGCAAAGGGCCTCCTGATCTTGCTTGAAATATGCAAGGAATGTGAGGTGTGTCTGTAGGGACTTTCTCCCCACACCCAGTTTAAACCTTGGGTGGACTGCACGGCATCTACACGCGAAATACTCCTTCGGGGGAACCAATTTGTCAACACGCATTGGCAGCAGCAGAAGGCAAGTGTGTTAGTCCTGTAGTCTATTCCTCCACACTGAGGGGCACTGATGGTGGAAAGTGTAGGCTCACTTTAACTTGACAGAGCATCTTTGTGTGCAGATGACATCATGGGGGGGATGACTGATGGCTAAGGATGGATGAATCTGTCCATTTCAGTTTATTAGTTTTTCAATATTAAATCCAGGTTCCCACATTTCTGCATTACTTCTTCCTCACAAGAATCCAACAGTGGGTTTTTTTGTTTTTTTATATAAAAAAAATTATTAGCGAACCCATCAGTATTTTTAACGTGCAGTTTTCTCTATCAGGATGCCTTTTGTATGTTATCTTCACTAATTCCACCTTGTGACTGGGAGCACAGGTGTGGACACTGTTCCTTCACCCACAGTGGGCTTGCTTGATGATGATGATGATGATGATTTATACCCCACCCATCTGGCTTGGTTTCCCCAGCCACTCTGGGTGGCTTACAACAGAATATTATTATTAATAATAATAAAGCGATAAAACATCAAACATTAAAAACTTCCCTAAACAGGGCTGCCTTCAGATGTCTTCTAAAAGTCAGATAGTTGTTTATTTCCTTGACATCTGATGGGAGGGCATTCCAAATATGATAGGGGTTTTGTTTTTTTTGAATTGTGCATTGCCCATCATATTTTTGGAAAGGCATTTGATAAAGCGCAAGAAATGCGTGACGAGAAGTGGGGTCAGAATGGGGTTACTGAGAAACAAACTGGCACACTTGAGAAAAACCTGAAATTTGCAGAACTACATTAACAACAACAACAAAAACCCACAACACTAAGGAGGCCCCTGCTCCCTCTCTCTCTCACAAGCAGCCCAGTGAAGCTCAGTAGGCACGGAATATTGAGAGTCATTTGGGGGCCAAGGAGGAAATCTGGCTGCAGGGGAGTATGAATGGAGTGGAGTCTGATGGGTTGGCTAGGATGCTGAACTGGAGCAGCTAGCCTGGGAAAACTCTATTGCTCTATGCTCTGTCCCACTTGCTTGATTTAGTATTTCAAATTTACACGCCAGTGTGTGTGCCTCGACAGAAAATGAATACACAGAATAAAGGAATATTAGGAGGTGAAGGTACACCGCAACGTTTTGTTGCAAAGAATAAAAAATGCTGCAATAATTTGTGGAGAGGAGAGCGGCAGAGGCTGAATCAAATGATCAGAGATATAATTTGAAGTGGTTCACAAGTGCAGTCCTGGGTACAGGCAATGTTCCTAAGTTCAGTCAGTGCCGCCTCCATGTGTATTATTGACTATATATGCATCAGCAGAAACCTATAATGTAAAGGAGCTCTTAGATCTTAATAAAGTGTGTATCTTTTTTAAAAAAATGTGTTTGTATTCCCCCACCCACTTCCTTACAAAGTGCTAAGGAAGGTATTTGTGAGGTTTCCCTACTTTATTTCCTGTTTTTAAGATACGCTCCAACATCATTGGCTGTGTGGAACAGGGGATATGTTTGATTCTCTTTGCTGCATTTGATTTCACACTTCCAAAAACTATGCCGAGACCTAAACAACAACCATCCCTCAAAACATGCACTTCTCTGAATTTGGTTCAAATATGCACAGCAATGAAATTAGTGAAAATAATGCATTATTTCTGGGAAATTGTTTTGCCAAAATGGGCATATTTGGCAATTCTACGCACAAAAGTATCTGCTAAGAGAAATTCACACTAAAACACCAATGTATTTTCTTGAGTGTGTTTTTATAAACAGCTGTTGTAGAAATATGGATAATGCACATTTAAGACTCGAAAAATGGGAAATTGAAATGATCAGATATCACATTTACTAAAACAAAACAAAATTCATTATTAAAGACAGCAAACTAGTGAGGGAGCTTTCAAGTTTCAACTTTTCAGCAGGATGGATAGGGAGAAGGACCTCTGTTGATGCTCCAGCCACAAAGTGTGCATGTTTTACGAAAACTCACTTTGGGAGTCCATTTTTTAAGTGGAATAGATGTGCCCTCTAGTGGCAGATTGGTGTCTCTACAGGAACTCCACTGAACAGCACAATTCATCCATGCAGCATTGGTGAAAGCAGATATTTAAAAAGTCAGTCCCTGATGGGACCTCCATTAGAGCTATAGTAACTGCTTACTATACTGATTTTAAATGCAAGAGGAGAGCATACCTGCATATCACAGGCTTGTATTTGAGGAACGGGAATGTGTCTTGTGTGGGGACAGTCCTCCTTCTTCTTCTTCTTTGGCGATCACTCGTAGCTGAGTAAGATTGTCTTCCATAAACACGGTTTTAACAATGAGTCCATAAGTGACTGTGGAGGCCAATTCTGGACCCACACGTCCTTCCACAGTGGGGACATTGGGTCCCAGGCAGGAGTTGATCATGGTGTGGATTTGCCAAGCATGCCTTCCTCTTAGCATGTTTCTTCCTTGCGTCCTGAGTTTGAGCATCTTCAAAGCCCATGACACCTTTGGTAAAGGCTGTTCTCCAACTGGAGCGCTCGCAGGCCAGTGTTTCCCAGTTGTCGGTGTTTATACTACATTTTAAAATACTTTTTCATATGTCCTGGTAATAGCCGACAGATAATAGTTTGTGATAGAGAGGACAGAGGCACCGTTTCCCACAATGATGTCCTGTTTCTTGCTGTCTTCTCGGAAGGATGGTTTGTGTGGGGTTTCGAAACACTTCCAGACCTGGCAAAATCTGAACACAGTGCAGTGACAGTATGCAGACAAATCCAAAGCAAAAAACCTCTGCCATTTCTCTGAAACCACCTTCCCTTAACCTGTGACCTTATAAATGTTGTTGGATTTAAACTCTCATGTGCCTTATTAGTGAAATCACCCAACGGGTTCCAAAATGGCAGCCAAAAGGTTCTGACAATGGTCAGCGGGGGCCTGGAAGTCTTGTGCCTTCTTTCCTGTCTGAGGATCCTGAAGCCAAGAAGCTGTCGGCATCCGGGGGTCAAAAGGCCAGCTGGCTAGCCCCGAGCTAGATTGTCTCCTTCTCAGCCGTGCCGCTGCGAAGATCCATCGACCTCTGGCTCAGACATAAATCAGTGACTCAGGCCTCTCAGACTTGAGCACACTATACGCAGCAATGTGAACTGCACAACAGAAGAGGCTGAGGCTTGTGGATACATACTAAGAACTACAGATTTATTAATCATAAATCAAGACAAAAAAAATGTCTGCTCGGAGAGTCAAAACAAAAGCAATACAGCGGAAGTTCCACTTACGCCAGCAAACTGTGCTGGAATGTAAACGGACATGTGACACACAACAATCCCATGTCTGCAACAAAAGGTGGAATGGAATCTTCCAACAGAGGCCTCACAAACCATACTTGGTTTCATTTGCATGATAGGGATTGGCACTAGGAGTTGGACACGCTAAGCCAAGCTTCCTCCGCCTCGGCCCTCCAGATGTTTTTGGCCTACAACTCCCATGATCCCTAGCTAGCAGGGCTAATGGTCAGGGATGATGGGAACTGTAGTCTCAAAACATCTGGAGGGCCGAGTCTGAGGAAGCCTGCTCTAAGCCATGGGTGGGGGACTTGTTGGAGTCCACCATCACTGACCATTGGATTCTGATTGGTTGTGTGTGTTAGAATTCCTGCTCTGTGATTGCAGTCATGGGATTGTTGTCTTTCACATGACAGTGTATGTTTTGACTCCACAGAGTGGGAAGTGACGAAGACAGGATGTTTATGTTACTGTGTTCAGTGAAGTGGGACTATTGTCCTTTGTTCTTTGTTTCTCTTTGCTGTCCGATGCTAGAGAGAGAGGGAGCCATGTTGCAGTGCTCCGTGTGTGTTTATATGTAAATAAAGTAGATTAGCCAAAATGCTGAGTTGCTGAGGTCTGTCACGCATGATGCGCAAACTTTTGCGGATCCCTAAGTGTGCCGGTGTCAGTTGGCATCTGTCGCTGTGATGTTCTGGCTGAAGAAAGCCTTTGAAGCTCCCAAATGATTGACCAGGAGGGAGAGAACATGTCAGTCGGGCATGTGTCTCTGCCAGGATCCTACTCAAGTGTAGGACAAGTGGGGGGGGGGTCTAACAATTTGGGGAGAACCACAGGTCTCCCAGTTCTGTAAAGTTTAGATCAGTCAGAGTACACCTTGCACAGCGTGCTTTTACATGATTAGAATGTGTCCATTTATTTAAAATGCATCTCTGGGTTATTTGTGGGGCCTGCCTGGTGTTTTTACATGAGTCCGTGGGCCGGACTGAGAAGGCAATTGGGCTGGATCCAGCTCCCGGGCCTTAGTTTGCCTACCCATGCCCTAATGCATCAATGACATGTTGCAGAATACACCTATACAACAAAACAAAGATGACCCTGGTCTGGAAGGGCGCTGGGAAGCTGCCATGGCGTGGTTGCTTGCAAAGGTCACCTCTCCTCCGTCTGGCCTTTGCATTTGTCCCTTGAACCCCCTTACAGCAGCTGGGGCAAAGGGGGGGGGGCTTTTGCTGATTAAAGACATGGCTGCTCGAGAGCATGGAATATTTCCTGCTGCAAATTATGCAAATCTGCCCTCCCTGAGATAAAAAAGACCCATCTAAGAGATCTCACCCCATTTCTAATCAGGAAGAAGGGGTGGATTTTGGCATCATTCCAGGCACCAACTGGAGAATCAGGGGAGGGCTGCGGGGGGGGGATGTTTAACTAATTAAATATCCCAGGAAGGGTGGGAAGACCAATGACTTGGCTTAGCAGCATGACACCCAGCTCCTCATGTGCCAGGGAGCTCATAGGTACCAGCTTAAGTCATAGGGGAGAAGCTAGCATTATGTAGACACCCCAAACCACTCTTGGCCTGAGTGTCCTCTCCAGGCCTCCATCCCTTTCTGAAGCCCTTTCATCAGTTGCATTCAGCATGAGAGCCCATTTTGCCTTTTAAAAAAATAGTAATAATTTTTTTTTCAAGAGGAGGTAATTATTTCTCGACAATTAGGTCCAATCAGTTCACCTTAAGCAGCTGGCAAGTATATAATCATTCAGCCTCATTTGCAACCATAACGGCCTTTTAGCTGCTGTAATTTTCAGGTGCTTGTGACCACTTTAGTCACAAACTCGAAGAAATAAAAATCGTAGAAACGCAGGAGAAAGTGGGGAGGAGAGGCCGGGGCCCCATGTGTGCAGGGGTGGGGTGTGGGGGAAGCAGAGGGAGGGAGGGAGCTGGCAGCAGAAAAATGATGGACACTCTAAAAATGGATCTTAAATGAAAACGAGGGTCCCCGACCACCCGCTGACCGAAACAGAGTGATTGAGGGTTTGGCTGATGAGACATGATGCAGCCGCAGCCCCTCTCCCGGAGAGGAACTGATTTCTCGTCCGAGATGTTGTTGATTAAATGGGACACATAGGCAAGGAGGATGGGGGGGGGGGTGCAAACAGGAGGAAAGAGAAAGGACGCAATATTTCACAGTTTACTAGGTGTCTGTTTCTCTAACGTAAACGGTGGCTACTTTAGGAAAGGGCTTATGAAGGACTGTGAGAACAAACTCCCCCCAATTAAGGAGAGCTATAGCTACAAAGAACTGGCTGGAGTGTGGGTTTTCTCTCACTAACACACAAAAGTTGGCCCTCCGAGGGCCTTCTGGAGGTTCCCTCACTGCGAGAAGTGAGGTTACAGGGAACCAGGCAGAAGGCCTTCTCGGTAGTGGCACCTGCCCTGTGGAACGCCCTCCCAGCAGATGTCAAGGCAATAAACAACTATTTTACTTTTAAAAGACAACTGAAGGTGGCCCTGTTTAGGGAAGTTTTTTATGTCTGGTGCTGTATTGTTTTTAATATTTGGTGGAAGCTGCCAGAGTGGCTGCGGAAACCCAGCCAGATGGGCGGGGTATAAATAATAAATTATTATTATCAATTATTTAATTATTATTATTATTATTATTACTACTACTACTACTACTACTACTACTACTACTATTAATGTAGTGGCAGGAGAAACGTGAGCACTCCATCCCTAGCAAAACTACCCATCATTTGCTGCGTGTAGGTAGGGATTTTTTATCATGAGATAAGCACTGCACTCACCTGTGGGGTTCTTGGGGGTGATCCGACATCAGGGGCGGACGGCAGACGTTGCTTCCTCTGAAGGTCAGCCGCACAACGGAGAAACAAGTCTGTTTCTAACTGCATAGCACTGGTTCTGCTTTCTGCATAGGTACAACATGGCCTCTCTTGGGCTCACAGTAGATGCAGGCCTAGCCACTGTCTTGTTGGGTACCAACTCACACCTGTAGTTTGTTAGGATGCTGAGAGTTGCCAGATCCCCATTCCCTTCACTGACGTACAGTTCCTAGAGTGGTATAACGGTTCCCAGAGCTCTGGGAATTGCAGCTTTGTGAGGGGAATGAGGATCACTCCACAGCTCTCAGCACCCTTAAACTACAACTCACAAGGTTCTTTGGGGGAAGCCATACTTAGTGAAAGTGGTATTGTAGTGCTTTAAATGCCTGGTGGGGATGTGGTCGTGGTAAACATGGAGAGAAGTATCTTACTTTGGCTCATCAATTAGCGGGGGGGGGGGGGGAATGAACAATTTAAGGTGTTCATGTCATCATCATCACCACCATTAAATTCATATCCCACCCTTCCTCACAAAGGAGCCCAAGGTAGCAAACCCATAGGGGATAAAACAATAAAAGCATCTCAAAAACAATTGCAGTAAAAAAGCAGACTGGGAGAGATATCTACTTCAAATATGGCTCACACATATTGTAGGCGTGAGTTGCTTATAAGAGTATGAGTCGGCCACAAACGAAAAGGTTTAGGGGCCTGTGAAATCTCGCAAACTTTCTTCTTACAACGGCCAAGTTCTGCTGCCACCTAGCGGAGACACGCTGGTAACACAACCAAGAATATTGCCAAGCCAATGGCAGGGGTGGGCAAAAGGTAGATCGGGATCTACTGGGGGGGGGGGCTGCAGTAGATCTGCACGAGTTTCTGACTCCCAGTTGTCTAACGATACCTACCACCGACAGCCACCACATCCTAAATTAGGCTTCAGAAACAAGGAACGCTGGGGGGGGGGTCAGGAGTAGAGCTGTTTCCAGGGCTGAGACTCAGAGACACCCTGTCCTTAATTCTGAGCATGATGCCCTCTCTGCAAAGCCACTTGTGATAGGGAAGAAGTAGGCGGACTTGCAACAGGGAGTAGGCGGGGTCAGTTAAAGGGCTGTTTATTGGAGACAACCAGGGAACAGTAAATATATTCACTTGGGGGCAGTGGTGATGCTAAAATGATGGAGGGGTTGATTTGGCTGGATGTCAATCTTGCCTCATTTCTCTCAGACAACAGCAAAGTCATATTCACCTCATTTAGTCAAGGGTTTTCCTACCTCACAGGGTTATTGTGGGGACATGTTAGTATAGGATAGGCTGCCCTTGAACTATGGCAAGCAGAGCTTCTGAAATACAGTGGTACCTCAGGTTACAGATGCTTCAGGTTACAGACTCTACTAAGCTAACCCAGAAATAGTACCTCGGGTTAAGAACTTTGCTTCAGGATGAGAACAGAAATCGCGCGGCGGCAGCGGGAGGTCCCATTAGCTAAAGCGGTAGCTCAGGTTAAGAACAGTTTCAGGTTAAGAACGGACCTCCAGAACAAATTAAGTTCTTAACCCGAGGTACCACTGTACTGTGAAAAACTGCATTCATATTAGAAAACAAGTTTTACTGCGTGTCAAATAAACCACAGTGCACAAAAACAAGGTACAATGAAAGGACTTTTATTTGCACATTTCAATTACATTTGGATGCGTTTTAACTGCAGGACAGCTGAAATCTGTAATCCAATCTTTTCTCTCTCTTTTTACACTGGTCATTTCTGAGAAGTCATGCATTTTTACATTCATATCACATTTACAACCTCCAGAGAAATCTTCCAAGGCAAGAAGGAATTTTGAAGCAAAAATGCATACAAGATTACATGTAACAAAATGAGCTGCAAAATAATTTGGGTTGTTGATTCTGAGGAGAACATGAGGCGGCGAGAAGCAGCCCCCCCCCCTTGAAGTCACTATCATGTCAGAGCTGTCTCTTGCATTTATCCTAATAAACACAGTCCATATCAGAGAAATACAAGTCTGAACGGCATCGCTTCTTGTGCTCAAGCTGTATACAGTATTTCACGAAGTTACAGGATAGGATCACACCACAGCAATCGTAATAAATGGCTCAAAAGGTTAACACTATTGCTACGTGAGAAATGTTATAGAGCTACTCCTACCACTGAATTCAGAGAGAATTAGGAGAGCCTGCAAAAAGGAAGAAGGGGAGGAAAAGGTTAATAACACTTCGTTCTCCCAGGCCTGCCAAAGGTACCACTCTCCTGTATGGGTAAGGAATGCATATAAGTGGAATGGTTAAATCATATATCCCCCAGTTTTCTGCAATGCACATTTTTCCTAAAAAGAAGGAAACCTGTAAAGAAAAAGATTAGTTGCACCTCAGAAGCAGCTAAAGCACCTGCAAACATTAAAATGATATTTTAGTATTGGTAGTGGTGCCCTGTGGAACGCCCTCCCATCAGATGTCAAGGAAAGAAACAACTATCTGACTTTTAGAAGCCATCTGAAGGCAACCCTGTTTAGGGAAGTTTTTAATGTTTGATGTTTTATCATGTTTTTAATATTCTATTGGGAGCCGCCCAGAGTGGCTGGGGAAACCCAGCCAGATGGACGGGGTATAAATAAATTATTATTATTATTATTATTATTATTATTATTATTATTATTCAAAGGGATGTGGAAACGCCTCCTTCCCATCTAAAATATTGATACAAAGTGCCTTGTTAGTGAAATGGCCCAATGGATTCCAAAACAGTGGCTCAGCAATGGCTGGAGGGGCTTGAGAGTCTTGCGCTTGGGGTTCCTGAAGCCAAGAGGACTCTTGGGTTTCAAGGAGGTTCACTTCCATGACAGGGGAAGGCCCAGAGATTGGGATCCTCCAGAGCGGAGAACCTGTGGGTCTTGCATATGTTGCTGCACTACAGCTCCCGTCAACCCTGACCAGTGTCCAGCTGGGGCTGATGGGAGCTGGAGTCCAAGAACTGGGGGCCAACGGTTCCCCAGCGGTGCCCTAAGCAGAGAGCAAACACTGCTGGCCCTTCTCCAATTTGTTGAAAGACTCAAGGGTGGAGTTCTATTTGTTCCATATGTTGCAAGCTGGGTGTGGAATGCCTCCCCTGTTTTCCTTGCAAGGCAATGGGCAAGGCTACCATGTTGCCTTAGCCACGGCATTTGCTTCCATGCAAGATCCTCCCAGGCCTCACAGTGAAGGAGTCGGAAGCAGGAATACCATTTGGTAAAGGGGAGCAACCAACAGGCACCACAATACTTCAGCATGAGACATAGAAGATTCTTTGTCTTGAGCTGAATGATCTGGCTATATGATGGTCATAGCAACTGGCAGGGGTCCTTGGGTGTGTCAGCAGAGTTACAGTGACACCTTCCCGAATCACTCCATACCCTGCTCTTTCACAGGTGTTCCAAGAACTTAAATAGGTTTCTTAGATCTGCAATGGTCCAGGAGGAGGAAAACTAATGTGTTCAACTTATTGGGTTGTACGGGCCTCCTAAATAGGAAGAAGAGCACTGGAACTAGATGACGGCCAAGAGGGAGGGATGCAGTTCTCTTCTTAAATAGCTATATGGGAATGTAGTAAATCTGTGTTGGACAGTGGAAAGTCATGCCCAAAAGGATGACACCCCCTTTTTTATTTTTCTGTAGTTTAATATATTTTTATTAAAGATTTCTTGGTTTACAGAGGTATGTGCAATGTCTCTTTTTTCAAGTTACATTTTCTACAGCTCAGTTTCATTTGAGATGACACCCCCTTATGAGGTTTAGCTAACTGGATGGCCCTGGGCACATGTCTAATATTTCCAAACGTTATATTTAAGGTGCTACAAGCCTCTTTGTTACTTTCTACAGCAGATTAACACTACCACCTCTGTGGAAATAGCCTCACAAAGGCCGCTTTATTGGTCGGGGTATTATTATCGAGGGTCAATGAGTTAAGAACTATAAAGCATTTTGTGAACTGGAATTGAAAAGTGCTACAGTATAAAAAGTAAATGCAGGCATGGACCAAAATCTAAACTATTATAGTGTTTTTTAAAAAAGCTTAGACAGCGTAAGATGCATTAGCCCAAAGGTTTGCTGTGAATGAAAAGTGTTTAATGCATCAGTTGTATCTGTAAAAAGAAATATATTTATTTCCAGGTCAAGCTCAGGGGGCAGACAGGAATCAGCTCCCCAGTGTCCTATACCTGTGAAGAAAGTAATCCGGTTATTGAAAATAAAAGTTGTATTTAATTGTAGTTACGCAGAAATCAGAGAAAGAAAAAACGCTACACCAGAGTTAAGATGCACAAAGAATCAGATAAATCTGATACAATTTAAGAGTTAACAGATAAATATGATACAGTTTGAGAGTTAACAGTGATCCTCACCGAATGAACAGATAACATTCCTACTTTAACTCATTAAAAAAAAAAAAAACCCTACTAGATGCTCCATTTAATTGGGCTTCATGGATTTAGCTTCCCAGTTTCTCAGCATGTGCTAATAACCTCTAACAATGACCTTCTGAAAAATCAGCAAGTGTTCACAGGTTGCCTTCTTTTTATCGGATCTACATCCAACCCAATGAGGAATAGAGGCAATTCATTATTATTGTTATTTCTTTAGAAAGTTGACCTTCTACACAAAACTTTCATGTAATGTGAAAAGTGACATTTCTCCCAAAGGTGAGCATGGAATAAACCCGCTGAATATCCCCCACCCCAAGAGAAATTCTCCCCAGACAGAAGTATAAATACCAGAAGCTGGTATACATGAGATTCAATGTGAATCAGTGGTATGTAAATAAGCCCTCCAGGCTTATATAGGTAGCTAAACGAGCTCGTTTTTTAAAAAAAGTTTTAATAGGTTATCAAAAAAACCTTACGTAAAATCCTTAGGATTTAATACTACTGCAATAATCCTTTTATAGTTATTGGGATTATAAATTCATCCTGATATATAAAGAGCAGTGCTAACGCAACATTCCACAGGTAAGCCCTCAACAAGTCAGGAGTCTAGAGGTACCCTATGGCTTAAAACCTAATTGTAACCCTTGGTTGTCTCTTAAGGAAATCTTCATTTTGTCCAAAACTGCTGCTGCAAAATAAAGCTAAGAAGACAGTAAGACAGGTTATGTAAGCAAGTGATCAAAGAAAGACACAAGAAAGGGTTGTCCATCAGTGAGGTATGAGAGGCCAGTAACTTAAAGACTTTGCGTAAGCGCTCATGTAATGGAAGGCCAATGGAACAGGGCAATACGGGCGTCTCCCCACTTATGCACATCCGACTCATGCGCGACTGGGTATATGCACAACACTGGGAAATAATAAACTAAACTGATTAAAACTGGAAAAAGGCACAAAAGCGGCCCCAAAAGATTGGGAAAACTTCAAAAATGGCACACAAAGAATGGAGAAAACAGCTAGCTATTCCAGGAGCCTTTGCACGGATCTTTGAGGCCTATGGGGAGTTGGAATTTGAGAAAGGAGAGAGCAACTGTGGTAGAGTTTGATGGATCTTTGGCAGAGTTTTCGTTATGTGCTGTTGGTTTTCTAAAGGGTTTTTTCCCCCCAAGGGTTTCCAGAGGTTTAGAGGATGTTTACAGGCTTCATAGGAGATGTCCCACCCCCGTACACAATTTCACATATACACACAGTACCCGGGGACGTAACCCCTGCGTTAAGTGGGGAGACGCCTGTATAACATCCATGGGACTATGAGCCTATCCAGGAAAGGCGAGGGTTAAGGAAGAACATCTCATTCCCTTTCCACATGCTAGCAAAAAGATTCTTGGGCAAGTTACAAGGTTCTCCAGATGAAGAATATAATGGTGGAATTTGGAAAGGAAGCGTAGCAAAATATAATTAAGCTAACATATTTAGTACTGAGCTAGTATCTAAAGTGTAACCCATGGGTCTAAGTCAATCTGACGGCCATCTGATGCCAGCTAAAAATGTCAAGCTATATCTTTGGGAAAGTGGCTGTCAAGGCTGATTAAGTTGCGGATAAAAGCCACAAGTAAAATGTGGTGAAACTAGAAAGAGCAAGTTTTCAGTATCAATTCTTACCGGGAAAAGTATCACCACAAGGTGACATTAACTCTTCATTTCTTTAGCGTTGGCCACTTTGGGTACATGTTCCCATGGTAATGACACATGGTACCATGAAAGATCAGCTAAAAACAATGTGCTCCCTCTTGATTTCCCCATGTGGGGCTCATGATAGGAACAAACAACCAATAAAAAATGAAGGGGAAATGCCATCTCATGCCAATATTTCTCCACATAAATGATCATATAGACTCACCCTAATTCTATTCATTAGTGATTGAGACTTGCCATATATTTTGCGGTATTATACCACCAACAGGCAAGGATTGGGACCCTGGGTCCTGCCAGATGTTGTTTGACTCCAGCTCCCATTGGCCTCAGCCAGCATGGCTAATGGTGAGGGATGATGGGAGTTGTAGTCCAGCAACATACGGAGAAACAAAGATTCCTCATCCCTGACCAAGGGAATGGAAGTCAGAGGCCAGTTATTCCTCCTCCTTCTTTTTGGTCCGTGGGACATTAGAACTATTCAAAAAATCTATTGTGACGTGGGTTGTAGATTGCAGCAACATGTATTTTATATATTGTTCCCTAGCTAATTAAACTTTATGTTTAGCCTCTATAGTTCAAGGCCTGAGCATTAGGGGGGGGAAACCGCTATTTATTAACTCACTTAAGTTGAGTATCTCTCTTTTATGCTCAACATTATAACAAAAACCCTTTTGATAGTTTGAAGGAGTGTTAAAACACAATACTGATACAGGGAGGATTGGTGCAAATTCCCACGACTCGTCTTCATCATGAGAATGAAGTAAACCACCTCCATTTCACAGTCTTGATAGAAACACTATTATCCAGCAGGTAAATATATTTCATAAATTAAGGTTACCAAACCTAAAAAGCTCCCTTGCCCAAATTAAAAACACACAAACCCCTGTAAAAACGACAGATACTGTATTTCCCATTTAGCTTATTGACCGTATTGTTCATTGCTATAAAACCATAATTTCTATTCCAGTATCACATTGAAGTTGGCTGCACCTTTTTTATAAGCAAGGACATGAACTGAGGTATACTAGGTAATGTTGCAAATTTAAGTGAAAAGAAAAAAAACGAGGGGGAAAAGTATTCCACTGATAGTATTCACTGGCTAAATATCCATTCCAGGTTTCTGAAAGTTTATGGACAAATAATACACAGGTCAGGATATATGTATTGACTTACTAGCATCTTTATAAAAAAAAAGTTGAAGAGTTACACCAAAAAAACAACATTTATGGAACTTCTTCCACTCAACTTCGATAAGACAACAACACCCCTTCCCCACCAAATAAGCTTTGATGTGGCTGAATTTGCAAGTGCAGGAAGAGCTTCATTTACATTTTGTTTAAAAGTCCCTTATTTACATAATACATTAAATGCAATTCTTGCATTTCACATCTTATTTCAAATGCATGATACAGAAAGAACAAGATAATGGTTGCAACAGATCTTCTACAAAAATTAAACTGGGGAAACATTGTACAAAGGACAGGGCCTCCTGTTCTTAACTGTGATTTTGCTTTTGTGGACAGCACGTCAAAAAACGGAAAAGGAAAGGGGGGAAAAAGAAAGAAAAGCCACCCTGTGATCCTGCCAACATATCTGGTTCCAAGTGAGCATTAATCAATCAAGATATATTATTACACTATCTTAATGATAATTCAGCCCAGAGGCTGGGTGCCTGCCACCCAGGTCACAGGTTCTCCGCTGCTAGGGGAAAGAATTGTACGCTTCTCCCTCTTTCTATAACCAAACAGGAATGTTCCTGTGTGGAAATGCTGTGTGTGTGCACACGCACACGCACACTGCATTCACTATAGCCTGTAACAGATGACGTCAGCACAAACGTGTCTACACTTTACTCAGACCAAAGCACAAACCGCATTAAATGCCATACCACAGCCTATGGACAGAGAGGTTTGAAACCTGTAAACAGTTGAACAACAAAACCTCACAATTTCCTTAAGCACAAGTCCCGTTGACACCAGCAGATCTGAACTGGAAGCTTAGGCACCATGAAATCCGCACATTTACAAAGCCAAACCAACGAAGTCTTGCTCGCTACAGCTCATTAAAGTTGCCCACATCCCAGGCAGTTCAACCAGCACCTTGACCAGTCCGTTGTGGTTTTTTTGTTTTTTGCCAAGTCTATTATTTGTTACTGAGAAGCTGTAGCTGCACAGTGGGATGAAGATCCAAGCTTTGTGAATAATTTTTAAATCCTCCCTAAAAGGCAGGCTTAGCATCTGCACGAGGACCAGCGCTGACTTGGGAGGTGAGTACAGTCCGTCCAGTTATGAACAATGCTCGATGCCTGTAAACCTTTGAAGCGCTCTTGAGCAGAGGGAAACTAAGCCATCCATCATGAACTAAGACTAAGAAGCAAAAATGAAAGGCATAGGACAGCAAAGGAAAACAAAACTCACCCCCACAGCATGGCTCTCTGGAGCACTTCAGAAGGAGCAGGAGGGTGCTTACTAGCTAGTCATTAAAAACACAATTAAAATGATCCAACTTTTACTACCACATCACCCTAATAAAGCTACTCCTGCAATATTTCCAGAGGGGAAAGAAAGCAATTTTGCCATTAAACGACATGACAATATTTATAGCTCAACTGCTTCATCTTAATTCAGAATTCAGTTTTTAAAATCCTACCTGTATATAGAGTTTGGGTTTTTTTAAAAAAACAAACCAGTTCATAATTTCACTTAAAATGCAAGCCTTAAATAGTATTTTTTAATGGTAATTCTTTCTCCTGCTCTAACGTTTTTATTCTAGCCAACAAGCACGCACGCACGGACGCACACACACAAAATGCTTGTAGTTGCTTTCTAATTACAGATTATTATCTGTAATTTTGCCATTCGGGCAGTTGCCTAATATATTAGCACTGAAAAATATTTCTAGAGGAAGCTCTCTCTCTCCCCAAAAGACATTGGGGTACAAAGGAGCTTTTGGTAACAAAAAGATCCCTTCCTTTGGAAGAAACAAGCGGAATACAATGAAAAAAGCTTTACTTCTTACATAAAACACAGTTTTCTTGAAGTCTGCACATAATTTTTAGACCATCCTGGCATCCCATGGAATAAAAAGTCTTTGCGAGTTCAACGTGTTCAATTCAACAGCCTCTGCCATTATGCAGTCTTTGCTGAAAATTATTATACCAAGAAAACCTCAAGGAAAGATGCTAATCAAAATAATGGTACCATTCAGAACAGCCTGCCAGGAATGAATCTTGTTTCGTTGAATACTAATACTAGTGTTATATTGAATGTAAACATGTACAGGTTCCCACCCCCACCCTGACATCCTGCAATCGCCTTTGAAGGCAATCTAAGATAATAAAAGAATGCTAATAGTCCTGCCTTTCAGATACTCTGGGAAGGAGAGACTTGTTAAGCCAGGAGAAGAAAAGGGGAAGGTTATTCCTACAAGGTGATGTTGGAAAGGGAAAAAGGTTGAGAGCATGCACAGTACTCCATATTGTTGGCTTCACCTCACTGGGATTAAGAGCTTTCAAGAGTGAACTCTTGGAAAAATACCAACAAATTACACAGCCCATGTTTTATTCTATCTACTTAGCTAAAAAAAAATATCTAGATAGGTATGGACACCATCTTATTCCAACACCCCACATGGAAGATAAGAGCAACCATTATCAAATATTCTTTGCTATGAAGAAGCATAAAAAAATTCAAAGTTAGTGTTCTTTCAATCTGAGTCACTGTGATCATATAGTACATTTCTCAAAAAAACACCTGTGTACGCACATTTGTGCACAAGGACACAAGACCTAGAGCTCCATGTGTCAACACGGTAAAAGAAAGCCAATACAAAACTCCCCGTTTCTGGATCCTTGTTAACTCTAGCTTCCACGGCAACAAAGCTGCTGCTGTTTGTAGTGTCACAGAGTAGTCTGAAGTTTCAGGGGGGCACTGCAAAGCTGGCATTGGAGATCGCGAAGAGATCCTGTCTTGCAACTTCCTTCAAAGGAAGCTACATGTAGAAGAACAGACCAGTTGCGCTCAGCAGGTCACTCCACTATTAGTGCCACGTTGATGTGGGACAAATCTATCATATGCCTAAGAGGAAGGTCAACAGACAATGGTCAAGGAACAGGTTTTCTACAAAGAGCACAATAGCTTATACCATTAAGTGAAACTCAGGAACCTTACTTTCTGCACATTTTTATCACAAGTCCAAGAAGTGTTTCAGACATCACCATGTCAGTCTAATAATCCATGGTTTACTGAATGACATGCAAGCCAGGTCCTCCCTCCTTGCCCCCCATTTAGGCGCCTGACTTCAGGGCTTGTTAATCAAGTTTCCTCTGACATCCAAACCGGGAAACTGTGGTTTAAGTGCTGCTTGCACTATAGGTTTCCAGGCCATGACATCATGGGAAACTGGTTTAGCTGTGTGGAAGGCCCATAAAGAGGAGAAGAAACAGGGGATTAAATATTTGTTTGTGATCATAAATGTAACATTAGAAGAGCCCTACTGGATCAGACTAAAGGCCTACCTAATTCAGAATCCCGTGTCTCACAACAGCCTATTGGAAGTTCCCAAGGTGAAACAATTCTCATCTCTTTAAGAAGACAAAAGGCTCTTGTATAGTGGTTTGAGTAGAATGTGTCTAGGATATTTTAGATATGGCAAAATTAGGATTAATATTTACCTGTGAAACTTCTGTTGAAATTTCAACGCATCAGAGGGCTCTTTAAATTTTGCTATGGCCTTCCGCTGTTGAGGAAGCATCTGTAAACTCTATGGAAGACAAGAAGAAAACCACTTTATATTGCTTGCCTTTTAAAAAGAACATCAGAGCTTTGAGTTATTTCCCTTCTCTACAAGGTGGAATCAGGCTGCTGCAAACATAAGAATATCATGGCTGGAATCTCACCACTTGCTAGTTAATTGAGAAATCCCATCCCTTATTCCTCTGGCCTGCCCCCGGCAGTCCTAACATGCAGCAAAAATAGGCAATTGATAGAGGCCTTTGGCAGGAATTATCATATAAAGCAGGGAGAGATATGTCAAAGGCACTGGTAGTCTCTAAAAATCTGATGCTGAAACTGAAGACCAGAGTCCCAACAAAAGCATGTTTACACATACCCAGGTTTCTTGCACATACACACTCAACAGCTTCTCTTGCTAAGTTTAAAGGGTGTTCCTGAAGTTGTCCTGAATGTTGGTGACCTGTTGTGTTGCACGGGGTACTTGCAAAGAGGCAATTTAGAAGCCTTTGGATGCGGGGTCTAAGGAATTGTACATTTTATGAGCTTTGCCCAGACTTGAATTCTCATCATTTGAAATACTTATGCAGTCAATCAAGCTTCTGGAATGGGGAGGGGCCAGCTGTTTCAGAGAGGATTAGGGTAGATTCACACTATCCCACCCCCAACTTGCAGAGGCTGTTTAAATATATTATATAAAAAACAGTAAAATTAATGAATATAAAACAAACGAGGCCCAAAGGTATCATTTTATCTGCTGTTCTTGAAAAGAATAGACATACAGTTCTCCCCAAAGATGGACAGTTGGTGGTTTCCTTCAATGAACCTGAATTCAGTGGGTTTATTTAGGTGTTAGGAGAATAGCCCTGATTCTGTGGTACCAAATCAAAAAGTGGCTGTAAATTTTTGTGGACATAATCCAAGTGCATCCCAATCTGTTAATGGCTGTATTTAGAGTAGGCTGGATCTAAATACTAACCCCTCTTCTTTATAAAGAAACAGACTTAAGAAACCTCACATTTCCCCAAACTGGAGAAACACAAATACACCATAGTGGAGGTTCAATTTTGGTGGAACCCCTACACCAGAGCTTTCCGAATTGTGTGTCGCGACACTTTAATGTGTCAGTTGCAGTGTGTAAGTGTGTCGCAGAAACACTCCCCATGCTCCTCCTGGGGCTGGAAAGGAGTTAGTTTAACCTCCGGTTTGCTAGTAAAACTGAATTACCACATGGCGAAATGATGCTGGTCTAAAAATGTGTTACCAACATGAAAAGTTTGGAAAGCTCTGCCCTATACTACAGAACAATTAGCTGTATAATTAATCCTCCACCACTCAAATCATTCTAGATACCAGTTCTCCATCTTTTTGTGGAAAACTTGAAAGACAGCTACTGAAGAATTCTGCTAGTTTTGAAATCCGAGCTAGCCATCTTGTAAGAATAGTCCTGTTTTCAGAAAACTATTTACTTCAGAAAGCTAGTTATTACTATACAGTGGTACCTCGTGTTACAGACGGGATCCGTTCCGGAGGCCCATCCGTAACGTGAAAAGCCCGCAACTCACAGTGCGATTTGGCGCTTCTACACATGCGTGAAGCGCGATTAACACTTCTGTGCATGTGGCGAAACCCAGAAGTAACCCATTCCGGTACTTCTGGGTTGCCAAGGAGCCCAAGATGATAACACACAACCTGAAACGGATGCGACATGAGGTATGAATGTATTGTAAGTAGCAGACACAATATTGCTTGCATTAGCAGCAAGTCCTATGTCTTTGGAGGATGCGTAGTGCTACTGTTTCAACCTTTTCCTTTGCTAATTTCAAGTTCTCAGAGGACACTGACAACCCATCAAAGTCAGGTAACCAATGGCTGCTTAGTTAACATGTTTAGAACCAGGCTAGTTGAACCAAAGACCAATTACTGCAAGTACTGTGGACATAAAACAGAGAGTGTACACCCAGGCTTTAATACACAATGGCCAAAGCTGGACTACAAACAAAAAAAGGCAGAAATCTTTAACACCCATCTTGAATACCAGTCTGGAAAGCAGCTATTTATTAACAGGACTACCTGCCATCAGTTGATTACAAGTTTATTACAAGAAGCAAACTATGACTCATAAAGTAACAGCAAAAAACTTACATAAATATTTGCATTTAAAAATAACTACCCAATTCTTTAAAAAAAATTCAGGGCTTGCAGAACTTGAAAAATAGTCAGTACAGAAACACATTTGTTCCTTCAAATGGTGTGATTAATCACTGAGCATAATTTCTCTTTGCTACTCAGAAATAATGAGGAATACTGGGCTAACAAAATTCCATTTTCAATTAACTTTCTTTGAGGTGGGCTTACGCCCATCAAAATTAAGTAAGCAATTATTTGTTAGGCCCCAAGACTAGTTGCAGACGTTCTACTCATACGTGTAAAGGTAGATTTACAGGATTACTTTATGAAGTAGCACACTGCAACCTGGTGTTTGAATGATCAGCTGGCCACTTGAATATTTGAAAACCACCACCACATTTCTAATATTGTGTGAAATAATCTTGAATGTCCATTTATTGCTAAATAATGATAGACAAACAGGGATGAAAACAATAGCTTTAGACATTCTAGTATTCAAACAACAATTCAGGAAAACAGTGCAGCATACAACCAGTTACACATATTAAGTGAAATAAAAACAATTGAATTTGCTTGTATTCTTTTGTACAGCGTCAAGAAAACTAGCTGAAGGCAATTGTTTTGGTAATGTGTGAATTCTGAACTGCTATCTTTAAACAAGTTCTGGTGTATCTATCTTTAAACTGTGTTCTGGTGTAACAATAAAACATAATATAACATGACATGCATTAACTGCTTCCCTCACTCCTCTTTCATCTGCAACGAACCAAGGTTTGTGCTATGTCCAAATTGGGAACTGTGATTAGTTTTAAATGCAGCTTTTCTGAACAAGCCAGGATTTTGAACCACAGTGTGGAAGTTGAATTGTTTCGTAAAACCATAGTTAAACAAACCACAGTTCTGTTCTGAACATAACAATAAACTGCAGGTACTGGAAAATGGAAGGCAATGCTTCCAATCTCCTCACAGCCGCCTTGCAGAAGGAGAAGGGATGGCATGAGAACCGTTCATGTGGCAACAAACCATAGTTTAGTGTTATGTCAAAACACATCCATTCTCTCTAAATATGCATTTCTGCTGAGTTCAGAGAGCAAGTGACAGCGTTATGGAGTGAAAAGAAACCGGTCAATTAGTTGTTCATTTTGCAACACCATTATCTGAAATGTCTGCTCCCAATGGGCAAAATTCCTACAGGATGAACTGATGTTCCAGAAGGTGAATGACATGTAAAGATATTTCAGTTCACACTGCAATTATATCAACTTCTAAAGCTCCTCCCAAGTGGTTCTAACAGCTCTTCCTGATGCTGGCTACGGAGTGCTTGTTTTAACTCTTAACACGATACAGAAATGCTTATTTTCCCCATTGCAAGTAACCTGTAAATTGGTCCTGAGGAGTGCTTGTTTTAACTCTTAACACGATACAGAAATGTTTATTTTCCCCATTGCAAGTAACCTGTAAATTGGTCCTGAGAGACAAGGTGGGTTTTTTGTTTTTTTACACAACCAACACTCATTTCTACCTGAACACTTCTGGAATGAATACAAGTTTCTTTATGAACCCATTCATAAAGAAATGATCACACATTTTCATGGGAATCCAAAACATGGAAATCACTATCAAGAATGAGTGTGTGAAAAGAACAATCTGTGACCTAAATACATATCATAAGAAAAATTAAAAAATTAAAGACAAATACCAGCAGTATCCATTGGTCATCATAGATAAAAGAAAAATGCCTTTCATCTTATTAGGATTTTTTTAAAGCTCTTAAGTAATAAATTTAACAAAGGCCAACTTTATATCTGAATAAGGCTTCTGAAGCTTGCCATGAAACCTCACAGGAAGTTTAATGAACACAAAACAAACCGAAACCTACTTTAAAAAAAACCAACAACTCTTAGACACCCACTTTAGCTTAGCAACTGGTAGAGGGGTTCTCTTAACATCCTTATAAAATGTATTGATGGTCCTTGTGTTCCTTTATGTAACAAAAAATAGTCTGCAGCTTGAAGACTGCAACAAAGCTTCTTCTTATTCTTATTTAAATGAACACCTCCCAATCATGGACTTTTATAGCAAGCACTGTTTAATCTTAAATTTTTACAACAGGAACCCGAGTAAACAAAGTTGTGGGGTTCGGCATCATGACTTAAGCTGGGCAGGAAATCTCAGCAAGAACTTGTGGAAAACAGATTGTGGGGGGCAAAATATGTTTCCTCAAGTCTGCACTCTTTCATCCCCCTACCCTTTTTTCCAGGTATGTGCCCCATTTTTAACAGCAGGAATGCTATTCAGTTTGCTAGGTCATTTCCCCACTGCTAACATATAACTAGGTGAATGAAATTCTTTGTAAAGTCAATGCTCGCCACTGTGCACTGAGTTAAAAAACATGCTTACAAAAACAAAAGTCAAAGTATCTAGGTTGGGATTTTGTCTCCCACAGAACAGTCACTTATGGTGGAGAATTCCTTCTTCTCCCTGAAGAGAATGGCATGCTTAAAGGTCCATATAAGTCAACAGGAGGGACAAGTAACCATAGGAGGTCATTTCCCCGTCAGCGACATGCAGCAATTCCTCCTGTGTCAACTGGTGCTCTCCCTCTCCTGAAACTTCTTCGGCCCTGCTGCTAATAACTGATTCTCACAACCAAGTTAGGTGTCTCTCTCTCAACTACCGCAGGACATCCTCCCAGTGCTTTAGCCTCCAGCCTCCTGTGACAGCCAATTGAGGGAGAAAAGAAGAAGCTGTATTTAGCTGTTGCGCCATTTTTCAAGTCAACATTCTATATAAAACTCTCTGTGCAGACAGAGCTGGTGATATGGATTAAACCAGGGGTGAAGAACCTCTGACTGGGGCAGGCCAAATGCGGTGGTCAAACCTATCTGGCCACTGGGGCTCTCCTCCAACGCACTGCATTAATTCATAGTCAACCCAGGGCCACTTTGCGCAAAACCGCTTTGCACAAAACCACCCCAAAATCAGAGAGCCAAGCTGAGTGTACAGTGGCACATACTTCCATGTTTTGAGTGCCTGGGGTCTCAGGAGAGGGAAAGATAAGTCCTAGCCTTGGGGCTGCTGGAGGGCATGGGGAGCCAAGTGTGTAAGCTGGCCATCCCACTCAACTCTGGATCTGTTTTGTTCAACGATGGTATCCAAACACTTTAAGGGGAGCGGCCAGTAAATTTTCACTTTGGGCTCCCTGCCTGTTCCAACTCATGATCCTTGCACCATACTGCCCATTGTGTTAATTATTTTTAATTACGGTAACTTTGCCAAGTTTCTCAATGACATTAGCTAACAAGACTTAGAATGGTTTCCAAGTCACAGGCTGAAGTGTTTAGTGCTAAGCACTTCTGATAGGAAATATATTAATCTTTCAGATTTTTTTTAAAGCTCATTCGTTGTTAAGTGAACATTTGATTCCTTGCACAGATTCTCTCTCATTTACCTCTTGCTGCCTGAAGGAACATTCTCTTTCCTAAAGGACTGTGTTCTCTTTATGTGTTTTGAGCTTTGTTTTACACAGTGGGACTTGCACAAACAATGTTTATTTTCTTTATTTTAACTCAAGTCTCCTTTTGATTTAAAGGAAGAGTATACCATATCAATTTCTTTTTAACAATCATTTATTACTTTCTTTCCCAGGAGACTCTGCTGTGAGTTCCTGTGGTCATAAGCCTGGCAAATTCAAACAGGAAAATTATTAATATTTTGAGTAAAATGCTTCGTTTTGCATGAAGAAGAAATTAAGATAAAGTTCTTATACTAAGTAACTTGATCCAACTATTAGCTAATAACTTACTGGACCAGCGTCTGCTTTGGGGCTTCCAAATACAGGTGCTAGGAAAACACATAAAATGGAGTTAAGTCTGCATAGCTTGGTTACATTATTATAGACTGTTCAAATTCCACTTGTGGAATACTGTAATAGAAGCATCATTTTAACCTTCAAGCACTAACCAAAATAGTTGTTCTTCTAGCATTCCATAGAATACAGAGATGTATTTTGTATATTGTATTTTGTATATATAGCACTGTGTTTCAAAATGACTCCACAAGAGTCACTGGTGTAGCTTTCAACTACCCATGAATTGCACACTTCCCTTCAAAGCGTTCTCTCCTAAAGTTTCTTTTCAGCTTTAAGTATTTGCGTACATCTTTTTAGCAGAAACCTCCATTTATAAAGCCAGTTTCAAACATTCGTTCACACACACACTAGCACGGCCAGCCAACTTTGGCTTTCAGCTGCTTGGGGTCATCATGGGCATGGAGCTGGTCAGCCCTATTTTGTTGGCAACCGTCTGCCTCAGGAGACTTTAGGCATAAAGTCAAATTGCTGGAGAGTTACAGTGCCTGCTGTGGCTGTAGAGACCAATATAGGAGAGACATGTTTTATTGCAGGTGGCACAAATGAAGGCATCTGGTTTTGCTGCTATGGGTGCAGCGTGGAGTTTCACTGGTCAGCCTTAAGACCAATGGTATTCACCTCTTCACTCTCCCTGTTTGTTGAACTTGCAACCTTTTCATGGAAAGCATGTGTTCTACCACCGATTTATAACCCCTCCTGATACAGGATTGCCTGACCCTGACTGAGAAGGATCCAGCAACGGGCCTGTGCACAGACCCAGAAACTTCTGCATTGTAAAGTCTTCCCTCCTCATGTCCACAGAATAATGAAGAATATCCTGCTGTAGTGTGACACAATGGAAGGGCAGAGCAATGCAGATAGGAGCTGGCCTGAGTCTCAAAGCAGGCAGCACCCATGGGTTTCTATGGTTTCCCCTGCACCAGCCACACTGGAAGAAGGTTGGTTGTTGGCAGCATGTCTAGTGGAGGGCTGCACTCCAGCAACTATACTAGGCATCCAGAAAAGGCTGGAGTGGATATCTGGGGAAAGAGACGCCCTCTGTTAAGCCAAGGAAATTGGAGGCCACATTCTCTCCTCTGCCTGTTAGTCCTGCCCACCTCTGCTGTCGCTTTCCACCTTCGTAGATCTACCATTCTTCCAAAGCCCCACCCTGTCCTTTTTTAAAAAAACAACAACAACTATTTATTAATTTTCAAAAAGCAAAATTTTAGAAAACCACAACAATATAAAAACAGTATAAAACAAAACAAATCAATCATAGCAATTCAGATCCCAAATCTTAACTCGATTGACTTCCCTCCAGTCCCCCTCTTGGTTCCATTGTATTAGCTTATTCATGCACGTTCCTAGAGCCTTATATTCTTAATAATCCAATCTTAAAACCTTAAAAGCCCCACTCTGTCCTGGTCTTCAGTTGAAGGCAAAGAACAAGGGATCGCTTCCCCCGCCCCCAGCTTCTGTCCAAGAATACAAAACAAAAGTTCCACACACCAAATTACCCCCCAGTCATTCTTTCTATCATATTCAGGAGCTGATTTCAAAGAAAAGCAGAGGGAGAGTTCTTGTAAGGGCTGGAATGGACTTCTGTGGAAGTTTGGATTTTGCTTACTGTGTCAGGAGTGCGTGCAGGAGCCAGGCCCTGTGACCAGTAGGACTTTGCAGGACTGGGGCCTTCCTAGGTTTGTTCTGAAGAGGCAAGGCGTGGCCGCACAGGTGAGGCCGATTGGTAATTCACAGCACCTGGTGGCAAGAGCCAGGAAGGGATCTAAGGTCAGCATTTCCCTTTGGCTTTTTGCCACAGCAACACGTTTCCTGCCTTGCTGCGTTTGGCTCCTTGCTTCTTGATCCTTGGACCCTTGACTTCGTGACTCCTTGACTCCTGACCCTCGGACCCTTGGCTTCTTGACTCCTGGCTTCTGGCCTCTCCTTCCTGCTCCCACCCCGCCATCTTGTCCTCAGCTGGGACTTCTACTGCCTGTGAACCAGACTGTGACATACTGGTCTTTTGTTCAGGTACTGAATATTCCTGCTGGACTGAGCACAAACCTTGTGTAGGAGTGGGGCAAAAATAGAGTCCACCAATACATAGGAATTGTGTTTTTATCTTGTATTTTTATACTGTGAACCACCCAGAGATCTGCAGATGAAGGGTGGTATACAAATTTATTTAATTAACAAACAACCAGTGCTGGGAGGGGGGGGGTGATGGAGATGAGGCAATCTGTGTTTTAAGTTGGTTCCAGGCAACCTGCAAGGGAGCTAGGAACCATTTTTCTATTTCTAAAAAGTAAGGTGTAAAGACTCGGGTTTGTAGGGATGCCAGGCCACTTGTTGTGTAGCCCCTTTTCCACTTGGGTAGGAGGTGTTGGGCTACACTCTGCATGTGGTCAGAAGCACTTTTTGTATATTTCAGTTGGACAGGACCAGCTGGGTTATTTGTAGAATGCACTCTCAACTGCAACCAGTTTACTCCTAGCTCAATGCATTCTGGAAACCAAAGGATAAAATGCAGGAGATGACAAGGCACTCAGCACCGCCAGAATTCACCACCCCAAACTTCTGGCCCATCTTAATTCCTGCAATAGACTTATTTATCTGAAGCATTTTTACTAAGCACTTGCACCAAGAAAAGGCTTTCAGGGCGGATATGATACTCCCCACCGTCGAGTTTAGAATCTATAAGCCGCTACACAAAAGGAAAAGATTTGGAGGGAGTAGGGTAAAAAGAAAAGTCAAGTACTGTGATACCTCGGGTTACATACGCTTCAGGTTACATATGCTTCAGGTTACACCCTTCGCTAACCCAGGAATAGTGCTTTAGGTTAAGAACTTTGCTTCAGGATAAGAACAGAAATCAGGCTTTGGCGGCGCGGTGGCAGCAGGAGGCCCCATTAGCTAAAGTGGTGCTTCAGGTTAAGGACAGTTTCAGGTTAAGAACAGACCTCCGGAACGAATTAAGTACTTAACCCGAGGTACCACTGTACTAGTTTTTAGTTACAAAGTTCTTTAACAACCAACTGGAATGGGAATAGTTAGGAACAGAGATTGAGAGACTAGCATAAAGCTGATGTGGAAAGCAGCTATAAAAACATGGCTACATCAACTCAGGATGAAAATCTGTCTCTGGCAAAATATGAAAGGCAGAAATACACAAGAATTTTGTGTGTGTAAGTAAAATATGCAGGGACTCTTCGCTGTTGCACAGAATACAAAGAAATGTAGATGTCTCCAAAGTAAGGTTGTTCATCAGTTCATATGCAATCTTATTCTCATGCCAACCTAAGGTTCCCTGCAACATGTGATGGTACATCAATTTTGATCCAAACCCATTTTTAATTTACAAGCTTCTCGCTTTAAAACAAACAATCCTTACATTACCCTAAGTGAGCACTAGGTTGTGCCATCACTCTAAGAATGCCAAGTGGGACACATTGAAAAAGGCACAGTCACTTTTTCTCCCCTTCCTCAAGCCACAAGGAGTCACCTTTAATTACATTCTTAAAGGACACCTGTCATGTTAAAAACATCTTTCTCTTTAAACACACTTCAACAAAAAGTTTGCAAAAATAACTAAGCCATTTACAAAGAATCAATGATTAATGAATCAATATATGATGGTGTCGCGTATTCTCTGCTCTAGCATGTCATATTAAGCTTTATATTATTATTTTAGGGAGTGAAAAGGTGGAATATTTAACATGAAACTGGACCGCCACCTTTACAAAGTAAGTTTTATAACTGTATTGGGGGGGGACGGACTGTTTCCAAAGAATGGAGGAGTGGTTTTCACAAGCATGACACTGTGATGATAACCTGTTAATATTCCCTGGCAGTGCTGCTGCAAAGAGCTGTCAGCCTTGAATTCCAGGAATTCATTTGAACATATAAATGGCCATTAGGTAACCAACATTTCAGAGCAGAGGAACCTTTCCCAACCTGGTCACTCCCAGGTATTTGGGCTCCAATTCCCACCAGACTCAGCTGGTGCTAGTTGGGCTGATGGGAGGGAGTTGCAGTTCAAAAGGCTTGAAAGTATCTGGTTGGGGAAGGCTGGGGTGGAGTTTACTGAGTTGGCACAACACTGCAACAACAGGCTGCTATGCCAGTACAGTGGTGCCCCGCAAGACGAATGCCTTGCAAGACGGAAAACTCGCTAGACGAAAGAGTTTTCCGTTTTGGAGGTGCTTCGCAAAACGAATCTCCTATGGGCTTGCTTCGCAAGACGAAAATGTCTTGCGAGTTCCTGCGGGGTTTTTTTCCTTCCCCCCCTTTTCTAAGCCGCTTATCAGCTGATCCGATAAGCCGCTAAAAGCCGCTAATAGCGCTAATCTGCTAATCCGTCAATGGGCTTGTTTCGCAAGACGAAAAAACTGCTAGACGAAGAGAATCACAGAACGGATTCTTTGCGTCTTGCGAGGCACCACTGTACTCATCTTTCGGATTAAGGTGGAGAGGTTTAAGAAATCTTTAAATGGATGGTCCATGAGAACCTACCAATTCACACTGGTAGAAGGGGAACAGTCATATTACCTCAACATTATAAGGAGTTTAGTACACAGCAGAGGATTCTGAGAGTAGTAGCAGATTATTTCCCTAGGGCAAAACCATGTGATTTGAAAAAATCTATCCAGACACTCTGCATTATAAACTGCACTGCACTGATAGTGTTAAACGTGCAGACACTATGAACTGGTGAACTCATTCATTGGTGTGGGGAACATGCGGTCCCCTAGGTGTTGCTGGACTATAACTTCCATCATTACTGACTGCTGGTGTATGGGAAATGGTTACCCTTCCTGCCTCTGTTCCTTCCCCCTCCCTTGCAGCTGTTAAGTTTTTGAAGGTGTGAGAACCTTCTCTGATGTCCTAATAAGTTGGGAGGAGGTGAAGACCCACACACTTAATCAGCCTTAATCAGTCTGGGAGGAAATTGTTATTGGAAAGTGAGGCATGGTTTGGGCAGTTTTTTGGGGGAAGTTCGTGCCGCAGGGCTGTGCAAACTGAGGCTACCTGGGGGAATCACTTCGCCACTTCTTGAGGACTTCCAGGTGGCAGATAGAAGTGCATGCCTGGTATGTATATATTGCTTGCTGTTTAGGAACGAAATCAAACCCACTTTTGTTTTGTGTCGCTTCTGAATCTCTTTTAAAAGAACCACCTTGCATTTGGCAAGACAGCTGGTCATGTTTGCTGTGCCTGATGGGAGTGGAGTCCAAACAATACTGGAGGGCCAGAGGTTCCCCAGTCTGGTTTTTTGCCCGTACTTTCCTCCATCACAATGCAAACTTGATATATTGCCTTAAGTCTACTCTCCTAAATACACTTACCTGGGAATAGTCCCATTTAATTCACTGAAAAATGTTTCTGAGTAGACATGCATAGGATCACAATGTAAATTGTGCAAAGTTGTGCAAAAGGCCATAACAAAGCTTATCACAAAAAGAAAAAGCTGTATGGATTGATCATGTTCCCAGTGGGTTTCACAAATATTTTTTAAAGGGGAAGCTGTTTGTATTTTGAAATGCATTGTTGGAATCTGTAACTGTGCTGGAGTACAAGTTATTTTATTATCCCTCTACCAAAAACCTTGACGAGGTTTGGGAGAATTTTTCATCTGGCAGCAAAGGAACCTCTATAGGGTTGAGAAAGAAGGTACAAACCATGGCAACCATTCGGGGTGTGAATCAGCCCTATGTACTTCCTGAGGAGTGTACAAGGTGAACGAAGATTATTTGGGTGATGCTTTCACAATCCTGAGGCAGAATGCCATTAACAAGATATCAGGAGTGGGTGATCACAACTGCAAATTGAAGCATTTTCCATTGCAACAAAATGCAAAGTGTAACGCCTCAGAACTACAGAGCTGGCCCTTTCTATACAACTATATTCTGTAAGGAACACTCCTAATCTCCTGGTATCAACCAGGGCTGCTACCTGGGTTTGGAGACTGAGGAAGATACAGAAAATTTCTCCCCACCCCTCCCAATTTTGGGGGGTGGGAGCAAAAAAAAAAGGCTGTGCTGTTTTTCTTCCCTCCCAAAAAATCTGATGATACAGTGCAACAAAGCAGCTCCTCTAATTCCCTTGCTTCCTTGGATGGCCAAGTGGGTAGCCAGCTAGCACATCTTGCTCAGTCCACAGACAAGGAAGGGGAGAATAAGAAGTTGCTGCTCTCGTACACTACACCATAAGGTTGGAAAAACCCTCCTCTATGAAACAATATGAACATACACCCCACCCCCCAAAATACTGACCAAATGCTCTGCTCCCAATTCCACTTGCAACTGTGGAAGGCACAACCAAATTCTCCATTCCCCAATCTGACCTGGGGAAGAATACCTTTCCGGGGAGACAATATGACTACCAGCGAGATGCAGAGTGGGAATAAAATGGAGGGGGTGGAGGGACATTTTCTTCAGTAAAGGGAATTCTGACTTTACTGAAAGCAGGACCCAGCCTTGTGCTCTTCTTTCCTGCTCCCCTCATGGCATGTAGGTGAGCATCTGATCTTGAAGATCCCTTGCAGGATCATCTTCAGCCCTGCCTGATGAAACTACTTTCTTTAGCAATTTCACTGTCCGTGCTTAGAGGATATGCTGCAAATCAAACAACAGGACTCGCCTGGTTTCGGTGTGGTGGGGAAGTGGTAAAACCTAAGTACCACTTATGATCTAGCCACATGTGGGCGTGAGGGAAGAAGTCATATCCAAAAAGTTTATTGTTAATGCTCAATCTTGCTCATGATAAATACTGGAGTTAGTAAAGCAGCAGAGCCCACCATCAGGCAAAAGATGTGTTATATAACTGAACATCCTCTTTTCTCTCTTAAAAGACTATTTTCTCTGTACTTTTTGAGGACACAGCCTTTTCCTGCGAGTACGCTGAACCCTTAGCAAGAGCAGGTCTGGAACAACCATGAAAGGCATTTGTGTGACACTGCATTGAGATGAACGACACTCTGTGCTTGCTGCATCACAGTTGAGATCATTCTTTTATCTAGAAGCCTTTTCCTTTCAGACACACTGGGTGTGTGGGGGGGAGAGGGGAGGCATCTTTAAATATATGTAATTAACTGCTAAAAGCCTCCTCCTCCTCCTCGTCCTCCCATCAAAGACATTGAGCTTTGTAAGATGAAAGATTTCTGGCACAAGTAACACAAGCCCAGGGTGATTTACCTGAATAGGTCCTACCGACATCAGCAGGTTTTTCAGTTGGACATCCGTGGTTGATGAAGAAAGCCCTTCAACTGACACAATGCAGGGCTGTGGTTTGCACTCTACCACTCGCAGATTCTGTTTATTTGGCATCAAGCGTCCTCGGCCCATCTGGCCCGCAATGCCTCTGCCTCTCCCGTGCGTAATGACCTGCCAAGAACAAAAGTAAGCTGCATTCTTTCTATTTACTTGCTTTCGCCTAACTGAATCTGACAGGTAACGCGCAAGTTAGTAATTCACTTAGAAGGAGATGATGAAAGCGGAGACCGATTAAAAGGTGTCATGTTGCTGTTGGCAAATTTTCTACACACAAGCTTGTTCGTTGGACTGACAGCCGAACGGTTCAGACTCCCTGCGTGCTATAAATGTGCAAATATGGAGACATGTCAATGTAACAAGGATTTCCTCTCTGGGGGGAAGCAACAGCACCAGGAAGGTTATGCCACCGTTTCCCTTAAGAGCTGGAAATGGGGGTTTGCCGTAGCAGTTTTCATTCGCCTCCCTGGCCTTCTGATTTCCAGGGGTGTCGTCAGCTCTCCAAATTCAGAGCTTGAAAAGCTTAGCTAGTCTGCAAGACAAGTCCAATGCTAAGAGGGCAACACCCTGATGCACAAAACGGCAACAAAGTTCTATAGGTTTGCACAGCAGAGAAAGTGAGCTTTCTGTTAACATGATGGGTGCTCATTGTGGTGGAGATCATGTCAAGTTCTCCTTAGAAACACCATGCACATTGAGACAGTTTCAGGTGATAAGTCTACTTTAACGCTAAAATGACAATACAAAAAGTTGCAAATACTTGACACACCAACTCTCTCTTCACTCCTTCTCTAGCAGCTGGCATGTTTTAACTGGTTCAGCATCTGAATAACCGTGGGAATTCATTCCCGGCTATTCTTTCAAACAAATTACAAAGGTGATTTTAATACAAATTGTGAACCCATACCTTCTTTGCCTGATGTATCCCCGGGATGCTTTTCAGCCCCTGGGGAAGTGAGTGGATCTGTGCCAGCTGGTGCTGATGTGGTTGCTGTATTGTTCCTTTTGTCAACGTGACCTTCCGCACAGGCTGGTGTCTTTGATCCAGGGGCTGCTGTAGCCGGTGATGTGGCAGGTCGGAGTGAGAAAAGCCAACGTTCTCACCACCCTGTGGGAAACAACACCACACCGGTTCAGGATCCACAAAATGCAGCACACCTTTTCTGCAAAGCTGCTACAGCGCTGAGTGTGATTAGTCTGCACAGGTACCATATTCTGCTAAAAACAGAAACTTCCTCGAAATTTTGGGTTATGCCGAGTGGAAACAGAATTATGAAATGGGGAGTTGGCAAAAAGCCCCACCCCCCAGCATGATGACAGGTTACTAGCTACAATGGAGAGAGTCTATGCAAATGTTCTTCTACATGTACAAATGAATCAAAGCCTAATATATGAGAACATCTAAGCCAGGGGTGTCCAACAGGTCAATCGCGATCTACTGGTAGATCCCCGGGAGGCTTTGGTAGATTGTGGTCGATCACTGGTTCCCTTTCCTCAGTTAAAAATATATTTGTACCCCACTCCCTCGCCCCACCCTCCATTGTTGCCTGAGCTCCGGAACGGAAGACAGAGCTTTTGCCATGAGGCTGATTGTTTCCTTGGTGATTTTTGGGTGAGTGACTTTTCCCCTTTCCCCCTAAAAAAAGCTCATCAACTTTGACCTGAACACCCCCCCCCAAAAAAAGGGGTAGATCACTGCCAATGTTTTATTCTGTGAGTAGATCGCAGTCTCTTAGGAGTTGGCCATCCCTGATCTAAGCTGTGACTTGCATGGGTAAAACAGAATCACATCCACATTCCAGATTAGTTTGATGACAGTGGGGGCTGCCTACTGCATGCTCCTTGGGCTATATTCCTCTATCTAGGCTTATAGTTGCTTTCTCTGGGTAACACTCGCCAATTTTAGGTTCCCAAATGCAGAAGGGGACATTTAAAATTTAAAAAGGTAATTATGATTAAAGGTACAATGCTGTGGAAAGAAATCATGTTGGCATGTATTTATGGTTCACATAATTCACTTGGGAAAGTTTGCTGCTCTGTTAGGTGAATTCTGTAAAGGAGAAATAATTATGGCAGAAAATTATATTTACCAAAAAAAATCAAATGAGTATCAGGGCGGAAAACCTAGAAGCCCCACTTACAATACCAGAAGGCTGAAAATTAATTAATTAAAAATGGCAAATTTCCTAGCCCAGATGGTTTATCTGCTGAGTATTATAACTCTACCATTCTGATATATATAAATACTGATCAGACTGAGGGGATTTGTGTGGGGTTTTTTTGGAGAAACAATAAATTTTTGAGAAACAATAAAATATCTACCATCATACAAAGGTCAATCAGTATGAGAGAGCTCAAGAACCTAAAGTCTATATTGTTATTTCTAAGTGGCAAAAGGGGATTTGATAGACTAGAGTGGTGATATCTGTTAAGAGAGTTTGAATTGTTTTAACCTGGGTAGAAATTTCAGATCCTGATTCAACTTCTGTATCAAAAACTGACAGCACAAGGGCTGCTTATCTCTTGGGACAATTTTTACCATCTACAGCAGGAATGGGGAACTTTTTTTTGCTCCACAGGCCAAATCCTTATCAGAACTAGACTTGCAGGCCAAATCTGCATTGTTATAGGAGGGTGTTGGTTATGGTATGTATTTTATATTACTAAATGTAAATTTCTTTGTGTTATATATTTATAAGTTAAGATAAATATATGTAATCATAAATAAGTTCCACCCCCACCCCCAAAAAGAAAAGAAAATATTGCTTTAAAAAAGAAAGAAAGCAATTTAAGATTAAGTGGGCTGTAGTGTTTTTCCTATAAGGAAAGACTAAAAGCTTTTGCGACTTTTTAGTTTACAAAAGGTGAGACATGATGGTGGCTTGTAAAGCTGCAAATTATGGAGAAAATGGCTAGAGAATTCCACTCCATTCAAAACAGAAGAATTTAGATGTCTAATAAAACCGAATGGCTGTTGATTCAGGTCAGGCAAAATAAAGTCAAACAACATCTAACAGAATTCACTCCTACAGGATTAGTGATAACCACTAGCAGTGGTGTAGCGTGGGGGGTGCAGGGGGGGCCGGCCGCACCGGGCGCAACATCTGGGGGTTAGGGTTAGGGGGCGCAAGTCCATGGGTTAGGGGGCGCAAGTCCATGGGTTAGGGGGTGCAAATCCACGGGTTAGTGGGCACAAATTACTTGCCTTGCCCCGGGTGCTGACAACCCACGCTACGCCACTGACCACTAGCTTTGCTGGCTTTAAAAGTTTAGGCATGCTTAAGGGAAATCAATGACTACTAGCCAGGTTCAGGGGCATATTGAGCACCAAATATTGCAGGACACACAGCTGGGGGGGGGTGCCCTGCTTTTGAGATGTCCAGAGGCATCTGAATTGCCACTGAAGGAAGCAGGATGTTGGACTATCCAAACGCCTATTTTCTAATTATGGTGTGTGCAAATCTTTTTTGCCATGGCACTAGATGCTTCACAGAAATCCATCTGTCATCAAGTCCAAGCTAGGTGAATCCACCAAAAGAACTACTTAAGAAGGGTATAATTCCGTTGCATGTAGATTAAAATATCATTCCAAATTTTGGGACTCAATTAAAACCAGTGTTGTCCTAGAGGGGATGCAAACCTTTCTAATGATGATTGTGATGGTGATTTATTGAGTTTATATACCGCCCTATACCCGGAGGTCTCAGGGCGTTTCTAAGAGTTATGTTTATGTACATTTAATTCTGCCAAGTAGACCTGAAACTTTTGCTTAGCCTTTCACTTACTTGAGCCTTTACCAGTATATTAACATGTTTTGTGTAGCCTCTGGCAACGACAGTGCCAAGGCTGCATTTGCACAGAACCAGATAGTTCCCATCCTCAACAATTATCTGCCCACAGAGCAAGCCTTAGAACTGAGCCAATAACCAAGTGATACATTAGCACTATTTTGGTAGATTTGCTGATCTTCAAACCTTGAAAGCCAACTTTCATTTTGAATCAAGACCAGTATTTTCAGATGACCTTTAATATATTCTTATTCTTCATATTCAAAGTGATAAACCAAGAACAGGATTAGGTGTGAGACAGTACAGTTAAAAGGGCAAGCGCTCTAGTCACAGTCAATTCTTAAACTGTTGATCCGCAAAATACCAGATCCTACAGATTTAAAATGCAAACAATGAGAAGTCAAGAAATATGCTTTCATCCCATTATTATATAAAACAGTATTGTATCACAAGTAATTTGTTACAAAAACAAAACAAAACACCACGATCCTTGCCAGTTTTCAGTGATTGGTATAAGACATTCCTAAACTAAAGGTGTTACACACTGACATATAGCTTAATATTGAACTTATGTGGTACAGTGGTACCTTGATTTACAACCATAATCCGTTCCGGAGGTCTGTTTGTAAACCAAAACAGGTTGTAACCCAAGGCACATTTTCGCCAATGGGGCCTCCAAAATTTTTTTGTTCGTAATCCCCCCCCCAAAAAAAGGAATAAAAAAAAGGTTGCAAACCGGGACACACACTTCCGGGTTTGACATGTTTGTAATCCAAAACATATGCAAACCAAGATGTATGCAAACCAAGGTACCACTGTATTAACTTTCTATTGTCATTTGCGACTTGGAAGACACCTTGAAAGTCCAGCTGGACTGTACAAGAAAGAACATAAAAGAATGAGGTCCAACCATCTCTAGATCAATGGTTTATTTGCAGAAATCTAAACTAATTACCTCCAGAAACTTAAGAGACCACGCATTATTGTAAAGAACATGCATTCTTTAATAAATAAGACCTTTGAAGGAGTGCCAGAATTTTGTATGCTGTGCACTCTATCACGGATACCCTGACAGTTTCACAATGAAGATGAAGTTTGTTTGCCACCAATATTAGCCAGACAAATTTATTTATAACAAATGCTTCGAGGATGTCCTGATAAAAAACTGCCCCATTGATACTGTCAGAGCTTCTTGCAATTTGACAGATCAAATCTTATTTTAATTCTTAAAACCCCGCGAATGAGCGATATCACCAGCAAGCATTCTGTAGTGAGCAAATTGATTAATCCCCTTCTATAGAAATCTCAACTCTTGATTACACCTATCAGGCGTTAAGCAGCATTATTCCAGAGTGACAACACTTGACAAATTCCCCAACCATCTCTCTCAGCCTTTGTGGCCCTTCTAGCTTGTATTAACCCTGATGAAAAATTAATTTTCCTTATCTTTGACTAAAACCCAAAATCCAAATCCGCCAAACTGGCAACTCTTTCTGTAAAGGTATTATGAAAACCTCCAAAAGATTAATTGCATGTCTTCAGGTGACATTAAATTAATTTCTATACTCATGACAGACATTTGATACTCCGTACTGAGAGGACAGATAACATTGTAAGGATACACAGAAGGACAGTAGTGGAGTGTCCCAGGGCAGCCTCTTATGAATTCTCCTTTCGATAAGGCCATACTTCACTGTCATTGGCACTGTTACCGATCTTGCAGCCCATAGACCTCACTGCACAGGTTTCTATTAACGACGACAATGCTGTGTTTATCCAAGTAATCTTTTCTAAAGCTAATTCAAAAATCACCCAACAGCGAGGGGGATGTGTTTGCCGGATAAAGCATTTAAAGGAAATAAACTTGGGTCGATTTGTGAAGTGTCACATTGCAGGGACACAGGCAGCAAAAAACTGCTCTGCAGACGTATTTTGTGAAGATGAGCGGACAGGAAACCTTGCACCACAGGACGCTCAAACGCCCGCGTTGAGAGAAAAACTCATTTTTCAACAAGAGCCTGTTTATAAACATTTAAAAACGTCCATTTTTCAGCCTTTGCGCGCTCTCTCTCTCTTACCGAGGGGTAAAATACTCTAAAACCAACTTGTTGAACAAGTTCATTAGCAACTATATTTACCAACTGGCAGCTCTATAATGGCAACACTGGCATGAGATGGGGCAGTGCTCAAGTGGACTTGTCTTTAGACATTCAGTTAAATGGGGTACGGAAGATGGAATTAAAAACCGAATGGAAGTTCTGGGTAGAAGTGAAGTTGTACATCTGCCCTCAATAACTTTGCATATAGCACTGAATCTTGGTCTCCTGTTTGACTGCTTAATTTGCAAAAGGAACTAAAGTGGATGCTTGGGTTGCGAACGTGATCTGTGCAGGAAGCACGTTCACAAACCGCAGCGCCGCATCTGTGCATGCGTGGGTTGTGATTCGGCGCTTCTGTGCATGCGCAAAGCACGTTTTAGCATTTTTGCACATGCGCAAGCGCTGAAACCCGGAAGTAGCCAGTTCCAGTACTTCCGGGTTCAGTGCGGTGCTCAACCCGAAAATGCACAACCTGAAGCGTCTGTAACCCAGGGTATGACTGTACAGTGGTACCTTGGGTTAAGTACTTACTTCGTTCCAGAGGTCCGTTCTTAACCTGAAACTGTTCTTAACCTGAAGCACCACTTTAGCTAATGGGGCCTCCTGCTGCCGCCGCGCCACCGGAGCACGATTTCTGTTCTCATCCTGAAGCAAAGTTCTTAACCCGAGATACTATTTTTGGGTTAGCGGAGTCTTTAACCTGAAGCATATGTAACCCGAGGTACCACTATAATCATACAGTGAATGAAACTCTGTCCAATTGTGTCCTTCCACTGACAGGAAGTGCTTTTGTCCAGTGCAGGTTTCCATCAGAAGAACAGAGAGGTAAACCATTTCCTTTGATTCCCCCTCTCCCATGCGACTGTCCATGCTGTTTCAAAGCTCCCACACCCCCCACAAAAGCCTCTGGAGCATTTTTTTTAGTGGGGGGCATCAGCAAGTATAATCTCCCTTCCCATTCTGTTGACAGAAGCCTCCACTGTATCCTTGTGTCTTCAATCGGCAGAGGGACACCACCACAAAGAACACTAAAAATTAAAAAGTTTAGAGACCAAAGTCTTAGAAACGGACAGCACATACTTCTTCTTACTGCCCGGGGCCGGGGGAGGGATTGCAACCTTTTTGTAAACCACTTGGGGGGGGGGTTGCAATCAGCGTATGAATATTATAAAATAAATAATAAACAAACCAAGTTTATATGGGGACACGGTCATGGTATCCAATTCCTAAGAGGTCTAAATGCAGAGCGGAGACAGGAGCTGTGGCTCCATTCCAGCTTTTTTCTTCTGCCTGCAGCTCTCTGCGCCTCTCTTCTCTCTCCTGCAGCTTTCTTCTTCTTCTGTCTGCTTGCCTTGGTTGCTTCCCTGCTTGCTTATCTCCTCTGCTGCAACCATCGCCGGGAAGGCCACCACCACCATAGCCAAGCACATATGACTGAACTCACACAAGTAAAATGCATGTGTGCTGTGGTTGTACTGTGTACATATGGTGGGTAACAACATTCCATTATTTGAATTCTATTGACTTTCTGGTTTATTTCTTATGGCAATGCGCCTGGAACACCTATGGGGAATGCACTAGGAAGACTCATGTATTCCATACATTACCTGGGCTCACATACACTCACAATTCTTATTTCCTACAGGATGGCAGAAGCAGGAGAAGATAGAAGCAGGAAAAGATAAGAGTGACTTCTTTTTCTTTTCTATTTTCTGGTAATGTTCACAATAGCATTAAATTTAAGCGTACTACTGGAAATTAATGTTTTGTTGTTGATGTACTTGTGTGCTGTGAGCAACACCATGCACACAAAGCCCAATGCTGCTCAGGGCACTTACATGAATGCACAAAGGTGCTATACAGACTGTTCTACACATGTTCCTGGTATTTCCAGCACAATCACCCAGATTTTTCCTTTCTGAAGAGAATTCATGTTATTTGAAAAACATGCCCTTCAAAGTTACAGGTAGGTAGCCGTGTTGGTCTGCCATAGTCAAAATAAAAAAATTCCTTCCAGTAGCACCTTAAAGACCAACTAAGTTAGTTCCTGGTATGAGCTTTCGTGTGCATGCACACTTCTTCAGATACACAGTGTATCTGAAGAAGTATATCTGAAGTATATCTGAAGAAGTATATTTGTGTATCTGAAGAAGTGTGCATGCACACGAAAGCTCATACCAAGAACTAACTTAGTTGGTCTTTAAGGTGCTACTGGAAGGAATTTTTTTATTATGCCCTTCAAAGGTTACAGATATACACTGATGAGCTGTGAAAACCACAAAGATGGTCCTTGCTACAATATGTTATCTTGCCTTAGGAGGACTTTAAACGTTTAGCAACACAAAACACAATAATTTATAAAACGCAAACATGCATGCGTTAGTGACAAGTGAAATGTTAAGTTAAGATTGACCAAATTCACTGGTTTCTAACTAGTAACATAATGGGCAGAATAACGATGACCCAAACCCCTACAATACCTTGATTGCACAAAAAATGGGTGATAAGGTTTGCCTCGGATTTTGCTTGCAATATTTGCCATGCACCCCAAGAATCTGCATATAAAGGAATGGGGAGAGCTAATGAAGTGATGATTTCTTAATACATAACTCAGTATCTTATTTTTATAACTGAAACAATTAACTCATAATTCGATGAACACAGAGAACTATCACTGAGAAATAGTCATACCTTCAGAGTCTCAACAACTGTTTACATTTGCCTTGGGAAACAGATTATATATGGTTGTATGGTAAAAATAATAAAACTCCAACTGGAACGGTGGTGATGGTGGTGGGGATGGTGGTGGGGATACGCACACTACTGACTTCTGTGGTGGCAAAATGAAATGGCTAAGCGTCTGTAGTTCAGAAGTTATGATGACAGACTTAACTAAAAAAGTTGGCAAATTATACTATGCAGGAAGCAAAAAAAGTACAATTCCAGAATCTGTTTCTAACCAACTTTGCTGAGATGTAAATGTTTAGCAAAGGCTAGGAAGTCAGCAGTTATATTTGAACACATAATTTAAAGCTGAGCTTGGGTACGGGGTTCGTTTCCTCCAAAAAACCCCATGACAAATCAGTTGTGACTTAAATGCTTGGCATGCAATCACAAATGCATTTCTAAAAAGGATACAAAAAATGTAGCCAGCCTTTCCCATTCCTGCTCTGCCATCTTTCCCAACCTCTTCTGGTATCCTCTGTGATAGAACAGTTTCTTGTATCTTCATACCAGGCAAGTCTCCTAAGTATTCTGAGGTGTTTTCCAGCTGGGACCAGGATAGACTCAGCTTTCCTTTCCTGTGATGATGGAACTGCTGCTATGCCTTGGAGTTGCATGAAATTTCTAGGCAGGAGCTCTCCTCACCTGGCTACTGAGGTAACTACTCATAGCAAGAAAGACAATTGGGCAGAGACCCTACTGTGTTGTGCAGCATGATGGTTAATTCAGCCCAAACAAAAGATGCCAGCAATCTATAGCCCTCTAGCCCACAAGGCAAGTGCTCACCCACTTGAGATTTTATTTTATTCCATACACACACTCTCTCAAGATACAATTACAGTTTATGGAGTTGAAAATACCTGGGGAGGGGGGGGGGAGAGGAAATTGAGATGATGCATGGTTTCAGTATTGTCCTTTTCAATGGCCTATCCTAATGGCCACTGTACTTTAAAGAAGCCATCTCTCTACTTGTTTCAAGTGTAGCATTACTACAGTGGTACCTAGGTTTGCATACGTTTTGGATTACAAACATGTCAAACCCGGAGGTGCGTGTCCCGGTGTGCAACCTTTTTTTGGATTACAACCCTTGCGGGGGGGGGGGGGATTCCGAAAAAAAGTTTTTGGGAGGCCCCATTGTTTTGGTTTACAAACAGACCTCCGGAACATATTATGGTTGTAAACCAAGGTACCACTGTACTTTCTCTAAGAAGTTGGTCCATTTTATGGAACAAAATTCGTTCTCCTTGCAATTGCTATTAATTGATCTATATAGTAGTACTATCAGTGTGCCATAACACTTTACAGACTGCAAAAGGTCAGTTCACTGCCCTGAGGAGGCTACCTTCTAAAATTTGAGTCAGGAAACAGAGTGAGGGCAGGGAGGGGAGGAGCGGTAATTAGGGAAGCAATGAACACTTTTAGCTACAGGTGGAGTTACAGCAAGGCATGGGAATCAAGGGGCTGTGCCAAATGATTTACAGGGCAGGTGGATTTTGAAAAGGGGTTTGGGCACAGGAAACTCCAGGTGTTCTGGGAGGTAATACCAAGCATGCAGGGCAGCAAGGGACAAAAGGAAAGTCTTTTGAGGGAACAGACCTTTGGATGGCACAGCTGGAGGACCAAAGGTCTGGCAGGAATGTATGCGTGGAGAGGTATGAGTGGGAAGACCATGGAAGCCCTCTGAAGTAAACAGAACAGGGCTTGGGTAGGATTGTGCTATCTATACTTACAGTAGTAGGAGATGAAAAATACCTTGAAGTTCTTAAGTAGCACAGTTTCAATTAATGGAAGCCAGGCAGGTCCTGAGTACAATTGCAAAATACCGAGTCTGAATGAAATCACAGCTAAGCTGTAGTCCTGCCCTCACTAACAGAAATGTGAGTTGTCTCCAATATTGTTGTGGATTTCCATTTAATAGAACCGATGTTATGATCTATGAGATCACAATAAAAGGGCTATAAAAGTACACATTATTTAAACATTTTTATTGCATGAGATGAGCAATACAGATGCAAAAAACCAAAAGTATACAATAATTAAACTTTTTTGAACAGTTCTCATTTTTTAGAGAGCAATGCTTGCTTCCCAACTGAAGCAAAATTTTCTCTCCCTCCCCCCCATTCCCCCACCTCTTCCACTCTTTTCACTCCTGATATAAATGCCATAGCTCATGTAGAGTGGAATGAACAGTTGGGCTGTTTCAGCCTTTGGAGACACTATGACTACCAACAGTTGCAACAATTACATAAAAAAGGCAGAGTTTCCATATACGAAAGACCCACTAGTGCAGTTCTCCACAGAGACTAAGGTGTGTGTTTCTTGGTCCAGTATAAGACTCAGCATTTTCAGACGACAGAGGACTAGACATATCACTCTGAGCAAGGGAGGTCAGTCTTTGGCTAAGGAGAAATCACCCAACAACAACATAAGATGGTTGAACAGCAGTTAATGTTAAGCATTCTGTAATTCCACAGTAGTCAATGGGTATCATCCAACATGTACACATGAAATTCCATCACCAAAAAGGAATATAGGGACAATAACCACAAACCTGCTTCATAAGACCGTCATCACTACTCCGCCATACTAGTTTATACTGGCACAATTAGTACAATAACCTCAAATCTTAGTGCTTGCTATTCCACAGGCTAATGGATTTATTTATAGTGAAGGAAATACCAGAAGAACCGCCCATAAGTCAGCCATCACTAGCCCACGATGCATTTATATTTGATCTCAGGAACAAATACTAGCGTTAACATTTAATATATTTTTATGTTTTTATGTGTTACAATTGTGCTGGGGAGATCAATGTAAAAATGTCCTTCAAACCCCTTAACTGCCATCACGTCTAGGCACTGTGATGATAGAAGCTTCCTCTTCTATACATGATCCTTTAAGTTTAAGAAGCAGAGGAAGAAATAATTAGTAATAGCGTCAGCCCACCTAATTCAAGGAATGGGCAAGTAACTTCATAATGGCTGGAGTAATTCCCTGGGATCAGCTCTCACCCCCAAACGTCAAAGCTTCTGCCAGTTAGTGTATTTCTCTCTTGCAGTGACCTATTTCTACAAGATCCCCCATTTGCCCATGTGGGGTTCAATTCTGTAGCACAAGCGTGTCACAAGTGCTTCCTTTTGCATGTGTTGTGTTTTAGTATCACTGGGGGGGGGGATGATAAGCGGGTACTAGATTTACCATTTTCATGATTTATGAGGATGCATTTATGGGGATGCAGGGGTGAAGCCAGAAAGAATAAAGGTCATCTGCATGTACAGGGATGCTGCGAGAATAAAATTGGGGATTGTAGGAAAAAGACCAGGCACCCAGAGTCCCTTGGAAGAAAGGTATAATAAAAATTGCTAATATATAATTGTGTTGTGCTGTCACTTGTGTGCAAATTGTGTGAACCCCTTTTCTGTCAAGTGCTGCTCCAAAGGAAGATGCCTGTAGTACACATTACAACTACTCTAAGTTTAAACGAAAGGCCAGTATGGCTGAAAGGGAAAAATACAGAGTCTAAGGACAGAATAGCAGCACAACGAAAGCAGAAGGAAGGGAGCAAGCCTAAGGGTGTTTAGTCAAAGAGGGTCTGGAGTGTAGGGGGCTGAGAGACAGAGGCAAAGGTTTGACAAGACTAGGCTCCGTTAAATACAACGGGGCTCAAATGAATAGTATTTAACTTCTTTCATGGGTTTCAGTGGGACTTGGGCCCAATCCAGAAAGACAGTAGAATGAGATGGAAAAAGTGGCTGACAAGAATTCAGACTGCAGGTGGGGGATATCTATTGTTGAATGTTCCCTCCTATTGAAACCCAAATATAAATATAAATAATATAAATATTATATAAATAATATATAAATGCACATCAGGGAGAAAGTTTCTAGCACCGCCCACGTTGTGTTAGTTTTTTACTTGCATAGTGATTTATGTATGGGTGCACTCATGATTCTACACTTGCAGTCTGAAGTGGTTCTGTACATTCTACTAAATTAAGCCTCTTCCACCTTAATTCCATTGCATGTGCCGATCTGGCTTCAGTTACAACTAAATTTATTTAGAAGGGGGACAGAGTAGTTGGTAGAAAAATAGGCAGGCATTGTAACAGGCTGAGTTAAGCAGGAAAAGAGCTGGGGAACAACCCAGGGATGTGTGGTTGTTTCTTGTTTGAAGGCAGCAGTGTGTGCATTGTATATTTCACCTATTTTAATACCCACCTAAACATTCAGCTGCAAAATCATTTAGTACAACGGGGGGGATGCAACAGCACAACCCAGCTCTGAAAAAATATCTACTGCAGACCAGGTACAGAATGCAATTAAAACTATGACACAAACCAAACACTGGTAACTCCCGAGTGATGAGGCTGGGCATTTAACCTAGCCCTGAATACTTGCAAAGGGCTCACCATTCCAAAGATACTGCCACTCTCACTTTGCACCCAAGAAGTTCAGAGGTCATGAGGGAATTCCTGGGTTGCATACTCTACATCTGCTGGATTAAGGGGGGGGGGTTCCCTACTGAGAAGACCTTACCAGAGAGACCCCAAAATAATACAGCTAGCACTGAAGACCAAAAGCAGTCCTTAGCAGACAATGCAACAAGCTTGAAAAGGAAGCAGCAAAAGCAGCGAGTCATAGCAGCCATTCAGCCAAATAGTAGCCCAGTTCTGAATGGCCATTATCTAAAATCTTCCTCCTTGGCAAAGACTTCCAACTAAAAACCTGCTGCCAGCCCAAAAGGCAAATGACATGATATGAACACTCCTCTGAAGAATGAGTCACAGCAACTGAAGAGCATAGTTTCTTATTTATCAAATGAACAAGTTAGTAGTATGAATGCAAATTTAACACAATTTCTAAAATTCTCTTAAATTTATGGTTACTCTGGAAACTTCAATGTAAGCCAGACAAAGAGGATGAGACACACAAAGATATTTCTGCGAGAGCTTTTACTACAACACTGATATATGCACCCAAGAAGCAGAGGCAAAGCAGAAGCATTGTTCTGAGCAACCAACAGTGAGTTAGGAGGTTGACCTCCTAGCGTAAACTTATCCCAGTGTTATCCCACCATATTCCTAGCAAGTGTTAGCAAATCATGTGTGTCAAAAGTCAATCTGAAAGTGCCCAGGTTGTGTCACTGATGTCACGATGTATTAAAAAAAATTCCACTGTGAATGACAGCATGAGTTTGCTAAGATTAATTATGCTTTTAAATTTATTTGTGCTCTGCTAAGTCAATATATTATGTATGTTTTATGTATACTGACAGCTATGTCCAACCCTATACAAAAAAAAAACCTACTCAAGGTGGCTTACAACAATTTAGAATTCTTATTATTTTATATGGTAGCTTATGTGAGTATTCGTTTCCTAGACAAAACAAAGTAGTTCGTTAATGATCATACAAGTTTTCATCAAGTTTGTATAAATCTGAAAATGCACAGAACCAACAATTCTGAGGGAGAGAACATGATGCTTTCAGAAACAAACTATCCAAAAGTAAGGTTTACTGATTTCAGTGGAGCTCACTCCGCCAGCAAATCTGCAGAACTGGAGCACTACAACCTGTCTAGACTTGCCCAGTGTCTTGGTGGTGGGGTAGAATAATCCGTTTTCCTTGCCACACCAACGCCCTCCAGAGACAAAGGTGCTGGCACTCCAAGGATCTGCAAGTCTCCATCAACATCTCTCCATCTGATGTCCACAAGGACACAGAATAGAGAAGAGGGAAGCAAAATGGCAGGCACCAGTTTAGGGGAGAGAGAGAGAGAGAGAGAGAGAGAGAGAGAGAGAGAGAGACTCTTCTAAAATGGCACCTAATTAATCAGGGGCACTTTTTTAATGGTCTGGAAGGTTAATAGATGAACCTATTTGATCAAACACTGCAGCCCTCTTTTTTAAAAAAAACTTCTAATACACAGTGTAAAAATGTAAATGTAAGTATATATTTTGTGCTCAACTTCCATGGTACAGTCTTCTTTGGGCCAAAAATGCAGTAAGGAAAGAGGTTCGCCATTTCAATACTTCTGTTTGAAATGTTCAAAGCAACCTGCAGATCAATGAGTAAGTGATCAGGATTCCTGCCATGTGTGCTATTTGCATAATAGTTATTTTCTCAAGGCAGAAAACTGACTTTTGACTTGCAGGGAACACGTATCCCTAACCACAGCATAAAGGCAGCTTGAAATAAGAAAATTCCTACATAGAGAATATGGTTACAGAGAACAGCAAGCACAGGTGGGATTACATACACTTGTGTTTTGCCTCATTCTCATTTGCTACAACAGGGGTAAAGGTAAAGGAACCCTAGGGAACTGGAATTACGTAGCAGGCCAGATCCTTATCTCCCCTACCCTGCACAGGCCAAATTTGACAGGTTAGTGGGAACACCAACCTGTTAATCACCTAATGTCACAATGGTGATGGAGTGCTTTGTACCACTGATCAGCTGATCCTTGGCAATTCAGAGTGCTGAGCAGGACTCTTTGCAAGCCCATTCAAGGATTGGCTAGCTAGTTACCCAGTGGGAACTCAGTAGTGCAGCCAACCCCAACTGGCTTGCTCTAACTGCCAATCAGTAGCATCTTCACCCCTCCCTCACCTGACATCACATATGATGTCAAGTGTGCGACTGGGGCAAGTGGTTTGGAGAAAACAGCCTTATGGGCCAAACTGGGATCTGTTCCCAGCTTCATTAAACCCATAACTCAGGGATCCCCACTCCTGTGCTACACAATAGGAAGCTTTGGTGAGCTGAATGGTCATTTCCCATGAATATCTGGGCACCCCAACTGTCCCACCTGACAGTTTATATGTTGCATGCCAATCTACCACCTTATACATAGGTTTTCTGTGTGAAAAATAGGGAAGCTGATATAAATGATATGTTTCATGAACAAATGGAAGAAGGGTAGTGCTTTCATAATACACTTCTAAAGATAGCTGAAGAATTATGACTTTTCTTCAAACTTCTGAAAACAATGGATTGAAGATCACAACGTCCAGCAAATGCTGCAGTTGGCTTTGCAATAACATGCAATGGCACAGCTGTGCTGAAAGCACCAACATCAATATTCTTGTCAATGAGTTTGAACAAAAGCAAAAATGGAAACACGTCTTCAACAGGCTGGTAGTTCTCAACACTTTCAGAAAGAGCTGCAATACCAGAAGATCAATATACTGTTCAGCCAGAACATGATATAGCTGACCTAGATGAGTTCAGATTTTGATGGAACACTTACATTCAAAACCTTGACCCAAAGGAAGAATACATAGATGCCTCAATGGAGAATTACCAAAACATGCTCTAGGCAGGACTCAGAACTAGACATTCAGCAGGATTTGGGATGTCTACCTTACAGAGGGCTCTGACAGACTTAATCTTTGTGTAAGCTTAGACTAGCAAAATTGTCCAGGCTGTCTCCCTTGCTGCCAATAACTCCCCTTTTCTCTGTGCAGCATGTGGAACAAAGTAACATGGTTGTAACTTTCTGACAAACTATTGAAAATTTAATCAAGCATCTTGATCTGAGTTTTCATGCTTAGTAGCAATTTTCTGTATAAAGGAATGTAGCTATACACCTGCCTGCACTGGAAAATTGGCTCACCCCTATTTAGAAGTTTAGAGGAAGATACAGCAAGTCCCTTAGGAACTCTGCAGCGTGAAATATGTCTGTGTATTGCAACAAGAGGAAATATATCACCCAAATATACCAAGCCTGATAAATTAGTCCTGGCAATATCCTGCACTCACCTGCTTTTTACTCACAGGAGTAGCTAGTGGAGAATAAGCAAAGCACTCCATTCTTCCTTTCCCAGCCTCTCTTGTGACTAAAAAACAGACTAGCAAAACACTGTACTAACTAGAAATGAGCACTCTCTTCCCACTCCATCAACTCACTTGTTTCTATGCTGAGTGCTCCGTGAAGTCATGGTAAATGGTCAGATCACTCTACCCCTTTTTCCAACAGTCTATGGTGTTTTATGCTAGTTATGAGGGAGACAAAGCCTGCCCTGCATGTCAAGGTTCCACCATCAACCTGCTGTGTTTCTGTGCTGGACGACTAAGTGCTGATACTCCTTTCTGTGGATCCAACAGGTTGTCATGCCAATCGTTCTAGATCTACCCCCAGCTTCCCCTGTGCCCTGTTTCGCCTGCTGAGTAACTAAGCACAGCAGTTGAAACCTCCAGCCCATGAGCCTAATTAGGCCCACCTCTGAACTTGGCCCAGGAAGTCATTTTGGGCAAACCATGCCCACCTGGGCTTTCCCAATCTCTTATTTCTGATCTTAGTGTTATAGTCCCACAGTATTTAAGATCAGAGATAAGTGTGGCACTGTGTTACTTAACATTAAGATTGAAGATAAGCATCTGCTTCTAACTTTTACCCTCAAGGGACATGCAGAGGCCTATCTCCAATCTTAGAACTGTGGGACAGCGCTAAGATAAGAGATATGTCTGTGCTGATCCACTGGCATTAATTTTGCCATCCTATGAGGTTGGGTGATTGGTAGGTTGGTGGCCCTGACCAGCCTTCAAAACTGCCTGCAGGTGGTGGGCTTTGACATCCCTGGTCTACCATAAAAACCCAGAAGGCAGAGAGAAGGAGCACTCTACTTTGCTGCCAGCTCTCTCAGTTGCAATGATGGATGCATAAGAGGGAGCTTCACTTCCTGCGCACCCAGTACAGAAACCCAGCAGGCTGCTGGAGAAGGAATGAAGCACTCCATGCCTCTGCCAGCAGCCTGCTTGCTTTCTCTGTCAAGTGGGGAACGGAGGGCTTCCTAACCTACAACCCTATAATGGGTTGTCAGCAGAAGGGCCAAACCCTGGGTTGTTACCCACGCTGGAAGGAGAGAAGGTGAATAACCCCCTGCTGTCCAGCAAATAAATGCAGGTGGTTGCTAAAAGAGGGGCTGAACACTCCATTTCCTTTCTGCAACCTCATGCACCTATGTCAAATTTCTAGTTGCCTATGGCGACCAGGCAAGTGGTTGAAAGAAGACTGTATATATCTGCTCACTGAATAACTGCAACAATTCGTTGTGGTGACTTCTTGCACTGGTATATATGATTTCAACAATCCTTTAGTTTTTACCAGTTGGAATTAAGATTGCCTAGCTATTACTATTGATAAAGAATATAAGCCTGTCAAAATCTTGTAAACGAAAGTGATTCCTCAAAGGATCACTATAATCTGAGCTGGAAGAGATTCCCATCTGATAGTTTAAGGCAGGGTGCATTGGCCTCAATCCAAAGCAGCTCTATGCACGTGAAGGCTAGGACCATGCACACTCAGCTGGAGCTCTCTTTGAAGTTCTTGCCACAGCATCTCACACTGCCAAGGAGGCATGCCAATCTGCAATTTAAAAAGCAACTTGCCTCTTTAGCAGTGGGAGATGTTGCAGCAAAACATTTCGAAGAAAGCACTGCTTTCAGGCAGATGCCTCTCCTGCGCACAAAGCTTCTTTGTATTTCAACCTCCATACATAAACCGTCCCTCAAATGCCTGTCCAGCCTTTAGAGGACAATCTCCAAGGAAATTCTACAGCCTCTCTGGGCTTCTTACTCCCCTGCTGAACCGATCTTACAACTAAGCTGTACTTAATAAGGAACATCTTAAAACAACTTCCCCTCACTCTGAACTATTTCAGTCTGAATCCTAACAATTTAACCATAGTGGTTAAAAAAGGTGGGAAATAGAGCTAATTATTTTTCTGGAAGAAAAACACCACCACTGCATGAAACAAACTAAACTAATTTCAGCTCACTCCTTAAGTTATTTCCAATGCTGTCCAACTCCACGAAACTGGATGAACCTTTACTAAAGGCTCAGAACTAAATAATGCCTCAAATATATCCCAAAGAATATTTCTGCAATAGGAGCAGATAACTTGTTTTGGCCAGTAGGCTGTTTGGCATATCCTGCCTGCAAGTGGATGAGAAGTCATGTTTGCTATGAAAAGGACTGCACTACAGAGTCTCATTTTTTCTGTGATACATGTGATACAACACATAAACAAAATAAACCCTTAGCTCAGTTCTACTTGGTCTTTATCAAGTCCTTTCTGCCCACTTCTATCGGAGTACCATTTATATACACCCTGTGCTGAGGTTGTTTGCTGACGCACAAAACAGGACAGTACAACCAACTTGGGGAGGGGTGGAGAACTCCAAAGTGAAACCTTTCCTGGCTACTACCCTGTGTATTGCAATACCAACAAAATCTGAGTCAGGGCAGAAGCCTGAATGCAATTTTATTGTAAACTAGTTCTCTGCTACTTGAAAAACAAGGCACACAAACTTTGTTATTCTTGTCATTAGAAGACAGGGAGGGAGGGTGAGGGGAGAGAATATGGTTAAACATACACATAACTTCCCTTCAACTTAAATCCATTTCCTCATTTCTCACATTTCAAAGTCCTTCAACAAAGTTTCTTATTTTCTTTCTAGAAGAGGTATACACAGCTCTTACGCTTTATTCCTGAAAAATGCTGCAATAAACCGCAGTTTTTAACACACTATTTACTGGCCTAAAGGGGGACTTTACATATTTGCTACTTTCCCAAATGGAAATTATTCCTCAATTGATTGTCACTTTTCCTAAGGTCTGGCATCCTGTTACCTAGTAATCAGGTAGTGACCTAAGCACAATTAAGTAACAGCTCATACAAAGGCTTCTGTTAAAGGAACAAAGGAGGGAAGATACTCTGGCCATAACCACAAATTGTTAGTATTCGGTTCATCACCCACTGCTCTTTTTTGGCTGTGGTTAGTTACCAAATGTTTTTGATTTGGATCAAAATCAAATGAGAACCTTCTATTAAGTCACCAGCATGTGGTCTGCCTCCTTTATGCTACTTGTGCTTACCCTGATCACTTGATCCATTTGGCGATCAGTTCAGCAAGACCATTCAAGATTACAAAATGGGGAAACGTACATGTATGATATTGGGGGAAATGATTTAAAATAGCTATACACAGCTGTGACAGTTCAAAATTAACAGGAATATTTGAAATGTGGGTCGTCGCCCCCCCAAGCCTGTGCTTATCAATCTCCATTTTCTTTGGGCCTTTGCAAATAACAACACCAACAGGACAGACAGGGACCACAAGACACACAAGAAAACAAAAGACAGACAAGCCTGGTAACTTACCCCTCCTGACAATTTAATCACCCTGACTTTGGTGCCGACATGGGGCCCATCTCCACTACCACTGTTTGCCCGCTGCATGACAGTTCTTTTCACCCCAGGCTTCAGTTCCTGAGGCTGGCCTTGTACTGATGCCACACGAGCAATCTGGGATGGGTTCAAGTGGGCTGCAGGAGGCTTGGTTTGCAACCCTTTGTATGGCAGCTGGAGCTCATTTTCGGGCACTGTCCTAGTCTGTCTTAGCTGCTTCACTGTTTTTATTTGCTGTCCTTGAAACTGTGCATTATCTCCAGCCTGCGGAATATTTGGGGGCTTAGGCAGAAAAGCAGGGGGGGTTGGAGCTACTGGGTCTTGCTTTTTAACCATCAGCCTGCATTTCACATTTTGGCGAGGCTGTGCACCAGGAAGGGGAAGCAATGGATTTCCATTGGTGGGCAACTGTGAAGTTTCTTCCTCCTGTTGTTGGGTTGAAGACTGCTGCTGCTGTGCGAGCCTTTCAAGCAACTCTTTTTTTCTAGCTCCAGCCTGAAGTTGCCGCCTGAGCTCCTTTTGTTTCAAGATCTCTTCTCTTAGGCGTTTCTGTTCTTCTATCTTTAAACGGTAGAGTCTGGTTTCTTCATCTTCATCAGGAAACTACAGAACATCAAAGGAAACAAGTTATTGGGACAGTAACTCCTATCCAGCTTTGTCAAATTTGGTTTTGCTTTTTAAAAAAGAGAGTGCACTGATGGCATCCATTCCCAGGAGCATCTTAAATTAACTGAAATATGGTGCTAATGCTTTTAAATGACATAGCTACCAATGCAAGTTTATTACTAGGCAACCTATAAAGAGTCAAAAAATACAAGACTCTAGTTTGGACTTTACTTAATGAAAAAAAATCAGAATGCTGAAACTGAAGCCTTCTAAATCGGAACTCATTTAGAAGTTGCTGAAACCAATTAAACTATTAATATAATTCAAGATCTCAAAATATTGTTTCAAATGGAAGCTGTAACAATGCAGAGGCAGCCCACTGTCACATGGGTTTTATCTTGCTCTTTTCTGACAAACTAACAAAAGGTAGGGTGGTAAATGACCTGAAAGGCCCTGATTAGAACTATTGATTTTTCTTACAGAATTTTCAGCCTGATCTGAAACTCATTTGTCACACAATAATTGGTTATAATGAACAGCACAAGTCAATCTCTCTGACCTTGAACTCATGCACTCTCTTCAGAATTAAAATGTTGCCAAATGCAGTGTTGGAATATTAATGGTATATCAGGAATGCCTTTAATATTCCAGCCTTAAGCTTTTCTGAAAGTATTATACCCTTTGTGCATCAAATAACCTTTCCAAGGGGCCTAAAATTCTGGCAGAAAACACATTCTTACAGGAAGCTACAGGGAAATCAAGAACATCAAAAGAAAAGCTGCTTCCAAGTGTTGCTCCTGAGTTTGCAAGTTTCAACAGGACAAACGTTAAAGGATAACATAATAGGCTAAGAAATGTTCCTTATTAAACACTACAATAGTTTAACCCCCTAAAGCACCAACCGGATATGCTTTATTTAGTATACATCTTGAGGAAACCTCATTCGGCACACAGCAGCTTAGATCACCAGCACTTGGAAGCAGTGAAAAAGTGGAAGATCCTGCACCATGGAATCAATGTAACATTGCTTGAACTAGTTTCACTCACATATGGCTTTCACAAAGATTCTCTTACGCAATGTTCATGTTTAATTGGCAAGTAAGATGTTTAAAAACTCATCAGCTGAAAGTGTAGGCAGGAGAAACTGGAACCTATCAGTTACAATTGGATACTATTTTGAATTTGCTAGGCTCATCTTAGTATCTGAGTTCCCCATTCCCATTTACCATATTTCTAACTCAGATTAAGATGCTACATGACTCCATGGCAGAGTTGGCATTGAACCCAAGGGTACCACATCTAACTCTCTGCCCACGGGACCACACTGACTTTGACCATCTGAAACAAAAAACTGAGAACACTGAAAATAGCCATCTATCCAAAATGCAATTAGCAAGCTTCCCATCTCGCAGGGTAAAGTACTTTAGTCTAAGTTTTACGGGCCAATTCAACCTAACGTGATCTATTTCACTGAGTACAGTTACTCTATATTCTGTAACAACCGATCAGAAAAAACATCAGCATTCAGTAGTTAGCATTTACAGTGACAAACCATTGATATTCATCATTCGAGCCTATCTGTAAGGGATAATAACAGGAATTAGCAGCTATATAGTTCTTTAGAATATTCAAAGCATTGTCTCAGTAATTTTTACAACAATCCCGCAAGGTGGGCTCAGTATTATGCCTATACTAAGACACCGTGTCTCATTTAAAGCCATAAAAGCTCAGTTTGCGCATTATGCCAAGTCAAACAATGGCTTAGCATGAACAGCTGAATGTGCAGGCTCTCAGAGATTGTGGCTCCTCTGCTCCTCTTACTGTTACTGTATTGAGCTCCACATGTCTAATGAACCCAGGTTCATGGTTTAGCTCTCTCCACACAAACTATGAATTGTAACCAAGATTTGTCCTGTGGGTTATAGCCAGTGCTTGGTTTGGGACAGGTAAACCATGAGCCTAGGTTCATATAACCTGCTAAGCCAAAGCATGACTTCGTCTGGTCCAGCACAGCAGAACCAGCAGATGAGCAAAGCAGTCACCATCTCCTCTCAGGGAGCCTGCACAATTGCTCTGTGCTAGGCTATGGTTTGGCTTAGAGTCACATGCAACTGAGTTTCGAGCAAGTTCATTGCGGATTCTACCTAGGGACTTTTAATAGTACTTTCACAGTAGCTTGGTTCTCCCAAATCACTCAATGGTATTCAAGAGATAAATAAAAATAGGCAAATGACTGCAGATTCTTGTTTCCACAAAAACAGAATTTAATTATTTAATATTATCACTGCATCTTGCCAATAGACAGGATAACATCGGGGATGGTTGACCCATGACCTGTGGACCACATCTGGTGGCTGAGGGGAAGAGCTTCCCATATACCCCATTCCGAATTGACTTCTCCTTTAGGCTCCATCTTCTCATTCCAGCAAAGTGCACACTTGACTCTCAAGACTGGTGACAGTGAGCTCCATTTCCTGATCAGGGCTTACAATAAGATACTTTTGCTGTAACAGATGTAAGTGTAAGTAACAGATGTGCCTTATGTTTTCAGCAGATGAGGGAATCACCAACATATAAGTGGACTGTGTGTGCTGGTAGAGACGTTTCTTCTATCTCTCCAGTTTATTCATCTGTGCCTGCCTGGAAAATAGTATAAATGCAGAAAACTATGACATAGATAGACAGAGGAGAGGCCTTACCTCTGGCTCAGATTTGATCTCCACTTTAGGTTGTGCCACTGGAATAACTGCTCTAGGCTTTGTCTCAGTCCTTCCCTGTTGGTTCTTCACACTAGCAACAGGCCTTGCAGTAGGCATGGTACTGGTAATGGGTTTTACTTGAGCAGCAGGTGCTGAGGTTCTTCGGTTGTTAGCAGCCTCGATTGCATGCAAAGGTGCTATCGGCAATTCCCGCAAGTTACTGTTCCTTGGAGCAGGTGACTGGAGTTGCTGATTTGGACGCTTCACCATGTTTTGTGTTGGTGTGTTCTGAAAAAAAAAATCAACATTAAAAAACCCCTGATAGCATTGAGTTTTTAGCATGCAGATTTTGCTGTAGCTTAACTGATAACATATGGAGATTCTGAATCACCTTTCTTTGTGCAGTCATTTCTATAGCAAATGCAAGTCTATAGTCCCCTTTGCCATGCTAATGGTACTAACAGCCTTGGATAAGCTTTGAGGAATGGAATCTTCCAAAGGAAGAGCAGACAAAGCAACAGAACTAACAGCTAGTCAGGTGTCCAGTGAAATTATCTTTTTCCCCAGCACAGAATTTTCTGTGGCAGAGAAGGTATCAACCCTGCAGAGGGCCTCAAGAAACACAGGTGAACACAAACAGAGGGACAAAGCAGTGCTAAGCGGTTTGAAAATTCTTTAGGACAGCAAAGGAAAAAGTCAACCATGGATTGACAAAACTGCAGGATTTGTGACTAGAAGTGAACAAATGTGGCTAACTTCACCTCCAGACACAGCCTTCCTTAAATAATGTTTCTAAGCGCAGGCGCACGCACACACACAGCCAGTCCTACACATCCTTGCCTTCTTTTCTTTAAAAACCTTGCAGGCAAACTACATGGCAAAGCCTCTCCTGAACTGTCATCACTTCTTTGATGCACTCTCTACTGCCAGTTAACCTGCTCAACATCATCACTGCAGTTTGGAAGCCAATCCTTGTCCCTTTCCTTTCTCACTTTGCCCCCATGTGTCTTAACTTCATTGAAGGATTGGCAGTAGGGCTATTTCTGCTTTCTACCTATCACTGCTAGTACTAAAGTAGTATCACTCAGTAACACAGGTAGGGCTGCAATGACTCATTTGCCTGCTCACAACTGGAATGTTCAAATTGCGCTCCCTTGGAAGGGGAGAAAGAAAGAACCCTTAACATGGCCTTGAGAAAGCTGCCCATGGAAATCTCTTTTCCTCTGTGCTGCTTTGCACAGCCCAATAGTAGTAAGATTACTCGGCCTCTCAAGCTCAAGATAACAATCTCAAGACACTGTCCAAATAAGAGTGTTCTTTTTTTTATCGTAATACTAAGCAAGGGGTGGGGTGGGGTTAACGGGTTGTTGTTTTTATTTTGATTATATATTTTGTGGTTTTATATTCTGATTTTGTTCAGTGAACCACCCTGAGACCTCCGGGTATAGGGCGGTGTATATATTGAATAAATAATAATAATAATAATGCCAAGGCAGCCGAATTTAGCACAGAGGGAGCATCACAGAGGCTGTGCAAGAGATAAGCAACAACACTAATAGTGTCACACCATACAACAGAGGTATCTAATCCACAGACCTGCAGGTGGCTCTTCAAGAGGTTTGTATTCACCCTCAAAACACACACACACACACACACACACACACACACACACTCCCCAAGACTTCTCATTTTTTAAGAAAACTACTAGGGTTTTTGTTATTTTTTATTTCAGGCAACAACTGGGGTTTGCATTCCAGGTTATCACACGCGTCAGTGGAGTGCACATAAGCCCGCCCCGCCCCCTTCTGGGTCTGAAAACAGCCTGCACATGCACAGTCGTGTGTTCTTTGAACATGCGCAAAACGGGAGTTTTCTGTACTGTATTTAAATGTCACTTACATGCCTGGCCTTTACCAGACCTTGTCGCTGCTGACACTGCATCCGATTGCTGCTTGACTGCTGCTGCTGTGCCTGCATGTGAGGTCTAAACTGGGATGGGGCAACAGAAATCAGAGGCTGGGGGGGCACTGCAAGGAGGTGGTGCTGCTGCTGGTGTGGCTGGTGCTGCTGGTGTGGTTGATGCTGCTGGTGGTGCTGCTGGGCTGTTTGTGGATGCTGCTGATGTGACTGCGGATGCTGCTGATGCGGCTGTTGATGCGGCTGTGGATGGTGCTGTTGCGGCGGCTGTGGATGCTGCTGATGCTGCTGATGCTGTGGCTGCAAAGGAGGGTGCAAGGGACCCTGCACATTTTAAAGGAAAGCATACATGAGCTGCAAACTCAAAAAAGGCCTGCTCCTAAACATTCAAGCTCTAAGTAGCTAATACGATTTAACCAGCACTCTGTATATCACAATTACTATAACCAGCAAAGAAAAGGCCTTTATTAATAAGCACACCATCACCCAATTCAAGTCTAAAGTTAAGTTAAGCTAAATTAAAGTGCTGTACTGCACATAAGCATTATGTTTCAGCTGTTCCTTTTAAAAAAATAATAATGAAGAAGTCTAACGGGAGTCTGAACATTTCCTACAATTACTAAAGCACAATAGTTAAACTTTAAAGTAAGCTTAATAAGTGAAAGGAATGCATGACACCAGCCATTGTGTATTTATTAGTATCCTCAAATGAAAAACAATAGTACCAGCAGAGGGTGCTCTAACCTTTATGGTGAGCTAATATGGCTGTTTTCTAGATGCATGCTTAATCTATTCACTGTACAGGAACTTGTTTTTAAACAATAGATTATTTTCATATTTCTTCTGGAATAAATCAATTTAGGAAACCATAGAATATTGAACAAAATGTTGCATTACAAACTTTTCTAATCTCATTAGCTGTGAACAGCCTTGCAAAAATCAAAGCAGTTTAATATCTTCACTTTGAAGCACTATGCCAATACAAAGTTGCCACTAAACCTTGTAATTCAATTAGCACTGGGCACAGGGGGATAAATATGTTTTCATGCTTGGCACAGCAATAAAAAGGCACATTTAAATTTCATCTATATTTTGTACCATCAATTCAAACATTAAACATTCAACTCTGCGCACAGGAGAACTTCTCAAAGGTTTCCACACTTCCCTGCATAAGCAACAAACGGTTTGAGGCTCTTAAGGAGTAGCTAAGATGAAAAAAGTAAGCACCTGTACAAACTCACTTTATTCTTAGGCCCACAGCTAAAAAGATCAAGAGAGAGGAGGGGGTCAACTAAATGTGTTTGTTACATGCTTTAAAAGTCTCTAAAAGAGGGCAAAAGGATACTGCAAAAAAACTGGACATTAATTTTCAAGCACTCATCAATATAGTTACCATACTTTTTGCAGCACTTAGGGGACGGCATGTCAAGGTTCTGCCCTGCTGATCAAAGTGGTGTGAAAAGGGTGCTAGAGTAACAACTTTTGGGCAGCTTTGGAGGCATTGCACTTTTGGGAACTTAGGTTGAAGCTGTCACAATATTTCTAAATGCAGATTCCTAGGAACTCTTGCTTTCGTTTCATACCTGCATGTTGGGCTGTGTGAGAGTTGTCAAAAACGGCTGGCCTGGCACCTGCATGAAGGACTGCCTGGGAGGGAGGAAAGGTCGCGCATTTGCTGCTCCAGGCTGGTTGAAGTGAAGGACTCCCACAGGCCCCTGCGGCTGAATGTTTGGCCTCACCATCCTCTCTCTGGGGAACATGTGCTGCTGCCCCTGCTGGTTAAAACCTGGTCCAGGCTGGCTGAAAGGGTGCGGGTTTTGGTTGGGAATGGGGTGGCCGCTGTTGAGGAGTGGGGGCGGTAGAGGAGGAGGAGGGCTCCGCTGCTCAAACAAGTGGTGGCTGGGAAATCTTGGCTCTGTCAGAAACAAAAGGTAGTCATCAAACCAATCTCTCCATGGAGCAAACTGAACAGCCTTCCTAGTCCTCACACCCCTGCTTCAGAGAACGCTCACATAGGAAGCGGCAATATTAGTTTAAATCAGTCTTCCCCAACCTAGTGCCCTCCAGATGTTTTACAGTACAACTCCTATCAGCCCCAGCCAGCACAGGATGATACAGAATGGTGGGAACTTGAACCCAAAACATATGGAAGGCACCTGAGTTGGGGAAAGCCTGGTTAGATTATTGGGTCCATCTAACCTAATATGGTCTGCACGGACTGGCAATGGCTCCTCAGGATTACATAAAGAGGTTCCTTTAGCATTATCAGCTCCTTTTCGTTGGAACTGTGCCACCTTCCGCATTCAAAGCATGTGATTTGCCACTAAACGAAGATCCTTTCCTCACAAAACATTCTAGACTGCACATATGTTACAAAGGGGGCGGGGAGAGATACATACTTTTGCTTCTTTCATCACTCTCTAAGAGCCTTAGATACCTGGAGTAGATACCTGGGTTAGAGAGGACCACTAGGTCCCTGTAGTTCAAAACCTTCTCCAAAAGAAGGAGGAACGCTCTCCCCCCAATCAACCCACAGAATCCAGGTAAGTCCTGAAAGCAGAACTATTCATGTCTTCATGGAAAATCAATAGGGAAAAGACGGTTTCAGTAAGAAGTCCTGTTGCTTAACTGAAAGCAGCCATCAGCAACAACTAACACAATTAAGGGTTGTACAATGAGTTACAATGGAAGAGAAATCCAAGTTGCGTCTGTGGAAGTTTTCACCACTTTTTCAGTTGACACCTTAGATGTTTTCTTCTTACATATATATTACAATAATGTATAAGCCAGTAAACATGACTATGTTAAAAATTTACATGAGAGAATCGGATAAGTGATGCTGTGGTACCTAATTGCTAAATCCCAAGCTCCAGATATAGGAGGATTTGCCAGCTTCAACAATGGCCTAGAAGTGACAGATGGGAAAGTCACCGCGTATAAGTGTGACAATGGGAAATAATTAAATAATTCAAATCAAATCCAGAAATGGCAGGAGGAACCTGGAGATTCCTCATGGTTTCTGAGGACACTCTTTCTGGAGCCTGAAGAGGACATTAATGAAGGCAGAGGATGCCCCAAAGAGATTGGATAAGCAGCGGGAATCTGTTTATGCTGCTCAGCCTCCCCGCCTATCAGCTGATGTGGGGAGCAGCGCAGCAGTAGCCACCGCTTTCCTGTGTGTCTTCCAGCCTCCTGCCAGCGCCAGAGCTTCAATTTTAGTTGTGGATATTTTTGGAATACAGTATTTTCTATATGGATTGAAGAGAGCAGCAGAGAGGGTGTTTAAAGGGTGCTTAGAGGGTGCTCCCCACTTTATCCAATTTCACTTTTACACACGGGGGCCCAGAACCTAACCCCCGTGTGTGTGTGGGGGGGGGGGGGGTGCCTGTAGTTAAGACAACAAGCTGCCGCTTCTGATGCTAGGCAGGACACTACCTCCCATGAAGAAAGGCTCTCTATCCTGTGGAGGCGGTGGTGGCAGAGGCGGTGGTGGTCCTCTCCACTGATCCTGGAGGGAGAGTCTTGGGGCTTGATTGAAGTTGGTAGGAACAGATCCAGGGGGATTCTGCTGAAACTCTGGAGGACCCTGAATAATACAAGGGGGGACACAGAACACAAATGAAGGTTAAAATAATCCTGAAGCATTTCTTCTATAGCTCATTTATTAGATTATTTTTATTCCTTTACCATCCTTCCTCTCAACTGGGAGCTCAAAGCAATGTACAACATCTCTAAAATAGAGTCAGTACAAAATATTACATGAAACCCTATAAAAACTTCTTACATAGCCTAACTATTGAGAATATTTATTTATTTTATAGGAAAAGATTAAAATACCTTTCTGTAATCTGTATAAATTGGCAACCCTACTGAGTCATATCTTTCACTGTGGCAGAGAACATGGAACCTAAGCACAATATCTTTACAATGAATTCAAAATGTTTTAATAATCACAGCAGCACCACAGGAATGCCATCTCTTTTCAAGCTTAGTGAAATCCATGCAATTATTGACCTTCTATCCCATTAATCCAAAAGTCTGAATGTCTACTTTAGAAAATGCTCCTGACATTTATCTCTTTAAACCATGCTATTCTTTGCTATCTATTTAGTACAACCTAAGCAACCAAAATGAAGCTACTTTAATTTTCTGGATGTCATAAATTGATTCCCCCCCCCCCATTTCTGAAGTAAAGAAATCATATTTCCAGAATAACAGGGAATCAACATTTCACAAAGCACATAACCCTAAATACTTAAGCATCTGAAGCATTCGTTACAGACAGGATACAGAAAAATTAACATAGATTTGCCACCCTTGGTTTCAAATAAATGCTGCAGACTGATATTCAGCTATTTCACAATCAGCAAAGGAAGGAGCCATTTAAAATTTAAGCTCAGTAATTGATTTTCCCCCTTTTGATTCTATGAACGAACATGCCATATCATCTAGTAAAAAGACAAGGACCATTTATGACACAAACACCCATTAACTAAATTAGTGGGAAGTAATATTATGTTGTCACAATCTCTTCTTACAGCACATCCAACAGTCAAGAGTATTCTCAACTCAGCAGTGTTTTCAGGTAAGCATCTAAAAATCAGTATTACCCACAATCAGTGTGTTTCCTTACTATTACCGTACAGGCTTAAAAACAACAACAAAGATTCCTGGACAAATTTAAGGGCTGCAAGGCATACAGTAGAATTAAATCCCACTTCAACACGCTCAAAGTTAGTGGGGGAAATTGTTCTGTATATGAGTGAGAACTTGACTATTAGAATTATAGTGCTTAATTTGTGTGCCAGCCTTTACTCTGGTTCCACTACATCTCGAGGAGCCACGTTCTAAACTGGATGCTGCTCCCATTACAGAGCTTGAAGGTGGTGGCATCTCCTGCTCTGAAATCTATACTTCTGTTCCCGTGCTTAGCTGCCCTTTATAAATGTATGCATACAATTGTCCATAAATGAGTCCTGTTAACCCAACTACAATTTTTCATTTTATGGTTTGGCGGGGGGGGGGGGCTAAACAGGCTTTTACTACCTACATACGTACATACATCTCTCATGCACTAATCATTTATTTACTTGTACCATTAAATCTTCTCCTATCTCTTTCTGAAAACCTGAAGCACAGTATACCCCACTAGGAACTCTGCAGCAGACATTAGCTACAGATGTGTTGCATTAATAGGGGGAAAATACAAGTACAGTACAATTCTGTGGACTGTGAAACATTTAAGTAGCCTTGGGTCCATGGATATACCATGCACAATTCTACAGTCACAGTTAAGGACACCGACAAATATAATATCAAAATAGCCTACTTCTTTCAGAATCTGAACCAAGGTTCTTTGATAGATATTTAACTGCTAACGTTTTACACTCCTGTTAAATTTAGTAGTCAGAATGCTGTTTTTTTGTGCTCAGCAACATATGTACCGCAAATCAAAAGAAAACAAGCATACGGCAAACATAATAAATTCTGATATGCACAATAGTTTCTCCTTTTTCGTGCCCTCACATAGGCAGTTTCAAAGAGCCACAAGATGCTAAAAGTAACATTCATTTGTAAGCGGATAAAATTGATCTTGATTTTTTATATGGCCTAAATCGTAACACTGCAAGAATGTGCTTTTGGATAATGCATTCTGGGCATTTGCTGCTGTTTGTTTGTGTCTTTTTGTTTTTTTCAAACCCACCAAGTAAACTGAAGAGGGTCATGGCTTTGCAGAATACATATAGTTGTGATCTTAACCAGGGAGAAAGCCAGGTACTCCCTGCACTGCTGCTACCCCACCCCACTCCCATCAAAAGCACAGTCCAGCTGCACAATCCCACAGGTCTAGCTTTCTGGACTAAGAGTTCAAAACATTACATTCAACAGTGTTTGCTACAGGATATTCACTTAGAAAACTTTAGAGCTTGAAGGCTGCAAGCACCTTATGCTCATTTAAACAGTGGCTCATTTCAAAGCATCTGACATTTTATAGTAAAATGATTTATAGACTTCCACACATTAGTATTTAAAAGGCCTCACTTTACTGCCTTGGGTTCCATAATGGAAAATAGCCAGGATATAAATGTAATGAAATAAACTCTGGGGTTGCGGCGCTCATCTCACTTTACTGGCCGAGGGAGCCGACGTTTGTCCACAGACAGTTTTTCCGGGTCATGTGGCCAAACCACAGCAGTGCACGGAAACACCATTTATCTTCCCGCTGGAGTGGTACCTATTTATCTACCTGCACTCTGACGTGCTTTGAATCTGCTAGGTTGGCAGGAGCTGGGACCGAGCAACGGGAGCTCACCCCATCGCGGGGATTCGAACCTCTGACCTTTCGATCAGCAAGCCCTAGGCTCAGTGGTTTAGACCACAGCACCATCCACATCCCAAGTAAAAGAATATACAATCTCAATCATCCTTAAATCGGCCCTGCAAAGTAGGTTAGTTTGTCCCCATACTGTAAGTCGGTCGGCTACAACAAGACATGGTAGATTGCCTAAGGCTATGTAGTGAGTTTATGGCAGAGGCAAAGTTAGCCAGACAAATCAGACCTAGAGCTCAATCTCATAGTCACAAACTGTCTGTACATAACAGCTTTCAAACCTGAAGTTGTGAAATTAGGGCTGTCACCTTATTAGTTGATTGGCTGAGGCTTTTAAAATAGATTAAATCTGTTTAAGAATGAATCAATAATTTATTACGGAAGGGAAGCACATATTTTAGTTGATACATGTAGTGATCAGAGAAGGCATCATGCCAGAAGAGGCACAAAGAATAAGTGTGGTTTTTGTATAAACGTGAATTCTTAATACTCCGTGTGTATTGCCCAACTGATCAGGGACAACATTTCAGTCAATCAAAGAGTTTATTGTTGCTTAAGAACTGACTAGAATCTGCAGCCTTGCGTGACATTTAATAATGCCAGCCTTTGCCTATCACTAATTAGGTGTTGCAAGTTATGGCTAACCAATGCCTATAAAAACGATTCATCAAGCATTGTTCAGCCATTCTTCTTTGCATATATACTTCCATTATGCATCATATCAAAGGCTTAACCAAAATGTTATTGATTACTTTTGCAAAACCTCAACACTAGGTAACTTCTGTCTACAGTTTGTTATAGAGATCTGAATGGCTCATTGAGCATGACTTCCACATACGCAGGCAATCCTACTTTCTGAAAGAACATGAGATAAGGTTACCCTAATCCTGTCAAAGAATTACACTATTTTGCTTTCCTTTTTATCCTCTCAAATATCCCCCCTAGTTAAGAAATTAACATTCTCTCTCATACAATTCTTACAGAAATTGTACTTTTACTTTTCGGCATCTCTTGTTAATTACATGATGTTATCTGTTATAATCTATTCATGAACCACAGATAACTTTGGCTACCAATAAAAGAGAAAACTTAGCATAAATTGCTTAGCACAAAGTTAATCTTATAAAGCAAGGCATAAAGAGGATCTAACAGCTATTATATGACTTATCAGCTTTCCTAAAAGGGTCACTCTATACTTTTTTTCAAAGAGACTAATTAAATACCTTAACAATGTCATTGAAACTTCATGAATCTTTCAATAAATTACACCCTGTCTCTACAACATGTTTTCATTTATTAATCTCACTTAACATGCAAAGAGGCTAGAAGAATGCCACTGACACCAAAGTAGGGATACTCTGTTAATTCTTATTAAAAATTGTATAAATGCAAAGAATCAGTGACTATAACCTGTGACATGATTAAAACTATAGCTATCTGTCACAAAATGTTAATCCTCTTACTTTAGCATCCACTGGACTTTGGCTTTTCTTGAGTAAATGACCTTAGTTCAATTCAATCACCACAAGGTAAGATGCACGCAGAAATGTAACACGCAGATCCCTTCAATGTAGGGCTCCACAGCCATCATGTTCTCGGCAAACTACCATGCCCAAATGCATGGTGGCTTTGGGCTTCATCATAAGCTTAATTTTTTTCATTTGACTTGAGTTCTGCACCAATTAGATGCATGCAAAAAGGAAGAAGGGTCCAGTCTCTGGTTCTTATACCCAAGGGTGACTTACTGTATGTGGAAGAAGTAGTATTTTAAAGTAGGTGAAATTCTAGATTGCTTTTTGGGATGACAAGCATTCCCATTTCTGGAGGGGAAATGACTAAAACCATTTGGAGCATGGAGTCACTAATATTTAGATGAATTTGAGCTCTGTCTTTCCACACAAACTGAATCAGGGGAGGTTGTACAAGTGCTGGAATCTGGAGGCAGTGATGCGCTGGAGAAAGCCTAATAAACTGAGGCTGAATCCTAACAAGACTGTGGGTAAGATGGCTTTGGGGTTTTAGAATTAAACAGCAGCCAGTTTTGGATGGGGTAGTTCTCCCCATAAAATGATATGTGTGTAGTCTGTGTTTATTCCTAGATCCTAAGTTGTTACTGGAGACACAGGGTTGCCTCAGTGGCAAGGAGTAGCAATGCCCAGCTGGAGCACTGCAATGGGGTCTATTGCAATGGGGTCTATGTGAGAAGCTGCAGCTGATGCAGAATGCTGCTGTCCATTTGTTATCCGGAGCAGTAAAATGGGAACACGTTACACTAATCCCGAGCGCACTGCAGTGTTGGTACTAATACACAAAGCTTAGGACCTGAAGCAGTGCCTTCTCTAGTACTAGTCAGCTTGGGTCTTGAGATCTGCTCAGGTGGCCCTGCTTACGGTACCCTTCATGAAGATGGCCTGTGAGGAGAGAGACTCCATCAGGCAAGGCCTCCTTCCACCTGCCTTGCTCCACCTTCTAGTCTCTGCTTCTCAATTTGTATTGTATTATTTTATGTACTATGGCTTGCCGTTGTTTTATTGATTATAGTTTAGAAATTATTTATTGTAACTGTTGAGTGGATTTCTGTTTAACTATTATATGTTATTATTATTTAATACTATTCTAATGATTCTTGAACATTACTTTTTTGATGTAGGTTGCCAATTTTAAAGTTTTATTATCACATTTTTGTATTGTATTAGATTGTTATAAAATGTACATTTTTTGTTTCTTCAGCTTGTAAACTGCCTTGAGCAATGTAAGATAGAAAGATGGTATACAAATTTTAAAAAACAAAAAACTATATGGCCCAGGGGGAAACTACATGAAGCTAGGCCTCCCGCAATGGCTAGCTGTCCCCAATATTGTTTTACTTCTGTGAGAGTTTAAGACCTGTTTTTGCAAGCCTTTGGAGTATAGTATGAGAGGCCCTACTGTATATTACTGTTATACGATACTGTACATTGTATTTTATTGTAGAGTTGTGCTTTTAACCTGGAGGAGGTGAGTATAAGGAGGTTTAAAAACTGGAACTGGCTATAACTTTAAAAATTATTACAATGCAATAACAAATGAAGAATTAACGCTTCAGCTATGAATTTTAAAGAAACGTTTCTGAAGTTGGGCACTTTTTTGTGTTGCGTTAAAGGAATACTGTTAGCCATTCTGGGCTCGTGTGATAGGAAGAAATAAAATATTAATACCAGCACACATTTTTGCTGGAACTGTGCATCTGGGGAAATGGAAAGATTATATATTAGACCTCAATAGAATTTGAAACCAGGGTTTTTTGGATGGTGGAAGGGAACAAGAGAACAAAAATATACTTCTATCCAGAATTCACCAAGCACAATGATGTGCCTCTTCTTTTGTTGCCAGCACTTCTTACTCATAAGGTATACTACTTCCAAATATGGAGGCTCTCAGGGCAAATATCCACTAAAAGATATCCTACATAAATTTGTATTCTTTTTTAAAGGCATCTTATAGTAATAATAGTGGTAGTAGCAGCAGTAGTGGTGGTGGTAATGCTTCCTGTTTCACTGTACAAGAAATTTGTACATGAATCATTACCCTTAGTGGTTTAGGGTCCTGCACTGTTCCTGCTTAAATTCTATTTAAAACACACACACACACACCAATCCACAAGCTAAACATGCCTGTTCCCAACATCCTATTCCATACTGAACTACATGTTTCCTCAGATCATTAGCAAACATTCCTGCATACTGAAAGCAAAGATTCCCCCCCCCCCCCGCGCAAAAAAATGCATGGTATATTACGGGATCTTGATCACCAGGGACTCCTAATATATTCCTGGGGAGGTTTATAATCCACCCCCAGCTCCTGACTATTTTAGACGCACTGTAGATTGAAGGGCAAAAGTGAGGTCACATTTATTTCAACACTTCTGTAGCATGGCGCTTTTGTGAATTCTGATGTTCTGGGATTCGTTTTTGTGTGTGTTTGTAACGGTTGCATCTGTCACGTGAAAGAGTGGACAACTGTTAATTCAGCTTCATTTTACCGTTTGTAAGATCATGTGGAAAAAAACACAACAAGGGAAAGGGTTGCTTCATTTTTAGAAGTCTTCTTTGCCGCTCTTGTTTAATAGCTGTTACCATCATATTTAGCTTCTGCTGCTTCCCCTGCAGATGGGAATTCACTGATATGATTAAATTTGATGGTATGATAATGTATGGTAATAGTGATTAATCAGAAGCCCACTAGCAAATGGAGGGTGTTTGTTATTATGTCACCTGCATTTTAAATTGCATTTTCCCTCTGCCAGCCTGACACTGTTTGACAGCGTATAGAGTGGGGGGGGGGGTGTTTGGAAATCTTGCACTACATCTGCTTGCTACTACTTATAGATTTGATAAGAGAAAACACTCATCACTCTGTCACTATTGTAAGTGTTGCAATTATAGGGCTGCGCGGACGAGTTGTGAAAATGGCAAGTCCTCATAAGGAAAGCTTGCCAGTAGATGCTGAGGAAGCTCAGTTGCACATCTGTAGGGGCTATAATAGGAGAGAAATGTAATTTGATTCAGCAGTCTCATTCAAACATGATTTGCATGAAATGCTGTATAAAGCTCTATCCAAGAAATGTCAATCATGACCACCTGATACCTTGTATCATGTTAAAAAGAAAACAAAATGCTTTCCAGACTATGTGGGATTCGCCACCGCTGCTGCACAGTAATAGAGTGAAAATTTCATTTACTGCTGCTCTTCTAACAGCACCGCCATAGCAAAAGCACAATCACTGCTGCAACAACACAGAAGGGGTTTTCTCCCGCAATGCCATTTGATATCTAACGTCTAAACAAATATTATTGCTACAATCACGTAATACGTAATCTCTCAAATGCTCAAAATAATGTCGGTCACAAGACACTCTTGAAAATGTACTTATTATAAAGGCCTATTCACAAATTATATTTCATCGGAACAATCCTCTACTCTCCAGGTGTTTTGTACTACAACTCTCATCCACCCCAGTCCACACAGCTGCATACTGAGCCAAATACAGACTTGGCTCTTGGCTTCCATAATGTGTGGGAAAGATTCTTAGACAACTGAAAAAGCAAGCCCCTCAACTACTAGAATGAATGATTTATTAATTCTGTGGTCTTTCCCAAGAGGAATTTATCTTGATCAACCATTTCTAAAGGAGCTAGGGAGGAACATACTGCTAGTCATTTTGGATAAGGTCAAGAACTTCTTGTTTTATTATACTACAAGAATTAAAGGTGACAAAGAAGAAAAAACCCTAATTTAAACAACTATGTAAACATATGCTCATATGATATAATGAAGAGACACGTATGTGGCACTGGGAATGCAAATGTGTAAAAAACAAAACAATATTGAAATATGAACAATTTACCGTATTTTTTGCACCATAACACTCACTTTTTTCCTCCTAGAAAGTAAGGGGAAATGTCTGTGTGTGTTATGGAGGAAATGCCTACGGGTGGCAGGCCTATGAATTTTCCTCCTCTAAAAACTACGTGCGTGTTATGGTCGGGTGCGTGTTATAGAGCGAAAAATACGGTATATGATTTCTTTGAGTTGCAGTAACTTGGGCTGTCTAAAATTTTCTAAATGCACTGAAAGCGGTTAGTGTCAGAACTCTGCTCTTGGAGTTTGAAAGAAACTTCTACCAGTCTGAAGGCAAACACACTTCCAATTGGCTGGTCACTATGACATGTTATCCAAAATTAACAGATCATTGTTATGGACCCAGTTCAGGAGATCATCTAAGCTGCAGAAGAAATCCTCTAAGCTATGTCCTGAGGCTCCCTTTCTGTGGAATGAAGAAGGAAAGCTTCTACTCTCATTTTTGAAGAAGAACTGCAATTCTGCATTATGTGTGAATTCGGGGAGCTGTTATTTATTCTAACGAAAGTCGGTCCACAAACTGGGTGGGACGGGACTACAATTTCATGAGAGAAACATGGAATCCTGACTTCCAAACTAGTAAGCTATTTGCTATTAGAATTCAATCCATAATTGACTGGCTACAGAAAAGCAGGACTTTTTTTCTACTTTTCTTCAGTTTAGGCTCAGTAATGATGCTGTTTTACTCCTCCCTCTCCCCTCAACTTCTGGCAGCAGTGCATGGCAGGAATAGCAAAATGGCAGCCCACAGATTAAGGCTGGCCTCTCAAGCACCTTCTGGCCTCCAAAGGACCTACCAAATGTGTGATTAAACAACACATTCTACTAGTTTTACAATGTCACCTGCAATCTGGAAAAACAAAAATCACCATACCACCAGCCTGACGATTCAGGAGATCTTTCAGGAACTACATTCGTTCCGCAGCACTTGTTTCCTCTCAGTAACATCATATCAGCAAAGCTCATGTGCTCTGCATCTGAATACCCTACAAGGCAATGCCAACTCAATTATAGAACTGGATCGTCCATGGGTCACTGTTTGCACCTCTGAACAAAATACAAGCAGCAACCGAGAATATGGACTAGTCATCCTTGGCCCCCCACAATAATTTATTCTATAGGCATTATGCAGTTCATCTAATAATGGCTACGCATATATTATACTCATTTTTTTAAAAAAAACTTTCAAGTTTTGTTGACTGGCATTATCTACAACTTGAGTGTTTTTCAGAATGAAATGTGACTGATGTGTAACAGCTATCAAGTTCCTATTTCAAATGGGCAGTTGCTCTACAAAAACCTTGCCTTAGTTTGGTAAAAAGTAAGGCTGTCTCATTCCTTATATGCATCCATTTTCTGTAAAATTAGATAAATGAAAATACACAGAAAAAACAGACACAATAATTGATTATGTAAGGAAAACTAATCATCCTATTCAAAGACCATGGATGGTACAAATCCACTCTCACATTTTGAGGTGTACATTTTCTACTTGCAACTAATTTTTTGTCTTAGAATCTACGGTCAAGCAGACAGGCTGTGCATATATGAACAATTATTTTATAGCTAGTTTTCCTAAAGCTTCTTTAAGTATTCAAAGGGAACTCGAAACACGTGGTCCTTCCACAGTCTGGAAACAATACCCATCTGGGAATTTAAGAGCATGGCATCAACAATACACAACTGACACCCAGCAAGATCTCTCCCTACCATCATAACCAGGAAAGATTGTGCAAATGCAGTACAGAAGGCAGGGATGTACTGGGCGAGTAAATAAACTGACTTCCTGGCATTATGTGAATGGCTGGTTCTTGGATCCATTAATTAGTAGCCAGTCAGTTCAGGATGGAGTAGCAGTCCCCATGAAAGAAGAGGTGTGCAGTCTAGGGATACTCTAAGATACCAAGCCATCACTGGAGGCCCAAGTGGTCACAGTGGTGAGGAGTGCCTATGCCCAGCTTCAGCTATTGCACTACCTTCAAACATTCTTGGATAAGGACAACCTTGATACTATAGCTCATATTATTCAGTAATCCAAACTGGTATCAATGTGCTCTACATGGGGATATCCCTGAAGATGGCAAGGACTGGCAAAGTGGGATTATATGACATTGATCCTGAGAAGAAGAACTAATGTCAGAGAAGTAAATCAATCAAGGAGAAAGAGAAAGTGTATTTTAGAAGCCAAAAATAAGAAAAGGGGGTAGAATTAGCCAGTGTCAACTCAACACCTGCTATTAAATGCTTAAAATAAGTACAAAACTAGTACAGAGATCGTTATATTTTCCAAGCACAACACATTTTAAGTATGACCTTTTTATTAAATTAGCATTCCTCCTATTTATATTGAAAAGACTGTAATGAACAGGAAAGTCATTTTTTAAAAAAATCATTGCACTTTTCTATTTTAACACTCCCCATTGGAGAGAGTGGCTCAACAATTTTACAATTAAACAAAATTAATTCTGCTCTCAGAAATTCATTGATCTTAAGCTTCTAACAAACATTTTCTACTGCACAGATCATTGTCAATATTTACAAAACCTTAAAATTATATTTCACTGGCACCGCTTTTATTTGCCATATTAATATTTCTTTGCAAATGTATGCTTATCCATATCAGAGAAGAAAAAACAGCTGCTACTCACAGGAAATCTCTGGGGTCCTACAGCAGGTCTTGGCTGGTTTGGGACTGGCAGCAAGGGCACTAAAAACAAGGAGCACACCTTTTAAATCAATTTGTTTTAGCCAAGACTCTAGGCCATTTTTATAAGCAGTCATATTCATAGGCAGCTGCTTCCCCGTTCTTCCAAATAGCTGCAGGCAGGAAAAATTTACTAAGAGCATTCAACAGGGCAATTGGGATTCAGCTAGCAAAGGCAACACATGAATTTTGTACAATTAAACAATATATATGTGAATGAATGATCAATTATAAAGTTAACTTGTCGTGTTGGTTCTGAAGTAGGTGTTACCCAATGACTGGACTTAAAAGATCACAAATAAAACAAATTGGTACCACTTCCAAGTATCAGGCACAGTCACATCTCTGGTTGCAAACGGGATCCGTGCGGAAGGCACGTTCGCAACACACAGCGTTCACAGCCTGAAGCACCGCATCTGTGCACGCGTGTGACGCGATTCAGTGCTTCTGCGCGTGACGTCATTTTGTACTTCTGCACATGCATGAGCGCTGAAACCCAGAAGTAACCCGTTCCAGTACTTCCGGGTTGGGCGCGGTCCGCAACCTGAAAACGCGCAATCCGCAGCGTTCATAACCCAAGGTATGACTGTATTCAAAGAATCTAGATGATTTTGTAGTTCAAATACTGGAATGAATGGAAGGAGCGAAGCATGCTGAAATTTTAAAGTCAGCATTCAATACACACACACTTGCTGGACTTGCCTGAATGAAAAATGTTTTGATTTAATGGAAATGTTCTCTATACGCTGGCAGTAAACGCCAAGGCAGTACAGTTGTACCCTGGATCTCGAATGCCTCGGCTCCCGAACAAATCAGCTCCCAAATGATCGAAACCCGGAGTGTTCCAATTTTCGAATGTTCTTTTGGAAGTCGAACATCCGATGGGGCCTCTGATTGGCTGCAGGAGCTTCCTTCCTGCAGCCAATCAGAAGCCGCGCTTTGGTTTTGGAAGTCGATCGAACTTCAAGAATGGATTCCAATCAACTTTCAAGGTACGACTGTATATATATATATGACGGAATAGACCCCTTTCCCCTACTTCAGCAATACCCCATCCCTTTCATACAAGCACACCTCTGCATAAATGAAGGCAGTAAAACAGAATAATCACAGAATTTTACTCTGCGAACCACCCTGAGACCCCCGGGGTATAGGGCAGTATATAAATTATCATCATCATCATCACCACATGTGAATTGTACTTATAGAACTGGAGGGGACTGCTCCAGGACAAAATTATAGGCTGTTTATAGTGTTGCTTTCTGACAAAATCTCACCTTGTACAGGCGATACTACAGTTCCTTTGAAGTGTGGGTTTATATGTATGTTTTTTGGCTGCTGAGATGTCACTGGAGGAGGATTCATCAGCATTCTTGGCGCTTCTAGCTGGGGTGGCATATGCATCCCTTGAGGCGGAGGTGGCGTATGAAGCTGAGGGGGAATGGGTAACAGACCCTGCAACTGTTGTTGCTGCTGCTGTTGTTGTTGTTGCTGCTGCTGCTGCTGCTGCTGGAAGAGATTCCTAATGGGCTGTTGATGACGAAATATCCTTTCCGAATGTGACTAAACAGAAAACACAGAAAATCATGTTTGCTTGAAATTGTAATCACCTTAATTTTTTTAAAAAAACCAAGAGGCATCCCCTGAGACTACTGACTACACAAACTCCTGGAAGTTTGATATCCACAGGCTTATGAGCCATGATAGCTAAATGGAAACTCCATGTACACAGGAAGCCCAATGTGTGGGGAGGGAGAGGAACCAGCAGCAGACAAGCCATTGCCATCAAGCTCTACTTAGCAGCTTCTCAGAAAGTGGAGGCTTTCAGCATCATGATTATAGTAGCTACCAGTCCCATTCCTTTACGTTCTCCCACCAGAATGTTCTCCCACTTAGAATGCTACTACTGCAAACTTACCCAGCCTCATATCTACTCTTGATATAAAAGCTACAGCAGCTTTCTGCGCTACATGGGAGCCTTACTGGAAACTCAGCAAAGTTAAAAGCAGTTTTTGACTACTCCTAAAATAGCTTTCCCCCCCCCCCACCCCGGCAAGAACTTGGGGCACAGGATCTCTCAGAAACCTCAGGATGGGGCAGTGGAGGAACCATGCTCGTGTATATGCTCTGCCAACAGTGGCTTGGACTTGTGTAAGGGCAGGCACAAACGAAAGTGCTCACATTCCCATCAATAAATGAACTATTGAATTCAACCTTAAGCAGCTTAATGCAGTCAGTGTTTTCAACAATTTTGCTTAAATAACTAAAATTCACCAACCCTGACCACCATAATCATTGCATTTGGATACCGTAACAGATGTCTGGGTCGACAGCAACGCAGGCCTGTGATCCTTCATTCTTCCCCTTTCATTGTTGTCTCTTCTTTGTTCTCCCATCCCACGACACATTAAAGGCCCTCCTCTCCTTCCTCCTCCTCCTCCTCTTCTTGAGCCATAACGCCCCTGCTTCATTTGCCTTTCCCTCTCTTCAAATTCAAATAACGCTGCTTTGGCTTCTGCAGAAAGTTCTATCAGATGAAAGAAGGGGACGCTTTTAGATATTTACCAGGAGGATTAAATGGACTAATGAAGTAATAAACATTTTTCCCTGCAGCCACAACAAAATTGCACAGCCACCCATCACCCCGATTATAGGGCACACACATTACTTTTACCAGATCTTTTTAATTTGCAAATAGAAATGCATCCTTGCATTTATCAAGAAAGAAATGTTTTATTGTTCCAAGAGTGGCTTACAGCTATTGAATTTCTTAAAGCAGATTTCCACCAACATCTCAAATCAGATTGCAACTAAATTTGTTTTTTGGAATATAAGCACTTGCGTGTCGGTTTGTTGCTCTTTCAAGATTCATCTGTGAAACTATTTTTATTTTTCCTGTCTCTCACAATAACTTTAATGTGGCATACTATAGATAGCAGAGGTTGTACAGCTATTATCTGATCAGATTTCATTAAACATATCAATAACAGGTGTGCTTTAAGTAATATGGAAACAACAGATTTCCAGAACAGGTTGGAAAATGTGTATAAGTAAAATGCATCAAGGTGTATAGTTGAAATGGATCTTATAATTGATTCCACGGCAACTTCCTGGATCAACATCAGTACCACCACCTCTATTTTTTTCGATTTAGATATCACTACAAGGATTCCCTTCCAGTTGAAGAAAATCTCAATAAATTCAATCAGAACTGCCTTAGCAGAAAGTCAAGCATTTGCTTTTCTTCATTTTCCCAGGCAAAAGGGTTGTGGGATGAACAAATGCATACCTTTAAGATGCAAACCTCTGCAAGCAGTTTTAAATAACACACAAAATGTGTTTTACACACATAGCATAACCATAGTATGCTTTCATTTTAGTTCCCAGATGTTGAAAACAGCCCTATACACGGTCTGCAGGACATCTCCAGCAGAAAGGAGCTCTACAACTGTATAGAGAAACAATTTCTCTGGTTCCTCGGCAGAAGCTAGAAGAAAAGTCAAACATCTAATCCGCAATAGATGGTAGAGGACAAACCTGAGCCTCAAGCTGTGGACATGATTTGATAGAACTAACACAGCTCTCTTGCCTGCCTGCAATTTCTTGTTGCTTATGGATGCCTGACAAGTGTTTATATGGCCTGAAGGAAAGTGAGGCCACCGCCTTGCTGAAGGTCTGGGTCTGGCCAGTGTCTGGATGGGGGAACTACACATAAAGCTTGATGGATTCCATTACAGACAAAAGGCAGGATATAAATGTAAGAAAATTAATTAAATGCAAGGCTTTGCTAGTGCTATTTGAGCAAGTTAAATGCCTCAGTTTTACCACCATGGAGGAAAATACTTTTCCCTTCATTCGAGGAAAAAAATAATTCAACTTACTTCAAGCATGCCTTTTTCTATAATCACAATAAAGTTTCCATTACATAGCAGACTGCAATGGAGCTCACGGCTTAATTTTTAATTTCATTTTGAATTTGTTACTTAAGGCAACAGATTCAGAAATATATTTGGGGCTATTAAATAAAGCAAAGCCTGGGCAATACTAATGCTCAGTTTCTAAACTCTCGCTGCTCATTCCAACACACACACACACACAAATGCTTAGAGGTTTTCTATTGAGTAAGCAGTATATTAATTTTGTTAAATGCATATAAATAAAAATGGAGTTTGGCTATGGAACTCACAACTCTGTACTTCCCATACCTGAAAGCTTTTCCCTTTCGTTTTTTGTAGGAGGAAGGGGGCTTGACACCACAATTAATTGCTTCGTGAAAGCTTGCTTTATGCAACCAAACTGAAGGAATCTGGTATTTACAACTGTGCTGTACAAGCAAACTGACAACCTTGTTATGCAGTTCTATTACTTGTGTCTTTTGTAGCCTTTTGTAGGCTTGACAAAGGAGCACAAAATGCTCCAAATGACACTCTCGACTCTGATCTGATCCTGCCCCACAGAATCAGAAAAGTAGGTTTTCCAATTTAAAGAGCAAGAAGGGTGTGCAGTTGAGTGCATAGCTCCGTTGCACTTGCTACATAGCATACCTCCTCATCAAGCACTTCTCTCCCAATCAAGCTCACTTCCAACATCAGAGCACAGCTTAGAAAAGTGCCTGGGGAGACAGACTGCGGGGAGCCAGGCCACAAACAGAGAAGGGGACGACACCCCCTGAAAACGAAAACTGGAAATGTGTGTAATTGCAGTAGCTTCACAGCCCTCAGATCCATACAGTTGGATTTATGTCCTTCCCAATCCCCAAAAACGCAGGCATACTACAATACAGCCCTATTCATTTATTTCAAAATAGTATGTGGGGGTGTGGACAATAAGGATGCCCCAGCTGGTAGGGAAAAAACAGAAAACCTGCTCTGGTATGAGATCTTCATATCTCAGAAGGACTGCCCAGCTTCCCAGCTCCACCAAAATGATTCTGATTAGAGGTCTCCCTCGGGAGGTTGTGGACTCTCCTTTTTTGGAGGTTTTTTTAACAGAGGTTGGATGGCCAGCTGAGATTCCCACATTGCAGAGGAGTGGATTAGATGACCCTCCTGGTCCCTCTATGGTTCTATGAGGAATGCTCAGGAGCAGTCCACATGTGCTAACACATCTCTGCTAGGGCAAGGAAGCAATTGCTTCAGGGATGTAATGAAAGCCAGCTCCCCCCCCCCCCCAAAAAAGAACAATCCGGGGAGGAGGGAGAAAATGGGCTCTTACTCCCCTCCAGTCAAGAGTTTTTGTTTTGTTCTGTGTTTGTTTTTTTACACAAGATGGAGAGAGGGGAGAAATCATTTCCTCAAGAATCCTTTATCCTCTGCCTTCCACCCATAATTCCTTATTCCTACTGGTGCCATTCTCAACTGTTACAAGTTTGCCCATGGGTATTCATTCATTAGAAGCCTTTATATTCAGCTTCTCCTGCACTTGGGGTATCTCACACCTTTGAAAGCAGGTATCTATAAAACAGAGGAAACATCCATCAACAGCAGGCGTAGGCAAACTCAGCCCTCCAGATGTTCTGGGACTACAACTCCCATCACCCCTAGCTAACAGGACCAGTGGTCAGGGATGATGGGAGTTGAGAGCCAGTGTGGTGTAGTGGTTAAGAGCGGTAGTCACGTAATCTGGGTAACCGGGTTCGCGTCTCCGCTCCTCCACATGCAGCTGCTGGGTGACCTTGGGCCAGTCACACTTCACTGAAGTCTCTCAGCCCCACTCACCTCACAGAGTGCTTGTTGTGGGGGAGGAAGGGAAAGGAGAATGTTAGCCGCTTTGAGACTCCTGAAGGGGAGTGAAAGGCGGGATATCAAATCCAAACTCTTCTTCTTCTTCTTCTTCTTCTTCTTCTTCTTCTTCTTCTTCTTCTAGTCCCAAAACACCAGGAGGGCCGAGTTGGCTATGCCTGATCAACAGCGTATCAGACATCCCTGTCCCAAGGTTCTGCTCCATGCTTTGCTTCCTGGTGGAAGATGGAGCATGAAGAAGAGTACCGGATGAAGATCTTAACTGGATTGGATCACATATGAGAAGTGGTATAAGACAAAGCTCTGTACCTAACATGAAAGAGTAGTACCCTCGAAAGGAATTGTTGAATTACTGAGAAATCTGACACCTTCACATGAGCAACGAGAAGGGATCCAGAGACCTTTATGTGATCCACTGCATGAGGACTTTTCAGCTGCCATTCCCACTTCAGAGCCCATACGCTCTCATAAGAACCTAAGAGGAGCCTGTTGGATCAAACAGCCTGTTCTCACAGTGACCAACCAGATGCCTGTGGGAAGCCTGAAAGCAGGACCTGAGTTCTCCCCACCTGTGATTTCCAGGAACCAGCATTCAGAGTCATGATGCCTCCAACAGTGGAGGTGAAACACAGCCGTCATAGCTCATATTGTACACGAATCAGTCTAATCCTCTTTTAAAGCTATCCAAGTTGATGGTCACCACTACTTCTTGGGGGAGTGAATTCCAGAGCTGTGTACTGTATGAAGCACTTTCTTTTGTCTATCCTGAACCTTCCAATATATAGTTTCATTGGATGTCGACAAATTATAGCATTAAGACTTTTTTAGAAATCTGAGGATCAGGGAACACTCCATAGCAGTGTTGCAAGTAGCTACTACTAGGAGGGGGCAGGATCAGTAACACCCCCCCCCCATGCACTCTTTGGGCCATAGTTCCCAAAACACTATTTTATATGCAATACAATATGATCTACTCTCCTGAAAACTCTTTCAAGCCAAGAGATTTCCCTTTTCATTTGCAAAAGCAACACTTAGGAGATGCCTCTGCTCCATTCATGAGGGAAAATGTTTAACATATTTTTGCCAGCAGACACCCAATCTTAACTGTAGAATTCTTTCACATACACCTAATGCAGTGAATCAGCAATTATTTTTCTAGTGCCTCCAAATGTCAAGATTAATTTTGCTATCCTTGGTAATAAAATGGTTTGAAACGACATCTTTAATCAGCAAGTAAGAATGCTTCCCTCCAATAGAGACAAGCTGTCACGAAAGGTCACCAAAAAGTGACAGGATGGAAATTACGTTTGTAATTTCCACTGAAATATTAATTTCTCTTTTAAGTGTTTTTTCAACTTATGTCTAGATTTTAAAGTAAAGAAATGTAGCTATACAACCAAGTTTCATTTCTATACCCGTAATTCCTATTAAGAGCAATCAGTACTGAAAGGAAAGTAATATTTATTACGCCAGTTCTACTACATTTTTTAGTCCTATTAGGTTGATCCCTAATAGACATCAATTATTGCAGATCTTTTAACGGCTCCAGCTGACAATGACTTTTCAAAGAAAAACTTGGGTGTAAGATACAAAATTAACTGAAAGACTTGTATAAAATACGTCATTTTGAACTCTTTGCAAACTGCTAATCAGTTTGTTTCATTTTTCATTCAACTTTTCATTTTTATTAGCTATGACATTTTTATGCTATAGTTTACTGGACCATGTGAATATACGTCAATTAAATGACTATACATATATATTTCTATGTATACTAAATAATCCTTCTAAGCAGGCCCCACATAGGTAAGAAGCATTTACTAATCTCTCAACTACTTTTCAGATTAGAGGACAGAAAGTGAAAGTGCTTCTGCAATTGTGGATGTTTCTAGGCACAACTGATTTCCGCTAGTAAGTATCACAATAACATCCTTTTCCAGCTGAATTCTGCCTAGATAGCAGCACGATAACACATACATACACATATCTATTTCCACAATCAGAAAAATGATATTTTTATCTACATTATCCACCTACCTATTTCTGAGATTAACTCAAGGTGCTGGTTTTAGACAGACACCAAAAAGTCAGACTTCTACTAGGAACAAGACCTTTTAAGCTGTGGTACAAACCTCAGGGAGGCCAGCCACGTTCAAACACTCCACAAGTTTCAGTTTTCAGTCTATATCCTGGTTCTTTCAGTTCAATTCAAACTCTGCCTTTTGATGGGCTGTATGCATTTTCATCTTTTATTATTGGGAGGAAGTGCTTATGTCATCTTGGGTTTCAGGAAACAAAGGCAAGAGGAAGCTGAGTGTAGTCAGACATCCACTCTGGACTTTAAGAAGGCCGATTTCAAAAAAGCTTAAGGAACTACTAGGTGAGATCCCATGGTCAGAAATACTCAAAGAGAAGGGAGTCCAATGGAAGTTTCTTAAAGGTAAAATATGGAAGGCACAAATGCAGGCAATTCCAACAAGAAAGAAAAGTGGGAGGCATCTGAAGAAACAGCTGCACCTGGCATACCAGTAGTACATGTGAAAAGCATTTAAGGGTCTGATTGAACCATAACCTTAAAATGAATCAACAGTGTGATGCAGCAGCAAAAATCAGCTAATGCTATTCTAGGCTGCTTCAATAGAAATATAGTGTCAGTTGTGGTTCTCCCTTGGTCAGACCACACCTGAGCTACTGAGTCCAGTTCCGGGTGCCACAATTTGAGAAAGATATTAAATCTGGGGTGTGTGCAGAGGAGGGCAACCAAGATGATCAATGGTTTGGAAACCAAGCCTGATGAGGAATGGTTGAGGAAGTTGGGCATGTTTAGCCTGGGAAAGAGGAGAAATCAAATTTATCAAACTGTTTGATAAATCAAGACCAGATAATCCCATATGGTTCATAACCTAGAAACCTGAAGTTATTCAGCCCAATGCAACACTGGTCTCTAAATCTGTATTGTAACACCTATGAACCTGAAATTTCAAGCCCTGGCTACCATATCTGCAATGATTCCTGTTTCATGTACCGAACTCCTCTAACTGAGACCTGGTGAGTTCACATTTCCTTTCCTCAAAAGCACACTACTTTATCCCACCTTAAATATTTTTATTTAAATGGGAGCAGAGTATTGGTTTTGTTTGTTATTATGGTATGTATTTTTGTGTTTTTATATTGTAAACCACACTATGGTCTTTGGGTGAAAGATGGTATAATAATAATAATAAATACTAAATATAGTAAGTAAAAATACAGAAATACAGGGGGCAGTACTAATGCATACAACGGTTGACATGAATATGTGAACTATAGAGCTCCTTCCTGGAGGCTGCCATTTGCAGGTCTCCCTCCAATCAATCACTGTTTAAATGCCTATGTTACTTTCATAAGAGACCTGAGACAGTGATGCACCTTAAAAGGGTATATCTATTATTATGATTTATTAAATTTGTATACCGCCCTTCACCTGAAGATCACAGGGCAGTTCACAACATGAAAACATAAATACATAATCAAACAAAAACAAACCAATAACCCCCCTCTGACAAACACATTTAAAAGGCCACAGAACAGTTAATCAGCCGAAGGCCTGATTTGCAAAGAAACATTTTTTCCCTGGCGCCTAAAAATACGTAATGATGGCGCCAGGTAAGCCTCCCCAGTGACAGCATTCCACAAATGGAAAGGAAAGGCCTGTGCTTGTGTGGCCAATCTCCAGACCTCTTGTAGAGGGGGCACACAAGGATGGTCTTAGATGATGATCACATGGTCTGGGTTGGTTCATTTGGGCAGAAGCAGTCCTTGAGATAAGCAACAGAAAACACACTCCTGAGGTTGTCGCATCATGGGATAAACCAGCATGTTCTGTTCTCAAACTACACAAGGCCTTTGTATTGATTCCGAAGCTGAGAACATTTCAAAAGCAGACTTGTTTGCATGTACTTTTGCAAGATGGCACACTGAGACTGTAAATAATTCAGTAGCAATCCTGCCGGTTCCACCTCACTATGATGACAGCATAAATGTGAGAGTTCTTTCAGGAACCATCTTTAATCAGCCAAACCTTCTAGAAAAGTGTGTGTTGGTGGAAAGACCTGCTCCCATGCTGAGCAGACATTGCGTGTCTCCCTAGAGATAACACGTTTGTTCCCAAATTGGGAAAGAGAGACACATCTAGACGTAACCAAAAGTATATTCTTTTACTTATGTAAAACTGATGTGAGACCCATCAGACAGATATTCACTGTTCCTGGACATTTAAAAAGTATTTTCCTTTTAACAACTTTGTTTCTTGGACACAGTAACAGTCTCAGTCACCATTATGAGAGTCATCCAATCTATACCAAGGAAGGAACAGCATATTCCAAAAAGAATTACACCGCTTGCAGTATTGTTTCCTATTAGGAGTTTTTATTTTTATAATTTAGGCCTTCCTACCTTGTGCCAATTGCAGCAACCAGATAAAAACAATTATCAACCTAATATAATATGGTAACACTTAATGTTAATAGTAAGCATGACTGCCATGCAGATTTAAAATAGATCATGTAAAAATGGCAGGTAATGGGAGCTTTCAGTGCAAAGGATCAGTGCATCTGGCTGTTAACCAGAAGATTGGTGGTTAGAGCCTACCCAGGAACTGCTGTGCGCAGGATTTCTTCATTGCAAGGGGTGGGACTAGATGACCCTTGGGGTCCCTTCCAACTCTTATGATTCTTTGAACATATCACTTTTATAATCTATGATAATAGAAGGGCATTTGAAATTGGAAATATCAGTTATTTGCTCCAGAAGCATCTGAATTTTAAAAAATAGCTTCTGAATTAATACAGTATTTTACAACCATTATGAAATCACAACCTCCTCCTAAAAGTAAAGTAGTTTAAAGTGGGGAGGGAATAGAGGAAATAAAAAGAAAGCTCCAGCTGCTCTGCTATCAAACTCTGGGGCAGAATTACACAGCCAATAAACAGAATAAATTAATCCTGGCAAAATTAGTAATGGATTTACATGTGCTTTCACCTAATGTCCAAACTTGAATTTCAGAGTTACATACACAGAATTGAGCCTCAATGTGCAGCTATTGGCTACTGTTACATGAACAAGACTGCACGAACCTCACTTTTAAAATGACCGTAGTTACCCATTGTGGCCAAACTTGGGGGGAACTGCAGTTCATTTAGCCATAAGTTTGGGCGTAATAGGGAATCGTCACTACTCAAAAACTAGGAGCCTTATCTTCTGATATCCTCATGGCTCAAGGCTCATGCAGGCTCATTCATACAAGTCTAAATCGGCATTAGAATTAAACAGGCCCATTGTGCATTTTTTTAAAAGGCAACACAAAATTGAAATGGTAGGGGAAATAATTTTTGTTACTTGCCACTAAAACTCTATTACAGACCAACTTACCAAACACTTTGGTTTGTGTTTCTCTTTGGCCACTTTAGAGTAATGCTTACATATTCATACTAAACTGTACAAATAATGTGTTAGTTTGTTTAATTAAAAGCACCTAAATTCTAGTGCCATGACCACTAACCAAAAATCTTACCCAAAGTTTCTGGAATGTTTCGTCGCTCTCTTGTTACATCCGAAAGTCTAATGATTGTTCCTTCTTTCCGTTCAGTTTTGAAACGTAATCGACCAGATTCTTCGTCATCTTCCTCTTCTTCATCAGACTCTTCTTTGGTTTCTTCTTGAAGCTCTAGGTTTTCAATAACCGCCTATTAGCACAGGAGGAGAAGTGTAAATTACTGGTCGGGTAGGTTTTCAATATCCTAGATTGAAGTTACTTTACATTGGCTATCTTTGCACATAGTACTAAATCATGATTTAGTCTTAAGTGTTTGACATTAACCCGAGCAAAGTCTGAGACTCACATGCTTCCTCCTCCCACATGTTCCTATTTCCCTTTCACATAAACTTTACTTGTTCTGTCATATGAGCCCAGATATTGCTGCTTAAAACCCCAACTCTGGTCAATTTAAAAGCAAACCAACTTATGAAGACAGTGTGTATAACTAACTAGTTTGCTTTAAGCTACCATCTCTGGTTTGTACAAAACATGCCGATATTTGCTTATTCCGATCCTGATCCTACTTCTTGATGTGCTGCAAGAAAGCTCAGTAGCCTATAAAAAAGAAGATTCAGCTAACACCATGAACTGAATCCTAGCTGCCTGGTGTTTCTAAGCCCTTTGTGAACACCCACCACTATTATTTGATTAGAATATTTCTAGACCAGAAAAAAACAAAAGGGGAAGATGTTTAGTATTAGGTGTAAGGGCTAGCACCCACAAATGAACAGCCACTTTCACACACTAATATAGTCTCATCAGGAAGCATGACAAAGGAGGAGGGGGAGCAAGTGGCTATGCTTACCAAAAGGTACCTAAAGCCATCAGTACAATGTAGCCACGAGGAAAGCAACTGTAGGTTATGAAAAATACAACTTCATGTGTACAGTTAGGAAATTCAAGCCAATATCCAATGCTTTATTGGACAGTTTTTGCCACATGCTCAAAAACGATAAAGGAAAACTAATATTACAGGTGAAAAAACTTTTAGATCTTGGGACTCGAAAATTCAGAAAAGATGGGGCTCTGGAGCTGTTTAGCTCACTGAAAGAAATGGAGGGAGGGATATAAATGCACTGTATACAAACTTGGGGTGGCTAACACAACAGAACAAGAAACATGAAGGAAGGGAGGAGGTGCTTATTACATACGCAGTACATTCATTCACCATATGGAGTTGAAATGAATCAAAAATGATAAAAATAGTGGCATATTCAAATGCTGTATTATTCTATTATTTGGACTCATCCAGATGCCTCAGCACTTTAAGTTCAGTCACTTTACTTTCTAAGCAGTTTTCAAGCCCTTGCAATTCTATTCTCTACCATTGTAACACAAGTAGAGCATGTGCATTTTGTGATACAGGAAATGCTTTAAACACACTTAAGAAAATACAACTCACCATGGGCTTTAAATGCCAAGTGAGCCAGTGGGTTCTGAGGAAAACACTAACTTGGGTGATGAGCCTTTATTTAAGATCATGAAGAAAAAAGCTAACTGCCTGTCAAACCATCTAGCTAAAGCTCCAACTTCCTAGTTTAAAAGAAACTGAGAACTAGGATGAAGAACCTTAAATCCAAAAGGATAATATAATCCCCTGCCTCAAATACTGGCGGAGAAAGCTAAGAGTGGCAGCTAGTCTCTTGCAGAAGAGGGGGGAAATAAAATGCGTCAAACAAAAATGAACTTATTGCTCAGGTAATAATTGGTCTTCTCATGGACGGCTGCCCTAAGTCACTCTGAATTTCTTGTCTCCATCTGCTGGCAAGATGTCTGTTCATCCAAAGTTCTTGAAGTGTCAAGTGTCAGAATTCTTGTGGCATATAGTATATGGCATTTTTATTAAAGGTTTGGCCTTGCTTAAGGCTTCATAACCCCTTGCCTCCATGGCCCCTCCAACTCTGAAGTGGATAAGATAGGTCAGGAAAAGAGAACTTTCTAATGACAACTCTTTAGAAGACTGGCTAACTAAAATCTTGCTTTGCCAATATTTCAACTGAAATAGGAACCACTAGTTTAAATTTAAACCTCTTTACAAGCAGATGGCCAGTGATGTCTGTTCAATGCAGATAATTCCCTCCAATGTTTTGAGAGCCTGAAGAAAATTAAATTACCATTGTACATAAGTGGCTCTAGAGAGATGAGTCAGTTCCACCAAAAGAGGAAAAAAGTAAACACAAATCAAGAGTTGTTATCACCATGTACAACTTATCAGTTGTGCAGCCCTACTTGTAATTAGGCTTATTTAATTACAAAGTGATGCCAAACAGGTTTATTTTTGGCCAAGAGCATACTAGTTCATGTTTCAAAGTCGCTTCAGGTGTTAATAAGAGAATAATGAAGAGAAAAAGCATAAACTACTAATTATAAACTCATACCACAGCTAACTGCCAACACTCCAAAAGATTATGTTGACGTACAAGCTAAGGAAACTCATATATGAGAAGAAAAAGTGGGGCTGGCCAATGAGTGGTCACGTGCAGAACTACAAGTAGCTGTGAGATCTGCCAGAAGAGGAGAAACACGTAACAGTGGGAGTAGCGGATGAGGAGGAGCTGAGCATTCCAGGCTTACTGTGTACGTGTCCCAAGGCCCTCAATGATAATGGCAACTGCTGTCTGTAGCTTAGAAATGTTGGCCATCCTGACAAATAGAGCCGCTCATAGACAAAAGAACATGTTTCAAAAGGCAAGGCTAACAAAGAATCATTGAACAGCTCCTCCTCCTATCTTTTCCAAAAAGATTCACATGAGGACTGCCAAGAACAGACGCAAACCAGACAAAACCACTGACAATTCCTGAAATACTTTTCAATCCCTTGTGCTAAACAGTATTTTGCCTTTAGGATTTCACTTCTTCAAAAGTACCTCTTCCGACTCATTTGGAGGTGTCTGGGTGTCAGCAACCTCCTCCAATTCTTCTTCAGCTACATATTCATGCTGTTCAATTGCTTGCTGTTCACTGTAGGACTGTATATAATCTTCATCCTGAAATAATTGCATGATGAAAATGTTTTAATCTTAAAATGCTTCTGCTTGTGGGAAGAAGCTTTGGGAGGACACAATTTCCATCTGAAGCTGCCTGGGTCTCTTGGTCACAACTGACTGTTCTGTCAGAGCCAGTCTTAACTAAGGTTCCTTCTTAACCAGAATTTAAAGCTGGTTACAAGGAAAACCAAATAATGTTAATCATGATTTTAATGTAACACTTAGATGTGATTAAGGCTGAATAAGGAAGGGAAGAGGGAATTTGAGCATGTTAGTTAAAAGGAAGGGTGAGGGAAGAGATTGGGAACCTTTATGTTTGGTAATGGTCCCAAGTAGCATGCTCTAAGTTCAATCCATGTCGTAGGTACTAATGTCTCTTGCACAAACAACTAGTTTAGGAGAGTATGAACTATGAGTGGGAAACCTATGACTCTCCAGATTGGACTACAAACTCCATCATCCCATTCTGGCTCGGCTGAAGGGCCACAGGTGCCACCAGCCCTGATTGTTTCAACACAAAAGGATGGTTTCAACACAATAAGTTAGGATTACTATAACCACTGTAGCTATGAATCATTATGAACTAAATTAAGAGTAAATAGCACCAATTCCTTAAGATGTTTTTCTTTTCCAATTTTAGAGAAGGCTCTACTCCATTCATAAGCAGTGCAGCACGACTATAATCCAACAGTTTTGCCAAGAAGTATACTTCTTTCCCTTTAATATCATAACATATGCCCACAGAGTTATTTCTAGTAACTCCCAGCTACTAGATGCTTTACCACCTTGCACAACACTTTTTGACATGCTTTACAAGAAATAAATGAAGCAAGTTTAAAATATCAATGAATCTGTTGCTTTTTATAATTTTTTTGTACACAATATTTTGGACAAACAGATAGTTATATTATTTTCAACTCAAGTTGGGCAACCGCTTCAGCAACTTAAACTGAAACAATTATGCATATGACATTTGGTGAAGTAACCTCCAACCTCTTTATTCAGCTTTAGACAGTTCTCAGTTACAAAAAAAAAGAGGAGGGGTGGAAAGGAGCAAGCAGGACATCAATCACTTTGGAATATTAGCACCTTAAAGATGTCTTTAGCAGGTCAATAATCTTTTCACCTTCGAAGGACTTTATCAGATCGTGTCTAAAGCCTGGATAAAAGCTTTTGCATTAAGTACTTCTAACAATTGGCACTGTCTCCCCACCACACAAAGCTGTTTTTTCCTTAAGGATACAATCCTCAAGGTCATGATTCTCAACTGCCTTCCAGAATGACAAAGGAGCATTACCTACAGCCAAACAAGCTGTCAACACAAACTTTGTCACAGCCTAGATAAAGAAACTGGCAGACAGTGATAATAGGTCTAATTTCCCCCACATCCCTAGGGAGGTAAACAGATTTCAAATCAGTCTAAAAACCTAGGCATGTGGAGCAATGTTATCTCAGATAATACAATAGAAAGAAACTCACTGTAAAATCATCTAGAGGTTCATTGATTTCGAGATCTAGCACTCCATCATTATAAATCTCTTCTTCTCCCTGATCTTCCCCATATTCTATTTGGTCTTCTGTCAGCTCAGCCTCTTGGCCTTCATACTGCCCTTCTTCTGTGTATTCCCCAGAATACTCTTCAGGCACTTCTGATTTGTCATAGCCCAGTTCATCCTCCCCTTGTTCATACTCTGAATCTTGCTCAACAGACTGATCATTGGCATGCTCCGAGAGTTCAAAGGATGTAGCTACTTCAGATGTAGCATTAAGACTAACTGTGACACCTTGAGTGCTATGATAAGAGCAAAAAAAAGAAAAGATGAAAAATCAATATATTAACCACAGTATGACAGCAGGTTGTGTGCATGTGCATTCTGTACAGGATGCACATAGATCACAGAGCGTCTGCATTCAATAGCAAAGTGCATAGCTCACACATCGACTTGACTCTATGCCACAAACTCATAATATGCATACTTATACCACAGCTTATCATCAGCTGCAGGCTATTTGACCAGAGGGATCAAACCAACCAGATGGTCTAACAGGTTAGGCTGACAAGATGTACAAGGTAGCCAAGCAAGCTGCAGTTCATGTTAATTCCCAGACTACCGTACACTATCACAACACTCACTACTCATCAGCCTGAGCTACATTAATGCTGCCAGACATCAATTTGGACTTTCATTCACTTTTATTTCTTACAATGAAATAATGCTTTTAAAGGGGTAGGGCTGTTTGAATAGACTTTGAATTGGAATTTGCATCGTCTGTAAAAGTTCTATTTTAAATGTGTCCTCAAAATGTCTTATCTAGAATTTGAGGATTCAGAAGAAGTTAACCAACAAATTCTGCAGTAAAAGCCAGAATTTAGCCAACTATAGGACCTCCCCCACCTTAAAATGCCCTTAACTATCCAGAAGTAACAATCCTCTAGTTTTCTTGCCTATCTTTCAAAAAACTATGACACGTTAAAGACATAGAGATGAACAAATTAATGCAGAAGAGAGTATGGGACTGAATGTTGAAGTTGTGCACCAATGCAAATTATTAGGATTTCCATCCAATTAAAAGAAAACCTAGTTGACCAGTTAACTCTACAGATTAACTGTAATCCAGTCAAATTGTTAGGTTTGTGTATGAATAAAAACAACCTTTCTTAGCCAACAATCATATAATGTATAATATTCACTGTTAGCCAGACTCAGAATAGACCCAATGAAATCAATGGATGTAAGTTCATTATTTTCAGTGGGTCTACTCTATGATTACTCAGACTTCATTGGATATCTCTCTAGGTGTTTAAAATTATACACGTTACCACAGGTATCACCTAAGGAGAGGCCTTGTTACCTACACAAGGAAATATGGGGCTTGCCATCTGAGGTTTTCAGAAGTATTCACTGCTACAGAACATTGCAGTGATGTGGGATGGAATTTTTTCCAGTGCTTTATTGTTTTACAGGAAAAAAATGTTTCATACATTCATTAGTAACAATAAATGAATGACAACTGCATATGTGATATTAGATAAGCTTGGCAATTTCAACATTTTCAGCTTTGTTCACTAAACACAAGTAAAATAAACATGCTAACTGTTACTCTGGGAATTTAGAAAAACTGTCAATGCAGACTGAAAAATTTCAAATGCAAATTACCCTGTTATTATATTTCATGTAAGAAAATACAAAATTTTCAGACAAATCCACACTACTTTTTAGCTGATAAAATATTTTTATTTTTAAATATTTTTAGACAATTATATATTGCAGGCCTAAAATTTAACCAATTATTCAATTGGAATGTCTCGTTAAAAATAAACTCCTGTTGGCTTCCAAAATGGAAACCAACTTTTTAAATCAGAATAGCACTGCTGAATGCATCTGAGAAAACGGGTTCTATATAGCAGCTGTATTTTCTTCAACTTAGTCTCAAATGTGAATTTCTAGTCATACTCTTCCAATGTAAAAAGTAACTTATCTTCTCTTCCCAGTGTGAAACACGTGTACAACCCTATTTCGGTAAGACTCATTCAAGGCACTGATCTAGAAACCCAATTACATTACTGGGCGAAGTAGTAAGAGACAAACCTGAAATGTTGGTCCTCTTCGTTGTCACTCTGTAGAAGATCATCATTCAGTTCTTCATCTGACATATCTGACTGCGTCTAAATTTAAAATTTAAAGAATTGCCCTTGAGATAACCCAATATGTAACATATAAGAACACAACAAAGAAGGCTGCTCTCTCAGAAGTGAACCTTTAACAAGGGAATTATCAGTTAAGCAGCATTCTTTCATGATTAACACTGTTCTACGGCTTTACTCTGAACAGCCCATGAACCAATTGATTAGATATCTTCAATATTTTTAGACTCAAAGCCCACTTTTAACCCTAACATCTTTTACCACATATATACATGGTGGTAGCGCTCCTGTTGCAACCCACCTTCAATCAGGCTGCTTCAACCCACCAGTTGAAGACCATTGGATTAGAAGAAAATAGTAGAAAACTTTGTATTTAAATGGGCTGCATAAAAAACTGATGAAAATTCATATTAAAAAAATCAACATTCACAAGCAATTTCAAAACTCACAGCAACAGCCTGACTTTGAAGAAGGAAAGCACATTTTCCAATATTAGGGCTAGACAATGTAATAAAAAATCAGTGTGGTGCAGTGGCAAGAGTGTTTGATTTAAATCAGAGAATCCAAAGTTTAAATCTCAGCTCAGTCTCAATACAGTAAGCCGACAACTTACGTGGGGTTATGTGCCAGGGATTGGGCCTAAAGCCAAAATTGTGTATAATCAAAACACATCAGGTGCAATGGTGGGAGGGATTGTCAAAGCAGTTTTTCCTCTACGTCCACCCCATTTCCACCCCTCTTTTCCATTATTATTATTATTATTATTATTATTATTATTATTATTATTATTACCAAGCACATAAAGCTGTATGCGCACAAGGTATGTGCATAAGATGTAGGCTTACTGAACTCAAAAGGCATCTTTGGGCCAATCACTATCTCTAAGCTTTACAACAATTTGTTAAGGAAGGTTAGGACAGAAGGGAGAGACTTGTGTATGCCACCCTAAACTCCTTGGAAGAAGGCTGGTATAAATAATAAAGTGGTTTGAAAGTGGTAACCGTGAGATCTTACAAGACTCCTCAGAATCAGAGCTTACATTTGAAGAATGTCTACTGCCTATGAAAAACATACCAGTGTCTGTTATCAATATAAATATTTATAGAGTAGTGGAATGGAAATGAACAAGAGGCCACACAAAGGGAAGATAAAAAGAATCTGGTTTTTGCACAATCACATATTAGGGTTTCTAACTTGATCTCTTGACCAATAGGAGTTTGTAGTACCAAAGTTTGTGGCAACACTGCTGGCTAGAAGGTTCTATTGGCAAGACAAGAGACCAGAAACTGTGCCATGAAAACTAAACACCAAACAAAACTGGAAAAAAGCCAACAATTACTGCTGAACTTACAGAAAAACTCCTCTCACAGCAGCATGCTACATGACAGAATATTTAAAAGATGTGACCTTGGGACAATAAAGTGGGTTTTATTGGGCAGGTGTGGTGGTGAAGCACTTAGGATTTAACAAACATATGTATATTCAGCTCTCTCTTACTCAACATCTAAAGGCTGCTATTCTAAAGGTTATTTTTGTTATTTTATGTGCTTATTTATAAAATTTGTGTACTGCCCTTAATTCAAAGATCTCAGGGCAGTTCACAGTGTATAAATACAAAATAAAACCATAAAATACATAATAAAACAAGAAAAACAAGAAAACACACACCTGCAACACACTTAAAAGGATATAGGATATAAATCAGCCAAAGGCCTGGTTGAAAGGCTAACTGGGAAAGATCTAGAGACAGAAAGTGTGTGGAAATTGGAAGGAGTTCAGAGAACAGCAGCAAAATTGCTAAAGGTTGGATAAGCTGTTATGCTGCTCTGAACACCTTCCAATTTGTTAATTGTGTTGTCAACATTTGTTTCCATCCAACAGAAAGCAGGTCAAGTAACCAAAAAAGAGGCATATTAGTACAACTTGTTTTAAAGGACAACATATACAATTTTATATTAACCCAAAAAAGACAATTTTAAAAGCAGGCTAAAAAAATTCTTTGAAAAAAGAAATAGCTTGATCATTAAGTAGAAGAGTAACAAAATGCAACAGGGATGAAGAAAGTGAAACAACAGATCTACTACTGTATGCTTTGTTTAAAAATGCTGCAAGGAAAATGATAGGGAAACCACCACATGATAGGTTTAAGAAGCAGTATGAACAAACCACATCACAAGCAACAAGAGGCTAGATCAGGCATAGGCAAACTCGGCCCTCCAGATGTTTTGGGACTACAACTCCCATCATCCCTAGCTAACAGGACCAGCGGTCAGGTATGATGGGAATTGTAGTCCCAAAGCTTCTGGAGAGCCGAGTTTGCCTATGCCTGGGCTAGATTGTACTAAACAATGGGTTAGACCAAACCCAAGTTAGCTGGACCCACTGAAGTCAATGATATTCAAGTCATGACTCAAAGTCAGTTAGAGAGTATGTACTTGCCACAAGTGATTATGCTTTGTGGCCCACAATTTTTGCTATCGTAGTAGCCAAACCACAATAACCCTTCCTTTGTTGACCTTGTACTGCAGCTCTGCATGAGATCAAAAACAATCCCCTACTCCACTCTAAGCCTTGGGTTTGGAGCTAGAAAGAGGTAACTTGCTGGTTTGTGTGCCTAGACAACTCCAAAGCTGGGAAGGTGGCTATAATGCATTACAGGCTGGGGTCCACTTGCCACAGCAACCGCAGAACCTTGTTTATAATGGATATTCCCTCCTCATTTGATTTACTACATATACAGACCTTGTCTCAAAGAAAAGCATCCATGTTTAACATCAAACAGGACTAATAGCTACATCAAGTATAGCAAAGCATACTTTGGAGAACACTGGTATTTTTCAGTGCAAAGTTAACACAAATTGCTGGATTCATGACTATGCGTAAAATAATATCAATATGCTCATTTTACTTTTGCCAGCCCACAGAAATGGGAAAACAGCTATTAAAAGGAGCCTAACAAGCTTTCCATCTCCAAACCTCTGGGAAATTTTCTCAGCCCTCCTCTGATTTCCATAATTTCACAAAGCGCTAGTAACATTTTGACACACGCTTTATTGCAAGTGGGGCAGATGAAGATGTTTTGCTGCTGCAGGTGCACCACGGAGTTTATTCTCTCTGTGCTCCTCCCAGCGGTCATTTCTCCTCTGGTCACTACTGTTGATACATGAACTGACTGTCTGTTTCCAGGCACTACTATAAGGGCCAGAAAAGCTGAATGCTGCAAATCTGATGGTTTTCAATCCTGTATTCAAATATCTATTTTTTTTGCACTTGCCTGGCAAGATCATTGATACTTGGTATACAAAGCTCCTGCTAAATATTCAGGTGAGAGTTTAAAAAGTGCTATTTGTCATTATTAAACAAGAATATTGCATACTTCAAGTTTCCCTTCAATGCAACCGCTCTATATAACCAACCTTTGGCCTTATAACAGGTCCTTCTAGCAGTAGCTTCTGTGTACATTTATGTTCATAACTGCCCTCACACCACTTTGTGAAGCAAGCAGAAGAAACTGCCAATCATTCCATACATGAAAGAAATAGCACCGGCTGGGAAACCTGGCTTTGTTGAACTCTTTTCAGGCTGCCATATACAAACACATGCTTGAAGATAAACACAATCAGGTTACTGTCAGAGCTGCTCCAATACACTCTACAAAAACAGAAAACTGGCAGAACCAAAGAAGTTAATGTCTTTTTTTACATATTTATGCATACAGCTTACTTATTTACCTTTTTGCCAGCCAGCAAATCTTCTCCTAGCAAGTCATCGTCTAATTCACTGGAAGAAAAAATCATTCACAGACTTACAATGAGCTTTCTGAAGCAAGGATTCTAAAAGCTATTCTAGTAATTCATAAAATAGTCAAAGTTATAGAAATGAGGAAGCAATTTCAGGGTTGCCATATTTCAAAAACAGGTTTTTTTAGGAAACCACCAAAATAAAAACTCTGCTGATATGGGAGCCTTTCGTCTGAATAGTGAGATAAAAATACTTTAAATAAACAAACAATTAAATTTCTTATTATTTAGGTGACTTAAAGGCTAGAGACAAATAGTTACATAGTGCTTCATGATGATTCTAAAAGAACTTATGGTTTCCATTTTACCACCAGTTATTTAATACTGAATCCTCCAGATCATTTTTGCCCACTGACTCTTAACAGTACTGAAGAACAGCAAATTAAATAGAACAAATGCAAAACACATTTTGATGTATCTAATTTTAAAGAAAGATTAGCAGTCTCAAAACCATAGTTAGTGCTTGATTTAACTCCTTTCAAGAAAAGCTACTTACCACAGCGTAAACCTCTCATGGAAAGAGGCAGGGAACTTACTGAGGATAAGGAGTGTCACAAAGGAAGACTGCCAATCTTCATATAATGTAATTCCAACACATTATCAACATTCCTAGGGGTTCTTTTGGCTCAAGTTTGTGGTCACCAAGATATTATCACTCCTTCTCCCCGATAGCTCAGTCTGGTTTTGCCATATGTTGGAGCAACATTCAAGCCTGTCTTGTCTTAGCATGACCTTGCATCCCTGGACTAGCACACACATCCACTCAGGCTAGAACCCTTACCACTGACAGAACACCAGTCTCCTAATGTTTTCTCCTGAAATTAAACATGCATGGGGAGAAATGCTCATTGCTGTTCAGGACAATAGGTCAGGAGGCCATTCATCAAAACCACCCTAAAGATACTGCATTAGAAAGAAAGTGAAAGTTCACCTATACAATTTCTGAAGAGAACACATATCTAAGAGAAATCAACTATTCGAGCTGGAAAAAGCAACAGTTTGAGTAACCTACAATTCCTATTCCTTCCTCTTATCAAAGATTGCCAGCAACTTTCTTTCTCCACATCTCCTCTGTTCCCACCCCACAAAGAAGTGGAAGCATTTGCTCTGTTGAAAAGCAGGTGCTAACTGGGATAGAATCATAGAATCATAGAATCATAGAGTTGGAAGAGACCACAAGGGCCATCGAGTCCAACCCCCTGCCAAGCAGGAAACACCATCAGAGCACTCCTGACATATGGTTGTCAAGCCTCTGCTTAAAGACCTCCAAAGAAGGAGACTCCACCACACTCCTTGGCAGCAAATTCCACTGTCGAACAGCTCTTACTGTCAGGAAGTTCTTCCTAATGTTTAGGTGGAATCTTCTTTCTTGTAGTTTGGATCCATTGCTCCGTGTACGCTTGTCTGGAGCAGCAGAAAACACCAATATCCTTTCCAAGTGGCAAGAAAGAATTCAGCTATGAAGTAGTAGTAACCAGATATAAAAGCAAGCTGCCATTCTAGTGGTGTTCACAGTGCGAAACATTTGGAAGAAAAAAGGATTGTGTGCAAATATTACACCATGGGGGCCTGATCCGATGCTGTGCTGCAAAGAAATAATGCCCTGCTGCACTCATGTCCTGGCTGCTGACTAAAGCAGCAGGAATCACCATTGCTGGCACTCTGGAACTATCTCAAAGTAGTACAGAGTGCCAAAAGAGTGTAGGGCACAACTATTATACGCCACTTGAACCTAACTGTACACAATGATAGCATTTTCAGAGACTCTTCCCTAGCTACAGCCACCATCTGTAACCCTACACATCTTCCTATACTATGAAGATCTGAAATAGTGCCAGAGTGGCAGTACTAGTTGCAGTTGCTGCTTTGGTGAACAGGGTCTTGTTTCTTAGCTGAATACTGGGGACAGGGCTCTCACTGTGACGGTACTCTGCTTGTGGAACATTCTTCCCTGGCAGATTTGCCTGGTACCGATCCTGGTGTCTTTTCAGCATCAGCAAAGACTTTTGTTTATTTTCCCACAAGTTTTATTTAACTCTTACTGCTTGTTTTAATGCTGCTGTTTAATGCTGTTACCTGTTTTTTAGTACTGTGTTTTACTGTTCTATTATTTATTTTAATCGTACTTTGGTAAGTTTGTAAATGTTTATATTTAAGGGCACCACAAAAACGTTAACAAAAAATAAATATGTAACCTGTTTTGAGATCTACAGGAATGATAATGTGTTAGCCACTCAATACTGCTAGGAGCTGTTGCATTCAGTTTGCCTTAAGATCTAGGGGCACCAACAATGCAGTTCTCTACAACTTGCCTTGTATAAGAAGCTGCTGTAAGCCAATGCAGCACAACCCTTTGCTTGCATCACAACAGAAGGTAGACCTGGGTTTGATGTCTCTAATATTTGCCACTAGCATTAATAGGAAAAATAGCAAAAGTCAATTTAGATACAGTGGTGCCTCGCAAGACGAAATTAATTCGCTCCGCGAGTTTTGTCGTTTTGCGATTTTTTTTGTCTTGCGAAGCACGGTGTCGGGAAAGTTTTGGGAAAGCTTCAAAAATCACCAAAGTCTTTAAAAACCTCAAAAAAGGCTACCACTCCTCGAAGTCAAGTCGCAACTGTATTAACGGTGTTAAGAAAAAGGAAACAAACTTGCAAGACGTTTCCGTCTTGCGAAGCAAGCCCATAGGGAAAATCGTCTTGCGAAGCAGCTCAAAGAACAAAAAACCCTTTCGTCTAGCGAGTTTTTTTGTCTTGCGAGGCATTCGTCTTGCGAGGTACCACTGTATTAAAAAATGTTTAAGAGGATTTTTAGGAACCTGTTTGTATCCAAGATAAAACATGTTATGCTTTAAAGCAAAAAAATATTTTTCCCATGGAATTCTCTCTTCTTAACTAAACTACATTTAGTTATGAAGCCAACTGCAAGAGCAAGCCTTACCCTGCCAACATTTTATGCAATGTTCTTCATTATACTAGACTTGTTCATGTCTCCAGATTAAGCTCTTCACGACAGGTGTACATTATCCACAACTGAGCATATGACACAAACACAGCAGGCAGATAACTTCATTAGTGTATGAATTTGCACTTTAAAAAAGCAGGATACAAAATACAAACTCAAACTAAAATGGAATACCATATAATGAAAAACATTTTTAAAAGGGCTTACCTGTCCCAGTCTTCATCTCCAGTTCTCCTCCTCCAAGATCTTTCTGCACCAGGCTTATCGAACTGATCAAAGTCATCATCTGCAAGCAGAAGACATTTAGTGATTTGCACAAGAATACAGAAAGAAAATCACAGATCATAAAACAGCAGTGCTGACATTTTCTCTCCTTAGAACTTGCCAATTGCTCTTACACTTGTTCTTCTATGAGAAGAACTGAAAAATATACTAGACTTATTAAACTGAAAGGAATCCTTCTAGTTTGCCAGTAGTACCATTAATCTTCTCAATTCCATTATGTTATTGATGCTGTTCACTGCCACTGCTTTCTGCTTTCTTTGATCTTTTGATTGCCTGTTATTATGTTGCTTTTATCAATTGGGACTTGGGTGCTCCACTGAGAATCATCTTAAATAAATGTAAGCTATTTTACGTTACAATGGTAAAAACCACAGTACCCTATGACAGCAAGTTCCATAGGTTAACATGCACAATAGAAAACCGAATTAAGTTTGCCACTTATTAATAACAAGACTAAAGGGCATATTGTAAAGCAAGGAATGACTATTTTCTGTGCTTGTCTGAAGTGGTACATGTCTCAGCTGATTTTTGCATTTAAGATTTCTATTAAGCTGCCATGGACATTAATTTAACAGAAAAACCTGATATTATTAAAACAGAGGTTTGACATTAAAACTCCACCAATTCCTAGTTTTCAGTAACTCCTTCCTGCTGTGAAAGACATTCCATGCATATGCAGGAAATTGACAGAAAGCCTATTCTTTTTTTCTGCAAACAAGAATATGGATTTCAGAAAGCTTTCCTGCCCTGAAATGTTACCTCTGTACAAAAAGTCACGTGACATCCTCTTCAATATGCAAAAGCCATCATTACTACTCAGGTACTGACACTCAGGTACTGACACTGTGAGAGCCATTACTCCTCCTTGTGGCTGTTCCACTGAAAAAAACTTCTCAATAACCGCACACCCTCCGAAAATTCAACTGGTACCAATGTCTAGTTTTAGACACCAGCTGAAAACCTGCCTCTTTCATCAGACTTATTAATGCAGAATGAAGCTGAGACTGCAAAAAACAACAACTATTAAATGTTCTGTTATATAGCTAATCTTAATGTCTTTCATTGCAGATGGTTTATTGTATTTATTGTTGTAACCCACCCCAGGGTCCTAGTATTAAGGCAAGGATCTAAGTTTATAAAACAAACAAATGTACCTTTTGACAAACTAAATGTGCCTACTATAAGTATGGATCTTGTTATTACTCACAAATTCATTTGACATGACTCTTAGGAGAACAATTCCCCCATGTGTTTCAACATCTACATGAAACTGTTGGGAGAAGCCACATCAAGGTTAGGATTGATGAGTCATCAATATGAAGAGGACACTCAGCTATGACTCATTTTTCTGTCTGCTTATTTCAAGGAGGCTGTTGAACTCTGAACACCTGTCTGGAAACTGGGCTGATTGAAGTTGAGCGAGCTTAAACTTAATCCAGGCAAAATGAAGGTGCTGTAGATGACTGTGAATAGATATTTCAAGTTGTTCAGGACTTTGTACTTCAGCAACAACCACTTGATTAGAGCTCAGAAGCAAGCGGGTAACCAATGCAGTTCTTTCAGGAGTGACACAATATGCGCCTGGCCAGTTAGCACCCTGGATGCCACTTTCTGCAGATCAACTAACAGTGTTCAAGGTCAGCCAAACACAGAGCACATTACAACAATCCAATACAGAGGTCTACAAAACCATGCACTACTGTTTCTAGGTATTCTCCATCAAGGATGAGACATGGTTTGCAAACCTAGGTACTCTTCACTACCTAGGCTTCAAATTATCACACTGAATCTAGCAGTATCCCCTCTCCCACTTTCAGGGCAAGTGCAAACCAACCCAGAGCTGGCAGATCTTTCATTTTCTAAACCCAAGAACCAGGAACACACAACACCTCTATCTTGTCTGGATTCAATTTCAATGTGCTGGCACACATTCAGCCCAATGCCACCTTCAGGCAACTGCTTCTCCTGATTCAGAGGCAAGAGACAGACAGACAGAGCTGGGTGTCATCAACATACTAATGACACTTCATTCAAAATCCCCTGATGACAGCTTGCAACAACTTCATTTAGACGTTGAACATCATCAGAGAACAGACTAAACCTACAGGACACCGCAGGTTATATCTCATGGTGCTGAATCGTAGTTCTCCAATGCTACTTTCTGGGAATAACCTCTGGAACAGACCTATTGCAAAACAGTGCCTCTCAATCTCAATCCATGAAGCCCCACTAGAATGAAAGATACTATGATCAACGGTATCAAGAGTCACCAAACTGAAAAATGTGTAAGGCTGTACTCCCAGCATTCCTCTCCCAAACAAAAGTAATCAATTACAGTGGTACCCCAGGTTAAGTACTTAATTTGTTCTGGGGGTCCATACTTAACCTGAAACTGTTCTTAACCTGAAGCACCACTTTAGCTAATGGAGCCTCCTGCTGCTGCTGCGTCGCTGGAGCACGATTTTTGTTCTCATCCTGAAGCAAAGTTCTTAACCTGAAGCACTATTTCTGGGTTAGCGGAGTCTGTAACCTGAACCGTATGTAACCTGAAGGGTATGTAACCCGAGGTACCACTGTACTACAACCTCAGTAGCCTTAAACCAGATTAAGGTGGATCTAAATAATCCACTACATTAAAGCCATGCTTGTAGTTGGGTCACTACCACTTTCTCAAGCACCTTGTCCCTTCCCCTTGCCAAAAGAGGATATTGGTGACTGGAAGATTTGTTAGGAACCTCAGTGTCCAGGGAAGTCCTCATTGAGCACAGATGAGTATTTGCCACACGCTGCACCCTCCAATTCAACCCCCCTGGACCCAGTCAGGTTTAATAAGCCATTGAGGCAAGAGTTGAAAAGACAAGTGGTAGGCCACCCTGTAAGTTTACATTCAGACTTTCTTATATCAGTGGAAGATCTCATTAATTTCAAGATTAAAGAAAAGAAAAAGAAATTTTTGTTCATATAAATGCGAAGAAAGCAGTCAAAGTAATACCTTCATCCAGAAATGAATCTAGGCCCCATTGTGCAAAAGGTGGTTTAGGTAATCAGTGTCTGCCAAGCAATTACAGTGGTACCTCAGGTTACAGGAGCTTCAGGTTACAGACTCCGAGTACCTCGGGTTAAGAACTTTGCTTCCGGATGAGAACAGAAATTGTTCAGCAGCGGCACAACGGCAGCAGGAGGACCCATTAGCTAAAGTGGTGCTTCAGGTTAAGAACACTTTCAGGTTAAGAACGGACCGCCAGAACAAATTAAGTTCTTAACCCGAGGTACCACTGTAGTTCTGTTAAGAGCAGTGGTTCTCAAAGGGTGTTGTGTGTCACACTGGTGCGGCAGGAGAGGATGGCAAGTGTGATGGGAAGATTCAAGGAAAATCAAAGAAACATTTAAATATTTCCGCGTAATATATAAGATCAACGTATTTTTTTATTTGCAGAGCATGGGGCATCTTTTCAAAATGAGAGCAAGAGCATCAAGTGATACTGAGGACAATCCTAACTGTGATCCAAAATCACCAATTGAACAGAGTTCTGTGAACAGTATTGGCTATTCTTCTACACTTCTCCACAACATATTGTTATGAACAGAGATTTTCAGCTCTCATAAATGTGAAAGATCAGAAAAGAGAAAGGTTTATTTGTGTTGATGAGGAGATGAGAGTTTGTCTGAAATTAGACCTAACATAAATGAGATTACCTGGTTTATTTTGGGAATGATTTTGGGAATGATTCATTTTCTTATGTAGCTGCATTGTTTCATACTTTCTGAGTGTCCCATGTTCATATTATAAAGTAGCTGTGTTCTACTGTATAAATCAAGCACTGCTAGGAGTTGCTTCTTTTTGTTATCAATTTAAAAAATGGAGCAGTGTGAGCAAATTTTTATTCTGAAAGTGTGGCCCAGAGAAAAAAAGGTTAAGAAACACTGGTTTAGAGTGAAAAGTCTCTAGGCATGCTAACAATGAACAGTGGGGGTTGGAATATAAAACAATTTTCCAATCCAAGGAAGATTATGTAACACAAGAATGTTAGAAGTTTCGCAGTAAATGTTTCAGTTGTGGGCTTACTTGCTAGAGCTTAGTAAGTGTTAAGGTGGCATTCAGAACCATCAGTTAGAATTGCAGCATCGTTTTTGTGGAAATGAGTAATGTACATGATATATCTGACAGCAGCATTCAGGGAGTACTCTGACAAATCTTAAGTTTCCAGACAAAGTAATGATATTAAACTGAAATCACAATTCATATTTTAAATCCAAATAAAATTATGCAAAAATAATATTTGAGCTTCCAAATAAAATCTAATAGTGTAATACCAAGACACTCAATTGGAATTCAATATTTCCTCAGGTCAGTTTGGCACTATCTCCTCTCTGATATTACTTCAAGACCCTTTAACTGTCATTGCTTCAGTTGCTCTCAAGCAAGTTGAAAAAACTCTGAGGGACTCTAGGATGGTTTCAGGTAAAGTAACTATACATTCTTATGATGGGAACAAAAAACAAAACCGATTAAAATGTTCAAAAAAAGTTTCTAACCTACAGATGGGTTACCCCAAACAAAATTAAATTCACCTAGCAAAGAAGAGGGAACATAGTACTAAAAGACTTTTTTTTCTTACTGAACCATGCTACCACAGCAGAATTGAAAGAATCACTAACATGACTGAGCCTTCCCTTCGAATTCCTGGATCCAGCACAAATTCAATTGCTGGAATAGCCAGACCAGCTAAGGGAACAGTTCTGCAGTTGAGTGTTAGAAAGACAAAAGGCCAGAGTGGAGAGTTGAGTGATGTGAGTTAGAAGCGATGCAGCAAGTGGGAGAAAGACTCAAGAGATGTTTGATTTCTCTATGAATCCAAAGTTGTGGCTATGGGAGAAACAAGCCCATTGGCGACTCAGGTTGTATATATGTGTAAATAAACCATATATCCTAAAGACATCACACAGTCTCTGCTGTTACTTATTCAGAGGAAAACAAGCCCTGGGTAAGTGTCTGGAACCCCTCAAATCTTGTACCACACAGATTGGGGTGGAGTGCAACAATATGTAAAAAGGTGTTAGAGAAGCAAACCAATCTGAATAATATCATATCATATCATTTAGTCCTTACTCCCCACTTGTTCAAATACTCTGTTTCCAGAGTTGGTATTAAGTCCACACTTGTGACATGAGACTATTTCAAGGAACAGTCTTACAAATCAGATTAGCTTCTCCTGCTTTCCTAGCTATAGAAACACGCCCATAATTCATCCTCAGACCCACATAAATGTCTTTCAGCATTGACTTCTGGTGGCCCACTCTTCATCCTGTGAAAAGCCTGTGGTTACTGGACTACAACTCCCATCAATCACAGCTGGCTGCTGGCCACTGCCTGGGACTGATGGGAGCTGGGAGTCCATCGAACATCTGACGGCTCACCTCCCTGATGAAGGCAGTTGGCAACTCCCCGAGCAGCTCCAGCATCAAGCGTCCCTTTCATAAGAGCATCCTACCGCTTGTCACTCCCACCACCCCCAAATAACTACACCCCCGTCTGCCAGTTCCCCGATACCCCAGAACCAACCCTGCGCGCCTCTGACCAATCTCTCTCCCCCTCTCGACGTAATCTGTAGATGAAGCAACCCCACCAGCACAGGCGAATCTCGCGGGGCCCTCTAGCTATTTCCTGTCACTGTATCAATAGATAGAGGATCATCCCACCACCGCCACGTTAGGACCCACGATCCGCTTTTGCTTCCTACAGGCCTTACTAAATAACACCCCCCGCGCGAAAAACATTGAGGAGGCGGGGTTAAACCCTATGGAAAACAGTAGGACTTCCTTCCGAGCAAACGACGGGGCTGACAGGGGCGCCTGCGCCACCCGCCCCTCGAGATCAGAAGCCCCCTCCCCACTCGCACGCTCCCCCCAATCGCCTCCCCGCCCCGCAACTGGGCCCCGCCGTTTGTATCTCGAGCCGGCCGCGCCCCCTCGGCCTTCGCGGGCGGAGAATTTCCCCCCCCGTACCTGCTCCTCCGTCCCCTCCTCCTCCCAAGGCAGCTGCCATGGCGTCGGGCCCCTGCGAGGCCCCCCGCGCCCCGCCTGCTTCTCTCGGCCCCGCCGCGCTGTGAGGGAGGGAGGTGGGTGGGTGGTTGAGCGCCCGCCGCCGAGGAGCTCGAAGCAAGCTAGCACAACATGGCGGCCGGCGGCTGAGGGAAAGACGACGGGAGCGGGTGGTGGCGGGGGGAGCGAACGACGCCACTGACGCCGCGCTGCACTCTGGGATACTGGAGGACCAGCTCCCTCCTTGAGGCAGCGCGCCGCTCGTTGGTTAACCCGCCGCAAACAGGCCTGGAAAAAACAACCACCCACTTCTCGCGAGCCTGCGCAGTTTCGGAAGTAGGTCGGAAAAGGCCGCTGGTGGGCGTTGGGCAGTGACGCAAAGGGCTTGTGGTGCGTGCGCAAGGAAATGGCATCCCGCCCCCGCCGGTTTCGCCGACAAAAAAAGCTGCACAGCAATACGCATGCGCGCAAAGGAAGGCTGGCGGTTTGAAATCTCGACGGAGCGGCGGCGTGGCGCATGCGCAGAATTTATTAATTGAGTTGGCGCTGTAGGTGGGCTTTTTCCAGGGCAGCTGGGAAATAATCCGAATTAATCTTTCTTGCCGCTGCCGGGTTCCCTAGGGCCGAAACATGGAATATATGCTTGGCATATGAAACCCATCATTCTTCCCATTCCGTCTTTCGCCCCAGCAGATCCGTGTCCTGATACTATTAGTAACAGCGCCGGGGATGAGGATGAAGATCTCGCTGACACGCATAAACACCCCCTAAGGGTGCTGGTCGTGGGAATGCGGTCGGCTGCTGGTTGACGCCCTCTGTCCCGCCGAAGTGAGCCTTCGCCATTGGCCTCGGCAGTAACGCGGGAGTCGCCTTCCCGCATCCCGCTCCAACTTACCCATTTTCGCCTCCCATTCCTGTTTTAGGAGGTTCGTTTCGGCGGAATTTAGGCTTCAAGCCTCTGACCCGCTAGCTGACCTCGGGGGAAAGTGGCCGCCGACTCGTTCTCATTGGCAGGAACCCAAACCCCCGACGGCAGCGCCGGGTGGTTTGAATTCTGCCCTCCTTCACCTGAACTTCTGAACCTGCCTGGCTCGGAGTCCGATCCCGGTCAGCCCAACTGTAACTCGCTGGCCGTGGATCTCTGGGGCTCCCCAGCTCTGCTATCCTCCAAAGTCCCTTTTAAAAAAAATGGGACTTTGTGTAAGCAGGCAGCTGCTGTTATTTCCCTGGGGAAAAGGAGTCTTCGTCATCTTGCGATGTCCTACCTGTTTGTTTGTTTGTTTGTTTGTTTGTTTCCCGACTGCTTTTTAAATAAGTGTTCAAGGAAAGTGGACGACTTCTTTCAATTCTGTTAATGACTCCTATCAAGACCTTTTGTATACCAGCCACTCAGTCTTCTTAGTGTGTAAAGTCAGTGGATAGAATAAACACCATTAGGTGTACCATGCTGGGTTATTATTGGTGTTTAATGGTTCTTGGGTTTTGTATTTCTTCAAATACCAATTAAAATGGTAATAATAATAATGTAATATAATAATAAGAAGAAGAAGATGAATAATATTATCCCAGATAAGTAATGATGATGATGATGTCAAGGCTATCAATGGCTACTAGCTAGGATGGCTATGCTCTGTCCCCAAGGTCTGAATACAAGGTGCTGGAAACTGCAGGAGGGTCTGTGGGCTTCTGGTTGGCTGCTGTGAGAATACATAGGCCAGGCCTCATCCTGCTTTTCTTAGGTTGACCCCTGTTTTTAGTCATTGTGCTGGAATGGTTGGCTGGAATGGAATGAAATTAAATTGACATGAACTGCATTGTTCATTGCTGTGTATTATTTCACAATTGTATATAGGGTTTTTAGAAATCAGGCACTGTTTACTTATTTTATTTTTTATTTATTACATTTGTATACCGCCCCTATACCCGCAGGCCTCAAAGCATTCTGGGAAATGATATATAATGGATTGGAAAGAATGTTTAAAATAACATTTGTGGAAAAACCAGAGGCTTTTTTGTTAGGCATTTTAGGTACAGAGATTCCAAAAGAGCAGAAAAGACTATTTATGTATGCGATGACAAGAGCAAGAATACTACTGGCCCAGTGATGGAAAGAAGACAAAGTTCCAACCAGAGAAGAATGGCTGATAAAGATGATGGACTGAGAGCTTTCCATCAGTTCTTCAATATCACCTGCTGAACTGTTATGTAGATCTCTTGACTCATATCTGCTGAAACCCCTACCTAAAAATGGAATTCAGGCATGGAAATGTATTGTTCTGAAGTCCCTGCTAGCTTAAAGCAGAGGTATAATACATGTGAAGTAACAGATGAAGTCACCTTATGTGGAGTCAGCAAGCAGACCACTGCTCCATCCAAGGCCCTACTACCTGAGATGCTTTTAACATTTATTATTTATCATTTATTGTGTTTATATCCCACCTCCAAGGTGGCATACATCTCCTCAGTTAATCCCCACAACCACCCTGTGAGGTGTGTGAGGCTGAGAGACAGTGAGTGGCCCAAGGTCATCTGGTGAGCTTTATGGCTGAACCTTGGACTCCCAGGTCCTAGTCCGACACTCTTTGATGGTGGGGACTGAAACAGAGATCTGCTTGCAAGTGTGCTGAAGAAGCACCTAAGGGGACTTCCGAAACGTTCAACTTCCAAAGTGCGGCTTCTGATTAGCTGCAGGAATCGGAAGCTGCGGAAGCCCCGTCGGTCGTTCAGCTTCCAAAAGAATGTTCAAAAACCAGAACACTCACTTCCGGTTTTCAATAGTTCAGGAGCCGGAATGTTTGACACCCAAGGCGTTTGGGAGCTGAGGTACAACTGTACTTTTTACGGACTTCCGGTCGGTGCCAGCGCTTAATGGCGGTCCTAGCTCCGAGCTCCTGAGAAGGACTGCTTCGCAAGTTCGGGTCTTTCCCGCTACGGCAAGCGGGGGACCCCTAAAATCCCAGGCGCTGAAGCCTGAGAACAAGGAGACTCGGTGGGCACCTTTGCGCCCCCCGGTACCGTGAAAGAGCCTTTTTAAAGGCTACGGATCGACATCGGGAGTGAGCGCGGTGCTGAGATTCGCTACCCAGCCTGCGAAGTGAAGCCGCGTCGCCATAAGCGGAGAGCGCCGATTCCTTCCTGAAAAGAAAATTTGGACTGAATCCCCGTGAGTAAGAGCTGAAAAAATAATCGGGACCCTTTAAATTCTAAAAATTGGGCTAAAAACGGGGGAGACTTAAACAAAGGAAGTCTGCCTCCCCCCGACTGCATGAAAGCGAAAGCAACGGAGCTCTAACCTGCATCCGTTTAAACCCGCTCTTTGATCAGCTAAACCGGACATTTAGACCTTTGATCTCCCCTCTAGCTAGCAGGGCAGAGGGGAGGTGAATTTGATCAATAACTGCATGATCTATTGGAAGTAAAAAACCTCTGCTGTCTCACCCATCTGAAAGCATGAAACGGTCTGCCTTCTTAGCACACTGAACTGACTTTTCCCTGTGAAGTGATACTTTGATACAAAGTTTCCACAGTGCCTGGCTACTGTATAATATAAGAAGAAATAGCATAAATTGGGCAACTGTGGCAATTTGAAGTTACAAGTTCTTAGTAACATTGACTTTGACTGTGTTAATCTCCTTTTTTACATTTTGGACAGTCTCCTTTGTTTTTGTACTTGGAAATTTTGCCCTATGGCCATTTTGATTTGCTCCCTCTAGAGGACAAAGTAAAGTCCGGCACGGCCTAAGACAGTGGAATTTTCCAAGGGAGAATAAATCCCGTGGGAATTGACCTTGACATGAGTGGCGCACAAGAAGAGATAGTTACAAGAGCCAAGACCAAACAACAACAACAACAGCTGCAGCAGCAACAGGTAAAGAAAAGAGGCTCAATCTCAGGCGCAACAGCCGGATCAGCAGGAACAACAGGACAAGACAAAGGAGCAGCCGTCTCTATGGAAGCTGTGACAGACGCCCTGCTCAAGATAAACCAAACTCTGGAGTCTTTGACAAAACAGACTTCAGAGAATACACTAAAATTAACAGAAATTTCAGCAAGATTAAACCAGAATACAGAATCTATAAACAAATTGGTGGAGGAAAACGCTACTACGCGCCAAATTGCGGAAGATGCCAAAGCTACTGCGGGGGAGACACAGGAGAAATTAGAGCCGATTGCCAAGAAGGTCTATGAGCATGATGCAACCTTGGCCTTGTGGGAGTTACAGAGGAAAGAGAGAAATTTAAAAATAAGACTGATTCCGGAGAATGAAAGAGACAACCTTGTGGAATATTTGACACGGGAGTTTGTGGATTGCTGGGACCTTGAGGAAGACGAATTCAAAATTACGACTGCCTTTAGATTGGGTAAAAAGCAACACAGAAAGACCCCGAGAGACTGTTTGATCACACTCAGATCCAAGGAGGAAAGAGACAAAATACTAGGACTACACTTTGAAAAGGCCTTGCAAATCGGAAATTCAGCTGTACAGATCTTCAAAGACATCCCAAAATACATTCTGGACTTAAGAAACTTCTACAAGGACTTAGCCCTTTTACTAAAGAAAAATTCTATCCGCTTCAGGTGGGAATTCCCACAAGGACTGTCATTTGACTACAAGGCAAACAAGGTGAAAATAAAGACAATTCAAGATAAAGACAAATTTTTGGCAAGATACCAGGAGGACCTACAGAAGGGGACTGTGGACATACTTGCAGAACAGAGGAGAGCACTGGATCTCCTGAATCTCTCGATTGGACAAAAACCACCACCATCAGAAGAAGAGCAACAACTGGGAGCTGTTGGAGGAGCCTCAGAAAAATAGCAAGATGGCTCTGCAATTCCTTAGTTGGAATTGTAATGGGCTCAATGGGCCTTTGAAGAGAAGACAAGTATTTCATATATTGAATAGAGAACAACTGGACTTGATATGCTTACAAGAAACCCACATAACCAGAGCCCACAGGAGATTACTTATAAATAAAAGGCTAGGACAAGAATTTATTTCATCAGACAAAGTTAAGAAGAGAGGAGTTGTAATATATGTGAAGGAGAAATGGGCTCCAAAAATGATATTCAAGGACGAACAAGGGAGATATCTGGCAGTGGAGATACAAATACAAGGAGAAAAACTTCTAGTGGTTGGAATTTACGCACCAAATGAAGGCAAATCTGACTTCTTTAAGAGACTCCATGAAACCCTCACTGACTATCTGGACTACAATATGATAATCATGGGAGACATGAATGGCGTGGTCTCCACTAACATGGACAAGGCACAAAGACTAACAGTTAGCAAGGAAGGGAGACTCCCTAAGACTTTTTTCGAAATGACAGAAAATATGGACTTGATAGACATATGGAGAACAAGGAACCCTCTGGAGAGAGAGGGAACTTTCTTCTCCCAAGCAATGATGACCTGGACCAGAATCGATCAAATCTGGGTTACTAGTGGAATGGCTCCAAAGATCAAGAAAGTGGAAATCTGCCCAAAAACTTGCTCCGACCATAACGCCGTGAAGATGGAGATGAAACTCACAATACCTGGTCAATTTAGATGGAAAATGAATGACACCCTCTTTCGAGATAAGGAGATTCTCACGAAGGCCCAAAAGACCCTTAAAGACTATTTTGAAATAAATTTGAGGACCGACGTGGAGAAAAGAGTGATCTGGGACGCAAGTAAAGCGGTTATGAGAGGATTCTTGATTCAACAAAATTCAATAAAGAGGAAAAAACAAAATGAGAAAAAAGAGAGGATTTTGGAAATGATAAAGGAAGGAGAGAGAAAATTAAGAACAAAACCAAAATCTCAGGACATTTTAAGAGAGATCAAGTTATATCAAACACAATATATGGAATTGATGAACCAAGAGATTGAATGGAAGATAAAGCAAATGAAGCAAAAGACTTTTGAATCAGCAAATAAATGTGGCAAACTTTTGGCATGGCAACTGAAGAAAAGGCAGAAACTAAATACAGTTACAAGCCTAGAGGTGGATGGAAAGAATATATCCAAACCTAATGAAATTAGAAATTGCTTTTTAAGTTATTTTAAAAAACTCTACACTCAAGGCCCGCAAAATGAAGAAGATATAGACAAATTCCTTGGAAAATATGGATTACAAAACATCTCTCATCAAAGTAAGATGGACTTGAACCAGAGAATCTCAGAACAAGAGATAGAGGCTGCCATTCAGAATATGCAACTGGGCAAATCTCCGGGACCAGATGGACTGACTTCCAGATACTACAAATCGCTGAAGGAATGGCTGACTCAACCACTAAGAGAAGTTTGTAATGAGATCCTTGAGGGAAAAAGGGCACCTGAATCGTGGAAAGAGGCATATATTTCACTCATACCAAAGTCAGAGACTGAAAAGACCCAACTCAAGAACTACCGCCCAATATCACTCCTTAATGTGGATTACAAAATTTTTGCAGATATTTTGGCAAAAAGATTTAAAAGAGTCTTGATGGAGAAGATTCATAAGGACCAAGCAGGTTTTCTCCCTAAAAGACACCTGGCAGACAATGTAAGGAATGTAATAGACATTCTGGAAAAGCTAGAGGTGAATATAAACACTAAAGCAGTATTGATTTTTGTGGACGCGGAGAAAGCCTTTGACAATATTTCTTGGAGTTTTATGAGGAAGAATCTTCATGGGATGGGGGTAGGCCAGGGTTTTGAGAATGGTATGGCTGCAATATATTCTGAACAAAAAGCTAAACTGATTGTAAACAATGTTGTGACTGAGGAACTTAAGATAGAAAAAGGAACACGACAGGGGTGCCCGATTTCCCCATTACTCTTTATTTCAGTTCTGGAGGTGTTGCTGAACATGATAAGAAATGACCAGCAGGTCAAAGGTGTGCAGGTCGGAGCTAAACATTATAAGTTAAGAGCGTTTGCAGATGACCTAGTATTGACTTTGCAAGAGCCAAACACTAGTACGAAAAAGGTTTTAGAAATAATACAACAGTTTGGCCAGGTAGCTGGATTTAAGTTGAACAAGCAAAAAACCAAAGTTTTAGGGAAAAACTTAACAGATATGGAAAAGGAGAAATTTCAAGAGGAAACAGGTTTGACTGTGGTAAAGAAGGTGAAATATCTAGGGGTATACTTAACATCTAAGAATGTGAATTTGTATAAGGACAACTATGAAAAATGTTGGTCAGAAATTAAAAAAGATCTAGAAATATGGTCAAATTTGAAATTGTCAATGTTAGGCCGAATTGCAGTAATCAAAATGAATGTATTGCCTAGAATGTTATTTTTGTTTCAGACCCTGCAGATTCTTGACAAGATGGAATGTTTTAAGAGGTGGCACAAAGACATTTCGAAATTTGTCTGGCCAGGGCAAAAAGCCCCGAATTAAATTTAAGATATTGACAGATGCTAAAGAAAGAGGGGGTTTTGCCCTGCCGGACCTAAAATTGTACTATGAGGCAGCAGCTTTTTGCTGGCTGAAAGAATGGATGCTCCTCGAGAATACGGACATCTTGGATCTGGAAGGTTTTAATAATGTTTTTGGTTGGCATGCATATCTTTGGTATGATAAAGTTAACAGTGCCTTTAAAAATCACATTGTTAGAAAAGCATTGATTAATGTTTGGATAAGATATAAAGATCTATTGGAAAACAAAACCCCTAGATGGGTCTCACCAGTGGAGGCTAAAGCAGTGAAGAAACTCAATATGGAGGTCGGATGGCCGAAGTATTGGGAAATTTTAGAACAGGATGGAGATAAGTTCAAATTACAAAGTCAGGAGAAATTGAAGCATAAAGTAGAAAATTGGTTCCAATATCGTCAAATAATGGAATTTTTTAAACAGGACAGGAAAATCGGTTTTCAGGTGGAAAAATCAAAATTAGAAACCGAACTGTTAGAACCCAACACTAAGAATTTATCTAGAATGTACAACTTGCTGTTGAAATGGAACACACAGGATGAAACAGTTAAATCGGCTATGATCAAGTGGGCTCAGGATGTTGGACATAACATTATGTCAGCTGACTGGGAATGGTTATGGAACACCGGTATTAAATTTACGGCATGTAATGCCTTAAAGGAAAACATTATGAAAATGGTATACAGGTGGTACATGACCCCAGTCAAGCTGGCAAAAATCTATCATTTGCCCGATAATAAATGTTGGAAGTGTAAAGAGACTGAAGGTACCTTTTATCACCTTTGGTGGACATGCCCGAAGATTAAGGCCTTCTGGGAAATGATCTACAATGAAATGAAAAAGGTACTTAAATGTACCTTTCCTAAAAAACCAGAGGCCTTTCTCTTGGGCATGGTCGGCCAATTGGTGACAAAGAAAGATAGAACTTTTTTTATGTATGCCACAACAGCAGCAAGAATACTCATCGCAAAGTATTGGAAGACACAAGATTTACCCACTGTGGAAGAATGGCAGATGAAAGTGATGGACTATATGACATTGGCCGAGATGACAGGCAGAATCCGTGACCAACGAAAAGAGACGGTGGAAGAGGAGTGGAAAAAATTTAAAAGCTACCTTAAGGACTACTATAAACTTAATGAATGTTAAAATGTTGTGGTTCCCAGAAGCAAAAGGGTACAGGGACATAAGGTTAGACTATAAAAGAAGACTAAGATGATAGAGATTGGAAAGCAACAATTGGGAGTTGCTAGTTGAATTATGGACATTGGGATGCAGAGAGGGGGGGTATGGGGAAGTCCAAGAAAAGAGGTTTATGAAAATATGTTTGAAATTATACGTGTATGTTTGTCTTTCTTAATGTTTGTTTGTTTTTCTTAAAAATGTTGTAAAACCAATAAAAATTTTATAAAAAAAAAAACAACTGTACTTTTTACACCCCACTACCTGTTTTTAAAGTGGTTTTAGGTGTAGGTTTGGAATCAGGAGTAGGCATTGTTGGGACCTTATGGGAGCCACTGCCAATCGCTGGTGGGGAAGATTTTTCAGCCCAAAGGCTGCACTTCCTTCTGGGCGACCTTCTGAGAGCCACAAGGCAGTGGTGGGTAGGGCCAGAGGCACAAGTGGATAGAGCAATGGAAGGAGATGTTGCCTTTCTACAGTAGACTGATTTCTGCCCACACATCCATCGGTGTCCTCCATCTAGGCAAGCAAAGGACATCTGAGTTCAAGGACACTTTCCAGCCAGAGAGAAACATTCAGGGTGCGAAGCAGGACCAGTGAGGGATGTGGTCTAGGGGGCCAGACAGACAGGCTAAGAGAGCTCCGATCAGACCCTGAGCCTGAGGTTCCCCACCTCTGCCCTGGAGCCTCCTGGCCCTGCTGTTGTCACTGCCTGTACATCAACCCTCTCCATGTGTGCGAGTGAGACCAAGAGTGAGGAGAAGGAGCAGCCTCCTCCGTTTCCCTTGTGCTTTCTTCTTGAGTGGTTGTGTGGATTGAGTCCAGAGGGCAAATGAGGACAGAAGAAAGGATGTGGACCTGCTCAGGTCGCTGCCCCAAAGCCTGGAGTCAGATTGTGACCTGTTCCTGGAAGTAGCTGCTGAGTATGAGAGCAGATATGAGAGAGACCTAGCCTCATTGGGCCTGTGCTAAATTCAAGGCATAAGGTTCTCTGCTTATCTTGGCAAACCATCAGATTCATTTATCAGCCGCTCTCCACATTAAGCTTCACACCTTGTTTTTAATTAATTTGTTCCTTTCCGCCAACAAGTGAGGTAACCCATCCCCTTACATCTCACGTTGCAGTGCAAGGGAGCCCAATAGAGATGCCTCCTCCAATATAGACACAATTTTTTGAAGAGCTATCTTGAATAACCAATTATTGACTTCATTGTACATTGTACTAGGATTTAATTAAGCGATAAGGCCCATCATAGTAGGGTCCTTTATCTTCCCGATAAGGATTTGTCAGGCTTACCCCAGGAGGTCTTTATCTGAAAGATAAGGTGAAGGTACATAGGTGTCTCCTTGTTAGTTTAAATCCTTTAATTAAAAAGACCTTTTTGCAAAAGTTATAGGTTATTGTCTTTGCCTCTACTCCTGAGAAATGCAAAATAAGATGACACATTGAACTGGACAAACATTGTCGGTGAAAACTTCCAAAGGAGTTCTGTACAGCTCCCAGGCTTGGCCCAATAGGTTATATCAATTCCTTACCTAATTAATTAATTAATTATCTAATGACCTAATTCTCAATCATTTTCAAGGACCAATGCTCAAAAGCTCTCACTCTCGCTCTCTCTCTATATGTTTATCAACTTGATGGTTGGATAATGAAGATTGTGAAGAATATTGGTGACCTTCATTGGTCAAAACTGGTGGAATCGAAAGCTGACTCAGCAAGTAAACCCCTAAAATGCATTGACTTCCCAGCAGTGCCCTATGTAGCAAGATCTTTTAAGTATCAAAGGTAGAATTCTACTGGTTTCAACAGAATGATTTACCAGTTCCTCCCAGTGTTGCATCAGGTAGAATATCTTTCATCCTCTGTGATGGAGTCCTCTAATGGAATGGACCAGAAAACTGGTGAATCCTATCCCTGACCTAAGACCAGATTCCCCCACATAATTGCCACATAGCTTATCCCATATCTCACATGTTTTAGAATTTCAAAAGCTGTGGAAGTAAACAAGATGCCCACAATCCTACTACTTGTAAGTGACTCAAGTGAGTTAAGCCACATTCTATATGAGAAATTAAACCCCCTCAAACCATCCAAGCAAACACACAAGGTGGCTTTTTCCCTGCACTGGGATAACTAGTTCCTTGAGATGTTGGATCTGGCCACAGAGTAACACATGCCTTAGTTACATCCCATTTGGACTACTGTAATGTGGGGCAGCCTTTGAAAAGAGTTCAGAGGCTTTGGCTAGACTGGGGCTGGTTACAGAGAGCATGTTGCTCCTCTGGTTAAAACAACTTCACTGAAAAATAACAATTTCACTGGCTACCAGTCCATTTCCGGGCAACATTCAAAGTGCTGCTTATGCCCTGTAAAGCTCTATATGGCTTGGGTCCAAGCTACCAGAAAGATAATATCTTTATATACAAACCTGCTCAGTTGGCTGCTAAGATCCTTCAGGTAAGTAAGCATCTCTTGGACCCATCAACATCAGAAGCACAGTTGGTGGTCACACAAGAGGGAGCTTTTTCTTCTTCTTTTTAATGGGCCACAGGTTCTCCATCCCTGATGTAAAACCAAATGCAATGTCATAGCTTAGTTGGATATTGAGAGATCAGAAGTATAAACATACAATTATAGGCTTCACATTCAAATCCAAGCTCCACCTCTGCATTCATTTTCAAGATGGCTTTGCTAGTAATGATATGTAAGTTGCCAGATGTATAGGCTGCTTGTGAAATGAATATTTTAAAACAGATTTGTAGCCTGTGATTTACATGCTCCTTTGAAGCTTTCACTGATAAGGAATGCAATCATCTGGCATCAGTTTATTGATTTAGAGAGACAAAAGAACAAAGAAGAGAAAGAAGAATTTACCCTGATGAATCTGTATTTTTCAACCTCAAACAGGAAAACATATTGCAATTCCTGCTAGAATAGCTTTGAGACAGCAAACGCATCCGCTGCTATAATAGCACCATTTGATTGTTACCTGTGGGAGTAAACACAAGCATTTATTTGTATCTGTTAAGTTAGAAAAGATGAATTCATTATGCTGTTAAGCTCATACAGAGCGTCAGATCCTTCTGTCTAGAAATAAGTTCAGTCAAATAATGAGGAAATAAAATTAGGAAAATTAGGTATTTCTGGAAGCCAAGCACAATCCATCAGGAAATTGTCTGGTGCAAGTTCTGATGAAATGAATGGAGGTTCACAACAGCAATACAATGATTCTGTCCTGTACCTATTCATATCTGTAATAGGGCTGTGCGCTTGAGCTGGCTGAATTCCAAACTTGTTTACGCTTATTCAACTGAAGTGATTCACGATACAGAGCCAGGTTGGGTCAGCCCTGGATTGGCTTGGGTTAGGGTTGACCCAGAGTGGTGGATCAGGCCCCAGACTGGATTGGGAGTGGGGCTTAGGTAGGATAACTTCCTGTACAAAACTTCCTGCATAAAACCCCCTTCCCTAAAATGGTCCATCATATACCAAAGCATTTCTAGCAGGCAATCTTTATTTGAAATGCCCAAGCAAGAAAATTCCATGGTCCCCGTAAGTAGATTACTGCTAAAAGTAGGGGACACGGGTGGCGCTGTGGTCTAAACTACTGAGCCTCTTGGGCTTGCTGATCAGAAGGTCGGTGGTTTGAATCCTTGTGATGGTAGTAAACTCCCATTGCTCTGTCCCAGCTGCTGCCAACCTAGCAGTTCGAAAGCACACTGGTGCAAGTAGATCAACAGGTACCACTGTGGCGGGAAGGTAAACAATGTTTCCATGTGCTCTGGCTTCTGTCACAGTGTTCCATTGCGCCAGTAGCGGCTTAGTCATGCTGGCCACATGACCCAGAAAGCTGTCTGCGGACAAACGCCAGCTCCCTCGGCCTGAAGCAAGATGAGCGTCGCAACACCATTGTCACCTTTGACTGGACTTAACCGTCCAGGGGTCCTTTACCTATTTTCCTTTTTAGTGCTAAAAGTGTTCTCACTTGGAAGTTTTTTCTCTGCTGTCAGAGGCAGCATTCCTCTGAATCCCAGTGGCTAGGAACTGCATGTAGGGAAGAGCTAGGGTTGCCACATTTGGTCGGGCAAAATAAAGCACAGATCGGGGATGGGGGGGATTGGGGCCTCCACACTCTCTCATGACACCATGGGAAGATGGCGTCCTGGATTTTGGCTCCAAAGCGCTGGAGGATATGTCTGAGTAAACATATATATGATGGTACTGTAAAGGGAGGCCACATATGTAAGTCCTAAACATGCTCTAAACATAGTGTATGTTCTAAAACAGCTGCTTTGGCTGCCGATTCATTTCCTGGCCCAATTCAAGGTGCTCGCATCAGGGCTTAAGACCCTAAATGACTTTGGCCTGAAATATCTGGGAGACCATCTCCTTTGCTACAACAGACGCACCTGGGTGTTAAGATCAGCAGATGGGGACGTGCTAATATGCTTAGATTAAGAATGTAAATGCATCAAAACAATAAATTATCAATGACATATGTATGTCTATAGAGAAAATAAAAACAATCAGAATGCAATGATAAGGGTAAAATTGATTCTAGAAAAGACGAGTAGCAGTGGAGGGAAGTTAAACAGGGTGGTGGGTTTATTTTATTTTGTTTATGTTTTTTCCTTTTCCTTTTTTGGATATTGTATAATGATTTAATGTTTCTTTTCTGTTATGTATTATTTCTCTTTTTTAATTAAATTGTATGACAGAAAATCTAAATAAAAAAAAACCCAACAACCAGCAGAAAGGAGCTTCTTGGAAGTTCTACCTTTCCCAGAGGCTTGAGATGGCAGCACCTCGAGAGAGGGCATTCTTGGGGGCAACCCCTAAGTTGTAGCATTTCCTCCCCACAGAAGTGTGTCTGGCTTCTTCACTAGATGGCTGTTGGCAAATGCTGAAGATACACCTCTTCACTCTGGCCTTTGACACCTGAGATGCCACACTTTTGCAATAAAAAACAGGATGTCCTGTGGGGTTTTTTCCAGGATACTTGCAGGATACGCTCAGTAGAAAGCCCTGTTGACTTCAGTAGTGCTTCTTCCCATGTGTGTTCTGCAGCCCAGACTTTCCTTCCCCCTGCAATGCGTAGCTGGTCATTCTGGTTCTTCTCCACCAAAACCTTTCCTGCCATTGCAGAGCGAAATTTCTCACAGCCCTTTAGAACCAGGGAGAGGCCGACAAAACAAGAATCCATGTAGAGAGACAAGGAAGCAGGACAGAGAACAGCAACAAGGCTTGTTAAAAGACCATTGAGCAGCACACCCGCGTATATACCCAATGCAATAATTGCCGTCTCTCTCCTAACAGCACACGATAATGGCATAACACCAAATTTCAGACATCTGAGCCTCACCAAGGGAATTCCCTGCAGCAGATGTTTACAGGTGGGTGTGGTTATAAACAACTGCAATCCAAGTCAGAGAGAATTCCCATGACTACAAGGCACATGTGATTTGCACAGAAATACTTCGGAATGGGCTCAGAAGCTAGGATCAGGGCTCTCGGCCTGGGTCCTAAGACTGCAAGATATGGCCTGCTTCAGCTCCAACAGGTGTGAGGTGTGTTTCTGTGGCAAAACAGCTCCTGCTTCATTTGAAGCTGGGGATTTGGCGATCTTAACTCACATCCTAGACTACACCTCCTCCCCTTTCTGAACCGTTGTGCATTTCACTTACTCGATGTGACATGGAGTCAGGTGTTTTGACTATGTGAGTTACAACAATAATCAAATTTATAAATTTGGCAGATCCTACAGTATAGGAAGTACAGGATAGGAGTTGTTCTCTTACCTCCTTGGTGGTCTTCCCTTACGCATGGTGGAAAGTCCCGTTGTCTAAGACAGCAGAAGCAGTCATGTTCACAAAGTGTCAGCAAGTATATTTACCCAACACAAAAATCACCCCATACCCAATGACCCCTCTTTTCACTTGATTTTGGTGAAAACAAAGTGTATTTAAGAGCTGGGTTTAGATAGAAAATATGGCAATTTGGATGATCTGGTAATCATCCAAACTAGGTACCTACGCTCCCAAGTGAATTTGGTTAATCATATTTTAAAGCCATCAAACTTGGTGACCATAACTACACCCTGTGAGAACTAATTCCATTGTTTTAATTATGCATTGTGTGAAGAAGTGCTTTCTTTCAACCATCCCAAATCTTCCAACGCTCAGCTTCGTTTGATGTCCACAAGTTGTAAAATTATGGGAGAGGGAGAAAATATTATACATGTCTGCTCAGACGTTAAGTCCCAAATACAACAAAGCATTAATCCCAGATACCATATTTTTCGCCCTATAGGACGCACTTTTTCCCCTCCAAAAATGAAGGGGAAATGTGTGTGCATCCTATAGGGCGAATACAGGCTTTCGCTGAAGCCTGGAGAGCGAGAGGGGTCGGTGCGCACCGACCCCTCTTGCTCTCTAGGCTTCAGGAAGCTCCTCGCCGGGCTCCCGAGGGTTCCGCGGAGCTGCCTGCGCTCCCGGGCGCGCAGCTAGAGCGATGCCGAAGCTGAGCACAGCTTCGGCATCGCTCTGGCTCCCGTTCTAGGGGCTGGGGTCGGGGGAAGCTCAGGCTTCCCGCGCCCCAGCCCCGCGCCTGTACGGGGGGAAATTATTTTTTTTCCTTTATCCCCCCCCCAAAAAAAAATCTAGGTGCGTCCTATGAGCCGGAGCGTCCAATAGGGCAAAAAATACAGTAAATGTGTACACGATTGTCATCTGGATCTAGCCCAATGTTATTCTAGAGCAGTGTTTTTCAACCACTGTTCCGCGGCGCACTAGTGCGCCGCGAGATGTTGCCTGGTGTGCCGTGGGAAATATTGAAAAATTCAAAAGATTTTTTTTTTTTAAAAAAAAAGTCAAATTTTCGCCCACTAGGCGGGCGCCGGACTGTGTCCACCCGATTTTCCATCCATCCTGGGTGGGAATCAGATCGGATGGGATCGGATGAGAGCGGACAGGCGGTCCGCTCTCATCCGATTCCCCATAGAGAGCAGCGGGGCTCTGACATCTCCCTCTCCGCACACCGTGGTGGTGTGCCTCGTGATTTTTTTCATGAAATAAGTGTGCCTTTGCCCAAAAAGGGTTGAAAAACACTGTTCTAGAGTACTCAGTGAAATTACAGCTTTCCTGATATATTCCTATGGAAGTCTCAATGCCACTATATAATTCAATAGTACTCCTGTGTTTAGGAAACAGTGTAGTTATGGTGGCTTATTTTACGAGCAATTCAGCAGAGATATAGAAAGAAGGTAGAATTGTAGAGTTGGAAGGGACACAGAGACTCATCCAGTCCAACCCTCTGAAATGGCATCTCCGTTAGATCATGCATGACAGATGGCCATCCAACCTCTGCTTTGAAAGCCACCACCGTTGTTAAATCATGGAGGCCTGAAAATCAGTAGCCTAAAGCATACAGTGATGAGTTTCAGGGGTCAGTTTGGATGATACCCTGGGTCCCTTCCAAACCTGTGATTTTGTATCTGTGAGCTTAGAATCTATAGCATGGGGCTTGCTTAATTGGTCAGGCCAGCTCCTTTGTCAAGATAATTTCAGCAGTACCCAACAACTGCATCTTAAAAGGAGTTGCTCTGTTGCTATAGAGACAAACAAGAGGCCTTTCCCCATCTCTCCTGACTGCATGCCACCTCATCCTAGAAGGGAGACCAATGGGCAGAGTGAGGGACTGTGGATGAGAGAATGTGTGAGAGAGTTGGGCTGATGCTAGAAGCTGGAGACCGAGACGTCTTCCTCTGAGCTAGAGCCAAAGCTTAGTTTGGGGCTTCCCCAGAAAGCAGGGGTGCCAACTTGACTAAAATAGGGGGGGCAGGTAAGCCCCACCCCACATAATCAATCACAAGGTGTGGAGTGCACACACCATTTGAATGGCAATGCCCATCAACTTTGGGGGGCCCTGGACCCCTCAAATATTTTATAGGGGGGACCGAAGAGACCTCATCTCCTAGGAGTTGGCTCCTATGCCAGAAACCCATTGGGAAAGAAAGAGCTGTTGGGGAGTGCATACTCCATCATATGCTCAGGTTGCATACATGAGAAAATAAAACCAAGTATCCGAAAGACAGCACAGTCTCCGCTTGACCTTCATTCCAAGGAAACAAGACTCTGGGTAAGAGCAGGCAGCCCTGGAATCTCTCACTGCTTGGAGATCAGGGTAACACACAACTGTATTTTACAACTGATGAGCAAGACCTTTTTTGCTTGCCACTTGCTGGAGTAGAAGTGTGTACAGTGGTACCTCAGCTTACATACTCTTCAGGTTACAGACTCTGCTAACCCAGAAATAGTGCTTCAGGTTAAGAACTTTGCTTCAGGTTGCGAACAGAAATCGTGCTCCGGCAGCACCACAGCAGCGGGAGGCCCCATTAGCTAAAGTGGTGCTTCAGGTTAAGAACAGTTTCAGGTTAAGTACGGGCCTCCGGAACGAATTAAATACTTAACCCAAGGTACCACTGTATATAACAAACAACAACCTCGCTCAACACACGCCGGACAGAAACCTCTTAGATCTGTGACTGAGGCAGCCTAAGAGTTGGTCAAGTATTTTGGGAGCTCCTGGATTTTGGGGCCCTGGATGCCATCCTTGATTCCTCTACGGAACTTTATTACCTGGCTGCCAGGTAGGAAAATGTGCATTCTAATGAGCCTCCCCACAACATGCTCTGGAAATCTTAAAACAGGGCCACGTGTCATGCAGGTGATTTCACTCACCATGGCAACTGGAATTCCATTCTCTCCCCTGTGCTACCTGCTTGGGGCAGGAAAACAGGAGCTTGCCATTGGCTACCTGGCACCTTGTTTTTCCCCACATGGTGCCCTGTGATTGGTTCACTCCTCTCCCCCCCCCCCCACTGCTTCACTTTATGATAACAGAAGTGCTGGGAGAGCAAAGAGGCCGGGTGACAGCTTGCATCAGTGACAGACTCAACTGCTTTACTGAGAAAGAGAAATGAGAAGATCGTTGTGCTGAAGAGGGAGGAAAAAAATCTCTGGATGAACATCAGCTTCTTAAAAGTTACCCAGTCTGAAACTTGCAGCCATACATATTGCAGCTTGGGTTGAACAGAGGCTGATATCTTGCAAAGTAGGTAAGCTTTTAAAATCCAGCTGATGACTCTGAATAACATTTTATGAATCAAACACAGGAGCTTTGGGCTTATCTTCAGAATGGTTTTGTTTCATTTGAGATCATTGAAGTCCAGTTCAGTTTGGATTAGAAATATAGGGTAGAGACTTTTTACTCTAGGGTATTTTTGTGTCTCTGTAGGTTTGTTAGTCTTTGGGCCCAGAATGAAGCTATCCTTCTGTCCCCATCCTCACAACATTTATTTAATTTTAAAATGATATTTCCTGCCAGCATGACTCCATAGAGCCTTGAGGGAAGCTATATTCAGGTTCCTGAATTATGTTGTATTTGCTAAGGGACATAGCAACAGAAAACACTCATTTATTCTACATCCTGCTACCAGGTACCATAGCTAGTTTTAAAAAAACAGCTCCTCTTCCTTTTCCCTCTCAAAAACAAGGTAAAGTTTTTTAAATGTCTGAAGCCCTAGGACTGTCCTGAGTTCTTTAAACAGAAAGGAACAATCACACATATATTTACAGAAGTACTAAGTGAAATCTAAGATAAAAAAATGATAGCACCTGATTTCACGGGGCAGGCTACATTACAAACTAGAATGCAACCCCCCCCCCCGTGTACCTTAGTCTTGCATTTCAACGGCAAGGCAACATTTGGACTTTTTTTATATAAGAAAAAGTTAAAAGGTGCTTTTGCAAAGCACGTTTTAGAAGGCAAAATTGTGTATAAGTTAAGAAGCTATTCAGTATGGACTGCAGTATGAAAGGCTAGCCAAAAAACATCCCAGCTTTTCTTTTCTACTAACTATGTTCGAATAGGAACTTACATTTACCAGCCTCTGAAAAATCTAATCGAAATTTTAAGGGCTGCATGCACATTGCTGAGCATTTATTTCCCACCTCTTTTTATATGAGATTATGGATGGCTCCAGCACAAAGAAGCATAATGCAGAGTGAAGAGTGAGGTGCTATGTGATCACAAAGTCTCTCTCCTTTCTCCAGTTGAGGCTGCTACATTAGGGTGAATGGGGCTTGGCCCCACCAACCTGTGCTCGCTTTGGCAGCACATATACTAAAATTGGACCCCCACCAACTTCAGTTTGTGGGACGCGGGTGGCTCTGTGGGTTAAACCACAGAGCCTAGGACTTGCCGATCAGAAGGTCGGCGGTTCGAATCCCCATGACGGGGTGAGCTCCCGTTGCTCGGTCCCTGCTCCTGCCAACCTAGCAGTTCGAAAGCACGTCAAAGTGCAAGTAGATAAATAGGTACCACTCTGGCGGGAAGCTAAACGACGTTTCCGTGCGCTGCTCTGGTTCGCCAGAAGTGGCTTAGTCATGCTGGCCACATGACCCGGAAGCTGTACACTGGCTCCCTCGGCCAATAAAGCGAGATGTACGCCACAACCCCAGAGTCGGTCACGACTGGACCTAATGATCAGGGGTCCCTTTACCTTTACTGAAGGTGAACCTTCAGTTTGTACTCACCTTCCTGCCTCCTTACTCACAAGGCACCCAAGGGGTGGTGAAGCCTATTACCTTGCTTGTCTTTAATCTTGATGTTGATCTTACAGAACTCAGCAGGGAAGGGGGTACAATGAGAATTAGTTGCCTCCCTCTGTCATTGGCTCTCGCTCTACCTCCTGTGTCTTCCTTGCCTTCCATCCTACCAGTCTCAATGGGCCCCAGCCACCACTGCCGCCCTCAATGGGTGCTCGATGTTATATGCCCAGGCAATGTCAAAAGATGGAAAGGATTTTTCTGGACCAAGTTTAATACCTACTCTTCCCCCCCCCCCTTGCCAATATGGTCCATACTGTTCACTATGAGGGCTCTAGTCATCTGTTAGGTTATGCTGATGCAGTGTGGAAGTGTTGTGTGTGTATACACATACACATGCTACAGAGTGAGTGAAGAGGTCCCATAACACACCACACACTTTCAAGTTATGTCAAGCAGAAACTTTCCGAAAGTTGCTCATCAATATGTGTTGTTGTTCTTCATCCACCACACATGCAGTTCTATCTATCTTTTTGTCTGTGTGTTGACCGTGGAATGTATTAGTTCAATGAGAGGTAGGTAGATCTGTTCAAGGAAGGGATGTGGTCCTCCAGATGTTGGGGTTGCCAGCAGAGCTAAAGGTCAGGGATGATGGAAGCTGAAGTCCAACAGCATTTGCAGGGCCACAGGTCCCCACTCCCTGATTCAGTGGTTCATATCCAGCCAACACAAAAGACAAATCAGAACTCGAGAGAGAGAGGGAAACAGTGGAAATCTTTCAGAACTCAGTTGCCAAAGGCTGCCTATGGCAAAGACAGACCTCTTCAGTTATTGGCCTGGTGGAAGAGTCGCCACTTTAAGTCTTTTAAAATAGTATTGTGTTATCATCCAGCTCCACTCATTCAGAGAAGGGAGGCAGCCGGACCCCTGATAAAGGCAGGTGAGCACCATCCAGGGAAGAAGGAGTCTTCTCCAGACCAGCTGAGGTCTCTTCATATCTAGAAAAGAACAAGGAGCTGTCCATTGAGGACTTTCAACCAACGGTGCTGAAACTAAGGCATGGCTTGGATTTGTTCCAAATAACTGGAATAAAGATACAGTGGTACCTCGGGTTAAGTACTTAATTCATTCCGGAGGTCCGTCCTTAACCTGAAACTGTTCTTAACCTGAAGCACCACTTTAGCTAATGGGGCCTCCTGCTGCTGCCGTGCTGCCGGAGCACAATTTCTGTTCTCATCCTGAAGCAAAGTTCTTAACCTGAAGCACTATTTCTGGGTTAGTGGAGTCTGTAACCTGAAGTGCATGTAACCTGAAGCATATGTAACCTGAGGTACCACTGTACTTTGGAGCTGCTAGTCAGGACTACTAACTTAGAACTCCATACGAGAAAGGCTTTAGGACATGGTTATAAGGACAAGGAGAGTTGCTAAGAGTTAAGAGATTAAGCAGAATCAACACAGTTGCACTCCCTCTGTCCCTTCCCCAAGAAAAGTAATCCATTGGGGCATCCAAGGCTGATTACATCCCAAACCTGAACCAGCATCCAGTCTGGAATGGGTCCCAATAATCACTTTCCTCCAAGAGCACCTGCAGCTGATGAAGCAGTAATTATCATAAACCTCTGGGCGCAGGGTGAGTTCCCCCGCCCTGCAATGACCACATTACTGACTCTGTAAAGGTAGCAGGTGACACTGGATTATTGCTGACTAGTTTGGGTGGGAATTGCTCCTTGTCTGCTGAGGAAGCAATCTGTTTGTTTGGAAACTTGGCTGAGACCAGCATGCAGGCAACCCCACAAATGGGTCCATGCCTCATTGGCTTTGCAGAGTTGCTATTCTTTGGTTTATACACAGTAGAGAAACTGGTTCCAGCAATGAAATTTAGAAGGGGGGAGGGGAGAACAGCTGCCAAGGTATCCTGGAGTTTGACTCTGACTCAGTGTGGAAAGCCCCCAAGAGCGGATGGGGCTTACTTGAGATTCAAATAACATTTTACAAACATGCAAAAAGTTAAAAGGAACTAGTTTTGATCATCTGGGGGATAGGGAACTTTTTCAGTACCAAAGGCTTGCAACACAACAGGGCAGGGTGGCTTTCTCTGCCCTCACCATAGGTGGCAAAACATACAGATCTGCCAACTCCCACACTTCACGAAAGATTCCTAATTGAACTCATTTATCTCCTTTTTTTCATCTCTGATGCCTCCCACTTTGCCTTTGGTTTTGCCTTGTCTTGATTTTTCATATATATAGAAAGAACAATGTTAATCAAAGCAGTTCAAGAGCTGAGCTTGCAAAACATTTGCTACATAGTTCAGGTCCTTTGCAAATCCATTAGCCCTTTGCACCACAGCTCAGGTTCTCTGTATGGAGCTAAGCAGGAAAAACGTTGCTTTGCTGTGTGATGCAGCAAGCGCAGCTCTCAAAGCCTCGAAAGATAGCTTAGATTTAAGTCCTTGTTGGTAGATGTTGTAAGGAACGTCCAACTCAGAACTCCCAACATGTGAACATAAGAAGAGCTCTGCTGGATTGGATCAAAAGCCCAATATTCAGTTTCTGGCACTGAGGCTCAAACAAGCTGGGGCAAGGCTGAAACGGTGTACTTAGCTCTCTTCAGCAAAAGGAGAGTTCCAGGTGCAGTCCAGGGGGCATTTAAATATCAAATAAGGATGTGTTTGTTGCTGTAACAGAAGCGCGGCACTGATACAGAGAAATCTCTCAGACAGAGGGAAATGGATCATCGCAACGTGACAGATCGATTATGTACAACGCATCTTGTTACAGGTGCATCTTACAATACATTGCATAGTGATACGGAAAGATGGGCAGACTTTTTTGCACTGTGGTTAAAGCATGTGACAGAAGGATAATGTCCTGGAAATTCATCTAACACAAGAGCACTTCTCAACGGCTAGCTGGTTTGAAATCCCATTTCAATGTTTGTGATAAGAACATGACACTATTAGAAGAGGCTAGCTGGATCAAACCAGAACCCTGAGTGGCCAGCAAGGTGCCTGCTGGAAGCCCATTAGCAGGGCCTGGGTGCAATTTATGATTCCTAGCAGCTCGTATAAAGAGGCATTCTGCCTCTGACCACGGAGGCAGACCCTAGCTGTTATGGCTAGCAGCCATTGATATAGCCTTATCTTCCATGGATTTCTCCAATCCAAGTTGGCACCCATCGCGACACCTTGTGGTAGTGAGTTCCAAAGTTTAACTGCATGCTTCATTGTCCTAAATCTCCTACCATTGAGCTTCATTTAATGGCCTAAAGTTCTAGGGTTATGAGGAAAAAAAGGAATAATTTAGGCATTTGGGGAGCTGCCTTATACAGAGTCAGACTATTGGTCCACCCAGCTCAGTAATGACAACACGGTTTGGCAGTGGTTTTCTGGGGTTTCAGACAGGGAGTTTTTCCCAGCCCGATCTGGAGATGTCGGGAGTTCGACTTGGGTCTTTCTGGGTGCAAGGCTGATTCTCCCCCACTGTGCTGGTCCCAGGGGGGATAAGGTACTATTACCGTAGCCCAAGATCAGTCCAGAGTCTCTAGCAGGGTAGACGATCACTGGAAGAGGCGCGAGGTCCGAGACAGGGAGCCGGGCGGGGTAACAGGAACGCTGGTAGGGCAGAAGCAGGTAGCCAGGCGAGGAACAGGAACACTGGTAGGGCAGAAGCTGGAGTCCAGGCGAGGAACAGGAACACCGGAGAGTCAGAAACAGGAAGCCGGGCGAGGAACAGGCACACTGGGAGTGCAGATCAAGGACTGGGTAAAGCAGATCCTCCACAACGACGTTGCTCCCACAACCTGGGCCCGGGCTGCCTGACCTTTATCCTCTTCTAAGGCCGGGGGCGGTCCCGGCCCCCAGAAGCCCTGCCTCTCTTGGCCTTAAGGCGAGCACTCCTCCTGGGAGACACCAGTTCCCTTCGCCTCTCTGCCCTAAGCCTCTGCAGTTCAGGAGAGGCCGAAGGGTTACTAGGCCCCGGGGAAGGCTCACCTGTAGCCACTGAGTCTTCCAGCACCTCTGGGGCCAGAATGGTTTCACCTGGTGCCTGCTCTTGAGTTTCCTCAGCATCTAGGCCTTGCCCCAGTTCAGCCGGCCCTGGAGGCGGGGACTCCTGTGCCGGCTGGGATTCCTCCGGATCGCTCTCAGACTCGGAATCCCAGGCCATCACACCCACTGAGCTCTGGCCCTTTCCCCACATGGTGCAAAATTTTACACACCTCTGGGGTATAAAAATGGAAAGTAGGCAAAGTCATGCACACAACACCAGTACTTACTTTTTAATTTGGAAAAAAAGGTGAGTTATAATGTTATTACCATAGAGGATCTGCTCCACCTCCTTGATCGTTTTGTGTTTAAAAATGGTATGGAATTGCAACTTATTTATATAGGCTTCCACTAAATTAGCCTTCTCCTAACGCACACATTATTTGATTGGAGAACTGCTTCGCAAAATTCAGAAGGTTGCGGATTTTGAACTCTAGTCTGCATGCGGTTTTGCAAAGTGCAAATCAGATCGGCTGGCACTGAAATTTCTCCCTATCCCTAATACCCACAGTTGTTATTTAACCCTATCTGAGTGTGCCAGGATTGGGGCTACAAATGGCCACCTATAAAAAGCACATTTGTGTTTTGCTAATGCCCTCTCTATCTCCTCAGATTGGGTGCCTGCAGAATGGCTGTGTCTCCAGGGACGCTGTTGCTCCTGCTACCGCTGCTGCTGCTTGTTCTGTTCAGCGATACCGCTAAAGGACAGCGAGACCCAGAGCTGTTCTGTGGAGGTTAGTAACCCAGCTGGGTATTTCCTCATGTGCCTCATTGACTTAGCACATCGCAAGTGCCATGGTTTCCTGGAATTAGGTCAGTTATTGCTAATCCCCCAAAGCTCTCACCTTTGCGTATTAGCTCATGGCCAGCTCTCAGCAATAGGACGGCTATTTACGTGTGGTTGCTTCCCATTTTGCAGCATAATGGGAGACTGTGGGCTGGATCCAACTTACTTGCAGCAGGCTCATTTAAATCAATGACTACGTATTGGATTTGAAATTGGTTTTATATATTTAATTGTTTTGACTGTTTTGATGCGTGCAATTGTTTTCTATTTGGTTTTATTGTATTGTGACAGTGCTCTGAGCTGCTTTATGGGAAGCAATCCATAAATCAAATAAGCAAAGATACAAATAATGCTTCTGTTGATTTCGAATAGTCTACACTGAGTATGTCTTCGTTGATGGCTCTGCCTGTCAAAGGTGGCAATGCTTCTGAAAACCAACTGCTGGAAACCACAGCAGGAGAGCGCTCATGTGCTCAAATCCTGCTTGCAGGAATCTGATTGGCCCCCGTGAGAAAAGGAGGCTGGACGAGATGGGCCACTGGCCCAATCCACCAAGCTCTTCTTACATTCTCAGTTGGATGCAACCCCATGGGCAGTGTCATTCAATTAAGTTTTACTCATATTAGACCCACTGAGATTAATGGACATAATGTTCATTCATTTCAATGAGTCTACACTGAGTAAAGCTGAGTAAGGCTGAGCCTACACTGAGAAGGCTGATCGCTGAAGAATGGATGCTTTTGAATTATGGTGCTGGAGGAGACTCTTGAGAGTCCCATGGGCTGCAAGAAGATCAAACCTCTTCATTCTGAAGGAAATCAGCCCTGAGTGCTCACTGGAAGGACAGATCATGAAGCTGAGACTCCAATACTTTGGCCACCTCGTGAGAAGAGAAGACTCCCTGGAAAAGACCCTGATGTTGGGAAAGATGGAGGGCACAAGGAGAAGGGGAAGACATAGGACGAGATGGCTGGACAGTGTTCTCAAAGCTACCAGCATGAGTTTGACCAAACTGCGGGAGGCAGTGGAAGACAGGAGTGCCTGGCGTGCTCTGGTCCAGGGAGTCACGAAGAGTCAGATACAACTAAACGACTAAACAACAACACACTGAGTAAAACTTAGCTAAAGCTGAGTAAAATGCTGAACACCACTCCATGTTTAGGGTCCCTCCTTTGGTTTTCATGTGGCTGCTTCTCCCACTGCTCCAGCAACATAATGAGAAAGACCCCGTTTAGGGGCGCAGAATTTGGTTGTTTATTTTGCTTCCGTCTCACCTACTCTTCCCACATAATCCCCTGCTGCGTGCATTTCCAGGGCAGTGGCATGAGATGCACTGTGGAGAAGCACCACCAATGCTGCAGAGATGCCTTAAGAGTGGCCCTTGCAGCAGTTGATTCACACGTGGAGGCACATCACACACCATTATTATTATTATTATTATTATTATTATTATTATTATTAATTGAATTTATATACCACCCTATACCGGGAGGTCTCAGGGCAGTTCACAGAATAAAATCAAAATATAAAACCACAAAATACAGAATCAAAATAAAAACAACTCAACAACCCCCACTCGAATTGAGGTATGATTGTAAATCCAAAGATATTTTTCAAAGGGCCAATCAAACACTGTCTTCTAGTCCAATATGCTGTAGGCGAGAGGTTGCATGCTTGAGAGCTCCCTCATTTTAAAATCCCCACACATAGAAAACACGGCTAAGATAGACTGCCTTCCCTGGCCTGCTGATTTTCCATAGGCAGGGAGATTTTGATGCAGGGAAGCATTCAAGAATAAAGTCAGTTCAATTTGCAATGTCTCCGTTGCTGGGACACTGTACCATAGGAGTTCTCTGAATATGTAGATCTGTTCCTAGGATTTATTTTGCATGACCAGCCTGGGTCTTAGTAGTTCTAAGGAAAGCATTGCCGATGAATAAAGCATGCAAGTTTAATACTACTACCAAATGTAAATGATACGTTCATATTGACCCTTTTATTTGCGCAAATAAGGCTGCAATCCTATACGGTGGTACCTCGGGTTAAGTACTTAATTCATTCCGGAGGTCCGTTCTTAACCTGAAACTGTTCTTAACCTGAAGCACCACTTTAGCTAATGGGGCTTCCTGCTGCTGCCACGCCGTTGCAGCCCGATTTCTGTTCTCATCCTGAAGCAAAGTTCTTAACCCAAGGTACTATTTCTGGGTTAGAGGAGTCTGTAACCTGAAGCGTCTGTAACCTGAAGCGTCTGTAACTCGAGGTACTACTGTATTTATTTCTCTGGGAGCCAGGGCCGTTGAATACAGTTAATGTTCCCCATGTTTATTTATTTGATACTTCAGTTATAAACAGCTCTTAATATCAAACCAGCTTGAAGATATTGAAATCCTTCTAGAACTTGTCCTTGCTGGCTGGCACAGCACATTCTGCATAACCTAGTACCTCTATGCAGGGAGTCGGTCCATTCAGGAGCACCCATGTTGCCCTCTCGTCCTCCTCTGCAATTCCTCCTGGCTCCAAAACAACAAGGCTTTGTCATCTATTGACAGTTGCACGCAGGAGGGGAAAACTCTCCATCTGTGGTCGCTGAGCAGAGAGACAAGTGGCTGTGTCTTTTAACAGATGGCACAATGAGCTATAAGAAACGTACATTCCCCCCTGAGACGGATAACCTGACACAAAGTAGTTTCAGCAACATATTGAAATAAATCCTCCCTTATGAGTGTCGGTGGCTGCAAAAGCCGCCGCTCGTCAGTCCCCGGATCCCTTGACAAAAGTCTTGTTTGGGTGATGCAAGCGCGGCAGTTTTGAGAGACAGACCACCTTGTGTTTCCTGAAAAGTAGCAGAAGGAAACAAGGCGGCAATTGATGTGGCTTACAGATGCACATGGATTTAAAGGGACCAAGAGCTGTAGCAGCCATCGTTCTCCCACCCAGAATGAGATCTACGCAAGAAACAGAGGTGTTTCCCTGCTGTGGTTGAAAGCAGGTTGCAGCAGTTCTCTTGTTCTCCAGTTAATTTCCGGACTCTATTCTGGAGTGTATTTCAGTGTACCTATGCCACCACCCCACGGAAATTTCACCATCTCCTTTTGACACACACTGGTCTGCTGCAGATGGAACTGGTGGGAAGGGAAATGCTGTAGAATTCCCAAGACGATGCTTTTGAAAAGATTATTGTGTCCAGTTGGTTCTTTTTCATTGCTACTTAATTCTCCCTTAGGCGGCATTCCAATGTTGGTTGTGGCCAAAGCCATCAGTAACAATCCATTCAGTGAAATAACTTAAAATAAAGAAAAAACAGTGCCACCCAGAGAAACATCCATGAGCAAAGACACTTCATGGATGGGGAAGGGAGGAAACAGGATCCCACTTGCTGGCTCCACCCTCAAGCCTATGTTTTCATCCTAAGCTGCCAACAGAGTCTAGGCACGTAAGATCTCCTCCCATTTCTCTTTCCCCTCTGACAGATCCTGGCAGGATCCTGTGGTGCTGATCCAAGTGGGGCTCTGTGTCCGTGGTAATCAGCTGAGAGGGAGCCCTGCTTGTCTAGGAACCATCTTGTTTGTTTACCTGTCCACACCTGAAGTCATGTATGATGTCAGTGGCAAGTCAGGTGGACCTGGTTTGGGGAAAATGGGCATGTGGGCCAAATTAGGACCCCTACTAGGCCTAGTTAGGCCCCCATGGGACAGAGGATCCCCACTGCTATTTTACCCCATAGCCACATCCCCTCATTGCAGGCTTGGATGCCTTCTCCATAGCATAATGGTTAATTTGCACGAGACCCAAGTTATTTTAACTCATCGGCCTTTCAGATGACTTGGGATTGGCTATGGTTGCTAAGACCTTTACAGAATCCAGACTAGCCAGATTTCCGCCTTGTGCTCAACAAGAGGGCTCTGGTTCTGTGTAATCTTATTGTTAACAGCCCTGCTTTGCATGTCAGATGTCAGCCTGCAAGGCTGCCTAATGAAGGTGGGCATCCCACTGATTCATTGACAAATGCCACGGCATAGAATTGATCCAGCTTTTTCCTTAGACTAAAAATGTTCCACCAAAAGGAGCATTCAGTGCTGAGCAGCAACAAAAGTGCTTAAGACCAGCCAAGGAAGTGGGCTGAAGATTTCGGTCATGATGTACAATTTGAAGATTGGGAAAGGATGTGGAAAGCGAATTTAAAATTTACAGACTGTATTTTATTGAAAGAGAATTATATGAAAATGATGTCTAGATGGTACATTACGCCAGTGGAAGTGGCTAAAATGTATAAGACAGGATCAAAAACTTGTTGGAGATGTAAAGAAAAAGATGGTACATTTTATCATATGTGTTGGGAATTTAAAAAGGTCAGAAATTATTGGGAAATGATATATAATGAATTGGAAAAAAAAGTTTGAAAAGACTTACGTTAACGAACCAGAAGCATTCCTCCTAGGGATTTTAGATCAAGAAATAAGAAAAGACAACTGGAAATTATTTATGTATGCAACAACAGTGGCAAGAATTACCGGTATACCAGCACAAGCTTGGAAGACAGAAGGAACCCCAATGAAAGAACATTGGCAAGAGAAACTCATGGAATATGCAGAATTAGCAAAAATAACAGATAGATTACATGAAAGGGACAACAAAGACTTTAAAAGAGAATGGGAACCATTTAAAATATATATGAAGAGACAACATGAAGAGCTGGACTCATTGGCAGGGTTTGAGTAAACATTCACAAATGTAAATAATAATAATATAATAATAATAATAGATGTAAATGTATTAGGAATTAATTGGGGAAATAATATGCAAGATGAATAAATTGAAAGTAAAACAAAGTGGAAGTATGAGGGAAGTCGAGGGGAGGGGGGCAGGAAAAAATGGAAAATTGTTAGAGAGATATTTCATAAAGGATGTATATATTGAAAAACCAGTAAAAACTATTTTTTTAAAAAAAAAGACCAGCCAAGGAACACACAGGTTGGAGCAGTGTGCCGTGAAGCAGAGGAGCCAAAATGCCCCACAAGGAACCTTCTCCAGCCGATTCCTTTGCCAAGGCACCTGCGTTTATCTGGAGTGGAAGGTCCGCGGGTTGCAGCCAGTTCTGCGCATTCACTTTCAGTTCATGCAAGGGGACGGTAGCCAGTTGCAGAGTCTGCAAGGGCTCCCTAGAAGATGCCCAACGCTGTCTACAGACTGCAACATTGCAGGGAAATATCCGTAATGACAGTCAAGCTTCCCCTTGGGGATGCTGCACATTGGAAGGCAGTTGTTAGGCTTTCCACACAGGAGTGGCTGAATCCAGTCCAGGAAAGAACGAGAAAGGTAAAATTAATAGCCTCTCTCAAATATTAAGGTGGGCAACCAGCATCTGTGATAAAGGGATAGAATTTGGTTGCAGGTGATGAGAAACACTGCTTTGGGATGCAGTCATACACCCACCAACTGAACTGTGTCTAGGATTGCACTGTGAATCGGGTATAATCTATCTGTAAAATATGTTATTTCGGGGCTGAGGATCTGCAGTGTATGTGTGAACGTCTGTACTGTGTTGCCGCTGGCGCTGAGTTTTATATTTTGGACCGTCGGTTTGCCATTTTGGAATCACAGAGTTCTGCAGAGCCTGAGAAGTACTGAAGGATGTGACCTTCCTTTAAAAAAACAAACAAACCCACTGTTATGTACTGAAGTTCTCACCCTGGGCCAGCAGGGGGATACTGTAGATAGTTTTCACTCAGGTCCGCATATGCAAATAAGGAATTGAAAGTGACATTCAGTGATTTGATAGTTACAGAAAGTTGTTACTGTTGCTTTGTAGTTGAGCTCTATATAAGCAGGTTGACTGAACCTTTCAGTTCAGTTCTGTTCTGGCCTGTGAATAAACAAGAAAGTTACAGAAAGTTGTTACTGTTGCTTTGTAGTTGAGCTCTATATAAGCAGGTTGACTGAACCTTTCAGTTCAGTTCTGTTCTGGCCTGTGAATAAACAAGAGCTGCATCGTTTGAGATGTTCACCCACAACTTAACACCCACCTCAGCTACCTAATGACGATTCTAATAGTAAAAGGTGGGGAAAGGTGGATATTAAAAGTAGCTTGTGGGGTAGTGGCTAAAGTATCAGGCTTGGCCTAGGGAGATTTAAGGTTCAAAACTTCCTCAAGGCTTCCTGGCCTTGTTCACACTTCACAGAAGGGAGCCTCCAGCTTGTAGCCAAAATTGGCCTGCCAGGCCATTCCCACCCACCCCCCGCCACAGCCACACCCACCTGCCTCCCACCCATAGGAGCCAATTCCTAGGAGCTGAGGTCCCTTCGCCCCCCAATAAAATATTTGAGGGACCGCTGCCCCCCAAAAATAAATGGGCATTGCTATTCAAATGGTTTGTGATAGATTATGCGGGGTAGGGCTTACCAGATTCCTCCCCCCCATATTTTATCAAGGTTGGCATCCCTGCCCCCACCTGATGGCAGGTGTGGGGCAGGTAAAGCTGTGGCTGCAGGGGAACCATGGAGTTCCTGATTGCTCTTCCACAAGTGGAATTTGTGCCTGCTGCCCTTTAAATGTTGTGAACTGCCCTGTGATCTTCAGGTGAAAGGCGGTATACAAATTTAAGAAATAAAATAATGAATCTGGTGCCAAATGTGAGCCCCTCTGGGAATTTTGTGTTTTTAATATTTTGTTGGGAACTGCCCAGAATGGCTGGGGCAACCCAGTCAAGATGGGTGGCATATAAATAATACATTTATTATTATTAAAAATTATAATGGTTCTGCTTGGAAGTTCCTGATCAGAGCTGAGTGGGCCCAATCCCTGCTGATCGCAAGCCTGGCTGAAGCAGAGCTGATCCCTGTCAAAAGTGGGGCAGGAATCTGTGGCACTGTAACTGGAATGTAAGCCAGGCTCAGCGGTGGATTTAGGGGAGCTGAGCTGAGAGGGCACCTCAACAATAATGCAGAAAAGAAGACGAGGGGAGGGAAGTTGCTGGATTTTGGTGTCACACAGGGGGCCACTGATATTTGAAAGCCCCAAGTCCGCCACTGGAGGGCTGCAAAGGAAGACTCAAGTGGGGACTTGAACCATGTGACTTGTAGCATGTGACCCCGCCCACCAGCCAAAAGAGCCTCACCTGGCTGTGCCTCAGCCCTGCAGTAAATCACAGGTAATGGTTTGTTGTTGTTATGTACTGAAGTTCTCACCCTGGGCCAGCAGGGGGATACTGTAGATAGTTTTCACTCAGGTCCGCATATGCAAATAAGGAATTGAAAGTGACGTTCAGTGATTGGATAGTTACAGAAAGTTGTTACTGTTGCGTTGTAGTTGAGCTCTATATAAGCAGGCTGGCTGAACCCTTCAGCTCAGTTCTGTTCTGGCCTGCGAATAAACAAGAGCTGTCTGAAGAATTGCTGTGTCGTCTGATATGTTCACCCACAACTTAACAGTTGTGATTGCATCTTTCCAGTCTGGAGGGAAGAAAACACCGAATCCTGACAGCATTATGCCTGAAAAATGGATTGTGGGGTTTTCACTGCCAAACAAAACGCAACATGCAGCTAAGGTTTGTTCTCAGCTTCCAGGTTGTGAGTTTCTGGAGCAAAAGACTTGATGCTCTGCTTCCCCCCACCCCCCGCTCCGTGTCCCTCTGTGCTGCATCACCAGGTACCTCCAGAATTTGCATTTGCAATATGATGCCTTTGTGTGGATATTTGCTTTGGCAAATTCAAGGCAAATGCTTTATTTATCAAAGGAATTGCCGGCCAGTGAAGAAATGTGTGACAGCAGGTTACACGGCTGCATATTTGGTCCTGGGAGTGAGTCAGGCATCGAGGCAATTATCTTCCATTCAGGATGACAACTGAGAGACGTGCTCATTCTGTCTTGAGGAATAACCCTGTTATTTTAGTATTTATTTCCAGGCTTCTGAACCAGTGCTAACTTGTCAGGATGCAAACCCCCTTTGCTTCTGCTTTGGTTTCCTATCTGGGCTGGATTATTCAATTACTGGCTGTTTGGCCTCCTCTCAACCTTTCTAAATCATTTCCAGCTCCCACACAAGGCCTTGGCAGGAGTTGAAAGATGGTTTCAACTGAAAATTTCACAGCTTCATCAGCCCTTCCCGGCCGCCTGATCTCCGGACTTAATTAATTTTAGAGGAGGACTGGAACAAGCGTTCAGATGGAATGGGCCGCATCTGTCATCTGGGGGCACTGAGGCAGTGGGGCAAAAGAAACACGCAGAGCGCCCTCTGCTGTTGGTGCAAGGGAGTACCAGAAACAGAGTCCCAGTTCTGCATCAAGCACCACCGAGGGTTCCCAGTCTGTGCCAGGATCCTGCCCATCTCAGACCCTGGGCAGTTTTCATTGGAGGCAGTGATATGGGACCCCACAGAGACATTTGACACAACTGGAGGACCCAGAATAGCCTTCTCCAGCTTGGTACCCTCCAAGAACTACAGTTCCCATCCCGTGCTGGCTGGGGCTGATGGGATCTGTAGTCCAAAATGTCCAGAGGGCACCTGGTTGACTAGGAGTGCCAACTTAACTAAAATATTTGGGGGACCCAAGTAAGCCCCACCCTGCATAAATGATCATGATGTGGTGCTCATATACCATTTGAATGGCAATGCCCATCAACATTGGAGGGGCACATCCCCCTCAAGTATTTTATTATGGGAGTGAAGACCCCTCGGTCCCTAGGCATTTGCTCCTATATGGTTGACAAAGGCTGATCTCCAAGAACCAACCAACATCTCAAAGTAGCCTGGAGTGCTTCTGCACATGGATGGTATGTCTGATGAGTGACTCATCTGAGCACAGCCTTGATTCCCAACTCTTCCCCTTCACCACCCAGACCTCAAAGGCTACAGTGGCAGCAGACCCAATGGGAAGCACAGAGTTCTGCACGAGTGGCCTCCTGACCCTATTGCCAGGGGTCTCCTTGGGTGGAAAGGTCCACTGTGGAGGAGGAGGACTTGAAGTCACCGAATTGCAGGGTCAGAGGGGAGCACAAGGACCATCGAGTCTAAACTCCCTGCAATACAGACATTTTTTTGCCCAATGCAGGGCTTGAACCCCAGACCCTGAGATTAAGAGCCTTGACCCCATCTCCTTTCCTGCTGAGCTCCAGAAGGGCAACACCAAGAAATAAGACAGAGGATGCTGACAGCCAGGACCACCCTCTGGACCAGGTGTCACTAGGAAGGCTGGATGTTGCTGGCTGGGCACAGTTCCATTCACTCAATAACAGACCAAGCTCCACTGCTACTGAGCAACGCAGTGCCCAGCTCTTTTATTCTGGTCACCCGCGGTCAGCATGCCTTGCGTTCCTTCCAGCAGGAGAGGAAGGAGAAGCAATCTTTAAGGTGGTGTTTAGAGGGCCGCTGGAGCAACATTTAAAAAAGTAGTGCATAGTTAAACTGTGGAACTCACTGCCACTGGAGGCACTGAGGATGACCAACTTGGATGGCTTTAAAAGAGGACTGAACAAATCTATGGAGGACAAGGTTATCAGTTGCCGCTGCCAATGATGGCTCTGCTCTGCCTCAGCGGTCGGAGGAAGTAATGCCTCTGAATTGACCAGTGCTTGCAGGTTTCCCACAAGGATGTGGAGGGAACAGGATGCTGGTTCAGGCGGCCCATTGGTCTGATCCAGCAAACTCTTCTTATGCTCTTTTTCATGTTGGTGCAAGGCTGTAATACCTGAACGAAGCCATCTCCTTCCCTGCAGACCCTCTTGGATATTAAGGTTGGCAGGAGAAGATCTCTTGGTAGTTCCACCACCCGCAGCAGCAGTCCATATCCTAATTAACATCAAGTATAAATAAATCCTGACTGAACAGAAACTTGATCTTAATTTGTCAGAAATGTTTTAGCCATATGGTTATCCTGCGGCTCCTAGCTGCAAGAATGTGTGCGCATTTTAAGACAAAAATACACAGAGTTCTCCCAGTTCATTAGAACAGCTAATACATCTTGAAAGCATGAACCTAGCAAGCTGTTTCATCGCTGGAGAGCTGCAAAGGAGGAGGAGCCACTTTTCTTGGCAGCAGCTAAGAAGTTTTTAGTGAGATTTGTGTGGAGCTCTTGATAGACAGCTTTTAGGATAGAGTTACCTTGTCTGGCAGCAGCTATGTATGTGAGGACTAACCCTTTTTTAAAAAAGATACAGAGCTTGTATCAAGATGGAGAACCTGTGGCTGCCCAGATGTTGTTGGACTACAACTCCCATCATCCACCGTCCTTGAGTCATGGCCATGCTGGCTGGGGCTGATGGGAGTTGGAGTCCAACAGCGTCTGGAGGACTGCAGCTTCCATATCCTAGACTTGTGGGATAAAACAGGTATAACTTCCAGGGTTCAATTTAAAACAAAGCCAGGCATTTGTAAACCACTTTTGTTTTTAACTCCTATAGCGTTTCTGTATAAATGGGAGCCAGGCAGCCAATAGCAGCTCTGACTTGTAGCAAATTGTGAATAGCTGGCTAAACAGGGGCCCCTCCTTGCAGAAACAGCCAATGCCTTATCAGCCAAGGGCTCCCCCAGGCACTAAACAGATGAGCTTAGTTGGAACAGACTTTGTTATCTTTTGACACTTTATGGGGAAATCAGTTTCTTCTGTGAAGGGGGAACGGGATGTTTGTATTGGAACAGATGGTATTCCCCTTTGAAAGGTGCCAAATCTCTAACTAGACAGGAAACAAAATCCTCCTCTCCCCTCCAGGAAAGGACTGCCCCTCTCCCCATAGCACCTCTCCCTTCACCACAAGGTAGAACGGCTCAGTTGAATATATTTGCTTTAGGTGCTATATATTTGCAAAGATGCTGAAGTGTTTCACTAAGCTTTTAGGACAACCTTCCCCAACCTGATGCCCACCAGATGTTTTGGACTGCAGTGTCCATCAGCCCCAACTAATGTAGTCAATGGTCAGAGACAATGGGAGCTGGTACCCGACAACATAGTGATGTATGGAGTATGGAAGTGAGAGCTGGACCATAAAGAAGGCTGATGGCTGAAGAATTGACGCTTTTGAATTATGGTGCTGGAGGAGACTCTTGAGAGTCCCATGGACTGCAAGAAGATCAAACCTATCGATTCTGAAGGAAATCAGCCCTGAGTGCTCACTGGAAGGACAGATCCTGAAGCTGAGGCTCCAATACTTTGGCCACCTCATGAGAAGTGAAGACTCCCTGGAAAAGACCCTGATGTTGGGAAAGATGGAGGGCAAAAGGAGAAGGGGACGACAGAGGACGAGATGGTTGGACAGTGTTCTCGAAGCTACAAACATGAGTCTGACCAAACTGCGGGAGGCAGTGGAAGACAGGAGTGCCTGGCGTGCTCTGCTCCATGGGGTCACGAAGAGTCGGACACGACTAAACGACTAAACAGCAACGTCCATCAGCCCCAACTAATGTGGCCAATGGTCAGAGACAATGGGAGCTGTCACCCAACAACATTGGTCAAGGTTAGGGAGAGCTGCTTGAGGAGAGCCTAGCTGCATCTTAAACCTGCATCCCAAGGGTCTTGGGTCCAGTTTTGCTGAGCAGCTCAACAACAAAGCATCTGCTTTGTATCCAGAAGGTCCTGGGTTCAACCCTGACATCTCCAGGTTAGGGCTAGGGATGTCTGCCTGCCTCCTTCTGGCAACTCCTGTGGCCAAGCTGGTGCCAAACATATTGCTCTGCTCTCCTTTGGACCACATCAGCGAGGCCGAGAGGGGAGTCTTGTCGTCTGGGCAGCCCAGGACCTCCAGGCACACTGCCCAGGCTTGTGCCCCAGGGAGGTCACCTCGGTGCTGCTAACACAGAAGTTTGACTTCACTCCATTGTCTCTTGAGACAGATCGATACACCAACAATCTGCAGCGATCAGCAGCTGAAGTGTTCCATGCTGTGGAGATATCAGCATGGTCAGCCCATGTCTGCAGACCAAACAGCAGTCAAGGACCACAGAGGCAGTGTTGGTGGAAAAAGAAAAGGCAAGGCTGGTGGCAATCTAGTTTTTGATTGGCTCGTGGAGTGGCCTGTAGGAAGCTGTGTGATGTGTAACTTGTACTGAGTCAGACCATTGGTCCATCAAGGGTCCTGTTGTCTATATCGGGGGGACAGGGGGCCTGTGTCCTTTCATACTGCATCACGGTGTGGTACGCTGCCCAGAGTGGCTGGGGACACTCAGCCAGATGGACGGGTATAAATAATAAATTATTATTATTATTATTACTACTACACTGGTTTGACATCAACTGATAGGAAGTGCCTACAGAAGGTGGTGAATACAGCACAAGATAATATGGGCTGTCCCGTGAGTCCACTGGATGAAATAGCAGAAAAACGTTGCCTCAGGAGACTGAGGGAAATTCTCAGAAATGTTTTACACCCTGGCCAGCACTTTCTTGATCTCCTGCCCTCGGGCAGAAGATATAGAAGCAGGATTAGTCGCACCAACAGGGTAAAGAACAGCTTCTATCCGTGGGCTGTTAGGCTGCTGAATGAAAAGATAACAACAGGACCACTGACTTTCGGGTTTGGTGGGTGTGCGTCAGTAAACGAAGGGAATTAAGACTAAGAGAACTGAGTGGGGGGTGCTCGTGTAATCTCACTGTATACAAGTTGTACAAGTGACAATAAAGTATTTCAATTCAATTTCAATCTACAATTCCCATCCTGTGGAATTGTACAATTCCCGCCCTGTGGAACGCCCTCCCTTCAGATGTGAAGGAAATAAGCAGCTATCTTCTTTTTAAAAGACATCTGAAGGCAGCCCTGTTTAGGGAAGTTTTTAATATTTAATGCTGTATTGTTTATAACACTCGATTGGAAGCCGCCCAGAGTGGCTGGGGAAATTCAGCCAGATGGACGGGGTATAAATAATAAATTATTATTATTATCTTCCCAGAGCATTGGCTCTGCTGCCCAGGAGTGATGGGAGTTGGAGTCCAGCAGCATTTGAAGGGCCATAGGCACCCCATCCCTGGTCTACATTAACCAGCTGTGGCTCTCCAGGATCTTTCCCAGCCCTGCCTGGAGATGCCAAGGTTTGAACCCAGAAACGTTTGCATGCAAAGCAGATGCTCTGCCACTAACCTGTTCCACTTGCGTCACTGGACTCACTTTAGCCTACTGTTGTGGGGGGGAAAGGCTAATGTGCTGGTCCAGTTGGTCAGCATGTAGTTCCCTCCTCTGGCCAGAGGTGGGGGTGGTGTGCAGGCTGGCTTTCCCAAGGGTCAGGTCCCACTGCAAGCTTGATCTTTGACACACACCGGGGCTCCAAGTTCCAAGCCACCACTAGCACATCATGCAAGAGGCTACACCAAACCTTCCTCTGCAAAAGGCTAGTTTGCAACCTGCAGGAATTTCTTTTTCACATAGGGAGCCATTCAGAGACACAAAGCGGTACAGCCTGGTCTAAAGTGGTACAAGCTGGGATTTCGGCCATTCCATTCTACTGCCTCGTTTTGTGTGATGGGTAGATCAGGTCTGAAAGTTCTGAGCTGAGGAGAACAAGGAGGAAGCAGCCAGGAGACATTCACGCTTTTCCGAATCTTGCAATGCAGTTTCACAACCAAGAAAGGTGTACAAAAATGCGTACGCTTGGGTAGCATCCACATGTGAATTCATATATTACTGAAAATTGCATACCGAAATGTGTTATGTCACGTGAAATTGCTTTGTGAAAATGTTTATAGTAGGCACAGTTGCATTAAAAATGTGTATACTGGGAGAAATTTGCACCGAAATGCTCGTTTTCTTTCTTTTGCATATATATATAAGTTTTTATTACTTTTTCCAAACATTTTCACAATAACCTTCAAATCAAATACATAGTTTCATAAGTTGACTCCCACCCTCACTATCACAGCATTTATACTCAAACTTTTTCTACCGCATAATATTACCTATTACCCAAAGTTTCTCTATTACAATTATTTTTGAAATGTTGATTTTCATGAGGTGTTTTAAAAAATAAAATAAAAAAGTGTTGTGATGTGGAAATGTGGAGAAAGAACTGAAGGCTGGAAAAATGAGAAACAGAGGAAAAACCAGAAATCGATAGATCCAACCATCCCTGGCTGACCATCACCTCCATGGGACAAACAGCACCTTTGGGTGCTAGTGGATTAAAAACCACTTCTGCTGTGCTACTTCCCTGAAGTTACTTGCTTCCCCCGACTGCTTTGCCTTTAGAAAGAAACTTCACAAGCCATGGAAGACAGAATCCCAGCTGTCCACTGCCTTGTCTTCTTTGGCCCTGAAACCAGAAGAAGCAGGCAGAGCAAATAAATTGTAAATACCTTTTTTAAAAGCAAACAAACACGAATAAATTGTGAGTGGGACTTTTTATCTGCCTCTGCATTCAGCACACAAAGTCCCCAGGTGCTGCCATCACAGGCCCGAGCAGCGGTAAAAATGTTGGCTTCTCTCAATGTGCATCATCAAGCCCTTGAATGAAATGGCTGTCGTCATCTGCGCTGTAGACTTTTCAGATGCTGCGCATGAGACTATTCTCATGCTCATAGCTTCTTTGCGTGTCGAGGTCCCCAGGTCCACCCCAATAACTCACACATCACACAGAAGTTTTTGTTTAAGATTTTTGGCATAATTTTGGCCACAACTTTATTAAAATACAAATTTGTGAGTGGTTGCGTAGGCATTGGTTGCGACTATCTGCCCCCACCATGGGGGACAGACTGACATTCTGCACGATGCGAAAGTCAGAATGGGGGAATACACTTGGGGGTTACGCGGAGCAGGGAACCTGCCCTCACCCCAAATGCAACCAGGAGCTCATTGCTATGGCCCGAGCCCCCTTGACAGAGTGGACAAGCAATAGTTAGCTCCCAATTCCTTTAACGGAATCCCTTGCAGCAGCAGCATTAGAGGGGCAGGCACAGCCAATCCATGCCCCTCAACCAACCAAACCATAAACCAATGCCTAACCGCGAACCTTACAAGTTGTGATGATTTGCTACGCAGTAGGCAAAAACCAAATGGCCCCAGCCAATCAGCCAGATGGACAAAATTCCTACCAGGCCCCCGCTCCAAAGCAGACAACCCCATGACAGGCATAGCAAGGTCAAAGCGAACAACCCTATTCTAGGGAGGAAGGGACGGGCAATCTGATGCACGGGCGAAAAGAGGAAGCCCTAGCCTCGTGCAAGGAGCTTTACTATTTCTGGCTGTCAATCAAAAATTGGCAACATTAACTTCTTCCCAACAACAAGGAAAGCCCCAATCGCATCAGTGGCCAACGATCAGCTAGCCCGCCCAACTTTGGAGTGTCCTGGCGGCCCCCACTGCAACACGTGCTCTCCATGAAGGAGAACACGCTTTCCAAGAATTATTCTCAGGAGGAGGTACTATGGAGACACCCAGGCCCAGCTATATATAAATATTTTATAGTTTCAAAGTGTTATTTTCTCTCTGTGTGTCTGCATATAGTTTGGAATGCACTTTCCACGTAAACAACTCTCTTAATATTTTATCCCCCTCCTTCCCCCCCCCATGCATTCTACGGGCAATTTTTTTATGATATGCAAATACATGATGGAATAGCCTGGGAAAAGATGCACCACCTCTGTACTGAGGCTTGGAGTGAGAGAGACCCCAATTTCGAAGGAATATCCGTTGCGGGGGAGGGGATGTTAAAGACCATGCATTTAAAGGAATTACTGAGTGCCCCATTCCACAATGGAATTATCCACCCTTCCTCTGGGTGCAGCTGAGTCTTTTCCAGCATAGCCCTGGGAGCTGTAAAAATAAATGTTTTGGCTGATCCAAACACTGGATTCGGTGCCTTGGTTTGCTATTTCATGGGCAGAATTGGCCATAAAGCCGGGTTTGCATGCCTGGCTGTGCTTCTTTCGCTTCTTAATTCTAACTTCTGCATTAGGCTTTTGTTTAAACGGGGATGACAAATGATGAAGAGAGTCCATAGTCCTTAACATCCTTAACACCTGTGAGTCCGCAGCTTGCTGGCAACCCCCACGATATTGTATTTCTCCTACAGCCACAGCTGGCAGAGGTATCTTGTTTTGTGAGAATTTCATTCCTCCTTTTTATGTCTTTAAACACACACACATATAGAGGGATTCATTTCTTACCCCCATATTTTTTTCAGAAGACTCTGGATATATGTTCTGTGTCTAAAAAGTGAATTTTTAATATTGCTGGCAAGTGGGAGAGAAAGATGGTCGTTCACTATTGTTTATCTCCAACACCTGGTCATTGCTGGGATGGCGCCTCTGACTGGGGAACTTGGAGGCAGATCATGTTAAGAGCTTTAAAAAGTAAAATAAAAGAAGCCTTCAGTTGTGCCTGGAAACTAAAAAGGTAAAGGAGCCCCTGACCATTAGGTCCAGTCATGACCGACTCTGGGGTTGTGGCGCTCATCTCGTTTTATTCGCCGAGGGAGCCAGTGTACAGCCTCCGGGTCATGTGGCCAGCATGACTTAGCTGCTTCTGGTGAACCAGAGCAGCACACGGAAACACTGTTTACCTTCCCGCTGGAGCGATACCTATTTATCTACTTGCACTTTGATGTGCTTTTGAACTGCTAGGTTGGCAGGAGCAGGGACGGAGCAATGGGAGCTCACCCCGTCTCGGGGATTCGAACCGCCGACCTTCTGATCGGCAAGTCCTAGGCTCTGTGGTTTAACCCACAATGCCACCCACGCACCTTGCCTGGAAACTACTTAGTAGCTAATTCAGTTCATTCAAAACTGGGAACGTATCAAACATAAGGACATAGCATACCCTCCAACATTTCTCCAATGAAAAGAGGGATGTCGTATTCCATAAGAATTTTATTATTTATACCCCCGACATCTGACTGTTTCCCCAGCCACTCTGGGCAGCTTCCAGCATATATAAAAACATTAAACATTTTTTTAAAAAACCTCCCTATATAGCATGGATATGCAAACTAAGGCCTGGGGGCCAGATCCGGCCCAATTGCCTTCTAAATCCGGCCCGTGGATGGTCCGGGAATCAGCGTGTTTTTATATGAGTGGAATGTGTCCTTTTATTTAAAATGCATCTCTGGGTTATTTGTGGGGCCTGCCTGGTGTTTCTACATGAGTAGAATGTGTGCTTTGGACTTTGGATATGCCTGTAAATCTCTCCTTAAGAAGGCAAAGAAGTTCAGTTCTAGTGGAGAGCTTTCTATTCCTAACATTTGAGCAATGCTGGCACAATGTGATAATTTTCAGATGGTCTGATTACAATAGTGGGTGCCTACATAGCTTGTGGTCTATCAAGGCAAATGCAGCCAACCACACTTGTATTATAGGGCCGTTTACTTGACAACCTCCCTCCTTTCATGGTGCCAGACATGCAGCAAACCCCTAGTAGATTGGGCACAAATAGGTGGTCACTGTTAGAGCCGTCCTGGGTCAGGGTTGTAAGCGACCATCCAGTTAGAAGGGCCAGAGGTGAGTATATAGTCCAGATACAGCTGGATTCAAGGTCCAGGGCAGTCCACAAACATCAGAGGGGCCTGAGACAGGTACACAGACAAGGCTAGCTAGAAGATTGGGTCCCAAAGGGAAGGGACTGCTTAAAGGAGAAGGAGGAGAAGGAACTGTCCAGGATAGATGAGCAAGAACAGGAAACTTCTTTTGGATAGACCTTGTACCTCTGCAAAAATGTACATGCTGGATAGACCTTGTTCCTCTGCAAAAAAGTACATGCTATATTTTTACTACTGCAGTTTCCACAGTGCTAGTGATGTGTCCTTTTCGTATGTATGTTTCTGTTTCCCACCCCAGCATGCAAGGCCCTTGCTGATGAGCTGGCCTACGACATCAAGAAAATAGGTCCAAAGAGGACTGTGAATTCAGGGACATTTCGGCTCAACCCTGATGGCACGAGAGGAAAGAAAAAGGTAAGAGGGAGAGACATGGAGGTACGTAATAATTGCCAGCATGTGCAATTACCAACCACTTATCCAAACAGCGGTTGGTCTCTTAATCTTCTAACCTTTTCCTTGGTAAGACCAGCAGCCAGTAAATTGCTTCTCTTTCCTCTGGGAGCCAAAGTAATCTATGAGCTTGAAATTGAGGTATTTTTTCCAGGACCTTTTATTTTTGGAGGTGGGCTTTTAAATGTTGAGAGGGTAGTATTGTTCCATTGCTAGACCGTTTCTTTTTTCTTTTTTAATATAGACAATCAGAACCATACAAGGCGCTGAGAGAGAGTGAGGAGGAGGAGGGATGAGATGGAGTAGAAGTCTCTACTCAGAGTCAGCTCTCATGGGCAGCTTTCCCCAGTCATGAGAGTCTTAAGATCTTATCCCTGGGCAATTTGTTCAATTTATTCTGCTCACCATGAATGTCTTCTGTTCATGCACTTCTTGAAGAACGTTGGTTCAGAACTGGAAGCAAGGCCCTGAATTTGTCCCAGTGGGCAAGAGGGTTATGACCAGTTTATAAAATGAGTTGCAAATGGCTGGTTCATTTCAGTTTGTGAAAGATGTAAGAATAGCAACAATATCAAAGGAAATCAAAAGAAAATTATGCATGGCACATCATAACATTTTTGTTGAGACAAGCCTAACCAGACATGGAGACTGTTTACGTGTGTGTGTGTGTGTGTGTGTGTATTCTTTATTGAAAGATAAAAAGTAATGTGTATATAATTGTAAGTGCACAGGATAAAATAAGACATGAAAAGGGGGGGGGCAGAGAAAAAGGAAATGGGGGGAAGAAATGACACCCATACCCAATACAAAACAAAAACAACAGAACTTATAAATATTACAAGATTGTTATTTAACCTATTACGGTGTTTATAGAAATGAATTCCAAATATCAGTTTTCACTTATCACTGATTTTAATTATTATTCAAATGTTTAAAATAGTTATATTGTTTCATTCTTTTGGTAAACTGCTTGAGGTTTTGTTTTGCTTTTTTTTACAGTCAAGCGGTATATAAATTTTACAGTGCCAGATCTACAAATTTTGCCTTAGGGGGCAAAGGCCTGCCTTGATGTCCCTGACTCCGCTGCTGAGAGCAGTTGCCAGGGGGACAGGAGATGAAGGCAACAAAGTCTTACTCCTCTTTGTGTCCCATGATGTCATGGACTGCTTGGACACAAAGGAATGGTGGGAGGAACCAGCTGGGGAACCACCAAGGGAAGAAGGCTCAGAGGCAGGGGATTGGTGGTAGGACGACAATGAGTGGTCAGAGAGAAAGGAGGGAGAAGACTGCAAAGAGGGGTTGTCAGAAACTGAAGGGGTAACAGGGCTTAGTGATCTGGGAGTGTCTGTGGCAGGCAGAAGGCAAGAATCATAGGCAGAAGTTGAAGCAGGGGAGGAGGGAGGCCAAGAGGTCAGGCTGGTGAAGAGTCATGGGTGTCTTCCCCTCCTGATGTGACAAGCTCCCCTCCCCACTTGTCTCCCAGAACCAGAAGAGGCATAAAAAAGGTGGAGGAGAGGTTGGCTTCAGGCAAGCACAGTCTCTGATTGCTTGGGGAAAACCCTGGAGAGGAGGGGACTTAGACGGCTGTGGAGAGGTGGGGACTTTCAGTCTTAGCAACTGATTCATGGGGCAAAACCTACCAGGGATGAGCTGCTGTGCTCATTAGGCACGACACTCAGCCAAGTGTCATCGGAGTGTGACTCCTCCTTTATGTCCCTGCTGGTTCAATGGGAATACAAAGACGGCCTCAGCCCAGTATATCTGAAGGAGCGTCTCCATCCCCATCGTTCTGCCCGGACACTGAGGTCCAGCACCAAGGGCCTTCTGGCAGTTCCCTCACTGTGAGAAGCCAAGTTACAGGGAACCAGACAGAGGGCCTTCTCGGTAGTGGCACCCGCCCTGTGGAACGCCCTCCCACCAGATGCCAGAGAACAACAACTACCAGACTTTTAGAAGACATCTGAAGGCAGCCCTGTTTAGGGAAGCTTTTAATGTTTGATGTATTACAGTATTTTAATATTTTTTGGGAAGCCGCCCAGAGTGGCTGGGGAAGCCCAGCCAGATGGGCAGGGTATAAATAAATTATTATTATTATTATTATTATTATTATTATTATTATTATTATTATTATTATTATTATTATTATTATTATTAGAACAGCCAGGCCCTTATAAGCACTCTGTAGACCTATGGCACATTCTTGGTGACTCCTTGGTGACATTCCTGGCCTGGTTCTGTTTATTAGAAGAGGTGGGTGGGTTTCAGACAGGGAGTCTCTCCCAGCCCTACCTGGCTATGCTGAGGACTGAGTCTTGGATCTTCTGCTCTACCCCTGAGCTACGGTCCTTCCCTAATCACCAGAGGTTGTACCAGGGGGCAGAAGCTATTTAATAAATTATTTTCTGAACTGGGGAGGCAGGGGATGGTTGACAAAAGCTAAACATGTAGCAACTGACTCCATGTCTGCGTTGTTGGAGTTTGGTGTGTGTGTGCGTGTGTGTGTGTGTATACAAGCTCACATGTGGCCATCATGGAGTCATGTTGGTTAACCAAAGAAAGGTCTGATACTAACTGGCTGGAGGAGGAGGGAGGAAGTAAAACCTGAGGAAAAATAATCCACACGTAGAATAAATCAGTGGGGGAGGAATAAGTTGCCTTGCTGTCTGCCCCTCCCTTCCACATTAGGTCAGGTAACTTATTGCAGGCCTTGTTGTTTTACTTCCAATATGGGCATAAATTTGTGTGACATGTCTAGCAGATTATGTGTCCCCCAAAAGAGATTGCAATCCAATATCAAGCATGCAAAAGAGCCACACGGGACTGTGTTTTTTTCTCTTCTGCCCAGGACCCACCACCTACCTGTCAATCCACCCAGCCCTCTTTAAATAAATGTTTGTTTTGTTTTATTAGATTTTGTACCTGCCCATCACAGTGAGGTCCCAGGGTGTTCTATAAGAATAAAACATATACGGATAAAATAAAGGCCCAATTTCAACATTGTATGGGGCAGACCTCCTGATAAGAGACCTACTCCTGTAGGGCACAGTGATTGATTGGGCATATATAGGGCAAAGTACTCTTTGGGGTATCCTGCCCCCATAGGGCTTTGCACATCAGGGCCAGCACCTTGAACTCAGCTTGATAGCTAAATGCTGGAGAGAGTTTGGATTACATCCAACCAAATTCTACTCAGAGTAGGCCTATTGCAATTAATGGACTTACTTTGGTCATCACCACTAATGTTGCTGGGTCCACCCTTTGTCGTCATTTAGTCGTGTCCGACTCTTCGTGACCCCATGGACCAGAGCACACCAGGCACTCCTGTCTTCCACTGCCTCCCGCAGTTTGGTCAAACTCATGCTGGTAGCTTCAAGAACACTGTCCAACCATCTCGTCCTCTGCCGTCCCCTTCTCCTTGTGCCCTCCATCTTTCCCAACATCAGGGTCTTTTCCAGGGAGTCTTCTCTTCTCATGAGGTGGCTAAAGTATTGGAGCCTCAGCTTCAGGATCTGTCCTTCCAGTGAGCACTCAGGGCTGATTTCCTTCAGAATGGAGAGGTTTGATCTTCTTGCAGTCCATGGGACTCTCAAGAGTCTCCTCTGGCACCATAATTCCAAAGCATCAATTCTTTGGCGATCAGCCTTCTTTATGGTCCAGCTCTCACTTCCACACATCACTACTGGGAAAACCATAGCTTTAACTATACGGACCTTTGTTGGCAAGGTGATGTCTCTGCTTTTTAAGATGCTGTCTAGGTTTGTCATTGCTTTTCTCCCAAGGAGCAGGTGTCTTTTAATTTCATGGCTGCTGTTACCATCTGCAGTGATCATGAGCCCAAGAAAGTAAAATCTCTCACTGTCTCCATTTCTTTGCCAGGAGGTGATGGGCCCAGTGGCCATGATCTTCGTTTTTTTGAAGTTGAGCTTCAGACCATATTTTGCGATCTCCTCTTTCACCCTCATTAAAAGGTTCTTTAATTCCTCCTCACTTTCTGCCATCAAGGTTGTGAAACCTTTCCCTGGGCATGGTTTTCTGTTTCTAGTGTTTGGGTGGGATTGCATCATGCAGGTAGGAGATGATGAAACTGAAATCTGAGAATTAAGCAGCTTCCGCAACACGGCTAACAACATCTCTTTAAAACAGGAAGCGCCTTCCCCCAATACATTTCATGTTGCCCAATGCCTACGTCTGTGAGATATAAGGGAAAGACAGCAGTTTGACAAATCTAGTTTCTGCCTATCTAGTCACCTCGGCCAAAGTGACATTTATGATTGTCCCCTCCAGATTCAGCATTCCTGATAGGGAGATGTCTCACACCATCTAACTCACGAATGTCTCCTCTGACTGATGGTGGCTCTCAGGCAAATCTCTCTTTTCCATCACCTGCTCTCTGAGCCAGGAACTGAACCTGGGACTTCCTGCATTCAGAGCATGCACCCTTTAGCTGATCTATCCTTGTCCCTCTCTTCCCTCAAGAGAGAATCAGGATGAGCCTCCGTATGGCAGGACAAAGGCCAGTCTATGCAACCTATCACTCAAGTAGCATCTTTTAAAGCAATCTCATACTGTTTTGCCAATTAACTCAGCAGATTCTTTAAAGGATCTTCAGTAGTCGAGGGAAAAGATATTTTTATTTCAACAGAAGAGGACAACCTCCTTAAACAGTAACAAAAACCAGTGGCGTAGCGTGGGTTGTCAGCACCTGGGGCAAGGCAAGTAATTTGCGCCCTCTAACCCGTGAATTTGCGCCCCCTAACCCTAACCCCCAGATGTTGCGCCCGGTGCGGCCGGCCCCCCCTGCACCCCCACGCTACGCCACTGACAAAAACAAAATCTCTCAAACAGGAAACCTCCTTAAACCTTCTTACATGGTAATACAAAACCCTCTACCACCAAAAAATAACCCCAAAGGAACAATTTCAAAGGAACAATTCCCCCCACCAGACCTTGATCCACATACAACACCAGATCTAACCGTGGGAAGCCACAACCATCACCCTCTTCCTCCTGTTACAGATGGGTAGCCGTGTTGGTCTGCCATAGTCAAAATAAAAAAATTCCTTCCTGTAGCACCTTAAAGACCAACTAAGTTAGTTCTTGGTATAAGCTTTCGTGTGCATGCACACTTCTTCAGATACACAGAACCTCTTCCTCCTGACCACATTGCTCTGCTCCTGCCTCAACCAGGTGGGCCACCTGTGGCAATTGGGGCTCCTCATCAGGGCAAACAAGGCCTAGCAGGGCCACCCTCAAGGGCAGGAGTGCTCCTGCAAGGACTCACAGATAGGGCTGGCTGAATAAGGCCAAACCTACACCTCCTCAATTTTTCCTTGCGCATTTTCCACTACACATACCACTTTTAAGTGTCATGGCTCCCCCCAGAGAATCCCAGGAACTGCACTTTGTTAAACGTGCTGGGAGTTGTAGGGTCTCCTAACATCTCTCTCGGTAACTTTTTTCCTTCGTAATGTAACTCTTTTGAGGTTCTTTAGAAATAATCGGTGTCGATTATGGTTCTTTCTCCCTCTCTCCTCTTTTTTTTTTTTTTGCTCTGTTTTTCCTTTTCCTTAAAAACTGTAAACCGCAGCAGAAAATAAAGTGAAGGCATTGCCATCATGCAGCTCACCTGAGGTCAGGCCTCACCTGCTGAAGACCACTGAGCAAAACTCCTGCCTCTCAGCCTTCAGCATCTGGGCCCATTGCACTCCCGAGTCCTCAGTCTCCTAGCACAGGGGATGTAGCAAAGGCCATCGCTGCTTGACATTCAGGGTCAAGTCGCAAATGGGTTGGCCAGTGCTTCCCACTAGTGGTGAAAGTGATTCTTCACTTTGAAGTTCAGATAAAATCCACTTGCGATGCTCGAAGGCAGTTCAGTGGTACCAGTTTTTAAAATTATGTGGTATGCTACAGAATTGCCAGAAAGTGTTTTGTTTTTTAAAAAAATTGTGGTTGCAGACAAATAGGGATCTAACTCTATTTTTAAATATTGTTTTTACAAGATGCGAATGAATATTTCTCACCCCGTCATTCATCATAAAGCCCCAAGGTAGGTTATAATAATTAAATATACAATTATAAAAACAGATTAAATCATTCCGGTGATAAAATGAGTGGATAAGACATCTTTAGCTGCTGATTCATCACAACTAAAAGCACATTTAAAGCAACCCCCCCAAAAAAACCCAAGCAAACCCACATAACAGACACACATGACAGCATCTGACTGTAATGAGCTACCAAATAAAACCAATGTAGATTAATTCAACTCAAATTTGAACAAACAGCATATTTTGTCTTCCTAGTAAGTTACTCGAAGTTGCTTAACTCTCCTAATTTATTAAACCCTTATCCCCACAGGAGGTATTCAAACAAAAACAACTGCAATTCAGACACATTTGAATCCAGGTATTTATTAAGAATAATGAACATTTGGATCTGCTGGGAAATATGAAATCCCCCTGTCACTTCAAATTCTACCACCCACGTTCTATTGCATGAGTTTCCCAAAGGGCTCGCTTCAAACTTCAGCATTTTGGGGAGTGATGAGGCAAACCCAACATTTTATCTTGTAGCATAAATTACTAATGCCAATATCAATTCTTTGAGTAGCAGTCCTCAAGGAAGGAGGGAGGGGATGGAATATCCTGCAAGTGAGCTGAACAGGAGCACTCAATGCTCTGCATCAAAACCCCTAAGGGTGGGAAGAACCCAAAACAGCTGGGGGGGGCTGAGCATGCTCAGTGGGCAAGGGGAATGCTCACTGACTGGTGGGTGGGGGTGGAATTGAGTGGTTGGAGTGGCCCTTGTCATCCTCCGTCACCACGAGTACTTCCTACACCAACCTCTCCACCCCCATTTCCAGTTTTCCCTGGTGTGTCCCAGTCCCAGCCACACCCCTCGCCACGATCCTCTTTCTCCTCCCCGTTGTCCTTCCGGTTCATGACAATTGTCCATTACACTTGCAGTCCATTGCAGTTCTTATCATGCAAACATCATGCGCCTGTGGTTAGTGTATTGTGTGAACAAGCCAGAGGTGGCCATATGCAAGAGACTCCAGAACATAAGCAGAAACTTCATGGTCTGAGACTAGGATCTACCTTTGTGAGTTACCATATACAGTCATACCTCATATTATGTTTGCTTCGTGTTACGTTTTTTCAGGTTGCGTCCCGCGGCGACCCGGAAGTACCGGAAAGGGTTACTTCCGGGTTTTGCCGCTTGCACATGCACAGACACGCAAAATGACATCACACGCATGCGCAGAAGCAACGAATCGCCACCCGCGCATGCGCAGACGCGCTGCTGCAGGTTGCGTTCCTTTCATGTTGCAAACGGGCCTCCGGAACAGATCCCTCTCGCAACCAGAGGTACCACTGTACTTTTAAGAAGACAACTCACTCCCATGGAAAATATGATGTGGGAGTTGTCATTTTGGGCTATGACTAGGGATCCCTGGATTCAAGACCCCAACCCCAACCATGAATAGGGAACAGAAGTAATGCTGTTTGTGACGGTGGGTTCTGTACTTCGTCTTCATTGGGCTGTTTTGAGGGTTTTCTACCCTTAGGGCATTTCCCCTTAAATGTTGGGTGCTTTTGTTTGTTTGTTTTTCTAATTTTGTAATTTTGCAAATGGTAGAATTCTCCCAAGTCTGCTAATAGGACTTTTTTTTTCAGCCAGAGCTCACTGGAGGTCAGCTCTGGCCCCTCTCAGGTGGGCGCCATTGCCATTCTAAGAGAACAAGGGAGAGGTTCATGGTGAGCTCCAACACATATTTGTCTAGAAAAATAGCACTGCTAATAGTCCATGTCTCTTGTGCAAGCGCATCCATATTACCTATAACAGTAATGTCTCACTCTGAATGTAACCGACCTGTGTGAAGGACTCTGTTATTTGAAAACAGACACCATATGTACTTTTGTTATCTAAGAAATCCTTTAATTAAAACATATTTTTAAAAAGAAATAAATAGGGGAAATGGTTTGTTTGTCCATTTCCCTCTGTCCCTCCCTCTCATTGTCTCCTTCATGAAGTTGTTTTCAATGTTTAAATCAATCATTAGACTCTGTTTATTTCAGCAAAGGACTTAATTCTTCAGAGATATGTGCCTGATCCCCAAAGGCTATGATACGAACATGACCTTTGGTACCTGTAAATGTTGTGCAAGAGAGCTGCTTTTCCTGACAGCTGTGGTGATAATCCCCTTTGTCTCTCTTAAGTGATAGCTGATAAGTCCGTGCAGAATTTGTTTGCTGTATTTCTGTCTCCACAAGGTTAAATTACCCCAAAGGGGGGGAGGGAATGTGGAAAAATACAAGTTCCCCCCCCCCAAAAAAAGAATTTATTTTGGAAGGAAGTTGAGTCATTGTTTCAATCAGGTTTAGCTAAAAGTGAGGGGGGGAGGAGAGAGAGAGAGAGAGAGAGAGAGAGAGAGAGAGAGAGGAAAAAGAGGTTCACAGGCCTGCTTTTGAAAATAAAAGTCCTTTCAACAGAGAGGCTTGGAGCGAGATGTACCACAGAACGCAAAGTGACTTTTTTTGCCATTTTCCCCTCACAGCAATGTGTTTACCGGAATAGCTGCTGCTAGAAGAAAACACATACATTTTTTTTAAAGGGAAGAACTGTAGGAATCAAATGTCCTTGACACACATGATGTTTTAGGTGTGGTGCGAAATGCCTCTGCCGTGCACCGGCCAAAGGTGTGTGCAGGGAAGGGTCACTTTAACTCCCTGCCTGAAGCAGCTGAGAATTACCGTATTTTTTGCACCATAACACTCACTTTTTTCCTCCTAGAAAGTAAGGGGAAATGTCTGTGTGTGTTATGGAGCGAATGCCTGCGGGTGGCGGGTGGGATCTGCTGCAGTTGTGAGCAGAGGATCCTTGGTTCCCCTTCCTTCCCTCTTCCGTGGTTACAAAGCATGGATCCACATGGATCCTCAGGATTTTTGCATTGGGCTACTCCAAACTCACTGTCAGATCACATGTCTGTGGCCACAGCATGAACCACAAAAATCATATATCCACTATTTCGTTTAGAATATTTTTTTTTCTTGTTTTCCTCCTCTAAAAACTACGTGCGTGTTATGGTCTGGTGCGTGTTATAGAGCGAAAAATACGGTAGTTCCCAAGGACTATTGTTGGGATTTTTTTAAAGGCGCAGATTCGTTCTGTTTTCTCAAGTGTGATAGTTTTGGAGTCCATGCCTGAAGACTTTTTCTAGGTCATACTTATTCTTGTTGGCGTTTTTTGGCATTCATGTTTGATGGCAAGACATTCCAAATGAGAATATTGTAGCAATAAATGCATCTCTACTCTGTGTTTGGAATCTGAGGCTCTGGAGAAGAACGCAGGTTACAGATTAGTCTTGAAGTATGCACATTATCTGCCCTCTTCCAGTTAATAGTATACACTTCCAAGGTCCCCTCCTGGCTTAGAATGTGGAAGAACCCCTTTGTTGCCTATTCGTATTTATGTATGTATACAGATGGGATATATATTCTCTTTTCCACCCTGTTCTGTTCTTCCACCTGAAGCTCTTTTCCATCCATCCAGAATAGCATTAAATGACAGAGTCCACTGCACTGCACTTTATTGTATCTCCCTCTCACTCCACCCACCCCCGGCTAGTATAGAAGGACGGATGAATGGGGTCATGCGCCAAGTCCCCTGCAGTTAACCATTATTTTTGGTGAATAAAGGATGGTTAAGGTTGAGTGGAATGTCAGCAAACCTTTCATCCCTCTTCCTTTCAGCTGTCTGTGTTCATACCCACAAGCCATACAAAGTTTCCTGGCTTGGTTTTCACATACGTGGCCAGCTGGCTCCTTCTGCATAATGCCTGCGAGTTTTCTTGGCAGGGCCAGGCACATTTTGGACTCCATAGCTGCAGAGATTTCTACTTTGGTGCAAGTCACTTTAGGTCTGGCCTCTCTCCCCTTGTGTTTTAGAAGGCGATGCCTGTGACCACTCATACATCATTACAGCGCAGACGTTTGATTTCCAAAATAATATTCCCTTCAGGCTGAAGGTGGAATTGGATAAGGCAAGGCCAGGCTGAGCCTGTCAGAATTAGGCCAGTCAGGTCTGGGTGGAGTCTACATACATGCGCGCACGTGTGTGTGTGTGTGTGTGTGTGTGTTAAACTGATTCTGAAGAATGCTGGTTTTCCAGTACTAGTCAGCTGCTAGAATGAAGTTTTATTTATAAAATAATGGTAGAGCATTTTAGATAAATAACACATTTCAGCTGTCTGTTTCTATCAGTGCTGCCCCAGCATGGCATAAGAAGAATGCAATGTATCAAAGGACTGGTTGCAAAAGGGATGGCACATCCACAATGGGAGATAAAGGTAAAGGTAAAGGGACCCCTGACCATTAGGTCCAGTCGTGACCGACTCTGGGGTTGTGGCGCTCATCTCGCTTTATTGGCCGAGGGAGCCGGCGTACAGCTTCCGGGTCATGTGGCCAGCATGACTAAGCCGCTTTTGGCTAAGCAGAGCAGCGCACGGAAACACCGTTTACCTTCCCACCAGAGCGGTACCTATTTATGTACTTGCACTATGACGTGCTTTCGAACTGCTAGGTTGGCAGGAGCAGGGACCGAGCAAAGGGAGCTCTCCCCGTCGCGGGGATTCAAACCACCGACCTTCCAATCGACAAGTCCTAGGCTCTGTGGTTTAACCCACAGTGCCACCCGTGTCTCTGACACTGGGAGATACTGCGTTACAATTGTTGGGTATCTCTTGTACCCTTGATGTGTGTTAGTCTGTGCACTCCTTGTTCACCACATACAGGTGCTGAATTAGAGAGCTTGGCCGATGTGCAACATTTGCAATGCAAAAAGCACCTGGGCATTACCACCAGAAATGGTGTTCGTGTGCTGGGGGAGCTGCGGGAGTCCTTAATTTGCGCCACTTCCAGGATGAGTAAATATCCCAGCTAAAATTGGATGCGATACCAAAAAATATGAAAAGTGGGAGAAGGAACTGTGGTTCTAGGAATAGCTAGCACTCCCACCAGAACTCTGTGCTTACCTGTCAGTATTCTGTCAAATCTTGGGAAAGCAAAAAGACTTTCCTGGTGTGACACAAATAGTATTCCTTCCTGAATACCGGCTCTTCTTCCTTTGAAGTCCCTCAAAAGTGATTCCTCCTGCAGTTTCACAAACATACAGCATTCATTTTTGCACAGTTGCATCTTTTCCTGTGAGAGTCAAACAAAATAATTTTGTAAAGGACAGTCTCTGAGAATGACAGGCAAGCACCACCAAGCAAGGCCTGGGGGGAGCCTCTTTTGTGGGGGACGGTGCAAACACTAGGTTTACGTCTGTCTTGGCAGCAGTTCAACAAACCAACAGGCACCACCAGCCCTCTGAAACGACACCATTGCTCTGTAGGCAGGACCTGGAAGTTTTTTGTGTTTCTGGTTTCGCTAAATAGGAGACACGGGTGTCTCATCACCTGCAAATAGGTAAAATAAATGTAGTATGGGAAGGCATGAGAGAACCCCTCTGGACATGGTTTCTTTGTGGGAATATTCTACAAAATATAATTGACACAAAAGTGCATTGATAGTGGATTTCTACTACTTAGACTGTCCACACATTCCACTTTATTAGTTTCGTGATGGTTCCTCAGTGGTATTGCATTATTGTCACCTGGACAGGCAACCTTGCACTATAAAGGTAAAGGTACCCCTGACTTTTAGGTCCGGTCGCAGGCGACTCTGGGGTTGCGGCACTCATCTCGCTCTATAGGCCAAGGGAGCCGGCATTTGTCCGCAGACAGCTTCTGGGTCATGTGGCCAGCATGACTAAGCTGCTTCTGGCGAACCAGAGCAGCACACGGAAACACCGTTTACCTTCCCGCTGGAGTGGTACCTATTTATCTACTTGCACTTTGATGTGCTTTTGAACTGCTAGGTTGGCAGGAGCAGGGAGCGAGTGACTGGAGCTCACCCCGTCGCGGGATTCGAACTGCCAACCTTCCGATCAGCAAGCCCTAGGCTCTGTGGTTTAGACCACAGTGCCACCCTATACAAGCACTATACTGCAACAAAAACAGGACCAGCCCCATGCCACCCACCAATACAAACCTGGAACATCTGTGCTTTAAGACATTGCAGAATTTTAGCAGGAAATTAAGGTACACGCAGTGACTGGAAACACAGACCCTCCGAGTGTCCCTATTTTCCAGGGACGTTCCTGATTTAGAGAAGCCATCGCGGTTTTGGATTTGATCCCAGAATGTCCCACTTTACCTTAGGATGTCCCCATTTTCATTGGAGAAATGTTGGAGGATATGGAGTTATCCAGCCCTGGAGCAATCTGAAGGCAATCCTGTATAGGGAAGTTTTTTTAATGTTTAGTGTTTCGTAATGTTTTTATATATGTTGGAAGCTGCTCAGAGTGGCTGGGGCAAGCCAGGAAGATGTGTGGGGTATAAATAGTAAAATTCTCGTTCTGGAATGGGATATCCCTATTTTCATTGGAGCAGTGTCAGAGGGTATGGAAACGAAGCAGTGTGTCTGCCCCAAAACTTTTGCAGATGCACACAGCGTTGAAAGCAGAACTGCGTATCACCTCCTTGATTCCATCACCAGCACATATCATCGTGAATGCACGATTAAAAAAAGACAGCTGGAGGGCCCTTTAAGTGTTCCACATCAAGTGGTATTTTCGTTTCCTGTTCTAGAAGAACCAAACGAATCCCTATACAAACCGAGAGCGTGCTCCTGAACCTCCTACTATAAAATGAATAAATTGGGGGTTGATCTATAGTGTCTGTGGGAACAGACACAGCGACTTCCCTTTGAGCTGTCCTATTCTGTCCCACAGTCTGTCTGCATGGACAGCCTGCCCTGCCCACACGGGACCGTCTCATCTTCAGGGAATACAAATTCAGGGGCAACAGGTATGCCGCATAGCTTCCAAGGACCACGAAAAGGAAAACCTTTTTGGTTTCTTAAAAAAAACTTGTGTGCCATTGTTTTAAACTAAAGCTACTTGAAACAGAATGAGATGTGATGTGTGTGTGATTTTCCTGTTGCTGGTTTTACACATCACGTGCTGCCTCTCCCGAACTTCCTTGCTTGGGGGGCAGGTTTGGTCTAGCAGCAGTTCTTTGTGGGGATCCGGGAGTGGCACAGCCACACCAGAGACTGTCAGTTTTAGGCACTCGGAAGAATCCCATGGATTCGGCACATCTGCTGCTCCCCCGAAGCCTCTGCATGGAAGCACCCTGAGGAGGATCTCAAGATGTCAAAAAGCACTTTCCTGCATCTGAAGGTTGCTTCAGGCCTCTCAGAGAAGTTCACCGTTATACTTCCAGGAGAGGAAAGTCAGAAGCGGGGTGGGTAGGGGGCAGGGAATAGTTTTGTATTTTGATTGCTTTGCTTTTCCTTTGATTGTCTGCTTATTATTCACATGTTGGGCAATTTTAGAATGTCCATTAGAGAATGTAAGCAATATGTTAATCAGCCAGTGTACAACACACAGGAAAGGAGCCGCTAACGAAACTGATTTTTAGCTGAAGTAGACAGTGCTGCATATGATTTAATTGGGGGAGGTAGGAGGTTATGTTGGACAATACTTTGGGGGGGGGGTTCAGTGACTGAATACATAAGATTAGCTACAAGTTAAGAAAATGTACTACAGTGGTACCTCGGGTTAAGAACTTAATTCATTCTGGAGGTCCGTTCTTAACCTGAAACTGTTCTTAACCTGAAGCACCACTTTAGCTAATGGGGCCTTCTGCTGCTGCTGCGCTGCCGGAGCACGATTTCTGTCCTCATCCTGAAGCAAAGTTCTTAACCTGAGGTACTATTTCTGGGTTAGCAGAGTCTGTAACCTGAAGAGTCTGTAACCTGAAGCGTCTGTAACCCGAGGTACCACTGTAAATGTATTAAGTAGTCAAAGGGAAGCACCTTCAAGTTTCAACTATTTCTGCAGGGGACGTAAAAATGACTTTCTTCAGTTGAGATCAACAGGATTTAAGCAAACTTCACTTCTAGCTGCCTATCGCCACTTTCTGAAACTGGCATGGGCAGCCTGATCCTATCGGTTGCCGCACTGGGACAATGACTCATAGGATCAGAAACCAGGAGAGTCCTTGTGTTTCTGCTGTGGCTGAATCCGAGTCTGAGTCCTGGTGCAGCAGAAGCCACCATTATCACCGTGGTGACATTGCTGTTCCCCATTACCCGTGTAGGCGACTGGCAAGACTTGACAAGAAGCTTTGATGGGACAGGGGACAAGAGAGCAAACCATTCCTGGAGCCATGTGTGATGTTCTGTGGACTTCCTTCGGTGAGCGCAGCTGTAAGGTAAAGGTACAGGTACCCCTGCCCGTACGGGCCAGTCTTGACAGACTCTAGGGTTGTGCGCTCATCTCACTCTAGAGGCCGGGAGCCAGCGCTGTCCGCAGACACTTCCGGGTCACGTGGCCAGCGTGACGAAGCTGCTCTGGCGAGCCAGAGCTGCACACGGAAATGCCGTTTACCTTCCTGCTAGTAAGCGGTCCCTATTTATCTACTTGCACCCAGGGGTGCTTTCGAACTGCTAGGTTGGCAGGCGCTGGGACCGAGCAACGGGAGCGCACCCCGCCGTGGGGATTCGAACTGCCGACCATGCGATCGGCAAGTCCTAGGCGCTGAGGTTTTACCCACAGCGCCACCCGCGTCCCTGAGTGCAGCTGTGCTAAGGGCTAAAACAGTTGTGATGATAGCCACACAATTAGCAACTGCATCCCCCCCCCCCCAGAAGCAAAGTAAATAGCTACAGGCTGGGAGCTGGTGTCCCAATCCATCAAGGAGTAAATCCCCTTCTCCTTTCCCTTGGGCCTGGTCTGGATTGCCTCTGTAACTGCTATTGACTCAAAACAACAATGACAAGGAGGCAATCCTAACCCTAACCCTAGCTTCTGCCCCCAACACACAGACACACACTACTGCCAGTAAAGGGTGTTCCAGGGTGGGGCAGAAGGGAGCTGGTCATGCAGACTCTTGGAGATGAGCCCAGTTTGGGCCCCTGTGCTATGATAGCTTGGCGCTGGCGCAGCAAGAAAATGCTGAAAATCGACCTCCTGGCTTGTTTGACATGGTAGTCTGTACCGCCTGGCATTAGCTCTCCAAGGTTTGGGCCACTGTTGTCCAACCCTAACTGAAGACACTGCAGAGTCAGCCTGGAACATCCTGCCTGCAAAGTGTGCCCTTCACTACGGAGCTGCAGCCCTGCCAAGATGGCTTGGACTTCCAGAGGGACACCTTGAGTGGATTTTTAGTCACCTAGGGAGGCTTAAAAAAAAAAGTTTACAGATGCATCCAGTGAATTCCCTGTGAACAAATTCACACTGAAGAAGAAGAAGAAGAAGAAGAAGAAGAAGAAGAAGAAGAAGAAGAAGAAGAAGAAGAAGAATTTTTTATTCCCCAGCCACTCTGGGCGGCTTCCAACAAAGATTAAAAATACATCAAAATGTCACACATTAAAAACTTCCCTGAACAGGGCTGTCTTCAGATGTCTTCTGAATGTCAGGTAGTTGTTTATCTCTTTGACATCTGATGGGAGGGCGTTCCACAGGGTGGGTGCCACTACCGAGAAGGCCCACTGCCTGGTTCCCTGTAGCTTTGCTTCTCGCAGTGAGGGAACCGCCAGAAGGCCCTCGGCGCTGGACCTCAATGTCCAGGCAGAACGATGGGGGTGGAGATGCTCCTTCAGATATACTGGGCCAAGAGAGCTTGATTCACTTCACCAAGCAAGCTGTTCAGCTCTCCTCCAGAAGACAAGAGGAAGTATCTTATACTGATTCAGACCACTCACAAGTTAATTGTGCTTGCTGTGGTCTGCACAGACTGGCAGCAGCTTCCCAAGGTTTCAGCTGGGAGTCCCCCCCCCCCCAGCGTTGCCTTTTATTACCTTCATGTCTCATCTTTCCACCAATGGAGCTCACATGCCATCCATGGCTCTTCCCTCCCCACTTTTGTCCTCACAACAACCCTGTGAGGTAGGTTAGGCTGAGGGAGAATACTGGGCCCAAGGTCAACCTGTGAGTTTCATGGTTGAGTGGGGATCACAGCCCAGGTCTCCCAAGTCCAGCACTCAAAGCACTGTCTCACACTAGCTCTCCTTGCAGAGTTTTCAGGATTGAATCCAGTACCTTTTGCATCAACAGCATGTGCTTTATTACTGAGCAACAGCCCTTGTGGTATTTGCAAGACTGGAAATGATCCACAGAGACAGAAGAACAAAACTCAGCAGTGTGCTCCTGCAAAACTACAGTGGTACCTCGGTTTACAAACTTAATCCATTCTGGAAGTCCGTTCTTAAACCGAAACTGTTCTTAAACTGAGGCGCGCTTTCCCTTAATGAGGCCTCCTGCCGCCGGTGCCCTTCCACCATTCAGATTCTGTTCGTAGACCGAGGTAGAGTTCGCAAACTGGACACTACTTCCAGTTTTGCAAAGTTCGTAAACTGAATCATTCGTAAACAGGACTGTTCTTAAAGCAAGGTACCACTGTATATACAAAGCTTGCATCTAGGAGAATCACCGCAGAATGGGAAGACGTGGCTACAGTATTGGGAAGGAAGGCATGCTGAGGAAGGCTTTCCCTGGAGAAAAGTCAGAACAGCCAAGGAGAAGGAACCTGCAGGACCAAGACAGTATAAACAGCAGGCCAGAGGCGACTGATAATGACAATTGAGCAGATGTTTGGCAGACCCAGGGTAGCAATAGGTGGCTCTAACGGAGGCAGACCATTGCATGGCTACAGCCCTCTGCACATTCACATGAGACTAAGCCAGTGGCGTAGCGTGGGTTGTCAGCACCCGGGGCAAGGCAAGTAATTTGTGCCCCCTAACCCGTGGATTTGCGCCCCCTAACCCTAACCCCCAGGTGTTGTGCCCGGTGCAGCCGGCCCCCCCTGCACCCCCCACGCTACGCCACTGGACTAAGCGACATGTAACGCAGTGGCCAAGCAGGCTTGGATGAAGCTCTGTTATCAGCTGCCCACATCCTTTTCTTCTAAAAGTACCCAAAAACCACACACAGCCGTATTAACAAGCATCATCCAAGTAATCAGTAAAAGGAGGGGGGAAATCCACTGAACATGGAGTTTTATTTTGAATAAAGATGCTTTGGGTTGGGCCTTAGGTTAACATTTTTCAGGCAACAGTTCTTAACCAAAATAATAATAATAATAATAATAATAATAATAATAATAATAATAATAATAATAATAATAATAATAATTTATTTATACCCTGCCCATCTGGCTGGGTTTCCCCAGTCATTCTGGGTGGCTTCCAAGAAAGTATTAAAATACAGTGGTTTGTTAAACATTAAAAGCTTCACTGATATTTTTCAGCGTCATAGATTTTCCAAGTGGCACAGGGTATGAGGCTGCTAGTAGGTTATGAAAGATCAGACATTGCTTTACAAAGTGTAGTACGAGTCTACCTCTATGTTTTATTTGTGCAGGGGTTTGGCAGCAGCACCCAAGGCAAAAGATTCAATCCTTTCTGTTTTCTAATTCTACCGGATAGCAACAAATCCATTGTATGCTGAGAATCATCAGCTCCTTGCTGATAATTAAATGATCCAGTTGTTGCATTCTAATTTCTGTGGCTTGTAGTAACCAGTGTTACTCCCATTGAAATTAATGGACATGACTAACGTAGCTTAATGAATTCAGTGGGTCTACTCTAAGTATAACGGAGTTGGACACAACCTTGTGTTTGTATCTCGCAGTTTATCAAGTAGGACACTACAGCATCAGTCAACTCTTCCCTCCATAGTCTGACTCTCATAGATTCCCACCCATCCTCCGACTCCCAAATCGGCCATCTCACTATTGCAGAGGTTTAGTACAGGTAAAAACAAAGGCAGATTGTTGCTCTGTTAACTTGATTGTTTTTATCATGGACATCATTTTACATGAAAATTGTTTTACATGAAAGAATACAATATTCAATATAACATAGCATACGGCGGTTGTTGTTGTTGCTGCTGTGCTGTTTGAATGAGCCTAGAATTACACACTGGATATTCTGTCGCTGTTTCTTGGTGCAATGAGTGTGCATTCGGGAATGGACCACGGAAAAAATTGTTTTAGGGCTGGCGTTGGTGGTGGTCTCACATGAAGTGGAACGCAACTGTTGCTTATGCAGCCAGCTCTGGAGTAACAGAGCCTGCCTTTCTTCACTATCGAGGAAGGCTTTTAATTCCAGATGTTAGAATGTCAGTGTTTGTTACTGTAAATGAAGTTACGCTGATTAGTTACAGCACAAAAGCTAAAGTACCTTCCTCTGCTCGGATCACGACTCTTAATAACGATGATGGGGGGAGGGGCTTTCTCCATGAATTTGCCTCTCTTATATACATCTCTACACAAGTGACCACAGTTTTCCATTGGGAAAACTCCTACTTAAAAAAAATATACGGTAAATAAATCTGAGTGAACAATGTTTGCAAGCTAAAACAGGGGGCAGGATTTGTGTTTCCATGCGAATGAATGTTTCTTGCTCAACGTCACATTTTCGTAATAAGCTTGTGTTTTTTTAAAGCATAACTTTCTTTGAAATTTTCCTGTTGGTGAATAAAGTCTCTCTCTTTCTCTCTCTCTCTCTTTTTTAATTAAGCAAGCCCAGGTGGTAGATCCACACAGCAAACACATTTTTCCAACCTTTATTATGCCTCGTTAGAATTCTCTCCTTTAAAAGGATTTCTAATTATATTGTCTAATAAAACTAAACCTTGGAGATCATTTGCATATTATATGAAGAAATCTCATACAACAAACTCACAGTGGATTCAATTAACATAATAGCTAATTATATATCCCATCAGCCTTTTGAGTAGTTCGGCATTCATGTTTCTCCTCTTCTAGCCTAGAGCAAAGGGGAAGGGGGAACGGGGCTTTTGGAGTTCTCACTTTTAAATATTGACTCTTAATAAATATCGGAAATGATTGGAATACTTTTGTCAATTATAAAGCTTGTGATTAAATGACATGAAACACTTTTTAAAAACACTTGTTTCCAAATTCCTGGAATCCCACCCCTCCACACAGTTAAGTCACTAACTTCTGAACGCTTGTTAGAAGTGAACTTACTCATATACATGGGTGGTTGAACATACATAAACATGCTTGCATAATTCATACATACTGCAACACTGACGGAGGAAGAGGAAGGCGGGAGGGAAAAAGAGAGAGAGAGAGAGAGAGAGAGAGAGAGAGAGAGAGAGAGAGAGAGAGAGGATGGCTTTCACATGGAAAATACTTGATTGGCACTCTGGATTTTGGAAGATGTCCATCTGCAGCCGTTACATTTTTATTTTTCTTATCCCATGCCCACAACCCAATTGCATTCTTGGCTGGTTATGGTCTCTATCAAGGCACAAATTTACAACGAGATTAGCAGAGACATAGTAATGAACTGGCTCATGAGCTTCCTTGTAATTGACTGTTATGAAGGTGTCATCTCTGCAGCCTGTAATGAATTCTCCATCGTGGGGCTTAAAATTGGCTAAAATATTCTGGAACTGATTTGCCTCTCTATGTGCACATGACCATGTGTGTTGTAGCAGATATTAACTTTCTCTCACTCACTCACTCGCTTTCAGCATTTTGAAATATTGGAAAGATCAGCTTACTCCCCCTGTCCCCATGTCAGACATGCTTTGAATGATCAGCAGCACTGTGGGATTTTTTTTTTAAATAAAAAAAATCTGGGAAAAGCTTAGAGAAGTCCATGCAGTGCTAAAATTTGCACAAACAACAAAAACCAACAGGGGTTAGAGGGATTTTGGTGGGGGGGTATACCATCTTGTTGTTTTGCAAAAAATAAATAAATGATAAGCTAAAAGTTTGATACAAAGTAAGATGCCTTTCTCTTGTTACAATGATGGCTGCCTTGTTATTCATATTTTAATGAGCTTACTATCTCTGCGACAGCTTTTTCGGGATGGAGTGAGGCCCACATCTCCGGTGTGACTACAATGGGAGTTGCTTTATTGACAAGTACCATTCAAAATCTTCAGAGTCTCCAAAGAAAGCCTTTCATTTTCTGCCACATGCCTAAATGCTTCCCCCCTTTTTATTATTGAGGCAATTTTAAAGCATCCTTAACTTGGGGGGGGGGGGGAAGGATGTTGCACTGGTAGTGGTCGTGGCTGGGATATATTTGTAGAGAAAGTATATACCTCAGGGAAAGACATTTAGTTTAAATGCAAATTGCTGTTGCTTACTAATCAAACCAGTTTAGCTAAAGAACTGGCAAAAATTGTACCTATTTCATTTGTGGGATTTATGCTGTGTGTGTGTGTGTGTGTGTGTGTGTGTGTGTGTGTGTGTGTATTGTATATTTCTATATAATAATAGCACCCACATCTGTGTGGAAGGGTGATTCAATCTCCCAACAGTTCTTGGGGGGGTAAGGAAACTAGTCTCACACTGAGTGAACTCTGTTCATTTCAGGTGGGGAGGGGAAAGTGGTTTGAGAAAAGGAAATGTTTGTAGTAACTGTGATCAGCCACTGTGCCAATCCTAATTGTTATCATTATTACTTTGCTAAATATAAAAAGAGGATATTGAAATGCACATGAAATCCGTAAGAGTCCTTCATTGGTTTCGGTTTGAAATCTCACACAGCATCCGATAGGCTTGATCTGAATCAAACTCTACATAAGTTGTATGCTGCAAGTACAAGATAAATACTTACGTCTCTGAGCCAGTCTCACTGCGTATGGCAACATCTGCACACTCAGTCAACGGGGGTAACCGGGCTGTTTGTTTGTTTGTTTGTTTCGTCTGTTATCATATTTATCATAAACTTGGTTTTAAAAATGTTATGTCATAAGAAGTGCATTCCAATGTCATAGGGCACAGATCAGCACATGGCTAAGCATGCTTAACTGTCACTGGTGTCAATGGGACAGAAATATGCTTATGCTCCCATTGAGTTGTTGACTTTCATATTTTCTGAAGTTCTCATTTGTATGTCTCCAGTCCAAATCCCCTCACAGTCCATTGTGGCATTTGCTGCTTATCTGAGACGTGGTTTTGGTACTTCATTGGGTTGGATTTAACCAACTCAGGAATAGAGGAATATCTTCTGAAATAACTCCCCCCCCCCCCCCGCTCCAAGCTTCACAAAATACCCATCCTGCTGTTACGAAAATGCTGCAGATCATTTTTCAATCAGTCTGCTGAGATAGAACTTGTGCATAATTCTTCCTGTCATATTTAATTGTCCTGCATTTTTATTTAGGCTTGAAAACTAACTATGCCCCATAGTTAGTTTCATATCCTACGTCCTATTTTGAATGATGCCCTTTGCTCATAATCCAACACAGAGTTAAACAAGCACTGAAAGCAATGACCTGGAGCACTCTTAACCCTATATGAGACTGTAGCCATGGCTATATATGATGGTATAGTTGAGTCAGAGATAATAAAAACTTCCTGAACTTTAACACTCATTATTATCAATGCATCATGTGCTACTTTTGGTCAAATCCTTAGGCTCTGTAATAAGTTTTAGGCAAAGTTGTGTCTTGGAAAATGAAGACATTGCAGATTTCGAAAAAGATGTGAAAGTATCAGAAGAAAAGAAAAGCAGACAAGCAACTCCTTGTTTTATTATATCCATCTTGATTCTAAACATAATAAAGGAAGCTCCATTGAAATAAATGGAAATTACTTCCAAATAATGTCAGCGCATTTGACTTTCTAACCCCCAAGCCATAAGCGGGGGGGGGGGGGGAGCAGTGTTGCTGAATTGCATATTCCACTTAATCTTTTGGGAACCATGCTGCTTGGTCACTGTTTATGTGCAAGTGTTTGTTTGTTTGTGTGTGAGAGAGGGAATGAGAGAGGAAGAGAGAGGGGAAGTATAATTCCATGTGTGTACAGAACCACGTTTGGGATAATCTGCTTAATTTACGAATTGGCCTTCAATATGGCGCTTGAAAATTTGCATCCAACATTTTCAGGGGGATAAAACCCACATCAGTTACCTTTTTGTTGCTCCCAGTTTCCATAAAAAAAGTTTAGATTCCAAATGCAAAAAGGGGCTGAGACTGAAGGAGAACGTCTCATAAAAGGGCCCAGTTTAAGAAGCACAAGAGGAGGGGAGCGGATGGGGAGGGGGAGGAGAAACCCTAAGCTTTAATTTTAATTCTTCTGCCTTTATTTATCTGATTTGTAGCCAGATGGTGGTGAAGCAAGGAACTCCTTTGTGTAAACGGAGCACACATATGAAAGTGCTTCTGTAATGTAATCATTGAGACCGGAAGGCTTCATACCGCGCCTGAAAAGAGACAATGGAGACTGGATATATCAACATTGCAGAAATCGAGTTCATTTGTGATTCAGTCCCTTTGACTATGGTTGTCATGATAACTTCCTACTTTGATCAGCAGAGGGTGGAGAGGGGGGGAGAAAGATCTTCTAAGGCCCAAGGATGCAGCCCTGTTGTTTACTGTGCACTTGGCTTCAATTCACGCCCCCTTCCGGAAGAAGCAACAGGGATAGGCGCATCTTGCACCTTGACCTGTCTAGACGGGAGAGAAGTTTTTTGTCCCGGTTTCCAGGGATGAGGGCTGCTCTTTGACCTCTGCAGCACTAGCTGTTGAGACCCTCGCTAAGTATGTAGGTAGCGTCTAAATGTTTTCCCCCTCCGAATTCTTGCTTAATTCTGAAGGAAGAGGCATGGGCGAAGACATGGGCCAGCTGCTGGAAAATAAAGCTCGTAACAGTAGAACCTGGGAGAAGCTAAATTTTGTAAGCGGTTATTTTCTTTCTGCAAACCCCTGGGAGGCATTAAACAGCTGCATCTGAGTTGACGAACAGCAAGTAAGACAGACCAACTGAAGGACTTGGGGGGGGGGGGAGAGGGAGAGAGACTTTTTAGAAACTGCTCCTGTTCAAGAAGCAAAGCTGATTCCAACAAGAAATCTTTCAAGGGTACGTCCAGAAAACATGGGCCATGGAAAGATGATTTTTCTCTTTTGATTTGCTGAGTCTTATACATCTTCTTTTAATAGCAAAATGTACTTGCAAATCTAAAAGCTTATAATGGCACATTCGTCTGTAAGGAATGCTTTATGAGAACCGTAGATGTTTATTTATTTTTATTATTATTTTTGCAAGTGGCATCGTAGATTCAGCTGACATTTTTAATTATGTGTGTAATATAATATGGGTCAACAATTATGCAGATATGGAGATCTGCTGACATTGCTCTGTTTCCTTGACCTGTGTAAGAGCCCTGTGCTTGTAGCCTTTTGCCTTTGTGATATTTGGGAATTTCAGTGTATACAGATATATATAGAGAGAGAGAGAGATGTAATTTTCTCCTTCCCTTTAGGTTGCTTTTACAAAGTCAGAGACCTTCTTAACAGACGTTTTGGAAAAGATATGTGATCGGATGAACGACTATCAACTTCAAGACGACCCAGTCACTAACAAAAAGATATTCAAGAGATATGCTCCTAGGAAAGATGAGCCAATCTACGCAGAATATAAAAAATACTTTTTTTATTCTGACGCTTATAAGCCCTTGAAATATGCGGTAAGACAACATAATAAACTGGTGACATTTCGGGCTGAATTGCTATTAGCATAATGTTTGATATTGTATATTAAATCACTTCACTCAACGTAAAGCCAGGGCTTTGATAATGCTACGTTGTTTCTGTAGGCTCTTTAGTACTTTGTAATTTATAACAACAAATGGTATGGCATGGTCTAGAGATGCAAAATCATGACACACAGCACCTGTGTTGTATAGATAGATGCTGTTGACTCCATTTCTGTGTAATTGGTTGTTTAAACTAGAATATATATATTTTTAAATATATATCATCTGCTTTACTGGCAATTATTTTTCAGTGGTATAGATCAATACTATATTGCGACTCTGTTATTTAAGAAATAGGCAGCTGTGATGGTAGGGTAACAATCCAAATTAATTATAATGTAATTTCAAATCTTTATTTGCTATTCAGAGTGGGAAAGGTCGCGTCTCCGCCTCTCTTTTCCTTGGGCCTTGTCGACAGGGTCCACATATATTCTGAGGGCCTAGAGTGTGTTGAAGCAAGAGGGAAGGTCCTAAGATGGCCTAGCGCCAAGTTGTTCGCTTGTGAAAGAACACATAATTTTTTCCTGTACCAGGCATCATTGTACATTAGAGAATGCTCACTGTTCTCCTTTGTTTTTTAAATATTTAAAGCAAAGTGGTGGCAGCAGCGGGAAGCAGGAACCTCAATCCAAAACTTAGCATGTGGAAGTAAAACTCATTGTTGTCAACGGAATTTGCTTATGAGTACCAATGTCTTTAGATCTGGGGTGCATGTGCAATAGTAGCAGCTACACTAATGTGAATCCAGAAATATGATCTGTGGTCCAGTTTAATTGCTCTTGTTTCCTGTGACATGCTGAAGCAAATTATTGGATTTCAAAATCCTGTGTTTAAATTAATGTGCTAAAACTTTACCCCCCCCCCATCCCCGTTATGGCGTATTCTGACTCTAACCTTTGGCGCTGGGTAAGAGTTGGCCATCCTCCACGGTGGATGTTTGGACTCCTGATTAAACCCATTTGTTGTTGTTGTTTTTAAATTGCATATGATGGGGTTCTTTCCACTTTTGCCACAACCCGCTTTGGAGTTTTGGGGAAAGAGGCATTTACACCTGTAAGTTTCAGACAAAATGGCCGAGGAGAGCTTTACTGCCTACCGCCCAAAGAGATTTTTCAAGCACAGCGCCCTTGTCACTTTTGTACCATTTTGCAAAACATTAGCATTCTGCGAAAATGGAAAACCGTGCGCGCAAATATATGTGTGTGCATACGTGTGTGCATCTATACAAACACACACATGTACGCACCCATGGCGAGAATGCGAATATAATCATTTTTAAATATATATATATATTTAATTTAAACCAGTTGTATTGCCATTAAAGCAGCCTGCATTATGAGGAAAGTATAATCCTTAGCAAAATATCATTATGCAAAGCATTATTTTCTTTCTTTCTTTTTTTAAAGGAACCTAAATAAGCATATATTGAAAGTCAATATAACTGTTAATTATATGGGGGGGGGGGAATAGAACAATTGATCAGGGTGCTGCACAAGAAAACAATCCCAAACAGTCTTTGTCAGGCGGTTCTTCCTTTTCTGCTCTGTGTAAATGGTCTTGTTTAGTTCTTTGCTAGAGAGCTGCTGTTTTTCTCCCTTTCAGTGCGAAACTATCATAGAGCAGTATGAAGATGAAATATACTCACTTATCGCCCAGGAGGCAGACTTTCTGGCTGACAAGCTGTGCATTGAAAAATCAGGTACTGTGTCTGATGTAACATGTGCTGCTCTCTCTCAACAGCAACTCCCCCCCCCCACCTCCCCTCCCCTCAACCCAGTAGTATTGCTCGGGTGCAGCAAAAGCACTTGGGGAGGGGGAAGAAGGTTCTGTAGATGGAAGATGCACTGACATTGCACTGCCGTGAACTGGGGGTAGAAAGTGGGATCCTCTAAATAGACTGAAAATCTGCTCATAAATTCTGTCATGCCACCCTTTTTTAAAATGCCAAGCGCATGTGCTACGAATTTTCGTCAAGTATTAAAAGTGCCAGTTTTTCCCCATAGACATATATATGTGTATATATGTGTGCATGCGTATGTAAAAAATAGACAATCAGGTGATTGTGTGTGTGTGTGTGTGTGTGTGTGTGTGTGTGTGTAGATAAATAGAGCCACATCTCGCATCACAACATATTCCTTACATACAACGCTTGAGGTTGGCATTGTGAGCCGGTTGAGGCCAATGGCCCCAGATTTCAATGGTGCTGGGATGCACCCAGATTTTATCTTTAGCAGTTGTTTCCTTTTGTGATATCCTGAGAGTGGGGGGCGGGCAGTGGAATAGGAGCGAGAACAAATAAACACTGCAACGCTTCCAAAAGTATTTTGGTAGGCCATGTGCCCTTAAGCAGTTTGAAGATTGATTCCTGCTCAAATCACATTTTGTGGACTTCCTTACCCCCACCCCACCCCCCAAAAAAGAATTGGTACTTTTGCTTCATCCTTTAAGTAGCAAATGCGTGGTTCTGTAGTGTGATCCAGAAGTTTCTAACTGAAATAATGCCCAGATAAATTATTCCCTGTTAGGAATATTCATTCATGTTTGTCATGTATCCACCTTGCTTTTAGTTTTACATATTAATATTTAAGGCCAAGAAGGTCATTCTGCTAAATCCATTTCTGTCAAATTCTAAATAGATTTAGACCAGGCTTCACTAACCTGGTACCCTCCAGGACTCATGGATGTTGTAGCCCAAAACATCTGGAGGGCAGCAGGTTGGGAAAGGTGACATAGACCATCGCCTTTGGATAAAAACATTTTAGGAATAAAGAGTGAGTGAAAGAGTATGGGTGGAAATGTACATCTAACAATCACTACTATAATATTTAACAGGCTTGTAAGGTTCAAAATAACCATTTTTAATTTCCAAAATAAGGGATATTAAAAATTAAACGTTGGTAGAACTTAGGAAGTGTCCATAGAAGTTTATTTCCTGTTTTTAAGTATAATATGTAGGAGGACTGGAAAAGTGTAACTGTTAAAAAGTCTCCATTGTGACACCCACAGATAAATCATTTAAAAACAAAGTATTCCAAGATGTTTCTTTTGATCAGGGCATCATCTATATTGCTTTTCTTAAAATATTAGAAACGGCAAAGATTAAAGGTTGTTTTCAGAACTCTGCATGCACTTCCCATAGTCTGTTATTTCCCCACCCCCAAACTATATGGAGGCGAAGAGAAAAGGGCATTGAAGAGTAAGGAAAAACTGGGTGAACGGTCTGAGCAGATTTTCTCCGACTCACTGATCTAACTCTCAAACTTGCCCGGAGTTTTAGGGTGAAGTAATTTGCCGTCACACTGAAGCCAAAAGTATGTTGAAAGTTGTGTGTAATGAATTCTGTTTCCTGGGACAACTGGCAAAGTAAGCTTTTGCTTATGAAAACCCACGCCAAAGTAGGTTAGTAAACCTGCAGCATGTGCACCATTACACAGGTGTCAGTCCTATTGAACATAGTAAGATTTACTTCCCAGAAAACTTGCACCAGGTTAGGCATCGGGTTAGTTAGTCTTTCGTCTTCTTTCTAGTCTCTCCTGGCTAACTTCATAAATCACAGCCTCCTTGGTCAGTTATATGGATATGGATATGGATATGGATATGGATATGGATATGGATATGGATATGGATATGGATATGGATATGGATATGGATATGGATATGGATATGGATATGGATATGGATATGCATATGTATACACACTTTTATTTCATTTTAATAAAAGTGTATAAAGTTATCCTCGGCATTCTGATTTCCTTAAAAGAACCCCTGGGAAACTGACTTGCCTCATGAGAACTTGGGTTTACTATCATCACACTCAACGGGACTCATTTCCACATAATCCTGTTTAGAATTGTGGCTTTAGATTGCGATTCAAAGCAGGCTTACTTGGAAGCAATTTCTTCTGAAATCAATGGGTCTTCAAAGAAGGCACAGTTGGGACTGTGACGAAATACAACCAACGGCAGAAGGGAAAGGGGCAGGCCTTGACATCGGCTGGAGGGATTCAAACATTTGGGTCTCGCGGAACCAAATAACTATCAGAGGTGTTTTCTTAAATAAATATATAAGAAGAGCAGCGGTAATTTTGCTGTTTTTGCCTGGACGCGGCTGGAGAGGAAACAAGAAAATAGAGTGCAAGAATAGAGCAGTCCTTGTGCCTGACCTTGTAAAATCTCACAGGACTACAAACATGGCAGACATGCTAAAGAGAAACTCCACAAAATGCAAGGGAGAAAGGAAAGCAGCCAGCCACACTATCTGACTCCCGTCTCCATATGGGGAAGGAGAAAAAGAAGTTTGACATTAAAGAGAGCATCCAAACACATTTCTAGAGAAAAATGTTTAGTTTTAAAGAAAGAAAGAAAATAAGAGAAGCCATGGCATTCAGCTTTCAGATTAATTCAGATCTACAACATCATCAATGGAGGGAGATAAAACTGCTTAGCTTTAGGGAAGCCAGAAGCATCTCAACTTAGCTTCTGGTAGGGAGGGAATCTGATTCCAAATTGGCAGGAGAATCCCATCTGGCAATCAGAGAAGTATAAAAGTAAAGTTCTCCAGGAATCCCTGCGCAGAGGCACCGCATAGACCGGGCTAAGTGGCAAAATATGGGGAAATCCTTGTTTATGCTTTCCCCCAGCTCTATTATCACATTACAACTTTGTTATAAATTTGTTTTGATGTTGGCAGCCATTCCCATCTGCTTGCAGCTTGTGTAGGGATATATGCTCAAGAAACTGTTTTCAATGTGTGCAGAGCTTTGTGAAAGATGAGCGCTTTCAGTCAACCAAATGGCCCACAAAAAGACTTTGCCCATGGCAGTTCGTGGGGCTGTAAATTTCACTGGAAAATACAAAATACAGAAAGACAGTGCAGAAATGTTTTGAAGTGTTGCACAAAGCAAAATTCAGAGAATATGGTGTTATTTTGAGGGGCTCATAGGAATGGTAGCTTGTGCTTTTACTATGTTATCTTTTCCGTTGTATGAATGGAAAATATTCAGGGTCCTCAGTCTTGTTGCAAGGGGTAAAGAGGAAAATTGCACAGGCTCCCTAAGAATTTGTCCAGTTGATGCTACCAATATGTCAGATTCAAGAAACATTTGCTGTAAAGATATACTGGCATTTCTTTGCATGTTTACATGACATTTGTGTTCCTTGTTGACTAAAGAGCAAAAAACACACACACCTTAAATGAAGTGTGTTAAAATGATGAAACTGTTTGATACAGACAACCGTGGATCAGTTATCTGTCAAAAGTTTTCTTTGATCTCACTCAAAATCTCTATACTACACTTTTCACAGACAGGGAATTAAAAAGAATGAAACACACAATGTGTGTTCTTTTTCCTGTTTTGCTTAAGCAACTGGGAGCTGTTTCTCAGGTTAATACTGAGGTTTTTTCGTAAGCTGGAAGCTGAGATTTGCCACAGGACCAATGATCTTATAGGACCTTATGATCTTATCTTGCAATGAGTAGTTGTCCCTTTACGTATCACAGTCTAGAAGATTTTGGGAAGATGGTGGATGGAAGGGCATGGATTTACGTAAATGACAACCTTTGTCATATCCTTGCTTTCCTGTTTACAGGGAGCCAAGCTAATTACACTGTTTATTGAAATTCAAATTAGGAGACTGGCCATGGATATTCTCTAGGTTAAGGTATGGACTTTCATCAGTAGATTTACCACGGCAATATAATACACTACTCTAGATTTCAATTGCCCCCCAAAGTTATCATTAAGGTAACATAGAGACTTCCGTTGTAATAATCGCCTTCACATGCTCATAGCTCTGCAAAATTATTCTCTTTGGCTGGAGTTTTCCATTCTCATCCCAAAGGTGAATATATTTATGTATGTAGAAAGCTTGAGCAGAAACCATTCATGCATTTTTGAATTGCACAAGGGTAGAAAAATACATCCATTTTGCTACGAAAGCTGGATGTTTCCACTCCCCCTCTCTCTACCTCATTCCAACATGTCTATTATTCCTCTAACAGCAGAGCTTTGAAAGTTGATGCTTTCCAGGTGACTAGTCCTCACTGAGAGTTGCTCTTCAGGATGATTTGCTAAGTCCAAAGCAGTACAACAGAGTTCTAAATAATACAGCTCTGTTTTTGTACCTGAATTATGTTAGCGTTTCTGCTGCACTGTAATATTCTCTGGGACCGGAAAATAAAGAAGATGTATTCACTTCATGGGTGTAATTTTTTAAATGAAACTTTATGGAGTTTCATAATTATCTCCCCTCACCTTTCGGAAAACAGTTTGGAAATGGCCAGGAAATAATTACAGTCTTTAATTATAGTCCTGTTGTACGGTGGGGTTCTGCAAACTCAAGCTTTGCAGGAACAAACATTACGGTCCTACTTGAAAGACCTTAGTAGAGCAACAAATCCATTGTAATTGGTTTCATTTCTTTTCTTTTGAACTGGTAACCATTTACTTATTGTGTGACACTGAAATTTCTATTTTGAGTTCTTACAGGGGAAATTTGCTTGCTTCAGTAAACCAGACTTACCCACTGTAGTTTGCTGGAGGACCTGTTGCCAAGTAACCTAGGCCCAGTTTTCTTGTCAAATAATAGGCTTAGAACTCCATCTTAACTATATTTACTCAGAAGTAAAGGCCCAAATTACAATAGGACATATTCCAAATAATTAGGTTCACAGTGCAACTCTATACATGCCTACTCAGAAGCAAGCCCCGTTGAGTTCAATGGGACCTATACCCAGAATCTCTCAATTCTGGTTTTGCTTTCATTTTTCCAGTCTTACGTTCAGATCTTTATATTTCCATATCAGTTTGCAATTTTTAAAAAAAGTTCTCATGAAAATTCATCAGTGAATTTCTCCTAATATGCACATTGTGCAAAGAACTTTACCCTAATATAATGCATGTTTATACATTATTTTCACTGTATACATTTTTATGCACACTTTGCCCTAGTATATGCATTTTTGTACACATGACTTAGCTGGACAGCTGCATCTCAAAATTCAGAGAAGTGCAAATTTCGAGGAATGGCTATGTTTTGATTATTGTATTATTGTTATTTTTTGGAAACTGAGATTTAGGCAGGTTCACCTTTAAATGCGAACCAAAAAGAATCTCTTTCCCTATCCCAAGTAAGTGTGTCTAGGATTGCAACCATAATTTTTAGATAACTTTGATATGTCCACATCTAGAAAACTCTTCATTTTCTAAGCTTGGAGTATCTTCTTGATATGTATTTCAAGGCAATTATTTTCCTTGAAGAAGTTTGTGCAGTGGGAAAACAGAATGGGACAATGCTGTAGAGTTCATAGCGGAGTGAGGGAAACTCACCTCAAATGAGGATTGCATCATCAAATTAAAATATTTTTTGATACATCCCTTCACCTGCCGTTTGCTCAAAGCTCAAAACCTCCAGAAAGCTACACACCTTTAGAAGTAATTCATTTATTAATATACCCATAACAAAAGTAAAAAGGTTGTGAAGATTTGCCAACATGAATCAATCAATATAGAAACCGGGTTGCTCTGTTTTATGGAGCCATGCCAAATCAGGGGAAAGATCAGTCTGCTATCAAAGTAACATGGACAGATTTCTATGATACCGATAACCTGCCATTGTTCTTTGATCAAAATGTATGTCAAGATTTAGCATATTCTACATAGCTGTAACCCTGGCAAGCAATTTATTGCATAGTCGTGGCCAGGAGATTATGCAGCATGGAAAAAATGAGAAAGTTCTGTAATTGTAAGAGAATCAAATTGTTGAATACTTTAATGACACGGAACATTGTCCTTTCTCGTTCAGGTCTTTGTCCAAACCCCGAGATGCATGGTGAGCTCTAGAACAACTGGAGTCTGCTGCTATTACAGATGAAGAACGTCAAGTGAAATATCCCTACATTTTCTGCCTTCCATTAACCCTTATCTTTGTTTATGGTGGGTTGTGTTTTTTTTAAAAAGACATCCACCTTGATACTGATAATATAAAGTTGCCATCTGCACCAATTATTGAGGACACTGGACTGGGACTAGAATGGTCAGTGGTGAAAATTATTCCCAAGACTGTTGTGTCAGTCATGCTCTTTTTCAAGAACCCCAATGCCTGGTAGTAAGAGAATTTGTTCGCTCACTGGTAGAATGGTAACTCTTGCTTAACAGAAGATGGCCACGTGGATTGAAGCAAAATTATGGCGCTGTGTATTAATCTCTTGTTTTAGCCAGTGTGGTTTTACCAAGTCATTGTGAATATATGAACCAGTTTTAATAATAATAATGATGATAATGTTCAGGGCTCATCTTAGACTGCTAATGACACTGGTGTTGTCACACTGAAGTCAACAGAACTGTGCCAGTTTAAGTAAATGTCAACTGGTTCCTGTTGCTATAAATCAACTTTTTGGCAGAAGCTTTCTCAACATACCATCCTTTAGAAGTGATCTGATTTAAAGAAACTTACTTTGTTTAGTAGAAACCATTGGCAGCATTTTGGGTGCTCTAGGTATTGGAAGAGATCACTGAGCAAAAATTCTATCAAATAGCAGAATCTCTTGTTTAGAGGTAGAATCCAGCCAGCCCATAAGGCAGTTGCTTCTGTTCCTTGCACTCAAAACAAACGAAAAGGTGGAATTTAATGTGATCACCGTAAATTGCAATCAGATTGAAAAGAGGTTGTTTCAAAATGGGGAAACATCAGTGTGCCCCTGACGCTTCTTGCACCAGTAAACCGCGTCTAATAATTTTCTTTGATTGGGTGGTATTTTATTACTAACTCACACAATATGTGTGTTTATGATTTTCAACACTTTATAATGATAAAAGCCTCTCTCGTTCAGTAATTGTTACTTATAGCTACTCTCAAACTTTTTTTTTTCACTTTTTGGTAAATTCTTACTGAAGTTTGTTCTACTCATGGATCAAACCACATGCTGGCCTCCCTTAGTTTTAAAAAGAAGGGTTAGTGTGCAAAAATATTGTCTATATTTTGAAATAAGAGGTTTTGAAGTATAAAGTTTCCCACATTGGAAAAATAACTTCCAAAAATATATATTGTGTACAGTTTTGTTTTGAGGCTACTGAAAGTCAGTCAAAATCCATTCCCTATAAACTTAGTAGAAAGTTGATAAAGGGATTTAAAAGAAAATGGTCATCCCTAAAACAGTGCGTACTTAAAAGGAAACAGTTCGGCATTGAAATTTTAGTAAGGGAGATGTATAAAATATCGCACTGTAGTAAGATGAAAAACCTATATATGCCTACCTTAAACATGGTTTATTTCAAACCATCAACTGTCCTCTCATACTATTACACATTTTCATTGTTTTCAAAATTAATGAGTTCTTTTGAAACCAACAGAACTTAACAACTTTTTTTGTTTAGGAGTGGAATATCTGAGCCAGGAGAAAACTCTTGATGCTTTTTGGTCATTGTGAATTTTTATTAATTTTGTTTGAGTGGAGTCAACAATTCACTTTTTACCTTTCCCTTTATATCTTGTTGTGTGGTTTACGTTCCTTTCCACAAACCTTACATGTCACAGATGGTGGATTTACAATGACTGGCAACTGATATTACTGACCCTGACCTTGATATTACTTGGAAGTAAACACCATCGATATCAATAGATATCCTTCTGAGTAATGTGCTTAGGCCTATGTGTTAGTCTCATGGCAGTGGATATGACCACACTGGCTTACATTCAATTCTACCTATCTCAACTTAACTGGATTGTACAACATCAGAGCCACCAGCCCCAACCCAAAGTCCAATTACTTGGAATTATAATCCATTAAAGTCATTGGAACTTACTTCCAAATAGATAAGTTTAGAATCGGGGGGATTCCCTGTAAACCTCCACCTACATCCACATAAACAGAAATCACTGGGTCCACAGTGGGTACTTAAATATTATTTTTAGCAGCATGTTTTATCAACAAGATTTTCCTCAGTTTTATATTCATCCTTTGTCTGTGTTGAGTAGTAACAGTCTATTGTCTACCTCAGCAAATGACATTAAATTTCTTTCTTTCATTTAAATAATACATTTTATCTAATTAGTATGGTTTCTAGTCTGTTGAATAACAAAGGTGAATATACCAGTCAGTTTGAGGACTTTCATTTTGACATGAAACTATTATGCTTAGCAAACACCCCAAATATGAAGATGAAACAGAGAGGTTTCCAGTTGGCTTCATTTAGACAAATAGAGCTGGAAACTCCGTCCCTATTCATGGTGGATGGAAAATTAAATGGAAAGGGTCAAATTGCTTCCTTCACACTTCATGGAATCCTATTGATTTTTAGGGCAAAGATAAGGAAAGAACTTACCCAAAATCTATACTTTATATATATTAAAAGGGGGCATAATCAACTTCAAATCTCATCAGTTTATTTTAATTAGTGAGAAGTGGTCTCAGTATCCCAATTAGTTTGGGGAATGGTGAAATCATATATATACCCTCACAAAGAGAAGAAAAGAAAAATAAGCCTGGTGTTTGCATGCACTATTCAGATGCCAAGGGGAAAATTCAGGGTTGTATGCAAGGCCAGTCATATTCCATGTAGACCCATCATAATTAATTGACATTACTAACTTACACACATTCATTTCAGTGGGTATACTTTGAGTAAAATTTACTTGAAAAAAACCCTCTATGGAAAAATCCAGTATATATGACTGCACATCAAAAGTCCTTTCAGACTTTCTGGTACAAAGTTAACCAATTGACAGTGTAAGCACTTCAAAACACTACTTTTTCCTCCTATTTCCATCTGCTCTAGTAATCGTCAACATTTCAGTTACAGCTGTCAGTAAAACTGTATCTGACTGAAGTATTTTTGTTTGTGTTTTCTTGAACGCCTACTTTTAGCACTTTGACACTGGGTTTATGCTTCGTTTATTGAGTAAATAATCTTTTATGCTATACTGGCACTCTCACAGGATATGGATGAAAATCTAACTGCGCCCGCTTTGCTTTTTGTTGTGTCTCCGGGACCCATATGTTGTCTTGAAGCCAGGCCTCCAGTGACAAGTTGATGCAGTTTTGATTCGGTTAGAAGGCAAAAACTTGTGGGCAGCTCTTTAGAATTGATGGTTGTGTCTTAAAGATAATTTTGTCATGTCCCCTTTTGAAACCTTACTAAATGACTTCAGTTCTATATGCTGAAGTGTATAAAAGGACCTTATGACAAACCCATTGATTCAGTCAACGTTATTCCAGCACAGATCTGAGCCAAATTGGTTTGCATAATTTGCAGAGCGATTCTATACAAGTCCACCAAGACCCTTTCAATGGGACTTACTCCGAGGTAAGTGGGTATGTGATGGGAGCCTTGGCATGAGTATGGGCCCACATGTGCCTTAAATAAGGTTGGGACTTTTAAACCAGGTAAATGATGGAGGGACAAAAGAAGTAGGGCACCCAGGAGCTTCTATTGCAACAGTGTGAATATGACACTTAAAAATATTGTTAGATAAATATAGAGTTAGAAAATGGCTCGGTGCTTAACGATAATCAGTGCCTTTTATTACACTATACAGCACATTATATTTCTACCAAACAACATACCATTAATGGGGGGGGGGCAGAGAGAGAGAGAGAGAGAGAGAGAGAGCTTGGAGGGGGAGTGATTGAAACGCTTGTGCTCTTTGCTTCTCCTCTTGTTGTCAAACATGTTTTCAAAACTGATGGCAGGGTTGACTGAAGCTTGTTTTGTTCGCATCATTTTGCCTTCATGAAGAATCTGGACAAACTGTGTCCCTAATAAGGCTTCTGCATAGAAGAGCTACCAGGTTTCTTTCTGACTAGGGGAGGACAAAAATAAAAGGTCAAAAATAAATAGTGTAACCAGTGCTTTTTGTGTGTGTGATAGTACTCGTTGTGTGCTGGCACACAGGGCACTGTTATCAAAATATTAGTACCTTGATAACACACTTTTTACAAATAAAAGCACTGAGCTTCTGTTTCCATGCATCTTCAAACTTTGATTGGACATGCCTAGAGCTTCTAAAAATAATATCTATAACCCCATGGCAGAAGTAGATCACGCAGCATTATTACTAGGAGTATCTCAAGAGAAGATTTTTTTTATAAAAAAAAATATGAATGTTTGTTCAGATAGCATTATAGAGAAGTAAATTAAAATCTTGGAGCCATTCATTTTAAAGCTGCATTAATTGGGGGGCGGGGGGAGTTACACATCACCAACATAAAATGCATGCTAAAGACGTATCAACATTTCTTGGTGAATCTCAGTCATCATTGAATATTGCAGCCCTTTACACAATTCCTTGGAAGCAGACTTGCTTTCATGTCCATATATTTAGGATCAGGGTTATAAATACACTTATTTGGAAGTAAGTTCCCTTTGTGACAGTTGCAGTTACTCACCTGCAAGTGAATGTTTTCAGGACTGGCTTGCGTAGCGTTCAGTTCCATAATATGCCATTGCTTTGCAAAAGATTTCTGCTTAATTAGTACTTAAGGGCAATCCACTATAATTATTGCAAATCGGAAGATGGTTTTGAGCTCTGACAGTATTTATTTTACTAATGCATACATATGTGTGTCCGTTTAATTCAAGAGAATTTAATATATATGTTAGAAAGATGATCTGAAAAAAAATCAGCTAGTTGTACAAAATATACAAAATATGTGTTGCACGTATTTATAAATTAGAAGTAGTGGTGGCTACCACATTTGGCTTTAAAAGAGAATTAAATAAATTCATGGACGATAAGGCTACCAACCGTTACTAGCTCCACTGTTGGAGGCCATTTGCCTCTGAAGACAGTTACTGGAAATCACAAGTGGGAAGAGTACTCTTGTGCATAGGGCTTGCTTGTAGACTTCCCATAGGCATCTAGTTTGCCACTGTGAGAACAGATTGCTGGTCTAGATTAGTCTTTGGCCTGATCCAGCAGGCCCTTGTTATGTTGTTGTTTTAACAGAACGGTTCAAGGCAAGAGAGGATGATGTAACAAGGGCCATCATTCTGCTAAACTCAAAGGAGCAGCATGCATTTTCAGCGGCCACATTCCCAGTCTCCGTTTTCCTTCAAAACAAAGATGGCACCAGCATTAGAATTATACACTTATTTTTTAATGGTTGATTTCATTTTCCGCATCAGGTCTATCAGGCATAGAGCTCAGGTTGCTGTGACTGATATTATATTTAATGTGGATTGATACTGTTTGCTAGGAATGAGTTGCCACCACTACATATCACTGAGGGACGGATAGTGGAATTGAACCAAGAGTCCCCAATGGAAAAGATCAATACTTTATTTACTAAGATAAGCCCTAAAAACAAGATTGTTCAATAACAAGTCTTTTTTTTTTTACTCATATTTGTCTCCCGGTGAGCTCTCTCTCTCTCATGCACACACACACACACACACACACACACACACACACACATTCAGTGGACCAACATGCGATAGGTAGAATATTAACTCATACAGGAGACATCCTGCACGCATTAAGTTCATTGCAAATTAGGGAAGCCGCATCGAAATGTAATGAAATACTATTAATCGCACTTCTTGTGAAATACTCTGTAATTATACTGAACACAACCATATACAGCATGTTTTGTTATGGTAGCTTAACTAGATAATTAGAGCTAAAGTTATTCAGTTGCTGGATATCAAATGTAGATCTCTAACACAACTCTGTTGGGGCTGATATGTTACCGCTGAAGGGTAAACACAGGCATGCATGCGCTTAGGCGTTGAAAAAGAAACGAAACCTATGTGACAAGGAAGACCGTATCCTGTGCAAAGAAAAACAGGATTCAACATGCACAGTTACCTGGGAGGAAGCCCCGTGGGCCTTACTTCTGAGTAAACAGGTCTCCAGGGTTGCAAAAATCATTCTGCTTCTGGTCATTTTAGATAGGAGAAGGGAGCTGCGTGTGGCACACTGAAGCTGTAGCCCTAAACCCCATTTCAGGCAGTGGGATTTGCTTCTAAGTAAACAGGCATAGGATTGCGCTGAGAAACTCCAGCCCTGACCTTGGAAATACCACAGCTGAGAGTCTCATGTTGCAGAATATTGCAGGGTTTCTGTGTTAGCACAATGGTATCTATATATCTATCCAGGTGCATATAGTGTGTGTGTGTGTGTGTGTGTGAGAGAGAGAGAGAGAGAGAGAGATCAGTGCGCACAGCAGAAATTTCTGTGAACCTGTGATGCTGCACAGAAAGTCACCCATTATGCACTGAACTCCTGGTAGCAGGCTCCAAAAACTGAGCAGCAGCTAATTTGGGAAGTACCGGGGTGAGATGCCCAGTGGATGGACATTCGACATCACAGATCACAAGCCTGGTGCACTAAGTACCGTATTTTTTGCTCTGTAAGACTCACTTTTTCCTTCCTAAAAAGTAAGGGGAAATGTGTGCGCGTCTTATGGAGCGAATGCAGGCTGCGCAGCTATCACAGAAGCCAGAACAGCAAGAGGGATTGCTGCTTTCACTGCGCAGCGATCCCTCTTGCTGTTCTGGCTTCTGAGATTCAGAATATTTTTTCCCTTGTTTTCCTCCTCCAAAAACTAGGTGTGTCTTGTGGTCTGGTGCGTCTTATAGAGCGAAAAATGCGGCACCTTTCTTCAGCTCCTGGCTCTTGAATGCCCAAGACTGTCCTGCAAGACAAGGAAAGTCAATCGTTGGGGCCCGGAGCTGGGGTGGAGAGAAGGTCATTTGATTTACCGTACCTTTGATTTATCACACTGGAGTAGGAATGCCAAGCATGGTTCAAGATTGCATTGTTCTGCTAGGAAATAAAGTATAGCTTACAAATCCGGCCTAATCACTTAGGAGGGGAACAGAAAGGGACCCCAAGCCCAGCTACTCATTTGCATTGCCCAAATATACATTCAAAACCAAACCCAGAGACATCTTCAGCTGCCCTTTCCAGAGGTTGGGTTTTGTTTTTGTTTTGTTTTAAAGAGCAAGGTCAAATTACCTAAGGCGAGGAAGCACAGACCTAAGTATTGAGCTACCCTGCTTAAGAGGGATTCATACCACACATTGCTGCAAGGATCCTGATTAATGGCAGAACCACCTTTTATGTATTTTTACAATAAAGGTAAGGGCGGCGCTTTTTGGAGGCATATTTTACCAAGGCTTTGCACCAAGGAAAATGCAGCAAAAGGAGAGTGAGAGAGAGCAATTCACAAAGCTCATTTAAATGAAATGGAAAAGCAGGGGTCTTCTTCCCTGTGCCTGCAAACATATTTGGAGGATAGGCCCATCTAATGGCATTCAGCAATGAATTCTTTTGCCTTTAGGAACAATTGATAAAGAAGCTAGAAACCGCCTTCTCCACTCTACTGTAGGGAATGTTAATAAACTAGTACCCAAGGACTCTAAAGAGTGTGCAGTGAAATATTGGGAACTAAATGTCAGCTAATTAAGTCAGGCTGAGACCCTGAAAGACTGTGCGCGTTAAAAGTTAAATATTAATATTGGTTTCAAACTTTACGAGGAGCCAGCTTAGTGGGAGAGGAGCAAGAACGAGAATACATCCCATAGTCGGGTGACATTTGATATTGCTAGCCAACCACGTTGCCAGTATTCTGAACCTGCCGGAGATTTATTTATTTTAAGTACATACTGGAAGAACATCCAATAAAGAATTATAGCAAACCTGGAGGTGACACACAAATTAGTGAAGGAAGGAAAGGGAGAAAAAATTCCAGGAAGGCAATATTTCTCAGGTATGTTACTATTTTTTACAGCTTCCTAATTTTATCAAGAAGATAAGTGAGGATATTAAGAACTTTGGGACATAATAAAGGATCAGTTGCCCATGATTTGGACTTCGTATCAGACTGAAGCATAGATACTCTAAGGGGCTGTTGTTATTTGGGGGGGTTAACGGTGAACAGTGTTGAAAAACGTCTTCCATGGTTGGCAACATTTGACACCCTTTACAAAGGTTGACTCCTGGGTTTAAATTGAAATCATTTTATCCTTATTCTCGGTTGCTCTTTTCTGCCCTCAGGGACTCCAATATTATTATTATTATTATTATTATTATTATTATTATTAATATATTTGTACCCCGCCCATCTGGCTGGGTTTCCCCAGCCACTCTGGGTGGCTTCCAACAAAGATTAAAAATACATTAAAATCTCACACATTAAAACTTCCCTTCAGATGTCTTCTAAATATCAGGTAGTTGTTTCTCTCTTTGACATCTGATGGGAGGGCATTCCACAGGGTGGGCGCCACTATATAGCCAGGTAGGTGTGTGTGTGTGTGTGTGTGTGTGTGTGTGTGTGTGTGTGTGTGTGTTTAGAAAAAGAGAGACTATTCCCTCCAACATTTATCAGATGAAAATAGGGGTGTCCTATTATTATTATTATTATTATTATTATTATTATTATTATTATTAATTTTATTTATATCCATCTGACTGGGTGGCTTCCAGCATATATAAAAACATAATAAAACATTTTTTTAAAAAAACAATTGCCCTGTACAGGATTGCCTTCAGACAGCTCAGGGGTCGGATAACTCCATACCCTCCAAAACGGCTGCCTTCAGATGTCTTCTAGAGGTTGTATAGTTACTTATCTCCTTGGCTTGGGGGTTGCATAACACCATACCCTGCAACATTTCTCTGATGAAATTACAGACGTCATAAGAAAAAGAGGGACATTCTGGAATCAGAAATCAGAAACTGGGACGGCTTCTGTAAATCCAGGACTGTCACTGGAAAATAGTAGTCTGAGAGACTACTGTTGATGCCATCTTATATATGGTGTTGTCATTTCACTCTGAGGTTCCTGACTAAGATTATACCCATGTAAGAAAATGGTCCCAAAGATGCAACAGCTGGGGGGGGGGGGGACAATGGTGTTCCTGAGCAGGTTTTGTTTTTTAAAAAAATGAATATTTCAATATAATACATTTTCAGGTGGATTTTCTGAAACTCACCAGTTTCAAGACCAAAAGTAAAACTTACTATTCAGTTCAGCATTGCAGCTTCTTCCTCTTCGAAAGTAAACACACAACTAGCTCTTCTGGCTTGTTCCATCCAGGCCGAACCCTACCATTAGGCAGAATGAGGCAGCTACCTCAGGCTGAAAATTCTGCGTGGAGATGACTGTCCTGCCAGAGCTATTTCCAGACCCTCCAAGTGTCCCTGTTTTCCAGGGACATCCCTGACTTAGAGAAGCCATCCCGGTTTCTGATTTGATCCCAGAATGTCCAACTTTTCCTTAGGGTGTCCCTGTTTTCATCGGAGAAATGTTGGATGGTATGGAGTTATCTGACCCCCAAGCAATCCTGTATAGGGAAGCTTTTTTACTGTTTAATATTTTATTATGTTTTTATATGTGTTGGAAGCTGCCCAGAGTGGCTGGGGCAACCCAATAAGTTGGGTGAGGAATAAATAATAAAATTATCATTATGGCATGGGACGTCCCTATTTCCATCGGAGAAATATTGGTGGGTATGTATTTCTAATTATTCTCTCTCACACACACAGTTGCTGCCCATTCCCCCTGAGCTCCCACACTTGCGGATCTGATGCCCCAATGGCAAAAGGCCAAGCTGTCTCAACTAATTGCCTTCTTTGAATACAGGAAGTGCCAATGGGAAAAGTCCCTGACTGAGTGTGAGCAGACAGAGAAGCCACCATACCAAGGCATGCTCTCCAGTAGACAATGTGCATGTGTTGTCGTCAGTGTAGAAGGAAGAGGAGCAAGAAATACATTGTCTTTTGCCTCAGGTCCCAAGTAGTCTTGGGCTGGCTGCCTTCTCTTACCCATTGACCAGCAGTGAGCTCGCACCAGTGTGCCCATCGCACAAGCTATAAAGCCACCATGAGGGGCGCAGCTCAGGTCTGCAGCAAAGGCCAAATAAATCAGGTGAACCACAATATTGAGAACTCATGTGCTGTATTTTGACAGGTAATAATAGGCGCTTTGTTCTCAGGATACTTTTTGGGCCTAGCTGAGAAAGAGAAGTGAAGCCAGGCAAAATAACCAAGGGTACACAATTTCTCCTCTGTGCCTTCAGCATAACAGTACGTAATTCCTGGCTTCTGCTCAGATTATCATGGTTGTGACATTTATTGGTACTGGGAGCAAAGAGGGACTTGAGTTACCTTCCCTATGAATCCTTGCATATGTCCAAAACCTTCATGCATCTGATAAAGTGAGCTCCATCCTATGAACGGCTGTAGCACAAAACTTACAGGATTCCTCATTGTGTTTACTCTGACCTTGGCCTCATATGGCTGCCTGTTGACATTCCCCATCCCACCCCAATATTACTACTATTACTGTTACTACAACTTGTTGTTGTTGTTAATATAATAACTCCACCCGAGGCCTTGAGGAGTTTATCCCAGTCAGTTCAGACAGCAGGACATAGATGAATCAGTGGCATAACTCGGAATACAGCCACTTCTTACATTCATAGGGGGAAAACTGATCAACCTGGTGTCTGGCTCCCAAGGTTTTACCAGGTATTTCCCACCTGGTTCCAAGCCTATCTTCGTAGTCTTTAGGGCAGTGATGGGGAACCTGTGGCTTTCCATATATTGTTGGACTACAGCTCCCATCAAAATGGATGTTGAGCTTTACGGGTGTTACACCCAATACCAATATCCACTAAATCTACCAGTCAATGAAGATCTTCTGCAGAAGCCCTTCCAAGGTGCCTCTCTCTTCTGAAGTCCAAATGAGGAAACATCCCAGATATGTCTACCTGGAAGCATCTCTTCCAGGCACCAGGCAAGGTCTTTCCTTCCTTCCCAGGTTTTTACAGGTGCCTGAGATACTTTGGATGGTTGTTTTTTTTAACTTTTATCTGCTACTTCTGTTGTCTTTGTGGCTGTGTAAAATTCTTTCTCATTAGTTTTGTTGCTGAAAGCTGTTGCTGAGGCTGTTCATAGTGAAAGGTAGGATATAAATTCAAGAAAAGAAAGAAAGAAAGAAAGAAAGAAAGAAAGAAAGAAAGAAAGAAAGAAAGAAAGAAAGAACATAGATCTCAGTCTTGCACATCATCTCACCACTTAGACTCTGGAGCAGTGGTTCCCAATTGGTGGTCCACAGACCCCAGGGAGTCTGTGTAACCCACCCAGGGGGTCCATGGCAGCATTCACAAAACAAAAACGACCATAGAGCTATCAAAAATTTCAAAAGTAGGGGGTCCATGGCTTGGCTTTTGAAATATAGGGGGTCCACAGTACTTAGCTAATTGGGAAACACTGCTCCAGAGCGTAAGAGAATAAGGCAGTCATACTAAGGGTATGTCCAAGGGGAGCTTAAACTAAAAGAAGTTGCTCCAACCCTTTGGTAGATGAGCCACAATTTTTGCACTGTCCAGGATGTTTGACAAGCTGGCATTGTGACATGTGGTTGTTGCTGTTACCATTTTCTTAGAAGACTGCAGTTGTGATCCTGCTTCCTCTAAGGCTTCTTAGATCCCATTTTACTTCTGTGGGATTCAAGCCGCCAAACTGTGGACGGGACTGCTACCTAGAAAGAAGAAAAACACAGACAATGGCAAGACAAGGCTTGGTTGACATTTGGGGGAGGGTCTGGGGTGTGTGTGTGTGTCTGTAGATTTGTCCTTGGTATGTGGGATGTGGTTTCCAACCTGAATGTTGCAATGCCCTTGAGCAGTGCTGCCCTGCGTTTGGCTCAGTCAATAAGGATCCCTGAGGAACAACATCACAGTTATCCTGTTAGCCTCAGACAAAGCATCGCGTAACAAAAGGAACTGAGCTTGAGAGATTTTTTTTCTTTTTACGTTTAAATTGATGCATGGAAGGGGACCAGCAGGAAGCCCTGTGTTAGCCCCCAAGTCCTATGTGCCTGAAGCTAGCTGTGTTTAATATTAAAGCTTAAGTACGGTAAGCTACACATTTCACTACCTTACTGTCAAATTCATAGGTTATAAATGCGCCAGAAGAAAAGGCCTTGGAGCCTTGCATGGGCAAAAATCTGCCTTCTCTTATGCTCCTGGATTTAACCTGCCTCCACCAATCCCTCTGTCTCTCCACAGTGGTACAAATAGTGACTTCCCTGGAGAGAAATATGCAAATACTCTGGTGTGTGTGTGTGTTTTCATTTAATATTTCCTTCCTGTCCTATAGGTGGGTTGCTGTTTGCAATGCCAACAGATTTAAGCTCCCCACCCCCGTTGATTAACTGTCTCGTTTTTTTAACTGATTAACTGGTTAATTAATTCAGTTTGTTTACTGTCCAGTTATCAACTCGTGAATCAGTTCATTGATTGATTGAACAAAGAGATCCATCAGCACCCCCTCCTTCCTAATGGCATTTCACTGCTTGCTGATTTTTTAAAAAAAAATACATTCTGGCAGGCCTTTTGTCTGGTCAGTAGATGACCTAGAGTATGTTCACATTGCTCCACATCTAGTGCATTCCCACTGGTAGTTTTCACAGCCACATTCACACGACGTCTGATGCAAACCATAACAATCCTGTAGTTCCTTTACAACTTCTGGCGTTTGATGCAGTTTTTTCTCAAACCAGCTTCAGCCTGACTAGAAAACATAAGGCAAATTCACTTGGTACTTTAGAGTGGTGTGAACGTATGAGATAGCTCCTGTGCATGGCATGCACACTCTTAAGTACTCAGAAGTAGGCCCCACAGAATTCAATGGGGCATAGTGAGCTTAGGATTAATAATAATAATAATAATAATAATAATAATAATAATAATAGTAATAAATTTTATTTATATCCCGCCCTCCCCAGCCGAAGCCAGATTCACTTCTAATGCCTCATGATAGTAATACCCAGGCTCAAAAAACTTCAAAAACAAATACAAGTACTCGGGTTAAGTACTTAATTCGTTCTGGAGGTCCGTACTTAACCTGAAACTATTCTTAACCTGAAGCACCACTTTAGCTAATGGGGCCTCCTGCTGCTGCCACGCCGCCGGAGCACAATTTCTGTTCTCATCCTGAAGCAAAGTTCTTAACCTGAAGCAATATTTCTGGGTTAGCAGAGTCTGTAACCTGAAGCATATGTAACCTGAGGTACCACTGTATGCCCTTCAGCCTCAGCAATTTACCAGTTAAAATTGTAGCCAATTAATCTAACAAATCTATGAAAGGCTTCAGCCCTCATATCTGTGTTCTCCCATAAAGCAGACATTCCTTGCTCCATAAACCATCAGTGGAGCTCTTTCCTACTCTAAGGATCGCCATCTAACACATCACAAAGTTTTGCTTTCTTTCATTGTTTGGAGAAACTTTGATGTCTCTCATTGTGTCCCTCATTTCATGGTGTTTTGTCCGTGATTGTCTGTCATTCAGAAGATTTGCCCTTCATTTTTAGAGTTCAGGGGTTGAGAGGTGCAATGCAGAGCAAACCTCGTTCGGATGCTTTTCTACCAACATGATTTAAATGGGAGTTCTTTTGCTAGCACGTTTCCGAATAGAGCAGCCACATCATGGCTACAGAGTGGCCTGTCGCTCTTGTGCCATTCATGGAAATAAATGAATGAACAGAGAAGCCCCTATTGTATACATACGATATCATTGGTATTTTGGTCCTGCAACTGATCCTACACATGAGCCCTTGAAAATACATCTCACTGTGTTCAGTTGAGTTTACTCCCAAGTAAAGCTGTGCACGACTACAAGGAGGAATTCCAGCCATTCCTGTGGTACAATTTAGCATGCAAAGAGTGATCATAGATGTCTTAATATGCCTTAGTTTTCAAATCACCTTGAAGCTGGTTAGTGGGGTTATGCATCAACATGTAGCATGTCTCAAATAACTACAGGACAGATGTAGATAGATGTAGCTCATGGCTAATGTTTTGTATATGTTCTAGATGCAGAGTAAGGTCCCGCTTGTAATGTAATAATTCAAAGAAAACAAGCTATACAAAGCACCTTTACTGCAAGGAAACTGTTTCAGTTAAGGCTGGAGAAAGATCTAGAGACCTGGAGAACCAGCCATTGTGTGTTTCTTCATCCCAGTATCTCAAGGTATAACCTAATCTAGAGCTGGTCAATGGTGTGACCTCTGGATGTGGTCCTACTACAACTTGGATGTGGTTCTACTGCAACTCCCATCAGCCATAGCCAGCATGGCCAATGGTCAGGGATGATGGGATTTATAGTCCATCAACATCTGGAAGGCACCACCTTGACTACCACTGGCATAATCTATTATGTCTGCTGCCTTTTTACACACTCCATTTTACAACTGACCTCATGGCAGACTTTATGTTTTGTCTCTCTCTTCTAACTCTCTATTTTGTTTGACACCCAGTCTGCTGGAGGGTTCTGAAGATTGTGGAAAGCTTGCTCATTATTTTGTGATATCTTGATTGATCTAATAAAGATAATGCCATAGTATGGATTTTGGACTCATTCTAACAGTGATATTTTATAGCTATTGTGAAATGGTTGTAATCTGGCAATCTGAATGTCTATAACAAAATAAACAAACAAACCCCTCACTGTAACATTAAAAAAGCATCAAAACAAAACAAAAATCTTTGACGCCCATCTTGAACTGATATGACCTGTTATATCAACATGTAATGACTAAGGAGTTGTAGAAAACTTTAAATTGCATGGCTATGAAATGAAATGGCTAAGCAACAGCTTCACCAGATATAAATTGTGATATAACCAGAAAGGTAGGTGAAACATCTATCTTCTTATATACATTAAAAATGTATGTTATCATGTTGCAGTTCACATGGCTGCCAATAGGTGGCCACATCAACTCGAACATGATTATATAATCTAGGAAGGGGAAACCTGTCTCCAGAGGTGTAGCTAGGGGTTGGCAAAATCGACCTCCACTGGGGGAGGAGGCTTCCCCCCCAAAAAAAAAATCACTTTTCAGACTATGGAATGTGTCTGAATGTGTGTGGTGATGTGCTGTTGATGCTATGGCAAGATCAAATGTGGGAGAAGCTTGCTGTCCTCTCACTTTGGTAAAGTGATGTTTTTCGGGACAGCACCAATACAGCTTCTTGCCAAGGGTATAAGGGACTCTAGTCTGTCTGTAGCCCTTCAAATGTTGCTAAACTCCAACATCCCTAACCATTAGCCATGGTTGGAGGCCACTGGTGACAGTTGTAGTCCATCAACATCCAGAGGGCACCATATTGATGAGCCTCCTGCTCTAAACAGTAGCTCTGGGCAGCTACCCACAGAGGTGCGGTTTTCCAGTTCTGCCCCTAGCAGCTCCTCATACAAACTAAACCGCAAGATTCATTTGGGCTTGCAGCCTGGAGAAAGTCTTTTTCCTATAATTGAATACTCTATAGATCCATGCTTGCCCTTCATGGAATGCCTTGAAGTTGCAGTGGCCCATACAGTATTAGATGTCAAGATATACACCTGTCCCTGCAGGACAGAGAGCATTTGAGGGCAGTGTTCATGCGATAGGCTGTTTAGACTTCTTGCAACATCTGCCAGTGAACTCTGAGACGGAGAATAAGCCACAAGAACTCTGCATTCAGTTGGACTTCAGCCTTCAGCTCTGTATTCACTGATATGTTCTGCCTTAGGGGAAAATTGGACCTAAAGTTTGCTACAGCCAGAATTGCCTGGTGGTGCCATAACACTTGGATGAAAATTAAATAAGCAGCCTCCCAGCCCTTGTGCATTTCACAGCTTCTAAGCTTTGATTTGCTTTTTGTCCTGAATGAAACTTTATTGCCATAATGACAAACAGGGTATTAGTTTGAAGTGAGCAATATGCAACTTCAATGTCCATTTCCCCATTTATTTGCAATAAATGGAGCTACATAGATATAGGCTATCTGGATCTCTAGATAAATTTTGTTGTAGATGATCATTGGCCCAGCCCTTCACTGAGGCCGAAGAAGTCCACAGTCAGCGGAGTTCCATGGATAGTGTAGCTCCATAGACAGTGAAATTAGAGAGCAAATATTTCAGCCGCAGTGCTTCTGTAATGTCTAGAGCTGCAAAGATAGCAAGGTTTTGGCAGGCTGCACTTGTTGAAATGAACATTATTTGCATTTTTGTCCTTCCTCTGAGGAGCTGCGGGTGGTTGATGACACCAAATTGTTCAGGGTGGTTAAAAACAAAAAGGAATGCTGACGAATTCTAAAGGTATCTTTCAAAACTAAGTGAAGGGGCATTACAACAGCAAATGTAAGTCAACCATAAGCATTGGTGCAAAAATAAGAATTATTCACTTCGCGTGGACTGACAAGGAAATAGATCTTGGGGCCACAGTATATAGCTCAGTGAAAATGTTGAGTCTGGGGCAGGAGTGCAGTTGTGGGGGGAGGAATACTGAACCCCATGTTGGGGGTCACTGGGAAGGGGAATGAAAATAAAACTGCCAATATCATGTCATGACACAAATACTGTACGTCAAAAATACGTCAAAAAGGATATTGTAGAGGTGGGGAAAGGGTGAGTAAGGACCCAGACTAGGTATGGATGGACCCATCAAAGTCCAGTCCATTCCAGTTCCATGTGGGGATGGGAATACAAATGTCTTTTCCCATTTCTGGGTGGATTTTTTTAATGGAAAATCATTTAAAAACATAGAAACACACATTTCTTAAATCATACAAAGTATTTATGAAGCAGTCCAAGGGTTTCATGCTCTTTTCTTCTTAAAATTTCAAAAGATAGGGCATCCAGCTGATGAATAGCATGATCCCCTGAGAGTGATGAGGCTTCATATTCCCTCATGTAAAAAAACAATGTCTATTCCCATATAAGCAGTGGGGACTTACTCTTCAATAAGTCTGCAATATGACTGCAGCCTAAGAGATTTATTTGAAAATAGCTGATGACATCTTTCTGCATGACTGCAAGGCTTGAAAGAAAACTGGTTCCAAATGCACCATTTTGCCACAAGGCACATACTCCACAGGCCATCAGAACTTGTAACAGTTCGAAAACCTGATCACCATGAGTCTGGTATCTGGTGTGTACAACATTTTAATTTCTGTTAAGTGTGATACTATGACCTGTGATCAAATACAAGAGGTGGTGTGTGTGATCTTCCATATGGTAGAAACAACTTGGGCATCTCTGTCTCTATATAAGGACAAACACTCTGAAATTAATCCACCTCACATCCACATTGGCACTTCACAGCTCCCCTATGTTAGCAAAATGCCTTATCTGTTATGATAGTAGAGATGTAGAATAAGGGATTCTATTTATTATAAGACTGTGAGTTGGCTTAGGTAGACCATGAGATTTATAGAACACAGCTTTTCCAACAACAAATGTTGAGTTCAAAGTCAATAAAGTATGATAGATTATGATTGATAGATATAGATAGATGATAGATAGATAGATAGATAGATAGATAGATAGATAGATAGATAGATCAACAGATAGGCATGCAGGCATAGTGGGCTTCCTTTTTTATTTCATTACCAGGCCTCCATTTCTTGGTATGTGCTCTCAGAATTCTTGGCAAATAGATTTGTTTCTTGGGTTTCCATATTATGTGTTTGAGAAATAAAATGCAAGTGTGAATTTAGTCTCTCCATAGTTCTGGCTTGGCTCCTCTTACATAAGCTACAGCTACATTTTTTTCCAGGCCAGGGAGTGGAGCCCTTCAGCAATTCAGACCAGAACCAGAAAGTGAATACAGTGATATATTCAGTTGCCATAGCTGCCATATGGTGCCAATGCTGAGATGAAATAAAATAGAAGTCCAGGAGGACTGGAAGTCAATAATGAAGGAACCCATAGTACAACACCAGCTCTCGACGGCAATGCTCCAGACACCACCAAGCAGAAAAACAACAAGGGGGGAAACACACACACAAACCAAACGACAAGAAAACTGCTGGAAATGCAGAGGATGGTCTCACCAAAGAGTAAGTCAAAAGAGGGAGTTGGTGGGTGACTCAGCCAATGAGGAAGAGTTGAAGGGCTAAGAGGGGAAAGGAGGAATTATAGGCAGCACAGAGAGGAGAGGGAGAGAGAGAGAGATCATCAGAGCGTTAAGTGGCAAACAGTCTAAACAATTGTCCTGACAAGAAGGAAAGAATCTCAGCATTCCTGATGTTTGGCTATTGAGTATGAACAAATGTTCCTGCAAACTGTAGTGGCATAAAAGCAGGCCAGTGACGGGGAGGTGGGGGGAGTGCAGGGCAAAGCAAAGCCCTTTCAGATGAAAAGCGCCAGGAACACTAGGCTGGTGAGATGACAAAGCAGAACTATAGCAAGGACTCGACTGGGCTTACTTGGCCAGCTCTAGTGTAAAATAGCAGAACTCCATTCAGGTCATTGGAGCCAAAGTGATCTCTGCTAGCAGAAGCTCTTCTTGGCCATCAGTTTCAAAGCACATCAAACAACGTGACATGGCTAAATGGGTCTAAAATGAGCATGAATAATATTAGCAAGATATGCAGGGAGTCCACAAAGAGTCAAATTTTCGAGAAGGACCAGAGTTAGTTCAGTGCAATGGCTACCTTTAGAAAACCATTGTGTCCAATCTAATTTTTGAGCCTGAGCAGCGGGAAGGAAGGTGCAACAGACGGTCACCGCAATAAGGAAGCAAAAGGCTGAGACTGGCACTTGAATGGCAGTCATTGGAGAGTGCCATTCACAGCTCCCTGGTTGACTAATAACACAGTTTCCAAAATCAGTAAATGCGTCAGTCGTGGTTTGTAAATGGAAATCTAAATATTAACTATTAAATTGGCTCCATAACAACGGGGCATTTCCTTTTCCTTTTTTTTAATGCATTAAGAAATTATGGCCCGATAAGAGTGGCCAAAAGAGCAAAAGACATATATGGATATACAGAAGACTTATTCAGTCAAGAACTGCAGCACAAAGTTGCTAAACTTTCTAGCAATTATACAGTTTGTTTTCATGATAAGTTTTTCTTCGGATGAAATCAGAATTCAAAACATGTTGAGGACCATGAACTGGATAAATCTTGTCTACGGGCATCAAAGGCTTTAGCTATTTTATACATTAGGGGATCTCCTCTTGTTGCTGGATCTGCAAGGAGGGCACTCCAGTCCTAAACAATTAAAGTAAGTCCCATTGACTGTGTTGCAAGGTTGTGATCCTAAGCCCGCATCTATGGAGGCAAGTTCTATTAAAATCAGTGAAATCTACTTCATTGTGTTTTGCAGTGCCAGGCTGATGGTGGGGTTGGGGGGGAAGCAAAGACAGAAGTATATAAAATCTATAGGAATGAGATTTGCAACTCCAGGCCAAATTCTGTACTGATAAAAATCAGCATAGATATTCTGTGGGTGAGAGAATGGTGTTGATCATGCTCATGGTGGAAGCATTTTCCATATTATCCATGGAACTGTAACAACCCATAAGAGTGTCTATAAAACCACCACAGCCAACCACAAATGAACAACCACACCCTAAGCCAACCCCAACCTCTCTCACCACCAAGGGAACACAAGTGAACAGCAGAGAGCACAAGCAACGCTGACACCAAACCCTACATATATTGAGTAAAATAGAAACATCGCCACCCGACCCCACTCCGCCCATCTTCCCCCCCCTCCACCCCTTTCCCCCTTTTCTTCCTAATGTCTCAACAAATGAAACTGATTTGTAAAAATGTTACATGGAAAAAATACGAGAGAGAGACATTGCACATACTTTTGTAAATCAAGAAAACAGTATAATGTTTTAAATCACAGTGATTTCTGAAAGTAAGGGATTAAACCATCAAAGTTGAGAATAACATTTTTTAAAAAAATAAATCCCTTTGGTGGATGCTGATGATAAAAGTCAGACGTAGTTCAACAAAAAAGGGGTAGAAGAGGCATATTTCAGTCAAATGAGAAATCTGTAGGCAACAGTAATACTACTTGCCTTAATGTTCAAGTTTATTAAAAGTAAGTTATCAAAAGGCATTGTCCAAAGAACAAGAGGTAATTCTAAATATGGATTCTTATATTTTGTGGATGTGTATTTCTAGATATCTAGATAGATAGATGAAATGAACTTACTGTATATAAGAAATGCTGTCTTTAATGTTTAGGTATATAACAAGCAAGTTTTGACAAGTATTGTCCAAAATACAAGAGGTAGTTCTAAACATACATCCTTACTATGTATGTATGAGTACATGCTGAAATTAAGTGACTGAGTATGAGGGTTGCTGTCTAATATGTGAGTGTTGGGTGCGGCAGAAAGGATTTCTTAAACAAAGTATAATTAAGCTGCAGTTCTTTTTAAAAATGGAGCTGGCCAGCCCAATTTCATAAGGGACTGTTTAAAGATCTGAGAATTTTGATTTTCTTTAATTAATCCTGAAAAGGCCGAACTAGGGAACGTTGGGCTTTAGCTGTAAAAATCAAGTATTGCAGCTGGAACTGGAAGAAATCAAGACAATTGATGATATGTTGATTTGTGCATTTGGTTTAACAGGAATACTCAGTTTGTGTATTCAGCCCATTTCGCATTTTCAGATCATATGCGTAGCAGTTGCAAGGGAAACTGTCTCTCATATATTCATTATTCAAAATTACTTTCCAGTTAATTCCTGTGAATAATAGTTAAACTATGTATCTGTTGTTGAGCAGAGTTTATTATTCAAAAAGCAGGCTGTGCTCGATGGTTGTCACTGAACAGCTAGGTCAAATTGCCTATTTTTTGTCACCTGCTTGGATGGATGTAAGAGTAAGAAACCAGCTGCCAAGGAAAATGCTTTGAATTTACTGAACGCAAAGCTTGCTTTGGGTGAGGACAGTCCAGTGAGCACCGCTTCTGTGCAAGCCACAGTGATGTTGCTGCTGACTGGATAGAAGCAGGCCATGTCTGCAAAGTTCATATTCCTGTCAAATGTATGAATATCCCGGAAAAATATTACTACAGTATGTAATTTCTATTGATAACAACATCCAGATGCATAGATAGATATAGATATATGGATTTCTACACAAAATTCCTTATTTTACAGTTGCTCATATTATTGCCACTATATAACTGACTGTGGATTATTGTACAGTGGTACCTCGGGTTAAGTACTTAATTCATTCTGGAGGTCAGTACTTAACCTGAAACTGTTCTTAACCTGAAGCACCACTTTAGCTAATGGGGCCTCCTGCTGCTGCCGCGCTGCCGGAGCACGATTTCTGTTCTCATCCTGAAGCAAAGTTCTTAACCTGAAGCACTATTTCTGGGTTAGCGGAGTCTGTAACCTGAAGCGTATGTAACCTGAAGCGTATGTAACCCGAGGTACCACTGTATTGTGCAAGGCATTGCCATTATGGCCTGGAGAGCTGCAGAATGACGAAACTCTGTCAGCTCAAGGGAGCTTACAAGAAAGGAGATTCCAAATAAACATCAGGAAAAACTTTCTGACAGTGGAAGCTGTTTGAAAGTGAAATGGACTCCCTCAGGAAGTGGTCGACTCTCCTTCCTTGGAGGTTTTTAAGCAAAGGTTGGATGGCCATCTGTCATGTATGGTTTAGCTGAGATTCCTGCCTTGCAGGGGGTTGGACTAGATGACTCTTGGGGTCCCTTCCAACTCAATGATTTGATGAACCCACTTCTCCCTGTGGCATTTGGATGGAGCCCCCAGTCATCTCACAGACTATTGACCCGTCCACCACTAATCCGCTGCCACCAACCAGGTCCTCCCCGGTAGATCACTTAGTCTCAGTCAGGTTCTCAAGTTAACAAAGAAGAGTGTAGTTTATTGCAGACACAAATAAACTTTAACTGCATTTAAATGCAGTTTTGATGTCTTTACCTTCTTAGTCTTATTTTTATCCTGTCTCTAACTCTTCTACCTCCGCTCACACAAGAACCCACTGCACCAACTGTCTCTCTATTTCCAACTGCCTGCCAACTGCTTTTCCAACTGCCTTTCCCAACCAACCAACGCACCAAAACCAACCAACTACCAACACCCAAACCTCGGGCTAAGCCCTTTTATAAACAGGTAGGCTCCAGCTTTCCTATTGGTCTACATTTTAACTCTTTCTCTCCCCCCTGTACAGACATTTTCAAACAAACGGACAACCGCCACACTCCCTACTTCCAGATAAACTACTTTGGAGCTGAGGGGCATTTTCTAGCCATTGCTGCCTGAAAATAGCATCCCATGGATGAACAGGGGGAAGGGCCTGACCTGGGAGCAAGATCAGATCCTCCTAATATCAGTAAGGATGAAGTTGGGGAACGGGTACTTACAAGAAGGAGTGCAGCACTGTTAAAAGGACCCAAGGAGCCAAAGAGAAGGGTGGAGGTGGCCAACCCAGGTATTCTAGATAGGGACAGTAGCCAGGCAGACGTGGGCAGGAGACACAGAGAAGGAATAGGGAGCTTGGTCATTGTAGAGTGAAATCGCTCATCACTTTCATGGACTGGGGAAACACAAAGCCACAAGGCTCTCTTCTGGAAGAAGGTTCTTCTGTTTGAGCCAAGGGGAACGAGGGAAAGACTTCCAGCCACAGAGGTGTACAGCAACAGCAAGTAAGGGTCCTGCAGTGTTTGGAAAGGGACACAATATGTACCTCTCATTTCCACAGCCACTGTGAGCCATCTGAAGAGAGCACAGGGCATTTAAACTGCTGTTTGAAGGACTGCCGACATGCATAGGAGCCTGAGGTGGGTATTAAGGTCTACATCAAAAGCCCACATGCATGCCCAGTGATTAGGTAAATACAGTGGTGCCTCGCAAGACGAAATTAATTTGTTCCGCAAGTTTTTTCTTCTTGCAAGTTTTTCGTCTTGCGAAGCACGGTTTCCCATAGAAATGCATTGAAAATCAATCAATGCGTTCCTATGGAGACCGTTCGGGGACAGAAGGGAAGCGCCGCGTGCCTTCCCGTCTGTCCCCGGACCTGTTTTAAAGCAAGGGAAGGGGCAGCGGGGAGAATCGCTTCTCCCCGTTGCCGCCCCTTGGTTCAAAAGGGGTCCGGGGAGAGAGGGGAAGGCGTGCGCGCCTTCCCCTCTGTCCCCGGAGATTGCGGGGCTGGCAATGGGGAGAAGCGATCTTCTCCCTGCCGCCCCTTGCTTCAAAAGAGGTCCGGGGACAGCGGGGAAGACGCGCTGCGCTTCCCCACTATCCCCGGAGCTTGCAGGGCAAGCTTCGTTTTGCGAAGCAAGTCCATAGGGAAATGCATCTTGCGAAGCGGCTAAGAAAACGAAAAACTCCTTCGTCTAGCTTTTTTCGTCTTCCGAGGCGTTCGTCTTGCGGGGTACCACTGTACAGCTGTTGGGCGTAGGAGACAGGGCCTTTTATGTGGAAATTCCAGACTGTGGAACTCACTCCTCACAGAGGTGTCCTTCAGATGTTTTGGGCTACAACTACCAACAGCTCCTGCCCACATAGTTGAGCAGGCCGGGGTTGATAGAAATTGTAGTCCATAACATCCAAAGGGTTTTTTAATGGGCCTGAAAACCCACCTTTTCCAGACTCATTTTCTCCTAAACTGGGCCATGGGCCATGACCGCCCCACCCCTCCTAGATCAAGTAAATCAATAAAAATACTTAACTAATTGAGGTTCTGCCCCACCCCCACCCCCTAACTGAGCTATTCTGTTAGGAAGTTAGCTGTGCTGTGATTTATATTCGTGTCTGCTTTTTAAAAAATAAAAATAACTGTTTTAACTGACTTCTGTTTTAAATTATTGTGAATGCTGCTGCCATTTTTTTTCCGTGTGTGTGTGTGTAGAGACATTATATACCTCCCTGGGTGGGCTATGCCCAAAAAGGCAGCCTATATATGATATCAATAAATTGTTTTATAGTGATTGTAAGAGACAATCACAGAATCATAGTTTTGGAAAAGAGACAAATCCCACGCAGTTCAGTTTCTCTGTTCAAAGGGGGAACCTCTTCAAAAATGTGTTCATCACCTCTAAGCTGGCAGCAGATGTATCTGCCCCATTTTCTTTGCCCAGGGTACCACACTGGGCAGTGTTGCACGTGAGACCTGGACCTCTCTTCTTGCCTATTCCTGTTTATTCAGCCAAGGAGGAAGTAAATAATTACTGTTAATGAAACAGACAATACCAAATGGGAAAAAATTCCAGGCATCACTGATACTAGAGGGGGGAACTGTTAATATACTTCAAAGAGACTGAGAATATGAAGAGATGGGGGGAAATTGGATTCTGGTTAGGGGGAGTGGGGGGATAACATGAAAATAATAATCTAAAACCACATTTTCAATCTGTGATAATGCTAATAATAAACATGGAGATGCAGTACTGCTGGTAAAGATCTAGGGATGATAGTGAAGGCTACCTCAGACATGAGTTTGCCTTGAAATGTGAGCAGGGGAGGAAAAGAAATTAATTTGATTTTAGGCTACCAACATCACAGTGCAGAGCACGGAAATAGTAAGTTCCGCTGAGTGTGGCTCTGATGAGACAGCAGCTACAGGACTGCATTTAATTATGGCTACTACTGTACCTTTATGAAATCGACAGATGAAATATTATTGCCAAGACCTTTTTTTTTATAAATGTAGAAACTGGTGCGAATGAATTATAGACAGAGATAGATCAAAGCCGTGGGTGCCAGTGTAGACCCATAAATCCTGCATTATATTTACACACACTTCAGTTGGGAGTGGTTTCAGATGATCTTCATCCTTGTCATCTGGCAGTAGCTTCCAAGTGAGAAAGCGTTTTTACTATGAATTATAACTGATCATTTGAACAAGGCTGTAGCCTCAGGGAAGGAGGAGGGAATATTCCTGAATGTTCCATCTTCCATTAAACATAAAAAGTAAGTTTCTAACTCCACAAGTAAAAGAGATATAAGGGAAAGCTAAAAGAGCCAGTATGGTATATAGGTTAGAACGGAAATGCCAACTTGCATCCCTCTAGACTAGGCTGTTGAATTACAATCCCTAACCATTGGCCATTCTGGCTGGAGCTAATGGAACTCCCATAAAACCTGAAGGGCAATAATGCATGGGTTAAAACACTGGCCAAGTGTGACTTGGGTTCAATTTAATTCAGGGGTAGGCAACCTAAGGCCTGGGGGCCGGATGTGGCCCAATTGCCTTCTCAGTCTGGCCCGCGGACAGCCCGGGAATCAGCATGTTTTTACATGAGTAGAATGTGTGTTTTTATTTAAAATGCATCTCTGGGATATTTGTGGGGCATAGGAATTTGTTTTTGTTTGTTTGTTTTCAAAATATAGTCTGGCCCACCACATGGTCTGAGGGACGGTGGACCGGCCCACAGCTGAAAAAGGTTGCTGACCCCTGATCTAATTCATCAACAAAGTTTACTGGTCTGGGCTGAGCCAGAGCTGTTAGAGGATAAAATGAGGCGTAAAGGAAGAACTATGTGTGTTTCTCTGAGCTCCTTGAAAGAAGGGCATAATATAAATGGAATATGTGGAATTATGATGCATTTGGCCCTGTCTCTTTATAGCTTTAGTCAGCTAGTTAAGATTACAATAATCTTTTCCAGCAGGTGTAGGGGGAGAAGGGACCTTATTGCTGCCACCACTGCCATTAATAACTATGTTTAGTGATTTGTTTATGTGTTTTTAAGGATTGGGTTATTTTGTGAGTTTCTTAAAAAAACAATGTGCCTGTTAGAAACTGTCCTGTGGCTTCTGCAAATTATCTAAATAGATAGATAAATAAATAAAAGCTTGGAATAATATTTGACCCAATTGCTTGCTCCCTAGTCTGCTTGCTTCCTGCCTTCCAGAGTTCTGACAACATCTTGCAGAGCACTAGGATAACTGATAGGAACTAGGCTCTTATTTTTATATTTTATAAAAATATATATACAAAATGAAAGTTAGTTTTTATTAATAATTAATAAATCAAATGTGAACAAATTGATCTACCTGTATTCAGGTTCTTTTGGATGCTCTGCAGTCATTTGCCCCGCACCACTTGTTGGTCTTCAGCACATTTCTGGCTATTGCCTGCACCTGACATGCTCCTGTAGCATGTAGGATACAGTGCAATGCTCTCATCCTTTGGATAGGGTTATCACCTTCAAACAGAGCACTTTTGCTGTCTGACCAGCAGCATATCAACAGCTAAAGGCACTTCAGACCGGGAAAGGTTTTCCCAACCTTCAGTCTTTCAGTCTATTGTATTTCTGCCTATTATGCATCTGATTACAGCTTAGGACCCCAGAATCCAGAAAAAAAGACAGTGTCCCTGCATAATAAATGTGAAGTGATTGGAACTTTTTGAAGATTGATAATTTTTTATAGTAAAAAATGAGGAGTCATATATTGATAAAAGGTGCCAGCACAAAAAAGGTGATGGAGGCTATCGCAAAAAAGCTCTCTCTCTCTCTCTCTCGCATGTGTGTGTGTGCTGTTCTGTGAATGGGAGTTTCCAGCCAATGACCTCCCTTCTTACCCCTCCCATCATACATAAAGGAGCGCTGTGCACATCTGTAGGGAAGGCTCAAACCTAAAATATTACTATTACCTGAGAGACAGACTTCCATGTGGGTCGTGGGAAGTCAGCATCTACCAGAACTGATTTAAAAACACACACACACACATGCAGACTGGCCCCCTGTATGGATATGTATTTAAAGTCATCAGGGTGCAGTACTGTCATCCTAAGTCTCACAGACTCAAACGAAGTTTATAAATAAATATGGCTCAATTTTTAAAACAAGAAATGTTGCATGCTTCTTGTTTTCCTTATTTCTGAAATTTTGGTGCACTTACATTATTATTCTTTGCTCTGTACCTAGCATATTTCACAGTGTGCAAACACTTTGCTGTTCTTGTTTCTTATTCTCAAAGCCGTTCCATGATGTGGTTAGTTTCATGGTCAAATGGGAACGGGAGCTGACTTTTCCACATCCAGATAGCTAGCTGCTAACTGTATACTGTGGTACCTCGGGTTAAGAACTTAATTCGTTCTGGAGGTCCGTTCTTAACCTGAGGTACCACTTTAGCTACGGGGGCCTCCCACTGCTGCCTCACCACCAGAACACGATTTCTATTCTCATCCTGAAGCAAAGTTCTTAACCCAAGGTACTATTCCTGGGTTAGCGAAGTCTGTAACCTGAAGCATTTGTAACCCGAGGTACCACTGTACTCTCTTGCTAACCTCTCAACAGAAGCTGGTCAAAGTTCCTTTTGCCTTGCTTGTTTCTGAATGATATCATTTATAGTGATTCTATTGGTGCCGATATGATGCAACTACTGGTATAATCTCTGCCAACCAACCTTGGCTCTGCCCTATCTAGCAATGTCATGGCTCTAAGTACATATGCAATTGTGCCCCACCCTCCACCACCAAAAATATACTCATTATTTTAGTGAAGAGGCAAAGTTCATGCTTCCTCATTACAACTATACAGGCTACATCAGAATTTCAGACTGCCCGCCAGTAGACTCTATCCAGCCCATTCAGCTGAATGAATCCTTTGAATACAGTGCTGCATAACACATTTGGTCTGACACTGAAAATTCATTCAGTCATTTTATTCATTCATACAGTTGTTGCTCATTTGTTAATGCATGCAAATTTATGCCCATTTAAAATATCTAAATATCTAGTGTGGAGCTAATTAAACTTTAAAAACTTTTCAGGGTATGCAAAAGGTCAAGCCAGTTTGTTTGTTTACAAAGGAAAACAAGCCAGGAGGCTACCCTTGGCCAACAGGCACAAACTCTCCTAATTTACAGGGTTTTTACAATTGCTGGAGGCCAAGAAAGGAAAAGCAGCAGGCTTTGAGATGCACAAGTCTGCTTTCTGAAGGTGGCTCTGTTCCCTCTTCAATTGGCTTGTTTCTGACAAGGGACTTTGGCTGTCAAGGCACTTACCAAAGACACAGAGGGAGCAGGAAAAGATGAAGATGGAGGAGAAGGCCTTTAACAGCCGAAAAGATGATGATGATATCCTTCTTTTCTGTCTTTCAAAGAACCCAAACATCAGTATCACAGTATAATAAATCAAAATACAATTCAAAGATTGTCAACAACAAAATTATAATAAAATCAAACAGGCTGAAGCACAATTCGTTATCCTAATAAGCTTCTGCCAAGTGCTTTATTTCCCCCTCTGGTGGTCCCTGAGCGCTTCATTCAGAAATCTGAGGCGCCATTTCATATTTTCCCAAATTGAAGTCCAGTACGTATCACTATGCAGTGGGGCCTTTCCAGTTCTGGCACCTAGCTACATCAAAGGTTTTTAGACAGCATTTAGAGCTGACTTTTTGAAATATGTTATCATAAAGTGACGTAAAAGGAGTGAGTCATGATAAAATAGGAAAACGGTCAACGCAGAACAGATGTGTTCTGATTAACAGGAGAAGCTGCCCCAGAGACACAATTTGTTAATTGATCACACGTCATCTAAATAAAAACAATAGTTCCAATAGCTTTGTTATTATTATGCTTTTCAGATGAATAATGTATCCCAAAATGACTCATATCATGTCTGACAGAAGAGTTGTCGGGCAGGAGCTGCTCTGTTTTCCTGGCCTGGGAGTTGTTACCAGCTGTGTTCCAGCTTGCTTTTTCCTCCTCCCTCCCATTCCATTTTCCTTGTGTGTTGTGTGTTTTTTAGATTACAAGATGTGACTGTCCTAGAACTTATGTTTATAAGCCGCTGTCAGAGCCTTTTGACTAAAGGGCAGGGTATTATTTTATTTTCCAAAAATGAACTCAACTCATATCTCCTCCTCTCAGACTGAGAACAGAAAATAATAATAGCAACAAGGAAAAGGAAATACAGAGAAAAGGTACAAGAAAGAAATCAGCTTGTCAACGCCAGGAAGAAGTGGTGAGTTACTAGCAGGTAGAGCAACGTTATAAACCTCTTCTAAGGCCATCAAGAGCTTTTTTTGTATTGATTTGTATTAATTTTATTTCTTTAAAAATTGCATATACCACCATTTGTCAAAAGGACCCAGGGCAGCTTACAACATAGTAACATAATAAACAACACAATGCACATGAAGAACAACATCAGCAAGAAAAACAGTTGTGTGAATTCAATTCATAATAATAAGCAATAACATAATAGGCGTGTCCAGTTATTCACAATGTCATCCCCGCAATAAACTCTACAGCTCAACTCCTGCAAGTACCATACGCAAGTGAAATAACATTATTATCTATTAATCACAGGTGCAACTATAAAACATACACCTAATGACTACAGCAGTATTTCCTTGTAAAAAAGCAGCAGCAGTAGCATACTTCAAGTGCAGAATTTTTTTTACAAAGTGCATCTACACTTAAAAAAAAAAAAAAGCTGGATCAAATGGGGTCGCCTTTTCATACATGGTTTTGCAGTTATTTAATCTCACCGACCAAGTGTTGAAACCCCGGTACAAAGCCTTGTCCCACACAGAATTTGGAAGGCTACACTGGACAATGAGGAAAAAGAAAATATGTGGCAGGAATTCTCCTCTTTGGTCAGCAGGGAGATAGAGCAGGTGTGTGTGTGTGTGTGTGTGTGTGTGAGAGAGAGAGAGAGAGAGAGAGAGAGAGAGAGAGAGAGAGAGAGAGAGAGAGCTGTCCATTTGACTTCCTTGCCTCTCTAGAAAGGCCTGCGACCCAGTAGTTTCCCTGGGCCTTAATGCTACCTAACTGCCAACCACCTGTGGCAGTTGGTTGCCATGGCAATTTGGCAGTTGGTTGCCTGGGCTGAACATTCTAGACTCCTACAGCTGCATAGAAAAAGCTGTGTATGTTCACATTAGAAGGGCCTTACATGGGCGTTACTGATAAATGTCCCCCTCAGATATATAGATATAGATATAGATATAGATATAGATATAGATATAGATATAGATATAGATATAGATATAGATATAGATATAGATATAGATATAGATATAGATATAGATATAGATATTTTGTTCATTCATTGGTTCATTTGTTAGCTGCCCTTTGCCCTAAGGTTCCAGGGCGGGGTTGCAGCATTAAAACACCATATTAAAAACAATTTTAAACAGCCTACAATTGCAAGAAAAAGTGATTCCTAAAAACATACACACCTCAACTGTCAAAAGCCATCAGCTGTACTATACGCAACGCATGTATGGGGGGGAATGACAGTAAAGACCACTTTTCCGTTAGTTTCTCATTTTACCTCAGACTTCCTCTTCATGTATGCAGTAGCTGTTTGCACGAATGTAGGGGAAATGGAAGGAGCGTGAGGGAAGGGCAGGGAGAAACAGATAAAGCATAAGAGAGAGCGGAAGAGGCCATACGTGTGAGGAGGACAACAATGCAGGGGAGAGATGGAAGAAGCGATTATGTGACAGGATTTTACACAGAGGACTCTGAGGGTGCTGTGTTGTGAGGCAAGGAATGGACCCATGGCTGACCCTGGCACCAGAATGAGCGGATTCAGGAAGACGACGGCATGAAGGCAAAGTAAGTTTGATTAATTATTGAACTGAAATTCAATTGTTCTGCTTTCCGTGGTTCCCTTTTTTCCTATCTTTGTGGGAGAGAAAATGGGACTGGGGAAGAGAAAGTGGGCTAAAGAGGGTGGTCGCCATTCTAGATTAAAAAGAAAAGCATCACTAACTAACGCCTAGACAAACTCAGTATTTCATAGTTGAAATCAGGGACACTCTTGTATACTATAAATACCCCAGTTTTCATCCACTTTCTTGTTTTCTCTCTCACTACCACTGTTTCCTCTTTTAAAAAGTGTGTGGATATTTAGGTGGCTATTGAGAACATCTTATGTTTAAGAAGGCTTTCCCTGAGGCGTGGTATGGTCATTTTTTGGACTATTAACTGTATAGTTGCAAAAATGCTTTTATTGCTTTTGGTTTCCTTGGCCTGTAATATTTGGTATTTTATCTTCTTGTATGCTGCTCCTGGTAGCTTTTGTTTGTGAAGCTGTATATAAATCTGCAAATAAAATTTGTTGTCAGCATCCATCTGTCTTGAGAGACAATGGAGTGCGCTTCTGGGGGTGAAGTCATGCTGCCACCAAAGTGACTTCCCCGAGGAGCAAGCCTGGACAGTGTGTATGGAGATGCTGCGATGCCCAAATGACAAGACTCTCTTCTTGGCCTTGCTGATATGATCCAAAGGAAATCAGAGCAATACATTTGGCACCAACTTGGCTGCAGGAGTTCCTAGAATAAGACTTACATGTCACCCAACTGTCTTAGGGACTCTACTCCATATTTGTGTAGGATTTACTTCTTAGTCTTCTCTTCTCCTGAATATATCCTGCAAAGCAGTGGATGTTTAAGATCAGAACTTTCCTTTTCCAGATGAGCTACCTTCCCAGGTTGATGAGCCCCATCTGCCCCTCACTTCCTTCTACAACACATAAACCTCCTTCTTGACCATTGGTCTTGCCTGCTCAATCTGCTGGAGCCTGTCTTTGTATGCAGGGGAAGACCCTAACTCATTGGGAGTTTGAGACCCATCAGCTACCCTCACCTGGTTTAGCCAATCAAAGCTGTTTCCCAGGGTTTGGCCACTGCCGCATGCTGATAGCTTCTAGGAGCCGTAGGTGAGGACTGAGTTAGGGTGGGGAGACCAAATGTGGGCAAACTAGCTCAGGAGGAGCATGGTGTGTCCCCCACTAGAGATACTACTCCTCCCGTTACACCCTATAGACCCCGAATAAAAGTAAAATCAAACAAAATAATTGCACTGTAGAATGGTTAGTACAAACTTCAGTCTCACAGTGGAGAGACTGATGTCAGTAGCCAATCAAAAATGACCATTCAGTCCAACCCAATGCATTTCTGCTCAGTTGTGTGTCCCAGTGTATTCAATGGGACTTTTATGCATGAATGCCTGGGAGTATCTGCAAGTGTACATAGGCATGGAACTCAGGAAACTGCCTTATACCAAGTCACACCTTAGTCCATGGGTAGGCAAACTAAGGCCCGGGGGCCAGATCCAGCCCAATTGCCTTCTCAAGCTGGCCCGCAGACGGTCCAGGAATCAGCATGTTTTTACATGAGTAGAATGTGTCCTTTTATTTAAAATGCATCTCTGGGTTATTTGTGGGGCCTGCCTAGTGTTTTTACATGAGTAGAATGTGTGCTTTTATTTAATATGCATCTCTGGGTTATTTGTGGGACATAGGAATTCGTTCATTTTTTTTCATCAAGATATAGCCTGGCCCACCACAAGGTCTGAGGGACAGTGGACCGGCCCCCTGCTGAAAAAGTTTGCTGACCCCTTGAGCTTATTTTGGAGGTTCTAGCAGGGGAGTGCAGCTTTTGTATACCCTTGACCGAAGAATGGTACACTCCTATCTGGGATGGTCGTCCTCTTCCACCGAGCACGCAGCTTCGGGAGGGACGCACATGGAGCGGTGAGGGAGGAAGGGGACACCCGCCTAGACAGCCAGATCAGCTGAATCAACCCTGGCGATCAATGGGGTGACAGATGTCGCAGCCAGATCGCCCTCACATCCTTTAGTGGTAGTATGGCTGTATTGTTTTTTGTAACATAAAACCATTCAATAAAAATTATTCAAAAAGAAAAGAAAAGAAAAGGTTTGCTGACTCCTGCCTTAGTCCCTCTAGTTCAGTGCTGTATACAGTGACTGGCAGTGATTCTCTGGCGTTTCAGACCAGAATCTTTCCCAGTCCTACCTGGAGATTCCAAAAAAGTAAAAAGTATGGATACTGATTCACAAGGAACAAATGCAGTGGTACCTCGTGTTACAAACGCTTCAGGTTACAAACACTTCGGGTTTCAAACTCCGCAAACCTGGAAGTAGTACCTCAGATTGAGAACTTTGCCCCAGGATGAGAATGGAAATCACATGCCAGCAGCATGGCAGCAGCGGGAGTCCCCATTAGCGAAAGCGCACCTCAGGTTTAGAACAGTTTCAGATTAAGAACAGACCTCCGGAACGAATTAAGTTTGTAACACGAGGTACCACTGTATCAGAAAATTGGATTTGTCTTTGGGAAACTGAAACAGTTAATCTAAGTCCAGAACCACAAGCAAGTAATGAACTGGCCTAATAAACTTAAGCCCAGTTGAAACAAAATGTTGAAAGGCAGTTCAGTTGCTCAGGTTACTGGGTTTCTAGTAGAAACTTTCTGCTTGTTAATGTGGGTGCATCCCCCCTAATGGACGTCTGCAGCTTGGAGAATGCATTGCAGATGGATGCCCAAGCTAAGTGGCATGATCTGGTCAAAAAGTGCCTTCTACCAGCATGAACTGATGAGCCAGCTGCAGTCGCTTCTGGAAAAACATGATCATATCATAATTATCCATGTTTTGATAACATCAAGGTTAAAGTATTGCAATGCATTATATATCAGCTGCTGATGAAGATTGATCAGAAATTTCAAGTGCTGCCAAGTACAGCAGCTAGACTATTAACTGGGTGGATAGAACAATTTGCTTCTCACAAGTGCTGCCAGTGTTTTTATGGATACAATTAAAATGGGATATCTTAAAGAGTATCTGCTTCAGTATGAACCTGCTCAATTGTTAAGGTCTTCATAGCATGCTCCACTCCAGGTGGCTCCACCTTCAGTAGTGAAATGAATTACTACTAGAGATAGACCTTTTCTGTGCTGGCACCCTGGTTGTGAAACTCCTACCTCAGATATGTTCATCAAGAAATGTTGTTTTAATCTTGTGTGGATGGTGCTTAGGCCATGTGGTATTTAGGATCACATTGCTTGATTTTATACAGCTAATTAGATATATACCATTTCTATTGCTACTTGTGGCTATGCCAAGATCATTTTAGGCAGTGCTATTGTAGTAAGAACTACAGGTGTATTTTCACTCCATCCAAGCAGGGTAGCCCACTACTTAAGTGTGTCAATGCCCTTAAACTTGGCTTCAGTTTTTGCAATTTCTTTGCTATCATGTTGTACCTTAAAGATAGCTTGTTGTTCTATTTGCTTAATTACTATCTCATCCTTTATTTCAACAACAGTTATAAGTGAATTGTGAAGATCTTCTCCATATCCTTATGAAATAGGTTCTATTGTTTTATGCAGTATAGGTTTAATTCTAATTTGTCTATCTGTGCATATGAGGACTTTAAGCGAAAAGTCAGATGGTAGTACCTTAGAAACATTGCAGAAAAATCTATTACTAAATATTACAATTAGTTTAATAACATACCTATTAACAATAATATAATCATAAAATGTTTCTATACATACACATCTTTGTCCTTGAACTTGATTAATTCCTTATAATAATATACATTTGACATTCTCAATGAAAAACAACTGATGTGATTCAAAATCTTCATCTTTACAAACAAATAATAAATTTATTTTGTACAATAATTAAACCTCCTATAGAAGTGTGTAAAATATATGGTGATTAAAAAATTATAGTAACAAGCTTTGTAACTTTTTTAATACATTGCATTATTATGAAAGATGACTAGAAAAAATGTATCTAACATGGATTTTTCTGGTTTGTTTGCTCTATGAATATGTAATTGATTATGGACATTTGAATACTTTGATAGTTCGTAATTAAACTATAGATATAATCTTCCTCTCAGCTGTTTGATCTTGTATCTAGTTAGCATGGCTATTTGGAAGAGGGTTGATCTGTTTATCTATAGAGGACCCTCCCAAGTAAAAGAGGTAGGATAAAAGGCACATTTCTACAGGTTTCTACATGAGTAGGGATATTTGGCTTGCATGAGAAGATTATTGTGGCTACAGTATAATAGAAAAATTTCTGAAGTTATAAGCTAAGATATAAACAGTGAAGCAGTTTACATCACTACTGGGAAATGCGGCTGGGTTGCAACCAATTACTAGTATGCAGCATGGTATACAAGTCTATTCCAGAGTGGAGGAGTGACAGGTCTAGAGATGCAGGTTTGATAATACCCACAAAGTTGGGGCAGGCCTGGTCTTGCCTTATGTATGGCTGGTGGGCTTCTTCCTCCAAATGCAGCCTCTGGTAGTGGGTACTTAACAACAAGAGTGTTTATTTGGGTCCATGGAGTCCTCTAAGCAGAAGCAGGTTTCAGATGGTGCAACCAGTTCTACCACATTGAGTGTCATGCCTAGTGAGTGCTGCAGGTTGTCAGAACTATGGTGTAGTGAATTTATCAGAATGGAAGATGAGAGGCAGGAGGTGCCAAATTTTAGCTTCACACAGGGTACCACTGAAATTTGAAAGACCAAAGTCCAACCCTGCTCCAAGGGTGTTCACGGTGGTGACCACAGCTTGTCCAGGCTTTCAGTCAACTTAGTGGGGTGAGGTGTACAAAAAAGGTCCATACCACGTTTCCCAAAGAGCAAGATTACACACAGTGAAACATTTTTAAAATAGCACACTGGATAACTGGGGGTGGAGATGCAGATCACTGCATTTGAAGGATCATGCATGTAAGCAAGGGTGCCAACTTGAATAAAATATGGAGGGGGGGGCGCATATAAGCTTGTGGTTGGAAGTATGGCAGGGCCTAGGCTCTTCCCATGAGCTGCTGCAGTATGTCCTCTGGTGTGTCTGAGCTGCCTGACATCTCAGCTAGCTCAATGTCTCCAAGAGAGCTTGACTAACTGGGCTTATCTGTGAGAAACTAACTGGGTTTATATGCAAGATGCTTCTGGTCTCTCTAGGGTCTGGGAGAAACACTTCTGAAGAAGGAGCATTTTGTAGTTCATGCCTTCTTGGCATAGTAGGGCAAACCTGTGGGTAGCTCTCCTCCTCTGAATTAGAAGGGTGAACTATTTTCTTGAGTTTTGTTACCTAATCCTGACATTTTTTATTTGGAAGTCCATGTTTGATGTTTTATCATCTAATTAGAAGTACTGCATTTTTATCCTACATGATTCAAGCATTTTTTAAAAAGTGAAATAATTTAAATTTAAATGTCCATGTTTAACAACAACCCATCTATATTCAGAAGCTGTACATTGATAAGTTAATGGTAGTTTGGAGGGAGAGAGATATGAAAAAGAAAACTGAAGAAACAAAGCTGCAAAAATGAACCTTAAAATACAAAACTAACATTTTTCATTTTTAAAGGAAAAAAGTTTACTTTGACAACATCATTAAGCTGTAAAACTGACTTCAGTTGATTATTCTAATTGCAAATTCAGATCTATATATCAAATTTAGTGTATAACATCATTTATAGTTTTCCTTAATAGGATTTACTAACATAGATTAGCTGTATCATGTATTTAACTTAATATGTAATAATATACGAGCATAAATCTTCTGAAGTGTAGCCCCAAAAAGAACTAGTATAAAATTATGGGTGTACAGTTTGATTTGTAATTTGATTTGTAATGTTTTAAAAATTCAAACAAGTTAATATTGGATAAAAATAATATATCACTAAGAAGTAACTAAATGCCTTCTCACACTAATGTTGACCTCCTGTTCATTGTTGTCTTTTTTCTAATATGGCTAGATAACATTAGCTCTAACTTGAATTAATGTACAGTTTCAGGTGGGAGATTCTCTTTTCCAGTTTTGTCACACAGTATGATACTGTACAAGTCACTAAGCCAAGTTCTCACAACAGCAATAGAGTGATGAGCCAAATTCCTTTTTATACTCTAATGTACTCAGCTGTAAATTAGGATAATGTTAGCCTAATCCACAAGTCAGGTAAGCTGATATGCAAGGATTTAAACCAATTTATTCCACCATTGACTTCAATGGGACTAAAGATATTTAAACAAACTGGGCTGTGGAGAAGACTATGTTGGAGTGGCATGATATGAAGTTTGATTAATTCATATTTTAAAGAGGAAATACAATTATCACAAAAAGGGTAGCATTATTTTGAAAGCTTTTGTTAATAATCAGCTGTTTCTTCATGACATCTAATTACTTAACAAAAGAGAATACATATAAAATTAAAACACCAGTCCAATTACCTTGCCATTGTTTTACAAGAGCCTATTAAATCATTTTAATAATAAACTGAATTTCACAGATATGTAAAAACATTTTTTTTTGCAAAATACCAAATATGTTTTTTAAATGGCCAGAAAGGACAAATACAAAAAGTGATCTATAATAAATGGACCTATTTTTCAGTATTTGCTTTGGGTGCAGATATGCATCCTATTCTCAGGGTGTTCCTGGTCCCAATATTATCCCTGAATGCAGAAGTGGACAGATCACCTTACTAGCCTCAGCTGGTTTGCTAACTGTGACCTAACCTAGAAAAGAAGAATCTGGCCTCAGTTATTTATGCACTAATTGTATTCAGGCTAGGCTATTGAAATGAACTTTTATAAGCAGGTTAGAAACTGCATGTGGTAAATAATACTGTCACCAGGATGATGGTAGGAGCATGTTGAACTTATAATATTTAATGATGAGGGGGTGGGGAATGGTTTAATTCACACTTCTGGAAACAGTAATCAAACTTAAACACAGCTATCCTTGAGAATCCGCACACATCCAAATTCTCTGATTGAATTCCCAACCAACCAATGTGTACAATAAGGTGTATACTTGTGGAAAGTGTACATAAAAATGCATATATTACTGAAAATCACATACAAATTGCATTATTTAGGGGGAAATGCTTTAAACATGAGAAGAAAAATATGTATAATGCACACTAATATGCTGATGAATTTCACAAAGTGATGCAGAAATATGGTAAATAGAACTTAAGACTGGGAAAATGAGAAACTGAGAGAAACTAAAATTGGCAGATTTGTACATCCCTAATCACATTACAACTATCCTACAAAAGCTCATTGGTTACAAATGCATTCCTGGTTCAATTTCAAGTGCTTGTGTTAACCTCTAAAGCCCTCAACAGTCTAGTAACATGTTTTTCTCAAAGACCGCCTACATGAACCTATTCAAGCTTTGAGACTAATGAGGCTCAGCCATCGGGCATATACCTTTAGAAGATGTTTGATTGTGGGATTTCAAGGGCAGGACTTTCTTAGTGGTGGCACTGTTGTGGAATTCTCTCTGTAAAGAAGTCCACCAAATGCCTTGTCTTCCTGTGTTTTACTTTTTAGACATTTATTATTATTATTATTATTATTATTATTATTATTATTATTATGCTGACTCCTTTGGTTTTAATGCTTCTGAATTTTGCATTTCTATTATGTAATATATTTTTAATTGATGTTTTATTTTTATTTATATGGGGGAGATGATAACACTTGAGAGATGGCTGAAAGCTACTGAAAACTAAATTTTTAAAAAAGAACTTAGCATCTTCCTAAATAGACCTGTCTTACCTAATCCAAACTTATGTAACATTTTAAAGAACAGCCAAGATTTCATTCTCTACAGAAACCTTATATAAGCTATACCATGCTAGTCACAAGGTTCAAAATATCTTCGTACTGAAGGAGTCACCATATGCCAAATATTAACCAATGGTATTAAAAGCCCTGGATATTAGCTTTAATGGACAACCTTATGAAACAAATCAATGCATTCACTGGACAAGCACATACTGACAATTTAATTGAGAACTGGTATCCATTCCCACCTTATGACAACCAGCACTCAGTCGCTCAACATAATGCTAAACCTCATGAGTAGCTCTGTTCAGATAATATAATTCCACAGCTGCTCCAGGATAAACCATGTGCCCTCATTGTTGTCTTTATTATATTATTATTCCTCCTGTATGTTTACACAGTTTTATGTTTATTTTCCATCTTAGTACTGTTACTTTTATTAAAAACAATAAAAATATAATTTTAAAAGAACAACAATAGCAGGGCCATTCAGAAATACGAGGAAGATATCAGTATACTTTGGGGAGTTCCAAATCTAAAAGAACCAAACTGGGGGTGTGGAGACAGCCCAGTGAGGACATAGAATGCTCAGAAGTCATGGAATGTAGAGTGTCAGTTGGAAAAGGTGGAATGGAAAGGACTGCTGGAGAACAGCAGGGTTGTCTAGCTACAATCCTGAACAGGAGCACTTCTGTTAGGCATGGGGTACACTGAACATTTTGTTGCAGGGGTCCCTTGTTTTTTAATAACGATCTGTCTGTCTGTTTCTCTCTCTATCTGTATATATAAAATCATAATTGAAATAAAAAATATCAGTATGTATGACTTTGTAATGATAATGTCATTACAAACCAATGGGATGTAGGTTACCATGTTACACACACATAGTGAAGGATACATTGTCAAATGTCTAAAGATCCTAATACTGACAATTGAATATGCCACATGGATGTAGGTGACTCAACATATTTCTTAAACCTAAACAATTGTAGCCTAACACAACACATTTGGCAATGTTGAAATGACATGCTTTTAATGTATGAGATTTGGTTTTCTTTATGTATTTAGACAGTGCTTTTTTCCTTTAAAAAATGCTAAGGGGCACTCTCATTTTCCAGCTCATATTGAAATACTGCCCCTCAATGAGGCCAAACTTAGATTCACTAAATGTTTAGGGGTATGCGTACCCCCTGAAAAAAGCACTGTATTTAGAACTTTCCCTATTGATAGGAAATTCAATAAATTAATTTAATGACTTTGAATTTTTTTTTCCTTAAACATTCTTGAATAAATGTTCTAGGCAATTTGTTTAAGGAAAAGAAAAGCATACTAGAACTGAATTGTTATCTTGATGCAGAATCTAACTGAAGAGAAGTTGTACAGTACCTCAGTCCTAAAAAGACTCTTGTAAATGTTAAATTTATTTAATTAAATGGCAATTACTTCCAATTCTTCTAGGGTACAGCCTAGGATAGATACATTCCTTCATATACAGACCACAATAAAAACACAAAGGGCACAGTCCCCTGGGAAGTTCTTCTGTGCAAGCCCCATTCAATTGAAAGGGAGCTGCAAGAGTACAATGGGGCTTGTGCAGGAGAACTTCCCAGTGCATACTGAAGCTAAACATTCAAACACACTGGCTAGTTTAACAACACTTTTAAAAAGTGTTGCTAAATGTAGAATTCAGTTGTATGGGATTTGTGGGGAAAGCTCCTCAAAATTCATCAAAATTATTTCTTGGGAATCAATATATTTCCATGCCAATCTTTATTTTAACTGTGAATAGGAATGCTGATAGTCTTACAGTCCATATTTGGAAAAATTATGGCTGATTTTGGTGCCTCACTTTTAGCTGTCTCTTTGAAACACCTTAAGGCAGATTGATTTTTTTAGCCATTGGGGTACTGATCAGTTCCAAAATTTGGGCTCTTTTTGAGGCATCTCAGGTTAAGGATTCACAACAGCTAGTCATTCAAAATTGTGGGCCTCATCTTTCATTAATGGAAACTCATAGTGATCAGTATAAGGGGGTTCATTTAGCAAACTTACTTTTTATGAAGTATGAATAAACCAGGAGGTCTACCTCATTCATAACTAAAGTAAAAGTGGATCTCTACACTCTGACAAAGTTCAGCCACTGAGCTGCAGCATTAACTTGTATTCTAACAAGATTAAAATATATTTGTCCTGGGGATTAGCATACTTAAGTCCCCTTTTGCCTTTTTAGCAGTGGCAGTGCACTTTGATCTGTGTTGCATGGCAAGAGCACGGCTTGGGCCCAGCCATCCGAGTGCCAAGTGTGAAATCGGCCTGATGTCATCCCTATTCTTCATCTTTTACATCTTTCACCAGTTTAATTATATTTCCGCCACAAAGCTCTGGAGCTTCATTGCATATTCAAGTTTGACTAGGAAGCATTTAAAAAAATGTACGGATGAACTAACTCTGTGGGGGAAGGGACAGGATGCTTAAACCTTTACTGAAAAGGGGCAGCAAGCTCCAAACATTGACTTAGCAATAATAAATAAATAAATAAATTCTTACCTGGTGTTTTTTTTAGTGCATGTAGTGCATTGTGTAAATTGATCATTGTTAAATTATTGCCATTGTGGTACAAACTGTAGCATGGAACTACAGATTATTTACCTTGATGAACTTTGACATTTAAGTTTCGTACCTTACACTTCCTGCATTCTGAAACTGTGCTGCTGCCTCTCCACATGGTCCTTTCATATCACTTGGCTTCTTGTAAAGGCACCATTGCACTAGATGGAAGCAAGCTGATGCTGTGCCCCTCTGGTAATACTTTTGTGTTTCAGAGGCAAATGGGTTCTGGGCCAGGGGAGGGAGAATATTAAGAAAATGGAGGTCCTCTGTGCATATTGGCTATGTGATATTTACTGAAACACTTATTCATCTTCACTCCCATTGCCTCCATTCCACGTCATTACAGAATTTTCTCAAGAGTTGGTCATTATTTTGATTCTATTTCTTCTGATTGTTCAGAGTAGATTGCATCTGTTATGTGAATCCCCTCAAACTTAAGTGGGGAAGTGGACACCTCTATCCTAAAGGTGTGAGATGACTTCGTGGAAGAGGAAGGGGACAAAGGGAGAGGAAATGAGCCCACCTGCAGCTGTGACATAGGCTTTGACCTTCACCCCAGTCTTCTGGCCACAGACTCTATTCATAGTAAGTTAGAGTGTCTGTGAGACACAAGCACATTCTCTCTCTCTAGCTCATCAAGTCAGTGACCGTTGGGCGTTACTTCCACATACAAGCCAGGCAGAATAGAAATGCAGATCAGCTTCTTTAGCATTTGAGAGCAGGTCAATGCTGGGAAATGCTCTTCTCAGACAGCCTCTTTTGTCTGTGATTTTCCAGTGTTTTCCACTTTCTGGATATGAGCAGAGACAGGTAATGTGACAATGGATGAGATAAATGTATGTTCCCATTTGCTATTTAAGAGAGATGGGAGTTGGGAGAAAGAAAGCCTGATGTGAGTTTGAGATACTTCAAATTAATGAGTATTTTATTTGGAGTCATTACTCCCCATTTAGAATGTGACATTACAATGCATTGCTTTTTAAATTGAATTGATATAATTATAAAATTATCTCCACATAATTAACTCAAGGATTACATTTGATTCTATTTAGCATGTAATCAAAGCCTATTATGTTTTAGCTATAGGAACACCAATTACATTTAAAAGGGTTACTTAGACCCAGCTCCATTGGGGGGTGGGAAGTAGAATAGCTTCTCTTGGTGTTATTACAGTTATATTCACAAGCAGATGAAAGATAGACAGAAATATGGAATGATATAGGCTCCTCTGTATGCACACACACATGCATGCATGCATTCTCTTGCTTTCTTTTGTATTTATTTAGCTTCAGGATCGCTGGAGGGGAGAAAAATTAGGAAGTTTACTACTTACTTCAAGTTTTGGGTTAAAACAGTGCATCAGATGGGTCCTGATACTGTCAAGTACGTATGAGAAACCAGAGAAGGAGATCCTTCACTCATTTCTGCACTGGAATTTAAAAGAAGTGGACTGTGATCCACAAAAACTTATAATAAATTTGTAAAGTCTTTAGCAAATCTAGTCCTTGGTCTTTAAAGATTCTTGGCTGCTTTACCTTTCCAGTGTACAAGAAACAGCAGCAGAGAACAGGTCAGAGCTGAAATTATGCATTTTATAATTTTGGCTTCTTGCTCTTGATAATCTCTTACAATGATCAACATCCCAACTGCCCTCCCCGCCAAAAAAAACCCACTGTAACTATTTATAAAGGTATAATGAATTGGAGGCAGTTGCTTTTGACTGAAACACCTCTGTAGAAGATACCATATCGTGTAAGATACATGAGACAAAAAGGAACTGGGCAGTCCTGAGGCTTTTAAAAAGAGACCACAACTGATGGACTTCGGCAAAACTTCAAATTTTTCCTTCTTAAGAAGGTCTGTTGGGAGATTCCGTGGAGGAAATGAACGGGTATCTTTCCCAGATTAAGGTATCCCAATTCTACGAAATCAGAGTTCGACAAAAGATTGGCATCTAGTTGGAAGAAGTGGAGAGGAAGAAAATAATCGGGATTGTTCAGGAGAAGTAAAGCAACATGAGACAGCAAGTAGATGCCGCCGTCGCTAGCGATGTTGCAGCTAAACCACGGTGTCGCTTGCCAGGGAAATCAAGACGCCGCCGAGAAAGCTCTCTGCAGCCTGGCAGTTGGATCTAGAGATTCAGAGGAGGAAAGATGTCCTGGGAAAGATGGTAGCATTTACATTGCAACCGCAGCGTCTGTCAAAGCCTGAAGGAAGGGCCTAATGAAACAGCTTGTTTTCCACACAGAAGAAAATCCAGAAAGGTTTTTTCTAAATAAAGTATTGTAGGCGGACCCGATGCTGTAGAAGGACTTGTGTTGGCGCTTGGAGCAATGACAGTTCTGCATCCGACCAGCTGGTCTGTTGCTGAGCCTCGCTTCTCTTCCTTTCCCTAAATATTTATTAACTGGACAAATGCATGGTGTATTTCCAATAGACCCAGTAGTGTCGTAGGCATAGGCAAATAAAATCACGCGTGGTTCTAGGTACTCTTGTGTGTGCCTGGAAAGTCCGTGCTTTACAGAAGTTATAGCATTAAACTATATCAAAAATACAAAAGCTACAAATTCAACAGTGAGAAGGAAGGTGGGAGTGGAAGTCCATATTAGGAAGAAAGAGCATTATTTTTATGTTAGTCTTCTTAAACTGTAATCATTCTGTCTTGGCTGAAATAAATCAGTGAGCTGGTGTTGATTTTACTATTAAAAACACTAAAACGAGCCTAAACTGGCATATCAACGAAAAATGCATTAGGATGCTTTAAACAGGAGCAGCAAATGGGGCCCACGCGATCTACCAGATTGTAAATTACAAGCCACTTACACTGGAGTAGCCCTTTTGGTTAAATGGGAAATTTTACGCAAATTGATTGCATTCTTCCTCAGTTTGTTCCAAAGCAAGCTGTATCTTCGTCTGCAACTCAAAAAAGACCAAATGTGAAGAAGTGAGAGAGAAGAAACTGTGTCAACTCTAAGAGGCCGGGATCTTAGGGTCAACCAAGCTGGATCGCGCAAGTTTCTTCTTGCTCCCTCCAACTAGGTCACTCTGGCTCCCACACGGTTGTACAGAAACATAGCTGTACCGCCGCCCAAGCACTTCCTCGTAGTTCGAAATTTACCCTAAACCTAAGGTAGGCTATTGCTTAGAAAATCACACCCAGAGTCTACACTAGTTAGCCCAGTGCTGGTGGGTGAGCCCTGGGGACTTCCCAGCACCTTCTCACACCACAAAAGAGCTCCTGGGATGTTCCAGGAGTCTGAAATCCTGGCCACAGTTGAGGTATTTAAACCAGTAAGTCAAAAGGAATGCCCCGCTTGGAGCCAGGTACTGAGGCTTTCAGATCCTTTTCCAGCCTTCAAGAAACGACTTGGTCTAATCAATGCCTGGATTTTCCTAGGCTGTTATCCGTATGAAAGTGCTAGAGAAATCTTAGAAAACATGCATTACTTCTTATCCCAGATGTCATAAAATTATTTTGCTTGGTTATTTTGCTGAAATCAGTCTGAATGTTTACCAAATTAAGTTGTGCCATCTTTACATTATCTCCTTACTTAGCATTTCATAGTTAGAGATGCTGGTCTAGAAATCATGATATCCCAGGGGCACTTTGTATGGCTGCATGGGCGGGGATTGAATAGACAGGTCGGATATTAAATCAGCGGGATGCAGAATGACTTTTTGCCACAACCCCAAGCTTGCTAAATAGTTTCGCCCTCTGAGGGGGCGACTCACTGACCACTTGCACAGAAGTAGTCTTATTACCCTTCGTAGGACTGCGCTAGTGTAAATAAACAACGAATCCATCTCTTTTACCTTATACCTATGGCACAATAGGGCAAGCACATTTGCATATATAGTGCCTGGAATATTGCCTGTGTGGGGCATTATAGAATGCAGTATTACTATGGAGCGGTTCCTGGAGTAGATCGTAGTGTCGAAAAAGAAATTGCTTATAAAACAAGCTACCTGCCTGAAGTTAAGATCCATATAAAACTTAATTGCATATTATTATGCTTTTAATTTTCAAAAAACACTTTTGTCAAATGATACCTGATATCACTTTCTTATAGGGCTTGCTGTTTGATATGATTAATTTATTTCCATGAGAAATACCATTATTTGTGAGTGCTCTGTTAAAATCCTGGAATGATAAAAACTTTTTCTTAAGCAATTAAACGTTGCTAAGAAAGTAAATTCTGTTGTAATCAATGGAACTTACTACCAAGTAAATTGGTTTGAGAGTAGATTACAGGTGTAGATTGGTCGCATTCGTCTCAGAAACCTTCTAAGTTATGGCATTTAAGATCCGGATGGTTGTGTGCCTGCAGATACTTTTAAATGTATGCATGGCTTCATTTCTACATCCTGCACCCTCAAGTTAAACTGCAACCCAATTAAAACTAAGTAGTAGGATTTAAGCTGATTTGGTCCCATTGATTTTAGTGGGACTAAAACTGGATTTAAATAGAAGCACTTTGGTTTAACTGGGTTGTAGGTGATCATATGTACAGTTAACTTTATGTATCTGCCCACGCATTAAAATCTATATGCATTCCTAAGATGTAGAAACACACCGTATTTTCAGAGTTAATGCAGTTTTACATGTGAGCAGTTACAACTGTTGTGTTATTTGGCTGACTTGAGTGTAGTCGTGATTTATGCAATGAACATATCTGTCGTTGTAGAGTCTTTATTTTTAGTGGGGAAGCGAGTTAAATTAGAGGGTTTGTGGTTTGCCTTCGCTTTCATCCGGATCCAGTTTTACAAGGGCTGAAACTTTCAATATGCAGGACGTGCCCCTTTGAACAGAACAGCCCACACTTGGCCCTGGTCGCTTTTTCGCTTTCTCATTCCTGTTTAAAGGCCTCTTTCTCCGCGCGGAATGGCAACGTAATTCTTGATGGCCTGTTGTAAGCTTGCAGTTCAAGCTGCCTCAAAACATACTCTCTTCCTCCTCCTAATACTGCTGATTTTTCCCGAAAGTCTTAAGTTCTTGCAGTTTCCCATTCCAACTGCAAACTTTGTGCGATTGTGGTAGTTTCTGCGGCTGCTCTCTAAGGCTTCAATCCTATGGACATCTGCTTGGGCGTAAGCCCCATCGAACACAGTGGGACGTACTTCCGAATAAGCAAAAGCCCTTTGGATCGGGTTGCACAGACTCCCTGTCAGCCAATGCGTTTGCATACTAAAGGCTGCCCTGTAAGGTATTTGTATCTCGATGGGTGTGCTGAAATAATTCCCCTTTTCGTGCAATACACTTGACTTGGTATACAGCTCATGGAACTTGAGTGGCTTCATGTTGGTATTTTCTGTCTGGATCTTGAGCAGACAGTATTTCCTGCAAGACTGTTATGTTCTCCAAAAAAGGATACGACAGCCTGCTCAGTCTCTTTAAATATTAGTTTTACAAATATTCCTGCTTTTTTGGCATATTGTCTAAAGCCATTGCAATGAATTGATTGTATATATTAACGGTCTATACGGTATTTGCTTTGGGAAGTTGCAGCGAGGTTTAGAAGAATTCAGAATGCAAGGCAATCCTATATACTCAGAAGTAAGTCTCACTGAGTTCAATTGGGCTTACTCCCAAGAATATTGGACTTTATTTATTTATTGTATGGTAGGTAGAAATGCCAAATATGTTTTAAGAATGATGAAAAAGCAAGTTCAAAGATACCATTTGTGTTTAACATTTTGAAGCATTGACCTCTTATAGCAGAAACAAGGTCTAGTAATATAATTTTGGTCTACAGCCTCTTTTTCTTTTTAAAAGAATCCTCCTTAAGAAATATTGCCAAAATATTTGGGAATAACATCTCTTTTATTGCACTAAAGCAAATGAGAACCACATTTATTTTACTCTCCCCACCAGAATATTAAATTCAAATTGGATATTATTGTCATTGGATTCGTATTTATGAATTTATATAACTTTAGGTTTTGCAAACATACTTTTCTAAATCACTTTCCCAGCTGCTCAGACTTTGAAACGTATATATATTCACAAAAGAGGAAACTTGTTATATGTACAAAACATATTGTACATATATTACTGTCATGTTATATATTACTAGCCCTGAATGCTTCCAAGTTCTGATATTTAAAAGTTTGCTTGCCCTTCTCATGTACAGATGTATTATCTAAAGTTTCTTAATTATTCAACAAATCGATTAACCATCTGGTAGCAAAATTGTTGTTCTTCTAACTTGACATTCACAACTCTTTTACACCTATGTACAATTCCCTTAGGACTCAGGAATCAACTTTAAGGACTATATATTGCTCCGGTTCAAAGTTTTGATGCACGCATTCTAGATTTCATAATAAATGTGGTTTTTTTTATTTAATGCAGTCTTCAAAGATTTAAACACACAAAATGCAGTGAAATTGTCCACAATTTTGAGACCACAGTTGTAAATAGAAACATTCATATTTCATAAGTTTATAAATATTTGATACTGCGAATTGTAAATGCACATGTTTTATAAACTGAAAAACACCTTTGTTTTCTTGCTAAAAGGCAATGTCATTGATTTCTGTCTCCTAAGCAGCTGATGGTTATTCACAGAATTTTAAATTACAGCATTGGTTGTATACTTTCTTTTCAAAGTTAATACTACTATGTACAATATGTGTCTACTATAATTGTGAAATAAAGAGAGTTTTTAAGGCAAAGCGAGAAGTTTAACCTCAACAATCAAGAAGACTATAGTCCTGAATAATTGTACAGCATCCTCCCATGCGAGACCTCTGGCCAATATTTTGGAGACTTTTCCTTTCCCCAAGAAAAGGAGAAGGGTTGAAGTGTGGGAGAAAATTCTGAATAAAATACAAATAATTAGCTTCACTGTATCTCACATTAGAATCAGAAAATTTAAAAATGTTGGGCAAGGAAAGGGGGCAATAAGAAATACACAAAAATCATTATGACTTTTATGAATTCTTCACAATTCTTCATAATGTATGTGCTCAATTAAAAATCTCTCCCATTTTCGGGAATGAAAGGCAACTTTTTTCCAACATGGGCTAGTGATTATTTCCCCTTAAAAGAAAAGGCCAGTTTCTAACCAAGAGACTTTAGAGACAACCCTAACCCTCCTCCTTTTATATCCTCTTGCATAATAGAAGTCAGTTAAGCTGAAAAGGTGCCCTAACTCTCTCTCCACCCTCCCTCCTCTAGATTTGTTCTTTTCCTGAGCCAGGCTGGTTGCATGGAAAAGCCTTCCCTAGCCCAAAAGCTAGTGATGCAGACTCCTCACCCCAACTCTCTTATGTGCACAAACATATACACACACACTGGCTCCCCGCCCCCACAAATGCCACAGGGGCCTGGTACATTTGTCCACAGCACTGCAAAGCTAAAGCGCCAGGCCAAGCTGCTTTCTGAGCAGCACTTTAAAAAGAAGCAACGAGCAAGCGCCAAAGCAAAACAATGTAGGGAACTAGCAGATGGGAATGGGATGAGCTAATGGGACACAACAGCAAGGCAAGCTCCGAAGCGTGTGGGGTTACCCTCCCTCTGGCTTCTCACACTGGGCAATGTCCATCCTAAAACTACAAAGAAAAGACCCTTCTTCCCTTTTTACTTCCCAGGACACGGTCCCGGAAGTTACGAGGTTTTATTCTAAACTTTTCCCATCACGCTCCTTAGGCGGGAATAATTACCGAATTAACATGTCCTTGATTGAAGTCGGCCACTATTTGTTTACCAACTTTTTCTGAGTCTCTAAATACTACCTCCCCTCACTCACACACACATCCTTTACTCCAGTCTAATGGAGAACTGAGGATAAATTCAAGAAACGTTCCTAAGGCTTAACATCATGTTTCAGTACTTCTTTCCCCCGATTTCTGAATGTGTTACTTGCAAACGGGCAGCATGTTTACATAGTTAGCTTATAATTTATATTGTGATAATTAAAGTTCTTCTATACCCATCCCAAAGGCAAACACAAGAGGAAGAAAAGAAAAAAAGAAACGTTAAAACTCATAGAACAAATAGGAGAACTATTTATTCGGTTCACAGCCTCGTGAAATGCAGCAATAAAAATCTTTGGACTTCAGCAAAAGTTGTCTTTAATATTTTGAATTTCAAAAAACAGTGTCCAATGTCCATTTAAAACAGTGCTTAAGTCTATAAAAAAGTAACTTAAGCTTTTAAAAAAATTGATAAAGTTAGCATCTAAAATTTCCATAGAACAAAAAGAAAATCAAAAAATATTTTATAATCAGATATTTTGGATATTTTTTTTACAACACCTTACCTGTAAATTATATATATACACAGAATATTGCAGAATTATATCTAATACACAATATTTCCCCACTATTTATGCTGGTATAGTTTTTTATACACTGGCCCTTATTTGTTTTTGTTTTTAATTAAATTATTGCATCGTATAAACTCTGACTCGCCCCTTCCCCTCCCCTCCCCTGGCTCACCCCCCCCCATCTACTCGCTGTCTGACTTGCCGTCTTTCGAGGCCGTGGAGTGGTTGTACAGTCCTTGTGCCATGAGGTGAACCGCCAGGGAGTTCTTGTTGCCGGTGGCTTTCTTGATTTTGGCCCGCTTGTTCTGAAACCAGATCTTGATCTGAGACTCGTTGAGGCTGAGTTCTTGAGCCAGGCTTTGCCTCCTCTGCTCTGTCAAGTATCTGTTCGTCTGAAACTCCGCTTTGAGTCTTTGCAGCTGCTCCGCCGTGAACGCTGTCCGGGGACGTTTGTCCTCCTTGTTGGGGTTCTTCTTCTTTGGTTTGCGGGATCTGGGGCCTGCGGTCCGTGGCGAGAGAAGGAGACACAGAGAGCGAGAGAGGTTGAGTGGAGGGGCGCTTTGGAAGGGAGCCCAGAACGTGCCCTGGCTTGGAAGCTTAATTCAATTAGCAGCACCGGGCGAGGGAATTTGGGCGGGGAGGAGGGAGCGAGAGACGCAGAAAGAGAGTCTCAAATGTCCTTCGCTTTTCGAAGCTACGTGCCAGTTGGTTCCCTCTGCCCCTCAGGGACCAAGTTCAGCGCATGCCACCAATGCCCCTCTCGCTTTTTCTCCAAGCAGGGCCTTCCTTGTCAAATGGAAAGGGGCTGGATCGCCACCATCCCAAGGGTGTGTGCGAGGTGGGGTCCAAGAAGAGGGAGGGCGAGCCAAGGGGGAGAGGCGGATCCAGGCCAAGGACAAGGGGGCCTTTGCCTTACCCAGAGCAGTGCCCTCGCACCCCCCCCCCCAAGTTCACTGCGTGTTTTTCTCCGGGGATGTGGGGGTGTGGGGAGATAAGCAAGCGCCAAGATGGCCAGGGAATGAGCTCCATTTCTGCGGGAGGCCTGCGTGGGGCTCCTTTTCTCTGCGGAGGAGGCGCGTTTCGGGGACCAGCTCCATGCAGCCTCTACCACCCTTTGTTATGGGTGGCTGTGCCCGCTCCCCGAGGGGCTTTGCGCACCCTCGCCTGACCTTCCTCGGGGCCGTTTTACCACGGCTGCTGCCCCCGGGGCTCCCGCGCGAAACCAGTTTGCGAGCGCGCAGACACATGGTCCGCATTGCTCCCCCGCCAACCGGGCTGCTGGGGGCGCGTCAGTCGGAGGGCAGAGCTCGCTTCCTCTCGCTTTCTCTCCCTAGCGACTAGGCCCGTCTCGGGCCGGGGCGACGCCGCAGCCTGGCCTAGGCCACAGCCTGGTTCTCGAGCTGGGTGCCAACCCACGATGGCGCTCTCCCTCCTCCGCTACTCACGTCCATGGAAGCCCCTCAACTCCCGGCTGTGGCAGGCCTGTCCGAGAGGCGCTTCTTGGCAGCGCCTATGCGGCCTTCCCCAATAATTACGAGGCTGGCGGATTGGGGTGGGGGAGGGGAAATCGCCTGAGAAAATGACTTGGAGATCCCGGGGCGACGGGGGGGGGGAGGGAGGGGGGAGAGGGAAGTTTTCTCTCACGTTTTCAAAAGGTGAACCAAGCGGAGCTTCAAAAAGGAATGGTGAGAACAATCTTCACAACAGCCTCTTCAAGATTGCCCCGTTTTTTCCTCCCTTAACCCCGGAATGCACTAAATGTAAACAACACAAACACAAATCCGCCCTACTTTCCTTGCCTTTGGAAAGTAATCAGAAAAATATTCGGAATTAAATTCTCCCCTAGGCAGGAGCTTGCACAACTCTCATCCTTCTTGCCAGCTCCATACTAAAATGGTAAACAGTCGCCTTTGCGACACTGAATGCATTTTCCTCTTCCTTAAAAACAGAAATATAATGCATTCATACAAAACTACAAATTAGAACTCTTCTTTTCCTCTAAAAACATTGACCCCAACATTTTAGAGATCCCCTTTTTCTTCTACAGTGCAATGCACATTAAAATTTAAACGTTAGTTTTAAACTAGATCGCCTTGCAGTTTTGTATTCTCCAAATGTTACACTTAAGAATGGTAATTATTCTGATGGGAAATATTCTCCGTCGTATTATAAGCATCTTTCGACAGGGTTTAACTTACTCGGTGGTTTGGGCCATGGTGAGAATCTATGATAATTAAATATTAACAAAGAAAGGGACTGGAGAACAATGGAGTAAATTTCAAATCAGACGGGAATATTATCCGGCAGCGAAGGAGGTTGCTGTCTGTCTAGCTCATTTTTAACACCTATGAATTTATTCGACGATAAAATATATTGCAAGCAAGGTGGAAAGTCCTTTCGGAAAAATAAAACAAAAATCGAGATCCAATTGTTTAAAAACAAGAAAATTCTATTGAGCGAATTTGCAATTCTCGTTCAGGAAGACTAAAACACCCTCGAGTGTCCCTGACGATAAAGGGCATTCCAGGCACTCGGCGGCTCCTCGTCCCGGCTCTCTCTTCCCGAGGCAGGGCTGGAGAGATCCCCACTTCGCTCCCACCCCTGCAAGCAAGCAAGTCTTCCTTTTCAGCGGCTCTGCAATAACTTCCAGGGCCTTTTCGAGCGCGGCTGCTCCGCACGAGAAGCCAGGGAGGAAAGAAAAATACTGTACTTCCAAGGCCTGCTTATTTCTAGAGGCCGGAGAAGACAACTTCGCAGGTCGGGCCTTGGCGACCAGCAGCTTAACTAGCCAAAGAGGGGGGCTGAATAGGACGCCTCCAAGGATTGCTACTGACTTCTCTTCCATCTTATCTTCTTGGTAAACGGAGAGAAGGGGAAATGAAAACAAACCCCACCTTGCAAACAGCCTCCTGGGCTTCAGATCCCGGCTATTTCTCCCAGCTGCCAAGAAGGAAATCGCTTTGTGTGCGGCTCGAGCCTTCGGCTCTTTCTCCCCGCGCCCTCCTGGAGTTTCGTCCTCACTGTATCAAAATCCCTCCTACGCCTGCCGCTGCCTCCCCACGTTTGTTTCAAAGCAGATAACTTTGTAAAACTGTCTTATTTTGCAAAGGGTGATTGCAACCCGCCGCCCCCTTTCGCCGCGATCGCCTTGCAGCCAAGTCGCCAGCTCTTTCGCTCGCGGGCGGGAGGTGGGTGGAGGGTCCAGAGACCCTCTTCTCGAGAGGCCAGCGACCTGGTCCAGAGCTGTTTGCTTACCTGACGAAGGCCTGTCCGAATAGCGGGTGCAGTAGACCCAGGCTGGCCACAGCATAGGCTGCGCGCTGGGGAAGGAGCTGGCCTGGGAGCTGTCCGAGTCGGAGCTCAGCGACTGATCGCCGCCGCCGCCACCGCCGCCGCTGCTGCCACTGCCGCGGGACTTCAAGGCTCCGTCGAGCGCGCCAGAGTCGCCGCCTTTCTTAGCCGGGGCTAGAGCTTTGGAGCCGCCGCCGCCGCCGCCTCCTCCTCCTCCGTCGGTCGGGGAACCGGAGGCTGGCGCTGCCGAGGGGCTCCGGGCGGTGAGGAGCTGCTGTTGCTGCTGCTGCTCCAGGTTAACGCTGCTGCCGCCGCCACCGCCGCAGGTACCGCCGTCTTTCCTCCGGCCGAACTCCGGCCGCAGGATGTTGTCGATGAAAAAGTTCGTGATTCGGTGCGGCGGGTGCTGGTGCGGATGGTTGCCGGGCTCCTGGAGCACCCGGGGCAGGAGCATCGCCCTCCGCCGGTTGGGCTCCCCGTCGCTGCCGCTGCTGGATTCCTCCGGCGGCGGCTGTTCGGCGCCTCCTTCGGCGCCCGGGCGCTGCTCGTTCTCCTCCATGCTGAACACGGAGTCCCCAAATGTTGTTCCCCTCCCGCTTTTGTCTGCGCGCGCTTCGGGGCTGCTCGGTTTGGGTTACCCCCCTCCACACCCCCTTCCGCCTGGGTCCGCGGAGCAATCCAAATCCAGACTTTGCAAAGCGAGCCAGATATAACTGAAAATATTTTATATATATATATGTTGCCGCCGCTTCTCCTTCTCCCTTCGGCTGCTGTAGTTGGTTCCTCCTTCTGCCCCCTTCCAGCCTTTCAGTTCTGCAGCCCCCTCCTGCGTTCTTTGCCCCGCAATGTATTCATCATTAGGACTTTCATCCGCCACCCCCGCCCCCACTCTTGTCCGGCTTCCGAGGGTGGAGAAGAGACTGGCGGCAACCTGACAAAAAATGGTGACGATCCTTCCACGGGGGAAAAGTCAATGGAGCCCCCTCTGCTGAGCTGGGGAAAGTGCCTTCCTCCTCTCTACAGCGCACAAGGCAAGCGCAGGCTTGAGACACACAGAGGCATCTGGACAATCACAGCCGATCTCTGGCTTCCTCCCTGCCTTTGAGCCAAATATTCCAAGTTGTACAGGAGGAGATAAGAGGGGAATCTCTCTCTTGCTCTTCCAGACTCGCTTTCCCTGACTACCTATAGTGGAGGTGCAAATTTAGAAGCCACTTAAACTGAACCTGAAATACTTTCACTCTGGATTTTTGTTCTTATTTTTAATAGAGCTCCTCAAGTGACGTTGCAAGGCCGGTATCCTAGACACGTGCCTTTGGCCAATGACAGAAGAGCCTTTTGCACACGTGATACAGTAGCACTCTAGTAAATGACAGGAACAGCCCCCCTCCTCTCGTTTCCCAATGCCCCCACCTCCTGATTTTAAAGCTGCAGCGTCCTCTGCTTCTCAAGAGCCTTTTTTAATATATATAAAAAAGAAGGAATGCAGGAATACCTTCGTCTTCTAAACAAGGGATAGATTCATCACCCCTTGTCTTGCTAATCTGTTTCCTTTTATATCTTCGCCTGAAGAAGGGCTCCAGTACACACTGGTGGGGGTGGGGGGGTTCCTATATTGTTTACAATTGGAGTTGGGAGGGGGAAGGAGAAGACAGAATGAGAGGGGGCGAAATCCCACAATTCCTTGCAAAATGCATAAATAATATTAAATGAACCAGAGCGATACAAAGGGACTTTTTGTGTTACCGATTTATTTTTGGGGGGGTGGGAGCGAGAGGAAGAATCAGAGGCAGTTAATTTTAAAGCAGACTCTCTCTTTCGCCGTCTTTTTGTCTTACTATTTCTCTGCGCGCGGGCGCGCACGCACACCAACCAGTCCCAGCCCCCTCTTTTGTAATCCCGGAGCCTCGACTGCAGGAAAAGACGGGCAAATATCGGGGGTTCCTGTTGGGGGGGGGCTTTTTAAATGCCAGACTGCACTGGGGCTGCTATTATTGGTAACTGCAGTGCAATAAACATAAGACGGTATGATAATTGATTCATTCAGCTGAAAACTGGACAGGAGCCTTTGATCATTTATTCCAGCTTCAAAAACAATATTAAACAGAGAGGTTTCCCATTGACAGGCAGGAGGACGTGAGAGTCCCCCTTCCCCCAAGTAGCTCTAATCAAAATAATCAAGCGATAGGGGTATTCACACACGAACACACACACACACGCGGAATAGATACAGCCCTCCCATTTTTAATCTTGTTAAAAAAATCTAAATAATAAGAACTCCAAATGTTGCATTAAGGTCTGTCTGGAGTCTGCAAGGAGTGCTCCTCACCGGAGTTGCAAAGAAGGCCCCCTCCACGGGGCCAGCCCTATCCTTGAGCGTCTCCTCCTTCGGCCTGCGAAGGATTTTTTCCTCCCCAAACCTCCCGCTAAACACTCTGCCTGCAGACAGAACCAAAATAACCATCTCTTCCATGCCATCCGCGGGATCTTTGCTTGGCTGCTCTTGAATTTGTGAAAGTCACCCAAAGGTCACTGAAACGCTGGAGGGTGAGTGCAGCTTTAAACACACACCATAAACCAGCCGAGGAGGAGAAAGCGATGGTGATGGTGGTGATGGTGATGAGAACAACAACCTTAAGAAAGCAAAAGAAAAGCTTTTGTCAACAAACTCTGACGATGGGGGAGGGGCTGGAGAGTGACGGCACATGATCCAGTCAGCGCCAAAGACAAAAATGAAGCCAAAACATCCACGGCGGCGTCCAGGCAGCTGCTCCTGCCCCTTTTTAAGATTTCCAAGGCAGACGTTGCCCACCCTGAGGCGGGCCGCTCAGCGCTTTTCGCCTTCTCTCCCGGAGGCCCGTTGCAAGTGCGGGGAACCCAAGAGGTTGGGTGGGAAGAAGGGAAAGCAGGGTTAGGCAAAGCCGGGACAGAAAACCTGGGAAGGGGTGGGAGAGAGCAAGACGCGAGGATCGGGAGGCCAGCGGCCCCGAGGGCAAGGAGCTGGCGGCGGCGGGGTAGGTGGGTGGAAGGCTGGGTCCCTAACTCCCCTCTCGCTGAGTCTCCACCGGTCTCGCCCTGGTGGTAGGCTTCGGACTTCTTTTTTCTTTGGGGGCGTCCTGTGGTGGTGATTAATCCTGGAATTGCTTCAGATTAAAAGGGAGCAAAAATTGGGGGTAGCAAATCAAGCAGACCTTTCGGAAGTCTCAGCTGAAGACAAGAAGATAAAAAGCCTCACAAACATATACTAACGTACTACATCGCTCTCATCGAGTATTTATCCGTGCTGTTTAGTGTTGTCTGCGGGTCTGTTTGCTTGCTTTTTAAAAAAAAAAAAACAACCCAAACATTTTAGCATTGGTAATGCTGGACTATTTTTAGCGCTCGACAGCTGGACTCAACTGGAGAATGCAAAATACTTGAGGGGGGGGTTAAGACACAAGTCATTTCAGCAAACTGCGTTGCTCAATGCAATATTGTGAATTTTAAAATAAATAGGTTACTTCAATTGGGCGAGCACGTCAAGTCCCCACACGCTGGTAATTGGAAGTGAGCCCCGTTTAAATAAACAATGGTAGCCTCCAAATTTTTGAACATTTTGGAGTTAGCGGAAAGTAATCTGGAAGATTTTATCTTTCTGTAACTCAGAGCCTCCTTTCTACGACTTTGTTTAACTGTTGCTTTTGCGTAATCCAAAATGTGATACTGATTTCTGTTTGGATTTTTGCTCCCACCACAATTTTTAAAATCCTGTATAATTTACAGTATCTGGGCACACAAAGAGATCAAGTATCCCTGATCTAAAGGGTTTGTGCTCTAACAAGCACCTTGAGGTTAATTTCTTTAAGAGCCCCATGGAAAGCGATTAGGCTGTCTCCCAAGAAGTATTTTCTAATTACTGGGAAGACCTGGCTTTCCTCGTACCCCATAATTAAACGTGTCCAAGGTGTTGCACTTCAAATATTTCCCTTCAGGGCGGACCCCAAGTTATTGACTTGAGCTTAAAATATCTTGAAGTAAACATTAGCTGCCCAACGTATCAAGTAACACTTCTTGTCACTTAGCGCTGACCACACTTTAACATTTCTATTTGCTAAAATTACCTTGAGGTACTAAATACTCGACTACAGGCGAAGAATTCCTTCGGTAAAGTCCAAGGCAGATGATTAACAAAGGCTGTACACAAAACAATTATTGCAATGGACTCTTCGTTTGGCTTAAATCCCAGTTTTATTCCCCTCCCCCGCAAAAAGACAGCAACGATAGGGAATTCTGGGAGAAAGAATGGGATGGTAGTGGGGAGTCTTGGAAAAATTAGTCGAGCCTATTTTCCAAAATACCTAAACATTATATCTATTTTATTCTTAAAAGCTCTCTGCAACAAGTTTTGTTTCAAAATGAAGTAATGTAATTATAATATAATATAATATAATATAATATAATATAATATAATATAATATAATATAATATAATATAATATAATATAATATAATATAATATAATAGTGTTGAAGATGTTTATAATTGTAAATTGTCATAAGAAGAGACCAGGAAATTTGTTTTGAGAAGTTGGAGCTGTTCCAGTTTCTACTATCGAAAGAGAAGACAAGGTGATTGTGACGTAAATCCGCATGTGGAAATTTTTTATACGTGTATTTCCTCCCCAGTAAATACGTTGATGTCAGTTTGTGTTGAGCACACCATCACCTTTTTAGACTAATCCACAACCCAATTAAACCAGAATATCTGGCTTTAAAACCATTTACCCTTCTACCCTAACCGTATTTCTCGGAAATCCACTTCAATGGAGTCAATAGGATTGGGGTCCTTCCGGTCAATATGTTTCGAATTGGAGCCTAATCCAAATACAGACAATCAACTGGCGTCGAGGGCTGCAGCCTTTACTAACGCACTTTCTTTTACTAGGGAACTTATATGAGCCACACCCAACATATCAATCAGGAACTAGTTGGGCCGGGACAGTGTGTTTTTACTTTCGCTAGCACACATTCTTCGCAGAGAAAGTCGTTCTTAGCTTGACTGTTGAGGCTTCACTGGCCCTGCACTTGCCTTACAGTGGGCGTATCAGTAGCGGCCTGCCAGGCGTTGCTTACCTGCCTTCCCAACTCTGCCTCAGGTCGCTGCCGGTCACCAAGAAAGAAAGGGGACCCTGCTGCCTTGCTCCTCCCCCTCTCGGTAACCGGCAGGGACCTGCGGAAGAGTTGAGAAGCCAGGTGAACAACACCTCCCTCCCTGCCAGGACTGCCCCACCGGTGGAAGAAGGAAGAGGAGACCCACGGGTATCGCAGACTGTCCTGTAGTTCTGTGGGAAACGCTGGACTGTCGTCCTACAGGCGGGCTAAAGCGAGACGATTTGTATCGTGACTCCGCTAACCTTGTCTCTAACAGCTTGTACTGGCTGATGTGGTGAAAGTTACAAGTAATGAAAGCAATCAGACAGATCAGACTTTCTCTGGGCTCGTTTGTGGCAACATCAGAGGCGATGCTCTGATCCTTCTGAAAGCTAATTCATAAAAGGGTTTTTGGGGAGTAGGGTTGAGGAGAGAATAAAGGCAAGGCTTAGCAGAATCTGCAGAGATCTGTCCGCCTTGTAGCCTGGGACCTTTAGGGTCCAACATTCAGGAGGGGAAAACGAGAACCTGGTCAAAACAAGAATCAATTATATATTGTTTTAAATAAATAAAAGACACAAACACGCCTTTGCAACCCCATTTCTGTAACAAAACTCGAAAATATGGCCAATATTGTAGTTGGTGTAGACCAAATTTCGCAGTGTTTTATCAGATTTCCATCTCACAAAACGCCTGGAATACCCCGAACACCTTCACAGAAAAACCCACATTTTAAGGTAGTTGATGAAAGGTCAGATCGAGCGCTAAGTATGTTGGGTTTGGGAAACATCCACATCCAATACATAGGCACAGCCATGGAGTTACCTTCAAAGTGAACAGTTCAATGGCGATTGCCATGAAACAGATCTACAAGACAAGAAGTTACTTTAAGCCGGTTTTGCAAACAGTTTGGAATCAACACTCCAAGCAGAATAGAGTGAAAGGTGGGGGGGGGGGGTCGTAGGTATTTTGTATGTTAGAAAAAAAGTAATATATATCGCTTTGGTTGTGGTATCGAAATCAACAATAAATCAACTCTGTACCCAAGACAAAGAGGGGAGAAATTCAGAGAGTGAATGTAGCGTCAAGAAGTCGAACAGCAAGACGAAAAACAGCAAAATCGTTTTCTTAAGGGTCATTGTTATTACCCTATTGCAGAGCATTTCAGGGTTCTCTTTCTCTCTCTCTCTCTCTCTCTCACACACACACACACACACACGAGAGAGAGAGAGAGAGAGAGAGAGAGAGAGAGAGAGAGAGAGAGAGACTGCATTCCTATACTTACCTAGGAGTAATCCTCATTGAATTGAATAAGAGTTACTTCTGAGTAGGCATGTGTAGTACAGCAGCCCGGTCCACAAATAAATTAGGCCCCTTTACTTGACAACTGCATCCTAAATAGTACCTTCGTACGTCATAAAAATACCAGTGGTCTTTATTTGTAAATCAGGTGTTTAAGACCATCCATACCTTCATTTTTCAGATTTGTAACTCGCCTTTCTCTACGGTCATATACTCAAAGCGGCTTACAAGTATAGAACACAGCAATAACATTGGGAACTAGAATGCAAGAAAACAGTAAACAAAAACAGAAGAAGCAAATGCACCTTGATCTTAAACGCATTACCTGGGATTCATTTCCACTGGTTGGAAATATAAGGCAGCACAACAAGTGCCATAGGATACAATGTAACTTAGGGTAAAACACCACCCTCATTCAGGTAAATCGGAACTGTCTTAGCAAGACAATGCAGTATTTCAAAAAGTGATCCCCCTTAGGAGAAGTCTGACCAGGTGTTCCTTTCGCAAATAACTTTTAATTGAGAAGTAATCCCCAGCTGCTAGGGGGTCAGGGTACTTCTCTACGTGTGCTAAACACGCATGATACTGCTTCTTCTCTCAGTCCATCCTTCCAAGTCTGATCATCCACATCCAGCAGGTTCTAGGTGTATAAGATTGAACTGGCCCGTAAAGGTACACAGGGATTATGTTTATATGTCCTTAGTCAGCTGCGCTCACTTTTACAGTATTTTAGGATTCTCTTCGGAATAGGAGAAGGGGATCTTGGACTTCCGATGTGCGCGCTTATGTGTGCGTGTGTATGTACAGTGTGTGCGTGTGTAGCGAAAGGCTATTAACAGCAAATTCCTTATTAACGCAGATAATGTACAAAATGCGTTTTGGGGGTGACAAAGCATATTTACGATTTCCTGCTGACCCAAGGCATACAGGGGATATGAAGGATAGAGACTTCTAGGGACACTAGATTCTGCTCCGCATGAGAAAGAGAAATGTGGTCATTCCAAACCGTGGCGGTGGGGAGAGAGAAATAGAAAATGGGGAAGATATTTCAATACAGATAAAGTCTTAAATCAGCTTCAGGCTGCAGCATAAAACAAGGAAGAAAACTATCTTTGCTCAAAAATACGTTATTCCTTGCTATTTCTATCAATAGCTTCTGATACGTTGTTGTATGTAACCTTGTCTCTCACACAAATTAATCTCTCTCTCCGTCCATTAAATATTCTATCTAGCTGGCTATCCAGCTAACTATCTAGCTATCTATCCTCTTCCTGAAGTTCTTATCAACTTCTCAGACTTTCGGTCCATATGCATACCTCTCCAGCAAAAATTAATTCCTTATAAAATGAGAACTATCCGAGATTATTTGCTTATCTTAAAGTATATATTGTGTGACGTAATTGTTCACGGGTAACATATATAATTGCACATTCATCTTCAAAGAGCACATGCCTCTGTGGAACAAGGTGGCTATATTAGAAATAATTTCATAGTGATACTTCTTGGAGAAGTGAGAGATAAACTTTGTGCACTGGATATCATCTGACTTTACATTAGCAGTCGATACAGAATTCAAATACGGGGCAACTCTGTCCCCCCCGCAATGCTATTAAGTTTCGCCTGAACATAAACACTGCTAGAACGGTGCCTGTTCAGTTAAACACTGTAACACGTTACTTTTAATACCAGAAAGAAAAACCATTGCTTTCGAGCGAAATATGAAAGAAAGAAACACTATAATGTTTCTTTTAACTAAACTAAATCATATTGTTCCAATCGTGATAATAATTTCGTCTGTCTTTTAAAGTATATTTACAGCAGAAGACTGGTTTAAGTCTTGGAAACTTGCATTTCTTTTTTCTTTTGTTACTTTTCTAGTCGAAGACCTAAAAGAGCGAGAGAAATCTTAAAATATGCGCAAAATATGAGCTTCTTTCGCACAAGCTCTTTACTCTATATCCTCCCAGCGCCCTGCTCGTCATTTTTAAGGGTCTTGCATAAAGTTTCGTGTGTTTTTCCTAGGGTTTAGAAGAACTAATCCTTATAGACACAACAATTTCTGTTGTGACGGTAGAGTCGAGCAATTCTATACCAGTTGGAGTATTAACAGAGTCTTGGAAAAGGAAAAGGAATCTCGTCCTGGACTTCCCACAAATGTAGCTAATTCCCTTAAACTCCTTTGGATTTACACCTCGGTAGTTACTGGGAGACAGAAGCAGTCCTTGCTCTCATTAACGGGCTGATTTCTGTTCCAACTGCCACACCAGATAATCAACTTTTATGGTCTTCCAAACATTACTTTCCAGCTGTTTAAGACCGTGGGGAGGGGGGGATTCTAGCCAGGGTTTGTGCACTTGCAACTCGATTTACAGTAGAAGTTTAACCCTGTCTACTCAGAAGTAAGCCCTAGTGACTTGAAGGGGGCTCACTCACTCCTAGGCTGCAAACCTCTTATGTGGGAATAAATCCAATTTAATTCAATTGGTGCGACTTCTCAGTAGACACACTGCAAAGTAACACGATCTGTCCTTTCATTCGCAGATTTTTCTAGTTTCCATCTCATAAGATATGCATAACATATAGAAAGAATATTTTGGGCATGTTTTGGAATGGAAAATTCGAATTCGCACCTCGGTTTCATTAGATCCGCCGCAATTCTAACAGCTCAGATGAGAACTAGATTCTGGCAGCTTTTTAGAGATGTCAATGCAGCCACAACTGGTATAAAAATTCGAAGTGATTTTCCACACGTTAATTTTTATTTATTTTTAAGTAAAACCCAAACAGATTGTATTTGACGTACTACAGAGAACGCAGACTACGGTCCATTAGTGCCACGGAACCCGAGAGGCAGACCTCTCCCTGCCTCGCAAGGTGCTGGTAGCACTCACCTCAGGGAATGGGACTAATCTCTCTGTAGGGAAACATTGCCCCTTACTTCGCTTTACTGGGGTGGCGGCCCAGCTGGTCTTGTTTCTGAAGAAGTTACTCGACCCTGCCAGGCTTCGATAAGAACCTGCCACTGAAGAACCCAGCTGGATTTCCAAATCCATCCAACTTGCGATCCTAAGGGCAGAAGCAAAGTCCCATGAAACGACTTTAGGATAGGGCGCTATTGCTTGTTACACGAACCCCACAATCCCTTTAACTCCCCGACTTCGCTTGAAAAAACGCACATTTAGGGCAGAGCAGGGTTCAAGAGAACCTGGGTTTAAGCCCTTAGAGCTCTATTGCAGTCAGGGATACTAACACACCCCGATGCTCATTTCGGAAATTAACCCTATTCAACACAAGGGGGCTTGCTTCCAAAGAAACATGCTTAGGATTGGAGTGCTTGTGGTTAATATCCAAGCGCTATACGTAGTTTCAAAGGATAGTGAATGGGGCTGCAAGCTTTCAAACAGATACAAACTTTCCCTAATATCTTTTTTGTGGGGGATATTTGACGGCGAGGGAAGATAGCAAAACTAACAACAACAAAAAACCCAATAGCGCTAAATCCTCACGCCTGGAAATGACAACATCCTTGCTTGGTGTTTCCATTCCTGCATCCTTTTCAGCACCAATGAACCGCGCAGCCGGATCCTATGCAAGTCTGCAGCGATAAAATTAGCCTTGAGTTTGGTGCGACTAACTTCCAGGCAGGGTATATTAAAGGATTGCAGCCAACGGTAGTTTTACAAAGGAAACCATGCTTGCCTATCATTTAAAACTGCAATCCTAAACATATCTCCACAGGCCCACTGGTTGCCCTGAGGTTTGCTTCAGCTAAGTTTGTTGTCCATCAGTCTGTCGTAAAATATTTTCCTTTACTCTGATGCCCGGGAGCATTTATTTACTTCCATGGAATTTGTTTAGGATGGGAAAGTCTCAATTCAATCCTCAATAACCGGTCTTTCCCTGGAGTATTATTCTCCTCCCCATGCTTAGTCGTTAGACCCCCACACCACCCAAAAATCTGGAATTCATATAGAATACTTTGGTACAGAAGGTGTGTTAAGAATTATCAGAGTGCTCCTCAAAAACTCACAATTCTATCTCTTATCCAATATGCCCATCCCACACATTACAGACAATCGTCTCAAATTTGGGCAGGTTTCGTTTCCATTTATTATCATATGACCTGAGCAGACGCTTGGAAAAACCCCAAGACGTTTCATTCAACACAAATGAATTTTTTGCTTCCCAGTCATTGTATAGGATCGAGTTGTATAGGATCGCATGGAGATTTGATCCCGCAATATTCTTGTTAATTTTTGCTGTCCATATGTAGAAAATGCAGCCGGTTAAAGTGAATGAATATCGTTCCAAAACTTAAATAATTGTTAATATATTTAAATTAACAATATTCACATATATTATTCTTTTGCGTTGGCTACAGCGAATGAATGAATTAAATATCTAAAGTAAGTATTCTTAGGACCTGAGTGTTAATCATGGAAAACACTAAACTATTTTCCAAAGCAAGAAAAAAGTCGGTAACTTAAAAACAAGGAAGCAAACAAAGACGGTCTAGAGCTGCGATCCACAATGTATTTAAGCCATAATCTTCCAGTTTAATCAAGGGGAGACCGATATAAATGAGATGCGGGTCGGGTTGATGGATTTTCCTCCAAAGAAAATAAGATACTTCATTGCTTTTTATATAATTGTCAACATAAGATCGATAAAAACACTATAAGTAGGTAAAGTTTGGGTACAGATAACCCCGCTTTTTTATAGCAGTATTTTAAGAGATTTTTTTGAAGCGAACGGCTTTTCTAAGCCGATCCATAACTCGGCGAAATTACAACACCAGTATTGGAGTTATTTCACATCGTATTGATTTTGTCTTAATTGGGCTGCGGTTCGTGTTGTGTATTTTGAACCCGGCCTAAATGCAACACGTTTGCTTTCCTGCTTCTTATATCTTTTGGTTTTGCCGGTCCGCCTGACTCAACTTCAGCGGATCCGCTGCTTTGCGAGCTGGAAGCCGCAGTAGCTCGGCGCGGATGGGCGCGTTGAGCCAGTCCACGTGCAAACAGCTTTCATTGATAGAAGCAGCTCGCGGGAAGGCGAAGGGGAGGAGAGGCTCTTCGGGCAGCATCGCTATTTCTCTCCCGAAGAAGGGCAGCCATTGGCGGGGGAAGTTTTGCAGAGGAGGGCTTGGCATTTGCCTATATGTAGAGGCATCTAATGCAATATTCATGGCGCAGCGTCACAGGCGATTCTGCCGGGTTCAGGGCTACCTTCGAGGCAGCCCCCCCCCCCTCCCACGCTATAGGAGGACTATCCTCTTCCTTCCAACACTTTTTTGTGAATGAACCACAGCACCCCCTCCTCCTTTTTTTGCCAGCTCACAGATCAGAGAAAGCAGTGAGATCACTGCCTGGATCTGGTCCGGTGCTTCGCCGCAATCTCTTCTCGCTTTCAAAGCAGGGTTCATTCAAGACCTGCCAGTTCCGCTCGCCTGGGATAGACGTGGGGAGGGGGCGACTTCAAAGCCAGGTTGCAATGAAAAGGTTGCACTCCCCCCCCCCCTTCAGAGGGGGCGTATCTTGTGTACGTTTTCACATTAATCGGGGGGCGGGGGCGGATTGGCGACTTGGCATAAACTGCTGGCTACTCCATAGCCAAAAGACATTGCTACAAGCCACCACTTTTTGCGCTGCCCTCCCCCCCCCCAATTCAGCTTCCCCCACAGGCCATTCCTAGAGTGGGTGGAGCTCTCGGTTACTGCGTAAAGGGCGCGCCTGCACTCTTAGACTCCTCCAAAGAAGTATAACACCCCTTTCCCTCCCAAATCTTATTTTGTCGCGAGGAAAATCCGCAATATGGGGCGACTGCTGAAGTCAAGCAATTTTAATTTATTTATTTTTAATATACTTAGGCTGCAATCCTACACACATCACCTGGAAATAAGTCCCATTGAACCCATTGAGGATTATTTCTGAATAGGCAATGATGGGAAGTAAATTTCCCTGAAAGCAACGAGACTTCCTTCCTCATCCTCTATATCCGGCGATGCCATATTTGCCGCCCTGTCCACAAAATAAATCTTATGGTTGCTGTCTGTAACCCTATATTTAGGAATGATGTAGAGTAAGTAGCTTGCACCCGTAGCCTCTTCGCTGTGTGCAGTTGCAGACCGCTAGCGGGCTTGCTTGCAACAATGACTTGGAGTTGGGTAGATCAGCATTAGCTCTTCCGCCTTGTACTTTTTTTTTTAACAGTACAATCCTATTCATGCATCAACTCTTTTTAGAATTTCGGTTGCACAGTAGTAAGATCCTAAAACATGTTTTTCTCATAAGTAAGTCCTACACTGGGACTTCATGCTGAAGAATAGGGTAATGCTTAGTTTCATTGGTTGTATGTTTTTATGATTACCCTGCTTTGCTGTCCTTTTCAGCTAATTTTTGTAATGCTACTTCAATTGTTGAATGGCAGCGTATAAATCTTTAAAATACCCACCACACACTTGCATATACATGCATATTATGTTCTGCGTACGCGGTCTTAGCAGCAGATAACATTTCCTACAGAGGGTATAATATTGGATGTATGCAGCAGCACAACCGGACGCCTCCATCTGCCCCAGCTGCAACAAAACATGTCTCTCCCTTTAACGGGCTCTGCAACCACAGCAGGCGCTGTAACTCTCCAACGGTTTGACTTCACCACCGAAGATGCACTCTTCCATTGTCTCCAGAGACAGACGATGCAAACAAGGTTACCAACTCACAAAGTTGTTTTGGGATACTTCGCTTTTGTTTTCACACATGTTCAGCACAATACTATGCATCTCTATCCATTGGGTCCATTGAGACTTACTCCCAGTAAAGTGTGTATAGGATTTCAGCCTTAATCCTAATTCACCCTACTTTTCAAACTCATCAAATAATTGGCCCGATCGGATACCCTATGGAACTTAGTACTTAGGTTCGTCCCATGTAAGGGATGTAAAAGAAAAGCTGAGAAGGAGAGTCTAAACTGACCAAAGGGGATAAACCACACGTTGATCGTGCAGGGATTTCAGCAAGCTGAGTAGCCAAATATCGACGCGGCCGGATGCCCAGGAAAGTTCTGAAGCCTCTCCGCAGCTCCTTATCTGCTAATGAGCCTGTGTAGCATAGCAGCCTGCAGGTATAGAAACACATTGTGTGCTACTTGGCTGGATTCGTTCTGGGCATCTTGCAAGAGTCTCCGTGATGTGATCTCTCACATTCATTATGGCATATTACCTTCTATTGCACGTTTCTCAGCAGATAGTTCTCTGCGGTTATTCGCTTTTATTTTCATTTTTTTAAAAAAAAAACTTTGTCCTCGAGGTTCTTCAGGAAGTATTTATCTTGTCTGTCTGAGACGCAGCACTCCGTAGCTGTCAATGGAAAGCCTCAACCATCCGTGCCCCTCTCCCCGTTCTTCCCAGCCTAGCCCGGCCCACCTTTTTTTTTTAATTAAACCTTTTCAAGTTCCCTTCTGTTAAGGAAAGTGTCTAAACAAACAAGCCTCCCTGAAACTAAACGCTAGAAGAAGAGAACCGCCGCGCACCCTCGATTGTTTTTAAAAAAATAGCAAGGGGGGAGGCATTTCCCCATGTCGTGATTATAGTTCCAAAAGGAAATTGCTTTTATTTGTGAATGAGACTTTCAATAGGAAGGGACATGGAGGGGAAAAGCTCCTTAAGGGAAGGAGGTCACGGGGTTAGAGGGCGGATTAAAGGCCCCCACCTGTCTCGAAATCCCGGACAACCGTCCCAAAATCTGAAACAAGGAGGGATCAAAATCGGACTTTTGGGACGTTGGGTGAAAAGGGAGTCACGGGAGATTTTTCAGCCTAAAACAAAAACATGAAGTCTGGGGACAAGCGGCTGAGAAACCGGGACGTGTCATTCAGGTCCTGAACTCTTCCCAAGGAAATTCAGTGAGTGATCGATAAGTGTGTGTGTGTGTGTGTGTGTGTGTGTGTGTGTGTGTGTGTAGAAGAAAGAGGATTTGGGGGTTCATTTAAAAAGCAGGAATTATATACACACTTACTTGGGAGTAAGTAAGCCTCACTGAAACCAGTGAGACTTCCTTCGGATGAAACGTGGCTGGGCTCTGGCTGCAAGAGCTGGTTTTATTTTCTTACGCTTTACCTCGAGTCTGGGCTAAAAAGAGGGAGTGGGGAGAGCTTCCTCCTTTTAGGCCTAAAAACTATGAAAAAACGGAGACCGTGCACAGACTCTGCCAAGCCGCTTAAAAACCTCCCTGCGGACTAGCTCCCATCGCCTCGTTTCCCCTCCGTCCTCTCCACGTCCGTTGCTGTTAAACTACAGCACTTGGACTGAATAGCCCGTCGCCATCCAAGTGCTAAAGAGAAATGGGGTGAAATGAACTCAATGCCACTTCCTTCACGAGAAAGGTGCTGGTGACTGAAGTGCTTGTCCTGTTGATTTTTCCTTTCGGTTGATGTTAACTTTGTTTGTAATCGTGTATTCCAAAAGTGACCTGTCAAGGCGGCTTACAAATAATAGAAAGCGCAGAGAAAGCAACAACAGCAGCACACCGCAATCACCTTCAACATCTGCATAGGCCGCAACACCGCCTTGTCGGTTGCTGTCTGGTAGAGATTCCAAATCCACAATCGCTTTGGGTATTGGAGCATAGCTAGTTCCAGGCTGCCTCGCTACAGAAAGTGCCTCTCGCCTTCACCTCAAGCTCCAACCTGGTCTTCCTCTGCACGTGAAGGACCAGGAGTTGATGGGGCTTGGTTCTGCCAGGATCCCAAAGTCCTGAGGAAACTTTGGTGAGAGCCTGAAGCGGAGATCTGTCAGTGCCTAAGAACTTCTTACCGCAAGGAGGCCGGAGAAAGAGCATAACGGGATAGCCACTTGCACTGTTTTGTGGGACATAACTTTTTCCCACAGCCCAGAACAACTTGACAGATGGCCTGTGGGGTAGCCTAGGCAAGGCAGGAAGGAAAACACAGACGAGGCTGAATTTCTTTGTTTCTGTCTCCGCCAGGAGCCTTCTCTTTCTTCGCTTGGTCAACAAATAAACGGTGAAGGGAAGCCCACTGCGTCTCCTTCCGGATAGCTTTTGTTTGTCTGGGCAAGGCAAGGCACCATTTCCAGCATCATCTTAGCAGCCAAATGGATCGCTTTTTCTCCTCTTCACTGCAGATATAAATATGCGAAGCCCTTCAGGAGGAAGGAGCCATGAGTTAAAATTCTGGTTCCATCCAAGCCAATTACAAAACACCTATTGATTTTTTAGCCGAGCCAAAATTTCACCCATAATCCTCGCCCCTGGGACACAGATTCACGCGCCATTGGAGCTGGACAGTACCTCAAATGAGAGTCTGGCACAACTCAGGAGGAGGAAGTGAGGATAAAATGGTAGCCTCAGGGGCTGCAACTGATTTGCATAATCAATTTAATTTTTGCCATCTTGGAGGACTCCAACCACCAACCGCTTGAGCGGTCACACTCATCAGTCTACAATATCCTTGTTCTAAATGTGATAACCTCAGGTGTGGAAAAGGCCGCAGCCCTTTGACAGATCTTACAATATGGACATTACCACTTCAAGCAAAGACTTTTTTGGGGGGCACATCTGTTTTGAGATGCAGGCAATATAAACTCCATGAAATTTACACCCTCTGTGCCAAGATGTCATGAGAGTTATACCCACCTGTGTAAGCCAAAACCACAAAAACTTTAAAAATTCCCTAGGAGTGTTTTAATGGAAAGAAGGAAGAGAGAGCCCATGTTACAGTTTCAGGCAGTGGAGAAGTTTTTGACTTAACAATTTTTAAGACAAATTGAGAACAAGGCCTCAATGAGATCATCCACTGATGTGGGGTAGAGAGGCATCCTTTCCACCCATCCAGGGGTGGTCCTAGCTTGACAAACAAAGGAATTATCTATGGTGAATGCTTTTATCATTCTCTCAGACAACAGCAACAGGCCTACAAGGTCAGGAAGGCTGGCTAGGAGTGCAGGTAAGTTGTCAGTTGTACATAAAATTAATAAAGAAGGTTTTAAAAACCAGTATAATTTTTTATCACCAGAGCATATCACATGGTAGAAAGAATGTATACAAAGGCCAGTGGATGTTTCCCAGGATACATCTAACATAGTTAGCATTTTGGATGTGATGCCTGCATAGAGTTCCAAGAAATGAATCCAGAGTTTAATTCAGTTTAGCATTTGCATCCATTGAGGTCCAAAGGGACCTAAAACAGACTGGAAGCTTGTTTAAAAATCCATTGATATTGGATGAGAATGAGGAGATTAGAGAGCAACAGAAAGGGTTGTGTAGTCAGCAAATACAGGTGTTTGGCCTATTAAACCTGCAGAGTTTAGTTCTTACCCTAGCCGTTTCTCTACTACAAAAAATTATTCTTACTGAAGAATCCACCATCAACTTGTGGGAGCCTCATATTCCCTGCTAATGCTGGAAGCTTCTTCATCTGTGATTTCCTATAAGATTTCTTTTGGTGTTAGAATGGATGAAATTCTTTCCCCTACCCCAGATTTTGAGGCTTTACTTTTTTCTTCTCTCAGATAACAGAAATAAATTCTTGACTAGAAGATCAGTTGGAGACAGAGGTAGACAAATAGATACACCCACCCACCTCTCAGAGAGACAGGGCTGGGATCTGTGAGGTGGCAACTCACTTGCATACTCTTTCAGCAGCCTTTGCTAAAGATCCTGGAAATCAGTCACTATAAATATACGGGGGGGTTAGACTTCTCGCTGCTCTGTGCTCTTCCCACTAGTGGGTCAAAAGGATTCCAGGAAAGAGAGGGAGGCAGGCAAAGGCTACCTTGGAACTTTGCACCAGCTGGACTTTCCTACCCCAAAATACTATGTACTATCAACAGTCCTGTGTGAAGGATTCTGATGGCTTTTTATATGTTGATATTGGTCATTATGTTTATGTATTTAATACAGTTTAAAAGTTTCTTGTATGCCACATTGGAAGAAGCTATATTCTGAAACTCAGGATATAAATAACTGTACTAAATAAATAGTTGCATGCTGCAAATTATATACTAAGTAGCAGCACATCATGGGAACTCCGGCAAACTTCAAAGAAGAAATGAAGGAAGAAGCAAAGACCACTTCAGCAGTAGTGGTAGAGGCTAAGATGTGATGAAGAGCTAAGAAGACAGACAGTGAGGGTTCTTTGGTGGTGCCCTGAAATGTGTGTGCTCTGCTTATTTTCTTGTCTGTCAGCATAGACTACACTTGCAGAAAATGTCAGTTGATTGTCCTGCTGGGCCAGTAAGTAAGAAGACAGCAGTGATGAGTTTCCATTCTTCATTTATGAAGACAATGACTTCTTGGGCAGGACGCCGGGTACTACAGAAAGGACAAAAGCAGTCAAGAAAATGAGAACTGCAAGATTGGGAAAACTGCATTGAAGACCATGACTGTAAAGAACATGACTATAAGGCGGCATTCTCCGCTCCTCCACATGCAGCTGCTGGGTGACCTTGGGCCAGTTACACTTCCTTGAAGCCTCTCAGCCCCACTCACCTCACAGAGTGTTTGTTGTGGGGGAGGAAGGGAAAGGAGAATGTTAGCCGCTTTGAGACTCCTTAAAGGGAGTGAAAGGCGGGATATCAAATCCAAATCCAAACTCTTCTGAACCACTGGAACACAGTACAGTGGTACCTCAGGTTACATACGCTTCAGGTTACATACACTTCAGGTTACAGACGCCGCTAACCCAGAAACAGTGCTTCAGGTTAAGAACTTTGCTTCAGGATGAGAACAGAAATCATGCTCCGGCGGCACGGCAGCAGCAGGAGGCCCCATTACCTAAAGTGGTGCTTCAGGTTAAGAACAGTTTCCGGTTAAGAACGGACCTCCAGAACGAATTAAGTACTTAACCCGAGGTACCACTGTATCTCTCTGTCCAGTGTCTCTGAGGAGCTGGTGGAAGACAGCAGCAGCAAGCTACATTAGCTAGGAAGGAAGACTCTCAACCCTTTAAGGACAGAGGAATAAAGTGGTGGTAATAATGTCTGGGAACTCCCTACTGAGAGATGAGTCTTCTGTGTTAAGTGAATCTGTTAACTTCTGAAGTATACTGTATCTCAAGTATTGGGACCCAGGATGTGATTGATAACTTACCAAGTTTTATCAAGCCCACTGATCATTATATATTTTTGCTCATCTGCGCAGGAATGAATGACACCACCAGGGATTACTATGAAAACATGCCTGACTATAAAGTTCTGGGGAAGAAGATAAAGCATCTTGGGGCTCTGTTAAAGTTCTCATCAAGGTAGAGGACTACACAGAGAGATCACAGTTCAGGGGAACTATTCTCCTAAGTAGCAGCATGTTTCTTGGACTATTGTGTAAGCTTCCTAAAGAAGGAAGGTAGGCTGCACCTTGGGAAATGTATCTGGCAGAAGAATGGCAAACCTGAGCAAGAGGGGCATAATCAAATACTGTGTGGGATGGCTCCAATAGCCAAAAGCTAAGTACAAAATGAAGCACTAAATATATGGATGTGGCTGCTACTGGAGAAACTGAGAAAGTTGATGAGATGCCCAGCAAACCCTATGCTAAAATAGCAGGAGAGATATCAGAGTAGAATATCCAAAGCTTCAAACTTCTATGCTAATACATAGAGTATGGGAAATGAACAAGATGAACTTCAACTTCTTGAACGAGAAAGTAAATAGAAATTGATCCACATAACTGAGACTTAGTGGGACATGATTAGAAAATAGCAATTGAAGGATGTAGCTTGTTCTAAAAAAAAACCCCGATTTTCATATTCTGAAATAAATGCTAGGTAGAATTAAATGGCTATTTCTACTCATGAGAAAAGAAATCCAAGACAGGTGACAGTTCCTGAATAACAAATTACTAAAGGCACAATCACCAATAATTCCAAGGAGAATGAAAAATGTAGGATTTTTAAAAAGTCTGTGTGGCTGCACAAAAAGCTGAAAATAAAAAGGACATGCATGAGAAGAGGACTGAAGGATAAGTTAACAAGGATGACTACAAGCAAGGCTTTTCTTTTTAGTTGGAAGTTGCTGGAACTCAGTTCTGGCACCTCTCAGGTGCCATAAAAAGCGAGTGGTGAGTTCTGGCACCTCTTTTTCTAGAAAAAAAAGCATTGAGTACAAGTATCCTAGACTTGTTGGAACAGTGTCAGCAAAGCTAAAGCTCAGAAAGAATTGACGGTGGCAAGAAAAAGTGCCTTTTGGGGCATGTTCAGAATAAGAGAAGAGGAAGGAAACGGGGTATGTAGCTCAGTAGGAATTGTGAAATGTTAATGGGTGGCAGCAAGAAGGTGGAATTGCTGAATTCCTATTTTTGCCTCTGTCTTTCCCCAAGGGGGAATTGTGTGCTACCCTGCATAACAGCATGACTGTTGAGGAGTCAGGATTGCAGTTCAAGATTAATAAGGAGTTGTCAAAAAATATCTAGCTATTTTAAATGAGTTTAAGATTTCAAGGCCAGATGACTTGCATCTAGGGTACTAAAGAACTTGTTGATGTACTGTCAAAACCTCTGACTATCATTTAAGCAATCTAGAAAACAGGTAAAGTGCCACAGGACTGCAAAGAAAAATGAGGAAAGGAGAATATGGCAACTATGGGCAGCTCATTCTGACCAATTCCAGGGAAGATACTTGAACAGATTATAAAGAAGTCAGTTTGCAAGCACCCTTGAGAACAATGGTTAGTAGAAGTCAGCATGAATTTGTAAATAATAATGCCAAAGTAATTTAAACTTTGTTTGATAAGTTTAGTAGATGGTGGGAATGCTGTAGATGTAAATTATCTTGATTTCAGCAAAATTCCCAGTGATATTTTGGTTAGCGTAAACATTTAACGGTTGTGTAGAAGAGAGGTTTTAGGCAGGCGCAGCTTGTCATGCAGGAATATGTTGCACCAGTTAAAATTTGCATCCACAATACTACTCAATTTCCTAAAACGTTCTTAAAGCAGAAAATGTCATCCTTTCAATTCCAACAGCCAGCTTGTTGCAAGAGTTTAATGGAATAAGTACAATAATATGCTATCCCCCAGAATTATTTTGTTGTCCTTAATGGCCATGTTGGAATTTAGGTCAGATGTGATCTGAAGCAATAAATAGCAATACAATTGCACTATGGTTTATCATGTTGAAATGCTCCCATTGCTTGGAAGAATGTCCTCATCTAATTAGTTACTTTGAGAAGAATTCTTACCCCATTAAGATATAATCTGATTTCAACAGTAGTTTTGAAATTGAGAATGCCCATGTTGCGTATAAAGTTCATTTATGCTTTTTGCTGCGCAGGACCGAGGAACATACATTATATTTTAAAATGTCTCTTCCATATCTCAGTTATATATAAATGACTTCCACCACTGCTGATGAGTAAGGAGAATTGGTCAAACTTTCTGCTAGGAAAAAATATCTCAGCAAAAGTTACTTAAGCCAGCAATTTATGCCTTGGCATTATCTCTTGATGCTTTTCTTGAATCCCATGTTGTGAACTGCTGTTATGATCACTTTAATTACCATTAATGTTTTTGTTGACCTGTTTTTCACCCTTTGTGAGAATCTGTAAGATATGGTTTCTGCTGTTTATCATTTTTTGTATTATATCTTCCTTGTTAATTATTGTCTATGCCCTAAATAAAACTTAACCCAATACATATATTAAAATAGGCATATGAATATCCACTCACCAGGTGACCAGTCAAGATAGTTCAGATTTATGAATTTTATCTACTTTCTTTTAGGTCATGACTACCAAAGAAATGTGTCGGCTAGTAATTTCTGTGGATTTATTTGCATAACTATAAATATATAGAAGACTGCCATCCTTTTGCTCTGGCCACTCTTCAAATTTACTGCTGTTTTGAAAAATGTTTCTTTTTGTCAGTCTGGTTCCAAATGGTTCTAAATACTCAGCTATTCTTCTCCGAGCTAATAATGTCCTGATTTCTCACATTTCTAGTCTTGGAATATGAAATCCTGCTGTGTCAAATGCAAGCCCTGAGAGAATAACAGACTCCCCAGGTGCTGAATGACATTTACAGTGTGACGTATGCAGCTGGCATTCTGCAGCTTTTCCTTCTCACTTCTGTTACTCAAAATGCTCGTCATTCTTTTCTCTAAAGTGCAGCAATTTCATTGTCGGTGATCTTCAGGGTGTGTGTGTGAGAGAGAGAGAGAGAGTGGAAGAGAGGAAGACTGAGAGGGAATACACTCCATGGGGGAGGATATTACTTTCCTAAATATGTGCATTTAGATTGTCCAAGGGAATTACTGACATTAGATGTATGCACTGTTTGTTTCCAGACTTTGCCAGTGTCATTCTTTGCAAAGCAAGAGTCATGTACAAATGCCAGCCATACCTAATGGGCATGCCATTTCAGGCTTCTCCTGCCAAGACACCCACTGCTCCAATGATAGAAAATGATATTAGTGTACTTCCTTCATATTTACCAAGAAAAGGAAGGGGAGCTTATTTAGTGGGAGTCACGGCACTCTCACTCACATAACACTAACAAACTACATTCGTTTATTTCTCTCAGGCTTCTAACTATGTAGCAGCAGCTTCATTATTTCTGTTAATATTTTTTTAGCTTGCCCACTTCCATTTTCCCCCACTGCTCCATTCCCAATAAGCCAAACATTGAGACGGATGCCAAACTATGCTTCCCATGTAAACTCAAAGTTTGCCTTCACCCACGTATACAAAATCAACTCCATTAGAAGCAGCTGGTGAACTGGGTGGCATCTTATTAACCAGCTGCTTGTGCAACTCCTCTTCATCCATCAGCACTGATGTTTTTATTTATCAAGTCAAGTTCATTAAATGCAATCTAGTCCTTAATACAAGCACCCAAGATATAGGTCTGAGTCAAACACATCTGAAGCAAAGCAGGAAAGAGTGTACCAACAGCCTCTCACAGATGACTAAATGTATAATATATTTCATGCTCCAGGAAACCTTTTTACTTGCTGAATCCCCTTCACTGTCCAAAGATGTCTCCACCTTTTTCATTACCATGATTGTTGCCAGAGTCTGCTGGCTATCGTCTCAGCATATCTTCTTATACCCCTCTGAAACACCCTTCACTCCATGTGACTTGAATTTATTAGCACATCACCAATAGTCCTTTTGTGGCAAAACCATGGTGGACAGGATGCAGATCCTCAGCACTTCTGTAGTATGGTGATGGATAACTCTCTGGCTTCCATTTCCAGTGTATGTACCCCACCATGAAGACAGAGGCATAACAGGGAGTGATTTTATCCTGAGACCTGCCAGTATAGGGTGGCATACAGCGATGATGATGTTCTATCACATTATTATTATTTTACTGTAGTTTGTAAACCACTTTGGGATTCATTTGAATGAAAAGCAGCATAGAAATATAATAAAGCATCAAATAAAACCAAACCCTATTTTGTGGGTAGTCAGAGGACCAAATCCACATAATATCCTGGTCCTAAAAATCCTGTTGGAACTCTTGCCTGTATGGCATTGTGTTCCACCAGCTTTTGCTTAACATAAAAATTTTCATCAGGTTGGATGCACAAGAGGAAAAACATTATTTAACATCCATGTTGAGAAGAACTCTATGTAACTCAAAAGCCTTACATGCATAATTTTGAGCACTACTTTGAATTAATAAAATATACTGGGAGAAATGAAGGAAATGAGACACTGTAAACTTGAACTATGTTGAACTGAGGGAGGAATAAGGCTACACTAATTCTCAATCCCCTTTTCAATTTAAATTTATATCAGATAGATCAAGGGGAATTTAATAATCATGAATGAAATAAGATCACACAACTTTGCACATAATCTCAGTGGCAAAGCTGGTAAGAGATTCCAGCTCTCCTGATAATATTCAGTACTGTGCCCTAGGCACTTAAGGCTACCCATATCCTTCTGCTAACTAATGTTTCTCACAGGACAGCAGTCTAGAAGATGAGGCAAACTATTACATTGAGAAGGCACAATCTATCAGTGTCTCCTTGCAAGACTTTTTGAAAGGAACAGGAGCTGTGAAGAAAGCAGGGTCATTTTCATTCATTTCCAATGGAACTTGCGTGGGAAAACTTTGGGGTCTGGGTAAAAGATCCATTTGTTCTAAGATTCCTTGCTCCCTGTAATTTTCTGCTACAATCAATGGCAAATAGCGCTACTCAGTGCAATTTCTACATTATAGTGGTTCTTGCTCACCCTCGCCCTTGGGAACTCCAGAGTGTGATTGGCTTTTCAAGCAGCACCCACTTATTGATCTCTTGTCTTAAACAATTTCAACAGGTGTGTCTGCTCCTTGGCAAAACATTTCCGCAGATGAATGCCCCAAGCTGTTCAGGCAGATAGTTATTCTTTAATATTATAGACTTCCATAAAGCATGCTTGGTATAATAACATTTGTGTTTACAGAATGTTTGACATTGCATGCTCCACAAACACTGAAGGCCAATTAAGAAGTAACCCTTTCCAGTGTCTACCTTGTGGGGATTTTGGAAGGGTGCAGCATGGGCAGAGAATAATTTTGCTTCTTCCAATGTGCATGCATATCTTGAAATACTGCATGGGAGCACTTCATAAACTGTTTTCCTTACTTCCCAGTCCCCTGCAATTAACTCAACAGGTCTTGCATCCCTAAATATTAAATGTGCACTCTTAGTTGACTTGATGGCATCATTCTTGCATTAATCTGTGTAGCACATGTATGTTGTATAGATAAGTCCCAATTTAAATGAGGGTTTCACTGACTAATTAGCAGACAGAAAATCACTCCATGTGCATTTGGGCATAACATTTATTTGATAATAAGGATAACAACATTTTTATATATATATCAAAAAGGAAAATCCATGTTACTGCAGAATTGGGTGTAAGATATCTTCAACTATTGGTGCAAAGAAATAAATTAATATTCCTTTTTTGGAGACTGTATCTGTGACATGAAGATGCAGATGCTCCCCCTGAAAGTTATTCAAAGGAATAGGGGTCAATAAATTCTCCACTACAGTCTGCAAATGATATCATATCATTTCCTTGCAATTCAGGTGGAAGAAGTTATAGTTATGGCAGGAGAGCAGAGCATACTTGCTGACCGCTAATGGCCAGTGCTGCAACGAGGTAATATTATACCCTGGATTTAACAGATTTCCCAGTCCCTTCTTTAGACTTCCTTGCATATTATGTCAATTGTGAATTAATTAATTAATTAATTAATTAATTCTTCCAAAATCTCAGGCTTTACAGCTGCTATTAGAGCAGGAAATAAATACAAAACAAAAAATTTCCCTGATTAAAAAAAAAAAGATGAAGTCACAATCTGAGTATGTGCATTTTAAACTCACTTAAATCACAGCACCATCATGATTACAGAAATAAAATGGAATCTGCTTCTGTTGTCCTGATTCTAAGTACATTTATTTGGGAATGAGCACAGTTTTGTTGCAGAAAATTATAGTGTGTTTTTAAGTAAAAAATAAAATAAAAAAATTGCTCAGGACAAAATCATTCTAAAATGGATTGCAATTACCTGCACCAAGACCTGCCTCAGAGGCCAGGAAAACCAGGAATACTAAAAATAGCTTGCCACGAAGGCAATCATACTGAGTGAGCTGCCAAACTATTGCCACTTTCAGCAGCTTGACTGTGATTTGTTTTTTAAACGATAGCATGCTGCAGCCATCAGCAGTGGTCCCTGTGCAAGAGAGGCCCATGCTGGCTCAGGTGCTGATGCTAGGCATGTTTGCCACTGCTCTGTCCTCTGCCACTTATTTGTGGTGGTCATGTGAGGCCCCATGGACTGAGGAGCCCTCGAGGTCCAGCCCTAGCTGCACCACTAATCATGGATGATGTTCTTCATCAAACTCATTCTAGCACAATTCATAGTATAGTTGTGCTAACCAGAAGGGCTTCTAGCACTTAAGGAGCAAGTACACCAACTGCTACCTTGGTTGTGTTGTGGGATATGGTTACATAATGTGTCTTCCTGCAGAAGTTACAAGTGAGATTACGGCAATGCAACATTTCTAATAAATTACTTCAACAACCCCTCCCCCAATACCTTATTATATGCAAAAGTTCAGAATGTTCTCATACATCATTTTTCAATTCCTACCTTCTTCCACTGTGTGGATGCGCAATTTCCTTTTATAAGTTGGTGGAAAACCTATGAAAGCTTTTATATTGTACTTTTTTAAACAATTGAACTGCTTTCAGCTGTCTCTGGTTTTATGCAATTTGATTGCTGTTGCAATCTCTTTTTTGTTGTTTTTGCTGTTGCTTTAACACTAGCTGATAAGTAAGATTTTAAAACGTTAATTTATAGTTATACCTTGGTTGTTATTCACCTTGTAGTCTTTTGTTGAAATAATGGATATAAATATTTAATAATGTTAATAATAACATTAATAATAAATAAATAAATAAATAATACAGACATGGGTAGGACTTATCTTAGTATTATTAATTCTGTTACAATTAAATTTTAGTATGCAAAATCCTTTCCAATTGTTCATTCTTCTCTAGTTTAATATTCCAGTTTAATGTTTCCATAGGAAGTCAAAGCCTCCTCAGCAGAGCTGCTTTATTTTAAAATTCAGCATAAAATTTAGCACAAGCATCAACTTGTTTATGCAAGTGAATTGGGGAAGGTTTTACACAATGTAGGTCATAGATCTGGGTAAGTGGTACAGTTCTTGCCACAGAGATACACTAACAAAAGTTACTGTGACTACCACACTGGATTCAGATTACTGTATGAGGAATTTTATGTAACAGGGTTTGGAGTTTTTTGTTTTATTTCAAAATGTGTGTTGTACAGCAGTGATTGAACTCATAGGTCACAATATATTCCTCTCTATTACTACTGTACAGCTTCCTGTGTCGATTTTACAAGTTTAAGAATGACTTCTGAGTTAATATTTTGTGACATTTGCTTAAAATTTAATCTTTCAGCAAACATTCCTGCCAGGAAACTCATTTATCAGACAGTCTCTTGGGGAACATGCATTAAAAGGGCATGGATAGAGCTAACACAAATTCCAATTTCAAATCTGAGTGAATATTGAAATATTCACCTGGTTTCAAGCAGGGTTGGTCCAAGATAATTTTGCAACTCCAAACAGCTGCAGTGCCCAATCTGAGCTCCATGATTTTAAAGAACTTCCATTCATTTCAGCAAAGTGTGTGCAGGAGAACAGTCTGGTAAATTGTGTTCTGTGTTTGTCAGTACTAGGATGGGGAGTCATTTGGATCTTCTGTCCGAGGCACCAAAATATATTGGCTGGCATTTGCTACCTTACTCTTGAAACATTTCATAGCACCCCTTCATGTGACCCCCCCCTCTTTTCAAATTGCACGTTGTGTGACCACTATCTGACAACCCACAAAAGCTCCATTATTAAAGTGCACTGTCCCAATAACATCCAAGTGAAATACATTATGTTGGGGACATCCATTGCTGCAAATGATGTACAAAATATGCAACATAAGTCAGCTAATAAAACTTCCAAACACTTTTATTAACAGTGGAGGGGGGAAAGCAGTAGATGATATATATATGATGCTACATGTTTTTACCCAAAAGTCTCAGACAACATTATAAAAAGCAGACACAAACATACTTAATGAGAAAGAAAACAGGAAAGCTTCATGAGGTGGAGTTGTGAAGAAGAGAAGAAGTGGCTGCTCTTTTTTCTGGTTTACTTATGGAATTGACCCATAAGGAGTGTTGGGGGTGTCTTCTCTTCCTCTTCTTTAACTTTAAAGGCATATTCTGTGTTTTCTAAAGCCAAAATCCCTTCCTGAGGAGAAGATTGATTTAATTTGATCGGGGTGTGAATGGGTGGGTGAAGCAGAGTAGATTTCTGCAGGCCACTATGAGTCCTGTGTTAAGCAAAAGAGGGGCGGTTCAGCAGGTCTAAGGCTGTTTGATCTGCCTTGATCCCCCTTCACAGGGGAAATGAAGCGGCAGTAACTTTGCTTCAGCACAGTGGATATTTTTTAAAAATGTTTTAGGAAGGTAATTTATTGGGCTTAATTGCTCTTTAATCCTCCTCATTGGCCTGTCATAGAAAAATCTTTTCTGAATGGAGAAGCCAGCTTGAAAAGGCCCAGGCAGGCAATAAGGGGAAGGCAAGGGACAAGTGAGGCTTCTTCCTACCTCCATTGATGCAATCATTTATTGGCACAGGGCCTGCCCAGTTCAATGAGGCTCCTTGCCCAGCAGAGTAATTGGATGCTATTGGTGTCCTTTGTCTTTTGAGACTCTACTGACAGGTTTACAGAGTAATCCTACACATATTTATTCTGAAGCAGGTATGTATTCTATGGGCCTATGGACCTGCTCCCAGGAAGGTTTACAGCTTTAGGCCAAATTCCTGAATGTAACTTATTGGAAAGTATGGTCTGTTAGAATCAATCAGATGCTACTTCTGTTACAAAAAAATCAAGGCGGATTCTTTTTCTCCTCTTTCAAAACTCTGTGTTTACTTCCAAAATTGAACAAAATAGGGGAATGCAACATGATTTAGGGGGAGAAGAAATCATTTGGGTCACAGCAGACCAAATTTCAATTTTTAGCTGTGGTTGTAATGTGGTCATTTGCTGGACAAAAGCTCCAACCTCAGCCCAGAGAGGAATAGTAGCATCATACCTGCAATGATATAAGAACTACCCAGACACTGGTCATCCAAATTATTTGGATGTATTCACAAAAATAATTTCCCCTAGGTAAATATTTACACATTCATATATAGTAGAGCTCTTACCTTAGGCAAAAAGGTTCCACTCTGACAAAAGCATTAGAGAAGGTTGATATTTTTCCATTAGAGTAAGATAATCTACCTGATGGCTCATATTTGAAAACATGAGCTGCAGAGCTTTCACAACGGGGAGCTGAAACTTGAGAAGCCTGTCTGTGCTTGTTGGAGATGGCTAGGAATAGCAGCAGCAGCAACAACAAAAGTTGCAGGGAAGTTCTGCACTGATGAACAAGCCTAGGATCTCCCTCTAGGACCAGAGAGAGGAAGGTTTACTGAACTGCATAAAGGACTGAACCTCATTGCTTGCTTATAAAGTGTTGCTTAGTTATTTTGTAATGTTTATTTTACTGTTTTGCGGTAAAGCTTTGAAACACATTCTTGTGGTGCAGAGAATTAATTTCTCCACAAGGTCCAGATCAGGAATTCTGCTGAATTCTAAGAAGTCCAGGGAGAGAAATCTGCTCCCCACACTGTGTAGGCCCTGTACTTTGCACAAATGCTGCTTGGCATCTCATCAGTTGGGTGGCATCTCCTGCATTCAGTGAGGTGTTACTGAGAGCCTTCGAACCATCAGATTTTCTAAGTTTCAGGTGTTGTTAGATTACAGCTCCCATCATTCCTCACTACTGACTGTGCTGGCTGAGACCGATGGTGATTGGAGTCCAACAACTGTTGGAGGGCTATAGGTTTCCCATCCCTGTTTTAATTCATCTTGGGCAGCAAAAAATTCGGGACCCTTGATGATATTATACTATGAACTAGCACCAATATGATATCTTCTATTTTTCACTCAGACCCTTTTAAAGTCAGAAGTGCTTTCAGTCTCATCTGAATAGCACAAGACCTAAAAGGCAGTTTGATGTGATCTACACAGCTGTGGGGATACTTAAGGTCAAACCAATGGAAGCTTATTTTTAAAAGAATCACTGTTATGGTGATATTGCCAAAAGCTGTGGAATAGGGACATGTAACTATGTAGTCTGTTTTCATGTTAAAATCATGTTAATTCTGGGGCTATCATTTAAGTAATTTGTTCTGCATTCCAAAATTAGGTGCTTTTTTCATATTTCACTGCAAGTCTCAATCTTATACTTCCTGTTATCCTCTCTTATTCTGATTTTGCACCAAGGAAGCCATTTGGTAGGGAAATCATGCTTGTTTTATCTTGCCTTAAACTACTGCTTTTAAAGTTCATTTTCTGAAAGACTTGGCCTATGCACATGCCCATCTTCTACATGTGTTTGGGATTTAGGATTACACTGTCTGGCCCTGCTCATGGCATCCCTGTTGTCCATGTACTGGACATCTGCACAAGGTCTTACACATTAAGGGACCACCCATGTATAGGCACAAACTGCATACATTGGCACAAATTATTCACTATAGGAAGGGGCCCCAGCGATTTATGGGGTTTGGCACCATCTGCAAGGCAGGAGCCAGAGCAGGAGTTGGGGAGAGGAAGGGTGTAAACTAAGCAGTCAGAGATGGAGGTGGGTGCGTATGACATGTCAGAGGAAGAGGAAGAGGCGGTTCAGGCAGGTGGGCCAGTCAGAACCCTGCCATCCCCTGCTCTGCTGTCTCCTAGAAGAGAGAAGAACGGTGACTTCTGTGTAGGAGAAGCCTCAGGTTGGATGTGCACATCCCATCAGATAAGGGTACTTAAGGTGGTGGTGAGAAGCTTGGTCCCACTGTTGCTGCAACTGCTCTGTGGGGCATGGACTTGGGGAAAGCTGCCTAGACTCTAGAAGAATGTGTGCATGTGTATCCATTGCACTTTAGGAGCTGCTGTAAGTGTGCTTGGATGTGTGCCTTCCTTGGCTGGGGTGCTGGGATATTAGGAAAATGAAATGCTTCTGAACAGTTGTTTGGAAACCAGTGTTTCTGAAGCACAGAACAAAATTCTCATCCACACTGGCCAGGCTATATGCTCTGATTTCATTTTCTTTTATGCATGCGTTACAAAATGTAAGCTAGCCAGTGAACAGTCTTATGGAAACAAGGCATTTTATAGAGCCCTTCCCAGTGCTATTTTTCTTGAAAAAGAGGTGCAGGAACTCACTATGAACGCCTTCTATGTTCTCTTATAATGGCAATAGTGCCCACCTGAGAGGTACCAGAACTGAGTTCCAGCAAGTTCTTGTTTAAAAAAAAAAGCCCTGGTGCTCCCATACTTCAGTCCAATTATTTGTTATTTATTGATTGTACACACACACACACACTCACACACATGGCAGGCACCTCATTGTATTGTTTCCTGTGCCTCCTAAAACCTTTTTTGTTTAGGCTAGCCTAGTCAGATATGTAAAACTGACATGTATTTTAATCGATAGTTTTCATTTTTAACTATTGATTTTCTTTATATTTGGAATAATTTTTAGGCCAACATATTCAACTTCTGACTTTTATAGACAATTTTAATACATATTTTATGTTTTTTTGTAAACAACTTAGAGGCTTTAACAATTAGCCATTATACAAATATTATTAAATAGATCTTATGTCCAAATGATTTCAAAACGAAAGAGTCAAGCACATGCTCAAATCTTCAGTTAAAAACAATGCAGCCTAGCTTCACTTTGGTGGAATTATACCCACTGTGTATTTTTTGCTAGCTCCTGATGTTTTAATTTGTTTTTGTGTGTGTTTGCACTTACACATGCACCAGTTCCACTAATTCTTTTTAGATTTACTTTCATAGCATTTTCTTTTTGTTATATACGACTGAATCTGTCACCTCTTTTTATTTATCCTTGTGAACGGATGTATTTAACAAACAGGCCACAGGTTTTCATGTTACACCTCCTATGCTGTTGAATTCCTGTAGCACATCTGGTCAGTTCAGTGCTCCCATCAAAACAGCAGAGGGAGCACAAGACATTTTCCAAAGGGTACTAAAAATACAGAACCGTGAATATTTTATTTGCAGCAGAGATCATTCACAAATAACCCTTAGGCTTGTTTCATAAATGAAAAAAAAGAATGACCTGCTTATGGCAGGAGCCATGTCCAAAAAATACCAAGATAGACAGAAAACTGGTATAGAAGCATGTACAGAGTGGATGTAGTATACATATATGGCATTAGCTAGAAGACTCAAACAAATTTTGGTTAAATGATCAGAGAACATTGTAGAAGCCAGTCTCCATCTGTCAGGTCAAAGGATTGTAATGGATCCAGAGCTCTGAAGGAGGAAGAGCAAAAAATGTTTACCCTCCTCCCCTTTTTACTGGTTAGTGTAAGGGGAAAGAGACATGTACACCCAGAGCCTCAGTGAAAGCTAGAAAGTGCACGCCTCTCATTATAGATATGTTAAAGCTATTGAAACTCAACATAAGCCACACATTTCAAGGACAGGTGATGCAATGCAACCGTGCAGCTTTCTGGGAAAAGTCTCCATGAAGGACTACTAGAGTTTAGCATACCGAAATCATGTAAGCAGACTCTATTCATTCCGTTAATGAATACTATTTCCCCCTCAAACCAGCCCCTAAATGACTGTTTCTGCAGTAAGAAATGACAGCTGTTGTGTGGAGGTAAAGGATCTGTGGAGATGCAATGGCCAGATATCTTCCTCTTATCTGGGTAGATTTTGTGACATGGGAGTTAGGATATCTGCTGTTCCTAAGAGGTTAAACCATTCTTGCCATCATGAGAGGCACATTCCCTGAGCTGACATGTTAGTCAAAGCAAGACAGTGAATCATTAAGTTACATTCCAAGTAAGAGACAGACAGAGGTGCCTCTGTGAGGTTTACAATGCCTCAGGTGAGATGTATAACAGAACCATATGCATTTGAGGGGAAGCAAAACTTCTCAGAGCTTGAAAATTGTCAACAGCATACAACATATATTAAAAGTTCATAAAATACAATTCTATAATGGCTAAATACTTCTGTAGGTGTTTATCACTCCAGTGTATCCCATGAAAGTGGGATCTTAGTATCCCTGTTTGACAGTCCTTGAAGCAAAACTATAAAATATAAGAGTGAAGGTATGTGCCCTAAGGGCCATTTGACATGCTACGGGGTGGTGAAAAGGGGCAGAGAAGCAGAGAAACAAGAAGCGTTAATGGCCATTTAGTATTTTCATATGTTTTATTATAACACTCCAAAGAAAGGATCCTTGTATCTTGGTTATAGAAAATCACTGAATGCTTAATAATCCCATAGGTGTTTTTTTTTAAATTAAAGGAAGCTTCCATGTGTGATTTTTCTTATATAAAAATAATAATAATGTCTGCCCAGCTGTATACTCATAGCTAAACATATTCAGTGACAGTCGTGAGTAATGATGCATACACTATTACTTAAAAAGAGACCATATTTGTTTAGGAAAATATATTACACATGTGTGGTCCACCCCATAGGTAAAACACATGAGTATTTACAACTGATGATGAATCTATCATCTATTTTCCCATAAAAGAGGCAGGTCGGTAGGTAGATTTTCCTGCTCTGATATATCTATTCCAGGCTGACTATTATGCCTGAACCTTGTTATTATGAGTTCAGAAGGAGAAACACTTTGTTGCTTAGTTTTCGTGCAATTTTATTGACCTATCTAGATGGAAATGGGACGCGGGTGGCGCTGTGGGTTAAACCACTGTGCCGCTTGGGTCTGCCGATCAGAAGGTCGGCGGTTCGAATTTCGGTGACAGAGTGAGCTCCCGTTGCTCGGTCCCTGCTCCTGCCAACCTAGCAGTTCGAAAGCACGCAGTGCAAGTAGATAAATACCGTATTTTTCACCCTATAGGATGCACTTTTCCCCCTCCAAAAATGAAGAGGAAATGTGTGTGCGTCCTATGGGGCGAATGCAGGCTTTTGCTGAAGCCTGGAGAGCGAGAGGGGTCGGTGCACACCGCTCTCCAGGCTTCAGGAAGCTATCCTCCAGGCTTCAGGAACTCCTGCGGGCTCCCAAGGCTTGCTGACAGCAGCCTGCAGCCCGAAACCTGGGGAGCACAGCGGAGCTCGCCCCAGGCTTTGGGCAGCTCTCCGCAACCCTTGGGAGCCCAGCGCGACTTCCTGCCGGGCTCCCTAGGCTTGCGGATAGCAGCCTGTTCTGGGGGCTGGGGTCGGGGGAAACTCGGGCTTCCCCCGCCCCAGCCCTGCGCCTGGGGGGGGGGAATAATTTTTTTTCTTTATTTCCCCCCCAAAAAAAACTAGGTGCGCCCTATGGGGCGAAAAATACGGTAGGTACCGCTCCAGCGGGAAGGTAAACAGCATTTCCCTGCACTGCTCTGGTTTGCCAGAAGCGGCTTAGTCATGCTGGCCACATGACCTGGAAGCTGTATGCCGGCTCCTTCAGCCAGTAAAGCGAGATGAGCACTGCAACCCCAGAGTCATCTGTGACTGGACCTAACGGTCAGGGGTCCCTTTACCTTTTTATCTAGATGGAAAGAAGGTTCCCTCCATTGGTTCTGCTGAGAGATGTACCTTTGACTGGATTTTCTGCCATTGTGGGTGTTTCTGAAGTAATGCAGGACTTTAAGATGTGGCATCACTTACAACACACTCATGTCCACCCTCTCTTTGCCTGCTTTGTCAGAACAGCTTTGCCAGCAGAGTATCCAGCTTTATCAGTGTAGGCAGAATGACATACTGCTTCATAATGCTGCTTAGCTGGTGTAAGTGTGACATAGTATTGTGCCCTAAGCAGTGGTTGTGCAGTAGTGGGGGCCCTGCTGGCAGAGTCTAGTGGAGGGACGCTTCCATTGTATCCAACCCCAACACAGTTCTCAGGGTTCAGGATAGCTCTGTAAGAGGGCAAGTGATTGGAGAAAGTACGGTGGCAAATGTTCAAGACTCTAAGAGCTTTCCAAATGTTTCATGTTGGTGACACACTTTTGAGAGATGCATGATTTTGCGACACAGTAATCCAGTTTTACTAGCAAACCAGAGGTTAAACTAACCTCTTTCCAGCCCTGGGAGGAGCATGGGGAGCGTTTGTGCGACACACCTACACACAGCAGCAAACACACTAACGTGTCATGACACACAGTTTGGAAAGCTCTGCTGTAAGGAAAGGGTTCTTTTAAAAGGAGTTCTTATATTTTAAGAGGTTGTATATTTTGTAAATGTCAAACGTAAGGCTTCTATGCCTTTAATGTCTATTTAGCATACAGATCGATATGCAGGTGAAACACTTATTGGCATGAATATGAATGAATACATTCTATTTCAAACAATGTGTTTGTTTTTGTGAATGTAAGTTCTTTTAAACTGTTTTTAATAGTGTGTTTTAATTGTTGTAACCCACTCTGGAACCTTAGGATGAAGGGTAATAAATTAAAACAACAACAACAACATGGAGTATTATTTTCCTGTTACAAACATTCTTTTATAGTATATTTGCAGTTCACTTACAGTATATATGTCTACTTAAAAGTAAGCAAGCATGAATAGGATCCATGGGGTTTAATGTTAGGTAAATTAATGTTGCCAAGAATAAAATGTAGATTTTAGATAGCAGTCACCCAACATTCCTGGGCATATATCCCTGGTACAAAACCTGCCTCCTGGCACCAAACGGTGAGTATCTTCCTATGAAAACTGGCATCATGTATGCATAACTTTTTCATTAAAAAGTAAGATTATTTTCTATAGGCTTTTTGTCTGTGATTAAAGGAAAGTGTGATAAAAACAGCTAATATTAGGTTATTTTTTATTAATAAAAGCTGTTTTCTTTCTGCTTTTTTTTAAAAAAAACCACACAAACATCAAAATAAACAAACTAAATAAATAGAATGCCATGATTAGTTTCTTTCGGAGAAAGCTGTCTTTTCATCCCTCTCTCTGCACTTCTGATGTGTTCAGTCCCCAATTTCCAAGGCTGGGAGTTGAGAGGTTGCACATAAAACCCTAGAGGTGAGGAGCTTTGATATAAGTATCAGCTCCAACAATTGGGATTTCTGCTACTTCTTTTTTTAAAAAAAGTGGCAAATCTGTCATAAAGTACTTACTGAAGATCCATGCTGAGCTCAAGGGTAAGCCCTGTGTGTTTATTAAACCTATGGCTTTTCAGGGGGGAAAGTGTTGGGCTGAATTGCAATAAAGAGCTGGTGAGAAATCCTCTGGCCGGGTTTACTGAATTATTGAATACAAGGATAAAGCGTTCATACTTGGCTTCTTGTGTTGTCTTGTGTCTAAGTACTCAGCACCATGCAGGGTATAATGGTTACTGTAGCAAACACTTAGGGCTTTGTTTGGGCTTATAAACAAAATCTGCATACTCGGTTTCCCCCCCTCCCCTGAAGGTCTGCATAGCAGCAAATATAGCAGATATATACATATATTGCACAAAGGCCACGTGCAGGAGTGTGTTTCTAAAAGTAAATTCCCATCACAAGGTTCAAGGATTAGTTCATACAATTAGTTCATGCAATTTCCATTTGTGCTATTGGCAAGAAGCAGTGCATTTAGATAAGAATAAATGCAAAATACATATGCCGAGTTAGCAGGTCTAACAAGTAAAATAAGAGAGCAATAAATCAAGTATATAAAAAGGAGTGGAAAAACTTTGTGGAGTATTTGGAGGAGTGGAAAAACTTTGTGGAGTATTTGGACAATAACTGTAAACAAGTGAAAATGCTAGCAGCATTAAGGTAAATTCCACAGTATAATATACATCATCAACATCAGCATCAGCATCGAAGAATGAGGGGAGAAAGTGATCTAAATGGATATATAAGAATATGCAGGAATGGTAGGGAAATTAAAGGAACCAGGGAAGGGAAAGAAGGGAAGCCATTGAATGTTTTTATTAAAAGAAATATATTAATGGTGGAAATGTATGCTTGAATGGGAGTGTGATTTTGGAAATGGTAATAATGAAAATTACAAATAAAATTTTAAAAAGAAAAGAATAAATGCAAAATACTAACACTTTGGCCATACTGCTAGGATTGGCAACAATTCTGACCATAATTTTGAGGACACTCATTTGCTTTATAGAATCATAGAATTTGAAGTGACTTCAAAGATCCAACCCCTGTCCAATGCAGGAAGCCCCACTATTACAGGATTCTTGTTGGGTGGCTGTATATCCTCTGCTTTAAAACCTGTGATGAAAGGGAACCCACCGCTGCTGAACAGCTTCTACTATCAGGAAGTTCTTTCTAAGGTTTTGTCTAAATTCTTTTTGCTTGTATTTTGAACCCATGGGTTTGCCCTATCATCTGGAGTAACAGAAAATAAATTTGCTCTATCATCTGACAGCCCTTCAAATATTGAAGCCCTATCACACCATCTCTGAATAATCTCCAGGCTACACATATTCAACTCCTTCAACTATTCCTCAGAGGATTTGGTTTTTGGCTCCTCACCATCTTTGTTGTCCTCCACTGAAAACCTTGCAGTTTTCTCATATCCTTAAACTATGATGCCAAAGACTGGACGTAGTATTTCTGGTAAGGTCTGACCAAAGCAGAATAGAACAGTGGGTTGTAGTCAGTGCTAGTCCCACTCAGAGTAAACCCACTGAAATTAATGATGTGCTTAACTTAGGTTCATCATTTACTTTAGTGGGTCTACTACAGTACAGTACAGTACAGTACAGTACAGTACAGTACAGTACAGTACAGTATTGTTGTTTAGAAACAGGTGCTACCTGCCACAAAGGAGTGTGCATTTGCAATCCTGACATTCTTGTGAATGAACCTGGCAACTGAGCACATCACACCTCAACTTTAAAAGTTTGGAAGGCAAGGCACAGGAGCTGTTAGGAGATCAGTTGTGCCAATCCAGATCTGAACATGTCCAATTCCTGAACTCCTGAGTTGTGACTCCTGAACTGTATGTCCAATGCCAAGCCTCTACTGCTACTTGCCTGCCTGAAAAAAAATCTCTTTCTTACCTACATGTAAGACCCTTTCCCTGTGTTACATGAGAGGCAGAACAGCTGTAATGGAGACAAGCTCCTGCAACTTGGTGGGTTTCCCATTTTCCCATAAGAACATGCCTAAAAAGCTGCTGTTTTTCTACTCATAAAATATGGAAGTTTTTACTCAAATCTTGTGTTCCTCTTTATACAGATGGGGGGACACCACTTTTTTACAATTGTGCAATATATCTGTATTGGAAAATAGATATCTCTGCAAAAGAAACACAAGCACAAGAAGATTTGCAGACTGTATGCTACAAATAGGTGGCAACTGTGCATCTAGTGCACGGACACCTGCCTGTTTGTATCTGAACAGGACTGATATGGGTCAACATTATGTATTTTTTCTCTGCCTTCCTTCTATGTGCTTTTTTCCTAGGCGGGTTCACCCCAAGTTAACAGAATCTGGCTCTAGGGGTGGGGAGGACTTGGGGGGATGATCTAAGAGGGTTAGAGTGTCTAGTGGGGGGGATTCCATACCTACCCCATCCTACATCCTAACCTTGCTTTACATAGGATTGTGGCATGTCCACATTTGAAGGGATGGGTTTTTGCTGCCATTCTGTGTCAGTTGCATAGGCTTGGGATGCTCCTGGTTCCATCCATGGAGCACCTTGATTTTCAGTATGTAATTCTAGGTTTTGATGAGGAGCTCCTGGTACCTAGTGAGAAGGCTCCCACAATTTCCTTAAGATTTGGACTTAGTCTTTGTAAGGAAAGGCAGCTATAATTATGCCAGCAATGTACTCTCTGTTCCTCTTATCCCAGTGTCATGAGTCAGCCAAGAATACTGAATACTATTCTAAAAACACATTTCCCCCCCTTATGAACATATATGTATTTTTTGGAAAATACCTCTTCATTAAATGGCTTCACTCCTGTAACAGCACTCAGGTGGTGAGTGTTAACAGGCATATAGCTGAAATGCGGTCACATGTCTGAGGGAACTGCAAGGTTTGCAGGGATGTAAGAAGAAAGTTTCATAAAAAGCTAAACATGGGGGGGGCACCAAAAGCCCAATTTTGATATGTGGAATATTTTGTGTCCAAAATAAAATCAGAGGAGAAATAGATTTCAGCATTGTTCTTGGGGGCATCATTTGAAAGACACTGAAGAAAGGTTCTTCTGTTGGAATGTGAGCATTCACTGCAACATTTTATGGTGGGTCCCACTTGTGTAGTAAATACTCAAGAGTCAAAATGAGTGGTCTGGGAAGTCCCCCCCCCCCCAAGTTTGGACATTTTTGTTTAGGTCTCACTGTTGTCTAGTGATTCCACATGTCTGTGGCTCAAGATATAGTTCAAACCTGAAGATGTTTTGTGTCAAATATACCTAAACCTGTGTCTTCCTAAGTGCTGATCTTTGGGTCAATACTATTCCAACAGGCCTCACAAGAAAATCCCCAGCAAAAGCAAACAGATGTGATAGGGATTCTGCAGAGAAATCAACTTCATCTTTCTTCTAATCCTCCCTACTGGGGGAAATGTGAGAAATAATAGCTGCAAAACCACACACAAAAGGAACTGTAGCTTCAAAAGTCATTGTCACATGATGTCTTACCTAGAGGTTCTACAATAATGCCTTTGGAGGTGCATGGACTACTTCATCCAAATAATAACTGATCCTATGGTATCACACAAGCCTGACCAATGTTGCAATATTTAAACCAAGCTTCCCTTCTGACTTCAAGCCTGATCCTGTATATATGTGGTTTATTGTCCCGCAATATGAAATGACAGATCTGAATGCAGATCTGATGCTGGCAGATAGTGTACTTTCCTCCTCTCAACATTTAGGGCTGTCAACAATTATTATGACTGAAATGTACAGTCATCTGGTGGGATTCCAGGTGGCACACCTAGAATGCGCACAAATGCATAATGCACTTTTAGATCCAAGACCTTTAATGAAAGGCAATGCCGATAAATGTGAGCTTTTGGAGCAAAAGGAGATTAGAAGATAAGTGCAATTATAATAAAACTATTATTTAATTTGAGAAGTGTGAAGGCAGGAAAGAGAAGTCTATGTAATTACTAGGCAATGAGGTTACAACTCTATAAAACTTCATGATGCCCATTTATCGGAAGGCAGTCTTCTGTTCATAGCAATACCTCCAGTAGTGGCAGATGTTCACTTCTTCAGGCCCATGCGGGACCCCATACACCTTTAGCCACACTAGCTGAGATGTACTTCTGGCTTAGTGGTTGAGCGTATATCTCAGGTACTAAAATTGCCGTTGGTGGAAACCAAAGGCTGGATATATTTCTTCACTGAAGTTAATAACAGAAGAAACTGGACCAGTAGTAATTAATTGTCAGCTCCTACCACTACTTATATTGTTGCTACTAATGACTGGAGTGTTTTACAGTGTTTACCTTCTCAACATCAATTGCTGCCACTGTTATAACTCTTTGGCTAGTTGTGTATTATAGGCCTGTGCCTGGAAGTGAAAAATTACTTAAGTGTGTTCTAGTGTCATAATGTAAAACAGAAACATGTTTATTTGTAAAGGCATATACAAACATAAACAGTAAATATAAATAATATACTCTTACCACTGTAAATGCAAAAGCAATATTTTCATTTGTCTCTAGAGAGAGAAAGGTGTATTAGTCTGTTGCAACAAAACCAACAGTCTTAATTCTGCATTCTAGAAATAACAAACAGGTCAGCCTCTACACAAAACAATACATGGACACAAGCTTGACACCAGAAACGTCAATATCCAAAGACCAATGGGGGCACTTTTCAACCTCTTCAACCAACTGTATCTGGTAGCCATCCTTGAACATCAAAGGGAGACTGCTAATTATAATTCATCAAGTGGTTCAATGTGAATTGAATTGGGGCACTTTTTATATTTTATTTTATTTTAAAAATCACACTACCAGTGATTTGCGAATGTCAGTATGTCTGTGTTATCAACAATGAATGGTTTTTGGCTTGTTTTGGTAGTCTCGTAATCTGGTGTGTGTAAATAAATAAATATCCTTTTTGCTGACTGAACTAATATTCCTTCCCAGAAAAAAGAGATTCAAAGTATCTAAATCTTATATCTTCATAAATGGTGCATACAAACAAATAATACAGTAAGTCCTCCTCTACTTCTCCACATAAACAAATTATCAGTTTAAGAAGAATTTCTTATAATAGTCAATAAAAAAGGTAAAGGGACCCCTGACCATTAGGTCCAGTCGTGGCTGACTCTGGAGTTGCAGCGCTCATCTCACTTTATTGGCCGAGGAAGCCGGCATACAGCTTCCGGGTCATGTGGCCAGCATGACAAAGCCGCTTCTGGCGAACCAGAGCAGCGCATGGAAACGCCATTTACCTTCCTGCCAGAGCGGTACCTATTTATCTACTTGAACTTTGACGTGCTTTCGAACTGCTAGGTTGGCAGGAGCAGGGACCGAGCAACGGGAGCTCACCCCGTCGCGGGGATTCAAACCGCCGACCTTCTGATTGGCAAGTCCTAGGCTCTGTGGTTTAACCCACAGCGCCACCCGCGTCCCATAGTAGCCAGTAAAGACGGCTTAATACATTTTCTGGAAACAGAAATGATATAAAATAGTAAGCATATGCTCCTAACAGCACATTCTGATTCTGGATTAATTGATCTGGAATGACTACCACCTTCAATTGTGCCATCACTACTATAGTAAAGCCACCACTTCACAAACAAATATTTATTCAAAAACTGGAAACAAAGCTGTGCTATTATTTCACTACTGTGCATGTACTAAGCAGTAGCTCAAAAACACGCATTAAATGGGCTATAGTGAATTTGGGATATTCCTTCTCACTTTTTTGCCCTAGTATTAACTATACAAATTCCATTTACCCTGCTTGGATAGGGGGCGGAGCATGTAGTTCTTTTGTTTACAACAAAGTTTGCTGTCAGTATTTGGACTGTTCTACTGCAACATCCATCCTATAGGTTGCAGGAAAGTGTATGAAGTTATTTCCTTGAGAAAACTGACAGCAGCCTCTAGGCTAAACTTTTGATCCGCCAGTTTTCTGCCATTTTCAAAACAGCAAAGATTTGCAGTTCTATGTGCCCTCATTGCTTATGATGGCAGATCTGCAGGAGGGAAGGGCCTGAAACAAAACTGACAATGTGACAGACAAAATGGGCAAACAGAGCACAATTTTGGAACCTAATTGTCACTTATTTAAAGAACGGCAGTATCCACAAATATGAGTATTGAATTGTACTGAACTAAGTCTGTTCGGAGGCATAACTTAAGAAGGTATGTAATTTCATAGGCGAACAAAGGGATTAATTAATGTACAAAGAAGTCAAGATTTTTATCACCACTGTCACAATTCTATGCATTTCTACTCAGAGGCAAGTCCCACTGAGATGAATGGGACTTACTTCTAGATAAGTGGTCTAGGATTCTAATCTTATGTATTGTCTTTCAGAAATATTCATGGGTAGAGGTTTGATATTTATTTATTCATCTATTTTACAACTTTATGAACAGCCCAAGACCAAAAACAGTATACAAGAAGACTGTACACCCTGTGCACCTACTGTACATATGCTTCAGTTACTGCCACTATCTTATGAAAATGATTCAAAAACCATATCAAAAAATGTATGGAATGGTTCTTACACTTAACATTTAAGGAGCATGCAGTATTAATATGTGTGGTGCTAGCCAGGATGGAATTTATGGCAGGTGACCCAGGCATCCACCTGGAATACAGAGTTTGTAGGGGCTGTCATGGGCTATTATGCACTCAGCAACTGAAACACATAATACAAAAACTTTGTATGGCATGGATAAATACAGATTATTTCACCTAGCATGCAAACACCTGCCTTAAATGACTGGGATAAATCATGCATGCTAACTGTGACTCAAAGTTGTAAAATGGGCTACAAATGAAATAGAAAACAAATTATTCAAAAGTTTAACAGATAGAGAAGGTGCCAAAAACTGCTCCTTGCTTGCAGCGCCATTTCCTCTAGAGCTGGGTCTGAGGTTAGCACTAAATTTAATAGTATCTGGTGTGTTTCTGAAACTCTTTGAATTATAGTTCTCTATACTTCTGGGTACTATTTGTTGCTTGCCTCCTTTTTAAAAAATGATAACCCTTTTTTCTACCATATGTGCTGAATATTAGTTGAGCTAAAAAGTAACTTATTTAGGGAGGAGAACTGTTTTAAGGGTTGGCATTGTTGAATGAGTGTTTCGCATTGTTGTAGTCATAAAAATATCCCTTTAAAAGTACTTAAATAAAAATGATTTGAGAACAAGGAGAAGCAGTCCTGAAGGAGAGAGGCAAAGCCTTCACTCTTGTAACAGTGTAACACTCAGCACCACAAGTACCCACTCAAGGCAATGGGTGCAAAGCATGCTGATGAGCCACCATCATCACTATTATGCAAATATCTTTGTGTAATTTTTACTATTTCTGTGATGTTACCAGAGACATCAGGGGTAGAAGCCATAATTAGTCAAGCTCATTTTCCTTAAGTAAGTAATGTTGAATGTCAGCCACTGATTTCATTTCACTTGGTAAGTAAGTTAAAATGTGTAGTTTATCGAATAATAATAATAAATAAACCAAAGTTTAAGAGAAAGTTTATGAAATGACTGCTCAGCTTGTTTAAATCAGTATCTGGTTTCAATGGATCTGCTCAGGCTATTTTGACGCCATTCATTTAATCACATCCTTGCCCATGCGGAAAGACTGGGCTCCCCCCCACCCACCTCCAGAGCAATGAAATTCGTATAAACAACTTCCCAGTCATGAGGGACAAGGGATTAAGAATTATGGCTAACACAACTTGATACCTCAATGGTTGTTTTTAAAGGGAATAGAGCAGACTTTTCCAGATTTTTAAAAAACAATATTGTACAGAATTACTAACCTTACTATAATATTAAATGATTTTATTGCCTATTGTATAAAAAAGACATTGTATAAATAAGGCAGTATTCCAAGAATGGTTATGCTTTTTGTGTCTCAGCTGACTGTAATGCTGACTGCATCTGCATGCGTTTCACTGAAAAGAATTCAACAGAACTTTTATTAGATGAAAACAACTTGCATTTGTACATTTTCTCCCAGCCCATCACAATGTGGCACTGGGATGGGTAACTCTAAGGCTGACACACGGAAATACCAGTGGCATGTAAACAGATGCCCAATGCTGCTCTGAGTGCCATTGATTTCAACAAATTTCTAGATCCTATTTTGGAGGTCCAGTTGCTAATGTCAGAATCATCAGGGGGCTCTTAACCAAACATTGACTGTAGATGTTGGTGTTACAGCTGGTTTTCCTTCTACCAATTCCTGAATATATTTGAAAAATAAGATGTAGCACCCACCCTCAGCCTTTTCCATACCTTAAAAACTTGCATACATTATTTGAATAGTGACTATGCATTCACAAGACTTGTATATGGCAAGGAAAAGAAGACGAACCTATACAAGACCATGAAATCCAACACACATTGTTTAGAAGTCTAAATAACTATTGCCTTTAACTGATTTTTAAGGATGCACAAAAAGGAGACTTGTTTAAGAATTAAAAGATTTGTGTGTGTGTTACATTTCCTAAAGTATTTTTTATCGCACTGTGTTGAAGACCCCACCCAAGTGCCATTAAATTAATAAAAAGCAGCTTTTAGAACAGGTATAGCCCCCACTGCAGAGCATCTACAGTAAGTATGCATCCAAGGGTGTAGCTAAAAGCTGGGATTAACCAGGGTAGGAAATCAACTATATTGACAATAAAAACACATAGCTTCTCTGCTGAAATTCTGCTTGACAGTGTTGAGTCTAATTATATAATCAGACCAACAGGACATATTTTGCCTTTGGTTGTGCCTTAAAATCCACATTAAAATCAATGATGACACAGAAGCGCATTATGAGGGTGAAGTCAGGAAGGTTTCAGCAGAATCTGAACTGGGGAAACTCTACTGGAAGCTCCTGGGTGGTGAGCAGTGCTCCTCTTAATTGATTCAATTAAACACTATTTATAGTTAGGATATAGTTTGGAACCAATTGTACTTTGTGGGGAGTGCAGATTATGGTATAATATCAGTATCAATGTTTTTAAAGGGAGGAGCAAAAACAAAGTAAAAGACACCACACATCCAAACCCCCAAGCTCAGTGAGCAAGGCTGCGTTGCAAATTTTAAAAGTGGTGTTGTTCATATTTATTTGTTGCATTTTTACACTAAGGTGTCTCAAAACGACTTGCACATTGTTGGATGCTTCACATGCCCCATTAAAATCACACTGTCACCACCAACCAGCCTTTTAAAAGGCTTTTCTGGCATGATACCCCCACAAGCCCTGATCTGGTGCCAGTAGCACAATATCTCATTCCCATGTAATGGCTGAGGGTAGTCTTGCTGCAGGGGACAAACGCAATGTTCCCTGCAACTTGTAATAAACAGAACTACATATGTGCTGCTTTTTAAATTGTGGGAAGAACACAGCCTGCAAGGAATTGTTTAGATATTAAATACAAATAAAGGGTCTTGAAATAGTTGGACAGAGCAGTGGATAGCTTGGAGATTTTCTAAGCTATTGCTGGATGAGTTTAAGCTGAGATGCAGTGATTGGCCCAAGGCTATTCAGTAAGCTCTGTGGTTGAGTGGAAATTTGAAGCCGAGTCTCCAAGGTCCTAGTTTGAAACTCTAACTACTACCCCACATTGGCTCATACACATGGGCAAAATGGAAACCAACGTTTTGGAGCTCATTATTTTACTGGATTGTAAGCACAAAAGGGAGATGATGATAAAATTAATTTGCTTAAGTGCTTGAGATACAGTGATCTAAAACCCTGATGACAAAAACTGATTGCAGAGATTTATCTCCCACATATTGAAAAGTTACCTGTTCGTTTTAAAAGATCATAAGATTAAACAAAGGAAAAGAGAAAGAAATCAGTTTGTTTGCCTTCAAAATAAGCTAGAGCCTTTGGCTACTCTGTCATCCCTCTTTATGACTTCTGCTACTCATCATTTTGGCCTGGTTAAAAACTTCCTTGAAATATACTATGGCAGAGCTGAGTCAACACATTTTGTTGCTAGAAATGGACAATGATGTCCTCTCTGTTCCGTATACAAAGCAAACCTGTTTGGCAAATTAATCTTACTTCAACCCCTAGGAATGGGACAGAATTTTCCACCACACCCAAGACTTAGTTCAGGGAGGCTCACACAACAGAATCTACTCTCCATCCCTCAGCATCTGCCATCTGAAGTGGCCGCCTTATTTTAATGGTAGAGTCAGCCCTGTACTGTAGACAGAACGAAGCTTAGAATGTCTACCTTCTCTTCTATACAGTTCTCAAGCATATTTCAAATGCTTTATGAAAACATCCTAAAAGTTTAGAACTGCCAACTGGTTCTGAGAATTTGCAATCAAATGAGTGTTTTTCACAGATCAGTAGAAACCGGACTAAATTCTAGGGCAGGCTGGGTGCCTCTGTTCAGGCCAAGCAAGAGGAGGCAGCTTCAGCTCTCTTGGTCTTGAAGGGACCAAGATTCTGCATGGGTCAGTAGGTGGCATGTGAGCCCTGAGGAAAGGCTGCTGCTCTCCTTCTCCGGCAGAGCTGAGCTGAATTCTTGAGAGTGCATTTAAAGATGATGTAACAGACACATATGAATTGCAAAACAGACCCTTGGGGGATTATAGACGCAAAATGTTACATGATAGTGTGTTTATGTATGAGTTTGACTATAGAAGCATAGCTAGCATTGCATATGTATAGATGTATACGCTATACCGGGCTCCTCCATTTATGCTTTTGCACAGGGAAAAGACCTGTCATCCTGAGGGGGAAGTAAATGAGAAGCATACAGCCAGGCAATGGAACCTCCACCTGCTATCACTCAGCAGCTCCCCTGAAACAGCATGGCTGCTGTTAGTATTTCTTCCCTATCTGCCCTTAGACAGATAGGAATAAAAAGTGGGAATAAAAAGTGTGCAGTGCGGCAACAGATCACAAAATAGGAGTGTAATAGAACAAAAGGTGATGGGAACAATGGCCTAATAGGGTTGGGGATATGCTATCCTAGAGCAATGCTAGGTGTCTGAGGGTGAAGATCTAGAAACAGCTGAAGTGTAAATGTATATGACTTACTTTTCAGGCAATCTACTTCAGGGATTCTTGTAGAGCAATGGTTCCCAATTAGTTAAGTACTGCAGACCCCCCAGGCCAGGTTCAAGGTATTTGGGACAATTCACAAAGCCCTAACCACTTGAGCCTAAAGTACCTTAAGGACCCTCTTGTTTCCTGTTGCCCCACCTCAAACACTGAGATCTGATGGGACACTTCTGGTGGTTCTCCACACCCCCGAGGTTCAGCTGGCCTTCACTAAGGACTGAGCCTTTAGCGTGGCAGGCCCTGCCCTACCAGTAGAGGTTCAGCAGGCACAATCAGTCTCTTCTATCAGATGTCTTTTGAAAACTATATTGTTTAGGCAGGCCTTTGCAATATGAATTTTCTCTTTTTAACCAATCAGTATTTACTAATTTTTATGGATGCCTTTTGCCGATTTCACTATTATATGTGGATATACAGTATTTTTATGAAAATATGGATATAAACAAGTAAATAAGTAATTTTTAAAAAGAAACAAACAGGAACTTGTGTGAAAATGGAAACATAACAAGCATGAGCATAAGCATTGGAGGCAATATTTTAAGCTGGCTTATAGAATCATAGAATCATAGAGTTGGAAGAGACCACAAGGGCCATAGAGTCCAACCCCCTGCCAAGCAGGAAACACCATCAGAGCACTCCTGACATATGGTTGTCAAGCCTCTGCTTAAAGACCTCCAAAGTAGGAGACTCCACCACACTCCTTGGCAGCAAATTCCACTGTCGAACAGCTCTTACTGTCAGGAAGTTCTTCCTAATGTTTAGGTGGAATCTTCTTTCTTGTAGTTTGGATCCATTGCTCCGTGTCCGCTTCTCTGGAGCAGCAGAAAACAACCTTTCTCCCTCCTCTATGTGACATCCTTTTATATATTTGAACATGGCTATCATATCACCCCTTAACCTCCTCTTCTTCAGGCTAAACATGACCAGCTCCCTTAGCCGTTCCTCATAAGGCATCGTTTCCAGGCCTTTGACCATTTTGGTTGCCCTCCTCTGGACACGTTCCAGTTTGTCAGTGTCCTTCTTGAATTGTGGTGCCCAGAACTGGAGACAGTACTCCAGGTGAGGTCTGACCAGAGCAGAATACAGTGGCTCTATTACTTCCCTTGATCTAGATGCTATACTCCTATTGATGCAGCCCAGAATTGCATTGGCTTTTTTAGCTACCGCGTCACACTGTTGGCTCATGTCAAGTTTGTGGTCACCCAAGACTCCTAGATCCTTTTCACATGTACTGCTCTCAAGCCAGGTGTCACCCATCTTGTATTTGTGCCTCTCATTATTATTTTTCCCCCCCCAAGTGCAATACTTTACATTTCTCCCTGTTAAAATTCATCTTGTTTGTTTTTGCCCAGTTCTCTAATCTGTCAAGGTCGTTTTGAAGTGTGATCCTGTCCTCTGGGGTGTTAGCCACCCCTCCCTTAAATGTTATGAACATTTAAATAATAAATTGCAGCAAACCTGAGTGCCGCCACCATCAGGTGCCGAGTATTGGAGATGGAGGCAGAAAACCCCACACGTACCTCTTTCCCTTAAAGCTGCAGCCACAATTTGTTGCCCTTTCGTGACACCCAGCACAGGCTGCCAGAGGAAGAGGCTCCCCAGCGGGCTCGCTTGGCGCTCAGGTCGCCGGCTGAGGCGGGAAGAAAGGGCTGCGTTGGCGCCATTTTCCTCCCCCTTCGCTGGCCTTAATGAGGCCAATTATTACTTCAAGTGAGGGAGCTGGGGGGGGGGGAGACCTGGAACTAGTAGTGTTTCTAGCTGTGGGGCAGCCTTGGCTAGGGAGGGAGCAGGGAAGGAGCCAGGTAGCCTCTTCGTCCACACTCGCGCCCAGGGCGAGGAGGGGCCGCAGTTCCCCCCTCAAGTCGAAGCGAAGAGGAGAAGGAGAAGAAGGAGAAGGAGGAGACGGGGCATAGGCGCCGACCCCATGGGGCCTGAGGGGGCCCGAGCCCCCTCAAAAATTTTATTGGGGGGGCTCAGCCCCCCCAATAATTTAAAAAATTATCGCGCGCCTTGGCTCCCTCGTCGCGCGCCTTGGCTCCCGCGGCCGGCGAGGGGAGCCCGGGCCGCGCGCGGCTGCTGCTGCCGCCTCTCCTGGGGGCGCCGCCTCCCCGGGCGGGAACGCTGCGGTTGCGCGAGGGAGGAGGGCGGCCCCCGGGGGCTGGGAGAGCCGGGCTGCCGTGGCCGAGAGGGCTGCTCTGCCGGGCGCCGCTGACATAATTTAAGCAAATTATCGCGCGCCTTGGCTCCCGCGGCCGGCGAGGGGAGCCCGGGCCGCGCGCGGCTGCTGCTGCTGCTGCCGCCGCCGTTTGTGGTCATGGCGGAGCTGCCGCCTAGGGAGGAGGGGAGAGGGGGCTGGCGGGGGGGGGCAGGCGGTGAAGGGGGCTTGGCTGCGCTCTCTCTCTCTCTCGGGCTCTCTCTCTCTCTCGGTGTCTCTCTCTCTCTCTCTCTCGGTCTCTCTCTCTCTCTCTCTCTCTCTCTCGGGCTCTCTCTCTCTCTCTCGGGCTCTCTCTCGGGCTCTCTCTCTCTCTCGGGCTCTCTCTCTCTCTCTCTCTCGGGCTCTCTCTCTCTCTCTCTCTCTCTCGGGCTCTCTCTCTCTCTCTCTCTCTCTCTCGGGCTCTCTCTCTCTCTCTCTCTCGGGCTCTCTCTCGGGCTCTCTCTCTCTCTCTCTCTCTCTCTCTCTCTCTCTCTCGGTCTCTCTCTCTCTCTCTCTCTCTCGGGCTCTCTCTCTCTCTCTCTCTCTCTCTCTCTCTCTCTCGGGCTCTCTCTCTCGGGCTCTTCCCGCCCAGGGCTTGTGGGCATCTGCTCTGAGACGAAGATGGAGGTGACTTCCCTTAAAGGTCATGGAATCATAGAGGTGGAAGGGACCCAAAGGTCATCCAGTCCAACCCCCAGCAATTCAGGACTCACAGCTAAAGCATCCCTGGCAGATGCCCCCCCCCACCTCTCCCTAAAAGCCCCTTCCCCTGTCTGACTGCTCTCACCACCAGAAAGGCCTTCCTAATGTTTTGTGGGAATCTCATTAAGCCTACAGAGCTATATATGCAAATGGATCTACTTATTCTTTCCCTTGAAGATACATTGATTTGTTTGTTACTGTGGTTTCGATCAATACTTTCCAAAGATCTTTACATTTGTCCATGCATGATCTTTGTCTGAAAGCTCATGGGTTGCAGGAGTTGTCATAGGAGGTTATATTTTTGTCCTTCCAACTGTTATGGAAATTACAGGGGGGGGGGACATCTTTAAAGTTGTTAAATGTTGCAAATATTATGCCTGAATGTACCCTTTCAACTTGACAGCTCAGGGAAGTTACCTAGATAAAATCCTGTAACACAATGTATCAGCCTTAATCATTTTGCAGATGTTAAGGGGGGGGGCAGAGCCTGCAGCCACCATCCCTTTCCGGTGGGGAGGGGGCAGAGGAAAGACAGGAAGCTTTTCCCTGCAGAGTTAGACCCCTTGGCTGCGTGGCCCTCGGGTCCCTTCAAACTCCTGGGTGTTTTGCTGGTGGGGGGCTCTGTGGGGGCCTGGGCGATGTCAGAAGAGGAAGCTTGCAGGCCTGGTTGTCTGTTGGGGGCAGCAGGAAGAGGCGGAGGGCAGGATGTGCAGCCCCTGCCTGGCTTTCCTGTGGGACCAAGGAAGCGGCTGGGGGGGGGGGGGACTTGGCCGCTGGCCTTTGTTGCGGAGGCGGCAGTGTGGGAACGCCAGTCCCAAGGGCAGCCTCTGGGGTCTGGGTGCTGCTGCCTGTCTCCTGCCATGGACTTGGCGGGGGGGGGGGCTGTGCTATTGGGCTGGCAGAGACTTAACGGGGGCTGCCTCTCCCAGCCAAAGCTGACCCACAAAATTGCAACCCAGTGTGTGTGTTTGTGTGGGGGGGGGAACCAGCCTGCACAGGGTAAGCCCCGATGGGGCTCCTGGGCTCCTTCTGATGCATGAAAATTGGAGGTTGTCCTTTACAGCTCAGCTCCCCAAGGGGCTCAAAGCCTCCCAAGTCCATTATCAGTTGGAGACGAATGAGTGGAAGCTGGAAGAAAGGGGGAATCTTTATTTTTCTGTTGAAACAGAGCCCTCCTTCCCACTGACATTTGCAAGGAGGGGAGGACCCCAAACAAAGGTGTGCAGCAGCTTTGAAAGACTTTTCCGGCTCAACATCAGGAAGAGCTTTCTGACAATAAGAGCTGTTCAGACGGTCTCTGCTCCCTGGGAGAGGCTAGGTGGCCATCTGTCAGGGATGCTTGAGCTAAGATTCCTGCATTGCAGGGGGCTGGACTAGATGACCTTGGGGTCCCTTCTGTCTCTATGATTCTATGATTAGCATAATACAAGCATCTCAGGAAGAGGCATCTACCAACAGAAATCCAAGAGTGTGGCTTCTCTCCTGGCTGTCAAGGGACCTGCAGATGCTGATTGCCTTACTTGGCCAGTTCCTTAGGACTGGTACATACAGTCATACCTCGGGTTACAGATGCTTCAGCTTAAGCATTTTCAGGTTATGGATGCACTGAAACCCAGAAGTACCGGAATGGGTTACTTCCAGGTTTCGGCACTTGTGCATGAGCAGAAGCGCTAAATCACAACCTGTGTGTGCGCAGACGCAGCAATGTGAGTTGTGAACACTGCGGGTTGCGAACGTGCCTCCCACATGGATCACGTTCGCAACCCGAGCGTCCACTGTACCTTGGTTCTCGAACAGAATGCGTTCCGGGAGTCCATTGGACTCCTGGAACCATTTGAAAACCAGAGTGCGGCTTCTGCCAGAGGAGCCCCCTGCAGCCAATCGGAAGCCGCACCGGATGTTCGCCCTCCAAAAATCATTTGAAAACCAGAACACTCACTTCCGGGTTTCGATTGTTCAGAAGCCGATTTGTTTGGGAGCCAAGGTGCTCGGCTTCTCAGGTACAACCGAACCTGAGTCCTTGGGGGCGCCGCCTCCCCGGGCGGGAACGCTGCGGGTGCACGAGGGAGGAGGGCGGACCCGGGGGCTGGGAGAGCCAGGCTGCCGTGGCCGAGAGGGCTGCTCTGCCGGGCGCCACTGACATTGGAACTTAGAAAACTTCCCGGGGCAGGACCCCGGTATGGGCCCCCCCAATATTTTTTATAAGTCGGCGCCCCTGAGACGGGGTCGCCCTTAAGGCAGTAAGGGAAGCAGGCCTGGCCCTGGTCGGTCGCCGTCGCCTCCTTCCCTCTGCCTGGCCCGCTCTTTTTACGTTTGCGGGCGGGGCGGGGCATGGAAGTTGCCTTTTGTCTGGCCGGGGTCAGACGGAGCTGTTTTGTTCGAGAAAGCTTTAACGCTTCGTGAACACGCAGAAAAGGCCGAGCCCAGCTCCACTCTGGCCATCGCCATTGTTGGGCGGCTTTTAAAACAAGGCAACCCTCCCTTCCCAAAGAAAAACCACCACCCAACCACCGGCTGGTTCGATCCCTGCGAAACCTCCAAGTTCATACCTCGCCCAGCTTACTGTTAAGTTAACCAATAAATGCCATGCGAGAGGAAATGCACACCATAGGAGCCAACTCCTAGGGGTCGAGATCCGTTCGCCGCCTTCCCTCCCCCGCCTCAATAAAAGATTTGAGGGCTCCCCCCAAAAATTGGTGGGCATTGCCATTCAAAGGGTGTGTGTGCACTGCGTCATGTGATCGATTATGCGGGACGAGGCTCACCTGCCCCCCCCCCCGCAATATTTTATTCAACTTGGCACCCCTGGACAGGTGGAAGTGGAGACGTGCAGGGTGTGTGTGTTAGGGGTGTGTGGAGAGAGGAAAGCAGTGCCCTCTTCCTGGGGAAAAGACAGAAGGTGCCCCATTTCAGCAGCACTGTGGGCTTCATTGTCTGCAAAAATGCGCCTGGCTCGTAATGCTCCAGTTGGCAAGGAAGCCGGGCGGGGGCGGCGGGAGGAGAGATGCGTCTCCTGCAAGACGCTCTTCCGAATGGTTTATTTAAACAACCCAGAAGGAGAGGAGTACGGGTGGGAAAGCGGGGTTTCCTCCAGCCAGGCTCCTTATGAGCTGGTGTGAAGGATATTTCCCTGTTTGGCTTCTGCAACGGGCGACCGCCAAACCAAATAAGTCAAGGGGGGAAGAGGAGGCAGGGAATTGAATGTGGTCTGCGTACGTGTGTGTTTTTGTCTGCAGCGAAGTTTCCCTTGAGTGGTTTCATTTGGATTCTGTCTAGCCTCGCAGGCTCCATAATTCTTAAGACCTCCAAGCCTGCACCACCACTGCCCCAAGGAAGAGACCCTTCCCCAGCTTTCTTGAGCTATGCCGACTGAAAAGGGAGAGAGGGAGAGAGAGGGAAGGAAGGAGAGAAAGCTTAAAGCAATACAGTACAGTATGTGTATCCTGTAAAACGTCCATTCAGAAGTATGTCATTAGAATGCACGGAGATCATAGGTTAAATATTTCGACAAGGTAAGTAGGATAAATGGCCAGGGATATGATCTGGTATATTTGAATATCATTCTTATTTAATGTGTTATGTAGCTGCAGACAGGAAAGTGCCTAGCGTTGCTTCCGTCTGAACATGTTTGTGGGTGCCTAGGGCAGCGTTTCTCTGTGCCCAAGGAAAATATTTTTATTTCATTTTTATTTATTTTGGCGGGGGGGGGGGAATAGGGAGCGAGAGCGGAAAATCCTTTGCAAATAGAAAAGAAGACCTTTGAAACCAGAGCATGTTTTTAAAAACGCTGTCTGCAGAGAGAAGCCCTGGGGATTGGCTCGTTGGGCCTTTGTTGATGCCTCTTTGCCCCCTGGCGGCCGTTCGCCGTTAGGGCAAGGGGAGGCCTTCAGTTAAGAATTCCAGAAACCCTGCAAAGTGGGATCCGCACCGCACTTGTCATTGTTTTGGCTGCTTGCAGTTTAACTCCCAGCTGGAAATTTAGAAGGCAGACCGATGAAATCTAATGGTCGCGGGCGGGCGAGATAGGTGGAAGGCGTAGCTCTCCTTGAATATCCTACCCCTCTCTCTCAGATGAAAAAGCGGATGCTTTCCTTCAGAACTTCGTGTCTTTAAACAATTTCCCCCCTGTAATAATCATATTTGTTTCTGTTTGAATTTACGTACTAAATAAACGGTATGTGGGACTAAACAATATTTCGAACGTTTCACGCCGCATAATTCTGGAAAAAGAAAGAAATGTCTAACTTAAACTGCATCCAAATAAAGTGATGTTGGCTGTAGTCACCTGGGAGTAAGTCCCACTGAATTCAATGGGGCTTACTTCTGAGTAGGCCTGTATAGGATAGCGCGGCGAAGCTGCAATTCTACTCACACTTCCTAGGAAGTAAGTCACGAAGAATTTAGTGAGACTTCCTTCTGAGGGCAGCCCCACCTTTGCTTCCGATTAAGTTTATCTGTAAGAAATGGGACTTCCGATGACACTTGTGCATTTTGGGCCTCGACTGTAAGCGGGTTTGTTTGGAAGTTGTTTCTTCATTTTATGCAAGAAATTTCGATGCTGCCTGCCGACATAAACAACCCCAGGGCGGTTTACACATACCCGTTGCAACCACTGCGTCTTACTTCCAAGTAATGGGTTAGAATGCGGCGAAAAAAATGGAAAATTTATGTTTGCAGGAGGGTAAATGTATTTGAAAGTACAAAAGTGGCCCTGACAAAGACACGTTTGCTTGCTGTTTTAGAAAGGTTTTATACTGGTGTTTTTATTTTCCATAGCGAACATTGTGATGATATATGGGATAATAAATGTGCGAATCAAACCAAGTGGCCTTTAATATATGCCGGGTGTCATTCAACAGAGTCAACCCCAGAGAAGACCCATTGAAATCTGTGTCAATTTAAATCGGTGGGTCTACTCTGAGAATGGGTTTGTCGGATACCACCCAGTGAGTTCAATTTTCAGCTGCGACCCCAATAATCCACATAGTCAACATGATTCCAGCCCAATCCTATTAACACGCTTACTCGGAAGTAAGGCCTGCTTAATTCCTCCAGACATGCCTTGAGGAAACGAGTAGGATCGGGATACAAACCAATTTACGTGGGGTGCAAACGGCATAGGCAGACCACGGGCCCAGCCCCACCGCCTGGGAATGATTCTCCCTAGCCAGCTCAGGGGAGGCCAACTCAGGTCAAAGTTATCATCCGCACATGGAGAGTGGAGCGAGCTGATGCAAATTCGCATCCGGTTTAAAGGGCTTCAAGGTGTCGGAGGAAAGAAAAGAGAGATATAGGTGTCCCCTTGCCATCCTAAACCCACTTCCCCGCGGACCTTGCAGCCAACTTGCTGCGGCGTGGACAGCAAGGAGATCAGGCTGTGCCGGGGCTTCCTAGGCTCGGGGATCTAACCTAGGCACTTTATGTAGATCACTCGGCGTGTCTCTCCACCTCCCCCTCCCCTTTATTAACTCTTGCTGCCATGGGCTTGCGCCATTTCGGAGTGCCTCCCTTAGCACACCGACCGACCTGTGTACCTGCTCACGTACTTACCTTCTTGGGGCCTGTAGCAAAGGAGAGCGACGCAGTTCTCCTTCGTTGCGCCGGACAACACCCTCGAGCAACTCGGGATAGGTGGCTCCCCCCTCCGGCTGCTTTCCTTGCTGGAGACGCTTGACTGCTGGGGGCAACATTTGGCAAAAGTCAGGGCTGCGCGCAAGCTCTCAGATAGCGCAAGCCAACCGCCGCCCCCTTCATCTTTCCCCACCGACCCCAATGGATGGCCTGGATGGCCCCCAGCCCCCTCCCCACCTGCCGCAGGTGCGCGCATCTCCCCAGTCCTCCCTGAGCAGCGCCGTCATCCTCGCCCGGCTTTCTGGCTCCAAGTTCAATACTATGGGTGACATTTTAATTTTCTCTCTCCTGCCAAGCCGGGGAGCTTTGCGCGTCGCAGGGACAAAGCTGGCCAGGGTCACGGCGCCGCGGCCTGCTCTGTCAGCCCGTTCCGAGGCCTCGGATTGACGGACGTCTTTATCTGACACCGCCCCCCCCCAACAGCTCCAGCTCCTCTCCCCGCCAGGCCGAGGATGACACGGGGGTCGATCGGACGAGCCCCGGATTTGGGGGCAGTTGGAAACGACGTGAGATGGATCAATTTTTCTCTATCTATGAACCCACCAGTCCACATTCTTTCCTCTCCTGCAGACAGCTGGCTTCCTCATTTCCATCCCTCTTTGGCCTTCACTGCCCTCCTGGGCCACAAATTTAGGCGCATTTCCTGACCACGTTGCCGCCTGCACGCGCGGGTCTGGTTAGGTGGAGAAGGCTTAAGTGTGGGCGAGGCCACTCCGGGCCACAGGTGATCCAAGTCCAGTATTTCAGAATGCCACGGCCCCCACTTCCAAGCATTTCCCTTCACTTCGAATTCCCCTCGCCAGTACTTCCCAACTTCTGTATAGTTCCAATAATTGATTTTTTATTCAAGACAGTCTGCAACTTTGTACCAACTTACCTGGGAGTAAGCAACTGAACTCCCATAGAGTCCCATAGACTTGCTTCTGAGCATACATATTTTGATTTATCCCTCTGCTTTATTATCAGTGCGGCAATGACACATAGAGACACCCTAGATAGGTTTACTCGGAAGTAACCACCGTGCTCAGCAGCAGTCTTGATTTTGGAGGAAGAGGAGGGACTATCAGCCAATCATAGGGAAGTAATATGGTACAACATGCTGGGGGGCATGGGCATAGTCAAGAAGGGCAGGGAGGGGCAGCTGCCCCAGTGTAAATCAATACAAAATACTTAATTAACTGAGGTTCTGGCCCCCCACATAAAGCCTGTCCCCCAACATAAATCCTGGCTACGTTCATGTTGGGGGGGGGTAGAGAAAATAATGCCCATTTCCTCCTATCGTTCCCGATCTAAGTAAACCGATTTCATTCCTCTGCTCAGCTGAATGAAGAATCTCTGGCTTTGTTTCAGACAAAAAATTATGCTTCCTTTTGCTGATTGGATTCACAAATACGAACGATGTACATGTTAATAAAGCAGGAAAGCTGAATAAAAATAACAATTGACCTGATAGCTAGGGTGTGTCTTAGGAAATTTGGATAGTTAGGAACTTTGGAGTTTCCTATGGACTCCCAGGGAACGCCTAACCTTCCCTTTTTAAAAAGAAGGGGGACTTAAAAGTGTTTGGCTTTCACTAGATTTGGTTCTTTATTTTTATTTTTCCTTCATTGTTTGTCTGCAGAGGAGTGGAACTTGGCAAAATTATGATGCAAAGTATGCATCCGGACAGTTAATCGTCCCTTTAAACAGCTGGATTCAGCTTCAATCGGTTCATTGGAAATAAATCGGTTTCTTTGGTCACATTTAACAGTGTTATGACACGAGACGACAAAAAAAGGCTGGAGATGTACAACGTAGTCATTTGTGAGAAGATAAAATCTAAGACCTTCGCTTTGAGAAGGCACCGAGTGCCATCCTCTTGAATCCATTATTTTGTGAAGATGGTGAACCAAACCGCTCTTTTGCTTTCTGAACAGCACTGGAGAGGGAGAGAAAGAGAGAGACGAGGATAACGACCCGATACTTTCGCTGAGCAAAATAAAATCGATGCCGCTCCTTGGGAAAGGGCCGCCATAAAGTTGGGGAACGTCTAGAAGCGAATGGGGGTCACCCGGTCCGAGCAGAGGCGCCGGGCCTTGAGCAGCAGGCGGGTTCTGTCGATACTACTGAACTGCGGCTGGGGTCGATACAGTAGGTTTGCCTTGGCAGGGCGAAGAACTTATCAATAGGGATTACGATCAAGTGTGTGGCGAGGTAATAAGGACGACTCTGTTGGAGCGCGGGCTATCAAACGGCAACCCTCACCCCAACTCCCCCCCCCCGCCCCGCGATGGGGTGTGCACATCCAGAGACCTATGAATATTGGATGTCTGCTACATTCAGCCCGGCTGCTCTTACTTGCAGGACTCTTGTTGGGGCAGAATTTTTCATCAACCGGCTGATGACATTTCATTTCTTGCTGCCCCTTATGGGGAAGGCCGCGCGCGGAAACCCACACAATTCAGCGACCCAAGGGGCAAAGTTTGGATCCCGAAGTTTGTTTATTTTTAAATTGCCCATTTTTATATTTATTTTTAAAAGAACTGGTTCCACCAAATACTCTGTTTCTTCCATCATGGAAGTGTCTGAACCTTTCACATTGCCACACCAGCTTGCCCTTGCGCGCGAGGGAGGGGGATTGAGCGCATCTAGGAGGAATCCCTTTTGAAACCGCATCCAAGCCACTTCCCCTGGGTAGTCTAAAAGGGGCCGGGGAAGTCGCTCATTGAATATGCACTGTAAAAGTTTAACCGTGGTTGCAGCCGTGGGTTCAAAATTGCAAAGTTAAATATTTGTTTTTAATTTTCTGGCTCAGAAATTTTAACTACCAGTCAGGGTTCCTCCTGCGGCTGCTCTAATGGGCTTGCATAAATAGTTTTGTTATTACCACTTGTCTGCTAAAACAACATTGGCTTCGCATCCTGACACATCGTATTTAAAATCCTGGCAGCCGGGAGAAATCTCTCATCTCGGATGTGCGTGTGTGTCGCGGGGTGGGGGGAAGAATGGAAATGAACTTGCTTCCGCATTGAGGGCGGAGGAGGGGAAGAAAGCTAGGTTGATAAATTTATATAGCCAGTCCGAAAAATTAACAAAACACACCGCTTCTATTAGTTTTTAATTAGGGTTTGTGATTTTCGACATGTTTAAAGGACAAGACTGTGTGCTTATGGAGAAATATTTCAGCAGGAAATTTATTTGATTAAATATATCTGCTGTGGGGTGAGATCCTGACCAATTGAAATGGAAATAGGCAGGGGCGACTTCCACTACATTCAGTGGGGCTCGGATTACACCGAATAAAGGCAGTCTTTTTAAACAACGTCCCATTTTAGAGCGGTTGTCGAACGCCTAAATTCACTATTAGAAATCGCCCAAAAGGCACTCTCATTCCACCGGCGTTTTAGGCGAACTCTTCTAATTGTCCCTCCTGGGCAAATATGGGCTCCATCCTTAAGACATTACTTAAACGCTTTGTTTGAATTTCGGAACGAATCTGGTGTGCACAAGAGGCATGGGAAATGTGAGGTTTTGGCTTTGGCATTGTATTGCCATTAGAGATGCTTGTGGACAGGTTCTCAGCTCAGGGGAGACATCCTCCTCCAGGGCGTGGGCGCCCTTCGGACAAGAAGGGGAGCTGCTCACGAGTAATTCCGGTTGAATTGTGCCCCTGGCCAGTGGCAAAAATCTCCCTCTGATAAGAATGGGCCGCGGCTGCACACTTGATTTGCTTATTAAACTTAGCTACAATATATGTACGTTTCAAAGCAACAAAATCGTTTACTGTGTACTCAAACAACCATTGTACAGTAGTAGAAGTTTCCACTGGGAAGCAACCAACTCCTCTCCAAATCACCCCTTCCAAGGCTTGCGCTTCGTTGAACTAAAGTAATTTACAGTTGACTGGCCCTGCTTCGGATGGCGCTGTTGGCATTTTCCAGAGGCCCCGGGCTTTGGGGCGGAATCTGGCACGCACCAACCGTATGTCTGTATACCTCAAGCCCAGTTGAAAAGCTAAGAAAAGAGGGGTTCCCCTCTGCTGATAGTTGCGCAGCAGATCTGAATCTCCGGGAGCAACCATGAGTTGCAACAGGGTTTCTAAGGAGGAAAAGTGGTGCCTTCATTTCGACTAGGATATTGGGCACATACGGAGAGCGAGAGTGGGGAGAACAGTTAAATGGTTAAAATGCCCTGCCCTGGCCAGTTCCGTTTGCACGCACGGGCTGGGGTGTCCAGTCTTCCCCTCCTTTTCCGCAGGGCAAGACGCTGCCATACTGTCGATTCTTTTCGAAGCCGGAAAACCATTTGCTTTAAGACTTGGTTATGACTTGCTTAAGACTCTGTTGTCTTTCTGCTGCGCCCGGTTTGATCAGCCGATTCTACCGGCCTTTTACAAAAGCTGGCGGCTGTCATCAAATGCTGGGGGCACCTCACCCGGATTCCGGCAAGCAGAACAAGGGACCCGCTTGCTTTGGCCAACTATGCTGGGCAAGCTTTCGGACTGCGCGTTCTTCTTTGCGCACAACCCTGACGGAGATGAGCACTTGTTTTAAGACGCTTTTAAAATACAGTCACAACCACTGGAGCCAGATGCCCAAGACATGCCAGGCAGCTGCGGTTCCTGCAGCTCTACGCGCCAACAGCGCCACTTCCCTCGCTAGCTATGGCGGCTTCTCGCAGGGGCCAAGATCCAGGACCCGGTTAAGCCCAAGTGTCTCGTTTCCAAGGCGCGTGTGACACACCAGTGGCATTCCTGAAGGCAGTGGAGAAAGGGGCTAAGAAGCGATTGTTTTGGGGAGAAAGCTGGCTGCCCAAATCGGTACTGCGTCTGCACCTGGTCGGGCTATTGGATCGGACAACGGGAGAGGAGGGACGGACCTGCCCAGTGGTTAAGGGTTTCGCTTTCAGTTCAGCAACTTTCTAGCCCTCGACGTTCAACCTACACCCATAAGTCATGAGACAGATTCTTTTCTTACCCTTCCAGGAGTAACAAATTAGACGACCCTGACTCCCGCAATGCTTTAATCCGAGGCTTGTTTGCTTCTCAGCCGTCAGTTCTGACTTTAGTAAAATCCCTGTTTTTATAATCTACAAAAGGGGAAGTGAAAAGGGCCCTTTTGGGGATGGGGGGTATTATCCCAAGCAACCCAGTGACCTAAGCCTTTACCTCCCTCCTCTTTCTGTGTCTCTCCTCACCCCCGCCCCCCGCCCCAGCTCCGTATCCTTTCCTAGGTCAGTGCAAAACGAACTATTGCGGGAAGCTATTGATCGCCCATCGCGAGGGCTCCCCTTCCCTATTCAGTCGGCCCGGCGTAATGAATTCGTCCATTTGAAAACATTACAAGGAATATTGGAGATTGACTGGGAGAGGAAGTGACACTTGACCCCTTTCGGATCCAGCCGCACCCGGCAGCAGAGGAGAGGGGAAAGAGCGCTTTCAAAATACGAGTCTACCCTGCTGGGAGGCAGCAAGCGCGCCGCCGATCTCTCCTCTTCCCTCGCTCCCTCGTCGCCACCTTTCAGTCAGAGCTAGTGAGTCGGCAAAGCTCAGCAGTCCTAGGTCGGGAAAGGCTGCTGCAACAATGCGCGGCCCAACAACAGCCAAACCGCAGAGAGATTGTGTGGTGGCGGCTGGGTGGAAGCACTTCCCGCTCCCACTCACCAGGATCGTGGCCAGTTCTGGATGGGGCGCCGCTCTTGGCGCAAAAGATGCACGGCCAGGCATTCAGAGAGCAAGAAACCCAGAAGCCTGCGGAGGAAACGATGGCTTCCCTGAGTCACCCCAGGCAGCGGGTTGCCAAGGCGCATCACTGCCCGCAGAAAGGAGGCGGCAACTTGGCTCCTGCCTCTTTGCTGCAGGGAGGAGCGGGTCTTCCACTGGGGTGCCTGCCTGGCTGGAGGCAGAAGCCCGTGCCCTGCCTTGCACGCGTGATGCCCTCACATCCTGCCAGTTCCTCGCTCAGACCATTACTCCCTCCCGCCCATTACTCAGGTCGGAGTAGGGCTGAGCAGTTAGGCAGCAATCCTATACACCTAACCTGAGAATAAGCCCTATCGAACTCCATGGGGTCTGCAGAGGATTGCAATGTTGGTGGATTTAGTTTGCATCGCTCGTGGAACCCTCTGCAAACCGTGCACTGTATTTATGTGTATTGAAAACATGTCCAATATATGGCGGGGTGGGCTGGGCTTACTTTCTAAGTACGGTAATTTGGAGTGGCGCTCACTGGATTGCTTTCTAAAAATAAGAAAACCGCACCCCAAAATACTTCAGGGAGCAAAGGACCCGGCCTGTGCTCCAGTCTACGAGGCTTACCAGGGTTCTGGCATCCCTTAACAGAGGAGATTTGTTGGGACCCAGTTTCACCCCAGATTTTGCGTCTTGGCCAGGCCTTGAGCTTGCAGCGGTTAACTACGGCAGGGGAGGGAGGCGTGCAGCCACATTGCCCACACCAATCTGGGGCCTTTTAGCCGTTAGTGGACTACAAGTCCCATCGGTCCCTGTTGGGCCTGGCTGTGGCTGGTGGGAGTTGCGCGCGCATGGACATCAACAGGCGTCGGAACTCTATCTCCTCCTTCCAATGAGATTTTGGTCTTCTGTATGCATCCAGCCGGGTTATCTGTGGCAGTACCCCTCTCCTTTTTGCCAGTCTAAAGGTCAAACTGTACGCTTGATTTTCTCGGCTGGATTTCAGATCCCTTTCCCCAGTTAAACAATTCGGAGAGGTGCACGCTCGTTCCGTAGAGGGCTCGGATCCGGCGAGTTAAAGCGAGGTTCAGCCGTCCAATTTTGTGCAGTCAGGAGGACGCAGGTTGAATTTGTTAAAAGAACATCCCCCCGGTGCTGGTTTTCTTTAAAAAGTAAACAAACACTCGTTTTGGCTAACATTGAATTATCCACTCAGTCTCCTACCCCCCAAAGTTATTCTGACTGAACTAATCGACATGACACCTCGTTTCGCAAAAATCCAATTAATTAGAAAGAAAAGCAGAACGTTCTCGCCTCTCTTAAGCTCTTCCCCAGTCATTTCAGCCCCTCTTTATCCAGGAGACGACACCTATTCACTTCCAAGTCCTATTCAAGGTGCTCGGCCCTATCTTTAAATGCCAAAGAATATTCTTCAGAGCCACATAGTATCCTTGACAGGGGTGGAAAACCAGTGGTCCTACAGATGTTGCTAGAGCGCACAATCTCTGAAGGTGGTCCATGCTCACAGCTGGGGCTGATGAGATTTGCAATCCAGCCATACCTGGAGGAGAATCATGGGCTCCCCACCCTTGTCAAAATCTCTGAGGCCCTTTTCTAAGTTCCTTCCTTTTTGGAGACACTTTACACAGTAACAAAGGAAAGGGTCTTTTCTGTGGTGGCACCTTGACTTTGGAATGCCTTTCCAAGAGAGTTAACAAGTGGTGTTGCCATAACAATATTTTCAGCTTTTCATTTGTCCAGGCAGTTAAAATGGCTATGTTAATTGTCATTGACGCTTCTCATATTGCTAATTGATTGTGAACATTGATGATGATAGTTTTGGATTTGTATATATGGCATGAGCAGGTTTATCCATGCCCCTTGTAAACTGTCTGTTTAGATGAAGGCCGGTTTAGAAATATTTTAAATAACTTAATAATAAAATAAGAAAGTTGTTTGGTTGCTCACCGGAACACCACACCCCTGCCTAGTTCAGCTAAATATTTCGCTATGTGAATCAGCCTGTTTCTGTGACCTGAGTTATCTGACCAGGTACCACTGGAACTTCTGAGTGCACAAGAGGAGTTACGGTCATATTTTCTTTTTAAGATATATATTTTAATTAAATTTTACATAACAAAATTCAATTTAAACATATCAATCACCTTTACATTTAGGATTCTCAGAATCCCTTGACATCCCCCTGCTCTTCTCTGGTTTCCATTGTCCATCTCTTTTTATTCAACTTATCCTCCCCCCGCCCAAACTTATTGTATCTATTATTAACTTTTCCAATATATATACTTACCTGGCAGGGGAGACACCTTGATCATGAAGGAGGTTTTCCCAGGGTGAGGCTCATCCATTGCACTGTGGGTGTGCTGACCCCTGTGATTTCCCCAAATGCGGGAAACTCGACTGCATAATTTGTGGTAGTGGGGGATAAGGAAAAAAACCCCAAAAACTTTTCCAGCATATTTTGTCTTTTACAAGTATTACTCTAATCCTGCCAAAGTTTTTAACTGTTTACAATGCTCTCTTGAATAGACTATAAATTCCCCCCCCATTCTTTCCTAAACTTCTTCTCGTCCTAGTCTCCGATTCGCCTGGTCAATTTCGCCATTTCGGCATAGTCCATCATCTTTATCAGCCATTCTTCTCTGGTTGGAAATTTGTCTTCTTTCCATCTCTGGGCCAGTAGTATTCTTGCTGCTGTCATCGCATACATAGTCTTTTCTGCTCTTTCGGAATCCCTGTACCTATAATACCTAACAAAAAAGCCTCTGGTTTTTCCACAAATATTATTTTAAACATTTTTTTCAACTCATTATATATCATTTCCCAGACTGCTTTTGCTACCTTGCATGTCCACCACATGTGATGGAAAGTGCCTTCTTTTTCTTTACATTTCCAACATACGTTAGAAGCAGTTCTATACATCTTTGCTAGTTTTACCGGTGTTAAGTACCATCTATACATTATTTTCATATAATTTTATTTCAATGAGCAGCATGCCATCCAAATCTATTGTCATGACCTTCAAGGTCTAAAATACCTGTGCTTTTCAAAGTTATCCATTCCTTTACCCAGCAGAGACAGGACACCTCATAATACAATTTTAAATCTGACAAAGAAAAGTCCCCTCTTTCTTTATCATCTGTTAATAATTTATATTTAATCCTTGGTTTCTTCCCTTGCCAGATGAATTTAGTTTTATCTTTTTGCCATTGCTTGAAGTGTCCCTCCCCACTGGCCACAGGTATTGTCTGAAACAAAAACAACATTCTTGGCAATACATTCATCTTTATAACAAAAACCTTTTAATTTTCCATTCAATTTCTTTGTTCACTAACATTGAAAATTGTGCCTGCAACATTTTTATGTTATGTTTTATTGTGTCCTTTCCAGGTTTCTTAATCAACTCTTTTTCATTTTTTATCAGCTCCTCTATAATTTCTCCCCACCCCTTCTCAAATTCTTTTTTGGTATGCACTTTGCTGAATAAAAAAAGCCTCTCATTACTGCTTTGCTTGTATCCCATACAATATTTTGTTCTGTCCCTTTATGCAAATTCTCTTTCAAATGGGTATCTAAATCACCAAACATCAGTCAATTTTAAATTCTCCACCAAATTGAAAAAAGTCAGAGGTAGTCTTCCTTCTTTTGAATCCATTTTTCTTATTGTCCGATCCATTTCTAATGAGACTACCCCATTTAAGTCACCCATTAAAATTATTTTTTGATCCATGAAATCAAACAATTTTTCTTCCAATTCTTTATAAAATTCCAATAGTTTATCATTTAATGCGTAGATTCCAATTATCAATCCCCCCCACCTTGTAATGTTATCTCATTAGCAATCATTCTTTCATCCTCATCTTTAAATAGCTCTTTGGGGTTGTATTTGTCTTTTACATAAATTACCACACCTCGTTTTTAGAATATTAAACATCATTTCATATCAACAGTCAAATAATGCAAACTATCAACTGCCAGGTATCAGATAGTGAAATCAAACATCATAACCAATATTGTGAACACATTCAAAGAACATTCAAGCACCTGGATTTTTTTTTTGTATCAACCTTTATAAAGGATAAAGCAGGGTATAAATTCATTTCAGCTCCATGAACCCCATTCAAAAGTCTATGAGAGATGCTCAGAGGCAATTGTAAGGGCCTTTTGGGGAAATGATCACATTTAAATGAACTCCCCTTTCACATTTAGCTGTTCCTTAAAGAAGGAAGGTGATCTGGAAAATCCCCATCGTGGCCTTCTTAGGAAGGAACCCACCACTGACCACCTGGGGAAATCTTCTGGAGCGGAACTCATATTACCTTAACTGGGGGGGGGGGGGGAGAGATGTTTGGAAGCTGTAGGGAAGCAGCAGTAGCAGCACCCCCTCCTCTTCCCAGAGCTGAAATGTTCATTTCCAGGCTGATTAATTAGAATGATGTTGTGCCCCACCCTCCCATTATTATTAGCTACACTGGCTTCTGATTAATTAGGCACTGGAATTTGGAGTCATATATTCGTTAGCAGATTGCCTGATTTTGTTTTTCTAAAAATATCCATGGGGGACCTTTTCCTGAGGAGCTTCATGGAAATTTTCTAACACACACCTCCTTCCCAGCTTGTTTTTTCTTCCTCTTTTTGCAAACTGCTTCCCCCAACCAGCAAGGAACCATCCTAATGACTGGAGAAAGGCAACCAGTGCCTTTTGTGCTCTTGAGGCACTCAAAGTCATTTTGGTCATGTGGTTGCGGAGAAAAGAGCCCAGCCATGCAGCAGGAATCATTATTCTTAGTAAGATCTTGACCTCCTTGCAGTCATGGAGGACTGCTCTCTTTAGGGCTATAGCCATGACCAGTACCCAGAACCATCCAAATGCCACATACCAGGGGTGGAGAAACCTTAACAGATCAAGGGCCAGGTTCCTAACTCGCAGGGAAGTCTACTTAAGGAGGGGATGCACAACTGCCTCCTTCAAGGGAGATTGTACTGCTCCCTTCTCAACTGAAGCATCCCCCTGGATCCATCTAGTCAACCCAAGTTTGTCATTCCCCTTCTCTGGGAATGATGAGAGTAGGCATACAATAGCATAGCTTCCCTACCACTGGCCTACCCAGTGGTACAAAGTCAAGGAATAAAGCCAAAAAACAACAGCTGGAGAGTATCTGTTAACCATTTCCATGGTTCCCTTCATCCTATCTTAAGTAACAATGGGGGGCTGTATCACAATTCCTACTTCTGTTCTTTGAAGCCATTGACAAGAAGCTGATAGGCCTATAATTACCGTATTTTTCACTCTATAAGATGCACCAGACCATAAGATGCACCTAGTTTTGGGAGGAGCAAAACAATAAAAAAATATTCTGAATCCCAGAAGCCAGAACAGCAAGAGGGATCACTGCGCAGCGAAAGCAGCGATCCCTCTTGCTGTTCTGGCTTCTGGGATAGCTGCGCAGCCTGCATTCGCTCCATAAGATGCACACACATTTCCCCTTACTTTTTAGGAGGGAAAAGTGAGTAGCTCTGGGACACCCTTCGGATGTGTTTGGGAATATTGTCTGAATTCCTATGTGTGCTTGGTGGCATTTATATTTCCATAATTTGCCAGAAAGCTGAAACCACCACAGGATAGCAGGGTGTTTGCCAGGTGCTAAAAGTGACACCAGAAACCAGGTTGATGCCCTTGGTGGCGCAGGCCCATTTCCCTCTAGTATGTTTGGGGTTCGTGTGATGCCTTTGGCGAGGCAGCTCAGGAATAGTGGAGCTTAAACATCTTCCTTCCCCACTCCAGGTGTTCAAGCTGCTTCTCAAACTGACCAGTACAATGAAGCAAGACACATTTCCTCTGGATCCAATAAAGAATTTTGCAGATCAGAGAAGAATATGCAAACATTTTTTTCCAGAGCCCAAAGTGGAAGTAAACTTAATTTTTCATTCAGTTACTGAAGCAATTAATTTTTTCTCCCCTGGTAGTCCCCACCCATTAGCAGTCTCAGTACAGAATAAATCTTTCCCTTTTGTAATCTTTCCCAGATGTTTGCTATTCACTTCTTTCTATTGAAGCTTCTGCTTCCAGAGTGCCTCCGTTAAAACGCATTTAGCCAGCAGATACAACATCTGCCACATTCTTCTTCACCTGTGCCTCCAAGGTAAAGCCCCTTGCTTTTAGGCTTTGAAATAAGCATCTATTTTTCCCCTTTATGGGCTAAACTAATATACCTGTACACAATGACTTGCAATTAATTTCAAAACCAGACTTTTCAGACAGGCCAACAGATTGCTCAGTTAGGGCTGGGCTCAGTTCAGCTGCTGATATACAGCAAAGGTGAAGGGAGACTAATCCAATCCTCACAGTGGCTTCTGCACCACCAGGCCAAAGGGCATTGGGGTCTTCAGCACAGCACAATTGGGCCTCCCTACATTATCCTCACAAGAAGTCTGTGAGGTAGGTTAGGCTTGGAGGCAGTGCCTGGCCCAGGGTCCCCCAGTGTATTTCATGGCAGAGCAGTGATTTGAACCCAGGTCCTAGTCCAACATTCTAAACACTATGCCACACTGGCTCTGTCACACCACAATACTCATTCTCTCATCTCTATAGCATGGAAGTATTAGGTTATATACAGCTAGGAATCCCCCCCTTCATTTCATGTTTTATTGTAAACACTGACATTTCAGTAGTTTGGTGGTCCTGAGAGAGAGAGAGAGAGAGAGAGAGAGGAGAAAAGCTATTCATACTTGAGGTTTTCATGATAGTATGTTTTTGTCTGAGCCATTTGGTTGAAAAATAAAGGGATTAGCATTGTGTGCTTTGCAGAAGACAGATTTTGTATGAGTTCTTTGGGCACCAGGTGACAGGAAGCCCTAGGATCCTAATCAACTGTCATTTCCCCTTCTTTACTGCACTTTCTCTGTTTCAAACAGCTATGTGGGAGACAAGAATCCAACAGGTTAAGCATTTTCTAGAATGGCAATTATGGAGAAAGCTTTACATTGAACAGGAAGCCTAGAAAGATTGAAAAGGACTCTGCATGGTTAACTGTGTTAAAGCAAGCATTCCCTTTATATTTTGGGAATGAAGAACTTTTGCACGGATCAAACTCTCTGTAGATGTTTCAAGCTGACATGGACTCAATTAGTCACTAGAGGGAGCTCTTGCAAGCTGAAGAAACATTAGAATGATCATGACAAAAGGTTTCCCTTCATTTTATCAAGTTAACCCTACAGGCAAATATAAGAAACTGCAGGGCATACCATTTCAGTTGCTCAGTCAGAAGGGGCAACCTGCTATTATGATATCCACGGGCTATTACAATATTCTTCAGAATGGGAATGAGATAACAGCACTGAGGCCAGAATACATTTTGTTGGGTTGTTCAAGGACAAAGCTCTGTATGTCGGCTAAGGTTTTTAAGTTCATAAACACACCAGTTGTGAACTTCAGAAACAACAAATGCTTTTCAGGGTGTAAAAAGTATTTGACAAAACCAAGACAGACAGGCTAGAAAGAATCAGATCCACACCTGCTTAAGGCTGGTTTTTTCTCAGGGACACAATCGTCTAGATATTGCTGGACTACATCTTCAAGCAGCCCCTGGCAGCAGAGCCAATGATCAGAAATTGTAACAGCAGTCCTACAACTGGAGGGCCCCAGGTTCCTCCCACTGGAGATTGGTATTGGTTAGGACATCTGGCCTTGGCCTACTGTTTCCTTAAAGCATTCAGTTAGGAAGGCTATAGTCTTTTCTATTCCTGGTCTACAGCATCATTTGTTGCCATAGCTAGTGTGTATATGTTCAAACTCAGTTACCTATGTTTGCCTTCTTGTGTCCACTGGCCTCCATCAGCACTTGAATATAAAACTTCTTTCCAACAGCGGTGGAAAGTGAGTTTTCTTCCTAGTTGTTCAAGAAAGGCAGGCCTCCTTAAGTAATGGCAGTATGGTGCTCCTAGCTGATGCGGCGAGAATAGCTAATTCAGAAAGATGCTATTTAGGCAGATAACTGGCAGCCAGACCACTGGATTATTTAGCCTGGTGAGACACGCAGCTTGCTTCCATAAGGAAGATAGCCTCCATGGACTCTTCCTCGACAATACTTCCAGATTTGCGGAGTTTGTAAACCAAATTGTTTGTAAACAGGACTGTTCTTAAACCAAGGTACCACTGTACACAAGTTAGATGCCAATACGAGATAGAAAGACTGTCCTTGGGCATCTGAGTAAGAAATTTGTACATAACTAAACTGCCTCAGTTTGGATAAAGATGTAGAGCATGCCATTAGATAGCTTGATAGAATGCTAATTGTGGAGCTACCTGCCTCTTCACAGCTGAAAAGGCAGTTAAAATGAAGTGTTTGAGACAAGTTATTTAAGGTTTTAGCACTTTCCCCAGTCAGATAATTCATTGCTGTCATTCAAAAGGATTATAATATCTAAGTAAACAAGAGACAGAAATGGTTGTTTGAAACCTTTAATTTTTTTTAAAAAAACCACCACTCACACACATTGTTGAAAAAAACTACCGAGTCTGAGAATCAAAGGATTCCAACCCAGAATAGTGCAATTCTCCCCCAACGCATATTTTTCCATATAACACAAATTCTGATCACTTTGGTTCAGATACTTACAAGTATTGGCAAGATTGAACTTCTAGTGTATATTTTGGCTGTCTTGTCAAAACACCAATTTACAAATAAAATACTTATTGATTTCATGATTACATATTTACAGTTACAATTGTCCTCTTTAGTTACATGGGGTACTAAGGTGTTGACATGGAAAAGTAGTTATTTGCCTCCTGTGCTACTGTATCTCAAACTAAACTTAGAGAATACGGTGGCTTTTGTCTTGCAGAAACATTTTCACGTGGGTATATTCACTTGAGAAACATTATTGGACTATTTAGATTGGTAAAGAAAGGGTTTTCCCAAACCTTTTAAAAACCAATAAAGGCTGCAATTTATTATTCAGTAATACCACAGACTGTAATAAAAGTCCTTCAGTGTAGTTTGTACCTTACTGCTTCAAGTCTTCCCTATCTCCCCTTTAAGAACAAAGAAACCACAAACATTTTTTAGCATTTTCCAAAAATATTTCAGATAGAGTTGAATGAGCACTCCTTAGCTCACCTACAAGATGATCTGAAATGAACTCCTGTGTGCAACGAGATGGGAAAGTTGTTCCCTTACCTCTCTCCTTCTGTCATCTTGTATATCTGATTGCAGTGTGCAAGGGGACTATGAAAGGTGTAGCTCTCTGGAGGAATGCTGCACTGTAAGGGCTAGTGGAAATATGAAAACAATTCTCCTCTATCTTGGATTTTAATCCCATCAGGAGAAGAATTTCAGAGCTTGAAAATCTTGCCTTTCCTTTGCAGTAGGCTTTTACAAACCCATAAGCCCCTGAAGTTAATTTTTAAGCATCCCTAGAGTTTTTGGACAATGATTCTCAAACTATGCTCCTGAGAAGGCACAACACACCAGAGGTGGTAGGAATTCCAGAGTGGGAAAAATATATTGCAGCAGATAGAACCACTTTCCTCCCAGCAACAGAGCATAGTGTGGCAGTCACCTCAACTGCTATGGTAACCATGGACGCTACCACATAGTAGGCAATATATGGGAGTTTTGGAACAGAGACAGCTCCTCACCAGATGCCTGGTTTTTGGAGGGAGTCCAATATGTTTAGTCATTTCAAAAGCCAGCATTACTACCCCAATCACAGAACCTTAGAACCACAGCAACAAGATGCATCTATATTGCTGTGTACAAGGATTCTGTGCACCCACATACCAAAGATCCAAGGGCTATCAGTAGGATGGGGGACCTGGAAGGTGCAGACAATTAAGAAAGAGACCAGAGTTCAAACAGTTTGAGAAACACTGCTTTTGAGGAGGTTTCCTTGAACATAAACTGGAGGAAGGGTTTTTTTAGACTCAGTTTAGAACCTAAACAAATGAGAAGCCGCAAGAAGCTAAAACAGAAGAACGTCTAACTGCCTATTACAGAAAAATAGTCAGAAAGAGTTCCAGTTGTACACCATATCTACAAGACTGGAGTATTTCTTTTAAGACCAGGGTTTAGTAGACGATACAAACTAGCATTACTAGATAAATTATTGCTGATTTTTGCCTCCATGCAGCATTGAAATGAGTTCAAAACTCTTCTTCAATATCACCAAGAAATACTAAAGAGGAGACAACAAGGCTCAGATTTCTCTCAACTGTACATTGCACTTTACATTAGGTCAGCTGTTGTCTATATTATTTGAATGAATATTGTGCTCACCATGAAACTACTAAGAAACATCCAATGTGTATTGTAGTGACAAGCACTCTTCCTTACAAGGCAATCACAGATTGCAAGTTCTATAGGGTTGCGAAAAACGAACACTAAGCAGTGATCTGCTCCAAAACACACTGTAAAGCAAAAATCATTTAAGATAAGCCTTAAGTAACACTGTTGGCCTGCTCTGCACCTGTCATGGCCTCTACTGCTTGGGCCCTGAAACTAGTCCAGTTGCCATATAGTTTAACAGGAATCACATAGGAATGCCCTCCTCTTAGGCTGGTGAAACACTCCGAGGACAGGCTTATCAGTAAAGTCACTTGAGGGCCTGCCCAACAGAGTTGCAGTGACATACATTACTGAGCAAAAATCAATTTTGGCTGTGTGTATCCAATAGCAGGGAAGTGGTAAGGGACCACGCTATCAGTTTGATAAGCAGCTGACAGACCTATTGCTTTTCTGTCTGCAAGATAGTTTGCTTCCCACTTCCAAGGAGAACAGGTTTTCAAAAACCACAAATCAAAGCACTTCGGATAAGTACTCCTGTGCAAAGCACACTGAAATAGGTAGAGTTCCTTACACGTCTCTTCTTTATTTCAGTGGAGAAAGCGAAGAATGTTTTCCAAGGGAACTGTGATTTGTGCCTATAGTTATTATTCCTTCGTACAACATCTGAAGGATTGTACCTTTTACTCTAATTGCCTTCATTTTAAGGCAACCCTATGTTAAAAGGACATTTTGATAAATACTATTCCTATTAAACCCATCCATGTACTCCACCTTTCAGCACCAACCAACTTTCTTTGGGCACTTGTACAAAGCTTGTAATTATAAGTTTTGTTTCAAGGCTTTGAAATATGGCAGCTGGTTCAATGACTTCCAACAGGAACCTAGCACTTGGGAGAATGACCACCAAGCATGGACTTGCTATGCATTATGTCTGTACTGACTTCTCCCACAGAACAGTCAAACCCAGAGGCTTCTAGGAAAAAACATCAAGGTAACCTCTTGGCCGCTCTAAGGTGAATAAGCATCTTTTCACCAGTCATTTGCGCAGGAAGCTCACGCAGGTTATTCAAGAAGAAAAAAATTCTAGTTCAGATTCAAGAACTGATCATCGCCTGCCTTCAGTGTAGATCCAAATATTTAGTCACTGTGAGGCTTCTCAGGAACACCCTGTGGTCAAAACCGAAAGTGTTATTGCAGTTTAATGTTTAACATTATGCTGAAACCTAGCTGCATTCTTGTAAACAAGCTAAACCTGCACCAGCAGTTGGTACTTCCAGGAGAATGGGGAAGAGACTTACCATCACTTCCCTCCCTGACATTTGCCTTTTGCTACTGTATGCCTCTGGAGTAAGGATATGGGAGCCAGATATGTGGGTACCTGCCACCACAACGTGGATGTGCTATGTCATATGCACACACCTGCATGTAGTGCATCATGTGATGTCGTGTGCACTATGTGCAGGGGTGTGTGTGTGTGTGTGACATTGCACATCCACGTTGTGGCGGGCGGCAGCTCCTCTTCCTCCTCCTCTGCAGCCAGCAAGGCACCCTTTTCCGTGGGGAGGGGCTCGGACTTGGAGGCAGAGAGACTCTGCCTTCGCTCCTGAGCTTCCCCCACTGGGGGAGCCTTGCTGGCTGCTACGGAGGGTGGAACTGAACTGCTTCTCTCTTGGAGGCAGCACTGCTGCCACCTTTTCTCACTGACATTGTGGGTGCCAGGTCCCCACAATTATATTATTGTGGGTGCTCAAACATCCATGGCCCCCTGGAGTTGGTTCCCATGCACCCAAAAGACCAAGGCTAGGATGATGTACTTCAGGTTACGTAGGTCACGCCCTCGTAAAGTACCAGTTACTCTTATTAGTCACCAAATAACATGTCCTGCATACAGGTTTAACACTCATCAACTTAATTTCCCTTTTAAAAACGGCTAAACACAGATTGTATGATAATTACCATAGCTAGCTGCCGTCCTATGTTTCCTACAGTCACACCTCCCGAGAAAAATATGCATGGTAACCAAGACCGGATGTAAAGGAAATCTGGGGATGTATACCTAAAGAAAGATATAAGAAAGTGAGACATGCCTGCAGCTCTAATATCTGTGCAACAAGGTTTGTCTTTTAATATGAACACTTAGCTATGCTGGAACAAGTGGTAGTTCTGTGAATTTCGATATTGCCATCTTACATTTTGTCAGCAGAATTAAATATCTGATTGTAGAAGATACAGTTCTATTTGTACAGTCACATCCTGTATTATTACCACAGGGGTGGTGAAAGGGATTAAACGTCTCATGCTGTGTAAATAGGGAAAGCTTACAGAATGCTTAGAGGGATAGAAATTGAACAATTCATGTCTTCTCTGCACAAAAGTCTCTTTCCTATTTTCTCAATGGAACACACCTAGAATCAAGCTTAAAGTGACCCAACCACTTAGCATAAAGACATTGTAATCTTGTACAAGGCAGCAGCACACTATCATTAAGACAGAGTGGCTTATAACTCTCATTTTTTAGCAGCAGAGTGGGCACACACCTTTTGCTTAAGAATGCAAGTCAAATTTAACTAATTTTTACTTTAAAATAGTTAGACAATTTAAAGTCACAAGATGGGATACTTACTGATAAACTCCATTATAGACAAGGAACTGTGTAATCAGAGTAGCTACAAAAGCTATTGTAATTCCAAGACCAAGACCACTTCTTGAACGATCAAATGTCCACCAGAGACCCAGTGACAAAGCTGCCAGGGTCAAAGAGAGTTGGATATTGTTTGCAAAATCCAATTTCTGAGAAGAAAGTTAAGGAAAATTCTGCACCCTTGAAGTCTGACAAGTTTCTTCTTGCTCATCATAACAATCTTCAGACACAGCCAGATTTAGTTTTCTGCTTCAGTGCTGTTAGATGGTGTCTACACCATCACCCCTTTCACATTTTATTTGTCTCTTGTGTTGCATACATTCCTCTTTTGTACATGTATACCTGTATATGCAGTATACAAATGCAAAAATCACTTCAAGCAAGGGTCAAAAGTAGCAAATGGGTACCATTAGCCTGCAGGGGACAATTTTTCCCACAGCTTCTTCCAAGATATAACGAGGACCATTGCAAGTAAATTGGTGCCTCTTCAAATAAGGTGCTAATTTTCTTGTAATGAAATTCAAAGTGAACTCCTGGGACATATCTGAAGGAGAAGCTAGTGCAAAAACACTAACAAGCTTTATTTGAGAAAAAGGCAAATGCTACATATTCATGCATGTACCCTACTCAACTCTACTAACAAGTGAGGATTTGTGTGTGTGAAAATTTCAGACCACCGATTGAGTGGAGTCTGTGACATAATCTGATTCTATCCCAATATCCCAGATCTGTTATTCTGCTAAACAGGCTGGGCTGTAGCAAACTAAGTTTTACTCTGAGTAAACCCACTTGAAATTAATGGACACAATTAACATACGGTCTCATCTGAGTAACTAATGGAAAGGATTACTCAATGGGTCTACTCTGAGTAAAATTTAGTTGGCTACCACCTGCTCTTTTATTTTAAATCTCCTTTTACTCACAGCACTACTAACTTTGTATGTGTCTTATAAACCACCCCAATCCTCAGGACCTTTTAGCTACCTTAGCGGAGAAATTTGTGTTAACAGCAGCTGCAGCCCTAAGAACAGCAAATGCAGCTGATACAATCAGCAATGTCCTACTTGCCACTATCAAGCCCTTGTCTCACTATGGGCAGACAAGTGGTTTCTTTGTGACAGTCCAAGAAGCCTTATCCCAGATCCTTCAAAGCATTTCCTAGTACAGGATGTTGCTGTGAGACACACAATACATTTCAAGTGACTATTCGAGAGGCACAAGTCCAGAAATAAGGATTTCAAAACGCAGTCATTTCTCAAATAAATAAAATAAAACAAATTCCATTATAATTACACCAGATATTAATCACATCATTCTAAGGATACAGCACTTGCATGGTTAATGCCAACAAAGACTGCTATACACCGCATAACACTGGCCCATTCTCGCTTGAATTTGTGAGGCTCACCAAGATGACTGTCAATGCAGGGATACAGCAGGCCAATAACAGCTGTAAAAGAAAAAGAAGAAATTGTTCATACAGTTTTAATATCCAAGCTGTTGTAAATATAAATCTATTCAGCACATGCCACAGTCTTATGCAGACTAGAACCCATTTTCCCTACTGTTGTGTCTGCTAATGATATTTCACAAATTGTATAGTGTTTCACATATTCTTATGTTATGCTTCAAGATGTGGGACTATGGTGGAACATGTATGAATCTTAAAGTTACAAAAGGAACTCATTTCTTCCTGTATATACTACACTGCTTATATTAAAAAGAAGTTTGTTTCTGTTCCTTGGTAGAAAATGTAAGCCTCAGGTAGAAGCAGAATCAATATTTTAACAGTAATAATTAGCTGCCCAAATTTCTTCTGACTTTTTATTAGAGATATTTCACACACATCCTCCCTTCCTCTGAAAAATATATCCACATGGAACACATTTAAGTACTACTGCATTTTTTAAAAATTCAAAGTTCAGGCATTTGACTTCCACAGCACTTTTGCTAGTTAACAGGTAAACTATTGGCTGTAGGCACCACTGAAGAATGCATTCTAGAGCAATCAGCCAGTTTTTATTAGCATAAGTTGCTTCCAATCATTCCAATCATTCAGATTGTTACAGGACAGTGTACACCAGGGGTGTCTAATGTGTGGCCCTCCAAATGTTGATCAACTCCACCTCCCAACATCCTTGATCACTGGCCATGCTGAGTAAAGCTGATGGAAGTTGGAGCCCAATACTACCTGGTAAGCTGCCAACACACACAGCAGCTGCTTAAATAGCCTCATCTGGTGACTTGGTTCCCACTCACTGCCACACATAAAGCTATTTTCCCACAGTGTTTTTCCCCAGTATGAAGAGTTTCCTTATCAACATGGCCAACTGATGCTGGGCTGGAAAATCTTAATGCCAGACAGAACTATTGCTCTACATGTTTAGTTACAACAACAGGAGTACAGTGGTACCTCGGGTTAAGAACTTAATTCGTTCCGGAGGTCCGTTCTTAACCTGAAACTGTTCTTAACCTGAAGCACCACTTTAGCTAATGGGGCCTTCTGCTGCCACCGCACCGCCGGAGCACAATTTCTGTTCTCATCCTGAAGCAAGGTCCTTAACCCGAGGTACTATTTCTGGGTTAGTGGAGTCTGTAACCTGAAGTGTATGTAACCCGAGGTACCACTGTATATTAAAAGGTTAAGTCCATTTCAACTGGCCTCTGAGTGACAGCAGTTAATATACAGGCTGGAACAGGGGTCGGCAAGGCTTACCGGGCATGGGCTGGATCACTCCAGCGGAGATCCTCCATGGGCCGGACCGGCGCAGAGTGATGGCGAAAATCACATCTGTGCATGTCTGCGGCGCCAGAAATCACATCTGCGCATGCCCAGATGCCAAATGTCAAGCCTGCGCAGAAGCGATTTCTGGTGCCTCAGAATAGTCCCCGCGTTGCGCTAGTTTAGCGCAGCACATGGGGGCTCGCTGAGCGGGTGGCTTGGTTCGGGGCCGGCTCATGGGCTGGTTAAATGGCCTCCGTGGGCCACTTCCAGCCCATGGGCCTTAGGTTGGCGACACCTGGGCTAGAACTTGGTTTTGTTTCATTTCAGGGGGCACACATTACTATGGGACAAACACTGGCTGTTTCTGTGTAGCATATCTGAAGTTCACTGCTGTACTCATGATGCAGAGAGGTCGCTAAAACTGAAGCCACCCATTTTGAGAAACACATACATATATATCCTGCTCTAGGGAAACACCTGCAGCCAAAGGGGCAGGTGCCAGCCTGCACTGGCAAGAGCTCTTTTTTGTACTGCAGAAACTTCTTTGAAAATAAATTTTATGTTGCCAGAAAATAACATCTCGAATTCAGACAGTAATCAAAAGGAATGGCAGTAGCCAGTATGGTTCTGAGATTGGGTTAAACCTTCATTACATTAAAAATCACAGAACTGCAGAGTTGGAAGGGACCCCAAGGGTCATCTAGTCCAACTCCCTGCAATGCAGGAATCTCAGCTAAAGCATCCATGACGTGATGAATTTTTGGGGTAGCTTGATAAATTTAGGCTTTTCTCCTTCGTCTCTTTTCTGTGTTGCTCTCTTCAAAAGTTTTACCAACATAAAGATTCATGTTTACACTTCAAACATTTCTGCCAAGCATTGCAACATTCTACTTAATAGAATACAGCTGTGTTTTAATGCTCCCCTATAGTGCCATTTGAATCCACTGTGTAGTTAAGCAGCAGGAGTTGTTTAACATTCAGCTATTTGTTCTGCTTCTTTATATAACAAAATAGATTTCTATTTTAACTGAGTGTTTTGTCCTAGGTATGCTACAGCTTTTGCAGGGGGGTGGTGCAGGAGGAAATCCCCTTACATTTCTGCTGGCAAATGAAGCTGCTGCAGCTGCTCTCAGAACAGGCAGCTAGCCAAGCTTCACTTCCCATCCTCTGCTGCCGCAACATGTGACTTCCTTGTTTTTGATTCAAGTATGTGGCATGTTCAGGCAGGCAACCAATAGGAGCGAGAACATGCGACTCACCAGTTTCAAAAGGGAACCAATCATAAGGCAGAGAGTGGTGATGAGTCATGCAAGCTCCTGTGCTAAAACTTTGACAGACAATAGCTTGGAGGAAACTCTTCCCTAATTCCAGGGCAAACCACAGTGCCAATTCTTAAAGCAGCATCAGCCCACGAAGTAACCTGCTATACATCCCTGCTCTTTCCTAGACGACAACATGCTTCTGCTTAATCCGATTGTTCTCTCAATTTGCTCAGCAGCTAGATGGCATTAACAAAGCATGCAGACTCTTAAGTCATGGCCAATCCTGAAAAGAGTGCAGCAGACTCAAGAAGCAAACCCCAGCAAGTTGCGGGTCTCAAATACCACCCAGCGACAAAATACAATCCAATGTCTAGAACTGCCAATGCCTTCTTTCCACAACGATTCCCAAACAACCAAAGTTTAGTCTGGTGACTTACCTGCTGCTGTTCCACAGCAAGGGGGCACCCACCAAGCAGAGGAGAAGATTGTAGAAATGACCTCCTCGGGGAAGAGTGTTACGTTCCTCTGGATCTGCAGCAAGTTCAGCACCAGGGCAAGGAAAGTGCCAACGACAAAGAGCACCAGGCTCCGTTGCACTACGTCCCTGCTCAAGTTCAAACTGCTGCTGGTGCCACTGCCAAGGTTTGAGCTGCTTGGGTTCCGCATGCTGTGGCTCACTAGTTTTAGAGGAGAACTCGAGACAGACGAGCTCAACATTTCGCCCACTTTGGCTGCCAGCCCTGTGGCACTTCCACCTACGGGGGTTCTCTCCCTTCTCCTGGCAGTACAGGAACAACTCCAGATATGATCTTCTGTTCTGGACACAGGCTTCTCCATGAGATTTCTGAAAGGGGCATCAAGAAGTTATTAGTGCCAACATTAGGCTGCAAAGCCAGCCATCAAGTATGCCATGTGCTTTATCCGTGTAACTACTAATGGGTTGTACTTGTCTACCATGAGATATAGGAATTTTCTTTACAAATGAGAAGTCAGGGTCAGAAAAACATATGAAGAAAATCCAACAATCCTATGGTCATCATCAGTACTTTAGGAAGTAAGAATATTTTATAGCCTTGCTTTGGACACTAGAGAATAGTTAAAGAGTTCACTTCCATGTGAGGTGTGGAAGCCCAAGACAATTTTTGAATACGGGTAATACTCCACTGATGGAAAGGATACACTGTAGTTAATATAGCATAGTAGCTAAGAGAATGAGTTGCAACCTAGGAGGTCATTCATTTAAGTGATATCTCAGTCATGATTCACAAAGTGACCTTAAGGAAAGAACCCTCAATTCTCATCCCATGATGTTGGGATAATGCTTGTTTACCATGCAGGATTGTTGTAAGGATTGTTCTCATAATGTATGCAACTGTCATTCTGAACACCGAAAATGCTATATTGCTTGCCATTACTATTACTATTGCAAAACATTCTAAGCAACAGTATATGTAATGGCTGGAGCGCTTGACCAGACTGAGGAAAAACAGGTTCAAATCCCCACTCAGCCATGAAGCTCAAAGTGTGACCTTAGGCCAGTCACCCTCTCACAGTCCACCCTATCACATAAGGCTGTTTCAATGATAAAATGAGAATGGGACAGGGGACCATGTGCACTACCTTCAGCTTCTTAAAAGGAAGGGTAGGAATATATACCTAGAGCTTTAAACATGCCCCTACATCATGACAAAATTATAAACAAGCATATAATAGCATGTTTTCAGACATTGCACATGAAGTTGTCAATTGCCATACAAACAGTGATGCTTATATAGTGACAAAAATACTGGATCCTTTAGATTCTTATACATATTAAGAGAGTAACACCAAGCTGTCCCAGCATCAGTGACCTGGGATAGTTAATCAGTACTTATAATACAGATTTTCAATGGCTTGGTCTAATAGCTAAAGACTTCACAATTTCATTTTCCCCCTCCAGCAGATTACTAACATCTCCAGTGAGTTGGCCCTTCCAATTCAGAAGAGAGAAAACTTTGAAGTGCCTCAAAAGAGCATTCATTACATACACGATCCAGAATCCATTCTGATGTTGTAAAACTAGACATGCTAGATGATCAAAATAATAACACATTTTGCTTTATAAAAACCTATTGCTTGCATAGCAATTTATACAAAGCTACAAGCAGCCCTTGTTATTTGTATAGACACAATATGAAGACAATGCCCTGATCTGGGAAAACCTTTAACAGACTACCTATACTGCTGTTAAGACGTCCACGTGCCTATTGGAACTTGCTAGGATCTTCCTTTTGGTGTTTGGGCAGCGGCTTCCAATACTGCCTTCTTTTAAAAGAAAGCAGTTTTGCTACACCTTAAAGACTAAAGTTTTATTATAAAATATGTTAGTCTTTAAGATGTCAAAAGACTGCTGTTGTTGCTGCAGCTGACTAACATGCCTGCCCCTGGAAATTATTTTAGTGAAAAGTTTTATCAACTGGATATTAATCTTTATCCACCTGAAGCTAACGTTATTTCTGCTACAGTCCCCTGCCCTGGGATGGATTACTTGAATTGTACTGCTTCCAGGGATCTCCTACTGCTGGAGGGCAACAGGTCCAATTTTTCTCTAGAATCAATAGCCTGACAATTCTCTTTCCCACATATGAGAGCTGGGTGCAACCCAAACCAAAAGTTAAGCATTCCTAGACTGCTTTCATTCCTGGGAAGATTTCACCAGAGAGAAACTAGCCTTTCAGAAAGCTAGGAGTATTGAATGCCTATCAGGAACAACTGATAGTTGCTCTATGATCTGTCCTCTACCCTTGTGTTAGGTTTTTCAAGTATCCATTTAGATCTTCCATCCCCATTTATTGAAAACACTTGGGGAGGACTTAAGTACCCGCTACCCATTCTTTCTGGAGAACTCTTAGATCTTCACCTGTAAAATAATGACAACAGGGTCAAAACTCCCAAGTGCTGAAGATCCACACATCCCTTCCATATCTAAAAATTACAATCCTCTGCATGCATACTTAAAAGAAAGACCCACAAGTCCGTGACAGCTGCTTCCAAGGAAACAGACAGAATCATAGAATTGTAGAGCTGGAAGGGACCCTGAGGGAGGGTCATCTAATCCAATCTTCTGCAATGCAGGAATCTCAACTAAATCATACATGACACGTGGCCATCCCAGGCCTTTTGCCAAGTTTGCTGTCTATGTGATGATTTGTGTGTGCAAGTACTCCAAAACCCACCCTGCCTTTCCCCAGCTCCTACAGATACATAATACCTTCATAGGATATGCCTGTTGCAACCAACCGAGGTGGGGAAGGTGCTGGCAAGCTTTTATCTTCCACACAGCTATATCTGGGGCTCACTACTGCTTCGAGGATCCGCCTAGACGGGATCAAAACGAGGGGAGCATTTTCCACCGTCGTCCTCCTCCAGCAGCGACCAGGCTAGATGACCGCCGATTATTTTACTGCAAAAGGGCGCCTTTCTTTCTTTTTGTGCAAGGCATAGAGAACAAATGCGGGAGGGGGCGAGAGATAGGGCTGCGTGCTCGCGTCTCCTACTTGTTGGGTATCCCTCCTCCTGCAGGGGCAGGGGCGAAAACGCAGCAAAGGGGCTGGAGGAGCAAAGCTTTGATCCCCAACGCTGCCATCCGCGCTCCCCGGTGAGAAGACCACCAAGGAAGGACGAAGGCCGCAGCCATTTCTCTCCTTCCCCCATCCCCGCCATAACCTCCTCTTCCCCCATTGCTTGCCCGGCCCCGTCAGCACCTACCGCCCGGAGATAGACTCCCCCTGTATAGGGACGCTCCGTGCCTGGGACTTACGGTCCTCAAGGCACCCGCAGCCGCCTCCATGAAGCGGGCAGGTGGGGGTGGAAGCCCCCCCCCCGCCGCCCCTTTCCCCTACCCCTCGCTTCTGCCCGCCCGCCTGCCTACCTGCTCAGCCGGGCTCCGTCTCCCTCAGCCGCAGAGGTCCCTCCCTTCTCCCCGCTCGCGCGCCACCAGCGCCTGGCTGAAAGGCTTATAAAGCGGCGAGCCCCGAAGTCACGTTACTCGCAGCCGACCTACCCGCAGCCGCAGGGCCGGCCGCGCCAGAGCCCTCCCTCGCCTCTCTCCGCGGGAGGGGGCGCCGCTGCGCTGACGACTGTATCGGCGGCGGCGGCGGCCGAAGGGGCGGGGGGAAGCCGACAGGGAGCTTTCCTGGGTAGCCCCGAGAACAACATTTCAGTCTGGTGAGGCCGCTCCAGCCAATGGGAGGCAGGCGGCCCATATGACGTCGGGGACACACCACTCGCCCGCCCTCAACTGACAGCTCGCGCGCTGACAGGGCGGGAACAGGGGTTGGGTGAGGTGGCGCTTCCCGCGGGGAGGGGGAGGGACGGGGACGGGTGTCCGAAGGGCGCGCTCGCGACGTGCCGTGGCGCGAGGCGGGTTCGCTCCGCACGGAACGTTCCAGCCCCAACTGCCAGTTGGCGGGCCTAGCGCAGCGCCCCCTCCCGCCCACACAGTTCTCTCGTGTTCATAACTAGGGGAGACTTCGGTTTCCATATCTATCTATCTATCTATCTATCTATCTATCTATCTATCTATCTATCTATCTATCTATTACCTAGCCGTTTTCTGCTTTCAGGGAGTAAATGGGTTGGCTCCTCTTCGTCCTCCCTTATTATTATTATTATTATTATTATTATTATTATTATTATTATCACAATAACCCTGTGAGGTAGAGAGAAAGTGGCTGGGCTCAAGGTCACCCGATGAGCTTCACAGCTTGAGTTGGGGTTTAGCACTAGGCGAGGGTCTCCCTTGAGGCTTATTAAAAATACTTAAGACTGCAGTCTGTGAGGCTTTTTTATTTTTAAACAAAACACCTTCGCTTTCTTTCTGTTTGTACCCTAAAAATCGCTCTCCCCAAAATTGCCGTCCCACGCAGGATTAAGACCTTTAGAGGCCCTAAGCACTTAAAAGGTATGGGTGCTCCCATATAGATCTAATTCAAAATATAAACAACAACAAACCGTAAAATAAACTTCCATTTCTTTAAATGAAATGAAACCTACAGTAAGATGGAAAGTAATGTTTATTTTTGTATACTTCCACTTTGCTTATATTAGAAAAGTTTTTATCCTACTTTTTCTAATTGCAAAGTCTTTTATCAGATCTTCAAAAAGAATCATTCTACTCATGTAAAAACACGCTGATTCCCAGACCGTCCGCGGGCCAGATTTAGAAGGCAATTGGGCCAGATTCGGCACCTGGGCCTTAGTTTGCCTACCCATGTACCAGAACATATGAGGCAGTGGTAAGGTGTAGGTGAAAGTTCTTCTGTACAGTAGAACTTTACTGGTTTAGGTATTACTAAAGACAAGGACTTGGGAGATTAGCAGCCTCATCTTGTATGTTTCTTCCCCTTGTCACACAGATGGATTGAATTGGGATCTGGAATTCTGAGGTTATAACACAAACAGTTCAACTAGTTTTCAGGACTAAAAAATTCTAAACAATTCTCGTTCAAGACTAGAGAGTTAAGGTTAACTTCCCCATTTTTTCCTTAAGGCCAGCTTTTCCATTACTTCATTAAATGTTTGTCTGACAGGAAATCGGTAGAACATAGTTCATCACTTAGAAAGCATTGGTATGCAAAGCTAAACGTGACTGTAAAGACATCAACTCTGGGCAAAGTTCATCAGAGTTTTTAACTTCAGTGAACCTTTGTTGCAATGAAGCAATAGGGAAAGCTTGCCAAAGAACACTAAAAGGGACAGACCACTTATCTGATCACCCAACCCAGGTCTCAGAAATGGTAGTAGCTTTACTGGGTAAATGTGAACGTTATCCTGTGGTCACTGGTGACTCTTGTATATGTGTCATTGCAGTTCATTCTGGTCCTCCGGCAGGCTGCATAGTTATTAATTCCTTTCCCATGTCTCAGCTCAAATGCAGGTGACTTGCCTTTCTTTTTCCATGAATACTTTTGTTGTAATTTCTGATTCGCTAAAAATAAATTTTAAAATAAATTCTTCTTGTTTCCATTTCCATATTGATTATGGGTTGTATCCAACATTAGTAATAGTCAGAATTGCTGTTATTTAGTCGTTTAGTCGTGTCCGACTCTTGGTGACCCCATGGACCAGAGTACGCCAGGCACTTCTGTCTTCCACTGCCTCCCTCAGTTTGGTCAAACTCATGCTGGTAGCTTTGAGAACACTATCCAACCATCTCATCCTCTGTCGTCCCCTTCTCCTTGTGCCCTCCATTTCCCCCAACATCAGGGTCATTTCCAGAGAGTCGTCTCTTCTCATGAGGTGGCCAAAGTATTGGAGCCTCAGCTTCAGGATCTGTCCTTCCAGTGAGCACTCAGGGCTGATTTCCTTAAGAATGGAGAGGTTTGATCTTCTTGCAGTCCATGGGACTCTCAAGAGTCTCCTCCAGCACCATAATTCAAAAGCATCAATTCTTCAGCGTTCAGCCTTCTTTATGGTCCAGCTCTCACTTCCATACATCACTACTGGGAAAACCATAACTTTTACTATACGGACCTTTGTTGGCAAGGTGATGTCTCTACTTTTTAAGATGCTGTCTAGGTTTGTCATTGCTTTTCTCCCAAGAAGCAGGCATCTTTTAATTTTCTGGCTGCTGTCACCATCTGCAGTGATCATGGAGCCCAAGAAAGTAAAATCTCTCACTGCCTCCCCTTCATGGATCACTGCCTTGCCGTGGCGAAGGGGCTTGAATAACTCAGAGAAGCTATGAACTATGCCAAGCAGGGCACCCAAGATGAACAGGTCATAGTGGAGAGTTTTGACCAAACGTGATCCACCTGGAGGAGGAACCGGTAAGCCACTCTAGTATCCCTGCCAAGTAAACTCCATAGACAAAGACAACAGGCATAGTCAGAATAGAACTGCATAAATTAATACTTTAGGTTTATTACTTTCAGTGGGTCTACTCTGAGTATAATTTATTTGGATACAACCATATAATTTTATCACAAGTCTGTATCTGATATATGAGAAAACCCTCGCTATTTGACAGAACCATAGTAGCTCCCCCCCACCCCCGCCGCCGCCAAGTAGGAGTTTATATTGAGGTACTTATGGGCTTAGAATCTCTTTCAGACAATGCAGGAAGTGCTGGAAATAAAGCTTTTGCCAGTTAATTAGTAGGTGTATGGGTCAACCAAAGGTGATAAAGAGCCCTCCATGCCAGTGGGGTCAACTGAGTCTCTAATGACAGCAGTGGAGTGCTCCCTGACTATGTGACTGCTCCAGTGGAGGAGTGCAACCTTATCCAGAACAGGCAAGCACTTCAGTTTCCAGACCCGGGAGCCACCCACTCATAGGATCTTTCTCTTATCACGATTCATTTTCAGTTCATTAGCTGTCATCTAAAGCATTCCTGTTTCTCCGCACTGGTTCATGGACATGCACACTCCTTCCTGACTCAGATGTTGCAGAAAAAGCTGTCATCTGCTTTTTGGTGACACTTGTGTCCCAAATCATGACCATTCCCAATGGCTGCAAATAGATGCTCAGTAGCATTGGGGACAGTATAGTACATTGCAGCATTCTGCTGTTCAGCTGCCAGGAGGCTGAGATGCATAGCTCATCCACACTCATGCTTGTTCTATATCTCCTTCCTCATGCCCTGTGATTTCTATGCATGGGTCAAAGAGGGTTGTTGTTGTTGTTTTGTTGTTTTTTGCCCCACTGCTTTCCCCACAAAAACCTGCTGTTTATCGCTGAATCAGACCAAACACAAATCCACAGAAAACCCAACTGGTGTTTGTTACAATTCAGCTGTAAAATTTCCAAATTTCCTCCTAGAATATTATTCCACTGCTTTCCCCACAAAAACCTGCTGTTTATCGCTGAATCATACCAAACACAAATCCACAGAAAACCCAACTGGTGTTTGTTACAATTCAGCTGTAAAATTTCCAAATTTCCTCCTAGAATATTATTTGATACATATCCTGGTGGTTTAAATTTTCTTTTTCAAAGTGAAGTGGAAGCGTAAGAGTTCATTGACTAAACTAAGGTCAGTATCCTTCTGATACACTTGCATCAACATCTCAACACTGTTGTGAATCTGTTCCTTGGTTGCTTGCAAAAAGGAAAAATTGCTAGCTACACTCCTATACAATTATGTTCTTCTGTCTAGTGTTTGGTCTCAAGAGCAACCATGACAGGGATAAATGAATTTACCCTAAACTTGTCTCTTGAAGAAAGTTTGTCTAAGGCTTGGGTGCTGTCACATCATAGGCTTTTTTTTTTTTGGTACTCTCTGCCTTATTTTGACAGTTTTGTACTCAACATCCAGTAGAGTAAATTTTGCTTGCTGCTCAGTTTCATCAAAATTAGCTTGAATGTTTGATATGAACTGCAATAGCTGCTGTAAATATTTGCACATGTGCTGAAAGAAATTTGCAAACTTTGGTGTGCCTTGCTAACTTCATGAAATTGCTGTAGCAAATGGGTCCATAAATCCAGCACTATCTCTGGCCGAGTATGGATTTGAAGCTAACTATTTGGATTTGAAGCCAGTTATTTACCAATCATGCCAAATGCCCTACACTGTACTTCAGTGCACTACACAAATCAGGCTTGATGTATGAATTTTAAATTGTCTTTAGCAGCACACACCCCAGTGTTTGGAAGCAATCATTTTTGTCCTTAATAACAGGTTGGTTTTAACAGTTAATTGTTATCCTTTGTTGTTGCCACTGCTGTTGTGCTGTTTTCAAAATCTTTTACTTTATTTTTAAACCTGTATTTAGTTCCATTTGGTTGTTTCCCTGCCCCCCCCCGAACAAAGCAACAAAGGATAATTAAAAAGATGCTTCAGCCTGTGCAAATTTCTATCATAACTCCCGTATCATTAACTCATCACCATCCCACACACAGCTGTGAACGAGAAAAGTTGCCTCTGCTGTATCCTCGAAGTTCAAATGTCATTAGCAATCAGCAAAGCTGCTCTAGCAAAATGTTGAAATGCTCTATCCACGTGATACTGGATCCCGGAGCTTTCCAGTCATTCTGAGTGGCTGTGTGGCTTCCTAACCTTTTGGCAAGAAGTAAGAAACTCACTTAAGGTGTTCTGTGCAATGGCAATGAGATAGTCCAAGAACCCATCAGCAACAGAAGATTGGCCCATTTATACATCTTAAGAGACCTGTGACATTTCTAAAGGCTCCAGTCTTAGGAATGCTGCTGGCGTGTTTCAGGGATGGCAACTCTAACACATCAAGTTTAGGACGCCATATTTATATCATAAGGAGCACTGATGAATCTGGTGCCAGCTTGTAGAGATCTTCTCGTATCATAAAATAGCCAATATGACTATGCTACAGGGGCCTGATGCCAAGTCAGACCACATAATGTGGTCAGTACCATTGCAGTTATCTATTATGGTTTATAATCAGGTTTGTTTGTTTGTTTGTTTGTTTACAGAAATATGAGGTGCGCAGCTAGCATGTATATATTAGCAGGATCATTTCTCTTTGTTGGGCTGAGTGGTTTAAGAGGAAATGCCCATGCTTCTGGAGCTAACATAAAGGGGCAGGGGAATGCCTGCTGTTGCACTTCTGGGAGATCACAGAATCCATAGCATCAGAGAATGCGTAGCAACTGAAGGGAGGGGCAAAAGGAGGGGGAAGGTGGGGTAACTGTCCTAAACATTAAAGGGGTGTGTGACCCAGCAACCAGTGAGAGCTGGTGAGACAAACAATCTGGAGAGAGAAGAATTTGTTAGATGCTGACAGTTTAAGGACTTTCTGCCAGTTCAGCTTTCACAGAAGTACAACATCTTGCTGATGAGAAATCATAAACATTGCCACATATAGCTAAGTCTAGGCCTCTATTGTGTGAAAAGCCGGGAGAGTTGTATCAATACACCCAACATATTGGTCATGTTTCCAAGTACCCATCTTCAGTGAGGGTGTCTTATCACAGAGGGAACTTGACATAGGTCTGCCACTTACAACTGTACACCCATGATAACAGTGTCTGGTTCCGCTGGCAGTCTCTCCACTGTTATGTATTTTTTTTATTCAACACCATAAAATCCTATGGAAAGTTATCAGTGAAGAGCAGGTTCATAAGGCAGCCAGAACAAAGCACCTGCAGGACAGCTCAGGTGGTAGAGCATGAGACTCTTAATTTCAGAGCGGTGGATTTGAGCCCTACATTGGGGGAAAGATTCCTGCGTTGCAGGAGGTTGGACTAGATGACCCTCATGGTCCCTTCTGACTCTATTCTATCTTTTTGTGTGTGTGTGGCATTGATCCAAGTGAACAATTAACCATGTTCTGAACTCATTCCCATGTGTAACATACAGTGGTACCCCGCAAGACGAATGCCTCACAAGACGGAAAACTCGCTAGATGAAAGGGTTTTCCGTTTTTCGATGCACTTCGCAAAACGAATCTCCTATGGGCTTGCTTTGCAAGACGAAAATGTCTTGTGAGTTCCTGCGGGTTTTTCCCCTCCCCCCTTTTTCTAAGACGCTAAACCGCTTATCAGCTGATCCGATAAGCCGCTAATAGCGCTAATAGCGCTAATCCGCTAATCCGTCAATGGGCTTGCTTCGCAAGACGAAAAAACCGCTAGACGAAGAGAATCACAGAACGGATTCTTTTCATCTTGCGAGGCACCACTGTACATGGGTGTTCAAAGTGCTCCTGTTCTTAGGTAACAGCAGAGCACAGCAGGCCTGGCCAGTGGCCTGTAAAATGGAAAACAATATGCTCAGAAACAAACCCAGTACAATAGTGAGGGGGTTTCTCAGAAAACAAGCTGATGTGGAAAGTTTTCTGAAAACAAACAAAACACCCCAGCATTGTATACTAAGATATCAGTGGACTCCCTCTTCCAGATTTCACTGGAATAATTTTAAGGGCATATTATGCGTATGACAGAATTGCCAGACTTTCCAGTCACAAATCCAGAACTGCAACTTCATTGCTGAAGCAGATCCTTCCTCTGCTGTACACACCCTGTGGGGAAAGCTTATCAGATATGCTGAACCAAAAGAAATGTGTGTCCTGGAAAGACAACAACTTTCTGCCCCAAGCACTGAGAAGCTGCTGTGTATTTTTAAACCCAATCCTGATGTTTCTTCATGAGAGTGTCTCTAGCCGGGAGCTGTGATAACCATCTGTGCATTGGTGCCTATGAGGCACAATGAACATCCTGTCCAAAGAAGAGACCCAGATAGGGTTGCCTATTTTCACTTTTAAAAAAGTGAAAATCTGGACACAAAAGTGTTGGGGGTTTTTTTGGCCAAAGTTGTTGAGCAAAAAGAATTTGCAACCCCCCCCCCCGACACTTCTGACATGGCAGCCCTACAGAAGATAAACTTGTAGCAAAAACTTTGCACAATTTAATCATTTTCAGTTTTATTTTGCAAACTGTTTAAAGACTTCTTTGGTAAGGCAGTATCATTATAATTTATTAAATTTATTGCTTGGTTTTTTCTTTACCAAGGTAACTCCAAGTGACATACAAAGTGAAACTAGGAAAAAGAAAAACAAGGAAAAATCTAAAAGACAATCCTATTTTTAAAAGGATTAAAACATCCTGCCCACTCGAGACCACAGGCAATTAAGAGCCAAATGCCTAGCAAAAAAAGAATGGTTTTGCCTGGCGACTAAAGCTCTGCAGTGATGGCACCAGGCAGGCCTCCCCAGGGAGAGCATTCCACATGCAAGAAGCCAGCACTGAAATGGCGAGGGTCCACCCATTTTTGTCTTGCTACCCTCTGGACCTCTCAGGAGAGGACATGCAAATATGGTTTTAAGGGCTGGGTTGGTTCATATGGGGTCCTAAGCCACATATGCCTTCATAGGTTATAACCAGCACTTTGTATTGGGCCTGGAAACAAATTGGTGACCAGTGCAATTGGGCCAGGATTGGTGTTATGTGCTTATACCGTCTTGCAACCTGGCTGCTGAAAAGAGCACCAACTGCTGTTGCTGAATGGCCTTCAGAGGCAGCCCTACATATAACACATTGCAGGAATCTTATCTACAGTTTACCTGAGCATAGACAACAGTAGTTAGGCTGTCCCTATCCAGATTAGGGCATAGATGGACCACCAGCCAAAGCTGATCAAAGGCACTCCATGCCACTGTGGCTACCTGAGCCTCAAGTAACAGTGATGGATCCAGGCGTAACCCCAAGCAACACACCTCCTGCTCCTTTAGAGGGTGTGTAACCCCATCAAGAGCATCCACCCAGTGTATGGAACTACCCACAACAATAACTTCTTAAAACTATTGTTGAAAGGCCTAGACAAATTATAATAATAATTAGGGTTGCCACATTTAAAAAAAGCGAATATCTGGACAGAAAAGTTGTTGAGCTCTTTTGGCCAAAGTTGTTGAGCTTTTGCAAACATTTTTTTTAAAGCTTTTCAACTATTTTTAAGGGAAATTGCCAAAAACATCACTGCCTTGTGCACTGAGATCATGCACTGATGCTATTTTCTCAGTACTAGAGAGTGCCTTTTTGGGAAATGACTTCCCAAAGAAAACTAACTTGCCTCCTGTGTTGCTTTCTTTTAGACCAAATTGTACTCATGACAGCTATTTAAGTTTATTGTGGTGATCTTTTACCTGATGGCTTATTTTTCACTGTGGTTGTGTTTGGAATTTTCATATCTGTGAACCGCCCTGGAATCAATTTAATGAAGTCAGGATATATATGTCTTTAATTAAATGACTGACAGTTTATATATGCATTTAATGAATATTCTTTGCAGAGGAGAGCCAAGTTCTGCAGTATAAACAAACAATACAATTCAATATGTGTGTCAATACTTTCTTCTGCACAAGGCTTTTGCATATTTTAATTCCAAATCTGATTTTCTAGTTATACTTGTTGCAGAGATGTGGACTGTTTGGGGCAGTTGGGCGGATGCTGTTGAAAGGCAGCCTTACGTGCTTGGCTGTAGGATGGTGAAATTAACATGGCCAGAAGCCATGAGGAAGAGTCGGAGGAGACGTGCAGGTTCAGGATCCCCATTCTCAGAAGACTGAAGACTTTGGGGATCTTTAGAAACATTTGTTTAAATGCTATTCATAACTAGAAAAATAAGCTATAAACCTGGTGTGGGGAGCCTGAGGCTCAGGGGTCAAATGGAACCCTTCAAACCACTATACCAGGCCCCCCAAGAGGAAGAGATCCCCTCAGCCACACTACCTCTCCCTAGGCCAGTGGTGGCCAAATTTGGCCCTCCAGCTGCTTTGGGACTACAGTTCCCATCACCCCTGGCCACTAGTCCTGTTAGCTAGGGATGATGGGAGTTGTAGTCCAAAAACAGCTGGAGGGCCCAGTTTGGCTATCACTGCCCTAGGCCATAGCCCTCACCAGCCCATTTTCATACATTCCTTATGTGCTTATACCTGACTAGAATGGGTCCTTGAGCTCTGATGAAGCCTCTTGATTTCCTCGGCCGAGTATACCTGAAGGATTGTCTCCACCCCCATTGTTCAGCCCGGGCACTAAGGTCCAGTTCTGAGGTCCTTCTGGCAGTTCCCTCACTGCGAGAAGTGAAGTTACAGGGAACCAGGCAGAGGGCCTTCTCGGTAGTGGCGCCCGCCGTGTGGAACGCCCTCCCATCAGATGTCAAGGAAATAAACAACTACCTGACTTTTAGAAGACATCTGAAGGCAGCCCTGTTTAGGGAAGTTTTTAATGTCTGATGTTTTATTGTATTTTTAATATTTTGTTGGGAGCCGCCCAGAGTGGCTGGGGAAACCCAGCCAGCTGGGTGGCGTATAAATAATAAATTATTATTATTATTATATATTATTACTGGACGAAGGATAGAAAGGAATGTGTAGGAATGAGGGAAGTGTCCAAAGCTAACATTTGCATTTTGTTGCTTTTCTCACTTTTGCTTCCGGTCTTGCCCACTGCTGGGATGTGCCCCCACGACCTGGAGGCTGCCCAAATATGAATGCAGGTCCTGGTCTGAAAAAGGTAGTCCTGGGGAGATAATGCATTCAAACCCCCACTGATTTGTGTTCAAATCCCCATCTCTTAGTCCAGCCTACCTCCCAGGGTTGCTATGAGGAGTGTGGGAAGGGGAGGAGATCTATGGATGCTTTTCTGGTTAGGAAAGCACCCAGACACGTCTATATTTTCTGCTGAATTAGGATTTGATTTTGATTATTTCATTTCTATACCCCTTAATATATTAAAGATATATCTAGGCAGCATACAAAAAAGCATCAACAACAGACAGCTTGAACAAAATATTACAGAAACACACAGTTCCTGTGTTTCAAATCTGTTTATCATCCTGATTGCTCTCTTTCTGACATTTTTATCCTTCTGGAAAAGAGGTGACCAGAGCTACAGGGTACCTCAGCTGTGGCAGTGATCACTGGCAAACAGTTTCCCCAATGAGACCTTCAACCACTTTTGTAAACAACCTGGGCGACTGCACTCTCCACTGAGTGGTGTGACAAATGCAAACGACTGCTTAGTCACTCCAGTGAAACAGCATGCCAGAAAAAAGTGCAATATGCAGGAAGCATCCTACCTCTTATTAACAGTTTTACAAATATCCCGACTTGCTTCTGAAAAGCAGCCACTGATGTGAGTCAAATTGGATTGTGGCAGTTGTGGCAGTGAATGAGAATTATGCAACTATCATAAAGTAACTTGCCTGAGCCTTTGAACAAACAGTGGAGAATAGGGTAGCCCAGGTTGTCTTTTGTTGTCAACACATCTTGAAACATCCATTTTGGCTTGTGGCAAACTGGACAGACTGCTAATATGAACCAAGGAAGCTGTTGTTAAGAAGAATTGCTTATCTCTCCCCACCCCCATTTATATTTTATTAAATTTCAAGTTTCACATAATATTTTTTCCCTTTTGTTTTGTCGACTTCCCATCCTGTTTCCCATGCTGTTTTTTTACCCCCCCCACCCTTGCTGCACCCAATCTTCTCTCTCTTATATCATAACAACAATAGAAAGAATTGCTTGTTTATACCCAGCATAGCAGTTGATGCAGAGCGTATTTGTTAGTCAAATAAGAGGTTATCATGCTTAAAAGCACGCCACAGGCAACGTGGAGTTGTTATTCGTCCAGTGAGAAAATTAAGAGCTCTTTGTTTTTCAGAACCTGACAGTGCAGTTTTTATGTAAGCAAAAACCTACCTGAGCTCACTACGCAGAGAAACATTAAAGGACGATTTGAACCTGAGCCCAAACTGGCTGCCAGTTCTTGAAATAATAATAAACAACCCCTGATACCTGAGCAAGCTTGGAGTGGAAGGGATGGAGAGCAAGTATAATGTAGTGGTGAGAGGGCTGGACTTGGAAGGCCTAGATCAGGGGTTGTCAACCTGGTCCCTACCACCCAGGATTCTAGGTGGGTGGTAGGGGTCCTATGACACAAGCTGAATCCTCCTTCCATTGAGCACTGGTGGGCGGTAAGGAAATTTTACCATCAAGAAAGATGCATTAGTGGGCGGTAGGTACCACAGAGCCTAGGGCTTGCTGATCAGAAGGTCGGCGGTTCGAATCCCCATGACGGGGTGAGCTCCCGTTGCTCGGTCCCTGCTCCTGTCAATCTAGCAGTTCGAAAGCATGTCAAAGTGCAAGTAGATAAACAGGTACCGCTCTGGCGGGAAGGTAAACGGCGTTTCCGTGTGCTGCTCTGGTTCGCCAGAAGCGGCTTAGTCATGCTGGCCACATGACCCAGAAGCTGTACACCAGCTCCCTCGGCCAATAAAACGAGATGAGTGCCACAACCCCAGAGTCGGCCATGACTGGACCTAATGGCCAGGGGTCCCTTTACCTTTACCCCTGGCCTAGATGAACATTCCTATTCAACTGCAAAATGTGCTTGCTAAGTGATGGGGCACAGTTCCTATATCTCAGCTTAGCCCACCTCACATGGTTGTTGTGAAGATAGCATAGGCCATTGACATACAGTATTGCCAAAAAAGAGGAAACACATCCTCACAAAAGAGGGCACACATATGCATAAGAATTGCACATGCTATTTAAAATGTATAGATGCTATAATTTAAATAATGCTTTGCAAGTGGAAAATCCTAGGTTCAGTCTCAGGCATCTCCAGACTGAGGAAGACCCCAGCTTGCCTGAGAGCAGCTGCCAGTCAGAGGAAATAATGTGGAACAAGGTGGTCTGATTCAGTATAAGGCAGCTTCCTGTTTCACAGAGGGTTTTTTCAGGGAAAGGGAGAGAGAGGTCTTGGGGCAAAGATTAGCAATTTTTGCAAGGTCTGGGGACGGACTCTAGCAGTTTTGGGTGGGTCTGTGGACAGAGCTTGGCATAAAAAGGTGGTTATTCTTATAATGTCACACTTAAAAAAACCAGAAATAAAAATTGGAGTGGCTGGCAGGGGTGGTGATTTTGCCCCTTTCTGCCAACTTGCCTAACATCAATCAATCAATCAATCAATCAATCAATCAATCCGTCCATCCATCCATCCATCCATCCATCAAACATACAAAATCTTAATTTCCTTACAAACAACATTTTAATTTCTTAGACAATTCACTGTATAGTGTGTTAAGTTTGTAGAGGCTTTTTCATCATTATCTAGAATGATCACACACAGCCTCTTCTCAATAGCTCCTAAGCTCTTCAGTAAAAGAAAGGCAAGGACTGTGACTATGAAAATGGTACGTGAAATCAAAGAGGCCTCTCTGTTCTGTCTACGACTAAGATGGAACAAGTAGCTGCATTTTCTTAGTGGAGTCCTTGAAGTATTCAGCTGGTGGGAACCCAGCCAGAATGAATGGGATGAAGCAGGTAGAACAGTCGGTGGCGGATCATCGCCTAGCATCTTCATGGTGTGGGTGGGTGTTGTGCCACAGACAGTTTGGATCTGTGCTTTTACCCTGTAACAGCAGCAGCAGAAAGGCATCGAGGAAGAGGCTTCCCTCCCTCTCAGTTTATCTAGACAAATTACAGGCTGCTTTCTTTTGGCACCACTGGTGGGAAAATGGAGTAGAAAGGGGTGTGGGTGTGTTTTGCAAGACGAGGAGCTACCTCTGTGTCCCTTTAAGCTAAGGGTGTCAGGCAGCAGAGGTGCCCGAAAGGGAACTAGTTGCTAACATCAATCAATCAAGCAGGGTTGTTGTGAGGATAAAATGCGGAGACAGAGAACCATGTATGCCACCTTGAGCTCCTTGGAGGAAAGGCGGAATATAAATGTAATAAATGAATGGTTGGCATTCACCCCTGTCCCGCCATCCACCCGTAGAAGAGTTCTAAGCAAAACCCAAGAATATGCTGCTGATGTGCATTTCAAATTGACGGTCTGGCAACACTGTTGTTAGATTTGCTCTCCAACTCCCAGAAACAGCAGGGATTATAGCTTCTGTTTCTTGCCACACGCCTGCCACTTCTGCCTTGCTGCCAGCCCCCTGCCCTGCTGAGGTAGGCGGCACAGCTCCCTCTGAAGTGTTCCAGGCACTGGGGTCATCATAAAAGCTGAACCCCACATGGGAAGGCCAAAGAGTGAGGGAATACAACCCAGGGCTGCTATCCAGTCTGAGGCTGTGTACACACCGTATCTTTAAAGCCTATTTGAAGCTCATTCTTTCCCTCAAAGGATTCTGGGCATTGTAGTTAGTTCAGGGTTGCTGGGAGTTGTAACTCAGTGAGAGGCAAACCACAGTGCCCAGAGTTCTTTCAGAGAAAGAGTGCGTTTCAAGTGTGCTTTACAGGTATAGAGTGTACGCAGCCTGGAAATAGAATGAATCACAAAATCTGCACACTGACGAATTACTGGATCACCCTACTCAGCATCCTGTTGCTTTTCCAGACAAAGAGGAAGTTCTCCACATGAGACCAGTCACCATTTCCTTCACTTCTTTGACTACATTTAATTTAATACATTTTTTTGTATTGTCCTATTCCTGGGGACAACAGATTGTACTCAGTAGAATACCAGATCTGGTTGGTTAGGCTCTCATTTTTTTATCTAGTTTTGGGACATGTATTTTGCTTCCTTGTTGGGCATATTTTATGTTATGTACTAAGCTTGGATCCTAGAACAATAGGCAAGTAGGATCCTAGAATGCAACAACTGATTGGCTTGCAGGAAAAGACCAATCAGGCTCCAGGAGGAAGTTAATCAGCCTTTTAGGCTGGTAGGATTGTATATTTCATTTTCCAAAACCAGTCAGTCAAACAAACAAATGCCCTTACCTAGCCTAAGTCCTTTGAGTCTCTGATACTCCTGCTTTGCTGACAGAACCCAAGAAAGAGGCATTTGATCAAACTCGGCCAGAGAGTTCATGGTCTCCCAGCTACAAGCCAAACACAACCCAACACTCTCTCCCCTCTGTTTATCTATCTTTAGCAAATGAGATTCCTGAGGTAAAGCTAGATGTTGCTTTTCTGCTTTGAAAGCATTTCCTGGGTTGTTGGAAACAAACGAACAAAAGTATCTCCCTTCCTGAGATTAGTATTCTGTGGCTGCTCCCTGCCTCTGACACGTTGTTCCTCCTGTTCCTCCTGTGTAAACACACCATAATTAGTAATAATCTAGCAGGCTGTCATTGACATCCTCTGTCAATCACCTATGGGACAAATTCCTCCCCCAGGCCTTAGCTCAGACTGCTCTTTCCATCACACTTTGCACTGACTGAGTTTCTCATCTTATTATGGTGATTTTCTCCCTCAAATATTTGACTGGCCTCTATTTTGTTTTCCTCTGTCTATGGTGGGCAACTAATCCTCAAAGCATCATGCCGACACAAACCCCACTGGCATGGGAAGTGGTGTGTGTGTGTGAATTTGCTGGCATATTTTTGGACATTATATAATGTCCCTCATAATGTGGGTCTGTTGTGGGGTAGGTTTTTTTGTTTTGTTGCGACTTAAGCACCAGGGCACACCTGCACCAAGGGTTATTCAAAATGTAGTGTTGCCTCATCATCTATCTGACCATCCAAACACAAGGAGACCAGAAGATATGTCTGTGAGTATCTGAGGTGCATTAGGGGAATTGAACCCTTGACTGGCGGGATACCCGGGAGTTGGCAGTACCAGGGTCATTGCTGATTGAGCCACTCGGACATCTGATGGTGGTACTGTAGAAAATATATGTTCTCTCCTTGCAGGAGTAAAAATAGGTGAGGGGGAAGACTAGGTGAGAAAACGGCTCAAGGGGAAAGGGTTAAGTAGTCCCTCTCCTGCTTCCCAAACCCATTCTTCCTTCAAACTGCAGCCACAGTGACTGCAACTTACAAGAAGCAAATAAATGGTCTGCAAAATCTGCAGTTTACTTGATTTCCCTTTAGCTCTTATTAATATAGGTCGGATATAGGTTAATGTGATAAATCGAACCAGAATCCAATAAAACGTTCTGCTCTCATCCAAAAGCTTTTCAGATTCTCTGCGCCTCTGGAGAACCATTTGTCAAAGTAATAGAGTGAGTGAGTGAGTGAGTGAGTGAGTGGAAGATAAATTGTTGGCTCTGCATTGTCAGTTTCACAAGATGATGAGAGGCTCCTTTCCTCTACTTGGCTAGCTCAGGAATACCAAAACATTTTGTTATGTACTGAGTTGAATAGGATCCAAACTGCAGCAGTCTGATTGGTCCTAGAACAATAGGATCCAAATTGCAGCAGTCTGATTGGTCCTAGAACAATAGGATTCAGAATGCAGCAGTCTGATTGGTCCTAGAACAATGCAGCAGTATGATTGGTTGGCAGGAACCACCCAATCATGCTCCAGAGATAAGTGAATCCACAACCTGATTGGCTTACAGTAGAATTCCGGGATTAGCCAATCATGTGCAGCCCATTGTGTAAATAATGTATATAAAGCAGATACTGTGAGGGGACTTTCATTCATTCCTCCTCACCACTATGAGCTGAATAAAGAGCATGAAATCACTTTGCGACTCTGAGTATATTTCACTGGCGACGAAGGTGGGATCCCGCTGAGCTGACTGCCACACACAGCACCGCAGCACCGCCACCTGCCGCACCGCTGCCTCGCACCGTGTATCCAGGCTTCAGCTCCGGGACACAAGGAACTCAGAATGGCAGCCAACAGCAGCTTTTCGCCAGTCAATCCAGCATCTGGAGACTGGGAAGCATACGCCTCCCGTTTCACCTTCCTCCTAGAAGCCCAAGGGGTCACCGACGAAGAAGACGCCAAGAAGAGGGCGATATTCTTCAGCGTCTGCGGAGAGGAGACGTTTGAAGTCGCCCGGGCTCTCCTTGCGCCTGAAGACGTCGCTACTGTTCCATACAAAACAATAATGGAACAGCTGAAGGGGCACTTTTCGCCGCAGCCCTCAGTGGTGGCTCGCCGAAATGCCTTCTACGCAAAGCGGCAAGCCCCTGGGGAAACCATAACTGGGTTTGTGACCTCTCTCCGCCAAGCCGCCCGGTTCTGCAACTTCTCAGAGCTGGAGAACATGCTTCGTGACCGCCTCGTCGGTGGCCTGAAGGATGAGAAGCTGCAACGACGCCTCTACGCTAAGAAGGACCTAACGTTCCAGGTCGCTCTGGAGGAGGCCCTGGCAACGGAAGCTGCCAAGAGGTCGACGCAAGAGGCACAGCCGAGCCTGCCATCCCAACCGAGGGTCCACCACGAAGACCTCACCAACGACTCAGGATCCGACAGGGAGGAGGTGCACCGAGTACAGCAGCGCACCCAAGCAGCGCACAGACCACAGCTGCCTCGACGAGAAGGAGGAAACTGCGCAAGCTGCGGGGAGAGTCACGAGAGGAGGACCTGCCGTTTCCGCAACGCAGAGTGCAGGCAGTGCAGAAAATTGGGACACATCGCCCGGGTGTGTCGGGCTCAGCCCACCCGACACCAGGCATCAGATGACCAATCCAAGAGCCCCAGGTCCCGGGGCCCAACGCACCAAGGCAACTCGACGGAGGTCATGGACTGCCAGGTATACCAGTTGCCCCACCCCAACGTAGAGAAAATTTATGTAGAGGTACAGATAGAGGGGGCCCCATGCCGCATGGAGCTTGACACGGGTTCAACTCTATCCATAATCTCGGCAAGGACCTTAAGGAAACTGTGTCCTACTGGGGGTCCCAAACTCAGGCCGGCCCCATTCACCCTACGGGACTTCCAGAAACGTAAGGTCCCCACAATGGGGGTGGGGACCTTCAGGGTGCAATACCGAGGGCGGACGCGGCAACTGGACTTGCTTGTGGTCAAGGGCCCCTACATTAGCTTACTGGGATTGGCATGGTTTGGACCACTGGGGCTAGCTGTCACCGGGGTGAACCACACTACCTTACAAGTGGACGTAGACGCCATATGCAAGGAATTTCCAGGGGTTTTCGACGGGAAATTGGGACAGTATACGGGCCCCCCCATTGCGCTACAGCTTGACCCCGCAGTACGACCGGTCAGGCTCAAGGGCCGCCGGGTCCCGTTCGCCTTGAAACCCCGTATAGACGAGGAATTGGACCGACTCGTGGAGCAAGGAGTGCTGGAGCCGGTGCCTAATGCCCCCTGGGAAACCCCAATCGTCACACCCGTCAAGCCTAATGGTTCGGTCCGCATCTGCGCAGACTACAAATGTACCATAAACAAGGCCCTCACGGCCCACGCATACCCAGTGCCAGTGGTCAGCCATGTCCTTGCCACCCTGGCTGGGTCGAAAATTTTTGGCAAGCTGGACTTGGCCCAAGCATATCAACAGCTGCCAGTAGATGAGGCCACAGCAGAGGCACAGACGATTGTGACGCACAGAGGAGCGTTCAGGGTAAAGCGGCTGCAATTCGGGGTCAGTGTGGCACCAGGCATATTCCAGAATCTAATGGACTCTCTCCTTAAAGGGATTCCTGGCGTCACCCCCTTCTTCGATGATGTGTTGATTGCCGGGCCTACACCAGAGGAGTTTGAGGACCGCCTCCGCACCGTTCTGCACCGTTTCCAGACGGCAGGTCTCAAGGTGAAGCGGGAAAAATGTCTACTAGGAGTGCCTCAGGTGGACTTTCTGGGATTTATGGTGGACGCAGAAGGGGTCCACCCGACTGGGGACAAGGTACGGGCCATTTGTGATGCCCCAGCACCCAAGAGCAAGACTGAACTTCAGGCCTTCTTGGGACTATTGAACTTTTACCATTCCTTCCTTCCCCACAAGGCGGCAGTAGCGGAGCCCCTACACAGACTCCTGGACAAGCGGGCCCCTTGGGTGTGGGGCCAGCGCCAGGAGGCTGCATTCCAGGCAGTCAAGGACTTGCTTGTCTCAAACTCGGTCTTGGCACACTTCGACGAGAGGCTGCCGGTGGTGCTAGCATGCGACGCCTCACCCTATGGCATTGGCGCTGTCCTGGGGCACCAACTCCCAGATGGAAGAGAGGTACCGGTGGCCTACTTTTCCCAGACACTCAACGCAACCGAGCGGAACTACTCGCAAATCGACAAGGAGGGGCTTGCAATCGTGAAGGGAGTAAAAAAATTCCATGATTTCTTGTACGGGCGGCCCTTCACCGTGGTGACTGACCACAAGCCGTTGCTTGGCTTGTTTGCCCCTGAAAAGCAGACCCCCCAAGTGCTGTCTCCTCGCGTCCTCAGGTGGTCAATTTTCCTTGCCAGCTACCAGTATGCACTGATTCACCGACCTGGGAAGGCGATGGGCCATGCGGACGCCCTCAGCAGGCTACCACTACCGGAAACAGGCCCCAACCCAGCACCTGCACAAGAGGTTATGAGCCTGGAGCTGCTTCCCGACCGCCCCATTCAGGCACAAGAAGTTGCACACCATTCCAAGAAAGATAGGGTCATCTCCCGGGTCCTGGACTGGGTGTGGAGGGGATGGCCCATCAGCAGCCCTGGGCCAGAATTCGCTGGCTACACAACCCGCAAACATGAACTGTCGGCCCACAAGGGGTGCCTGTTATGGGGAAGCAGGGTCGTTGTGCTCCAGCCCCTCCGCAAAAGGGTCCTCACAGCCCTACACGAGACACATCCAGGGGTAGTAAGAATGAAGGCCCTTGCCAGGAGTTATGTGTGGTGGCCGGGGATCGATGGAGAGATAGAGGCCTGGGTCAAACACTGCCAGGCCTGCCAAGAATCCCGCCCAGATCCCCCAAGGGCCCCAGTCCAGTCCTGGGAGTCCGCCCGAGCACCATGGTCACGCCTGCATGTGGATTTCGCTGGCCCCTTTCAGGGGAAAACATTCTTCATAGTGGTGGACTCCTACACCAAATGGCTGGAAGTCGCACTGGTACCGTCCACTTCCACGTCCGCAGCCATCCGGGTACTACGCAGGCTGTTTGCAACCCACGGGCTCCCTGACACTCTCGTCTCAGACAATGGGACTGCATTTACATCAGGAGAATTCCAAACCTTCACGGTGCAGAACGCCATCCGCCACATCCGTTCGGCGCCGTTCCACCCTGCCACCAATGGCCAAGCAGAACGCATGGTGCGGACCACCAAGGACACCCTTCGCCGCATGACGCATGGGGACTGGGAGTACCGCCTTGCCACATTCCGGGGAGAAAACCAGGAGGAGAACAGGTCAGAGGAGTCCCAAGGGAACAGCGGGGCAGTGAGGCCCATAGAGCAGGAGGGGCCAGCAGGAGAGGCAGAATCAGTAAATACAGAGAGGACCCGTGAGGCCGAAAGGACACCGGAACCAGAACCACGACTGAGCGAGCCGGTTGCACCAGACCAATCAGGCCCATCACAGCCAGCATCCTTGGAACACGAGCCAGAACCTGAACCCCGGACCAGGGAACACTACAGGCCGCAACGCACACGTAGGCCGCCGGCATACCTTGAGGACTATGAATGCAACCTCCCGGGCAGGACTGGAACTTAGAGGGGAGGGGTGTTATGTACTGAGTTGAATAGGATCCAAACTGCAGCAGTCTGATTGGTCCTAGAACAATAGGATCCAAATTGCAGCAGTCTGATTGGTCCTAGAACAATAGGATTCAGAATGCAGCAGTCTGATTGGTCCTAGAACAATGCAGCAGTATGATTGGTTGGCAGGAACCACCCAATCATGCTCCAGAGATAAGTGAATCCACAACCTGATTGGCTTACAGTAGAATTCCGGGATTAGCCAATCATGTGCAGCCCATTGTGTAAATAATGTATATAAAGCAGATACTGTGAGGGGACTTTCATTCATTCCTCCTCACCACTATGAGCTGAATAAAGAGCATGAAATCACTTTGCGACTCTGAGTATATTTCACATTTTTAAATCATCGTCAGCTATAAACGTACCACATGAACTCCAGAAGGCTGGGACAAATCTGCAGACCCCTGTGCACTTCACCCTGTCCTGCCTAGAACAACCTCAAAGCAATATGCATGGGAATGCTCCACTTTTATCACCACAACACTCTTGTGAGGTAGAACAGGCGGAGAGATAGTGATCCACCCAAGAGGATCTACACAAGTGAAACTTCATGCTGACAGGAGATTTGACTCTGGTTCACCCATATGAAGGCACAAGTTGCCCCTTTGACACTCATATTTTTATTAGAATCCAGAGGTCTTTCTCCTTGCAGATAGAGTACTGTATAGTAATACCCAGCGGCTTTTTTGTGACATTGTTCCTCCCACCCGCACTGGTCTTTCCTCCCTAGATTTCAGCCTGCTGAATGGGGCAAGATGTCAGCAAGGTGAATTGGGAGGTAGCTGTACTGATCCCCAGCTTTTCCACAGTGAAACTAGCAGCTTGCTTGTCTGAGGATCTCAACATTTTCATGTCCGGTCAATCTGACTCAGAATCTTATGGCATGTATGGAAGTGTTGCTGTAAAAGTTGGGCACCACACCCACTTTCTGCCAAGCAGTAGCAAGATGTTTAATGGCCAGGTCATTTTGCATAGGCTAGCTGGAAGCAAAACATGTTGCCTAATAACCAATGATAGTCGTACAATCAGTCTAAATATATTCTATTATAATTCTTTGGGTGTGATGGGTGTGCCATTTCCAAAATGCCTGTGATCATTTAAAGTGATATCACAATGCTTTAAAAGTATAGTGTGAATGCAGCCTAGATGCTACTCAGTGTGTTGTTTTTTAACACAGTTTTGTCTGAGTCTTTGACTTTTCCAAACGCATTTCCCTTTCAAAGAGATGAATAATAAAACGTCCTTATACTTTGCAGCAGGTATTTGGCTAGGCCTAAGAACAAGAATCCTGGCCAAAGTTATTGGATGTTTGAATTGGCAAGAGGCCACCATGACGCACAAGCCAAAGTGTGTTGCTCTTTAAAAGCACATGTGCATTTGCAGCCCACAAGAAGGACAGTCATTAACATTTTGTCGAAGGCTTTTTAACGCTCTTTGGCAAAACACTTTACGGGAGGATTGTTACAAAAGGAGGGAGATGTCCCAAAATGTTTCTTATTCCATCAGACAATCCATTAGGTTCAAAATACAAGATACCCCTGCTTCATGCTGTTTGGCTTATATTAAAAATATGTGAATACAGATGACCATTCAGAACATTAGTACCCCCTTCCTCCCCCCAACTCTTCCTGCAGGAGCCTCTGAAGGACCACCTTTCTCTATTCCCCTCAGGGCAAGGTGGTCCTTCAGAGAACCTTCATAGAATTGGAAGGGAACCTAAGGATCATCTAGTCCAACCCCCCTGCAAGGCAGGACTATGCAACTGTCCCTTCTGGGGATCGAACCTGCAATCTTGGCATTATCAGTACCATCCTCTAACCAACTGAGCTGTACGGTTGATACAGTGTTTTTCTGAATAAACAAGTTGTCTTTTACATTCTATTTTAACTTCTTTTTTCAAAAATTGATGCTTCTTGTAAACATAATCTTCTGTAAACCACCTGTAAAGTGGCATATAACTGCTGTAAATAAATAATGCCAGATAAGCACGACAGGTACAATATTTTCTGAAAGGTCATCAGGGAAGGTAGGGGAATGAAATTCCGCAGCTGAGGCAACCAGACTCCCTAAACCATGGGTAGGCAAACTAAGGCCTGGGGGTCGGATCCGGCCCAATCACCTTCTAAATCAGGCCTTTGGACGGTCCAGGAATCAGCGTATTTTTACATGAGTAGAATGTGTCCATTTATTTAAATGCATCTCTGAGTTATTTGTGGGGCCTGCCTGGTGTTTTTACATGAGTAGAATGTGTGCTTTTATTTAAAACGCATCTCTGGGTTATTTGTGGGGCATAGGAATTCGTTCATTATTTTCCCCCAAAATATAGTTCAGCCCCCCAGAAGGTTTGAGGGACAGTGGACCAGCCCCCTGCTGAAAACGCTTGCTGACCCCTGCCCTAAACAGTTTGAACCCTCACATATTCTTTTGAAAGCCTAAAGAAGATTTAAAATTAGCAAAATTCTTCATGAGGGTCTTCATATCCTTAGGTGGTCACTAAATTCTGCCTAAAGTAAACTTGCAGGGGCCCCTCCAGACGCACATTTTTAATTGCAGATTTGTGATACTATCTGGGTGCACATATGTTGCTTCCAAGGCTGCTTACTGCTTCCACCTGCAAGTGTTTGGCTGGTCAGCCTGCTTTGTTTCCAGTCAGTGCATATCCTGCTGAAATCCTGTAACTTTATATACCACAAATGTTCTGGTGTAATTTTGCCCTGCTTTTCTTGTGCCATGGTCTCTCCAGACTGCAACAGAGTTGTAGCCCTGGGGAAGCATCGCAGAACACCCTAAAGTGGGGGGGGGGACCCCACCTAACGCACTATCGTCATGTCAAGAACATAGTGCAGAATAATACCCACAATAAAATGCCAGTCTGAAGGGGCCTGAGGTGAATTTAGAGATTTCTGCTTGGGCAAAACATTTCTGCAGAATTTCAAACAAGTAAAATTTCTGAAGGATAGATATTTCACACACCTGCGAAGGATTGATTGTGCTTCAAATAATTATATACCACCTAACATGTTTCTAGGGTGGTTTATATAAAGATTAAACACCCCACCCCCACATAAACTATTTTGAACAAACCCAAACTACAGGAGAAAAATGAGTTTCCATGCCATAACAGAATAGCAGCAATGAAAACACTTGAATTTCGAATCACCTGAGAGGGTAAGCATAATCGTGCAAATGTCTTTGCCTGTTGCCAGAAAGATAATAATGCCCGTAAGCCTCCCACACATCACCTTTGAAAAGGCTCCCTCTCCAGTCACTACCAGTCTGACTTCAGAGGATGTCTGGAGGAGAGGATGTGTGCAAGTAGATTGGTGTGAGTGCAGTTGTTCCTCAAAACCACAGTGTCTCTCTCACTGTTTGCATCCCAGAGTCCAAGGCAGAAGAACAAGTTAGAGATGGATTTTCAAATGTGTCCTTCCCTCATGAAGCTTGCACCAGTTTAACTATTTTGACTCCGCCTTCAATTTCCTGGATCTCTTCTAAAGACTAAAGCTTATAGTGTTACATTGGCTGTCTTCTAGTTCTCTGGTAAAGAGGCCAATCTTAAGTTATATATATTTATTTTTCAATATTATCTGCGTATAATTTGGCCCCTGATGGAAGATTTGATGTTGAAATGCCTTTGGCCTTTGTTCTGACTTTTAGAATGCATTTATATCCCTTTATGGGCTGTTCTTTGGCTTCAGGAGTGCAGTGTAACATTTCACAGTTGGAATGAAATCTTATTTCTGAAATATATATGCATTTGTGTATGTGTGTCTTTTACCTAAACTTTATGTTTTGGCAACTGAGCTCAACAAAACTGAAAAAAAGAGAAGTAGCAAACTATACTAGCAGATGTTGGACAATGGCCAAATGTTGCATATATATGAAATTCAGAAAGAAGAAAAGTTTGCACAGGAAAAGCTGTTTTCCTTTTGACATTTGAGAAATGCAGCTGTTGCAACAAGATCTCATTGCTTAATAATAGTTACATCAAAAATTCCTTTTTGTAGCACAAAGAGGAACTAAGAATTGCCATGTATTCATTTCAATGTTCTAGTATTATGAGAGTAGAAAAATATCTTCGTTTCCCCACATAATACATAATTTTATAATTGTCTATCCTATCCAGCCCAGTCTTTTCTAATAACCCCAAATACTTTTTCCTTGGAATAGCTAACACACATTGCATGTTGGGTGATTTGATGGTGGGCAGGCCCTGTTTCAAAGGAATGCAGCCAGGTGAGTGAGTGGCCAGCAGATTCAACAAAGGGGCTGCATTGCCCGATGGCTATCAGCTACCTTTGAACCCATGGACTTCCAGGGCCTGTCTGGATGGATGCTCTCATCCTGCCCAGTACATCCAGTTGGGGTCCTGGAGGGAAGGGTGGGTCAGTGGGTCCTCGGCCAGCGCCCTGCCTGTCTTCTCTCTAGAGCTTATCCTGACTCCTGGAATGTGTTCATATGAAACCTATGCCTCCTAAGGAGGCTTGCTAGCACATTTCCTACCTTGCAGTGCTGTCATGAAAATAAAGGGGTGTGTTCACATGCTGGTTAAAAAAGCTACTCTCAGAACAAGAGAGTGCTCCATATCTGAAGCTCCAGGTCACTTCACACATTATCAGCAATGAAGTTTCTCTTGCCTATGGAGCTCTCTGGTCATGTGTAGAGTTCTGCATGGGGGAAATGATCCCAGTGGCGTAGCGTGGGGGGGTGCAGGGGCGGCCGGCCACACCGGGCGCAACATCTGGGGGACGCCCTCGCACTCGCAGCTCTCTGCCCCCTGCTAAAATCCACGGGTTAGGGGGCGCAAATTACTTGCCTTGCCCCGGGTGCTGACAACCCACGCTACGCCACTGAATGATCCTCAAGGATTCTGTGGCCCTAACTTAACACCGGCCCACTGCCCACCGACCATGTGCTGCACACGTGATTCGAAAATCTGGGGATCTGACTAGAGCTTGTTCTCACCAGGAATACATTTTAGCACTAGTAGCAATGTGCTTGATGATAATGAGATCTTAATTGGAGGCGGGGTGGCATTGCCAAATGGATGAATGGCGAGGAGATGTCTCAGCATTTCACTCGGTAGGAGTGGAGCTAAGGCTAGCTTAATAGCTCCAGTGCTAACATAATTCTGGGTTATGTTTGATTAATGAAGAGCAAGGCAGGGGAGCCCAATGAGCTCTGGAATGCCGTTCAGAGAGTTACATCAAAACTGACAATTAATTACTCCATCTCTAGTGCCTCTCACATTAAGTACTGTTAGCCCAAGTCAATTTTTATTAGGTCTACTTGTATTATTTGCCAGTGGTTTGGGATCTTTCTTCATTGCCGCTCTGTGTGTGCGTGTTTTAAATCCTTTTCATTTTAAGAACCGGAGGAACAGCATCATCTGTTCTGTTTAACACAGAGCTTAGTCATCATTAGCAGAGTTTCATACAGAATCTGTTGCATCTGATAAGCCTACAATGAACACAGTTCTGCTACTGTTGATTAATGCAAATAATAAAATATCACTGTGTACTTTATTGATTTGCTGTATCCTTGTGGTGGGATCCAGTACAATTGCGCTTTCCCCAGTATTTTATTAACATAGAATGCTCAAATTACATGTGTTCTGAAAGACAATGTTTTATAGTACAGTCAAACCTTGGCTCCCCAACGCCTCCATTTTTGAATGTTTTGGCTCCTGAACACTGAAAACCTGGAAGTAAATGCTCCGGTTTTCTAATGTTTTTCGGAAGTCGAATGTCCAAGGCAGCTTCCGCTTGAAGCTCCTGCAACCAATCGGAAGCTGCGCCTCAGTTGTCGAACATTTTGGAAGCCAAACGGGCTTCTGGAACGGATTACGTTTGACAACCGAGGTTTGACTGTATGTCATTCAATATTCATTTCCCTTTCCTTTGAAGTTGTACAATAACACTAGGAGCCAGCCTTGATTATCAGAGCCCTCAACCCCACTTGTCAAAATGACAGTGCAACTTTTTAGATGAGCACTTCTTAAGGTAGTTAAAGTTCATTTCCAGAACTCAAAATCACACACTAAGGAACTCTTTCTATAGCTTTCCCTAAAGATGGGGACCTGTTCTGAACTGCAGGCCCAAAGCAGGTCCCTTGGAAGTGGTTGGGTGCAGAGATACAAAAAAAAATATATATGCCCCAAACACCAGAGTGAGCAATTCTAGTGCTTTATTAAAGAAAGACATAGACTTACAGCAAATCAGCCTGCTAGGTCTCCCAGCCTTTTCAGATGAAGGACGGACACCACAGCAAGGAGAAGGCATGTTAATGCCCAAACAAACATTCATAATTTTTTTTTTATACACAAAGCAGCATACATCATTTCACCTGACTGGATGAGGGCATAGGTGACAAATGCCCAACCTTACAGAGCCCAGCACCCCAGCCCAGAGATATGGATAACATCAAAGCAAGCCAATTAATTTATATCAAAGCAAGTGGATATAAACATATATCAACTCATTGCTACAGCAACTACCAATTAATTGTGATGTCATCTTGACTACCAAGATGGTGTTGGCAGAGCTTCTGGAACAGTTCACCTTTGGTTCCACACAGGACCTCCAAGGCATTCATGACATCTTGTTGGCATCTAAGGTAGGGCTGGGAGAGACTGAAACTAGTCAGTCACTGTAGACTAGAGCTGGATGGAGCCAATGGTCTGACTCAGTACACAGCAGTTTCCAGTGTTCCTATTTATAGTTATCTGATAGATGGATGGCTGACTTGAAATGGACATCTGTTCATTTAACCACTCAAGACAGGCAAAATTAAGTTCTAGAATATGGTGAAATTTGAGGTCAAATTTCAACATCAAAACCCAGATTTTGAAAGTTTGGTAGCATTTGAATGTTTCCAGAAATGTTTGCAACAGTTTACTTCTGCATGGAAGTAGGCATTTATTCACTAGTTCATTCTCATTTACAGTCTGTTCCATCTCATTATTAGCTTAACCCTTTAAAGCTATTCAAAAGGAACTTAAATAGAAACAAGCAGAAGATCTGTGAAGTTCTTGAGATACATGTATAGCAAAGGGGCTTCTTTGAGTCTTCTCTGGTGCATCAGGGCCAAAAAATTCTCACATGACTGGTTTGGCAGAAAGCCCTGGTAAGGAAGCCCAGTTTGCAGAGCTTTGTGGCTGGGACCCGACCCTCCTTCTGGCCTCATCTTTTCGGCAGCCTCAGCACTAAATGAACAAACACTTGTCTTTTACTTCCTGTTTCTCAACATTTCTAGAATCTCTTTCCACGCTCGGGCTTTAAGAGCCTAGTTCTGCAAGCCAGAGTTAAGGCCGATACTGGAAATCAAAACGGAGATGAAGTAATAGCGCCAAGGATGCTCTGCAGCTTCTAGATGTCATGTGTTCATTGAAGGCTTTGAGTAATTGCAGTAATTTCAATGTCTGTCCAGCGACTGTAAAATAACAGAAACACCTGATCCAATTAAGACTGTGAATTATACAATGATGACGCAATTATTTGGAAAGTGAGTAAAGCCATTCATGGGAAAGAGTGAGCACTGAGTGTTAAAGGTCTCAAACTCTCTGGGCAAAACGTAGTAGGAATGCCTCTCCGTCTATGCCCCCAGCCTCCTGCTTAGAGTACCTTACAGAATTACAGATGAGGATCATCTAGTCCAGGCTTCCTCAACCTCCGCCCTCCAGATGTTTTTGGCCTACAACTCCCATGATCCCTAGCTAGCAGGACCAGTGGTCAGGGATGATGGGAATTGTAGTCTCAAAACAACTGGAGGGCTGAGTTTGAGGAAGCCTGATCTAGTCCACACCCCTGCAATGCAGGAATATGTAGTTGTCCCATATGGGGATCAAACCTGAAACCTATCAATACCACACTCTAACCAACTGAGCTATCAGCCACCTGAAGCACAGCAGCTGGTGACTCCATACTGGTGCCCTTCTTAAGGAAATCCCTTCCAAGGGAAACCAACTTTTTGGATCTCCTCTGGTCTTTAGGAGACATGTCAAGAAGCCCATCCTTTCCTGAAAGCCATTTGACTCAGCAAGTGTGATTGGCTGGAAGAAGGTGGTCAGAAAAGAGGAAATGAATCACCCAAAACAGAGGACACAAATGTGTGGAACATTTGAACATGCTCATTTAGCTGAAGATTTGGAAATAACTACTATAGTTTAATCTGAAATACATCTCACCATGGTGAAGACGACTGTGACCACGTGACATGTGCCTGCTCAGCCTGTCGCCCAGATGCTCACTGTTCCTGGACAGTTTCACAACCCCTGCTCTCCTTTCTTATAGATTGTAATCCTGAAATTGGATTTGGGTCAGATAGCCCTTCAAACAGAGAACATGGCAAAACAGAGGAGTGACCTTTGGCAGCCTTTCCGAGGGAAGAGTGTCATCTGCAAAATAGGACACTGTGGCCACCCTAGCTGGAAGCTGGTTCTAAAACAATTGGATAAATTGATTGGATGGCTGCCAATCTGTTCTGAATGTGGCTTTTGTGCAATGCGAGCTCCAAATGGGAAATGCTCTGGTCCTGATCAGGGCTCCACAGTCAGCCTGAGACTCCAGCACTTGCACTATTTACAGCTCAGGGCTAACAGAGTGTGTGAGAGGGGGAAATCTCAGGAGAAGAAATATATTTGCTTTCCACCCTCCTGAAAACACTAAAGAACCCAAGTGTGGGGCTGGATGCTGTTTGTGTTCAGTTTACCCAGTAAAGTTTCTTTGCTCTCTGGAGTGCACCTGCATTACAGTATTCCTCTAAACTTAATTGTTGTTGTTGTTGTTGTTGTTGTTGTTGTTGTTGTTGTTGTTGTTGTTGTTGTTATTTCAGTGCAGGAATCTGCTGCAGCACAGCTGAACCAAATCTACTCAGGTGTGTGCACCCACCCACACCCCAGACATTTTGGGCTCATTCATTTTTTATTGTTTAATGTGGATTGTAAGCTTCCTGCAGGGACGCAGGTGGCGCTGTGGGTTAAACCACAGGGCCTAGGACTTGCCGATCAGAAGGTCGGTGGTTTGAATCCCCACGACGGGGTGAGCTCCCGTTGCTCGGTTCCTGCTCCTGCCAACCTAGCAGTTCGAAAGCACGTCAAAGTCCAAGTAGAGAAATAGGTACCGCTCTGGCGGGAAGGTAAATGGTGTTTCCGTGTGCTGCTCTGGTTCGCCAGAAATGGCTTAGTCATGCTGGCCACATGCCCCAGAAGCTGTACGCCCGCTCCCTTGGCCAATAAAGCGAGATGAGCGCCACAACCCCAGAGTCGGCCACGACTGGACCTAATGGTCAGGAGTCCCTTTACCCTTTACCTTTAAGCTTGCTGCACCTCCATTAATTATCCATTGTCCATAAGATGTTCTCCTCCACGGACCTGTCCATACCTCAGCTTCATGTGGATTCCTTTAAGTCCCCCTTGACCATGCAGCATTCTCCTCCAGCTACTGCTGTCCTGCACGTTCTCCTCCCTAAATCCAGAGGTTCCCTATGCAATCAATGTAGCACTCCTCTTTGGATTTCACAGCATAGGGAATATCTGGAAGGGAAAGTGTGAGACAGCAGGAGTTAGAGGAGGGCGCAGTAAGGGCGAGGGGGACTTGAAGGAACCAGGAGGGTTTTACATTAAGCTGAGGTGTGGATAGCCCCCAAACGCCACACTTTCCTCTCCTTCAATCTGGATTTTCTCATACCAGGAGGGGTTCTTCGAAAAGGAGAAGCTATGAGAACTTCTGGAATGAGGGAGGGGAAAGTGCAGGAAGGCAGTGATTTAGTTGAAAATATGATATGGACAACTGAGAATTAGTGGAATACAGAAAGTTTACCATCCACCCGTGGCGGATCAAACCCTGTGGAGGCCCCTAGGCAGTTGAAATCTCAGGGCCCCCTTCGTGCTCGTGCTGTCGTGGGATAACATTGAACGAAGAAAGCTTGATTGTAAATTTCTTTCAATATCAAATTAGTATTATTTTGATCCATTGTCTCGGGGGCCCTAAAAGGTGTAGGGCCCATAGGCCAGTCCCTACTCTGCCTCTTTGGTAATCCAGCACTGCTATCCACACTTAACGAGACTATGGATGCAGTGGCGTAGCGTGGGTTGTCAGCACCCGGGGCAAGGCAAGTAATTTGCGCCCCTAACCCGTGGATTTGCGCCCCCTAACCCTAACCCCCAGATGTTGCGCCCGGTGCAGCCAGCCCCCCCTGCACCCCCCACGCTACGCCACTGTATGGATGAGCTCTTACCCCTCCAAAGAACTTCATCTTTTGAAAAGCTTGTCTAAAAGTTACAAGCTGAAGCGTTCAGCCTTGCACAATGGTTAATTTGGCCTGTTTTTATTCTACAAGCTGCCTGTCCTTTAGTGAAGAAAGAGGACAAAGGTGACAGAAATAAAAGACCACTGAAATCAAGGCTTGCAACGGCAGCTCTCAGCGCAACCAGCTTCCTTCCTGGTCTCGCTGCAAAATGCCTTGATTGCCCTCTGTTGTATCCTTTTAATCCCTGCAGGCAGGGACGCTTCTGCAAAGAGCAGAAGGGAGCCCTGATCCTTCCCAAGGCAGCTTGGCTGAGCTAGTGGGCGAATCGTAAATGGACTCGGAACCAAGTTGCTTCCTCTGTGTTCTTTCTATCGAGCCCTGTGAATTGTATCAGGAGATTAGAGTACAGTGGTACCTCGGGTTAAGAACTTAATTCCTTCTGGAGGTCTGTTCTTAACCTGAAACTGTTCTTAACCAGAGGTACCACTTTAGCTAATGGGGCCTCCCGTTGCCACCGTGCCGCCACCGCACAATTTCTGTTCTCATCCTGGAGCAAAGTTCTTAACCCGAGGTACTATTTCTGGGTTAGCAGAGTCTGTAACCTGAAGCGTCTGTAACCCGAGGTACCACTGTATTTGAGCAGGGCATTATGTTGCATTGTAGAAACTCAAATTATGTACTCAAGAGTGAGTTATTCTCAAACTTGTGTCATTGTGTCAGATTAGACCTGCTTTTAACCACGCTTTTATATCATCTGCTTGGGATACAGTACTCCTTTTTCGAAACAAAAAAATCCCTAATAGTCATTAAGAGCCAGCACAGAAAGAGAAGTTCTTTTTAAAACCTTTACCCTTGTGAGATTTTCCTGGTAAAAATCCCTGCTATAGCAGCGAGGGTTTTGCCAGGGTCGGGTGGTGGTGGGAACTTTCAGCAGAAAAGCCCCCCCCCCCATGCAGCCAGCAGCCTCTCACCTTTTTTAACACCCTCCCTTCTGGAGTGTTCCCTCAGCCTCCTCTCCTCTTTTCTTGGGAGTCCTCTGGGCAGCTACAGCTGCCCCTCCCCCGGTCCCTGAGCTGCCCCCACCCAAAAGAGAAGTACCTCCTCACACTGCCCCACAGGGGCCTGAGAAGCACCCCCTAACCAGCCCCAGAGATACCGTTCACCTGGGAAACTTGTAGCCAGGGCTGCTGCAACTAACAGCTGTACAAGTCTCTGGGAGGGAGAGACGTGAGAGGGCATCAGAGGAAGGGAGGGAAGGAAAGAGGGACAGATGCCAGTATTGCTCACGGCACTCCTGACCATCAATCAGGGCACCCTAGGGTGCCATGCATAGGCGCCGACCCCATGGGGCCTGAGGGGGCCCGAGCCCCCTCAAAAATTTTATTGGGGGGGCTCAGCCCCCCCAATAATTTAAAAAATTATCGCGCGCCTTGGCTCCCTCGTCGCGCGCCTTGGCTCCCGCGGCCGGCGAGGGGAGCCCGGGCCGCGCGCGGCTGCTGCTGCCGCCTCTCCTGGGGGCGCCGCCTCCCCGGGCGGGAACGCTGCGGTTGCGCGAGGGAGGAGGGCGGCCCCCGGGGGCTGGGAGAGCCGGGCTGCCGTGGCCGAGAGGGCTGCTCTGCCGGGCGCCGCTGACATAATTTAAGCAAATTATCGCGCGCCTTGGCTCCCGCGGCCGGCGAGGGGAGCCCGGGCCGCGCGCGGCTGCTGCTGCTGCCGCCGCCGTTTGTGGTCATGGCGGAGCTGCCGCCTAGGGAGGAGGGGAGAGGGGGCTGGCGGGGGGGGGGCAGGCGGTGAAGGGGGCTTGGCTGCGCTCTCTCTCTCTCTCTCTCGGGCTCTCTCTCTCTCTCGGTGTCTCTCTCTCTCGGTCTCTCTCTCTCTCTCTCTCGGGCTCTCTCTCTCTCTCGGTCTCTCTCTCTCTCTCTCTCTCGGTCTCTCTCTCTCTCTCTCTCTCTCTCTCGGGCTCTCTCTCTCTCTCGCTCTCTCTCTCTTTCTCGCTCTCTCTCTCTCTCGGGCTCTCTCTCTCTCTCTCTCTCTCTCTCTCTCTTTCTCGCTCTCTCTCTCTTTCTCTCTCTCTCTCTCTCTCTCTCTCTCTCGGGCTCTCTCTCTCTCTCTCTCTCTCGGGCTCTCTCTCTCTCGGTCTCTCTCTCTCTCTCTCTCTCGGGCTCTCTCTCTCTCGCTCTCTCTCTCTCTCTCTCTCTCTCTCTCTCTCTCGGGCTCTCTCTCTCTCGGGCTCTTCCCGCCCAGGGCTTGTGGGCATCTGCTCTGAGACGAAGATGGAGGTGACTTCCCTTAAAGGTCATGGAATCATAGAGGTGGAAGGGACCCAAAGGTCATCCAGTCCAACCCCCAGCAATTCAGGACTCACAGCTAAAGCATCCCTGGCAGATGCCCCCCCCACCTCTCCCTAAAAGCCCCTTCCCCTGTCTGACTGCTCTCACCACCAGAAAGGCCTTCCTAATGTTTTGTGGGAATCTCATTAAGCCTACAGAGCTATATATGCAAATGGATCTACTTATTCTTTCCCTTGAAGATACATTGATTTGTTTGTTACTGTGGTTTCGATCAATACTTTCCAAAGATCTTTACATTTGTCCATGCATGATCTTTGTCTGAAAGCTCATGGGTTGCAGGAGTTGTCATAGGAGGTTATATTTTTGTCCTTCCAACTGTTATGGAAATTACAGGGGGGGGGGACATCTTTAAAGTTGTTAAATGTTGCAAATATTATGCCTGAATGTACCCTTTCAACTTGACAGCTCAGGGAAGTTACCTAGATAAAATCCTGTAACACAATGTATCAGCCTTAATCATTTTGCAGATGTTAAGGGGGGGGCAGAGCCTGCAGCCACCATCCCTTTCCGGTGGGGAGGGGGCAGAGGAAAGACAGGAAGCTTTTCCCTGCAGAGTTAGACCCCTTGGCTGCGTGGCCCTCGGGTCCCTTCAAACTCCTGGGTGTTTTGCTGGTGGGGGGCTGTGTGGGGGCCTGGGCGATGTCAGAAGAGGAAGCTTGCAGGCCTGGTTGTCTGTTGGGGGCAGCAGGAAGAGGCGGAGGGCAGGATGTGCAGCCCCTGCCTGGCTTTCCTGTGGGACCAAGGAAGCGGCTGGGGGGGGGGACTTGGCCGCTGGCCTTTGTTGCGGAGGCGGCAGTGTGGGAACGCCAGTCCCAAGGGCAGCCTCTGGGGTCTGGGTGCTGCTGCCTGTCTCCTGCCATGGACTTGGCGGGGGGGGGGGGGGCTGTGCTATTGGGCTGGCAGAGACTTAACGGGGGCTGCCTCTCCCAGCCAAAGCTGACCCACAAAATTGCAACCCAGTGTGTGTGTTTGTGTGTGGGGGGGAACCAGCCTGCACAGGGTAAGCCCCGATGGGGCTCCTGGGCTCCTTCTGATGCATGAAAATTGGAGGTTGTCCTTTACAGCTCAGCTCCCCAAGGGGCTCAAAGCCTCCCAAGTCCATTATCAGTTGGAGACGAATGAGTGGAAGCTGGAAGAAAGGGGGAATCTTTATTTTTCTGTTGAAACAGAGCCCTCCTTCCCACTGACATTTGCAAGGAGGGGAGGACCCCAAACAAAGGTGTGCAGCAGCTTTGAAAGACTTTTCCGGCTCAACATCAGGAAGAGCTTTCTGACAATAAGAGCTGTTCAGACGGTCTCTGCTCCCTGGGAGAGGCTAGGTGGCCATCTGTCAGGGATGCTTGAGCTAAGATTCCTGCATTGCAGGGGGCTGGACTAGATGACCTTGGGGTCCCTTCTGTCTCTATGATTCTATGATTAGCATAATACAAGCATCTCAGGAAGAGGCATCTACCAACAGAAATCCAAGAGTGTGGCTTCTCTCCTGTCTGTCAAGGGACCTGCAGATGCTGATTGCCTTACTTGGCCAGTTCCTTAGGACTGGTACATACAGTCATACCTCGGGTTACAGATGCTTCAGCTTAAGCATTTTCAGGTTATGGATGCACTGAAACCCAGAAGTACCGGAATGGGTTACTTCCAGGTTTCGGCACTTGTGCATGAGCAGAAGCGCTAAATCACAACCTGTGTGTGCGCAGACGCAGCAATGTGAGTTGCGAACACTGCGGGTTGCGAACGTGCCTCCCACATGGATCACGTTCGCAACCCGAGCGTCCACTGTACCTTGGTTCTCGAACAGAATGCGTTCCGGGAGTCCATTGGACTCCTGGAACCATTTGAAAACCAGAGTGCGGCTTCTGCCAGAGGAGCCCCCTGCAGCCAATCGGAAGCCGCACCGGATGTTCGCCCTCCAAAAATCATTTGAAAATCAGAACACTCACTTCCGGGTTTTGATTGTTCAGAAGCCGATTTGTTTTGGAGCCAAGGTGCTCGGCTTCTCAGATACAACCGAACCTGAGTCCTTGGGGGCGCCGCCTCCCCGGGCGGGAACGCTGCGGGTGCGCGAGGGAGGAGGGCGGCCCCCGGGGGCTGGGAGAGCCAGGCTGCCGTGGCCGAGAGGGCTGCTCTGCCGGGCGCCGCTGACATTGGAACTTAGAAAACTTCCCGGGGCAGGACCCCGGTATGGGCCCCCCCAATATTTTTTATAAGTCGGCGCCCCTGGTGCCATGGCACAGTGGTTGAAAACCACTGTCCTGCACAGTTAAGGTAAAGGTAAAGGGACCCCTGACCATTAGGTCCAGTCGCAGACGACTCTGGGGTTGTGGCGCTCATCTCGCTTTATTGGCTGAGGGAGCCGGTGTACAGCTTCCGGGTCATGTGGCCAGCATGACTAAGCCGCTTCTGACGAACCAGAGCAGCGCACGGAAACACCATTTACCTTCCTGCTGGAGTGGTACCTATTTATCTACTTGCTCTTTGACGTGCTTTCGAACTGCTAGGTTAGCAGGAGCAGGGACCGAGCAACGGGAGCTCACCCCGCCACGGGGATTCAAACCGCCGACCTTCCGATTGGCAAGCCCTAGGCTCTGTGGTTTATGTGTCCCATGCATCATAGAATGGTAGTATTGGAAGAGACGCCGGGGTCACCTAGTCCAACTCTTTGAAATGCAAAGTCCCCGGTTGCCAGGGATGTTTGGGACTTAACCTGGAACTTCTGCCAAGGTGAAACAATGGGTAGGCACTTTCCCTGCCCTGTATTTCAACAGCACCTATGCTCTGTGCATCAATAGGGGCCTGTGTCTTAGATGTGCATGTCAAATACATGTTTAACATCAGGACTAGTTTAAGGAAGGACTGCAACTCAATGCTAGAGCAGCTGCTTTGCATGCAGATGGCCCTGGGTTTAACCCCTGGCATCTCCAGGTAGGGCTGGGATAGAATCCTGCCTGAAGTCCTGGAGGGCCACTGCTGGTCAGTTTAATATCTAATATCTAACTGCTGCCTAAGGCCTATTAATTTGTTCTGTAATGGCTTGTTCTAAATTGGTTGGTGTTCTACACACTTATTTAATTTGTAAAATTACTTGCTATTCATGTTGAATCCCCAGGATTTATTTTTTTTTTTAAAAAAAAACAGGTCTTTTTTTTTTTAGAACAAGTCCTCTGATAACTTCCTTACTTGTACCCCACATATTTGATCAGCTTTCATTGGGGTTTTTACATCAGGGTTGGCACTCACTGGGTGTTCACTTACTGATTTTTTTTAAAAACCAAACCAGGTGAAACAAACAAACAAATTTATTTTTGAATAAGATTTGTTTGGCCAAGAATAGAATGTATAATCTTCAGCATTAATATTAAAGAAATTCCCTGCATCAATGATATATAAACCAAAGGATTGAAGCTACAAGAAAGGAGATTCCGACTAAACACCAGGAAAAAATTTCTGGCGGTAAGAGCTGTTCAACGGCGGAACAGACTCCCTCGGAAGGTGGTGGACTCTCCTCTGCTGGAGGTTTTAAAGCAGAAGTTGGATGTCCGTGTACCGTGGGTGCTTTATTTGAAATTTCCGGATTGCAGTGAGTTGCACTAGATGACTCTAGAGATCCCTTCCAACTCTACAACTCTGTGGTTCTATGTCCTTTGAAAACAGTTTCCAGGAGTAAACCACTTGTATTTTGATGTTGTTGGTGTTCTATGCAAACTTTTATATTGGATTCTAGGAAAGTCTCCTCCTTTAAAATAGTACAGTGGTACCTCGGGTTACATACGCTTCAGGTTACATACGCTTCAGGTTACAGACTACGCTAACCCAGAAATAGTGCTTCAGGTTAAGAACTTTGCTTCAGGATGAGAACAGAAATCGTGCTCTGGCGGCACGGCAGCAGCAGGAGGCCCCATTAGCTAAAGTGGTGCTTCAGGTTAAGAACAGTTTCAGGTTAAGAACGGACCTCCGGAACGAATTAAGTACTTAACCCAAGGTACCACTGTATTACCTTCAGAATGCTCTTCAAGTTTGTCAAGAAAATTATGGTAAATGTTTGGATCAGAATTTGGGGCCTACCAATTAGCTAAAGTCTTATGGTGTCCTGTTGTTTTAACTAAAAGATAAACTAGTATAGTTAATGGGTTTTTATTTTCAGAATGAAACCAGTTTATCGAGAAGCACTTTTCAGGATTTTTTTTTAAAAATATGCAGAAAAACAAGGAAAAAAAGCACTTGGTTTCCATTGATTCTAGAACAAAATGTCCTGTGTACATATCCCTACACTGGAAGTGAAACAGAATAAGTTCCCCCTGTTGCACTTCCCAGCATCTTTCAGTACCATCAACCATGGGATCCTTCTGGATCATTTGGCTCATATTGGGCTTTAGGACACCATACTTGGGTGGATCTCGTCCCACAAATAATGTGTTTCGCGAGTTGTGAAATGTTGTTGCAGCTTTTTCATGCATAGTTCATATAATATCTAAGGCTGGCTTACTGGGGCAACCTTTGTGACAGCCCCAGTGGTGCCAATTTCTTAGGGGACGGGGAACTTGTGGCCCCTGGACAACCCCCTCCCATCCCAGCCAGCATGGCCAAAAGTCAAGGTTCAGTTATGAACTCCCTTTCACTAGATCAAGGATGTGGAACCTGTGGTGTGTCAGATATTGTTGGACTGTAACTCCAGGAATCTCAACTAAAAGCATCCATGACAGATGGCCATCCAACCTCTGCTTAAAAACCTTCAAGGGAGGAGAGTCCACCACCATTTGAGGGAGACCATTCTACTCTCAAGCAGCTCTTACTGTCAAAAAGTTCCAGTTACAGATAGGTAGCCGTGTTGGTCTGCCATAGTCAAAATAAAAAATTCCTTCCAGTAGCACCTTAAAGACCAACTACTAAGTTAGTTCTTGGTATGAGCTTTCGTGTGCATGCACACGAAAGCTCATACCAAGAACTAACTTAGTTGGTCTTTAAGGTGCTACTGGAAGGAATTTTTTATTTTGTCAAAAAGTTCTTCTTGATATTTAGTCAGAATCTCCTTCCTTGTAACTTGAATCCACCGGTTTGGGTCTATTTTTGGTAGTGCTGATTCTAATTGTTTTACTGCTGTGCTTTTTAAACTGTATGTCAGGATTTGCATTTGCATTGTTTAGGTTTTGCATTCCTCCCAAGCAGCTGGTTTTCCCGTGAGCTGAAATCAGCAGCAGGCGATGTAAAACTAAGGGGGATGTTTGCAAAAGCTCAACTTTAAATTATAATACGAAAGGCTAATATTAAATGCAGCTCCATACATGACACACCTTTTGTAGTGTAGTGCCACACTCAAGCCATGTTATCCTGACCATTAATATGAGGGGTTTTTTTTATTAAAGATTTTCTTGTTTTACAGAAGTGTAATGCCTTGTATTTTTTCCATGTAACATTTTTACAAATCTGTTTCATTTGTTGAGACATTAGGGGGAGAAGAAAAAAATAAAGAAAAAAAGGGGGGTGGAGGGAGGGAAGATGGGTGGGGTCGGGTGGCGATCTTTCTATTATGCTTAATGTATGTAGGGTTTGGTGTCAGCATGGCTTGTGCTGTTCAGTTGTGTTCCTTTGGTGGTGAGAGAGGTTGGGGTTGGCCTAGGGTGTGGTTGTTTGTTTGTGATTGGCTGTGGTGGTCTTTGTTTTCGTATGTGAGTGGGTTGGGTGGGTGTTTTGGATCAGGTTAGCCATATTGATTTGTATGCTGTTGGTGGATTATTGTCATTGTCTTGTTGGGCTGTGTAAAGGGGAGCCATACCAGGGTAAAGGCGTCTTCTTCTGTTTGTCCCTGTGTCAGTTCAGGAGTAAGCATGGACCAATGGTACCAAATAGTATGGGAAACAGCCCTACTAGAAAAATTAACCAATAAAGTAAATTAATATGAGGTTTTCATCCTGACTGTACCAGAACCAACTAATTCCTGCCTTTGGAATATTTCTATGAAACACATTTGAAAGGCCCCTCTTCCTCACTTAGAACCCCAGGCAATTTCCTTTAAGTCAGTGGGAAGGCTTCTTTCTGCTGGTCCCTCAGGGACCCCAAAAAGGTCTTGAACTCTATCTGTTTGTTCCATTTCTTCCCCACGTCAGATGGCAATTTTGCCCGTGATTTATTATAAGCCACATGCATTTATCCAGCATGACATTTTAATCATGCAAATAAGGATTTCGCTAATGAATCGAAAATTAATTTGGCGACTGCTGCTGTGTACACAGTGACAGTTTTGCTAATGTTATTACACTTGTAATATGGTCAGTGGCTTCTCTGTAATTGCTATAAAGTGTTGCATTTAACACTTAGAATAAAGGTTACATTTATTTTTATTTTTTTTAAACCACATAGTTGGAATGATCCCTAATTTAGTTTTCTTGGGTCTTGTTTACATCTTGCAATACCGTCCTGTACCAAGTGGGAAGGAAAATGGACCAGAAAATGGACTGCAGGAGCGGAAAACCTGTGCCCAGGTGTTGCGGGACTCCAACTTCCACCATCCCTGACTATTGACCTTGATGCCTGGGGTTGGTGGGAGTCATAGCTGTCAACTTCCAGATTTGAAAATAAGGGACCAGCAGCCTCGAAAATAAGGGATTTTCCAAGCGCAGGTATGTTCAACTTCTGAGCCCCTCCGAGCCAACGGCAGAAAGCCCAGCCAGCAGCCAAGCGAAGCCTCAAGCGGTGGTTCCCACAGCACAGCAACCTGGCAAAAGGGATGCAGCAAGGGAAACCACCGTCACCTCTCCACTAGGAAGCGCTGAGCAAAGGCAAGTCCCCAGGCAACGTGGCCGGGCACAAGGCATGCAAGCTCCACCCCCAGTCATTCTTAGACTCCTTATTGGGTGAGCAACGCAGCCAAGCAACACAGTTGGAGCCTCCCTCCTCACTGGCCGGCAGGGAGGGAGGGAGAGGAGCTGCTTCCTTTGAAACCCGGGAAATTTAAGGGACATCATCAATAAGGGACAGCAGTGGGACACGGCGCTGGGATAAGGGACTTTCCTGCCAAATAAGGGACGGTTGACAGCTATGTTGGGAGTCCAGCATCTTGTTCTCACAGTGGCCAATCAGATGCCTGTGGGAAGCTTGGAAGCAGCTCTCTCGGGATTCAGCCAGACTTGTTTGCAGCCCCACTAGCTGGGATCTTTATAGGTAAAGATGTGTGGGTGTGTGGATTTGAACCCAAAGCTTCTTATTTGCCATTCAGATGAAATTAAAATCAAATCGGATTTTTGCAGTGTTCTGATTTCGCCCACTGGAGAGACCAAGTAGCTGAAACCTGTGCACCGAAGCCCTGAAAACTTGAAACGGAATCAATGCTAGTGGAATGATATTGACTTGTGCTGCCTTCTGACCATTTCCTCCCCCTAATCCTGCCAAAAAATAAATAGATATATATTAAAAACGATTTGTTGATGCTTGGAGTGCTGGGGGGTGGGGGTTAGAATTGGCATTTTTGAGACCTGTCAAGCGGATGGAGCCGAGATATTTTGAGCCTGTCTTAAGCAGGGATGATGGCAATTTAAAAAAGATGTTTTCCCCTCCCCTGTGTAGTAGTGAGATGTCAATTGGTGGTTTCGATGGACAGGGACTGCTGGTGGAGAAATGGTATTGAGCAGGAATAAACTGTAACCCAGCATGTGTGAGTGTGGCATTTTTAAAAGACAGAATATAAAATTCAAACTGCCTTAACGGTTTGAAGGAAATAACACATGGGAGAAAATGCTTTTGCCCGTATCCTGAGAGCCTTGCATCTGTATTGTAAACAGAGCTGGTGGGCCAGATCCTTTATGTCTCTGCCGCTGGGCCAACTTTGACTGGTGGGCAACATTACCCTCCTCATGTCACCATTTATTTATTTTTTAAAATGGATTTTCCCACACTTCCTCCCAGGGGAACCCATAGAAGCAAACACTTCTGCGATTAAAAAAAATACAATGAAAAATAACATTTAGACCTTTAAAGAATAATATTTAAAAAAAAAAAAAATCTCAAACCAATTGAAGGACAGATGTCACCAAATAATGTGCCTGGGTAGGCCCACCAAAACAGAAAAAGGCTTTTCAGGAGGTGTCTAAAAGAGCACAGTGATGGAGTCTGCCTAATGTCAATAGGCAGGGAATTCCAAAGTACAGATGGTGCCACACTAAAGGAATGACTCTGTCCAAACTCCATACAGAAATGATTCCATTTTCCATAGTTCAGTCGGTGGAGCATGAGATTCTTAATCTCAGGGCTGTGGGTTTGAGCCCCACATTGGGCTAACAGATTCCCTCATTGCAGGGGGTTGGACTAGATGACCCTTGTGGTCCTTTCCAACTATTCTATTCTATTCTATTCTATTCTATTCTATTCTATTCTATTCTATTCTATTCTATTCTACTGATTCCTTTGCCCTCTTGCAAAGCCCTGCTGTCCCTTTGTGGTGCCTGCAGAGGCACAGAGCTTTGCTGACCGGCAGTGCCTACAAACCTCCATTTGGCAAGGAGCCACATCTTTACCTGCCCCACACCTGACATCATATATGACAACAGGTGTAGGACAGGTGGGTGTGACTTGGCTGAAGCAGCCTTGCAGGTAGAATGGGGGAGCCTGGTGGGCCTAATTTGGCCTCCAAGCAAGCAAGTTCCTCCACTGCTCTAGAGACACAAAATATAGGACATGCAGGGGGGCTGGGACAAGGAGGCCCGTGGGGCTGAGGCCCAAATCTTTCATGCCAGACCCACAATCCACTTTCCCTTCAATGGAAAGAAAAGTGACAGAAAACTGCACTGGTAAGTGCGGACTAACAGTTACTGGTTGGCAACGTTGTACGGACCTCTGTGCAGATATATTAGGATCAATGTCAATCGACACACATCATATAAGCTGTGCAAGTTCTGTGTGAACAGATCAGCATGAATGCTCAAATAAACAACTGATCTAGAAGCTCCCAGAGGGCGGGGGAGAGAGAGATTGTATACAAGATTTTGGACAAGGTTTGTTTTAATTTAATATGTACATATGTTCTTGCCAAAAGATTGGGGTGGGTGTGGGGACATCTAGAAACTGTATACCCAAATACCCACTTGCTCAGACTTACATTGTGACCGCAATATCCATAGGTTGTTTTACCCCTCTGAAATTTGACCTAAATTTGCACCTAGATTTTATGCAAATATATCCTCCGGGTCTGTGCTCTGGGTCTTTTAGCAATGCCCCTGAATTCATTGCACTGAACGTTTTCCACCTAACAGGCACCTGCTTGCACTAGGGAAGTGACTGAAGCACAGTGATGACACCCATCACACACGTGTCAATAGCAGTTACCTGGAAAATGGACACGGGTGGCACTGTGGTCTAAACCACTGAGTCTCTTGGCTTGCCAATCAGAGGGACAGTGGTTTGAATCTGTGCAATGGAGTGAGCTCCCGTTGCTCTATACCAGCTCCTGCCAACCTAGCAATTTGAAAGCACGCCAGTGCAAGTAGATAAATAGGTAACCCTGTGGAGGGAAGGTAAACAGCATTTCCATGCGCTCTAGTTTCCGTCATGGTGTCCTGTTGCACCAGAAGCGGTTTAGTCATGCTGGCCACATGACCCAGAAAGCTGTCTGTGGACAATTGCCAGCTCCCTCGGCCTGAAAGCGAGATGAGCGCCACAACCCCAGAGTCACCTTTGACTGGACCTAACCTTTTTTTACCTTACCAGGAAAGTGGGGGAGAATGAAGGGACGTTGTATCTGTGGGCACTTCTGGATTACCTGCTTATTGATTTGTTTGCAGAGACAGCAGGTGGCGCTGGTTATCAGCTTCCTTTTCCTTGGCCTCAATACTGCCCTTGTAGCAGGAGGATGGGGGACACAAGGAGAATTAGTGGACTCCAACTGTTGTTGGTCTGGCTCCACCTACTGTTGGCCTTCCTAATTTCTAGTCCACTAGTCTCTTGGCCACCAATCACCACTTCCAGAATCTGCAAGGAAGGAATAAGAAAGAGAGGAACCCTGGGCTATGAATCTAACCCTGGGCTATGAAGTTCATCTACCACTTTTTATCCCATGTATATCTTGCTGCCTCTCTATTTTGTTTCATGTACACTGCAGTAGCAAAGAACTGACACTAGATAGCACACTCTACTGGTCATGAGAAACCCACTCAGAAATTGCATTGCTGTTCCCTGCTAAAGAGAAAGGCTGGCAGTCTGGGGGTGGCTTTGACAGGCTTCAAAAATAAATAAATCTACATGTTATTTCTTGCAGCACAGGGAGAAACAGCTGCTGCTTTTTAGCGGAGGTACTAAGTAAAGACATTGTTAAAATGTGTGTCAGCCCCAAAGAGCAGGTATGTATATTTCAAACCCCTATTCAGGCAATATCCTTCCTAGGCCAACCAAATACCATAAAGGCACTGCCCTAATATATCGTATTTTGGAATTGTTATCAGCTAACCCAGCCACCTCAGGCAAGGGTCCACCAGCATCCTACCCGTCCATCCTGAATGGTAAAAAGGATGGATGCTATCAGCCCAGACACTGAGGTCCAGCGCCGAGGGCCTTCTGGCGGTTCCCTCACTGTGAGAAGTGAGGTTACAGGGAACCAGGAGAGGGCCTTCTTGGTAGTGGTGCCCTCCCTGTGGAACGCCCTCCCACCAGATGTCAAGGAAATAAACAACTATCTGACATCTGAAGGCAGCCCTGTTGAGGGAAGTTTTTAATGTTTTTTAAGTTTTTGATGTTTTATTGTGTTTTTAATATTCTGTAGGGAGCCAGATGGGCAGGGTATAAATAATAAATTCCTCCTCCTCCTCCTCCTCCTCCTCCTCCTCCTCCTCATCATCATCATCCAACCCCCTTCCCCATATGCTTCTTCAACTGGATCATTCAGATCAGATGCCCTAAGGTGTTAGCTTCTGACTTTCTGGGGTGCTTAGTATGAAATAAAAGGGGGGGACCCAGGGATTCTCCAACAACTCACCCTCTAGACTTCACAGGCTGCTTGAGGGAGGGAACTGGGCTGTGTTCCCCTCTCTCTAACAGAAGTGTGATATGCAGAAATAAGAATATATGAAGAATGCAGCTGGACCAGGCCAAAGGCCCATCTAGCCCAGCATCCTGTTCTCTCACAGTGGCCAACCAGATGCATTTCTAAACTGTATGGAATCAGCTGACGAACAGTATCCACAAGGTTTCCCAAAGCTGGTTGACTCATACCCTGCTAACTTGAAGATGAATCTCTGTGCAGAGTTTAATGGAATGGGAAAAATGAAATTCAGTCACATTGAACTTCATCTTTCTTCTTCTTCTTCTTTGGCGATCACTTGTAGCCCAGTAAGATTGTCTTCCAAGAACACAGTTATAACAGTGAGTCCGTAAGTGACTGTGGAGGGCATATGGAAAGCTCTTTAATTTGAGTAGGCTGAAAGCAAAGAGTAAAGTTACCGTAACTTCCGTCATAGAGCTGCAGTATTCTGATGACAACGTAGTGTGTGCACACTCAGAGGATGACCTCCAAACCATCCTAAATATCTTAGAAATCTCGCCTAACTCTTGCATTAAAATCACACAGGAGGATAATTTTATCCTCCTTAGGCGTCTCTGATAGGATGATATCCAGTTGAGAGTAAAATTGTTCTTTAATGTCTTCATTGGCATCCAGTGTTGGTGCACAAGCGCTTAGAATAGTCGCCTGTTGGTTTTTGGCATATTTCATTCAAAGGGTTGAAAGTCGCTCATTAATGCTGGTAGGGACTTCTGACAAGAGCTTTACAAGATTGTTTTTGATAGCAAAGCCTACTCCATGTATTCAATGTTCTTGTTCAGGAAGACCTTTCCAGAAGAAAGAGTAGCCTCCTTTTTTCCCCTTCAGTTGTCCCTCGCCTGCTCTTTGAGTTTCTTGACACGCTGCAATATTGATGTTAAAACATCACAACTCTCTTGCAGTGATATCAGTTCTGCATTTGGGATGCTCATTATCTGCGTTATTCAACGAAGTCCGTATATTCCATGTTCCAAAGTTCAATTGTTCAATTGTGACCCCACTGGGCATGGTAATCCAGTCAGGGGGAAAGGGAGGCAGACTATGTTTAGGGCACCTTTTCTAGCCCCTCCCCCTTTTCGGGCTGAGCAGAGTGGATCCTAAATAGGGCTGCTCAGTCATGAATACAGCTGCCGAGCTGCTCAACTCCCTCGTTCCTTGAGTCAGAGTGACTGAATCTGTATCCACCACCCATGTGCCCGTTCATGACTAGGGGCTTCCAGATTTCACAGTCCTGCCCCGGTTACCATTTGCCGATCGCCATGGGACTTTTGGGGTTTGGGTTTGGGATGGGTTTTTGGAAGATGCCTGTGTATAAATTTGTTTTATGTGTGTAGATCAGTGCATGCTGACCAACGCACACTCTTCGTGGTAAGGCTCTTTTCCGATGGCAGGAGTATCACAACGACCGATAGATTCTTATCTGCTGCAGCCTTCATCTGCCTTCACAGCCACTGTAACATACCATTTGCTATCTTCCACCTGTTCTGCCATTGAGGTCTTCTTGGATCATTCTTGGTCTAGCTCCTTCCCTTTGACTTACCTCCTTGGGTGACCCTGCTGGGAGTACGAGATTCCGATGGCTTTGCTCACAAGGGTCATAGGAACGTGCAAGCCCACTCACCACAACAAGGTGATGATCCAGCGACACAATAGTGAAAGGTGGAATACACTGCATTTCCAAATGTAGAGATCACACTGTGTATTTTTGTCACATTGTTGATGACTAACTTGCTCCACAGAACACTCGTTTTCTCAGCTGGAAATAATAACCACAACCCAGAAAAAAACAACAATGTGTCGGGACAGACTTGATTCACTTTCACTGCTGTGTATGGAGGTGGACATGTTTTGTCGAGTCAATAAAGACATCTAGGAAGAAGCTGGTTTACTTTCAGCATACATGTACCTTTTGTGTCATTTTGTAAAGGAAAACTTTATCTTATGCCTTTTTTATTTTTATTTTGAATTACATCTGGGGGTGGGGGACACCAAAAACCTTTTTTAAAAAAATATTTTTTATTAACCGGCCAATCAAATCAAATTAAATCACATCACATAAATTCCGAATTACAAAGCCAAATTTTAAATTTTGTTGGGGGGACCCATATTTCAAGATCCGAAGGGGGATTCTGATCATCTTCTTGCTACTGCGTTAATGTCCAAATCAGTCCAAATCAGTCCAAACAGAGTTCACAATTCTATCCAGTCTTACCTTGCTGTTTCCACATCACATCTTGTTCATATATTTTCTCTTTTTTCTTTATGATCTCTTCTGATAGTCTCCTTAAGCCAATAAACACCAATAATAATAATCCTGTGTGAATTTTTCCGTTCTTCCAATCCTCAAATCGAGATGGTTTCCATATATCATCGCCTTCATAGATAACATCGCTCTTTCCATCATTAATTACAGAACTGTCGCTCTTAAGTCCCTCTGAGGAGTTTCACCCACAATATAAAAACAGCTCTATTTCTCTATTTCTCCTCCCAGACTGAAGACCTCCGACAGAACTTCCCAATATGGCGACGGCATTTTTAACTGCGTCATTCCAGAGCCCTTATACATTCCACGCTCTTCTTAAAACATGCTTTGGTTCGAAAGTTTATCTCCACACAGCCTTAAATCCACAGCTTAAGTCCTTAAAACGACATTTCTGACTTGTGGGGAGAGGGGATTCTTGTTTAATCACAGAAGGAAAGAAAGGAAAGTTTTCCCCCCTCCCCCATCAGTCATTTGCCATACCGAGTCTTGGCGTATCTTCTCATAATCTGTGCTTGTTCCTCCGACTCATCTTGTTTTACCAGAGATCTCTTCTGTTAGCAGTCTTTACTCCCCCTCCTTCCTTGAAATATGTGCATTCCTTCATCCAAATTGTTTCTTTTGAAGTTCTGGCAGCTAGTGGCGCGGATCAGGGACGGCGTCCAGGAGTACCGGAATCCCACAGGAGGGCTTTGTGCCTAGTGCCCCCATCCCCACAAATTCGGGGGTGGTGTAGGGCACAGCAGGCAATGGCAGTCCCCCCACCCTCCTGGGGGGGTAGGGAGTCTAATTACTCCCATCATAGCCTCCAAATTACCTTGTGTGGGTCGGAGAGATGTTATTGTCAGCCATCTTCCGATGCGCCCCCTAGTGGCCCCCCGACACCAAAAACCTTTCAGTGCTCTGGGCTTTGTTGTTGTTTAGTCGTTTAGTCGTGTCTGACTCTTCGTGACCCCATGGACCAGAGCACGCCAGGCACTCCTGTCTTCCACTGCCTCCTGCAGCTTGGTCAAACTCATGCTGGTCACTTCGAGAACACTGTCCAACCATCACATCCTCTGTCGTCCCCTTCTCCTTGTGCCCTCAATCTTTCCCAGCATCAGGGTCTTTTCCAGGGAGTCTTCTCTTCTCATGAGGTGGCCATAGTATTGGAGCCTCAGCTTCACGATCTGTCCTTCCAGTGAGCACTCAGGGCTGATTTCCTTCAGAATGGATAGGTTTGATCTTCTTGCAGTGCACGGGACTCTCAAGAGCTCCGGGCTTCCAAAGGTCTTAATCAGGCCCTGAGTTCTAGTTTTATGAGAGGGAGAAAAACTTTTCACTGGATTCTTACTCCACACCATGTACAATTCTCTGCCCCCTTATCACACTCCCCTTACTTATCTTTTATCTAAACTAAAAACCCAAAATGCCTTAAGAGAAGCTTTTTCTTTAGCTTGGGATGAAATATTTTGACCTGCTAATGGCCACAGACCCTGTTAAACTACATCAAACTACATCCAAGCTAACAACAGCAACAATGATTTTATTTTTATTATTCCACATTAGATATAGCCCTTTATTTTTATTATTCCACATTAGATATAGCCTTATTTATAGCTCCTCTTCCTGAACATATCTTTTGATATAGCTTCAAACAATCCCATTTTAAGGCTTAACATAAGGTTTACTTGTAGCAAAAGCTTAGATGAAAAGTGTGAGCTCCTTGCTGGACTCTAGGGGGTGATGTTGCTGCATAGCTGTGTGCCTGCATAGTGGCTTTATTAGGAGGTCACTTGGTTGCTTGACTGAACGTTTTATGGAAAGAGCAAACTCGCAGCGTTGTTTCCTCGTTTCGTACCCTCCTCTAAGCCTGAACAATGGGATGACACTGAGGTTTGGTCCCATGGTCCCTGGGTCAGATCTGTCTCTTGGCTTGACACCTTCCCTGCACTTATCAACTTGGCAGCAGCAGAGGATTGTAGAGGATTGGCAGCTTTGGCAATAGGACTACCCAACCTGGCCGCTTTACGTGTTGTATTAGGTGGCAGAGGTTTAGGATCAGAGTCTTCCTTCTCCTAGAGGGGCTACCTTCCCAGGTTGACAAGCCCCATCTGCCCCTCACTTCCCTCTACAACATGTGCAGAAACTGCCTTCTTGACTGTTAGACCCACTATTGGTCTTGTGTGTTCAATCTGCCAGAGCCTGTCTTCTCATGCAGGTGAAGCCCCCAAATCACTGAGGGTTTGAGACCCTTTGGCTATCTTCACTTGGTTTAGCCAGCCAGTCAAGACTTTCCTGATGTGTGGCCTCAGTTCAGTATACTTTCCTGATGTGTGGCCTTCTTTCAGTATACAAGAAAGAAGATTCCACCTAAACATTAGGAAGAACTTCCTGACAGTAAGAGCTGTTCGACAGTGGAATTTGCTGCCAAGGAGTGTGGTGGAGTCTCCTTCTTTGGAGGTCTTTAAGCAGAGGCTTGACAACCATATGTCAGGAGTGCTCTGATGGTGTTTCCTGCTTGGCAGGGGGTTGGACTCGATGGCCCTTGTGGTCTATTCCAACTCTATGATTCTATGATTCTACCTGAAGGAGCGTTTCCACCCCCATCGTTCCACCCATACACTAAGGAAATGCTCACTAGCTATACACTTCCATCAGCACAAATGAATGCCTTTATCAGCCCCAGCTATAACAAATAAATATGTATAGCATTGGGCTGATTAACTGGATCCCATGTTGTAGGCAGGCCATGTTAGACCACTGGTCCAACTTGTGTAGCACTGACTGTTCTGACCGACAGCAGCTCCCAGGGGTTCCAGGCAGGAGCAGTTCCAAGGGGGCAATTGAACCTGCCAGGTAATAAAAAGAACTTGGAAATTCCTGCTTCAATGATCCCAGTGCCAGTGAAGTAGATCACACAATCACAACTTAAGGAAGGAAGTGCCTATGACTTGATTGAACTCAACAGGCAGAAATCTCCAACAAAACTGCCGCCTTCTGTTTCAAACCAGCTGCACAGAAGGAAAGTTTAGCTGTGGGCGGCGGGGGGGGGGGCGGCGGGAAATGACACACACATTTGAGATGCCTCAGGCCAGGGCATGACTCCTGCATTTATTTCCCTGTGGGCATCCCTGGAGATATTGCACAAAGCAATGTGACAAGCAGCCTCAGTAATTGGAAAGGATTGTTTTTTCCTGTCAAGGACAGTTAGCTCTGCAAACTTTGGTGGCGTTTCATGAGGATTTTTATTTTTTTTAGGCAGTGGAAGCTGGAGTGCTCTTCCTGACACTCCAACCCTCCGTAACAGAGTTTCTGTTCAGTGCTAACCTGTTGGGCTTCCCAGGATCTGAGCTTGCTCATGAAAAAAACATACCATCACTTTCAAGGCAGACTCAGAGCCCTGCATGAAGTATATCTCTCTGGCAACAGAAAAGAGGCATCAGTTCCAGTATAAAAATGCACTGTGGGGTGTAAACTCTTTCAATGGGTGATTTCACAGATTACATTTTTGTAGCTGTAGGCACCCTTGATGATATATGTGTGCTGCACACCTAAAATATTATGGGGTGAATGCAACCACTTTGTATGTAAATGCAAACAGGTGTGATACAGGTGCACTTGGCAACCAAGTCTGGCTGCAGCTCCCTAACAGATACGCACTTGGCAGCCAGCCCAGGTTTCTTAAAACTTAGCATTGCAGCAAATACTCTGCAGTAAACAAATGGATTTGCCTGTCTGCTGCCTTCTGTTCATCTTCAATTCCCGATAATTTTCTACAAATGTGATCACACAGTAGCAAATGTACCTAAATATGTCACAAACGGGATTACAGAATGGGTGGGGAGAATGTTAGCTTATTATATTTTGCTGTGAATGGACCAGAGAGGGAGATAATGTTCCAAGGAGGGTTTTTTTTTTTTAAAAAAAGGATTATTATTATTATTATTATTATTATTATTATTATTTTCACATATATAGCAAAACCAGAAGTGAAGCTAAATATAACAAGAGAAAAATCAACCTCCTCTTCCACCTGCACTAAAAGCCAGGTAAGTAATTATATTCATTCTCTTATATAATCACTGTTGTGTGTAATTTGCCTTCTGTGTTGCTTTTATAGAGACTTTATATAGAATGCCATCAGAGCAAAGTCATTGTCTTTATTGGCTAGAGGAAAGCAAGATATTTGAAGGCAGCATTCACAGTGGAAGCCCAGCCATGACATCCAGATTTGTACTGATGCCAGTGATAAAGGTGTTTTGTAGTCCTGATCTATTGGCATACATAAGAAATAGCCTCCAAAGAGCACAAAATGTGTCTGGTTTCTTTTCCCCCTTTCATAAGCACTGCATCATGGGACATTTTCTAAGCAGTCTCTGGTCTCCAGACATTCTTAAACCATAGGTTGAGCCCCCAAGTATGAGATCTTGACGTGTAGCAAGGAAAAAGCCCATAGGTACTAGGGGGAGGGAAGTGGCAGAAGGTGATGATTTTGTGGTAAGGGGGGGGGGGACACTTCTGTACATGCTAGCAGGCTTTTTGTTTTAAAGGGATATGCCCTTTTGTTAGATCAGCCTTTGCCAACCTGGTGCTTTTCAGATGTTTTGGACTACAATTCCCAGCAGGCTGGGGCTGATGGGAGTTGTAGTGCAAAACATCTGGAGAGCACTAAAGGTAAAGGGACCCCTGACCATTAGGTCCAGTCGTGGCTGACTCTGGAGTTGCGGCGCTCATCTCACTTTATTGGTCGAGGGAGCCAGTGTCCAGCTTCCAGGTCATGTGGCCAGCATGGCTAAGCCGCTTCTGGTGAACCAGAGCAGTGCACGGAAATGCTGTTTACCTTCCCGCCGGAGTGGTACCTATTTATCTACTTGCACTTGGTGCTTTCAAACTGCTAGGTTGGCAGGAGCTGGGACCGAGCAACGGGAGCTCACCCCATCACGGGGATTTGAACTGCCGACTTTCTGATCGGCAAGTCCTAGGCTCTGTGGTTTAACCCACAGCGCCACGCTGCACCAAATGTTCAGCAGAGGGTTCCGAAATGGAAGCCAAACACTGTAGATTGTCAGGCTGAGACATCTCTGGATTCTGACGAAGAGAATCACATGCCGAGGTGATGCTGAGACCGGTCCCCAGGAGGCTCACTGCGCTGACGCCATCAGTGTCCCACCTGCCAGGCCTCTTTTTGACCCAAGAAGCAGCAGCATCTCTTGAAATGTTAGTGCCAGGTCTTTGTAAACCTGCTGCGGCTTGATGAGATTGTCTCCTGCCGGGGCGCTAATTTTCTATTCTCAGCTTCCTTGCGGGATGCAATTAAATGAGGAAAGTTTTTGAAAGTCATTTTTTGTGGCAGGCTCTGTAAGAGGGAAGGAGACTCCCCCAAGCAATGGATTCATTGTAAATAACAAATGCTCTCTGATTATCTAGAAACTGTGGTTTCAGTTTTTTATTTGAAAGTGAATGTCTCCCTCTGTGTGATATAAAGCTTTTGCTTACAAACGTTGGAAGGGGAAAAGCACAAGGAATTATATTAGAATTATCACCAGTCCCCCCCCCAATCCCTGCCTTACCAAAACTTAATCAATTGCCTGTCAAGATTATCTGCACTTACATTGTATTCAGTTCTTTCCATTAACCAATATGTCATGTGCTGAGGGGCAGGCCTCTCTTTGTTGGAAGAAAGGATAATACCTTGCATTTGCACAGTTTTGTGAAGTGCTCAAAGTACAGCCCAGCCACACAATTCTCTCAGTATATTTTTAACAAATATGGTGCTGGAGGAGACTCTTGAGAGTCCCATGGACTGCAAGAAGATCAAACCTCTTCATTCTTAAGGAAATCAGCCCTGAGTGCTCACTGGAAGGACAGATCCTGAAGCTGAGGCTCCAGTACTTTGGCCACCTCATGAGAAGAGAAGACTCCCTGGAAAAGACCCTGATGTTGTGAAAGATTGAGGGCACAAGGAGAAGGGGACGACAGAGGATGAGATGGTTGGACAGTGTTCTCGAAACTACCAGCATGAGTTTGACCAAACTGTGGGAGGCAGTGGAAGACAGGAGTGCCTGGCATGCTCTGGTCCATGGGGTCACGAAGAGTCGGACACGACTAAACGACTAAACAACAACAACATTTTTAACTATAACGGACTATTACCGAGATACTTCATTCAACTGGCATTCTGAGCATGTCCTGGAATTATGGGATTCCTTTAGTTTCACTCTGCAGCAGCAGTGGGGAACTCTTCCAGCCATGGGCACAATTAGGTCTGCCAGGCCTCTGAATTTGACCTGCAATTTGGACAAGCCAGGCCTTTATCTCAGTCACCTGAAATCATATGGCATCGGGAAAGGAAAGATTTGTTACCTTGGTTTAAACACCAGCTATAAGGGATCTCTGAACTCAGGGAATCAGGCAGAAGGCCTTCTTGGTAGTGGCGCCCACCCTGTGGAACGCCCTCCCATCAGATGTCAAGGAAATAAACAACTATCTGGCTTTTAGAAGACATCTGAATGCAACCCTGTTTAGGGAAGTTTTTAATGTTTGATGTTTTATCATGTTTTTAATATTCTTTTGGGAGCTGCCCAGAATGGCTGGGGAAACCCACCCAGATGGGTAGGGTATAAATAATAAATTATTATTATTATTATTAACTATCATCATCATCATCTCAGTGTTGTGGTAATAGTGCTAAGATAGGAGACAAAGCTTTGGTTGCTCTTTGACAGGGTCAGTATAAGAGGTAAGTGAAATGCCGCCTGATTTTTAAGAGCAAAAGGCATCATTTCACACTAGCATCCACTCTGCTTTTTAAAGTAAAATGCTGTTTGTTTGTTTGTTTGTTTGTTTTCCTCTTGATGATCATAATCACCACTGTTTCCATTCCACTGCGGGTCAGTTATTACAGCCACAACCCCACACTCTTAGGTCATGTGAAACTTAGAAAACTCACTCCTTCTCTTGTCCTCTCCTTGGAGCAAATCACTGATAGTGTTTCGTTGCTTCTGTTTCTATCACCTATATATCAACAGTGAGATCCTCTGCGTCCATCTACTTGGCTCTTGGTCCAATCAGGGTGGCTTTGGTGCAAAGCCTTAAACACTTAAAGCAGGCATAGGCAAACTCGGCCCTCCAGATGTTTTGGGACTACAACTCCCATCATCCCTGACCACTGGTCCTGTTAGCTAGGGATGGTGGGAGTTGTAGTCCCAAAACATCTGGAAGACCGAGTTTGCCTTATGCCTGACTTAAAGTCTAAATGATTCTGCAAACACTGCACTTCATGCTGCAAGGCCCTTTTACTTGCTGATATCATTTCGATTCTGGAAAGAAATAAACATTTTTTCCTACATTTTTGTATTTCAATTGGGATTCAGTAATTCTTGCTAATTCTCCTAAGTAATTATAGTGATTAAAGGTGCAGCACATTATCCCCATCACATGCAATGAACTCTGGATAAAGGATCCCAGATATCCTGCTTCCATGAGTATACCCAGGTTAGTATTATCTTTATGCAGGCTTGGCAACACGCCCCTGTAAGATAGGGCAACGTGACTACCCACATATTACAGATGCTGAGCTAAGAAAGAGTGCCTTGCCTGTGAGGCCACCTTTAGAGTTCATAGGAGAGGCAAAAATTGACTTTCCGCTTACAGCTCCGTTTCATAGCCACCGCACTGCCAACATGATTACAGGCACAGCTGTGCGTTTTCTGCATTAAAGGATCCAAATGGCAGACCAAGGAAATTGAAAATGAGTCTCTTTCTCTGCAATTTGCTCATTAAAATGTGTTGCCAAGATTCTGGTTTTCCGTATATTCTGATAGTGGCTGTTGTTGCAAGAACAGTGGGTAGGAGATGGGATGAAGAGGGTCACATGCAACCCCATCTCTGAGTGGTGAGAGACTGCTGGGGATTCAGCACTTACTCAGAGCTCTGTCTCATTGGAATCAAGGTCACTGGAGGCTGATGTTCTCTGGAAGGGGATGGAGCCCAGAGGAGTTTGTTTTTGAATCAAGAGGCCTAAAAGGCCTCAGTCTGCTCCCAACCTTCCCTGGAGCAAGTAGCTCACTTGGAGCTGTTCATGGGCTGCAACCTTTGCCTAGCCTCCTCCATGGGATCTAGTATTGAACCAAAACACAGCAGGAAGAAGAGTTTGGATCTGATATCCCGCTTTATCACTACCCGAAGGAGTCTCAAAGCGGCTAACATTCTCCTTTCCCTTCCTCCCCCACAACAAACACTCTGTGAGGTGAGTGGGGCTGAGAGACTTCACAGAAGTGTGACTAGCTCAAGGTCACCCAGCAGCTGCATGTGGAGGAGCGGAGACGCGAACCCGGTTCCCCAGATTACGAGACTACCGCTCTTAACCACTACACCACACTGGCTCTCAATATAGAGAAGCTTGCAACTGCTGGGCTTCTGGGAAAGGCTGGTGATGTACACAGGAGGTCAAAGGCATTCTGGATGTCTCCCTCCAGCATGACACAAGTTGGCAGGGGGAACTGGAAACTCTTGCAAGAGCTCAGCCACATGTTTGGCATAATGCATGGAGGAAGATAGGGTAAAGGGAAGGATTTAGCTGGGGCAGCCTGGAGAGTTACTATACCAGGAATTTTAAATATATAGCACAAGTCTGCAGAAAGAAGGCTCAGTTTGGTCCTGAATGGCCTGGCTAATGTTGCAGTATTCTGTTTCCACTTGCTGTTGCAGGGATGGATGGGCTGGTTGGGAGAGTTCCCCTCTCCTGCAGCTGTAGAATCACAGAATGGATCATTTGTTTGGAGTGACTCCTCTGCGGTCTTCTCATTTATTTATAAAAATGTTTATACACCATCAATTCACAAAAACTGTACATGAAACCATACAGCAAAAACCATATTAAAAAGTTAAAATTAGAAATCATATGTGGGACGATGCATTCTTAATTGCCTGCATAAGCTTGATGGAATAGAGAAATATTCAGCAGGCATATAAAAGTTGGCAGAGACGATGTCTGCTGAATCTCTGTTGGCAGAGTATTCCAGAGGACAGGGCTAGTGACACTAAAGGCTTGGTTTCCTGTTGTTGTCAAATGAGCCTCACCAACTCAGGGAAGCACCAGTGATTGAGCTGAGGCACAAGAGTTTAGGCAGTCCCTGAAGTATCCCGGACCTAAGTTGTTCAAGGCTTTCTAAATTAACACAAGGACCTGGATAGCTCAGTTGGTTAGAATGTGGTGCTGATAACACCAAGGTTTCAGGTTCAATCACTGTATGGGACAGCTGCATATTCCTGCACTGCAGGGGCTTGGACTAGAACAGGCACCCCCGAACTTGGCCCTCCAGATGTTTTGGGACTACAACTCTCATAATCTGGCTACTGGAGTTTTCCACCACATCCATAGATATCTGACGTCATAGGGAGGGATGTAAGAAGACATTGTTTCCCATTCTGCCCTGTATTTGTCACTGCAGCACTGTTTCAATTCCACTGCAATACATCTTCCACCAAAACCTACATCATTTGTCTCATTGTCTGCCATGCTGAAATTGCATAATATATGTAATTTACATAATTATGTGATTTATGTAACTTATGCTATCATTATGTTATTCTACTCATACAAAGATGACACAATGCAAATGGGGGGAAGCCATAATCAATTATGTATCATTTATGGGCTGAAATGATACAGCTATGGCCAGTGCCGATCGTATTTGCTGGACCGAATTCTATTCCAGACTTGAGATGAATAAGCAAACATGGGCAATTTCCACTTCCACCTCCACTGGACTTTTCTGACAGTCCTAATCATAGGTAACATGGACTGCTAAGTGTGGTTTGGCTGAATCTGGAAAAGTACAATGGGTTCCCACCCCTCCCACCCCTCATATTTAAAAAGAACATTCTTATAAATGCAAAATCTAACCTTTGGCTTCTGTTTGCTAAATGGCATTTGATTCACGCCTTTGCCAGCAGTGACAAGCTCTGTATTTTTTTCGTTTCAGTTCCTTTGGTGGAATTAGAGTACCAGTGCTTGTGACAATGGAAAGTGGGAACAAAAGCTCTAATGAGCCGTTTGAGAAACACATAATGCAAGGGGGTTCTGCAAAATGGTGAGATAATTAGAAAATGGAGCAGAGCTGGGGAGAGAGAGAGCCACATGCTTAACCCAGTGTTTAATCAAGAGCTGTGGTGTTCAATCTTTCATGGAACTAAATATGAAAGCAAGGGAAATGGCAGATTGCAGGAAGGAAAGACAGAGAGCCTGCCTTTGCGTCCAGTGCTAAAAATGCCCCTGTTATTGTAGCAAAGCATGAGATGTGCAGCCTGGAGATTGGATGTGTATTCTGCAGAAAATATTTACTGAGTGCACACACTGAAGAGCATAGAAATGTCAACAATGGAGCAAACCTGTTGGACAAATTAAGTTCCATCAATCATTGTTTAGCACCAGACCAAAAATAGGTTAATGCAGTGGTTTTCAAGCAGTGTGCTGTGGCATCCTGGGGTGCCTTGAATGATGGTCAGGGGTGCCACGGGCAACACTGACCTTTGTCCCTCCTTCCTTCCTTCCCTCCCTCCTCTGATGCCCTCTTGTGTCTCTGCCTCCCAAGGCTTGCACAGCTGTTTACTGCAGCAGCCTTGGCTATAACCTCCACAGGCGAATGGTGCTTCTGGGATGAGACACCTCTCTTTGGGGTGGGGGTGGGAGTAACTCAGAGACCAGAGTCAGCAGCAGCAGCTGCCTGGAGGAGTCCCAAGGAGAGGGGAGAGGAGAAGAGGCTGAAGGCACACGCCACAAGGGAGGGTGTCTGAAAAAGGGTGAGAGGCTGCCAGCTCTGCAGGCAAAGGGTGACATAAGTGGGTTCCTGAGCCCCACAGGGGTGCTGCAGAAAGAATGTAGTTGGTTAAGGAAGCCATGGACTCAAAAAGGTTGAAAACATCTCAGTTAATGTCACACCACAGCGGCTTAAGTGCAGATGTGTTGCCTTCTGTTTACAGACTGAAAACAGTCTTGTCCAGAACTCCACTGGGGTAAAGAGACCCTTCCTGGTCCTTTTTGGGCCAGTGAAAATATACATATGGAGCTGTCTCCAAAGCCCTTTGCAGATGTTTCAGTAGTGGGACATGGAATTATCTACATGGGTTATCTGATTAGTGAATGTTGAACATATGCCTAGTGAAATATACTTGGAGTCGAGTGTGAATTTCATGCTCTTTATTCAGCTCATAGTCGCAATGAATGAATCTTTCCCCAAAACGTTTAGCTATATATACATTATTTACACAATGGGCCCCGAGTGATTGGCAAATTCCAGGCTGCTCCTGTATGCCAATCAGGTTGCAGATTCACTTCATCCAGGAGCCTGATTGGCTGCTCCTGTATGCCAATCAGGTTGCGGATTCACTTCCTCCAGAAGCCTGATTGGCTGCTCCTGCAGGCCAATCAGGTTGCTGATTCATTTCATCCAGGAGCCTGATTGGCTGCTCCTGTATGCCAATCAGGTTGCGGATTCACTTCATCCAGAAGCCTGATTGGCTGCTCCTGCAGGCCAATCAGGTCGCTGATTCACTTCCACCTGGAGCTGGATTGCGTTGCTCCTGCGGACCAATCAGACTGCTGCATTCTGGATCCTATTGTTCTAGGATTCAGCTCAGTACATAACACCTAGATTGCTCTCTTTTGGACCCAGAGTAAGCTGCAATAACACTCTCAGCATCTGTAGAGCATTGTTGTGAGCTGTAAGGTACAGTACTGTTATAGCCTAATCTTTATCCCCTCTGTTACTCCCCTTCTCCCTCATCTCCTACTTCCGCATGTGTTAAATGTGTTACATAAAGGGGGGGGGGGAGAGAAGCAATAAAGTATTAATTTGAAAAATAGCAATAACCTGATCAGCCAAGGAAATAATTATGCTTTACTAGTGACAATATCAGTGCATTATGCTAGGAGCATCTTCAAAACAGAAGGACTTCCCATTATGATTCTGGGATTGTTTGCTTTAAATGTGTAAACAACTACATATTTGTTACTCAGCACCATCTGGATAGGCCCTAGGAATGAATGGCAAGCTTAACAGAAGTTAACCAAGTCGGTATTAGGTCAAAAACCAATATAAATTTGTAGCATGGATATACCCAGAATGGTGAGACATTAGCCATGCTGGGTATAAACTGGAATAAAATATGCAGGATCCCTTACCTTGATTGCTGAGTTTTGCCTCCCAGTAGGGGAAGGGCTGTAACTCAGTGGTGGTGCATCGGCTTGGCCTGCAAAAGGCCCTGGGTTCAATCCCTGACATCTCCAGGAAGGCCTGTGAATGTTCCCTGCCTGAAAACCTGGAGAGCCACTGCTGGTTTGTATAGACCTGATGGACCAATAGTCTGATCTGGTCCTAACCTGGGGAGAAAACAGCAAAGGCCTGATAAGAGAGCACAGCAGAGGTTATATTTTCTGAGAATCCTCCAGAAAAATAATCTCTCAAAGGACCTGTTGATGGCATTTTACCATTGTATTGTTGAAAGTGTATTAACTTATGGTCTGTGTGTGTGGTTTGGGAGCTGCACTGTCAGGGAAAAAACAATGCTGTCCAAGGTTGTAAAGACTGCGGAGAGAATAATTGGGTGCATTCTTCCCACCTTGGATCAAATCTATGCTTCCAGGTGCCATAAGAAAGCTGCTGAGATAGTGCAGGACAGTGCGCACCCCGGAAATGATCTCTTTCAGCTTCTGCCTTCTGGAAGAAGGTACAGGGTTATAAAGACTAGGAATAGCCGCCTGAGAAACAGTTTCTATCCAAATGCGATTTCGGTTTTAAATGCAGTGTAAGGTAGTCTCTATGTGAGTATATGGTATTCAATTATGGGATATCAGAGTTTTTAGGGGTCTATCCAGGCTGGGATAGTTGGGATAGCAGGCTTGTTGGTTTTTGAATGTCTGATGTAGATTTTTCAGTTTTGTTGTTCTGTATGGGACAATGGCAATAAAGATTATCGTATCGTAGAAAGCAGAGTCCTATGTTCCCAGTGATGTCTGGACATTTGCAGAAGCAAATGGTCCCATGTGGACTCATCTCAGAAACCATGCAGAAAAACGTGCAGACCGAGATTTTGCGAGGTGTCTGGAAGAAATCTGTGCTAATGGGCCCACGTTCAACCAGAATTTTTGAGAAACAGGAACTGCGACATGTGAACAGTCTGCTGTCTCAAGAGCACCAAAAAAAAAAAAAAAAAAAGCCTTTCCGAAAGTGTGGTGTTTGAGGGTGGAGGATCAATGTTGATTTGAGCTTGCATTTTGACAGCTCAAGGCTGCGCAGCGATATACAAAATGTACATCAAATGTACTCGATTGCAGTAGCAGAAGCAAAACAAAATAAAAGGGGATCCTTGGGGAAATTAAGATGATCACAATACTCTAGAGAGGCAAATTAAATAACTGCAAGGCAATTGGGGAGGTAAGCGGCACCATTCAAAGGCATTTGCAAAGGAACTCTTGGGACTGTCAGTGCTCAGCAGGCATGGGGCATAGATGGGGAAAGGCTGCAGCTCAGGGGAAGAGTGTCTGCTCTGCCAGCAAAAGGTCCTAGGTTCAATCCTAGGTATGTCTGAAGCCCTGGAGATCCTACAGTAGCAATCTGTGTAGACCAGGGTTTCCCAAACTCGGGTCTCCAGCTGTTGTTGGACTACATCTCCCATCATCCCTAGCTAGCAGGACCAGTGGTCAGGGATGATGGGAACTGTAGTCCAAAACCAGCTAGAGACCCAAGTTTGGGCAACCTTGGTGTGGTCAATGCCAATCTAGGTAGGCTAATGGTCTGATTCAGCATGAAGCATCTTGCTGTGTTCTGTGTCTCTTGCAATGGGACTGGATCCCAGAGGGTTCTAGTGTATTGTGGCAAAGCTGTATTTTGTGATGTTGTAGAGATGTGAAATTGCAAAAATGGGACACTGAAACTGACAGATTCCTAGCCACCCACCCACCCACCAGCACCTGAACAGGCTGGGTCTAGGTACATACTTTTTTTTCTTCTGTCCCACTACTCTCTTTAACAAAAATAGATAATTCCTTTCTATTCCTTACCAAATCATACATTACAGTAATTCAGCAGCTCACAGGCTGAGAACTGCCATAATCATAGTTACATTTCTCACACGAATTTCCCACTGGCAGTGCATCAGATTAAGTGTTCATAGTAAGTAGAAACTGTGCATGACTATAGATTTAATATGCCACTGTGGCATGCCTGGCTGTACGGGTGTCAAGAAATAAATGAGGAGGATATTGTGTCTGCTGCAGGGACTGGTTTAGAGTGATTTGATTCCCTGAAGATACCTTTCTGAAACTGTGGCTTTTAAATCTCATACTGTGCCTGGAAATTAGGCCGCCACTTTTACTTGCAAAACAAGAATACCTGGAATATCCAGCAAGTTTTACTGATCGAAAGAGGAGGGAGAAGGATTGCAATCGTTCACACTGGGTGGAGGATCAAAATGTTGAATACTGCTCTATGACTGGGGGGGGGGGTGAGGAACTTGGTTCTGTTTATATTTAAAGAGCAACCCATCTAATTCCTAATTTGCACTTCCTGAAACAACAAGCAAACAGAAAAGCATCCTTCCTTCAAAATTCGCACTTCTCTGAATTTTGCAATGAGGTTCTCTAGCCAAAGTCCAATGCCTGAGCCCAACCAGTCACGCAGAGCCCCTACTCATGAGGAAGAGCTTGCACATTGGGATTTCTTTACAAAAATGGCATTCTGTATGTTCTTGCCAAAGGTAGACGATGCAATGCCAGGGCAAAAAGCATGGCCTCATTTCGCACTGTAGACAGGATTACGCCCTACATGTAAGTAATGCAGGGATAGTATTAGGAATCCTACAAGCAGATGCAATGTGTTTTTGTGCACAGAGAACAGCTCCCACAGTGCTCTCCTGCCTAACTCTTGCCACAACCATCCATCATAATGATTGGGCATCCTGCTAGTATATGAGATAATTGATAATCTGGCCACAATTTGACAGTACTCAGAATCCACCACAACAGCTTCCGTTTGCCAAGCAACAAGACAGGCCCTAGAGACACCAGAGAGAGAGGATGCTTCTTGTTGTTATTGTGCGTTGATTCATATTCTGATATTGAACAGAGTCTGGGTCTGTCCGTCTGACTGTCTCTCTGCCTCTCTCCATCCTGTTAGGGTATTCTTTTCCACCTCGTTGTTGGAAGTAGAACAATCTGTTCTCAAAATACCCTGGCTAACAGCTTCAATTCGGCAGCTTCAGGTCAAATACTGGTGTTTGTCACCGGTATGTCCTGAGTGGGCATGATGTGATATCATTCCAGACCAAACAATTACATCCATAAAAACAAGAAGATTCCTATATTCTCATGGTATGTGAAAGCAATTTCCGCCCAAACTACAGTGGCTAGGAAGCGATGAAGGATTGCTGGAGCTGTTCAAAGACCTGCATTGACACACAATTGTCTAAAGACCACTTTTTGTAGCAAATGAACTTCAGCAGCATGGACTAAGCCACAGCTGTTAGCTCCAGAAATATTTTCATCCACAGGGAAGGACTTGATTGCTCTCTTCTTCCAGGAGAACTTGGGAACAACACATGCCCTTTTTTGATGCCTCTGGTGGACGATCAGATGATTTCTGGGAAAAATGTATGTTTTATTCTAGGATGTCAAAGGGCTGGAAATACCTTCCTTTCTTCAGTTCACAAGGACTCTTCCGATCAAGTACAGTGGTACCTCGGGTTAAGCACTTAATTCGTTCTGGAGGTCCGCTCTTAACCAGAAACTGTTCTTAACCTGAAGCACCACTTTAGCTAATGGGGCCTCCTGCTGCCGCCGCGCCACCGGAACACGATTTCTGTTCTCATCCTGAAGCAAAGTTCTTAACCCAAGGTACTATTTCTGGGTTAGCGGAGTCTGTAACCTGAAGCGTATGTAACCTGAAGCGTATGTAACCCGAGGTACCACTGTAGTAGTAATTCTATTCCTGACAAAGGAGGAACCATCAACTACCACCAAATTTAATGCCCCCCATACGAAACCCTCATCAGGTCAATGCTGCAACTGCTTTGTGTTTGTAGCCCCACACAAAATCCCCAATGACAAATGAGCAGGGCTGCTTGGCCACTTTTTAAAAACCAGATCTCCTTCTGTGACTTCAGCAGCAGCTGGATACCTGGTAATTTGGATGGGGAACCTTGCCCATCATTTTCTTATCTCTACCCCAGGGGAAGTTTTACATTGTCAATGTTCAATGGGTCATGCATGGAAGCAGAGTCTGTAACAAAAAACAGAAAAGTGCCTGGCAACGCTCTGATCTGAATAGTACATTCTCTGAGTGGTGATGGTTACATTTGTTAATCAACTTATACACACACACAAAAGTCTCAAAGTGACTTAACAAAATAGAACGCAAACTGATAAAAACTACTAATCAAAACCAGAAAATGCACAATACCTAAAATGCTCATCCAATAACATAACAACACAGACAAGTCCAGTAAGACCAGTAACCAGAAACTTTATTGTCTTTTTTTTTAACATAATTTTTATTAACAGGCCAATCCAATCACATCCAATCATATTACTTCCAAATTATACAGCCAGATTTTTAAATTTTGTTGGGGGTACCCTTACATCAAGCTCCGAACGAGAATCAAAACATCACTTCTGTTACTGCTTTTATCAAACGATTCTATCCAGCTCTGTCCATCTTCTTGTTGTTATCATGTATTCCTTTCTTTGCAATCTCTGATAATCTTCGCAAGCAGGTTAGGAACAAACAACATCTGCGTGGATTTTGCACACTCTAAAAGTCATATCTCATAAGGACAGCCGCCATTACTCCCCTTCTTCAAAAATTTATCCTCGGTCCGTCCTATTAATTTTCCCAAGCTTGCCACATATATCACAAAGGGGCTCTGCCAGGTTATCACATTCAATCCATCATCTACATTCCAATGACCCTGGTCCTCCTCCCCTCATCTTTCTTCAACAAGCCTGTCTTAGCAAGACGCCATTAACAACTGCGTCATAGAATTTTCCTTCCGCACTCCATATTTACTAGTCCTCTCTCCACTCAATAATTCACTCCACACAGCTCTTAAATTCTTGCTTGCGATTAGTAAAAGGCGACGATTCACCTCTCTTGGGGTGGAGGTTTATAAATACTCACATGAGGCAAAGAAAATAAAAGTTTTTTACTCCACCCCCCTCTTTTTTCGCTCCGCACATACCAGTCTCGTAATGGTGGTTCATCGCTTGATTTATTTGTCTCCTCCCGTCGCTCCAAACACAGAGATGCATTAATCAGCAGCCTTATCTCTCGAACTTTGCTTGATGTAAGTGCTTCAGCTTCATTCCAATTATATATTTCCAATTATAATTCCGAGCTGAAGCTAACCAGCGCGCGCTGATTGGAATCGGCGTCAGGAAGAGCTGACTTCATCGAGGGCTCGTGCCAAGTGACCGGCACCCCCGACTCTCGGATCTGGGGTTGCATTGTGGACACCGCTGGCAAGGCAGCCCCCCCATCTCCTTGGGGGGGGTAGGAAGACTGCATACTTCCCATAGCAGCCTCTTAATTACCTTGTATGGGTCAGAGAGATGTTATTGTCAGCCATCTTCCAATGCGCCACCTGGTGGCCCCCCCAGAAGAAACTTTATTGTCATTTTTGCTTTGCATTTATGTACTTATGCCTAAATTGGGGTATTGTTTTTTTTAAAAAAAACTTTTTATTGGGTTTTCTAAACAAGTATCATAGGAATAACCAACAATACAAATAAATAGACCAAGTCTTTCCATATCATTTGTGTATCACAAAAATAACACAATAAATTTGCAGTAATATTGACAACATATGGTTCGTTATTAGTGGTCAATGTACAAGTTATTGGTTCATGAATTGTTTTAAACAAAAACAAAGGGGAAAGAGCAGAGTTAACAGATAACATTCAACATTGCATAGCTAAAAGCCTAACCAGGAGCCCTTGTGGTTGTGCATAGATTAAATATGAGTAATAGTCATTTTTTCTCCTATGTTACCAATGAAACAATATAAAGTGGTGGTATACTGATGAATGTGGCAGGGGTTTTAAAATGAGGGTAATAATCAATGTTAAGTTTAAATTTAGATCTACCAGATTGAGCCAAATGCTGATGGAGGGCAGGATTGTTCATTTTCTGGAATACTGGCATACATTATGAAATTAAACCACATCGGGGTAAAGTCGTCTTTCTTGATCTGTCCACATGTCAACCGCAGTTTATTTGTTGATCTCTCAAAGGGGATTGTGGGGTTTTATTTACAGATGGGTGTGCCCTTTATGCAGTGGGGGCTGGTACTCAGTATGACTGGTAGGGCGGAGGGCAGGGAGTCTAACAGGAAGTGCAGCCTCAGTCAATGACCAGGAGAGCCATTTCCTGATTGGTTGTCATTGAGGTCGGTGGGGGCCAGCTGAGGGCAGACTGAAGTTGGTGACACAGTGCTCCATTCATTCTAATGGTCCAGCCTCCACTGCCTTTACAACTGATACACTGTGCATGAGTGTTCTCAGATATCTGCACCCACGTACAAAATGCAGGGTGACAAAGGCCCCTCCTCAGATATTTTTGACAGGCAAAATGTTTGTCCCACCCAACATAAGCCATGAAGCGCCTTTGCTAATTAATTCTGGCACATAACAGCCGGTGCTTGTGCCACTGGTCTTTGGGAAATCACAGTCAATTGGCACCCCGGCACCCCAATGCAAAGAGACAGAAAACCAATTTCCTCCCCATCTTAATTTGACTGTTCTGATCTCTTACAGTAAACACTAAGCTGCTTCTCTAGGAATAAAAATGTCATTTTCATCCTGAAAGCCGGATGTCAATTTTAATTAAGCTGCTTATTTACAGATCTATATCGTGATTTGCGCCTCGCGGAGGAGCTCGGAGCAACGGGTGGTGTTTTTCTCTCCTGGTCTTTGCTTTCAGAGAAAAATAGCTGGTACAGTTTGTACAGCTACAAAGGCCCCTCTTTGTACCACATGTTTTCCGTCGCAAAAGGAAGCCTCTTTGAAAAGTGACAGACCTAGGAAGATGGGGAAATGTAGACAGATTTCTTATGAGATGCTATTTACCCTTTAAAAAGTATAAAGGATGCTGTCCTTCTTTAGAACTCATTCTCCTGGCTATCTCTGGTACAGAAACACTATCACATCCAACCCATATATTTTAAAGCACATTAAAATCACATTGCTTCCCCCAAAGAATCCTGGGAACTGTTGTTTACCCTTCACAGAGCTGAAATTTTCAGAGCACTTGGCAAACTCCAGTTCCCAAGATCCTGGGGCAGAGGGCGCTGCAGGGGGTGGAGCCACTTCCTGTCCCTGAAATCCACAGCTATGGAATTTTGGCAGTTGCTCAACAACTTTGGTCCACCCCAGGCGCCGGTGGGAGTTGCTATGCTGCTGATCCTTTGTGAGATACCATGGCCTTAAAATGTGTGCTAAACATGTGTTGGATGTTAGAATTCCTGATCTATGATTGCAGTCATGGGATTTTTGTCTTTCACACAACGGTATATGTTTTAACTCCACAGAGTGGGAAGTGATGGAGAGAGGATGTTTGTGTTACTGTGTTCCGTGAAGTGGGACTATTGCCCTTTGTTCTTTTTCTCTTTGTTGTCTGATGCTAGAGAGAGAGGGAGCCATGTTGCAGTGCTCCTTGTATGTTTATATGTAAATAAAGTAGATTAGCCAAAATGCTGAGTTGCTGAGGTCTGTCACGCAAAATGCGCAAAATGTGTGCCGGTGCTGGTTGGCATTGGTCGCTGTGATGTTCGGGCAGAGGAAAGCTTATGAAGCTCCTGAACGATCGACCAGGAGGGAGGGAACATGCCAGTCGGGCATGTGTCTCTGCCAGGGTCCTACTCGAGTGTAGGCTGAACTCCTGACAATGCTGTGTGAATGTGAACTTTCTGACAGTAAGAGCTGTTCAGTAGTGGAATGGTCTCCCCACTCAGTGGATTCATGTAGATGTTAAACAGAATGGGGATAAAATCAAACCTTGAGAAACCCCACAATGAAGGCTCCACTGGGCCAAAGCATCACCCTCTGGAAATGGCCATCCAAGTAAGACCAGATCCATCACAAAGCAGTACCACCCACCTCTACCTCAGACAGCTGCTCTAGAAGGATACCATGGTTAATCTTCTGTAGATTCTGATGGATCCGTAATTCTAGACCTAAGATTACTGATTCAGGGCACTGCTGTCTTTAACAAAAAAACTGTTTTTGATTTTTGGTTTTACTGCTATGATACTATATGCTTGTAAGATGATAGTTATGCCCTTTAAAAAGAACTAAATGCAGTGAAGGGGGAAAAATTCTAGGCATGGAAATGGTAGTTGAAGTCAGCAGAACAGTTAGAGAGTTTATGGCTTCTGCTTCATCACTTCTATAAAAATCGGACATTCATCTCCTCCAAGGTTTCTTTTCCTTGCTGAGTCAGCAGGACCTGGGCAGGGGCTGGATTACTTAAATGAGTGATGGGAGCAGCAAAGCTTTGCACTCTGTGCAGGTTGTTACTGCCCCTTGCAGAAATAGAGCTATTTATTTGCAAGGGGCATAATCGCATGAGACAGTTAGGAGAACTACTCAAGAGAAGTGACAAGATTGGCTCTTGCTTTCCCATCTCCTGGTCTGTGGCTCCTGCCAAACTGCATCAAAGGTCCAAAAGAAACAGGCAAGTTTCTTCTGCAGTGACTGCCTGCATCCTTTTTACACAGAAATGCCGATCCTATGCAGTATTAGCTCTGCATAGGATTGAGTCTAACTCTGTATTGAAATATGCTGAGAAAACATTGCAAAGCCCTGGCTGGGTTACCTTTGCAATCCAGGCTGGGGGACTGCAATTTCCTAGCAACCTAGACTGAACTCTGTCACTGATTTCTCATCTAGCCTTAGGCAAATATTCCTGTAGACAGTAGGGGCCCAGTGAAGAGGATGGGTGCTACAGCTTCATTTCCTCCTTCTGCCTCTGAACATTTAATGGAACAAGCGGGATTTGGGGGCTGAAACCTGACAATGCTAATCTAAATGAATGAAAACAATGTGGTAGCCAATGTGCTAGAGATTTCCAGAAAGGTATAACCAGTGGGGGACCTTGGGGTCTCAAATTTCAGCAGTGCCTGCAACGCCAATATTCAGCACCCGCTGCCCTCCATTCTACATCATAGCTGTGGCGCTCCCAAGGCTCCATGCCCAGTGCGATTGAACTGGCCGTGCTCTCCTAAATTCGCCTCTGGTGTAACCCGAGTCCTCATTGAGCTTGCTGGTTCAGAACATGAGGTTTTCACTGTCCCTTTAAAACTTTGGTTTAAATGGGAGGAGCAGCAATCGTGTTTTTTGTCATAGGCTCCTTCCCAAGGACCAAGTGAGTGAGGGGCACCAGCAAAAGGATGAAGATGCCACAATAAATTAGTAGTTTTAAAACAGGGTGGCTATTATTATTTTTTAATAGACTGAGGGCCACATTTCATTCTGGGAAGCCTTTCAAGGGCCTTATGCCAGTTGTGGGCAGAGCCAGAGACATAAATAATTGGAATTGTTGTTGTTTAGTTGTTTAGTCGTGTCCGACTCTTCGTGACCCCATGGACCAGAGCACACCAGGCCCTCCTGTCTTCCACTGCCTCCCACAGTTTGTTCAAACTCATGCTGGTAGCTTCCAGAACACTATCCAGCCATCTCGCCCTCTGTCGTCCCCTTCTCCTTGTGCCCTCCATCTTTCCCAACATCAGGGTCTTTTCCTTCTCTTCTCATGAGGTGGCCAAAGTATTGGAGTCTCAGCTTCAGGATCTGTCCTTCCAGTGAGCACTCAGGGCTGATTTCCTTAAGAATGGATAGGTTTGATCTTCTTGCAGTCCATGGGACTCTCAAGACTCTCCTCCAGCACCATAATTCAAAAGCATCAATTCTTCGGCGATCAGCCTTCTTTATGGCCCAGCTCTCACTTCCATACATCACTACTGGGAAAACCATAGCTTTAACTATACGGACCTTTGTTGGCAAGGTGATGTCTCTGCTTTTTAAGATGCTGTCTAGGTTTGTCATTGCTTTGCTCCCAAGAAGCAGGCGTCTTTTAAAATAATTGGAATAACAAATGCAAATTTCACCTTTGTACAGTAGGTTAGCTTCTACACTCACCTCTTTATCCTCCATTCATACATGCGAAAGGCAATAACAGAGTTCAAGGAAACATTCCAGCCACTCACGGTGGGCAGGGCTTTTGAGGGGTGTGGCCTGGAGAGAGTTCCAAGGGCCACGATAAGCCTGGAGGGCCACATTTGTCCCCTGGCGTTGAGCTTCCCCACCCCCGTTTTAAAGAGATAAGGCAAATCTCCAGACTCAGAAACTCTGTTGCTACTGATGATCAGGGAATTCTAGCTTGTGAAAAAAGATGGGTGATTCTCTTTCAGTCTAGGAAGTGTTTACTATAAAGCCTAGATAGAGTGGGATGGAGTGCAGGAAAGATGACAGGCTCTACATTTTAAGGAAGATAGGAGTGAAGGGATGCAGCCAGACCCGCTGCCATCTAGGCTGGCTGAGAATAAATATGAGCCTCACCCAGTGACACCTTATCAAAGAGAGCAATGCTCAGTGACTGCAGCTTAGTGTCTGAGGGGAGTTGAAAAAACCGATTGCACATTTGCACACATTTGAGGGAGGTGAAATGAGGAAATAGCACTTCTTCCAAACAGTATTCAGCCTGATGGGGAAATCCAAGCTGTTGCCTTGACAACATTTCACTCTTAACATTTTAAAAAGACCACTTTAGCAAGGGGTTATCTGTAGCATATTATGAAGGGAAACTGCCAAGGGAATCTAAAGGTGTCAAGGAGACCAAATGCTGCTTGGCTTCTTGAACAACAATGAAATATTAAATGAAAATCCTGCAGATATTTATGCTGAGCTTCAGGACCAACACATGTCACTTAGCATATTTTTTTAAAAAACACAACGTATGTATTTTTTATTCTAAAATTGAATTGTATGAATAAGACCAAAATACTCATTGACGTGTAGGTGAGTTCAGGCGTGACCAAAGATTGAGATTCAGCTCAAAAAGGACTTACATCAGGAACAAGAACAAGAATGACAAATGGGGCACTTGGCCCAGTATACATACCTTAAGCCGGCCCAGACAAAACACACACACCGCCTGTGATAGGTCACCCTAATGCTGCAATCAGCGAATCACAACTCTGGCCCTATCTCAGCAGGGATTGGCTGCCTTCCAGCTCCTAACAATGTCATTGGAGGGTTTTAGAATCCTCTCTGTCTCTTGTTATGCAGATGACGTTCCTGAGCTCCAGGAGGCCTGAAGGTCTAGACCAGTGTTTCCCAACCTTTTTTGGGCAAAGGCACACTTGTTTCATGAAAAAAATCTCGAGGCACACCACCATTACAGCCCCGTGACGTCAGCGCGCAGCGTCACGCCGGGAGGGACATGAATTGCTAGCAAATTACATAATCACCTCCTTGAGGGCTGGCTCATCTTCTCCGAAGGCAGAACCCCATTAATTAACAGCACAGACTCACACCATAGCCAAGACGAGGGGGGAAAACCTCAGTCATGCACAGTCATGCACATGTGGGGGCTAAATGAGGACGAAGACCGGGCAGAGAGCAGGGTTCAAATCACCCCACCTGGCCAGGACAATCCCTGGGTGCTCCCTTGGGCCACTCGCCTGACCCACCTCGCAGGGCTGTTGTTGCGAGGATAACACGGGGAGAACCACGCGCGCCCCCGGGAGCTCCTTGGAGGAGAAAGCGGGCGATGAATGCAATGCACGAAATATATGAGAGGCGACCACGTTTTGCAGGTGAGGGGCCCCCGCCAGCCTCCGCTTCCAACACCTGGCGCAACGACGCCGAAGTTTCCCCCCGGGCTCGGCTCGGGGAGCAGCGCTGCTCCCCCCCGGCTCCCCTTCGCCCTCCCGGCTCTCTCTGCTGCCCACTGGGGACCCCCCTCACCTGCCAAGTCTGGAGCGCCTGTGGAAGTTGCATGCATGCATGCATGCAGGGCGCCGCGTTGCCATTGCATTGCACTGCACTCCATGCAACGCCTGCACGCATGCATTGCCTTGCACGCCCGCCAAGGGGTCTCCCCACGGTCCGATGCGTCCCCTCCGGCGCGCATGCAGCATTGCAAAAATACCCCCCCCCCGATGCAGCCCTACCTGGGGGGCAGCCTCCGCCTCCGCCGCTCCGCCTCCGCAGGGATCCCCGGGCTCCATCCTGCCGCCCGATCTCCGTGGGGGCGCAGGCAGGCTGCGCGGGGTCTGCGCGGAAGAGCCCCTGCCCGCCCGGCCGCCGCCGCTGCGCTCATTCCATGGCCGGGAGAAGAGCGCTTCAAACAAAACGCCCGGCCCGCCAGGCCACGCTGGGAAACGTAGTTTGCGCACCCCGCGCGGGCGCGGAGCCCAAGGGCGAGGGGACTACGGATCCCGGCAGCCCACGCGCCGGGGACGGAGGGGGAGAGGCCGGGTGCAGGGATGGAGGGACGGGTGGGCGAGCGAGTGAGTGAGTGGCAGCCGCCAAGCCTTGGCCGAGAGCCAGGAAGGGCCTCCCCGGAGGAGGAGGAGGAGGAGGAGGGAGGCGCAGAGCGGGAGGGAGGGAGGGAACCCCAGGGGTCATCTAGTGACGGCGCCCCAATCGAAAATTTGACTTTAAAAAAAAAATCTTTCGAATTTTTAAATTTTTCCCGCGGCACACCAGGCAACATCTTGCGGCACACTAGTGTGCCGCAGAACAGTGGTTGGGAAACACTGGTCTAGACCTGCCTTGCATGCATACAGCCTGGCTTTGGCCTACAATGCCTGCATACGTAACACTCATCACCAGTAAATTTTCTGTAGCTTTAGTCTCCTTCAGACATGCTAAGGCCATGCTGGCTGGGGTTGATGGGAGTTGTGGTCCAAACCACCTGGAAAGGTTCTTAAGGAATGTGTGTGTAGGTAGAGGGGGACTTGGATTGCAAACCATCTCCTTCCTGGTTACTTGAATCCATTGGTTCAGATCCTCCCCTCCGAAGCAGCAGAAAACAAGTTTGTTCCATTTTCCATTTGACAACCCTTCCGATATTAGAAGATGGCTATCACTTTACTTCCTCGTCTTCTCTTCTCCAGCGTAAACATACCCAGCTCCCTCAACTGTTCTTCATAAGGCTTGGTTTCCAGACCCCTGATCATATTGGTTGCCCTCCTCTGAAAACATCCCAGAAGGCACCTCTGTGAGCAGGTGGAGATGAGTGGAAAAGCAGCTGTGTGGAGTACCTGGCACAGGGATCAGCCCACTACTGCCCAAGGTGCTCAGGTGAGGTTCCAACACCACACCTGAGCTGCCAGTCCCAGCACCTGCAGTGTCCTGTCTTTGCACCAGCAAGTCTGGTTTGGCCTGTTCTCTTGCAGCTTTGCCTGTGGTGACTCACCTCATGTGGTCTCCCCCTCCCCACCATTCCTTTTTATGGCATCTTCCAGAAAACCCAGCACAGCACAACATGGAAACTGGCACTTATATGCTTGTTTCACAGTACTTTACCTAAATTATAATGAATTGCTTAGCGGCAAAGCGCTGTGTGCATTGGATCAGGGGGAGCCTGTAGCCCCCCCCTGTTTTTCAGGTTCTCCAATTTTATATAACTACGTCTTAGCAGTTGATTACATCTCGGCAACAAGTTGATAAGAACTACATTTTGCAGGTACTTCACTCGCCTTCCTCTCTCGCTCCCTAATTCATATTCAGATCCCACCGCTCTCAAGTGCTCTCTGCATGCCTTTCCTTTGGAAACATGGTTCTCAGTTTTGATTCAGTGGTATTTTCTCCACATGACCTAGATAGTGAAATGTCTTACGAAAGCCAAGACATGATTAGCTACCTGCGTGCGTGCTTGCATATCCAGAATTTAAATGAATCACCCACGATCACTGCAGAGCACAGCATCTGCAAATGATTTTGAAATCGGTAAGCTTTCTGGAACAATTGCTTGGGTCCTTGGCATTTGTGACATAAAGGTTCACTTCCCCCTCCTGCACTGAAATCCCCGCAACAGGGTGGCATCGGGTCCCCAAACTTACTGGGAGCCCCTACCCATTCGTTACCCCAGGAATGGAGAACCTCTAGACTGAAGGCAAAAACTAGCCCACTGGGGATTCAAATTTGGCATGTGATGCTGTTTTCCCCAAACCACAAGCCCCTATCCTCCCTCTGACATACTATGTGACATCAGGCTGAGATGTGGTGCCAGGGAATAATCGTGAGTCCTAAAGTGCACTCCTGGTTGCGTCAAACCCTGCTGAATCAACTGTGTGAGCAAGTTTTCCCTGACAAACTTGTTCGTACAACCTATTATTATTATTATTATTATTATTATTATTATTATTATTATTAAATTTATATACCACCTTTCATCCAAGAATCACAGGGCAGTTTACCATATAAAAACAGAAAAATGCGTAACGTAGCAACAAGCAAAAACAAGAACCCCCAGCACCACACATAGTTTAAAAGGCCATAGATTGTTTAATTAGGCAAAGGCCTAGGTGGAAAGGAATGTTTTTGCCTGGTACCTAAAGATATGTAATGAAGGTACCAGGCAAGCTGCCCTTGGGAGGGCATTCCACAAACAGGGAGCCCCTGCAGAAAAGGCCTGTTCTCATGTCCCCATCCTCTGGACATCTCGTGGAAGAGGCACACAAAGAAGGGCCTCAGATGATGATCTCAGGGTCCAGAGGCAGTCCTTGAGGTATTGTGGTCCTGCGCTGTTTAAGGCTTTATAGGTCAAAACCAGCACATTGACTTGGGCCCAGAAACTGATTGGCAGCCAATGCAGTCAGGCCAGGATCAGTGTAATATGCTCAAACCATTTTGCCCTGGTGAGCAATCGGGCGGGTGAATTCTGCACCAGCTGAACTTTCCAAACCATCTTTCTCCTGCTGAGCATCCCACCATCTGGGGAATTTTCTGGCTTATATGACTGGCACCCCTGTCAAAGCCCTAGCCGAACTCTGGAACATCTGAATGGCTCAGGCTATTGACACAATTGCTCCTGGATGGCCCACATAGAATCTACTTCCTGACCTGTCTCAAAGAGAGGAAATTAGAGAGGAAGTTTGGAGTGGCTCTGGCCCCATCCTCTGCCAGCTCTGGTCTTGTCTGCCATTGGCATGTGGCATCCAAACATGTACCACCATGGGAATACAATCCTTGATGGAATAACCCCCCCACAACCAATGCATATCCCTGATGTTTGTGCAGGATCAGACAGGTGAAGGAGACACGCCTTATGTTACGCACAGTAACTCTGGTAACAAAGCCCTAAATGTCTGAGTCACAGCCTAGCTGCAATCTGATTTTGAGTTTCTTATCTATCTTTTGTTGGAATCCTGGCATTATTGGTTTTGATAAACACACTTTTATATCCTCTCAGTGTGAGCTGTTGTGACACCGGAATGATGCAATATTTCTCAGGTCAGACCTGAGACAATTTTTTCCTGATGAAACTGTCAAGCCTTGTCCTTTCAGATTTCTCAGAGGAGACAGCAGTCATCTCAGCAATTTCCACACTGCACTCTATCAACCTACTCTAAAATTCACCCCTTGATTTAACTATCTCACTATGCCTCCTGTTGGTCTGGGCAGAGAGGTAACTGACAGCTCCCTTACTCTCTGTTTTTCTTTTCTTTTTGAAGTTTCCTTTATGTTCCTGACTATCATTGTCTTGCAAAGTTCTGTTGTTATTTATTTGCGGTCCTTGGGTGACACATCTTGAATTTTTTAGGTCACTGAGAAGCAATTATTGTTTTTCCTCTGTCACAAGAAGTACACACGTAGGCTATCTATTGTAATGCATCGTACATGGAGATGCAATTTTGAAATGTTCAGAAACTTCAGCTGGGGCAAAACAATCACCTGATGCTGTTTTCAACAGATAAATGAAATTACTTGAACAGACTTCTTGCCTTTCAGTGTTTGGCAAATAAGTTAGCAAAAGTTACTGGTCCTCAAGCAATTTTACCAGCTCATGCATAGCCATTCAAGGTAACTCGGTCACCAAGAAAAGGAAAACTTCTTGTGGGTAGGAAAATGATGGAGAAATGTATTGGAAAGTGTATAAGGAACATTTTTTTGACAGTCTGGGTTCTGTCAATTGCTATTCTGTCTCTGAATGTGAACATAGGAAGGATTGGAATTGGATGAAAACCCCAAGGAAATTGTGGTCTGTGTTAAGTGAATGCACTGGAGGAGAGGTAACTCAAATTTCACTTTAGCCACCAGTTCTTTACGTGGCTTTAGGCATGCAAATTTTCTAATTGTAAAGAATTTTTTGTATGGAAAAGCATGCATGCATACAAGTTCTCACCTGCCATGGTACAGCCTACATACAGGTGCAGCACCTCAGTGAGAGGTAGAAATCAGCCTTGGCACCTCTGGCAACCTGGTATAAAATTAGAAAGCTTCACATTCCTCTCCTTTTGTTCCCACCTGTCTAAGGACTATGGAGGGAGAGAACTGTTTGTTCCAAATCACACACTTTGCTAGAACAATCAATCTGTCAAAAGCTGTCAGTCCTCTGCAATTAGTTCCAAAGTTGATTGACTTACATCTCCACCTTTGTGTTTACTTTTCATTCCAAAAATTAAATAGCAGAGGAACGCTTCTGTCACCTACTTTAGGATGAAGTTTGTGTGTGTGTTGTCCTTTGCTCAAACAGTGGTTGTGTATGTACTCCTGTTTACTCTGCATCCAGTCCACTCCCGCCACTGGTTTGGGAAGAGGTTATGATGTTAGCTACAAGTCACATCTATCCGGTATCTATCCTATCATTTATTATGAAACACTGTGTTTTGATGCGGCTTTCCCCCCCCCAAACCAATTCAATCTGAACTGAGAAAAAGGATGACCTTGCCACCTTTCAAGATGGCACTGTGTACACAGCCAGCAACAAGGAGACATGCTGCTGGATCTCTTAAGAAAGAGGGAAATGAAGCCTGCTTTTTCAGTATGTGACATGTGCTGCACAGCTGGTTCAAATGAGTTTAAAGGTAAAGGTAAAGAGACCCCTGACCATTAGGTCCAGTTGTGACCGACTCTGGGGTTGCGGCGCTCATCTCGCTTTATTGGCCGAGGGAGCCGGCGTACAGCTTCCGGGTCATGTGGCCAGCACGACTAAGCCGCTTCTGGCGAACCAGAGCAGTGCATGGAAACATCGTTTACCTTCCCGCCGGAGCGGTTCCTATTTATCTACTTGCACTTTGACGTGCTTTCGAACTGCTAGCTTGGCAGAAGCAGAACCAAGCAACGGGAGCTCACCCCGTCACAGGGATTCGAACCGCCGACCTTCTGATCAGCAAGTCCTAGGCTCTGTGGTTTAACCCACAGTGCCACCCGCGTCCCTTCAAATGAGTTTACTTGTTGCCAAATGCTGGGCTGATGTTAGCAGAGGCAAGGCTTTTGAATTGGCTTGTTTGCAACAATGGCACAGCAAAATGGCATCCCACCAGGCCAAATGTACCAGGATACCACCAGCAGCAGCACCAGCAGCAGCTATGGTGACATGATGCCAAAGAGGTCCGGACTCCTGTACTTTCAGTAGTTGTTAAAACTATTTGTTGCATGCCAAGCTACACCTGTTGAACACCCCTCTTCTATCTACACAGTTATTAAAGGTGCAGAAGCCCAGTCCCCTTACTGACAAGAAAAGCCAAGTTCAAACAAAACACACACGAGTTTGGCGCACCAGTAATTAAAATTCTGGAGGAAGAGAATAACATTTTTCTTTGAGGTTCCAGCAAAGGGTTCAGCCTGAAGTGACCCAGCTATAAATGCTTCCAGCCCACAAGATCTGTCATGCACTTAAGTGTTCTGTAAAGGCGGCAATTTGCCTTATAACTTTGGTGGCTAGTAGCAACGTCCCATTAAAAGGGAAGCCACTTTATTAAAGCTGTCGACACACAACTGTTTATGTAACCCCAGTAATATTTTCAGGTGCAGTCAGGAAACACATTTTCATGAAGCTATGGTAGTGTACCCACTCACACAATGGCGAGAAACTCATGACATGAAGTGACTGGCCAGTAATTATCGGGCGTCAAATAGATTCAGACCATCAATCGCTTAGAAACAACCCACTATCTCATAGCAAGCAAGAGAAGGTGTGCTAAGTTTCCTTTGTGCGGTTATACAAAAGGTACGCTCCGATAATCATTTACCAGAAGTGGGGCTAATAGTTCAAGCTTTTAACTTTTGTTCCGCATCACTGGAGTTCTTCCTCCACACATCAATACAATCACACGCTTCTTAAAAAAAAATCAAAAAATAAATAAATCCCCATGTTCCCCTTCTGTTATTTTCTTATTAAAAATTTCCCTCTCACTGCAGTTATTGTATTCCAGCAGTGGGTTCTGGTACCCAATGGGACTGTTAGATTGAGGCGGAGCCAATGACAGACAGAGCCTGATTGGATGTAGGCAGGCAGTAGGCTTCTGCCTCATTTGCCCTGATGGACCAGGGCTGTAGTTGCTGTGGTGGCTCTGGGATGAGGGAAGGGCATTCTGCACACAATCAGAGGAATAATCCTGCCACTCTAAGACAGGGGTCAGCAAACTTTTTCAGCAGGGGGCCGGTCCAAAAAGAACAAATTCCTATTCCCCACAAATAACCCAGAGATGCATTTTAAATAAAAGGGCACATTCTACTCATGTAAAAACACACATTGAGAAGGTGAGTGGGCCAGATCCGGCCCCCGAGCCTTGGTTTGCCTACCCATGCTCTAAGATGAACGGGGTAATTAGCTCTCTAGCCACATGTTATGAGTGATTCATATGGCAGGGCACACCACTGCCCTCTGAAACCTGGTCTGACAGAGCAGCAGAACTGAAATTCCATGCATGTTTGCAATTTGAACAAGTATACATTCAGATTCCTAAATAAAAGAGTAACTCATGCTGAGTAAATTCTGGGTGAATGCATAGTTAAGGGGGAAAAGTTAGCTTTGACTCATCATTATGACATTATCAGCTTACGTCTTTCCAGAGATCCCTAGGCTATATTTTTCATGAACTTGTCACTTTTTTTTAACCATAGATAGAATAGCTTCATAATTATTTATATGTATATATACAGCTTGGAAAACTGCAGTAGAACAGGAGCTGGGAACCTTTTTCAGTCTGAGGGCCACACACTGGCGGAGGAAGAGGAATATGGGGGGAGCGCACCACCCCCAGCAGCGCGATCCTGGTGGGGTTCCATCACGGCTGCTCCCCCCCCCCCATGCTGGCTGCCCACCCCTGGGACACATGTCATGCCCCTGTGGGCGGCATGCCCCGCCCCCAGGACACATGCCAGCCCCGCCCCCGCCTTCTCTCTACCCCCTGGAGCATGAAGCTCTGCCACTGGGGCCACATTCCCTTCTGGCCAACATTCTGAGGGCCATGTTACCAAGCCAAATGGATATTTTGCAGATGAGAACCAATTTCATTGTACGTGACACAAAAGATGCTATTACAGGCCCCTCCAAATGAGCTCCACTGCTCTTCAGACCAGAAGGACCACCTGCCATCCATCCCCTTCCAGCAAAATCTCCACTTCCATAGAGAGTGAGATGCCCTCAGTGTTGAGCAGCTCACCACTCTTTAACCAGCACAGATATAAGCCTAACTTCATGTGTGAGAAAGAAACGTATAAGCAGGGAGAACAGACTCAAGAACATGGTTATGTGGAGTAATGAGAAGATAAATTCTCAAGGCCAAACTTCATCAAAGATCTTAGTGAATCAACAAAAGCCCCCTTTCATCTTTTAGAACACTTGAAATAATTTAGCTTTCCTCTGAGTTATTGATCTTATCCCCAAAATTTATTGTTAAGGGAAGTTGTGGGAGAAGAGTTCCATTTTTAACTTCTGTGGTACTGCACTAAAAATAATTTACACACGGCGAAGGGCTGAGTTACAGAGCTGTTTCCCCCACACAAATTTTCATTGGTGCAGGTACCTCCCCATATGCTATCATGTTGGGAGGGGTCAAGGGCCCACTAGTGTTTTCTTTTTGCCTTGGGCCAGCCACCTGCCACTCTTACAGCCATCCTTCTTGCATTTGAGCTTACCCAACTGGGTGAAGTGAATGGCCGCAATGTGTGCTCATGGCTCTCCATACAGATACTTTGTGCAGGTAGAAGGACAGAGCTTGTTAGTGCCTGGTGGCTGAACAGCCAGGACAATGCTGCATGTGTGTATTTGAGAAAGTCTCTGGTGGTTCTCCAGCATAAGATGCCTGCATTATGCCTCTGAATACCAGTTCCTGGGAATGGGCAGAGTGCTGTTGTGCTCAGCTTCTGCTTGCACAGGAGCTACAGGCATCTGGTTGGCCACTGTGAGAACAGGATGCTGGTCTAGAAGGGCCATTGGTCTGATCCAGCAAGCTCTTCCTATGTTCTTATAACTAGGCTATCTAGGATTAAGAAATAAACTGGAGTGAATGGGCCCAAGACCTCTTCCTCTGTCAGAGACCAGCAGTAGAAAAGATGATCTGCTCAGAGCCAGTGTGGTGTAGTGGTTAAGAGCGGTAGACTCGTAATCTGGTGAACCGGGTTCGCTTCCCCGCTCCTCCACATGCAGCTGCTGGGTGACCTTGGGCCAGTCACACTTCTCTGAAGTCTCTCAGCCTCACTCACCTCACAGAGTGTTTGTTGTGGGGGAGGAAGGGAAAGGAGAATGTTAGCCGCTTTGAAACTCCTTAAAGGTAAAGCTAAAGGGACTCCTGACCATTAGGTCCAGTCGTGACCGACTCTGGGGTTAAGGCGCTCATCTCGCTTTATTGGCCGAGGGAGCCGGCGTACAGCTTCCGGGTCATGTGGCCAGCATGACTAAGCTGCCTCTGGCGAACCAGAGCAGCGCACGGAAATGCCGTTTACCTTCCCGCTGAAGCGGTACCTATTTATCTACTTGCACTTGGTGCTTTCGAACTGCTAGGTTGGCAGGAGCAGGGACGGAGCAATGGGAGCTCACCCCGTCATGGGGATTCGAACCGCCGACCTTCTGATCGGCAAGTCCTAGGCTCTGTGGTTTAACCCACAGTGCCTGAGACTCCTTAGGGTAGTAATAAAGTGGGATATCAAATCCAAACTCTTCTTCTTCTTCATGAGCCCTCCTTTAATCCAATGACACATCCACATCACAGACCAAAACTGGTTTAACAATCAATCTCTCTTCCCAGGAAACTCTGACACCTGCAGTTCTGTGAGGGGGACAGGAGTCTCCTAACAATTCCCAGCACCCTTAAGGTTAACAAAATACAGTTCCTATGATTCCTTGGGGGAAACCATGCCTATTAAAGTGGTACAAAATCAACGTAAATGTATAGTGTGGATGAGGCAGTATCGCTTTAGCTGCAATCAAAATATATCACCATTCATTTTATGTTGGGCTTCCAGAGTTTCCATAACTAGACGGCCCTCACAGAGAAGGTCTTTCTCTAGGTCCATGTACATTTTTTGGTGGGACCACAAATAGGTCCCCAGCCAATCTCAGGGCACAGGGTGGTTGGTATGGAGAGAGGTGTCCTGTCAGGTCTCACATTGTAAAGAGCTTGAATTGGGTTGAGTACAATACATGCCGCTAGGTCAGATCTGGCAAAATGGGTGTCAGTCAACACCGTATGACTACGTTGAGTTGCCAGTCGATGCTCTTGCTGCTGCATTCTCCACTTAGCTGCACTTTCTGGAGCATTTTCAAGGGCAGCCCAAGATAGAGTGCATTATGGTAGTCTATATGGAAGGTAACTGGAGCACTCAGTAAGGATGTCTTGGTAAAGCTGCCCTGATCCAGCAGGCCACTGCTGTTGATATGCACATGCATTCATTTGCATTGTACAGATTATGCGCCATCTATTTGAGGACAAGTTCAATCTAATTCAGATATGCTTCCATGATGTACCTCCTGCTGACTGTTTGTACTGTGCCCATATAAATAAAATATCTGAGTACCTGTAGTGCAAATGAGGGAGGTGATCAAAGCTGTTTCCCGTGCCCCATTCATAAAAGGATATTGCCATGCACAAAAGTTTTGAATGTGCCTTTTCAAACCTCAATTAAACTCCATAAAGATTTTAATTAGCTGCAGTCAGAAGATGCACTGTTATGTTCTAGCATTAGTTTGACGGTATGCTTTGATTCGTTTCAGCTTTTCACCTTGCTGTGCAAAATGAATGTTTACATTCATGGGAATGTGGAAAGGCAGGTTTTATTTTTTAAGTAATTATAAAATATAGAAATATGTTTTGTACCAAGTCAGACAGTGATATATGAAATGATGATGATACTGAACTAGGTTGGCTAATGGTCTGATCCAGGAGGGCTGTTCTCATTCTCTTATTCCAATTCAGGTAGGAAGGAGCCAAATTGCATCTGGTCTGTCAGCCAAGCTGATTAAATGGACTTAGGTGATCCATCTCTCTGCTGCAGCCAGGTGGAATACTAACAGATCGCCTATTACCTATCGTCTAACTCAAATAGTGACAGATCACCTATTACCGTACCTATTCTTTCCCTATTCTCAAATGTCTGCAGCATTTCTTTGTTCTTTCGGTACATTTCCCCCATTTTAAAGTTCCATTTTGTCGCATGTTAAATTTGCCTATCTGTTTATTTCCTGAGACATTTGCACCCTCGTCACGTAGCATGAATATTTCCTTGCTAGAATGCACATGCTGATATTTGGCCTTTCAGTGGAATTAGAGCAAAACCTCTGAACCATCAGAAAAAAAGAAAGAAACCAGGACTACTTCTTCTTCTTTTTTAAGTGTTATTTTTGGCCACAAAGCTTAAGGAAAACATCAAACTCTTTTAATGACTCAGAGGATGCTAGACATCAAAGGCCCCAGGAAGCCAAGTGAGAAATAAAAGTTACCCTAAACCCCGCAGGACAACTGGCTTCTTCACCCTAGTAAAGACACTTGCAATTCTGCTTTCACAGACTTGATGACCTTTCACTCCTGGTTGTTCAGTCTGCAGTTTGCTTGCAATGGGGGTGGTGGGAAATTCCAGTGAAATAAAGCTATCGGCTGAACTTGCTTTTCTGAGTTTAAGTAAGGTAGCTGTATTCTGAGCTATCATAATTTCTAGATACTGATCCAAGGACTAAAACTGTTTGGTCCTCTCTAATGGATGTAGAGTCACCAGGTCAGGAGCATCCCAGACCAAACCTGAGATCTAGGGACCTTGATGTCATGGGGCAGTCCCTGGAAATGATGGTTAACTGGGAGATGGGAGAGGAGGAGGGCAGATCCTTCAGAGTGTCTAGGCTATAATTTGTGGTCAGCTCCTGCTGGGTTGAAGTTTGTAAGTTGCATGCATTGTTGTTGTGGTTGTGGTTGTGGTTGGCGGCACTCTTGTCTACCTGAGTCTCCGCTTAGAGCCTCTGTATGAACAAATTCTGCTGAAAACAGGGAAGCTGAGTCACAATGGCTCCAGAGCAACTGGTTGCACTTAGCCGAGGGAAAGCTAAGCTGCGGAACTCCTTTCCACGAGGAAAATGCTGTGACAAAGAGTTTAGCCATTTCTAGAGATAGTGGTAGAGTCAGCAATTGCATTCTAATTATGCCAAACTCTGCTTCCATCCTTTTGGGAATATGGGGCCCTGGGAGTAGAAAGTTTGTGACACCCTGCTCCCTGTTGGAAGGGCTGCCAGCGGCACAGATCCACCCACTCAATTCCTCCAGCATGCTCGACTGCCACTGCTTCTACTCCTGCTCAGCTGTAGCACTGCTTTCGGCTCAGTGCCATGCCAGTGAGTTCTTCTGAGTACACAAATTCCCAATCCAATTGCATTCTCTCCCTCCTCCTCTTCCTCCTCTCCCTTTCACTGTCTTTCTTTTTTGCTCCTTTAAATAAATAATAAAAAACTAACCTATTTCTTAGGGATGAATCTCCATTTGAAATGATCACAGAAGTAAGCAAACGACTGGGTGTCCAGCTACCTCTCTGAGAGCTTCCATCATCCCTGCCTGGTGAGGTCATATCCAGGATTTTCTTAGTGCTCCATTCTGGCCAAGCAAGTCAGAAAGTGCCGCCTGCAAGATAAACAACTGAAGTAAGTACAGAACATTACATTACTAAATGGTAGTAAGCACAATGCCTTTCCCCCTATTCTTCCAGCAAGAGCTACAAATCACCAGTTTAATATATGACGAGAATACCCAAGGTAGATCCTGACTATGTGGGGACAATAAACTTTCCCGCTGATGCTGATAGGAGAGTCATTATGTACACAGCAGGAAGGCTTTGGAGAATTTTATGCTGACTGTTTTTACCATTAATTGCAATCTGCCAGCTTCATGTTGGGTGAGGTGGCTCGCCGGGACTCAGTCCTGAAATATGTCTTGAACTGTTGTCTAGAAGGATGTCAGGCCAGGGGTTTAGCCTGTGTCCTCCCAGCCAGCTCTGCCTCAGAGAAATCCAAGTAGACCAGCCCCTACCAGACCAACTAAGTGACATAAATCCTATGACATCCTACTGGATCACAACGAAGGCCTAGCCAGTCCAGCATTCAGTTATCACAGCAACCAATCAAATGCCCATGGGGAGCTCACAAATAGGGCATGAGACCATATCCCCATCTGCAGCCAATATCCCCAGGAACTAGTGCTCAGGCATGCAATAAAAGCTTCTGGGTCAGGACTTCTTGTTGGTCTGAGCACTGAAGATGTCAAATATTTTCTGTTCACCGCTGGAAATGGAACAATGACCATGCTGCAGGAATGGGGTTGGCTGGTGTTATCACAACACCGCAATGTTAGGAAGCTTCTTTGCTAAAAAAAAAAGAAGAAGAAAAAAGCAAGCCAAGGTTTAGCCAATGGTTATAGATCATGGCTAAGGAAGAGAGACCTTGACTAAGTTCCTGGGTTTGGACGACAGGCTAAACCAATCTTTGGCTTAGCTGTCCCACCAGACCTGAAAGAACTGGAGAGGAGCAATATAAGTGTGAGTTGTGTAAGTTTATTTATGTGGTCCTAGTAGACCATAGTTTGACATGTTAATAAGACTACTGAATGGCAGAGCCTTGGGTACTTCCGAAACAGCAGTAGCACTAAGTGCTCCCCTTAGAAGAAAACTAACCATGTTCTCTTTCCTATCTGCATCCATTAAAAATCTTTCAGCTCTCTTCCTCTCTGTTGTAGTCTCTGAGCTGTGAGACTGCCTTCTTTGAAATCAATGATTCTTTCCAGGGTTTGGATTAACTGGAGGGCAGTCCTACCCATTTTGTTTCTTTGACATTTTAAAACCACTTGTTCATTTTTATCTCAGATTGTTCTGTACAGTACAGTCAAGGAAAGCATTAATAATTTTGCCTGCTGACAGCTAAAGAGGTAAGTGTGTAATGCAGTATAATGCAGAGGGCTCTGTTTGAATTTTAAGGCACTTTTGAAAAGAAGCCATAACTTTTGATAGGGAGAAGTCAGTAGTACTTATATATCAACCTTTGCCAACCTGGTGCCTTTCTGCAGAGGCAAAACTAGGCTTTATTTCACCCGGGTCAAAGACCCCGTTTGGCACCCCCCATCACACACACACACACACACACACACACACACACACACACACAGTCTGGGGGCCTCAATGGTGCTCTTCTGGAAGCTTCACCTGAGGCAGAAAACCCCCTCCAGCTACAGCTCTTCTTTCTGATGCTTTAGACAACTCCTAGCAGTCCCAGGTAGCACAGCTTCATGGCTGGGATCAGGCAGGGCTGTGTGTACCCCACATCCTGCTCTGTGCCCACATACAGCTTCTCAAGGCTGGTGTTCATTGTTTGTATCCTGTAACATGTCATTGACACAATAATTATGCATGGTGGATTTATTCCAGACCATCCACACATCATTCCCCTTTCTTTGTTGTTGTGATGCTTCCGCAATGTTGCCACATGATCGCTGTCTAGAGGGGCACATTTGTGTTGTGATGTCCTGTTGCAACAGGACAGGCACCAACTGGCAATGAAGCAGTATGGCTGCCTCCAAAGCTTTTGCAAGTGCAAACAGCATTGCAAGTGGGATCTTGCATAACCATCCCAATATAATCACAGCACAAATCATATAGAACGCAGAAGCAAAATGATGCCCTCATGTGCTATGGAAGATGTTTCTGCCCCCCCCCACTGTTGTTGTTGTTGTTGTTTATATAACAACTGTCATCTGAAGATCTCAGGGCAGTTCGCAAGATAAAAATACAGGATAGAAGCACAAAATAAACAGTCAAAACAAAAACAAAACAAAACAAAACAATAAACCCAACCCCCACAAACACATTTTAAAGGCTGTAGAATATTAATCAGCCAAAGGCCTGGTTGAAGAGGAAGGTTTTTGCCTGGCCCCTAAAATGTATAGTGAAGTTAAGTCTCAACAGACAGGCTGTTCAACTTTTGTACCTGGAGCGAGGAGAGGCATCCTCTTCTCCTTCACCCTAGGCAGCAAAATATCTTGCGTCAGCCCTGCAATGAGGAGACCAACTCATTGGCATGCAGTCCTTGAAAGCGCTCTCTCCACTGACCTCTGGCTCTTGGCTTGGAGAAGGGGAGCAAGGCTCACTCTGAGGTTGTACCTCTTGCCTACCAGGAAGAACATTCTGACAAGGGGAAGGCCATCTTGGTCCTATTGATCAGCCCATTGATCAAGCTCCAAGGCTTGATTTCTTCTTCCCTCCCCACTCCTTTTCCCATTTGTATTGCTTCTGTTAGATTGTGAGCCTGCAGGCAAGGAGGGCCTTATTTATTTTCTTCTCAATATTCATGCTTAGAAAATGTTGGGCACTTTGTAATAGGAAGAGGAGGAGAAGGAACAGCTGTTCCAAGTGGAATCAAACATTGTAAAGAGACACCGACTCCCCCATCCTTTCCATCACACACCTTTCAGAAGCTTGTCTTAGCAAACAACTGTCATTCCGCTGTTGTAAGAAGAACTGTCATTCTATATTAAGTGAGTGTGGGCAGCTAATTAAACAACCTCACATTTCACGAAGGGCTTGTTTTGATAGAGAAAACGGGCTGCCAATGACGAGAGAGAAACTTATGAAGATCCTCAGTTCTCTGCCTCACAAGGCCATTTTCCGCATCCCAACAAAGTAAAGTCGCATATTTGCCACCGTCTTCCATTATTCAGGATTCTGTAGCTGCCTGGCAAGCTACCTGTAAGATGCATGTGTTTGCACACTTAGCTGTTTTGACACCAGCAATGTGTGGAGGTTCTCCTTCAGAGCCGTGTGGCAGTGATGAAGTTAACAGGCCCTTAACTCAGTGCTGAAGTTACAGACTTGGAGAATGCTTCTTGCAATCAAAGGTTGACCTTTGTGGTCTCTTGCACATCGTATATACTGATAGGGTACTCAATTCTCCAAGTGCCAGTCTTCGTGTAGACAAAACAACAACACCAGCACACACAAAGAGGATATGAACAGGCTGGGAGGACCACAAAGTTTGAAGTATGAGAAATCTTTTTTTGTTGGGGGGGACGACGACACACCTAAGGGGAGGGCGAGTAAATGAGCCCCAATGCGGATGGAACGTGTTCAATGGCTGGCTATAGAATCCTGGGAGACTGTTGGGGTTTTGTTTTGGGAAAGCTGTGGGTGGTGGTGGAATGGAATATCCTGAAAAAAGGGCATGGTTGGAGCTCAAACGTAAACAGGAGCACTCTACATGACAGTGTTGTGTTGTACAATGCATTTGTCTGACTCTAATGAGTTCACTTAAAAATCACCCCCTATCAAAAACAAATGACCTAGTAAATCCTAATAGAATTAAATTCTCAGAAAGCCTAAGGTGATACCATGTTTTCTGCTTCTGTTAACTTCTTTGTTGCAAACGTTAAGGCCAAACTCTGAATTTTAAGCAATAACCTTTTGATACAGTCCAACATTTTTGCTTGTATTCCCCTCCCCACCCCACTTTGCCTTTCTCCAAGATGTAGCCCCTGAGAATTCTCAGTACTGCAGAAAAACATGAAAGTACGATGGTGGGAAAGCAATGAAATTATGTAAGCATATTGTTAAGCACTTTTCTGAATCAAGGCTGTGAGGGTTAATTGGCAAATGGAATTCAATGCTTTGTTTATTTGGGAGCAAATTTCCTTTCAGTTTTCCAGCTTTACGAATAAAACTTTTTACAAATAAGCTATATTCAAATGAAGCAAGGTTACATTATTTTGGATTTATGAAAGCATAGTTTGTGGCAGGATCTGAGTCAATATTTCAGTTCTCTCTCCCCTGCCATATCAAATAGAGCTCAACTCAGGATCTTTAGTTTGGAAAATGCATGTGGCCTAATCTCCAAGTAGACCAGGTCCTAAGGTTGCCAGAATTCCACACTCCCTTCTGTGCCTTTAGCAATGACTCGATTAGCAGCAGTTAGCAGGTAAAAATGTTTTAGATCCATGCCTTGAAAAACTTCACTTAGTAATTCCTGCAGTAAATCAGGCTGTGGCTCGGGGCACAGGTGAAAGGGTTGATTAAAAAGTTGGCAACCCGTTCTGGCATGTGACATCCACACATGCGCAGGCTTCTCAGTTCTGAAGTCTCACACTTTACTGTCAACATCCAGGCATTATTTGTGAATGGTGATGCATAATGTGTCTGTCTGGCAATCACTGCAGAAACAGTCATACCTCGGGTTGAAGTAGCTTCGGGATAAGTATTTTTGGGTTGCCTGCTGTGGTGACCCGAATGTAATGGAGTGCATTACTTCCGGGTTTCGCTGCTCGTGCATGCGCAGACGGTCAAAATGACCGGGTTTCGCTGCTCGTGCAGAAGCAACGAATCGCGACCCGCAGACGCGGGTTATTTTCACTTCTAGATGTGAACGGGGCTCCGGAATGCATCCCGTTCGCATCCAGAGGTACCACTGTACACTGGCAACCCACATGCATGGCCCTTTAAGGTTTTTAAAAGTGTGGAGCAAGAAGAATTTTGCAGTGCTCATGCTCAGTAGGGTTCTTTTTGGGGGGAGGGGGTGTTTTTGTTTTTGTTTTGCTTTCTAGTTTCATTCTGGTACATCTTGCTGGAGGAGGTGTATGTTACCCCCACCCCCACAAGATAACCCAGAGATAATATGGGATGTTCCCTGTAGAGAATTGTGCTGTGTTAGCTCCATAATGTGGCTATATGCACCCAGGTTTGGGGTATTTCTCCAGTATTGATGGATGGCAAATTCTGACTGGATGCAGTGCCCAGATTATACAGAGAAAAATAGGGGGGCCATAATGAAATCTACAGACCACCTTGACACCCACTCCAGTTTTATCTAAATTATTATGCATTCCATACATAGCCTTAGAAAAGCAATATGCTAAGGCATCTATCGGGACGCGGGTGACGCTGTGGGTTAAACCTCAGTGCCTAGGACTTGCCGATCGCATGGTTGGCGGTTCGAATTCCCGTGGCGGGGTGCGCTCCCGCTGCTCGGTCCCAGCGCCTGCCAACCTAGCACTTCGAAAGCACCCCCGGGGGCAAGTAGATAAATAGGGACCGCTTACTAGCGGGAAGGTAAACGGCGTTTCTGTGTGCGGCTCTGGCTCGCCAGAGCAGCTTCGTCACGCTGGCCACGTGACCCAGAAGTGTCTGCGGACAGTGCTGGCTCCCGGCCTCTAGAGTGAGATGAGCGCACAACCCCAGAGTCTGTCAAGACTGGCCCGTATGGGCAGGGGTACCTTTACCTTTTTAAGGCGTATATCACAAAAAGGCAAGGAGACTGGTGCTACAATTTGATCAACGGTGTTCCGCCTTATGGGGGAAGTCGATTTGAGGGTCTGATATGTTCCATCTCTGTGACTCTGTGGCCATAGCAAAGTGGTAGAGCACACACTTTATATGCAAAAAGTCCTATGTTCAATACTTTCATCTCCAGGTTAAGGCTGGGGGGAAAACCTAACAGCCTGGAGTTGTTGTTTGTCTGTTTGTCTCAAGAGACAATGGAGGAGTGTGCCTTTCAGGGTGAAGTCTGTTGGAAGGTTGCAGCGCCTGCTGTGGCTGTAGAGACCAATATGGGAGAGACATGTTTTGTTGCAGCTGGGGAAGATGAAAGTGTCTGGTTCTGCTGCTGCAGATGCATGATGGGGTATCTTTCCTCTGCACTCTTCCCAGCAGTCATTCCTCCTTGTCTCCAGGCAGCGGGCCGCCTGCAAGGGATTCCCACATGGCAGGGGATGTTGCCAGCCTTCATGGGTCTGGTGCCAGAAGCCAGCTCCCCATAGAGCATGTTCTTGGGGATCCTGTAATATTCCATTCTGTGGACAGGACCAAGCCAGTATAGACGTCGCTGAGAAAGGAGTGCAAACATAGTGGGAATGTGGGATTGGGAGAGTGCACCTTTGTTTGAGATTCTGTCCTGCCATGCACTGCCAATCAGTATAGACCAGAAGTGGGGCATCTGTGACTCTCTAGATGACTCTGGACTACAGCTCCCATCATCCTTTGCCATTGGCTATGCTACTTAGGGCTGATGGAAGTCCAGCAGGTCATGGAATTTGCTGCCAAGGAGTGTGGTGGAGTCTCCTTCTTTGGAGGTCTTTAACAGAGGCTTGACAACCATATGTCAGGAGTGCTCTGATGGTGTTTCCTGCTTGGCAGGGGGTTGGACTCGATGGCCCTTGTGGTCTCTTCCAACTCTATGATTCTATGATTCTAGGTTCAGCAACCCAGACAAAGACAGTAGTCAGCTAGATAGACCAATGGACTGGCTTTGGAGAAGGCAACTTCCTCTCTTCAAATTGCTTTGTTTATTTTCCTGCAGCTCATCTCCAGAGGGGCACATAATAACAATCAAACAAATAGTGGGAGGCAAGCAGTCCTTCTCTGTCTCTTTAGATGACAAATTTGATTGCTGAAGTGTGACTCTTGCCTCAGCAGAGCCCCACTGAGAGACATTAAGCATCTCGGAAGCATTAGAAACATTTCTAAAAGGTCTTTTTATGTTTACTGCAAGAGAGCTAGCTTGGGTGGCGGGGAGAGGAATCTGGCCTTGAAAAATGAGATTCTTATTTCATTTCTTGCTATTTGGCCTTCTCAGCATAAAATACAGTTTGGCGCATTTGTTTTGTTCCTAGAAAGAAATGTGTGAGCAGAAACTTCTGTCACACAAACAGAGGGAAAATAGATGATCATTGAAAGTATGCCTTCCAGCACTTGGTGATTCAGGGCAAAATGCTCCCATTTGACTTGGTTGCTCCTTACTGCTAGATGTCCTCCTTGCTGTTAAGAGTAGACAGGACCAGTGAACCAATCCAGAGGATCCTTTCAGGCACCGTTGCTCCGGTGCACACATGGAGCTCCCCTGCAAGCAAGAACTTCCCCATTCAGTGCAATGGCAGGTTTGGCTATATTGCACACATTCCTCTCTCATGCATGAAAATGCCTAAACAATGAATTGAATGAAGAAAACTGCTCACTTGAAGCTCTATATATGCTTTGGAGCACCCATGGAACAGTGGATTGCATAGCAAATATTTCAATATTTGCTTATATTTATAAAGCGTGTGCTTTCTATTCAGTGTCACTAACCAAAAGTATTTCTGGTTGCTCATAAATATTCAATGACTAGCATGTTAAGATACCCAGAATTAAGGGCATGATTTCAGCCAAAGCAGCATTCTAAGAACTGCTAATTAAATGCTTAGCTCTGCTATTGATATCAATGGGCAAACTGTGCTTAAAGTTGGCTAGATGATGGATCATGCCTTGGGTTTATGTGGTGGCTCCAGATTACAATCCTACATGGGTGTTAAAAAGAGGGGGAAGGCATTGCATTGCTATCCACTCTTACCTTGGAGTAAAGGTAAAGGTAAAGGTACCCCTGCCCATATGGGCCAGTCGTGTCCGACTCTAGGGTTGTGCGCCCATCTCACTTAAGAGGCTGGGGGCCAGCCCTGTCCAGAGACATTTCCGGGTCACGTGGCCAGCGTGACGAAGCTGCTCTGGCGAGCTGGCACCAGCGCAGCCCACGGAAACGCCGTTTACCTTCCCGCTATAAAGCGGTACCTATTTATCTACTTGCACTTATGGGTGCTTTCGAACTGTTAGGTGGGCAGGAGCTGGGACCGAAAGACGGGAGCTCACCCTGCCACGGGGATTCGAACCGCCGACAATGCGATCGGCAAGCCCTAGGCGCGGAGGTTTTACTCACAGTGCCACCTGCGTCCCTTACCTTGGAGTAGGCTCCACTAAACACAGTAGGACTTGCTTCTAAGCAAAGCTGTGGGCTATATGCATGCAAGCTGCACACTTCTAAATAAATACATATCACCACATTTTAAGATAAAACACTAAGACTAATTCCCATTATATTTTTGTTTGATCAAACCTTAGTTCTTGAAAGGCTGTAGGAGCCTATGTTAGAAAGCCAAGACCCACATTATGCATTATGAACATTGCCACTGAAGCCCTCTTAAACCTGCCATTTGGAGTACCCAATGCATATGCCCTGTTCCTTTTCCAAATTGTAGTTGGCCTCTTCAAAGGGTGCACAGAGCATTTTAACTAACTTCCTATCATCGGTGCCAAGCAACGGCATAGTTTGAAGGGCAGCTGACAAGTGTCTTCTGGCTGACAGCTGACACATTGATGCTACATGCCGGCAATTACAGGGCAGAAAAAGCAAGAGACTTGTGTCGTAGGTGGGGAAGGAAGGGCTGAAGTTCTCAAAAACAATGATCTGCAAGTGGAATAATAAGGAGCTGCAGGAAATGCCACTCTGCTGATTGGAAGACTAACCCAAAGGTATGTCTTGAGCTGGACTTGACTTGTGCTATAAACAATGTATAGCCAAGCAGCAGCACCTAGTTCAGATTTGTGAAAAGGCTCTATGGGCGACGAAGCTACGCAAGGATACATTTTAATGAGGCTGTATCTGCTTCTTCTTCTCTAGATGAGAAGGAAAAGTCCAGTACATCTATGCTGCTTATTGTGACCTCTACATTTTAAAAAAAGTGATGGGAGTAGTACGGCAAAAATGGCAATACTAGTTAGCATTTTTGCCATACCACGAAGAAAAGTTTCCAAATTTTCTTCTGAAACAGTATCTCAGGTTCTTGTTCAGTTGCTTTTGTGAGTTTTTAGCTCTGCTCAAGTTTTTAAAAATGGAGCTTAAAACACAACACAGTTGAACATTCCCAGTCTCCCAAAAACCTGAATTTTGAGGTTTTCTTTTGAGTCCCTTCCAACTCTACAATTCTATGAATCTGTTTAACAGCACTACATCATGCTGATGAAGTTGCACATTCATCTGGGAGCTGAGATTAGCACCTGCCAGCAATAGGGAAGCTCAAGTGACCTAATCTGAATAGCTTTATCAAGCCCAGCTATCCCTGGACTTTTGCCCTGGCCTCATCTTTTCTACCACTGCAGAAGGCAAAAGAGAACAGTGCAAGCCTCTATCTTGTTAACTTCTTGAGTATTTTTAACCGTAAGCAGAAATGGAAAGGCAAAGCTTGGTCTGCCCCTATGCAGACCTTGGTCATTGCCTAGAATGAAACAAAAGGCCCACCTTGTGTATTACATAGGTACATCTTCTGCTTTTGAGTTCAGAAACAACGTCACAAATGCCACCTGGGTTCAGAGGATAAGGGCGCAGAGATTGATGCAATGATACCAGTTTTCAAAAATTATTCAAATAATTCAAGAGCACTCAGTCATACAAAGTGTTCACACATGCCCGCAAGGGATAGGAACTTAAGGAAGCTGACTAATACTAAGTCAGAACATTGGTCTGTCTAGCTCTGAATTGTCCACACTGACCCCCAGGGTTCCAGACTGGGGTCCCTCCTAGCCCTACCTGGAGATGTTAAAATGTAATAAATAGAAGCCATCCATCTTTCTCAGAAGCCATTTGTTATTTTCTTTCCCGCCCCATCTATTTGGACATCTGGATTGCAGAATATTCCCTGTTGCAGCGACGGACCAGAGGCACAATAGTTCCAAAAAATGAACAAAGCTGAATTCCATTAGCATTGTAGGAGACCAAGAACTGTTGCTGTTGATCTCAGCCAAACACTGTCAGCTTCAATTCCTTTGATTCTTACTGCTAGAAGCCCAAATCACCCCTTGCTGTGAATTATATCTCCTCGCTTTCAGTACTAGGTTGGTGGTAGGAAGCCTTGTTGTCTGCTTTTCATCGAGCTGAAAAGGAGAAGCTGGCATGCTCCTTCATGGCATCGTGTCCCTTGATCTCAGGCCCACGGGCTCATCAGGTAACTGTGTTGAATTCTAGTCTGCCATTAATTGCCGTAAGTTAAGTGCCCTCTGCTCAGCGAAAAGTTATGTACTATACCAGAGGTCAGCAAACTTTTTCAGCAGGGGGCTGGTCCACTGTCCCTCAGACCTTGTGGGGGGGAGCAGACTATATTTTGAAAAAGAAATGAAAAAAAGAACAAATTCCTATGCCCCACAAATAACCCAGAGATGCATTTTAAATAAAAGCACACATTCTACTCATATAAAAACACACTGATTCCTGGACCGTCCACAGCCAGATTTAGAAGGTGATTGGGCTGGATCCGGCCCCCGGGCCTTAGTTTGCCTACCCATGTACTATACTATTGGGAAGGGTGAGACAAAGTAAATGGTACAGGTAAAAGGCCCCTGGATGGTTAAATCCAGTCAAAGGCAACTGTGGGGTTGCAGTGCTCATCTCGCCTTCAGGCCAAGGGAGCAAGCGTTTGTCCACAGACAGCTTTCCGGTCATGTGGTCAGCATGACTTAACCGCTTCTGGCACAACAGGACACTGTGACAGAAACCAGAGCGCACAAAAACACCGTTTATCTTCCTACCACAGTGGTACCTATTTATCTACTTGCACTGGCATGCTTTTGAACTGCTAGGTTGGCAGTAGCTGGGACCATAACTGTCAACTTTTCCATTTTCTTGCAAGGAATCCTATTCGGAATAAGGGAATTTCTCTTTTAAACAGGGAAACATTGACAGCTATGGCTGGGACAGAGCAATGGGATCTCACCCCGCCGTGGGGATTCGAACTGCCAACCTTCTGATTGGCAAGCCCAAGAGGCTCAGTGGTTTAGACCGCAGCGCCACCCACGTCCCTATGAAGGGTGAGACCACCACTTGGGTCTCATGAAATTATTCAGTAGTGGCTGCTGCACTGGAGCAAATGGGGCTCTGCCCCACCAACCTCAATCTTCCCTCAGCGACACCTCACCTACCTTCCTGCCTTCTTACTCACAAACTGCCCATCAGCTTCCTCCTCTTCTGTCTCTGTTGCCCTTGTGTAACTCTGCATGGAGGAAGATGGGGATAAAACTGGAATCAATTTGCTCTGCCTGCCATTGGCTCCAGCTTCACCTCCCATTGGTCTCTCTGTCGTTGGACTGATTGATTTGAGTTATTATATTTCTAAGCAACTTTCCGTTCCCATGAATAGAAAAGCGGTTTACAAACAATAAATAACAACAATATAATGGTACATCGAAGACAGGAGTGCCTGGCGTGCTCTGGTCCATGGAGTCACAAAGAGTCGGACACGACTTAATGACTAAACAACAACAATAACAATGGGACATCACAAACTCAACGTAAATCATATGGAATAATTAACAGATCATCGGCAAAACAATTACAAAAAAAGCTAAACAGCACCATTACAACAATAGGATTCGCAAAGTACTGCAGCATTCATAATCTATAAAAAATTAACAAGATTAACAATATAGGAGCCAAAAGATAAACCAAGCACTGTTTGGTTCATACACACATTTTCCCCACCCCCATGACAACATACTCCTTCACTCTATTCAGTTCATTAAAATGCACATCCACATAATGCCCATGGCAGCAACTCCCTTCTGATTTTGTTCCCCCAAATATATATCTAATTCAAAATATAAACAATAATAAACTGTAAAATAACATTTTATTTTTTGAAATGAAACAAAATCTACAGTAAGGTGGAAAATTATGTTTATTTTTGTATACTTCTGCTTTATTTATATTTGGGGGGGGGCTCCTACTTTCTCTAATTGCAAAGTCTTTGATCAGATTCTCCAAACTAATCTTACACAACTGGCTTCTATACTTTGTAAAGATAAGGCATCCAGCATGTTGCATGGTTGTTCTGTTGGGATTTTTAATATACGTCAGTTGAAAAAATGAACGCTTAGCTGAGCAATTTGTGACCATTAATGCTAAAAATCCAACAGTGGAAAATTTCTGTAGTGCCCCCCTTCCCTTGATGCCTAGGCAAGTGCTTATTTTCCTTAATGGTTAATCCAGCTTGTTGTTAGTAATAATATAAATAAATAATAATAGTTAATAATAATATAATACAATTATTATTACTACTGTTATTATTGGGATTGTATTTACACTCCCTGGGAAGGGTGCTTATGGAATTTTCTGTCTCAGGTCAACTTGGTCAACCTCGGGTACTATGCTCTGGGGGGGGGGGTGTTTTAAGGGGGAGGTGGCATGTCCTGTTCTCCAGGAAGCAAAATGTCTTGGCTGCTTGTACTGTTTCTTACCTGTCAGGGAACTGCCATCAGAGGTTAGAGGAGAGGTAAGACGCTCCAATGATGCAGGGGAGGGAACTAGCAAGCAGAGAGAGAGAGCTTCCGCTGGGGAAGGAAATCCAGGGGACACCAGGGAGGAAGGAGAGGCGGAGAGTACTGCGAAGAGGAGGCTCCGAGACTCTTCCAGTGAAATCAGCGTAGAGAGCACAGGACCTCTGCTTGGCACGCCCATGCTGCGCAGAAGGCTTCCGCGCAGAGAATCTAGGAGGAGACTGGGCGTCAAAGAATTTCTACGTTGGAGGAAGTTTAGGAGACGCCCACTCACGGATTCTGCCAGTGATTAAGACAGTCGCGTTGTAAGGACTGTCAAACCAGGGAAAGGTTTAGCTATACGACTAGCTTGGAGCAGTTTGCAGTTTACACACAAGCAACCCCAATTCCCATTACATTACCATTTGCACATTTAGCCCTGCCTTTGCCAACCTTGTGCTCTCCAGGCATTTGGGACTATAACTTCCCAAGTGGGGCTGATCGGAATTGTAGTCCAAGACATCTGGAGAGCATCAAGCTGGCAGAGGCTGATCCAGCCCATGAGTAGTGGCCACTTTCCGAGTTCTTTGGCAGAAAAGCATAAAAACAACTAGTGGGAAGGCTTTCGTCTTAGGAAATCATACCAGAGTAGATGGTCTCAAACAGCCTTTCCCCTGCTCCCACAAGAATGCAGTAATTGAAAAAGCTATTGTTTTCAAGAGGCAGCCAGCAATTTTGCAGCTAAGGCATTTCTGAAATAGATACTAGAGGATGCTCGACAAAATGAACATCAAGGCCTTTTGGTGGGTTGTTAGCTAGCCATTAGCTACTAGACCTCTGCCAGCTTGAGTGGGGCCTGAAGATAAGTGGTTTAATAGCTGGGTTTGGAGTACTGTATAGTCAGTGCAGGAGACAGTTTTGAATGTTTGCCTGGCTGGGCAGAGACATGGGGGACTTCATAAGCTACATGTTGCTTCTGGGGAACTGACACCCAGTGCTGGATTTATACGCGACAGATTAGGGCCACAGATTATTAGTGGCCTCTAAGATCAATCTTTTAAAAACTAATTTTCAAGTTTTATATAATCCGTAACAAAAAAGGAAAGAAGAAAAGCAGACTCCGTTAGGCAGACACTATTGTTCTGGTGTGAAAAAAAGATATATACCTAATGGCCATACAGCTGTTTGTTGCAACTATTTTATAAATCTGTGCAGAACTAACTTATCAAAGTGTCCATAAGCTGCCAAAGAGCTCTGGCGAAAGGTGGGGCTTGTCTCAGGCTACAAGGCCTCTTAAACTTGGCATTTCTCAGGCTCCCTATATAGTACTTTCTTCACAAGGAAGCTGACCATGTAAAAAAGTCTGCTACCACTCAGGGAAGATCTAATGAAAATGGATGGGCAGAGTATTCAGGGAAGGCAAAATAAAGTAGATTTGAAGATGTCTACTACCTTAGGTGGATTTAATTCGGGGGGGGGGGGATAGAGTTTCAGGTATATTTCTCACCTAACCCTACCTGTAGATAATGAGGATTGAGCCCAGGACCTTCTGCAGGATGCTCTACCACAGAGCAACAGCCCTTCCCTAGCAGTGAGCCCCATTGTACTTCTGAATAGACAATATGCATAGGGTTGTGCTGTAAGTGAAACCTCTCTACCTGGAGCCAAATTGCTGCTGAATATGAGTGGCAGGGGATCCAATACTTTGGCCACCTCATGAGAAGAGAAGACTGCCTGGAAAAGACCCTAATGTTGGGAAAGATGGAGGGCACAAGGAGAAGGGGATGACAGGACGAGATGGTTGGACAGTGTTCTCAAAGCTACCAGCATGAGTTTGACCAAACTGCGGGAGGCAGTGGAAGACAGAAGTGCCTGGCGTGCTCTGGTCCATGGGGTCACGAAGAGTTGGACACAACTAAACGACTAAACAACAACATGAGTGGCAGGGAGCAATATCAGGAGAAGGCTATTGCCCCCACAGTTCTGCCTGTTTGTGGGGTTCCCCAAGACCTAAGCCACTGTGGAAAATGGGGTGCTGGAGTGCACAACCCTTTTGCTTTGATCCACTTGGACTCTTATGCCCTTACAGAAAGCCAGCCAAGAATTAGTTTGCAGCATTTGCTTCTAAGCACTGTTTTTGTACTTTTTCTTCCACAAAGGAAGCCAGTGCAAGCTAGAAGCTGTGTCTTAAAGCTGCTGTTTCCCTGAGCCTTGATTATACGCATTCAGTTATGTTCAGTGGCTGTGGGGGTTTGTACTAGGCAGCTTTCAAAACACACCCTCCAGGCTCTTGCTATTAACTTTCAGTCCGTAACGTTCTGTACTTTCAACATTCTGAACCATCTGAGCATGTGAAGAGAAATCTTAATCTCCCAGTTGGGTAAAGGTTAGCTAAGTTGTTCCTTGAGTTCTCTTGAGCTTTGAAGGAGCAATAATAATACCCTTTCAAGATATTAAGTTAAAGAAAAACACGACTGCGATACTGCCTCACAGTCTTAATCATTCTTTCTCCTCTTCAAAGAGCTGTTGAATGGAACCTGTGGACTGACAACTTAAGTATTGCAATGCGATTCGTTTACAGGAAAGGTTAGACGTGATTACCTAATAATAAGGACAACAGCATATGGCAGCTAGATACAGTGGTGGAGCTGATGGGGTGGAAGGCAGGGAGAGCAGCAGTGAGTGGAATCAGTCACAGGCAAAGCTACCTCCTGATTGGTTCAAAGCAAGAGGATAGGGAGGTGGGGGCTAGCTCAGGGCAGACTTAAGTTAGTGGGGCGGTGCTTGAGTCAGCCTCCACTAGCGGGAAATTAATCCTTAACCCCTACTGGTGCCCTCCAAATGTGCTGACTGGGGCTGATGGGAGTTGTAGTCCAAAACAAGTGGGCACCAGGCTGGAGAAGAAATGTGTTGCACCATTGCCACTACAAGCCACAAAACAGACCTGTCCTCCTGGCCAACACAATATTCATGGAAGAAGAAGAAGAAAGAAGAGTTTGGACTTGATAACCCACCTTTCACTCCCCTTAAGGAGTCTCAAAGCGGCTAAAAATCTCCTTTCCCTTCCTCCCCCACAACAAACACTCTGTGAGGTGAGTGGGGCTGAGAGACTTCAGAGAAGTGTGACTGGCTCAAGGTCACCCAGCAGCTGCATGTGGAGGAGCAGAGACGCGAACCCAGTTCCCCAGATTACCAGTCCACCGCTCTTATCCACTACACCACACTGGATGGGGAACTTGGAGTCCTCTACCTGTTTATTGCACTCCAGCTCCCACCTATTGTTGATCTGCCTGGATCCACATACAATCAGTCAGGTTTTGTCTGAGCCTGCTCCTGTCCAGTCTCTGTTCCAGACTTGGCCCTGCCAGGAGGGACAATGTTTATATATATATATATATATATATATATATATATATATATATATATATATATATATATATGATTAACTCTTGCCAGTTCAAGTCCAGACATTAGCATCAGTTTATATAGATGCACTAGCCTTGGCTCAGAAACTATTCCGTTCTCTTGAATGCAACACACTCTTTAGTGTTCTGTCTACACATCTTGTTTCACATTGGAAAAACTGAGTTGTGCTTCAGTCTGTGTGTAGGCAGGACTTGCATGCCCATTATACCTTTAGGTAGTCCTCTCTTTTTTTCTTGTTTACTCCTCTATCCAAACTTGAACTACTATAGAATGTACCCTTAGCACAGTTGTTCAGCAAGCTACAATCAGTTCCCACTCCCCAGCCCTTCATGCAAAAATCAGAGAGTCCTGGGGATAAAGGAGAAATTCTCCCTCATCACATGCTTAAGTTGAAGTGATATATTTTTATCCTTCACTGGATTTAAAAGCCTGCTATCTCAAAAAGCTGCAGCAATTGCCTGCTTTGCTTCAGCACAGACAAGATGCTTTCAAAATGTGCACCAGACTGCTAGTTCTTATCCTCAATACGGCTACTTGGAAATACGAACCATTTGATTTCCCTGGACACTGGGTGTTTGCAGAGAGTGCTAGGTTTTGTGTGCTGGTGCTGGAATTGCAAAGCAGCTACAAGCTTCTGCAACAGACTTAGTCTGGTCAGCACCACAACACATTTGTTCCATTCGCCTCTGCTGGCGTTTCTACTGCTGGCACATAAGAAAAACTTCAGCCAAAGCTAATTATCATTTGGTGTGCTGTTCATTTCAGGTGCTGGGAAACCAGTGAATTACATAGAATGAAAAACATACTTTTCCATATATTTTATTTTCCTCCAATACTTCTAAACTGCACTTTCATATAAAATGTCACAAGGTGGTACACAGTTTAAAACATAAAATTACAATAAAAACATCAAACACATCAGTAAGAGCTGGCTGGCAGAGAATCTCAAGTTTGAAAGGCCTGCCAGAATAACACAGTTTTAATACTCCGTGGGAATAATGCTCCATCAGAAGTCCTCAGAGACTTAAAATTGCATAGCTGCAGATTTTTGTCCAGAAATGTTTTATTAGTACGAGCCTGATTCAGTCGTGATGTTCACTTTTCCTATACATGGAGTGCATACTTAGCACATACTTTACATTGTGCAGATTCTTCATAAGTTGTGTGGCCCAGGATTCAGACCTGCTGGTATTTGTGGATGAGTCTGCTAACACGGATGTCAGAAATGACTGGCTGCAGGAAACATTCATTAGCTAGAGCTGCAGAGCTAGAGGAGTTAACTTTCCTCTTGACTTAGAGAACCCCTCCTCAGACATCTCTGTAGTGTTTGAGGCAACCTCTGCACTAACCATCCAATTCCAGCTGGAACAACCTAGCTGCTCTGGAGAAAGAGAGTGTGAGAAATAGAACAGGCCTCTTTAAGTCCCCAGACTTTTTTTCTTAGGGTGCCGAGCTTGATACACTAACCTGATTGCAGGCCTACAGTACACTCACTTTACAAACCTTACAAAGGCAATTGAAAAAATCAATAAATAAATCAGAAAAACACAGGGAGAATCAAAATATGTGGTAGGAAGAGAGTGGTAGGGAGAGTGGGAAACAGCAGTTAGCAATCCCGGCAGCCATTGCACTCACCCTGGGAGTGTTCAGGCGTTGTCAGAGAGTCTGAGAGATGGAGATTTGGAGAGAGAAATCGGGCCTAGCAAGAGCACAGAGAGCAAGTGGAGGTGGTCTGAGAACTAGGGGAGCAGCTTGCAGGTTAAGGGGCCTTCCTGGCTTTATGCATTTTGCTTTTGCAGTTCCTGGGAACCGAACCCTTGCTTAAGTTGTGGACTTACTATACAGTACTTCAATGCACAGGCTGTTGCTGGAGCAATTTTCCATACTCACTTCTCTGGATTGCCTTGTATTCTGACCTGATTCTGTTAGATGAGCTCTGCAGTGAGCTGACCATGGTGCTGATCTCTAGCAAACTAATCTACTCTCCTAGACGGCACCTCCTTGGGGACTATGCCTGGGACAGTATTTGTATATACAGTGGTACCTCGGGTTAAGAACTTAATTCGTTCTGGAGGTCTGTTCTTAACCTGAAACTGTTCATAACCTGAAGCACCACTTTAACTAATGAGGCCTCCTGCTGCCGTTGCGCCACTGCTGCACGATTTCTGTTCTCATCCTGAAGCAAAGTTCTTAACCCGAGGTAATATTTCTGGGTTAGCGGAGTCTGTAACCTGAAGTGTATGTAACCTGAAGTGTATGTAACCAGAGGTACCACTGTACTACTCAGCAGGGCTTGGCCATGGGATATATAATAATAATAATGTGCACAAAACAGAATTAATACGGCATTCAACTGCACTTCAGTATGCATGAAATAATAAAGGGTGAAACATGAGGGGAATTGTGGAGAACAACATAGCTGAAACCAGTTGACAGGTAGAATGGAATGTTACCCAGTTGTAGCTAGAACAGCAGGAGGTTTGTCTAGATACCAACTTATTATTTGCCTTGTATTCTTTCTCATTTTAATCTGTGTGTGCATATCAATTTAAGGCCACTTTCAAAGCTTTTCCTTTTTGAGAGACAGTGCAATGTAGTGATTAGAGTGTTGGACCATGGAAGATCCTGGTTCATATCCCCACTCAGCCATGAAGTTCAGTGGGTGATCTTCTTGGGCCAGCCACTGCCTTTCAGCCTAACCTACCTCACAGGGTTGTTGTGGAGATTAACTGAGGAGGGGGAACAACCATGTATGCCACCTAAAGTTCCTTGGAGAAAAAGTGGGCCATATATGCAATAAACGAATAAGGCAATTGAGAAGGTTGTGGTGGAACAACTGCAAGCATTCCTGGATGAGATTGATTAACTGGATCCATTTCAGTCTGGTTTCAAGCCTGGGTTTGGGATCAGATAAGCTTTGGTTGCCCTGACAGATGTACTTTATAGAGAGGAGGACAGAAGAAGCACAATCCTGCTCCTTCTGCTTGATCTCTGTGTCTTTTCATACCATTGGCCATGGTATCCTTCTGGATGGTGTGGGATGTATGGTGGCTCTGCTGCTTCTTTCAGGGCCATGAGCAAAAGGGTAGCACTGGGAGAGTTGCTCTTTGGCCTCTGGTGCTTATGCTAATGAGTGCCACAAGGCACTATTCCACCCCCAGTGCTGTTTAGTATCCTTATGAAGCCATTGGGAGTGTTCATTGGGAGTTTCAAAGTGAAGTGTTAACAATATGCTGATGATACCCAACTCTGTTTCTCCATTACATCTGAGTCAGAATCCTGGACTGGTACATGAAGGCAGTGTGTTGGACTAGATGAGGATCCATAAGCTGAGTTTGAAGCCTGGAAAGATGGAGACCTCCTTGTGCAGGGTGATTCTCATGTCCAGGAGAAAGGTCAATGGCCTGTTTGCGATGGGGTTGCGTTCCTTCAGAGGTCCACAGCTTAGGGCAAACTCCTTGATCCATCTTTGTCACCAGAGGCCCAGATATGCTCTGTGGCCAGTAGTGTCTTCTGATATACCAGCTGTGGCCATTCTTAGACTTCAATAGTTGGACCACAGTAGTCCATGTATTGTTAACCTCAAGACTTGGTTACTGTAACATGCTTCACGAGGGGCTCATCCAGAAGCTGCAGTGAGTGAAAATTGCAGTGAACAGACTGCTCACAGGCACAGATTACTGGCAACATGTTACTCCACTGCCGAAAGAGCTGCTCCAGTTCCCAGGTTCTTGTGTTAAGCAACCTGAGCCAAAAATACCTTAAGGATTGTCTGAATCCTTAACCACTGAGATCCTCTGATAAAGCACTTCTGGTACTTCTGAAATTTGGTCAGTCTTTGCTAAGAACAGAACCTTTTGTGTGGCAGGTCCTACTCAGTGGAACTCCCTGCCACTAGAGGTTCAACATGTTTTTATCTTTGTAAACTGCGTAGAAGCCTATCTTGGCATTAAGCAGCTCATGGATTCATAAATAATAATTCACATGGGGAGGGGGGAGAGACAACCTGCCTCCCTCCCTCTGGGACCCCAAGCAGCTGTCCACCCCCTCCAGTCCTGCAGTCCTGGGCTGCTTCTTCTTGGATCCTCCATCCCTATGCCTTTAATACCATATACTGCACAACCCAAAAGCAGGGAAAGGGCTGACCTGCAGGCAGGCTTCCCTGTGCATGCCTGACCAAGCCACAGACTGCTGCCCCCCCTGTATTTTTATTGCAGTTTATAGTAACTTAAATTGATGGTTTCCTTGTAGATTTTTATTAAATTTGTGCTTTTTAAAAAGTTGTATACCACTTAGAGATTAATATATTAAGCAGCCTAGAAATTGTTGGTGTTGGCATCCATCTGTCTCAAGAGACCTGGTTTCCAGTTAATCAGGGACTGCAGGCAGCCCAGCTGCCCAAATGAGAAGTCCACACTCCTTGTTGACAAGATCACCTGGTCCACAGGGAGATGTTTTCTACCAAGTCAGCTCATCTAACTTAGTATTGGTGACACTGACTGGCAGAAGCTATCTGAGGGTCAGATGGGGGTCTTAGCCCTACCTGGAGATGCCAGAGATTAAACCTCATACCCTATGTATGCAACAGATGGGCTCTACAACTAAGATACAGATTCCCTTCCCTGGATGACTAGTGCCCTGTGAAAACAAGTTTTTACCCTGCCCCTCTCATTTGATGGACTGTACATGGATCATGGATCACAGCCTGGTTGTGGCAAAGGGGCTTGAATAACTCAGAGAAGCTGTGAGATATGCCGTGCAGGGCCACCCAAGACAGACAGGTCATAGCTGAGAGTTTACACTAAATGTGATCCACCTGGAGAAGGAACCAGCAATCCACTCCAGTATCGCTGCCAAGAAAGCTCCATGGACAATAACAACAGGCATATAAAAGTCAAGTGCCTGGAGTGCTCTGGTCCATGGGGTCCTGAAGACTCGGACACAACTAATCAACTAAACAACAACACTAAAGTTACATCACTGGTAGATTGTATTTTTCCCCACCTATAAGATTTCCAACGTTTTATTTTTGCCCCCCAATGTATTTTTCGTATTGATACATTATGTTGTGACTGCAGCAGCCTCATGCTTTTCTATAACGCTATAAACCCCTGTGCATTAGATAAACAGCAGCATCTATGGCTAGAGGCATGTACTTAGCAGATCCCTTATACTGAGAATATCTCTGGTGTGACTGCAGTTGGAATACTGTGGGTCGTTCTGGTCGCCTCACCTCAAAAAGGATATGGCAGAGTTGGAAAAGGTTCAGAAAGGGGCAACTGAAATGATCAAAGGATGGAGCAGCTCCCCCTACAGAGAAAGGCTGCCACATTTGGGACTTTTCAGTTTAGAGAAAAGGCAAGAGTAGGAGGTGGTGTGTTTATGTAAGTTTATAAAATCATGAATGGGATGAGAAAGTGGAAAGGGAAAGTTTTTCTCCCTCCCTCATAACACTAGGACGTCCAATTAAGCTGAATGTCAGAAGATTCGGGACAGATAAAAGGAAGTATCCATTCATGCAACACATAATTAAAACTAGGGAACTTGCTCCCACAGGAAGCCGCAACAGCCATCAACTTGAATGGCTTTCAGAGGGAATTAGACAAATGCATGGAGCGTAAAGCTATCCATAAGGGACTCGGGTGGCGCTGTGGGTTAAACCACAGAGCCTCGGACTTGCCGATCAGAAGGTCAGCGGTTCGAATCCCTGCGATGGGGTGAGCTCCCGTTGCTCGGTCCCTGCTCCTGCCAACCTAGCAGTTTGAAAGCACCAACTGCAAGTAGATAAATAGGTACGTCCAGCGGGAAGGTAAACGGCGTTTCCATGCGCTGCTCTGGTTCTCCAGAAGCGGCTTAATCATGCTGGCCACATGACCCGGAAGGTGTACGCCGGCTCCCTCGGCCAATAAAGCGAGATGAGCGCCGCAACCTCAGAGTTGGTCACGACTGGACCTAATGGTCAGGGGTCCCTTTACCTTTAAAGCTATCTATGGCTACTAGCCATGCTGGCTAAGCTCTTGTGCTCAGGTCCTGATGAAGGTTTCCCATGGACATCTGGCCAGCCACTGGGAGAAGAGGATTCAGAGCTAGATGGGCCATTGCTAGATCCAGTAGATTCTTCTTATGTTCCTCAGCACCCACTGATTCCGCAAAGCCTTCCCCGCACCCCAATTTGTAGCTTCACCTGTTCTGTGCTTTCCGTCGTCTCCCCGGCCCCTCCGCTCCTCCAAGCCTGCCTGAGTTTTCATTTTGTTTTATCCTCTGGGCAGGGAGAATGTCAAGCCTTTTGTGGTGTACTGCCGAAAGAGCTGCTCCAGTTCACAGGTTCTTGTGTTAAGCAACCTGAGCCAAAAATACCTTAAGGATTGTCTGAATCCTTAACCACTGAGATCCTCTGATAAAGCACTTCTGGTACTTCTGAAATTTGGTCAGTCTTTGCTAAGAACAGAACCTTTTGTGTGGCAGGTCCTACTCAGTGGAACTCCCTGCCACTAGAGGTTCAACATGTTTTTATCTTTGTAAACTGCGTAGAAGCCTATCTTGGCATTAAGCAGCTCATGGATTCATAAATAATAATTCACATGGGGAGGGGGGAGAGACAACCTGCCTCCCTCCCTCTGGGACCCCAAGCAGCTGTCCACCCCCTCCAGTCCTGCAGTCCTGGGCTGCTTCTTCTTGGATCCTCCATCCCTATGCCTTTAATACCATATACTGCACAACCCAAAAGCAGGGAAAGGGCTGACCTGCAGGCAGGCTTCCCTGTGCATGCCTGACCAAGCCACAGACTGCTGCCCCCCCTGTATTTTTATTGCAGTTTATAGTAACTTAAATTGATGGTTTCCTTGTAGATTTTTATTAAATTTGTGCTTTTTAAAAAGTTGTATACCACTTAGAGATTAATATATTAAGCAGCCTAGAAATTGTTGGTGTTGGCATCCATCTGTCTCAAGAGACCTGGTTTCCAGTTAATCAGTAAGTTCATGATAAAGAGTGGGGTGGGGAACCTTGAGTTCACGAGGTCCACCAGGCCTCAACGTGTGGGGCAGGTGTGGGGCAGATAGAATAATAGAACTGTAGAGTTGGAAGGGACCACAGGGGTCATTTAGTCCAACCTCTATAAATGCAGGAATCCTTTGCCCCATGTGGGGCTCAAACCCACAGCCCTGAGTTTAAATCTTGTGCTCTACTGACTGAGCCAACTCTTGAGATATTAAGTGAGGCTTGGCCAGAAAGGGCTTTGTAGGTTAATGTTTTCCCTCCAATAAATGGGTGTGGGCATGAGAAGAAATTGGCATAGCTCATTACACATGGTGTCACACGTTCCTTCCCAGGGGAGACCATTTCATGGTGCTCAGAAACGTTACCTTCCACACAACACGAGCAAGGGAAATCAGGTAATCCCAGTAATAAACTGTTGCTTCTTTGTGCTGGGAAAACACAATCTCTTCACCAAGTAAGTGCTTCAAGAAAGAAGTCTGAATGCCCTGTGACAATTGAGCATTTATTGTGATATAAACTGATCATCTGGAAAGGCCTCACGTGCCTTTAAGGAGCCCCCCCCCCCCCCCCGCTGCTATGTCTCTTTAAGTAATGTAGGGAAGGGGAAAGTTTTTAGAAAGGCCTTCCTTCTTCCTTTGCCCTCCTCGCTTACTGCTGCCTGGAGAAGAGGTTCCGGAAAGCGTTGTTGTAGTTCTTGTTGAAGGCCGTATAGATCAGAGGGTTGAAGAAAGAATTGGAATAGCCGAGCCAAAGGAAAATGCTTTTCCAGAGCGGGGGTATGTCACAGGAACAGAGGGGGTTGATGAGTTCTGTGATAAAAAAGGGGATCCAGCACAGCACAAACACCCCGATGAGGATGCCCACCATAAGGGCAGCTCTCTTCTCTTTCTGCTCCCTCCACGTGTCTCCATCTGTCTGGAAGGTGACTGTGGCGTGCCGGGCGGTGAACACCATCTGCGGCTGCTGGGAGGCTTCCTTCACCTGCCAAAGACAAACATAATCTTCAGACGCATGTGTGTGTTTGTTTTGCTGGCCGGCCTGCCACCTGCCAGTTGCCAAACATGAAATCCTGTGTGCTGCATGCTAATTTGCAAGATGATGCCCAGCAGAGGTTTGCCTGGAGTTTTGCGGTGGGGTGAGAGTTCCAAGCAGGTGCGCGCACACAGCTGAACACCTCCTATGCATACCCTCAATTTGGGGGGGGGGCAATATATAGTGGTCACAGCCTCAATTTGGCTTGCACTCCTGGAACAGCCACCTTTCCACCCCCCTCTTACCTAAAAAGACACCACACCTTACTTCACAGAAGGTGGTGGAGGAGGTGGGGAACCCCCCTACAGATACCCAGAGCACCATCTTTTACTACTGGGGGGCCCCTTTTGCCTTGGGAGAAGAGGGAGAGCCGAACACTCAAAAGACCTCAAGTACTTTCATGGACTGCAAGAAGATCAAACCTCTCCATTCTGAAGGAAATCAGCCCTGAGTGCTCACTGGAAGGACAGATCCTGAAGCTGAGGCTCCAATACTTTGGCCACCTCATGAGAAGAGACCCTGATGTTGGAAAAGATGGAGGGCACAAGGAGAAGGGGACGACAGAGGATGAGATGGTTGGACAGTGTTCGGACATGACTAAATGACTAAACAACAACAACAAAGTGAAACCTCTCTACCTGGAGCCAAATTGCTGCTGAATATGAGTGGCAGGGGCTCCAATACTTTGGCCACCTCATGAGAAGAGAAGACTCCCTGGAAAAGACCCTGATGTTGGGGAAGATGGAGGGCACAAGGAGAAGGGAACGACAGAGGACGAGATGGTTGGACAGTGTTCTCGAAGCTACCAGCATGAGTTTGACCAAACTGTGGGAGGCAGTGGAAGACAGGAGGGCCTGGTGTGCTCTGGTCCATGGGGTCATGGAGAGTCAGACACGACTAAACGACAACAACTTTCAGGGCAAAGGGTTGGAAGGCCACCGGCTATCCAGAGCAGTTGTCCACCTTTGACTACCTCTAGTTCACACCACAACGCAAAAGCTAACCAGCGGAGAGTTATGCAACACCCCAGTGGAATGGGGCGACTCCCCCCCCATCAATCACTGTCACTGCCGGGAAAGGCCAGGGACTGCAGGCAGCCCAGCTGCCCAAATGAGAAGTCCACACTCCTTGTTGACAAGATCACCTGGTCCACAGGGAGATGTTTTCTACCAAGTCAGCTCATCTAACTTAGTATTGGTGACACTGACTGGCAGAAGCTATCTGAGGGTCAGATGGGGGTCTTAGCCCTACCTGGAGATGCCAGAGATTAAACCTCATACCCTATGTATGCAACAGATGGGCTCTACAACTAAGATACAGATTCCCTTCCCTGGATGACTAGTGCCCTGTGAAAACAAGTTTTTACCCTGCCCCTCTCATTTGATGGACTGTACATGGATCATGGATCACAGCCTGGTTGTGGCAAAGGGGCTTGAATAACTCAGAGAAGCTGTGAGATATGCCGTGCAGGGCCACCCAAGACAGACAGGTCATAGCTGAGAGTTTACACTAAATGTGATCCACCTGGAGAAGGAACCAGCAATCCACTCCAGTATCGCTGCCAAGAAAGCTCCATGGACAATAACAACAGGCATATAAAAGTCAAGTGCCTGGAGTGCTCTGGTCCATGGGGTCCTGAAGACTCGGACACAACTAATCAACTAAACAACAACACTAAAGTTACATCACTGGTAGATTGTATTTTTCCCCACCTATAAGATTTCCAACGTTTTATTTTTGCCCCCCAATGTATTTTTCGTATTGATACATTATGTTGTGACTGCAGCAGCCTCATGCTTTTCTATAACGCTATAAACCCCTGTGCATTAGATAAACAGCAGCATCTATGGCTAGAGGCATGTACTTAGCAGATCCCTTATACTGAGAATATCTCTGGTGTGACTGCAGTTGGAATACTGTGGGTCGTTCTGGTCGCCTCACCTCAAAAAGGATATGGCAGAGTTGGAAAAGGTTCAGAAAGGGGCAACTGAAATGATCAAAGGATGGAGCAGCTCCCCCTACAGAGAAAGGCTGCCACATTTGGGACTTTTCAGTTTAGAGAAAAGGCAAGAGTAGGAGGTGGTGTGTTTATGTAAGTTTATAAAATCATGAATGGGATGAGAAAGTGGAAAGGGAAAGTTTTTCTCCCTCCCTCATAACACTAGGACGTCCAATTAAGCTGAATGTCAGAAGATTCGGGACAGATAAAAGGAAGTATCCATTCATGCAACACATAATTAAAACTAGGGAACTTGCTCCCACAGGAAGCCGCAACAGCCATCAACTTGAATGGCTTTCAGAGGGAATTAGACAAATGCATGGAGCGTAAAGCTATCCATAAGGGACTCGGGTGGCGCTGTGGGTTAAACCACAGAGCCTCGGACTTGCCGATCAGAAGGTCAGCGGTTCGAATCCCTGCGATGGGGTGAGCTCCCGTTGCTCGGTCCCTGCTCCTGCCAACCTAGCAGTTTGAAAGCACCAACTGCAAGTAGATAAATAGGTACGTCCAGCGGGAAGGTAAACGGCGTTTCCATGCGCTGCTCTGGTTCTCCAGAAGCGGCTTAATCATGCTGGCCACATGACCCGGAAGGTGTACGCCGGCTCCCTCGGCCAATAAAGCGAGATGAGCGCCGCAACCTCAGAGTTGGTCACGACTGGACCTAATGGTCAGGGGTCCCTTTACCTTTAAAGCTATCTATGGCTACTAGCCATGCTGGCTAAGCTCTTGTGCTCAGGTCCTGATGAAGGTTTCCCATGGACATCTGGCCAGCCACTGGGAGAAGAGGATTCAGAGCTAGATGGGCCATTGCTAGATCCAGTAGATTCTTCTTATGTTCCTCAGCACCCACTGATTCCGCAAAGCCTTCCCCGCACCCCAATTTGTAGCTTCACCTGTTCTGTGCTTTCCGTCGTCTCCCCGGCCCCTCCGCTCCTCCAAGCCTGCCTGAGTTTTCATTTTGTTTTATCCTCTGGGCAGGGAGAATGTCAAGCCTTTGTGGTGTACGATGCCTAGCACAATAAAGATGCTAATTAAATGTTAAATAGGAGCTGCAGTATAATGTGCTGCTGGCCAGCCGGGGCTGAAGTTGCGAGATTAAAAAGCAGGAGGTGCCAGGTCCCAAAGGGTGGGTCACAGCTGCCTTGGTGTGGGTCGCTCCCCAAGTGCCGTGTATTGTCAAGCTGCCAAATGTAGCTGTTGGCTGCAAGATGGTACTCAGGCGTGGAAGGCTAAGGGGCCAGGGCTGCGGAGGATCAACAAATGGATTCTTAATAAAGACAAGATTCAATTGGGATGTTCTGCAGATGAACCAATTGTTAACTGGTGACTTATGGAGTTTATGCAGAGACACTGAAAGGAACCCTACATAAATGGGCTGGGTTTTAAATTTTTGGCACTAAAATGAAAGTGTTACCTTCTGTATAGCTCAGTTAACTGCCAAGGGTCATGGGAATGAAATATTTACATAAAATATTTAGATATTGCCTTTCATTTTGGCCACATTCACACCATAGGTTTATAGCACTATGATGCCATTTTTAAGTCATGGTTTCCTCCCCCCCCCCAAAAAAAAATATATTCTGGGAACTGTAGTTTGTTAAGGGTGCTATTCCCATCTCAGAGCTACTGTTCTCTCAGTGGTTTAACAATCAATCCCTCTTCATAGGGAATTATAGCTCTAGGAGTGAAATAAATTCCTTGAGCTGAAGGAATTGGTGGCAAAATTTGCAAAGGGGAAGGCATGCAAAGTGAGATGTTGATGTGCCTGGAATTGAAATTTTAAAGAGATGTAAATTTTGACATCACAATTCACAAGATTATTCAAAATGATTCGGGTGCTGAAACTTTTTTTTTTTAAATTGCATTTGAGAAAGGCAACCAAAGATGGTTGTGTTACTTATTATTGCAATTTAAAGTAGATGTGGCAGTTTCGAGTTTTGTGCTGTTCACTTTTTCTGCAAGACACCTGTTTTTGAAAATTGAAGTTAGCAATTGGCAGGCAGGTGAGCAAGCATTTAGCCTTGCCAAGGGCTCAAAGTAGCCTGGCACCATGCAAAGGTCCCTGGTTCAATTCCTCCCATCTCCAGGTAGCACAGGTGCCAACTTGAATAAAATATTGTGGGGGCCCAGGTAAGCCCCACTCTGCATAACCGATCACATGACGCAGTGCACACACACCATTTGAATGGGAATGCCCATTACCTTTGTGGGGGCCCAGCCCCCTCAAATATTTTATTGTGGGGGCTGAAGCTCTCACAGCACCTAGGAGTTGGCTCTTGTGCCAGGTAGTGTTAAGAAAGACTCCAGACTGAAAACCTGGAGAGCTTCTGCCAATCAGTGTAGGCAGCATAGAGCTACACAGACCAGTGATCTGACTTAGAATCCATTTCATTTGTCTTTAAAATGTTCCCCCATTACCACATCTCTGTATCAATAAAAGCTTCTGTTGATACCTGCCTGTCTGTCTGACAACTGTTAAAGGCACACTATCCTGTCTGTAAAAAGGTAGCAATTCTAGAATTAGTCTTTTTAGCAGCTATTCCCTACCCTTGCTATTTTCTTTTTAAGGCTGCTTAGGTTTCTAGTCCATATGATGCCCTAAAACAAACAAACAAGATTTTCAGTGGATGCTGTGTCCTAAATAAATGGAACCAATGACTTCTGAGGATACTGACGCTGATTTTCTGCCTTACAATTTCAAATTATTTTGTGTGGATAGTCTTATGATCCCAGACGTGTGTAAAAAGAAAAGCCTTTTGTGAGCTCTCCCTTGAGTGCTTTTAGGTAATGCATCCACAAGCAAAGACAAAGGGCTTGAATTGTGTAGGTTCTCCTATGTGTGAAATGTATCTCAGTTTTCATCCTGTTTGCTTAATTAAGGGATTAATATGATATACGCATAGCAAACTCATTCTTCATGCATGGAACCTTATGAAACCAAAACTGCACACCCACACACAAGAAGGGAGGTATAAACAGGCTTAAAGAAATGGCAATGATTGCAGAACTACAAGAAAGGTACCATATTTTGCGTGGCTGGGGGAGAACTATGCAGGAGAGGGCAAAAAGCAGCTCATTGAGAACTGAGCAAGATCAGTGGATAAGGAATGCTGAATGGATAGTAGGTAGCAGATTGGAGAATGGAATGGAATGGAATAACAGGGCATGGCTTGTTGGCTGGCTAGAATCCTGAACAAAGCAGCACTGGTCCAGCCCCAAAGAGAAAAAGAACGAAAGCCCTGACTGATGTCAAGAACACTATTAAGATTAAACTTAAATATCTTTAGTGGGAGATAGCCCACTAAAGCCAATATGTGTCTTTTAATACTTGACACTTTCAAGTTTTCCAAGTGCTTCATGGATATTATCTTTGCAACAACCCTGTAAAGAAAACCAGGATTAATGCCTCCTTATTTCAGATTGAGCGAGGGGGGGGGGGGGGAGGTGATGAGAAGTAAGGCAGAGGGAACAATGACTACCTAAGGATGGCTAGGGAGTTCCTGGCTGAGATGAAATATGAGCCAAGGGTTTGTGAGCTCACACACTCAGGCAGCAGACAGCAACAGCCATTGCATAAGATAAATAAATTCAGCAACTCGCTGTTAGCCACTGTGCTCAGGGCTCAAAGTGGTTGTTAGTCAAGGCCAGCCACAGACATTTGGGTGCCCAGCACAGAGCAGCAAACAGTGCCCCTCCCTGAGTCCAGGTGTACAGTACACAAGGCCACCAGAAAAGTCCACAAGCGCCTCTCCCCAGTACTAAAAACACAACAACAGTAATAAATTACTGACAGCCACTTCACCCTGCCTAACAGAAGGTCTGCTGTGTGAATGTGCTGCCCAGTTCTAGAGCAGACAGCAGCACCTGATGAAAAACTAACCTCCAGGGCTTCAGGTGTGATAGGAGTGATGGAGTTGCTCTTCCGGGATCCAATGCGAAACTTGGCTGCCTTGTAGATTTTCCAGTAGACAAAGAGCACCACGCAGAGGGGCAGGTAAAAAGCCCCAAAGGTAGAGAAGATGGTGTAAGAAGGCTCCTGGCTGACTTGGCATTCCTCGTTGCCCTCCGAATAAGTCTCCCCCCAGCCAAAGATCACCGGAGCCAGAGAGATGATGGCCGAGAGGACCCACGTCAGAGCAATCATAATGTTGGAGATGCGCCGGCGGGTCCTCAGGGTGTACTCTAGGTGGCGAGTGATGGACCAGTAGCGGTCCAGAGCGATGGCCGTGACGTTCCAGATGCTGGCCGTGCAGCACAGCACATCGCAGGAGATCCACACCTGGCACAGGATCCGCCCCAGCCTCCAGCGCCGCCCGGACAGTTCGTGGACCAGGCTGAGAGGCATCACCAAGGCGGCCACCATCACATCCGAGATGGCCATGGAGGCCACCAGGTTGTGAGGAACCCTGTGGAAAGTGCGGACACGCAATATGGTCGCCAGGACCAGCACGTTCCAGAGGAAAGTGGCAATCACCAACATGGCCAACAGAGTCAAGACGAGGACGCTAAAGATAGACAAGGGTCCACGGGCGCCAGGGTGGTCCAGGAGGGAGCTGGAGCCCGTCCGGTTGGATTCTGCTGAAGTAGTGACTGAGAAGCAGGTGAAGTTGGGGCACCAATCCATTGTGCGAGGATGAGCAGTAGAAAGTTTCAGAAGGCAAGGTGGAGTGAAATGCTTCTTCTGGTTGTAAAAGGTGGTCTCCTTGTTATCCCCCAGGTTATATAGTTAAGGAAAAACCATTGTTCATTGGGGGGGGGGGGGGGTTGCCAGATTTTTTTATTCAATCCAGAGTTTATCAGTTAGGCTGTTGTGACTTATCCTGGCTTGTCACCTGAGCTGGGATCCGTTTATGAAATCTTCATTGCCAGGAAATGCAGGATTTCCATTTTGGCTGCTGTCTTGCATTCCTTATTGTCAATTTTTAAGTGGTATTTGTCATAGCTTTAATACTGCCTGGTTTGCAAACCTCCCCAGAGAATATCGACTGGTGGGTGGTGATATGCTTTTAATAAGTAATGATAATAGCAATAGTATTTCAGGCTCCAGAGCTCGGTCACACTCCTGGTTTGTGAAGCATCGATCCAGCAGGTGAAGGCCTGGGATACACACTAAGGAAATATTTGTGAGAGATTCCAAATTCTGTGTCGGAGTTTGCCGCATCTGTAAATTGACCAAAGAGAAGCTGCATTAAGAACGATACACATTCCATTGGAGAATGACAAGTCTTCTGCTTTTCTGAAGCATTTTTGCAACGTTAGAAAGTTAACACATTGGTTGCAGGAAGTTTAGGGCAAAAGAGAAAGCAAGAGATAATGCCATTGCAGTGGAGGAAGAAGAAGAAAAAGCCCTTACAAATACTGTACCAACAGTTCTGACTTTGTAGCCTCCTCTCCCCTCTCCCTTCACGTCTGTCTCCTTCTTTGAGAAATCTTAGATTTATTGTCATCTATTCTTTGTCAGGTCCGTGCTTTACAGAAACAGATGTATTATACAATACCGGGGGGGGGGGGGAATCCTGATGTGCCTTTGCCACATTTGCCACGGAGAAATCAAAGCCTCCAAAAACAGAATTAAGGACTCAGTCTCCCCTCCGGGGTAGATGGCAGGCCTCTCTACACAAGCCTGAGCCCTATCAATTTTAATTCAGGTGCTAAACATAGACACCACCACCTTTGACATCTTTCTGAGAATGCAATAAAAAACCCCAACTTGGAAACTTCTAAAGATCAGAGCCAATGATAGCTGCAGCCATCACAATTTAGACCAGGCTGACTATACTGTCTCTTTTTCCTGTGGGCATTTGTAATGCAATTGAGCATTCTGGCAAACGTTGCCCGTATATTGCATCACAAAGCAACCAAGACAAGCTCTGCTGGGTGTGAAAATGCACTCTTAGGGATCCCTTTTGCATCTTCCACAAAAGCAGCTGAAAGAGGATGTTGGCCACTGCTTTCGCCAAAGCACTCCACAGGGGAAGCTCAGCATTTGGAACATCTGCAACAAGAGATCACCTTCAAAAAAAAATTCCTTCCAGTAGCACCTTAAAGACCAACTAAGTTAGTTCTTGGTATGAGCTTTCATGTGCATGCACACTTCTTCAGATACACAGATATACACCGTGTATCTGAAGAAGTGTGCATGCACACGAAAGCTCATACCAAGAACTAACTTAGTTGGTCTTTAAGGTGCTACTGGAAGGAATTTTTTTTTTTACTATGGCAGACCAACACGGCTACCTATCTGTAAAGAGATCACCTTGTCTGCCCTGGCTGGGGCTTGACAGGAGATGTCGTTTGAAACACTTGCAGGCACCAGGTTACTGAAGACCAGGACTTTTTCCCCAGCTGGAACTCAATTCTGACACCTCTCAGGTGGGCGCCATTGCCATTCTAAGAGAACAAGGGAGGTGTTCATGGTGAGTTCCGGCTCCTCTTTTTCTAGAGAAATGGCACTGCCGAAGACTACCCTACATAATGCCTGTGGGATCCTGGTGTGTGATCAGACAACCGCGCCACGGGACAGAGCTTGGGCTCACACAAGGGTGGTTGCACAAGCACACACAAAGAACAGACCAAAAAGCAAACGGCAAGTAGGGACCCTGCAAAGAACTCTGCTAACACGAGGCTTCCCCCAACCCCAGGTGTGTCCCAGCCCCACCAGCACCTGAGAGACTCACCGTGGATTGAGAGTCCCTGGCTGTCATCGAACTGGGTACCTTCCATCGGATGAAGGTATCTTGCCACTGCCACAATAAATCCGCTAAAGCTGAACGCTGTTGTGCGCCCTTGCTCTGCTCCACGGGGCTGCAGCCTTGCCGTGCAAGTCCTAAGCACGCTTCCTCGGAAGGAAGCCCCCTCGAGGGTGTTTAGGATGCCGCCGTTCACTCAGCAAGCCCCGAGGAATTCGATGGCACTTGCTGCCAGACAACAGCCTGAAGTCGGAGAGGCGCAACGAGACTTTCTTTTTTTTAAGGCAGCGTTTCCAGGAAGGTAGACCCCGCTGGATTCAACGGGGCTCGCTTCCAGGAAGGAACACAGGATCGTGCGAGCCACGTTGAATTCGGTGGGACCTCCCTACCGTGTGTTTTTGTGTCCACACACAGGCTAGCGCTGCAACGCGGTTCTCTCTCTGCGCCCTTCCCCCCTCGCAACGCTTTATTTGGGAAACCGCGCCCGATCCACGCGATGGCAATACCTGCGGGGCGTCTGCTCTGCGGCTCCAGCGGCTGCGCTGCAGCAGCAAAGGGAAGCCGCCCTCCTCCTCTGAGTCCGCTGTCTTGCTCCTAAGCCGAGGCGCGCCCATCAGCTGACAGCGCCCGCTCGGCTTCCCAAGGGCTTCGCGCGGTCAGGAGGGCGCCTGGTCCCCGGAACGGCTCCCTTCACCCGCGCATCGCGCGCCTTCGCGCCTGCCTCCTCTCCGACCTTCCTGTTCCAGGCAGAGAGAAAAGTCTCCCCAGCCCCGCCGAAGCTCTGCGAGCGCCGTCCCTCTCCACTCCCACGGCGTTGGTTTTTCCGGGGCGGGGGAGCCTCGCAGGCGCTGGCCAGGATGCGCCGCAACACTTTGGCCCTGGGAGCCGCCTGCTTTGCTCCAAGTAATAGCAATCTTCAGGTATCCAAAGGGCAATATAAGCAAGCTTGTTTTCTCCTCTTCCGGAGAAACAATGGCTTCAAGTTGCGGGAAGGAAGATTCCGACCAGACATACGGAAAAACTTTCTGACAGTAAGAACAGCCAGCAGTTCTCAACCTGTGGGTCCCCAGATGTTGTTGGACTACAACTCCCACCATCCCTGAGCTCTGGCCTTGCTAGCTAGGGGTGATGGGAGTTGTAGTTCAACAACATCTGGGGACCCACAGGTTGAGAAAGGCTGAACAGTGGAGCGGACTTCCTCGGGAGGTGGTGGACTGTCTCTTGGAGGTTTCTTAGCAGAGGTTGGATGGTCATCAGTCATGGATGCCTTAGTTGAGATTCCTGCATTGCAGGGGTGGACTAGATGGCTCTTGGGTCCTTTTCAAGTCTACCATTCTATGATTCTAAGTCAGACTGCTCAGTATTGTCTGTCCAGAGGCATCTCCAAGGTTTCAGAGGAGAGGCTTTCTAAGCCCTACCTGGAAATGTGCAGGGGTGGGGAATTTGAACCTGGGACCTTCTGCCTGCAACCCAGGTGCTCTGCCTCTCAGCTATAGCCCTTCTCCAAGGGTTAGGGCTTTCAGGCTTCCCTCCCTCTTTTTGCACACATTAAAACACATACCCGTTGCAATACAACAGTTCTGCAAACAACATCACAAAAGCAAAGAGAAATTGATGGAATGATGAAACTCCACAGAGGGGAAAGGTCCGAGAAAAATTAAGGGTGTTTGCCTGGTGCTGGAAAGAGAATGTTGTCTGGGAGAGATCTGCCATCTCCAAGAAGGGCTTCCACAAATGGGTTGCCATATCAGAAAGTGCCCTCTCCCCAGTCATCACCAACTTCACTTCCACTGTTGATGGTGGGGCAGTCAGAGAAGACATAGGAAACTGCATTGTTTTGAGGTTTTTTTGGGGGTTAGGCTGAATGCCCAGGCCCTTTGACGTGCTTTCGAACTGCTAGGTTGGCAGGAGCAGGGACTGAGCAACGGGAGCTCACCCCATCATGGGGATTCGAACCACCGACCTTCTAATTGGCAAGCCCTAGGCTCTGTGGTTTAGACCACAGCGCCACCCACGTCCCTCAAAGGCAATAGTAGTAGGAGTAATATTAATAATATATAGACTGCTTAACACCCAGATGGCTTCTAAGCAGTTTAGAAAACATAGAAACCAATTAATTGCACAACATGATCAACAGCACTGGCCATCAGTTCCCCATCTGGCTTTCTGGGTCAAGGCTCAGAGCTGACTGTGGAAAATGGTGAGACCATTGCCCCTGAGATGGTTGCACAAGAACTCCCAGAGGAACCTTCCAGACCACCAGAGCCTGGATTCTCACAGATCTGGAAGACCCAGATGCCTCCCACTATATATCATCAATCCAGGAATACACCAGGAGGCTATGGAATGAAGCTGGAGTGTCCATTTTTGGGCCAGAAGGTTGCCCTTTAAGGCTCTGTAGTTCTCTCAAGGTGATGGAGCTTGAAGAAGGTAGTCTGGAGACAGAGGCATAGAACCTCAGTCTGCCCCCAACCTCTGTTGGAGCAAATTGGTCACTTGGAGCTGCCTGTGGTTCATCAGGCCAGAATATGACACCTGCAAGCCTGTCCTCCAGTTGCTGGTACTGGATTGCAGTGTCTGGATTGGCGAGTTCCTTGTTGTTCTCACACCACTGGCAGGAGCACAATGAATCAAGCAAAGTAAACCTGACAGATGCAGATTGTTTAATTTGCATAATTTATACAGGCTAGAAAAGTTCACTCTTTAGTTTTGATTTTCTAGCACATACATGACAATGATCTTACCTTTTGAGAAAATAAATGATATGCTGTTCAGAACCTAGCTATTTTCTAAAATGCTGACTATAAGGTTTTGAAGCACAGCAATTCATATCAGGCTATGTGATGCTGTAAATGTTTTGCCCTGTGCAAGATTAATATTTGGGTTTAGGGGAGGGAAATGATGATGATGATGATGGGGATTGTTTTTATCAGTGCTTTGTGATTTGTTGAGTTTAGATTGCTTCAAGGGTTCTGTAACATATTATAAACACATTTGATAAAACAAACAATCCTTGAATCAAGAAGTCTGAAAAATGCAGTGAGAAATTATTGTCTGCTAGGATTTGGTATCTAAAAAAGTCATACACAATTTTTATTTTTTTTTATTTTTGGTAAAGCGATGCTGTCAGAACCAACTGTGGAATCTGCCAAGGAGACAGATGGCCTTAATGACAGAAAACTGATGGCACTCTAAAACTCAATTACCATTGATTTGGGGGAGCCTTTCTTCTTAATGCCAAGATGTGGGACTGATTTGTTTATTGCCAGGTTTTTGGCACCTTGGAGGACAACTGGCAACAGAGCCAGTAAACAATTGACATCATGGAAAATGATTAACTTGAGATGATCAAAGGGAGAGGCAGCTATACAGGTGCTTTGATGGCCTCATTATCAGTCGTCCTTACAATGCTTTGAACTCAGCACTTTCATGGGCCTAGTTTGACATCTATTTTATGCCATCAGAAGCTTTTCTTTTCCTCCACTTTTCTTCATAGTGAGAATTGTGTGCTTAGACTTTAGAAAGAATTTTGTAGAACTATTTCTCCAGTTGCTTCAAGTGTATTAAAATCATTACATTTCCATCCCATCCCATCCACCCCCATCCTTCCAGGAACTCACAAGGTATTTCATGGCAACCTTGTGCCATAGGTTAGGCTGAGAGAGTCCAAAGGAGACATGACTGAAAAGCTTATTCAATACCATATGCATTGTGTATGTATCTTTTACATTGAAATGTGTATTTTTATGTGCACAAAACATGCATGGCAACATCTAGAGAAGTACATGATTTGGAGTTGCATTCCAATCTGCAAGCAAGTCAGCAAGCATAGGATTGGGTGTGTTGGTCCATTGCAAAAAAACAAACAAACAAAAAACAGACCAGGGCTGGTCCATAGGGAATCTGAAGGTTTATAAGGTAGCAGAATTGCTCTCCATCTTTGGAATGGATGTGATGACATAAAAGATGCTGGAAATATTGTTGTTTAGTCGTTTAGTCGTGTCCGACTCTTCGTGACCCCCTGGACCAGAGCACGCCAGGCCCTCCTGTCTTCCACCGCCTCCCGCAGTTTGGTCAGGCTCATGTTTGTAAGTTTGTAGCTGGAAATATTACAGGCAAGTAATTTCATGTTTTCTTTGGAGGGTGGGGGTGGTAAAAGTTATCAAAATATGTTGTCAGGTTATGAAATGTCTTATTAAACTTGATCCTGTGTTCTTCTTACAGGAATTGCTTTCACTGACTGGGAGGTAAACCCCATTTATTTCTGTAGTACAGTACTGGTTTTGTTTCGTATATTATGTTTTGTGATTTTTGTTTGTTTAACAAAGGGCTGAATCCAGACTAGGTTTGTCACACTTCAGTCCCATTGAGTCTGCAATCCTATACACAATGTCCCTATACACAAAGTCTCACTCCTTTTCTGCAGGCATGTTTAGGATTGCAGTGTGAAGCATGACTAACCTAGTCGGGATGCAACCCACAGAATAGAGCATGCCACAAAGAGCAAGTCAAACTTGCTCAGTGATTGACAGAGGTTTCCAGAGTGCAAATTGACATTATGCATACTGATAGCATTGAACATATGTATACACTTTGACGCTAAGAACATAATTGTGGCTATGGGAGATCTAGTGCTTATATAACAGCCTTGTGGCACCTTCAAGAAGAATAGATTCGTTGTACTGTAGAGCATTTTTTTAAATGGCTGTGGGGAAAATGGCATTGTCTTTGCAGAGGAAAAAAACAGAACTATTAGCAGCTTAAAATGCGGGGATGTCGTTTTCCTCCTGCTGTGTTTCAAATGGCATTTGCACTTGCTGCACACACAGAGGGGATGGGTCTGTCTTCCCCCAATGTGCATCATCTGATTTATTTCCCCATGCTGGCAACCCTTCCATCTCCCACCCCAGGAAGCTGTGATCTGTTCATGCACTGTCGACTGTGCATTTGGACTCTCCATCACTGGAGGTTCTTAAGCAGAGGTCGCGTGGTCATCTGCATGGATGCTTTAGTTGAGATTCCTGCATTACAGGGGTTTGAGCTAGATTCTCCGATTCTGTGTGCAAAGGCAGTTGGAGCTGCCTGCACTTCAGGTTAACTGCAGCTTGTGTTTTCCAGTGGGATGGAAGCTGGTTCAAGGCAACAGACAGGAGTATTACTCCAGGATACATATGGATTAAATGTCCTGTGCACTTGGGTCCAGACACCAGCAGTGGGAGCCCATTAGGCTGGGGGCAACCATAATGTTTGTGTACTCAGGTTTTCTACACGCAGTTGGAAGCATAGCCAAAGAAAACGCTTCACTTGCCATCCTTCCTGAGCAGGTTAAATCAGTTCTGAAACTACTGTATCCTGGGGGGAACTGTAATTACACCCGTGAGCAGCTAAGTGAGTTAGCCTAGCTTGGAAGTGAAGACGCAGGCAAGCGCCAGTGTGTCTAATAAAATGCAAATCTCATTTTCTGTTTGTTGCATGTGCCGTGAGATAACTGCTTTTGAAGAGTATTTTAAAAATGTGATTTAATTCACAGGCATTTAAAATACAACAAGGCCAGCCAGGTCTTGCTACGCAGCAGCCTGGGGGCCAGAGAGGAGCAGCAACGTGTGTGTGCAAAGTGGGCAGAATGGAGGCAGGAAAGGAGAAGAAAAGAAAAGAAAAGAAAAGAAAAGGGTGCAGCAAGATGACAGGGAAATATAATGGAGCACAAGGCTGCATTAAAACATTTCTTTTCCAGTCATCACAATCCCTTCCATGCACCGGGAGGCAAACAGTGAGTGTTTGACACCCAGAGGGAAGATCATTACGGCAGTTGCATATTCAATCAAATGTCACACTCAAGGGTCTGGCTTCTTGCTTCCTGCTGCCACAGCAGTAGTAATTTATGCTGCACCATAGCTTCTTCCAACCCTCTGGGCAGCATCATAACACGGAACAAGAGACAGCGTCCAAAGTGGACACACGGCTCTGATTTGCCCCATCCTCACAGTGGCAAAATCTGATGTTTGTAGTGTTGGCCAGAGGCGGACTTTGTGTTCTCAAATTTCAGCAGTGCTCCATGCAGTGCTAAAATGTGGTACCCACAGTCCATTCTACAGCATTGTTGTGGCAGCCCCTGCAGCATGGCAGCCAGGACGGCTACACCAGTTGTGCTACCCTAAAACCACCTCTGGTGTTGGCCTGTACCATTACAGGCTGCATGTAGGTGCGCAAATGTTTGGATGGTGAAATGGTGTTAAGGTCCTGGAAGAGCAATGTAGGTTGCTAGGGAGGGGTTTGCAAGCCAGGACCTTCAAGGCAGCTGTTTCTGAATGACTGGGTCTAGATGGCATCCTCACAACGATTCTTAAAGAACCCAAATGTAAAACTGCTGATCTGAGTAGCTCAGTCAGTACAGGCTGAGTCTCTTGATCTTGGGGTTGTGGGTTCATGTTGCGCAAAAGATTCCTGCTTTGCAAGGGGTTGGACTAGATTTCCCTCATGGTCCCTTCCAGCTCTACGGTTCTATGGTTCTAACAAAGATATGTAACTTTCTCCCAAAGTCTGCCTGCATACATTGGCTACTTTCCAGTCCTCAGGTGACACCAATTTTTAAAAGGATATCTGGGATGACCCAGAAAATGGCTGGCTGGTTAGTTTAATATCTGTTCCAGAAAAATTGGAGGAAAGCATAATTGCCAAACATATAGAATAACAGGGCTGTGCACAGACTAACCTTTTTGTTATGTACTGAGTTAAATAGGATCCAAAATGCAGCAGTCTGATTGGTGCTAGAAAAATAGGATTCAGAATGCAGCAGTCTGATTGGACCTAGAGCAATAGGATTCAGAATGCAGCAGTCTGATTGGTCCACAGGAGCCACCCAATCCAGCTCCAGGTGGAAGTAAATGCACAACCTGACTGGCCTACAGGTGAATCCCAGAATTAGCCAATCACGTGGGGCCCATTGTGTAAATAATGTATATAAAGCAGATATTCTGGGGGAACGTCCATTCCTCCTCACCACTATGAGCTGAATAACGAGCATGAAATCCACTCTTGACTCTGAGTATATTTCACTTTCTGTAGCAAAAAAAAAAAAAATGTACGGTAGTTTTTTCTTAGTATGCAGTATGCAGTTGACATGCTATTTTCAATCTAGACTGATGCAATATCCTGCCATCCACCTGGGCAGGTGCGGCTAGATACATGTTTGAAAACTCTCCCCTTGGTTAGGTCACGTGTGTCTTTTCCTCCTTGCACAAGCCCAGGTGAATGAAGAAGGAAGAGGTGGTGACTGAGGTCTTGGTGTCTGCCTGCCCCCAGTGTCATTAGGTAGGATGGCCTACACCTGTTTTCAATTGACACACTTCAGAGCTGTTAAGGAAATTACTCCTTTGCCAAGTTCCTCCATTCCAACGCCATTTTGCCCTTGGAAAAAGGACTCGTTCCCCTGCCACCTCCCCAAGCTTGAAGACATGTATACACACCTCGCACCCCAGAAAATGCCCAGAGGTGACAATTGCTGGGCTCATTGTTCTCCAAGGGATGCCAAATCACATCACCAGACTTGCCTCAGGCTCCAGACATGCAAAGGAAGTTCTAGTGTACCTTTGGGTGGTGGGTACTTAAGACATGTTTGCCTGTGCTAATCTTGTACAGTGGTACGTCGGGTTAAGTACTTCATTCGTTCTGGAGGTCCGTTCTTAACCTGAAACTGTTCTTAAGCTGAAGCACCACTTTAGCTAATGGGGCCTCCCACTGCCACCACGCCGCTGGAGCACAATTTCTGTTCTTATCCTGAAGCAAAGTTCTTAACCTGAAGCACTTTTTCTGGATTAGCAGAGTCTGTAACCTGAAGCGTATGTAACCTGAAGCGTACGTAACCCAAGGTACCACTGTACTTGGGTGTTGCCCTGACATATCTGTCAATGCTGATCTTTTGTAACCCTCCCCTTTTGTGACATGCTAGTGATGTAGCAATGATGTATTGATGAGGATCTAAGTCAGGGATAGGCAACCTAAGGCCCGGGGGCCAGATGCAGTCCAATCGCCTTCTCAATCCAGCTTGCAGACGGTCCGGGAATCAGCGTGTTTTTACATGAATAGAATGTGTCCTTTTATTTAAAATGCATCTCTGGGTTATTTGTGGGGCATAGGAATTCGTTCACCCCCCCCCACCCAAAAAAAAAAAAAATACTCTGGCCCACCAAATAGTCTGAGGGACCGGCCCACTGCTGAAAAAGGTTGCTGACTCCTGATCTAAGTCTACTGGCTGCTGTTTTGCTCCACATTGCTATGCTGGAATTTCCATCTTTTACTGACCACATGGACCCGTGGGGGACTTGTACCCCGACGAGCTGGGCTGTTGAGTAGTCTCTCAACCCAGAATATTCCTTAACACAGCAATACAGAATTAATCTGCAGTAAGCTTTTATTTTTGGAATGAAACTATTTTCTCAGGGAGTGCTCCCCCTACTGTTGGTCTCTCTGCCTTCTGCCCTAGCAGTTCCAATGTGCGCCAACAGCCACCGTGCATGCCTATCACAACCCCATGTGCTTTTCTTTCTTCTAAACTAAAAACTCAGATATACTTTTACTGCTCTGAATGAGTCCAAAACACACACCACTGTTCATTTGCTAGTTCTTATAAAAGCAACTGAGGATCACATCCACTATTTCCACCCCAAAAATATATACTTGAAGTGCATCTAACCAGCAGAAATGCAAAATAAATGAAATCTGGCAAATGGCTGGAGCTTCCTTGCCTCTTCATTACTGCTAATGTGTGGAGATGATTAAAAGGGCTTATTCATGATGCCAAATCAATGCTTCTAATTTTTGTACCGAAAGCTAGCAGTTAATTAGGGACCGAAAGTGTTTGATATGCAAGTGAATAATGTTTTCTACCTACAAGATAATAAAAAGGACTTGTTCTTAAATAGCCATCCTAATTAATGAAGCTAAAGCAAAAATTTGAAGAATCCAATTGTTGGCCTGTTAGGAACCAGCTGGGGTAGAGAAGACACATGCCCCTGTGGCAGCAGATTCAGAATATTTCTCTAAATGCTTATACTAACTCATAGTGGATTCTTACACTATTTGGTGGAGTGGGAGCCTTTGCCTGCCTGCTCTTTTCTGTTCTGCTGCTTCACACACTTCTGAGATAGCACGAGAGGCTCAGCATCACCCCATAAAAGCCCTCGTACCTACAGGACTGCCTCCCCTGGTATGCCCTATGGAGGACCTTACGGTCTGCAAATAATAACATTTTGGAGGTCCTGAGCCTCAAGGAGATTAGACTGGCCTCGGCAGGGCCAAGGCCTTTTCGGCTGTGGCCCCGGCCTGGTGGAACACTCTGTCACAAGAAACCAGGGCCCTGCGGGGTTTGACATCTTTCCTCAGCGCCTGCAAGACGGAGCTGTTCCGCAAGGCCTTTGGCCGGGGTTCAGTCTGACTCCCTCTCCCCTTTCATAAGCATTTGCATGAAAGTGGCCTCCCAGTTTTTCTCACAGGCCCGTATAAGTTCAGCACAAACAGTTGGGCCTGGTGAGCATTTAAGGTCCCCAACCCTAATCTGTGGGTTGCCATCTAATTGGATTTTATTCTGATCCTGATCTGATTTTAGAATGTATTTTTAACTGATTGTCTGATTTTATGTTAATGTGTTATACATTTGATGTTAGCCGCTGTTCTGAGCCTGGTTTTGGCCAGGGAAGGCGGGGTATAAATGAAAAATTATTATTATTATTATTATTATTATTATTATTATTATTATTATTATTATTGGATCAGGCTGATGACCCACCTAGTCCAGCATCCTGTTTTCATTGGCCAAACTGATGCCCACGAAGGACATGAGAGTTAACAGTTCCCTACTTGTGATTCCCACCAACTGGTATTCCATAGCTTCCAACTTTTCCCACTGCAAAACAGGGCACAAGTCTTCAGGACATGTTCCCGGGCGACTAACATGACCCACACTTCTCTCTCCTTCCCTGACAGAGCCCCAAAGAAAACCCCCTTCAGCCGTGCCCATTGTCTGCATGTGGTCCCTGACACAGGTTGCCTCTGAGAGAACAGAGAAAAGGTTGCCCATCTCTGTCCTGTAAGAATCAAGTCTTAAGCAACAGTCCTAAGCGCACCAAGTTACTTTGGGAACCACACTGGTCGTTAAAAAAGAACACTGTTGTACTCAGTTTCTGCTGGAGGATTTCCCATTGGGGTTTTGGGTTGGTCACTGAAAACAGGATTCCGGACTAAATGGATCTTTGTTGTTGTTGTTTAGTCGTTTAATCATGTCCGACTCTTCGTGACCCCATGGACCAGAGCACACCAGGCACTTCTGTCCTCCACTGCCTCCCGCAGTTTGGTCAAACTCATGTTGGTAGCTTCGAGAACACCATCCAACCATCTCATCCTCTGTCGTCCCCTTCTCCTTGTGCCCTCCATCTTTCCCAACATCAGGGTCTCTTCTCATGAGGTGGCCAAAGTATTGGAGCCTCAGCTTCACGATCTGTCCTTCCAGTGAGCACTCAGGGCTGATTTCCTTAAGAATGGATAGGTTTGATCTTCTTGCAGTCCATGGGACTCTCAAGAGTCTCCTCCAGCACCATAATTCAAAAACATCAATTCTTCGGTGATCAGCCTTCTTGATGGTCCAGCTCTCACTTCCATACATCACTACTGGGAAAACCATATCTTTTACTATACGGACCTTTGTTGGCAAGGTGATGTCTCTACTTTTCAAGATGCTGTCTAGGTTTGTCATTGCTTTTCTCCCAAGAAGCAGGCGTCTTTTAATTTCGTGACTGCTGTCACCATCTGCAGTGATCATGGAGCCCAAGAAAGTAAAATCTCTTACTGCCTCCATTTCTTCCCCTTCTATTTGCCAGGAGGTGATGGGACCAGTGGCCATGATCTTCGTTTTTTTGGTGTTGAGCTTCAGACCATATTTTGCGCTCTCCTCTTTCACCCTCATTAAAAGCTTGTTTTAATTCCTCCTCACTTTCTGCCATCAAGGTTGTGTCATCTGCATATCTGAGGTTGTTGATATTTCTTCCGGCGATCTTAATTCCAGCTTGGGATTCATCCAGTCCAGCCTTTTGCATGATGAATTCTGCATATAAGTTAAATAAGCAGGGAGACAATATACAGCCTTGTCGTACTCCTTTCCCAATTTTGAACCAATCAGTTGTTCCATATCCAGTTCTAACTGTAGCTTCTTGTCCCACATAGAGATTTCTCAGGAGACAGATGAGGTGATCAGGCACTCCCATTTCTTTAAGAACTTGCCATAGTTTGCTGTGGTCGACACAGTCAAAGGCTTTTGCATAGTCAATGAAGCAGAAGTAGATGTCTTTCTGGAACTCTCTAGCTTTCTCCATAATCCAGTGCATGTTTGCAATTTGGTCTCTGGTTCCTCTGCCTCTTCTAAATCCAGCTTGCACTTCTGGGAGTTCTCGGTCCACATACTGCTTGAGCCTTCCTTGTAGAATTTTAAGCATAACCTTGCTAGCATGTGAAATGAGTGAAATTGTGCGGTAGTTGGAGCATTCTTTGGCACTGCCCTTCTTTGGGATTGGGATGTAGACTGATCTTCTCCAATCCTCTGGCCACTGCTGAGTTTTCCAAACTTGCTGGCATATTGAGTGTAGCACCTTAACAGCATCATCTTTTAAAATTTTAAATAGTTCAGCTGGAATACCATCACTTCCACTGGCCTTGTTATTTGCAGTGCTTTCTAAGGCCTGTTTGACTTCACTCTCCAGGATGTCTGGCTCAAGGTCAGCAACCCCACTACCTGGGGTGTACGAGACATCCATATCTTTCTGGTATAATTCCTCTGTGTATTCTTGCCACCTCTTCTTGATGTCTTCTGCTTCTGTTAGGTCCTTACCACTTTTGTCCTTTATTATGGTAATCTTTGTACGAAATGTTCCTTTCATATCTCCCATTTTCTTGAACAGATCTCTGGTTATGCCTGTTGTCTTTGTCCATAGAGTTTTCTTGGCAGGGATACTGGAGTGGCTTGCCGGTTCCTCCTCCAGGTGGATCACGTTTGGTCAAAACTCTCCACTATGACCTGTCTATCTTGGGTGCCCTGCTCAGCATAGTTCACAGCTTCTCTGAGTTATTCAAGCCCCTTCGCCACGGCAAGGCAGTGATCCATGAAGGGGAAATATATTTAAATATAATGGATCTTTGGCCTGATCTAAAAGGGCTTTCTTGTGTCCTTAAGTGGTTATGACTGGGCTGGGGGGGCTTATGAAACATATTTTTTTTTGAACCCTTACTACTTAATTGTAATCAATTTCTCATGTTTCTAAGCTTCCCTTCCTCCCGATAGCTCAGAGAGGCATTTTATGATCACAACCCCCTTGCGAGGTAGGTAAGGAAGATAGCAATTCTGCCAGGATCTCCAGTGAGCTTTGTAGCTTGCCAGCAGCATGCCAATGCTAAGCAAACTTAGATTTCAAAAGCATATTGTGATGAATCAGTGCAACAGATAAATATATTGAATGAACAATATTTGGGTTGCAAATTCACAATATTGTTGATATTCAATGGTCACAACTTTAACGAGCTTTCTAGTAGCAGATCTAGGAATCATGCATATTGTGTCCAGCAGGGGGCAGCTGTGCACACACATCTACCCTGGAGAAAGAAAAATCGAAAGTGGGGGGACAGTTTTAAACTGGAATATTTTGTCCAATTCTGGTTGCCACATTTCCAGAAGGACATTGACAAAATGGGACAGTGTTCAGAGCAGCAGGAAGATGAGGAGTGTGCAAACCAAGTCCTATAAGGAATGGTTGGAAGACCTGGCTATACACAGTTTGAGGAAAAAGCCCTGAAAGTTCCAAGCCACTGGTCTATATACCCCTCCTTGTTAAATAAAATCAGAAAAATGAGTACAGCAAACTGTTGGAGGAAATGTGATCATTTTTGCTCTCTCTCCTCCCCCCCCCCCATTTGTGGTGAATCTGCCCCTTAGTTAGTCAATTTGCGGTAAATGTTTCTCAACAAGTGGAACAGATGGCAAACAAAAAGTTTCAGTTAAATCCCCAAACCACTGTTCTTTTGCTATTTGAATTTTGAGGCCCGGGACTTGATCCACAAGGAACTTATTGTTTAACTTTTGACAGCAGACTGACTTACAACTGCAAAGCATTGCAGAACTCTGAACGCTGAACTGATGTGAGGCAGGCAGCAGCAGCAACTGTGGAATGTGGTTCCTGTGGTCTAATCAACTCACTGGTTGCGTGGTGGTGGCAGCGGGGTATGCGTGTGTGTGTGTCAAAATGCAGACAACTTCTATGCCGCTTGGCTTCCCTTTATTAATTCTGCAGCAAGGAATGAAGATGGGTTGCAATCTCCATGAACCCGTGGGCACCCACTGAAAGAGCATTTCGGTATAAAAGGTACAAGCTGTGTCCACCCAAGCCAAACCAGGTGAGCATAGTCGATGGGTCTCAAACCCTCAGTGAGTTAGGGGCTTCCCCTGCATGAGAAGACAGGCTCTGGCAGATGGAGATGACAAGACCAATAGTGGATCCAGTGGTCAAGAAGACGGTTTCTGCACGTGCTGTCAAGGGAAGTGAGGGGGAGATTTGGCTTGTCAACCTGGGAAGGGAGACCATCTAGGAGATGGGAAACCCAGATCTGAAATCTTTGCTGCCTTGTGGGATATCTTTGGGAGAATAAAAGGCTAAGAAGTTAACCCTACACAAATCCAGAGTGGAGTCCCTAAGACTGGATGGCGTCTTCTATATCTCCTTCTGGCGCCTTGTACGCCTCCTTTCAGCAACTCCTGCAGCCAAGCTGGTGCCAAATGTCTTCCTTTCCTTTCCTTTCCTTTCCTTTGGACCACATCAGTGAGGCCAAGAGGGGGGTCTTGTCATCTGGGCAGCCCAGGACCTCCATATATACTGTATTTTTCGTTCTATAGGACACACATTTCCCCCTCCAAAAATTAAGGGGAAATGTGTGTGCGTCCTCTAGAGCGAATGCAGGCTGTGCCGCTAAGCCCAAAGCCAGAACAGGAAGACGGAGCACTGCGGAGCGCTCCGTCTCGCTGCTCTAGCTTGGGGATGGCTGCGCGCAAACCTCTGCAGGGCAGCGGGGCGCTGCGCTCCAAAGGCTTCAGGGACCTTTGAGGATGGCGGTGGGGGAAAGCAGCGCTTCCCCCCACCGCCAGCCCCACAAGCTCTGGTGAATGTACCTTGAACGCACCTTGTTTTAGAGGGGGAGAACAAGAAAAAAAAATTTTTCCTGTTCTCCCCCTCCTATGGTCCGGTGCGTCCTATGGTCCGGTGCGTCCAATGGAGCGAAAAATACGGTAATGCCCAGGCTTGAGCCCCGGGGAGATCACTTCAGTGCTGCTAACACAGCGGTTTGACTTCAGCCCCAAAGGCACACTCCATGGTCTCTTGAGACTGATGGATGCCAACAAGAACAAAAGACTATTTACTGACTCTTCAGCAAGTACCAGGTACCCAGAATGATGTGCCAGGGAGGGGGTGCCCTGGCTCCCACAGCACCAGCAATACTGATCCATTCTTTATTAAAAGAGTACAGTGGTATCTCAGGTTAAGAACTTAATTCGTTCTGGAGGTCCGTTCTTAACCTGAAACTGTTCTTAACCTGAGGTACCGCTTTAGCTAATGGGGCCTCCCGCTGCTGCTGCTGCTGCTGCACCACCGTCATGCGATTTCTGTTCTCACCCTGAAGCAAAGTTCTTAACCCGAGGTACTATTTCTGGGTTAGCAGAGTCTGTAACCTGAAGCGTCTGTAACCCGAGGTACCACCGTTATGAAATTCTCAGCTAAATCAGCCCTCAGTTCAAATCTATAGTGGAGGACTTCAAACTTCCCGGTGCCTCACTCCATGATACAGTGGTACCTTGGTTCTCAAACTTAATCCATTCCGGGGGTCTGTTTGACTCCCGAAACCGTTCGGAAACCAAGGCGCGGCTTCCAATTGGCTGCAGGAGCTTCCTGCACTCAAGGAAAAGCCGTGTTGGATGTTCGGCTTCCAAAAAACGTTTGCAAACCGGAGACACTTATTTCCGGGTTTGCGGTGTTTGGGAGCCGACTGTAGTGGGGAAACAAAAGCAAGTATAATAGGAATAAGAGTAGAAGACTGTGGAACAGCTTTCCTAGGACGAATAAATATTTGGGAAGGAATGTTCATGCATTGTCTTAGGTTATTGCAAAGTTATTTATGAAAAATAATCTTAAAAGGCATTGGAAGAAATGGTTCCAAGGAATATCCTGAAGCCATCTTTTCAAATGTCACTCATTGGTTTTTCACAGACCCCCAAACCAACCTGAATTTTCTAAATTATATATCTTTTTTCCATGCTGTGTAAGTGAAGGCCATTGGTGAAATGATGTCTTAGAAAGCCTGCTGTTGCTATGATATTATGTATTATTAACACAGATTGAGTAGAGGCTTATGTTCACTAGAGCAAAACAAACAATTTATGTCTGAAATTTAGTTAGAATAGCTTTGAGGGCAAACTACACAAACCAATATAGCTGAATGTGATATGATGTGGGTTTGCATCCCCCCCCCCCATTACTGTACACCTTTGTGAATTCAAACAGCACACAGATCATTTTAGCATTGTGCAGTGGAGGGATGAGACTTATTGTAGTGACTCCCAAATGCCTGATAAACTTGCATGGGTTCAAGTTGCCAAACGTGCAGCAATGTAAAAGCGGATGAAATTGCTGGGTAATTCTCTCCTTGCTTTCTCCTTCTAGTTCTTTTAGCCTTTAAAAGGAGGCCCATTTTCACTTAGGAAAATGCTCCTGATAAGCTACATTTTACATGGGTCAAACAGGCTAGTCTCTGTGCAAAAGAATAAATGGAGACAAATCTGAGATGAGAAATGACTGTGTGGAAAAGCCATTAAGATAAGGATATTCATGACTGACAGCACCATAGCTCAGTGGAAGATCATCCACTTTGTGTGCAGAAGATCCCTGATTCAATCCCCAGCTTCTCTTGGTAGGGCTGGGGATGTCCCCTGCCTAAAACCCTGGAGAGTAGTTGGCAATCAGCATAGACAATACTGAGCTGGATGGACCATTGGTTTGACACGGAATAAGGCATCTTCCTGAGTTTGATGAGTTCCATTGCGTGTTTAGCCAAACTGGCAACAGCCATGCACATCAGGGAGACACCAGAAGTTTCAGTGGAACCCAAGTTTTGCAGAAGCATGGAAAATCTTTGTGACAGAAACCCCAACACAGTGCAATGAGAACTGAGCCTGCTCAGAGGTCATGGCTAAAAATGGAAGCTGGAGTAGTGGTGGAATAGAAAGACTGGAATCCTGAGTAGAGAGCGCTTCTCACAGCGACATATATTATGACATTTGCTGTTACCATCTTAGAATTGGGAATGGCCCAGTACTCTTGAGTCGGCTTTCCACAGAATTCTCAGGTCAAATATTGAAATAAATGAGGTAGGGTGGAAAAAAAAGACCACGAGCTGTTTAAAATCTGCTCTTTAATCTGCCATGAGAGAGAACCCCACTGAGTCGTTCCCACCCCCTACAATCAAGTGGTATACGAATTTTATGAAATAAAGTTATGAAGTAGGTTGGCTACATGAAACATTTATAAGCAATATTCCAAACACTCAGGGATGAATCTCTGCCCGGGATACAAGCAACTCAAAATGTTCAATGACTTTAGAAGGAAGGAATTCCCTGGGGAAGGAGAGCTGTTTGAGCAACTGAAAATGACAGCAAAAGGAAAAGGGGGGGGGGGAGGAGAATTGCAGATTTTGGCTTAAATGTGGTAAGTAATTTTCAAAGGAAATCATTTTTTTTAAAAAAGGAGGAGTGTGAATACAGGTAGGAACCAGGGCTGAATGCTGCAATTTGAAAAGGGCTGAAAGCCACGGCAAGCTTTGAGGGGATTGTTTCCTATATTTTTTAGTTTGACCCAAACTAGATCGGGGAACCTGTGGTCTTCCAGGTATTATTGGACTACATTTTCCACCATTGCTGAGCATCCACTATGTTGACTGGGGCTGATGGGAGTTGGAGTTCCAGCAGCATCTGGGGGCCACAAGTCCTACCACGGCTGAAGTAAAGTCATGTAAATTCACTACCTGGGGGAAGTATCCTATCAGCTTACAAATTAATGCACTATCTCCAAGCTTTTCTTTGGCTTTTTCTTAAACTGCTAGGGGGAAATACTGTACTGTAAATATTCTCTAAGCATACAGGTTAGGAGTTTAGATTATTTGGCACAGAAATTTGTTATAACAACAGTTAGCCTTAAAAGGGAAAGGTTCCACTCTAGAGAACTGTAAAAAAAGGTATGTTGGAAATAACTTGATTTTCATGTCTCCTCTGTTTAAAATAAAATTGCCTTCTTGCTGTGAACATTATAAAGCTGATTTCTGTTTGTGGTTTTCTCTCTCCTTTGTCTCATCTCATTAAATATCCATGCTCCAGATGGAATTAAACTTCACCCTGAGATCTTTATCATAATTGGCCAAGAAGTGAAGTTTCAGTTAAGATTGACACCTTATTAATAGGATTTTTCCTTGCCGCAAACTGACTTTAGAGATGGCTCTCGATGATTTATACATGTGCAGTGCCCTGACCTTGCATGGTTAACATCTGATATTTTAAAGAGGGCTGTCAAGTTGATGGGATTTTAAATATCAGTTGGATCTCTTATTCTCCTGATTTGTCCTGCTGAATAAATATTGGAAGACCAAAGGGGTTTGTTCTGGCACTGCCCATCATGCTAATCAGGAAGAAGCTCATGCAAAAATATTAGCAATGAGGTGGTGGTGGGGAAATAATATAACACACTTTTCTCAATAAGCTGTCTGAGGTAGGTAAGACATTGCGTAAGATCTGGTGCTTTAGAAATCAGATAAGTACTTTAGTCCTTTGCATCCTTACCTGACAGTGAATACCACAGAACTCAGACTTATTTAGGAGTAAATATTTGCAGAAAGTTTGCAGAGATTTGGACAGGGTGGTTCTATGGTTCTGTCACACACACTGATGGTCATTACAGCATGGGAACTGCTGGCAAAGCATGGCAGTGGGACTACTCACTCCCACCAACAAGCAAAACAATACCAGCAGGATTGAGTTTCAGTTTGTTGCATGCAGATGTTAAACAGCATTAGCTTAACTGTCATGTGGATCCTTAACTGACAACTGAGAGTTAGAATTCTCAGTGTGGAAAAGAAGGATGGGAGATATGCACATTTTGATTGGTGGTTTAAGGTTTAGAATCCTCAGCTAGACAGCGTGATTGGCTGGAGCTGGACTACAGGGGCCAGAAGAACAGTATATATGACCTAGTACTGGTCAGTAGGTGACAGTTAGTTGTTTGGAGTTAGTGCTTGGTGTTTGTGGAGTCCAGCAGAAGACAGCAGAAGAAGAGGATCAGAGGAGGAAAGGGAAAACCTGAGAGACTGGTGGAGTGGCTTGGTGCCAAAGGCTTGCTGGGGAGAGCTGATTCATTTGGCTTAGGCTAGAGACAAGGGGAAATCCTGTTTGCAGCACCGAGGAGAAAAGTGGGAAGCAGGTGGGAATGTTGGTCGCTGCAGGACACCACAGGAAAGCTCCCATGGCACTGAACAGTGGTCTCTAATAACTACTTTCAGGAAATGGCCCTGAAGGTAGAGTAGGACCATGTAAGTATAGAGCCCACAAGCCCAACCCATCTCCTTGAGCTGCGCCAGAGCCACCAAAAGATCAAGAACAATCAGGGTCACACTCCCCCAATCTCTCTCCTGACGGGTTGACCATGGTATTTTCAGTGCCATGACTAGGCCTGAAGTCTGGCTGGAATGGACCCAAGTAATCCATTTCCTCCAAGCATGCTTAAAGCTGGATCGCCACCACCTTTGTGAGCACCTTGCCCCAAAAGGGGATATTTGCAGTAGTTGTTTAACTTTTATGTGTCTAGGGTGGTCTTCTCATTGAGGGAGCACAGCATCTCCTCCTTTAAGGTGGATTGTTCCTCATTGTACAGCTACAGTAGTGCCTCGCAAGACGAAATTAATTCGTTCCGCAAGTTTTTTCTTCTTGCAAGTTTTTCGTCTTGCGATGCACGGTTTCCTATAGGAATGCATTGAAAATCAATTAATGCGTTCCTATGGAAACCGCCTTCAGACCAGGTCCGGGGACAGTCTGTCCCCGGAACTCTTCTGAAGGCTGGGGGGGGGCAAGGGCTTTTCTTCCCACCCCCAGCATTTTAAAAAAACCCCGGGACAGCGGAGGACTTCTCCGCTGTCCGGGGCGATCTTAAAATGCTGGCGGGCGGCATTTTAAAATCGCCCGGGACAGCGGAGGACTTCTCCGCTGTCCGGGGTGATGTAAAAGCCCCTGGGAAGGCAGGCAGGGGGGGACAAAGACTTTTGCCCCCGCCCGCCTTCAGAAGAGGTCCTGGACCTCTTCTGAAGGCGGGCGGGGGGCGAAAGTCTTTGCTCCCCCCCCGCCTGCCTTCAAAAGCCGTCCGCGATAGTGGGAAGCTCTTCCCTGCTATCCCGGACTGCTTTTAAAATGCTGGTGGTGGGGAGCAAAGCCTTTCGGCCCCCGCCGGCCTTCCTGGACCTCTTCTGAAGGCCGGGGGGGGGAAGGCTTTGCTCCCCACCGCCAGCATTTAAAAGAGGTCCCCGGAGATTTCCCTATGGGCTTTCGTCTTGCGAAGCAAGCCCATAGGGAAATTCGTCTTGCGAAGCACCTCCAAAACAGAAAACCCTTTCGTCTTGCGGGTTTTCCGTCTTGCGAGGCATTCGTCTTGCGGGGTACCACTGTATACTGAAGCTATTGGGGGAGGGGTCGCAAAGAAAAGGGAGTAAAAAATGAGAAACAGAATCATCCTGTACAAGTCAAACTTTTGTTTTAGAAAAACTTCCTACCCGTTTCCATGATTTGATTTGATCAAACCAGCTGTGGAAGTCATGGGCGTTCATTTTTTTTAACTACTTCACACATTGGAATTGAAACTGCTTTTGCTCATTATTGCCCCTCCTTTCTGCTTTGTAGGGTCATCATCCTTAGTGGCCATTCTGTTATCCATTTACAAGCACTAAGCGCCTGCCCAGACATCTATAAAAGTAAGTAATAAACAGCCAGTTATACTCTGTCTAAAATGCACAGCTCTGACAGCTCGCACTTCCTAGCACTAATTAAAGCTCACCATCTAAATGTCTCTTGTAACATCTGTTTGTCTGGCTTCAATCTTTGAACTAGCCATAAACCTAACACCTAGCCCTGCACTCTTCCTTGGGGCTTTCGAAATCTGTTCTGAAGAGGACACCACCTTTCCTGAAAGAACAGCTGTGTGAAGCCAGGAGGCTAGATAGCTTCTTCCCACATTGTTTGGAAAGTCTATTCAGCACATAATAAATGGGAAGCTACTCACTCACAGTGTTCATTCATTGCAAAAGCCTGTGTTGGTGTATGTACATATAAGTGGGCATATGAGAGGGGGCAAAGGGATTCATGGGGCATTCCACTTTGTCCCCTTCCCTTTATAAACCATCTGTGGGCTAGTTCAGAGGGTTGCCATCTTTTCAAAAAGTGACAATCTGGACACTAAAGTTGTTGGGCTTTCTTTTTTCTTTTTGGCAAAGTTGTTGTTGAGCCTTTTTCAGTTTTGAAATTGGGCATTTACACTGTCAACATTTGTTGCCATATGTCCGGATTTTCCCAGACATTTAGCCGATTTCTGCCCAGATACTGCTTTCAGATACAGTATTCTGGTACCTTTTGCTCCCATATGTCTGTTATACAGTGGTACCTCGGGTTACATATGCTTCAGGTTACATACGCTTCAGGTTACAGACTCCGCTAACCCAGAAATAGTACCTCGGATTAAGAACTTTGCTTCAGGTTAAGAACAGTTTCAGGTTAAGAACGGACCTCTGGAACGAATTAAGTAATCAGAGGTACCACTGTATCTGGAATTCGATAAAATATGGTTTTAAAATGATGCATCAACAATGTGTATGTCTTTACCAGACAGTATGGCATAGCCAACGTGGTGGCCTCTAGATGCTGTTGAACTCCAACTCTCGTCAAGTCACAGCCTGCATAACCAATGGTCAGGGATGATGGGAGGTGTCCAACAACGTCAGGAGGGCATCACATTGGGTACCTCCTGGCGCATATATATATATGCAGGTTTTGGTGTCCTCGGGTGTCTTCCCGTGTAAAAGTTGGGGTGTCTAGGCGACGTTTCGACGAGGTCTCACTCGTCATCTTCAGGCTGGTGCTTTCGGCTTCTTGTTACTGGAACAGAGCAGGATCTCAGTGTTTGAGTTCCTATAAATACTGTTGAGGGGGTGTGGTGTATAGCCTCCAATGTTCTGGGCAGAGAGGAAGTTCCCAGGCTAGTGTGCCTTTTCTTCTTTTGTTCCTTAATTACTTGAGGGATATCTTGAGTGATTTCTTGGGTGATATTCTGAGTACCACTTAGGTGGGTCATTAGGTGTGGATTAGTTGCTAAAGCCTTCGTGTCTTGACATCTTGAGCTTTGTGAAGAGTTTTTCTGAGAAGATGGCTGTACTGCACTTAGTTGTGCTCTGGCTTGGCTTCGTGTATAGGGGCGAGCTGTGGTTTTGTGTCCTGTGCCAGCCAGATCTGTGTAGGGATTGCAGGGGGGTGCAGCATCCGGAGGTGCCACCATGGTTTGGCTACTGGATGGTGTCTGTAATTTATCTGTGGAGAGGGTCTGGGTTTGGGTCTGGTGTGGTTGATTGGTGATGGCGTTCTGTGTGCCTCTGGATCTGGTGTCGGTTTTTGTGGGGAGGGCTAATTTCCAGATGTCTGGCAGGCGGGATGTGTCGTCACGCTTGTTCATGTTGTGAGGGTGTTTCTCTATCTCGATGGCTTCCATGATTATTCTCTTGTGGTGATGTTCCATGTTAAAGAGCAATTTGGAATCTGCAAAATTAATTTCGTGTCCTGTTTCTTTCATGTGTTGGAACACATGAAAGAAACAGGACACGAAATTAATTTTGCAGATTCCAAATTGCTCTTTAACATGGAACATCACCACAAGAGAATAATCATGGAAGCCATCGAGATAGAGAAACACCCTCACAACATGAACAAGCGTGACGACACATCCCGCCTGCCAGACATCTGGAAATTAGCCCTCCCCACAAAAACCGACACCAGATCCAGAGGCACACAGAACGCCATCACCAATCAACCACACCAGACCCAAACCCAGACCCTCTCCACAGATAAATTACAGACACCATCCAGTAGCCAAACCATGGTGGCACCTCCGGATGCTGCACCCCCCTGCAATCCCTACACAGATCTGGCTGGCACAGGACACAAAACCACAGCTCGCCCCTATACACGAAGCCAAGCCAGAGCACAACTAAGTGCAGTACAGCCATCTTCTCAGAAAAACTCTTCACAAAGCTCAAGATGTCAAGACACGAAGGCTTTAGCAACTAATCCACACCTAATGACCCACCTAAGTGGTACTCAGAATATCACCCAAGAAATCACTCAAGATATCCCTCAAGTAATTAAGGAACAAAAGAAGAAAAGGCACACTAGCCTGGGAACTTCCTCTCTGCCCAGAACATTGGAGGCTATACACCACACCCCCTCAACAGTATTTATAGGAACTCAAACACTGAGATCCTGCTCTGTTCCAGTAACAAGAAGCCGAAAGCACCAGCCTGAAGATGACGAGTGAGACCTCGTCGAAACGTCGCCTAGACACCCCAACTTTTACACGGGAAGACACCCGAGGACACCAAAACCTGCATTCCTGTACCCGTGAAAATCTACGAAAGCATATATATATATATATATATATATATATATATATATATATATATGCATGTTGACATGTACACGATGGTGGCACATATATATGAATGGGAGAACGTAGGTGCACACAAATGCTTATTATGAATGTGTATGTGTTGTTTATGGTTGGTTGGAAGAGCAAGATGCAGTTCCATCTTTTAGTGAATGATTGGGCACTTCCATTTAAAGATGAGTATCATAAAGCATTAAATATAATCATCATCATCATCATCATAACAACAACAACAACAATAATAATAATTATAATTTTTTTATTTATACCCCGCCCTCCCCAGCCAAGGCCGGGCTTAAAGAACCATAAGAAGGGAGAGCAACCTGGGCATTGCTTGTCAAGATTTAGTTTCTGGACAGCAGGCTAAGGAGGTACACAGGTGACCTGCCGCAGTCTTTCTCAGTGCAGTGAGATGTACTGTATTTCTATTTGAATTACTGCAATTATTTCTATATTTGCATCTAATGCATATAAAGTTGCTCCTGCAATTTCCATATAAATCTGCATCTTCTTTCCCCGCTCTTTTTTGGTAATGCATTTATTTTCTTTCTTTCCTCTGCTCAAGCATCAGGAGTTAGATCACAAGTATCGCTCCTCCCTTCCTTTTCATATTCTGTTTGTTAGACTGTATGCCTGCAGGCAGAGACTATGGTGCTTTTAATCTTGGTATGATGCTTATAGAACTTTAGATGTGTTAGGTGTGTTAGCAATAATTATCCTAATAGTTTCTTCCCCCAAATAATCCTGGTAGTTGTAGTTTAGCAAGGATGCTGAAGCTTCTGTTAGGAAAAGGTGGCTCATATTGTGCACATCTGTAAATGTCTACTCAGAAGGTGGCCCTGTTAGGTCCAATGGGGCTTACTCCCTGGCAAATGAGTGCAGGAGTGCAGCTTTCAAACACTTCCAGTCCTTCCTACGCCACCATCGCATTCTGGCCAAGCATCAGCCAGCAGCATTGCACTCTCTGCAATCAGCTATTGGTGTTTGCTGCCCTGGGCTGCTTGGGAAGGGCAGTATATTAATTGACAAGTGAAATATAAGAACTAGAATTTTTAACTTTATATTTGACTTTATTCAGTAGTATTTTATTCTGAAATGTTCCATTTGATGTTTTAATGTAGGTTGTAAACTACTTTGAGATTTCCCCCCTTTAAAATATGAAGCAGTATAGAAAAAGAGTACTGACTTGCAACCTAGCTGTATTATTATTATTATTATTATTATTATTATTAAATTTTGCAGCTGTACAACTGAGGGCTAGGGAGGTGGAAGGGTGGGGAATTATTATGCATTAATTGTTTTGTTTATCAAATAAAAATAATTTTAAAAAGAAATGAAATTAGCCAGATCTACCAAGTAGATCCTTATTTACTCACATCCCTGCTTTATGGGATAGAGACCCAATTGCAGGGTCATTACAACAGAGCGGGTGAAATTAGCGTGGGTGTTTGTTTTAATAAGGACCAGACAGGAGGAGCGAACTAGGCCGCCGCGAGCCACAAGGCAGCGGAAGCTCCTTTCGCGGCGCAAGACAGCAAAAGGCGAGGGGCGGAGCTAAGGGCGGAAAGAGGCGGGGACTGCAGCAGCCCGGGCTTGCTCCCTGACTGCCGATTGCTTTGTTGGTGGGCGGAATCCAGAAGAGTCCATTATTCCCACTAGCGAGGGGGAGCGCGGCTCTCCCTCAACCCCCTCCCCCCCTCAGTCTTCAAAGACGGTTCAGACTTTCTGTCCGCGCGGGCTCCCCGCTAAGCTGACGGCAGGTTGCGAGCGGCGGGGGCCGACGGAGCACCCCGCGCTCCCTCCCTCCGCGTTGCTGCTTTCCTCACCCGTCCCTCCCCCCCGCCCTGCCGGAGGGAGATGGTTCGTTCCTCAGCGCGCGCGCGCCCTGATCCCGCGGTTCGGCGGCCGCCGCTGCCTGGGAGGGGGGAAGGGCGAGGGAGACCCGGGGCTTCGCGAGGGGAGCCTCGGCCCAGGACCCGAGGCGGCCGCTCTCCCCGCCCTTTCTCAAAAGCCGCCCAGCCGGGAGGGACCATCCATGGCGAAAGAAGCCGAAGAGCGGGAGCTGAAGGTTCCCGAGGAGATGTTCAAAGATGTCAAGTTCTTCGCCGTGGGAGACATAGGCGCCGAGGTGCGTTGCTCGGACGGGCTCCCCTCACGCGCGCCCCGTCGCCCCGTCCGCCTCAAATGCCCCCCACCCCCGTAAGACGATGCGGGCCACGCGCTGACAGCGGCTCGCGCCGGTTTTTTGAGCGCGCGGCCTCTCGGGAAGGGAGGGGGGATTTGTGGGGCGCGTTCGAACCCCCCCTCCCCCGCGCGCCTTGGCGGCCGTTAACGGCTCCCAACGGCCGCCTCCTTCCCTCCCCCACCTTCTTACAGTATTTCTGTTGCCGGTGTCTCGCCGTCCCGCGCGCCTCTTGGAGCCGGGCAGGCCTTACGGCGGCCTCTGTTGCCTGACTGGCTGACTTGACTGACTAGGGAGGCGGCAGAGGAGGCTCTTTCCCTCCCCTCACGGCTTCCCCGGAGTGGGGGACCTGCCCTGCGTCCCCTCCCTCCTGGCGCAAACTCGCGCTCTCCTCTTTTTCGGCCTGAGTTGGGGACGCGGCCAGGACTAGGCCCCGTCCTCGGTTTTCTCCGCCCGCTCTCCTCCTCTTCACCTGGCAGGCGTCCCCTTCTTTCTCCGAGGAGCTCAGTTTTATAAATTCGAGGGAAAGCGGAAGGAGGGCCAGTTCGAGTAAATGGCACCTAACCGTGTAGGGAAGCTTTTCCCGACGGTAGTCCGGCTGCAGGGGAGAGAGAGGCGCGGGTTCCTGCGTGTAAACTTACACCTGAATTAAAAAAAGGGTTCGCAGGGAGAGGGCTAGGCTGTATCCTTTCCCCTGAAGTGGTAGTTTTCTGCATCCAAGGCTGTGTGTGGGGAACATTAAATATCAGCCTGGAGTGGTACAGACAACAGGAAAGCTTTTCTTCTTAATTAGCTGGCCCTGACTGCATCAGAGTGTTCACAGCTGTCTTGAGGCAAGGCACAAGACCCATTAACAATATCCTCCTGGTTATTGACATCTCTTGCCATTTTGTCCCTTGATCCTATCCCTCTCCAGCCTTGTAGGCAAAATAATTCATCTTTATCTTCACTCTCATTGTTTTGGTAGCTTTTCTTAAATTCATACACACCCATATCAGTTTCTGGATCCTGAACAAGGTTCTCATCCTTTATTTTCAATACCCTCTGTGTCTTGCTTCTTGGGTCTTGCTTTTAGTGCCTTGTTTCATTCTCTCCTGTGCTGACATCATCACTGCTTGTGAGTTTTGTTCATCCAGCTCCATCCCAGCCATCCAGAAGTCCCTTGCACCTTCAAATAACTGCCCTTCTGACTGAAAATGTCTCTCAGAACACCTTGGTTACACTGCCTCTCTTCCTTCAAACCTATTCTTAAAACACATTTTCTGCAAAATCTTTAGCTCGGCTACCAAGCCTACATACCCTGTTCCAACTAATCTTAAGTACATGCAACTGAAATAAACATCCTTCCTCTGTGCACCCTGGCCTCCATTTCTGTCACCTTTCTCTGGTGTAAACCTCTATATATGTATCATCCTATATGATAAAGATGTGAGCAAATGCATTATACTTAGATTTTCACACTGCTTCTGGAAATCTTGCATACCCAATCCACAATCAGTGGTAAGCCTGCAACAACAGCATCAAAACAATGAAATGGAATAGCAAACAAAAGTGAATTTAGAATTCAGATTCCTTTCATGCAATAATTCTGATTTGGAAAATGCAATGAAAAGAAACATTTGCATCACCTTGCATTTCACTTCCCACTGCAATAGCCTATAATGTGCCTATTTGTGCCTGCTTGTATTGCCACAGTAAGAGCTGGACATGATAGGAGACCAGGGTGAGTAGCTCAGAGTCCCATGGTTGTGTGTTGCAGTTTAGCTCCGCACAAGGAGTGCTTATCTGGGGAAAGATCTGGCTTTAATGTAAACAAGCCTCTAGGGAAAAACACTTGGCTTCAATAGTGTCTAACATCTGCATTTTCCTGAAAGTGAAAACCAAAAGCCCTCTTGTTTTGTAGGTTATTCAGCTTTTGAAAGATGGCAAGGCGAAGGAGGTTTCTTACAATGCTCTGGCATCACACATCATTTCAGAAGATGGAGACAATCCAGAAGTTGGTGAATCTCGTGAAGTCTTTGATCTTCCAGTAGTAAAAGTGAGTACCTACAACATTAGAATCGATAGTTTTAACTACAGTAAACCTAATTATAGTGCAGGACCTTCAGGGTTATTCATATCTTAGAATCAGCACTTGAGTGCAAAAAAAGTGTACTATCTGTGGGAAACACTGTATCCAGAACCTGAAATGTGAATGTTGCGATCCATTTTACTGTAAGTGTGCTTATGATGAGAGTACTATATATTAATTCAGCACACTCCCTCTCACCCTCAAAATGGAATAATGCTAGCAAGATTGCTGCCAACAATTATCTGGCTGGCAAGGGAAACATATTGCTTTATATATAAAATAACATAAAAATATACATCACCATGAACTTGTAAAAGTTTGCATGATTCTTATGCAGTGCTTGGGAATGCTAATAACAAGGGAGTGGTCACAGCTCAGTGATAGATCACATAATTTGCATACAGAATGTTCCAGGTTCTGTTCCTCTCCAGTTAGGAATGGGGAAGCCTTCTCTCTGAAACACAGCCACTGCCATTGTAGTGTAATATAGACAAGATAGAATAGAGTGAACCAATGTTGACTTAGTGACCTTGTTTCCACAATGTGATAAGCCAAACTATGTCTTACAGAGAGTGGCTCGCAGCTGCTGTGCTCCTCCCTGATATTTTTTTTTACTTCTGCACTGTGCTGTGTTAGGCCAAGGTTTGGTTTAGTAGTACATTGTCCAAACCTGGGCTTGTAATAAACCTGTCTCCTCAATAACCATAAGCCGGCTTTGAAGACATGCTACACCATACCTTGACTTAGTTCAGCACACAAGTAAAAACTACTGGGGAAGAGCAAAGTGACAGTGAGCACCTCTCCAGCCTGCACGGTCTCAGTAAGCTTAGTTTGGCTTCCTATGCTGTGCGGAACCAGGGCGCTATAAGGCAAGTTCCTGTGTTCCTGTCAGTAGATGTTAAATAGCTGATTGGTTAATTTAAATTTGGTACATATTTGTTAAATAGACAGATATTTATGGGATGTAATGTGCATTGTCTATTGGCAACTCACTACATGCATTATTTTCACCTGTTTTTAGCCTTCTTGGGTGACTTTGTCGGTTCGATGTGGAGTTCTTCTGCCGTATCCTTTTTCGTTAAAATGTTAACATGTGTTATGCTTATTCAAAACTTAATACCAGCAGAATATTGGCTAGCACAGCAGCTGCTCTAGAGGATTAATTCTTTATATGACTGAGGCAGTGTTAGTGGATGGTTGCCTTGACTGGATGGATGGGAGGTTGCCTGCTCTTGATAGGGTTACACTCTCTCTCTGAAGAAGTGGGTACACAGTTTACAGGTACCATTGCTGTCACTTGAGGCTCAGGTGGCCTCAGTGGTGTGGAGTGCCTTCCATCAGCTCTCGCTGGTGGTCCAGCTATGTGCCTCTTTCTGGACAGCAATAGCTTAACCTCTGTCATCTATGCTCTGGTAACCTTTAGGTTAGATTAATGCAACACATAATACGTTGGGCTGCCTCTGAAGACGGTTTGGAAACTTCAACAGGTGCAGAATTCTGCGGCCAAGTTGCTCACCAGCGCAAGATGGTTTGAGCATATCATACCAATCCTGGTCCAGCTGCACTGACTGCCGGTTAGTTTCTGGGCCCAGTTAAAAGTCCTGGTTTTAACCTATTAAGCCTTGTGGCTTAGGACTGCAATACCTTAAGGACCGTCTCTCCCCATATGAACTGCCTCAGACACTGCAATCACCACCTGAGGCCCTTTTTCATGTGCGTCCTCTGTGAGAGGTCTGGAGCGCAACAACATGAGAACGGACTGTTACAAGTATGTACCTGGACTCACATGTGCACAGACAGCACTTAGGTATGTTCAGTTACAGTGTAGTAGGTTAGAAAGTTAGAGGCAAAGGCTATAAACATGTACCAGGGAGTAAAGTATTAGGGAACTCAGGAGGACAAACCTCCAGATAAACATGCATAGTATTAAACTATTAAGTGATATGTTTGGACCACCCATTTATTTTTGTGGTTGATGTGTGACTCTAACCTGAATTGGTGAGACCCAAGTTGAAGATTAGGAAACAACCTATTATTATTACCTGTATTGTTATTATTAGAATTTATATACCGCCCTATACCTGGAGGTCTCAGGGCAGTTCACAGAATAAAATACTTTTAGAAGTATTCATAAGATTTTTCTTAGCTATTTGAGAAGCTTTTGGTAAACTTGCACCAGTTATTCACTTTACATCTCATTTATATTATATCCTTGACTTAATTTTGTCAGAGTAAATGGTTTCTCCCCAGAATCCTGTCAGATCTTTTTTGGAGTTGCTGCTTGTCTGTCTCAGGTAAGATGTTTATCCACATAGTTGTATGTTTGTACTGATAGCCAAATGATGTGTCAGAAAGTGCTTTCCCCTAAATATCTAGTGGTAATTTTTTTTACCTTTTCTGATAGGTTTCCACTGAAGACCGAAGTACACTGTGGGCTTTGATTACGTTTTATGGTGGAGATTGCCGGCTGAGCCTCAATAAAAAATGCACTCATTTGATTGTGCCTGAGCCAAAAGGGGTAAGAGTTTTATTATGTGGACATGTTTTCCCATTTTAATGTTACTTTGACTTTCTGAGATATAGAATCAGCATGATTTATACAAAAAAAGCTTCCCTTGTCAACCTTTTACATTTTTTTGGAGGGATCCGTTCAATCTGTAGCTGGGAGTGATTTTTAAGCTTTTCATTTCAGAAAGCTTTTGATGAAATCAAAGAAAATTGGCATTCATGTTCATGAAGTACTGGTTCATTTGTGTTTTGGTAAAAGATTAAAATATAGAATGGAAAGTAGCAGTAAATTGCTAATTAATTTTCACAGTGGAAGGAAGTTAGACTGGGATCGCCTATTTATTTTTTATTTTGTGAAAAATAACCCAGTATTTAATTTTATAAATGATCTGCGGTTACAGTGGGATAGCCAATTTGCACTAAATATTCAGAAAGGTAAAATGGTGAGCAAATTATAAAGATCTTGCATCAGGCAGCAAATTATTTTGAGTATTACAGTTAAATATGGATGTAGAACCAAGACAGCTTTAGTTTTTTGCTTATATCACATGAACCTCAGTTTATTCCAGCCTTGTAAACCAGCCTGCAAAAGTTACTACCTTGTAATAGAAATCAGTAGCCATGTTTTTTCTGGGATCAGAAGTCGGTGTACCCCTTGCATAGCAGCCTGTTCTGCTGGGTGCAGGGAAGGAACACTCACCACTCCACTCACCTCTATGTGCTTATGTGCACGAAATTCCTTGCTGTGAATGGCTGCCAGACTAGTGCTTAAATAAAAGGTTGATTTATTCCTGCTATTTAAGTCTCCAAGTTGCATTTATTTGGCTGGAAAGCCCTTCAGTGTTCTCAAGTACTGTATCAATACTTTTTCAGCCTGTATTACACAAGAATTGCTGTGGTAGTTAAAACTTCCCCACATCAGGACTGCCTGGTCATTAAAGTACCTAAAAATAGGATGTTGGCACCATTATAACTTTTTTTGTATTTAAAATGCTTATCTCTTTTTGCCAATTTTTCTCTTTGCCTTTTTCTTTCTTTCTCTCCCTTGTTGCCCAGCAGGCTGCAAGAAAAGGAAGAGATCACTCTTGTCAGAGGTCAGATTGATAGGTTTCAGAGGGTTTTTGAAATTAGTCTGAGGGTTGCAGGTTGTCCACTTACATTTTAGAGGACTGAGTAACTAAGTTTTTAAGGAGTTTATAATCTTAGAAAGAGTTTATAATTTTATTTATTATTAGTAACCACGAATGTAACTTGTTGAGCTGATGTAAACCAATATAATCAAAACGAGTGTTTACAAAACTAACACTATCTAAAAGCTAAATTGACTCATAATTGGAATGTTTTTGTTCTTCTCAGGAGAAATATGAATGCGCCTGTAAAAGAGAAAACATTAAAATTGTGACACCTGACTGGGTTTTGGATTCTGTATCTGATAAAACTAAAAAAGATGAGGCTTCCTATCATCCACGATTAATTATATATGAGGAAGAGGAAGAAGAGGAGGAAAATGAAGATCAGGATTCTCAAAATGAAGCCAGCACAGATGAAAAGTTGTCAAGTCCAGCATCTTCTCGAGAAGGCTCACCTTTGGGTGATCGAGCTTTTTCACCTAAATCTATTGATGCTGATAAAACGAAAGGAGAACTGATGTTTGATGATTCATCAGATTCGTCTCCTGAAAAGCATGAAAGAAATTTGAACTGGACACCTGCTGAAGTTCCACAGAATACAGCAAAGCGCAGATTGCCTTCAGGCAAGGATTCTGGATTGATAAATTTGTGTGCCAATGTCCCACCTGTCCCAGGCAATATTTTGTCCTCTGAGATGAGAAGTAATATAATGGCTTCAGTACAAAGTCCTCAAAGTTCTGGACGTCCCGAAATGATGGCTGCATGGAGTCCTGCAGTACGGACATTAAGAAATATTACCAATAATGCTGATATTCAGCAGGTTAATAGACCATCAAATGTTGCGCATGTAAGTATCTTAAAGTACAAGTTAAAAAAAATGTTTGGAAGTGAATAGCTTTTATGACTTTGATACTATAAAATACAAAGAGAATTGTTGTAAGGATTACAACTAGATAACGCATGTGAAGTGGTTTTAGTGCCAGAAAGCACTATAGAAATGCTGTGTTGCACTCAAACAATTACAGAAGTTTTAGTACATTGATTACAGTGGTAACTTGGCTTACAAACTTACAAATGGAACACACGCAACAGGAAGCGGAACATGTTTTGCTTCCAAGGCAAAGTTCACAAACCAATACACCTACTTACGGGTTTGCAGCGTTCTTAATTCAAGTTGTTCATAAACTCAGCTGTTCTTAAACCAAGGTACCACTGTATATGAGTTAAATTTTCTTTCCGGTGATTTTTGAATCCTTTAGTGTAGTTGGGCATAGTCTTTTCATATTTTATCCTATGCTTGTACGTGTGCCGAGCCACTTGCCCTTTTACTTTACCAAGGCCTGCAACATGCAGAAGTCTTCTAAATTAAAAAGAAATAGATGATAGAAAATGTGAAAACATGTTCTTAATTGTGCAAGTGAGCAAATCAGATACTGTGCTGTGGAAATGAGGAGCAAATACATAATTCATATGCAATTTGAAAGTGTTCTTTAGATCAGTAAATATTTTCCCCATGGTAACTTATCATTCCATGATTACTATTTGAGGGGTTCCCTTCGGGGTTTTTTCCTTTAAAAAATTGTATTTCTTTACATTTGGTTGCCTGCCTTAGCCTTCTGATACATCTCTTAGGTGTGGATAGTATCATTTGGCTGCATAAGTACCAATGCTCATCTCAACTTCAGAAATAGAAGAAACTACTTGAAGAGAAAAATGAGCACAGAGAATTTTTACTGTATATTTCTTTTTAATTATGCTAGCCTTTCTCTTAATGTGCGAAGTGTAGAAGCATAATGCTGTGTTGCATGTTTTATATCACACTTCCTACAACATTTACCTACCTCTGTGCGATCTGTACATTGGGACCTCTTGAAAATTCTCCCATTTGCCAATGAATATAAACTTTCTGTTAATTTGTATTCAAAATAACTGTTTTGTGGAATAACTAAATGCTTTCCTCTATTAATTAGACTTCTAATAAAGTATAGTTTTAGTTGAATGCATCAGAAAGTTTTCAGATTTGATTTATGCTTTTCTGTTTTCAGTGAAATGTTTTGAAGGAAAGTTTACATGCATCCTTTTGTTTTCTAGATCTTGCAATCACTTTCTGCTCCTACAAAAACTTTGGAGCAGCAAGTAAACCATAGCCAGCAGGGACATTCAAATGCTGTGTTGCTTAGTCAAGTTAAATTGACTCCAGAGACACACTTACTACACCAGCAGCAGCATCCACCTCAGCAGTCACAGCAGCAACAGCAGCAGCAGCAGCAGCAGCAGCAACAACAGCAACAGCAGCAGCAGCACCTCCCTCTCTTGCATCTTCCATCCCAACAAATTGTGCAGTTGCAGCAACAGCAGCAGCCACAGCAGCCTCAGATTACTCAACAGTCTTTCTCTCAGCAGCCTCATCAGTTTGTGCAACAGCAAGTTCATCAACACCAATTCTCACAGCAGCAGTTACAGTTTTCTACACAACAGATACATTCTCAGCAGCAAGTACATCGTCCTCAACAACAGTTGCAATTTCAGCAGCAGCATGCCTTGCAACAGCAGTTGCATCAGCTACAGCAACAGCAGCTACAGCAACAGCAGCTGCAACTACAGCAGCAAAACCTTCAACAACAGTTACAGCAGCAGCAACTACAGCAGCAACATTTGCAACGAATGCAGCAGCAGCAGCAACAACAACAGCAAATGCAAAATCAAGCAGCTCAACTCTTGACCCAGACTTCTCAGACATTGCAGCATCAGGTTCCAGTTCAGCCATCACAGCATGCTCAGCAGCAACAGTTGCAGCAGCAGCAGCAGCAGCAGCTCTTTGGGCATGATCCATCCATAGAAAGTTAGTAATTCTGTTCTCGTGTATGTTAGCTGAGGCTTTAATTACACTTATTTAAATAGTAGAACACTCCTCGCCCCCTTTCTGACCCAGTGGGTCTACAATGTGTCTTACAAATCTAATTAAAAGGTTCATGTTAAAACTGTAAGAGTGATGATATAAAACATCAGACAAGCAGTAAAAGAGCAGCTGAGATCAGAGCAAGCAATTCTCCAAACAAAATACCAATGGTGATCTGATTGCGAACCATCTTTGTTGACAGCTTGAAAACCAAGAGTAGAGTAAGGTAGAACAAACCACATCTGGAAGTGAGTTTCTCAGCACGGTGCCATGGCCAAAAAATAGTTTCAGCTACAAACTTTCACGTAGGAGATTCTTCTAGTTCAAACATTTTCCAAGACTTTTTTGTATTTGATAATTTACATGTGTTATGGGGCCATTGTCAGTCCTCCATTTCAGTGGACATGCTCAAGTATAGAGCTTGTTGGAATGAACTCATGGCCTATTTTTATTAGATCCACCAGTGCTCTCATTGTTTACAGTCTACTAAGCATTTTTCACAATGCATCCAAATACTAGTGAAGGGCTGTCTCTGCGCGGTGCTTCTTCACTTTTGTATGTACGGTAATGGGCAGAGGGAATAACCCATGCACAGTCCCTGAGGTGATGTGTGCACAATGCAACTCCAGTTCACAGAACTGTTTCTGCATCTGCAGAACACCCTTTAAATTCAGCCACTTGCTTTCCAACACCAATCTAAAGTTTGCTGGGAAGTGGAGGACCTTGCAGGTGTGCTTATGTTCTGTGAGCTATAGCAAGTTTCAATCTTTGAAGAGATGAGTATAGCAGTAAATGAAGACCTTTTTACTATTAATGGTAGCCCATTAAATAAGAGAAAATATGCTAGAGTATTTTGTATTAATTTAATTTTTATTACTCTTCTAGTTCCAGAAGACTATTTTCTGTTGGGTTGTGTCTTTGCAATTGCTGATTATCCTGAGCAGATGTCTGATAAACAATTACTGGCAACATGGAAAAGGGTAATTATTTATTCTGTTTGTTAATATTTTTCAGTTTTGTGCATTAGTTTTTCAGTTTCTTAAACAAAAATAGGTATATTTAAAAAGCAACAAATTGTTTTATTTTTGACTTACCAGATTATATTCCATGTCTATAATATGTATGTTACCAACAAAGCACACAAAACTTCATCTTCTTTGTTCTCCTTTTAACTGATTTTTACTATTACTAGCTTCAAACATAATTTCTGCCTTTCTTTGTTTTCTGTTTATCAGAGGTCCATCTGCCAAAATTTCCCATTACTCTCAAGTAACAAGCTTACCAGTTAGGTTTTGTGCAAAATACAGTGATAAGAGCCTGTATTACCTTCACAGGTTTTAAACTATGGCACATATGTAACATGGCAAAAAAATTCAATAAGTGTTGTTTGATTAACAAACCTTTTAAGTGTGTCTAGTTTTTATTTTTCTAGATAATCCAAGCAAATGGCGGTACAGTAGATCCCACATTCACAAACCGGTGTACACATCTTCTCTGTGAAAGTCAGCTTAGTAATATGTATGCTCAGGTAAGACCAAATGGCACAAATGTACTTACCTATGTTTGTAAGAGCTGTTTATTTCCTTACATTGAATGATATAATAGTTCAGGAACAATTTATTACAAAGGTGATACATAATTTATGTTCTCCCAGTCTTTTGCTGCTAGTAACCTCAAGGCAACTTAAAACTGTAAAATACAATTTTATGCATATAGTTTCAAACAGCAATAACGTAAGATTCTCTGTGCAGTCATGGCCTGTAGCTAGGTCTTCTCCCTCCTCCTGAGTAGACCATTCCTCCTAGGTATTCCCCTGCTGTTATAGCTGTTTGGCAGCCAAACGAGTACTCATGCTATGACTTGGGGCTTCCCATCTGCTCCGTCACCACCTTTGTTCTGAGGCCCAGGAGGCAATTGTGAAGAATTGGAGATGGGGTTAGAGGGCGCTTTCTCTCTCTCTCTCTCTCTCTCTCTCTCTCTCTCTCTCTCTGTGTGTGTGTGTGTGTGTGGAGAGGGGGGGGGCTTGAATAGGTAAGAGACAGAATACAAGAAATAAATATATATTGTATCTTTTGGTGGTGGTTCTGTAGATTGTGGTAGTTGTATGCTCCCTACAGTTGAGAGTGACTAACCTAAGGATTGGTGGGCCTGTATCAGAGATGGCACTCACTGCAGTCTGAGGACTTTGGTTCATCTGTATCCCATACCAACCTCATTTTTGTTTGAAAGTGGGTGGCTAAAAGCTTTATAAACCTAAAGCAGCAACATATATATATTTTAAATATTTTCATACATACCTACTAAAATTTATATGTACAGTGACAATGTTTTGCATTTGTGTTGCAGGCTTTGAGAGAAAGGAAGAGATGTATCACAGCACACTGGTTGAACTCTGTGCTAAAAAAGAAGAAAATGGTACCACCTCACCGAGCTCTTCATTTTCCTGTAGCATTTCCACCAGGAGGGAAACCATGTTCACAGCATGTAAGAAATTAACTCTAGCATTTTGCTTGGAAGGTGCTGTTGCTATTATTTCTTTTACTTCAAGCAGCTTTTAATGTCGGAAGATATAAAAATGAGCAAATATGTAACGTCCTGTCTCTGAGAATATTTTAGAACTCTAATTGGAATTAATAAAATTACATGATTGAATTCAGGATTTTTTTGTACTGCACCTAAATATCTTTATGTAAATGGGATATATTTCCTTGCTGTGCAATTTAAGTTATCTTTAAATCTCAGGTGTGGAACTGGTTTGTTTGTTTGTTACTCCTTTTTATGTGAGGATTACTGCATTATGAAGGGTTTTCTGTTCGATGGTAAATTTGGTTATCACATTGAGAGTTAGGCAAATGGTTCAATTTATGAAAATGATATCATAAAGCAAGAATGGAGAACAGGGGCCCCTCTTAACATTCCTGACCTTTGGCCATACTGACCATGACTGAGATTTGGAAGTCCAACAATATCTGGAGGGGCATAGATTATGAACCCCTGTCATAAAGTGACTGCCTGAAGATTTTACCACTTCATATTCGAATGTTTGGTTTGGACCTTTTCTGTCAAGGGTTGCTTACACCTTGAATCTTCCTACATCTATTAATAATTCCACGAAATGAACCTTGGAATCTTTTGGGGCTAAAAGGCAGTACGAAAAGATTTAGATAAATAGAAAAACGTCTGGCTGCAGTTACGTGTCCACATTTTGAGAATGAGAAGAGTTACTGTTTCATAGCATACTTCAAATTAACTGAAGACTTGGGAAGAAAAGGTTACCCATAATATGTACTTAAAGAATAGGACACTTTTGGTAGGCATTGAAAGATGGGCAAGGAGACACATACTACAAATGACCAAGAGAGATTTACAACTTTTTCTGATAGCATTTATTTGAAATTTCTGTTTACTCATATTTCTGATGGATGAATCATCTTCTATTCCAGATAATCTCAGTGACAGGTTTTGTTGATAGTGACAGAGATGATCTCAAGCTGATGGCCTACCTCTCAGGTGCAAAGTACACAGGGTATCTTTGTCGCAGCAACACAGTTCTCATCTGTAAAGAGTAAGTGGCTTATATTTATTTTGATTTTTTTATTAACCATGATATATCATCATCAACCTTTATTATGGTCCAGAGACCCAACAAATCGTTACAAAGCAATACCCAATTCATACAGCCTACCTCCAGGTTAAACAAGCATTTCGTTCAGAATATAGGGATCATTGGTTCTTGCAACCACCGACAAAAACTTGGCCACTGCTAATGTTCTAGCATTTGTCCGGTCTTCCAATAGGAACCTGGCATAGTGAGCCTCTGATTTTCCTGGGAAAAGTACCAGCAAGGGTAATATCAGTTCAGCCCTGACTTGCTCATATTTTGCACAGTGCAACAAAATATGTTTATGGAAATGATATCTTGAGCACAGGAGCAAAGTCTGTCCTGGTAGGGAACTCCTCTCAACCTGCCATCCAACACTGCAGAAGGAAAGACATTTAGTCTGGCTTTGGTGAAAAGCCTTCGATAATTTGGTACTGTCAGGTTTTTAATGTAAGATGTTAACTTAAAGACATGCCCATATTGTACTCCTACTGCCAGCGGACTACAGACTGCGTGTGATCGAGATTGCAAGTCACCATGATATATAAATAATATTGTTACAATTTGTGAAAATATTAGTGAGTATAAAATTATAAAATAAAAAGAGAAGTTATTACATTCTAAAAAAATTATCCCGATTGGTATCTTTTGTTTTAAACATATATATATATATATAATAGTTTCATAAATTGGTTTTATATGTGCAATTGTTTTAAATTTTTATTTATGCAATTATTTTATACAAGTTTTTATTGTAAATGGCTTGGGATGCCTCATGGGAAGCGATTCATAAATGAAAATAAATAAGATGTTTAGTATCATTTGTGTCTCTTTTCCCTCCGTAACAAGGCCAACTGGTTTAAAGTATGAGAAAGCCAAAGAGTGGAGGATACCATGTGTGAATGCGCAATGGCTCTGTGATATATTACTTGGAAATTTTGAAGCACTGCGGCAAATACAGCACAATCGATACACAGTATTCAATCTTCAAGAACCACTTGCTCCTAATCAACATCTGGTTTTAAACCTTCTGGGTAAGAAGAGTTGCCAGACATACACCATAGCAAATGTTAGTTTTCTGCAGTGAAGAAATATATGAATGAATATATATGTTGCTCAGACCTACGAACTTTGCATGGCTTGGGACATGTCAGTATGGCTGTTGCTTGGGTTTCTGATTTACTGTTCTAACTAAGCAAGGTTTACTCAGAAGGAGGCCCCATAGGAAATGACATTCATTCCCTTTAAAGACTTTTAGGATTGCACTGCTAGAATGTTTGTGCAAAACTGGAAGCAACACATGAAATAAAGGGTAGTACATATTTACTTTCCTAATGTGAACTGCGCCACTTTTGGGGTATGTTCCATGCATACTTGTCAGATATGTGTGTGTAATTAGCATGAAAAGACTGTATGCACTGAATTAGTGTGTTGGAATGTAAAGAAAATATATGTCCTCATGTCAAAACTTGTTCTTTCCTGTTCACTGTTCCCAGATGCTTGGAGAGTTCCACTAAAAGTATCGTCAGAACTTCTAATGGTATGTGGATTTGCTAATAATTTATTTACTTTAACTGCTGTTTCAGTGGGAACATCATAAATCTGTTTGGACAAAGGAATATAAATGCTTAAAATATCCATTTGTTTAAGATACACTTATGCTGTCCTTTGTTTAAAATTGATTCCAGGGCAGTTTACATAATATAAGAATAAAGAATCCAATTTTAAGAATATGAATTGCTATTTAAATGATCTTTGAACGTGTTTGGATTTTTGCAGAGGCGTATTAGCAATACAACTTTGACAAGAGTGACAAGTGAAGTTCTTATGGCTGCATCAGGGTGGTGGGAGTACATACATTTGGGGCTGTGCTAAACTATAGTTTAGTGTGGCGTTGACACCAGGCTGTGTCTTGAACAACCTTCAGTTTTGATACTGCTTTCTGTTGACAATTTCTAATACAATTATTTGATGACTGATGAAGCATATAAGGTTGCACAGTGTGCACATACACAAACTAATTAAAATATTATCTGAACCTTTCCCCAAAATAGACATTTTAAACTGCATCTAGGCTCCTATGCTGAGGCATTAAGTATGCTAAATCTGTTTTTATTTTAGTTGCTATGACTAAAAGATTTTGCTGTGAAATAGTAAATAATTATTAGAGGGGAAGTGTGTGTGTGTTTTGTGTGTGTGTGTGCGCACGCGCTTATATATTTCTATATTTGTTGTAGGGTGTGAGATTACCACTAAAACCAAAGCAAAATGAATCGGTAATTCAACCGTCAAGCAAGCGGCCAAGGTGAGAGAGTGGCCATTCTCCAATGTGTCACATTCTTAGTCTATTAAATAAAATTATCAAAACTGCTAAAACTTCTGGAAACCTCTCTGTCTGGAGTGGCAAACTGCAATCCTAGGGGACGAATGCAGCATTTTGAGCCCCTCTGTCTCAGGACTCTCTCAGCGTTTCTCAAACTTGTGTTCCCAGCAGTTGTTGGACTACAACGGCTGAGGACCCAAGTTTGAGAAACACTGACTAGGTTATAGAAGTGCCTGGCGTGCTCTGGTCCATGGGGTCACAAAGAGTCGGACACGACTAAACGACTAACCAACAACAGGCTATATTGCCTTCCTAGTTCTCAACCGTGCTTTGCACCTTCCTTGTGTTCTTTTGCCTGGGTGGAATGCGCTCTTGAACTATGATGAGGTCTCTTGTTTGCATTGATGGAAGATTGAGAAATTTGTACTGTGTGTGTGTAGAAACCTTTGGGCTGGACCTTTGTGTGTAGTTTGCAAAGGTAAGAGTTGCACCTGTTGCTCCACCCACTTTTGCCTCTGGCCCATTCAACACTAGCATGTTGATCTCTGAAGGTCCCCTATGAGGGCCCCTTCATGGCCTGAAAAACGTTCCCCAGCCCTGCTCTATATTATCATTCTGCTGATGATTATTTAGAGAGACACTTGTCCTTTGGAAAGTGAACAGTTTGGAGGGAGGAGGGAGGGTGCAAACTAAGTCAAAGTATGTAAGAAAACATGAGCCTTGAAATAATGCCATACGTAGGCGCTTCAGAAATGAAATATTCTACAAAAGATGGCTGCACCAGCCAAATTCAAACAAAAGTTGCATATGGTGTGTTTCTACACACTTCATGGACCTTCTCTACATTTAGATATTAATCATGAAAACAGTATATCAAAATTGTGTTGGAATTTTAAATCCAAAAATACCATGTTTTGTATTAACAGTATTTTGTATTTGTAGAATTGAAGACTTGCCAACTCCTAATAAAAACGTGACATCAGAATTGACACCAGTGGTGCTCTTCACGGGATTTGAGCCTTCCCAGGTGCATCAGTACATCAAGGTGACTTTCCTCTGTCTTAACAGAACAAACACTTTTGTAACATTTTTCTCTACTGAAAGCCCTGCAAAATAATCTAAAACGTTTGTCTTGTGATTCTATACCTCTGGTGGCCCATTCATGCAAGCAGGTTACCAGTTGCTGCAACAAAACATGCATGTATGAAAGCTCTTTTAGATCTACTATATAGTCTTGTACAGAAACCTAAATCATCATAAGAGCCTACGGGATCAGACCAAAGGCCTATCTCAGGGGTTGCTAATGAGGGGTACATGTGTCTGTAGAGACCTCTTCTGGCACCCACAGGGTTTCCTCCCCTCACCCCCTCATGCTGAAGTTAGGCTTGAAAGTAGTGTTCTGTTGTAACTCATAAAACAGGTTGCGGTGTGTGTTTAGTCTTGGTGTTTGTATGGTGCCCATGGCAATTTATTTACTTTGCAAATCTATCAAGAGGCCCCCAAAATTTGACAATTGTTTGGCCTATCTGGTTCTTTGGTCTAATTTAACAGGACTCTTCTTTGACTTCTGGTTGCTAGACTATATGGTATATCTAGGGGTAAAGGTAAAGGGACCCCTGACCATTAGGTCCAGTCGTGGCCAACTCTGGGGTTGCAGCGCTCATCTCGCTTTATTGGCCAAGGGAGCCGGCGTACAGCTTCCAGGTCATGTGGCCAGCATGACTAAGCCGCTTCTGGTGAACCAGAGCAGCGCACGGAAACGCCGTTTACCTTCCCGCCAGAGCGGTACCTATTGATCTACTTGCACTTTGACGTGCTTTCGAACTGCTAGGTTGGCAGGATCAGGTACCGAGCAACGCAAGCTCACTCCATCGCGGGGATTCAAACCGCCGACCTTCTGATCGGCAAGTCCTAGGCTCTGTGGTTTAACCCACAGCGCCACCTGCGTCTCTGTTCTCTAGGGGTAGTTTCACACAATTATGTTTGTTGCAGTGCCTGCTAATGTAAAAGCATAAAAGACATCAGAGGTGTGGCATCACAGACATAGGTTTTATCACCTTACAGCAGGCTTTCTCAATCTTGGGTCCCCAGATGTTCCTGAACTATAGCTCCCACCATCCCTGACCAGTGCCCATGCTGGCTAGCTATGATGAGAGTTGTAGTCAACACACAAGACAACACACAAGGTTGAGAAAGGCTGCCTTACATTGTTTTTCAGTGGAGCTGGTTCATGTGCTTAGTTACTGGTCATCAGATGTATGGTAATTATGTGTATGCTTGTGTGAACTAGGCTTAGTTTATCTTGCTTTTAGTTTGATTGAACTATTATGATGTGGCTGGAGGCTTTAACCTTTTTTTAAAATAAAATTTTCAGAAACTCTACATTCTTGGAGGTGAAGTAGCAGAATCTGCCCAGAAATGCACTCACTTAATAGCGAGTAAAGTGACACGTACTGTAAAATTCCTTACAGCTATTTCAGTTGTAAAGCATATAGTAACCCCAGAATGGTTGGAAGAGTGTTTCAAGGGCCAGAAGTTTATAGGTAAGTAATTCTTAAAGTTTTTCAGTATAAGTGATATAAAGAGTCTCTCCTTTAAAACACAAAAACGAAGCATGCACAAAATAGTGCCCTTCTTGCTGTTAAGCAGGGGGACAACACTAAAACAATCAAATCAAAAAATGTTGAAATAGAAGTTTCCCCTGTGACCAGGGGAGTGAGTCAGGTAAGAGGGCTAATGCCCCCCAGCTCTGTGTACTGTATTTTACTTGTAGGTACAGTTTACAAAGCAGTGCTTAATATTTTACAAAATATTATTATTATTATTATTATTATTATTATTATTATTATTATTACAATTGTTAATTTATTATGCCACCCATCTGACTGGGTTGCCTCAGCCACTTTGGGCGGCTCCCAACATCCACCTTTATGGCTATGCATGTAGATCTTTAACATCTCTAGTGCCATTTTTAATGAGTGATTTCTTTTTCTAAATTTTCGGTGGTTTTAAAAGTAGTTCCTCTTCACTCAGCAATTTTCAAGTGTTAAATTTTTTAACAAATATAAAATTAAAGCAAGTACTTAACTCCAGCTTCTTATATTGAGTTGTGCTGTTTAATTTAAGGGTCCCAAGCAGTTCTTAAAATTAAGCTATTGATTTTTAAAAGAAGACAATCGCTAGCTGCCTCATTGGCATCTTCCTTATTGATGGAACTTACAGTGGGGCAACTGAATCTAAATGCCCAAACTAAAGTAGTAGTATCTGATATGATAGTCTATAAATTCATAAATAATTATTATTATTTTTATAACAATTTATTTTCTCAGTAGTAGATGCTTGCATCTTTTTGTGTTATGAATAGTTACAGTTATATTTTTCCTCCATTTTAGAAGAGCAAAACTACATACTCAGGGATGCAGAAGCTGAAGTTCTTTTCTGTTTCAGCTTAGAAGAATCTCTAAAGAAAGCACAGGAGACACCGCTCTTCAAGGTACATCAGTTTTTAAAAAGCGCTAAATCCAGATTATTTGAACCAAGTGTTTAGACATGAGTGTTACCATCATGTATGCTAGCCTAGAAAAAAAGTATTTGCAACCACTTGTAGCTTTTATTTTGAAATATAAGTAGTTCAGTATAACTAAATGTTGTAGACTGGATTCCACTGAGGCATCACACCAACAGCCTGGTTGTAGCTTCCAAACATAATCATAATTTAGAATCATGCATGTGCTTTCATTTCCCATCTGCTTTGTAAGTTTGCTTATAGCAGTGTCTGCAAACAGAATGATCACTGTTAACTGCCCCCATGATTTGCAAACCCAATTCAAATCATGACTTTGGAATATGGTTTGCTAGCCAATTACAAACTGGTTTATCAGTGCAAAAGTCAGCATAATTCTTCCTTCGCCATAATTTGGCAGGTTTTCTGAATTGACTGATTGTCTTTGAGAAGTACTTGGCCTGTAAATGACTTGTTATATTACTATTTATTTAGAGCCTTAGTACCCCTCTGTTCAGCCAAAAAGTCTCCCAGAGTAGCTTACATACAATCAATTAAAATAAGACAGTCCCTGCCTGCAGGCTTACAGTCTAAAAAATGATACAGTGGTGCCTCGCAAGACGAAATTAATCCGTTCCGCGAGGCTCTTCGTCTTGCAGTTTTTTCATCTTGCGAAGCACGGCTATTAGCGGCTTAGCGGCTATTAACGGCTTAGCGGCTTTAAGAAAAAGGAAACGAACTCGCAAGACGTTTCGTCTTGTGAAGCAAGCCCATAGGGAAATTCATCTTGCGGAACGACTCAAAAAACGGAAAACTCTTTCGTCTTGCACGTTTTTCGTCTTGCGAGGTACCACTGTACTCAAGGGAAAAGGCAACTTTATGTAATTTATAAAACTCCCAGCACATGTGGTGTCTGCACCAGCATTGTTTGTTATACTTGTCACTTCAGCTAGTTCCTCACTGTCCTGGAACTTAACATTTTTTATTTTTTATTGGCTTTGGTAGGGGAAGAAATGGGAGCTTATCCATGTCGCCTCCACCCCTTTCTGCAGTTCCCAAGACATTGTTCTATCCTGATATCTATCTTTCTTCTTTATGCAATTCTTTGCAATCTGGTTTTGACTCTGTGTCCTTTTGGAACTTACATAATCTTTGATACCGGCAACTATCCACTTCTCTTTTCTTCTTTTAGTTTTCTCAAATCTCCCAAACCTTTGGTTTTATTCCTGCTTCTCAGTCCTTTTCAAGACCACTATTTCTTGATATTTAGCTGTTGGTTATCTTTCTCCTCTAGTTCAGAATCTTGACAGTTCTTTTAGATTTTTCTGTTTTCCTATGTACAAGTGATTATCAAGCCTTTCCTATTCAGCTCATAAATCCATAATTTTGTAATTATGGTCTAAAGCTCGCCTCTTTGTTACCCTTTGAAACATCATTTTGAGAATGGCAACTAAGGTTTGACATTCATAATTTAAAAGTAATATTTCAAATTATGAAATTGCCAAAAGTCATCCCTTCATGCATTAACTCTTTACAAATAATGGAGAGTATTTATGCCTGATCATTTTAATGCTTTTCCATCTGTAATTTTAAAACATTCCATTTAATGAATGACTGTCCTTGTAGAACAGAAATAATCTGTCAGCCATGTCGTGTAGGGAATCCAGAGAAAGGCTGATTCTCTTCCTTTTTTAAAAATTATAACTGCAAGATCCACTGAAACTTGGTAATTCTTCTGTTTATTGATGCCTCTCTTTACGTTATTGATAAGATAGCTGAGTACTTTCTATTTTAAGCAAACATTAGGAAGCAGGTGGTAAAGTAAGAACTTGCTGTAGGTTCCTCTGTAAACACAGTCTTATTTTGCTTGTATCAAACTGCATTTATTTATTCATAATTCAAACATGCTTTTAATTATTGTAACATTCTTGTCTCCCCACTCACCCACTTCTACTTCTAAGTCTTCTTCTACTTGAGTACAGTGTATAAAAACTATGGGGTGGGGCTGCCTTGAGATCTTGTAGAAATAGCAAGTCAGAACCTTCTTCCTCCCTTGTAGAAGAAATTAGCAAGGTATCCATGGCGAACATCAGCTTTAGGGGGGGAAATGATAACATTAGAGAAGAGGCAGGAGAGGGTGAGAAGTTGATATACCAAAAAATGGAATCCTAATTAACAGGAAGTGGACAGAACACACTGGTACCTTGCTCTGTGACATAGTAGTCAGTGGCATAAATGCAGACATACAATGTGTTTTGTGTTTCATAAATGTTTTGATTTTAGGGAAAGTACTTCTATATTACACCTGGAATTTGCCCAAGCCTTTCCACTATGAAATCTATTGTGGAATGTGCAGGAGGAAAGGTATTGAACAAACAGCCTTCTTTCCGAAAGCTCATGGAACACAAGCAAAACAAAGTGAGTGTGATCTTGATTGATTTTCTAACATCTTTCTGCTTAGAAAATATGTCCATTTGAGCTGACTCAGTTTCACTATTTTTTAATACAGAGTTTATCAGAGATTATTCTGATTTCTTGCGAAAATGATCTTCACTTATGTCGAGAATATTTTGCCAGAGGCATAGGTATGTGTTCTTTATACTTATAACAATGTTTAACAATGCAACATGGCACCAGCACTTGAAGGAAAGAAATGTACCCTAGTCTAATAGTTTGGTTATATATCAAATCCTGGATGTGTGGGCTTGTGGGAGATTTTATACATACAATGGGCTTTTGCATAGTATTAGAAGAAAACACCTTTTGCTAGGGGTATCAGGTTCAGATAAATGCCAATGCAAAATGTTGGAGGTGAAACAGGATCTGTCAAACAGGATCAGCATGAATCAAAATGGAAGACCCTTGAAAGTTTCATTCCATTGTGATTCATTATTTGATTTGGTGCTGTTAAATCCAGTGCTCTGTACAGTGGTACCTCGGGTTACAAATGCTTTGGGTTACGTGTTTTCAGGTTGCGGACTGCGGGAAACCCGGAAGTACTGGAAAGGGTTACTTCTAGGTTTTGCCCATTGCGCAGAAGCGCCAAATTGTGTAACGCGCAGACGCAGCACTGCAGGTTATGAATGCTGAGGGTTGCGGACATGCCTCCATCACAGATTACGTCCGCAACCCGAGGTTCCACTGTAATGGAGAATCTAAAAAGGGAGCTGTATTTCTCCCCCCTTTTCACTTGCTGGTGAAATTTGCAGGGAAAGGAAACCTACCAGAGTGTATTAAGACTGTGAACTTCAGGAAGATCCATTCAGGCTTCTTTGTCCACAGGACTCTTAAATTTATTTTATTTTTTAGAAGCAGGCACACCAAGTGGTGGAGCCTGAGGAGTCTTCATCCCCCCAATTTTTCAAGGGGGGGCTGGGCTCCCCCCAAATCCTGTGGCCCGCTCTGCCTCCTCCCTGCCAATGTTGCGCTGGGGGGAGAAGGCTGAGAGCAGAACCCAGCTCTGCGTTCCCCATTCTCCACCCGGCACACAAGTGCCAGCACCGGCGGGATACCTGTGTGTCTCAACTCAGTGAGTGAGCACTTGTGCACTAGGTGGGGGTGGGACGCTTCACATGATGTGCCCCGCAATGGGGGGGGGGCAAGTCAGCGCTCGTGGAAGCAGGCAACCTCAGTAGTCTTAACTGCTTATACTTTACCTTTATATGAAGAAAAGTTCTGCTTATTTATTTGAATGTCCCTCTACCTGAATGAAGTGTACTAGGAAATAATCAAAGGGATTGAAATCCAGACCTCTCTGTCAGCATAAAAGATACCCTTTCACCTGCAAGCTCCCCAGTGAGCTTTAGTTACACTTCTGAGAAAATAAAAGCGGTGTCTGTGTGACATAACAGATAACTTAATGGAATGACTAGGACCACAGTGCTACTTGGAAGGCTGGCAACTTGCTGTGATCCACCTCGGCATGCCTGTTAACAACACAGTCCAACTCAATAATATGAAAGACAACCTTGAATCACCTCAAATCGCATTGTTATTCAGGCTGCACACAGAGCCAATGTACACCCGTGGTGTATTTATAGCTTTACATTGAAGATGGCACTAGCTCAGCTTATGAGTGGCCACTTCCATGACTTGTCCAGCTCACCAGCTGCAAATGTGTCTGGCACAGGTTTGTTCCTGGCACCCAACTGCCAAGTATCCCTTAGGCACAATGCCTCTTAATCAGAATGTCAGTCTCCTTGAACACTAATGTTTTAAGGACACACACAGTGCCAGCTTCATAGTTACCTTGAATAAGTGCTGCCTCCGTCTTTCTTACTTTCAACTAGCAACTCCTCAATTCAAGTCCTTTTAGTCAAAACATAAACGTTAAAAGATCAGTAGTTGCAATTAATTTACCATGGATGTCTTGATTAAGTTTTATTTTCCCCCCCTCCTGTATTTCCAGATGTTCACAATGCAGAGTTTGTTTTGACTGGCGTTCTTACTCAGACACTGGATTATGAATCATATCCTTCATATGCTATATAAAATAAGATTGTGTTTTCTGGTCTCCCTTAAAGGGAACAGCTGGCAAAGTTCACATAATTTATTAGCCATCTAAAGAGTTTCTAACTAATGAATGAATGTAGATAATTGGAATTCAGGTAAGCTGGTATCACCTTTTACCACGGCATGTTTTATTCCCTCTTTGCTCTCACAGGCTCATTGAAGTGCAGGTTAATAGTTTTCACCTGTGTTTGCAAAAATACTTACTGGTTTTTACAGGAAGTTAGAATTGTTTGCTAGGATTCCCTGAAATTCAGGGCACATGCTTTAATCTTTTGTTGTGACTATCCCTTTAATAATGTCTTAATGATTTATTCTAAAATATGCTGTCTCTAAAAGAAAAGGAATTACTGTATTTTTTGCACCATAGGACGCACCGGACAATAGGACGCACTTTGTTTTAGAGGGGGGAGAACAAGAAAAAAAATTCTCCCCCTCTGCCCAGTGCCCCTTCAGTGAAGCGGCAGGAGGCGCTGCACAGAGAGGGGGAGAACTTTCCCCCTCTTGTTTTCCCGCTCTAAAACAAGGTGCTGTTTAAGGTGTGTTCAGGCGGCTACCTTGGAAGCCTGGAGAGCGAGAGGGGTCGGTGTGCACTGACCCCTCTCGCTCTCCAGGCTTCAGGTTCCTTTCGACCTGCTCTTTGGGGCTGGCAGGGGAAAGCCCACCACCAGCCCCAAAGAGCAGGTCAGGGAGCAGCAGAAAGGCGCAGCGGAGAGGCTCCTGCCATAGCCGCGCGTCACCTCTCCAGCTGGGAGAGGGTCGCTGGGGGCTGCTTTAGCCCTCCGCGCGCTCTACCAGCTGGAGAGGTGACGCGCGGCTATGGCAGGAGCCTCTAAAGCCGTGCGTCACCTCTCCAGCCGGGAGAGGGTCGCGGGGGGCTGCTTTAGCCCCGCGCGCACTCTCCCGGCTGGAGAGGTGACGCGCGGCTATGGCAGGAGCCTCTAAAGCCGTGCGTCACCTCTCCAGCCGGGAGAGGGTCGCGGGGGGCTGCTTTAGCCCCGCGCGCACTCTCCCGGCTGGAGAGGTGACGCGCGGCTATGGCAGGAGCCTCTAAAGCCGTGCGTCACCTCTCCAGCCGGAAGAGCGCGCGCGGGGCTAAAGAAGCACCCCGCGACCCTCTCCCGGCTGGAGAGATGACGCGCGGCTATGGCAGGAGCCTCAATAGCCGCACGTCACCTCTCCAGCCAGGAGAGGGTCGCGGGGCTATGGCGTCTTCCCTCCATAGGACGCACACACATTTCCCCTTCATTTTTGAAGGGGAAAAAGTGCGCCCTATAGAGCGAAAAATATGGTAACATTTGAATTAAATGTTGAAACACATATATTCTAATCAAAGTATAGCCTGAAAAATACACATCACAGTGTTTTGTTGTTGAGTGCATATTTACCTTAGAAAGTTGTAAAACCATGTTTGATGCATTGGGCTTAAGAAACAGATTCTCTCTCTCCTTATGTTATCCTTTTCTTGTACCAAAAAACCGATTATGGCAATCTGCACATTTCAGCATAGCTTTTTCCTTAACCCAAGTGTACATATAAATTCACTTGACTGGAAGTGAAAATGCCTTATTGCTGTAGACTCCTTGAATCCTTCTTCCTTCCAGCTTTTTCAGCCTGTGGATCAGTTGGCACTTCTGGAGTTCTTGTCCCCTTCCTCCCTTGTTTTGCTGAAGGCCAATGAGCAGTTTGAGGCAGGAGAGCAAACGTTAATTGCATCTGTTTAAGATGTGCAGCATTGTATTATTAAAACATAATTAACTATGTTCTTTGTATTATACTAGAGAGAGGTTACTTTTTATATCACAAATTAGTTTTCCTAATTTTTTTTAGTTGTCACAACTGTTGGTACTTAACAACACAAAATTGGAATGTAAAGAGAAAGGGCTTGTGGTATGTAAATTATGGAAATAAAGTATTTTGTATTTTATTTTATTAAGCTCTGTTTCTTTTATATTACTAATATCCTGGTTTTTGTATAAATATACTTTTAAATGATGTTTCTTTAAGATTTCGTAGTGGCTCCTTTCCTCTTCTTTTAAATATTGTGCAATTATGGCACTATGGTAAGAGTAAATTACTCTAAATCATTCTTTCAAATGCTGTAAGATAAACTTCCCTTTATTTTACAAGATATGTTTTAATATTAAAAACCAAGTATTTTAAGCAGAATTTATTGTTAATGTTTTGTGTATTTCTACTGAAGTTAGGTTGAACTCATTCATATCTGCTGTTATAATTTTCATGAAATGATTTTTAATGAAATAAATATGCAAAAAATGAATTCACAGAACTAAACTCACTCAAGGTGAATTACATTTGCAAAATTATATTGTACATAATGGAACTAATTATAAATTGAGTATATGTTATTTAAAAACTAGTATCAAACTACTGTTTCAGCAAGAACAATGTCTGGTAAGGTGCAGCCAGTTCCCAAAGATTCTTTTAAAGTACAATTCCTTCCATGGATTATCTATGGATCCACTAACAAATCTCCATTCAGTGATTTTGAGGATTTCAATAATTTGGGTTTGGTAGTTACTACAGAATTCTTTAATTTATATAGGTTGAAATAATTAGCATTTGTCTCACCTGACAGCATGCCATGTTTTGTGCATTTGTGTTTCTGAAAATGAAGGGCCATATATGACAAAAAAAACCCGCATGATTCATGTGGAGCAGCTGCAGGTATAAATTCTGATGGTTTAATGTTTAAAACATGGCAGGTGGGACACGGAACACTACTGACAGACTTGCAATGCACTTTGAAGCCACTGCACTAAATGTTAGCGGAAGTTAGTTGATCTTTTCTCACACACCTACATTTTTGCAAGGTATAGAAAGTACATACTTTAGCCAACATCTCTTTGTTCGTAACTTGGCAACTAGATCAGCGTACCTTCTTTAGACGTCATTGGCACCATAACTTTTGAAGGTGTTTGTACTTGTGTGCTCACACTGGAAAATAGCACAGCCAGAACAGAAAGTACAGCAGGTCCACCATCAAGGGCATTGGAAATGATTTATAGGAAAAGCATATGGAAATACCTGCTGTCCTTAAAATGAACATGCTTTCCATGTGGCTTTCAGTGATGGTTGCCTCTTCTGCAGCATCTGTGTCATATTTCTTGCCTGTAAAACATTTTCCACATTTATGTTCTGTATAATTGCTACACTGAATATTTTATGTATGTTTATTCTTATAAAAGAGTTTTGGAACACTGCATAAAACCATGTCATTTTTCAGATTCAAAAAGCATGTGAACCTGTTCAGTGCTAAACATCTGGTAGGAACCCACCTTTCTCACTCGGTTTAAGAAATAGTAAAATGATCACTGTAAAATGGTCATCAGGTAGGTGAAATGTATTCAGAACTCAGGCCTTTACATTTCAGGAATCAGGGTGGGGAAGCAGGTAGTCAAAACGTCCACCACTTGGAATTCCTAAACATGTTGATGCAGGCCCCCCTTGGGCACCTGCCAGTGCACTGGACTTATTTTGTCACACAATTCAGTAAGGGCCACTGAGAACCTAAGAGCCTTTATCTCTTCCCCATCTTTCATCTAATCCACATGGCCCTGTGGCACCTTGCTCATGCTACAGTACGAGGAGATTTTTAAAGGTTGTAATCGGCAAAAAACCGAAAGCACCACAGCATTCATGGAGCTTCCAGTCTGCACTTTCAACAAATCCGCTCCACTTCCCAGTGGGGAGGGTTAGGACCGAATGGCCACCCACTCCCCACTGGGGGGGGCGTTTCCCGGACCGTTTAAATCAGAGCCGGAAGGCTTCCTCTTTGGCTCGCTTCCTCAATCACCCGACCTCCCTATTTTGCAGGTTTAGGCACTGGCCTTGCTATAGACCTCGGTTGGTCGCCATTGAGGGGCCTGGTAGGGATTTTTCCACTTGGCAAATTGGCACTGGCCATGTGGTTTTTGCCTACCTTGTAGCAATCGTCACAACTTTGTTAGGGTTGTGGTTAGGCATTGTTTGACCTTGTGATGGGGGAGGGGAGGGGAGGTGTGGCCATCACCTGCCCCTCCAAGCTTAAGGGTATTCCGTTAAAGGAATCCAGAGGTGTTGATCTTGTCCGGGGGCCAGGGCCATGAGATGACCCCGACAGGGGGAGCTCGAGTTGGTATGCATTGGGCTCCCCCTTCCGGTGGTTTACCCTTACCGGACTTCATGCGCATCGGGCAGGAGTCAGATATAGTCGGGTCCATTCAGTGCCTAAGCCAATACCGCTCACATTCTGTAATCAATAAAGTTGTGGCCAAATTTGCCCAATAACATAAACCTAATATCCGTGTCCTTGTGTGTGTTATTTCCCAATGAGGGGGTTGCTACGGGGTCTTGACACACAACTCTTGTTCCGTTCTCAACGTTACCAGGGCAGCATTCAATGCAGGACATAGCAGCTGTGCTGCAAAGGTAGCTCTTGATACAGACCATTCTCAACAAATACGATTACTCCTTGTACTAGCACAGGGGTCAGCAACCTTTTTCAGCCGTGGGCCGGTCCACCGTCCCTCAGACCATGTGGTGGGCCAGACTATATTGGGGGGGGGGGGAATGAATGAATTCCTATGCCCCACAAATAGCCCAGAGATGCATTTTAAATAAAAGGACACATTCTACTCATGTAAAAACACTGATTCCCAGACCGCAGGCCAGAATGAGAAGGCAATTGGGCCGTATTTGGCCCCCAGGCCTTAGTTTGCGTACGCATGTACTAGCACCTTCAGCACTAGCTCATCGACTTTCACTTGCCTTCGGCTTTTCCTCTGAAAGTGGAAATAAGAAGCCACAGTCTTCATGGTGCACTGTCCCCTTTCAGCCGAAGCCCAGTGCCATAAGGAATCTGGGGAGGATCCCAGAGGGTCAGAGACTGCCCTCTCCCAGGACTTGTGATATATTGCATCAGGTTGCCTTAGAGCTTCATATGAATTTCGAGGAAGCTATCGAAACACATTGTACACCAGTAAACCAACATTCATTTCGGTTGCAGTATTGAATCTGCTAATGCTTTTATGGGTTGCTAATGAGAAAATGTGAACTACAGTTGAATGACCAAATTAACGTAACAGAGAACTAATAATGTATTGCCAATTGCTTTGCTTGCACAAATAAAGGTTCCTTATCAGAACTTAAGAAGAGGCTGCTGGATCAGGCCAATAGCCCATCTACTCCAGCATCCTGTTGTCACAGCGGCCAACCAGATGCCTGTGGGAAACCCACAAACAAGGCCTGAGCTCAAGAACATTCTCCCTTCCCTTGGCTTTCAGCAGTTGGTATCGGGAAGATTTCCTGCCTCCAGCTGTTGGAGGTAGAGCAGAGTCATTGTGGCTAGTAACCACCAATAGCTATGAATTTGTCTACTCTTTTAAAGCTGTGAAGTCCTTAATCTCATGGCTGTGGGTTCAAACCCCATGTTGAGTGAAAGATCCCTGCATAGCAGAGGGTTGTGCTAGATGATACTCGTGGTCCCTTCCAATTCTATTATTTTATTTATTAAGTTGGTGGCCATCACTGCCTCCTGGGAGAGTTGAGTTCCATATTTTGACTATGTTCCATGAAGAAGTACTTCCTTTTATCTATCCTTGGTTTTGCATCTAGTAGATCTTAAGCACCAAAGCAGCCTACCATGAGGAAACCCATGAAACCTATTTTCCTTTTTAAAGAGCAGATTACATATAAAATTACTTACCTCATACATGGCCACCATAATAATTTGCATGCTGTTTGGCCCACAGCCTGCTCACAAAATGCTTCAGGGAGGCTAACTTTGCCCTTGCAGCCAGGTTTTCCTATGAATGTAGATTTAAAATGCATAATTAGTTGCTCATGAAATCCACTTAAATTAATTGATGTAGGTAGAAGTGTGATGTTTAAGAAATTACAAGTGGATTTAGGCTCTCTAATTCAGTGGTGGAGCTCATCCTTTGCATACAGGTCTCGGCTTCAGTTCCCAACTTCTCCAGGTAGGGAAAGAATGGCTGCTTTCTGAAATCCTTGGAGCAATGGTCTTTCTGATACAACTGGGCTTCCAATCTCACCATTCCTGGCCAGCATGGCCAGCGGTCAGGTGCTAGGTGAGTTTTGGCCCAATATTTGACGGGCCAAACATTCCCAATCTCTGGCAAAGCCATTACAGAGCTAGATGTACGAATGGTCTGACTCAGTATACATAAAATCTTACATAGAAAACAGAAATAGGAACAGTCTTTCAAGTTGTGGCTGTTAAGATGGCTTCAGTTTAGAACAAAGTAGCCTAACAGAGTTGATAGGTGAATAAAATCAGCACCAGCCTACACCACCTGATGTGGCTTCACTGTGACATGCAAAACAGTTCACAAGGGACAAAAAAATACAGGAGACAGAGACTATGCACTTAATACTGCTCTCAAGGGATTTCAATCACCACCACGCCAGGTATGCTGGTGCAACTATTTCCTTTCAGCAGGAGAGTAAGCAGTTCAAGGAAAAGCAACAAATGCTCAGTCTTCCCCACTCAGAATGCCAGTTCTCTAGATTGTAATTCCAATTTCTCCAAGTGCCCTTCCTTATGCAGCTAAGAAGAGCAACAGACACATGTAAGAGAGAGGTATCAGCAGACTTGATGACACCAAGGTTTGCAGGAGGACAAAGTAGTCTTTAGAGGAGCAGGGACTCCAAGAGGGGACCCCCAAACAGCTCAAGGAGAACTGAGTTTGCATGCTGAGCAATGCTGCGGAGGGAAGGGGGGGAAGCAATGTGAGCTTTCTAGAGAACCAGATGAAATGCAAGACCTGCCCGGGGGTGGCGGGCTACTAAAATTTTAATTGGAACCGTGGAAGAATGGCAGATGAAGGTGATGGACTACATGGAATTGGCAGAAATGACTGGCAGAATCCGAGACCAGGGAGAAGAGTCGGTGAAAGAAGATTGGAAGAAATTCAAAAACTATTTACAGAAATATTGTAAAATTAACGAATGTTAGAATGATGTTGGATAGAAATTAAGTGGTTTCCAGCTGCAATGCTTTAAGAGACATAAAAAAGGTTTATAAATGGGTAAAAGCTTAATGGCAAGGATTTGCTGAACTAACAAATTGAAGTGGAATACAAAAAAAAGGAGGTATGAGGAGGTCCGGGGAAATAAGTGTAACAAAAATATGCAACGGAAAATTAAGGTATTTTTAACTGTTTTTATTTTGTATTTTTTCTTGTATTTTTTCATTTTTACTGTAATATCTTAAAAATTTTAATAAATATCTTATAAAAAAAAATTAATCGGAACCAAATGGTACGGGTTGAGGGACTATTTCCTGCAGGTCCCAAGTAGTCTAGGAGGAGACGAATACCTGAATGACTGCTGCAAAGGCCAAATCTGAGGGGCAAATTTGTCTTATTGCCAGGCGGACTTGACGAAAAGGTCTTCAAGCTGTTGCAGAAACCACTGGGTGGTGCTGAGAACGCCAGGTTCACAGGTTCAGTCCCCATAGGGGACAGCCACATGTCTTATTCCTGCATTGCAAGGGGTTAGACAGGCGGTTCTCAGGGTCCCCTTCTAACTATGATTCCATGAAACTGGCCCCTGATAGAGGAAAGTGTACTAAAGCTTGTGAAACAGTGGGCAGAATGTGCATCCATCTCCATCTCTCTCTTGCCTCAGGATCACAGGAGCAGCCATCTATTTTGGTCCCAGGTGGGAATGAGCTGCTTGTTGGTGTTGTTGTTGTTGTTGTTGTTGTTGTTGTTGTTGTTGTTGTTGTTGTTGTTGATGATGATGACATTATGCTCATCTGACTGGATTGCCCCAGCCACTTCGGGCGGCTTCCAACAAATTAAAATATAACATCAAAATAAAATCTGCCTACTTGCAATGAGTAACAAAAACACACAAATTTGTCCTTTGCTGCCATCTTGTGTTGGGCTATTGAATAACTCCCAATTATTTGAAGTTTGATATACTGTATTCATCAACCTAGGTGGAATCTACACACGTTTAAAACTTTCTCTTGTTGTGAAAATGTTTTTTTCCCAAATCACTTTGAAAAATGCATTGAATTTGCTATAGCTCCAAGTTGCCATCTAGTACCACAATTGTATATTTCACTTTACAACACGTTCAAAATGTTTTATTTGAAGCTGTATAGCTGAGTCTCTAGCTTGACTATTTCCTAAATTCACTTTTATATATTAATTTCACTGTTTTATATTAATTTTTGGTTTTGACATTAGAAATGGCAGTGTACAATAGCAAACAATGTACTTTTTGTTATAGAGAAATGGTGCATAATTTCATATACAATTAAAGGGTAAATATTTTAGACCTTTTAAATAACATTTAATGAACTCTGACTTTATTTGATATCTGATCTTCATTGGTATTTTGCTTTGGTTTTTGATAGTTTGCATAAGCAGAGTGAATATTATGGTGTCATCCATCACACAGTAATAAGTACTGGACATCATAGCATGTCAAGTATCAAAGATATGAAATAATATTGATCACTGTTGCATCATAATACTTTCTGTATTGACAATATTTGAGACACTGAACACAGTCTTGTTCAGTAGCTGATGATACTGAAAGTTAGCATTCAGTAGTGTCTAGAGGCTTACCAACAACATGCACTGTCGTTTTTGAGGTAAAATATCATGTTCAAATTTCCAGTGCAATACAATAACTGTATATTAGTTGTGGCCATAAAACTTGAGAAAATACACTTGCCATTTAAGATAAGAACAAAAATGATTAAATCATATTGAAATATCACTTAATTTCTGCTTACTCAGATTTCAAATTTAACAGTTTCCAACAGGTATCTGCTTGGCCACTGTGAAATTCAGAATTTGACAAAATTTGAAATTTTGTCACATTTCAAAAGTTTGCAATTTATTTATTTTTTGGTTCCAGGTGTAGTTTGTTTATTCCCTGACACAAATATGAAATATACCAGAAAAGAGGTACAATGATTATTACTATCACATCTCAAACACCTCCTTGTTTTAAGAATGGCAGATGCATCACTGTTTTTCAAAGAAATGTTCTTCATTGCTAGGGCTGTTTAAAAATATCAAAGTCCTTTTGTGTTATAATTGCTGTGCCAGACACAGTCTTCCTGTGGTTTTACTATTTTCCTGTTTCTTCTGTGGTCCAGCATTAACATTGACAGTTTTGTCAGGCTCACACCAGTAAAACCACCGCAACCTTAATGCCAGATTTCTTTGAGTCTTCATATTAAAATTCCTCTTGTCGTTCCATATTTTTGTCATTCTGTCAACAGCTTTGTGCAGTGCTAGTGGCTTAAGCTGGCTGCTTTCCAAGAGATCAAGACAGAGGACATTGGGAAAACAAAAACACCCAATGCCCTACTTCCTAAAACCATTCATATGACAGGGAGGGATTTGATTGGAAAATTAGATTCCATTAATAAAAAAAACTGGCCAAGTTTAACTTGTTTGCCAACTTAAAAGAGAAACCCCAAACTATATACACCTTTCTCTTCAGATATTTGCCATCCAATTTTTTTTTGGGGGGGGGGGGAGAGGAGTTTATATTGAAAGACAACTCAATATCTTAGAAATATAATTATTCCTAGGATATTTCCAAATTAAAGTCTGTGTGAAGCCAGGACGATCGTCTCACTGTTTTTCAAAGGCACCCTCCTCCCCGGATGAGAAGTCGCCTCCTGCAAATAGGGAAATATAAAGCACCATTCCATTTGCCAAAAGGTCATGTATCAGAGTATGCATAGCCATCTGTGGTGTTTGCCCGTTTGTTTAGAAAATGTCTGTACAGGGGAGAGAGAAAGGGTTAAAATGTAGACCAATAGGAAAGCTGGAGGCGGAGCCTACCTGTTTATAAAAAGGGCTTAGCCCAAGGTTTGGGTGTGGGTAGTTGGTTGGTTGGTTGGGAAAGGCAGTTGGAAAAGCAGTTGGCAGGCAGTTGGAAATAGAGAGACAGTTGGTGCAGTGGGTTCTTGTGTGAGCGGAGGTAGAAGAGTTAGAGACAGGATAAAAAGAAGGTAAAGAGTAACAACATTTTGAATGCAGTTAAAGTTTGTTTGTGTCTGCAATAAACGACACTCTTCTTTGTTGACTTGAGAACCTGACTGAGACTAAGTGATCTACCGGGGAGGACATGGTTGGTGGCAGCGGATTAGTGGTGGACGGGTCAATAGTCCGTGAGACGAGCGGAGGCTCCGTACGAACGCCGCACCACCCTTTCTAAGCTAGTCACTGATGACTAGCTTAGGGGTGAAGGAGCTCTCCTTGCACTTTTGCATCTGATCTAGGATTTAGGGGTGTGCGATCAGGGTGCATGCACTGGGGCACTGAGCCAAGAGGGCACCATCTTAAAGCCCGGTCAGTGCGACACCCGGCTTGGGGAATGAGGCATGAGGGTCTGACAGGGTCCTAGAGTCCTCCCGCCTACTCCCCAAAACCTAGGGAGAATCTACACTCACATTTTTTAACGCTAAAAAAAGAGTTCAGGAATGGTTCTGATAACCATATAGCCATGTGACGTTCATTTTTAATGTTAATGTGTTATTAAAATGTGGTGCCAGAGGGCACTGCAGAGCAACACCCCCCCTCCAAAAACCAGGTAGACCTTGTGGAATGGGACTTTTTCTGTCTTGATGTTTTGGAACGGTATCTTTAATATCATTCTGATAAAAGGTCGCATGTAGATCCAGCCCTCATTAGCACTTTTCCAGCTTTGGGAAGGAGGAAGGGCGGCTCTAGGACCCTGCCAGAGCCTCACGCCTCCTTACCAAAGCTGGGTACCTCCTTATCTGCCCTTTTGAAGTGTGTTGGGGGAAGGGGGTTTATTGGGTTATTTTTGTTTGTTTTTATTTTTAATGCATTTTGTGTTACAATCACCTCAAGACTATAATCGCCTCAAGACTTGTGGGTATAGGGCAGTATACTAACTAACTAACTAACTAACTAACTAGCTAACTAATTTGGGAAAGCAGCACGAGGGCTGGGGAGGGCACCACATTTTGGCTTCACACAGGATGCTATTGTATCCAAGTCCGCCACTGATTATATGCTGCCCACTAGGTTGATATCAATTTACCATTTTGTCCACTTTCTCTTTGATTTTCTTTGCTACTTTGGGGGAACTTCAAACAGAGCTTGTTCACCTTTGGTGTGGGGTGAGTTACAGCAAAAGTGTTTTTGGAACTAAATCTTAAATGTATTTAGGAAAGAGAATTTTTTTTAAAAAAAATGACGGCCCACAATTTCCGCTAGGGGGAGTGATGCCTGCATTCAGAGCGACACAACAAAACATCAAAACTGGGACTGCAGCAACACTCAGTGAATTGATAGCATTACAAATTGCTCCTCGGTTTAAGAAGCTTCCAGTTAGCCTTTGCAGTTGTTTTTTTTACAAGGCGCATCTTGCATCTAAAATGGAGCTGAAGAGAGACCCTGTGTGTACAAGACTGAAGGAATAAAGCTTTGTGATGGAGCTGAAAGCCTCCTTATCTCAGCTGGAGTTGGCACTAGTCATTATATCCATAAAAATCACCCCTCAGCATCCGACGTCTTGATGAAGTGCTCTCTGCCTGCCCTGCTGGAGCTGACACAGAGCTTGGAAGCTGCAGGGTCACAGAGAGCGGAAGCAGAGGTGGCCATGTGCAAACAGTAGCACACATGCAGACAGAGCCCCAGTTATTTTTTAATTAGGACTGTGGCAATGTCATCATTACAAGCCAGACTGTCAGATATTCAGAAGAAGCAACAATGCCTTTCTGTGTAGGCCAGGGGAAGGGGAGAGGAGGAATGAGCATCCTAGGTAGTATGGTGTAGTGGTTAAAGTGCAGGCCTTAGAGCAGGGAGATCTGGGTACAAATCCTTGATCAGCCACAATGCACTCTCTCTCAGTCTAACTCACTTTGAAAGTAAAAAAATTCCTTCCAGTAGCACCTTAAAGACCAACTAAGTTAGTTCTTGGTATGAGCTTTCGTGTGCATGCACACTTCTTCAGATACACAGAAGTATCTGAAGAAGTGTGCATGCACACGAAAGCTCATACCAAGAACTAACTTAGTTGGTCTTTAAGGTGCTACTGGAAGGAATTTTTTTATTTTGACTATGGCAGACCAACACGGCTACCTATTCACTTTGAAAGGCTGTTTTGAGCTTCTTGGACAAAGCATGAGATAAAAACTCAAATAATAATGAAGTCTCTGACCTGGCATATTTTCCCTCTTCAGTATGCAATGGTTTTGCAAAAGTGGATCTTGATTATCTATACTAAACTAAGTGATTCTTCATCCTTTCCTAGGAAGCTGCCTTGTTCCAGGTCAGACCATTTGTTCATCTGGCCAAGACCTGCCTACTCATGACTAAGCAGAGAGGCCTTCACCCACCATCACCTGCTACCCAACCCATACAATTTTATTTCATAGTATTGTAGAGGGACCCCCAGGGTGATCTAGTCCAACCCCTGCAATTATCTCCCACTTCTCCTCCAAGGAACTCAAAGTGACATGCATGATTCTGCCCATCCCACTTATTTATTATTGTTAATATTATTAACTGAATGTATATACCGGCATATGGACGCAGGTGGCGCTGTGGGTTAAACCAGAGCCTAGGACTTGCCGATCAGAAGGTTGGCGGTTCAAAACCCCGCGACGGGGTGAGCTCCTGTTGCTCAGTCCCTGCTCCTGCCAACCTAGCAGTTCGAAAGCACGTCAAAGTGCAAGTAGATAAATAGGTACCACTCCGGTGGGAAGGTAAACGGCGTTTCCGTGCGCTGCTCTGGTTCACCAGAAGCGGCTTAGTCATGCTGGCCACATGACCCGGAAGCTGTACGCCGGCTCCCTCGGCCAATAAAGCGAGATGAGCGCCGCAACCCCAGAGTCGTCCACGACTGGACCTAACGGTCAGGGGTCCCTTTACCTTTACCTTATACCGCCCTATACCTGCAGGTCTCAGGCTGGTTCACAGAGTAACCACCCTGTGAGGTAGGTTAGGCTGAATGACTGTGGCTTGGCCAAGATCACCCACTGAGCAGCATGGCTGAGCCAGGATTTGAACCCTGGTCTCAGGTCCTGGGGTTCTGCTGGCCTGGAAGAATCTCCTGCTCTGATCCAGCCGGGCTGGTTTTCTATAAAGCTGAATGTCCCTTTGCTTGCAGTACCTGGGAAGAGAGTCTTCCCTTTTCCACCTGCCTTGACTTGTGTTAACTGTCATGCTGTGTTAATGAGCTTGTTTGTTACATATTTTAATTATGGATGTTTTAATGTAGGCGTTCTCTTATTTTAATTAAAGGTCTATGAGAACCTCAGAAACTGGAGAGGAACAGAGTTTGGTAGAATAGAGCCCGGACAACTGTTTGAGTGTTTGTGAGATTTCTGTCCATGCTGTCTTCTTTCCAAGAAGAGTGGAACAGATCCGGGACCAATTCTTGTATGTTGCCAGCACAGACTCAGGTTGTGATGACTGCCTGCACAGTGGAGATCTCTCTGCTTCACAACCTGACCCCTTCCATCATGCTCTTCTATGTCCAACTATAGGCAATGCTTATAAGTGGTTGTGGTGGGGTATATCATTAACTCATCACTGTGGGTCTTCGCTTCAGACAGTTGCTTATGCAACTTCACCAGCTGGAGACACAGAGCTGTGGTTTCTGTGGTCAGTCCCTTAGGTGCAGACAATTTAGAGGCCACCTCAACCCCCTCCCCCATGGTTAGAAACCTAACCACACTTCTAGCCTTGTGGTTTAGGGTCTTCTCTGGAGTAGGTCTAATATAATTCTGCCGTGTCTTTCTGTGCTCAAGTGCTGTGAAACGCGACTCTTGGTCTTTGATCACCGGTGCAACATCCGTGTGTCAGAGATAATTCAACCAACTGTGGATTTGCATTGCTGCTTGGACAATATACTCAAGCAGGCAATTTCGTTAGCTAGCTGTGAGTGCACTGGATAATTTCATTAGCTTGATATGCGTGGTTACTTCTTCATTTCCTTCATGTGGTAATTGTTGCCTACTTTTCCTTGGATAGTTTCCTTCGCAACGTTATCATTAACGTTGGTTCCAGCTATTTTGAAGGAACGTTCCCCTCCTCCCGCAACTTATTATTATTGATGCAATCCACTCCCTACTGTCTTCTGAGTAAAATTAGTGCCATTCAGCTGTTTAGTTATAAATACCATTCACATCCTGGTACAGGTAGTTTAGTTTTGCCGAATAAATTTTCTGGAGCTGAGAGAGTCACTGTGCAGACCACAAAGTGTCAAGAGACCACAACACTTTTGCTAGATATACAGACTTTGATTCACAGCCAAGATAACAATGAGCAGAAGATTTTGAACTAGCCAATGGTTTATGTGTCTGGACTAATAGGCCAGCTCGTGTTGGCATCTAGATTGATCCTTCTAGTATTTTCTAAATATATATAAACTGCAAATTCTTCCATTCTAAACTCTCACCTGTTACGTTTCTGCTAATTCCTCCTTCTCTAGGCACAATTTGCCCTGTGGTGTACCTTGACTCTTAGCTAAAGACCTAAACACATATTCCTCCAATATGCGTGTTAGCACAGGGGTATATGGATAAGAAACAAATGGCAATCCTTGTCTCACTGGCCATTGCCAGCCACTTGAAAGTCCCACACTGCTCCAGGATGACTGCAAATATGCAAGATGTTATTTTGTGGTGGCAGGTTCAAGAAACATGTGCCTATTCTACCCAAACAGATTGCTACTGCATGCCTTTTGGGGAGCACCAATGAATTGGCCTTATGCACAATTGGCCTTTGCCCAGTTTAGCCGCCTAGAAATGAAATGGAACAAAGCAGTCCTTAAAAGAAAGTGCTTTGTTTGGCTTTACTGCAGGCATAGGCAAACTCGGCCCTCCAGATGTTTTGGGACTACAACTCCCATCATCCCTAGCTAGCAGGACCAGTGGTCAGGGAAGATGGGAATTGTAGTCTCAAAACATCTGGAGGGCCGAGTTTCCCTATGCCTGCTTTGCTGCAATGTGACTAGTCTTTCTTTGGTATTAAAGCGTGTTGCCTTATGGTGATTGAGTTCATCTCTAAGAAAAAGAGACAGTGGCAAATTACGGCACAAGATGAAAAAGTGTTATGGGGAATGGAGGGTGGATTTTGAAGGCAAAAAAGACAGGGGCTCATCATTGCTATGTGTAGGAAATCCCCTTTTTTGGTCCCAAGGACCCTCAGGGTCCTAGGTTGACTCTTAGTCTCATAGACTATTGTAGGTAGTCTACAATTAGTCTATACCAAGGGGGCTTAGATTTTTGTCACAGGATTGGTTTTTAATATTCTACAGTAATTGGTAATTACAGAATTCTTAAATATTCTCAACATATTCTATAGTGTAGGGCTTACCTACCTAGCTACCCCCTATTTTCCTAGCGCCTAGTGGTCCCCTTAAGCATCCCACACTGGTCTCTTCCCGGATCCCTACAGGCTTAACAGCCAGAAATGCTCCCTTGCCTCAGATTCTACTTGCAGCCAATCCCGTTTCTTCCTGCCTTCACTGCCTTTTCTTCTATCTGCAAGGTTCTCTGAAACTGAAACACACGGATTTTGTTTGTCTGTGGCACAATGGCCCTTACAAGACATGGGAAACGCCAAGGTTCTCTGTCTTGTCCCTATGACTCCTTCCGCTTCTCTTCCCTTTCACTCTTAGTTTTCTTGGTGACTTCCCGCTCATCACTCCTGTCTCCTGCATTTATGGCCACTATCAGCATGTGAGCAATGCTCCTCAGCTGTGGCCACCCTGCCACCACCTGTATTTTCCTTGGAGCGAGCTGGGAGTTGAAGTGCCTAGAAGCCTGTGGGAACAGCAGCTCCAGCCTTCTCCTTGCATCCAAGCTCCAGGAAAGAAAGCCCTTGATTCATCCAAAGCAAACTAAATTTTTACTAGCGTAGGAGATGGGAATGGTTGCTGGACCACTAAATAGCTGCAGGCTGTGTGTTTCTGGGGACACTGGGTCCTCCATTTCCTTACTGCACAAAGTTTTATAGGTGAATCAGAAACTGCCTTATATTTCAGGATTCCCTCACTTCCCACCCCCCAATACTGAGGGTTTGTGGACAAACAATTGATGCCCCATTCAGAAGTTGACAAACAACCTATGGCAGCGATTCTCAACCTGTGGGTCACCAGATGTTGTTGGTCTACAACTCCTATCACCCCTAGCTAGCAAGGCCAGAGCTCAGGGATGATGGGAGTTGTAGTCCAACAACATCTGGGGACCCACAGGTTGACCTATGGACATCTGGGGACCCACAGGTTGACCTATGGAAAACCAAACCAGCTTCTCCTTATTGAATCTCTGCAATTGTGCATGAAAACCATGGACGTGTAAATTCAGACCTATAAAAGTGCTCTGTTGTCATGTCTCCAAATCACCTAGCAGGATATTAAGAGGCTCAGCGATGTTAGGGTTGCCCTCAGCCACCCCTAGAAGCATCACTGGGTGAACAGGGGCTGGTTGCTCAGAAATATTCCCAGACAAATCCCCCATGGCTGGCCTGAGCTGTGTTGCATCATGAAGATAAGAATTAGCCAGAGGAGTCAATCATCTTGGCTAACCGGCTTGGGCATCTTGTGAAAGGGTAGTTAGGAATGCATAGGAAGATTGAACAACTGGCTCAATTAGTTGTTATTCTAACCTGGTCTCCCCCCGACACATTCAGTTCTGCACAACTGAAAACAGCCTCCTAAATGTCACGAACAGACATTATACTGCCAAGGGGAGGGGATTCCTTTTAAAAATGATTATTCTTTTTCTCTCTCTTTGCAAGGAGGTGTCGCAGAGCTGCAGTTTAAATCCTGCCAGGTCCCAGGAGCTGGAGCCGAAACCTTCCGGCAAGGTTGATTAAGTCCAGCAATAGACACCCGTCATCCCTGCAACGCAGTAGGGGTAAAATTAAATGAATGGTAGCTTGTCGTGGCCAGAACTCCAATATTAATAAGTGTCACGCTGAGCTCAATGCACCGGCCAATGCATAATTTATCTGGCTTCATAAATATCAAAACATGCCACAGCTGCTAGGACTTTCGGCGCAAACCCCACAAATATTGCTTTAATTATTCAGTGGCTCGGCTCGGCAGAAGCCAGTCAACCAACCACTTCAAAGGTAGAGTTTAATAAAGTATCATTTGCAAGAGACCATCCAGAAAGGGATGATGGCACTGCCCTTTATTAAGGGACGCAGTGCAATGGGCTAAAAACATCAGAGGGCAGAAATCCCACAGAAAGAGGCTTAAGGAGACCTGCTCAATGGGCTAAGTAAAACATCTGAACCGTGCCCTCGCTAGGGACTGAGACACACCAAAAAATAATAACAAAAATCACAGACAGGTCTTTTTCCTTAGAAGGAAACTGACTAATGTTAAATAGATTTGTAGGAGACTGGTGGTATAGGAGGGAGGGAAGCCTTCATGATTTAAACATATGCAACACAGGTTAACTAAATACATGTATAAATCTGATATAGAACAAGTATTTACATACACACCCAGCCAACTGAACAAAGTTGTTTAGTTCTTAGACTGTAAACAATGCTCTCATTTGGAACTAGAAACAGCCGCACTGTTGGAATCAGCTAATTTTAGAATTCTACTGTTATGAATTATATCTCACCTTTTCTTCAAGGCATTTTTTATATTCAAGGCATGCATGGTTCTTCACTTCCCATTATTCTCACCATCTTGCATCTACAAGCCTCCCAAACTCGCCTTCCCTTGCATCACTTAAAAAGCTATGGTTTCCCCCAAAGAATCGTGGGACCCAGAATTCATTAAGGGTCTCCTAACAACTCTCAGCACCTGCAACAAACTACAGTCCCCAGAGGGCAGAGCCATGACTGTTAAAATGGCATAAGAGTGCCTTAAATGTTTGGTGTGGAAGTCATAAAGCATTACAAATCATTTAACCTCACCCATTCTCCTGATCTGTCCTTCACGCGAGTCTGTTCCATGGCTATACCTAGCACAGAAGTCTGCCGCCTTCTAGATAATCCTGACCATTGGCCATGCTGGCTGGGGCTGATGGGTTTTGTAGTCCAACAATACCTGGAAGGCTAGCAGGGCAGCTGTGTCTTCTAAGGTCTTTCACCCTGAACGGCAGCTGGAGGGAACTGACCAGAGCACTGCCCAAACTGTAAGCTCCTAAGTGAGTTTCCTTACAAGCTCATTCATCCTGAGCAAAGCCCCAGTGTGGTCTTCACTGAAAGGAGAGTGTCTGAATGAGACACAGGTGTGTTTGGAAACAGGTGTGCCATATTGGTTCACTAATCAGAGAGCTCCCTGCAAGCTGGCCTCTCCAAGGGAAACCAAGTTCACCAGCTTGTTTTCCTATGCTGAGCTTAGCTGAAAGGCAAGAGGATGTCCTTTTTGTTTCATAAATTCCATTACTTCATATATATTTGATATTCAGGTCTAGAAGGCTTTTCTTTCTTGTCTGTGGCATGAGAAAGGTCCCAGGTTTAATTCTCAGCATCTTCAAGGCAGAGATGAAAGGGTTCCTGATCTAAAACCCTGGAGGGCCCCTGGCAGTCAGTGTAGATAATACTGAGCTATGAGGACCAATGGCCTGATATAATTAATAATAATAAATAATAATAATAATAATAATAATAATAATAATAATAATAATAATAATAATAGTAATAATAATATCCCACCCATCTGACTGGGTTTCCCCAGTATAAGGCAGCTCCCTATAGTCCTACATTCCTTTTTTTTAAAAAAACACACCAGTTTTATTAAATTTTCCACTTTTAACAATCCAATCAAATCACATTAAATATACATATACATATCAAATAATCCAAATATTCTGCCAAATTATAAATTTTTTAATAGGACTTCCCATGCTTCAAGTTCGGAGGGCTCTGATCATCTCACATCTCTACTGCGTTGCATAGTCATTTCCGACGGTTCCTCTAATTCTTTCTGTTGTTAACCTTCCTTCTTTCACAGCCTCTGAGTTGTTCCCACAAGCGAGTTGAAACAAGCAGTGATATGCTTCTGTGTGGATTTTATGTCTATAGTCCTACATTCCTTTGCCCAACAACATTTGAAATCCTAGGGGGAAAATGTGCGGGTGTGTTCATGTCACACATGCTGCTGCCACGTCCCTGCTGCAGGAAGCCGGTAACGAGAATATTCAATGCTACACGTTTCCTGTACAAACTGTGTGTCAGTTCAAATACCCAGAGCAGATTGCATTTCAATTGTGTGGGTGACAGATGCTACAATCGCAAGGAACAGGTTGGGCTGTTGATGAACGCGCGTGAGAGAGCAGGAATTGGAGCCCGAAGCAAATGAATGATGCTCCTTGCATCTAGACAGACAAGAGGCAGGAACAGCTTGCTGTATCTCACATGAGTGTTTCATTGGGGAGGTGAGGGTGGGTGGAAAAAAGCCAGGGCTGCATTTTGCGTTTTGTTGCTGTCTGCCCTTTCTGCAGCACACTGTCTTCTTCCAGTCACACTGCTCTTGAATGAACAAGAAACTTTGCTAACCCATTGAGGCCAACTGATCTTGACAGGGTGTTTAATGGCATATATAGTGCCTTGATTGTACCAAACAGTGATATCCAGTCACTGTATCCGACACACACTAACAGCTAGAGAAGTTATTAAATGATAATACAATGGGTACAATTAATAATGTATTACTAATTAGAACTATTACAGCCAATTACTATTTTTGCATGGCTCAGTCTGAAGGGAATAGCTAGTTATTCAACGGACTGGAAAATCACAAATCTACAGATCTCAAAAAGCTCTCTGATATTGAATCAGACCCCAGATTCATTTAGCCCCAATCCTATTTACTCTGCTTTTCAAAACTCTTCATTACATATTTTTAGGTGCCAGGCAAAAATGTCTCTCTGTAACCAGGCCTTTGGCTGATTCAGCAACCTATGGCCTTTTAAATGTGTTTGTGGGAAGAGGGGTTATTGGTTTGCTTTTGCTTTTTTGTGTTCCAATTTTGTATTTTTATATTGTAAACCACCCTGTGATCTTCGGGTGAAGGGCAGTATAACAATTTAATAAATGATAGTAATAATAATATATGGTCGATGGGGTCACGAAGAGTCGGATACGACTAAATGACTAAACAACAACAACAATAATAATAATATAATGCACTTTTGTACTCTATTTTCACTAATCTATGCTTCTATATGTACCACAGTCCATGCATTTTTATATACTTTACTTGGCTTGGAGAACTGCGTTGCAGAATTGGGAGAAGTTTGAATTTCGCAGGGTAGCTGTGTTTCAGTTGGCCTATTGTTTCTGAGAATGCATTTGGCAAGTTCGCTGTTAAATGCAAACTGAATCACATTTCTCTCCCACTCCCATAAGATGGGGTCCTTGGAGTTGTAGTCTAAAACAGCTGGAGGGCACCACGTTGACTATCCCTGGTCCAGAAGGTATGTGACAAAGCTGAAGATGGATCAAAGCACCTTGATGTCAATGGCACTCAGTGTGGGGGAAATGTGAGTGAGAGTTGGGGCCTGTAATGAAGCCCCCATAAGCAGCAAAGGAGGAGCAGGGAAGCGTGGTGTAGTGGTTAAGAGCGGTGGACTGGTAATCTGGTGAACCAGGTTCGCTTCCCCGCTCCTCCACATGCAGCTGCTGGGTGATTTTGGGCTAGTCACACTTCTCTGAAGTCTCTCAGCCCCACTCACCTCACAGAGTGTTTGTTGTGGGGGAGGAAGGGAAAGGAGAATGTTAGCCCCTTTGAGACTCCTTAAGGGGAGTGAAAGGCAGGATATCAAGTCCAAACTCCTCCTTCTCCTCCATTTGGCTTGCAGGGAAAATATTGAGGTGTATAGCACAGTGCAGACGGTCAAGGATGGTTTCAGTGCCTTCTACAAACGGCCACATATTATTGAACAAAAAGTAAGCACAGCAACATGGTGGTAAAATAATGCTTTATTTTATGGATGAACAAACACTACTATGGCGCACCTGGGCTTTCCCTCTACAAAAGGTTACGAACAGAGCAGTCAGTGAGCTCCTCTGCTCAAATTCAGTTCAGGCATACCAGCCACAAAAAGTTTATTGAAACCTGGACATCTGTAGCATTCACATGGTCTATTTGGAATTTGGCCGGAGGAAGCAGCATTATTCTGCAATCCCTGTTCACGTGAATTCTGATGAACGATAATTTATGAGAGAGAGAGGGGAAGGAAGGAAGGAAGGGAGGGAGGGAGGGAGGGAAGACAAGAGAAATGTCCTCACTCCCCACTGGAATTATCTCCCATGGTGATCTAATTACCACCAACAGCCAACAGACTGAACCTAAAACGAAACAGAGGAAAACGAGGAATGCTGCGAAAGTGATCCGCGTCGCACTGCTGCCTGGGATGGGCAATTTACCAACAGCCACAATGTAAAAATGTAGAAATTGGCATTGACATTCAAGCTGTCCAAATAATAATAATAATAGTAATAATAAAGGATCGCACAATTGATATAGTTCGAATGAATACCTCTAAGGGGTCTTAATAAACAAACAAGTGTTATTGCATGCATGCTGAACACAAGACGTAATAATACTGGATTGCAGAAGGGACTCAGGGAGGGAGACTCGACAAATCAAAGACTTACATTCCTGTTATATACAACAAAATGAATTATACAGTATTCATACTAGCTGTACATTTGGTCAGAATAATTTACATTAGCCAAAACAGACAAAGGAAGAAGAAAAGGTGTGAGGGGGTTCAAAATGGTTTGAAATATATTTGTCTCTCCCAGGACTCTAGCGAGCAGGGGTTGGGGCGTGGGAATGGGAGGGAACTGTAGAGAGGAAGAGGGCTGCGTTTAGAAGCCAATGAGGAAAAAAGAAATGCAAACCTGCAATCCCAAAACCTAGGTTTCATCATCACAACAAGAGATAAGACCAAAAAACAAAACAAAACAAAACAAAACACTTTTGTTAGCACTGATTAAAATGCATACGTTATTGTGATGGTAATATCTGCAGATTTGGGATGATTACAGTCAACACAGGTTGGAGCCGTGGAAGAGTTAGGGGAGAAGAAATTGCCGCACAACTGAGTAGGCAACCCGTGCTTTGATCTAGCCAGGCAGCTGACATAGCAAGGCAGGGAATCTTAGCCTCTAAACACTGTCAAGATCTGTCAGGGGCCGGCAACCTGAAGCTCATGGGCCACAAGCAGCCCATGGGGGTCGTTTAACCTCCCCCTGTGATGCCCCCGAACCAAGCCGCTTACTTGGTGAGACCCCATGTGCTGCACTAAACCAGCGCGGTGCGGGGACTCGCTTTTGCAGCACTGAAAAGTGCATCTGTGCAGGCACAGACACCGGAAATCGCGGGCGCACACACAATCCGGCCCACAGAGGGATCTCCACTGGAGTGAACTGACCCAGGCAAGGTAAACCTTGCCGACCCCTGTTTTAGGTCCCAAAGAGATGCCCCAGCCATTCTCCACAACAATGAGGACCAGAAGCTAGCTGTTTTGCAGGACAGCTGCAGTTCTTGACCTTGCACTGGTAGGCCTTTAAACTATGTGGTGTGACAACTGTCAGGCAGATCTCGTTGCCCCTCCCCTGCCCCATTACGACTTTGTTGTTTTTTAAAAGCACTGGACAGATTTCTTAAAAGCCTGTTTCATGTTAACAAGACCCAAAAAGCTAAGTTGTAATCAGTGCATTAAAGAAATCTCCAGGAAGAGAGTTCCTGCATGTTTTAGGAAGAAAGGGGACCCTACACCATGTAGTCTACTGTATTTAAGCAATTTCTCCCCTCTCCCCTTACCCAGAATACATTGCAGAGCTAAAGGATTAGTACAAGGCCGAAGGAAAAGGAAGTGGCAGATAAACACTATATACAGAAAGACCTATACAGTGCATGAACTTTAATTAAAAGTTAGTGTGACTACAGCAGGGCTTGCTACAAAGGAAACCTCTGCTTAGCGGAGCAGTTCTGTAGCAACGACCAATTATCCAAAATGCAGAGGACAATGGGCAAACAACACATAAATGGTACCTTGGAAAAATAATTGTGCTATAATCTTTATTCCATGGTTGGTAGTCTTATCTGAGACAATGAGGTGCTAACTAAGGGAACCCTAACACAGACGGATGGTGGGTTTTTCATTCCTACCGCTTGAATACTTTCAATGCAAAGGGGTTTGTTTAATAGTCATCTTGGGGGAATCTCCTTCTAAGTCCAGTTTCCTGATTTGAGCATCTTACTCCAGAAGTCACTTTGTGGCAAGAGAAGACAAGAAGATCCTTTCTTTTCTTTTTCTCATTTTGAACAGCAGTTTCTGCTGCGTTCCTCATGCTTAAATGTTCTCCCGTTCAGGAAAGAGTCATGATCTAGTACAAGCAGCAGCGGACTGCTTCACCTTTTCAGTTTTTGTTAAATACATGCTCATGTAATGCTTCTTTCTCCGGGGGGGAAACAGAGAGATTCAGTTGCATATTATTATTATTATTATTTATTATAAACTGCCTTGTGCTCATGAGCACAAGCTTGAAGGGTTATTCCTCATCGTCTTCCTCTTTTGTTGCTACTACGGGGGGTTTGTCCTGGGGTTTGAAACACTCCGCGAAGAAATTGACCACGGACTTGTACAGGTGCTGTTCCAGGGCTGGGTTGTTGAAGTAATGACCTTCATCGGGGTATATCTGAAAAGAAAGGAAGGCCACCGTGAGCAGGTGGACAGGTAACGATGTGCCACAGCTGGAGTTGAAATCCACCTTGAGAAACATCCAAGCTCATCCTCTCAAATCCAGAGCAGCCTTGCTATCCCCTGGGCTAAACGCAGAGGTGGTGAGGGCATTTGACCCTTAAAAATATGAAGTAAGCGGCAATGATTCATTGGGCAAGAGATGTGGGCCATAATATAGCGATGTCTTCGTGGAAGAAGTTGTGGAAGAGTAACCCAAGATTTAGGGACGCGGGTGGCACTGTGGGTTAAACCACAGAGCCTAGGACTTGGCGATCAGAAGGTCGGCGGTTCGCCAGAAGTGACTTAGTCATGCTGGCCACATGACCCAGAAGCTGTACGCCGGCTCCCTCGGCCAATAAAGCGAGATGGGCGCCGCAACCCCAGAGTCAGTCACGACTGGACCTAATGGTCAGGGGACCCTTTACTTTTACCTTTAACCCAAGATTTACTGCTTGTAACACTCTAAGAAAAAACTATATGAAGATTATTTATAGACTGCATTTAACACCAAAAAAAGTTAGCCAAAATGTACAAAACAATGTCGAGTATGTGTTAGAAGTGTAAAAGGACAGAAGGAACTTTTTTTCCTGTATGTGGTGGCCTTGTAAAAAAAGTTGAAGATTCCCAAGAGACCTGAAGCTTTTCTTCTAGGAATTATAGATAATGATGTACCCAAAGAGTTGGTTAACATTTTTATGTATATAACAACAGCAGCACAAATACTGTATGACCAAAGATGGAAAGGAGGAGAGGTTACAACAAAGGAAGAATGGCTTTTGACAATGATGGAGTATGTGGAACTGGCAAGATGAACAGCAATGATTAGAGACCAAAATGATGAAAAATTCACTGAGAACTGGAAGCCTTTTATTGAGTATCTAAAGAACTACTATAGTGAGATGAAAATGCAAGCAGGGTTTGAAATATGAGCAACAGCATTATTAAGATAAATAGGTTAAAATTGATGTATATGTGAAATGTGCAACATTCAATGGTAAATATGGAAACCATGGAAGGGGAGAACAAGAAGTCAATGGATAAAGTAATTTACGGCCTTATTTACAAAGAAAGAAAGAAAGAAAGAAAGAAAGAAAGAAAGAAAGAAAGAAAGAAAGGAAGGAAGGAAGCAAGGAAGGAAGGAAGGAAGGAAAAGAAAGAAAGAAAGAAAGAAAGAAAGAAAGAAAGAAAGAAAGAAAGAAAGAAGAAATAATTGGCAACTGGACAGCCACCTCTTTGTCTCAGGCTTCCTTTGGCCTAACCGGGCAGCTGTAGCAGGAAGCCAAATGAAGTCTAGATGAGGACTTACCTTTGGATCTGGCTAAAGGGAAATTGCTGGTTTGGTCTGTGGGGCTGGTTGGTTAATGCAGTGTTTCCCAACCGGTGTTCCGCGGCACACTAGTGTGCTGTGGAACTTTGCCTTGTGTTCCGTGGAGGCGGGCGAGTCGGGCGGTGAGAGGCGGGGTGGCGGCGGCGAGCACACGCGGGGCAGCGAGCGAGCGAGCTCCCACATCCCATCGCCGCTCGCTACTGGGCCTGCGCATCCGCTCGCTACTGGGCCTGCCCCAGGAGGTGGGGTTGCGGGTATCACGCCCTTCCCCACGTGAGCGGGGAATCCCATCCGCCCCCACGTGACCGGGGAATCCCATCTCAGCCCCCGCGAGAGCAGGGGAATCCCATCCGGCCACGCCTCCTGGCCAGCCAATCGGCTGGCTGGAGGGGGCGTGGCTTGCCCTTTTTAGGGCCGGAGCGGAGGGGGCTCGCCCTCTCTTCTCCGGCTAGCCCCATCGCCGCTCGCTACATCCTATCGCCGCTCGCTACTGGGCCTGCGCATGCTCGGCGAGCACACGCGGGGCGGCGAGCGAGCGAGCTCCCACATCCGACGGCACCAAGCAGGGGCCCTTGGCCGTGCCGGTGCCCACTGTGCCCGCCTCCGCCCAGGAGGGCGGCAAGCAGCCACCGCCACCACCACCCCCGCCGCTGCCCGGCAACCGCGCCGCCGCCCCCGGCTCCCCGCGGCGGGTGATCGTGCAGGCTTCGACGGGCGAGCTGCGAGCTCGGCGGGCAGCGCCTCCGTCCGCAGCGCCCGCCTCGCGGCTCTCATTCCCTGCCCCTGCCAAAGCTCACTCAGCCAAGCCGCGCTCTCCTTCCTGCCTCGCTTTGCTGCCTCCTCCCCCCCCCACCCCCAAAGCTTGGAGGTTCCCCGGCAAGGGGGAGGGGAAAAAAATTGAAAACTTTCACTTTCGTGTGTCCCTCCCGGCGTGACGCTGCGCGCTGACGTCACGGGGCTGTAATGGTGGTGTGCCGCGAGATTTTTTTCATCAAACAAGTGTGCCTTTGCCCAAAAAAGGTTGGGAAACACTGGGTTAATGACCCTGTTTATGACCATTCCCATGATGGGATGAAGGCCCTCTCCTGTGGGGCAAGCACTGTTGTCTTTCTTCCAAGGATTCTGGGCCTGGAAAATACTCTGTGTTGGGGCTCGGGGGGTACCTGCTGATGCCACTGCTGCTTCCCTCTTTTCTGGACCCAAAGGTGGATTTTGGGTCTTTTGGGGCTGGGGAAGTGGGAAGCAGAGGGGGGCAATCAATGAGAGGACCACAGAGGTCTTTTTTAATACATTGAATGTTCACAAAACCCCCGCCCTTTTGGGTCTTATTATAGGATGCTTGTGCACCCCTAACAGCTATCTCCTATGGCTTGCTACTTCATTGGTATAGTTGTGGAGTTTGCTGTTTTGAGGCTTTTAAAGCTGCATCCTTCAAACCACAGAACAGAACATGCCTATTGATCCTCCTCCTTATAGCAGCCAGTTTCCATGCCCCAACTTCAACTTTTCCATATTATTGCATGTTTGCAATGTGGGGTTATCAATCTCTGGCAGCCACGAAGAGCCACGATTGTCCATGTGGTCAAAAAGTACATCACTGCAATTTCGCTATAAAGCACCGCACTGACTGAATGCAAAATTGCCTATGCAGATAATGTGTATTAATGAAAAGAACATGAACACATAACAATACTTTACCTGCAAGCTGTAATTAGCCTTTGCCCTAATTAGGTGTGTGATGAGGTCAGCAGTGTGCTGGAAGTGGATTTTCTCTGTAAAATCAGATTAGGATCATTAAGTGCCAGAATAATGATAAAAACTGAATAATAATAATAATAATAATTTTAAACATGCAAAATGTGCTGCTAACAGATTGTGTTTGCAGAGGCCTTACCATCAGCAGTTGCATGAATGATCAAAAACTTCTGATCTTTCATGGACATCGCTTTATGTGCCAGTTTAGTAGTCTGAGATTAAAACAGAGGTAAGATTCAGCATTTTATGTCCTTGCACTAATAGTTCTTTGAGAACTTTACTGAGCATGAAAATTAACCAGTGGACTTAACAACAAGGAGGCAGCACCTGCTGGGCTTTGGAACTGCCTTCCTATTGACATGCGAGAGGCATCTTCGCTCAGCTGTTTTAGACGCCTGCTGAAAACTGTTACTGTTTCTGCAAGCCCACCCAGACCTAGAATTTGGACTCATAAAGGCCCTCAGGAGAGGCAGCGCCACTCTCCAATCAAATTAACCTGGCACTATTTTAGTTTAGGTTCAGGTACTGCTCACCATTTTTGAGATCTTGTATTCTCCAACGCTTAAATTTTTGGAAGCCATCCAGCGATTTATTTATTTTGCTGCATTGGAAGGCAAGATTGAAACCCCCTAAACAGATGAGCACATCTATGATAATGCATGAAAAACACACACACACACACACACACACACACACACACACAGCCTCTGCCACCAGCGGATTCTCCTGCGATCCAAATTATGTGCCCGCAAGCAGCATCGAGAGGGCAGGGCTAAAAATCAAAGCTGTGTGTTGCATCTGTGCTAAAAATAGAGGCTCCTTCTGCCAGCTCCGTTATCCAAGTCATTACCTCATATGCTTTATTGTCAATCCCTTGTAATCCCAAGTATCTTTCTGAAAAGGCCGAAGCTGAAACAAACAAAGGGAAATCAGTGAGGCATTACCAAGCTCAGACCAATATTTCAAACAGCAAAATAAATAAATAAAACCAACTGTGCTTTCTTTGGCCTGGTTTCTCCTCTGAGGTGCTTGCAAGCTTTTTAATTTTGGAGGATTTTTGTCACTTTATTTATCTGGGCAAATAAAGATTTTTAAACAAAGATACCATTTTATCCTTTTGGGCATGTCGCTGGCCAAAGCTGAAAGGAATTATCTGTCCCAGACACCACTCAGGTGCTGAGATTATAACTGGAGTTTGTCCCCAAAGTGCCACCTGCAGTCAGGCATGGGGAGGCCACCACCTGGGGAGAAGATGGCATTCTTAATTGTGGGCTCCTGATCAGGGAAATCCCTGCCTAAGGAGGCTTGCCGGGACTTTTCTGAGGACTTCAATTTTATTGCTGCTAGTTTTATCTGCTGTCATAATCCTTACACTGTTTTGCTGATGTTTATTGCTTATGGATGCAAGCAACATCGAGAATATTCGTATGGAAGGGTGCCTTCCAAACCCAATGCGGTGTAGCGGTTCAGGTGCCAGAATAGGACCTAGGAGACCCAGGTTCAAATCCCCCCGCCCTCAGCCATGAAGCTCACTTAGATTCTCAAAGCCCATGAGCGCTTGCACAGTGTGATTGCTGAGCCAATGAACCCATCCATGTCCCCGTGTCTGTCAGTATTTACCATATAATCTGAAGTCCGTCAGTGGGGAAAGAGCAGCGCCACAGGAGAAGACAGGGTCTTTATTCTCTTCTCCAGAAAGGAGGATGTAAGAGCTCAAGTAGCCTCCATAATCCTGAGAGGAAAGGGGAAGAAGCAACAAGATGAGGGCTGGGATGTAAAAGCAATCCTTCTCAGATGGAGAGAACGCACCACATCACAATGCTGCCCATATTTTAATACCTCAGGAAATGGAAATCCAAAAGGGAAAAGTTTCCAAATAAGCGGGAGATGCCCTAAATGGCCTCGGTCCAATATATCTGAAGGAGCATCTCCACCCCCATCGTTCTACCCGGACTCTGAGGTCCAATGCCAAGGGCCTTCTGAGAGTCCCCTCACTGCAAGAAGCCAAGTTACAGGGAACCAGGCAGAGGGCCTTCTCGGTAGTGGCGCCCGCCCTGTGGAACACCCTCCCACCAGATGTCAAAGAGAACAACAACTACCAAACTTTTAGAAGACATCTGAAGGGAAGCTTTTAATGTTTGATGTATTACTGTATTTTAATATTTGGTTGGAGGCCTCCCAGAGTGGCTGGGGAAGCCCAGCCAGATGGGCAGGGTATAAATAAATTAATAATAATAATAATAATAATAATAATAATAATAATAATAATATATAAAAGGCTCTTCTGTGGTATGCTCTATGTATTAAAATATGCTGCTTATTCACAGGGTGGGGGGTTGCGTAACCCTGCAGGTGCCTTTGGACCACAATGCCTATCATCCCTGACCATTGGCCATGCTGGCTGGAGCAGATGAGAGTTGGGAGTCCAGCAGTCTCTGGAGGGCCACAGTCATTTTTGTTGTTTGGTTGCTTGAAATTACGCCTAGAGATTTAATGTTTTAGGGATTTATTATTATTATTATTTTGCATTTTACTGAATATCAGTGTGGCATCCCCTTTGAAAGGCACACCAGCAAACCTTATGTAGGTTTGAATCAATTCCACTTACAATTCAACAGGCCTCAAGAGAGAGAGAGGAAATGAATATTATCCAGGAATTAATGTGTAAAAATAAAGGCGAGAGGGCAAGGGAAAGCAAAGCCTCACAACACAGTATTTTCTCCCAAACACTTGGCATCTTCCTCTTCCAAGGCAGGATTTACAAGAAAACACAGATTGATGACTTGATTAAAAACCCAAGGCTCTCTCTCTCTCTCAGAATCAACAAGCAACGTGCCGCTGTTAAAAAGACGACCATAATAAACCGCAGACACGCTCACTCAATCAAGATGCAGATCTAAACTCTTAAGCTGAAGGTGAAGGCTGAAAAGGCACTCACCTTCCCAAATACACCGACTCTCGACTTATCAATGTATGTGTTTTGCAGCATTGTGCTGAAAAAAAAGAAAGAAAGCAGGACAATTTGATTATCTTAAAGTAAGAGGGTGCCTTGAATATTGCATCCAGGATGCATTAACAGAGCACAGGCAGAATTCCAAGTTCATATGCAAAAGCATCAGCTGCCAAAAGGCAGAGGCGACGTTTGCTGTCCTGAGCAGACACCATGTTCTTTTGCAACGCCACCACATTTTAAAAAACGGAATAGTACAAATCATTGAAAAGCAACAGCAGCAATTTCCAGGATGCAGTTACAAACAAAACCAATCCCCCAGAGGATTCTTTCATTCACCAGACAGCCTCCGTCTGGTCCTTTTCCTCGAAAACACCCAACCGCCTCTTCACGTCGTGGAGCAGCTTGGTCCCTTGGAAACCACTTCCACGCCCATCAAACTTCATCACAATGGCGCCATGCGAGCTGACCATGACGCTCTCCCAGTTCACCTCAAACTTTTCCGTCACGCTCTGTGTGCCTGGAGTCCCGTCGCTATAAAACAAGAACAAAGCAAGTGGTATCTCGTTACGATGCACAAATGGTTTAGGGAAGCAACAGGAGAGGAAGGAACTGCAGCTCAGGGTTGCATCACGCGCTGTAAAAGCAGAAGGCTCCAGCTGCAACCTCTGGGGTCTTCAGTTCAAAGAGCCAAGGCAGCAGGCGATGGGAGAGACATCTGCTTGGGAGCCACTGCTAGTCAGAACAGACCAGCCTTTCTCAACCTGGGTCTCCCAGATGTTAGACTACCATTCCCATCATCCGTGAATGGCTAGGGCTTATGGGACTGGTAGTCCAACACCATCTGGGAAACCAAGGCTGAGAAAGGCTGGAGCAGATCCACTTAGTGCCCTCCATCAGCCCAAGTCAGCGCGGCCAGTGGTCCAGGATTTTGGAAGCTGCAGCCCAAACATCTGGAGGGTAACAGGCTGAGAAAGGCTGGAGTAGACACTACTGAGGCAGGTGGACAAATAGTCTGATATAGGGGTGGGTGAATCTGTCAATTTCAGGCTCTCATTTTTCCAACCCTAAATTCATTTCTCCAAGTTTTTCTATCAACTTGCAATTATTCTCATTTTTTTAAAGTCCTCATGAAAATTGACCAGCATCTGACCAGGAGCATTTCCTCCTCCTAATACACATGTCTATACGCAATTTTGTCAAATATGCACATTTTTGCAGCGCAATCTTCTCCCATATAGTGCATTTTCATATACTGCTTTCACTAATACTACATGCACATTACCCCACAACATGCATTTTTTGTACACGTTACTCAGCCGGAGGGACTGCGTTTCAGAATTTGGAGAATTGCGAATTTTTGAAGGATGGTTGTGTTTCAGTTCTTGCTCTGTTTTGGAAAGTGCAAATTGAGTAATATTCACCTTTGAACAGAACTTCCCCTCCACTCCTGGTGGTCTGACCTGCTTCCATTGCTCCTTCCTAAGTTCAAGTGAATGCAAAATCCCAACTTCTCACATTTATGGCTAACAGCTGAAACAGCGGATTGCACATTCATAAAATGTGCATGTGCTCCCCTTACCCGGAGCTCATGAATCTTCTTGTACAAGGCCAGCAGCACGTTTTTGTGGGCCAGCAGGCAGCAAGGTGTCTCCTTTCACACATACAGTGTGCCTCCATCCTGCCTCCCCCACCCCCAAATACAAGTCCTGTCCAGGTTTCATTCTGCTGGGAAATGTTGGAGATTGCCCCAGAGGCCCTGTAATGACAGCTGCATCTTTTTATGAATTTTATGCTGCTGCCAGACACCCCTACTATGGGAAATCAGTAGGTGACATCAGCATCGGCTGGATAGCTCAGTTGGTTAGGGCATGGTGCTGATGATGCCAAGGTTGCAGGTTCAATCCCCGCATGGGACAGCTGCATATTCCAGCATTTCAGGAGGTTGGACGAGATGATCCTCAGGGTACCTTCCAACTCTATGATCTCCAGGCCAACTCTATGATCTTCCAACTCTATGATCTGCCAGGCCATGGGCCTCAATGGATACCCAAGCATGTTGCTGATGAGTCCTGGAACTACCACTCTGGCTGAGATGCAAAAGCCCCTCCTCCAGAGCTGACACACAAGCACAGGAAGTCAGAGGCTTCCTGTTGCCCTACATGTTTAATGGCTGAAAGGAACGGAGCTTATTTTTTCTTTCTTTTCAGGGTTGCAGCCAAACAGATAAGTTAACAGCAACGTGAAGTGTGATATATCACAATGCGTTTCCTTGCCAAGCCAAGACGTCAGATTTTATTTTCTTCGGGCACATGCACATTTAACTTCTCGTGGCAGCAGCATATCTGCTTCAGATTTCAAAAGGCAGTGATGGGTCTTTGGTGAAGCAGTGTGAACGCAGCAGCAATTTCATTTTGTCTTAAAATAAATTTATTTTCATATCACCTTTCACCCTGAGACAAAAAAGGTCCTCAACTAAGTGTGTAACTGCCAGTTACAACAGCTCCTCAAGCAATTTCATCACAAATATTTTTTTTAATTAAAAATTAAAAAATTAAAATTCTATCTACATTAGGCCAGCCCAGCATGCTCTCACAGTCCACTAACTGCAACTTCCTCCCCCCCAAAAAACCCCTGCAAAAAACCAAAAAAGTTTAGGGCCCACTTCTGAAAATGCCCAGGGTTGTTAGCTTTGTAGACATGCTGGGAGAAAGAATTTGATGGGAATGGTGCCACGCTATAAGAGGAAGAACACCAGCCTAACCCTCAGTGGAGGAAGCACCCAGAACAGAATCTGAAAATGTATTAGGGTGCAGGAAGAGGCCCACTCTTGAAATTTCCTGGGCTCAGTCTAGCTAGGGCTGGAACAGCAAACCTGTTGTGTTGTTGAATTACAACTCCCTTCACCATCCTTGACCACTCGCCACGATGGCTAGGACTGATGGGAGTTAATTAAGAGGGCTGCTAGTTCCCTGAGCCTAATTTAGGGCTTTGAAAGTTAAATTAGCACAATGAATTGAACTCAGAAGCTCTGTTGGTAGAACATGAGACTCCTAATCTCAGGGTCATGGGTTTGAGCCCTACACTGGGCAAAAGATTCCTGCATTGCAGAGGATTGGGCCCTTTCAAATCTATAATTCTATGGTGCTATATATCTCAAATGCATCTTCCACCAAGAAAATCTTGCAGGAAAGGATGGGGATGTTTGCTGGATTAGTTTGCTGGATTAGGCAGCACTCAGTGATACAGGAAAATTCTTTTCAGGTTGGTTGGATCCTGTGTGTGGGTTTCTCTCTCCCCCCCCCCCAATCTCCCGTGCGTACAGCTTTCCTGATTTGCATTTATTCAACACACAGCCCAGCAGTGCATCCTCATTCTGAGGCAGTCTAATCAAGTGTCGTTAGCTTGATGAGTACCAATCTTCCTCAAGCACTTGTATAATGAAGCACATTTCCCCAGAGATAATTTTTGACGTGGTACGGCAGGCTTCATGACAGAGCTTTTGTCCTCCCTTCAAGCCAGCTTCGGGGTGACATTTTGGAACACACGGGCAATGTCATGCCCTCTTTTCGCTTGCAAAGGAAAAAATAATTGTTTGACTGTATTTATTTACTTTTCATCCTGCCAGCTCCACAATGGCTCAAGGTCACATCCCAGGAAGGATTATGTGAGACCAGCCAGGAAACCGTTCAGACTCTGATCAGGCCCGTGTATGCGGGAGAATTAGGCTGTCATAGAATGAAGTGTGCGACTCGTTTGTTGATGGCTAGCCCACTTTTGAACTCTCCTTCACATTCGTAACAACACCTCCCTACGAATGGAAAGCAAGCACTGAAAAGGGAGAATATATTCTATCCCAGCCCCCAGCTGCTCTGGTTTTCTATTTGCTGGGAAGTTCTTAACATTGGTGAGCATTTAATAATGTGAGTCTTCACCCCAACTTTATATTCTGCCTGTGCCTAAGTTCTGATGAACGGGAACATCATGGTTTTGTGCCACTGCTGTTTTCAATTAGCAAATATTTCTCAAGACCCAGGCAGCATGAGCAGACTGTGCCCTGCCAATGAGGCAGTTGCTTCATGTGGTCAATTGATTTTTAAGGCTGGTAAGAGAGAGATACATCTTGTCTATCATAAATGAATGGGAGTTGGGTAAGAGCAATGGCATTTGGTTGGAAAATTACCACTGGAAAATTTGCATTGAAAAGCAAACTGCCCAAAGCCTCGCTTTCGGAAAGAAGCAAACTGAAAAGCAGCCACCCTTCAAAATCCCAACTTTTCTGAATTTTGCAAATGCAGTCTTCCAGCCAAGCAATGTGCAGAAAAATTCACCCACTAGGCCAAAGCATGCAGATATAAATGTATATTTTAGGGGAAACAACATTCCAAAATGTATTGTGTTGGCTGAAATTGCTTGCAAAAATGTGAACATTTCTCAAAACTGCACAAGTTTATTACAATAAATTTGTACTAAAATGCTGAAGAAATTTCATGAGGATTTCTTTTTATCTTTCTTTTAATTGCAGAAATGTGGAGGACGGAATTGAGGACTGGAAAAAACGAGAAACTGGGAGAACCGGAAATGGACACATTTGTCCACTCCTTGTGGCAGAGCCCATACTTTTCATGCAGAAGGTCCCAGGTTCAGTGGCTGGCATCTCTAGCTGGAAGGATCAGCCAGCAGGCAATGGGGGAAAAAGAGTCCTCCTCTCTGCCTGGGAGCCTGGAGAGCTACTGCGGGTCAGAGTAGACAATACTGGGCCAGATGGGGAAACCGTCTGGAAGGCAGGAAGATGGAGTAGTTGCCCTATGATGAGTCAGGCCATTGGTGCCCCCAGTGCCTGGCTGGCAGGGCAGAGCACAGAGATGCCCACGGGAGGCGGAACAGGAGCCAATGGCAGGCAGAGTCAACTAACTCTTCTCTTGTCTTGCTCCCGGCTACGTTCTATAAGGGCAACACTGAGATAAGAATGGGGAGGAAGCTGACAGGCAGTGCCACCCTCTGGACTGGCTGAAAGTAGGCAGATAGGAGCTCGTTGAAAACAGAAGTTGGTGGGCAGTGCCCCCTTCATGCTAATGGGGCATGCTAATGGGGCCTACAGCAACTGGAAGAGGCTCTCCAGGGATTCAGACAGATCTCAGCTCTACCTGCAATTGAAGCTGGGACCTGTTCTGCATGCAGAACAGATGCTCTGGCCCTGAGCTATGGCCCCGATCCAGTATGGCCGTTTCCTGTTTGCTGCAACGGCCCCTTGCTCCTCGCCTGCTCTATTCTGTCCTCAGCTACTCAGCTTTTGCCTGGCTTTGCCAAGCACTGCTCCACTCCCTAACCTCGTATGTCCAAAATCCCATGTTTCTCCTAGCAACAAGCAAAGCGCAGCCTGGCTTGGGTGCCTGGATGTCCCCTGAAAACGATACGATTCATAATGTTACTCACACAACAAGAAGCAAGGGGTAGTGCATGTTTTCGGTGAAGACGGCCGGCTTTGAAATCTGCATCGGCAATTCTAGATAAGAGACATAAGGAAGCTCTTAAGTTTGAGGAGGTTGTCATTATGCTGAATGATATTTTTCTTTTGCTGGTAACACGGCGGCGCTTCTCAGTGGGAACAAAATGGCGGTCCATAGACTAGCTTGGCAAATAACACCTTAACAGAATATCTACGCCTTCAAAGAGGAAACCTGCCCAGCGTTATCGAAGATGACAAGGAATCTGGAGCCAAGGCATGGTGCGTCGCTTGGTCATGCACCAAACATGTAATTAGTGGCCACTGATATGTATTATTTCCCCCTGTAGGCAGGTGGACGAGCTGCAGAACCGCAAAGCAATATTTTGGAAGCACTAGGGGAGGGAAAGAGAGATACTACGTGAAATAAAAATATCCCACGGCGAGGAGGAGAAAGCTGCTTTCCTCTTTTTCTGCTTTCAGGGTTTCTGAAGACAAAGGGTTCTTCTTGTGCATTTTAAACACCAGGGTTTTGATTGCAACTTGCCCTGGTAGAATAAAACGAAGCAGAAAAGACTTAATTGGATGAACTAAATTAAGAAGGCGCATTTGCAGGAACAGCTCACTGGTTGCAGGAATGTGTCTTAGAAGAACAAATAATGGTGCTTCATGTTTTTCACCCCCTTGGGTGCATATTGGTGCAGACATAAAGAGGCTGCTGCAGGAGATTCTTCCTGCCTTGGTTTATTTTCAAAATGCTAACTACAGAGCGCATGGACAACATCCTGGCAATCAGTAGCCAGATTAGCCAATAGGTTTAAGCGGCTTGCTTTGCAATCTTCTCATGACACTCTTGCCTAATTAATTTATTCCATCAGACTTGCTAATAGATAGCTGATTTGTATCATTAGCCGCAGGACAGGCAACAACACGTGGCTTTAAATATATTTAAACCAAGGCAGAGATAATTCAGCATGTAAGACAGGTTTTGAACATACAGCTAGGTTCCGAGGAAACAGTTGTGCAATTACTGTCAGTATATATCTATGGCTCTGTCCATCAGCGCATACCTATTCCAAGGCTCAAAGCAGATGATATATTTATATGTCCGATCGCATTTAATGTGTCAAGTTTTTTTCTTTTAAATAAGGAGTTGGGAAACCCTTTGCATCCTACTGCAGTTCCTGCAAAGACCATCCTTCCTGAAGGAACTACTGTTGCTTCAGGCATAAAGCATTATTCCTGGGCCAAATAGAAGCTTCAGGGGAGCCACCTTTGTCAAGTCCATGCTGGTGGGCAGGTAAGGGTTAACCCCCTCCCTCCCCACAGAACATGCTCTTAAATCTGATAGAGCCTCCATGGGTTTATTTTTTAATTTGGGGGGTTTCAATTAAAGACCAGGGACAAAAATACGTAAGACATAAAGAAAAGAAAAACCTTACTGTAATCATGAATCTTGATTTCTGTGTATTCCACTTTGGGCATCTGTCTTTCTGCTACTGCTTTCTGGACCTTTTCATTTACCTCTAGGTCAAAGAGTTCTGGAAGAACAGGGAGAAAAAAATAATCCAAGATGTCATACAATGCATTTGTTAATTCTATACTGATAAAGAGCAGCCAATTTTTTTTTCATTATGCAAAACTGGAGGGCGGGAGAAGTGGAGAAACAGAAGCACAGAATTTGCAAAATGGGCAATAACTAGTTGGAATATGATGGCCATTGGGAAGCTGACAGCGTAGGTGTGTGTTATGAGAGAGGTTCCTGGTATAGCTCAGTTGGCAGAACATGAGACCCCTAATCCCAAGGTTGTGGGTCTGAGCCCCACTCAATGATCCCTGCATTGGTCCCTTCCAACTCTAGTATTCTGTGATTTTGTAATCTCTGAACTTTTTTTTTTTAGCACAAAGCAAAAGTCTGCTGAGTCTGCAGAAGACTGTCCTCTTCAAATAAGCTTTCTAGGAAGAGATTTTTTAAAAACAACAACATCCCAGTCAATACCTGTATTAGATTTGAAATAGTTTTTATATATGTAATCGTTTTAACAATTTTTACACACGTAATGGTTTTTATTGTTATTGTGCAATTGTTTTATATCTGCATTTATGGCATTGTGGAATTTCTTCAAGGTGCTTCATAGGAAGTGATCTATAAATGAATGAATAACCACCGTTCTGAAGCTTCAGCCCAACAATGCCCATTCAGAAAACCAACCAACTTATACTGATCCACTGTTCGACATTTATTATCATCTTAATTATGTTCAGGAGCGTTTCTCTTGTTACCACTGATCAATACTGGCTGCTCCACTTTTTAGCTGCCACTAACTGCAGGTTTTCATTGTGACTTTACTGTGTGGTGCTGTTTCTTTTTCAATTCCTTCAGTCGATCAATAGATAACTCAAGAGAGAGGGAGGCAGGGAGTCCTTAAATCCAGCCCTTCTCACACTTTTCCTTAGCAGCTGATCAGCACCACTGATGTCTCCTCCTCCTAATGCATGGCTTTACCTGGATTGGGGCATTGGAGCATCTATACTTCTGATAGGGATTTGCACTCAGGAATCAACAAACACAGAATCCACGTGGTGCAAAGGAAAGGTCTACATTTGGTGTTTCTTCAGAAGAAACACCAGTGTTACTTATGCTCATAATAACCTCAAGCTAAACTCTACTTTGTTGGTACCGTATTTTTCACCCCATAGGACACACCGGCCCATAGGACGCATCAAGTTTTTTGGGGGGAAATAAAGAAAAAAAATTTATTTTCCCCCCAGGCGCTTGTGGGGCAGGCAGCGGGGCCGCCCGCCTTGCGATCAGGTCCGGGGACAGCAAGGAGACGCAGCGCGTCTCCCTGCTGTCCCCGGAGTGGTAGGGCAGGCAGCGGGGAGAAGCGCTCTTCTCCCCCCCGCCCGCCTTGCGATCAGGTCCGGGGACAGCAGGGAGACGCAGCGCATCTCCCTGCTGTCCCCGGAGTGGTGGGGCAGGCAGCGGGGAGAAGCGCTCTTCTCCCCGCCGTCAGCCTCCAAACCACTTCGGGAGACAGCGGGATGGCGGCGTTCCGCCTCCCTCTGTCCCCCAACCTTGTGGGGCTGGCGCTGGGGCTCTCCTGAAGCCTGGAGAGTGAGAGGGGTCGGTGCGCACCAACCCCTCTCACTCTCCAGGCTTCAGTGAAAGCCTGCATTTGCCCCATAAGACGCACCCACATTTCCCCTTCATTTTTGGAGGGGGAAAAGTGCGTCTTATAGGGCGAAAAATACGGTAACTCTTTTTTTTAATCATGTGCATATTTGCAAGGTATTGATGATGCATCCTAGAGATTGATGCACGTATTTGAAGCCAGTGAGCTAACAGGCTGGGAATTTGAGAAGGAGAGATTTTCATTTATGCATGAATTATGATAATCTGTGCTTGGACCACCCTAAAAATGGGGGCGGGGGGGGACGACAAAGCTTCTTTCTCCCCTCCACCCAAGTGTATCGTTTCTGCAACTCGTAATCATATTCTGGGCTCAAGTGTTTGTCTCCAATGAATTAAAAAGGAGAAGAAGTATCACAAAAGCCTGCCAATTCCAATCAGTGTGCCCCCCCCCACTGCTATTTCAGCAGGTGGGTTTAATGGTTCAATGAGTATTCAGACTTGTTCCTGAAAAGCCTGCTCTCATCTTTATTGAAATCATAACCCCAGCGAAAGCTCCAAAGCAGCAGACTATTAAGTTTGGTTAAATGTTAGGATCCTCATTTAATTATGGCTCGCACAATTAGCTTTATCAGCAGAAAGAGGCTGGCCACGCCGGGACTCCAGAAAAGCCATTCTATTTGCTCACATAATTGCATCAAGAGGAAGGCGGGAGCTGAGTGGGAGAAACAAGAGGAGACTGACATATCTCCCAGAGAATTCTCAATTTATTTCCCTGCCTTGGGACCGCTGGGAACTCTTGTCTGCGCAGTACAAATAGTCGGCTCTTAATTAAATGTAAGCACACCATAATATTTGGTGGGATTTACAGTTATCTGATTGCTGCAGAATAGTCCCTTAATGTGGCCTCGTATTATGAAGTAAATAGAACTTTGCTAACAGGAGGCCATCACAATGGCTGTCTTTATCCAACATGGCAAGAGAGCACCGTATAAGAACCAGGCATATGATAATCAAATGCAAAGCGAGGCAATTTGGTAAAGCTTTGTGCTTGCCTATATTTATTTATATCACACTTATCTGGGAGTAAGGCTGCGTATACAGCATACATTTAGAGCACACGACTTCCCCCAAAGAACCCCGGAAACTATAGTTTGTTAAGGGTCTTGGGAACTGTAGCCCTGTGAGGTGGGTAAACTATGACACCCATTTTGCTTTGGGGGAAGCCATGTAGTTTAAATGCATTGTGTGTATGCAGCCCAAGTCCCACTGAACTTCAGACCAGACACGGCTAGGATTGCAATGGCTATATGGTTATTTTGCTTTTCCTTAGCCTTGGCTTCCTCTATCCCATCTCCAGCTTCACCTTCCTCACGTCTAGCCTTGCTTGAATGCATTTTCTCAAAGGTAGTTCTGTGCTGAACTTTTGAAAGGTCTTGGTTTTGCTGCAGCCATCTGTGGTGAGTGAAAAATCCTTACTTTCTAATCTTTTGTACAATTGGTTCTGCATCTGTTTGTAGGCCATATTCTCCTGGTCTGGTGCTTCCTGAGAGGACATTTGCCTCCACTGTAATCTCCTAAACTCAGCACTTCCCAAACTTGTTGGACCACTTGGAAATGAGGATCATTATTATTTAATGCATCTATAAACCACTTTTCTCCCAAGTTGGGATTCAAGGCAGCTTCCAACATGTAAAAACAACATAATAAAACATATTTAAAAACAACACAATGAAACAAAAAGTAAAAAACAAACTAGTAATTAAGCTACACCAGAACACATTTAGAGCCAGCAATTAAAACACAGTTTGCCCAGTGATCAGCACCATTGGCAACTAACTTTCTAAACAGGAAGGTCTTAGCCTTCTGGTGAACAAAGAGGGAGTCAATCTAACGTCCCTTGGGAAATAATTCCAGAGTATGGGAGAAGCTGTAGAAAAGGCTCTGTTTGCTGGGGATGTCAGCTGATCACTTAATAACTCCCCCCACTTAGTGCCACTATCATCATCAACAAAACCAGCTCTGTATTATGAAAATCTTGGGCCCTTAGGTCAGGGTGTTGAGAAGTTCCAGGTGATGTCCTCTAGCCTTCCTTTCCCCTCTTCTGCCAACTGACATAATTGCTATCCAACACCCCAACTATTATTCCACACTTCTAAGCAACCTCTTCCCCCTCTTCTTCCAATCTAAACCCAAAACACGGTTCATTATATTGTCTTTCAGCAGGCCTTTGACCTCTGGTGGGAACCTTGCCTTTCTTTCCAATTCCCCCCCCTCTCCCCAATTACCGAAGTCTGAAATGCCTTCTCCTACCATGTAATGACCACTTACTTTGTGCATCTGATGTGTTGTGGACTGTTACCAGTGGAACTCTTGGACCTTGAAAACAGGGAGAAAGAAATGCATCACATTAAAAAAAAGAGAGAAAGAGAGAGAGAGAGAGGGAGATGCATCTAAAAATTATATTTAAGAGCCTGATTCCGAATCCCTTGGAGCCAGCCAAGGATTACATTTCATGGAAGGCTGATCTAAGCAGCAAATCACCCAGGGATAATTAGCAACCACCAAACAGAAAGACATGTAAGACAGACAGCCTTTCCCGATGGAGTGCTCAGTGTGTCTTCTCTAATTTGTCAATATTTTAATTAGTGCAAACACAATTAAAATCATTTGCTTCTTTTAGATGATTCCAACATCGTGCAATTTATGCCGCACAAAGCATTTCTATCTTTATGCACCTGATGGATGGGGTTCAAGGGAAATGAAAGCTTTAAAGATGCAAAAATTTCTGGATAGTTTACTGCTAACAACAACAAGCTGTCATGGCCCCCTGGCTTCAGAAATCATCGCAGGACAGGATGCAGCAAGGTAGATTAATGCAATGTGCTGGAGGTGGAGAAGAGAAGGCAGTGATCACTGCTGTCAAAGAAAGCATGCAGACAGATCTAGACCATTAGATCAGTGGTATAAGTAAACCTCATTGCATTTTGTTTAGGTATACAGTTTTCTTTCCCAGCTTCAGCTCAAGGGAAACCAGAACACAGCTGTTCACAGCACTGATTGGCTGGAAAGAAACCAGTGATGTCACTAACACACACACACACACACCTGAAGCTGTCTTTCAAGGTTGTAGAAATTGATTCTCAAAAAAGTTCAGAATGGAAAGAACTGCATGCTGCATTTTCAAATCACATGAGGTCCTTAAAAAATAAAGAAGCAGAGAGCTACCTGGAATGGAGGAAGGGCAAGACAGACTACCAAACCAGCAGTCAATCTGAATGCCAGCATGTCAGTCAAATGTGTTGCAATGAGCCTGAACGGCAGAAGGAAGAAAAAAAGAAAAAAAACGCAGGCATCTGCATTTGCATGTGCATGTGCATCTGTCCCCACTCAGAGTGTGACAAATACTCAAGTGCCCCTGCTTTCCTTCTGTGAAACACTGGCGCATATGAATTTAATTATCCTGCTCACACATTCAAAATGCATGCAGGAAATGTAAATGATAAGCTCTTTGATGACTAAACATATTACGTGGAGTGTGAAATATTCTGTCGCAAATCAGCTTTCACAGTTTGCTCTCTTTCATTCTATTGAGAGGAGACAGGCCAGACAGAAGGTATGAGAATTTTGGAAGCACGCAGTCAATTGCAGCTCCTACTTTGCTTGTGCAGCAGCCCAGTGACTCTTGTTCTAGAAGAGTCCTGGGTCTCCTGCTGTTTTTCAACTACAATTCCCACCATCTATGACCATGGCTCCTGCTAGCTAGGGATGATGGGAGTTGGAGTCCCAAAACAGCTGGAGGGCAGAGTTTGGCCATCACTGCCCTAGAGCATTCAGGAATATGCCGGATTCCATCAGTCTCCACTGGTGGGCCATCTGAATGGGGCCACCACCCTTACAAGGGGGAATTGCCATGGGGCCACCACCCTTACAAGGGGGAATTGCCATGGGGCCACCACCCTTACAAGGGGGAATTGCCATGGGGCCATCACCCTTTCAAGGGGGAATTGCCTTCATCAATCCAACGTTAACCAGATAATGGTCCAACCATGACAAGGAAGTGCACTGCACTCCCCCTCTCTTCAGTCCTCATAGCATTTGGGGCAACGAACCCATTGAGAATGTGCCCTGCCTGGTGTGCTGGACCGATGAGAGACCCATGGTTGTCATGGAGGCCATGAAGTTTTGAGTTGGTCCAACAGCAGCCTCCACATGGATAATGAGGTCCTCCAACAAAACCCTACTTTATGCCACTGCACTGAGTGAAGCCTCTCTCTGGTGCTTGCACAAGCATTCCCAGGGCAACAGTTTCTCCTTTGGCTCAGTTCCTCCCCCAGTCCAGGCTAGGTAATATACCTCTCTGTTAGGAATCCATGAATACTACGTATGTTGCTTCTGGGTGGAGCTCATGGATAAATTGAAACCTGCAAACAATAGTAGATTTTTTTCTTCTTCTGTGGGTTATGATATCATAAGCGACTCATTTCCTTCTCACCTCCCCAGGTTAGTGTGAGCATGAAAACCAGCAATGGTGATATTATCCTGGATGTGTGATCAAAAGTGCCTGTTTGCCATGTCCAGGCACTGCAGTCACAGGAGGAGGAAGGCTGTGATTAATTGAAATGCATGACACGGAAGGCTATGATGATCCTGCAAAATGGGCACAGTTTATTAGCTGTGAGCAACACTAAATTATATCATCGGTGAGACAGAGCCATGCTAACATACAGCTAATGCCTAGACCAGGGGTCTGCAACCTTTAAGACAAAAAGAGCCACTTGGACCCATTTCCGAAGGGGAAAAAAACTGGGAGCCGCAAAACCATTGCGACATTTAAAACATATCTCCGGAGCCGCGATCTGACAGCGGGCGGGAAGGTGACATCGGGACGGTGCGTGACTAACGCACGCACCGCCCCCATGCGACGTCACAGCCAGTACAGCGCCCGCCACAGTAGGGAGTCTCGGGGCGCACAATGCGCCTCCTCCCCTCACTAGTACCCGCCCCGGAGCCGCAGCAAAGGTGTAAAAGAGCCACATGCGGCTCCGGAGCCGCGGGTTGCAGACCCCTGGCCTAGACAATAAGCACAGTAGCCAGGACCCAAAGCTTTGCACACAAACACAGTAGATTTAATCTGACTTATTCACCATCAGTATCATCCATCCTTGAAAATCCCCTTCCCCTCAGGGTGAGAGGACCTCAGAGCAACACGCCATGCAATGAAAGGGCTGGCAGCATTAAGAAGAAAAATGTTATCTCCCTTTGCCTATGTGGAAGTGCTATGCGTGTATGTGTACAAGTCACTGCGAGTCCCAGCCGAAGTCATCTAAAAGCAAACGAAAACAGTGCACCAGGGAGCATCAGGTTAATGCTCTATTTTTGTCACAAATATCAATGGGGAAACGCTGTTTTAAAACCGCACCACTCTCTAGATAGTTGCTTAATTAACAAACATTAATCAGCGAGTCCAATACCGCTAGCCAATTTTTTAAAAAAGAAGTTAAAACATTGCCAAGCGCTTTTGGAGAAACCCGTGGTTTTATTTCCAAAGAGCGTCCAATGTTTTCCCCCTTTTAAAAATCTCGTGGAAATCATGTCAGCGAACTAATCTGTATTCAGTGACAGCTACCAAAACACGGAAACTGTACATGGGAGATGAGTGGAACAAAACGAAACAAAACGCAACGTAAAAGGAAAACCTGCTCTCTTTGGCTCAGCAGCAGTTATGTGCAGCCCATAATTTCAAGCCACAAGTGAAACTCCCACTATGTAAACAATGAAAATTGAAATTGTCTCTGCCAGGCTCCAGCAGAGTATCTTTTAAGCAGCAATGAATGATTTAAAAGGGCAGCTGCAAGCGGGAAGAACTCAAAGGGCCTGAGTGCTGCCGGAGTATGATAATTGGCAACGGCCATCGTGCCCCAGCGTACAGCTTCCAATATCTCTTTATTTGCTAAGCCATGCATTATGTATAGCTTAACGCACCCCAGTTCATACATGGATACCATATTATCATACTAATAAACAAAGGCGCTGGGAGCGTTGGGGAGCCACCGGCTGTAATTAAAAGATCTGTCCTGTCATTGGCGTGTTCAGATTCAACACCAGAGACAGATGTTTGTGGCATGTGCTGGCAATCACCAATATCAAAAAAAGTATATTGAACTGCTTTCCTAAGCCTCCAAGGCATTTATGTCATCCCCCCTCACCGCCATGTTTCACATGCGTCCTTTTTGAAAAGGCTATCAGTCGCTACTAGACACAATGGCCACACTCTTGTTTCCATTGTTGGGGGTATTCTGAATGCCAGATGCTGGTTATTACAAATGGGGAGAGTGCTGTTGTGCTTTTCGGACACGCATCTGGTTTGCCAACTTGAGAACAGGATGCTGGGCTGGACGAGCTTTTCTTTGGCCTGATCCAGCCGGGCTCCTGTTCTAAGTATTAAGATCATCTCATTCCACAGGTGTGCATACAGCAAAGCAAATCAATAACCACCTATGCTGCCCTATTTTCATGCAATTTAAGAAGATGGATTTGTTCTGGCAGTTCAGGGGCTAATTCAAAGATCGCATTTTACATTATGGATGACTGGAAGGAATTGCAAGTGTGCAACTCTCCATTCATGGGGCAATCTGCTTATCTGACGGAACAGTTCAGGTCTTCTAGGCAGAGACCTGCTCTTCAGCAGAGGCATGTGGCTATATTCCTACAAAAGAGAGGGTCTTTTCTGTGGTGGCACCCCAACTGTGAAATGTCCTCTCTAAAGAGGCTCACTTCATGCTGACATTAGAAACTTTCAGAGCCAGCTGAAGTCCTTCGTCATTGGCCCAGGCATTTTGGACGGTAGTTGTTGTTGCTGCTAGCATGTGTCTGATTTTTGGAACTGTTTCTTTTCTGTTTTTCTTTCTTTTAAGCTTTCGGAATGTTTGTTTCATCTTGTAGTTTGTTATACTCCTTTATTGATTTCAGACTGCATTTACATGTTGTGTGAATTGATTTTACACACACTTCTATACACTGATGTGGAATCTTTCAATGAAGGGTAACTAAGAAATACTTTGAGTAAATAAGGAAAAAATACCTAGCTCAACATGCAGATCTCCTGCTCATTCTTATCTGGAGCCGCTCTATATAATCAGGAGGACTAGATACTTACTTTTTAAACCATCAGAATGAAAAAGAAAGCTGAAATCTCAGTTTTCTTTTAACAGATCTGCATGTCACACAAACAATGTCGATAAAGTGGCATTTTATATTTTTGGGGAAGGAAAGAACTTGCTTCCCCAAAATACATTTTACATTCGGTGGCTTCTCCCTCTTTTTGAGTCTCTCCCCCCCCCCCCGCAAGCAAGAGATTCTTGAGTGCCTGTCTTTAACATTCCTGCAGCGCTCACAAAAAGTTAAACAGGTCTCTTGAAATCAGAAAACAATAAACCTAATAAAGACTCCAGCTGGCACAGAGGGTGAAAGATGCAGCTCTTCTCCAAGCTCTAAATCTTGAGGGATGGGAACATCTGCACTTAAGACTCTCAAGAATAATGAGTTCAGCCAAGGTCATTCATCAAGCTGGAAATAAACACACACACCCCTCCTGTTCTCAGTACCGTGTGATGACACCTCCATTTCTTCAGCTTTGTTACTGAGGGCACCAGAGGGATTTAGCTGCTATTATCATTGATTGCTTGAAAGGGGAATTGGACCATTTAGGGCAAATCTGTGCTACTGAATTAAACTGGTTTCGCTGTCGATTTCCTCTGCCCAGAGAACCTGGGGACTATCTGGAAGGGAGAGCAACTAGGGATCTCTAACAGAGAATTATCAGCACCCTCTCCATCAACTATTCTTGCCAGGATTCTTTGGCAGAGGCCAGTGTGATTAGAGCTCAGGATTTGACCCAGGAGAAAAAAAGAGACAGTCATGGAACCGGGAAATTAGACAAACAAATGAAATACCGTGAAAATCCCTGAAACGAGAAGTAATCGACTAGAAATATTATCTTATGGGAAAAAGCCTAAAATTGAACATAAAATTGAACAATTTTGGTCATTTAAGGTTTATGATTTCTCTATTTCCTTCTGAGGAAACTGAATAGCTCAGTGTAACGAGGTTTGTAGCCAGCATCCCGTTGAGGCTTTGTTCAATTTTAGGTTTTTCTAATTCTAATTTTAAACTTTTTGATTTATATTATTTTGTTTATTTCCATAAGATAATATTTCTACTTGATTACTTCTCGTTTCAGGGATTTTTACGGTATTTCAGGATTTGACCCAGGCTGAACCATCTTCAAATCTCCACTCAGCCACCAAGTTGACTTGGTAGCCCTAATCCAATCGCTATCTCTTACACCAAGGGTACTGGCCAGACGGTCACAATTTTTGGTTGAGATTTGGGCCACATTCACACCGTACACTAAAAGCACTCTTATACCACTTGAGCAGTCATGGGGAATCTGAGGAACTGAAGTTTAAGGGTGCTCGGAATCGTAGCTCTGGATGAGGTCAGCATCCTTATAACAAGCTACAATTCCCAGACACTTTGGAGGAAGTCCCAACTGTTAACGTGTTATAAGAGTGCATTAAAAGTATGGTGTGGATGTGACCTCGATCATAAACCAGGAAATACAGGCAGCACAAGTTGCTTTGCAGCTGTTGTACAACAAACCTGCTTTCCCATAAAATTAGATTATTATTTTTTTACAGTACAGGCCTTGACCGTTTTAGGCTGGTCCAATATGTTCATGACTGCATGCATCGCTGCAACCCAGAAGGTGGTGGAACGGGACCTAATGCACTTATACGCACTTTGCCAATACAATCAGGGGTCAGGAATGTAACCCCCGTGCAAAACAGTCATTGCCTGTATACGGAAAGTGATGTGGAAATGCATTGGAAAATGTGGGATAGCGACTGATACGTCATCTAACCTCCCCACAAACAAATCAGAATTAATCTCAGTACGTAGCCACCATCATCTAACCTCCTTATAAACCTTGTGCAAACAAAATAGGCCGAATGCTCAATAAACAAGCTGTCTGGAAGCAACCTAACTTGCCTCTCAGAGTAGTTATTACCATGTTATGTAATTCAGCTCTAGCTAGCTGGAGAACTCCGTGGTGAATTATTTGCCTCAAGATGAATTGCACAGCTCAGTACCTGTGTGCTCTGCCATACCCCTTTCCTAAATATTTGCAAGTACAGTAAGGAGGCAAAACTGCTGCGCTGCAGAACCATCTGTTCTGGTCAATTACACGGAGGCACAACGGCCAACCTTCACTCCGTGTGAAAGTCACCGTTAAACTAGAAGCCGCCAATCGCTTTTCTCCATTTCCTTTTATTTATTTGTCTTTCACGTCAGCGAACAATTAAGGGTAATTTATGTTAAATTAATGGTGCTTCACACCACAATGAAGTATTTTATAACATACAAACGATTGGTCTGCTCAGAGGAAGCAGAAACTTAATGCCGACATCCGCACAAGTGACAATTTGAATTAATCACAGCCTACTTTAATAACTATGTTGTTAAAGGGTGACAGAACAGATGTTCTCTTAAGAAAAAAAATTAAGTGAGTTAATAGTATCCTACTTTTAATCTGGAGGAGCTGCATTTGTGAAGCCTTGGGTTTGGGGCAGGAGACCTCCAATATGCCCTGTGTTTTAAAGCACTGCTTTAATGAAAGGGAATGAATTACTTTTCCCTCTCAAAGAGTTAACATGAGCCATGCGCAGCGGAGGCTTATGACCTGACCATCACTCAGAATTAAGGGCACTAGTCCTCTGGAAAGAGGGACCAGCAAATAAATGCAAAAGATGGCCATGTGCAAAAGACTGATTTAGTCTGGCTGTGCTCTAAAACATCAGAAACTAATTTACGCTTCCCGAGCCACAGGAAAAGTGGCAAAAGGTCACAACTTGCCCCCCAGCACTAATTACATTCCTGTGCTGGAGGGGTACACAGAGAAGGAGGTGGGGGGGGGAGAAGGACATCTTCATAATCAGCCTTCTGGAAGGGAATAATCTTGGCCAGAACAGTTAACACATTCAGTGACTTAATGTGTAAACAGCATGCTACAATCCCTCCCAGGGAAGCATGTTAATGCACTGCTCAGTTCTCGAAAGGATGGGCAGAGGGGGAATTCTGTCACACAGAGGTTTCTGAGTTGCCTGCTTATCACTGCGTCAATGCACTGGCCTTCTGATACTTTATTTTATACTAGTACTTAGCTCTGGCTCATTTGCACTTTCCAAAGTGCGGCTGTAGGTACAGACATGAAATGATATTTACCAGTAACAAGACCATTGGAGTATGGGACGTGGTGGCACTGTGGTCTAAACCACTGAGCCTAGGGCTTGCCAATCAGAAGGTTGGTAGTTCGAATCCCCGCGACAGGGTGATCTCCCGTTGCTCGGTTCCTGCTCCTGCCAACCTAGCAGTTCAAAAGCACGTCAAAGTGCAAGTAGATAAATAGGTACCACTCTGGCGGGAAGGTAAACGGCATTTCTATGCGCTGCTTTGGTTCTCCAGAAGTAGCTTAGTCATGCTGGCCACATGACCTGGAAGCTGTACACCAGCTCCCTTGGCCAATAAAGCGAGATGAGTGCCGCAACCCCAGAGTCATCTGCAACTGGACCTAATGGTCAGGGGTCCCTTTACCTTTAAGACCATTGGAAAATGTCAGAAACTTATGACATTCCTCAGGTAGGATATTCAAAAACATTTTTAAAAGGGGGAACATTAGGCGTATCTGCTCAAAGGCAGGTGGTGTGAAGCCTTGCTTGTGTCTCCCTGCAGCTAGATCCTGTATAATTTTTTATTCTAATGGGCCGGCACAACTATCCAGTTTTGCTCTGCTTTGGAGAAAGCATGTAAATAACTGTGAATCAGCTCTTAATAACTGGCATGTCTCATGTTCCAGCTTTATTATTATTGAATATTATTCTTAAAGACACACATACTATATCTATCAGGCATATCCAACAGGGTAAAAAGAAAATAAATGAACTCTGCAGGAAATACTTTAAAGAGCTTTAGATCTGTAGCTGCAGGGCAGAGCCTATAAATGCTAAGCTTGCGGCAAGGTTTAATTCTAACAAGTTCAATGGTGATATTTAATTCTAACAAGTTTGACGGTGACATGGGTGAGAAACAAGGAATCAAAACAACACATTCACATTGCCTTGAGCAAACATCCAAGAGCTTTCAGCTCCCCTCCTTTACATTGCTGCGCGTTACAGAGACCCTGCTGCAACCTGAATGTTTACAACCCTGCACCATGCATGTTTAATCAGAAATAAGTCCCACTGAATTCAACAGGATATACAGTGGTGCCCCGCAAGACGAATGCCTCGCAAGACAAAAAACTCGCTAGACGAAAGGTTTTTTCATTCGCGATTTGCCTCGCAAGACGAATTCCCCTATGGGCTTGCTTCGCAAGACGAAAACGTCTTGCGACTTTGTTAAACCGTTTAAACCGTGCTTCGCAAGAAGAAAAATTCGTTAGACGGCAAAAATTGTGGAACGAATTAATTTCGTCTTGCGGGGCACCACTGTACTCTCAAGTAAAACTGTAACCTTCGCCTCCAAGCCCTACAGCATCCAGCAAAGTGTATCAATTTTGCTTGCTAAAATGATAAGAAAGCCGAAAGTCTGTCCAAGCCAGGTTGTCTTGAAAGCGGGCAAATGTTTATTGTGGCTTTCCTCGTTTCTTATGGCAGCAAATTCCAGAAGCTGAGAGGTCCACAAACACCTGTTGTACTATGGAAAGGTTTGCAGGGGCCTTGTTTCCATCTGGCTTAATGCTTGATGGAGTTGCAGGGTGGGGAGAGGAAGCGAAAGAGCAATCGCTGCTTAGCCCAGATCTCATTACCAGTGTTTTACATCATATATCCTGGAAGCAGCTGGCTGCCTAGTCCAGCCTTCCTCAAGCAGGTACCCTTCAGATACCTGGACTTTGGCTCCCATCAGGCCCAGCCACCAAGGTCATGCAGTGGCAGGGACTGGCTGGATGATGAGGTATTGTGGGAGGCACCAGCTGGGGAACCCCCAAGGGACACCCCCGAGGAGGAAGGCTCAGAGCCAAGGGATTAGTGGTGGGACACTGAGGAGATGTCAGAGGGAGAAGAGTGGGGGTGGTGGTTTTTGGATGCTGACGAGGCAACTGGGTTTAGTGAGCAAGGCGAGCCTGTGACAAGGAGCAGCTCAGACTCAGAGGCTGAAGCAGAGAATACAGGGAGTCTGCCTCTCTTACTGTGACCAGCTTCCCTCCTCCCTTGAGGAACGTGGCATGTGGAATGATGTGCAGAGCAGAACAGAGATTACAGGTACCCAGACACAGTTTGAGACTGCTTGGAAAACATCTGGCAGGGGAGAAGCCTTAGAGGGGGTTGAGGCGGGGGCCGTCAGTCCTGGCAACTGCTCTATAGGGGCAGGACCTGCCGGGAGTGTTGTGTGCCGTTTTCTTGAATACAGAATTTACTACACCAAAAGACCTGTATACCTGAAGGAGCGTCTCCACCCCCATCGTTCAGCCTGGACACTGAGATCCAGCGCTGAGGGCCTTCTGGCGGTTCCCTCATTGCGAGAAGTAAGGTTACAGGCAACCAGGCAGAGGGCCTTCTCGGTAGTGGCGTCTCCCAGCCCTCCCAGCAGATGTCAAGGCAATAAACAACTATTTTACTTTTAAAAGACAACTGAAGGCAGCCCTCTTTAGGGAAGTTTTTAATGTCTAATGCTGTATTGTTTTTAATATTCAGTTGGAAGCCGCCCAGAGTGGCTGGGGAAACCCAGCCAGATGGGCGGGGTATAAATAATAAATTTATTTTTATTTTTTTATTATAATTATAATTATTATTGTTGTTGTTGTTGTTGTTGTTGTTATACAGCTGTAGAGTGATTCCTTATAGGCACTATTAATAAGGTGGCCTGCTTTGCCGCATGGTTATAGGACAATACGAGAATCCTACCTTCGCAGGTCAGGATGAAATAGGCCATGTTGTGGCTGAAGGATGCACTGAAGTACGTGCAGTTGTTTATCAGGTCACAAGAGAGGCACTGCCTGTTGAAGTTCCCTTTAGTGCTGGCACTGAGAAAGAGGAGAAAACAACACGACGTCTGATTATTCAGCTGGCACTGCTTGGAACAGGCATGTGGATTTGTGATGGCAGGACCTTGGACAGAGTTGGGTGCTTTCTCAACCAGGTGTTTAGGGGCTGGAGCTGCCCCTGGGCATGGTGTGATGGTCTAGTCCACAGCAGCTTTGGTTTTTAGAACTGGGAAATGGCCGTGGCTCAGTGGTCAGGAGAATCCCCTTCCCATGCAGAAGGCCTTGCAGCTCCAGGCAGACCTGGAAGAGACCCCTGCCTGAAACCCTGGAGAGCTGCTGCTGCCAGCCAGTGTAGGCAACACTGAGAAAGATAGCATAAGGCAGATTCCTATGTTCCTAATCCAGCCCACTCCCCACATCCCCATCTGAAGAATGTGGCAGGCCCCCGTTTCCTCTGCTGGCGGGTGGCGCCTCCTCCTGTTGGGAAGCAGGAAATTGCCCCAAATCACACACCTGCAGAGGAGTCTCGGCAGCATCAAAAACCAAAGGAAGCAAAAGAAGAGGCTTCTAAACAGTACTGGAAAATACCGTATTTTTTGCTCTATAAGACTCACTTTTTCCCTCCTAAAAAGTAAGGGGAAATGTGTGTGCGTCTTATGGAGCAAATGCAGGTTGCGCAGCTATCACAGAAGCCAGAACAGCAAGAGGGATTGCTGCTTTCACTGCGCAGCGATCCCTCTTGCTGTTCTGGCTTCTGAGATTCGGATTTTTTTTCCTTGTTTTCCTCCTCCAAAAACTAGGTGCGTCTTGTGGTCTGGTGCGTCTTATAGAGCGAAAAATACGGTACCTTCCAAAAGCGATAGTTGCTGTGACAGCAGAGCCTTGGTCTTACGCCCCTAAGAAAGTTGGTCACCAGCTGGGAATTTGATTGCTTTATTAGCACTATTATCATTTGAAAATGTTTTTCCTCCAGTACCCTTTCAAGCCTTTATCTCTTCTTCGTTACTTTTCAACTGTGCAGCTCCGGCCCCTCTTTTGTTCTACTGGAGCAGACCAGAGTGAAGCCTGCTCCGACTCGGTCCGCTCTGGTTGCCCTGCCCCCCTCAGGCCGCCGTGGATAGGCCAGAATTTGAATCTGGGTTTGGTGGAACCCAGCAGGTTCCATGACAGCCAGGGGAGCGGAGCAATGGTCAGAAGGACGGCGTGGCTGCGGGAGGACGGGGAAGCCTCACGTCGGGCCGCAAACAACGCCCACCGCCGGACGGGGGTGAGCGGCCATTTCTCAAATTAGAAAACCACTTGTAAATCTTTTGGGAAACTGATTGCTCTTTTGGGAAACTGAGTCCTCCCCCACACAATTCCATGTATCTTCTTTTGGCTTACTTTGCACTGAATTTGCTCAGGTGTAAGAAGAACTGATAACAACCTCTTTCAAGGAAAAGTCTGGACATTGTTTCTTCCATGAAAATAAATCATACCTGTATAAATGCCGTGTCCTTGGTAACTCTTCTGTGCTGAGGAAATAGCTAGAATAAAATGCACATAGATTATAACCAGATTTTTGAGAGCAGTATTTCATCTGGGTTATCTGCATAGGCACAAACTATTCAGAAGAAAGGTGGAAGAGATATGCCCCATGGACTCATTGCACCCTAGAAACATTATTCTGATGCCTTTTAAGTTCTAATTCCAGTTTTTGTTTTGTTTAAAAGAGAGTCTCTCTTCCTGTGGCTGCAAGTTTGGAATGGTAAAATGAACAGGAAAAAAGAGGCAAAATTATAGGGGCAGGGACTTTCCCCCTAGAGCTCATGATTTTCATGTCTACATGATTGGACCTGTTTGTCACGCAGGCAGTGGTGAAAACCAATCATAAACCTATGTGCAAATTTGTGTTGCTAAAAAATGTCATCCTGGCAGCAGCGCACCAATGGTCTCATGCAGATGTTTCACATTTGGAAAGAACTTTAAAAGAAAATGCAATATGTTCACCAAATGCAGCTGAACACACATTTGTCAAAATCGTTAGCTACATGCAATTAAATACACAAGATTAGCCCAGCCTTCCAGCTGTCAGATGAACATTTCTAAAGAAATTTTATTATTCAGCAGTTATACAAAGCAATAGAAAAAGAGCTGTCCATTGTACTGATTTTAAATGGATGTTCTATATAAAAAAGGCTGGATTAAAAGGCACCCAAATGCTTCAGAAATTCCATGTTTGCAATATGACAGCCCCCGAGAAGCAGCGCTGAATGTCTTTGAATACTCTTTTCACATTGGAAAAATGTTTATGTGTGTAGCAGTAAGCCAAAGGCCAAGCAAGATATATCCAAAATGCTCCTTAAGCCACTGTCCTGAAGTTACTTATTCCACAGTAGTATGAATCATTTTAGTTGGTAAAACATTGGACAGGAGCATCCTCACAATAATACTCTGATTCTTAATGCTTACACCCATTTCACAGAGGAGACTTTCCTACTTACCAGAGTAATGCGAGGGAAGCCTAGCTTCTGTATTTAAGCACATTAATATCGCAGGTTTCAATCCAGAGCAATGCCCACTGGGTCACACATAAGCGCTCCACTAATCCAGTTACCCTTGCAGTGCTGTCAACTGAACCTTCTAAGACATGGAAACTGACTTGACATGGTTTGGCGTTCCTTACATTTTATGGTGCCTTTCCTCATATCCCAAAATCTTGGTCACATCCCAGTCACCCGATGTGATTGACTGTAAATCGTTGCTGCTGCTGTTGGGCTGCCGAGAAAGGAGGAAGAGATGAATTTCAAAACATGGAGCAAGGTGTTCTAACGATGATCAAACATATATTTGCATTATCTTCTTCAGAGCAAGTTTTCCTGATGTCCCTTTTCCTGGTGCATTTTTAAAAAGACACTAATTTATTCTTCTTCTATCCTCCTAGAAGTGAAAATAATAAATTGAGCCAAATTCATGCTTGGGATAGCCGTATTTCAGAATTTCTCAAATTGTGCTATAGGGCTTCTGAAGCCTCTCCAAAAGTGGCGAAGATGGAGCAGAGACAGATGAGCGGAGTCTGATTGGGAAAACTCTACTTATTGCCCTTCTGTCACACTCTTTCTCCAAAGAGCTCATCTGAAAAGCATACAGAAATGCTTTCTTGTAAGGGAATCTAACCCACGCTGCACCCTAAGCCCTCAGTGCTCACACCCAAAGGAGCCTCCTCTCTACTCTCTGTGCAACCCAGTCAAACCTGCTCACTCTGCGGGGCTGCAGCTGTTCCTCAGCCCAATTCTCCATCAAAGGAGGCCAGTTCATTTTTCTTTGGTTGTTGCCCATCAATCCCTCTTTCTTTGGTCTGCAAATTATGTTTTTCATTTAAACCCCTTTTGCCAGCAGATTCCACTGATAGCAAGCCAGCCACAGGATTTCCTGCAAAACACTGTTTGTGTATCAACCCACTACAGTACTCAGATGTCGCTGTCTTCAACAGATGCACATTTTCTTGGAAATGCTTTGCATGTCATATGTCTAGGTGTTGACTTGTTATATCGTCAAAACTGCCAATGTAAGTGTGTTACAGGGGTGGGGATTCTGTGGTCTTCCAGATGTTGTTGGACTACAACTCCCATCATCCATGACCACCGGCTATGCTACCAGAGGCTGATGAGAGCTGAAGTCCAACAACATCCAGAGAGCCAATATTCTTGGTATATTACTTTTCACCCACACCCAAAAAGGTGTTTAGCAGCAGCAGAGCTTTGTCTCACCTGCGATGAAGACATGGTAATGTGGTAAAACTCGCCTCTCCCTCCCTGAGGGATGGCTCGGACAAAGAAGAACATCCTGCCATCTCTGGAGAAGGCGGGCTCTTCGTTCTGCAAATACCAAGCAGTTGCAAATGAATGCACAGATAAATATTCATGAATCTTGAAATAAACCACTCAAGACAGCAACCGTGCCAGTCCCATCCTTCTGCCAGGCTCCTTCAGCCACATGTGGATTCAAACCATGTATCTTCTAGGATTGCGGCTGAAATCCAGCTCAGTGAAAATTAGGCTATCCTTGTGCAAAACACTGTGGGCACAAGTTGTAGCTTTATCAGCCTTTTGCCTTGGTCCACAAGGCCCTCCTCCCTTGATTGGTTGCTCCCCTTTCCAGATGCAAAATAAACTGACCTGCTTTTGTTTATATGCTTGACTTGCCTGCCTGCTCTGTCCTTGGAAACTCAGGCCCCATCTGTACTGTACAATTTAAAGCACTAAGCAGGCACAGCTTCCCACAAAGATCCCTGGGACCTGTAGTTTGCTAAAGGTGCTGAGAGTTTTTAGGAGACCCCTTATTTCCCTCACAGAGCTGCAATTCCCAGCATGGTCTAACAACCCGTCCCTATTCCCAGGGAACTCTGGAAACTGTAGCCCATGGGTAGGCAAACTAAGGCTCGGGGGCTGAATTCGGCCCAATCACCTTCTAAGTCTGGCCCACAGACGGTCTGGGAATCAGCATGTTTTTACATGAGTAGAATGTGGCCTTTTATTTAAAATGCATCTCTGGGTTATTTGTGGGGTATAGGAATTCGTTCATTTCCCCCCAAAAAATATAGTCCGCCCCCCCACAAGGTCTGAGGGACAGTGACCCCTGCTGTAGCTCCATGAGGGGAACAGGGGTTTCTGAATAACTCTCAGCATCCTTAACAAACTACAGCGTTTGTTACACGTGAGCACATTTAGTCCCACTAAACTATGCCTTAGCATTCACAGGTCATACCCTGGAGCCCCTGACAAGAGCCGTAGTAAGGTAGCAGGGAGCTCCTTCCAGGTTCTAGGACTATATCTTGTAAACAGCATGCAGCTGAGCTGGCTGATCCTTAGAATCTTGAAGCCCTGCAGTTCCAAAGGCTTCTGCTGTTGCTGTTCATTGAGAAGCGGCTCTGTGACTCTGATCAAGAGAAATAACCCTCAGGAGATTTTGGGCATCGCAGCACTTTGATGTTCAAATATATTATCCCTTTGCACAGTTAAAACAAAAAATCACAGGCGCATACAATGGCCTACAGAGAAACAGCTAGAAGGCACCAATCGTATAGATTTCTGTTAAAAGAGTACACAGCTTAATACTTTGTTTCTGCCAAAGGCTACCAACTGAGCTGGAACAGCTGATCCAGACTTTGCTATCTGTCTACATGCCTTCCCCTCGCAAAACGCTGCCATTCTGATTGACTCAAGGGAAACACCAATAATAATTACTCTGAACCAGGGCTTTTGCTAACCATGGTTCAGAACCAAGAGCTGTTTGACTGAGGAAACTTCTGCCCTGTTAGCCCTACCATTTTCAGGCAGGGCAGTCCATCTTCCAGTTTGAACATCTCCCTGCCCCACCCCAGTGCCCCTGATGACTTAAGTGGTCTGGGGGGGAACCCCTTTTTCTGACCAACTCTTCCATCTCTTTTGCTGCATCTAACACAATCGCACAGAGTTAGCATCCCTAGACAAAGAGTGGCTTTATTATAGAAAAGTAGGTTCCTATGTCACTGCTGATCTGTATTGAAGTGTGTGCTTGCATCTCTCAATTTGCCCCTTTGTGGTTCTGCTCTCTTGCTTTTGAGTGTGGAACCTTTTATTAAGGAGATGGAAAGACCGCTATTACCTGTCTGTGCAGCCAGGCTATGCTCTCATCTTCATGTTTCTGAAACAAAGCAACACAATTAAAATATTATACTGTAGTTTGCATCTATTATACTTTGCTCATCAGGGCAGAAAGCTATTTGACTCAATTCCAACAATGGCTGAGCGAGCACAGAGGAGCCCATCTGAGTATGATTTATGAGCAGGCAACTTGAAAGGCCTTTGCTCTTGATTAAACAAGTGAATGTGTTTAAAGCAGGGCAGTAATCTATGTGAATAACAGTAAGAGGATAATTATTCACATTGTTTGTAAGCAACCCAGGGTTTTGCTTGGTGGAGGAACACTGAAACGCCCCCCCCCTTCTACCACACACCTGGGCCAAGCTATGCCCCAGGCCACATATGAACACCTATTTGAGTGGGGATCCTGAGTGTCAAATTTCTCCCCATCCCAATTTTTGTGTGGGAGATGAATAATGATGAGTAACATGGCCTGCATCAGGTGGAGCTTTTGCATTGAGGTCTAAGTTGGCTCCTATATCACTGAATGGGGGAGGGGATGGCCGTATGCCACACCTAGACAACCACCCGAAAGACCCAAGTCTTCAACTGGTGGCTCTGGAGCTAATAGCAGGTTGCTGACTGATCTAAGCTAGGCTGAAACAGGAGCACTACCACCATACAAATGCATCGTGAAAAATTTAAGAAATGAGTTCCAAAATGCATGTTTGAATTAAAGCTGGACCCTGAGTCTCAAAAGACTGAAGAGTACTGGCCAATTGGCACACTTTTAAAAAGGGATCCAGGGGTAATCCTGGAAATTATGGGCCAGTTAGCTTCACATCTGTCCCTGGGAAACTAGGGAGTTTCCTATTTCAATTCCAATTGCATGCATCTTTTGCTTTCAATGCACACAATGGGTCGCTCACCTTTTTCAGGCTTCAAAAAATTGGTGCAGACTACAAATGCCAAACGAAAAGCTACGGGTGTTCAGCTGCCTGGCATCAAAACACCGATACTACTATTGAACATTCAACTTGTTTTACTTTATGTTGCAAGCTGCCCTGAGAACTTTATGTTGCACATGGACAATACATGCTGCGGGTAAATAAAAATGAATACCCTTGTGCAGACTCCAGTTGTTGCATCACAGAGAGTCAGGATAGAAACATTCTGTGCCCTGTTCAGCCAGTTTACTGCAACTTTGGTACTGGTTGCCCACTTCACCATGGTTATATAGTACTCCCTAAAAACAAATGAAGGCATGTGAGTGCTACTCTTACATGTACTTAGAACACAATTTCCCTTCACTGTACAGACCCAAATATTTGTTTTTGGAATGTGGACTATTAATAAACTTGATACACTGCACAGACTCAAATATTTGTTTTTGGAATGTGGACTATTAATAAAGTTGATGCAGAATGTCGTGATTGTAACAAGTCCAGGATTCATTTTTGTGTTCCTCTCTTTGAACTTCGTCTGAATTCCCATACTACCTACATCATAATCAGCCCCTTGCCTGCTTATTGCTTTTTTATGTTCTCGAGGCATGCAGCGTGCCACTTCTCCCCCTTGAGCTAAGAAAGGGGTAAATGACTTGATAATGAATGAGTGTCGCAGTTGTAAGGCTGACAAATCATGCAACATTATCATATTCAAGTGGAATGCACAGGTCAAAGTCATCTTTAAATTATAAGACAATGACTTTTCACAGTGTGTACAGTCCATAAAATTTTTATGAGTTCATTTGTTTGCCATAAAATATGTATAAAGGAGTTGTTGCTCTCGTTGGGATTAATGTGCTGCGTCGCCGGAGAAATCGCTTGCATTCTGGAAAGGATTTGCTGTGCATACAGAGGAGGAAGGACTCAGAAGGATGAAGACGATCTGATTATCCAGCAAAATAAGAAGACAGAGCACAAGCATTCTGCTGCAGGGCAGAAGAACTGAGTTGCCCATGCCTAGCATTTGAAGTTTGGGAAATATAACGGTGCACTAGAAATTCAGTATCATAAACGTTTTTTCTCTCCCTCTCTTTCACATGACAATTTGGCACCAGCATATTCTCTAGGGCAGTGGTTCACGGTTGGTACCATGGAGGCATCAATGTTTTCAAAAGCTTGGCTTTTGAATTAGTAATACTTAGCTAATTGAGCTAAGATGTATGGAAGTGAGAGCTGGACCATAAAAAAGGCTGATCACTGAAGAATTGATGCTTTTGGATTACGGTGCTAGAGGAGACTCTTGAGAGTCCCATGGACTGCAAGAAGATCAAACCTCTTCATTCTTAAGGAAATCAGCCCTGAGTGCTCACTGGAAGGACAGATCCTGAAGCTGAGGCCCCAATACTTTAGCCACCTCATGAGAAGAGAAGACTCCCTGGAAAAGACCCGGATGTTGGGAAAGATTGAGGGTACAAGGAGAAGGGGATTACAGAGGATGAGATGGTTGGACAGTGTTCTCGAAGCTACCAACATGAGTCTGACCAAACTGCGGGAGGCAGTGGAAGACAGGAGGGCCTGGCGTGCTCTGGTCCATGGGGTCACAAAGAGTCGGACACAACTAAACAACAGCAAGCTAATTGAGAACCACTGCTCTAGAAAAACAGCTTGTTTTCCTTTTGTTAATAAAACTAAAATAAGCAGAGAATGGAAAACTCCTTCCGACAGCATTAAGAACACAATATAAGAACATAAGGAGAACCTGCTGGTTCAGGCAGGTGGCCCATGTAGTTCAGTATCATGTTCTCACAGGGACCACCCAGATGTCTGTGGGAAACCTGTAAGGGGTTTCCTGAGCACAACAGCACCCTCCTCTCTTGCAGTTCCACCAACTAAAAACATGCTGCTTCCAACTATGGAGGCACAGCCGTCACGGCGAGTGGCCACTGATAACAAGCTTGCACAATTTAAGAATCAATGTGAAAGTAGGACAAATTGTTGTCTCCTACACCTTCTAGAAACCCAAAGCAGCTGGAATCAGGAGGTTTTCCAACATGGTATGATGGCTATATTTATGTCTTTTCTTGAACTTGGTGGTGAATTTTTTTTTTTTTTTAAATCAAAATAGAGAGAGGCATTCAGACAATCCAAAACTGGGTCACAAAACTAAGGGTTTGATGACGACTGATGAGAACCAGGGATTCCAAATCTTGCACGAGGAATATGTTGGACCAGATTGTACGGTTTGTGTAATTATGATGGTGATGATATATTACTTTCTGGTTCAATATGATTTATTTTCAGATGGATTAATGGTTACAGTGGATGAGACCCACATGGCAGAGGAGTGGTTCAGAACATAAGAAGAGTCCTGCTGGATCAGACCGAAGGCTTATCTAGTCTAGCATTCTGTTATCATAGTAGCTAAGCAGATGCCTACAGGAAGCCCATGAGCACAATTGTGTTTTCCAGTAATTGTTATTCAAAGGCTCATGCTCCCCAATAACTGGATGCAAATGTCAGAGATTATAAACTCAGAATTAAACATTGTTCTTTGCTCAGTCTGAGATTAGAGCTCATTTCAGCATATATTCTGGACCATTCTGAGGACTATGTATTTTATAAATAGTTCTAAGTCATGTCTAAATAGTTAACCTTTGAATGCCTAGGTCATCTGAGCAGACTTTAAGGTGAGCTTTGAACGTGCTAAATTAAATCTGAGACCTATAATATACCCCACAGAGTACAGATAATTAACCTTAGCAATATACTGGACACACTAAACAGCACAATCTCATTGATTCAACTACCCTGGAGGGTATCCAAAGCTTTTCGTTAATCAGGGGTTTCTAAGAAGATAAGCATCGTTTCCATAAGGTTACCCTGACATGAAATCCCACTGCTTTCAAAAGAATTCATTTTCAAACTAAAACTACGGTATTTAGAATCACAGCACAAAACATTTAATGGTAAATTTCACTGTTTTAACGTTTTTGCTGTTTGCTGCCCTAGGCTCCTTTGGAAGGGGTGGATACAAATTTAATAAATGATAACAGGTAATAAAAAATGGAGGTCAGAAATGGAGGTCAGAATGGAGCAAACATTTGACGTTATGGCACAGGTGATATTAGGTATGGTAACCACCCTGGAAATGGCAATTGGACAGGCATGTAATACATTTGGGATATGTAGGTGTGTAAAGCTATACTTGCTTAATTGTAAGTCAGTATGATCCAATTCATGTTCTATTCAGAAGAGTTCAGTAGGATTTATTTCCAAGCCAAGCATGCACAGGATTCCAACCTTAAAGGTAAAGGTACCCCTGCCCGTACGGGCCTGTCGTGTCCGACTCTGGGGTTGCGCGCCCATCTCGCTTAAGAGGCCGGGGGCCAGCGTTGTCCGAAGACACTTCCGGGTCACGTGGCCAGTGTGACAAGCTGCATCTGGCGAGCCAGCGCAGCACATGGAAACGCCATTTACCTTCCCGCTGGTAAGCGGTCCCTATTTATCCACTTGCACCCGGGGGTGCTTTCAAACTGCGAGGTTGGCAGGCGCTGGGACCGAGCAACGGGAGCGCACCCCGCCGCGGGGATTCGAACCGCCGACCTGACGATCGGCAAGTCCTAGGCGCTGAGGTTTTACCCACAGCGCCACCCGCATCCAACCTTAGCATGGCATTATTGTGGCATAGCCTTTCCAGTTCTGGTGTAATGGGCAAAGTGATAGACTCAGCAAGGAGTTGCTGGTTCAAAACATTGCTGAGCCATGAAGCTGTCTAGCTGGCTGCAGCCTAGTCTACCTCAACAGGGTTGTTGTGAGGATCAAATGGGAAAGCCTATTATTTGCCGAAGAGCAGGATTCAAATTGAATATCAAATAATTTTTTTAACAGATGCCTTTAAATAGACTGAAGCTGTTTTGTCTTAAATTTACAGCCACAGTGCAATCCATAGGCATGGAGTGTTATCAGTTGGATTTTCATTTTAAAATAACCCTTCTGAGACCCCTGGACTGATCTGTGCCAACAAGCGGATGTTTTAATGGCCTCAGCAGGCTAGTAATTTCTTTTCAGTCTAGCAATTTTTGCAATGGTAGCTAGAGGGGCCATGAAAAATTTGCATAGCCCAAGCCTCTCTGTCATCAAAGCAGATAAGCGCTCAAGACAAGGAGAGAGGAGGGGAAAGACAGTGGAATTAGAAACAATAATAATAGACAAAGGAGGTTTAATGGAAGGAGTGGTAGGTAACAACAACTTCAGGTCTTTGCCACAAGTAGCTAGTACAGCACAAACCTCATTCTTGAATCATCAGGAGGAGTCATTTCCAGGTCATGAGTAGGCCCATTCAAACCAATGACATGTAAGGAAATGCTCGGATTTTCTGTCCCAACCTAGAAGACAAAAGAAGACAGAATGATAAAAAAGTGTTTAAAAATGACTTATTCTTTTTGTAAGTTAGAAGGTATAAATGAGGATTTTAGTGCTGGACTTGGCAAACTTCAGAACCTAAGGATTAGAAAAACAGAGAGAATGCAGATGTAGCTCAGAAATGCTCTGAAATTGTTCCCCAGTGATTATTATATTTTTTAAAATACAAAGCCATTATGCTTGCTTCAGAAGGGAAAAATTCCCATGCAAAGTAGCCGGAGTGAAAAAAACAGCTGACAAATAAAAGGTGAAACAGCCCTCTCACCACCCCAGCCCCTCTGCCCCTTCTGCTCAACTGGAAGCCACAGAATGGCTTTGCAGGGAAAACAATCTACGAACTATATATGGTCATGCAACTGGATCTCAAGTGATTAGAGCGGTGGTTAAAGATGCCTTGTATTTAATCACTAGGCAAGTGGTCATTGGTGAGCAGGAACCAGGGGCTGGTGAGGGCATGGAATCCCATGCAAGCAAGTGAGCAGGCATATAAAGAGGGGATGGAATGCATAGAAACAAAGGTCACATTTGCACCACACATTTAAAGCACATTAAATGCACATTTAAGGCACATGAGTTCCCACAAAAGAATCCTGGGAACTGTAGCTCTGAAGGCTACCGTAGCTGTAGCTCTGTAAGCTACAGTTCCCAGGCTTCTTTGAGGAGAGCCATGTGCCACAAATATGGGGTGTGGACATGAGCTCAACACAGAAATATAGTGCTTTAACTTTTCTCCAGCAGCCCTCAGCAGGCTAGTAATTTCTTTTCATTCTAGTAATTTCTGAAGACTTGTTTACTAGGATGAATTAAAGTATTCCGTGTAAAGTTAATGGGCTTTTCTGGTTACGTTGCTACATGTTCTTGTATTTTAACCAGGTGGAAGTAAAAAGATACAGGTGTTAAAGAGATCAAATCCATCCTACCTTTGGGTAATGATAGGTCTCCACTTTAGGGTAGAGGCTGCCTGTGAACATAGGTATTTCCATAGTGGGGACTCTGGAGTCATTGATAGTTGCATACGCTAATCTTGTGCCGTCGGGGGACCACCAATGTGCAATATGGGTCTTCAGGATCTCCTCTATGTAAATAAAAAAAGGAGGAAAGAAGATCATGAGATCCAAAAAAATTGTTTGCGTGGGAACTTCAGGGTGGAGAGCTCTATGTGCACCACATCACAGGGAGGAAAATTATTTTGCAAGAGGTCATTTCTAAGGCTGCAATCCAATGGCCACTTATCTGAGAGTAAGCTCCACTGAACATAGTAGAAGTAAATATTAGGGCTGTGCACTGGATCCAGATGAATCCTGACTCAGTTTGGCCTGGGATTTGGCCAAATTGGGTTGAGGCTGCCCCAGATCATTGTGGGAAGGATTGGGTCCACCTGAAGGAAGGGGGAGCCTGGCAGTAAGAAGGCACAGAGGGAGACTCGTAGGAAGTCTGCATGCATCTCCTTCTTCCCCCTTCACAACTGCATGTTTAAACATTAATATTAGGGTTTAAAATCCCATGTGGATGGCAGGAGGAAAAGGAGAGGCACATCTTCTCTGGGTCCCTATATCAGATGGGGGTGGGGGGCTCATGCAAAACCCTACTAAATAAGCAAGTTTGATATAATCAGTCCTCCATCCTGGGATAATGCCTACGTAATGTTAGCTTCTATTCTGCAAGAAAAACATTGGGCATGGAATATTTCATTGGCTCATTTTCATTTCATTCTTTGAATTTCTCTTTTAATTCCTTTTTTTGAAGCTTTTTATAATCAGGCACGGCTCAGCAATTAAATGCCTGATAGGAATACAACGAGAGGGCTGGCAAGTCCTTGACACTTCAGCATTAATCAGGAATTACTTTATTCTGCAAACATCTTTCTCAGATCTCTCAAGCTTAATGAAGCACTTCAAGAGACGATCATGTGAGATCCCGATGCAGGCTTCTGGAGGACATTTTCACATGGGAATTTTACTGCTTAGATTTTTGTGGACACTGAAGCGTGGTGGATCTTTATGAAAAGGGGACCCCTCGCGTGAGCAATTCCAGACGAATCATGTCACCCTGCAGAAATTACAAACATAAAAAGGACCTGCCAAAATAGCAACATTGTGGAAGCATCTTTGTGACTGTAGATATGTATGATCAGGACTGAACCAATATATTTCAGCACCTTAGGCAAACCACAAAATGGCTGCCTCCCCCTCACCACCAAGGAAGAAAGGGTGAGTGAAGATCTACATAAGGAACAAGGAGGGGACTAAAGAGCTACATCAGGATCTGAGGCTGCTGCGGATCCTGCCGCCGGAGGCGACTGCCTCACCTTGCCTCATGGGTGTGCCGGCCCTATGTATGATGAACTTTGCAGGCAACAGCCTGCTTAATCAAATGCATGCTCATAAAATTGTGAATGGATGTGTGTGTCTGCAGTACAGTGCAATACAAATCAAGTTAATAAGACCATGGGAACAGCCACTTGCCCACTTTGTAGTACTGTATTCAGAATAACCATATAATTTTACAGCAGGGAAGGACTGTAGTTCAATGGTGGAGCATCTGCTTTGCGTGCAGAAGGCCTCAGGTACAATCCCCAGCATTTCCAGGTGAGTCAGAACATTGGCCCATCTACTCTATTTTTCAGGTAATGGGATGGAGGACTAGATCTGCGACCTTGTGAATTCAAAGCATCACCTGTGGACTGTGGACATGGTGCAGCACAGACCTAGATGCTATGCTGGTTTCAGTGGGAGACCTGTATGCAGAACTAGAATGTGACTTCTTTCTTTCTACTACATGGCAGACCCTCATAGAGTGGTTTGCAATGATCCAGTCTTGAAGTTACCAGAGCACGGCGTACAGTGGCTATGTCAGCTCTGTACTAAAGGAGCATGAACAGGAGAAGCAACTGGAACTGGATATAGGCATGTCTACTCACTACTGAACCCTTGGTGATAATGCTAGACCCAGGCCTGCTCTTACCAGGAGAGCACAACTTTGTCCAGAGCAAGTTGCCTGCCAGCCTCTTAAACCCAAGAGCTCAGAGCACACAACAGCTCTGTCTTGTTCAAACTCATTTCTTTCTATTCCGTCACCGCCTGCCTTTAAAAGTCCTACCTGCTTTGATGACTTACACATGGCACATTCTGAGCTTTGCTACCAATTTACAGACAGCCTAGCCCTTTTGTTAGTATTTTCCAACTATTTGTCTCCCTCAGAACAGAGCGCAAAAACTTTATGCAGAATGCCCTATGAAACAAACCTGCAGCACAAAGATAAACTCTAAGGCACTCACAACATTCAATGAAGCAAAGAAAAACGCATTTCAGCTAAGATAAAGGTTGTGGATGGATCCTATCATTCAACCTGTAGGCTTGCATTTATGACATACTTTTCCCGTAAAAAAAAAGCAAGCAAGCAAGCAATTAGCTTTTGGAACATCAAGGACATGCCTCTGAAGAACAGGGGCAATTGCAAAGTGACTGCAGAGAGTAAGAATAAGGAGACTGTTAAGTGCTCCACACCTTCAGGAAGTGGGGAAAGTTCAGGCTCATCCCTATAGTGTTTCATTTCTATTGAATGAAAGAAAGAGTACTGCAGATGGATGTGCTTTTGTAATATCTGCTCTACCTACGAACGTGTCAGCAGAGGGCAGTGCAAGAAATAAAAGGCAGGCAGGAAACCACAGGGCTGCATCAGACTACAAAACAGCAGGTTGGACTCCACCAGGCAGGCATCTTCCAGGCTGCTTCCAGTCCAGCTAACTCCAGCTTAAACCCTCTCAGCACTCTCTGCCTCTGTCGGTGTCCAAATTAAAAACTGGAACTACTAGCTGTCTATCACATTCACAAGGCTAGAGAGAAAGAAAGAGACCAGGAGACTAACGACAACGTTGCACCCAAAATCATTTAGTTACAGGTCCATTTATATTAATGGAGAAAGCCGAACTCATAACATCGTACTTGAGTCTCTGTTGACATTGGATTCTTATCTCATTATACATGACTAGCTATTTTTCACCTTCTCACCCCTTGCCTTTTCCTGTAAGACCTATTGCAGTCGTTAAGAGTCGTCAACAGGCTCATCTCAGCTATCTGCCAATCACCCATTCCCACCACCCTTCTGAGTAATACCCCTCCCCACCTTCTCACTATATAGAAGGATCTGGCAACTTCTGTTTCAGTGTATCTGAAGAAGTGTGCATGCACACGAAAGCTCATACCAAGAACTAACTTAGTTGGTCTTTAAGGTGCTACTGGAAGGAATTTTTTTATTTTAAGCAAATGTCAGCAATTTCTGCTCCTGTTTTCTTTGGAATCCTCCGACATTCCTAGCTGAAGAAGGTTTTGTTGTACTGCCACAGAACCAGGCAGGAGTGCTTGAGAGGGACCAGTGACTCTAGTATCTGGTTGCTTGTATTTGGTTGCCTAGCACCAAAATGCCTTAAGGAGAGCTCAGTGCTTGACCATTTCATTAAATCACCAAGAATGCAAGGCAATAGAATCCATACAGGCAGCTCCCCAGGGATTCCTGCAGTGAAACCACTTTGTGTTGAGTACAGGATGAAATTCCAATTTTTATTGGCAAGTCCAGTTGATTTCAATTTGTTGCCGTTACAACAAAATTAGCTATCCTTCCACATCAACACTGCTATTGGAGGGCGTGAGCTTCTCTCATTACTATTGCTACTACATGCCCGCTAATCAAACAAAGTGTTGATGTTTGCCTGGCTCAGTTATGTCGTGAGAGGAGTGAAACAGGGAAGGATCATTCCTCACCACTCAAAACTAAAAGTCAGGACAAAAACTCTCCAGATTCTACTGAAAATATCCTTATATACAAATGCAGCAACAAAATAAAAACAACTTCTGAAGAAAATGAGAACATGGAGGTGAATGCAACTTAGCTGCCAAAGAGCACTTTCAGTTGCCAGCTATTACAATAAGCCAGCTTCTAAACAATATAATAGTGTACAATATTCATTATAAGATGGAGAAAAAGGGCATAGCAGGCTACTGCAAATAAATACAGTAAACAGCCTGTTAGGAACAATACTCTCAGTTGCCAAACATGTAGTGGCACATCTTTAATGGCAAAGTAACTGCTTCAGAGTGGAGCCAGGGTTCCAGGATTGTTCACATAACAACAAAAACAATTTTATTATCTGTACCTTGCCCATCTGACTGGGCTGCCCCAATCACTCTGGGCAGCTTCCAAGAGAAAACATCAAACATTTAAAATTCCCCTACACAGGGCTGCCTTCAGATGTTTTCTAAAAGTTGTATACAGTGGTACCTTGGGTTACATACGCTTCAGGTTTCATACGCTTCAGGTTACAGACTCCGCTAACCCAGAAATAGTACCTCGGGTTAAGAACTTTGCTTCAGGATGAGAACAGAAATTGCATGGCGGCGGCGTGGCAGCAGCGGGAGGCCCCGTTAGCTAAAGTGGTGCTTCAGGTTAAGAACAGTTTCAGGTTAAGAATGGACCTCCGGAACGAATTAAGTACTTAACCCGAGGTACCACTGTAGTTGTTTTTCTGTTTGACATCTGATGGGAGGGTGTTCCACAGGGCAGGTGCCACCACCGAAAAGTCCCTCTGCCTGGTCCCTGTGACCTCACTTCTCGCAATGAGAGAACTGCCAGGAGGCCTTGGAGCTGGACCTCAGTGTCCAGGCTGAATGATGGGGGTGGAGACGCTCCTTCAGGTATACAGGGCAGTTCAGGACATCTGTAACAGACTGTATACGGCAACTGAGAACACTATTTGCAATAGGCTATGCCATTTTTTACAGTGGAGGTTGCTCCATGAGTGGAAATGGGGCACTACCGCACCAACCTCAGTCCACCCTCTCCCAGCCGGAACCAGCCTGCCTTACAACCAGGACTTACAGCGAGACCTAGAGGTAGCAATGCCTATCAGTTTCCATCTCACTGTTGCCCCTTGCTCAGCAGGGAGGATGATGAGGTTGGGCACAAAACTAGAATTATTTGGCTGGCTGGCTGTCATTGCCTCTGGTGCTATTGTTGACCTCCCTGGCTTCCACCCTTCCACCCACCAGCCACTGCTGCTGTCTTACAATGTCTGTTGAAATGTTGTGATGTTTAGAAGCTAGTTCATCTTGATTTTGGGCAACTGAAAGCATTGCTTGAGAAATCTCATCAATTAATTGGTTAAAATGGGCTGGGCAATAGCTTTTCTATGCCTCTGATTCTGAGACAGGATAGGAGGAGCCAGGACTGCATGCTGCAGAATGAGTAGCATGCTCTAAGCTGGAGCAGGAGAGAACCAGAAGACGGAACAGAAAATGACTCTAAGGTCTGATAATGAAACAGCATGACTGTGAAGAGGTTAGCTTGACATTTGCAGCCCACTCTTTCCTTCTGCTCGAGTAAATAAAGAGTTGTGCTGTCTATGATGCTATGTTTGTCTTATTTTCAGTTCGGGGTGGGGGGAGGACATAATGGCTTCTGCAAAAGAAAATCCTGACCCACTGTCTTTCAAAACCATCAGCAAGGGTGTGGACAAAAACAATCTAATGGATATTATGCATGGACTTGCAAGGAATGTTTGACCATTAGTTCCTCTCTAATCTTAATAGTTGCAGCAGAATACACCGGCACTCCATGGAGATTAGCAATTGGTTAAACAACAGGATATAAGTAAACACGGTTCTCATAATGGAGGGAAGTAAGCAGTGAGCCCCCCCCCCCCCAATGAATAATCTGGAAGTAATGCCTGCAAATGAGACCAAATTATTTAAAGATGGCAAAAACCCAGATGGACTGCAGCCTGCTTGGAGTTTATTTCCCCCAGCGTCTTTAGTAATGTAGCATCATCCACAAACATGGACTCATCACTGCTGGAAAATTGTGGAAATGGGCAACGAAATGGCACCTGAGATTATTTTGGTCTGTCTGGCCACTGTTGTAGTCAGAAAAGCTGTTACTTGATGGATGCGTGGGCTGATATAGCTGGGCGCTTACCAAGCACTCCTATATTTTGCATGAAAAAGGACTTGGGTTCAGTCCCTGGTACCTCAAGTTAAAGGGTTATCGGGCAGCAGGCTAAGGAAAGACCTTGGAGAACCGTGATTACGAAAGGGGATTAGAGAAATTTGTGGAGGATTATCAACGGCTGCTACTCATAGTAGCTACATATTACCAGCAGGATCACAGGCCTCTGGATGCCACTTCCTGGAGAACAGCAGCAGGATAAGACTGCTGTGTTTATGTCCAGCTTATGGGCTTTCCAAAGACATCAGGTTGGCTTAGAATGGCTGGACTAGATTGGCTTGATCCAGGAGGTCTCTTCTTATGTTCACAGCCAAACATCTGATTAAGCATAAGGCAACTTCATAAGTTTGTTGAACAGCTGCAGATACGCAATGCCATGGTGTGTCACTCAAGACTTGCAGATAAATCTGCAACCAGTGCAAACGCTGGTAAGTATTTGCAAACTTTGCATTGTTGTTATTTTAAAACAATGCTTAATTTCCTCTGAGGGTACAAATATTTTTGTTGATGGCTTTTCTTTAACAGTCGACTTATCTCACCACCAAGCGGCAGCAATCAGAAAACTTGAAATGAGAGAGCTTAATTGGATGGTGAAGTAAATGCCAAATGAGTTTTAAGACTGCATGCTGGCAAAAGGGGGGAAAAAGGAAAAAGAGCATTCAGGGTTTTACACATTTGGACTGATGTAAAGTTTTCCATTTCCCTGGTTGCTCCTTTAGAACTGCAGGATGGGACTGCTGTGTTTGGTAACACGGTTCAACAGAGAATAATGTAAGAAATACACGCTCTATATAGGAACATAAAGAGCACGATAATATATCAGTATTTACTTATACATAAAGACAGCCTGCTTAAGTACTCAGGTAAGCTACTGCAGCTGTATTAAAAATCATTTTGGTCTAACATGAATGTTCAGCTTTGTGCATAGATATCAGTGCATGAAATATGGAGGGGGGGGGACTGGTGAAAGCTGTCAAATGAAAAAAATATTAAAGTTTACATTCAATAAAAACCTGGAAGCAATTCTACTAGGGATTCTAACAAATAACATTCCAAGTGAAAGAAGAAGAAGATTTCTCTATGCAGTAACAGCAGCTAGAGTGTTAGTGGCAAAGTATTGGAAGAGCGAGCACATTTCATCAAGAGAGGAATGGCATAACCTCCAGATTATTCATTGGGCGGGGGGTGGGGGGCTCACAAAATGACAGAATCAATAAGAAATAAGTCAGCAGATAATGTTTAAAAAGAGTGGGAATGCTTCAGTAATTACTTGATAAAACAATGTTCCACCTCTAAGATTTGGTTGTGTTTGGAATAATTCCGTACATAGAGACACATCGCTCTCTCATACCAAGATGAGGAGAAAATATTAAATACGGGGGGGGGGGGGATTAAATCAAAATGAACCGTTATGAGGTAGATGGAAGTCCACAACAATTAAAACATGCAAAGAGATTCAATCCATATGGAAAGGTATCCTATATGAGAAATACTACTATAGGACTGAATCACATTGAATAGTATTGAATGGAAGAATCTTATATTGTTTTTGTCATTGTCTTTATTTTGTCTTTTTTCTGTTTGTTTCTTTTTTATATGTAGAGATGTGGTCTAAACCACAGAGCCTAGGGCTTGCCGATCAGAAGGTCGGCAGTTTGAATCCCCGTGACGGGGTGAGCTCCTGTTGCTCGGTCCCTGCTCCTGCCAACCTAGCAGTTCAAAAGCACAAAGTGCAAGTAGATAAATAGGTACCACTCCGGCGGGAAGGTAAATGGCATTTCCGTGCGCTGCTCTGATTCACCAGAAGTGGCTTAGTCATGCTGGCCACAGGACCTGGAAGCTGTCTGCGGACAAAACGCCAGCTCCCTCGGCCAGTAAAGCAAGATGAGCCCAGAGTCGTCCACGACTGGACTTAACAGTCAGGGGTCCCTTTACCTTTATTTAAGGTTATTAAGGCTGATATTATTTGATTTATGTACTGGTTATTAATGCATGTGTCTGTTATCTATGTATTTATCTGTATACCGGAAATAAAAAATAACACAAAAAAGCTGTCAAGTACTTTAAAAATGTAAAAAAGGTGAGAGAATCTGTGTGCCAGTTCGTAATGTACATCTGTACCGTAGGGATAGCTATACAGGGATGGTTGTAAGGTTAAGAGAAGGCAGTCATCTTCTGTTTCAACTTTTAAATACCTACTGAAAGCTTTTCTATTCTGCCAGGCCTGTTCCAGCAATTAAGATTTTAACTTTTTAAATTTTTTTAACTGATTTTAACTTTTTGATGCTTGATTTTAACTTTTTAATATGGCCTTTACTATTTGGTTTTATGTTCTTTTGTTGTAAACCACTTTGCTATTTTTTTTAATGAAATAGCGGTATATGAATATTTTAAAATAATTTAATAAATGATATGTGTGAAGCAATTATAAAAGTGCAATATGAATGCTCATGATAATTATTGTTTTCATTACTCATGGAAACAGTTATTATTATCTCACTTTATAGATAAAGCCTTGTGTTTGAAAGAAACCCAGGATCTGAACCCAGATCCTAGCCTAATATTATAATCCAGGCCACTTTAGCAATCACTGCTGGTTCGCAACAGCCAAGGATCTGTGAATTATTCTAGGGGATAATATATTTGGAATATCAGCTTTGAAGTGGTTATGCACCACTTGTCTTCAACTTCCATGTCTTTGCTTCTTAATATCATTTGATGCGAGGCTTTCATTAACCTTCGTGCAGCAAGATCATGCTATCAGACTCCCCACTCCCTGTCTGCCATTGAAAAGGATCAATAGTGTTCTCTTACAAAGAGAAGAAAAACAACCTTTTTTCCCTTCAACCTACACAGTTTCCAGTCTCACTGCAATTTTCTTCCAGCATGAACTGCCACTCAGATTTGATGTAGTGCGTGATATATTTATTACAGATAATCTTTGGGTTCTATAATGGCTAGGTCATGCATTACAACAGTGCTGAATGGCAGCTCACATGGAGAGGCAATAGACATTTACTAACTCTACATTTCAATATATGAGTGAATTCAGACCAGTAGTTTTTCTGCAATCTAGTTCTGACACCTACAGGAGTACAGTTCAGGACATTCTTGTTTCTTTTCTGCATTATTATTAATAATACTGAAACACCTGCATGTCATAAAAAGGTATAAGCTTTTTTTAAAAAAAAAATTATAAAAAGGTATAAGCTTTTTTATTGTATGTTTGCAAATATAACTTAAAGGGGGAGGGGGGAGGGGGAGAAAAATCATTGCCAGCTGATACTAACAATACAAATATTCCATCAATCCCAATGTAGAGGTATGGATAAATATATGAAGTCCCTATGTCCAAACAGGTATCTAAGCAAGGTTGACGATGATAAGCCATGCAGTCAAACATACCAAAAGGCAATAGGATCTTCAGGGTAGTGGATAGTGGGTATTTATCCTTCCAGCCTCACAGTACAAGTCTCTCAACCACCATAAGGGCTCAAGGTACAAGCTTTTCTGCAGTTTCTCTGCACCTAAGGTCTCTCTTCTTGGCCTTTGTTCTGCACTCCAATAACAAGAGCTTTTTCACTTTAAGAAATAGACTGGGTCAAAGGGTTGTTTTCATGGCCCAATTCCTTCCCCCAGAAGGTAAAACCTGTTGACATCCTTCGGGAGTCGAGATGCCAGCTGGCTAGCCCTCAGCTGGATCATGCCCTTCCAGCCGTGATGAACCCCTGACCTCTGGTGCGACGCAAATCAGCAACTCAGACTTCAAAGCCTGAGCACACTATATCAGCAGAGCATACTGTGCAAACGGAACAGGTGTGAGGCTTGTGGAAACATACTAACAAGCTACGGATTTCTTAAGCATAAATCAGGACAAAAGAAACATGTCGTCTCTCATTGCCGTCTCTACAGAGAGAGAGTCAAAAGCAAAAGCAATACACAACGGAAGTTCCCAGCATACTGTGCTGGAACGTAAACAGACATGTGACATGTAACAATCTCACACATCTGCAACTCAAGGTGGAATGGAATTTTCCAACAAAACCTGGCTACTTCAGGACCCCAGCCAGTGAAGCATATAGGGTTGGCTTGTGGGGCTGAAGGCAAGGAACTGGCTGCTTGGGCAGCCATCTGGAAGCACAAAAGAGGAGCCCAATGGGGTGGTTTCTTTTAGCCCAGATGACTTGCTCTTCCATGCCGCCTTCAACTCTCTTAAAAATTCTGCCTGACACCAGCCCATATCCCACAGCTTACTCCTAGCAAAGCGGGCAGTAGGTTAATTCCAGAAGGCACATAGCCCAGTGACAGAGTCTTTGTTTTGCATGCAAAACGACCAAGGTTCAATCCCTGGCATCTCCAGACAGACTGTGCTGGGACTGTCCTCTTGCTTGAATCCCTGAGGAGCTGCTGCCAGTCAGTGCAGGCAAGGCTGATCTGGATGGCCACAATGGTCTGACTCAGCACACAGCAGCTTCCTACCTTCCCACCGTGGAAATAACAAGATGCTTGAAATCCAGCATATGTTCAAACTCACTGGTGCTCTATTTATTTCACTGGGGCTTAAGCATATTTAGCAATTCACTGAATTGCCGCTGCAGCTGCTTACCTGTATCCCTTTCTACCCTAGGGGCAGGGTGCACGCGCGCATATATACAAACCATTCTCTGCTGGTTTGCTGTTATGTTCAAAAAGCACTGCAGCAAAGGAATCAACTTGCTAGTTTACTTTTTCTTTTTTGGTCCCTCTGAAATAATATCCAAATCTGTTTGTTGTTGCAAAAATCTGTTTTCAAAATTCCTGTTTTTGAAATGATTATGTGCAACGAAGCCCATAAAACCTTGTTAAATCTTGTAAAACTGAAAAAGCAAAGTTGCCTGGCTCAGATGTAATGGAAACCTGCAGGGACTCACACAGGAGGTTAGTTTGCCGAAGCTACACCTGGGACCCTGATATTATTTGTTTGCATTAGCGGTACTTTTCCAAGGGAATCTGCTTCCAGAGTGGTCAATCCCTCTTCCCAGGGAACTCTGGGAATTGTAGCTCTGTGAGAGGAGTAGGGGTCCCCCCAACAACTCTCAGCACCCTTAACAAACTATGTAGGGTTCCCAGGATTCTTGGGGGCAAACCAGGACAATTAAAGCTATTAAGGTGTGGGTGTGACTATTGCAGCAGGACTAATAGCAGCCAAATCAAAGTATGCTGTAATAAAGTGAAATCACTAGATCGTGCACCTTTTGACTTCCCCCCCTTTCAATATCTTTCCCATCCTAATTAAAAAACAAAGCTCATGTATAAAACAGAAATTGAAAAAAAAGAGAACGGATAAACTCCTAACAGCTTCATTCCAACCCTCAAAAGAGTGCCAAAGCAAAAAGATCTAAGGCTGCTTCTGAAAGCTGGTTTAGTTTGGTATGTCCCCAAGCGAAGGAGTAATCTGTATGTTCATGGATGGAATAATCAACAGCATTTCTCCATCGATCTGAGATGTTGTGATTGCACAGAGGGGATGGCACTCAGGAAGAATGGCAGTCCGCTGGAAAGCCCAGAGTTGGCATAGCACAGTGGGTAGGAAACAGGGCTACAATATGGTGTGGTGCTTAGAGTGTTGGACTAGGACATGGGAGACCAGGGTTCAAATCCTCGCTCAGCCATGATGCTTGCAGGGTGGCCTTGGGCCAGCCACAGATTTTCAGATTAACCTACTTCACAGGGTTGTTGTGAGGATAAAACAGAGAAGCAGAACCACGTACGCCACCTTGACCTTGAACAAACCAGGGAGTCCCTGCTTTGTGTCTTGCCTCTGCCATGAATGGACTAGTGGCTGTAAGTAAGCCATTCTCTCTTTGCCTCAGCCTTCCCAACACCATTTGCAATGTGGGGGGAAAATACTGACTGACAATAATGGTGGTATGATATGATATGATATGATATGATATGATATGATATGATATGATATGATGATATGATATATCAGGTTAAAAGAGAGAGAACCATTTCATATGAAGCTGTCATACTGAGACAGACTACCCAGCCAGGTTCAGTTGTGTTGCTGCAAGGACAACAAATAATAATGCGCATGAAGCCCTTTGAACTCTTGAAAGCACTATGCAAATGCTAGGTATTATTATTAGATAAGTTGGGCTGAAAATGTTTTGGGCTCTTTATCCAAATTCTAGCATATTGAACAGTCCCTGGGGTAGCCAATTAGTGATGTGATAAGTGCTAGACTACCAGTATAACAGGCAGACGACAGGGCACAGGCGAGCTTTCCATCAGCTAAGTTGAGAAGATCAGAGGCAGTGAACTTACATCTCAGTTGTGCCACAGGTCTGGAGATAGAGACCTGTCACATGATGGAATGCTCTGATGCTATGTGCACTGAAAAGATCCCTGCACAGGGAAAACCAGCATGTCAGGAAGAAGGCCAGGAGAAGCAGGGAACCTTCTGCTCGACATCTTGTTTTCTATGTGTAGGATTTTATTTCATTTTATTTTTGAGAGAGGGGAGCAGACAATCAAAACAATTGCCTGCAACCTGAAGTGATGTGGTCCAGACGGGGGGGGGGGGGCAGTGAAAACATGGGTGGGGCTCCTGCACTTTTAATAATTGTATAGAAGAGGGGGTTTCAGTGGGTGCCATGCTTTAAGACTGGGCCACAAATACATCAACAACAACAACCAAAACCATGCCATAGCCACAATAAATTATTTTTCAAAACAGTGAAAGTTAATCACAACAAAAATAGCAGGAGATAGAGCTTTCCATTCAAGAAAGAATATAAAATGCTTTGGGTGATTAGGAGAACTCTATGGTGGTTGTTTTTTCCTTATTCTGCTCAGCTTTTGAATGAAATAAAACTGATTGATACTATTGAACTGATTGATACTGATTGAACTGTTGATACTATTTTTAGCTGTGGCCGTCCTTACACTTTTTGATGTGCTTTTTACACCATAATTTTAAGTATCTTCTTTTTTTTTTTTTGGTATTTCAGCATGTGGTGAATTGCTTTGAAAGGAGTAATCCTAAAGAGGCATCCTATAAATAAAGAAGTAAAAATAGGTTAAGGAAATAACCTCCCCCATAAAAACAAAAATAAATGCATGTGTTTCTTGCTCACCTTGCTTCTCTCCAATGAATTGTTCAATTCAAGAGAAGAAATGGTTCGAAATTAAAATTAGATTTCCCTATCCCCCAGCCATCTCCTGCAAACAGGGTTGCCCCAAATGCAGATCAGAAGCAAGCCCTGGAACTTGGCTTGCAGTAACAATCATTTTTAATTAGAGCCATGTTATTTGGATTTACACTGTTCTCACATAATTAGAGAATACTATTCTCAGCTGGAACGTTTTCAAAGAAAAGCACGGTGTGGAAATTATCTTACCACAAGATGGTGCTATGATTTTTAGAATGATCTGGATTAAAGTAGGAAATAAGAGTTGTATATATTGTGGTTGATCATTTACTGACACAAATTGCTCAAATTACCAGCAGAATTGTGTGGGATCAGCACCTTCCTTAATAGTGGGAGAAGGCCACTGCGTCAGTGGCGTAGCGTGGGGGGTGCAGGGAGGGCCGGCCGCACCGGGCGCAACACCTGGGGGTTAGGGTTAGGGGGCGCAAATCCACGGGTTAGGGGGCGCAAATCCACGGGTTAGGGAGCGCAAATTACTTGCCTTGCCCCGGGTGCTGACAACCCACGCTACGCCACTGCACTGCGTATCTGTTATAGACAATCAAATACATGAGTGTTGAATGTATGGGCATGTTTAGACTCACATAATCTGAGCAGCGAACCCAATGCGGAAATAAATTCCCTGCACTAAGTTCAGGTGTTCCTTCTCTCCTGGATTGGTTTGCGGTAGGGCAAGGAGGCCACACAACTGTCTCTTTCACCTAAACAAATTTTAAGCCCCCACTGAATAAACTACAAAAATAGTTATACAGATACAAAGCCAGCAGGAGTGTGGGGGCTTTCTAGTTTATGGAACTGTATGTCACACACATGACTAAGATACGGTTTGGCTTAGTGGTACGTTTGTATTTGGCTTGCTGGAAAGAAATCGTGGGTGTGTCTTTGGTGCAATGAACTCTTAACTTCAACGGGTTTGTTCCTCTGAGGCCATGGTGGCTAACTAGAGAAGCTAAGAGGCAGAGAGATTAGTGGATGAGGACTTCAGCAATGTGCTGCTCCTAGGATAATAGCTCCTAGGAAGGCTTCACACTGAGGAAAAGGGAAACGATCCCTTAGAAAGGACCCATTCCTTGGTGGATGAGCAGTTATCCTCTCATGCTGATTATTCTTCAACACAGAGTTGAGGGATCCTCATAGTGGGTTATCCAATCATTAGGAACATAGAGAGCTGGGCTCCACTTGGATGGGGATGGATCCAGGCTGTTAAAATTTTATAAATATATAAATAAACAAGGTGGCAGAGCAACTTTTAAATTGAATGTGGGGAAAAGCCAACAGGAGCTGAAGAGGCTTCCGTTCAGAACAATGTCCTCTCACCCAGGAGATGAAAAAACTGGTGAAAAATTAGCTGGGGGAGGCAGAGTATTAGGCAGTTTAAGTGTGGGAGCACATAATAGCAATTGAGAGAGACCAAGGCACCATAAGCTAAAATGTAAGTGCCATAGACACTTGGAGAGGGACTGATGTCACAGTGGCCAAGGAGATGTGTATGAGAAGCCTGCAAGCAAGACCTGAGTGCAACAGCACTCTCCCAACTTCTGGTTTCCAGCAACTGATATACAGAGGCACATTGCCTGTGACAGTGGAGGATACACATCAAGCATAGGCAAACTCGGCCCTCCCGGTGTTTTGGGACTACAACTCCCATCACCCCTGACCACTGGTCCTGTTAGCTAGGGGTGATGGGAGTTGTAGTCCCCAAAACATCTGGAGGGCCAAGTTTGCCTATGCCTGATGCAGATCATAGCCATCATGGCTAGTACCCAATGATAGCTTGATCCTTCACTAATTTCTCCAGTTCTCATTTAAGGCCATCCAAGTCGGCAATCCTCACTGTATCTTGCGGGAGTAATTTCCACTGTAATTATGAACCAGCTCAATTCACATACAGCACTTTGCCAAACCATTGCTTAGCATGAATGTGCAAACATGCAAGCTTCTGGAGAAGACGTCTTTTTACCAGTGTGCAGGATGATGGCAAAGGACGCTCTCATATATCTGTTCATTTTGATCATCCTATCAAAAGGTAAAATGCCCACATTCTATTTTTTTCTTTTTATTAATTTCATTCAGCTGAAGTCATGCAAAAGTCTACAATGATTTGGGGATAGAGGAAGGAAACCCGCCAACATATATACATAGGGCTGCCATAGGTCCGGATTTCCCCAGACATTACTGGGATTTCAAAAGTGGAACTGCCCTCTGGGCATGGGGGGGGGGGATTTCTGAAAGGCAGCACTTTGTGTTGGATCTTAGGCAAGTCAATCGAAAATTTCCTTTTTGGGGGGTGTTTTTGTAAAAGGAAGCTCAACAACTTTGGAGTGTCCTGGTTTTTACTCCTTGAAATATGGCAACCCTAATATATACCACTCATTGTGTCAACACGCTACAGAACACAGAAAACCCAAGAGGGAGATTTGTCTCAAGGAGAAAGCAAACCCTAACTTTCTTTCTAAAGAAACAAACAAAAATATTTTGCTTTGAAACCTAAAGGCAGCCTCTGGAGCTTGTAAAATGAGTTAAGACTAGATTGCTGATTGGTTTTGCTCATTATATGCCCTCCCCCGCTTTCTTACAGGCTTCTAAATATGGTATCATTGAAGTTATTTTGATGGGGTGGGTGGAAAAAGCTCAAGTCTTACCACAAGGTGGCATGTAACATTCAGAAATATGTGCTCAAGAATGATAAAGCCTTCAGAATATAGCCCATGAAACCATGGTGATGGAGAGGGGAGCTCTGTCACTGCTACTCCAGAAGAAAATTCGCTCTGCAAAAAATAGGGTATGAGAATCCAGGGCATCTTCATTCATTTGCTGGAAGGCATATTGAACATTGGTTTCCAACCTGCATATACCATTTGTTCCAAAATAGCACAACAGGGAATAAACAGTTCCACGGTTGTATCTAATGGTGCATACTCAAAATCACTTAATGCAGATTAGTTACCCTTTAATGCTTTTCAATCACTCGGTCATACTCTTAGCAAAGGCAGGAAAAGGGTGAATTTGCGTCCACTTTTTCAGTGCATGCTTATGGGCCGAGGAACCACTTAATTGCATTAGTGATTGTGAATATTGAATCTGGATGTCGGTACCTGTTTCAGATTGATTAATGCAGAGCACACAGATTACGTCTTGTGCAAGTGAAGTCAAACTGCAATGACAGGAACATTATTATTAGTAGTAGTAGTCATAATAAAAAGAGTGCCTTTGAGTGTGCACAAAATGTTTTTGCTCTCATCACTGAACAGCACCTATTCAGATATAGGGAAGTCGGACAGACGGCACGATTTGCGCTCTGCACCTCTCATTTTGGTAATGTAGCAAGGCCACCTGCTTGCCTCAACTTATGCATGTAGACAAGCTCATATGTTCTCAAATGCGCTCTTAAGCCTCTTGTTCTCATTATTGCTAATCGCCATAGATTTGCCAGCATTTTCTAATGAGCAAAGCCCCCAATATTTCAAATGACAAGTGAAGGACTATTGAGCCTTTAAGAGGAGACTGTTCTGGCTTTCAGTAATATGAAACATCAGCTGCTATAAACTTAATGAAGTCTGTGTGTTCAATGACTACTGTTTTTCATGCAGTTGAATGGTGCTTAAAAACCCAGCAGGGACAGATTGTAGCTGCAATATTACTTAAAATTCTCCAAGCAAATGATGCATGCCTACCACCATGGGGAATAATGGAAAAGCGTCTGTTTGTTCCTCCTGACCTGCCATCATGACTCTTACTCATGAAAGGAATGAGCACTGAAGATGGTGGGCTGAACCTTTGCAAATGCGGACTGACAGGGCTGACTTCTTCATTAGTGACACGGCCTGACTCTGCACCTGAGTCCCATTGATATCGATGGGACGTAAACGTCTAACATTTCTTGGATTATGCTAAGCAGGCGCTAGGGAGCAGAGTGATCTGTTTCTCTACTGGCATCTTGCTTTTAGTTCTGTGCTGAGATGCCAAGGGCAGCACTGGGAAATGCACTCAATGAGTCTGGTGGCCAAATTTGGGTTGTGGGACGTGACTGCAGTCCACAGTCCACAGTATATGCTGTATTGATTAGAGGTTTGGCCTGGGAATAGCTGAGTTTGAATCCCATTCGAGTCAGTTGCTATCTCTCACCTACATCTACCTATAATCATAGGACTGTAGAGTTGGAAGAGACCCAACCCAACAGTCTCCTTAAAGGCTCAATAGTAGGAATCACAGGGTTGTTGTGAAGATGAAGGCAGAAGAAGGGTCATTTCAATTTACCATATTGGCCTGAATATAAGCCTCATCCACCCCCCCAATTCTGACCGTGAAAAGTTAAAATGCGGCTTAAATTTGCGACTTTACAAAAATTGGCTTTTATAATATCGCTGCTGAAACAGACATATGGTAAAATGGTACGGGTGTGAGTGCCTGCGGAATTTTAATGGAGTGGCTTATATTCGGGTATTGTCTTTTTTCTCTCTCCCCCCCTTGAATTTCAAAGGTGTGGCTTATATTCGGATGCAGCTTATATTCAGGCCAATACGGTAGTTTGATTTGATTTTTGTCATACTCTTAGCTCCGTGGAAGGTCGTGATATAAAAGTAAATAAATAAGTACAGATTACAGGGCATTAGGTTTCATCAGATTTAAAAATGTTAGCGCTGGAGCTGGCTTAGTCAAGAATTTAACCACTTCCTTTAGAGCATGTGGCACAGAAAGGAGTGGGGCATGAACTGGGCATCTGAAGATGCGCTCAGCTTTTGGGGGCGACAAAATTCTTCTTGGACTAAACCACTTCAGACTGTCAATGGGCAATCATATCACAGAATGCTTTTCCATATATAAGCTCGCACCTGCACACCAACATCCATATGTCAGGGAGAAGGGGTCAACCACAGCCTTCCCTCTGTAAAGCTCAGTTCCTATGCATGCTGTAAGTGCTTCTCAGAGGTGCATTTGAAGCCCACCTTAAAGGTCTGCAGCTGAAGCGGTACCCACCAGAAAACAGTTTTGCCATCATATACACTGTTTGTGTTGATCAGGTCTCAATCAGATGTGGAGCTCTTTGATATGTGTGTGTGTGTGTGTGTGTGTGTGTGTGTGTGTGTGTGTGTGTGCGCGCACACACCTACCTAGCATTTTAAAATTTACAATGGAAGCTGGCATTTGGAATGACTGAAATCAAAGGAAGCTTAGCTCTTTACTTCAGTGGGATGTGCATTAATCCCCAAAGACACAGGAAGCAAGATCATCAAAAGTCTTGGCTGTCCCCAAATTTAAAATTGCACACTTAGATCTTTTTCCCAGGCTGCTGTATGAATACTTCATATGACAGTACACTAAATATAGATAGTAAAAAAAGAAAAAGCATCCCGTCTGTTTCCTTTACTAAAATACATAAAAGATGCTGCTTGAAACTAAAGCTTTTTGACTTGACAAACACAGCAAAGGATCAGGCAACTAACAGAGCAGTGGGAAATTCTAAATATTCACTTTAATATTTCACACTATGCGGGCTTGATTATTAGCATGGAGACCACATGAAATGTGGGACAAGCCTCCTGAATCTTTAAGAACAGATGTGTAGAAATGCAAACTTCAGAAGGTGCAAGCTTGTTTTGCAGAGGTGAGAAAACCATTAGGTGCTTGAATTCTGTGTGCTGACATTGCTGGACTACAACTCCCAGAATCCCTCACCATTGGCTGGCTGGAGCTGATGGGAGCTGGAATCAAAGGACATTTGGAGGGTCACGAGTCCCCCAGCCATGCAAGGGTGGTTAGGAACACCATTGCCCTTTGCATCTTGTCACCCCAATTACGAATTTCCTTATTGCGTTATTTTCTCACAATTCAGGGACAGGGCCGGCCTTATGTGGCCATAATACTGCACAGTTCTGACACATTCAACAACCAGAACAGTGAGATTCTGGCCTCTTCCACCAGATGTCACTGCAAAGTTGCAATATCAAATAATGATAATGTGAGGCGCAGAAACAGATAAGGATTAAGAGGTTACGGAAAAGCCATTGCTTTGCTACAGTAATCTCTCTTTGTTCCTTCCCTCTGGTTCCATACCCTAAGAGCAAAAATGACACAGTAATGATGCTTGAGACACAACCTGGTGCTAAGGGCAGCAAAGGACAAAGTACTGATTGCACACTGTTGGTACAAACACCGGTTTTGCGTAAGATATTTAAATGATGGATACTCTGGTGCTTACGCAGCCTCAAGCAGTGGTGCATTCTGTGCTGCCTTTTTGCATAAACACCATGGAAGGAGATATCTGTGGGGCATCATTTCAGCATTTCAGCCTGTATTTTCATCCAGCCAAGCTATAACTGATACTGCTACTGATTTTATGATATTTGCATTTCAGTGCCAGATCCTAAATAAGTCACAAGGTCTCTTGAACTAGCTCTATTATTTTTAACCGAGCAACAGGTTACAAAGAGAATAATGAAAATTCATCTCTTTGTGTTTTGGCTCTTTTGCAGGTTTCCATAAGCAAGTTCCTACCTCGATTTATCTGGAGGGCTTCTTAGTTTTCTGAAGTAAAGAGTGTTTAGCTGTTGGAACCCTTATGTTAAAGACTTCTAATATTAAACATTGTTAACAGAAGCAAGCTAAAGGTGCGGGCCTCAACATATAAAACATCTCAGTCATTCACATTCTTGTTCTTTTGAGGTCATCCAGTGAATGCAATTAATGGCTTTTTGGACATTTGTTTCCTTTGCATTGAAATGAATGAAAGTTACATACATTACTTAAATAGTTACTTTAAACAGCAGACAGTTTGATGGATAACATAGCATTTGGTAGAAACTGAACTCCAGCAGAATGGAAACAGCATGACTGTGATGGACACATGCTGGAACGGAAATTGCTGCTTTCTTACATCCCCACTCAAAGAATTGGCATCTCTACGAAAGGCACATCTTGCCAACAGCTAGGTATGAGTGGCTATTGGGAGATGGAAGGTTAGAGTAAAATTAGTGCTGACAACAGGATTTTTTAGGCCAGGTACAAAATCTGTAACCACACTTAGGTTGTGGATATTTTGGGACTTGCTTTAATCTGAATGAGGCTCATAAAGTTGCATTTTGCTTAATAAATGGGGTTGCAAGTAGTACAGATAAATGTATATTTCCTCAATTGTTGTTCTGGGCAAAATTGCTTGTTTTGCAACTACAAACTAACGGTACCCACAATCTTTAAAAAATAAGGATGCGCAAGGAACATTGCACAAAGACTGCCTGGGTGGTTGATCATTAGACACCAACCTCTGATCCCTTTGCATCAGAGTGGGCCTGGGTTGTACTGCCAAATTCAGTGCAGGATGAGTTTTCTGTGGTTTTTATTCTTGAACAGAGTTTTTTTTAAAAGGGGGGTAACTTCCCATATTGCAGCCATGATCTCCCCCAGCTCTCACTATTCTGCAGCTGTACTTGGTATTTCCCCATGGGCACTTACACACTGGCAAAAAAGGAGGGGAATGCAATCACCAAGAAAAGAAATAAAGGATGGAAGAGGATACAGATCTGCATAAAATTTACATGGATCTGGAACCCCTTGAATCTCACACTGCTTGGAGATGCAGTGCAAAAATCTATAGCCACCCTTTGTACACCCTGCAGTCTGCATTACTACCACAAAACCTCTCTTGAAGGTCAGCAAACTTTTGTCTCTCTCCCTTGCACCAATACCAAGCTGGAGGCCTGAAGTATCTGCCAACCAGGTTGTGCTTCTAATTTAAATGATTTCTCCAGTGCATTGCAAACAAACAAACATCTGGCGCTGACTCTGCAGGTGGTTATAGACCTTTGCTCTCCCCTCTTTGGAAGTTGCTTTGGTTTTTGCGCTAAAAACTCAAAGGATGCTGCTGCGAAAACAGAAGTTAGATCAGACTGTACAGATGCAATACTAATGTTTATTTTAGCTTCAAAAAACAGGCTTAATCTATCCTTTCATGTTATGTCTCAGCTTGCAAACCTTCCAGCTAAATTCACTAAGTAGATTATGCTACTACATCAGTGCTGATTGATTTGAATATATTTTTGTTCCTCCATACCATCAGGAGTCAACAGTTCAGCATAATACCTTGAAGAAAGTTTACCCAATGGAGGATTTACAAAAGCAAAAAAAGATTAGTCTGAATACCAACGAACTCCTGCATTTTAAACAGAAAAACTCCTTAAATCCGCTTCCGGATTTACGAAAGAAATGGGAGGTGGGTGGGTGGAAGGGAGATAGTCTGATTAATACCAGAACGTGTTTTCTTTACTGTGACAAAAGCACTTGTGCTCCAAGAAAGATGAAAAACCAACTTCCGACTATTTGGGGTTTGCCATCTGTCTCAGTGCCTTGCTGTGTCACCAAGGTGGTAATGCTGGGACCATAATCTGCAAATTTTAATATGCATATGCAAAGCAACCTTACCCGGAAAAGAAAGCTGGGATCTTGCAAGCATATATTTACCACCTGCCCCTGCAAAAAAGGAGCTTGACTTTGCCTTTGAAGGTGGAAGCTTGAAAAATAATCTTTGCATTCTACGTGGGAGATAAGCATAAAGCGGATCATGAACCATGGCAAACAGCCACGTTTGGCTGGTGGCAAGCACTTGGTCTGCTAGCGTAAGGCGATGCAAACTGTCTCCAGGAACAACAAGAACACAAAGGGGGACAGGAAGGGCGTCTCTGAGGGTGCTGTTGCTGCTGTCTACTTCATCTCAGGATAGTCATTGATGATATGGCACTGCAATGCTGGCACAGACGGGGAGAAGGTTGAGCATATGCTCGCAACCCACCTCGCCACAGCCACTTGCTAAAGCGATAGCAGGTTAAAAGAGTAACAACACAAGAGTGCAAAATCACAGGGACTGCCAGATCAAGAGGGCAAAAGTAAGGAAGGCAATAAGAGGACTGCTAGCTTCAGGGGAGCTGAGGAATGGCAAATCACTGCAGGGTTTGTGGCACACGGTCACATCCGCTGCCCACATTTAAAGAACTCTTAAAGCACTTTAGCAGTTGTGGCTTCTGCCCAAAAATCCTGGGAACTGTAATCAAGGGAGCTGAGAGTTGTTAGGGAAACCCTCACAGAGCTATAATTCCCAGCATACATGCCAAACTACAGCTCCCAGGATTTTGGGCAGGGGGCAGGAAAGCCATGACTGACATAAGAGTGCGTTAAATGTAGGCTGTGGGTATGATCTTTGATGCCATATTTCCCCATCACATGAATAAATATCTCCTTTTATGCATCACGGGGTCCCCACATGCAATGTTCCAGCTTCCATTCTACACATAAAGACATGCACCTCTTCAGTGGTAATGCTCATTTGCACTCACCCCATTTTAACCACAAATACAAACTTCCAAACTGGACCTCCTGTTTCCAGCTCCAGCTGGCTGGGAGCTCTGAGTGACTACACCGACCCACTTTGTTCCCCATCTTTGGTGCTTCCCTGCTGCTAAGTTCTCTGCTCTCACTTTGTGATCTCAGCCAATGGAGGGCGAGCATAACGATGTCGTGATGCTATTTAGCCAATCAGATTTAGTTACCTAGTTTCATCACTGAGGGCCCTGGAAGCAGATGCCCCCAATGGGTGGGAACATGTTCCCGCATTTCTAAAACGTTCTGCGGCTTTCCACAATGTGTTGTGAGGATCAATGAAACTACCCTTCCATCACAGTGTGTGGAGACAAGGAAGGCATGGGGAGGCATGGCTGTGAGGCAGTTGCATTGGGTTACATCCAGTGCCAGCCCTACTTAGGGTAGACCCACTGAAATGAATGAACATGACTAGCTTAGTATCATTAATTTCATTGGGTGCCTCTCCATTATCAGTCTCTACAGCCACAGCAGGCACTGAAACCTTCCAATTATTTGACCTCACCCCCTAAGATGCACTCCTTCATTGTCTCCTGAGGCAGACGGATGATAAAAACAACAACTCCGAGTAGGACTCAGCTAAATACAACCCATTATTCCTAAAATCATAGTGCAACAGGACAAGAAACCTTTCCCCGGGGCAACCAGGTGATGAACTGTGACTTTTGGAGATGTGAGGAATGACTGAACGGTCCATGCAGAACAGCACTAGAAGGTAGGGATCGTTTTCTAGTTGCCTCAGCAACACAGTTGTGTCTTCCTATCCTTTTGGCCCTATGTTTTCTCACAATTTTGTATGCTTTGAAAGACTGCTGAAAGGTGGCTTCTTTTTGTATGTGTGTGGGGGGGGGAAAGGTTTTCTAAAAAGCCCCCTCGCCCTGTCGATTCAGCCCTAGGGCAGACCAGGGTGAAAAACCTTTATGACTGGATTCCCCTAGATATACAAAGTGGGCCTGAAGCTGGATGGATGGATGGGGAGTAATATAGCTGGAAGGGTGAAATGACCTTGTGTTTGGGTGATTCAAGGAGATTTGAAAGCAGTGTCTGAAGCACTTGCTCTGCAGTGGCCTTTTCCCAAATGCAAGACCTCTGCTGATGCTGCAGTCATCATTTAATGAAAGCATACGTCCACATTCACTCTAAATGTCACAGGTGTTCCAAAAGAAAGAGAAGAAAGGTAGCCTGAAGACTTGTGTGATGCCTTGCTTTAATTAAACACGGATCACATTTGAAAAGAAGAGGGACCTGTTTCTCCAACTTTCATTTAAGCAGCATTAAAAATGGGATGGTGACCTTTTCCACAGCTAACTTTTAGTGACATCCCCGCTTCAGATCAGGATCTGCAAGCTGCATTTTAACCTTCCCCAACCCGGGTGCTCTCTAGATATCATTGGCCCACAACTCTATTAATCTGTGATCGCTGCCCGTGGCTGATGGGAGTTGTAGTCCAATGACATCTGAAGGCAAGTGGGTTAGGGAAGGAGACTGCATTGGATCTCAGTGCCATTTTGCTATCTCAGCAGATGAACGTGGCTTTGCTATGCCAATTCCTCATAAAGGACTGGCTTGAAAGTCAATGACAGTTAAAAGAACATTTTGAGCATTCCAGGAATGGAATAAAAATAGGCGTCAGCAACACTGTCCTCTTAGCCTCTGCCCTCTAAGCTTGCTATCACTATAATTTCTCTCAATCAGCAGTTTTCCAGGGGCAGGATACAGTCTCAGAGGACATTTAGTTATCCACCAAGTAAACTTTCTGATGCAGATAACGGTAGGGACAGGTTTGTAAAGCTAGCCTGCTGCCGTGGGCAGGAACATGGAGAAAGGAATCCTTGCTTATTTGCGAAGCTCACTGCAGGATCCTGGGCCAATGATCATATCTCAGGTTAACCTACCAAACAGTGAAGCCATGAGGAGAAAGTGGAATAACCCTGTGAGCACTTTAGGATATAATATAAATTGGATATAATATAATATTCGTATTTGCCATCTTTCCCCCATCTTTTTCTCCTTTCATCCACTTACTCTAGATTTTTTCAGGCTTTGAGGGGAATGATTGCATCATTCCAAATGAAGCACTGTGTTACTTCAAAACCCACGAGAGAAAGAGTGGTGTCTGGGAGAGGCATGCATCTAAATAAAAAAGCAATTGGCTATTAAGTATTGGCTGCCAAAACTGTATTCACAACTAACATCTTGCAGCACCTCATCAGTCACACTGGACAACTGTAGTACCCAAAAGCTTACCAGGAAAAGGTCAGTTTATTATTGGATTCTTCACCTTTTTTGCAATATAAATGTCAAAATCTTTTTGATATCAAAGTGTCACTTAGCAGCACCCTTTGCCACTGGAGGTTTATGGACAAGATCCAAATACTCTAAGGAAGGACACCATGCGTACCCAGTGCTAATCAGACAGAAGGGGGGCACAGAATATTCAGAATTGTAATGAGGGACCAGAGTGGAATGATACTTCTAAATTGATGTGTCATGAAGCCCCTAAGTAGAAATCAAGGTTGTCCAGGAAACTCTGCCTTTCACAGAAAACTACAGCTTTTGCTCGGGATCATTCATTAAATACCCCCCACTCTCTGTCAACAAACAGGTCCACTGCAAACACTCAAGGGCTGGCAGTGCTTTTAAAACTTCCCATCCTACCTTCATACAGCCAGTCGCTGAGTCCATTGAAAATAACCTTGTCTTTCCCAGTGGAGACCACGCGGATGGCCTGCTTCCCCACATGGGCACAGTAGTAGATGTTGTTCTCAAAGATAAATATCTGCACAGAAACATAAGAGAGAACCAATAGGTTATTATGATCCAACAAATAAGACTCACCAGCAAAGAGCTCTGTGATCATGAGTACAGTACACTCATGGAAATAAGGGGAGCCACTTTTTGTGTTGCTAAGAGGTCTCCCCCATCCCTGTCTGAGTTCCACAGTAGAGGAAGTTCTGCCTTGCAAGGCTTCCACCATCACTGATGCCCCACTGCGATGGAGAAGGCTTCCCCTAGGGAAATCTGCTCTCTGAGCAACTCTTTGAAGCAAAGTGTTACCTACATTATAAAGCACCCTTTTCTGAATCAAAACCAGAGATGCGGTTTGAGGAAGGGGTTTTTGCTTAGTGGCAGAAAATGTACTTTGCATGCAGAAATTCGAGGTTCAGTTCTGGCACCTCCGATTTAGCAGAAATGGCAATCATTTAGTAAGCAATGGAAAAGGCAGAAGCTCGTATGCTTTTCATGCAGAACTTTCCAGGATAAGTCCACAGCATCTTCAAGAGAAAGGATCTCAGGCTGCAAAAGAACTCCACTTCACAAGCAGTGCCGGATGTACGTATAAGCTAAACAAGCTATAGCTTAGGGCCCCACTCTTTTGGTGGCACCCCAAAACTTAAAGAAAAAAAACCTGGATATACATTTCCAAAATATAAGATAAAAAACAAATAAAATAAAACCTACATACAGCAACAGTCTTTTGCGTTGTGTAGGCTCCTATGATGTAAGTAATGGGCCCCGCCTGCTAGCCTGCTCCCTAAAATATCACTGGTTTGCTCATTTCTATATACAGTGGTACCTTGGTTCTCAAACTTAATTCGTTCCAGAAGTCTGTCCCAAAACCAAAGCGTTCCAAAACCAAGGCACGCTTTCCCATTGAAAGTAATTTGTTGTTGACAAAGGACAGCTGGACATATAAAGGGCCCCATTATCTCCAGTAGCTCTTAGGGTCTCATCAAACCTAAATCTGGCCCTGTCACAAGCATCTTGCAGGATCAAACCAAGACCCACCATCAGAAGAATTTTTGCAGCAAATCCCTAGCTGTATAAATGGGTCTTTGCCACAAGCGTCCTCTTATTAGGGTTTTAGTCTTGCTTTAAATGTATCTGTTGTCTTTGTGTCTTTAATTATATTGAGGCAGTGGTTTAAAAGGTGATTAATAAATCAATGAAAATAATAATATTATTGTAATGGTATTATTTGTTATAGACTATGCCTATTATGGTCATTTTCTTCTATATAAGAAGGCCTGCAGCAAAAATAAAATAAAAATAACAGAAACCGGATCTGATTAGCAATTAAGCCAGTCAGGATTCACCTGTTGGCTCACTTTTCTGTCCTCCTCTTTGACTAAATGCTGTGATTCCTAATACCAACAGTATAAATCAATAATAATAATAATAATAATAATAATAATAATAATAATAATAATAATAATAATATTTTTTATTTATACCCCGCCCTCCCCAGCCAAGGCCGGGCTCAGATGCAGGTGATTCTTGTTACAGAAAATGTACACTCATTTTACAAATAATAAATTTGCAATATCTCTCCAATTTAAGGCTCCAGGGCTATATGCAATAAACAGGCATGTCAACATCAAACATTTAGATTTAAGGGTGCATTATGTATTGTATGACTTTCAGTAGGTGCTTAAGGTTTGGATATTTGACATCCAAAGACATAAAGCGAGGCCTCTGTGCCAATGATAAAGCTGCAGTTCCCCACGTCATGCTTACAAAAGAGGTAAGAGAAGGAAATTAGATTTGCTTTTCACTCAGATTTCCTGTACTATAACAGTGTGAGTGTGAGCACACATTTCAACCAGAGAAAAACTGGAATGGATCCCAAAGCTAAGGGAGATCCAAATTTAATTTCAGCAGCTGTTCCAGCAAGTTTGCCGAAGGATAAAAAAATTACAGTGAATTTTTAAACGTTGTTTTTATGTATTTCGAATATTTGTGGAGTTTTTTTTAAAAAAAAAGGCATTAAAAAGAGCTGTGTCCAATTGATGCTTGCAGGGACGCAAGCCACGACATACATTAAATAATTTCCCTTTTCTTCTCTTTCAAACCCCATCTTCTTACCTAGATATTAAAAGTATGGTGAGGCACACAGAATAAAACCAGAGAAACGGGATAATATAGTGTTTAGAGGGGCGGAACTGTAGCTCAGTAGTAGAGGACATCTTTTACCTGCAGAAGATGCCAGTTAATCCCAACTACCTCCAATTAATAAGCTCAATTAGCACTTTCAGAGCCTGCTGGAGACATTCTTACTTAGAGAAGTCTACCCAGATGTTTATAAAGTTTGTAGGAGTTTTAATTTGTTTTAGTCTATTATATCACGATTTTAACCTTACGTATGTTTTAAATTACGATTGTAATTTTGTTTAGTGATAGATTTAAATTTTTTTGCAAGCCCTTTCGAGTTTTTTCTACAATCAAGTGGTATATAAATTTATTGGAATAAATAAATAAGTTTTGTTAAAAGCACTATCTAACCTTAAGACCTTGGAGAGCTGCTTTCTGTCAGAGTCTGGGTGAACAAACAATCTCAGTGGCGTAGCGTGGGGGGTGCAGGGGGGGCCGGCCGCACCGGGCGCAACATCTGGGGGGTAGGGTTAGGGGGCGCAAATCCACGGGTTAGGGGGCGCAAATCCACGGGTTAGGGGGCACAAATTACTTGCCTTGCCCCGGGTGCTGACAACCCACGCTACGCCACTGAACAATCTATCCATATATAAGGGAGTTTCCTATGTTCCTTCTCAGAGTATAGGATTAGTGTGAAGGCTGGAGCTGGATTCAAAATCCTCCTAAGCCACGAAGCTCATTGGATGACCTTGGATTTTGTGGTGAGGATAAAAGCAGAGTAGGAAGACCATGCATGCTACTCTGAATTTTGATCAAGGGTGAGATTAAAATAATTGTAATTATTACAACTGTTATGGCCTTGTATATCTGAAGGAGCATCTCCACTCCATCGCTCAGCCTGGACACTGAGGTCCAGAGCCGAGGGCCTTCTGGCGGTTCCCTCCCCGCAAGAAGTGAAGTTACAGGGAACCAGGCAGAGGGCCTTCTTGGTAGTGGTGCCCGCCCTGTGGAATACCCTCCCATCAGATTTCAAGGAGATCAACAACAATCTGATGTTTCAGTAGTAGATAGGTAGCCGTGTTGGTCTGCCATAGTCAAAATAAAAAATTCCTTCCAGTAGCACCTTAAAGACCAACTAAGTTAGTTCTTGGTATGAGCTTTCGTGTGCATGCACACTTCTTCAGATGTTTAGAAGACATCTGAAGACAGCCCTGTTCAGGGAAGTTTGTAATGACTGATGTTTTAATGTATTTTTAATCTTTTGTTGGAAGCCGCCCAGAGTGGCTGGGGAAACCGAGCCAGATGGGTGGGGTATAAATAAATTATTATTATTATTATTATTATTATTATTATTATTATTATTATTAAATGGAAGCAATGATACGGCTTAGCATAACATCTGAACAAGTCCAGCATCTTGTAGGCAACCCATAAGGTAAATAAAGCAGCAATCAAGATGTCATGGGAAGCCGTAGCTGGAACATGTTTAAAAGCATTTAAACTTTTGATGTCTATCAACATAAATGGGTTTATATTCTTCAGGGTACCCATGACAAATACATTTTGAGATGCTTCATGAAATATGCTCCTAACATTTTAACTGCTTTGATCATTTTGACATCAAAAGGGGGACAGACGTATCCCAAAATAGCTTTAATTCTTGGAACTGGCCAATATATTATATGAATTACAGGCAATATAACTTTTAAGAGGCATTTGGTTCTCATTATGTTATGCATGCCGAATAATAGTCCATTACTTCCTCTAGTCCCCTCTAAAGAAAGATACGTTTTATGTGAAAACCCATGTCATCACCGAATACAGATGAGTCATTCAGATGCATGCCTTGGCTGAATGAGGTCTAATCACAGATAAGAGGATCTCGCATGGCTGGGATAAAGTTTAAAGGGTACCACTGCTCTCTCCATCAAATCCTTGGGAGTATGGAATATGGAGCAACCCCATGCAAGGAAAAATAGGACAGCTAATGAAAAAGAGATGTGGTCCATGAAGCCAGTGGTTAACATTGTCAGGGCAACATCTTAAAACATGCGTTAGAGCAGGGATTGTCCAAGCACCACCCGTGCCAACCAGCATGGCCAATGTTCAGGGATGATGGGAGTTGCAGACCAGCATGTTGCCAGCCCTCCCTGTGAGGGGGAGGTAGAAAAAAACCCCTCCAGGCTGCAGCAGAGTTTCAGCAGGAAGCAGGCTGTTCAGATATGTAGGATTCCGAATTTCTTTATTTCTTTACAGTAAATTAAAACAACAAAGCATAGCTAGTGTGAGCTGAGTGCTTCACACACAGGTCTCCTCTGCATGAGAGTGGAGAGAACAAAGAGTGGAAGTTACAGAAGTTTACAGTGGTGCCCCGCAAGACGAATGCCTCGCAAGACGGAAAACTCGCTAGACGAAAGAGTTTTCCGTTTTGGAGGTGCTTCGCAAAACGAATTTCCTATGGGCTTGCTTCGCAAGACGAAAATGTCTTGCGAGTTCCTGCGGGTTTTTTCCCCTCCCCCCTTTTTCTAAGCCGCTAAGCCGCTTATCAGCTGATCTGATAAGCCGATAAGCCGCTAAAAGCCGCTAATAGCGCTAATCCGTCAATGGGCTTGCTTCGCAAGACGAAAAAACCGCTAGACGAAGAGAATCACAGAACGGATTCTTTTCGTCTTGCGAGGCACCACTGTACTTCCGTTCTCGTACAGGAATGTAAACATGGATATCATGTTACATCAGCAATGGGGAATGAAATTACTGACACAGCATCACCTGGATGGACCAAGGTTAACCATCCTCAACAGGTACCTCTGTTGTGGTGGTCTCCAGTAGGCGCTAATAGACCAGGAAAATAGCAGGACAGGGAAGGGTTACTGCCCCTTCCCCAGAGCTGTGATCCCAGTCACTTTATCAGCTCCCATCACCACTAGGGCTCCACTGAAATACAGTGGTACCTCAGGTTACAAACACTTCGGGTTACAGACTCCGCTAACCCAGAAGTAGTACCTTGGGTTAAGAACTTTACCTCAGGATGAGAACAGAAATTGCGCAGTGGCGGCGGGAGGCCCCATTAGCTAAAGTGGTACCTCAGGTTAAGAATGGTTTCAGGTTAAGAACGGACCTCCAGAACGAATTAAGTTCATAACCAGAGGTACCACTGTAAAAGCAAGGTAAAGGAGACACTGCAGAAGAGGTAGCTGGAACTTATTTGCAATTCCTGAATCTTCAAGACAGACACAAATAAAGCCATACCTTTATGACAGAAATTATAGCCCTTGCCGTGACAAACAGCTCCAGGGAGTTACCGGATCCCTGTTGCCATGTGAGGAATTCAGTGTTAAGTCCCAATGAAATTAATCGACGTGACTAGCTCAAGGGTATTAATTTAAACGAGTCTACTCTGAGTAAAAATTAGTTGACCAGAACCCAAAGTGTTGGAGTGTGTATCCATACACACATATCAGCAAAGAGATGTGTACCACTTTATCAAGAAATTTTAAATCTCATACAGCAACCTGATATAGCACAATATAATCGTTGGAAAATTTGGAGGGCTGATGGCATATTCACAGAGACACATTCAGTGTCGATGCCAAAGAATGGGCATGTGCATAAGCTCTAAATGGGCTCATGCCATGAAAGGACAAAGCCTGGCAGAAGGATTTCCAGTTGGAGGAAATCAGTTTTAATACACAGCAACAGAAAGGAGATTCACGTATGTGGGTATCTGCCCTAGATGAAAGGGAGTCATCAAAGTTTGCAGTTCTAATAACAGTTACATAGGAGTAAAAGCCATTCAGTTCACTGGGACTAGCAAGAAAACATACTGAGGACAGCAGTGCAAGATACTCTATAGATGTACTACACACATATGTAAACATTTGAAATTAGATTATATCTGGAAAAGTAAAACAGAAGTCCAATTTCCCTATTATGGTGGCCATGTGCTATTCTTAAAAAAGAGATCTTCATGTCTGACTCTGCTTCTGGAAACTAGCAAATCAGGTTAGTGGAATTATTAGTTTCAAGTGTTTCAAAACAGGCTCTACAAGGTCACCATAATTGTGAAATGCTCCATAGTTTGTATCAGGCAAAGCTGGTGCAGCCTGTGTCTTGTTCTGCACAATTTTTAGACAATCTTCCTTTTCAGGGTTTCCCCTATAGATTTCACATATGAAAACCTACGGCATATTTGAAAGCACTAATGGCACGTTTGCTGGCTTCCCATCACCAGAAACTCTCAAAGCATATATGACTGGCAAAGCAGGAAGAATACTAAATGAGAAACCTCCAGTTGCAGATGGTCACTGAAATATGCAGCCCCTTTCTCACATTCCTTAAGTGGTACAGTCCCATCAGAGCTACTCCACAGACCTTTCTGAAGGTGTAACTTACACAGCATCTTGCCACTGGAACCATCTAGGCCTGGACTGGAATAAAGCAAGAAATATTTCCCAGCAACACAACCTGAGGCTGGAGACCCCCTATGCATTCCCAGAACTGAAGGCAAGCAGAAGGAGATGTTGTATATTCATCCCATTTTGCATCTGGTAAACAGGTGCTGCTTTGTATATTATTTCAGATACCTGTTTGGCCGGAAGCATCAGGGAGATATATCCATGCCCATGCCATGGAAAAGGTAATCTTACTGAAACCACTTTGAATTATTTAAAGAATTATTGTCTGTTCTCAACTTCTTAACTGGAGATTGAAGGGTCTGAGACTGAAACCTTAATATCTGCAGAAGAAATGCTTTGGCTAGTGGCTTTCAACCACTGTGTCGTGGCACCCTGGGGTGCCTTGACTGATGGTGGGCAACACTGGCCTCTGTCCCTCTTTCCTTCCCTCCCTCCTCTGATGCCCTCTTGTGTCTTGGCCTCCCAAAGGCTTAGATAGCTGTTGGTTGCAGCAGCCCTGGTTACAAGCTCTTACGGTGCCTCTGGGGCTGGCCAGGGGGTGCTTCTCAGGCCCCTGTGGGGCAGTGTGAGGAGGTACCTCTCTTTGGGGCAAGGGGGCAGCTCAGAGGCCAGGGGCGGCAGTAGTGGCTGCCCAGAGAACTCCCAAGGAGAGGGGAGAGGAAGCTGAGGGAACACTCCACAAGGGAAGTGTTCGAAAAAGGGTGAGAGGCTGCCAGCTCTGCAGGCAAGGGGTGACACAACTGGGTTCCTGAGCCCCACAGGGCTGCCGCAGAAAGAATGCAGTTGGTCAAGGGAGCCGTGGACTCAAAAGGAACTGAAAACCTCTGCTTTAGCCACTAAGCTATGGCTTCTTCCTATATGTATTAAGGCTGACATTACTTGCTGAGGATGTGTCTGCTACAGTATTCCAACCAGTTCTAACAGTTTGCCTTAATTGTGTTTACGCTGTAATGTTGGTGAGTTGTGGAAAAGGTGTTTGTTTGTGAGAGTAACTCATATCCTCTTTAAAACTGGAATGGTCTCTTGTATATGATTTCAAGCTTATTCTGTGAAAATTGTAAGCCGCCAAACTCAATATATACGAAGGAGATGTGGCAGGAATAATTTTATGGTACTCTAATTCAAAAATTCCTCCTTTCGGAGCAGACACTGAAGAAAAGATGTTTCATTCTTGTATTCTCCATCTACTTTTCAGATGTCATTGTAACACTGATTGTGAGGCCTCCTTTGCACGGCTCAGTCATTCGAGCATTATAAATACATCCTAGAGCACATTTATATTTTGAAAGCGGCCCCTTGCTCCTCTCCCCAGCAAATGTACACACTCTCTCTCTTCAGAACTATAACTTGGGCTTTGCAACCAAGCAGCTGCAATAATTTAGACACATTTAAAGAAATCTCTGCAGCTCATTTCAGCTGCCTTGCAGAACTAAAAAGAGCCTTTCAATGCATCCAAATAGAATATTGGCTGGATACAATTTTGCATCCCAGGCTTCTAAAGTAGTCATTTTAAATGATAGCTGCCTTGTTATATTACTTAAAGTATGTATCAGCAAATGTGTCCTTTATTATGAACCCTGAATTGTGCTTTTAAATTCTGCATGATGGATTATCTTGTATTCTGTAACCTAATATCACTGATGCTTATGTAGGGCACCACTGTAAATTAGATCTCTTCATGTGAAATGAAACATGCTGCTTCATTGATAATATTTTATTACATTAACGGGACATTAGAATAAGGAGAGAAGATGGCTTCGTGGTTAGCATAAATAATGAAGCCCTGGGAGTCCTGCTAGGCAACCTCTGGTGGGATGACAACAAGTTCAAGCCAAGGGAGAGATGGAGAACCCACAACAGAATTGCTATGAGGCCTGGGTTCAGATAATGGCTCGCTATCAAAGTCTCACCCTTTCGTTAAGCAAAACAGGATGGGAAGTTTTCTGTCCTTTTCTCACCAGGATGAGCAAGGTCAGAAATGGGCAGGAACTCTGAGGGAAAGACAGAAAATTGCTCATCTCAAATTCCCACCTACTAAGGAGGCATTAGCCAAGAACATTATTAAAACTCCAGATTTTCCAGTAGTTGGCTACCTCTTCTAGTTCCAACAGGACAGCACTTACCCCCGAAGCTTCACTTTAAGGACAGGTATACTTTCCTCTTCGCCCCTCTTTCCACTCCTAGTGTGGGTTTGTGGCAAAATTGCCACGCTCACATTTCTGTAGGCCTTTTAGTTAGGGGATCGTTTACTCTTTAATCAAGGTGTGAATGCAGTGCAGGATTTGCTACCTGCTTAGACTGTAACTCTGCGGTCTGAAGCAGCATTTACCGTATATATCGTCAGTCTTATTTCATATAATAAACCAAGCTTTCTTTATTCCTTTGTGTGAGGGCTTCTTGTGGGCATAAGGTTAACACACATCCATAACAAGCACATATCATAATGCCAGAAAAATATCCTAAACCTCTCAGCAGTGTATATATGGACATACACAAGTGCTGGCGAGTCCAGGTACACACTTGCAATGTTTTTTCTGCTTACTCGGTGATGCATTAGTGGCTGCCAGGGAGCGGAATATGAGGATCGACACCACGGTGTCTGGGTGAGATGCTGACAAAAGCTTCTCTTGGGGGAGAATAGCATGGGCATTTTCATCAGACCGCAGTGTGGGGGAAGGAAGCTTTATGTGCCCTGATTCCCCCCCTCCTCCTCCATCCCAATGCTGCTATTTAAAAGTGGGCAATTTAATTATATTCATAAAACTAACACTGTGTCTAGCTTGGCACTCAATCCATGCCGACTGATAGCCAAGTTTCCTTAGCCTTGCCTTAGGACTTGCATGAATTCAGAGTGCACCCTGGAGTGCAAACAACACTCCTGTGTAGCTGCACATTGTATGGGAAAGTTGGCGGTGATGGACGCACTACATTTGCAGCCGTGCTGAGCTTGGCTCCCTTCAGCTAGATTCAGAACTGGGTCAGCAATTATGAGCATCACTGGACAGTTCCAGGACTAAATTGTGATTTATTTCTGAGAGTTCCAAATTGACCTGTAATGCTGCCTGCACCTTATTATACTGCCGGAGCCTCAATATCCCTGATTCCTAGAGGTTTAAAAACAATCCTTTTGGGCTCACTTGCTTTGAGCTCAGGTTAGTGAGGTGGGGTGGGAAGAAAAAGAGACTTAAAACCACATCTGTTCTCCATTTGTAATTGCAGACAAACTTGTCAAGTAAATGATTCTATATTATTAACACATGCGAGCACCACGGCATAGTAAATTCATAATCTGAACCAAGAAATGAGAACTTTTGTAAGAACTCGGTCGTTGAGTGTGGCAGGGTGGAAACATTGGAACTCCCTGCCTATTGATCTCAAGCAGGTGGCTTCACTTTACACTTTTTGGTGCCTGCTAAAAACATCCTTGTTTAGACAAGCCTACCTTAGGCGCTTAGAAAGCTGAGGCGATTTTATTCTTTTTTAGTATATTAACTTTTGTATGTTTTAAAGTAACATTTTATTTTTTCTTGATTTTACTGTTTTATCTTTTTGCAACCTGCTTTGAAGTGTTTTGTGTGTTGTTTTTTCCACAATCAAGTGGTGCATAAATTTTATGAAACAAATAAATAAAAATAAATGAACTTTGGCAGTTAACAGTTACAGTGGTACCTAGGGTTACATACGCTTCAGGTTACATATGCTTCAGGTTACACACTCCGCTAACCCAGAAATAGTGTTTCAGGTTAAGAACTTTGCTTCAGGATAAGAACAGAAATTGTGCTCTGGCGGTGCAGTGGCAGCAGGAATCCCCATTAGCTAAAGTGGTGCTTCAGGTTAAGAACAGTTTCAGATTAAGTACAGACCTCTGCCATTTCCTATCTTTTCACCAAAGATAAGCTTCTGAGGAACCACAGCATTCCTTAGAACAGGTTGGAGAGCCAGTGGCCTCCAGATGGCACTAGACCTCAAGTTTCAGCCCCAGTCAGCATGGCCAATAGTCAAGGATGATGGGAGTTGTAGTTAAGCATCTTCTGGACAGCCATAGGTTAAGTTACCAGATTTTTTTCAATGAATCCAGGGACACTTTTCAACTCCCTACTAAATAGATGGATTTTGTCAGGGGACTGATTTACAAATCAGTCCCCAGGAAATGGGGATGTCTGGGAACCTTATCATAGGCTGCCCGCCCTAGCACAGAGTCGGGAAACTACCATTTTAGGTGTTATGCAAAATTCCAGGCTCCTCACATCTTCCTCAAGCTAAGAGTAGCCATAATGAGATTCCTCCTTTGCCCTGACAGACTTCCCTTTCCAAATTGTTTAATGGATTGTTTCTCTTGAGGCTATCCCTTTGACATCTCCTCCAAATGAACAGATATGTATGGCTATTAAATATTATGATATTCTCCATTCCTGGCTTCCTGCTTACCTCCTACAAGTCACCTAAACCAACCTAATGACACATGGTGGACTGCAGCTTAATTTTGACCCAGGTGTCACCGCAAATGAAAAGATATGAGAGAATCAAATCGTGGAAATTAATGGTGCGGGCTCTGTGAAACCCGGCTCAGAAACAAACACACCCGCCAGGTTTATGTTCGTGCACAAATCGAAAGAGCTGGCTGGATTGAAATCGGCAACCAAAGAGCCTTTCATGAGGCTCTTCCCCACTTCCAAAACTGCCCTGTACAACTTCCTCAGACTCATTGAGACCCACAGGCCTGAGTTCAAGTCAGTGAAAAATATAATGAATGAGAAGTGTCAGAAGTGCCGCTGCCGCCTTGCGGTCCAGATGTAAGAGTCCGTGCCTCTAGCAATTCAGTGGCAGAGAGCATGCTTTGTGTGTAGATGGTGCCGTGAGCAATCCCATAAATTTTCACTTTAAAGGACAGCAGCACCATGGAAGAGCTATCCGTCCCTGTCTTTGGAATGCCGATGCCCATAAAAAGAGGCAGGGGTTAGATGCACCTGGGGCGAAGGCAGCTGCTGTGACTCGGTTGAGAACGCAGCTCTTTAGCCCTTAGCAGGTGTTCATTCAGCAACTATTAGGAATGACCAAATCTGTCATTGTTGGCAACTCTCAGTTTCTCATTCCTCTAATCTTAAGTTCAGTTGTCTACATTTCCACAGAAGTGTTCAATCGGTTTTTTAAATAAAAGTCCTCATGAAAACGCACTGACATTTTTGCGCAGGGTTTCCCAAACTTAGGTCTCCAGCTGTTTTTTGGACTAAACTCCCTTCATCCCTAGCTAGCAGGACCAATGGTCAAAGATGATGGGAACTGTAGTTCCAAAACTGATGGAGACCCAAGTTTGGGAAACCCTGTTTTAGAACAAATTTCTCCAATGTACACTTGTCTGTATGCAATTTTGCCCAATATACACAGTTTTTGCATAGCAAAATATCTCTTGATATAACACATTTTTGTATATTGTTTTTCTAACATTATACATTGTTATGCAAACTACACATTGCCTTGTTGGAGAAATATACCGCCAATTCTTAGAAGTGTGAATGTCAATTGTTGTCACACTCTCCTTCGGCCTTCTCCACATTGCTTGACTTGAGAGATGCACTGCAAAATAAGTGCAAATTTCAAAGGATGACTGTGTTTCAATTTGTGTATTGTTTTGGAAAACGATGAATTTGGTAGGTTCACCTTTATATGCAAACTTAATTGAATCCCTGCCATGGCTGATTAGGGATTTATCTATGAGAAGCTCAGTTACAGGGAATAAACTTTCCTGGAAGTAGCCTTGTTCACAGTTACCAATAGTGCAATATGTGAGCATGATCACAGAATCATAGAAGCATTGGAAGGGACCCTGAGAGTTATCTAGTCCAACCTCCAGGAATCTCCAAAGGTGGTACCCCATCCAATCTGAAACCATACCAGACCCTGCTTAGCTTTGCAAATGTGCTAGCAGTTTTATTGCTGCACCACTAGGATGGTTTGCTTGTGTGCAATATGGAGCCACGAGTGAGCATTGGCTGTGTTACAGCATACATTCTCAAAAGGCCTGGACAATGAGTAATATCTCAGAATCTTCTAGAACACCCACCGTTTCCAAGGCAGGCAAGGAAAGATTGAAAATTTTCACTGAACACAAACTATTTGTATGTCAGCACCTTAGGTAAACACTGGCAGCACCTACTGCTTTCACAGCAATCAGTAAGGACAGAAAGGGTTACATGCAGGACTGGTTGATGAGCTGTCTACATCCATGGTGTATCGTTCGATTGCCTGCCCTAAGCACCAAATTGGAAACTGAGGCTTATTCCTCCCCAAAGCAGGTACTGTGCAGAATAAAAGGAGAACACTCTCCCCACAGAGCTTATTGCAGCTTATAGTTTGTACAGTTGTTTCCATCTGAACTGCTGGTGGAGGAGGAACCCAGATAGGACTTCCTGCGTGCCCAACTAATGCACAAGACTGAAAACTGAAATGCACATAATTTAATCACCCAGTCTCAACCGCGGATGCACTCCGTTCGTAGAAAGCAAAAACAAACAAACCAATTAAAGAACTGAATAATAGTAGTAAATCATTTTCTCCCTCCTAACTCCTTCAAGAGCTCCTGAAGTCAGTCTCTGGCTATTGCAGGAGTGCTTTATTTTATGCACAGCTGCGTCATGTGACACGGTGTTAATCCAATGATCGCGAAGAGCAAAAGGAAACCGGCTGTGGGGAAACTCAATGCACAAGCCTGGCAGCATCGCAGAGCATCCTCAAAGGATCAGACTGAGCCATCAGCATTTCCTTCTCTCTCTCTTCTCTCCATCCCTGCCTCCTGTGCAAGACAGAGACTGCCCCACCCCATGGTTCTATCAGCGGTGAAACTGCTTGCTTGGTCTGCAGGAAGAGGGCCTGTTTCAAAATTATTCAAGGCACGTACAAAGATGAGGAAGCCATGCTACTCCACGAGAAAGCCCCTGAAATTCGGAGTTGTGCAATACCTACTTTGGGGAAGGGATATAGCTCGGTGGGAGAGCATCTACTTCACATCCAGAAGGACCCAAATTCAGTTCCCGGCAGAGGGATGGTCTGCCTCAGTCTGAAGAAGGTTCCTTTTATTAGAACCAACCACAAATGGCACAAAATAGTGAGCAACAGTGAACTAAAAACCTTGCTCACTTTTCTGACATTTTGGTTGCTTCTTATTAAGGTATTGTCCAGCTGTGGACTCTGGAATGCATAGAAATAGTATGTGCTTTAATTTGTTTACTGTAATGCAAAAGGCTCCTATTGCTGTGCCATTTTCATTATCCCTGAACCTCCAGTTTCAGAGGCACTCTACCTCTGAATACTCATTACTGGAGGACAAACAACAGGGAAGGCTCTTGCCTTTGTGGCCTTATTTGTCGGGCTTCCCAGAAGCCTCTGGCTGGCTGCTGCTAGGACTAGGCAGACCTCTGATTTTATCTAGCAGAGCAATTTTTATATGTGTGCATTGTTTTTAATCACGTAAATGCTCCCGCAGCCCAAAAGGTGTGTTTGCCACCCCGTTCTTGATAAACTTCACAAACAGCTGCATGACTCCCATTTTACAACTGGAGAAGAAGAGCCAGGTTTGGCCTAATCCACATCTCAGTGCTGCTTCTCATTTTACATGATGTACTGTGTGCAGATACCCAACTACTTTCTTGACAGCTGCAGTTCACATTGGTGCAAATGAATTTGTAACGAAACAGCCACTTGCAAAAGGTTTCCTTACCAGCTGTTGGCCTTTGGGTCCCCATCCTGCATACTGAAGCTTTGTATTGCTAACTTCGGGAGGATACAAATTTTGAGGTTCCCTGAAGATAAAAAGAAAAGAAAGGGGAGAAGTAAGAATTTCAGCTGCATTAATACCTGGGATTAAATTTTACAAGAGCCAGTATCCAAAAAGTTATTTTACGGTTTATCTCCAAGAGGTTGTGTGTGTCCAAAGAGCCCTTTTGACCATCCCACTTTTAGCAGCGGACAACCCCTTCCCTGCATTTATCGCCACAAACTTGCAAACACTTTTCCTTCTGGCTTCCATGATGCTGATTACAATGCAGCAAGGTGTGTTGTGTTAGGAGTAGGGATGGGAGGGTGTGTCAGTTTTGGTTCTCTTGGTTTCACATTATTCCAGTCATAGATTCAGTTCTCCACATTTGTGCAGTAATTTGTGGTATCCCCCCCCCAAAAAAAAATTCTCATGAGAAAAATCTAGCATTTTAGTGTGAATTTCTTGTCTAACCCCCTGCAATGCAGAAATATGCAGCTATCCCATACGGGAATCAAACCTGCAACCTTGGCATTATCAACACCATGTAACCAACTGAGCTACCCATGTGGCAGGCATAATGTTTTTGCATCGAAAGGGCAAACTATGCTGTTTCAAGAGGCTTGCAGATTATACGGATGGGACAGTGAAATTATATCCATGCCTACGAGAAGGGAGTCCCACTGCGTTCAATGAGGTTTAGCCTCAGGTACGTGGATACCAGTCTTAAGTCTGCCATGGTTTGTCTGTCACATGCAGCAACAGTTTTGTGTTAGCGCAGTCACTTGGGTGGCAGGTTGGGCGAGACAGAGGTGAAACCATATGCCACTCTCTTCCTGTACACTTAGCCCATTTTCTCAATATGTCAACTCGGTTGAAAGGGATAAAACAGAGATAGTAAGTAATGCACCGTGACAGCCCACTCTGTAGCAACTGATGCTAGCAATCTCAAGCCATGTGTTCACCCCCTAAACGGTGTTAATGTAGAACAAGCTGTGATTATAACTGTGCTTAGGAGAAGGGAAGGAACACACACACACACACACACACACACACACACACACACACACACCTCTACCCAAGGTTGCTAATTTTTATTGCTGCTGGCAACACATACAAATTCAGGCAAGCTTTTCCTACCAAGAAGGTGAAGCAATGAGGGGAATTTAGGGCACAAAAACAGGGACAGTAAAATTATACCCTGCTTCTACTTCATTGTCCCTTTTTTTAGAGGCTGCTCTCATTTGAACCAGTCACTTCATCCACAGAGGGGGAATTAAGGCTTTATTCCTGGAAAAACTTCCAGTGTGCATTACAACTGCACTAGATGCTCATATTGCCAACTCTATTGCAGGCAAGTGGGAGGTTTCCCTGTAATCAGCAAAGGACTGCACACAACACCAGATTATCAATTAAATTGAAACTATTCTAACAAATCTAAATGAAGATCGTGCTGTGGAGAGAGAATGAAATGGTTGTGTCGGAAAAAGTTGCCTTGTAGACATGAAAGAGAGTTAGATCCACTTCCCTTAGGTACCCGCACAGACCTCATGAATTCGCAAATTCTGAGCAGACTTCCTTCTACATTTCCATGCTTTAGTCAGCATAAAGCTTGCAAATATGCAGCTCTCCATATATTTTCATTAAAACTGGCTATGAAATATCTACCTAGCATCATGGGAGACACCCCACATTTGTCCTGCTGCTGTTTAGAATCAGCTACCATAGAAGGAATTGTTCGTCCTTTCAAACGCATTTGAGAAAATTATGTGTAGAAATACCACACATATTCTGCTGACTTTTGAAGCTGTGAGCTTTTTATGGTTCTGTACCTTCCAAGCCAACTTGGACTGGACAGAGGACACCTTCAGACAGACGGCTGTCCTTTGACTGTCTTTTAAGAAAAGAGGACTGTAAAGTAGGACACATGGTAGTGACCCTAGTAGAGGGCAGAAAACAACAACCCACCCCAAAATCTTCAACAGGCTTTCTGAACACGTGACCTTCTCTTGCCTAATAAAAATATTTGGACAATTGTTTCCCCTCTTGCTCAGAAAATGTTACAAAATGTTACGTTACACCTCCTATCCCCCATTTGCTGCCATTTTCCAAATCAACAGATTGTACACTTTACTTAAGGCTTGTAACTAAAGCTCCAGGGAACGAATGTAGCATCAAGAAGCCACAGTCCCAATTATAAGCAATCATCCAGAGCACATAACAGACAGGCCCTGTCAGTTCCATTCACTGCTTCATCTTTCAGGAGAGTGAGATTCTATTACTAGGAGAATCTGAAGCACAAACCTGCTTTGATAACGGATAAGGGGTAACATAACACAGATGAATGAAGGCTCCCCCCCTTTTGTAACTGCCATATACAAGTTCTGCTGCTTTTAAAAGCTTTGTATCCCTCCCTCTTTCTCCCCCGTCACTCTCTGTTATCTATTTTTAAAGATGAAAAATAATTCTAGCTATTTATCTACCTTCTGGTTAATTTTCTGATGCCTGTGGATGAAGCAAGTCTGCAAAACATTTCTGGCTTGCTTCCAAAATCTACAGTGACTTTGCAAACAACAAAAGATGAGGGAGAAATATAAGATTGCAGCATTCAGGTGAATAATACATTGCCAAGCGATGCCTGGCTCAGCATCACTGCAGGTAACAATGGTTTATTGGTCTCATTTTTTAAAACTGGAGCGATTCCTTTTCAATTTATGATTAGACAAGCTGGAAAGGCTAGAGGCAGAAAAAAGTTTTCAACAGAGTTGAAAGTTCATAGGAGAAGAACTATTGTTACTCTTGATGTACACAGCAATTCATTGTGCCTCTGGTCAACCTCAGTAAGGGAATCTTATTTTTCAAGCATTAGAAAAACCTGAAGAAATAATGTGACCAGGCTGATGTTGGAGTAAGCCTGTAGAACAATGAACATTTTTCTTTATTGTACCAATTTCAACATCTGGAAAATGACTATTCTTTCTTAATGCAAGGTTAGGGAACCTATGGCCATTCTGGCTGGGACTGATGGGAGTTGTGAAGTCCAACTGTACCTGCAAAACCATAGATTCCCTGTCCCTGGGCTAATGAGATACCATCTACAGTGCTTTCTAATCCTGCTTCTTCTTCTTTCAATCAATAAGGCTTGAGTCTAAGCCTTTAGCCATGAATTAACTTAAGAGATCTGAGTTACTGTCAAGCCCAAGCTCCTTCCTCAGTGCAGCTTCCCCTTGTGCTGCTCTTTCGAAATACCTATTCATCTGACTCAGAGGTTGAAGTGAACCCAGAGTCAACAATCCTTGCCGAGATCAGGGCTTGCTCTAAGTCATGGAAGCCATGAAATAGATTGTCATGTATTGTGGAGGAGTCTCTCCAACCTTGCTCTGCCCTCCAGTTGTTGTTGGGGTCTACAACTCTCATCATCCCTGACCACTTGGCCATACTGGCTGGGGCTGATGAGAGCTGGAGAACAGAATGTGGGGAGTACCACTTGCTGAACCTTCTGTCTCTTCTCTTGGTTCTGACCTTAGTATTAAGTACAACATATTCTCTAAGAATTAAATTTAACTCAATAAACATTCTTCTATTCTTCTATTGTTTCTCCTTGTGGTCTTATTTGTAGAACAAAGGCACATAACCAAGCATTTGGAAGGTGGTCTTGAAATGCCACTGTATCATGGAACGCAGAGCCATGTTTCCAACAAACTCATTCATTTTTCTCTCGTGTTCCAGATCATTTATTATTTTCAGTATTTAACTACTCAGCCAGGGTTCAGTTAATTAATTTGCCTTCCATTCACTTCATTTCTGCCATGATATTTGAGTATAATTACTCTTGCCACTGTGCAAAAGGTGTGAGCTTCACATATAATCTTCACCCAGAAGATGTGCTGACTTCTCTATGGAAGTCAGCATGCACGAAGATAAGACAAGGGTTTATTTACATTCTTTCTTAATTTTTGCAAGTGATATCAATTAACGGGGAAGGCGAGAGTTACGGTGTTCTGTTTGAGATAACAAGTTGTTAAAGTGGTTAAGTATATTGCTGTTTAATGGCTGATAAGAGCTAATGGTTAGGAGGTAGTTGGAAACATCTTTGTGATTGAATTAGGATGATCATTGCTTCTTTCTGCAAAACAAACAAAAAATAAAAATAAAACCAACCCTGCTGTGACTGGGGATCCCTCTGTTCATTCTGCTGGACCGCTGCCTCGTTTGAGAGTAAGTCTCACTGAATGCATATATGCCTTAAAGGTAAAGGGACCCCTGACCATTAGGTCCAGTCGTGACCGACTCTGGGGTTGCGGCGCTCATCTCGCTTTATTGGCCGAGGGAGCCAGCGTACAGCTTCCAGGTCATGTGGCTAGCATGACTAAGCAGCTTCTGGCGAACCAGCGCAGTGCACGGAAACGCCGTTTACTTTCCCGCCAGAGCGGTACCTATTTATCTACTTGTACTTTGATGTGCTTTTGAACTGCTAAGTTGTCAGGAGAAGGGGCCAAACAACGGGAGCTCACCCCGTCACGGGGATTCGAATCGCCGACCTTCTTATCAGCAATGTCCTAGGCTCTGTGGTTTAACCCACAGCGCCACCCGCGTCCCTATATATGCCTTACTTCTGAGCAAATGTGCTTAGAATTGGGTTTCCTCAAGTCTATGCACTGATTTGATGAATGGTTTATTAGGTTCAGTGAAGTATATGGATGCATATGTAACATTTTGCAAAATTAAAATCTAAAGATGAACAACTACAGACTGAAATCCAAAATCCTATATATGAGTCAATCAATTAATGAGATTCATTCAGGAGGGACTGGGTGTACATCAAGTTGACATGCTGAACTCTAGCAGGCTGGTGCTCAGTTTTCTGCTCACTGGGATAACTGCATGTGATATAATCAATGTTTGTAGTGCCTTAGCCAATATGGGTTGGTTCAGTTCCCCCACTGTCCTGCAAAGAATATGTCAAATATGCCAAACTGGCTCACTGCTCTTCCATTAATTCCTTGCGCATCCAACTGCCCTTCATCAGAAGTTGGAAGGTATGGAACATGGAGTCTCTTCCCTATGCACTTGGAGTTGTTCATTGCCTGGTTTAACTCACAGATGACTGCCTCTGCTTTGCAGTCTCTCAACTGCATTGGAACTGTGGCTGAAATGAAATGTCCCTATATAATGGCCAAAAAAGAGGGCAGTATAGAAACAAATTAATGTTAGTGGCAGGCTAGTGAGTACTGAGAAAAACATAAGCTTCCAGAAGGCACCAAGACACTTTGACAGAAAGAAAAGGCCTTGTTAAAAAAATACATGATTTGTTTACTTCAACACTTGCAAATGAGGAAAGGAGAAAAACGACAGGATGAGAAGCACTTCCCAGCAGACACACAGAAGTACAAGGAGAAAGAAGAAACACAGGAACTGTAGAGCTTACCTGAGCAGATAATCAAAAAACCCCACACTCTCTGAAACTGTGTCTCAGAGAATGAATGGCATTCTGAATTCTAACAGAGGGTTTTATAACTGGGAGAAAATCTCCCTGACAGGATGATATGCCCCCTGTATAACTTGAACTTTGATACAAAACGTGCAATTATTAGTATGTGAAAAAATGTAATATTCCCTATGTGTTTGTTCAGGCAAGACATGGGTTCCTAAGAATGTAAGGAGAGCCCTGCTGCCTCAGCCCTAAGGCCCATGTAACCCAGCACCCTGTTCTCGCAATGTCCAACCAGATGCCTACAGGAAACCCACAAGCAACACCTGAGCACAGCAATGCTCTTTCCTGGCTCCTTTTTGGACAGAGTTGACTTGGCCACGGTTCTAAAGCAGCTGCATTGACTGCCTGTTTGTTTCCAGGTCAAATTCAAGGTGCTTATGTTAGTGTTTAAAGTCCTAGTTGACTTAGATCCCAAATATCTCCCAAATGACTTAGGTCCCAAATATGTGAAAGATCTCCTCCTTTCCTACAGACCCTACCGGATGTTAAGATCAGCACTTGGTAGTTCTTCCAACCCCAGAAAGTTGGGGGGTGGGATAACAGGAATGGGCATTCCCTGCGGCAACCCTTAAGTTGTGGAAGTCCCTCCCCACTGACAACTCCCCACTGAAAGCTCAGGCTTTCTCAACCTCAGCCCTCCAGATGTTTTTGGCCTACAACTCCCATGATCCCTAGTTAGCAGGACCAGTAGTCAGGGATGATGGTAATTGTATTCTCAAAACATCTGGAGGGCTGAGGTTGAGGAAGCCTGGTCTAGCTTCTTCATTATACTGCTTTCCATGAATGCTGAAGATGCACCTCTTAACAACAACAACAACAACTTGATGGAGATAATGAAATAAGCCAGTGTCAGTCACAGAATAGCTGCAGTGGAAGAACAGTCTTCCAGAGGTAAAAGAGAATTTTAGACCACAGCAATGTTTTCATGATGCACGTTCACCCAGGATCATAGAGGGTGTTTGTGGCCATTTTTGCCTCTTTCATGATGGTATTGATGCATCGGTCAAGGTGTCCTCAAACAGTATGCTGCCTGGTGTCCTAAAGCATGTACAAGCTTGCTATGTAACTTGCAAGGCTCAGATCACAGCAAGAGCCAGTGTTTGTCCACTGGGGATACTATGCTGGAAGCCTTCTATTCCTTGTAAAATTCTGGAAGCAATTTGAAAATCTGGCAAGGGCTGGTGAACAATAGGGAGTTACAGTAATCCACTCTGGATGACACAGAATCATTGATCAGGGCTGCAAGTTCTGCAGCGTAGATAACTTTGGCATCCCAAAAATGTTCTGTAGACAGAGATAAGATTCCCTTTCCTATAAGAGATGTTGGCATCATATTCCTCATTTGGCTTCTCTAATTCAGCTTCTGACTCAGAAGCTATAAGCTATGCCTTATCCACCAAAGGGAAGGCAAGAAGCTGAAAGCAACCGAATGATAAAATGAACCACTTAGAAGGAAAGAGCTCTAAGAGGCATTAAGTATTGTACAGATTTTGCAGGCCACTTGGTTTTCTGAGCTTCATAGCCACATGCCGAGAAGGATCACTGTTATCTCCAGCAGCATGTTCTAGCATTCAATTGCTGCAGAAATAACTGGCAATCCAGATGTTTAAACATGGGGGGGGGGGTTGCCTATTGAGTTTAGATGAGTTTTGTCAACAATGCCTGATTTGTGAAATACAGATGAATTTTGGCCACTACTGGGAGGAAGTGAACTCTCTGACACTTTTGTGTTTTGTGGAACACAAAAGATATCCAGACCAAACTGATATAAAAGGATTGTCTTGCAAAGAACTATTGGCAATCCATTTCTGCACAAACCTTACCTAGCATGGAGCTGGAGATTCCGAATCTAAGCTTTAATACTTTGAATTTAATCGCCCAGAAGCATAGCAGCAAATCAAACATTCACAAGGCAGCAAATGCATCGCTGGGTAACTCCAATAGGGCACAGCCAGATGAACGTAAAAAGATGTGTTGTTTTTTGTGCAAGACTGAAGGTGGAAGCGTCTGCGTCTGCGTCTGCGCCATATTCCTTGATCTGGCACTGTTTGCGCTCCAGTTTCTTTCTTTCTAGTACTGAAGATTGTGCCTCATTAAATAAATGATGGCTCTGCATAATTAGCCTGGAGTGCCTCTTCCTAATTATTCTTACCTTCCTTCTTCATTAACAGAGTAATTTAAAAAGGAAAGGAAAGATTGGGTTGAAACAGTGCATAGGAAGCTGTCTTCTACAGAGATAGATCATTGGTCCATCTAGTAACAGTGTCCTCCTACACTGGCTGGCAGCAGCTCTTCAGAGTTTCAGCAAAGGAGACTATCCCAGATGTTCCTGGAGTTGAGTAAAGCTGGAAGCTTTTGTATGTGAAGAACGTAAGTGCATTATTTGTTTCTTAATTCACCTTCATATTATTATTCTGTCATCCACATTTAGTTGTTGCTGGCACCCATCTGTCTCAGGAGACAATGGAGGAATGTGCCTTCAGGGGTGAAGTCCAAGCACTGGAGAGTTACAGCGCCTGCTGTGGCTGTAGAGACCGATATGGGAGAGACATGTTTTGTTGCAGCTGGGGCACATTTAGCAATGCTCTGATAGAAATACATTGTCTGGAGGCCCCGTATAATCCTGTCCTTTCGGCTCTGCGGAAATATAATGGATTCAGCAACGAATGAAAGCAAAGAAGTCCAATAGACTTCGTGTCTACTGTGGGCTTTCTATGCACCTCTAATTCACCACATTATATAGATCACTTGTTAAATATAAAACCACGGCAAAGGAAGCGAAAGTGCCTGACAACTTTCCTAAATCTTCCAGGCTCACTCTGGATACATCTGCAACCACCTCTCTGGTTTGCCTCGCCTGCTTCTGTCATCCGGAGTTCTCTGCTTTGCATGCAATTCATTACATCATACTTATTGATTACTCTGGTGCTTTTATTCTGCATTGTGGAGTTGCGTTATTATTGTTAAACTGGCTGTTCTGCCCCATTTATTATTGAATGCTGTTGCCTCCCCATAAGACTACTGAAGTTGAGGGGTATTCATCACAGAAACCATAGGAGCCAACTTTGGGGTCCCTTTGGCCCCTCCAATAAAATATTTAAGGGGTCTGCCCCCCAAAGTTGATGGGCATTGCTATTCAAATGGTATGGGTGATACAACTGATTATGTGGGGTGGGGCTTACCTGCCCCCTCAATATTTTATTTGGCGTCCTTGACAAAAACAATGAATGCTGATTTGATTGCAAAGATCCAAAGGGCTGTCACTGCAGAAGTTGGAGCAGGCTAGTCATCTGTTGCTCAAGAGAGCAAGACTAGAACCATTTGTAGGGAAGTACAAACTGAGCTGGACCATAAAGAAGGCTGATCGCCGAAGAATTGATGCTTTTGAATTATGGTGTTGGGGAGACTCTTGAGAGTCCTGTGGACTGCAAAAAAGATCAAACCTCTCCATTCTGAAGGAAATCAGCCCTGAGTGCTCACTGGAAGGACAGATCGTGAAGCTGAGGCTCCAATACTTTGGCTACCTCATAAGAAGAGAAGACTCCCTGGAAAAGTCCCTGATGTTGGGAAAGATGGAGGGCCCAAGGAGAAGGGGACGACAGAGGACGAGATGGTTGGACCGTGTTCTGGAAGCTACCAGAATGAGTTTGACCAAACTGCAGGAGGCAGTGGAAGACAGGAGTGCCTGGCGTGCTCTGGTCCATGGGGTCACGAAGAGTCCGACACGACTAAACGACTAAACAACAACAACAAATATTGCTCCAACTTAGCTCCATTGTTGCCGTCGTCATTTCCATTTATATTCCTCCCTCCCTCCCAAAGGAGCCGCAAGCAGCAAACCACTTCAATAACAATATCATTAAAAGCATTCCCAAAACTGCTTGGGAAGTGATGAGCTTTCTTCGGCAGGCACCATGGACAGGGGTTCGATTGGAGGACCTCTTTGAACTCTACGATTCTATGGTAACAATGATCATACTTGTTGTTGTTGTTGTTCCTGCTGCTGCTGTTGCTGCTGCTGCTGCTATACTCACGTGGCACAGAGTAACCACCCCACCAAAAAAGAAAGGGAGGCTGGTTTTCATCCGGTTATGTGCCAGAGTCTGTTAATTTGCACTGAGTCACTTGGCCTTCAATATGCTTGCAAGAGGCTGGATGGGAAATGGGGAAGTGATCAGGGCTTTCTATCCTCTTCAGTACCATTTTATAATGCCAGCAGAAGAACACTATGATAACCTGCCACGCTAAAAGAAAACGAACCACAGGATTCTGCACAACACCATTATGATGGAGTAAAGCTGAATGTGTTTTGTAACGCTCTCATTGGAAAGACTGTTTGCATATGAAATAATACATATAAAAGAAATAATAAAAAAGGATGTGCAGTCTGTCATGCAGTCAAACAGAGAGCTACACAAGGATTCTTGTCCTAAAATGTAGATTCTCCATAACTCAGAAGCATAGCACAGGGCAGTACAACTGGAATCTGGCGTTAAGAAGAACACCACATTAACCATTTTGTGTGAATTGCTTCGTGGAGCAGCAAGACAGCAGCCCAAGTTACAGAAATAAGAGAACCCACTAGATGGCAGCCTAGTCGAGCATGAACTTGATCCACAATATTATGGACTGAAAGCGGGGGGAAAGCAAATGAGAAGATGGACACGGGAGTCTGGAGGTTTTTTGCTGTGCTAATAAGCCCCTAATTTGAATACCTGCTGCTGAAAACAAGGGCATTAATGGACCATCCCTTTGCAAAATAAGAATAATAAAAGGTGTTCTTCTGGATAATGGCGGCCCGAACCTTAAGGTTCCACTCAAATGGTTGGAAAGCTCTCAGAGATAATATGAATGATAGGGTTTGCGGATAGAGGCACAGCCAGCAAAAAGGCACCAGAGCTCTACGATGTGTGATAGGGAAGACAGTGGATATTTGGTTCTCTAGCAGCATAAATAAACTGCATAATGGCTTGAATTCACAAACCTTAACCATTTATCAAAAATAATTTTAATAAAATGACACACGCTAAACTGATTCTAGGAATGTGAAAGGCAGTTTGCAGAACACAGCATTTTCTTCAGATTTTATAAAATCCCCATATCTTCAAGTGAGGGACTGTAGCTCAGTGACAAAAGGCATTATTTGAGTGCTGAAGCTTCTGGGCATCACTGATTTAAAAGACCAGTGATGGGAAAGACCTCTGTAAGAGGCTACAGAGCAGGGATAGCCAACACAGGGCCCTCCAGGTAGTGCTGGACTCCATCTCCCATCAGCACCAACCAGTATGGTCAATGGTTGAACAATATAGGAGATGGAGTCCAAGAATGTCTGGACTTCAGACTGGCCAGCCCTGCCACAGAGACTCACTGCAACACTGAACTAGACAGACAAACAGTCTGACCTGGAATAAGGCAGTTTTCTAAGGGTGATATTCAACATTAGTTGCATGTAAAGTAGTTCCATTGGGACCAATAGGTTTAAGCCATTTCGACCCATTGGTGTCAATAGGTCTACAGTGAGGATGACTTAGTAGGATGACATCCTATGTTCCTAAACACAAATTATAAACTAACAATGGCAGATGAGATGAACCAACTCAAGCAACACAACTGGGAAGATCTAAATATGAAGAAAGTTAAGCTCGGGATCTGAATGGTTTTTTAAAAACAGCTTCTTTCAACCTTCTTCACCACAATGCAGGGAGGTTTCTCCCATGGAGGAAGGAAACCTGCAATATATAGCTCTTGCGGCCTGTGGCCTCAATGTACAAGAATATGTTTATTTATTATTATTATAACATAATGACCATTGCTAACAACTCAAAGAGAAGAATGCGTTTATCACATGATTCTGTTTATTGTGTCAATCGGCCCTTGAGATGGACAGCAGAGTGAGAAGGGAATGGAGAGGCTGTAATGGCAGGTGAGGTTGAGTCAGGGTTGAAACAAGTGTGGCGAGGGATATGGGGCCCAATGCCATGACCATATCGGCAAGTGGCAGCCATGAAGGAAATAATAACAACACTTATTATTTGTACCCCCCCTCACTCTGGGCAGGCTGAAAATCCAGATTATGCAGACTTCTAACCAGATCAGCCTGCAGCAAAATCATTGTAAGTGTCAGGGAACTGACATCGGAGCTAGAGGCGGAGGGAAGGCTCTCAAATGATGCTGGAGAAGGGCCCAGCAGGGAGAGAGGCAGCTCCGCAGATGGGGAAGCAAATCAGCGCAACACCAGGGATATAGAGGGGCTGATGGGGGAATCGGCGAGAGGGCTCCAGGACTCTTCACCGGACACCAGCGGGGAGAGCACGGGTCCTCCGCTACCCATGCCCACCCTGCGCAGAAGACTTCCGCGCAGAGAGAGTAGGAGGAGACTGGGTGCCAAACAACTTTTATGTTGGAAAAGATTTAAGAAACGCCCACTGACGGATTCTGCTAGCGACTGAGGCAGCCACCATGAGAAGGGCTGTCCAGACTGAAAGGTTTAGCAAGGCAACAAAGCCTGGAGAGGCAGCAACTTACTCACGAGCAACCCATACACATTACCGTAAGCATCCACCGGAATGTGAAGGATCAACTCATGGCTTGGCAAAACCCTCTGCATACCAGCAGATGCAAACAACACAACTAGACATTATGTCGCTTCCAAACACGGGTATTTCATTTTGCTGTTTTGACTGATAGCCGTTGAAAGAGCTATCCTAAGCTTGCAGAAGTGATTATTTCTATGCTTCCCTATATTAAAAGGTCTCAGGGGCAGGTTACAGTACCTGAAATAGCAACAACACTCCATTTTTTAAAATAAAATAAAATAAAGGAGAATGCAAATTTAATATATGAAAGGTTAAAACCTATCGGTGGGTTAACTTTTCATAAATGTCTGGGCAGAAAGTCCTAGCTTTGTGCAAGAATGTAAAAAAAAAAAAAGTTGGCACCTAGCGTATTTCCAGGGAAAGCCTTCCATAATTTGGGTGCATTGCCTGAAGAACTGTCCCTACTTTCCTGATCAATCAACTTCACTGGGACACCCCGAAAAGGAGGGGGATGGGGCTTGCTCCATCTACAGACCAACCCATGCTTACAAAACGTCTTTTGATGAAGAATACAATAGAAATCCAGGAACACAGATCTGATCTAACAACAGATCAGTGAGTTGCAGTGTGCAGTGAACTACAGCTCTGATCTAAAAGGCCCTCATAGCAGGGAAGAATAGGCTGCTTGCTGTTTGAAATGTTGAATCTAATTTCCTGTATGTCAGTCACAAAGAATTAGATTTCTCCTTTTTTTAAAAAAAAACCCCTACTGAAATCACTCTCTCTCCCTTGGGACAAGGATTCCCATTTGCTGAACTTTGCAATCAGTAACCAACAAGTAATCACTGTGCCGCCATATAACAGGGAAACCAACAAGTAAGTCTTAACTGCACTGGTTATTTGCTTGTGGATCCAATTCAAGGTGCTGACTTCTGTTGGTGCTGACCTTTAAAGCCCTAAATGGCCTCAGTCCAGTATACCTGAAGGAGCCTCTAAACCCCCATCATTCAACCCAGCGCCGAGGGCCTTCTGGCAGTTCCCTCACTGCGAGAAGCGAAGTTACAGGGAACCAGGCAGAGGGCCTTCTTGGTAGTGGCGCCCACCCTGTGGAACGCCCTCCCATCAGATGTCAAATAAATAAACAACTATCTGACGTTTAGAAGACATCTGAAGGTTCAGGGAAGTTTTTAATGACTGATGTTTTAATGTATTTTTAATCTTTTGTTGGAAGCCGCCTAGAGTGGCTGGGGAAACCCAGCCAGATGGGCGGAGTATGTATGTATGTATGTATGTATGAATGAATGAATGAATGAATGAATAAATAGCTTTGAAGACCTAAACAGCTTGGAACCATATAGTTGGTAGAGCAGCAGGCTGCCACTGTGCTAAAAATCTGCTGGGGAGGTTTTTCTACAAGTCAGTGAGAGATAGAGTGCCTTCTCTGATATAGCGTCAAAACCGTGGACCACCTTGCCCCTTGTTCTCATTGGCTATTTTAGTTGTTTAGCCATTGCTATTTACTGCCTTTTAAAGATGCTCTGATTATATTTTATGGTGATATGACTTTTTTTTGGTCTTATTTTGTATACCACCCAGACGTTTTAAATATTTATTTATATGCATTTATAGCTCATCCTTTGCTATGCTGTCTCAGGGCTGGTTACGCACGGCTAAAAACAGCAAGTAAGCCAAGCAGTGCGCAAGAATACTAATCCATCAATTAGGTCATATCAACCACACAGCAAGTAAGACCACGAGCAGCAATGCAGAGGGATTAATGCTCTAAACTCATCCTTCAACCAAAAGCTGAATACAAAAAGGTGCATCTTGGCCCACCAACAAAATGTATGCAATGGTGGGGCCAACACAGAAAAGGTCCTTCCATGCCGCATTGCATGGTACTTTTAAGGTCTACCTCTGCCTCCTTGCATATCTTAACACCCTAGAAGGTCTATCATGGGAAGAGGTGTACCTTTAGGTGCTTTGGGGCCAAAGCCAATGAAGGGTGGTTTAAAAATATTTTAATAAAGCAGATAATAAGTAAAACTAAAACTATATTTTCAAGGTTGATGCTCACGCAAACGGAAGGATTGAATCAGATGTGCAAATGATTCAGTGTGTGTCCACACTGCAATCTAATTGTTCTAAATTAATACCATTTTGAAAGGCTTTTTTGAGATGTGATAAGCCTCTGGACATCTGTTTTCAGAAAGAAATCTCTTTCCACTAGCTGCACCAGCCCCAAATCATATCACTATGTGATCCTGTTGTTACAGCCCCTGTGCAAATCAAAAAGAGGTCAGTAACCAATGCACGAGGTGGCGTTTCACCTAAGATGTTATTCTGTGGCAACACGTCAGCTAGCGGAATTGTGTAACTGCATCTTGAGACACACTCTTGGCAAAGCAGGCATGTGCAGAGAGGAAGTGCAGAAGATCAGGTCCAACAAACGACTGGACGTTAAGTTCAAAAGGATGTGAATCCTTCTTTTACGCCAGTTGAATGTGGCAACATGAGGATGACCCAGAAGACGTTTGTTCCAAAACTTCAAAACAGCCAAAAGGAAGCGTTTCTTCACAAAGCACATAATGAGTTTGTGGAACTTGCTTCCAAAATATGTGATCACGGCCTTTAGCTTGGATAGCTTTGAAAGAGTAATAGACAAATTCATGGAGGATAAGGCTATAGTCACGATGGCTATATGCAACCGCCGGAATTAGAGGCACTGAATACAGTTGCTCGGGAATAACAGCAGAAGAGAGTTATTGTGTTTGGATCCTGAATGTGGGCTTCCAACAGGAGGCAGGATGTTGGAGTAGATGGACCTTTAGTCTGATTCAGCAGGTTTCTCTCACTACAGTGGTACCTCAGGTTAAGTACTTAATTCGTTCCAGAGGTCCGTTCTTAACCTGAAATTGTTCTTAACCTGAAGCACCACTTTAACTAATGGGGCCTCCTGCTGCTGCTGTGCCGCCAGAGCCCAATTTCTGTTCTCATCCTGAAGCTAAGTTCTTAATCTGAAGCACTATTTCTGGGTTAGCGGAGTGTGTAACCTGAAGCGTATGTAACCCGAGGTACCACTGTATTCTAAAATGAAGGATGAAGGAAGGGACGTGGGTGGAGCTGGAATCAGCGCAACACTTTGCTGCTCACTACTGGATCATGCTGTTCAACGCTGAGATTCACTGTGTTCCCTTTTCAAGGAAAGGCCCTTATTCCATTATAGGCTCTGCCAGTGTTGAATGGTTAAAGCACACAATGGACACAAGCCCACATTGCTTAGGACGGTTCACTTCCCAGCAGCTCTCCTAATCTGCAGAAACCCCAGGTACCACATCATATCACTTACCCATCAGGCAGTTTTCGGAGGACATAAAAAGCTGTATACGAATGCTGATACGTCTGCAGAATGAAATTAAAGTGAGAGAAAAAAAGGGGATTAGTAATGTAAAGTGTCAAGATTCTGTTATCGCTACAGCTCTAGGATGAGGAAATACCTGGTATTTGTTTTGTGCTTAATTGCATTTGCAAAGCGGGGTGGGTGGGGAGATACAAAAACCAATTTCGTTCTGTCATAGAGAGAGAGAGAGAATTAATTCACCTAGCGCGGCTGTGTATTCTTTCCACCTCACACCTTATTAGAACGTTTGGCGAGTCCTATCATTCCAGATGCTCTCTGTCATCGCTGTGGATACAGGGCCTTTGATTATGCTAGGGGCACATGCTCCCAGCAATAGCTAAATTTGGAACAAGCTTTAATGAGGACACCTTGGTCCAGTAGAGGCAGGGTGCACAGCTATGACAGGCAAACAGTCCATCACTCTGTTCTATCCCACTGTAAATATGCCCAGGCATTACATCTGCTAGCACAGGAGAGAAAGTCATGGTGCCCTTTTCCAGCTGTGATGTGAGAGTTTATTGGCTTAAGCCTTGCTTCTGAACTGGAGGCTTGATCTCACTGTTTATTATCAGGGCTACCAACTTACAGCAAGTCAAAAAAGCAAAAACTCTTGACCCCAGGAACTGAATTCTGGGAGTCCTGCAAGGATGAAATAAAATTAAAGGAAGCTCGGGGTGGGGAGAGAAGTGTAAACCAGCCATGACAACCAGGTTGCTCACTCTTACTGAGTTATTCAGATGGAAGACAGGTCCTTCTAAGAGGCTTATTACTTTAAAAGAACCCCTCACTCTGTTGTTATTGCTGCTGCTGCTTTTGTTTTTTAAGTATCTCTCTCACCCTTCCTCCCAAGGGAGCCCAGGCAGCAAAGAACAACAGAGTAAAAGCAATACAATTAAAAACTGAACAAAACATAACCTAAACCATTTAAAAACAATTAAGAACATCTACAGACATTAAAAACATCTACAAACGTTTTTAGATTACCAACAACCAAATCTATTGTGGGTTTGATATTAAAGCACGTGTTACATTTTCAATATTGCTGCTCACTTAAAGATCAAAAGGTTATAATAGTCATGGTCATTTCCTCTTCTGGGGTATCTTAAGAACTGTAGTTTTGTGTAGAGGAGAATTCTCACCATCTTCCTTGATGGAAGCCATGGCAGTTAAAGGAGAGTCACATAGACGTCAACTTCTTCCCCAGGCTCACCTGCAGATATTGGGGATTGAACTTTTTGCATGCAAAGCGAATGCATCCATTGCGAATGCATCCTCTAATAGACATTGTTGCTCCAATCAGACTTCCCACCGGGCTTCACTTCCTGGCTTGTAACTCTAGGCCATACAGAATTAGTTGCATATATCATGGATTACCAACATGGTGTCTTCTAGACCTCAGAATCATAGAATTGTAGAGTTGGAAGGGACTGTGAGGGTCATCAGCTATCTTTGGCACATGATTGTAGCTGATAGAATTCTATACGTGACGCATTGGGAACAAGAAAAATAGCAATGGTTTGCGCATTGGCAACAAGAAAAATAGCAATGGTTTGCGCATTGGCAACAAGAAAAATAGCAATGGTTTGAAACAGGAATGTTTAAAATTACAAATTTGTAAGATGGAAGGCAGAATTCAAAAATGTTTGATTTATATTGTTTCCTTCTCTGCTTATTGATTTTATCACTTAAAGTTGGATATTTGTAGTGTTAGAAGACCTGTATCTCAATATGCTGTGCTTAAACAGTTTGTAGTGAATGTAATAGTGTTGCTTCTGCAAGGTTTATAACAATTTAAAATCCAAGAGGGCAAAGCACAAAGATGCTTGGGGAACAATTTTTAATAGACTTTGCCTGCCTTTGACTCAGGGCTGACAGTTCTGCAGTTAAAGGTTGCTTCCCCTCAAATGGCCTAGTAAAATAATTTTGGCCAAGGGTACTCTCTGCGCTGCTAGTCCCAGAGGCCAGAGGCCTTACATTAACAAATACAGACCTAAGTGGCTGTGGTCTCCCTCCCAATCCCTGAGCCAGGATGAAAAGCTAGTTTCATTTCACCTTCCTTCTCCTCCTCATTCCCCAGCCTGTCCTGAGAATGCACATTCAATTGGATTTGGAACAACAGGGAGCTAATTGCTTCCCTGTAAACAACTTCTCTGTAGAACATGCTAAAATGTATTTGCGGTGTGCACTAGTGTCAGAGCCTTTGGTAATGAAATACTCCTGCTTCTAATTGCCATGATGCGTTTTCAATAGTCATTAGCAACATTACTGAGCCATCTAAATTGCGGTGCTCAAAATGAGCCAGTTATATGTAAGCCTAACTGGGCAATCCAAACCAAATCGGTCCACATCTCCTCTTTCAAAGCCATCATTTAGAGAAGAACAAACCCTTCTGATGTATAAACAAAATTGTGATGTACAGCTATAACATTTCTCTTCGCATTTGTATCCTGTCCTTGCCTAAGGACCTCAGGCAACCTAATTTTATCCTCACAAAAACCTCTATGAAAAAGGTTTGGGTGATTGCAACCTGTCAAGAGAATGGCTGAAGGATTTAAACCAGGGATGGGGAATCTGAGGTCTACCAGATGCTGTTGGATTTCAACTCCCATCATGGGAGCCAGCAGGGTCAGTAGTCAGCGACAAGGGGAGCTGGAGTCCAAAAACATCTAGGGGGAGGTCACAGATCCCCCATCCCTAATTTACCTCTTCAACTGAAGAGAAGACCCAAAATTCAATTCAACCTGTTCCACTTCACCAGATGTGGCTAACTTGTGGGTCTCCGTACAATGAGCCCATGAAGACAACATTTTAGTGCACATCAGCAGCCGATGCATGGCAGAATTCCCCTTACCACTTGGAAGGATCATAAAGGCACTCAAGATACCTGGATGGTATACCTGTGGGTATAGAGTGGGATTCAAATTTAATAAATAATGATGAGAGCATCAGGCGCCTGAAAGTTATAAGACTTTGGATGGCCTGGGAGCAACCTCAGAGGCAGTGGCAAGTTGTTGTTGTTGTTCCCCTCTACCCATCTGCAGCCTTAAATCTCCTTAAAACTGAACGATATTGGTAATGCACTCCCATACACATCTTTTCAGAACAGCTTATTGCTAGGTAAGTGTGCATACTATTGGAGCCTTAACTGTCCTTGGCCCAGGTTGCTCACACTTAACTGGATATTAGATGGTTTCTCTTTCGTTGCTTCAGCACATCACGGGGCACCACCTCTAAAATGAAGCCCCCACAGAGCAACTCAGTCCTTGTTCCTCTTGTCCTGCATCATCCATCAATCACTCAGCCAGCCTGTCACTAGAGGAGTTCATTTTCACTGCAGAATAACAGATGTTATTCCCCCCCCCTCTGGTTTTAAATCTTTTCGAGGCTGAAAGGGCTAATTGTCAAATGAAAAACTCTCAGCGCTGCCTGGTCATGACATTCTGTAATGAATCGGAACCAATCTATGTCTAAATCGGCTTCATTACCCTTCTGGAATCAGTGCAAAAGCAGGCCATGAACATATACAGGCTCGCAATGTGGAGATACAGTTTTCTTCCATTTGTAAAAGCCTTTACACCATTATTTACTACTACTGATACTACTACAACTACTATCATTATCACCACCAATATTCTGCTCTTCCTCCTGAAGGTTCTCTAAGCAACTTGGGGACATGATACCAGAAGGCTCTTTCCCTCCTATACGTAGTTGCCTGGATCCCAATATTTTCTTGGGGTGCCCTTCTCCAAGTTCCCCCAATTAATTGTGGAAGATGGTTGCCAGGAAGGGTGGTGGTGCCTGATCTATGCAATCCCAGGGATGATCATCTGGTTTCCACACTATGGTCTTTAAGGCTCCAGGTGAATACCTCCTTGTCCTTCTTGTCACTACAACCCATCAGGTGCCTCAGTTTTTGCACCAAGCACTCCCTTGCTGGTTTAAACTGTTTTACCAGATGTGCATTTCATGCTGATTTTATGTCTTGCCGGGCACACATGCATGCATGCACACTCTCACACACACCCCATGATGTAGAATCAGCATAAAACACATGTGTATATATAGCTAGATAGAAAGATTTGTTTTATTCTGGTTTTAGCATTTTGTTGTGGCTTGTATCTTTTATGTCTCTGGCAACCACACGCAGAACTTGCTTGCAGGGGTGGTATGCAAAGAAAACAAACAAACAAATGGATAAATTTGATGAGACCAGGGAGGATGGAAGTCAGGATCAGGAATAAAGAACTTCAGAACTCTGTATTGAGCCACCTCCTCCTGGAATTCTATCACACGTCTGACTATTATGCCTCATTTCTTACATTGCGTTGGAGGGGGTCCAACTCACTCTGTGTCTCATTCACCTGAAAACTAAAGATCAGCTGAAGCAACTGCAAGAGCATGACAGTCTATGTACATACCATTATGGAATGCCCTGCCTCATGACTTTCACTTGGCACCATCTCTCTGGAGATTAAAAAGTGACTCTCCTGTGTTTTTAAGTTTTTGATTACCCTGGATGGGTGCATATGAAACGGCTGCTTTTCTGAAGGCAACTAACTCCCTCCCTCTTTTATATAAGTTGCTATTTAGGGTGGGCACCTACCATATTTTTCGTCCCATAGGACGCTCCATCCCATAGGACGCACCTAGTTTTTTGGGGGGGGGAATAAAGGGGAAAAAATTCCCCTTTATTTCCCCCCCAAAAGCAGCTCGGGGAAACAGAACCAGGTCGGGGAACAGCGGGATGGCAGCGCTGCGCCTCCCTGCTGTCCCCCGAGCTTGTGGGGCTGGCCGATGTCTGCCCCGCGCGAGGGGCGCTCTGCATCAGGGCGCCCCCCCCCGCGGGCAGCAGGCTGCTATCCGCAGTGTGGGGAGCCCTGCAGGGAACTTCTGCAAGGCTCCCCACGCTGCGGATGTCTGCCTGGCGCAGGGGGCGCTCTGCATCAGGGCGCCCCCCCCCCGTGGGCAGCAGGCTGCTATCTGCAGCGTGGGGAGCCTTGCGGGGAACTCCTGCAAGGCTCCCCACGCTGCGGATGTCTGCCTGGCGCGGGGGGCGCTCTGCTTCAGGGCGCCCCTCGCGCTGGGCAGCAGGCTGCTATCCGCAGCCTAGACATCCCTGCCGGACCTCCCGTAGGGCTGCCTAGGCTGCGGATGTCTTCCTGAAGCCTGGAGAGCGAGAGGGGTCGTGCGCACCGACCCCTCTTGCTCTCCAAGCTTCAGCGAAAGCCTGCATTTGCCCCATAGGACGCACCCAGATTTCCCCTTCATTTTTGGAGGGGGAAAAGTGCGTCCTATAGGGCGAAAAATACTGTAATTCATCACCAAAAAAGAGGAAATTTTCTAACATATGCTAATTTATGTGTTACACACACACACACACACACACACACACACACACACACACACATGATACAGAGAAATATACACAAATTTGGATATAACTACTATAATGCAAATAGCAAAACATCTTGTCATACTGACCATAGGCTGCTACAGTCCCTCCCCCGATTGCTGAGCTATTTTTGTGGCACATAACAGCACAGACGACCTTCAAGTAAGCCATTTTGGCAGTTTATACAGCCTTAGCGTCTCCTCTTGATGATGACAGACTGTGTGGAGATCCCTTGCCACCTGTCATCATTAATAGGTTTTTCTATAGCATTGGTGGCAGATATTTCACACGAATCTATTTCTGCCCCTAAAACTGTGGAAATGCATGTGTCAGGGGTTCAGGAGCAGAGACGCAGAGAAGGGAGGAGACAGAGAGCGAGGGGGAGGAATACGAAGGAAGGATGAGTGGGGATGACGACCCGAGATCACCGAGCCTGTCTAGCGAGTCCGAGGATTCCCAGAAGGGAGCGCCAGCAGCCAGAGCAAGGGGGGAGAGCAGGGGGACACCCCAGGAAGAAGGGTCCAGAGAGGGATCAGAAAGCAGCAGTTGGAGATCGGGACCCACGTTCCCAGCCGGGAGCAGCGGGGAGAAAGGGGACCAGATATCGGGCTCCAGAGACTTTCAGAAGGAGGGAGGGCATGAGTCAGGAGTAGTCACGCCCACCTCGGGGAGCGAGGAAACGATCAAGAGGAAAGTGGAGAGTTGGGCGCGCGCGCCAAGTTCAAATGTAACGGAAGCTGGCGCAGCCAGCAGCCCAGAGAGTGAACCGAGTCCCAAAGCCCGCCGCAAGGAGGCGGAAGGGTCAGGGGGGTCCGCGTCAGAAGAGAGTAGGAAAGGAGAGACCCAGGGGGGCAGGAGGACCCAGAGACGGAAGGAAAGGCGCAGGAGGTGGAGCAAGGCTAGGGTATTAAGCTGGTGCGCTAGAGGCGGAGACTCAGACGGGTCTTCGTCGTTCTGACCTAGAAGAAGTAGGGCTGCACGTTGCAGTTTGGAAATGGAACCTGTAATCCAATAAAGACTCTTTGAAACTGAACGCTGGCTGACTTGGTCCTATGTGAGCTGGGACTGGGCGGCAGCCCTGACAGTAAGACCCGTCTCTCAAGCTTCTGACACCTGATACCTCGCAGCGGAGACAGAAGCAGCTGGAGGAGGGGATCGGTGTGTGGGAGCAAGCTCACGACGGTTGGCAAAGATGACGGAAGCAGAGAAAGTTTCAGCGCTGCAACAGGCAGTTACCAAATTGAATGCGGAGGTACTGGCATCCAAGAAAAGGGAGGAGGATGTGGCAGCCGCCTACCGAGATCTCCACGCCAGGTTTGAAGCATGGGTTAAGCATGGGCAGCCAGGACCCAGACCGGAGGGGGTTGGGTTGGCACGGAGAGCAGGAGGGCTGGTGGCTCACTTCGATGGGAATTTACAACAGTACCCCAACTTTCGAGCAGATGTGATGTGCGCACTGCAACTGCTGGCAAAAGACTTTAGAGATGAGCAAGAGAAAGTGGGGTTTATACTGTCCCATTTGCATGGGGATGCGAAGGCGTGGCTGCGCAATTTGTGGAGGGATAAAGATCCGGCGCTTCAGAGTGCAGATGCCTTTATCAAAGCGATGGATGCATGTTTTTTGTCTACCATTGATGTGGATCTTGCCCGACGGGAGATTCATGGACTGAAACAAGGGAGGGCGAGCGTCCGACAGTACCACGCCCGCTTTTTTGCGCTGGTCAGTGCATTGGAATGGGACCGGGACTCGCCCCCAGTCAGGGACCTGTTCTGGGAGGGTCTCAGCTCTGCTGTGAAGGATGAAATTGCGAGGGGGGAGAGGCCCCGAAGCACGCAGGAGGTGGTCCAAAGGGCGCTGACTGTGGGGGTGAGGCTGGAAGAACGTCCATGGTGCAGAGATGAAGGACGTGGAGGGCGCGAAGCATCGAGAAGTTTCTCTTTCGTTCCAAGGGAAGCAGCGCGTGCGCAATCCACACCTCCGCCAGGAGGGGGAGTGGAACCTATGGAAGTGGGAGGCGCCAGGGCTCAGTCAGCTAGCAGAGCCTCTGCACCGACAGCAGTCAAGACTAAACCTCCTAGAGGGACCAGGAAGTGTTACATATGCGAGAGCCCTCAACACTTGGCGAAAGAGTGTCCCCAGAGGAGCTCCAAGCACACTGCAGCCTCCGCAACGGTGAAAGTGGCCACCCAATGCAGCGAAGACCAGCAGGGAAACGACGATGTCTGGCTGGAGACAGAGGCACTGGGGCCCAGCCAGACGCATCAGTGAAGCAGTCCCCAGCGATATTGCAACCCACGGACCCCCTCCCACCCAAACCAGTAGTGCAACTCACAGCGTCTCTCCAGCTACCCAATGGAGTCACCATCGAAGTGCCGCTTTCTGTGGATTCTGGAAGCAACGCAGACTTTATAGCACAGGATTTTGTGGAGCAGCACGCTATAAAGCTGCTGCCTGCCACTCTGCCCCTGCAAGTCGTCACAGTGGATGGCAGAGAGTTGCTAGGGGGGCAGGTGGTGAAGCAGACGCCACCAATGGTGATGCAACTTGGTAACCACAGGGAAGTCATCAGTTTTAATGTCACCCGACTGTCGGACACGCCCATTGTGTTGGGCATGAGTTGGCTGGACAGGCACAGTCCAACGCTGGCTTGGTACCAGAGACAGCTGATCTTCGGCTCCTCTTACTGCGCAGAACACTGCATCCTGCCCAGGCAGGAGGGGGAGGAGGAGGACTCACAACTGCAGTTGGGAACGTTGCAAGCAGTTCCCCACAAATACGCGGACTTTCTGGAGGTCTTCTGCGAGAAAGAGGCAGACAAGCTACCACCGCACAGGCAATATGACTGCAAGATTGACCTCCTGCCAGGGGCGACGCTGCCGAAGGGGAAGCTATATTCCATGTCTGAGGACGAACTACAGGAACTCAAACAGTTCATCGATCACAATTTGCAGCGCGGTTTCATCCGGGAGTCCAGCGCAGTAGGGGGCAGTCCTGTTTTCTTCGTGAAGAAAAAGGACACGCCCCAAAAAAGATTGGTCGTGGATTACCGCCTCTTAAACAGAATGACCAAGCCCTCCGATTTCCCTATGCCCAGGATTGACGACCTGCTGGCGACGGTGCGCAAGGGACGCGTGTTCACCAAGTTGGACCTGCGAGGAGCGTACAATCTCATCCGTATGAGGGAGGGCGATGAGTGGAAGACAGCCATGTTCACGCCTCTGGGCACCTACGAATATAGAGTTATGCCTTTTGGATTGCAAAATGGCTCCCACGTTTTTCAAGCTTTTATGCATCACGTGTTGGCGGGACTCCTCTACAAGAAGTGCGTCTGCTTTCTGGATGACATCCTGATATTCTCTGACTCGCAGCAAGCACACGACCAGGACGTTCGGGAGGTGCTGAAGAGGCTGCAGCAGCATAGACTGTACGCCAAACTGGAGAAGTGCCAGTTCGACACGACGGAGGTGGATTTCTTGGGTTACAAGCTGTCGGACAAGGGGCTAGCCATGGACAGCGCCAAGGTTCGTGCGGTGTTGGATTGGAAGAGCCCGCGCAACCGGAAAGAGGTCCAGAGGTTTGTCGGATTCGCCAATTTCTATCGCAAGTTCATCAAGGGGTTCGCGATGCAGACGGCAGCTATTACGGACACGCTAAGCTCCAAGAAAAAGAAATTCATCTGGACGGAGCAGGCGGAGCGGTCCTTTCAGACACTCAAGCGTCTCTTCGCGTCGGAAGAGCAACTGCTGCATATCGACCCCAGCAGACCGCTGAGGGTGGAGACAGACGCGTCCGATAGAGCAGTGGGAGCGGTACTGCTGCAGAAGGACCCGCAGGGGGTCTGGAGGCCGGGGGCGTTCTACTCCAGAAAGCTCAGCAAGTCGGAGCAGAACTACACCATCTGGGATAGGGAGCTGCTTGCCATTCATGCAGCTTTCAAGGCGTGGAGGCACTTCCTGATCGGCGCCAAGCACACGGTGCAGGTCTGCACGGACCACAAGAATCTGGAGCACTGGCGCACGGCTCGGTTCCTGAACCAGAGGCAGATCCGTTGGGCGGAGTTCTTTGCTGACTTCAATTTCCGAATTGAGTACGTCCCGGGCGACACCAACATCATGGCGGATGCCCTGTCCCGAAAACCGCAGTACCTCGAAGAGGCGACGCCAGCGGCGGCCATGCACATCTTCGCGCCAACAGCGTGGGCGTGCGCTTCAGCCACAGTAGACCTGGATGCGGTGCGAAGGGCGTTGACGGACGACTCATTCGCGCAGGCGAAGATGGCAGAGGTGCACAAGGGCACGGCGAAGGGCGACGAGTTCCAGATACGAGACGGCTTGCTCTTACGTAAAGGGGCCGTCTACGTGCCGGGAGACGAACTTCGCGCCCGGGTACTGCAGCAGCTGCACGACGCACCCACGGCCGGGCACTTTGGCACAGAAAAAACGGTGGAATTGGTCGCAAGAGACTTTTGGTGGCCCAGACTGAGGGGGGAAGTCGCGGACTACGTCGCGAGGTGCGACACCTGCCAGAGGGCCAAGCCGGTGCACAAACCACCGGCGGGACTGCTGGAACCGCTGCAAACGCCATTTGAACCATGGGAGAGGGTGGCCCTGGACTTTGTCACGGATCTACCCAGCTCGAGAGGCAAGACAGCTGTACTAGTGGTGGTGGACTTGTTCACCAAGATGGCACATTTCATACCGTGTGCGAAGGTGGCCACGGCAGAACAAACAGCCAAATTGTTCATAGATCACGTGTTCAAAGTGCACGGGCTGCCACGGTCTATACTGTCCGACCGCGGACGCCAGTTCATCTCGAATTTCTGGCAAAAGCTGATGGGCTTCCTGAACGTCAAGATCAACCTGACATCGGCAAGGCACCCGCAGACCAACGGGCAAGCGGAGAGGGTCAATGCCATCATGCAGCAGTACCTGAGATGCTATGCCAATCAACAGCCGGCGACGTGGGTGGATTACCTGCCGCTCGCCGAATTCGCCTACAACAACACGAAACACGTATCCACAGGGGTGACGCCGTTCTTCGCCAACAATGGGAGGAATCCCAGAACCTTCCCGGGACTGGACAGAGTGGGGGAAGGGGAACCACAGACGGCGGACGCTTTCGCATCTGAGTTGCAAGAGGTCCACGATCAACTCAGACGGCAGCTGGAGCTGGCGAAGCACGCATACAAGGTCCAAGCTGACAAGCACAGGCGAGTTGGCGAGGAGATCCGAGTGGGAGACTGGGTCTGGTTGGCAGCCCACGCGGTGCCGACCCGATCGTTAGCCAAGAGGAAGCTAGGGCACAAGCAACTCGGTCCATACCGAGTCGAAGCGCAGATCAACCCGGTGGCTTTCCGGCTGGTGCTACCAGAGGGTTCCAGGATGCATCCGGTGTTCCACAGGTCGGTGCTCACTCCCTACAGGGCACCGCACAGGTTCCAGGAACCAGGAACGGCACCGAGTCAGTCTCCGGAGCGGACGGAGGTGAGGAGATTGCCACAGCAGGACCCCATCAACGAAGTCACGGAGATTTTGGACTCCAGATGGGGGGAAGATGGAGTAGAATATCTACTAGCAAGGGAGGGCACCCGGGCCAGTACTAATAGCTGGGTGCCGGACTACGCCTTGGAGGAACCCCTGCTCAAGGATGAGTTTCATGCCCTTTTCCCACACAGACCTATGCCAGCGGGCTTCTTCGACGACTGGTTGTTCACGCCCACGCTTTCCTCCAGCACGTTCCATGGCTTCGACTCGGAAGGGGAACCCGCACCGCGCACACGTTCCCCAGAGGGGTCACCGGAGGGTTCGGCGTCCGACAACTCGTATTGGTGGGACGATCGGCCAGAGGAGCAGTGGCGCCGGAAGTGGCAGGAGACACCAGGTCCAGCGACAGACGCAGAGACGGACATGGACGTTTGCGGGGAGGACCTTGGTTTCGAGCACGGCGGCACCGAAATGGAGGCGGAGGAGACCACCGTTGACGAACGCGGGGAGGGAGACTCGGAGGTCTTCAGTTGGCGGCCAGCAACGGGGAGCGAACTGTATCCGACATTCACTCCCGTGATGACGGAGCACCCACCAACCACCCTTGAAAGCGGGGAGGGGGGAAGGGGAGGCTTCGAGGGGGGGATGGATGTCAGGGGTTCAGGAGCAGAGACGCAGAGAAGGGAGGAGACAGAGAGCGAGGGGGAGGAATACGAAGGAAGGATGAGTGGGGATGACGACCCGAGATCACCGAGCCTGTCTAGCGAGTCCGAGGATTCCCAGAAGGGAGCGCCAGCAGCCAGAGCAAGGGGGGAGAGCAGGGGGACACCCCAGGAAGAAGGGTCCAGAGAGGGATCAGAAAGCAGCAGTTGGAGATCGGGACCCACGTTCCCAGCCGGGAGCAGCGGGGAGAAAGGGGACCAGATATCGGGCTCCAGAGACTTTCAGAAGGAGGGAGGGCATGAGTCAGGAGTAGTCACGCCCACCTCGGGGAGCGAGGAAACGATCAAGAGGAAAGTGGAGAGTTGGGCGCGCGCGCCAAGTTCAAATGTAACGGAAGCTGGCGCAGCCAGCAGCCCAGAGAGTGAACCGAGTCCCAAAGCCCGCCGCAAGGAGGCGGAAGGGTCAGGGGGGTCCGCGTCAGAAGAGAGTAGGAAAGGAGAGACCCAGGGGGGCAGGAGGACCCAGAGACGGAAGGAAAGGCGCAGGAGGTGGAGCAAGGCTAGGGTATTAAGCTGGTGCGCTAGAGGCGGAGACTCAGACGGGTCTTCGTCGTTCTGACCTAGAAGAAGTAGGGCTGCACGTTGCAGTTTGGAAATGGAACCTGTAATCCAATAAAGACTCTTTGAAACTGAACGCTGGCTGACTTGGTCCTATGTGAGCTGGGACTGGGCGGCAGCCCTGACAGCATGTATTTCTAGCAATATCTGAGAAGTATTTTCTGCACAACCACATTGCAGACGGGTTTTTTTAAATTAAATCTCTGCTCGTGTATTTAGACTGCCATACATGCACACAATTACTAAGGGATACAATGGTTGGTGGTGTCAAAAGCCACCAAGAGGTCCAGGAGAATTGGTAGGACTACAGTCCTCTGTCTTTCTTCTGACACAGGCCAGCCATCAGGGATGTGCAATCTCTTTTGTCTAATTCCTAATTGCTTTGTCATCCCAGATTCCGGGTAAACTAAGGAGCTGGGCTGAACCAGGCTCCATGCAGTGGGGAAGAGTAGTTGGGAGCTGTTGTGTCAATGCCCACAATAATCTGAGTATCCCACAGAGAAACAAGGGCTTTATCAGGAACACGTCTACTGCAAACTCCTAGACAACTCTGAGAATCAATCTTTCCAGATAGGTCCACTACTCCTTTGGAAGGAAGAGGCCACTGTGAGTTTTAAATCTCACCAGGGAATGTTCTGACCACAAAAAATGAATCAAGAAAAAATCCCCCATTCTCAAATCACCATCTTCCTGCTCAGACACAAAGTGTGGACAAGTCTATGGCTGCCATTAAAGCTATGAAGTCTTGAGACGCCCGTGGCAAGGCAGTCCTAGAATGAATGTTGAGATTCTCCAGAACCATAAACCTAGATGTCTGAGGGCAAATTGGCCGAGCTACTCTGGTCTCCTGTACTGGGACAAGGACAGGGAAATGACAGGACACTTTGAGATACACACCTGCCCCCCACCCCATTTCCTTCAGTGTTGCGCACTGCCTTGATATTTTTAACATGAGATGGTGGCGTATAGATTTTTTTAAAAAATTATGAATAAATACAGGGAAAGGTTTTGCCTCCACATTAGGCTATAAAAAGCATTTGTAACAGCCACCCAAGTATTGAAAGGGAATAGTCTTCCTTCCATTATATCTGGTCGTTCTGGCGCCAGACAGAACTGACTTTAAATGTAAGACATTATCTTAAACGACTTTCTTCACCTCACTTCTTTCCACCTGTTGCCTCAGAGATATTTCACAGGTTATGTTTTTATGGGACACATATTTAAAATGTTTTAAATGTACACCTAAAACCATACCACAGGCACCAGGAAAAAGAATAGCTCAGTTGTTTAGAGCGTGGTGCTGACAACGCCAAGGTTGCTGGTTCAACCAGATGGCTCCAGGAAGCCCAGAAGCACTCTAAATCTTGTGACTCCCCTGTGATTTGTATTCAGAAGCATGTTGCTACTGATCCTGGTAGTAGCATATTGCCAGTATTTAATTTTATTTTAACTTTTTTATTCAAAATTAAAACAAAAGATATTATCCAGAAACATATCATCCTTATTTCTCCACCATTTTTCCTCCCTCCCACCCCTCCCCCCGGCTTCCCTCAGTTCCAGTCTTTGATTTCTCTAAGAATGCTGTTTTCTGCATGTTGCACAGTTGTACACTGGTGCCCCGCAAGACGAATGCCTCGCAAGACGAAAAACTCACTAGACGAAAGGGTTTTGCGTTTTTTGAGCTGCTTCGCAAGACGAATTTCCCTATGGGCTTGCTTCGCAAGACAAACGTCTTGCGAGTTCTTGCGAGTTTGTTTCCTTTTTCTTAAAGCCACTAAGCCGTTAATAGCCGCTAAGCCACTAAGCCGTTAATAGCCGCTAAGCCGCTAATAGCCGCTAATAGCCGTGCTTCGCAAGATGAAAAAACCGCAAGACGAAGAGACTCGCGGAACGGATTAATTTCGTCTTGCGAGGCACCACTGTATAGATCCTCAAACTTTTTAGCTGATTATCATCAATAGAAAAGTTTGTGAATATTTATTCAAAGCCAGCCAAGGAGTCCAGTTCGCTTTGTTGCGTCTTCAAATACTTTGTAAAGGGTTCCCATTCATCTTTAAAGTTACCGTTATCCTTGTCCCGTAGCTTATATGTCAGCATATTGCCATTATGACATGACTGCCTTCATGGCAGGCAAGCAGGCGGAACATATGCATTATAGGTTGTAGCCCTCATTAGCCTTACCCTCCATGAGTTTGTCCTCTTTTCCTCTAATCCTCTTTTAAAGAGGATCCCACTGTTGACCATCACCACACTTTGTGCTAGCAAACTCCAAACTTAACTATGTACGTGCTGTGTGACGAAGACCTTTTGCCTGTCTCAAATCTTCCAACATTCAGTTTCCTTGGATCTCAATAATAATAATAATAATAATAATAATAATAATAATAATAATAATAATAATAATAATAATTTATATCCTGCCCATCTGGCTGGGTTTCCCCAGCCACTCTGGGTTCTAGTATTTTGAGAATGGGAGAAAAGCTTCTTGCTTCCTTCATTTCATGTACAATTTTATACACATCTATCATGTCCACACTTACACACCAATTCCCACCCCGCCCCCCAACTAAAAAGCCCTAGGCATTCTAACCGTTTCCCATTGGGTAGTTCCTTCAGTTCTGAGATCATTTTGCTTGCCTTTTTCTGCCTCTTTTCCCATTCTGTAATATCCTTTTTGAGATACAGCAGCCAGAACTCCTTACTGTATAACAAGCGTGCCCTAAGATGAACCTACTTTAAGAAAGATGTGCTTTGGAATCAGTTTTTTTTTTTAATTAAAAAAAGGAGTTACATATCTTTAAAATTTTGCCTCTTTTCATACTTCACGGGGTCAGGTTGCAGATGCACACTCATCACCCACAAATCAACTGAAGATTAATCAACACAGGCAAAACTTTCCCATCACCCAGGGTTCAGACTAATGAAACACCTTTCAACAAAGATGGGTCACATATTCAGCTTGGGTCATACTTACTGTGCTCTCGCCTACAGATGTGGAAGGAAGGAAGCAGTGGAATACTGGCAAGCACAAACAGAGCTCTGCAGTCATCTAACAGCATGTGGATGTGCTCCCCGTATGCACAGTTCGGGGACCTTAACAGTCCAGAGATCCCTTTCACATCAAAGAGTCTATGCGCATACAGTTCTAGACATGCAGAGCTTTGCTCACACCTAACATTGGCCAAGCACAAGTGAAGCCAGCGGGTGAGATCCCCCTTCACTTTCAGAGAAAATATTTTGGAATGAACAGAGCTGAAGCATTGGCTAATCAAGTGATGAAGGGGGCTGCATGCTGGCCACACCAGTTCATGGACTCCATCTTGTGGAAATGGCAGAGGTATGCCCTCTCTGCCTCCAAGGATCTCATGATACTATTTGGAATAGCATCCAGAGTGGCAGTGTGCCCTTTATTTGTCAAGAGGATAATAATAATAATAATTTATTATTTATACCCTGCCCGTCTGGCTTGGCTCCCCCAGCCACTCTGGGCGGCTTTCAACAAAATATTAAAATACAGTAATGCACCAGACATTAAAAGCTTCCCTAAACAGGGTTGCCTTCAGATGTCTTCTAAAAGTCTGGTAGTTGTTGTTCTCTTTGACATCTGGTGGGAGGGTGTTCCACAGGGTGGGTGCCACTACCGAGAAGGCCCTCTGCCTGGTTCCCTGTAACTTGGCTTCTCGCAGATTGTCCTCTATTGGACTGTGTCCTTTATCTGAAGGGCTGAGTCTGGTTTAAAGATGTATAACCCATCAGAAGGGAGCTTTCAGGGGCCTTGAAGTTGTCTGACCAGTTGTCTGCCACACAATGATAGCTCAGTTGGGTAGAGCATGGTGCTCAAAATGCCAAGGTTGCAGGTTCAATCCCCGTAAGGAACAGCTGCATATTCCTGAATTGCAGGGGATTGGACTAGATGATCCTCAGGGTCCCTTCCAACTCTACATTTCTGTGATTCATAGTCAGCACCTGGACAGCAGACTGAGGAGCAGAAATGTCCTCACCTGACCTCAGTCTTCTCCACCATTATCAGAGAAATTGTATTTCTATTTAAAGTGATTATTTGTAAACATGTGTCTATACATATAAAGCCCTAGATGGATTAAACCCCAAATATCCAAGAGACTGCCTTCTTCCCTACAGAACCTTTTGGCTATTATTGGGGGGGGGGCTGGTAGTTCTGCTGCCCTAAGAGGTTCAGTAGTGGTGGCGGCCTGGGAGAGGGCCTCCTTAGTGGCAGCCCCTAAGCCACGAAACTCCTTCCTCACAGAGATGTGTCTGGCACCATCACTGCACAGCTTCCAACTGATGCTGAAGACACACCTCTTTGTCTTGGCTTTTGATACCGGAGCTTTGCATTTTTAGGACCTATCCCAGGGGTCTGCAACCCGCAGCTCCGGAGCCGCATGTGGCTCTTTTACACCTTTGCCACGGCTCCGGGGCGGATACTAGCGAGGGGAGGAGGCGCATTGTGCACCCTGACACTCCCCACTGTGACGGGCACTGTACTGGCTGTGACGTCGCATGGGGGCGGTGCGTGCGTTACGATCCTGTATATATAGCATTAAGGTAAGAAACAATATATGCAGTGTTATATTTGTTTTAAATGTCGCAATGGTTCTGCAGCTCCCAGTTTTTTTTCCTTCGGAAACGGGTCCAAGTGGCTCTTTTTATCTTAAAGGTTGCAGACCCCTGACCTATCCTATTACTGGGACTGTTGTGGGTTTTAACTTCTTTTAATACTGAGTTTTAAATGGTTGTAACTTGCCCTAGGCCCTGCCGGTGCAGTAATAAGTATCACCACCATCACTTTTCTAATGCAAATGTGCATAACCCTTTGTCTCCCTTTGTGGTGAAGGCTTTGCTTTTTGCTTTTTTCTGGCAACGCATAAGTGGCCACTCCAGCACCATCCCTTGTAACAGGGTTTAGTTCACACTTTTTAATGTTTGTAGAGGCAATCTGGAGTGCAGGTATTAAGCATACCCAAGCCAACCCGTAGGAGGACTTTAATCCAATCTGCCAACTGGTGCCTATGTTCCCGAGCACAGAGCTGACATGCCAAGCAATTACAAAAGCTTTCTTTTTTTGCTGCTCGGCCACCTGTCCCTCACAGCACCAAGTTAGCTCCACTGGCAGTGACAGAGTGACTAAAAGGTGAAGCGCTTTCTTTTTTATTACTCCTTTTCTTTTACTTCGAATAAATTAGGGCAGCTGCAAAGAAAGCAACAACACCTTAAGGGTCCTTAACAGAGTTTGCTGTGCCTGCTTGCTTCACAGCAGGTTAATTACGAAGGCTGTTTCGCTTCATGTGCAGCACATTGGCTGAATGCTCTGGCCCACTTCAGACAACTGACAGCACCCACTTGAGTCATGGGTGGGAGTGTTCAGGGGCCACACTGTGCTTGCAAGTATGGGTGATCTAGATCAGTGTTTCCCAACTGGTGTTCCGCGGCACACTAGTGTGCCGCGAGACGTTGGCTGGTGTGCCGTGGGAGGGAGGCGGGCGAGTCGGGCGGCGAGAGGCGGGGCGGCGGCGGCGAGGATCCGCGTCGAGCCGGGGGCGGCTCCGCGGTGGTGGTGCCGAGGTTTCTCTCTCCATTCTCCCCTCACACACACACACAGGAAATAACACAGGATCAGCTGACAGGACCCGGCCAATGGGGCGGCGGCGGGGCAGCGCGCGCAAAAGGGAGGAGCGCGAGACAGCGGACGAGGAGGAGGCCGGCATGTCCGGGCAGCAGCAGCAACAACAGCAGCAGCAACTCCCGGCGACGGCTCCTCAAGCCCCGGGCAACCCTACTCCCTCACCGGCCTCGGCCGCCCTCCTGCTCCACCCGCCGCCGCCTCCCCCGTCGCCGCCGGCCACCTCGGCCCCGCCGCCGCCCCCTCCTCCGCCCGCTATCGCCGCCACCACCACAACAGCCGCCGCCTCAGCTGCCGCCGTCCCTCAGTCCCTCGCTTTGCTGCCTCCTCCCCCCCCACCCCCAAAGCTTGGAGGTTCCCCGGCAAGGGGGAGGGAAAAAAATTGAAACTTACACTTTCGTGCGTCCCTCCCGGCGTGACGCTGCGCGCTGACGTCACGGGGCTGTAATGGTGGTGTGCCTCGAGATTTTTTTTCATCAAACAAGTGTGCCTTTGCCCAAAAAAGGTTGGGAAACACTGATCTAGATCAGGGGTGCCCAAACTTTTTTCAAAGAGGGCCAAATTTGATGAAGTGAATATGCGTGAGGGCTGCCCGAAGTTCTTGATTTTTTCCTTAGGATTTTACTCCAAAGTTGTCAAGCTTTTTTTACAATTTTATCCCAAAGTGTGCAAATCACAGTGGTCCACATGCCTAGGAGGCATTGCCTGATAAAACAAATAGGTTATGTATAATGAAATGAAGAAAACGTTTAAATGGGCTATTCCTAAAAGGCCAGAAGTTTTCCTTATAGGAATACAGTGGGACCTCGGGTTATAAACGCTTTGGGTTACAAACTCTGCTAACCTGGAAGTAGCACCTCGGGTTGAGAACTTTGCCCCAGGATGAGAATGGAAATTGCGCACTGGTGGTGCAGTGGCAGCGGGAGGCACCTCAGGTTAAGAACCGTTTTGGGTTAAGAACGGACCTCCAGAATGAATTAAGTTCATAACCCGAGGTACCACTGTATGTATGAGCTCCATCCAGGGCTGGTAGATTTTCATACTGTTAATTTACTTACTTCATATATTTATATACTGCTTAATACTCAAGTCAGTCTCTGTGCAGTTTGCAAAATAACAAATACAATATGTATATATAGCAAACAATGAAACAGAGAAACTACAATGCCACAGCAATGCAATGTTAAGCAAAACTACAATAAAACAGTAAGACACCCCATCCCCCAATAAAGCAGCACGTTTTGAATATTTAGGGTCAGCTGTTGCTAAGCAAACAAAGCGAAGTACAGGGGCAATGCGTGTTTGCCCTTGAGGAAGGCAGAAAAGAGAAACTGCTTTACTCTGAGATGGGCAAAGAATGTCTAGACATAAGTCAAGCAAAATAGCTAATGCAAAGATGTGGCCTGCTTTCGAAGGCTGAGCTCTCTCACAACAGAGCTAAACTAGCCGTTATTTGTTAGCCTAATACATAGGTGATCATTGTAAAGGACAAGCACTCAGTGTTTAACGGTGGTAAAAGCAAGCTGGATATAAGAGATGAATAATTAGAGATGAATATCTGCATTTCCCATTGGCTATAGATTGCAGCTTTTGATCACACACATTATCCAATCTAAACAGAAAAATTCAGCCATGAATTTTGAGGAATGGCCAGAAGGTAGATCAGGAACTACTGCTAGATCTCTAAGTGACTTGCAGTAGAAAGGATTTCCCCCATTCCCTGACAGTGCCAATATACTGAGAACAGAAACAGAATATTGCTCCAAAACTACCTGTTTTAAAACATAGAACAATAAACAAGGTGATGTTGATGTATCGTTCCTCACCTTTCAAAGGCAAGCAGCACCTTCTACACAGTGATTAAAGGCATAGATGCTTTACATCTGGTCACTTAAGCAAGGAGCTGTAATTTAATCACAGGGTGTGGCATAGCTTAGCCGTAGTTCCTAAATCAATCCTTCCCCAGCCAATAATTGGGCTGGTTCTAATTACAGCAACGATTAATTTCCTCCATGTTTTTCAGCAATATGCAGTCACATTGCATTAACCAGAAAACAGATAACTTCTATTGTAGCAGCCCTAAAAGTCTCAGTGCATTATGTATGTTCCCGCAGAAATCTTGAATTTCTTAAGTTATTCAGTTGTACTTTAGCTAGCTAACACCACCATAATGGACTGCTAAATTAGAAACAAAGAACAAATAGCTTTATGGAAGATCTGGGCAATTCTTTATCTCTGTCACACCATTACAGCTTTAGCCATTCATAATAAAAGCAATTAAGTATTCTCCGTTTAATATCTCACTGTTGTCACTCAGCAAAGCCACTTTCCCCTTCATTTAGTTTCTGGTGTTCCTTTTATTACCAATTACACAAACTGCAGTGGTTAATTTAGATTACCATAAGGCCTTGCACAGCACTATACAGTGCTTACAAGTTATTAAGATCTATCCACTCAACAATCCCGTGGATCTTTGTACACGGCGTTAGAAGGTCTCTGTTTGCCCAGACAGTTTAAAATTCAATCTGCAATCTATAAATTATCCAGTTAGAAGTCTAGGCACAAAACCTGGCTCAAAACAAAACAAACCCTTCTTACTGTACACAAACATTGGAGAGTCCTTTGGCAAGAGGTGCTGCAGTCATGCAACTTATCACAATTAGGTGGGTTGAGCGTGCCCACCAAGACACAGAAGTCTTAGTTCAGGAAACACTGTAACACTGTCTCTGGAGAATCCATCTTTGTAATAGAGAGTGCCAAAAATCCGGGAATGGCTTTGAATAGTGCAGGAATTGACTGCGCTCTTACTCTAAAACGAGCTGCCAAGTCTCCACAAAAGACAATGCTGTTGGATTAAATTCTAAACACTTCACATTCCCATTACCTACTTGTCTGAATCGACAGCCAAAACAGGAGACGGGTAGAACATTACTTCTTTCAAACTTTCTTCTAGTGCACAATGATGGGTGCATGTGTCATCCTCATTACTGACTTTCAAGAGGAATTTAGAAACATTCCTTTTTGCCCAGACATTTGCTGGCTGAAATGCAGTGTTCCTGGAAACCTTAAAATCCTTGCCTGAGAGAATGCGATTGTTTTAAGCAGTTTTTGGAATGCTTTTAATGATATTGTTATTGAAGTGGTTTGCTGCCTGGGGCTCCTTTGGGAGGGAGGGAGGAATATAAATGGAAATGACGACGGCAACAATGGAGCTAAGTTGGAGCAATATTTTATCATTCCAAAACCCAACACCTGAAGGATAGGAATCTTCACCTTTCCTTCTTCAAAATATTCACTTCTTTTATGAAATAGGATTCCATTCAGATAGAAGGGGGCTATGAGCATTAAATATGAATGCAGATGGGGGAGAAATGCAGTGAAAGAGTCCTAAGGCACCAAATAGTAATTGTTTTCTTGCAGCATCAGCTTCGGTGGCATCAAGTGGCCTTACCAAGCGGGAAGACAATGAAAGTGATATGGGATAACGTGGTGCAGAGAAACAGGGAAGATATTATGGGAGAGAATCAAGGGAGAAAATCCACTCCACCCACAAGTCAGTTCCCGAAATAAAATAATCAGAGCTCTTGCTTCTTAGTGCTTGGTTTTGTTTATTTATTATGGTCCAGTCGTTCCATTGACCAATTAAATGAGCAAATGAGCAAATCAGTAGTTGTGTACATGTGCATGACAGGAAGTATCATCTCTGAAAGGGCATTCCTTTTTTTTTTAATGGGGCTTGCCACCTGCCATGCTCATAAACACCTCCATTAAAAAAATTTTTTTTAACCCTCTTGCAAAATTAAACAAAGCCTCTTTTAGTCAACCCAAATTTTAACTGATTCATCTATTAAATCACCTACAAAAATAACCACTAACACGTAAAGAAAATTTAAAAGATTTATTTTTTTAAAAACCTGCAAAAATTAAGACGATCAGGGAGAACTTTTTCAGGAACTGACAGTTGTAAAATCTCTGAGCATGAGAAGGATGCCCTTTAAACAAAACAACAAAACAAAACAAAACAAAACAAAACAAAAGAAAAACCTGTGAGTGGGCAACCATTTGAGATAAGGGGAAAACCTTCCATATCAAAGCAGGTGATTCCAGGTAGGTTTGCACCACCTCATCACTTTAGTTACCAATTAATTCCTGGCTGGTGAATTAATTGGTATTAATTAATTAATTAATTCCTGAAAGATAGTGAATGGAATACATATATATATATATATATAAATCCATGCCTGTCTGTCAAAGCAGCCATAGAGAAACCGACTTGAAGAATTATACTTGGGCTTCTATATCCCACTGAGATGATGAGGTGGCCCTTGATCAAAACCCTCATACCGGCAGTTTCATCTTTATAAACCCAGCATTTGTCCGTCTCTCACAAAAATATGGGAAAGAATGGCACTGCTTGATGCCAACCAACTTGAGAAGTTCTCCCTCAGGTTTGATTGAAAAAAATAAATGTGTGTCGATCACCCTTTTTAGCTTTTCTAAAAGCAGACAACAAGCATGCATTATGAACTCATTAGAATAAACACACAGGAACTCCCTATGCACATTTTAATAGAATAAGACCAATGTGTATATACAGGCCTCCCCACACTTGTGCGCGATCGACTCTGCATTTGTGGCTGGTACCCAATGGGGCTGGAATGACAGAAGGCAAGGAGCCCAACAGCGGATGGACCTGGAACCAATAATAACCAGGCACAAGTACCGTATTTTTCGCTCCATAAGACACACTTTTTTCTTCCTAAAAATTAAGGGGAAATGTCTGTGCATCTTATGGAGCAAATACATGGTCTCTGGAGCCAAATTGCCCAGGGGCGAAAAGCAGATCATGCTTTTTTTTCTGAAAGAGGGAAGTGGGCGTTGAAACAAAGTCACTGATCAGCAAGCAATCAGAGGGAGATAAGGGACACTAGAGATAAAGGAGGCTGCCTGGGAGGGGGAAAGTAAAGACAGCAAACTTGCAAGGAGAGGAGACAGGAAGACTAAAGCAATGAGGAGAGAAATTAGAAGAAAAGGAGGAGCAAAAAACTGCTCCAGCTAAGGAAAAGTCACTAAGGCAAACAAGAGGGAAGGGGGTGTTGAAAGGAAACAGCTGATTGGCAAGCGATTGGGGAAGGAGATAAGGGACGCTAGAGGTAAAGGAGGCTGCCTGAGAGGGGGGAGGTAAAGGCCCATGGATCCTCAGGATTTTTGCATTGGGTCACCCCAAATTCACCATCAGATCACATAGCATTCTATTTTTCTCCCCATCTGCCTCCTGCTGTGGAATTTTACAAGGAAAACACTGAGACTAACGAGGGAGAAGCTGACAGGCAAGGCCATCAGTCCCTTAGACTAGTTGTAAGTAAGGCAGGAAGGCAGAATGGGGGGGGGGCGACTCAGGGGAGACCAACATTGTTTGTTTATTACCTATTAAACTTATTGGCCGCTTGCCACCCAAAGGGTCTCCAAGCGACTTCCATTGAAAAAATATGCACAAATACACTATGAACATAAAAGGAGCCTGGTGGATCAGGCTGATGGCCCATAAAGCCCAGCATCCTGTTCTCACAGAAGCCAACCAGATGCCTATAGGAAAGCCGCAATCAGGATTCGAACACAGGAGCCACTCTCCCCTCCTATGGCTTCCAGCAACTGGTATTTGGAAGCACTTATTGCCTCCAACTGTGGAGGCAGTGTAGCCTTATTAGACTTTACCGACTGGTGGGGTTTGCGTTGGTCCCGGGAGGGAGGAAGGAAGTCAAATGACACCGAGATTGATTCAGAGAAAGAGTTTATTCTGCTCTCCGGATAGCAGAAGCCACTTGTGTGGTCAGTCCACAGCAAGTCCAAAGAAATGAGAGATTTCATGCAGTATATATATCCTCCAGGCACCCTCTCCCCCCTTCCCCAGGAATCCAGCCACGTCAGCTTATACACGCAAGTTGACATCACAGATGTTCCTGCTCCTTACTCTTAACCATAAAAGGGTTTTCCTCTTCCTGTACTCTTGACCATAAAAGGGTGTTCCTATTCCTGTTCCTATATTTTGGAGCAAGAGATCACCAACTCCTGGTGCCGTTCCCGGACTAAGTCTGTGCGTCAGAGTGTGGTCAAGATGTAAGATAAGATAGACAGAGTGCCATCCCTGCTCCACTGGAACAGCCAAGGCCATCCATTGCTGTCACTGATAAGGGAGAGAGCTTTGAGCACTTGTTTATACAGCTGGCTTTTGGCTCAAGAGCTCAAGTTAGAGCATTTTAGAAATGCTCCCTTGGAGGAGGAAAAATGGGGATTTTGGGTCAGTTTCAAACTGACTGCACAGAAACCCATTCCTTCAGCAGAGCCTAGGCATCTTGGCTAGTAGCCACTGGTAGCCCTCTCCTCCATGAATTTCCCTCCTCCTCTGCATATCATAAAAGGTGTGTGTGTGCGTACTTATATAACACATTGATATTCCATACGGCACATTGGGAAAACAAAACCAAAACAACAGCCTTCCCCCATAACAGTGACAGAAAACATTAGCGGCATGCAAGCAACACACAAAACAACAGTCCCACCTACAAACTAGCAGATAAAACTATAAAGCTCAACACAGACCACCCCCTCCCTAGCCCTAAAATACGTAATTCGCAAGGGACTGGTGAAACTGCACCCAATATTTGCCCTAACAGGAACACCTCTGCTGCTGTATCTGGTGCATCGAGGATGATGGCGCTGGTATAAGACACTTTGGGAAGGTTTTGCCCTGAAAGGTGGAATAGACATTTTTGAAATAAATATAAATAAATGAAAAGATACCACCTCTGCTTTTCTTTTTTTTCTTCCTGGTCTCTGTGACTCAGAAGGCAACAAAGGCAGCCTATTCTAAGCTGCTCTCACCTAGTTTCCATTCCTTTCCTCTTACATGAATCTTTTAATATTATCAGAGACATTTTTGAAAAATGAGATCTGAGGGAGAGGCTTCACTTGCATAAGCCAGGAGAGAACTAGGCTTATTAAAACTACTTTGGGGGGGGGGGGGGAGAGAGAGAAATGGAAAAACCAACAGCTCCAAAACATTCATTTCAAAGACGCTGCCTACTTTCACTCAGAGGTGGGATAATCTTTTTGGCTAATGCACACTGTTAAGTAAGATTGCAAAGGCGCTCATCTTGCAAGGTGGACCCAGCACAGAAGGCTCTGTCACAGCAGGAGCCCTCCAGCATTAAACGACATCATATTAGAAGTTTCCATTGCAACATCACCCAACTAATGGGCAGATTAAGGCCTTCGGTATCCTTAGCAATGCACAAGGGCATTCTCAGCTGCTTTTTCTCAGCAACAGGGGGCCCCATTAGCTAAAGTGGTGCTTCAGGTTAAGAACAGTTTCAGGTTAAGAACGGACCTCCAAAACGAATTAAGTACTTAACCCGAGGTACCACTGTATCCTTAACAAACTACAGCTCTCTGGATTCTTTGTGACTGCCTAAAGTAGTATGATACTGTTTCAAATGTATAGTGCCAATGGGACCACAATCTTAGTGACCAACTGGGTCTGTAGGGAGGAGAAGGCAATTTCTTGGGCATTCTGAGCTCAAGATGTTCAGGACTTCGTACAATAGTAACAAAACCTTAACCTTGGTATGGTAACCAGTGCAATGTAGTGGTTAATATGGACTAAGTCTTGGGAAACCAAGGTTTGGGAAACAAGTGGAGAGTTGATCTCCACTCAGCCATGAAGCTCACTCTGGGTGCCTTTGAGACAGTCACAGTCTCTTAGCCTAACCTACCTTAGAGGGTTGTTGTAGGGATAAAAAAAAAAGGAAATGGTGGCAGCTTGTATCCCTTGGAGGAAAGCTGGGATATAAATATAGTAACAAATAAATTAAATTAAAGAATATTGGCAGCCAGTGCAGTTCTTTTACGTGCTGGTGGAATGATGCTCTGCTTAGTTCCCTTGCTGTTAAATTCTGAATCATCACACAATCCTGAAAATTTAGAATTCCAGCTGGTTTAAAAAAAAAAAGCATGTTTAACATTGCTTTGCCACTTTTTAGATATTCAGCAGAGCTGCCTGTTTCTAGACCTGCAACTCCACTTAAGTCTCTTTTGCTCTGCAGGTAAGAGAAAACATTGTGCCTAATGCACCTGTGATAAGGTGAGGGAATATACTGGCCTTTTAGGTTATTCTACAGATAGATTCTATGCACGTTTACTTAGAAGCAGATCACCCTGACTTCAAAGGGACTTATGCATGAGTAAGAATGCACGGCATTGCAGCTATATTCTGTAGTCTGGCTTTTCTACAAAATGTGCCAAAAAAGAAAAGAGTTTATAAGGATTTATTTGTCCAGAAGCTTACTCTGCTGATTGCTTGCTATTTTGGTGCTAATGTTAAATCTCCTCAAAAGAAGGATAGCCATATTCCAGCTGCAAAACATGTTTTATTTCACATGGGACAGGGTGGGGATAACAAGCTTGCACCAAGTAACTTCAAACCTAAATGAATGATGCAACCCATATCAATTATACAAGCTGGGCACAATTTTTCACAATTTATTTTGCTTTGGCTGTTCTTAGGGATGGATAAAGGACTAAAGTCCTATCCTCGACCCTCAGAATTTCACTTAGCCCTACTGCCAAAGATTTTATCAGGCACTTTCAAGAATCTCTATGCCCAGGTGTTTTGTTTTGTTTTTAATTTAAAAAAACCCATCTTGAATCAAAGTTGCTTAGATTGTTGGGGGAGGCAGCGGGCAGAAGAATATTGTTATCTGGACCCAATTTGTATGTCCAAAATCTTTGGACATCTGAGGAACCGAATCCAGTAGTAATAAACATTAATAGTTCATCCTTAACTCTAGCACTGAGAACAGAAGGATTAGAATTAATGTGTTATTTCAGCTGTGAGAGACATTGACATTTACCTTCTGTTTAAATTTATAGAGTGATTTAGGAAGGAGGTTTAGAAGACAAATTGCAGTGGTACCTCGGGTTACAGACGCTTCAGGTTACGAATTTCGGGTTGCGCACAGCGCCGAACCCGGAAGTACCAGAATAGGTTACTTTCGGGTTTCGGCACTCACACATGCACAGAAGCGCCGAATCACGACCCGCACAAGTGCAGATGCGGCGCTGCAGGTTGCGAACACTGCGGGTTGCAAACGTGCCTCCCGCACAGATCATGTTCGCAACCCGAGGTTCCACTGTATAGAAAATTTCACAGAGGGGGAGACTGGAAATCACTGCAGCAAAGACTTGTCTGTACAGCTACAGGACCAACAACCTCCCTGTCTACTGAAGTTTGGTTTATGCTCTTTGCATCTGCTAGATGGCAGTGTGAGTCACTTGGGAAAATACAGATTTTTTGAGACAAACAGAAAAGCCCACCATTGAAGCTTCACCTGCTTAGTATCACCCATTTTCTGCTACATGTAGTGTATTCAACCAGATGTCCAGGTCCTGATGCACTTGGCTGGACTTCTAGCTTTCATGGCTTGTTATGGGATTTCTTGGCATTGATGGCCTATAATGTGTTTTCAGAGTCAGACTCTATAGCAGCTGGGAGCTTACTGGAATCATATGAACTGTCCAGATAGCAGGTGTCCTTGCTCCACAGAGCTTTGCCCCTGGACACTCTCCACCCCCTAGGGGCAGGTAAGACTGGAGGCAAAAATGTGAGGTGGAAGGCTGTGCCGCTCTGCCATAGCTGCTGCCTCCTCTGACCTGGGTTGCTTCTCTGGCGATGGTGGGGCAGCTTCCTCTTGCATTTACACTGCCTGAGGCAGCTGCTTCATGCTACCAAACGGGTGGGCCGGCTCTGATAAATAAGTATTTCATCTTGTCTGTCCAAAACCTTCCAACACTCAGCTTCCCTGAATGATCCCAGGCTCCAGTATTTTGCAGCAAAAACCTCTCTCTTCACATCCTGAATAATTTCATGAGCAATTTTATATCACGTCCCTCCTTGCACACCTTATTCCTAGCTCCAGACGGTAACTTTTCTTCATGGGGGTGTGTGGATTCCTCCTCCCTTTTCAGTTGCCCCTTTCCATAGCTTTTCCAGAACTGCCACAACCTTTTCATGATGAAGTTTTTCTGTAGTGAACGCCTTCTCTCAGAACTTTTCATTTGACAATTGGGAGTACACTATAATCTTCCATTTCCTAATCTACATTCCAGTGATGCGAAGAGGAGAAAAGGTCCCTGAGGTAACAGCGTAATTATTAAAAGGTATTGCTTCCCCTTTTCTAAGCCCATTGACTACGAGCCAGGATTTCATTGCATTTAAAAACACTTCTATTCAAGCTGTGTTATACTGTGGCTGCTGACAGTACTCAGCTCTCCCTCTCTATATTGGCAAATGCAAATTTTTATCTCAAAAAATAAATAAATCCTGCAAGTATTTAAAAAGACGAGGAAATATCTGACCTTTTTGTGTGTGGTGTTGGAAGTTGTACAGAAACAAAAGCCCAGGTCTATAAGGAGATCCAGCATCTGGGATCTCAAGGTCCTTCTCATGTGCCCAACTAATTCCACAGCAGATATAAAGATAATTGTGGCCTTTGCAGCGCTGGCTGTTATGCTCAATCATGCAGATAAAATCAGCAGCACTACACTGGTCAAATGGAGGAACCATCAATTAACATTCATAATGTGTGCTGGTAAGTAATGACCATTTCCCTGTCTTTACTCTAAACGGTGACCGCTTGCTGGGATATGTGCCAAATCCCATCAATGGCAACCAGCATGTCCAATGTCTGACAACATCTGAGGGGTCAAAGGTTGCCTCTCCCTGCATTGACTATATACCACTTTGAAAGAAGAAGGCAGTGTCGTTTTAGCTAATACCCCATTCCTCCTTTTTTCATAGCTTTTGCCAGCTATTCCCTCTTGCTCTCCATTTTGCAGTATTCAATTTGTAATATATAACTGAGCTGATATTTTTATTGTCTAAAATTATGTTTGAACAACCCCAAACTTCTTTAGCAACCAAAGTGTACCATTTCTGTAGGAATATCTGGGTAAAATGTAGACTGGAGCTACGGCCATCATGTCAGAGGAGGAAAATGCAGTTAATTATTTGTCTGTAACACAGTCTGTCTACTTACCGGTGCAATTTCATAGGCAAAAAGTCCGTATTTTTTGTCTGGTGAAACTTCATATCGAATAGCTTTCATAGACACCTAAACAGAAAAAAAAATGTCACAAGTAAATTCATTTGAATGCATGTGCATAAATTTGAAATCCAAGAACATGACCATGATACATTTGCTTGCTTCTTTTAAGAAGATGAGATAAAGTTGCCTGTGTGTTTCATAATAGAACCTGGCATTATCACTGAATGCTCTGAAGGAAGGGCAGGACCCAAAAGCTAGGCTTGGCTCACATGTCTCGTATGGCTTACAGACTATTAAGCAGTTAGAAACGGAAAGATCAAAATGCTGCAGCTATCTGTCAAGCCAAGTATGGAATCTGAGCTCTAGGTATGTTAAAAGATCTGTGTTTTGCATTTTCTGCTGCTGCCAAGGCCAAGATATTTAATAAGTTTACTACTTATTCATGGTGGTACAAGAAGTAAACTAAAGCCATTTTATTGGTCTGAAAACCAGACAACTGTGAAATAAACCTGCCCATTAAATGTGGTACTTACAATTATTTTGTTGTCTATTAACACCGTTGAGTTGTTTGTTTCAACATTGTGCAGTATCACAGAGCCGTTCCGGTTTCTATAAATGAATTCTGTATCTAAAGACGAGAGGAGAGAACAGAACAACAGTGTGAAAGATGATTTGGGTGGAAACCAGGCTTAGGTAGAAGGCGATCCTGGAAGAAAGACCCTGTAGAGCAGGGATGGGCAAATCTGTTTGGCTCTTTACATTTATATATCTATTATTATTATTATTATTATTATTATTATTATTATTATTATTATTATTATCATCATCATCATCATCATCATCATGCTGCTCCTCTTCCTCCTCCTGTACATTCATCGGTGTTTTCTCCTAGTACACATTTTTGCATGCAATTTCCCCTAATATAATGTGGGTTTTGTGTTATTTTCACCAATATATGCATTTATATGAACACTTTATTCTATTATATGCATTTTTGTAGCTATAACTTGGCCGGAGAACTGCATTGCAAAATTCAGAGAAGTGCTAAATTCGAAGGAGGGCTGTGTTACAGTTTGCCTAATGCTTTGGAAAGTGCAAACCAGGCAAGTCCACCTTTAAATTTGAACTGAATTCAATTTCTCATGACTTCCCTGCTGGAGAACCTCTGTCAATAAGAACTGGCACGTTGTGCTTGATGTGCAAATAGTCTGACCTGATATAGGCAGACTTCCTGGGTTCCTAATAGGCTCAGCAAGTGTTTGTCATGAATGTGAACTAACTTGGAACCTCTAGGTTACACCTAGAATTTCATGCAACATTCGGGGCACAGAAGTCAGTGTTGAAAGAGTTCCATGAAAATGGCATGTATGAACTTCTATTGCCTTGAAATGCACAGCAATACTGTTTCCAGGTAATTTAACTCAAAGCAACTGGTACAGACTGAAAAGACAGCACTGCATCAAATGTGATAAATAACTGTCAACTTAAAAAAGAAAGTAAGTTTGCAAACTACTGCTGTATATACTAGCAATAGCTGAATTCCTATGATCAAAACCAGAGATTTTAAATATCTCTTTCCGCTTCCACCATGCCTGGATTTTAGTTGACTAGTTTAGTTGGCAGTAAAAGTGCAGTAGGATTTGTTTTCATTATCTCTAATGCAGATTCAGATTCCCACAGGGAGCCTTGAAATGTTCTCTGAATTTGTCCCTCTTCAACCAGCCCTGCTTGCGTAATAAAATGGCTTTGTGTGTTAAGAGGTAACTAAATCCATGTTACTGCAGATGAGTAACAAATCCCCAAGGGCCACAAATCTAGGTATAGTTAAAATATTTTTTGAATGTCGTGATTCTTTTGTGAATGCATGTAACACCATCCCCCATACTTTCCTGGCTAGAGATCCATGAAGTGGAGATATATTGCCAAAAATTTAATTGCATGGCTCCACATCAAATATCTCAGGAGCTCATAGTGACATACTGTAACCCTGGGCCATAGGCTCAAGAATGCATGTTATAAGGCTGGGGTGGGGAACCTCTGCTTCTCCAGATGTTGGTGGACTCCAGCTCCCATCAGTCCCAGCCAGTATAGTCAATGGCCAGAGATGATGGGAGTTGTAGTCCAGTGACATGGTTTCACGCTCCCCTGTTTTAAGAACTGGGCCATTTTGTTCAGTGAAAGACTAAATAAATCTCCATACTACAGATCAAACTGGTTTTGCCATGGTTCTGCTATCCAGGAATGTCTGAGAACTGTAATTCCGTGAGACAGAACTCAGAGAGTTCTTAGGGCTTCACCAAATCACAATTATCAGATTGTATTATTATTATTTTTTGTAAAATCCACAACAACCAAAGGGCCATTAAACTTAAACAGGTTTGTAGTACAAAAAGCACAACAAGAAAAGTGTGTTTGTGAGAGCACAAACTTAATATTTAGTGGATAAAAGAAAATCATGTCGGAAACTGACCATCTGAAATGCAGCCCCCAGTAGCAGAATAACAAGCATGCTAGAGCAGGGATGGGCACCATCTGTGACCCTCCGGATTGTTGGTGAAAATTCCTGGATACCAAGATCCAAGTTTAGGGGAAGAACACTTTGGTGACAGAATCCCAGCAGAGATTTAAAGTCACAGAATATGCAGCAAAGTAAAGTGTAGACATATAGGCTGTTAGACTTTTAAAATACGCCCTTTAAAGTGACTTCCAAAATCCCCTCTTAAAAACTCTCCAGAGGTCAGATTCACATGCTTCAGAAAAGGTTGCACAGGTAGTAAAATTTAGCTTTCACAAACTGGTGAAAAGTTACTAAATTATTGCTTTAGGTCCTCAAGAGTGGCTGGTGAGAGCCATGCGGTCTGAGCTGTAGCAACCAGCGCACACCTCTTCACATGTTGAGCTTCTCGGGAGGACAGGGGGAAAACAAAGACTTGATTACAATAACAACAACAATTTATTTATACCCCGCCCATCTGGCTGGGTTTCCCCAGCCACTCTGGGTGGCTTCCAACAAAGATTAAAAATATATTAAAACATCAGTCTTAAAAAACTTCCCTAAACAGGGAAGTTCCTAGTTTTTCCCAAAGTGAAGGGAAATAGACATTGCTAAGCCTGGCAGGACAGCTTACTCTATGACATTAACCCCTTCCTGCATTAATTGGACTTAGGCATGTTGATCATATGAGACTAGTTATCCCACCCAGATGTCCTATCACCTTGAGACAGCATAGCCAACGATCAAGGATGATGGGCATTGCAGTCCAACAGCACCTGGAGGTCCACATGTTCCCCCTCCCTGTTCCAGAGCTACGTGAGAAACCAAGCCACATGGTTATCCCCATGGCAATTGAGACAATGTGTTTATGCATGTTATACTCTGAATGATTAAACCATCTTTGAAGGATTTCACTTCTTTTTGGAAATTCGGACCCTACTGAAAAGAAGAGAAGAAAAGAAAAAAAGTGAACCATCATTGATCTGCTGGGGCTGTAGATCTTGCTGCTACAGTCAATACGCGTCATCAGCAAAGGGTCGAAATTTAATGAAGAGCAAATTGGCTTGCTTTAAAGAAGCAGAAATTGATCGGCTTTGTGACCCAAAGCAAAACACAATAAGGCTTCAGTAGTCTCCAAGTCCTGTAATCATCGCCGTCCTAAGAATCAATGAGTAATAGGCCTCCTTTTGTGTTTTGAAATGTGTGATTCATATTATTGAAGCTGAATTCATTTTAATAGGGCGTCCCTCAATCAAAGACAGAAAATAACACAGCAATCTTGGTCTGTAATGAATTCTGTCCAGCAAGCTGATGAGAATTTCAGCCTGATTTATAGCTGTCATCAGAGCTGATAAAGGTCACCACTGAATCTCATTTTTTAAAAAAAAGTTTCCAATTTTATAGGGGGCTATTTTCAGCCAAAACGATGCTGAAAATACCCAATTCTCTAAGCAAAGAGCTGTTTGTTCAAGTACATATGAAGAATTATCCTGGAATCCCTTGACTCAATAACTTCCTTCGCTGACGATTTCTAGGAATCTGCCTGATAAAGCTCCCATTCCTCAGCAGAAAGCTCTTCCATGCATGCACGTCAGGAAAGAGTACAATTCCTTCCAATTGCAGATCTTTGCTTATGGGGGCTTGAAGGGGGCATTTTGGACGGCAGATGGATCTGCCACAGGTGAGAAGCCCTCATGTGCAGGCAGAACTCTAGCTGCAGCACTTCAGATCTTGCCCATTGATGGGTTGTGGTTTTCCTAAGAACATACGAGTCTGCTGGATCAGGCCAATGGCTCATCATCCCATTCTCACAGGGAGCAGGATTCGAGCACAAGAACATTTCCCCCTCCTGTGGCTTCCAGCAACTGCTGCCTCCAACTGTGGTGGCAGAACATCGCCAATGTGACTAGCAGCCATCAAGAGCCCTCTCCTCCATGAATTTGTTTAATTCTCTTTTAAAGCCATCCAAGTTGGTGGCCATCATTGCCTCTGGTGGCAATGAGGTCCACAGTTTAACTATGTGTTGCATAATGCGCTCAGTGAATGCTGACCGTCTCAAATCGATATCAATATCAAACAATGTATATTCTATACCTTATATCACATTTTCGAGAAATTGCAGACATTTATATATTGACAGTCGCCAGATTTTTTGTGTGTATATATTATTATTATTATTACTTATTAAATTTGTATGCTGCCCTTCATCTGTAGATCTCAGGGTGGTTCACAACATAAAAATACAAGATAAAAACATGAAATTAATAATAATAATACCCACAAACTGATAAATCCTTTCCCTTGTAAAAATACAAGATAAAAACACAAATTAATAATAATAATAATAATAATAATAATAATAATAATAATAATAATAATAATAAAAAATACCCACAAACTGAGAAATCCCTTCCCCCACCCCAGTCCTATATACCAATAGTAAAATTGTAGATAAGAAATGTAGATCAATAAATCTGACAGCAGCTTGGGCCCCTCTTTAGGGATGTTGCTATGGGGTCTGTCATGCTGAGCTCCTGCACTTCTAAAACTTGCATTACGCAGCATTTGAATTACATTTCCCAACTATCTGGAAAGGCTCGTTCTCTGGCCACAGAGAGGCAGTCTGCTGACACATATCCCAAGGAAGTGTGGTCAACACATTGCCACAAGTCTACTCCGCTCCAGCATGCAGCTCATGTGCTGCTCTATGGATCTGGATGATGGAAGTATCCCATGGCTGTTACACAAGAGCTCAGTTCTAGGAGACTGGGTTCAAAAATGAATTAACTACTGATCCCACAGCACTAAAACACGGTCAGGACCATAAAAAACCTGCAAGTGTTACTTATGATAAAATACAATGGTACATTGGGGCCAGTAGCATCTAAAATTAGGCTAGGGGCTGCATGTGACCCATGGGCCACCAATTGCCTGTCAGTGAGCTAAAACATGGCTGAGCTGCACAATACCCCATTGGCTAAACAATGCATGTATTTGGTCCACGCACAAATTGAATGGTGACACAACGAAGGGGCATAGCTCAATGGCAGAGCAATTCTGTTGCCTGCAGAAAGTCCCAGGTTCACTCCCTGGTGTTTGCCATTAGGGCTGGGAAATATCCCTTGTCTGAAACTGCGGAAAGTCAACAACACTGAGTTAGAGAGGCCAAGGGTGTGATTTAGTATACGGGAGCTTCCTGTGTTTGATTAAACCAGCATTTTACGGCCTCTCTCTTCAACATCTCCCATCTCTTCCTATGAAATGAGAAATGGAAGCTAACGTTCAGGTGGCAAAAGGGACCCAAGGAAGAAAGATGCCAGATTGTCACTGGCACATCCAAATCGACGCCCCATCACAGCCGTATGTTCCGTGTGGCTCTTGCCTAGCAATTTGTATTCACAACATACCAAAGGCATTTGGCCGAGGTGTTGCAGCAGGCTGCAACAGCTGAATGTGTAGCAGGTTTACAGATTAAGAACAAATAAGCCATTTGCCTGCAAGTTCTTGAAGTCCCATATGTAATATGAACGGTGAAGGAAATGGAGGCAATTATAGTTAAGAGAGGCCGTTGTTGAGTGATAGAAGAGAAGCCCACGACAGGTGGACGAGAACAATCTGGTTTTATTTCCAAATTGCACCAGCAATTAATGCCAGGCAAAAGCCCTAAACTGAGCTAGCACAACTCCCAACGACAGACGCTGATGGAATGGCTTAGCAAGAGCAAGTGCTGGTGGAGAGCCAAGAAAATGCGAGCCAAAAGCATCACAGTGGACAGAGAAAGACCAAACACATGTTGGTGCCCAAGGCAGAAAATGCAACTGATACCCCCATGGTGGGGGGGAAATATATAATAAGGAACTAAAGAATGACAATGATGATTTACAGAACACTACTGGTGTTCATGGCACTTGAAGAGTAGAGGTACAGTATAAGAGCTCAAGCCTCTGCCCTGAAGAGTTTACAATCTAAAATTCTTCACAGGGGAAGCAATAGAGCAGGAAGGAAAAGAAATGGGAGGCAGGGGTATACGAGGAAGCAGTGTACAGTTGTTTTGGTTGCACATGCTTGGGCTTAGTTGCAGACTGAGCTACAGTAGGATATGCAAACTATGGAGTTATGCCAATGGCTTCATGACCAAGGTGGGTTTTGAGGAGGGATTTGAAGGAAGTAAGAGAGGTAGCAGAAGAGAATGAGTGCCAAGAATATGGGGGTAGCAAGGAAGGGAAGGTGGAGTGCTTTGAGGGAGCAGACTAATGGTGGGACAAGGTCTGGTAGCAAAAGGACAAAACTACAGCAGAGGAGGGAAATCCGAGACAGATATACACAGAAAAGAATAGATGAATCAAAGGTGAGTACACTTCAGTGTACGAAGGTGGGATAGGAATTTCTGGGAGTAAGTAAGTAAGGTCAAAGCAATACAGTCAAGTTTAGATAATCATGCTAGGTTCAGTTTGCATGCAAAGCTTTCCACCTCCTTATTTATAAAACTGGAGATTTGATTCTGCCTTAGGCCATGTCTATACCGATGCTTTCTCCAGACAAACCTGCCCTGTGGCAAGGTAGCAGACAGGGCAAAGGGCTCCCAGAACTGCCAAGGGAAAGCTGCACACAATAAATAATTCCTCTCCTTTGTGGTTTCCATTCTCTTCCAGTGTCCAAGCATACTTTGGCTTCCCTGCACCAAAAGTAGGATGGCAGCTTTCCCCAGAGGGATAGCGCTTCTGTCCATTCAAGAGCTTTGAGCACAGCAACAACCATAGTTCCACAGGTGTAAGCTTCTCCCATTAAATGCTGTCTGCTACAGAACTCCCAAATAATCTCTGCTGCTCAGAAGATGGTCACTATTCAGAGTCTTACTTCTCAATGCCAGTGCTGCAGAGGAATTAGCTGCAAAGAAAGACAGGAATGGATCCTGTAGCTTTAACAGTAAGCCACGAATCTAGTAAGGTAAAGGTAAACAGGGACGCGGGTGATGATGTGGTTTAAACAACTAAGACTCCTGGGCTTGCAGATCAGGTCGGTGGTTCGAATCCCCACAACGGGGTGAGCTCCCGTTGCATCTGTCCCAGCTTCTGCCAACCTAGCAGTTCAAAAGCATGTCAGTGCAAGTAGATAAATAGGTACAGCTGCGGCGGGAAGGCAAACAGAGTTTCCGTGAGCTCCAGCACTCGTCACGGTCCTCCATGAGTCAGTAGCAGTTTAATCATGCTGGCCACATGACAAAAAAAGCTGTCTGTGGACAAACACAAGCTCCCTTGGCCTGAAAAGCGAGATGAGTGCCACACCCCATAGCTGCCTTTGCCTTTGCCTTACCTTTACCTATTCTAGTAGAGGGATTTTCAACAGGGTCCACTTGCTAAGTCATAATGCAGCAAAGGCAGGAAACAGCACATTTTGCAGAAAGAGAAGTCTCATGCATAATAGCAATCTAGCTAGGAAGGGAGCAGATTGCAATGTATGTCTGGTGTGTGGCAATTTCACGGAGTTTCCTTTCTGGACTCAATGGGGTGTTGCTTGCATATAAAAAGCCCCTGGTCTTGCGCGCTGTGCCTGTACCTGGGGCTGGTGGGGAGGGAGGCTTGTGCAGCCCAGACTACTGCAATGCAGAAATAAACTCCAGTTTCTTACAGTTCCATTTTATTAGTATGAGGAAGCAGATTGTAAGAGGGAACAGCTTGCTTGCAACATTAGGAACAGAGCCCTTAATTCCTGGAGACACGTGAAATCTTTTTTTATCTCACTGACATTATGGGCCATTATCTTTTAGTGTTTCTTCTTTTCCCGTTGGTAGAGCTTCTTTTCCTCCTCCTTCCTTTTTAATATGAATGGGGGCGGGGACACCCCTCTAAACAGTTGATTTGCTGTAATTTACCTAAACAATGAACATCTCATCACATTGGTACATTAAGCCAGCATAACATGGCATAGTGTGCTTTATTATGCAAGAAGTAGCTTTAATCACTCTTCACTTTAATGCAGCACGGACCCTTGCATTTAGTATGTTTTGTGCCAAGAACATTCAAGAGCAATACACATTTACTCCAAACAGGCCTTTCCAGAACCAAGCTCTTTCTCCCGCCATGAAGAAATACAGGACGGCACATTCACCAGGACAGCAAGAAGACTGAGTGCGCTTCAGAAACAACAACAACAATCTAGGATATAATTTGATAGTGGTTACAATATGCTAGGTCTGAGTGCAAAAGCATCTTTAGAACTAATTTTGTGAATAGATAGGGAGATTTCAAAGGCTATGGCCTCTTGAAATGTTACCAAAAAGCAGCTGGAGGAAGTGCATAAACCCTTGACAATATATATTGCTCTGCCTTAGTTTTAAAATGGACAGTTCCTTAGTGTGGCGAGTTACGTATTACCAAAAAGGAGAATTTGTATCACCAAAGAAGAGGGCATGTGGTAATGTCATAAGTTTAGTAATGGTCTGTTTGTTCCTTTTCCACAGGATTTGCCTGGTGGGTACCTATCCCTGGCTCATCAATGGATTTTTCTGGGTTGGGAGGTTTCTTTGTAGTTCACACACTACTCTGGTTTGCTGCTAAGATTATTGCCCAGGAACCTGCCTTGCAAGCCAATTCTTCTCTGTCCTTTCACCCTTCTCCCTTTCTCCAGTAAGAAGCTTCTAGTTCAATTTTCCCAGTCCCTCATGCACCTGTGCGTCTCACCAATTGATTAATTAAATGTTGCAATCCTAAAATCAACCCCTCTTATGATTCTGTATCTTGTTGCTTGTGCTCTTCAGAGCCAGCCAAAGAAGAATTAAGAAGCTATTAAGAGGAAGGTGGACTGGCTAACATCAAAGCTTTCAGGGAGCAAAGACAACAGCATCCTAGCCTAACATTTCTACCATCATCTTGCTCCTCTCTATGTCACCTCCATTATGCATTTGCCAGTTATTGACATCTCTCCTGTTACCTCTTCTTCATCTATTGTAGAATGTAAGCTGCCTGTGGAAGGACCATGTCGCCTCTTTTCTGTACAGCACACTCTTGGAAGTTGGAGCTATAGAAAATGTTAAATGGCACTCTTGGGATGCCAATGCCATGCAGCTCATGACCCAGAATTTGTGCACTTCTGACTTCTCTTCCACTCCCTACAAGGCTAAAGTAATAAAACAAAATAAATTGTAAAGGGTGGAATTCAATGTTTCACATTCCAGCTTCCCTATCTTCAACCTGAGTGCTGTTCTAGGGGTTCGCTTGACCCCCCCCCCTTGGAACTTTTTTTTGGGGGGGGCACAAAGAAGGAAGATGGAAGGAGGAAGCCTCATTGTGCAAGCAGGAGTCCTTGTTAGGTGAACCGTCTGTTTTAAATCTTCTTCTTCTTTGGCGATCATTCGTAGCTGAGTAAGATTGTCTTGCATAAACACAGTTTTAACAATAAGTCCGTAAGTGACTGTGGAGGCCCATTCTGGACCCACACGTCCTTCCACAGTGGGGACATTGGTTTCTGGGTGGGAGTTGATCACGGTGTGGATTTGCCAGGCGTGCCTTCCTCTTAGCATGTTTCTCCCTTGTGTCCTGAGTTCAAGTGTCTTCAAAGCCCTTTGGTAAAGGCTGTTCTCCAACTGGCCAGGGTTTCCCAGTTGTCAGTGTTTATACTACATTTTTGTATATTTGCCTTGAGACAGTCTTTAAACCTCTTTTGTTGACCACCAGCATTACGCTTTCCATTTTTAAGTTTGGAATAGAGTAGTTGCTTTGGAAGACGATCATCAGGCATCCACACAACATGACCAGTCCAACAAAGTTGATGTTGAAGAATCATTGCTTCAACACTGGTGATCTTTGCTTCTTCCAGTACACTGATATTAGTTCACCTGTCTTCCTAAGTGATGTGTAAAATTTTTCTGAGACAACGTTGATGGAATCTTTCAAGGAGTTGGAGATGGTGTTTATAAGTGGTCCATGTTTCACAAGCATACAGTAAGGTTGGTTGTACAATAGCTGTGTGAACAAGCATTTTGGTTTCCCCGCAAATGTTCCAGTCCTCAAACACTCTGCACTTCAATAGGGAGAAAGCTGCACTCGCAGAGCTCAGGCGATGTTGGATTTCGGCATCAATGTTGGCCCTTTTGGAAAGATAACTGTCTAGGTAGGAGAAGTGATTGACATTTTCCAATGTTACACCACTGAGTTGGATTTGTGGCGCTGCAGAGGAATGCTATCTATTTTCAAGTGCAATAATAGTTGATCTACAAGGCGTGTGGTTGTGGTTGCTGTTTTGTAAAAAATATAAAAAATACACTTTGCCCAGTTTCTTAAGAGCATGCACATACTGCTTATTACTTAAAGATAAATGTAGACAACTGCAATAACCAAAGCATGAAGCTAGAGTTTTAGCTGTGGGGACAGACATATTTTTTTGCAGTGGTGTACAGGAAGAAGCAACATGATTTGACAACTAATTGAATGTGAGAAACAAGGAAGGAAGATGAGCTAAAATAATCCCCGAAGCCAAGGCTATCTGTCCAGTCAACAGAAGTCCCAAACCTTTTGCTATCAGGAAATTTGTTGCTTCAAATTTCATTTAAAAATGAAGCATGGCAAAGAGTATTTGGAATAAATGAGAAGAGCGCATGTAATGTGTGACTTGCTGAGCCCCACGAATCCCCACTTGTCAGCTAAGCTTCTGATTTTAGAATGCTGTTTTACTTTTATTGTTGTTAGCCGCTCTGAGCCCGGCCTCGGCTGGGGAGGGCGCGATATAAATAAATATATGATGATGATGATGATGATGCAATGAAGGGTCTCCTGAATTTAAAAGATGTGAAAGATGAAAAGCCCACCCCCACCCCCAGCCTGCATTACAAACCAAACATTGCAGTTAGTTCTGAGAGTGGCAAATCACCAGTATTTCCCTCTTGCCGTCACCCCAGATTACCTCCAAATCTACCTGATGCAAAGTGCCTGCTCTAGAGTAGCAGCGCAGCAGATGGATGAAAGCACAACTAGCATAACATCTGGGCAGTCAGCTGCAGCAGCCTTGCAGTTGACTACCTGAATTTCATGCTGGAGCTGTTCTTTATCCAGCTGCATCACTGACTTTAGGGAAGTTTTTAATGTCTGATGCTGTACTGTTTTTAATATTCTTTTGGAAGCTGCCCAGAGTGGCTGGGAAAACCCAGCCAGATGGGCGGGGTATAAATAATAAATTATTATTATTATTATTATATGACTTGTTTACATGTCCAGTCAGTCATACGCTTTGGTCACCTGCTTCTTAAGCAGTTGTTTGCGGCCACATTTTTTTGTTTAAATGCTGATACTTTCTTCGGCAGCTCTTGGAAGAAGCTGTAAGCGCTTCCCTCCATGCTCATTTCCACCACAAAACTGATGGGAGATCAGTTTTATTCATTGACTCCAGCTTGGTTGTCTCAATTCCGCCCTCCCTTTCTTAATGACATTTACGTTCTTTGCTCAAGGAAACCCGGATGCAGTCCAAGCTCTGCAAGACATTACAGTAAAACGAGCCCTTTCAAATTAATTTGAATGCAATTATTGCAGGTGCTTAAAATGCACAGACCTATCATAAAGTAGGAGTAACTGTATCATTAATAATGTTTATTCCTTATTGAGTGCCTAAACATTACTAGGTGGTTAAAAATAATAATCCCTGCCTTATCTGCAGGTTTGCAATCTGAAAAAGAAGCACAGAAGGGGAGGGAGAGAGGAAAGGGAAACAGCAGTAATAGGAGAGGAAAGGTCAAGTAGAACCAATCAAGGTTTCCTGCAGGGGAACAAAAGGTCAACAGAGACCACAGCTTTGAGGGGATGGATTTTGAGGGTTTTCCAGAGAATGAACTTCTTCCAGTGGAGTCAAAGAAGCTTGAGAAAGATGAGGGAAATAAGGAATGTTTGATGTTAGGGGGGAGAAAGGCATCAGAAGAGTATAGGAAACCAGATGAGGAATAAAGTAACTATTCTGCAAAAAAAGAGTTTTCCAGATCAGGCTAATGGCCACCTAGTCCAGCATTCTGGTGACTAGGTTTTGCATGCAATAACATTTCAGGGCAAATCTCCTGCCTGGGCAAAACATCTCCTGCCTGGGACTCCTGCTTGGGCAAAACATCCAAATAATTTCAAGGTAAGCAAGCCTTTTGCTAAGACTCGCAAAATCTGCCAGGAAGCTTCCCTATCCATCTTTAAAATTCACAGCAGGAAAATGGAAGCAATTAGGTGCAGGTGAGGCATACATGGTATATATATATACACACACACACACACACACACACACACACACACACACACTATAGATCACTGTTCTGTATAGTGTACTTTTGCTGGAGCTGACAGAAGTTATAGTTTATTTCAGATGTGCGCACACACACAAAGCAAGCTAGGAAAAAAAGTGAGGCTTAAGAAGAAATAAAAACTTGATTCCCTTTGTTGAACTCCGAGGCTCAGTTTGTGTTTCTGTAGCAGATAGAAGATGTGTGTGAGCTACATCTTTCAAGTGTCTACATCAAACACTCTTTCCACTCCTACTGTCATCCTTTATAAAAAGAGGCTCCCTTTGAAAGCACAGAGCAATGGCAACGATTCCATCTTGTCTGACACAAAGAAATGATCGTATCACTATAATCAAATGCGATGCTGTGTCACCAAGGCTCCCACCCCATAATGGGGACTCTTCAGCAGGTTTGAAGACCACACAAAGGTGAGGGACAGAGTTTGAAAAACATGGCTTCGTGGCGAAGGGTTGAAAGATAAGCAAAACTTGTGCAACCCTGGGATGGCAGATCTAGAGAATGTACTGAATCTTTTCCTCCAACTCCGAAATAAACTATATACAGATCCCAGCCTCACCAATATTCTAAAAAGTGGTGGCTCATGCAAATTGAGGCAGCTAGTGGGAAAGGCATGGAGGCCAACAGTAGATGGAGCCAGAGCCATTGATAGACAGAGTCAACTAAGTCTGGTCCTCTTCCCTGCTGAGTTCTACAAAGGCAACAATGAGGCTGAGGAGAAGGAGGTGGAGGAAGCTGACAGGCAGTGCCATCCCTTGGACTGGCTCTGAGAAAGCAGCGGCTGACTGAGGGCAGAGTGACATTGATGGGGCAGTGCCCTATGTTGGTATGATGCGAACAATGGACTAAATTACACAGCACATGGTCTCAGGTCTTGAGTCAGCACATCCCCCACGTCCACATGCACTGGGTTACCACAGCAACACCAGCAAGATCAAGCGTACAAACCAACTCGGACTCCACAGTCATCCTCTGAGGCCCTTCTCTGTGTGCCTCCTCCACATGAGGTCCGGAAAGTGGCAACATGAGAACAGGTCTTTTCGGCCGATGTTCCCTGTTTGTGGAATGCTCTCCCAAGGGAGGTTTGCCTGGCTACTTTATTATATGCACCAGGAGAAAACTTTCCTCTTCAACCAGGCCTTTGGCTGATTCATATTCTATGGCCTTTTAAATATGCTTGTGGGATGGCGGGTTATGTCTTGGTTTTGTTTTAAGAAGAAGAGGAGTTTGGATTTGAGATCCCACTTTAACCCTAAGGCTAACATTCTCCTTTCCCTTCCTCCCCCACAACAAACACTCTGTGAGGTGAGTAAGGCTGAGAGACTTCAGAGAAGTGTGACTAGCCCAAGGTCACCCAGCAGCTGCATGTGGAGGAGTGGGGAAGTGAACCCAGTTCACCAGATTACGAGTCTACCACTCTTAACCACTACACCACACCGGCTATTTACTTTGTGCTTTTATCTTGTGAACTGACCTGAGATCTTTGGATGAAGGATGGTATATAAATTTAATAAATAATAATAATAATGTGACTTGCTGAGCGTTTCACCCTCCCATTGGTTCAGGAATGCAGAGACAGGTGTAACAGTCTCTAGGACATTGCTTTTATTATGTATTGTCCTGTCCTGTTTGTTTTCAGGGACTGACTCTGAAAGTAGCTGTGGGTTTTACACAGCAGCGTCAGCTAGCATGTTGATAGTGTTAGTGGATCTCTCTGTACATATGTATATTTACTTCTAAGACCAGAAGAACTGTAGATAGTAGTGTTTCACTTTGTCTTGTGTCTAGAGACAATAAACACTTTGTTACTTGTGGGAGAGGAGTTTTCCCCTTAACTTCTATAAGAAGTTGTTCTGCTAGGAGCAGGAAATCTCTGAAGACTCTGCTGGGGCTCCAGCTACTCTGCTGATACATCACACTGGTCAAAGTGTGGTGAGCTACCATCTGATTTCCAAACATCACCAATATTCACTCTAATGGACCCATCTCTACTAATTCATTTCTTTCTTTCTTTTTTACTTGATGGTGCTATCACAGCTTAGGTGCCACCACAGGGAAAAGAAACAAGGACTCTTAACTTCTTGGTATCAAAAGATGAAAGGGAAAGCAAGTCCTTTGTATGAAGCTGATTGCTATAAAGCTTATAGCTGCTCTGTTTAATCTCAGGAGGAGCATGGCACGGAAAGGAATCAATCTAAGGTTGTGTTCCATCACGCTGTGAAGAAACACGTGTAGCATCCTGCAAGAGGACCTGCTGTTGCTGAAATAAACAAGGCTTCTGATGGACAGTGTATCTGTCACACAATTTTTAATGGAGGGACCATTTCAATCAGGATGCTATTTGGATAATGAGGAATAAATTGCATAAAGAGGCTTGCGGGGATGGTTTGAGGAGTGGGGAGTTAGACTGGAAGTTCATTACTGTCTTATGTGACATGCAGGCACAGATTATTTATTTGTTTAATTTGTGAGTCACTTCCCACAAGGCATCTTAAAGCTATTTACAATGTGACATGTAAAACAGTTGCGTATATAAAAACCGATGAAGATCACATGTAAAAGGGATTAGAAACAACCACAACTATAGATATATAAATGGTTTAAAACAGGCATAGGCAAACTTGGCCCTCCAGATGTTTTGAGACTGCAATTCCCATCATCCCTGACCACTGGTCCTGTTAGCTAGGGATGATGGGAGTTGTAGTCCCAAAACATCTGGAGAGCCTATGCCTGGTTTAAAACAACAACAACATGTACATAAAATCAGCTCAGATTTAGGACAGATACCAACTGGAAAGAAATAATTTAGAAGACTTGTTGAAAGAGGAACATATTTCGCAGGTGACAAAATGTCGTTTTGAAATGCAACGGGAGGGAGTTCAAAAGGGCAGGTCCTACCGAACTAAAGGCCCGATTCCAACATTGTGCAGAACGGTTTTGCTGCTGGGTGCCTTATCCTGCAGAATGCAGTAAATGGTGAAGTATGTAGCGGGTGTGGCAATCTTTTAGTTGCAAGCTGCATAGGGGTTTGTACACCAACACCAGTACCTTGAATCTAGCCCGGTAGGTTCAAGTACAACCCAACGAACTTTCATATCATCCAACCTTAAGCCAAAACACAATGAATCTCCATGGTGTTAACTTGGCAAACCTCAGGCATGAACTGTTGTCAAACTCAACAGGCACTAAACAAAGAAGCCAGCGGAGGAGTTCTGTCCTATCAAATTTGGAACCTCATGACCCAGCTCACCAACTTCTGTGCATCCACCTGCTTTCCTCTTTGTAAGGTCACATCTTTTTCTGCTAATGACTTTGCTACCAGTTAATGTCCCTCTGCTATAAAACCTCCCTTGTCAGTGACCACATTCACATGGCCTTTCAAAACTGACCTTCACTTCACCACCCTTGCCCTTTGGCTGCACTCTGCTCACTCAAAAGTGATCTATGCTGCGGCTATTTTTAAGCATTAAACATTTTCAACTAAAGTGTTTTGGAACACACAAGGAACATATGGCCCAATGCATAAGTCACTGAGACTGTGTGATAGTTTCTGGAAAAGGGTGTGCACGTTGTCTCAATTAATGTATGGAAGCTACAATCCTATTGGGGATAATGTGATCTCCCTCATCTCTTCTCTCTGTCCAGCTGCTGACATTGGTCTGAGTATGGACAACATAATTAGTATGTTTCCATACTGAGGCAACATGGGAACTGGCCACTGGGAAGCCATAGTGGCAACGCATGACAATCGGCTAAATCTCAGACCCACTGCAAAGGTTGGATTAATGATGATACACAGCATCACCATTAACAATTGGCACAATGTTTAGCAGGACTCTCAAAACAGGCCTGCTACAGAAATTCTGGATTATGAGACTAACTTTATAAAAGCTGCACAAACTTGGCCAGGGTACCTGTGAATTGCTGCAGTGATCTCTATGTCCCGGGGAGATTTGTAAATAGGTCCCCATGATGACAGCAACAAGTGTTAAGTCTATAATAAAGACAAAATCCCCAGGAAGGACCCTCTTAAAGCATTTTTACATTGAGGATTTTTAGGAGTGCTTATTCCACTCATCCAGCACCCATAAGCCCCACTGGGTTGCACTGATCTCTGCCAGTCCACATTGGAAAAAAGGGCTAACAGTAAAGGTATAGCTAGGTTGAATTCCTGAGTTGCTTTCCCTGCTGGCAGCGAAAACAACTACTAAAAGCATGGGCTTGTTAGAAACGGGAGATTTTTGACCCACAAAGGATGTTATGTTAAGACAAGGCAAGTTCAAGTAACACAGCACACTTCTGGGTTCTAAATGTAGGGCACCAATTCATTTTTCAGCTTTGCATCCTTTGGAGGGGTTCAACTGAGTTAGTTAGGATCAGGAAGAAATTTTATTTGGGTCAACTTATCACTGAGTTCTCCTGCCCTCAAAACAAATTGCTAGATAGTTCAGACAGGTCCCCCCTTCCCCCTGTGGAAGTCTTTATTTTCTCAAATCACCTGGAATTAATTGTGTGTAGCAGGTGCCTAGGTACATTTCACATTGTTGTTCACACACTGCTTATGGCACAGTATGTAAAATGCATTATTTAGGTGGGAAAAAAGGTAAAGGACCCCTGACAGTTAAGTCCAGTTGCGGACAAGTCTGGGGTTGCGGAGCTCATCTCGCGTTACAGGCCAAGGGAGCCAGCGTTTGTCCGCAGACAGTTTTTCCGGGTCATGTGGCTAGCATGACTAAGCTGCTTCTGGTGAAACCAGAGCAGTGCACGGAAATGCCGTTTACCTTCCCGCTGGAGCGGTACCTATTTATCTACTTGCACTTTTGGCATGCTTTTGAACTACTAGGTTGGCAGGAGCAGGGACCGAGCAATGGGAGCTCACCCTGTCGCGGGGATTTGAACCACTGACCTTCTGATCGGCAAGCCCAAGTGACTCAGTGGTTTAGACCACAGCGCCACCTGCGTCCTCATAATTTAGGTTAGGGGTTCCCAACTAGCTAAGTACTGTGGACCTCCTGTTTTGCAAAGGCCAAGCCATGCACCCCTTACTTTTGAAAATGTTGACTATGGTAGTTTTTGTTATGTGAATGGTGCCACAGATCCCCTGGGTGGGGGAACCACAGATCTAAGTCAATCTGTGGGAAAGTAATGTATGGATGGCTCTGCCATGCTTGATAGGGTAGAGAAAAAGAAGGGAAAAGTTGAACTTGACAATCCTTTTGGTACCCTCCGGGTTTACAATTCTGCGAACCTGTCAACTGAGAGTTCCAATGCTTTCTGCATCAGTCATACAAACATTCCCCTCCCATGGGGGGAAGAAAAGTATGCTGCTTGTTGATAAAGATGTCACAGGCTGTATCCAAGAACTGCCCGAAACAGCAGTACATTGGTCTGTTGCACTGTTGGGAGCTTTGCCCAGGTACAGCTTGAAGTGTTGCAAACAGCAGCTTAACCAGAAACTACCTCCAAATCTCTGAATCTCTCCCACCCAACACAAAGGCTAATGCAGTTCTGTCTCAACTCCTATTAAAAGATGAATGGCACAACCAACTTGCTAAAGCTAAACTGGCCTGCGCCTGGTCAGTTCCAGCTTGGGAAACTGTTCGGGAGTCCCACAAGCAATGCGTTGAGTTTCATGACAGAAGGAAGATCTACATTTGCTAAATAAACAAAGCATGTCAACAAGTATTATTTGCTAACTAGAAGACACAGAGAACTGAATTCCGGCCTACATATAAAGTCTGTATTTCATCATGGAGTGACACCCCCAATGAAAAACAAGCTGTCTGTGTGCCACTTTAATTTGGGCTCCCTTTTTCTTTTTCTTTCTTTTTTTTGAAATCCTGAAAGTATTTGTGCATTCTATAAAAGCTCTTAAGTATTATGCAGAGTAAGCCATAAATAATTCATGGCCTGCCCACGCCTCTGAGCATCATTTGAGAAGCCTCCGTGGCTTTATCAGTCGAGTGCAATAAATTCACAATGCATGCTGTCAGTCTGAGGGCACTTACATAAAGCAATGGAAAATAAATAACCTCATTTATTGTGGAATAACTGATGGGACTCCCCCACCCACCCACCACACCCACCAGTGAGCACACACTCCATATTTGTCAAATAAACCTGTCCCTGACCCCAGTGACCCACTAATTAAGAATCAAACCTGCTTTTAATTGTATAGCCTCATAGTGACATTATATGAAGAAAGAAGTTGCCTTATACTAGGTCAGACTAGGATAAAGTCTAGGCTAAAGTTGTCTACCATGACCTTCATTCAGTGTTCTATGTCAGATAGTTCTTGCACTAGCGGATGGGTGAGTTATAATGTTGAACAACAGAGGAATCCAATGGAACAATCCGTTGCACAACAGAGCTACCAGGAACCGACTAATGCATTCTCTTGAGCATGACTGTTCCGCTGGTGCAAAACTTTTCGCCAGCGGAACGAGTATACTGCTAAGTAACTTCAACTTAGTTCTGCACTGGATACAATCCCATTTGACTGGCTTGTCACTCTAAGATCCCAGGCAAAGGGTCTTTCCTAACAAGTGCTATTAGATACACTTCAAACTAGAGATGACAGGAATTGAACCTGGGCCTTTGTGCATGCAAAGATGTGTTCTAGTGCTGAGCTATAGCGCCTCCCATCCTGGGTTCAGGTTCTTGGTCACACAATAGAATGTGTAATCTCATGTTGGGAACTGATTAACAGCAAGAGAAGAAGAGGCTTCTGGTCCATTAAGCTCCACATTAATCTGCAAAAGAGCCCCCAGGGTCTTCTTCATAATTTCATTAGTAAGCAATGCACTAAAAAGACAGAGAGAGCTTGTTTAATGCCTGGGATGTTATCTTTGGACATAGACGCCCAGATTAAAATTATTGCTCATCCTCATCAAACCGCCATCTCAAAGCTTAGCCTATGTCACAACAGCTCTTGTGAATGGACTATCCCAAAGGCTCTTGGGATTGGGCAGAAAAGCAATCTGCATAAATAAAAAAAGCAATTACTTGCAGCTCATTACTGAACTGCTGTAGTCAGTTTGTTTGTTTGTTTGTTTGTTTGTTACTGTAAGTCTTCTAGGGGTTGATCATGTGGAAGAGAGTTAAGCCACATCCTTAAAGCCTAGACGTAGAATAATCTTGCCAGGGGTTGGCAGGGTGGGGAGCACAGAGAACACTAAAACTGTAATAGTTTGCTTTCCCTTTTTATTTCTAGGGGCTTTGGAAGGGAGGTAGGAAGGGCAAATGAAACATCTATATAAATAATTTTCTTTTTGCATTTTATCCCAGTCTCCAAGACTGGATCCTCCAAGGCTGGATCTAGACGTGTCAAAGAAGTGATTCAGTTAAACGCGTTGTAAACTCATTCAGGGAAATCTGGTAGGGAAATCCAGGCCTCCACAGCGCCATCTGGTGTCACAGTGTTATACCGCATACACAATGCATATAAAACACTTTTTCTTTACCAATCTAGCTGAGCCCCAAGTCACTCGTCTTTTGCCATTTGTACCTTGCCTGTGCATTGAGATAATAACCACCAGATGCCCCAGCACTTCTTGCTCTTCTGACACTTGGTGGATGGTGACCCATGAAGGGGTCTTTGCAAGCTTTAATGCTCTGGTTTTGTAAAGTTTCAAACAGCTTCTCAGGGGATTTTTTGATATAACCTCTGCCAAGGACCATTTCAAATCCTTTGAAACGATGCCATTTCCTTGCATTTGCAAATAAAATGGTTTTAATTCATGCACAAATGCACATATTTTTTTTCTGCACAGTCTCCAACATTGTTTTCTGCTAGGTTAGGCTACCACATAACTGTTTCTCTGGAGAGCCTGCAAGATGAATCCAAGAGACTGGAAAAGGCTGTTAGCAAGGAGCTGAAGCCTGCTGGAGACAGGGCAGTGTACCAGCTTATTGTCTGGTGCACCATATTGTATTCCCACCTCATCTGCTGTCTTGCTGATGACCTTAAAGATTCATCACTCTGTTTTTGTTGTTTACCCAGCTGTAAAATGAGTGCAATAATAAAACTTGCCTGTCCCACAGGAGTGATGCAATAACTAATTAAGGCTGCAAAATTGTTCCGGTGACCTCTGATGAAAAGGATGGCATTTTAATATTTTTCTGCAAGACGCCCATCGCTGTAATACAGCCCTCATAAATGGGAAAGAATGCTGTGCTATGCCACAGAGACCCTCTGAGCTTTTGTGCCAAAAGTAACTGAAGTCAGAATTTGACACGTCATAATATAAAGCAGCAACAGTGAAAGGCCAAGCCATTCAGTTCAAAAACCTGCTTGACATTTATATAATGGCTTTCCCAGTGACAGTTCGCTATAGATCTTTTTCAGTGCTTGACCAACCTTTGGTCTTTTCAACCTGAACGAAAACTCAGTCAATGAATCCCATTCTGCTAAACCCGCCATACACACGACTCCATTCTCTCCAGCCAGACACAAGAGCCATAGCCATGTGTAACTTTCCCCACCATTTCTTAATAAAAGGAACCCAATTAGAATGCAGTGAAATGAAGAGAAAGGACAGGTGGGATTTGAGGACCTATTCCTGTAGGCTGTATTGCTTTCTCTTTAAATTGTCTGCCCTCACCCCAGCTGATTTTCTCTTTGCAGAGAGAGACAGAGAGAGAGAGAGAGAGAGAGAGAGAGAGAGAGAGAGAGAGAGAGAGAAGGTTCAGGTGCCTGTCTCATTTCCATCACCACTGCTTTGTGGCTCAAATTTCCCCACTGAAAGACCGAGTGGTTTATATATTTCTTTCCAAAAAAATTTATTAGTTTCCCACAAAAATTTTTAAACACACAAACAAACAAATAAACAAGCAAACATAAATCCTAATCTTGTTAAAACTAAACTTATTAACATTGTTAAGTGACTTCCTTGTATCCCCTTGGTTGAATTTCAGTGTATATCATTTTAACGGTTTTCCAAAACCTATATTCTCATAAAATTAACTTAGTCACTTAACATCTTTCTTGCTTTCCCATTTGGCATTTCAACATGTTAATTTAACACATTACATACTTAAATCCTAAGCCTATCTGATATTTGCAAGCTTTTCCAATTAGTCAACTGAGTGGTTTATAGCAGCTCTTCCTGGAGTGCCAACAAAGCACATGTGGACAGAGCTTCTGTCTCACAAGTAGGACTCAGGAATGGGAGGCCTGATGATGCCAATCTGGGTATCTGCCAGGAGGCACGACTGCCCCTGTTCACAGGGGTGATGGGACGGTCTGGAGTTGTGGGTGGGGGGTCAGCCAAGTTACGGTACGTCAGGTCCCCTGAATCTGCAGCCTCCCAAGCAAAGCATCTTCCCAATCTAACAGTCTCAGGTTGGTTCTCCATGTCTGCTAATTCCCCTCAAACAGTAGATTCCACTGAAACTTTAGAAAAGCAAGAAGAGCTCTCTCTGAGTGTTAACTAGATGATAATTAACTGTTGTTGTTTTCTACTAAGAAGTCACAGAAATGGAGGCTTTGCTGAGTGATATTAACTCGGACTCCATGTGCCTTTTGAATATACAGAAATGCATGAAGAACCTTTGCATCTTGTATAATCCTTCTCTGTATGAAACCAGTGCATGAAAAGCGGGAGTATTTTTTCAACTTATGGAAGAAATCCATTAAAATAAAAATAGAAAAAACAAAAACAAACTATTGTTGTTTCCTGCTAGCTAACATGTGAGTGAGGTGACAAAGGTATTTGGTTGCAAATCTCCATTTTGAAGGGAGAAGCCTTTGTGTCTTTTGTCTCAAGACTGCCTAGAGTGAAGATGTAAATGAAGCTCCCAAAGAAAACAGCTCCAGGTGAAATGGATGCTGTTAGAGAGAGACCTTTGCTTATAGGTCTATTTGGATTATTTCATATTTTGCATGATGCCGAGCCTGTGCTAGACAGCACAATGGATATTTTTGATGTAAAGTTGATGTTGTGAAGAAAGTTGTGCAAGTAAAACTTTGAATAATATTTTTATGGGTCTGGTAAATTTCTTCTAAAAGGAGTCAGTTTTTATTCTTCAAAAACTGTGCAATATTAATATCTGCAATAATAAATAGCGAGAGAGGGCATAGCTCAGTGACAGACCATGTGCATTCCATGCAGAAGTTCCCAGGTCCTGTTCCTGCCATCTTCAGTTGAAAAGTCATGGGAACAACATCTTCAGATCTTGGAGAGCAGTTGCCAGTTCCTAGAGGAACTAAATCCACCCCCTAAACCGGGAAGAAGAGCAGCAAATATTGCAACATTGCACACAGCGCAATATCAGTGTAGCGGCAACGGCCTCCTTCCCAGGCATCTCAAGGTCCCTTACCTTTTTTTAAAAAAAAAACCTTCTCTCATCTTGCTATCATCTTCCTACGTGTTTCCAGTAAGTTTTCTTTTTTTAAAAAAAAATTTTTAAAATCCTGCGAGAATTACAAATAGCTCCCGTTTTCTATGGCATGACAATAATATATCCTCTCCCTGCTCTGATCTGCCAGCTATTCAGATGAGTCACTTTGTGAAACCTTGCTCAGATAGCAGGGAAGTGAAACAAAAGGGGTGGCAGGAAAGGTATTTGAAACAGAAGTGGTGCAAGAGGTAACAGAAGTTATTTTCATATATGGTTATAAGACTCACCACTTATCCATTTAGCCTCTGGGTCATGAATTTTGAAATCTTCGCTGAACAGATCTTCCACTGTAATCTTCTTCTTTTGAGACTGGCTATTATCTTCGACTGTAAAACATCCAGAAGGGGGAAAAGAAGAAAAATGCCCATCCATTACTGCTAATTTGCAATTTTATCTGCACATTCAGCAAATGAGACCAGTTATCTCTTTTCATTTTGAACTGACCGATATTTGGGAATATGTGCATGAGAAGCATGGTAGACTTCTACGCCAGAGTAAAAGCTGGTCCTGTGGATTGTGGTCCAGTTCAAGTTGGAAATGGCCTAAGTGTGCATGGAAGCGAAAGCTCCTCTTGCACTGATCCAGCACAGTAGACTGCATGTGAAGCAATAGTGGAAACAGTGCGAGTATCGTGCCCCATGTCTCTCCTGTCCCCAGATGCAGCTGCCCACGTGCTTAGTATGGGGTGGAAAAAGAATTTATAAAGTAGAACCATGGCGTTGGAAAAGACCCTGAGGAACATCTCATCCACCTTCCTACATTGCAGGAATATGCAGCTGTCCCTTACAGGGATCTAACCCGCAACCTGCAACCTTGGTGTTATCAGCATCACGCTCCAACCAACTGGGCTACCCAGCAGGTTTTAAACCATAAATCATAGTAGCAATAATTCATTCTTGGAAACCATTTTGGAAAAGTTATCCTGAACTAGCCTTCTTCAGCTTTGGTGTCTTCCAGATGTTTGATGCAACCAGTATCATTTGCCCCAGCCAGAGAGGCTGATGGGAGTTGTGATCCAAAACAACTGGAAGGCACTAGGTTGGGGAAGGATATCCTACTCCAAATAGATTTCAGACAAGTGAACACCAAGGTAGCTTCTGGTATGGGATACTCCATCTTAGGAGAGAGGGTTGCATTAAACTGTGGCTCAGGGGCTTTTAAGTAGCTCAAGAAGCCACACTGAACAAATGAAGTGTTGAAGAGCCAGAGGTTTCTTTGAGGTTGTTGCCATATGGTGAAAAGGCCCCCATTCATTTCAAACATCAACCGTGCAGCTGATTGCACTTATGAACAGGGATGCAATGAGTTATAAATATTAATAATCCGTTTTATTTTGGGCAAATGCTTCAAGGGGTAGTTCAGGTTTTATCTCATAATGCGATAGCATTACAATTTTCCTCCCCCAGATGCATGTTTTCTGATTAAATATACATTAGCTACAGCCATGGCAATTATCCTTTTTTATGTTAACACCATGCAACTATATATTTTGAATTCCTGCATTTTTATTGCACAGGGACTCATTTTTGAAAGCAAAAAACGGCACCACGCATGATTTCTACCAAATGATTTCTAATGAATGTTCACATTCATTAAGGACAGGTCAACAGAAGAGAGAGAGAAAAATCAATTAACACTTTGACTGTCAAACCACAAATTACGTGCCCAGAATTCTGAAGTGTACAGATGCTGTCACAGCAAGATGGTAGGGAGGATGACCTCAGCACAGTTTACACTCCCTGATTAATCCCTGAAGCTTCTAGTTTGTTTGCCACTACTTAATAATTCATCCAGCATAAACTCAGATGATTTCCCTCTTGTGGTTGCATAGAATATTTACGCAATAAGCCAATGATGTCACTGTAGATTTCTAATGAACAACAACAAAAAGCATCACTCCCCATTCCAAGTCCATTTCCTGGACTGCAGTTGAAAGAAGTGTCCAGGTGGAAATTGGCTAAATGTCTGGGAAAATCTGGATGAATGGCAACTGATGTCGGTAGTGTAGTTTTTGCCAATGTTCCTCAAAAATACCTCAAAAATGTCCAATTTCTTTGCTTAACAACTTTGGGCAAACTAAAAGAACCAACAACAACAACTCGACAACTTTTCTGTCTGGATTTTCACTTTTTGAAATATGGTAACCCTAGGACGCGGGACGCGGGTGGCGCTGTGGGTTAAACCACAGAGCCTAGGACTTGCGAATCAGAAGGTCGGCGGTTCGAATCCCCACGACGGGGTGAACTCCCGTTGCTCGGTCCCTGCTCCTGCCAACATAGCAGTTCAAAAGCACATCAAAGTGCAAGTAGATAAATAGGTACCGCTCCAGCAGGAAGGTAAACGGCGTTTCTGTGTGCTGCTCTGGTTCGCCAGAAGCGGCATAGTCATGCTGGCCACATGACCTGGAAGCTGTACGCCAGCTCCCTTGGCCAATAAAGCGAGATGAGCGCCGCAACCCCAGAGTCGGTCACGACTGGACCTAATGGTCAGGGGTCCCTTTACCTTTACCTTTTTAACCCTAGGATAATACTTCAGTGGCCTAATAACATGGATTCAGCATCCCTTTCTGGCTGAGTGCCAATTCTGATGACTGGCCTCCATGGGGATCCTGTGAAATAATTCACAGATAGTCTACATAGACTACAACTGGCATAATTCCTGAGCACTGGCCCTGCTCATTTGTGGCTGGGGCTGACATCTGGGCAGCCACAGGTTCCTTGAACCAATTTAAATGTTTTCTCCACCTGCACAGGCCCCTCTAGCAGATAACCAGTTCCTGCACAGGACCCCTGGCTCCTGTATCATTTCCACATCAGAGAGACCTACTTTTTTTGGCCCATATATGCTAAGTGAGACCCATTTCTAATTTTGTAATTGCATATACTGGTTCTCTCTTTTGCTGCTCACATCCATTCAATTTTTCCTCTTTTTTAAAATAAAAAGTGCTAATTGCACCACCTCTGCAACCCAACTTAAACTGGGCATTAGCCAAGCTGTGGATTTCAGTGCACTATCTACACACAAGGAGTGGATTTAGGGCTGTGTGAGCAGTGTGCATGTGCAGGAGGCTGAGCTGAGGAGGGCAAGAAGCTGGGTTTGGGGAAGGAGATGCGAGGCATCCTAGAGTTCTCTTGCCTCCTTCCCAAGCCTAGTTAGTACTTTGGGAAGGAGTTGGGAGGGTTCTAGGACCCTGGCAGAGCCTTGCACCTCTTCCCCGGCTTTGGCAGCATGAGGCATCAGATGTTGGCCTCCCAGAGGGCCTATTATTATTATTATTATTATTATTATTATTATTATTATTATATACTGCCCTATAGCCGGGAGTCTGAGGGAGGTTCACAGAATAAAACCCAAGAAAAAAACCCAAAATATTACCCAAGTCCGCCACTGTACACACCCTAATACTGACATTTTCTTGTCTGGGAGCTTCATTAAAATTAAAACTAAGCTGAAATTTCTCCAAAGACTTTTTTTTCCCTAAGAAAATTTATGAGAATTGTTTTCCTCCCTCAACAAATAAGACTGCAACTTTACAGAATTTTCTCCAGATATCTACCACTTTTTTTTTAAGCAGGGACCATTTTTGCCCCACAATGTTCTAGGACAATGCCAGGTCTAGAGCACTGTCAAAGATGGAAAATGGTGATCATGGTGCCAACAGTTTTTTTATGTATCTTTTCAATATATTTTAATGTTTTTATATTACGTTATCTTTTGCAAACTGTATTTAATGAATGGGGGGCGGGGAGAGGCCTAAGTTGGGGCAGAGCAGCTATGCTCTTGCCATTGCAAATCACGCGAGCACAACATTGAGAAAAACGTTGGAGAATTGCTCAAACCCTATTTAGCAAAATGCTTCCCCCATCCACGAGTTCTCTGTACTAAAATAGAGTGTAAAATTTCGAGAGGACATTTGCACACAGCTCTAAATTGGAACCAATGGGACAGATTCCAAGCCAATGCATTTAGAATCAGGGTGTTTATATCTAAGCACATCAGAGAAGCCTTGCAGCACTAAACATCTTTCCCATTGTTTAGTGCTAACTTGTTATGCAGGCTAAACACATCCCTGTTTAGAGATGCCATAAACAGACTCCATTGAGCCAATTAATGGAGGAGAAAATGGCTTTTTACTTCACTGGTCCCAAGGTACTTCAGCCACTTAAGATCTAGCCATGAAGCATGCATTATTTCGGTAACAGGCACACAAACCACCACTTGCAACATGATAATGGTTTAGTCCTAAGACTTAGTGTGCCAGTGCAGAAATGCTTGGGAGAGTGGGATAGAATCACAGAATTGCAGAGCTGGAAGGGACTCCGATGAACAGCGTGATGCCATAACTTCATGAGATTGAAATAAAAGGGCAGCATGTCTAAGATTGTGCCTGTGAGGCAAGGAGACCTCAGTTCAAATCTCTCAGCTCGTTTGCTACAGCTGACAGTGCCAGAGAACAATGTTGAGGGTTACAACCCAACTTCAGGAAAGTGGAACCTGTAGCCCTGCAGATGTTCATGGGCCACAGTTCTCATGTCTGGGGCTAACATCCGAAGAGCCACAGGTTCCCTGCCTGGAATGTTTTTCTAGTTAGGGCAGACATTACTTTTGAATGGGACAATTCTGAAGACATGTCATAAGATTAGATAGTTCTTCATTCTGTTTCCCCTTCCTTTCCCCCCACTCCTTGAGTGTTAGAACAAGGAATATTCTCTTCCCCCTCTCCCATGAAATCTCTATGTTATTTTTCTGCCTTGTTCTGCTTTTGATCTTGGCATTAAAGAAAATTATTTGTTGGCAAATGGTTATCCCCACAGCCTTTCTCTTATGTACAGCAAAAAACTGTGGTCTCATGGGATCACCCAGCCTAACCTTCTTGGCTTTTCCAGTTAACTTTCCAGGGAAGAACATCTTTCCTAGGGACTTACTTGAGCTGAATGAGTTAATTTAATTTATCAATGTAGCTGAAGTCTGATAAGGGCATCACTCTTTCTTTTCCTGACAAGGCACCTATGCCTCCAACCTAGGGATGAGGGGAAACTGTCAACCTGAGGGCCACATTATGTTCTTGGCAACCTTATGGAGGCCGCATGCCAGCGGTTGGCAGAGTCAACATCAAAAGTTGGCAGAGAATGAATGTGCATTTTACCTTCGTATAGTATGCTTGTTTGTACACACACACCCACTCACCCACCCACCCACCTCTCTCTAGCTTCCATTCAGGCAAGAAAGAGGCATTATCAGAGTTGAAGGACACATTCCAACCAGGCAAAAATACTCAAGGAGGACTCATGAGAGATGTGGCCTTGGGAAAGGGTAAGGGTGTGTGTAATGCTCCAACAAGCTGGCAGAGAGGTGCAGAAGGTTGCATTTGATCCCTGGGTTTGAGGTTCCTCAACTAACATCTGCTTGAGAGACAGCAACTCAAGGAGTAAACTTCATCCCTTGAATTTCTCTCTGCCATGTAGCTGTTGGGTAGCTGCCTTTCTTCTGGGCAGTGCATAATACGTTCTCTTAAAGAAATAATTGAGCAAGAAAGCCCCTAAACACAGCAGCTCTTTCTTACCATCTAGAGGGCCCTCCTGCCCCAGTAAGACCATTAAATCCTAGTCTAAAATTACCTAACTGCATCACTGTTCCACGTTCGGTATCATTAAAAAACACAGCGAAGCACACCCCTGCTTTCAAGATTAAAAGAGCGGGGAAGAGATTTTCTCCATCTGATTGATCTATCCGTCAAGTTCAGTTTAATCAGGCCCCTGCCTTTTTAAAATGCATTTCCAAAGACACTGAAATTACAACAACAGCAGCAGCTAAAACTAAAGGTTATATAAATACCTGGTGTCAGCAAGATAACTGAAGTGACAATCAAGGAGCAGATAACCAGAATAACAAGTAACGCAATTGCAATTCCTTTCCAGTTCCTTTGTGGAGGGTTGCTCCCCACCAGCTCCTGCAAACAGCAAAAGAAAAAAGGAATGGTTAAGCAGAGGCCATGAGCAACAAACGCATCCAAACATGATATAAGGTGAATCTAGTCAATTAGCAATTAGGTTCAGTAGCCATAGGGGCAGCTGTAAGCTTGCTTGTTGCAGATGCAAAGATATATTTGCGTAAGTAACTAGGAGAGCAAGGCAGCATGGGACAAACCGAATTGCAATAATAAGAGATTTGGTGATTTTAACCATTGGTGGTTCAAATCTGCTGTACAAGGACCAGCAAGCAGGGGCTTTGGACCACCTGTCTGCCATTCACTGAGCTGCTCTGATGTCACAATGAGACTTTAGTTTTATGGATAATAGTTTAGGATCCACTTACATAGAACCTTATCCCTCTACCCTGGAGAACCCTTTATTGCAGGGGTGAGGATCCTGTGGCCTTCCAGAGGTTATTGAACTACAGTTCCCATCAACCCCAGTCAGTGTGGCAAGTGGTCAGTGATAGGAGATGAAGTTCAACAACATTGAAAGCAGGCTTCCTCAACCTTGGCCCTCCAGATGTTTTGAGACTACAATTCCCATCATCCCTGACCACTGGTCCTGCTAGCTAGGGATCATGGGAGTTGTAGGCCAAAAAACATCTGGAGGGCCGAGGTTGAGAAAGCCTGATTTAGAGGACAAAAAGCACCACATCCTTCTTGCTTAGCTCCATTCTAGCATGTTGGATAGCCAGCATAATAGAGGCCCCCATTATTTATACTATCTCCTACTGTGTTGCTTTGGTTTGGGTGGCAGGCAGCAGAGGAAGATTTTGAAAAAAGCAAGTAATTTTCTGAAAAAGGAAAATAAGAGGAAGAATGAGTTGGGAAATTTCATACTTTTTTTAAAAAAAGGAAACCCTCAAAGCAACAAAATTAAGGGGAAATGATCAGCAGCATGCATTTATATATGCAAATTCTATGCACTGTGGTAAAGGCATTTTGAAAATTGTAATAGATTCACCCTTCCCCTAGCCTTGAGAGGCAAAGAACAACCACTATCTTAATCTCGCAGCAAAGGGCATGGAGATTTAGTGATTTCCCTAATGCGTGCCAATGTTAGCCAAAGAGTCAGGAAAACAATGTGGGTTTTGTTATCTCTGTTCGCAGCCAACCCTTCCTTTCACATTAAAAAACAACAACCCAATAGAGGTCAAAAAGGAGAGGGGGAATCAGAGAGGCAGCTGGTGCCAATGTGAGTAGGCTGCCAAAGCCTAAATCATCAAAAACCCTTTAGACCCAAATGCATGCATGCTGTTGTTTTTGGTTCTTTAAAACTGGCAGAAATTCTAACAGAGAATGGCAGAAACTATTAGATGCAGCGACTCCTCCCAGCCAGGGACAAAGGCAATGTTGCAGCCCCGTGATCAAGAGAGGGCAATGCTTAATCAGCTGTGAGTTGGCTCACCTGCATTAATGGTTGCTTATTACTGAGACATCAAAAAGGGTGCTTAGGGTGACTTTCAGGACAAACTGAAGAAAAATAGGCAATCCAAGTGAGATCTCAGCAACCCTTTTAACTACAGTGGTGCCCCGCAAGACGAATGCCTCGCAAGACAGAAAACCCGCTAGACGAAAGAGTTTTCCGTTTTGGAGGTGCTTCGCAAAACGAATCTCCTATGGGCTTGCTTCGCAAGACGACAATGTCTTGCGAGTTCCTGCTGGTTCCCCCCCCCTTTTCAAAGCCGCTAAGCCACTTATCAGCTGATCCGATCAGCAGATAAGCCGCTAAAAGCAGCTAAAAGCCGCTAATAGCGCTAATCCGCTAATCCTTCAATGGGCTTGCTTCGCAAGACGAAAAAAACCGCTAGACGAAGAGAATCACAGAACAGATTCTTTTCGTCTTGCGAGGCACCACTGTACTACTGCTACACAATGAGACAGCAACACCAGATCTAACACAGCTTCATTAACCTGTGATCCTGAAATTCTGGATTCCCTCCAAACAGATGCCAAAGTTTTGTGCTAGTTTTGTGTATTGAACCCCGTGTTTTGTGCTGCCCCCAAGTTATTGATGCAGCAAATGCCCAAAAGTCCAATCTTGTTTGATAAGACTCCAGACTGTTGCCAAAGTTTTGTGCTAGTTTTGTGCCACAAACCTCACGTTTTGTGTCACCCCCCAAACTGAGTAACTGACAAACAGGGAGCCATAGGTGTAGCCCCAAACCCAACATTGACTCCAAACTGGTGCCAGGTTTTGTGCTAGTTTTATCCCTATTTGGTTTTTATTGAATCAAAGGTGATCCAACACATTTTAGTGCCATAATAATAATAATAATAATAATAATAATAATAATAATAATAATATCCAGAGGGCAATGGCACTGTCTCCCCAGTGGTAATAAAAATACAACAATCAACTAAATAATTGTAGGCCTCATTTTCTACATTTAGGGGGAAAACTATCAACATGTGGAATGGTAGGCCTCATTTTATGTGAGGTAATTGACAAAGATAAACATAAGGCCATGTTACAAGGCCATGAAATAAATACAAAAAAGTTCTGGACTCAGGAGCGCTTCATTTTATGTACTCAGAAGAACAAGGAACAGGAAACACACCTGGGCCCAAGTAGGTAACCAGCAATTGCGAACCTGACTTTGGGAGCTAGAAGACTAATAGCCTCTGTTTTACACAGCCACATTCCTTATAAGGAGAGAACTGCGCACGGTGCATCATCTGTAGTCATGTGCAAGGTTTCCAAAACGAACAGTGGTGAGTGGGGCCCATTGGGACTGATATGGCAGAAGTCAAGGAGCCCAACAGCAGGGGGCACTACAGGCAAGTACTTACAGTTTTGTCCCCCTCCTCCCCCACTCTGCTGAGCTCTACAAGGACAACACTGAGACTGATGAGGGGGAAGCTGTCAGGCAGGGCCATCACACCCTTGGTCTGGTTCTAAGTACTGTAGGAAGGAAGCCAGTTGTGGGCTGGCTGAAGGCAAACTCAGCTTACTGGGGCAGAGCGAACCACCCTCCACTGAAACTGAAAGGGGGAAGAAGTGGGCGGATCAGGACCATCAAATGGAGGCAGTGGAGTTCAACCCTTTTCTATCCACTGTGACTGAGAAGAAAATATCCCAAAGAGGGAAGCTCCAGTTAGCACTAATGGAAGTTTGCCTGCCTTGAGCTAAGAGCATCTGAAGGGCATTATATATATATATATATATATATATATATATATATGCAGGTTTTGGTGTCCTCGGGTGTCTTCCCGTGTAAAAGTTGGGGTGTCTAGGCGACGTTTCGACGAGGTCTCACTCGTCATCTTCAGGCTGGTGCTTTCGGCTTCTTGTTACTGGAACAGAGCGGGATCTCAGTGTTTGAGTTCCTATAAATACTGTAGAGGGGTGTGGTGTATTGCCTCAAAAGTTCTGGGCAGAGGGGAAGTTCCCAGGCTAGTGTTCTTTTCTTCTTTTGTTCCTTAATTACTTGAGGGATATCTTGAGTGATTTCTTGAGTGATATTCTGAGTACCACTTAGGTGGGTCATTAGGTGTGGATTAGTTGCTAAAGCCTTCGTGTCTTGACCTCTTGAATTTGTGAAGAGTTTTTCTGGGAAGATGGCTGTACTGCACTTAGTTGTGCTTTGGCTTGGCTTCGTGTATAGGGGCGAGCTGTGGTTTTGTGCCCTGTGCCAGCCAGATCTGTGTAGGGATTGCAGGGGGGTGCAGCATCCGGAGGTGCCACTATGGTTTGGTTACTGGATGGTGTCTGTAATTTATCTGTGGAGAGGGTCTGGGTTTGGGTCTGGTGTGGTTGATTGGTGGTGGCGTTCTGTGTGCCTCTGGATCTGGTGTCGGTTTTTGTGGGGAGGGCTAATTTCCAGATGTCTGGCAGGCGGGACGTGTCGTCACGCTTGTTCATGTTGTGAGGGTGTTTCTCTATCTCGATGGCTTCCATGATTATTCTCTTGTGGTGATGTTCCATGTTAAAGAGCAATTTGGAATCTGCAAAATTAATTTCGTGTCCTGTTTCTTTCATGTGTTGGAAAAGAGAGGAAGATTTTTCTTCTTTTTTGACGGCATTCTTGTGTTCTGCGATACGTGCATTTATTCGTCTGTTTGTTTGTCCAATGTACGTGGCTGGGCAGACTTTGCAGGGTATTTCATAGACCCCTTGGTTTTCCAACTGGATTTTATCTTTGGGGTTTCTGAGGATATTGGCTATTTTTTGGTTGGTGCAAAAGGCTGTTTTGATATTGTGTTTATGGAGGATTTTGCTAATTTTATCTGTAGTGCCCTTGATATAAGGAAGGAGGGCCATGCCATTGTTTTCTTCCGTGTCTTGGTTTTTGGGGGGTGTTTCTTTTTGGATTAGCTTCTTAACCCTGTTTTGCTGGTATCCATTGGCGATTAACACATTTGAGAGATTCTGTAACTCAGTTGTCAAGTGGTCTTTGTCAGCCAGGCGTTTGGTTCTGGAGATGAGGGTCTTGGCTACGGAGTTTATTTGTGCAGGGTGGTGGTGTGATTGAGCATGTAAGTAGCGGTTGGTGTGTGTTTTTTTCCGGTAGATAGTGTGTCCTAGGGAGCCATCAGGTTTTTTGTAGATTAGGACGTCAAGGAAGGGAAGCTGGTTGTTGGCTTCTATTTCCATAGTGAATTGTATTTTGGGGTGTAGGCTGTTGAGATGTGTGAGGAAGCTATCTAGTTTTTCTTTCCCGTGTGGCCAAATTACAAAGGTGTCGTCAACATATCTGAGCCAAAGTTTGGGTTTGTGTTCTGACTTGTCTAAAGCATTGGTTTCAAAGTGTTCCATGTACAGATTTGCGATGACCGGTGAGAGGGGTGATCCCATAGGTGCTCCTTCTATCTGTTTGTATCTTTGTCCATTGTGGATGAAGTACGTGTTGGTTAGGCAGTGGTTGGTCAGGTCCAGGATGTATTCGGGGGGATTGTATTTGTTTTGAATGGCTGTCAAGGCTTCATTAATGGGCACTTGTGTGAAGAGAGATACAACATCGAAGCTCACAAGTAGGTCATCGGGATGTAGGTTTTGCTTCTTTATTGTTTCTATGAACTGGAAGGAGTTTGTAACGTGTGAAGAGATGGATTCTGCATAGGGCTGAAGTTGCTTAGCGAGAAATTTAGCGAGATTTTGTAGAGGTGAGCCTATGGAGCTGACTATTGGTCTGAGTGGTGTTCCTTCTTTGTGTATCTTGGGGAGGCCGTAGAGTTTGGGGCATCTGGATGATTTTTCTCTGGGGATGATTCTTAGCTGGATTTCTTCACTGATAGGAGAGGCTTTTATTTTGGATTTGGTGGTTTTTTCCAGATAGGTGGTGGGATCTGTTTTTATAGGTTGGTAGGTAGGGTCTTGGAGTAGATTTGATAGTTTTGCTTGGTAGTCCGATGTGTTCATCACAACAGTGGCATTACCTTTGTCTGCTGGGAGAATGATTATGTTGTTGTCTTTCCTCAGGTTGGTGAGTGCTTTCTGTTCTTCTTTGTGTAAATTGCTTCTGGGTGGTTTGCTGGAGCAGAGGATGTTGGTGACTTCAAGTCTGATTTTATTGGCTTCATCTGGGTTGATTTTGGTTAGGCTAGCTTCGACTCCGCATATGATGTTTTCCGTGGGGATGCGTCTCGGGGTAACTGCAAAGTTGAAACCTTTGGAGAGTACTTTGGTTTCAGTTGAGGTGAGGATCCTGTCTGATATGTTATGTACTGTTTGTTTCATGGGTTGTTGTGGAGGGTGGCTGGGCTTCTGGCGTCTCTCTAGTTTGTGGAGTTTGTTGGTGTGTGTGTCTGTCTTATGTGAGGTCTCAGTTTCAGCTCTCCAGACGGCTAGTTGTTTGCATTTGTCCCAGAGTGCAGGGTGGATTTTGTTACAGAGTTTGAGGTGAAGAGTGAGCAGATCTTTGTTGGTTTGGTTTAGTAGGTATCTTTTCTTATGTAGTTCGTTTCTGATTAGGGATAGTTCAGTTCGTTTCAGGATCCTTTCGGTAGCTGGGGTTTTAGAGTGGAATTTAAGTTGGAAGCATGTGGGAATTAAGTTGTTGTCTCGGCAGTTGCGTAGGAACAAGAGATCACATAAGATGGTGGCTCTTCGGATTTCTAGTTTCTCGTAGGTTCTTGTCAGCTGGAAGGTTTCCTCCCCGTAGAGGTGAGATATTTGTTTTCGACAAATATCCAGAGGCACACAGAACGCAGATCCAGAGGCACACAGAACGCCACCACCAATCAACCACACCAGACCCAAACCCAGACCCTCTCCACAGATAAATTACAGACACCATCCAGTAACCAAACCATAGTGGCACCTCCGGATGCTGCACCCCCCTGCAATCCCTACACAGATCTGGCTGGCACAGGGCACAAAACCACAGCTCGCCCCTATACACGAAGCCAAGCCAAAGCACAACTAAGTGCAGTACAGCCATCTTCCCAGAAAAACTCTTCACAAATTCAAGAGGTCAAGACACGAAGGCTTTAGCAACTAATCCACACCTAATGACCCACCTAAGTGGTACTCAGAATATCACTCAAGAAATCACTCAAGATATCCCTCAAGTAATTAAGGAACAAAAGAAGAAAAGAACACTAGCCTGGGAACTTCCCCTCTGCCCAGAACTTTTGAGGCAATACACCACACCCCTCTACAGTATTTATAGGAACTCAAACACTGAGATCCCGCTCTGTTCCAGTAACAAGAAGCCGAAAGCACCAGCCTGAAGATGACGAGTGAGACCTCGTCGAAACGTCGCCTAGACACCCCAACTTTTACACGGGAAGACACCCGAGGACACCAAAACCTGCATTCCTGTACCCGTGAAAATCTACGAAAACATATATATATATATATATATATATATGCCACTTATGTAGGAAAGGGTTAAAACCCACCACATGTAACATGCTGTGGACCTTATCCCACCCTTACCTGATATTTATCATTTTCGAAACACTCACTCAACTACAGGTGATAGCATTTAGCTTCACAGGTAGTTTCTTCCCGATATTTCACTTGAGTTAAGAAATTCATCTGGATATTTCAGAGTAGCCTAGATCATCACAATAGCAGCAGTAGAAACTGAAATAGTGATACCATACTAAGCACCTAATGCTATAATTCAGTGCTTAAAAACAACCAGCCTTGATAGATGCTCAGACATTATTACTATTATTATTTTAAAGGGTGGGAGGGACCTCACAGGGTGAATGAAGTAATATTAAATGTACATCTAGTTTACATATAAATCTAGAAATCCATGCTGTTATTCTTAAATAAGTCTTGCAGAAGCCAGATCGATGCTCGGTAATATATTTGTTGGGGGGGAAAGTCTTGGGGAAAAGATTATAATCAAACTCTGCTAAGAAATATTTGGCTGAGCTGCTTTAAACTGCAGAGCTCAGATTATTTTTCCATCTGCCCTATGTGAATGCTGAAAAGATACACCATAAATCCCCCTTTTATGTTCTATGGGCCATTTGCCATGGGTGGAGATGGTAACAGCACATTATAAAACCAACAGTGCATATATTTGGAGCTGGAGTCTAATCATTTCTGCTTCCTGTAGGAACATCCTAGAAGGTAGGCAAGGATGCTTAAAATAATTTCCATGACTCAAGAATTCTTGCGAAGATTTATGGCTTCCATCTCAATTTCATGATTACCACTGGTTAATTCATTATATCATGCCCTCATCCACTCTCCAACTTCTTGAGAACTGATGTGCCCCTCCCTCATTAGGGATTCTTTGATCTAGGTTAAATAAGTCCAGCAATAATTCAATTCTGGCATCCTTTTAAACATCTAGGGAGCATCGATGGTTCCATCATGGAGTGTATAGGAGGGAACTGTTTCTTTGGAAAGCCTGACCACCTCGGTTTACATAGAATCATAGAATTGTAAAAAGTTCCCACCAAAAACATCTCTAAGAATTTCTAGCATTGCCTACTTCCCAATGTGTAAAATGTCCATGTTTGTGGAAATCCGTGGAAGATAAGAGTATCCATGGTTACTCATCGTGATGGCTATATTGCCTCCAGGCTCAGTTGCAGGGAATCATGAACAGGAGACAGGCATTGCAATGTGTCTCTGAATACCAAGCACTGAGGAACATGAATAGCGAGAGAGACATTGTACCCATGCGCTGCTTGCAAGCTTCACAGAGGCATCTGGCTGGGCACTGTGAGAACAGAATGCTGGATCTGATAGCCCTTTGTTCTGACCCAGCAGGGCTCTTAATGTAAGGTTACCAGATTTTTTTTCAAAGAATTCGGGGACACTTTTTTTAAAAAAGAGAGAGAAAAAAGTTATTAAAAAAGTTGTTGTTTTTTTTTAAATAAAGAAGTGATATCTTCTCTTCAGTGGTCTCCTCTGCCACAGAGGCCTTCCTCTTTCTTGGAGCGCTAGCCGCCGTGGAGTAGGCTTGGGTCGGGCCTGGGCTCAGCCACATGTCCTTGCCCTCCCGGTGCTCTCCTACCTCTCCCCCTCAGTGGCAGTGGCAGCGGTGCGGCAAGGTAGGGGCTCCCCTCTTTTTTCTCCTTCCTCTTTCTCTCTCTTCCTTCTCCTTCTCCTCTACTCCTTCTCCGTGCATCGGCTCCAGGGTTTTCCTGGCCCCGGAGTGCCACTGGGCAGTTGGCTGGGTGGCCAGGCGCTCTCGCTCATGGCTTGATTTAGGTCGCAGGGGGAGGGTGTCTGCGGTTCCTCCAGTTGAACTGGTGTCCCCAGTTCCCCTTCAGCAGTGGTGCCAATGACAGTCTCAGCAGAGCCAGCCTGGTAGCACAGTTGGCTATGGCTGGTTTCAGGAGCTGCTCGCTGCTGTGGCACCCACCATTTTGCTTCGCCTGAAGTCCCCATATGATGTGTCGTGTGCCGTTGAACCAGTGATGCAGCATTCATTCCCTACTAATAAATCTACAACACTTGCAATATAAATCCGGGGACATTAAATGAAATCCGGGGACATACCAGGGATGGATTTTGTCCAGGGACAGATTTGTAAATCCGGGGACTGTCCCTGAGAAGCAGGGACATCTGGTAACCATATCTTAATGGCTCTTTACGCTCATGCAACATTTGGATCTCACAGCTGGGGCTGCTCAGGTCAGACTTGAAGGAGCTTAGCATGCTCTCCATGCACTTCAGGACTGCAACGCAAGCCACGAACTGCATACACACTGAGCGCAAGGTTGGTATGGTATGGTGGAGATTATTTATAGACTGCTTTTTAGCCCAAAGTGACAAATGACACTGCTCCCCTTGTAAATCTCTCCTTGACAGATGCATAGTGCTGCTGCTTTGAATATCACCTCAGGTCCACACACCCATTTTCAAGGCCTGCTGCATCAGAGCATCTTCCAAGTGGGCATCACCCGAGAAGAAATAATCAGAAGTCTGGTCCATCTCCCCCAGGTTCCTCCCACTGGCCCTAAGGTGGGCCTTTGGTCTGATCTGGAAGGATGCTTTGTAGTAGCAGTCAGTGGGACGTGGTGAGGTTTTGCTGCTTACAGTGGTACCTCGGGTTACAGACACTTCTGGTTACAGACTCCGCTAACTCAGAAATAGTACCTTGGGTTAAGAACTTTGCTTCAGGATGAGAACAGAAATTGTGAGGTGGCAACGGAGCGACAGCAGCGGGAGGCCCCATTAGCTAAAGTGGTGCCTCAGGATAAGAACAGTTTCAGGTTAAGAACGGACCTCCAGAACAAATTAAGTTCTTAACCCGAGGTACCACTGTACTTGGTTTCCCAGGGCTGGAGTCACTGCTGGTTACTGAGAGGGAGAGTGGTAGGGAAGGGAGGCACAGTGTGGGGCAGTTTAATTACAGTGGTGCACCCACGCCAATGTTCCCGGTGTTGCCCCCACACCCCACCGACCTCCCCTCCACTTCCACCCTCTTCCTCTTGGTAACCAGCAGATATTCTGGTATTGGGAAGACACATCAGCCCAACCCAACCTCACTGCTGACTACTACTGTTCCTATGTAACATTTACAGCACACAATATTCCCCTTACATGCATTTTCAGGAGGCACAATCCTTCTACCTCCTTGCCTGAACAAGAATTTTTATCAAAATGGAAAATGAAGTACTTATTTAGACACTCTTTTGGGTGGGAAAGCAAGTGAAAAAACCAAACATCAGCATTCAGGTAGATTTTTGCTAGTAATTTCTACAGTACATCTCAGTGCATTAAAGGACTTGTTAATACTTCTTTATTGTACTTTATTTTTTGGTAAGAAAAGTGAGTTGCTGGTACTCATATCTTGCTGGTAGTGCCGGGAGTGCCAGCACAAAATGGCTGCCATCGGCAGCAAACAAAGGAGAGGGGCCAGCTTTTTTCATTTTCTCCTGACCTCAGGCCCATGCGGTAGCTTTGTTTTGCTTGATTTCCAAGGCCACCCCATGTACATTGTGGGTGACAGGAGTATGAATCTGGGTTTCTCGCATCCAAGCTGAACGCTACAACACCCCCTACAACGTACGACCCTTAAAATAAAAGTTACAAGTTAATAAATTTCTCTGCCACAGCTGCACTAAGGGGAACTGAGAACCTGAGGGTAATTGGGTTCATGGCCGCGAATAAAGTATTTATAGGTGGCCTGATTTAAAGGCATTCAAAGTCAGTGGAAGTTTCCTGGGCACTGTGACAAGCTGTGAGATTTTATAAAATATATTAAAACGGACAATTCCAAGGCCCGATATTCTTACAAATCTGTTGTGCCTAGGGCACTTTTAATGTATTTGTTTGAGAGCTGATCTGGATCTCAGGCTTCATTTGTACAGAATTTTCTAGTCCTAACATATATGGGGGGCAATTAGGGAGAATAGTGGTAGCAAGCAGGGAAATGCAGATGTTTAGGCCCTGGAATGAGAAAGCCAAAAAAGGGGACCCCATTGTTGTTTTTCTTTACAATGTACTTCATGGCTCATCAGTGCAGCACCTATAAGTGCACATGCAGTCAACAGATACATTCCCTGACACCCATCTTAAACCCCACTTGCACTGCCCCCTCCATGCTGAAGTGGGGTTTAAACGAAGCCTTCTCTTGGAGGGTTTGTGTCTGTCATTTGCAGAAGTGCCCAGGACCCCAAAAGCTTGGTAACCCTTAATGTGGGCAGTTACACTCTGCTCCTGGTTGATCTAACTCTGGCTGACCTGGTCCAGCCTTCTGCAGGGTCTCACCTGGCCAGACCAGAGCAGAGTGTTATAATCTGGAACAGAATTTAAGAAAGGGTCTTTCCAGCCCATGTCCCCGCATAAAAAAATCTGTTTGTGAGACCAAGCATGATATAATTTCCAACGTTGCTGTCATGTTCAGTTGTCACTTTGCTGTCATTTCTAACATCTCACCAGGAAGAAATTTGTCACACTTGTTAGTTATGCAGATTTAGTACTGCTTCCAAACAGCTGGCTAGCAAAAGTTTTGTAGCAGGCTAAATGCTTCAAGAACTCAGCCCTCCCCAACCTTGGGTGAAGGTCATTAAAAAAAACCTGTGCCAAAGATCACTGGGTTCGTGGTGGATAGCTCAATGAAAACATCGACCCAGAATGCAGCAGCTGTGAAAAAGCTGGATTCCATTGCTAGGGATCATTAGGAAAGGAATAAAAAATCGACACTATTTGCAATGCCTTTAGACAAATCTAAAATGTGACCACATTTGGATTACAGAGAATAATTCTAGTTGCAGAAAAGGGTCATCATAACTCTTAAGAGGCTAGAAAAGGACCCCTAAGAGGAAAGGTTGCTAATTCTGGGACTTTTAGGGTGGGTGGGTGGAAATACGTAAGTGGGGTGGACATCAAAGAAATGCAAAACAAAAAACAAACACCCACCCATGTGTGGAGAAAGTGGAAAGGGAAAAGCTTTGGAATAACCAGCCTTATATTACCAACATGCTTAAGTCTAATTAATGCATGAAGGAGTTAATATGATAAAATAAGCTGTCCTGCCAGACTTAGCTATGCCCACTTCCCTTACCTTGGGAGGAAATGGGTAATCAAACTTATTGTTTCCCCAGTCTACATGAGAAGCTCGATATGTGAAGAGGTTTGAGCTGGTTGCTGCAACTCAGACTGCATGGCTCTCACAAGCCACACTCGAGTTCCTATTCCAATAATTTAGAAACTTTCACCAATGTAACTAAGCCAAGCATTACTGCCTGTGTAACTTTTTCTGAATGCCGTATGGAAAAGCACATGAACCTGGCCTTTTGAGAGTTTGCAAGTAAACCATTTTTAACTTACCAAACGTGTGGTCTTTTTATATGCTGGGGAAGAGGAAAACTTTGGAACTCACTTTAAAGAGCCTATTTTAAAGGTCTATCAGCCTATCTTTCCATGCTTCACTTGTGCTGCATATTAGTGACTTCAAATCTCTGCTGGGGTTCTCTCTTGGCATCCAGGAATTCTCCTTTATGTACCTATATTTTTCCTTGAACCAACAGAAGTCCCCACCCCCACCGGAATCTGTTGTTGCAAGATGTGGCAATGGCCACCAATTTAAGGAATTAGACAACTTCATGGAGACTAAGGATAATAATGGCTACCAGCCATGATGACTATATTTGTACAGAATCATAGAATTGCAGAATTGGAAGGGACCACAAGGATCATCTAGTCTAACCCCCTGCTATGCAGGAATCTTTTGCCCAACATGGGGCTCAAACCCACCACCCTGAGTCTCATGCTCTAGCAACTGAGCTAGACTAGTTTCTACAAAATATATTCAGCATGCCCCTGAATGCTAGTTGCTGGGGAGTTAAGAGAGTGCATTGGTCCTCATTTCCTGCTTGTGAGCTTCCCAGAGGTCTCTGTCTGGTCATTGCAAAAAAAGAAGTTGTGGAACTGGACAGGACTTGGGTCTGATTCAGCCAGACTCTTGATAGATAGGCTTTCTGGGGAGTGGGGCTCCAACAGTGAGACTTAACCACGAGGAAGAGCTGTCATCCTTTATTGACTGCATCTAATTATACAAAACCTAAAGAAAGAAGGGCTAATTCTCCACCTTCTAATCTCAAGGAACCCACTTTGCTTTTATTATCAACGGCACTGGAGTCCACACTGTTACTAATCCGAGGGAAAAAAGCCCCCACACAAATTGGGTGTGCAAAGTTCCAGCTCTTAACAAAGCATCGGCAACACATTGTATATAATGAGCAAGTGATCCTCTTAGACACTTGCTTTGTACTTTGTGTAATGCTGAATAATTAAAGCGAGGCCTAAATGGCCTTTGCGTATTAATCGAAACTGCGTTAAATCTTGCTGCACGGCTTCTCCGCTTTCTTTGTTGCTTGACTCATTTTCTCCTGCTTACATAATAGCTTCAAATTGGCCCAGAATTTGATGTGTAAAACAACCAGTTTCAAAGCTTGAGCACAGCTCTGTTACATCCATATGTAGCACTTTTTGAAAAAGAAGAAGAGAAAGTCAGATTTGTACCTATTAGTGTCTGCTTGCAAAACACCACATTACCCAACCTGCTCAGGTGTTAACTCCCTTCTGTCTGCATCACTTTCTAATACAGAGCCAGAAGCCTGTATTTTAATGTGCTAGTGCCTGTTATCCGGATCCAAGATGGCACAGTTTCTGAATGTGAAAAGGATGATCGGATGGATGGAGTCTGGAACCCTTCCAGTGCAGGAGGCTGTCAGTGAAATCATTACTGGCATGTTTATCTCCAATCAGCCAAAAATCTGTCACCTAGATGACCATAGGATACATCTCCAGCCAACTTCAGATAAATGCTCTCCAATCACTGCTTCAATTTGCCCTTTAAATAATCTTGAAAATAAACAAAACATGCAGCTAAAACACACCTATTACCTATGACTAACCTCTCTTATTCCTTTTTAAACTTTTATTTTTTCAAAGAATCATATTTATATGCATGTTAGTATCTCATCTCTGTTTATTATGGAATGTGGTTGCTGCTCTGTGAAGCATAAGATTGGGCCACAAATCAGTGATTCTCAAAGTCTTTGAGGGGCTTATGGGTGATTTGTGTGTTGCTCATTGAAAGCAAGCGTTGGGGGGCAAAACCTCTGAAACAACTGCTAGATAAGTTTAACACCTGTTTCTGCAAATTTATTTATTTGTTAAATTTCAACATAAACACCTATTTTCAACTACTGAGTTCTCAAAACAGTTTGCAACATATAATGATGATGATGATGTATTTTTTCCCATAGTATAACAAACAACAAATATGTATTTTGTATGCAGTTTGGTATTTAAAAAACAACAACCCAAAAAACAACAACTGAGCACCACAACGGAAAATTTGGAGAAAATCTAAATCCAATCCACACATTCATCCATGATATTTTAGTCTGACATTAGATTTTTTACTGATTTTTAAAATCTTTTCTGTATTTTATTCCTTGTACATTGCTTAGAGACACTTGTAGCTAAACAGTATATAAACTGTTTAAAGAAATAAGTGGGTCAGGTCAGTTTTTATCAGAATTTGCAAAGAACAAAGCCCTCAAGCTTCTTGCTAAGAAGTCAACTTAGTACAGAGTATTAACAAACCTCTGATGTATTCAAAGGATTTATGTAGGGGAAATATTTAATGAACATCATTTGCATATCAAAACCAGTTAAAAAACTAGCAATCCACTAGCAATCCCGTGGAAAGAAAAATGATTTAAAAACAGAGAGGCTACCTTTAGCACATCCGAGTGCTACTTATGCTGCAGGTAAACTTGGCTGCACTGTTGTATTACTTGGCTGTCATATAAACGTATACCGTATTTTTCCGTCTATAAGATGCCCCTTAGTGTATATTTGGTTTCTATGGAAGCCGCCCAGAGTGGCTGGGGAAACCCAGCCAGATGGGCGGGGTACAAATAATAAATTATTATTATTATTATATAAGACACCCCCTGTTTTGGGGGACTCCGATTTAAGAAAATGGGGGAGATGCCCCCCATGTATAAGACGCCCCCAAATTTTGGACACTATTTTTTAAGGAAAAAAACCTAGTCTTATAGATGGAAAAATACAGTAAGCATCTATAACATTGTCCCAGTGAGGAGCAGCTACAGGTCATGCTGCAAATGGTAAGAAAAGATGTAAAATGGTGGGTTTTCAAACACTATCACAGCAAAACCCTTAATTCAGAAAAAGCAGCTGGACTTCCGCAATGATAACTAACAACCTGGCCCTTATCTCCGCGGTGCACCAATTGCAGGACATATAGATCAGAGCTTTAGATTCCACACATGCGCACAAACACCCCACCGGGCAACTTAGCGTAGCTGTGATGCACATAAACCTCTCCCCCCCCCCCAGCACTGGTGCACATTTGCGCTGGCAAAGTTCTTCTGCCCAGAATCGGACACTACTTTTGCTCGTTCCTTCACTGCAAGCAGCTCAACGGCAGCCATAGGACAGAGGGCTGTAAATGACTGACTGGTAAATGGCCGCCTCTTGGTTTTCTGACCTAGATTTAGGCACATCAAAGGAAGTGAGGAACATCAGTGCTCCCTGGAGCCACAGATGGCCTGAAAAATAATAAACAATCAAACGGGACCTGCAACAGAATGTTGCAGTGCAGAGTGCTCCTGCTCAATGTCAGCCATGCACTTTTTCAGGATACACTACTTAGGAGTAGCCTGTGCATAAGGTGAAGAGAAGCCATTTGCCTCAGGCAGCGGATCCAGCCCTCTACCAACCTCACTGCTGCTTGTGCCACGCCTTTGCTGCTGCCGCTGTGTTGTGAGGGTAAAAAAAGGTAAAGAGGTAAAGGACCCCGGGACGGTGAAGTCCAGTCAAAGGCAGCTATGGGGTTGCGGCGCTCATCTCACTTTCAGGCCGAGGGAGCCAGCGTTTGTCCTCAGACAGCTTTCTGGGTCATGTGGCCAGCATGACTAAACTGCTTCTGGCGCAATGGGACACCGTGACGGAAACCAGAGCGCACGAAAATGCCGTTTACCTTCCCGCCGCAGTGGGACCTATTTATCTACTTGCACTAGTGTGCTTTCGAACTGCTAAGTTGGCAGGAGCTGGGACAGAGCAACGGGAGCTCACTCTGTTGCGGGGATTCGAACCACCGACCTTCTGGTCAGCAAGCCCAAGAGGCTCAGTGGTTTAGACCACAGTGCCACCCACATCCTGCTGTTGTGAGGGTACAGTTGCTGTGATGGAGCTGGCGGCAGCACGGGCACGATGGCGGGGACAGGGTGGGGACCCATATCTGTGGAATGTGTGTGTCTGGGTGTCAAAATGCCCTGACACCTTTCATTTTGTCTTATCACCCAATTTCCTATTCCCCCTCTTGCCACCTTCAACTATCAGTCAGCATTCTGTAGCCACTGAGTCCTTATTGGTCTGCTTTAGGAGTTCTATTCTTAACATTTCTTTTAGGGGTTTCTCCGAGCCTGCTGATGCCTCCCTCTTGTGAGTGGCTGGTGCTGTTATGACTGTAAAAGCGGCGGCACTCCTGCCTGAAGTCCAGAAATAGAGGGGGCGACAAGATTCTCCCCAACCTCTCAATGAATCAGTGCAGTAAATGGATGACACCATGACTTACGCTCGTGACTGAATACTGGAAGGGGATTGGTTGGCACATGCAGCCCAATCAGGACTCACAGACACACGGATGAGACTCCCTTAGAAAGGTCTGTACCCAAGAGATCAAAATGATGAACTTTTTAAACAGGAACGGAGGCCTTTTGTGGACTATTAATAAAAAATACTCTAGTCAAATGAAATCGCAGGCAGGAGTCAAGATAAAAGCAGTGGAAGAAAAATGATAAAATAACAGTAATAGAGAAACTTTTTGCAATAAGTAAAGATATAATGTGGTAGAAAAGGTTTCAGTCAAAACACCATGGAGCTGGGGGTGGATAGTCAACTTGTGAAACAACGTAATTATTTGATACGAAGATTATTGTGAAAATGTTTGAAAAATTTACACACACACACATATACACACATACAGTAAAGAAAAAATGGAAAATAGAGTCTATACCTTCCTGTTCACTTGCTGCGAATTCTAAGGGAGATTATCTGCATTTTAGAAACTATGTATATTAATAGCCCATTTCCCCCTCTCAAATCTAGAGCTCCCTCTTCATTTTATCTCCAAATAAATTGTTTTCACAGCTACCTTTCAGACAAAAATCTGCCGAGCCAGAAGCAACAGTGTGCTGATGCTAGGGAAGAGCTTATTGCGATGCACAGTGAAGATGGGATGCATAATGGGCCTCCGTTTTATTTCTGCAGGTTCGAAAAGTGCCTGTCAAAATCAAGGCAGGAATATTAAGAAGAGAGTCTGTGTTATTTTTTGCTATTTGCTTGCAACAATCATTAGGCTGGTAGGCAGGTGGATAATGAATGCTGAAGAGGCCTGCCAGGGTCTCTGCACCTTTGCCCCAATCTGGCAAGGAAATGTCAAAAGTGCGAAGCTGTGTTCTGCACGTGCAATTGCTTAGAGATGCATACCTGCAGCTGATGACAAATGAGCATTTGTTCAGAGGTGACAGTGGTTTGAGAGGGGCCTCTGTGGCCCATGGCCAACTCACCTTGCTCTCCTGGAAGGCAGATGTGGTGTCTAGAGTATGGACTAAGACCTGGAGGACCAGGGTTCCAATACAACTAACTGGTGCTCCAAATATATATTGTGTTCGTGGGTGCAATCTTGAGACACACCAAAAAAATTGCCATGTGTAAACTATGCCTGCATATCTAGTGGTTAGGGTGTTGGAGTCTAAGGTTACCAGATGTCCCCGTTTCCCAGGGACAGTCCCTGGATTTACTAATCAGTCCCCACACAAAATCTACTGAAATTGAAAAGTGTCCCCAGATTCACTGAAAAAAAACTGGTAACCTTATGTTGGACTAGGACTCAGGGTGAAGGTAAAGGTACCCCTGCCCGTACGGGCCAGTCGTGACCGACTCTAGGGTTGCGCGCTCATCTCGCTCAAGAGGCCGGGAGCCGGCGCTGTCCGAAGACACTTCCGGGTCACATGGCCAGCGTGACGAAGCTGCAACTGGCGAGCCAGCACCAGCGCCGCACACGGAAATGCCGTTTACCTTCCCGCTGTAAAATGGTACCTATTTATCTACTTGCACTTAGGGGTTCTTTCGAACTGCTAGGTGGGCAGGAGCTGGGACCGAACGACGGGAGCTCACCCTGCCGCGGGGATTCGAACCACCAACCTTATGATCAGCAAGTCCTAGGCACTGAGGTTTTATCCACAGCGCCACCCGCGTCCCACTAGGACTCAGGGTACCAGGGTTCAAAACCGAATTCAGCCATGAAGCTTGCTTGGTGCCATTGACCCAGTCACTGTTTCTCAGGCTAACCTAACCACAGGATTTTTGTGAGGACAAAATGGAGAGAGAGAGAGAGAGAGAGAGAGAGAGAGAGAGAACCAAGTACACCACTTTGAGTTCCTTTAAGGAAAAGTGGAATAGAAATGTAATTTAATAAAACATTTGTTCATAGGTTTTGTAGGTCTACCTAGTGCTCCAAAATCAGTTTGATCCAAGAAGACAGTGTGGCAAAATATTAGAGCAGTGACACATTTTCCACCCTAAGAAACAATCCCTCCTAGAGTTAATATACTAGCTTTATCTATCTCCAGTCGCCATGCAGATCTGCAACAGGATGCCTACCCGGTCCTCATTAAATGAGCTGGAAATGTTTTTGATATGGATAGAGATGCTCTTCCTTGTCCAAACCATTAGCTGCTTTGCTACACTAGAGCTAGATCAAAGCTCCCATGCCTTCTTCTGTGTCATGGACTGGCTTGGATCCAGATGGGGGGGCACCAGCTAGGGAATCCCCAAGAGAACCCTCAAGGGATGAAGGCTCAGAGCCAGGGGACTGGTGGTGGGAGGAAAGAGGGAGAAGAGGGAGCAGGCGGGGAGGTGGGTCTGATGGTAGTTATGAATGCTCAGTTACTGGACAGCCACAGGTTCCTCATCCCTAAACTGAACTAAGTGCCTGACCAGGGATAGAAAAATCTGTCAATAATGGTTTCCCTCCATTTTTTGCACTTGTGAGCTTGCCTCGTTTCAAACTCTGTGTGTGTGTGTGAAATATTCATGAAAATTCATCAGCATGTTTCTGTGCAATTTAGCCTGATACATACATTTTTGAAAGCATTTTTCTTTAAAGACAATGCATTTTGTATGTTATATTTTGTCGCCCCTTTGAGCAATTTTATGCACATTTTGCCCCATAATATGCATTTCTGTATACTGTAGAATTCTTTTTCTTGTCAGCCTTCATCCAGCAAATCTGCAAGGAGGTACCAAGCAAACTAAACTTATCAAAACGCAAGTCACTTGATTGTCACCGAGGGTCAGGGCACCAGCATTTGCTGAATCAGAAAATGAATCATACTGTTTAAGAAAGGACTCATAAAGAGCAAGGGAGTTTTAGTTTAGAAAATGATGGCTTGATGAACGATCTTTCAAAATGCAAACACTCAGAGACTTCCAGCGACAAGTTTGACAGGTTTAAGCCAAAAGAAAGTCGCTAATTTATTGCTGCAGAATGTTGTGACAGCACAAGTAGCTTTAGAAAAGGACAGAGAAATCCACGGATGAGTAAGATCTGTCTACTGCTACCAGATAATTGTATGGGGCAACTGCATATTCTTGCATCGCAGGGGTTTGGACTAGATGACCCCCAGCGCCCTTTCCAACTCCACAATTCTATGATTCTATGTAGAAGAAGGATTTCGGCACAACAATGCAGGGTGTTCCCTATAAAATCCTTGACAAATTTTCTATATTGTTACACTACGGAAAGCAAAACCTACTACAGATCCTAATGGGGAATTTAAAGCCTTCCAGCTTGCAGTGCAACTGTTTGCAGAAAGTGCTTAAATATGAAAGATGGTAACTGAGCCACAGAAAAGATGCCTCAACTGCACACTGACCTATATTCTGCGGCTTTATGGCACAGTCCTTTGCTCCCCCCATTACAACACAAGCAATATACGACTCACCGTTATATGGGAAGACTGCGTTGAGTCATGGAATATTATTATTCTGAAATGACAAAAGGCACTGCCAGAGAGAGAGAGAGAGGCTCCACTCCCCATTTTGCCAGGCAACCTAACCTCATATAAAGCTGAGAAGGAATAGCTTGCTCAGAACCACCTAGTGAGCTCAAGGTGTGAAATCAGACTTGTTGCGTCATGCTGGAGCAAGGACCCAGCGACCCCACTGCCATTTCTGTGTACCACTGCATTGAGCACTACACAATACAGTGGTATCTCGGGTTACAGACGCTTCAGGTTACAGACTCCGCTAACCCAGAAATATTACCTCGGGTTAAGAACTTTGCTTCAGGATGAGAACAGAAATCGTGCTCCGGCAGCGTGACGGCAGCGGGAGGCCCCATTAGCTAAATAACAGTTTCAGGTTAAGAACGGACCTCCAGAATGAATTAAGTACTTAACCTGAGGTACCACTGTATATTGTTGCAACAATAACAGCAAAAAGCTAAAATACATTGCAAGAATCCATGGATTTCTCACAGGTGAGGGGTCAAGGAAAGCAACACAAGCCTTTCCCCTTTTATGGCATTTGGTTTTTCACCCTTGGGGCCAATAGACTTTTCAAGGCCAGAACACCACCTTAATTTTCTGCCCCTCTCTTGCTGCACCCAATCTGCACCAGAGAACAAAACTCGGCTATTACTTCCAATCTCTGTAGCAGCCCAATTAAGTGGAAGTATTAGGCTGGATTGACTTAATCCCAGCAATTTCTAATGGATTAAACAATCTTAAATCTAAGGACTTCAGTTGAAGTATTTTGTGGACTGGAGATTTAGGTTTGGCAGATCACACAAGAGCAGAAGCAAGCAACACATTTCAGATTCAGATCAGGCCAGAAGCAATATCCTAGGGCTGTGATTTATTTATTTAATTTAATGAATTCCACACATCTCCTCTGAAGCCAGATTATATTTTAGCTACACAGAGGTAATCTGCCAAATGTTATTCATGCCTTCATCATAGTCGGACTAGACTACTGCAATATATGAGACCACCTTCAGTAGTACAAGTAGCCTGGACACAACATGGATAGTGGCATAAAATTGGGAACGCCAATGGCTGTCTCATTTCAAAATGCCAGAATGTCAGTCATTAGCTTAGCCTGAGCAAACACAGGCAGTAATTTCACATATTACATGAGGGTTCAGTTGCAAGACTTATGTGCGTACATAAAAATCACTTATAGTCAGACGCTTGGGGCTGCCCCATGGCTAGTGGGTGAGGGCAGGGAGAGAGACTCCCTAGCACGCCCAGAACCTTAGCACCAAGTGGGCGTCACTTAGAGTTTATTATTATTATCCATTAAATTTATATCGCACCTTTGCTCCCCGAAGCTCCTGAATTGGCAAAAAGATACACAATTTGAAAACAAAAAAAGCAAAAACGTTCCGAAACAGTTAAAACATTCCAAAAACAATTGCAATTAAAACCATCTAAAAGCAGTTACTGTTGAAAACATTCTTCCATCCAATGATCTGGGGGCTTCCAGGAACAGATAACAAATGCCTGGCTATGATAGAATTGTGAAATATAAATCTACTAAAAATAATTAAAAAATATGCAATAATGGACACCTGTCCAAAGCTTTCGCCTCTTTCCTTCCCTGCTCCAATCACAGTGAAGGCAGATGGGTAACATTTTAGGACAGCCTGCCTCTTGAATCGCACCCTGTTGGTATCATCCTATCTGCTGGACCACTATCTTCCTTTTCCCAGGGCAGAATAATTAGATGCAATGTGCATGAGTCAGACGGTGAAGAAAGGCTACTGATCAAAATCTTTCACTCGAAACTGCTATCGGCTTACCTAATCCAAGGGTAGCAAAATCAGCACCATTTTTTCCTGACAGACTAGCTGTCTGACATTGCTATCTTTGAGAATTTGCTAGTTCTCCCCACCCCCTGGAGTAGATAAAGTAAATGCAGTGTGTTGACTCACCAAGAATGCAATTCTTGACTTGTCAAGGATGGCTGCTTCTCTAGTCCAACACTCTACCTCAGGGCTGGCTAACTCCCCACACACATTTCAAGGGCTATGTGGCCCTGTTACAACCTCTCTGAGGACTACATGCTGGCAGTGGGTGGGCCCCAAAAGTGGGACCGCCCCCCCCATTCTCACATATACATGCACAACAACACGTATACACACCAGAGCACACTCTCACACACAGCACAGTAGGGTTGCCAGGTTAGGAGCATCCCAGAATATCCCAGGGGCAGTACCTGGTGATGTCACAGGGGTGGATCTTGGAGATGGAGGTTAATTGGGAGAAGGGAATGGAGAAGATCTGACCCACCCTCTCCCAGAGAGCCTATGCTATAATTTGCACCACCTGGATGAAGCTTGCAAGCAGCAGCAGCAGCAGCAGCAACAACAACAACAACAGATAATAATAATAATAATAATAATAATAATAATAATAATAATAATAATAATAATGGCACTCTTGTCCACCTGGAGATTCAAATCCTCCACCTGGAAGTCTGGTAACCCTACATCACACCCACAGACAGGCACAGATTTTTCAGCTTGCTGGCTGATCCATGCAGCTCAGCAGAGGAAGAGAGTGAATATTTTTTCTCCCCATCATGGCACTGGCCTGGACAGAGATGTTTAAAGTTCTCCACCCAGCCCAGAATTGCATCATTGAGAAAGGCTAAGGGAAGTCTCTCATCTCCTTTACCAAGCACTCTGATCACTGTCAGCACTTGGGAAATTCTGGAGCACACTGAAAAACTCAATAAACAGAAAGAAGTGCTCCACTCTGCTAAGAAGTTTCTCAAGCACAGGTAATGCCTTAGCACTTCTTCCTATTTCTGGAACTCTTGAAGAAGAGGAGAGGCGTTTCACTGTAGTCTTTCTGTACCACCACCAATGAAGCCCCTTCAAGCAGAGGCTGCACAAAATCTGTTGAGGATGCTGTAGCAGTTTAGCTCTTGACTATCTGCACTGAGGAGGAGGTTGGATTAGGTGGCCCTCCAAATATACAGAATAAAATCTCCACCCTCCAACTATACAGGATAAAATCTGGGCAGAATTGAGGCAAATTGTAAGAGAAAACAGACCGTAAAACAAACCAGAAGCTGTTTCATTTTGCAGTGCGATGAAGAAATAGTTGGTGCTCATATTCTGGGCACCAACGCCTCTCTGGAAATATTGAAGAGGCATTATTTCCCCTTTTCTCTAAAATAAAAGTAAAATGCTAGTGGAAGATGGTTAGAGAAGGCAATCACTGGATACTCTTCTGTAGTAACCCCAAAGCACTGTCTAGTTGATTCAGCATCTGGAAGCTGATCAGGATGCCCATGTTTTTAATGCACCAGCAGACAGGTTTCTTCTCATGTTGCAATTTTGACCGCAGAAGAGACTCTTGAGGGGGCATTCATCGGTAGAGACCTGACCATCTGAAACAGTGGCTCACCGTTCACAGACATGAACCCTTTCCTCCAAGCTGCCATTAAGACATAAGGGGGGTCCCAAGTTACCATCCAGAGATCACAAGAGAAAATGAATGAATACGAATACACACACACACACATTATTTCTTTAATTTCAGCTGATCCAAGGCATTTTGGGATAAGAAATAAAAAGATTTAAAACTGCAAATGGCTCTTCTTCTAGTGGTAACCTCTCCTACCCCACCAAAAAACAAAACCAAAAAGACCCCAACCTCCCACACACCCTGTAAGAAATAGCTGGAAATGAAAAGCTGCCAACTGAAGCAGTCTAATCTGGTAAGGCCAGTTCTGACCATTGCCATTAGATTCATTTGCGGGTTTTAAAACAATTTATGGTCAAGCAGCACATCTCTCACCAGTGGCGTAGCATGGGTTGTCAGCACCCGGGGCAAGGCAAGTAATTTGCGCCCCCTAACCCGTGGATTTGCGCCCCCTAACCCCCAGATGTTGCACCCGGTGCGGCCGGCCCCCTCTGCACCCCCCACGCTACGCCACTGTCTCTCACACAATATTTAAATGGAAGCTGCACACCAATAGCCTCTCATATATTTTTTTTCTACACAATTTGTGAGCAGAGAAATTTGGGAGAACTGTTTCTCTGAATTCCTCCAGGTAGAGGAGGAATTCTCCCACACTTGCTCAGGAATGGTGCTCATCGTGAGCAGGGGCAGTAGCACAGCTTCTTCCCTTTTCTGTGTTTACATATATATATATATATATATATATATATATATATATATGCAGGTTTTGGTGTCTTCGGGTGTCTTCCCGTGTAAGAGTTGGGGTGTCTAGGCGACGTTTCGACGAGGTCTCACTCGTCATCTTCAGGCTGGTGCTTTCGGCTTCTTGTTACTGGAACAGAGCAGGATCTCAGTGTTTGAGTTCCTATAAATACTGTTGAGGGGGTGTGGTGTATAGCCTCCAACGTTCTGGGCAGAGAGGAAGTTCCCAGGTTAGTGTGCCTTTTCTTCTTTTGTTCCTTAATTACTTGAGGGATATCTTGAGTGATTTCTTGAGTGATATTCTGAGTACCACTTAGGTGGGTCATTAAGTGTGGATTAGTTGCTAAAGCTTTCGTGTCTTGACCTCTTGAGCTTGTGAAGAGTTTTTCTGAGAAGATGGCTGTACTGCACTTAGTTGTGCTCTGGCTTGGCTTCGTGTATAGGGGCGAGCTGTGGTTTTGTGCCCTGTGCCAGCCAGATCTGTGTAGGGATTGCAGGGGGGTGCAGCATCCGGAGGTGCCACTATGGTTTGGCTACTGGATGGTGTCTGTAATTTATCTGTGGAGAGGGTCTGGGTTTGGGTCTGGTGTGGTTGATTGGTGATGGCGTTCTGTGTGCCTCTGGTTCTGGTGTCGGTTTTTGTGGGGAGGGCTAATTTCCAGATGTCTGGCAGGCGGGACGTGTCGTCACGCTTGTTCATGTTGTGAGGGTGTTTCTCTATCTCGATGGCTTCCATGATTATTCTCTTGTGGTGATGTTCCATGTTAAAGAGCAATTTGGAATCTGCAAAATTAATTTCGTGTCCTGTTTCTTTCATGTGTTGGAAAAGAGAGGAAGTTTTTTCTTCTTTTTTGACGGCATTCTTGTGTTCTGCGATACGTGCATTTATTCGTCTGTTTGTTTGTCCAATGTACGTGGCTGGGCAGACTTTGCAGGGTATTTCATAGACCCCTTGGTTTTCCAACTGGATTTTATCTTTGGGGTTTCTGAGGATATTGGCTATTTTTTGGTTGGTGCAAAAGGCTGTTTTGATATTGTGTTTATGGAGGATTTTGCTAATTTTATCTGTAGTGCCCTTGATATAAGGAAGGAGGGCCATGCCATTGTTTTCTTCTGTGTCTTGGTTTTTGGGGGGTGTTTCTTTTTGGATTAGCTTCGTAACCCTGTTTTGCTGGTATCCATTGGACGAATAAATGCACGTATCGCAGAACATGTTACATGTGGTGGGTTTTAACCCTTTCCTCCATAAGTGGCATGCATATATATATATATATATATATATATGCTTTCGTAGATTTTCACGGGTACAGGAATGCAGGTTTTGGTGTCTTCGGGTGTCTTCCCGTGTAAGAGTTGGGGTGTATAAATAATGCACGTATCGCAGAACACAAGAATGCCGTCAAAAAAGAAGAAAAAACTTCCTCTCTTTTCCAACACATGAAAGAAACAGGACACGAAATTAATTTTGCAGATTCCAAATTGCTCTTTAACATGGAACATCACCACAAGAGAATAATCATGGAAGCCATCGAGATAGAGAAACACCCTCACAACATGAACAAGCGTGACGACACGTCCCGCCTGCCAGACATCTGGAAATTAGCCCTCCCCACAAAAACCGACACCAGAACCAGAGGCACACAGAACGCCATCACCAATCAACCACACCAGACCCAAACCCAGACCCTCTCCACAGATAAATTACAGACACCATCCAGTAGCCAAACCATAGTGGCACCTCCGGATGCTGCACCCCCCTGCAATCCCTACACAGATCTGGCTGGCACAGGGCACAAAACCACAGCTCGCCCCTATACACGAAGCCAAGCCAGAGCACAACTAAGTGCAGTACAGCCATCTTCTCAGAAAAACTCTTCACAAGCTCAAGAGGTCAAGACACGAAAGCTTTAGCAACTAATCCACACTTAATGACCCACCTAAGTGGTACTCAGAATATCACTCAAGAAATCACTCAAGATATCCCTCAAGTAATTAAGGAACAAAAGAAGAAAAGGCACACTAACCTGGGAACTTCCTCTCTGCCCAGAACGTTGGAGGCTATACACCACACCCCCTCAACAGTATTTATAGGAACTCAAACACTGAGATCCTGCTCTGTTCCAGTAACAAGAAGCCGAAAGCACCAGCCTGAAGATGACGAGTGAGACCTCGTCGAAACGTCGCCTAGACACCCCAACTCTTACACGGGAAGACACCCGAAGACACCAAAACCTGCATTCCGTTAAAATCTACGAAAGCATATATATATATATATATATATATTCATTGCTGCAGCTGCTTTAAAAAATGGCAGTGACAGCAGTTAAATGGGCAGCCTGGCACACAATTTGTATCCTCCCGAATCTCCTGGACCTAACAAAATTCCAGAGCGGCGTGTATGTGTATGGGGTGGTTGTGTGTCTGTGTGCGGATTATGGCAAAGAATGGCAGAGAATGTCCTTTGGGAGAGGGCGTGAAGAAAAAAAGACTCTCAGAAATTTACTCAGGAAAAATGTTTTTTAAGAATTCACTGCTCAGGTCAAGTTCAGATATCCTTTTAAAAGCACACCTATAAAAATTGTTTTGTTTTGTTTTGAACGAGGTCTGTGAGTTTTCTATTACTTTCTCTAGGGAGGAAGTGGAGGGAGAAGCTGATAGGAATTGAGACTGACCACATCCCCATTTCCAATCTCCTTTCCCATCAGTTTTCAAACAACAGTGGCGGCAGCAATGTTCTCTTGTGGGAAATAAACACCGTTCAGCATTTCTCATAGCATAATCCCTCTGATGCTGTGGGTCCAGATGCAAGTTTCATGAGCTGAACACATTCAGTCCGTCACAAAGCAAAGACCATTTCAGAACTGAAGATACAAAGTGGGAAATAATCAACCTTCCAAGGTCTTAGAAAGATTCCACATTATTGACTGCACTGCATGGGCGAATGACAGCAGAAATATGCACGAAACGCTGTGCTCAAATACAAAGGCTCAAATCCAAGTCTTCCTTTGCCTTTGTTAAAGGAAACATAACCTGTGCCCAATCAGCACTTCTTTTACCAGGCGAGAATCACGCATCATATCAGGCATCCCAAAACTCGGCCCTCCAGATGTTTTGGGACTACTATTCCCATCATCCCTGACCACTGGTCCTGTTAGCTAGGGATGATGGGAGCTGTAGTCCCAAAACATCTGGAGGGCCGAGTTTGGGGATGCCTGTGTTATATCAAGGAATTTTGTGGGGCGGGGTGGGCAACCACCTGTTACCTATGGAAGTAAAGCTTTCTTTCTCACCAGAGACCTGCTCTTAAAACCTCCAGGAGCCACTGATATAAATGCTCATGCTGTAAATGTAAGACCTTAAAAGGATCCAAATGTTAAAAGGGGGATTCATGTTGTAAGCAGGCTGCTGTCATATAAGGTTGTCATTCAGACATTAGCAACAGTGACAGCATTCTCATATCAGCTGGATTGTTCCTGCTCTTTTTGAAGGCTGGCTTTTCCAGACACCTCACGTCCTCTCCTCTGTTTTCCTTTCATTTTCCCCTTCTTTACTGTTTATTTATGGTTGCTGATATTCTGGATGATAATATTAATCATTTAAAGTTTATTCATAATTTGACGCTTAGCTATCAACCTGTATGAACCTGGGAGTGCATATCAAATGGATGGGAAGATTTCAGACTTGATTCCCTTGATTCCCTTTTTTATTTTTTCCTAGTATTCCACGTTCCACTAAGCAGAGACGGTTGCAAAAGACATAAAGTTAAAATTAAAGAACAGGGTTTTTTCTCAGCACATTCTGAGCCTAGGAAATTGCTTTCCGTTCCAGAACTGAAGTGAACTGAACTCGCTGTCCTTTCGCACAACACTCAACTTCCTTAGCAGACTAATTTAACACTCATTTTGTTATTGCCTGTTCCAGCACAAGATCACTTATCCTACTTTAAAAGATATCTTGCAAGGGGAAGAGCTACACTGGGGCCATCCTCAAGCTGCTGAAGAAGCTGCCATTTGCTGCCCTTGCCCTATAAAATAACTGCATGGGATATTTTTGATATTGAAATGTTTGTGTGGAATACCCTTGATGGGAAATCACCCAGTTACAGCTCTCAAGCAGTGTCCTTCAGGTTAGCACTCTTAGAAGCCTGCACAATAAGCATTCCGAAATCCCATTCCTTTTATTTTGTCACAGGTGGTACATTACATGCTGTATGGGCTAAATGTTAGGCATACAGACAATCACATGCTGAAAGGAAAATTCATATTCTGCACTGAATTCAAGGAACTCAAGAGCCTTTCTTTCTGGTAACCTCAAGAAGCACAGTACTTTCAGAGAACCCCAAGGAGGATAACATGCCAATGTGCAAAAATAATATTTCGAAATATAAATGAATTTCCAAATGGTTTCCCATCATAAAAACATTTGTGACACATACACACACACACACACACACACACACACACACACACAATAATGCGCACAGTAGTAATTCCAGAATGGCCAAACACTAGGCAAAAGATAATAATCAGCCAAAGGCTTTTTTCTTTTAGACAATGGTCTTGTCTTTATCTGGTGCCCAGATCCATATAGTGATGGGACCTGACACACTTACAGACAAGGCGGTTTTGTACAATGCTTAGAAGGCAGGGAGTTATAGCACTTCTTTCAAGCTAGAGATTCCAGGGCAATTTCAGCTTCCTTCCTTCCATTATTAAGCTCCTCCAGAGGAAAGATCAATTCAGGCATCATCACCACCAGCAGCAGAAAACGTAGTGGCAAGCGACTTCAGAGTACCAGCACTAGGGCCATGTGGGCTGCATTGGACTCACCAAGCTGGCATCATCCATAATGAGATTTAGGTGCTAATTTAAGACTTGTTTTTTTTTGCAAGCTTTCTTATGCAAATGATTCAGTGTTCTTATAACCTTCTTGTCAGGTGGCCTGTTTTGCACACCTGTTTCTTTTGATGCATTTTGCTTTGATTTGGTTTTAATCAATTTTTTGTACACTGAATGGATATATTTTTATATGAGCTGGTGGTATAGAAATGAATAAAATAATAACCAGGACTTAACTCCTGAATAAGTTGGTCCCTATTTTTGATTTTGGGGTTGTTGTCATTCTTCGGGGTTCAGTCTTTTCCCTGGGGAAGCGAGAGGCTAGATGCATTTTTTCTCTATTGTACACATGTGTTAATGCAAACACATAGAAAGGTGATTTCTAGCTGACTTATACGCAGAGCAGACTGGAATCAATTGACTTCAGTTACTAAACTCAACTAGTTTCAGTGGGTCTACTCTGGGTAGGACAAACTCTGGATACCGAAGCCACAGTACAGTGCACAGCCAGTCATTCTACTCAGGTATGCAACTGAAGTACAATTAATCTACTTTCCCCAGCATACCTTTAACTAAAAGAATCACTACCACCCCTTGGCTTACAGTACAGGCTATTGCACCACAAATGGTTACAATATACAGTGGTACCTCGGGTTAATTACTTAATTCGTTCCGGAGGTCTGTTCTTAACCTGAAACTGTTCTTAACCTGAAGCACCACTTTAGCTACTGGGGCCTCTTGCTGCTGCCACGCCGCCGGAGCACAATTTCTGTTCTCATCCTGAAGCAAAGTTCTTAATCCGAGGTAATATTTCTGGGTTAGTGGAGTCTGTAACCTGAAGCATATGTAACCTGAAGCATATGTAACCTGAAGCATATGTAACCTGAAGCGTATGTAACCCGAGGTACCACTGTACAGGAGACAGGAATGAGCATCCAATGAGCATGCCAGAGTCAATACATTAAAGAGAGAGAGGCTTGCGGAGCGATCCTTAGTATGAGACCAGAAGTGATAGCAAGCACATCCCATTTATGAATTAATAGAGGCAATGTTAGGCTTAGGATCATGCTACAAGCCATCCAAAGAACAAAAGCAACTAATAATTCTCTGATCTCGATTATTAATGAGTAAAGAACCAATCTCCTTCTTTCTGTACCAACATATGAATTTCTGCAACAAGCACAAACATTAAAAATTGCTTGATTTTGAGGCGTCAGAAACTCTATTGCATTTCGTTGGAATTTGCATATGTGTGTGTTTCATAAATGTGTGATACCCATTACTTTATAGCTAGTATCTAAATTCTGGCAGGCTTCTCACTTCACTTAGCTTGGTTATATTTTCCAGGTAATTCTTGGTGGTGGTGATCAGAAGCGCTGCTTTGTAAAGGGCCATGCTGAGTAATTGCCTGCAGCAGTTTTACATGTTCAGCTTATCAAGTAACAAATACAATTATGGTATCTCATGGATAATAAAAAGTGCTGCAACATGCTCTCTCTTCTTTTAGGCAGTAGCCTACTTAATGAGATACTTAAGGTGGACAGAGTGTCATCGGTATATCCTGAAATCAGGTAGCATGGATAATAAACCTTTAAGTTTAAAAGGTAAAAGCAAAAATAAACAAATCCCCTTTCAAACCATCAGGTGCATACTATAATGTGAAGGGCATAAGCTTTCAGGAGACCTACTTTTCCAGGAATGCTGGGAAATTATTGCATCAAGAAGAGGGGTTTTATTCTAGCTGAGCCTTCCTGACATGCTAATTTTCTATGTGCATGGATTTCTTTTGTAGAAATGACATACAATCCTATGAACTCTGGCATTCTGACTGAGAGGTACAGCTCTCTCAGGTTTTCCATCTCAGCAGGAACTAGGCTTTCATCAGCAAATACTTAGAGGCTTCCTCCTTCCAGTTTGGATGAAGAGCTTGCATATGTCCAAAGATCAGACTGGTGTTAGATAGATGACTATGTTCTCTTGCTCAGGGCCCAGATATTTTCCTTGTCATCTGATGGGAGGGGGTTCCACAGGATGGGCACAATTGCTGAGAAGGCCCTCTGCCTGGCTCCCTATAACCCCACTTCTTGCCAGAAGGCTCTTGGAGCCGGACCTCAGTGTCTGGGCTGAATGATGGGGATGGAGACACTCCTTCAAGGACACAGGGCCAAAGCTGTTAGGGCTTTAAAGACCAGATGTCACACTGAGTGTGTGGTTGTTGTAGGCTGGGGCTAGCTGCCTGTACAACAATAGGGGCAAGGCCAGCCTGTATAGCCCCTCTCCTCACTCCATGGAGGTGACTATGCGTGAGAGCAGAGTGCCTGATGGTGTATGCCTACTCCGTGCAAAGCAATCAAGGGATATCAAAAGCAGAGAAACGCTCGGATGCAATTCACTTTTGTTGTCACCAACTGTTAAAGGGTACAAGAAGTCAAGCTGATATCAAATTAAATGCAAAGGGTGCCCTTGCAATAAACAAGAACAACTGTGTAATATTCGGTTACATGCTCCAAAGCTATTTGACCCCAGAGGCACCCTTCGGAATACAAAGGAAAGATAGAAAGCAGTCCTTAACATGTCTGGTTTCTGCATCCATACTCAGTTACAGTTCATCTAAAGTGATGGCTGGATGAGGAAACTAAAGGCATGGTTTTGAATAATGTGAGATGGCAGTTCCTCTTAATCATCTGTCACTACTGCAGATGATCAGTGCTTTTTCACTAGAGGGGATGGAAGATCCGAACACCACTTGAAAATACTACTGGGCATTACTGTTTCTTCTCTATTGTCTTACAGAGGTAGATCCAACCCTTTTATATTTTTTTATCTTCTTTTGTGCTGCATGAATGAATATCATGCTTGCTTTCAGCTTAGTACCTTTGCTATCAGTTATGAAAAACATTTGTTGCAGGGAGAAGCTGGCTTCAGGGCCCTGGTGATGGAGGGATCCAGGCCGTGGAATGGAAAATCAAATGGCTTCTGTAGGGAGTTCTGACCCACTGATGTTCCAGCGCTTACTCTAGCTTTGTCCAGGTTCTGGTGCTTAGTTCCAGAAAGGCCCTTGAGTTATGGGGAGGTGAGAAGTTGGAAATGAGATTAAAGCAAGTGCATGATTCATATATATAGAGAGTTGCAGTTAGCATGCCTCCCCAGTCTTTGCCGATTATCACAAGGTGTTTTGGGAAGTGGCAGTGCCTCTTCCCTGCATTTTGACTGATGCAGCATTCATTTCCCAGCCTGGAAGCAGCTCCACCCCTTACAGACCTTTAAATATATGTGAGGAAGCCACAACTGATCTGTGGTACAGTTCTTGACCTGGGCTCCAACCCTCCTCTGTGGTTATGCCACCATGTCCAGGTAAGCAAGAGGAAAGGCCATCAGAGTAAATTCAGATTAGCCATGGGAGCAGGGGCTCAATTGGAACCAGAGACTATGTTCCCACATCCAGAGGACATTAAATGATATAGATATAAGGCTGCATTCAACAAAGTTCTACTCAGAGTATACCCACTACAATTAATAGGTCTAAGTTAGTTATGTCTTTGAATTTCAACTGGTCTACTCCTGAGTAGGACCAGCACTGGATACAAGCCATAATCTGGATCCTGTGCACTGTTTCCTGTGTGGACTTGGCAGAAGAGTGCAAACGAATGAGATTTTAATATCTTTGCCTGCTTTGCGTCTGCTTGGCTCTAATGAGGAGCTATAAATAGTTAAACGTCTACATCAAATCATTCATCTTATTACAAGGGGGAGGAGGAATTAAACTTTGGTATTGCTGCCCATGCTGTAATGTCTTATCAATCAGAAGATAATCAACCTTGATATTAACTGCATACCCTTGTGGTATATGATTGATTATATGAGCCACCATACTAATTTGTTCTAAAGAAATTACACCATCAAGAATGTACAACATAACAATGCTTTAAAGGCCCCCCCCCCAAAAAAACAACAACAACAACAGGTGCAACACTTCATAAAAGGCATTATCATTCCTGGGGGGGGGGGGAAATAATATTCTTTTTATATCAATTGATGAAACTCCATTTCCTCTTTCTTAATGGGTTTTGCTGGTGCTTTAAAATTATTACTTCCACCCTTTTCAAGGCTAGTCTGAGAATCATATAACAGCAGCTCAGTAGTTCATTTTATATACAGGAAACAGATCTTCCATTCCAGTCTATGTGTCTTTAGAACTATAGCCCCTGAGCCAATATATCTATCCACCACCCCATTTCTCCAAGAAAACCAGCGCACAAAATTCCTGGCATTTTCGCATATACCGTCAGAAAGCTTCTATGACATTCCAAGGCAGTCCAATCTCCTTTCCAATTATTGCTGGCTGACCCCATCTCCTACTTTAAATGGGTGCTAAGAGTCCCTCCCTCCCTCCATGAAATCCATCTAATTCAGAGTTTCCCAGTGTCAGTTGACCCTGACCCTGCTGGGATTGATGGAACTGTGAAGTGGGTGAATAAAGACCTATGAGTCAAAAGAGGAGTCAAAAGGCGTCTAGGGGTGGAAAAGAAGTTTACAAGGTATAGTGTGAAAAATTTAATTATTTAGGAACTATGAGCATAGGCATATATAGAGTGCACTTCCCTTGCCAGTGAGGAGTGTCTGCAAGCTGAAGATGTACCACTTTATCCTAGCATTTGACACATGAGATACAGATCCAAGTTGTGATTGTAATGTGTTTATAACAGTTTCTAATGCTGTGTTTTATATTACTGTAATTTGCCTTGGGAACTTCTGTTGAGGGGCAGCTAATACAATATAATAAATAATGATAATTTCTATTTTTTATGATTCCAAGTAATGGTGATTACTAAATGTTGATTAAATATTGGCATTTCTTGACTTTGTTTCATGTGCATCCCTAAGGTTTTTAGGTTGTGGAGGATGACAGCTCTGTAAGCTCATCAAGGGGTCAATGAACTCACAAGGTCTGGGAATCTTTGACCTAATTGAGTGCTTGTCACTCATAGCCACCAGGACTAAAACCTATTCCGCTATCACCCTCCTCAACCATCCAAAGATGTCTTACCCAGAGGTGGTGCTGTGTTGGCAACAAAAGGATTCACCAAGAGAATGAGTTTGCTATTAGTATTGCTATAGATGTGGGGTAACAGAGTTTGGAGGTGCAAGGGCACCCATAACGGCTATAGTTAGTGAATGTTAGAAATTAATGAATGGTAGAATTTAGATAGTATTTGGATTATTGAACAGAAGATACCAAGCCAGTGAGAAATACAGGCTAAGCTTCTTTTCCAGGCCAGGACCGCACCGGGGTGAGGGGATAGAAGTTGTTCAGAATGAGTAAAGGTGTTGAAAGCAAGTCATTAACCCATCAATGGAAACCATCAACCAGGCAAGAGGCTCTGCCTATGAGCAGAGGAGGTTGCCAAGGTGATGGGAGAAGTGTGATGTCACATAGGAAAAATGTGTCCTTTTGAAATTTAGAGAAGGGGGATAACTTGATGAGCTTAGCAGGAGGCAGGCTAGGAGAGAGACATGGAGGTGCCTGGGAATCCAATGCTTGGCTGCTGTGAAGGACGGGCTCCTCCTGATGTGCGAATGCCGTGAACTCTATCTCTCCATTGAAAGCTTCTGGTGTAAATATGAGTGAATAAATCCTGTTTCAGAGACACTGAAGACTCTACTTGTGCCCCAAAGGAACACGGATCTTAGCTGAAAGCCGAGACCTCTTGGCATCTCGCATTGGGGTGGCTAATAACAGTATACGGTATACTATAATGTGCTCCTACAACAGCAGGTCAGTCAATCACACACATTTGAGCTTATGCCTGAGTCCCCTTAACCGCAGCCTGAAGTTCCAAAAAATGCTACTTATGAGACATTCCATGCTTGAGCAGTGCCCATTAGGAGGTAGAGCTGGCAAGGAGAATTCACAGGAGGCTATGCAGCTATTCACTTGAAGCTTTTGCATTTCCACCCATGTACAGCGGTTCAGCAGAGAAGCAAAGGAAATGAGACCTGGAGAGTATATTTATCATTTTATCTGCCAGTCTGAGGGTATGTTCACATGACCACTTACTACACACCCAGGGTGCTACCACTGCTCATTTTTGAAGCCATATTGACATGACATTAGCCACAACCCACATTGATCCTGCAGTTTGTACGTTTGTTTCTTTGTTTTTACAAAACCTGCTGCTGTTCGATGCACACACACAGCCCGCAAAAAAGCCAGCTTCAATCTGATAATAATACTGGGTGCAGAGTAATGTGAACTTACCCTAACAACCATCATGTATGCACAGATTGTGTAAGCACAAGTGACAGTTTAATGAACAGTACAGTTGTACCTCTGGTTACAAACTTGATTGGTTCTGGAGGTCTGTTCTTAACCTGAAACCGTTCTTAACCTGAGGTACCACTTTAGCTAATGGGGCCTCCTGCTGCCGCCATTCTGCCGGCGCCCTTATCATCCTGAGGTAAAATTCTTAACCTGAGGTACTACTTCCGGGTTAGCGGAGTCTGTAACCTGAAGTGTTTGTAACCCGAGGTGTTTGTAACCCGAGTTACCACTGTAGTTTGGGTGTGTGTATACGTTGCAGGGGAAACTCAAAAGACCATGAGCATTGGGTGAAGACATCTCTATCTCCTCTATGAGAAACAAGCCTGCTAATACGGTGTATTAGTGCATATCCTCCAACATTTCTTCAATGAAAATAGGGACGTCCTATTATTATTATTATTATTATTATTATTATTATTATTATTATTAATATCCTACCCATCTGATGGACAGTGGCTTGCAACATAAATAAAAACGTAAAAAAATAAACTTAAAAAAGACTTCCCTATACAGGGCTGCCTTCAGATGTCTTCTAAAGGTTTTTAGTTACTTATATCCTTGGCTCAGGGGTCACATAATTCCATCCCTCCAACACTTCTCAGATGAAAATAGGGATGTTCTAAGGAAAAGCAGGACATTCCAGGATCAAATCAGAAACCGGGATGGCTTTTGTAAATCCAGGACTGGCCCTGTAAAATAGGGACACTCGGAAGGTCCATTAGTGAGGCATGTGTGTTTGTCACATTTCAAGCCACTAATGTGAGCATACTTAAATCTCTGGTGCTATGTAGACAAGCAGGTAGGAATCACAGAAGGTTTCTCCAGAGCCATTCGGAGCCTTAAAATCCAGAGGGGCTGACAAAAAGTGCTGCTATTGAGGTAGGACTTTGGAGTAGAGGCTCAGACTGCCCCCAAATACACAGCTGAATATGGAGGAGAAAGTTCTCCAAACACAGAAGGGGCTGGCTTAACATATTTTGAAATAGGTGCAAAAATACATATTTCCATTGGGAAAAGGATGGATAATTAATTTGAGAGTTTAAAATTACCTAACAACACTCAAATACTTGGCACTGGTAAGAGACCTGCTCATACTGGTTTTCTTGATAGGTTTCTTTCAAAGAGCTTCTGGGTTAAGCAAGGGCACAGAGAAGGCATTTCAACTGCTCTGTCTAAAGGAGACTGAAGGCTTTGCAAGCCATGTGCTTTCCATTCATCTCCTACTGCCACAGCAGGGGTGAGGGAAATAACTAAGTAAGAAAGAAGACAGATGCATGCAAAATGATGCCATTAGAGAATGCTTTGCACTGCCATTTAGTCAAGAATTAGGGCAAATTACGTTAATCTAGCCTGTCTTAATCATTACCATGTTACACTTCAGAGCTTAAAAGATTTAATCCCTTTTTATGAAATTCAATTAGGCTTTACGAAAATTAATCATAAATGTTTTATATAAATGGATCGTGGGTAAAAATAAACTTACATAACCATTTCAGCAGATTTTCTGTCTGCAAAGTGGCAATTTTTAAAAAAATCAATGTCTCATGCCATATTCCTTTGCCGTATTATTTACCACACAAATTGCTTTATCATTTGAATGAGGATATGCCACTGAAGACCAATTAAAAAACCTGAGTTGACACAGCAAGTTAAGGAAGAACAGCACTATTCCTTTTATATTTTCTTAAAGGGCAGTGCTTTTTGAACCCCATTCGGCGGGAGGGACTTGACACTTTTGCCAGTTGCAAAGTTGGCCCCTATACTTGCACACTCACAACTCCTCATCCGCCACCCAGGTAAGCAAAATATATTGATAACAGTCCAAGGACATGTACCAGCCAGGCAAAAGCACTTGAGGAGCGTATGGAGCAGGCTGCTGAAGGCTGTGCCCTAGGGACTCAGCACCAAGTGCTGGACGAAGAAGCCCAGGGGGCCACACCCCTCAGCTAAATAAACTCCTCCTAAACACAAGGCAAGCAAGATTTTGACACTGTGGGGAAAACACAGTGGCATGTATGACCCTTGTGGTCTCTTCCAATTCTGCAATCCTATGTACTTAAAGTCTCAGTTCAGTCGAGGATGAAAAATTATCTGGTTAACCCAAAGACTTGATTGGAAGGTTCAGTTTAAGGAGCTATTTGAAGGAAGATGTAGCAACTCATAAATGAGCTGGAAGCAAATTCCAGGAAACAGCAAGAGAGGATGGGTGAAATTATTTTACTGAGCAGGAGACTTAAAAAGATTACATTAGAATTTGTTTTCCATGCATTTTTGGAGGAGAAGTCACAAGCAGTGTGGGATCTGTTCTGCAAATATGACATCCTTATGTAACTACAGGTGTGTTCTTGGTTTGTGGATCCCATGTGATAGCCAGACCTCACAGCAGAATAATAATAATAATAATAATAATAATAATAATAATAATAATAATAATTATTATTTATTATTTATACCTCACCCATCTGGCTGGGTTTCCCCAGCCACTCTGGGTGGCTTCCAACAAAATATTAAAATACAATAGTCTGTTAAACATTAAATTACTGCATTACTGTTTCATGGGATTTTAAAGCAAAACAAAACCCCAGGCCTCAAACAATTCTTTTTGCACATTATCTTCATGTGCAGATATTACCTTGCAGAGGTGCCAGTATAATGCCAGGAAAAAGCAATACTGGGATATCTCCTTTCACTCTTGCACTTTTAACAGTAAGTGTCTCTTAAGAAGTGCTGAATATCAGCCAAGATTTCCAATGATTCTCAAAGTCGCTCCAGAACTGCTGACACCAGCAGGAATAGCGTTCTAAATAATTTATTGACATTTCTACATAAATTAGATACTTGGGGTGAAGATGCCATGAACCTTATGAAAGGCTGAGTGCTTGCTACACGGTCTACAATCTGTCAGCACAACAGACAAGATTCCAAAGAGGCTTCACCACCAGCTATGCTTCCAGCTGGGAGACAGTTCAAAGGGCTCTGGAGACTGCTCTATGTTGGCCACAAGGTCAGCCATAGGAAAACAGGAAGGGAAAATGACAGGCAATGTTAAATGTAAGTTAAAGTGATGCACATGGAGGCAAGCAATGATAACTGTATACGCTGATGGGGTTTGAGTTGGTGACCGCTAGGGTCATGGTGGGAAGCTCAGCATGTATACTCAGTGTGTAGCAGCAGTGAAAAAGGCAAGCTCCTTATTAATAAAAGAACAGAACATAAAACCGCCTGCACCATGCCTTTATATAGCAGATCCTTGGGTCCCCGATACTGTTGGGACTGCAACTCCCATCATCCTCAGACAGGGCAGCCAATTGCCAGGGATGATGGGAGTTGTAGTCCAGCAGCATCTGTAGACTCAAGGTTGAAGAACACTGCTATATTGACATCTATGGAACAGCTGTATTTGGAATAATGGTCTGGACAGCCTCTATATTGTTGCATGGGAAAAGGCCATCTGAAATGATCAAGGGACTGGGAAGTCTTCCATATGGGGGTGGGGACTAAGGCATTTGGGCCTTTTTAGTTTAAGGGAGGAGTGGTGAGGCGACTGAGAGGGAGAAAACTGAGAGGGAGATGTTAAGAGAAGATTTCATGACAATGAACAGTATGAACGCAGTGGATAAAAATAGATTTTCATAATATTAGAACTTGGGGTCACCCAAGGAAATTGTGGGACAGTAGGTTCAGAACTGTGAAAAGGAAGTGCATAATTCATCTATGGAATTAACTGCCCAGCATATATATTAGATCAGTGGTCCGGCGAAGTGCAAGTAATTAACTGAAAAAACCACGACCATCAACACCGCAAGTCCTGCCTTCCAAGCTCCATTTTGTATCTCCTTATCTTGTTCGTTTGCTGTTTAACGCAGCTTTCATTACTGCTGCTTGTTCCTATAAAAGTACAAATAAATAAGCACCCTCGTATGCTCCAGCTGAGCATCTTCATAAAACAAAAAGTACAGTTTCCTACTTTCTTTTTTTAAAATAAAAATGGTTTTAAAATATTGATGCAATTAAAATTAATGTATTGCAACCATGGCCATTTGCTTGCAATATTTCCTACAGTGCTTAATCGGTTATTCTACGCTCACTCGCTCTTTTTTATTTTATAAACAGCCATGTGAAACAATCTATCCCAGGACTTCCTTTACCACTGGAGCCATCTGCTCACAGTCCGTCTTCACTACAAAGCTTCACGTGTCTAGCTAATTACCAATTACCAGTTGATTCTCAGAAGTGCCACAAGAACAATATGAACACCTCACATATTTACTACAGATAAATGCTAATGCCTCCACAAATGCCAGTCCATTTGACTAAATGGCCAGCTTATCTCCACTACAGCAGTAGTTCCATTCCAGACACATCACAATTCCTCACTATTAGCAGCCAAAATGGGGGGGGGGGGAATGGCAAGAAAAATTGGTGTGCTCCTGTAAATGTGTTCAGATGTTTAAACAAATGTTCAGCAGAAGAATTGCTAAATTATTCATACTTAGATGCTTTGATTGTACAGTCATCTGCCTACTTACCTTGCACAGTGGTGAATTGCTTTTGCGCAAGCAACATTTTCGAAGCCATCTCAAAAATTGCTCATTTCTCAGTCATTGGCCTCAGAAAAAAACAGCAGCTAAGTAAACCGTGTTTAGCTCTAAACAACCAAATCCTATCAAGGAAAGTACCCACAAAGCCTGGCTTGAAAGCTGCGTGAGGCAACTGGGGCAGAACTTCATGTTGAATTGCTCTGATGTCAACTCTGTGCTTAGAAATGAATTGCACATCTCCAGTCTATAATCCATTGCACATGCACCCACCCACCCTGCCATGCTAATTTCTGTAGCAAGCCCTTTTGTGAATTGCTTGGCATATTGGTATTTAGGACACACTGCACCAAGGGTGACTATTGTCAGGATAGTAGAACTGACCCACACAGTATTTCCCATGTCAGTTCATTGTTTTGATGTAGCAAGTCCCACATAGACCTGCATATCAACTAAGACCTTCTCCAAGAGCAGTTTCTTTCTGAAATTGGACAGGTGGTTAGCATCCTTTTTACTGGTGGCACCCAAATTGTGGAAATCTATTCCTAGGCATGTTCAGCTGCTGCCTTCATTGCTATCTTTTAGGTGGCAGGACAAGGTGTAATGATCACAAGTCAAGCAGTGACCAGAACACTGAATATGAGACTACCATGTCTATGGCCAGGTTCTTGGCTCTGACCCTGATACTGGTGAACATCGATCCTGAGGCTAGAAGGCAAGATCTTACACTATCAGTGCCTGTATAAACCAGAGTCAGAACCCTCCCAGGTGTTTTCCCTTGGAGCCAAGGAACTGAACGCTTCCTACAGAATCATAGAGTAGAGAGTAACCCCAAGGGTCATCAAGTCCACCCCTGCAATGCAGGAATCTCAGCGAAAGCATCCATGACAGATGACCATCCTACCTTTGCTAAAAACAACAACAACAAAGAAGGAGAGTCCATCATTTTTTGAGGGAGTCAATTCCACTGTTGAACAGCTTCTACTGTCAAAAAGGTCTTCCTAATACAGTGGTACCTCAGTTTTCAAACGTCTCCATTGATGAACATTTCGGTTTTCGAATGCCATAAACCCGTAAGTAAATGCTTTGGTTTTCGAACACGCCTTGGAAGTCGAACATGCCATGCAGCTTCTGCTGAGTGCAAGATCCTGAGGCCTAGCTGCCAGCTATTGAGTTTTCGGTCTTCCAGAATGGATTACGTTCTAAAACCGAGGTACCACTGTATTTAGCTGAAATCTCCTTTCTTGTAACTTGCAGCCCTATAGATATTTGAAGGTGGCTATCATATCTCTTCTCAGCCTCTTCTTTTCCAGGCTAAACATACCCAACTCCCTCAACGATTCCTCATAAAGGGGCTACCAGACCCTTGATCATTTTGGTTGCCCTTCTGGGCACCCGTTCCAGATTATCAATATCCTTCTTAAATTGTAGTGCCCAGAACTGAGACAGTACTCCAGGTGTAGTCTGACCAAGGCAGAATAGAGCAGTACTATTACTTCCTTTGATCCTGGATACTATATTTCTGTTGTTGCAACAAACCAATACACAGGGTCAGCAGCATGAAATGCTAAATAACTGTCCGTCATCAGGCCACAGCATTGATCCAATAAGAGACTCTAGTTCTCCAATAGGCTTGAAGCCTAAGAGGGGTGGAGGCAGAAGCTCAAGACTTCAATTCACTACAAGGCCTTACAAGGACCTCTTCATGGTGCTGACACAAAGAACCTGCCTTTTCTCAATGGACTCCTCTGTGAACACAGAACTGGTGGTATTCATGGTATCTGATTGCTTTTTATCATATCTGGTTCCTATTTTTAACATATTTTTGTTTTAAATATAATTGTCTCACTAGCTTGTAAATATTATTGTTATCTGTTTCTAATATTCTGCCTTTGTTTCCCATTTGTATTTTGTCTTAGTTTTTTTTTTTTTAAACCCAACAACTCAGTTGACTTTTTATGCAACAAATACATCTCTAAATGAATAAAGAAATCAAGTCCTTGCATTTCATCTAACACATTATTTGTCAAGGACATATATGTAAAAACTAAAAAAATTCAACATAAAAAAATGTTATCTTGAGCAAATATATATGGATTAGGAGAAAATCCAAAGTGTTTCTATATTTTATTGTACTGTACTTTTGTTCAAGTCTCAGATTAGCAGTTGGGAAAATGTTGAGGGAGTTTTCTGAAAGTATTCAGATCTAATCGAAGACATTTTGCTGCCTGATGCAGAACAGAAAATTGAGTCCCCTGCCCTGGTCTAAGTCAAGATGCAGAGTGCCTAAGACTTGCCAAGGTACTTTGGCACCTGAGGCAGAAAAATCCACAAGTACCTTTCCACCACCTCCCATGAAGTAAAAATACAATGCATTAGGAAAAAATAAAGAATTAGCAGACAGCTGCCCTTTCATGACACTCAAAACCAGATGCCCGAGGTGGAGACTTCAATCTGTCTAATCATTTTTTTAAAACAGCAAAAACAAAACAAGTACAACACAGAACAACTGCTAAACTATATAAAAACAATCTGGCCCCAAAGGCAGAAAACTGTTCTCAACCAGTGTGACTTGTGATTCAGTTAGATAAATATAGACTCTGGATTTAATGGTCTTAAAGGGGACCAATATTTAGATTGTGATGTGTGTTATTACTTTGAAATGTGGCAAAGCAGCCCAGCAGTGTCCTGTTCCTTCTTTTGAGTGGGGCCCAGGGCCTCTGGCCCAAAGTCCAGCTCTGATGGCACCACTTGGTGTGACCAGAAATGAAACAGTGGGGTTTAGCTGAGGGAACTGCAAGTTCTACTGAGCACAGTGGGATACACTTCCATGTAAACAAGCATAAAATAGCAAGGCATATGAAACACTCATGCTTTTGTTTGCCACCCCACCCATTATCCTACATATAAATACTACTATTCACCTCTTTACTGTGGCCTTTGAAAACCGAAGAATTTATTTTGGTTCCTCCCTGTAATATGTTGCACAGATGTCTGACTGAGGGGGATTTGGTTGGTTTGGGTTTTTTTTGAAAAAGCATTTTAATTGTTTTTATATGTGGTAAGCCACCCTATAGGAACACGGATGGCGCTGTGGTCTAAACCACAGAGCCTAGGGCTTGCTGATCAGAAGGTCAGTGGTTTGAATCCCCACAATGGGGTGAGCTCCCGTTGCTCGGTCCCTGCTCCTGTCAACCTAGTAGTTTGAAAGCACGTCAAAGTGCAAGTAGATAAATAGGTACCGCTCTGGCGGGAAGGTAAATGGCGTTTCCGTGTGCTGCTCTGGTTCGCCAGAAGCAGCTTAGTCATGCTGGCCACATGACCCAGAAGCTGTACGCCAGCTCCCTCAGCCAATAAAGCGAGATGAGCGCCGCAACCCCAGAATTGTCCGCAACTGGACCTAACGGTCAGGGGTCCCTTTACCTTTAACCCACCCTTGGACCTCCTGGTTAAGGGCAAGTAAGACATACAATGATTAATATACAAATAATGATATTGGGAGTTGTAAAATGTAGCAAGCCTGACATCTTCCACAGTTCCCTACCACTAAGGAAGGCAAAAGTTGCACTAAACTGGATTTCTCCAGCACGGATCCTTTGAGACGGAGGTGGTGGCAGGCAGGAATTGGTGGAGCTTAAGCTTTCCCCTCTTTCCTCTATATAACATCAATTTCTTTAAATGACTTCTAGAATTTGACAAGGTAGGCACAAAATTCAGGGCGATGTCTGAGGTGCTTCAGTCCTCTAGTTTTGATCTGTGGCTTCTAATTTCAGCAGCCTCCCTAGTCCTACAAAGTACTGCGTCTACTTTGTGAAGCTTGGCAGTGAGCAGATGGGCCTGCTAACACTCATTTTATTTAAAAGTTTAAGAGGAGACGGTGGCTTTAGTCTCTCCTACACATTTTTACAGTGCCCTCGGATGCTCTGCTGAGCTCAGCAATGCAGGAGATGGAATTTAAACATGAGCACAGAAAACTTCTTATTGATGCAGGGGGTTGGACTCGATGGCCCTTGTGGTCTCTTCCAACTCTATGATTCTATGATTCTGTGCTTCAGTTTATTGCACTGCTATGTAAATACTGGCATTGTTTTACACCTCAGTCAGTTGCTAATCAGCAACTATACTTACCTCTTGTACACAGTGATAAAGGCTCCAAAGTGCTGAACAAGCATCTATTCCAGGAATGGTGAACCTGTGGCCCTCCAGATAATTTTGGACTACAACTCCCATTATTCCCGATCATTGGCCATGCTGGCTGGGGGCTGATGGGAGCTGGAGTACAACATCTGGAGACCCACAGGTTCTTCACCCTGGCCTACTCAGAAATGAGAAGAAGGGCCTTTCTTTACACTGTTATGCTCTTCCTATTCAACAGTATTGCACAATGCCCATTTTGCAGAACGAGCCAGTCTAAGAGATCTACTATCCAGTGAATAATGAAAGGACTGTCATAAGACACAGGCAAAAAAGGGCTAATGTACCTAATCTAATCATGAGCCAAAAATACACCATCAAGGGTTCCAATATTTGCTGTTTTTGAAGGACTGCAAAAGGCAGAAGGTGTGGGAGGTTGTCAAGCAGGTCACAATGCAATGCTGGTGTGCTGCCCTTGATATCTGGCTGGCACAAAGTATGAAGACCTGATCTTACTGTTCAGTGGAGATAATTGCTATTCTAAAGTCTTTCCACTATGAAAGACACACACAAACCCCAACACCCCACATTTATGTGACACCAATTAAGAATATCCATGAAGGATAGCTGGGCGTCAATTGCAGTTTCCAAATGTCTGGCAGATTTCTAATTGCCACATCAATGGAAATGACACCCTCTCTTTTGAATTCATTTTTCCTAATGAGATTGGGGGCGGGGGTTGAATTATATTATTGCTACTGCTCTTATCAGGAGAAATGAAAGGCTATTTCAGTTTAATTACACACTGCAGTTGCAGAGTGTCTGATTATTGTTATTACCATTATTAAATTGCCTGTGGGGAGAGCTGGGTGGCAATATGCTACTAATATTGACAGTCTGGGGTATTTCACCTATCAGTCGTCCAGTTCCATAGACCCAGCCAAGCAAGCTGTCAGAAGGAGGGCAACAGTTGCGCTTTTACAAGCCCCCTTAACTTTTAAGTGGTCTACACCCACATTCCATTTATCTCTAAAATAGGATCCAGAAATTTGTTGGCTACAAATCATCCAAAGTCAACACAGCGACTACATATATACATGCATAAAATGTGTAGGTACAATGAAATGATGGTGCCCCACCTCAAAACAGATAGGCCATAGAATCAGCATGAAAACAAGTGATTGATTGATTGATTGATTGATAGATTAAAGCATTTTTATCCCCACTGTTCAGTCAAAAGAGGCTTCCGGAGTGATTTATAAATGCCAGTGATAAGACAGTCCTATCAGGATCCTTGATCCACTGTGCAGCCATAAAAGCACGGAGGTAACAGAAGGCCCTGCAGTTGTGGTGTACAATAATGTGAGAGTAGTACAACTGCACACCCACCCACAGGATGTTCCATGGAACCACCTGAGCTTCAGCAAATTCCACTTTGAAGATCACTGCTCATCCAGCTTGCATCAGCAACGTGTGTGATGTGCCAAACTCCATTCATGACTTTGTTGCAACATGGAGGAATTTCAGAAGTTTCAAGATTATTTTACCCTTCCTGTTAAAGTGTTTCTGGATTTTGTGGGTTTGGGGGGGTTAAAAAATGAAAGCAAGACAAAGGGTTTATTCTGATCTCAGCATCTAAACACTCAGTTGTCCCCAGAAAGAATTTTGCCCTGGGAGAACAAACTTGCTGTCATTACTGCTCAGCATGTAGAACCCTAGAGATACAAAAGCAGCATGAGCCAAATACTAGTTTACAGGCTAGCAAAGCCATTGTTATTGTACCTGACTGCTGTGCTAAACACCGTGACAGAAATGCTATGAAATCTTTTCTTCCCCCTGATGTGGAAATATGTACCTCTTCTCTTAGTTCTCTCCAGGAGAAATATCTCTTGCAGGATTTGCAATTCACACTGGGCTGGGCGCAATGCTAATTCGTAGTGTTACAAACCATCCCTATTTCCACAACAGTGAGAGATTTCAAGGGTTCCAGGCGTTTATCCAGGGTCTGTGTTTCTGTTGGAAATGAGGCACAGCAAGAGACTATGGCGTCTTTATGATATACGGTATTATGTAAACATATATACAACCTTAGTCTAGATGGAGGGAATGCAGAACATTCACGTCCCAAGAGGGTCCTATTCCGGCCATTGCTGCAGCCTCAGATTCCAGGAACCCCAAACATCATGCCTGACTCTCTACAGCATAAAACAGATGACCCATCTGGGGCTCTGCACTCCCTCCAGCTTGCAAAGGGACACTTTTTCCTGTTGGTTACACTGCAATTCTGGAAACTTCCCCCTCCCAACTTTGGGATTATTTTTTGCTAATCGACCAGAGCTCAGGACAGGGTCTTCCCCCTCTGTGTCTGGAAGAGTCTTTTGCCTCACTGATGGCTTTCACTGTTGGGTTAATAACTGGCCATCTTCTTTTGTCCTCCTAAGAAGTCACAGTCACTGAGAAACAGCTGATTTTGAAACTATAATAACATTCTTGCACCACATGTGAAAAAACAAAGGTTTGTTTAAGCATTGGGGAGGCTGAGGCTGGGGTGGGCGGAGGGCAAATGGGATTCTTCCAGGCCTCTCTATCTGGTCTTCAGAACAGCCCCCAGGCTACACTGGCCCTGGTTGCATGGAAATGCTTTTGCTTGTCTGGGTGGAGGAGAGAAAGTGAAACTACTGACATGTACAAAGGTAAAAATTATATTTGTTGCTCCGCCCACTTTGGGTTCTGGCCCCACCCACTGTTCGCATGTGGTCCTTGAGAAGTTGACCAGAATGGAATGTGGCACTTGGGCTGAAACAGGTTTCTTCTCATCCAGGATTTGCATATACCTTTCCTTCTGCAAGGTAAGCCAGGATATCTTGGAGAGACAATATTCTACTTTCCTCCTGAGAAAAAGGATGCAGTGGCTTTGAAATTGTGCAAGCATAGGGTGTGTTTTTCTTTAAAAAATGTACTAAAATTTGGCTTTTGGGGAAGGGTTGCTTGCTTTCCAGGGCCTTGTAGATATGGAATATTTTTCTGAAAGCCATGGCCCATCAGAAGGGCTACCCGAGGCACAAGGACAAATTACGCCTCACTCCCCCAGTCAATATGCATAATGTCGAAAGTTATTTTTGCACATCAGACAAAAAAAAAAATCCCACAAGCCCCTCTCTCCTTCCATGGCAGTAAAAACACAACTACAAATTAAAATACTAACAATGTGCTGCCTTTTTTTACCTTTCCAAAATCAGATGCCTGAGGCTACTACCTCTCTGCCTAATGACAGGGCCAGCTCTGCCCATTAACACTTAACAAGTACTATAGAGAATATAAAATGGGAACTCATGTGCTCTGTTTTCACTGAGTGTGATCCCAGGACTGAGAGTGATTGTTGTATGAGGCCAAGGAGATAGCAACTGTAAAATAGTGTGTGGGGGGGGAGCAATCCTACCAGAAAAACAAATACTGAGGTGTGTAACCTGCTTCCTGCAAACAGCCCTCCTACACAGCAATGCTCTTACACTTTGTATGTGCTTGCATTCCACACAGAACATGGCCAATTGGGCTCCTTTCTCCCGCCTTTAAGAATCCTTGGTCTGCTGAAATATGTGTGCTCAGAAGATTTCATTATGTGCATATTTCAAGACCTATTTGTCAGACCTTTCCATAGGGGTCAATTCACTGTGAAGGCTTGTTGCCTTCCTTCTGACAGCTGAAAGACATAGAAGGAGCAAGGAAAACTATTGCCAGTAATAGGAAAACAAAGCTATTTCTATGCTAATACGCTGGGAAATATTATGTTTGTCTGACAGTATCATACTGTTGGAGTCTACAAAATGCCTGTACACTATTTGTTTCCTTGCTGTAAGAAACAAACAAACATTCATTATTCTAATTTTGTCCTTCAGCCTCAGTAACCTTTGAATAAGGGAAATGAAACTTTCAGAAAACAGCACCAGCAACAAATTAGCAAGCCGGGGCTACAGAGATTTGTGTACCAGCAGTGCCCAAGAACAAAAATCATCAGTAATTACTGTAGTTAAATTTAGTTTTCTCACTAATCAGATATTACAGGTAATTAGCAGCCATCCAAGATTAATTATGGTTCATTGCATGCTCATATTGTGGCTTCTCAGAGAAGGTTTAACAGTGTGAATTCTTCTGTTGCTCCTCACACCCAGTGCTGGCCGTGTTATAATATTGGATCCTCTTTTTTAAAAAAGTTATTGTTCTTAACTACACATGGAAAGTATGTTTTTCCTCATTGGCAATAAAAATCCAGTTCAGATTCAGTCATGAAAGCTAGTATAGAGAGCCCCCGAACAGCATTGACCTTGGACATGCAATACTGACACTTGAGTAACAATAGCCATGGCCTCAGGTTGGCCTCGGCTAATTATCAGCTCCAGGTCACCTGTGGAAACAGGGATGAGAGCAACAAGGCTTCTTTAAGGAAGATGTCTGTGAAACACAGCACAGCAGTATAAATAATGCTAACACAGAGAACAGGCTGAAGGCACAAACTGGTGCTCTGTTGTTCAGAATGACAGCTCCCATCAACTGCATGGCCAATGGCCGGGGGTGATGGAGGTTGTAGTTCAAGAACTTCTGGAGGGCCAAAAAGGTTCTCCACACCTGGCTTAAATCAAGCAGGTAAAGCCATGTAAGTTTCTTGAATGGGAGACTACCTGGGAACTATACACAATCTGTTCAAAGGCAGGGGTCACTCAGAGAAGATTGGGAGCAGCACTCCCACTACTGAGCAATGCTAAAATAATAAATAGACTGAACAAGATCCAGTATTCTACCCGTGAAGGTGACAAGATTCCCTTTCCTTCTCCCTGCACCCCAACTTGCTCCCCCAATGTTCTGTGGCAGACCAGGGGTTGTGGTAGAAACGTAAGTCTCATTTGTGTGAACAGAGACACCGCAACTAGATATCACCCTCCAAATGCTGGTATGATGGATCATTTAGCTTGGAAATGTGTCAGAAATTTCTACTAACTTCTGCACTTATGGCAATTTGGCCCAATGGTTCACAAACTTCCCACCGACCCTTGTGCACCTTAATAGCACTTAATAAAGTGGGCTTAGTTTACGAAACTGAAAGCTTGTCCCACAATAAGTTTAGACTCCTGATAGTTCTCAAACAAAAAGTAAGTCACACACTAGCTGCACTTACTCATGGCATACTCAAACATGTGTGGTAGCTATAATTAGCTATAATGGACATTGCCTCGTGGGAAATTACCCAGCAATGCAATCCAAGCAAAGAAGTAATAAGCCTTTAACATGTTCCCTAAATGTGGAGGCTCACAGCACTCTCAAAATAATTACAGCTGGTGTTTCAAAAAAGAGAAGAGAAATAATTCATTTCCCAATTTTCTGCTTCCAACACAAACTTTCTCAGTCACATTCTTCCATACATACTAATACTGATGTTAGCAATTTAATCAACTCGCACAAAGATAAATTGGAAAATAGCTGTTTCCTTGAGTAGCACATTATTCACAGTAAGTCAAATCCTAAAAAAGAAGCCCAGGGATTTCCAACTCTTGAGTGAGTTTCCACATGCACCTATGCAGGGCTGTCTTTATCCAGGGGTGCAAGGGGTGTGGGGCACCCGGGCGCTGAATTCTGGGGGGCGCCGGGCGCCTGCTGCTGAAGCCGCCTAAGCTCTTAACTATCTACCTGTTATGAAATAATAATTTTGATCAAGCTAGAAAAACAAAATACATATATACCTAGGTATTACCGAAATGTATACCTACTGTTTCACTAAAAGACTTTCGACTTTGTGCGCTCATTTACCAAACATGCGCTGCCCCAGCGGCGGCGCTTGTCATTCACAACGGCGGCGCTTGTCAGACTTTGGGGTGCTGGGTAGATCTTTGCACCCCGGCAGCGCATATGCTCCCCTGCACCTACTGTATGTTTCCAAAAAGCTGGTGTAGCAGTGGCTAGAATGCTATGTTTTGATGTGGAATTTTACATTCAAATCTCTGTTCAGCTATGATGCTCACTGGGTGCTCCTGGGTAAACTACTGTCTTAGCCTAACTAGCCTCATAGGAGCCTTGTTCACGTGGAGTGGGATGTACAGAGAAAATGCATAAAGGGAGCAGAAATTTTGCCTGCTAGACCTGTTTCCGTCCTCCACAGATTTCGCAGATGTTATGAACGGAGTCTATGTAAGTGCAGCTGTATTTCTGCAACAAACAGGATTCTCCGGAGTGTGTACTGTCGCATTTATGTAGGTTCTATTCAGATGTTTCCTTGAACGTGCAGTGGTTTCAATTAGTGGATGAGAGATCTCTGACAGGTGGCCATTCAACTTCTGCTCTTAAAAGGAGAGTCTACCACCTTCTGAGGTAGTCTATTCCAGTGTTGAACAGCTCTTATTATCAGAAAGTTCTTCCTAATGTTTAGCTGAAATCTCCTTTTCTGTAATTTGAATCCACTGGTTTAGGTCCTACCCTCTGGAGAGGCAGAAAACGAATTTGCTCCATCTTCCACGTGACAGCCCTTGAGATATTTGAAGATGGCTATCATATCTCCTCTCTGTCTGCTCTTTATCAGGCTAAACATACCCAACTCCCTCAACAGTTCCCCATAAGGCTTGGCTTCCAGACCCTTGATTATTTCGGTTGAACTCCTCTACTCATATTCCAGCTTGTCAACATCCTTAAACTGTGGTCTCCAGAATTAGACACAGGACTCTATGTGGGGTCTGACCAAGGCAGAGTAGAGTAGTGCCATTACTTATGTCCGTTGGCTGATGCATGGAGGGAAATGACAGGAAAGCCTTGCATCCAGACTACAGTATATCGAAGTGTAAGGGGTGCCATAGACTCTTAGCTGTGTACATTCTACATGTTATTCTATTATATATACCAGGGTTCTTTACGCAAAACTTGATTATATCTTCTATGATTTCCAGAGTAATACTGTATTTTCTTTTAAGAAGGGACAGCTAACCTACCACTGCTACTGCATCAAATGATTTAATTTTTTTTAAAAAATTAGGTACCCTATAATAAAATGATTTAAAAAAAATAAAATAAAATAAAAATCTTCATTTTTGCCTAATAAGACCTTCCAAGGCGGCATTCTCCACATGTTGATTATGCATTGTGCCTAAAAGCCTAGTTCTGCAGTAGTCCTATTTTTTTTAAATTATAATTGCTCTGCTGGATAAATGCTTCCGAATGCTCCTAATTTCTGATGAAAAGTGCTCCGTTTGTGTCAGCTCAGTGGGGTGGTTCTGCAGTGCCAGAAATGCCCATTATGCGCAGGTGCTCACGCCACGCTCATTGCCGCAAGGACCGCACACCTTCTCCAGTTATTCATCAGCAGGGAGACCAAGGGCTTTTGAGTGACATTTCTGCTTCTCTCTAGCTTCAAAAAGAGGGGCAGGACCAGCAACTCTTCTCCCCTCCCCCGCACCCCCCACCAAGGTCATTCCACATCCATTTCCTTTAATTTTATCAGGACCTCTTTTGTTTCCAGCAAATGGAGAAGGACACCGCACCTTTGTCACATATCTTGTAACTGATCATCCAGGAGAATATTTCAACTGATGTTGGAGGAAAAGAGCCTGATTAATAGGAACCCTGCAGGGATAAGGTTGGTGGGAGGCTGCATTTGAGGCAGTAGCTAGGGCAGAAAACACCCCTGCAGAGAAAAGAAGGAAACTTTCCAGCCTGAAACGCATGGGGGAGGGAAAGGGGGAGATCTTCAAACAAATCCTTAATACAAGAAGATGCAAACCAGGACTCAGTCTTGTCACCTATGTGCATCCAATTCTCCCCTGCCAGTTTAGCTCAGTGTGTACCCCGAGGCCAACAGCTGCTGCCTCTTTCAGCAGATCCATCTCTCCCACATCGACAACCCGGCTCCCTGGAATCAAAACACACCGTGTGTGATTTAAAGATCCTTCAGCAGCCTCCAGGAATAAATGGCATACATGGTAAATAAGCTGCAAAGGATATTGCGGAACTAGTGACCAAGGAGAAAGAACAAACAACTGAGGGGGGGGGGGAATGCAGCCATCAAAGTTTTAAGAAGCAGAAACAAGAATCCTATGAAGACAACAGCCAGAGATATCATGTGCAATAATCCCATGCAGACAAAAAGCAAAGGGAAAACAACAACAACCCCGTAATACATATGCAATTGCAGATTTGTTTAAACAACTATCCTCCTTCATAGAATCATAACATGAAACACAGAGTAGTAGCATGAAGCACAACCTTGCAATCAATTAAAATATTCTAAGATGACAGGGTCTAAACAATAGCAATATCGAACGACGCATCATATGAAACTCTTAAGTAACACTGCGTAGGAGCCTGCAAGAGCCCCCTGGGAGAGATTTCAGCAAGTGCTTGAAACCAAGGGGGTCCTTCCAACTCAACTAACCACTTATTAACATCGCAACAATCCCAATCCAAGCAAGGAGACCCATGCCTCATGTATCACTTGCTGCAGGGGTCAGCAAGCTTTTTCATCGGGGGCTGGTCCACCGTCCCTCAGACCATGTGGTAAGCTGGACTATATTTGGGGGTGGGGGAAAATGAACAAATTCCTATGTCCCACAAATAACTCAGAGATGCATTTTAAATAAAAGCACACATTCTACTCATGTAAAAACACGCTGATTCCTGGACTGTCCATGGACTGGATTGAGAAGGCGATTGGGCTGCATCCGGCCCCCGGGCCTTAGGTTGGTGACCCCTGACTTGCTGGATCAGAAACAGCAGGCAAAAAGCAGAGGGGCACCATATTTACATCTGAATGTGGATGTTGTCCATCCACAATACTTCATGACTTTCCATGGGATGTGTGTTAAAATGCACATTTGCAATATACACCCCTAGCCACATTCTGACACAAGTAGGCCTGTTTTTGGGTTGCCATACATCCAGAATTTCCCAGACATGGCCGCAATTTGGTCGTTGGCCACAGCATCCGGGCAGAAATTGCTGAAATGTCCAGAAAAATCCAGACATATGGCAGCCCATGCTGGAATTATACGTCAACCCTAGCCTGTATAAATACCATTTTTACTTACAATTATAGTTATACTGGGGAGCGAACTCATGTGTTCAGGTTGCGGATATTCATTAACTGATAAATGTATTCAGATCCAATAGAAACTTTAACATTTTACAATACAGGTGAGGGACTTGCAAATTTTTTTTTGCTGCACATCCATGGTTACCACCTACACCTTCCTTGGGGATTCTTAATTCCACTACACTTCCCCATTTTCTGTTTCTCCCACTCCTAAAACATTTAGCATTCTGCAGCTACAAAGCATGCTCAGTGAGCTCTTTTTGGCTCTCACTCTTTAGTGGAGATTATATATATATATATATATATATGCTTTCGTAGATTTTCACGGGTACAGGAATGCAGGTTTTGGTGTCCTCGGGTGTCTTCCCGTGTAAAAGTTGGGGTGTCTAGGCGACGTTTCGACGAGGTCTCACTCGTCATCTTCAGGCTGGTGCTTTCGGCTTCTTGTTACTGGAACAGAGCAGGATCTCAGTGTTTGAGTTCCTATAAATACTGTTGAGGGGGTGTGGTGTATAGCCTCCAATGTTCTGGGCAGAGAGGAAGTTCCCAGGCTAGTGTGCCTTTTCTTCTTTTGTTCCTTAATTACTTGAGGGATATCTTGAGTGATTTCTTGGGTGATATTCTGAGTACCACTTAGGTGGGTCATTAGGTGTGGATTAGTTGCTAAAGCCTTCGTGTCTTGACATCTTGAGCTTTGTGAAGAGTTTTTCTGAGAAGATGGCTGTACTGCACTTAGTTGTGCTCTGGCTTGGCTTCGTGTATAGGGGCGAGCTGTGGTTTTGTGTCCTGTGCCAGCCAGATCTGTGTAGGGATTGCAGGGGGGTGCAGCATCCGGAGGTGCCACCATGGTTTGGCTACTGGATGGTGTCTGTAATTTATCTGTGGAGAGGGTCTGGGTTTGGGTCTGGTGTGGTTGATTGGTGATGGCGTTCTGTGTGCCTCTGGATCTGGTGTCGGTTTTTGTGGGGAGGGCTAATTTCCAGATGTCTGGCAGGCGGGATGTGTCGTCACGCTTGTTCATGTTGTGAGGGTGTTTCTCTATCTCGATGGCTTCCATGATTATTCTCTTGTGGTGATGTTCCATGTTAAAGAGCAATTTGGAATCTGCAAAATTAATTTCGTGTCCTGTTTCTTTCATGTGTTGGAAAAGAGAGGAAGTTTTTTCTTCTTTTTTGACGGCATTCTTGTGTTCTGCGATACGTGCATTTATTCGTCTGTTTGTTTGTCCAATGTACGTGGCTGGGCAGACTTTGCAGGGTATTTCATAGACCCCTTGGTTTTCCAACTGGATTTTATCCTTGGGGTTTCTGAGGATATTGGCTATTTTTTGGTTGGTGCAAAAGGCTGTTTTGATATTGTGTTTATGGAGGATTTTGCTAATTTTATCTGTAGTGCCCTTGATATAAGGAAGGAGGGCCATGCCATTGTTTTCTTCTGTGTCTTGGTTTTTGGGGGGTGTTTCTTTTTGGATTAGCTTCGTAACCCTGTTTTGCTGGTATCCATTGGCGATTAACACATTTGAGAGATTCTGTAACTCAGTTGTCAAGTGGTCTTTGTCAGCCAGGCGTTTGGTTCTGGAGATGAGAGTCTTGGCTACGGAGTTTATTTGTGCAGGGTGGTGGTGTGATTGTGCATGTAAGTAGCGGTTGGTGTGTGTTTTTTTCCGGTAGATAGTGTGTCCTAGGGAGCCATCAGGTTTTTTGTAGACTAGGACGTCAAGGAAGGGAAGTTGGTTGTTGGCTTCTATTTCCATAGTGAATTGTATTTTGGGGTGTAGGCTGTTGAGATGTGTGAGGAAGCTATCTAGTTTTTCCTTCCCGTGTGGCCAAATTACAAAGGTGTCGTCAACATATCTGAGCCACAGTTTGGGTTTGTGTTCTGACTTGTCTAAAGCATTGGTTTCAAAGTGTTCCATGTACAGGTTTGCGATGACCGGTGAGAGGGGTGATCCCATAGGTGCTCCTTCTATCTGTTTGTATCTTTGTCCATTGTGGATGAAGTACGTGTTGGTTAGGCAGTGGTTGGTTAGGTCCAGGATGTATTCGGGGGGATTGTATTTGTTTTAATAAAGAAGCAAAACCTACATCCCAATGACCTACATTGTTTTGAATGGCTGTCAAGGCTTCATTAATGGGCACTTGTGTGAAGAGAGATACAACATCGAAGCTCACAAGTAGGTCATTGGGATGTAGGTTTTGCTTCTTTATTAAAACAAATACAATCCCCCCGAATACATCCTGGACCTAACCAACCACTGCCTAACCAACACGTACTTCATCCACAATGGACAAAGATACAAACAGATAGAAGGAGCACCTATGGGATCACCCCTCTCACCGGTCATCGCAAACCTGTACATGGAACACTTTGAAACCAATGCTTTAGACAAGTCAGAACACAAACCCAAACTGTGGCTCAGATATGTTGACGACACCTTTGTAATTTGGCCACACGGGAAGGAAAAACTAGATAGCTTCCTCACACATCTCAACAGCCTACACCCCAAAATACAATTCACTATGGAAATAGAAGCCAACAACCAACTTCCCTTCCTTGACGTCCTAGTCTACAAAAAACCTGATGGCTCCCTAGGACACACTATCTACCGGAAAAAAACACACACCAACCGCTACTTACATGCACAATCACACCACCACCCTGCACAAATAAACTCCGTAGCCAAGACTCTCATCTCCAGAACCAAACGCCTGGCTGACAAAGACCACTTGACAACTGAGTTACAGAATCTCTCAAATGTGTTAATCGCCAATGGATACCAGCAAAACAGGGTTACGAAGCTAATCCAAAAAGAAACACCCCCCAAAAACCAAGACACAGAAGAAAACAATGGCATGGCCCTCCTTCCTTATATCAAGGGCACTACAGATAAAATTAGCAAAATCCTCCATAAACACAATATCAAAACAGCCTTTTGCACCAACCAAAAAATAGCCAATATCCTCAGAAACCCCAAGGATAAAATCCAGTTGGAAAACCAAGGGGTCTATGAAATACCCTGCAAAGTCTGCCCAGCCACGTACATTGGACAAACAAACAGACGAATAAATGCACGTATCGCAGAACACAAGAATGCCGTCAAAAAAGAAGAAAAAACTTCCTCTCTTTTCCAACACATGAAAGAAACAGGACACGAAATTAATTTTGCAGATTCCAAATTGCTCTTTAACATGGAACATCACCACAAGAGAATAATCATGGAAGCCATCGAGATAGAGAAACACCCTCACAACATGAACAAGCGTGACGACACATCCCGCCTGCCAGACATCTGGAAATTAGCCCTCCCCACAAAAACCGACACCAGATCCAGAGGCACACAGAACGCCATCACCAATCAACCACACCAGACCCAAACCCAGACCCTCTCCACAGATAAATTACAGACACCATCCAGTAGCCAAACCATGGTGGCACCTCCGGATGCTGCACCCCCCTGCAATCCCTACACAGATCTGGCTGGCACAGGACACAAAACCACAGCTCGCCCCTATACACGAAGCCAAGCCAGAGCACAACTAAGTGCAGTACAGCCATCTTCTCAGAAAAACTCTTCACAAAGCTCAAGATGTCAAGACACGAAGGCTTTAGCAACTAATCCACACCTAATGACCCACCTAAGTGGTACTCAGAATATCACCCAAGAAATCACTCAAGATATCCCTCAAGTAATTAAGGAACAAAAGAAGAAAAGGCACACTAGCCTGGGAACTTCCTCTCTGCCCAGAACATTGGAGGCTATACACCACACCCCCTCAACAGTATTTATAGGAACTCAAACACTGAGATCCTGCTCTGTTCCAGTAACAAGAAGCCGAAAGCACCAGCCTGAAGATGACGAGTGAGACCTCGTCGAAACGTCGCCTAGACACCCCAACTTTTACACGGGAAGACACCCGAGGACACCAAAACCTGCATATATATATATATATATATATATATATATATATATATATATGCATGCGTGTGTTTTGTTCTGCAAACCTGCAGTTTCCCTAAAGCCTGCTGTTATCTCCCCCGTATTCATGGGCAGTACAGGTTGTAAGCAGCAACATTCACAGCCTGGACATGAGATAAAGAGGGAATGAGTGGGGCTTGTAATGAAATGCTGAAGTGTTGAGTGTTCTTGTTTAGTGCAGCCAGGCCCAATTCCAGAACACTCCATTCCATTGCCCTCCCACTCCTGGTTTTCCACACAACTGCCGCCACCACCAGCAGTTAGTTATGTGTTGTTTCGGCTCCGTAAGAACTGGGCCTCACCTTTGAACATAAGAAATAGAAAGATTATGGCTTAGTTTCAGAAAGCAGGCCAGGCCAGGGTATCACAGAATAAATGAAATATGATATGCAGCAAGTGTAAAAGTGTCTTCTGCAGTAGGTAAAGGCAGAATGCCCATGGAGTAAAGACGGGTCACTCTCTAGTGTTCTGTGAAATACTGGGGGGTGGTTTGCTGGATTTTTGTCCCATCAGAGTGAGCGTACTTCCAGATGGGAGCTCAATCATATATCACAATGGCTCAATAACTACAGGTTTGTTGTTGTCTTTAATAATACGTATTGGAAGGGTCCCAGATCCTCAGTTTTCTGGTTTTCTGATTCTCTGCCATAGGTGGGCAAAGCTGAAGGTGGATACAACACAAAAAGAGGACTACTGATTATGGGAAGAATGAATGGGAAAATATGGAGTTTCAGGAGTCTCTTCTCAAGTAAAATCTGAGGCAAAAATCACAAATTAATCACCCAGCCATGAACCAAACTGAAAACTGTGCAATGACGTACAGACTTAAGGGAAAGTGTGGCTGGACCTTAAGGTAGACTGGAAACTGAAACACATGGATTAAAACATGATGAGGGAAAATTACCCACCATCTGATGCAAGCCTGGAAGGGAAGAATATCCCAGGTCTATCTGCATTACTCCATGGAAGAAGAAAGCAGCCCTTAGTAAATAATGGAAGTCAGGACTGAAACCAAGACGAGTAAAGAAATCAATGCCACTAAAAGTGGAGCATTCTTACTAATAGCTAGGCTAAGTGTCTTCTGCTGTATCCAGTTCTCTGGTAGATGCTTTTTAAATAATCCGGTCATTGGATGAGACTTGACATGTAATTACTGGTTAAATGGCATTATCTTTCTCACTGAATGCCAAGCAGTCCTAGTTCCTAGGATTAAAAATTGTCTTTTATAATGATCTAGCCTTGAGTTTGCTGTTTGGAGAGGACTTTGGCTAAAAGCAAGGCTTATACTGAAGCCTGCTGTCAAATGACTTTTATTGTGTGTAACAGGGGTACAAGAACAGCCCACGTAGCAGGGAGCAGACAATGGTGAACAGTGTATCCAGCCCAATTCTTCCCCTTTTGAGGGACTCAGGTCATGAGCTGTTATAAAGCACAAGCCCATCTGCAAATTTCACTCAGAGAATGGGATGCATTGATGCATGCCTGCTGATAAATGCTGATAAAAAAAGGTGGGCTAGGCTTCCTTTGTCTTCGTTAACGTTTGACTTCTTTGGATATCCTTCCTTTATTCAGTCACACATTAAAAGCAGATTCTACAAGAAGTGTGACTTCTAATGCTCAAATACACTGCAGACTAATTGCCTGAATTTTCCGCTCTGGGGTCTATCTTTGGCTCTTGTCAAAGTAGACCCATATGCACCTCTGAAGAAATGTGTCTGCAACAGCCAGCATCCCAGTTCCAAGTGATGAATTCAGCAGCAGCAGGGAAGTATAGGAAGCTAAAACAACATTCTAAGGACTACATGTAGGGTTGAAACTATTTCCTGTAACACTTCACCAGGCCCCGAACACACAGATGCCAGAAGTCCCTTAAGTCCCTTGATGAAGTGAAATTGTATACTTTTGACTGGGACATCTGACAGCAGGGACATCTGACAGCAGCCCTGTTTAGGGAAGTTTTTAATATTTGATGTTTTATTCTATTTTTAATCTGTTGGGAGCCGCCCAGAGTGGCTGGGGAAACCCAGCTGGATAGGAGGGGTATAATTAATTAGTTAGTTAATTAATTAATTAATAAGGGCAGGTTCAGGAACCTGCCATGGGTTGAAGGGCAGGTGAGCTGATTAATTTACCGTATTTTTCGCTCCATTGGACGCAGTTTTTCCCCTCCAAAAATTGAGGGAAAATGTGTGTGCATCCTATGGAGCAAATACAGTCTTGTTCCATAGCCGCGCGCAACCCCTCCAGCAGGGAGAGGCTGCACCGGGCTATGGCTTCTTTAGCTCCACGCAGCCTCTCCCGGTAGGGAGAGATTGCGCGTGGCTAAAGAGGAAGCCAAAGCAGCCAGCGGGATCCATCCCGCTCGCTGCCTTGGCTTGTGCTATAGCTGCGCGCAACCCCTCCGGCAGGGAGAGGTTGTGCGCAGCCTGTACGCTGCTCTTTGGGGCTGGGGGGGGGAATATTTTTTTAATTGATTTCCCCGTCTAAAAACTAGGTGCGCCCTATGGTCCGGTGTGCCCTATGGTGCGAAAAATACGGTATTTACTGTCTTCAGGAGAATGGTAAATAAAAAAAGTTTAACATGGTAGGTACAGTGTATTTACTGTGAACTGTAAAAGACATAACCTCAATACCATAAAAATATTGTCAGTGGGTTGAAGTGATTATACTAACTCCTGGGCAGCCAGTTTGATCATCTGAGGTATACATGCATGAGGATTAGCAACCATAATCACTGGTGCTTATGGAACCCTATACAGCTGGTACAGGAAGCCTACCTTGGGGACAGAGCAATAAGGTGCAGGATTAGACTGTGGGAACAACTGGGCTGGAACTTCTCCCACTTGTGGTTCTTGCTCAAAGAGCAGTTCTAAAATGAAGGCACAACATTTTCTGGGCCATTCAAATGCAGGCATTCTATCTCAGGGTTTACAGATAGGTCTTGTGATTACTCCAATATGCCTTGCAGAAGGGCAAGAGACTAGATTGTATCCTTATCCTTATATATTATCATTAAATTTATATCCTGCCCTTTCCTCCCAAAGCAACTCAGAGTGGCAGACCCACAAGGGATAAAACAATTAGAACATCTAAAAACAATTCCAATACAGATGCGGACTGGGAAAGACCTCTGCTTCCTAAAGGCTTGCTGGAAGAGGCAGAATTTAAGTATGTGCCAAAAATACAACTGATACAGTGCTTGTCTAATGTTTGATGGGTAATTGCAAATGGTATGTGTCTCAACACTGAAAGCCCGATTCCTTTTTTGTGTGGACCACCCAATAAGATGTATTTGCAGGAGGCCCACTCCTGCAGAACACAGTGTATGCAAGTGGTGAGACCATATTTCAGTTATCCCATTCCCAAGCTATATAGGTTGTTATACATCAGAACCAGAACATTGAACTTAGCTCAGTACCTAATTGGCAGTGAGTTCAATTCTTTTAGCAGTGGCGTAACATGGCCATGATATTGTGCCCCGTGAGCATTTTGCACTAGTTGCAGTTTCTAGACCAACTTCAAGGGCAGCTCCACAAAGAGCGCATTGCAGTAATCCAGCCCATGGAAGACCGTGGATGTGCTCTTACGATGCTCCAGATACACTGGAATAAGAGACCTATTATAATTCCCAGTTAGAAATCAAGAGAAGTGAAGAACATCAAGCTGTTCTTGTGGATGCTATTTCATGTTTCTTACTGTTCAACCTTTTCCCTATTACATTTTCAAAAAAAAAAAATCCCACGAATCCGCAAAGCGTTATAAACTTATGTCATTTCCCTCGAGTAAGGGACCCATCTGCTTTCCTTATTCTCCTCCACCCCCCACTGTAAAGCAACCTGAGTTTTATTGGCACAATATAAATACCAACAAGAGTGCTTTCAAACACGAACCTTACACTGGTTTGTGCTTAAATCAATCTATAATATGAACGTTAACCTTGCAATGGGCTAAAACGTACCTGCGCTGCCACTTCCACATTCTATCCTGCGTGGCACAAAAACTGCAACAGAGGCTCAGACGTGCTGTTTAGAGGCACATGCGAAAATGTTCAAAGCAATCCCCAAGGTCCCTAAACCTAAGGGACAGAAGTAATATCTTCTGTCTAGTTAATGGTCAACCTTCTTCATATTAAATGTATTCTATGCAAATCAACATTGCGCATTGGGATCCAAATGTCAGACCAATAAGTTTATAGTAAAGGTTAAGGAAAGGAATGATTAATTAGTGTGGTTTTTTTCCCTTTTGGATTTTTTCTTCCCTGTCAATAAGAAATAGTGTGTGAGCTGCCCAGACAACCCACCCCCGACGCCTGCACACCATATTCCTAGCTCCCTATCACTGAAGTTGAGGTGCAAGTTGATTTTGGCTGCTTTAATTTATTGTTTTAGAATCAAGATTCTGCAGGCAATCTTCTCTTGCCTGTTACCATCTACATTTCCCACAGCTATTTGTGTCTCCCCCGCTTGCTCAGCTTTTGAAACTAATTGGGCCAAGCTCCACATATCTACATATGCTTCTGTGCGTTTTCTTCTTTTGAATTATAATGGGAACTTCAGCATTCCATATTCTGCAAATCACGACAGGAGAAAGGTCGCTGGCTTTTGGGAAAGTTGCACGTTTGTATTAGAGGTTAACCTATGTTGTATTGCTGTGCTCTCGCTCTCGCTCTTTTTAAAGGCAAAGGGGTTACATTATGTTATAGTGGGAAACTGAACCCAGATCTTTAGCATCACAAAGCCTGGACCCTGGAGGCAGGCTTTAGTTGTGCAGACAGCTAAAAGTGGTGTGAGGTGGACATCATTACCCATGCTGCACACACTTGATTCTTTTGTTCCACTGTTTCCTCTGTTCAAAAAGATTTTGTACGTTTTTGAAGCACTGCAAAATATTGTTTAGCTGAGAAGATCAAGGAGGGAATATATAGCAACACCAATGCTACTTTCAACTCTCTGGAGGGCGGCAAAAAGACTCAACGCTGAAATGCTCCGCTTGCTTCCTGCAATCAGATCTTTTCATTCCTTGAACTGGAATTTGTTGGTCTAGAGGTGCATCTGCATAAAGCCTTTCTGGTGACTAGATGCCCTGATCTTTGCAAGCCACACATAATTTGAACTGAGCCCACATATGCCCAGCAGACAGTGACAAAAATATGCACATATTGTCATGTTCAGGTGATATTCTCCAAAGCCACTTTATATTTTTTTTTGAAAATAATAATAATAAATTAACAGCATCTCCCACAATTCCTGCTTGGTGCTAGAGAACCAAAAGATGATGCCTAAAACCTAATTCTTATGTGCCATCATGTATGAAGACCTGTTCTATGCAGCACAGAACAACAATTGGCCTGTCTAAATATCAGTCCATATTCTCCTATACTGTATGTTTTATAAGGATGTAAGACCCCAATTTACAGCCCCAGTACTTTCTCTACACTTGGTGAACTTGGATGAATTCCTTGTTTCAGTTTCAATGGAAAACTACAACTCTGAGATTTCAAGAAAATATAGCCAAATTCCTCACTTGTAGCCATCAAAACTAGACCACAGTTATTAAAGTGACAATGAGTTATCAAGAGTCAATATTGTGTGTATTTTTAAAAACTGTTTCTGCTTGTTCTTGTGTTCTGTTGACCTCTTATTTTAAAAGGCACAATATCTGTGCATGGATATTATTCTGCTGTGCTTTGGTTTTTGATAACCCAATACTGTATTTATTGTCTGTAGACCGCATAAACTCAAATTGACTGATGGCTGACTGATAATGTAGGGTGGCATGTTGATTCAATCACTTTGCAGCTGACCTCTGGATCTGCAGTAGTACAGGAATTGCATTAGGGCCAAGATATTTCTTTCTCCCTCCCCACTTTCTTCTTCAGCTTCTAATACAAACAACCTGTATTGGGCTAGCTGGTGGAAGAAGGGTCAGGGAGATGCCCAGCGCAATGATGTTACATCTCATATCACTCGGGTGTTGTTAGATGTCACAAGGAGGAATAGATAATAACAACAAGAGACTGGTAGTAGCACTGTCTCTCTGATAATACCTACTTGGTCCTTTGCAGCAGCAAAGTAACCTATACCTTGAATGGATATGCCACTTAAATTTGGGTATCTCCATGGATACCAAATCTCCATGGGTTGCAAATATACTGTATACTGGAAGATTATAACAGATTGCTGAAAGGACTTTGCAAAGTCACATCCCTTTTCTGTTCCTACTTTCATCTTTGGCTCTTCAGACATGTAAAACAGAATGTGAACATTTCTTAAATCAGTTGCAATGGTCAAGTTAGGGTTATTATTAATCCCTAAAATTAATTGAAGCCATATTTAATCCTATTTTTGGCAGGGGTATTAAAATGTAAAGATATTGACCAGAAACTCTCAAAGTAATAAAAAAAAAGAAATATAGGTGTAGTTTATTATTAATTTAGCGGTCAGGCATTTGAATAAAATGGTATACTTTGGGGGAAATGTTGAGCAGCAATATAAGCACAGCAAGGTCGCTCACATGTATTCTATCAAGTTGCTTTGGTAGGAAACAAATAACAGAAAAGTTGTTGGAAGTCACCAGGGCAGGGAAGGGAGAAAACCACCTACAGATTTGCTAGCACACTTGGAACAAATTTATTCCTTTCCTCCACTAAAACTCCTATAAGCAAACATTTTTTTTAAAAAAAAAATCAATATGAGAAAATGCCACAAATATGAGCTTAAAGAAAAAAGCATGTTCTCTTGCAGTAAAAGCCAAAATGTTCAGGATTCAGCATGGCAGGCATGTCACTCCACAGTTAATAAACTGGAACATTCTGCCCTTGTCCCACATTGCATGAAATATTTACAATTCCAGTTTGTCTGAGCTGGTAAGCAGAAGGGCAACCTAACTCTCTGGTGTGTAACCCATCCAGCTGCCACTTCCATCCGATAGCAGCTTGTGCTGCACGTTGCCCTATGCACATACATTGCTTTCCCCTGCATTATTAAACATCAAAATCCTTCCACACCATCTGAGACATTACAGCCACACATGAAGAGCATCTGCAGTGGGACACAACCAATGGCCCATTCAGACTGATAGCTTCTCTCTAACATTGGCCAGGACTGGGTGTGACATTTAAGGTGCACCCTGGCAGGGCGCTAAGGGATGACTCCAATATTTGCAAAACAATTGCCTTTTTTTTCAGTAGTCTAGCATTTAGGGATATTTTGCGAAAAATGTTGAGGAAATCAGCACCAGCCTCTATGTGTGTATGAGGCATGCACACTGAATCATTCAGCCAAATATTTGGATATTATTTTAGTAGGTCCCTAGTGGTTTCCCTGCTTTACGAATCTTCAAGAGGCAGCAGGATAACCAGCCTATTCCACACCTCTGAGTTATTCAGGTCAGAGATAGTAATTCATATTGCACTAGATTCTTAGTAGAAGAAGCCTGTTCACAGAAGGTGAACACACACACCCTTCCACCTTGTGCCTTGAAAGTTCTAACGAAAAATATAGTATTCTGGAACTTACCACTGTTAGTTTTCTGCGACCAAGTATAAGGGTATTTCTGCTCTTAAGCAGAACTTTTACAGAAATATTTCTAAATATACCCTGGGTGCGGGTCTACCACTACCTTTGCAATGTCTGTGGCTTGTTTCTATCCTCATCTGGTATCATTTCTAGATGGGTGATGTTACTTGGTGTTATTACTGATTTTGCAGAAATACACCAGTTTCAAGCATTTGCACAGAGAAGGTTTTGTGGGGTTTTTTCCTTTTCCTTTTTTTTTTTTGTTGTTGTTGTAAATTTGATAAAGTAAATAAAGGCAGGTTGGAAAAGAAACCAAGCAATCAACGGGATTCTGACTCGTACGCTCCATAGTGATAGGAATTTGCTGAACTGGAATTTAAGAACCGTGACACACAGTTTCTTGCTCCTGTCTGTTTAGCAGATAAGAACATAAGAAGGGGCTGCTGGATCAGGCCAATGGCCTATCTAGTCAAGCATTCTGTTCTCATGGTGGCCAAGCAGATATCTGTGGGAAACCTGCAAGCAGGATTTGAGCACAAAAGCACTCTCCCCTCCTGTGGTTTCCAGAAACTAATATTCAGGAGAATTACTGCCTCCAACTGTGGAGGCAGAACACAGCTATTATGGCTACCAGCCATTGATGAAGAAGAGTTTGGATTTGATATCCCGCTTTCTCACTACCCGAAGGAGTCTCAAAGCGCCTAACATTCTCCTTTCCCTTCCTCCCCCACAACAAACACTCTGTGAGGTGAGTGGGGCTGAGCGATTTCAAAGAAGTGTGACTGGCCCAAGGTCACCCAGCAGCTGCATGTGGAGGAGCAGGGAAGCGAACCCGGTTCACCAGATTATGAGTCCACCGCTCTTAACCACTACACCACACTGGCTCTCCTGATAGCCCTCTCCTCCATGAATTTGTCTAATCCTCTTTTAAAGCCTTCCAGGTCGCTGGCCATCATTGTCTCATGTGGAAGCAAGTTCCATAGTTCAACTATGCGCTGCATGAAGAAGTGCTTTCTTTTCCTGTCCTAAATCTTCCAACATTCAACTTCACTGGATGTCCATGAGTTCTACAGAATTATGAGAGAGGGAGAGGGTAACACTTCTGTCCTGAAACATTCCATATTTTCAGCCCTGCGGCTTTATGAATAAAGCCAATGAGTGTGCAACTGCCAGTGATAAAAAGAAAGTGTTTGCAGTTCACATCTATAGATCCATCCACCAATGAAGTTGTAAAACCAAAGTTTGGATCTTGTTCTCACATTAAATTGTGTCTTATTTGTTTTCACTTCTATGGCTACTTAAAAGCACAGAGACAGCATGCACTTACCCCAAATCCATCTTTGGGTTTCTCAAAGTACTAAATCATTTCCACCATTAGAATAAAAACTGAGTTTGCTTTGGTATTTGAAACTGTAGAATGGATTTCCCCAACCTGATGTCTTCCAGATATTTTAGGCAGCTCTCCTAAGTCCCAGTTAACAGGGCTGTACTGACTAGGGCTGCCAGGAGTTTTAGCCCAAGATATCTAGAACCCAGCAGGTTGGGGAAAGCTTTGTTTCTAGCTGGCCCAAGGATATATGACTTGGTTTAGACATATGCAAGGTCTCATCTACTTCAATTGTTCACAATCCTTATCTTCAAGAAGCGCTCTCTGGCTGATGATTGGAAATGGTGGGCAAATTGTCTCTGAGGGTGCCTTGCCTGCTATTGTTGATTTTCTGATTCCTCAATCAGTACAAACCCAAGATTGCAGTCTGTATTCAAACATATTTGGAAGTAATCACCACAGTGGGACTTATGAGTGAACATGCACAGAATTGTTCTGCAGAATTCTAAGAACACAAAACAACTGATCTCCTTTAACATGGTCGTCTGATCATAGATAGCAGACTAAATTTTGAGCAGCAACTACCTCTGAAAGACTTTTTCCTCTTACCCGGAAACCTCTATGATCAGAACAAATGAATGCATCAGCCTTTATTCTAGATATTTACTTCCTGCAAACACTTTTATCCAGTATTTGATTCATGGGCTCATAAAACAAGCACCACTAAGCATGCTGACTATGTGCTTATTTATTGCCTTTAAATGACACTGAAGTTAATATACATATTTGCCAAGATGGCTAAATAAATACTGTACTTTTTAATGACAACCAGTGTTTCTGAGAGGCTGCTGAGTGTTCAGACAACAATGGTGAGCTGAGAAATGCTCGACCTTTCCTACAGTGAAAGTCAGGAAAGGTCCATTAATCAATAAACATTTTACTAATGGGCAAGCCTTATGTGCTAAATACTTTCAGAGGATATTTCAGTCAATTTCTCCTTGGATTTTATTCCTTGCAAATTCATGACTTGTTTTCCTTCCCCCTCCCATCTTGCTGCCACTGTGCACATGGCACAATAAAACTCGCCGCTGTAAAGAAATGCAACCCTAAAGGCTGGCTGTGTAAAACCTTGCATTACACCTTAAGAGGAAAAGACCACAGGAAAGAAACAGACGTAATTCTCCTGAATCTTGTACTGATTAAGCTTTGTCAAGATTAATCTCTAAGCCTTTACTTTCAGAAGATCATCATTCTAAGAAATGACAGCATGTTGAACTTTTTCATTAACCGCACTAGAGTGAAAAAGAAGACCTGATTTTCTAATAGCGTAATAGTTTTTTTCTGAAGGGGACTGCAATGTGAATTCCAGTAATACAGGCAGGTCCAGCCCTACTGTTAGGCAATATGAAGTGACTGCCTCAGGCAGTGGATGGGGAGAGACACATGGTGGTGGTGGATGTGTGGGAGGACAGAGCTATGGGTGTGCCATGTGACCTGCCCTTTAGCCCCGTCCCTGCCCTCAGAAGTGGTGAGCAATGCTGCTTCATCACTAATGTTGAAGTAGGATTCAACTGCTACTCCAGTTGGCTTCTACAGTGGTACCTCGGGTTACATACGCTTCAGGTTACAGACTCCACTAACCCAGAAATAGTACCTCAGGTTAAGAACTTTCCGTCAGGATGAGAACAGAAATTGCTGGATGTTGCCTGTTATTGAGGTAGCTTGCTAATATATAAATATATTTAATTTGAATTGATAATTATAAACAAACCTTGGCTTTTTATTTTACTAATAAATCACCATCTGATAGTCAGAAAAAGTACTCCTATCTACTATTAGCAGTTTTCTTTATCCGATAAATGTTTTGTTGGCATTTTTACCAATTAAATACATAGTTTTCATATTAATAAACAGTGATTCTGAAGCAAAATATTATTGGAAGAGATGAGAGATAGTTACAAGTCAGGGATTATGCAAAATTAAAGCTATGCTATGGGTTGTGTGTAATAAGCACAGCATGCATTCACAGTCAACTCTACATTCATTATGGTATCTTTGCAGAACTGTATCAACAATAAATCATCTGATAAACTGCATATTCCCTTTCGTTATGTAATGCAATGGAATAACTCTAGGCATGCAGGCTGAGCTTGTGGCGAGGAAGATCAGTCGAGTCCTATCTTGGTGAGTTCACATGGTGAAAGAGAACAAAGGAGGAAACTTAAGTTCATTCCTCCCAGGAGGTGAGGGGCTGTGACTTGTAGCTGAGTCTGGGAGTACAGATCTATGATCTTAATCCCTTAATGGATTAACTAGCCCTAAAATTGCTAGTCATGTTTGACTAGAATTTCCCACAAAGTCAAGGGATGAATGTGAATAAGTGCAGTTGTTGTGTCCTTAGATTTCGTTTAGGAGGAGGACTAAGGAGGCAAGCACACATTACAAAGGAAACACATTGCTAGCTTTGGCCCATTAATTTCACTTGGTCTGCTCTAGAGTTGGGATACAATGTATTGCTCCCAGCCCTGTGTTTGCCTTACGATGCTCATGTTAGCATAGGAAGCAACTTGCAGTGAGAATCACAGGTGAGATGAGATGAGATGAGATGATTATCCCTTTGTCTTCCCACCTGTTCTCCACTACAACCTCTTCGCATCAAGACTAAACGTTTCACAGAAGAAGTGGGCTTACTTCTGAGCTTAGGAAGAGAGATGTTGTGGGAGAAAGTGTGAGGCACAAAGAACAGCAGTTGAAAAAGAGTGGAGTTATACGAAAGGAGAAGGTCAAAGTGAGAGACGATTGAAGGTGGTGGGCAGTGATATGTTGGGCCATGAGAGCAGAAAGACAGGATGTTTTCAAAGGAAATCTGAGTTCTGGTGCAGCATCACTATTTATGGCCTTGCACTGGCCTATCCTTAACTTCACACAGCCCTGTGCAGGAACAGGAAAAATAGAATGAGTGTCTTATCCTTGTCAGTTCTCACTGAGCTACATAAACTTGAGTAGTCAACAGTAGTTTAATTATTTAGGTACAAAAATATTTCTATAATGCTGTATCATAAAAATATATCACAGCGGTTTACAACAATACAAAAACAAAAAACCATACAGCAAAACCATAAAAAGTTAAAAGCAAGTTAAAACCAAAGGAATTAAAAACAAGCACCAGTAGGCCATTTGTGGATGATGCACTCTTAATTGCCTGCATAGGTCTGGCAGAAAAGTTTCCAGCAAGCATTTAAATGTTGGCACCGAAGGTGCCTGCTGGATCTCTAATGGCAGGATGTTCCACAGGACTGGCCCGTGACTCTAAAGGCTTGGTTGTCAAAGGAGCTCCATCAATTCAGGGAATGGCGAGAAATGTTTCTTGACCAAGTGGCAAAGTCAAGAGAGCACCAAAAACTAAGGAATATGCAACCCTCCTGCCACTAAAAATCACATTTAGACTCTGCTTTCCACAACACTGATTTTTTTCTATTTTTTCGTACATATTATGGGCAGTTTGCAATGTTGCCTTTTTCTCCCCCTCCTTGCTTTCTGAATGTCAACATCTCCAGAAGGACATTCACCTCTCTGTTTCATAACTACATTAAAACAGAGCCAAAAGTGGGATGTGGGTTTGGCAAAGAAAGTTGGTACTCACAAGAAGGGACTCACCTCTGGGAGAGGACAGCCTCGGATTCAAGGCAATATTCAATAGGAGCCCTGAGATTGTAAGCTGCCAGGAGTAGAGACACTGACTTCGCAATCCTTCTGGCCACCTACCTCACCTGACTCTAAACCAGCTTTTCCTTGGTCTCTCAGCCATATGATTCAGCAAAAACGATGCTAAATTCCTTGGTGTACCACTTGAAACTACAGGGAGGGGAGTCACAATTTTGGCTGCCTCCTTCCATAAAACTCTGGTCATGTACAAAAACAGCATGCACTGTGATACCGGGACTTATTTTGTGTGTGTGTGGCCATCCCAAAATGCAACCCATCTCATTGGGTGCATTATTGTACTGAAAGGACTGTCACATGCTTTCGCTAGATGCATAGCCTCTGCAGTTTTTCAGGGAACAAATGAATAAGTTGGTTATTGTAACCCACTCCGATGCATGCTCCGAGTTCCTCTTGCTTTACTAGGGCTGCCATACATCTGGAATTTCCCGGACATAGCCAGGATCATCAAAAATGGCGTCTGGGCAGATTTTTCAAAAATCAGATAAAATGTCTAGGAATACTTGGGCATATGGCAGTCCATATCAGAAGTGTTGATTGGTTTTGGCAATTTTCCTTAAAAAATAGCTTTAAAACATTTCTCTTGTATGAGATTTTGCAGAAAAAGCTAAACAAATTTGCCAAAAAAGAGAGAAAAGCTCATTAACTTTTGTGTCTGGATTTTCACTTTTGGAACTATGGCAACCCTACTTTCGGCACACAGCCTTGCCATTTCATGTGGCTTTGTTCTGTTACCACAAAGACAAGAAATGTTATTTGTTAAGAAGAATAGTAATTTAAATCTCACTTTTTCAACCATACTGGGGAAGAGGGAGAGATATGTAGGTGCCTTCCATTCCTCTGTTTGTTTAACCTGAACTGTAATATGAGCAATTAGAAGGTAGGAACGAAAACCAACAACCACCAATTTTGCATAGCCTTCTACTTAAGACTTTCATTCAGTTCAGTTAGACTTGCTGGAAAAAGGAGACATGCATATACAGTGGTACCTCGGGTTAAGTACTTAATTCATTCTGGAGGTCCGTTCTTAACCTGAAACTGTTCTTAACCTGAAGCACCATTTTAGCCAATGGGGCCTCCTGCTGCTACTGCGCCGCCGGAGCACAATTTCTATTCTCATCCTGAAGCAAAGTTCTTAACCTGAAGCACTATTTCTGGGTTAGTGGAATCTGTAACCTGAAGCGTATGTAACCTGAAGCGTATGTAACCCAAGGCACCACTGTATTGCTGCCTTAGAACCAGGCCCAGCTGGTTGAAGTAACCCAAGCAATTGCTTGGGACGGCAATATGTTTAAAGGTGCCAACAAAGCACAAAGCGACCAAAAAGTTTTGATTCAGAGCTTATCTGTGGCATTGCAAATATATGTAACAAGCCGTACAGCTGCTCAGGGTAGCAAAATGACTTTGGCTGCCCCCTGCTTAGAGCATATGGGATGAAGCGACCAGTTTTTTATTTATTCTACATAAACAGTGCTAATCTTTGCAGTACATTGCTTTTTGTTTTCTTTTCTTTTTTACAAAGAAGTGTACTACTAGCTAAACTCCTAAGGGCATACAAAGTTAACAGCTGCCTCCCTGCTTGCTCAAACACAAGGATGCTCTCAAACTGTTGAAGAAAAATAGGAAATATGCCCCAGTAAGCATAATCTGTGACAGTGCAAGGGATTAAAATAAAGTGATCAGCCAATACTTACTGCAAGCAACACAGTTTACAGAAAGGGCATACAGTGGCTTCACCATCCTGAAATCCACGAGACATGGTGCCTCCTAGCTATTTTCAACTGCAGTTTGGTTTGACCAGCAGGAGACGCTCCCCAAATCCATTCCACAATTTAACTTCTTGGTAGGTTCACTGTATTCTGGCAGCAAGATTCTCTCCCTTCATAGTCATTCAACTAAAGAGCCCCAAAGAGGCCTAGACACAACCCTGGGCCAGAATTTCCCAGACCCTCCAAGTGTTCCTATTTTCCAGGGACGTCCCTGATTTAGAGAAGCCACCCCAGTTTCTGATTTCATCCCGGAATGCCCCACTTTTCCTTAGGATGTCCCTAAATTTTCACTGGCGAAATGTTGGAGGGTATGGAGTAATCCGACCCGTTAGCCGTCTGAAGGCAATCCTGTAAAGGTAAGGCTGTTTTTGTTTAACATTTAATATTTTATTATGTCTTTATATATGTTGGAAGCTGCCCAGAGTGGCTGGGGCAACCCAGTAAGACGTGTGAGGTATAAATAGTAAAATTATCATCATTATGGAATGGGACATCCCTATTTTCATTGGATAAATGTTGGAGGGCATGCCTTCAGTGAGAAGGACTTGTTATGATTGTGTAGGTTTCAGGGATGTGTTGCATGTTCCCCATTTCCACAATTGTCAGAGGGAATTGCAATGAATTTTGGCTTCCTTTGGACTAGTGAACACTGGAGACCTAAGGCATTTTTGTAACATTTGCAAATGTCCAAGCAGAGCATAAGGGAAGACACACATAAGACACTCCTGCCAGGCAGCAGATGTATTACTTTATATCAGGTATCCCAGAGAGATGTGTCTGGATTACTCATAGCTCTCTATCTCTCTGTGCTTGCTTCTTCTAAATTGCTCTTCCTTCTGCACACCCTGATAGCAATCTCCTTGTATCAAGACTCTCCTAATTAGTTCCCATCAGCTAATTATTCTGGGCAATTAGCAACCAATGTTCCTAACAAAGGCATGATCAGTATGTAGTCTTTACAGGTGTCACTATGGTTTGCGGAAATTGAAAATTCAACACAATAAATGAAAATACATGTCACTATGGTTTGCAGAAATTGAAAATGTCACCAAGGCTTCCTTCCTTCCTTCCTTCCTTTTTTTTTTTAGTCGGGGCCTGTGGATTTAGGGTGGCCACAATTCTGCTTCACAGTCCTCTATTTAAAGGGCTGTCTGGGCCAACTTAGATTTAGGGATAAAAAACTGTAAGGGAGAGCTACAAGTTCCTTGAAGTTTCCCATCAACAGTCACCCAGAGTAAGCAGGCACACATATCACCTGGTCACAGTATTTTCCCTTTTGGTAAGATGTATAGCAGTTGTGTCTAAATTTGCATCTATATGTATAAATCGAAAAATGCAAATGTTATGCAAATATGTGCCCTCTTTTGGTTTCTGCTTTTCAGAATGTGGGTTTCTAACTTGCTGGCCTGGTTTGTACATAATACTAAACTATAGTTAGTCATTTTCTTTGACCATGCCTGGCAGAGTGTGTGGCAGAGGCAGGAGATCAGGGAGCTGACCCAGGAGAGGGGACCAGTGACTAAGGGGTGTCATGACACCCACAAAGCAAGAGCCAGGGAAGGAGCCAGAGCCAGGGCAGACCAAGGCAGAGGAAGGTGTGCAGAATGTGGGGTAGGAAGAAGGGATGGGTCAGTAGATTCCAAACTTCCAACACCCGGCTGTCTCCTAGAACCAGGAGGGGTTTGAAAATGGAAGAGCAGCAATGACTTCCGTGCAGGAGAAGTCAGAGGAGGGTACATAAGCCAGAGGAGGGGAGCCCCCTCCATTGCTGCAACTGCTCCATAGGGCTCATACCTGTGGACCAATGCCTAGAGGCTAGAAGCGCATGTATCCAGAGCATTGTGGAAGCTGCTGTAAGTGTTTCTCTTGCCAACAAAGAGTTAACTAGATGGGTGCCTTCCTTATCTTGGACATGCTATGACAGTCATGCGCATGAGACTTCTGCACTCCCCCCCACCCCCGCTTCTCCAGCACAGTCATAAGGAGATCAGAAGTTTTTGCTTTCACCTTCAGCTAACCACGGTTACACATTATGTCTTAACCAAGTTGACATTCACCACCGGCCAACTCGTGGAGTCCAAAGAACATACACTGACAATTGGCATACATTTTCTTTTATGGACAGCAGGTCTGCATAGTTCATGTGTTGTGCAAAAGATAAATTCTATGGGTTTCTGAAAAATGGAGTGGAAAAGGCCATCCCTTCCAAAGTACTGAAGAAGGAAACTGAGCCTTCAGTGTATTCCTCATATTTTTCCTGCAATGCAATCTGCTTTGCATGCATGATGAGACCTTCACCTCTAAATTCCGAGGCCACTTACACTTGTGTAAGCCCTACTGATTTCACTTGGATGACTGTCGTATAGAGAAGGCTTTGCGTGACCAAACAATGGGGTTGCGGGGCTCTTGATGTTCTGCCCAAGTTAAGAACAAGAAAACTGCAGATCAGCCACGGTTTAAACTGCTAATAAAGTTCTGATTGATCACGGTTTAAACTATCAGGCATCTTTAATTAAACTAGTGGTCTGAGTCATCTGGAGCTGAAGCTCCAGATCTTTACATTTCAATGCATAACCTCATGTTTAACTACTAAGACAGATCAAGGGTTTTTATGCAAAAGCATTTGGAGAATTAAGAAGGACAATATAATCACACCACCCCCTTGGCGCTACTTACTGGCCATTTTTAGTTTCCTTTTTGTATTGCAGAAAACCCAATTATACTTTAGCTAACTGTAATGCCTTAGTCCAGAAGTAATGCCATGATGGGGAATGCAAAAAGGGAAATGCTCGCAATGTCTTATATGACAGTAACAGCTGCTTCTAAAGTAGGCATAATCTTCAGCACAGTTACAGAAGTACTCCCATTGCATGACAGGCAATTTCTTCTCAATTAATTTCTCTGTAAGGGGAGAGTGCCATTACTTTAATACCAGATCTATCCTCCCCCCAGGGACACGAGTGGCGCTGTGGGTAAAAGCCTCAGCGCCTAGGGCTTGCCGATTGAAATGTCGGCGGTTCGAATCCCTGCGGCGGGGTGCGCTCCCGTTGCTCGGTCCCAGCGCCTGCCAACCTAGCAGTTCGAAAGCACCTCCGGGTGCAAGTAGATAAATAGGGACCGCTTACCAGCGGGAAGGTAAACGGCGTTCCGTGTGCTGCGCTGGCTCGCCAGATGCAGCTTGTCACGCTGGCCACGTGACTCAGAAGTGTCTCCGGACAGCGCTGGCCCCGGCCTCTTAAGTGAGATGGGCGCACAACCCTATAGTCTGTCAAGACTGGCCCGTACGGGCAGGGGTACCTTTACCTTTACCTTTACCTTTATCCTCCCCCCAATCACATAGACACACACAAGCACAAATCCACATGAAAACATTGAACTGTAGACCACTACAAATGACTTCTAAAGTATACCATTCAATATATATATATATTTAATCTTTGTTTTTTTTCATGAAGGGGGGAATATCCCAAAAGGAAGATATGTGAATACTGGGAAATGGGGCTCTCAACTCTTACTAAGGGCTAATGCTTAGTTTATTTGTATGTTTGTTTGACATAATTATGTGACAGTAACATCATAGCTGAGAGAGTATAACTATCAGTACTTTTACTTGGAACATTAAAGTACAATTTCTCAGATGCTCGGTAAACAGTTTTTATTTAGGAATTTCAAAAGCATCTCTCTTTTGCATCCAAATCCCATCCATATTTACTTGGAAGTAAATCTCAATGATTTCAATAGGATTTCCAAGTAAAGCAACAACAACAACAACTTAATTGTTTATACCCCGCCCATCTGGCTGGGTTTCCTCAGCCACTCTGGATGGCTTCCAGCAAAATATAAAAAATAATAATAAAATGTGAGACATTAAAATAATGCACAGGGTTGCAGTCTGAGTCTGGGAATGAGTCGTTGGCAGATCCGCCCTTACAGAAATACAGTTTTTGGTCTGTTTAGAAATATAGAGAGACCAGCTTCCTTTATATAAGAACAGCAACTTACATAAAGGAGCGGGGGTTGGCTGCCTATTTCTTAAACCAGAACTCTCACAAGAAGGCCTACACACCATTTCACTGCCATGGAAACAGGACGAGCGATCTCAAGGATTGGACCAACTCCTGCTTTCTGTTAGCATATGGAAGCTTTGCACAGACACAGAATTCTTCAGCGTGTATAACAGAAATGAGGCTAAATCTAAAGTGAAGGGCACACAGGCAAAGTCCATGAATGATGCAAATGTTATTTCATTTGAGTCACTTTAGGTGGCAGCTTATTCACAAAGCTTTTAGCAGTAGGAGAGAGGGCCCATTAAGCAGCAGGAGGTTAAAGAAATGTTGCAAAACAAAAACAAAACAAAACCTCACAGTCCAAGGCCCTTTGTCTGTTGTTGACAAAAATAATAATCTTAATTTCAAGATTTTCAGCACGCTTGATCTAACAGCAAGCCTGATGTACAAAGAAACAATATTTTAAAAGAGAGCAAAAAAGTCAATGGAAGTTTTTTTGTTTGTTTAAATGAAAGGTGGAATTTCAGAGAAACAAAAGTGCGACAGGGATGGTGGAGGAGGATTGCTTCCCACTAAAGCAAAAAAGCTGATAAAGCTTTTTGCTTCAATAAAATGTCACCCTGAAAAGTCAGGTCCTTGTGTGCTATTTCTGATTGCGCTGCACCTAATGAGGATCCAACCATCTGCCTTTCCAGCCTACCTTCAAATACAGGCATATACATTTGAGGGACAAAGAGAGAGAGAGAGAGAGAAGAAAAGAATAGATTGCAACTCTCAGCATATCACCGGAAGAAAACTATGTTAAGAATTAATTTGTGTCTGGGGAGATCTATTTTAATTGGTCCCCTGTGCTATCCTAGTCAATGACTAAAGCAGCATTGTAATCTCAGTGACAAAGTGCAGGTTCAGACGTAACCCTAAACTATGTTTTAACATTACAAGAGTGAGCTGCGATGAGCCTGGGGCTCATGTGCCCCCCCCCACGCCTCCTGCAGTGCAGCCTCAAGGAAGAGTTTGTAAACTTAGACTCCCATTTTAGATTAACTGCAATTTGTGAACCCAGACAAAGTGTGGCTTAATCTTCATGCTGATTAATTGAAGCAAGCCAACTTCAAGCCATAGTTTCTGAAGCCGGCTTATTTCAACAAACCGTAGTTAAAGATAACCACAGTTCAGACTTTGGATGACAGGTCAAACTGTGGTTAACCTAAACCGCTTCTGATCCCTTTGCACAGGAGAGGGTAGGGGGAGCATGCAAAATCAGGGGAGGGTGGACTAGGCTCATGGAAGTCCAACAACGTCTGGAAGGCTGCAGGTTCCACCATCTTGGTGCTAAACCATGGTTTATGCCTTACTGCCCATCTGAACACGGTCAGTGAAAATGTAACAATGTGAAACCTGGAACAGATGGGTTAATCCTTCAGTTTCCAGTGGAGACTGTGCTACATGTGAACACAGGGAGGGATGGCAGGGCTTAATGGGGGAGGAGAGGAAACTCTACTCTGTTCTGCTGCTGTATAGAAGGCCCCTCTGAAATGTTTGCAACGTTCAGCTGCATCTCAGGTGTCTTAGCAATCTTTTCCTATATGTCAGCTATCCTTATCCTTGCCTATTACTCAGGACCAATGAAGTGGCTGTTGCTTTACCAGCAGTGAAAGTTGTTTCAATTGAGTCAAGAAGTCAAGCTGAGAAATACTCATTTTATGAACTGGACCAGAAAAAACAATCATCCATCTGCTGGTACAAGTATATGGAGGCGATTCTTAGGTCTGACGATTTCTTCTTCTTCTGTAACTGGCCTTTCTCCTGTGCATTTAACAATGGCCCAGGCGTACCCAAATTAAACAGCTGCCATGAAGCTAAATAGCAAAGGGAAGGAAGGAGAAGGTTCACCTGCTAAATTCCAGCGTGTCAGGGTTGCTGTATCTCTATACACGAGAAGCCAGGGAGTGGGGATGTGGCAGCCCTGCTAAGTGTATGAAGACAAATATGGCATGTAGGTAGGTATTCAGGATGGCTTAAATAGTCCGTGATTTCCCATTAAGAAAAGCTTAATTAAATTTGGACCATGATTGGAACAGGGTATCTCGATAGTTGCTCACACTTCATTCTTGAACAGAAACAACAGTGCTAGATGGTGGTTTTACAGGTACAAGGAATGCATGGAAAATCTGCTTTCGTTCGTCCAGGCACAACTTGGGGAAAGGAGAAATAAAGTAGTTAGGATGTCTACCCTTGTTAGCAAGCTGCAGATGCAGAACTGGGTTGATTCTAACAGGAAGAGACCCTCTCCCCACCCTTTGTCCCGCCTGGCAGTGTACAGTTAAACACAAAATACCCAGTAAGGTCCTGCACAAAATGCGCCTGCTCTACACATAACATGGGGCTAGAGGCATCATATTAATACACACACACACACACACACACACACACACACACACTTATTTATAGAGAATAGGCACATAACAGAATAAGTAGAAAACAGCACTGTCTTGCTGACTTGTATAGAAATATTAGTCACCCACTGCCATAAATGAAAAGCTAGCAAGCAAGCAAACAAACAAACCAAGAGGCATACAAATCTCTACGCTGCTCAAAAGAAAGTCAACAGCATTACCTGTTCTTGTTGCTGGACTGATTTCCCTGAAGCACTTTGCTCCTTAGCTGTTGTCATGTTCACCTACTTGTGCCCACTGCAGTGGCAAACAGGATTTCACAGGTCTGTGTGTATGTGGTTGCTTGAGTGTGCGTGCATGAGAGAGAGAGAGAGAGAGAGAGAGAGAGAATGTGTGTGCGTGTGTGCGTTCAACTGTGCAAGTGTTTCGAGTCACAAAAGCTAAAGGAATACAGATGAGTAACTAGCCCATCACTTAATCACCAGCTGAGAGAGCGGCTCTCTTCTCCTTCCCAATTAAAAATTTAATGCCGCCAAAATATATACCACCCTTAATCTCTACCCCCTTCTCTCTTTCTCTGTTCTTTCTGCCTCTAAAATTTAAATGAGGAGAGCGAAAGAGGAGAAAGGAGGATGCTGAGAAGGCTTCTTCAATTAGCAACAGCCTCCGCAATCGTCACAGAAACAATAACTGCTTGGCAACCAGGAACTGGCAGCTCGGAGCTAGAAGACCGCGATGTGGTACTCCTCTCCCCCCCACCCCTCCACAGCCAGTTGAGGACTGGTGCTGCGCATGCTCACGGTTAGCATTGTAGCAGAAATGTGCAGGGGATAGCTCCAGCAGCCAATTTAAACTCCCGGCATTTGCAATAAGGAATCAATAGGGACAAATGCTGAGCAGGCACCTCAGATAAGCTGCCCCATTATTACGCTCACTCACTCTCAAGCCTGATCACACAGAATAAGCAGCTGTGCTGTGGCTCCTTTTAAAGAAGCCACATGGAGTATTCCCCATGGAGTGATCTGTTTGTGCGCACCCAGCTGTTTTCACCTTGCCACTAGTCAGAGCACATGTTACAGTTCCCCACAGGGGTCACTCACACAGTAGCAATGCCATTTTCAATGACTTGTGGTAAGCGTTACGTGCGTTGTGGACCACTGTGTGCACTACTGTACCATGCACAGCACAGGATGATTAATCAGAAAAGCAACAAGGGGGGGAGGGACCCTATCTAACTTCTTAAAGATTTTTTTGTAAAAATAGCAACAGAACAAGTTCTCCCTTTCAAAACAGTCATGTACATAAATTAAGCCAATTTACTTTGGATTAATAAAAACAGAACTGCTATGGACTATTTTGTATTCATGGCAATTAGTAGAGAGAAGAATCTCCATGAAACCAATAAGCATGCATTGGAAGTGCCCAAATAATATCCACACTTCTATTTCATTGCTATTGCAAAAAAGGGAGTTGGGTAAAGGAAGTCTCCCAGAACTTAATTAAAGCCAAGGTCCAGGACCAGAATCAATGACAAACGACAAGAGGGGGGAAAGTTACAGATCTCCTTTCCTCTCACTTATCTTCTGGTTCTCAAACACTTTTCTTTTATTAAACAGATAATGTAAAGAACCACACAAATGAGTGTCATATGCAGCTTGAACCTGAATACAGTAGCTATAATTATTAGGTTTGGCAAATTCTACCCTGTCCTCCTCAGCTAGAACTGTAAATTTGCTAGCGAGGGCCAAATGCAAATGTTTTTTGGGGGGTGGAAGACCTTTTTTCCCTTTTTCTTTTTTTTAGAGTGGCTCATAATTATTGTGCACTTGCAATTCATTTCCAGGAAAGATGCACATTCTTGCAACACCACTTTGGAATTATGGTGCAAGGAAAGGGAACACTGCACCCTGTCTAAGGTAACCTTCTGACACTCCCTTTTCTGCCACGTACAACATGGCAGCTTCCGGGGGCAGAGTGTCAGCAGTAGTGTCCCCCATCAGATAAGTGGTGTTAGCTGCCTGGAAGGAGACCCCAGCAATTTCTGTGGATTTTTTTCCAGGTAAAAGACAGTGTGAGTTACAGTGTGAGGGATGGAAATGGAGACTGAATTGTGAAGACTATGCTGTGGTTGTTGGACTGGCGTGGTGTTTGAGTGCACAAAAGAAACTGTGGGCAGCATCACAGGATTGCCACAAACCACTGCTTAGTAGTCAGTCAGTACCTGCATCTCTAACTGTCATGGCCCTGGCCTCAAGCTCAGAGTTGTTGCAGGAGATATTGGCCTCTGGGGCTTCTGTACCACCAGCTTGGAGAATTGAACCAGCCCCTAATTTGGTTGGCTTGCAGCCAACTGAGCCCAAGGTTTAAAGCCAGGGGGAAACTTTGCCCCTCCAGATGCTGTTGGACTCAGCCCAGCCAGCATGAAGGAAAACTCCTTCCAGCTATAAGAAAAACTCCTAAACCTCCACTGCCTTCTGAGATATATTCGGGAGAAGTCAAAGAAGCAAACCCTACACAAATCGGGAGATGGTTGGATGGCACCTTGTACACCTCCTTCCAGCATCTCCCATAGCCAAGCTGGTACCAAACTTATTGGTCCGCTTTCCTTTGGACCATATCAGTGAGGCTGAGAGAGGGATCTTGTCATCTGGGCAGCTCAAGACCTCTATACTTATGCCCCACTTTAGTGCTGCTAACTCAGTGGTTTGACTCAGCGGCGTCACAACGGGGGTGTGGGGGTGGCGGTGCGTCCCGGGTGCCATGTCTGGGAGGTGACAAGAAGGCACCCCGCAGGGGCTCACCCTGCTGTGGCGGAGCAAGTAGCCATTGCGCCGCTGCAGCCGCATGTGGAGGATCTTCCGTTCACGGCTGCAGCCACGAGCAGAGGATCCTGGTGCCAGCGGCAAACCGCTATGTACAGCGCATGTGCGGCATCACTACATACAGTGCATACGTCGTATTTAGCGACGCTGCACATGCACCCTACATAGTAACGCCCCACCCCGAATGTCACAATGCCTTCGTTCTCCCCTGGTTTGACTTTGTCCCTGGAGACGCACTCCATTGTGTCTCAAGACATATGGCTGCCAACAATTATGCTTTTCTGCACCCATTGCCTATGCTTGTTTGTTCTTATTTTTGAGTCTGTGAAGCCTATATGCCAACTGGTAATGCCCTTCTCACCTCTAAGCCTACTGGATGTCCATGCACTGGGTGCAATGCTTCAACAAAGTTGTCATGAGCACTTTGTGCTGGTTACTCTGTTCAGTGCCATGTTGGCTTACATAACATACTGGCCTTCCTCTACTCCAGAATCTCACTTTTGTGTAGATGCAAATAAATTCCAGAAAGTGGACATGGGCTCTAGGTTTAGGAGGTCCTTTGCCATCAGCTTCTCCTCACTAATAGTGCCTGCTTGCTTGCCAGGAAAGAAGCTGGCAAGTGAGTAGGCAGCAGTTATTTCTGCTTCTTCTGCTATTGCGCTTTCCAGAAACCAAGGAAAAGGAAGGGTGGGCAGGGGAGTGAGCAAGTTGCAATGGATCTATAGGGGACTCTTGGCAGCGAACTGCTTGCAAAGGTGTGGGTCTCAGTAGGTTGTCCAATCATGCCAACTCCTGGCACCAGCCCCATGGCTTTGGAATGCAGGCAGCTCCGCGCAGCAGTCGGGAGCCCAGCGCGACTTCGTGCCGGGCTTCGGATGGCTGCACGGAGCTGGGCGAAGCCCGGGGCTGCAGGCACCTCCGCGCAGCTGTCGGGTGCCCAGCGCGATTTCGTGCCGGGCTCCCAAGGGCTGCGCAGAGCTTCCTGAAGCGCACCAACCCCTCTCGCTCTCTAGGCTTCAGCGAAAGCCTGCATTCGCCCCATAGGATGCAAACACATTTCCCATTCATTTTTGGAGGGGGAAAAGTGCATCCTATATGGCGAAAAATACGGTATTAACCAACTCTATTAATCTTGCATTCAAAATTATATGGGGGGGATATACATGATATCAACTAAATCTCATTCTAATAAGAATAAATCCCAAACAGCTTGGTTCTTAAACCACTCTAAGATGCCTTCTGGGCAACGAAGAGTGGCCTATACATATTTTTAATAAATCACCCAAACGCAATTCCAGAAATGGCAATGTGGTTGAGGCCTATATATATTTAGGGATTAATACATGCACACATTGTATTCATCAGAGAGACATGTGACAGACCTGCCACCATTAACATTTTACTAAAACAGCCCTTAGCTTATACATGTGTGTGCATGTGTGTTATTATATTTAGTGGGTTCCACATAGCCAGCTCCCAATAACACTGAGTGGTAAATAAGGATTTTTAGAAGCTAAGCTCCAATATTAGGTACACATTAAGCAGACACAATGTACAACGGGGGGGGGGGGGGTTAGCACTGCACTCACTCAACAGGTGCGATTCCAGAGGCATGGAATGCCTATATTTCAAAGCAGATGGTAGCCTAACATCATGACATCCTACCCACTATGAAGTGACAGCTTTAGCCACCTCATGGTGTGACCTGCACAGTGAGATCTGAATGGAGGGTTGGAGTGGTAACAGGCAGAAAGGTGTCTGCAAAGCTTAGCCTGTATCTAATACCGCCAGGAGGGTGAAGCTTAAACAGAAAAGCAGGAGGTACTGCTTTATACAGTAGGAACATGGGAAGCTGCCTTATACCAAAAGCCAGATTGCTCCAGTATTGTTGACAAGCAGTGACTCTCCAGGGTTTCAGGCAGGTAACTCTCTTGGCCCTACCTAGAGATGCCAGAGGTGGAACCAGGGACATTCTGCATACAAAGCAGTACTGCTTTGTGTATTCCCAATATTTGAATTCTGAGCATTTCATATTTTTTTAAAAAAGTATGACCAATTTTTGATTCTTTTGAAGGCAAGGTACTATGTGACTATTAAAACACATGTTTGAAATTCCCAAATGCAGAGCAAAGCATTTGATACTGTTCATTTACCTTACTGCCATTCACCAATCTAGAAATCTCTGCTAGTTCTAGAAAGCGTTACTTCTGCACAAGAAAGTGGATTCTCCTGGCTGTTCCATGTACCGCATACCACAATTGGAAATGTCAGTATAGAGGCCAGGAACCACTTTGGGGGGCTAGCTGCATTCATGGACCTATTTGTAAAGCCGAACGAAGCCATGGAAAACTTTTGAAACAAAAGGCGGTTCCTTAACTGGCACTGTGATTTGGGACTTGGAGCCCCATGAAGTGCTTTAGACTGTAACAGTGAGGCTCCTATTGTAAGTTAGGTCTTACAGTTACCGCTATTCAGTGCTCAAAATGGTTTCTGCGTCATGGTGGAGGTAGGAGAGAGGCAAACAATTCCATGATTGTTTTCCCGTATATTCTTTCAGCTTTCCATTTGTTCCACAGCAACATTTTCATTTAGCTCCTCTGAAGAAAACAATAATAAGGGGGAGAAATCGTTCTGCCTTTGAGAACATACAATGCTATCCCTGCACTTTTCTAAGACTGGAATGGCATTATTGCAGTACTTCTCAAAGGCTCATGAATAAACTGAGAATACATGGGATAAGAGGACAGATACTCTCATGGATCAGCAGGAAGCATAAATAAACAAACACGTCTCACAATGGACAGACATAAGAAATAGGTTCTATATATCAGGGCTGCAGCTTTTTAACTTATTCATAAATGAACTGGAGTTAAGGGTGAGCAACAAGCAGTCAAGTTTGCTGATGACACTTCAGTAAAAACCAAAAAGAGCCATCAGGATATGTCTCCAAAGTAAATAGGCATTGAAATACCAAATGGGATTCAATGGGATTCAAATGGAGAGTGAAGCACATGAACAAGACATAAATAAATAAATCATAAATCCACATATACAATGATTGGAGCTGAAGTGGTGATCAGAGGCCAGGAAAGAGATGTTGGGATCATGGTGGATAGCTCAATGAAAATGTTGACCATGTCTGCAGAAGCTGTGAAAAGGCAAATTTCATTAGGGAAGGGATGAAAAATAAAACATCTCAAGTCATACTACCTTCGTTCAATCTCTCATGAGGCCATACTTGGAGCACCATTTCTGGTCCTCAGAAAAGATATTGTAGAGCTGGAAAAGGTGCTGAAAGGTTCAGCAAAAATCACCAAGAGGCTAAAGTAATTTGCCTGTGATGAAAGGTTGCAATGTTTGAGGTTTTGTGGTGCATAAAATGGGTGAATAAGAGGGGACATAACAGAGGTGTATAAAATTGTTCATGCTGTGGCTAGGGAATGTTTCCCCCCCTCTCTCATAGTACTAGAACATTCAGCCATCTAATGAAGCTGAATTTTGGAAGACTCAGTACAGACAGTAGGAAGTACTTCTTGACATAGCACATAAACTATGGAAGTCATTACTACAAGATGTGGTGATGACCAGCAACTGGTGGGTTATTGATTGATTGATTGATTGATTGATTAGTTAATTTCTGTACTGCTTAATATATTAAAAATATCTCTAAAAGGTGTACAAAAAAACTTAAGTGGTGTACAGACAACTTTACAAATTATTACAAAATACACACTTACATATAAATGTGCTTCATTAATACAACGTTACACACACATATCAGTTTATTTTCCTTCGACACACCCTCCCTCTCAGTCTCCGGGTTTTCATTCCGGGTCCAAACAAACTCTCAGCTCATCCACAAAAGTCTCACAACGAGAAGAGGTCCTAGGAGCAGTGGACATCACCCTAGTCTCTCACTTGAGATATGTCATTTATGGGTGAACCTGAGGTAGATGGTACTTCCTCAGGCTGCCCACAGCTGTGTCCCAGTCAGCTGCACTCTCCAGTCAGTTCCAGGTATAGCAGGTTTGAGTTTCCCAGGGGGTCCAAAGGATTGGAAGAAGGGGCCCCTCCACTCACAGCTATTTCTTTACCTCTCCTCCTCCAGCTCCTTTACTGCCCCATGCTATTTATTTTAGATAAATTCATATGACTACTAGTTATGATTGTCATGAAGCACCTCCAGTATTGAAGGCACCAGATCTCTGAATACCAGTGGCTGGGAGGGGGCTATTGCACTCATGCCCTGCTTGCAGGCTTTCCCTAGAGGCATCTGACTGGCCACAGTGAAAACAGGATAATGGACTAGAGGGGCCTTTGGCCTGATCCAGCAGATCTCCCATATTTTGAAGACTTGGGTGCTCCACCCACTCCTAAGCTTACGTCTTGGGGAGGCCTGTTAGAATTCCTGATCCATGATTGCAGTCATGGGATTTTTGTCTTTCACATGACGGTATGTGTTTTGACTCCACAGAGTGGGAAGTGACGGAGACAGGATGTTTGTGTTACTGTGTTACGTCAAGTAGGACTATTGTCCTTTGCCCTTTTTCTCTTTGCTGTCTGATGCTAGAGAGAGAGGGAGCCATGTTACAGTGCTCCGTGTGTGTTTATATGTAAATAAAGTAGATTAGCCAAAATGCTGAGTTATTGAGGTCTGTCACGCAAGGTGCGCAAACTCGGCGGATCCCTAAGTGTGCCAGTGTCGGTTGGCACCGGTCGCTGTGATGTTCGGGCTGAAGAAAGCTTATGAAGCTCCTGAACGATGGACCAGGAGGAAGAGAACATGCCAGTCGGGCATGTGTCTCTGCCAAGGTCCTACTCGAGTGTAGGCTGAACTCCTGACATCACTTCCACAGGTGACCAGGTTGAAATCCTTGCATGTGGTTCAGTCATTCGTTTGTCTTTGGTTGCTGAGAGGAGGGAGCCTTCATCCATTTGCTTCGAGATCCTATCTTTCTTTGAATGTTTGTATCCTCCCTGCCAAATAACCCCATGTATTACTCACCCCCAATGGTGACCCACTGCACCGTTTGAGAAATAATACCTTACAGATAAAAAAATATTACAGTAATAACATGTGGAAGCAACAGAAAGCCTGGGATACTTTGTGTTAAGCTTAGTGCACACACATCTTCACGCCTGAGAAAGGCAGCAAGTATTTATAGCTATTACCTAGCTGCTACCTCCTACTCAGCTTGCCAGCCTATAAATCTTACTCATGCTGGTGGAGCAGACATCTAATAAACATTTATCCAGACTCACAAAGTCATACCCATCCTTTAACATGTGTGGCTATTTTTAAGGGCTTTTGTTTCCATTAAGTAAGTATATTGTGCTCTAAAGGAGGGGAAATACAGCACGATTTAATGAAGTGTGTTAATGAGGTTTATCTTGCATTAGCCTTGCCCCTTCATACGCATTCATTATTCTGCCTGGTTCTGCTTCTGAAATACCTTGATTCAGTATAATAGGGCAGGGGAAGGAATCAAGCCCTCTCTGGTTCGGAGATTAAATCTGATAACACCTTTGTTTACGTCTTACATTCCTGACTCCTTGTCTTCTTCAGTGCTCTTCACTCCAGTGCACAGAACTGTATTTACACCCCTGTTTCTTTAAGCCTTTCAACATCCACTGCTTTTGCAAAGCGTTTCCCACACCATGATTAATTCACTCATTCCAGTGCTCTCTGCTACAGCTCCTCTACCTGTTTCTCCCTCATCCTCTCTTAGTCCTCTCCATTTCTCCCCCTCTGTGACCACATTTGCAACTCCAGTGGGCAGGGACCATATGCAAATGGGAGTGTTCTGCAAAGCACCTTGGCAAGAAGTTGGCACTAAATAAATGATGTGTTAATACATGTTCTCATTAATATTCCATTAAGTTCATTACAGCACATATAAATGTTCACGCAAAATTTGACCTCGGGGATTTTGATTAGCTGGACCACCAGTACAGCCAAGATCAACTGAGTCACAACAATTCCACTTCCTTGAGGAAGAAGCCTCTGCAAATGCATAATGTAGAAGACAGGTAGCCACTTATTTCTCACATTTTTTTTCTCCCAGAAGCCCCCCAGCTTTACGACCCACCTGATGCATCCATCCCTCTGGTGTCTAGGGCTTACTGGAACCTTCACTTGGGAAAGAGGAAGGTTAATAGAACATACCATATGAAATCTCCACACATCCAAACATCTTTATTTAGAATTTGTGTCTTAAACACGATCCTTTTCAGCACTTCAGTGTAAAACGCACAGATGCCCCCATACAGAACTACCATATGCACTTGGCATGCACTGTTTCCGATGCTGGTAGCTTAGACCAAGCTGGCAGCTTCCTCTCGGCTTCCTGTGTCTGTTCCAGCTGGTATGACCTTGACAGCTGTAACACAACAGGAGTCTAGTTGTGGCTTGCATATTTATGCTAGGGAGACTTCTGAGGCATCTTACAAATTCACTGACAGCCATACAAACTGCAGGGGGGAGAATTCAAAGGATAATTGTCATATAATGCCTTTATTATGACCAAAAGGTAGTGATGCTTCAGGAATACGATTTCTGTGAATTCTGGTGCAAGCTGACCTGTACTTCTCCGCCTGGATCAAAATGTGAGAGCCAGGATGTTGTTATGACCTTATTCTGATAACTTCTCCAAATTTTCAGTGCGGTTTTTGGTTCCTGAACCATATCAAAATGCATTTATTTGGTATGGAATTTTAAGAAATGTGTATTTCGAGAGAAATTTATACTTTGTTATTTAAAAAGTTTGAAAATATACAATTGTAACTTTTCATCTGATTTTCTTTTAAAAAAACCAATCCTACATATTAATATTTAAAAGGGGTGTAATGAATTAATGAATTAACACGTAGAAAAACTGCACAGACTGGAAATGGATGGATCCATGCATTTCTGATGAGCCACCTTTCAAGTTCCCACCTGTCTTTTTCAGGATACATGTTGCTTTAAAAAATGGTGAGGGAATATTATATTTCTGGCCATGACAAAGCTCTGCAGCCTGCAGCTGATAACAAGGTGGAGAGCAGGAGGCCTAACATAGACATTGTTAGGTTAGAACCTGCTACCTGCAAAGCCAATTCTGGATTGTACCAAAGGCTCTTGGGATAAAGACAGAATGACAGTTGTCCCTTTGGAAATAAGAGAAAAGCCAGCGCTGAGTATTAGCAGGCTCTAATAAAGGTGTTATACTGATTACTGAACTGTGCACTGGAGTTAGAATGTTTCCACTCTACCAGAGAACATGAATGACAGATGTTTTTCATGGATGGCTCCATCGTATGGCTGTGCAAAATGTTTGTGCGGATAGCTTTGGGGCACATTCATGGGAGCAGGGGTGTAACAAAAATGGGGGAAGAGAAAAACTGGCATGGAAAAACATTCTGGGACCTTTGGGGAATCGGTGAGGAGCACTCTTTCTCTCAATTTTTGCCCTTCCTGACACTCAAATGAAGGGATGTACAAGTCCCCTCCCCACTTTAGGGGCACAAAAATGCCTCTCTACCTTTGCAACCCATTAACGGGTGTGGAGGCACCTACTGATCAGTGGTACATTCAAACCTCGGCTCTCGAACGCCTCCGCTTTGGTACGTTTCAGCTCCCAAATGCCAAAAACCTGGAAGTAAATGCTCCAGTTTTCGAACGTTTTTTGGAAGCCAAACTGTCTGATGCAGCTTCCACTTCAGTGCAGGAAGCTCCTGCAACCAATTGGAAGCCACGCCTTCATTGTCAAACATTTCGGAAGCTGAATGGGCTTCCGAAACAAATTACGTTCGACGACCAATGTTTGATTGTATTCCTTAGTGCTTTTGGCACTAGGTACTAAGATCATGGCCACTGGTCCCATCACCTCCTGGCAAATAGATGGGGAAGAAATGGAGGCAGTGAGAGAGTTTACTTTCTTGGGTTCCATGATCACTGCAGATGGTGACAACAGCCTTGAAATTAAAAGATGCCTGCTTCCTGGGAGAAAAGCAATGACAAACCTAGACAGCATCTTAAAAAGCAGAGACATCATCTTGCTGACAAAGGTCCGTATAGTTAAAGCTATGGTTTTCCCAGGAGTGATGTATGGAAGTGAGAGCTGGACCATAAAGAAGTCTGATCGCCGAAGAATGGATGCTTTTGAATTATGGTGCTGGGGGAGACTCTTGAGAGTCCCATGGACTGCAAGAAGATCAAACCAATCCATTCTTAAAGAAATCAGCCCTGAGTGCTCACTGGAAGGACAGATCCTGAAGCTGAGGCTCCAGTACTTTGGCCACCTCATGAGAAGAGAAGACTCCCTGGAAAAGTCCCTGATGTTGGGAAAGATGGAGGGCACAAGGAGAAGGGGACGACAGAGGATGAGATGGTTGGACAGTGTTCTCGAAGCTACCAGCATGAGTTTGACCAAACCGCGGGAGGCAGTGGAGGACAGGAGTGCCTGGCGTGCTCTGGTCCATGGGGTCACGAAGTGTCGGACATGACTAAACAACCACCACTAGTTGAGCAAAGGAACCAAACTAAAACATCATAGTGACACCTAGTGGTAATGTACAAGCATTGTAAGAACTATTTCAATATTTAAAGGGCCAGTGAAAGTAACCTACTTAAGAGAGTGGATTCAAACTTCTAACCTATTTATAATGATGAGGTTCTATTTTTGCATGGATTCTTGCAATGCACATACACACCACATCTTATCGAGAGAGAGCTTCATCTTCACTTTCAGAGCAACTCAGAGGTGGCCCTACTATATGTAGTGAGTGTTACTCCCTAGCCGGTGCATTTACGATTGCAGTCTCAAATGCCTGGAGACCATGAACAAAGAGATCCTCCCCCCCCCCCCTTTTAAGGGAAGGCTATTTTTACCCCAGTCAAACCATATTAGGAGAAAAGATCCCACAAGGGATTATGTCAAATTCTATTCTAGGGACATGGTTCAAAAACATTGTTGAGCGAATAAATGCTCAAGAAATAACTAAATAAAACATTTTACAATTCAGCAAGGAGTTCAGTTCTATTCATTTGGTTTGACTAGAGACAATGGTTACCTTTCCCAGCCTGATGCTGGTGTGAGTAAACCAGTGAACTGAAGGCTGGAAGGCAGACTGAACCAGAAACCACAGCACCACATAGAGTGGGAGCCAAGAGCCCCCCAAATGCCTTCCCCTGAGCCCGAGGAACCAAATGTCTTGCCTAGTACCTCACCAGTGGTGCTATGTATCACACTGCACAACTGGCACGACTTGTGCAACTGACATGACTTGTGCAACAGGAGTTTCCCCCTTTCCTGCCCCCATACAGATTTAGGAGGTGCATAGGGGGAGAGTTGGGGAGAGAAACATGATGTGCTCTGAAAAGTGTGTGTGTGTAAATTTGTGGCAGACTGATGGATACATGGTCCTAACAGCAATGTTTAACTGAGAAGACAGGGGGAGGGGGCGGAGAGACTTTGATAAAGTTTAGCTGACTCCAAGCCTCTGATTCTATAATGAAAATACCATGATGAAAATGTTAGAGCACATAATTGAAACCCATATCTATTTTGGGCAGTGAAAAGGCTGAGATAAAAATATTTACAGCATCGTTTACTAAGAACAAAAACGTTGGTTTCACACTTATCTGGGCATTTCAGTCCAATTTCGTTGCAGACATCCATTAGAGTTATTAGTTGTGAAATATAAACTCATCTGTGCTCAATCTGATATTCTTTTGATGTGATGTCTTATCTCATTCAATATGTTCTAGGAAGAGTAATCCAGCTGCTGGTTATTAATTCCCATTCTAAACAAGCCTCGGCTTTAGCATACTGTACATGGAAATTAAAACTTTTTCCTCCCTTGAGAAATTCTGTATCTTAAATCTGAGTTTATTGCATTTATTGAACCATTTTGTGCTCTTGCCAGTTAAGAATCACCAATGACAGCATTCTTGGAATAAATGTAAAAATAAAATAATAAAAAGACCCTATGCAACACAATTTGAATAAGCTTGGGACTAATGTCAACATAATTATTCTTCTAGTGCACTGTGTACAATGCTCATCATGTTGTAGACCTTGGGAGTCTGTATTATAACCTAAATATAATTATTTAATTTCATTCTAATGGGGGGGGGGCTGTCCTCCCCTTCCCCACTTTTCTCTGCCTACCCTACAACCTGTAAATTATGTCTCAAATTTGACGGTTGTGGGAGTGACATTATCCAATCTACTTCCCTGCCAATAAAGGATCATGCTTCTTATTAACCTCTAGCTCAACACAGCCAGAATATATGGCATAGGAAACCAGGTCTTAACAAGAGAAATTACATATAGTGCATATGCGATTGCATAAACAAGATCAGAAATTGCAAGGCACTTTACAATGCAGGGGGTGAAAATGGTAAGTGCTGCAGCAATGATTTTCTTTTCTTCCCTTGATTGGTATTTTCTGCTACAGATCAGGTGCTTGGCAATTGTGCCAGATGTTTGTATTGGCCTTAGTGTTCCTACTGCAGTGGAATCCCTGATGTCAATGTGGAATTTACTAATCTAAGCCTCAAGGTTTAGGATATAATCCCTTCTCCTCCCCCTCCTCCTGTTAAAGTTGTTCTTCTAAGAAAGCCACAATTAGCACACAAGAAGAAGAAGAAGAAGCCCACTTTCTGCACTGAGTTATTCTGTGCATTTGGGGCTACGGTAATGTAACAGAATGTCACAGAGTTGATGAATACGACACAAAAGGTTCCGGAATGTCAACCAGCAGAAGGAGAAAGGGTGGGTACAGCGGGAGGGACCCACAGTGAGAGTTTTATAATGGTATTACCCAGCTGTTGTGATATTTTGAAAGTAGGCAAGTTTAAATGCCAGTTTCTCCTTTTATAGTTTTCAGCAGCTCCTAACTGCTAACTGCTTTTTCTCTTCTCCCTGTAACTGGCTCTGGTCAGCAACTTTTCAAAGGCAACCCCACATAGAGCATGTTACAGTACAGTGGTACCTCGGGTTACAGACGCTTCAGGTTACAGACTCCGCTAACCCAGAAATAGTACCTTGGGTTAAGAACTTTGCTTCAGGATGAGGACAGAAATCGTGCCGTGGCGGCAGCGGGAGGCCCCATTAGCTAAAGTGGTGCCTCAGGTTAAGAACAGTTTCAGGTTGAGAACGGACCTCCAGAATGAATTAAGTTCTTAACCCGAGGTACCACTGTAATCAAAGGGGGATGCAACTCATTGTATCAGCATGGCCAGATCAGACACCTCCAGGAAACTGGGCACATTGCATGCCAGGGATTAGAATAAGCTAGAACTCACCTCTTCAAACTAGCTTTGTGAAGACAGGGGTCTTTTAACATGGGGAAAGATTAAAACACATGACATGCACACCCTACACATACACATCTCTGAGTGCTGTACCTCATGACCCTCCTAAAAGTCCAGAGAAACTTTTAATCAAAGAATCATAGAACTGTAAATTTGGAGGAACCATGTGGTTTGTCTGGTCTGACCTCATGCAAGGCAAGATTCTTTTGCCCAACGTGAGGCTCAAACCCACAACCCTCAGATTAAGAGCCTACATGCTCTACCCACTGAGCTACCCTTCACTAGAAGCTGGGCAGGAAATTGCAAGTGTAGCTTTGTGTTATGTGCAACTCTGCTTCACAACTGGAATAGCACACAAATATTTCATGTGGGATATTTTTGTCCACTTTTCAGCTTCAAAGGTACAAGGGAGAAAGCACTTTGAGTCATAGCATTTCCAGTTAGAAGGGAAAAAACAGCATGAAATGCAATTAAATGTGTAGTTTAAAAGAATTAAGCACATTTCCCCGCGGTTCACAGAAGACGCCTGGCCAAAACAACAATGTTAAGCTTCCCCCCTCCCAATAAGCAATTGTTTTCCTTTTTACAACTTAAAGGTGCCTTCTCGTTTCCTGTCTTTAAAAAATACAGCTTTAAAAGGTTCAGGTAAATGCAGCAGTGTCAGGTTTTATGGATGTGGCAACGAAGCTACCTGCACCATGTTGATGCCAGTGCAAAGGCATCTGACATAAATGAAAAATTATACATAGCCATTAGAGCGTAAGTGGGGCTGCTGTCAGTCAGTGCAGCTAATGCAGTACTGCACTGAACCAGATGCAACAATAGTCTGACTTGGTATAAGGCAACTTCCTATGTTTCTACACCTCTCACAGTGAGAGGTTGGAAACATTAGGTCCCTAGGTGTGCATGAAAATGAATGCATGTACATCAACACTAAGAAACGACACAGTGAACAGACTGACATTTCACACATTACAGCTGCTGAATTAAATATTATGATAATATATTGTAGGACAATTACTGATGATAGCTGTGGGAGCTCTAAGCATATGAAGATGAGGTTGGTTGGAGCTCCTACAGCATTGCCATGCCCTCCACCCTCTGCCGCTGCCCTGTGTTTCTCAGTTTACTTTTCTGTCAGTGTTTTGCAGAGTCCACATAGAAGCCATCACATGGCAAGCTTTCCAGTGGCAACTGCATGGTAAGCAACAGTTTGAATCCACCCATAGTATTTTGAGTGATTCAGAGTATTCCCATCATTAATGACTTTCTAAACCTTGATCATGTATGTGTTCACCGCTTCCCTCGTCAACTAAACAAAAACGAACAATTGATTAAGCCTTGTTTCAGTAAGGATGGAAGGTTAAGGCTGGGAGGCACTTTAGCCAGGACCAGATTAGGGTTAGTGGGGATTGCTTTTTATTTCACACAGAAGACTATATTCTGGAAATCATTACTGTACCACTCTTTCCTTTGCATTTCAAGCACACATTCAACCTTAATTCCAAAGCCTGCTGCAGAATCTTATCAGCTCTTGTACCTTCAAGCAACTTCTGACAGCTCTAAAGGAATCAGCTTGAAACAGAGCAGAAGAGGTGGAAGATCTGCAGCAAAATGCTAAATGACACAGGAAGCAGCTTCTAGCCAGCTCAGCTGTGAGCCTCTGTTGGCAGCACTCACTTCCTCCACATCACCTGACATAGAACCTGAAAGTGGCCAGCGTCACACCAAACTGAAGCTGCACTAAAACTCAAAGCAGGTAGGTTTGCCTGTAGTTAGCAAATAAAAATCTAAAAGAAACTGTCAACACCACAGGCAGGCTAGGATTGACCAGTGGAACAGATTAGCTAGGGACTGCTTTAAGGCAGTTTGGATCAAGATAAAGATTGTCTTCAATAAAAGCATCCCTAAAAACTAGTTGATTTTGATCACAGCAACATTCATTGCTTTATGCTCAACTTATTAGCAACTTATAGTCATTGTTTATTTGGTTAATATTCCACATGCTGTTTTACTAGTGTTGTATCAAGCGTCAAAATGCCACCTGTTCATTCATATTACTCATGACTGAATATGGACACTCATTTTTTAAAAAAAATTAATTATGCACCAGATTCAAATTTTGCACTACAATGTACGGAACTCTAGTATAATGTATAAGTTAAACCCAGCCCCCTGATGATCACTGAAAAATGTCCTGCTGAGCCCCTTCCTTCTGAGACCTCAATGGACAATGATTGCATGCACACTTTGAAACTTATCTCCACAATAGTATTTTATAGTGTACAATGCATATACAACCAGCACTGCCCACTTAAGGCCTACGAACTTGTGTATGTTTAAATGCCTACTGGGATTTTCAGGGTGTTCCATTCTGTACCAACACACTGCATTGGTGCAATACGATTTTGGAATTGCCCCTACACAAGGTGTGAGAGTGTGTGTTTGCCTCTAAGAATTGAACAGCAGGTGTTCTGGTTACTGCACCCCCAGCAACAGACATCTTTTAAATTTCTTATTATGTACAACACACCAAATTAGATCTCTTGTCATTTTACTGATAACTATTCATAAGAGATCTTGACATCCCATCCTGAGAGCTATAGTTTCTGACTACTGTTTTATGATGCCAATAATGCAGAGGAATGCAGAGAGGTGTGTGGGGAAACCAGCACAATGCATGTCACACACGGTGATGGAGTGCCTTGTCATTTTTCAAGATGCTCTTCACCACAGTTAGCTTCCTGACCTGACAAGATGGATTCTTTTATGCGGATAATTTCAATGAGGTTACCCTACCTCATCACTTTTCATATTTCTCATGCCACTAATTCCAGTGGCAAATTGATTCAGTGCAAGTTACAGTAAACGAAAGGTCTGGAACAAGGAGCCTGTTATCAGCTCTTGTCCACATGTAGCCTTCAGCATTTCCCAGTCATTCCTGACCTACACAGCACTCCTCTGCAAAGCTTAGCCTTCACTTCAAAGGGAAATGCTTGTAGTCCTCTTGAACTGGAAGACTGAAGGCAGTGCACAATGGAAGGATAAGCAGAACCAACACAGGGATTGCTTTGTGAAATAGTATGGTAAATGTATATATACCCATTCACTATGGGTACCCTAAGTGTCATAGAGAGACATAATCACCATGCTCTCTCTTGGATGTGTCAACTCTCCTGTAGAGTGCTTGGTTTGTTCCACAATTTTTTAACAGTTCAGTATTTTTAAAGCGTAGGTTCTTTTTTGACAGCCCAACCAAAGAAAAAACACATTAACTGTTGTTGTTGCCTGCAAAAATAAAAAGGCCATGTGTCATGAAATAACCTCCTGTCACCAGAGGGCATCACAAGGACAATATTCCAGTTGTACTTCAGAGAAGAAAATTTACTGCTTCGATGTCCTACATTGCAGGTTTCATATAAAGAACAGAGCCAAGGGTGTGTGTGGATACATGGGGCAGGGTAATCCAACCCCCTCACACACTATACTGTGGGTGGTGGTGGATTAGCCAGAGGAGACTCTCAGTTCAGCTTCTCTGGCCACTGAATGTGTGGGCAGCACATCCACTGGCAGCTATCTCTGCCAGCAGAGGTCAGCGGAAAACCTTGAAACAGAATATTCCAAGGGTGGGTAGAGGCAAGGCTGAGCCAACCCAGGATAGGCTGGATCCTGAGCCATTCTCATAGCTGTTGATGCACTGGGCTTGAATCAAGCCCTATCATCCTTCTTATATGGCGACCATGAGTAGCAAAGCTCCAGTTATGCTGGTCACCTTGTCTCACCACCATACCTCACAAGCAAGGGGGAGGGAGTTAGGATTCCACCACAAGAGTGTTTTATCTTCACTTATGTGAGGCTTTTATGAGGTAGCATCAACACATAACATATTTGGGCTGCTCCTGTGAGGGATCACTGCTAATGCCTGCTGAACTATTTCAAGCCTACTGCTCATCCTGACCTTCAAAGTCCAGCAGTGTCCAGGACACCATGTCGGATGGTTCAGGAACTGAGACACATCCATGGCTCTGAACTTACTGCTGGTGAACTCAAGGCTGGCTGGCAAAAGCCTAATGAACAACAGCAGGCACACTGAGCCACAACCAGAACTTTTTCAGGCATCTTTCCCCACACTCAAGAAACTGAGTGTCTTCTACACCTCCCCAGTTCAGCAATGTAGGGAGCAAACCAGGTGGATGGCTGTGGAGTGCAGGAGATTTGTTCATCTATAGGCCAAAGAACTGGCCTCTACTGATCCAGCAAAGGAGGCAGAACATAACAGATGTATATTGGTTCAAATTCACCTTCATCACAGTGAGCTGCTCATTAGGAGCTGTCCTTGGTGCTGTGACAGCCAACCCTGTTTGCCTTGCCCCACGCTCCTCTTCCTCAGCACCAGAACAGAATATAGCATTAGCTGTAACATTAGCTGCTAGCAAGAGGCAAATTGGAGCCCCAGGACACATCCAGAACATGCGCCAAATCTATTGTGGCCACTACAGCCCCATCAAGAGCAGGTTGACTCTACTTCCCAAGAACATCCAGCTAACCCTGCAACATAATTTCTGGCTTGTCTAGATTCAACCTTGGCTCCTTGTCCTTCATTCACTTAAGCACTGTTTCCAAGCATTGCTTCAGAAATGTAAGCACGGTTTTCCCAATAATGGAAGATGGAGCAGACTGGGTGTCATCAACAGAGTGGTTTCACTTAGTGGCTTCGTGGATATGTTGGGAGCACTGGTCAACATTCAGGCATGTCCACATCTGGCCAATGTTGCTTCAAGATACACATATGCATGGTACTTTTAAAAAGAGCATAGAGAGAAGACCCAATGGAGCATACAAACAAGGAGTGATGGTGTCTGGGGCCAAGAAGTGAGAAATGGAACGAAAGCATGATAAAGCAGGGAACACTGTGAAGTTGGGTGAGTCTCCAGCAAAGCTAAGCACACCTACTGTGAATCAGGAATCCATTAAAATAGAACGGGGTAAACCTCTATTATCTTAATAATCATTATCATTAGATGAACTTGGCATGAATCATGACCAATTATTTCTGAACTGTTGCCTACAGTTGATCAGCCAGGCATTCAATGACTAGAATTTACTGTATCTTGTATCTTAAGTAACTATTGAGACTACATTTATCCTATTTCTTCCCCAGCCAGTTTCCCTCCCAATGCTCCTGAGCAACCTTGTACTTGGAGAGTGATTAGAAAATTCTGCCAGTGGATTTCAGTTTCACTTGCTGCTTTCCAACCATCACTTCTTGAGATGTAATTCATCTGGACCTGTTGCCTTGTCAACTTCGAACAGTTCTAATTGCTTGACTATCTGCTGCGGCATAATCGGCAAACCTTTTCACATTCTCCATTGCCCAGAGGAAAATGTATTCTGGGCTGGCAGATGTGACCTTCAGTTTTTCTGCAAATGCTGAAGGGGATTCACCAGATCTTTCAGCTGCCCTGGCCCCTTTGCCCTCCTGGCTGATGGGCTGCCAGTGGGTCTCTGGGGTGTTTCCTGACAAGAGTTTTTCCCGAGCAGTAGGCATGGTGAATCAGCATGCCTGACACTTGCAAATCACATTGGGAACTGCACCAATCGCTGTTAACCCAAAGCAGGATTAGCATGGATGACAGAGTAAAGGGGAGGAAATGACTTTAAGCTATCACTCTAGTTGATATCTCTTTCTCAGTGTGTCTTTCCTCCTACTTGTGCTTTAGTACTGCCATCACTAAATCAGCCACAGGGAAGCTGCATTCTACACACAGCCTTAGGCAACTCATCCCACTACTGTTATCAAAGTTAGTTTTTTTCTTCTTTTAATTAGGAGCCAAAATGTTATAAATATCCTCCCCAGTGTGTATGGATATGCTTGTATTTGAGATGTTCCATTGTAGATTTTTCTACACATATTGATACTGGTCAGTTGAGTATAACTGAGGCAAATTGTTCTGTGCAGTTTATTAATTTCCTAAGAATGCACACACAGTGGTTAATTAGGTGTGGGCACAGATGAGCGTTCTAATGGTAGCAGTGGATGGTTTTCCACTCACCCAAGTGCATGGACCACAGGCTCTTTGTAGATGCTGAAAGGAAGGAGGGAGGGAGAGACCTCCAGATGCAGGGAAGTTTTTATATTTTTATTGAGTCCAACGTATGTGAAACTGAATTCACCTTCAGGGGGAACCACTTTCTGTCCTTTCTTTCCAAACTCTGTTGCAAATTGTTTGGGGTGCTCCTCCTTTCATTCCTCATCTTTAAATGCTGACACAACACTGAGATAGAATAGCTCTCATTTCAGTGATGCAGAAGCCCACACAGGAACTCCAGGTGATTGAATGATATAGTGTACACGCTTCTCATGAGACTCCCCATACTTACAGGTGTAGACCATGGGTGGAGAAACTCTGGACCATGGCCCAATTTTGACCCACCAGACCTCTCCCATTTCAATCCCTGAGTCTGTTTTATCTAAACCATACCCACCTGACATCATACCCTCCTGACATCATATGTGATATGCGGTGTGGCACAGTTACTGACGTGGCTACAGAGGAACATTGGGAGCTTAAAGTGAGATCCTAATTGTTCCTTTTCTGGAACAACACAATCTTCCAAGCCCACCCATCAGCTGATGGGCGAGGGAGCACTCCTTGCTCCAGTGGCACCAAGCAGTTTGCATTGAAACCACAGCAAAAATGAAGAAAGACCCTACCAGAAGCATGCAACTAATTATGTTTGATCATTATTTTGCAATCAGTTCTTGTACACATATACGTAGGCTAGCTATTATCCACATATGAAGGCAATATCAGCAACCACATCCGAAAAGGATGGCTTCTGTTTTACCTGATACAGGGGTCAGTTCCCCATTCTTTTTCCATGCTGTAATGCAGTCTATGCTTGATAGACATTAAGTGTTCTTTATACATCCATCTGTATGTCAGAATATGTGGTTTTGAAAGCTTCTTGCTCCCCCATTGTCTATGATCATTTCTAATTACACAGAATTGCCCAAGTTAAGTCACGTATTTTATTGTGGCCTCTTTAACTGTACTAGATCTATTATTGCACAAAAGATCTCCATCCTCAGATCATATTGATTCATTTCATGCCATTCTCTGCTGCTCTCGGATTACTACTGCTCATATTACTGCAGCATCCCTCATGCGGTAGCTGCTATGCTACTTTTAAAAAGATTATCCATATCCTCAGAGCTTATTTAATGGGCAAAAAATGGCAAAAACATGCCTCTCTGCGATAAGAATATCCCCAGAGAAAGGATTATTCCTAAGCACAGGACACTTGGATTTCTCATGTTCTTTCACTGATGAAATAATCTAAGCATCAAACAGAAGTGCATGCGATGAAGATCCTACAACAGTTTTTAATGAAAATCAGCCTGCTTGGACTGCACTTTTGAGAGAAGCACCAGCAAAGGGAATGGGTGCTTAGTCCTTGCCTCATAGGCCATTTCCCCACACAAGTCACCTCTCGCTAACTTTTTATCTCCGGAAATTCCAGATGCATATTCACAATAGCAAACAAACACCTGGAACACCATAGGGAGGGGGGGGACAGTTGATGATGGGGTGATTTTGATCTGAAAACAACCAATCTGGGAAAGTGTCAAGCACCTCTACTTTCGACCACTCCTCTGCTCAATTTTTCATTTAAAAGGGGGGAAAAAACCACCCCTAGGGCTTCATTACATATAGTTGCACATATAGTTTGGCTTGCTTCTTAATGGAGAGCTAATGCAGTGTATTGGTTAGAGAGCTAGGTTTGGATGTCAGAAACCCAGATCAATCTCATGCTCAGTTAGGAAATTTTCCGGGTAGGCATGGGACAATTGCTACCTTATTAGTTTTTTGGGGGGGAATCAACTCTCCTTGAAATAAGGGGAAATCACATAAAAATCCATACCTCAATTTTTTTAAAAAAATGTGTTAGAAGGAAAAGCAGATGGGGCTAGAGAAGCAATGGTGGTTGAAAAAAGGATTCCTGTTTTGACAGGACTCTTAAGGGCAAGCTACACATGACTAGGAAACATGTGCTACAAAGCCCCCAATGCTTTCTTCTAAAAAAGAAATTTGGTTCCGACCAGGAATTCATAGAATTATGGAGTTGGAAGGGACCCCGAGGATCATGTAGTGATCGTCCAATCCCCTGCAATGCAGGAATATGCAGTTGTCCCAAATGGGGAACGAACCTGCAGTCTTGGCATTATCATCACCATGCTCTAACCAACTGAGCTGGGAGCTGTGTTCCATAAAGAGAGTAATTTAGAACACAGAAGTTGAGTGGGTGGTAAGAATAATGATGCAACTGCCTTCTTGTTCTCCTGAGCCCTGTCCATCTTGGCTGGTGAAAGCCAGCTGGGAGGAATTGATGGGATGGGCCCACGGTGTGGTGGATGGTCTTTATGTAATGGAGTGGTGCCTGCTGCCTTTAAGCAGAAGGTACTGTACCATCTCCTAAAGAAACCCACCCTGTATCCTATGATTTATTTTTTAAAAAACCTGCCACCTGGGACGCAAATACCCCATTTTGGGGTAAGGTGGTTGAGAGGGTGGTGGCCAAGCAGCTGCAGGAATTCCTGGAGGATTTGAATTACTTGAACCCATCTCAGTCTGGGTTCAGATGCAGATCTGGAATTCAGTCAGTCACCTTGATGGATAGATAACCTGTATTAAAAGCCTGTATCTAAAGCTCTGCTTCTGCTTCTCTTGGTGGCTTTTGATACCATAGATAACAGCATGATATTCTCCTGGACCAGCTCTGTTGGGTGGGTATTTGGGGCACTGTTTTTCATTTAGTTCAATACTGTCTTCACTGACTGGCAACAGCTCTCCAGCATTTCAGGCAGGAGTCTCTCCCAGTCCTACCTTGAGATGCTGGGGACTGAACCTGGGATCTTCTGTATGCAAAGCAGATTATCCACCACTGAGCTGTGGCTCGTCACTGTTGGATTTTGCTCCAGGCATTCTGGACACCAGAGTCAAGATTAAAGAAAACCTCAGGTGTTCTATTGTCTGCTGAACTTTGCCTAGATAATTCGGGATCCACAGACATTTACTGAGAGGGGTTTTACAGCTCCCTGGCAGAGCATGGTTTCTCCTAGGCCAAGGGAATAGGGGGAGGCTGGAGAATCTGGAGGATGAGTTCTGCTTAAGGAATGAGTACAATTTACTGGGCCAGAACAGAGCAAGAGGAGTACTGGGCTCATAACCTGTAAGAATTTATCCTGTTTTTGATCAGTTGCAAATGCACAATCACCACCACCAACACACCCATGATCCAGTATCTATCACAAAGGAGCTTGATGGACGTTTTTGCTTTAAAATATATAATAGCTGATCCAGATTTCACTGTAGAGCCAGAAAAGGAAAAGAGAGCTGACAGTGGTATATCTGAACGATCGTTATAAATGATTTAAAATCTATCCCATTCTGTTAGCAACCAAATACAGTAATTGGAAATCCATTTATTTGACTTTGCGCTTCCACCAATGCTGCATTATGACAGTGAAAAATATCTTCAGTGGGAGAAGAATAAAAAAATAAAAAAGTCCAAAGGCAAGCAAGCCAGTGCTGTTGTGTTCACGGTGCCTGCTACTTTCTTGTGAAATCAATTTCAAAGCCCATCAGGGATGAAGAATGGAATCATAAAGGATTATTTTTATCGCCATCATTGGCTGTTTTGTATAAATGCCTTTTCAAGAAAGATGTTTTATGACAACAACTGAGAATCTATTAAAGTATAATACTTACAAGCTACAATACCTTCAATTTGCGAACAAAATGGAACAGCTGAAGACTAATATACTTTGGGGAGGTTTTTCACTTTTTTTAAAAAAAAATCCAACAGTCATTCCATTCTAATTTGTAAAACTCAAAACTTTATCTTGATTTACTCAACCAAAAAGGGGGGGAAATTAAAGTGCAATAAAAAAGAAAGAGCGAACACCATGATTTAGCACAGCAGGGGGAAATAAATGGGGAAATATTGACAGAACATTTAATTAGCTCAATTAACCCCCCCCCCCAGAAAAACCACCGTTCTTCAGCCCCCAATAGCACAACAGATACAACAATGTGGTTTTTCCACATTATTTTTTTTTAAGTCAAGGGTATCTCTTGACAGATCGGAATTTAAAACCAGGCTGAGCTATATCTTTGTTAAGCATGATTCAGCTTTAATAGCTAACATTTAAATAGCACCCTCTTTATTTATCCAAAGATAAAATTTGAATTTCATCAAGGACAGGAGTATTATTTCACTGATTTATCCAGATGTGTGCGCAAGCAATTTCTGTGGTGTTTAGTGGATTATATAGTAATGCGTCTTCCAAGCTATTCACTGCATCAGAAGTGAGGAATATAGAAACAATATTCTGCACTATAGATGGCATCCAATGCTAGTCCTACTCTGAGCAAACACATTGAAACTAATGAAGCAAGGTTATCATCTTCATTAATGCGAATGGGTCTACTCTGAATTAGGACCAACATTAGATGCAACCTTATCTGTTTCGATGCACCATTCTATCTATCTACCCACCCACCCTCCCACCTGTCTAGTTTAAGAATGCACACCCTGCCTTATCTTGTAAAGCAGCTCATGATGGTTAAAGACATATCCTTAAATGCATAGCATCCACTGGAACAAGATGCAAAACCCACAAAAACACACTCACAAAAACCACAAGGCAGCCATCAAGGACAAATCCAGAACACTAACAGGAACAATATTAACCACAGCAGCCAGACCAAACAGAAAATCAAACCAAAATGCACGAACAAAAATCCAATCCACCCCAAAGGCTATTTTGTAGAAACAAGGATTGAGCCTTGTGTTAGTGTCTGGGCCTAGGAGGCTTCTTTGGAAAAAGCAGTCCGGGGAAGTGGGCACCACTATCAAAAAGGCCCTGCTTCTGGTAGTCACGCAGCAAAGCTTCCTCAATAAAGACCTGGTCATATCAACAAACAGCGAACCTTCTTCTTACTGACAATAATGAACATATTTATTGAATGCTCTAGCTGCTGCATTATGACAATGAAAGCACACTGACACAAATGTAAATTGTGTAAGGCATGCGTTTAGTTTATGGCTTTAATTTTCTGCTGATAGTTTTTTTGTGTAGCAGCTATCGCATGCTGACAGTTTCTAGGAGCCGTAGGTAAGAGGTGAATTCAGGGTGGGGACCAAAGGTGGACACACTACCCCAGAAGAAGCACAATGTGTCCCTCACCAGAAGTACTACCCCTCTCCTAAGACAAGACCAACCCAATAACACCCCCCAACACATTTTAAAAGGGCATCATGGCACCACATAGTTTTCAAATGCAACACCCCAAAAGTACACACAGTGGCCCCGAATTGAGTGAAAGGGCTCATACTTGCTTGTTTGTTCCCTGCTTAACCATGGGGTCAACAGGACTCCCTTCTCTGCAAAACTGAGCAAATGGGATGACTCACAATCATGATACAAATATTTGTATGTAACTATTATACTTATGTAATGGGAATTGGGGATTGCTCGTGCGTAAGTTGCCGCCACTCTCGGTGAGGTTGCCTGGATAAACCTTTCCCTGGCTGGACAGTCCTGATTCCGTGTCTGTCTCAGTCACTGGCAGAATCCGTCAGTGGGCGTTTCCTGAACTTCTTCCAACATAAAAGTTCCTTGACGGATAGTCTCCGCCTAGCCTCCCTGCGCAGAAGTCTTCTGCGCAGGGTGGGTGTGGCCAGTGGAGGACCAATGCTCTCCCCGCTGGTCTCTGGAGAAGAGTCCTGGAGCCATCCCTCCGAAGCCCGCCTCTGCCCGCCTTTCTCCCTGGTGTAACGCTGATTTCCTTCCCCGGTCACTGAGTCCCCTCTTTCCCTGCTGGGACCTTCTCCGGCATCGCTCGGGAGCCCTTCCTCCACTCCTGACTGCGATGGCAGTTCCCTGACAACTTATGAAGACAGAAGTGCCTGGTGTGCTCTGGTCCATGGGGTCACGAAGAGTCGGACACGACTAAACGACTAAGCAACAACAACAACAACATTATTATACTTATAGAGTGCTCACTAATGGTTCCTCACCACCCTGAAAAAGGTGACATGTGACGTGCCTCTGGATTCTGTCCTGGGTCCATTGTGGTTCAATGTCTCATCCAATCTGACACCAAACTGGGAGGCGTAGCCAATGACACAGAAGACAGAAACTGGATTCAATATGACATTAACAGACTGGAGAACGGGGGCAAAACTAACAAAACTAATTTCAATAGGGGGAAATGCAAGGTTCTGTGCTTAGGCAGGAATAACCAGTTGCACAAATATAAGATGGGGAACACCTGGCTTTCCAGCAGTACATGTGAAAAGAATATAGGGGTCATAGTAGACCACAAGCTTACATGAGTCAAGAGTGAGATAATGCAGCCCAAAAAGTGAATGCTACTCTAGGCTGCATCAACAGACGTCTAGTGTCCTGATCAAGGGAAGTCACAGTTCTGCTCTACTCTGCCTTGGTCAGACAACATATGGAATACTGTGTCCAGTTCTGGGCACCACAAATTAAGAAGGATATTGACAAACTGGAACATGTGCAGAGGAGGGCAACCAAGATGATCAAGGGTCTTGAAACCAAGCCCTATGAGTAACAGTTGCTCTGGAGAGGAGGACTCGAACCAATGGATTCAAGTTACAAGAAAGGAGATTCTAACTAAACAGGAAGAACTTTCTGAAAGTAAGAGCTGTTTGACAGCAGAACAGACTCCCTTGGATGGTGGTAGACTCTCCTTCCTTGGAGGTTCTTAAGCAGAGGGTGGATGGCTGTCTGTCACGTATGCTTCAGTTCAGATTCCAGCATTGCAGGGGGTTGGACTAGATGACCCTCATTGTCCCTTCCAACTCTACAATTCTATGAGTCTACAGTTCCAACACAGCAATGAAAAATGTTAGTTATAATCCTAAATATCATACCATTCCCCTAAGTGGCAAGATCAATATTGCACTTTGGCATGTGCTCCAGTGACAGATGGTGTTATTAAAAAAAATTCAAGCAACATACATTTTACACAAGGTGGGGGGAAATATCAAATTTGCATCTGAGCTCCTGTGGGAGAAAAGCAGTGGAGGGAAATGAAGTTAACACAGCAATGAGCTTGGCTATCATCTCTCTCTTTTGGAGGACTTGAATGTTGCCTATTACTTGCAACAGTTTCAAGATTGTTATAATTTCAAGGGGTTTATTTATATCGTCTTCTCAACTGTCTCTTCCATTACAGCATTTTTGTACGAATTTGCCCGCTACTCCTCCTTCATATAGAATTTTGAAGGCTGTTCAGGTTAGTTTAGCTGTTTCTTTAAGTATCTGGTGAGCAGCTAGTACTGCCAATGGGTGAAAGGGTTTGTGTGGGATGAGCTGTGGTCCAGCTCTAAGCGCCTTCTGGTGGCTCCCTCACTGTGAGAAGTGAAGTTACACGGAACCAGGCAGACGGCCCTCAGCAGTGGCGCCCTCCCATCAGATGTCAATGAGATAAAGAACTATACAACTTTCAGAAGACATCTGAAGGCAGCCCTGTATTGGGAAGTTTGTTTTTTAATTTTTGATGTTTTATTATATTTTTACATGTGCTGGAAACTGTCCAAAGTGGCTGGGGCAACCCAGCCAGATGATTAGGGAAGAAGAAGAAGAAGAAGAAGAAGAAGAAGAAGACCTGATTTCTTGCTCTAAGCCACTACACCACACTGGGTTCACACTGGTTTCAAATACTGCCTAGAAAAATCCGTATCATTATCTAGATGCCTCTCATATGACCAGATGAGAGCAGAAGTACCATTGGACATCTATTAGACAAAGTGCCATCCGTGGTGACAAACAACATGTCCCTTGCCCATCTCAGCTTTAAAATTTATCCTTTTCTTCAGTGAATGATACATGCATTATCTATATCTACCTAAGCGTTTACGTTGTGGCTTTTAAAAAACAACAGTGCAAAGCTATCTGCTTCTCTCCAAAGCGGTGCTCCAACCTTTTCAAGAACTTTAAATAAAACATTGATCTATTTTTGAACAATGCGCACTCCCCTTCTTCAGGCATTCAAGAATGTTTTGGGGTTTTTTCCTTGGAACTGAAATTGACTAGATTAGCAGCTGCATGCAGCCTGGTTTAATCAATTTCACTTCTATGGAACAATAGTGAAATGGCTGCAGAAAGTGAAGAATGGAGCAAGCAGATCATTTCCATCCGACTGCATTTCCTTCCTTCTTTCTGTTATGTTTCCACTGTTATCAGTGTCTACTCATGTACAATCGGGTCTAATGCCACCATAGCTGATACTATACAGAAATGTACATAGCAAAGAATACCTGTTTGTGTCAGATTAGTTGAGCTGATGGGTCATATATGGGGGTACTTTATGTGACTTCTGATGTCAGTTTTCAGGTACCAACCTTTTAGAATTAAGGCACCACAGAGCTGTTAAGGGTTCATCCACACTTCTGCTTGTCCCATGCCTAGAAAGCACAGGTCCAAGAGGTTTTCGACTTGCCCTGCCCCTTTCCAAGGGAAAACCCACTCTTTAGCTCTAAATTGGAGCAAATGTCAATCCGGAGAAAACCCCAATTGCCGTTTGCTCTGAATGAGCGCTAGAGAGTGGTTTTCCCCAAGAGAAAGCAGTGGGACAAGAGGACGTGTGGCTAAGCCCTAAGTCAAGGTGCTCCAACAAGAGACTGATTTGCCAAAGTTTTGTCCTTTGATGATGGTTTAAATCTTTGCCATTCTCCATGCATGTATTAATTGCATTGTCTCTAAAGAAGCACTGATATGATAAGGGCAGAGATAGACAGCAGCATTAGCTTTACAAGGCACTGGGGGAATCTTTCAGAGACGAACCTATAAAAGATAGAACAATCTCGCCTTAAAGCAATCAAGAGGCAGGCTCTTGGCAATGAAAATTAGTTACATACTTTAGACCTCATTTTTAATGTGACAGTTAAAGGAAAGCAGCAGATGTTTTAGGAAAATCAGGGTTAACTGTCCCCTTTATGCTGGAAACTGCATGCATTTAAAAGAATTAAATAGAAGTTGATGCATATAACTGCTGTCTGAAGGGCTGTTGCAAGTCAGAGTAGACAATACCAGACTAATGGACCGGGCTTAAGGCACATCCATTGTTCCTACAGGTCCATGCTGACAGTTCAGGCTGGTACATCTCTTCGACTGGTCAGGACTGCCATGCCATGCTAGATTTTCACAGGCCACTTCCCTGAGAGATTACTGGCTGGCAGACATACCTAGGTGTACAGTTAAGTAAACACGGTTTGGCCAGTCCAGTTAATAGCTGCCATTTATTCCAGATTGCCATGGACCAAGGATTATTTGATTTCAGTGTTCAGTTTCCTAGAATTTTGTAACAGTGTCCTAAATTATCTTAAATGCAGGTCCTGGCTAAGGTAAAGGTAAAGGTACCCCTGACTGTTAGGTCCAGTTGCGGATGACTCTGGGGTTGCGGCACTCATCTTGCATTACTGGCTGAGGGATCCGACGTTCGTCCGCAGGCAGTTTTTTACCTTCCCCTCCGGAGCGGTACCTATTTATCTACTTGCACTTTGATGTGCTTTTGAACTGTTAGGTTGGCAGGAGCAGGGACTGAGCAACGAGAGCTCACCCCGTCATGGGGATTCGAACCGCCGACCTTCTGATTGGCAAGTCCTAGGCTCTGTGGTTTAGACCACAGCGCCACCCGTGTCCCATGGCCAGGAGCTGGTCCTGTTCATTAAGCCTCGTCTCAATAAGGAAGAAAATTGCAACCCTCCCATTGCTCATTCACTCTGCATGTTTTATTGATTTCATTACACACACACATACACACCCCTCTTCTGCATCCCCATCAGCCATGACAGATTCTAAACTTTAAAAGTAAAAGACTCTCCTTGTGTTTTTGCACAACCCTTCCATTCATCCCAATTCACAAAGCAATAGTACGCTGTTGTAAGTACCTGCCTTCCTGTCATTTCCCCCCAAGTCTGAGTACTGATTAGTTGCCGCTGTGTGTGCCTCCTTGCCTGACATCTCAATTCCAACATCTGCATTACAAACTCCTGCTAACTTTGGCCTTTGCCTTATTTCATCCTCTCTCAATTTCTCAGCACCTGTTCCTTCACATTCTCTATCTCTCTGTAACACAGATCCTACCCTGGTTCCTTCTGTCTCTGCTGCCTTTACACTTTTCTAAGTGAAATGATTGTATCCTACTGGCTCTTCCGAGCAAGGTAATTGGCAATTACTTATTTTTGGACATATGCAGGAAATCTAGTAAAATATGATTCAAATTCCGTTACCGGCGGTGACAAACCCCTCCTGCAGGTTGAACGGGGCTCATCTTGGATTACAATAACCCTAGCTCATTCTGTTACAATAAATTGTTAAAAATATTCAGTATGTTGCTTCTTATCATTTCTTTCCATATTCTACAAAGTGTGCAAATTTTTGCTGCTTTCTCGCCTTCTTTTTTAAAAAGTTGGTTTTGCTACCCTTCTACTTCATTTGTTTGGTTTTTTTTAAAGTATACTTTCCCCACTTAAAGTCAGCCTGGAAAACAGCAAATGACCTTTCTCTGATATTGATCAGTATGAATAATACCAAATGAAACTTTGCCTAAAAAACACAACAATAGAATATTCAAGGGGAGGTTAGATGCTTAAGGTTGGGGCTGGGAAACCTGAGGCCCTCCAGATACTGTTTGACTCTAACTCCCACCAGCCCCAACCCAACCAATGGTCAGGGGTGATGTGAACCCAACATCTGCAGGACCAGATCCCCCTCCCTGTCCTCTAAGGAAGAGCCACCTTAAATTCTGTGTGTGTGATTAGTAGTGACAGAACATGACTCTTAGTATCAAGTCCATTCATTCCTATTCTGCCTATGATTTCAGCAAATGAATTATTTCAATGCTGTCACATAAGACTGCTTCTGGCTGTCGCCAGGCAGACACGTCGACCCAATTCTTTCCTAATGGAGAGCATTGTTATGCTCAGGTCCTGCTTGCAGGCTTCACATAGGCCTTGTGAGAACAGGAAGCTAGACTAGATGGGCCTTTGGCCTGAAGCAGCATGGCTTTTCTTGTCTGTGTGGCTAATGGAACTGGAGGCATGCTCTGGGGTCTGTAGATGAGAGACAGACAACATCTTTTGTGAGAGTTGGAAGTGGTTTGAGAGAGGCATCCCTTTTTATCTCATTGTCATCTCTGATCAAAAGGGCTTTGCAAGCTTTTGAAAAACAGAAATCTGTTTCGATTTCACTTTTTTGTATATGTCTATTATATTTAAAAAGAAACATATTTATTAAGGGTGAAAGTGGGATGATCCCTTTTCCATTAACACTTTCCGCTCTCTGAAAAAGTTGTCTCTACCCTAAGCTGATCTGATGAGCAGTTTGGTTGAAAGGTGGGTTCTAAAAGTAATATTGATAGGTTCTTACACACATGTTATTTGTTTCAACCCAACCGACTTCTAAAAAGAGATGTGCTTGTCAGTCATCACACCCTCTTTTTCAGAGGTCCTTTAACCTTAAGCCTTGTGTTAAGTCCTGCTAAGGTTATTATGTGGTACAAACCCATGAGATGGTCTTCAGCAATCTGGTGCCCCCCGGTTGTTTTGGACTACAACTCCCAGCCACATAGCCACACTGCCTGAGGTTGATGGGAGCTTTGGTCCAAACCATGTGGAATCTCAATCACCAGGTTGATGAAACCTGGCATTTCATCACTTTGTACTTTGCCATAGTTCTGATCTTCCAGCTACATACAACTAAGGTAAAGGTAAAGGTACCCCTGCCCGTACGGGCCAGTCTTGCCAGACTCTAGGGTTGTGCGCTCATCTCACTCTATAGGCCGGGAGCCAGCGCTGTCCGCAGACACTTCCGGGTCACGTGGCCAGCGTGACAAGCTGCATCTGGCGAGCCAGCGCAGCACACAGAACGCCGTTTACCTTCCCGCTGGTAAGCAGTCCCTATTTATCTACTTGCACCCGGGGGTGCTTTCGAACTGCTAGGTTGGCATGCGCTGGGACCGAATGACGGGAGCGCACCCTGCCGCGGGGATTCGAACCGCCGACCATGCGATCGGCAAGTCCTAGGCGCTGAGGTTTTACATACAACTAAACCAAAGTACTAAAGAACAATCTGTTTGCTCCAGTCTCCATTTCCTTCATTTGTTCTGTTGTTTCTCCTGTGCTGAATTTTAGGTGATAAACTAGCAGCAGGGACTTGTACTCTGCAAAACACCAAGCATGTGATGATACAATCAATCAAAGTAATGGACAGGGCCTAACATGTGGCTGGAAAATACCCTCTCTGGCCACTTCCATATTTTTGAGAACCCCGGCAAGGATATCATGGATTGGTTAACTGAAAAGCAATAAACTTTCAGTCATTGCTAGGGAATAGTAACACAGCACCAGCAGCTGCATATCAAGTTTATTCTGGTGGTGCACTGCTTATGCGGAGCCACTGGAGGAGAGTGTGCTGTCATTCATCTTCAGTACAAGAACCCTCTGATTGATGGTACTCTGAAAGGTTGCCTGACCTCTCTATAGTCAACTTTATCCCTAGCTGTAAACCAAATATTTTGTTAACCCTATACCCCCCCCCCCAAATGAGCAGGCAAGTAAAAGTCATCCACATGGAAGAGAAGAAGAAGAGTTTGGATTTGATATCCCGCTTTATCACTACCCAAAGGAATCTCAAAGCGGCTAACATTCTCCTTTCCCTTCCTCCCCCACAACAAACACTCTGTGAGGTGAGTGGGGCTGAGACACTTCAGAGAAGTGTGACTGGCCCAAGGTCACCCAGCAGCTGGAGGAGCGGAGAGGCGAACCCGGTTCCCCAGATTACGAGTCTATCGCTCTTAACCACTACACCACACTGGCTCCAATGGTCTTATTTGCTATAACATATTCTTATGCGCGGGTGGCGCTGTGGGTTAAACCACAGAGCCTAGGACTTGCCGATCAAAAGGTTGGCGGTTCGACGGGGTGAGCTCCTGTTGCTCGGTCCCTGCTCCTGCCAACCTAGCAGTTCGAAAGCACGTCAAAGTGAAAGTAGATAAACCCCAGAGTCGGTCATGACTGGGCCTAATGGTCAGGGGTCCCTTTACCTTTACCTTATTCTTATGTTACCATAGACATGCTTCAGACCACTACCATACCTGTTTACTTCAGACTCTACCATTCCTCTGCTGGGATAGCTAAGTCAGTAAAGCACGAGACTCTTAATCTCAGAGTCATGAGTTCGAGCCCACTTTGGAGAAATCCTGCATTGGAGGGGGTTGGAAGAGAAGACCCTCATAGTCTCTTCCAACTCTACAATTATAAGATTCTATGGAATCATCTTCAATGGACTGGCCAATAGAAGAGAATCATCTTCTATCTTTCCGCCTCCCTGCTTGTGACCACATGGGGATACAAACACAGAGAGGTAATGTAGGATGAGGCCAGAGGCCACAGAAGAAGGACTCAGCTATTCAAATTACAAGATGCAGAAAGAAGGGGCCATAGGATGCAACAATGATTTAATGCCAATCTGACGCCTGGCATTTATTGAACGTACAGTTCTTCCTCTGGGGAAACTGTCAAACAGTTGAACTGATATGAAAACATCATTCTGTTCAAATTATTTGCTGTTCTAAAAAAAAAAAAGCTGCTCTCGCCAAGTCTGAATGAGGAACGCACAGCATGTAAGATGATAGCATTTTATTAAGCAAACTGGCTTCGATCTAAACAAGAGCTGGTGGAAGGAGAAAATGTATCAGTGGTTTTTCAATACCCACACACACTAGTGACTAGTGGAAGGAGAAGCACCACATGTGGTCACAGGCTGTTCATATCCTGGATGGAAAGTGTTACCTAATAGGTGAGTCACATTAAAAAATGAGTTACATCACAATATCGTCTGATGGAAAGTGGATCTCATAGGACCACAGGAACCAATGGTCTGACTCCTATAGGAAGCTGTCTTACAGGAGTCAGCCCATTGGTTCATCCAGCTCAGTATTGTCTATGCTGACTGGCAGCAGCTGGCCAAGATTTCAGGCCGGGTTCTCTCCTAGGCCTACCTGGAGATGGCAAAGATGAACCTGCGACCTTCTGCATGCAATGCAGATATTCTGCCACTGAGCTATGGTCTTTCCTTTGAACTCAGGACTCGCTTACACTATAGTTTGCCCTGAAATATCTAGTCATGGCTTCTACTGCTTTTCTCAGGAAAACTCACTGTTTACTACTTAATCAGAACAAACACAAATCCACATAAAACCCTATTGATGTTTGTTCCAATTCAGCAGTAAAGAGCAGGTTTTCCTTGGGGAAGCAGTGGGACAAAAAACAAAAACCCAATTGGACCCATGACTAGAAATCATGGGACAATCAAAGTACAGATGGGCCATTAGTTCTCAAAATAAGATATATCATAGGATTTTACTCTGTGACTAATAAGCCTTTTTTAAAAAGAAGTAATACATTTTGTCAGCTGCAGCAAGTATGATGTAGTGGCTGGAATACTGAACTAAGGCTAGGAAAATGCGGGTTCGAATCCCCAATCGGCCATAATGGTTCTTGGATGACCTGGGACCAGGCGGTGTATTTTAGCCTAATCTACATCACAAGGTTGTTGCTGTGAAGATTAACTTGGGGCAGGGTAATCGCGTAGGAAATCTTGAGTTCCTTGGAGGGTTGGGGTGGGATATGCATGCATGCAATGAATAAACATATTAAAAACCATATATATAAATTCCATAAATGCTACCATTGCTGGAGGAAATGCTGGTGCTACAGGAAATGCAACAAGGATAGCAGTCTCACATGTGCACCAAACAGTCTATTTGCTATAGAAATCATTGGTGCTTCCTGCAATTTAACATGTAGCACTGCCCTATGATTTGCCCTGCTCAGGGAACTCATATTATCCAGCCCCACCTAAGACTGAGACAACACAGTTAATTTATACATGTCTGTACATCACTCAATGTCTCATTACCCAATGACTTGCAACTGAATGCATTAATTCAATTCTTTTACTGAAAACTGTTGTGTTAGAGATGACACAAGGGTGATATAGCAACAGGTTTGCCTGCATTTTTCCTGGCAAGGTTCAGGGGCCATTAATAGCTTCACGATGGGCAGAAATTCAAAATGTGAAATCCTTTCCGTCAGTGCATGTCCACCATGGGAAAATTAACCTGCTGGAAACCTGCTGCAGCTATTAAGAAGGGAGACAGCTTCCTGGAGCAAACAGGGGGATGGTAACCAATATGGCCACTTGTATTATGGGGTGCCACAGGGGACGGTTGTGTTCCTGATGCTATATAACATGCCCTCCAACACAGGGACGTCCTATTCAATTATCATCATAATCATCATCATACCCCACCCATCTGACTAGGTTGCCCCAGCTGCTTTGGGAGGCTTCCAGCATATATATATATATATATATATATATATATATATATATATACACACACACACACACACACACACACACACACACACACACACATTGAACATTTAAAAAACTTCCCTATACAGTGGTACCTCGGGTTAAAGTACTTAATTCGTTCCGGAGGTCTGTTCTTAACCTGAAACTGTTCTTAACCTGAAACACCACTTTAGCTAATGGGGCCTCCTGCTGCCACTGCGCTGCCGGAGCACGATTTCTGTTCTTATCCTGAAGCAAAGTTCTTAACCTGAAGCACTATTTCTGGGTTAGCGGAGTCTGTAACCTGAAGTGTATGTAACCTGAAGCATATGTAACCTGAGGTACCACTGTACAGAGCTGCCTTCAGATGACTTCCAAAGGTGTATAGTTACTTATCTCCTTGACTTGGGGGTTGCATAACTCCATACCCTCTAACATTTCTCCAATGTAAACAGGAATGTCCTAAGGAAAAGTGGGACATTGTGGGATCAAATCAGAAATCGAGATGGCTTCTGTAAATCCAGGGCTGTCCCTGGAAAACAAGGACTCTTAGAGGGTGTGCGACAAGCACCTACTATCTCTACTTTCTGGAAACAACTGAAGACATATTCATATCAACAACAGAAAAGGTATGCCAACCTCAGTTTTTAAAAGAAATAGTCTGAGCATGTGCAGTGTTGTTAAATTCAGATAATAGCACCACTACTACAGAAATAAGGTAAAAAAGTAAGGTAAAGGGCCCTTGGACAGTTAAGTCTAGTCAAAGGCAACTATGGGGTTGTGGCACTCATCTTGTTTCAGACCGAGGGACCCAAGACATTTGCTTCAAGAAGATCCAGCGTTGTCACACCCAGATAAATTGCACCAACCAGGCATGAGCTTTGCTGATGTATTTTTATACAGTTATGTGTGGATTTGTAAATAGGAATGTAGAATGATGAATAATATCCTCCTTAATGCAGAACTTCAAAATGTATAATTTAGCATTTATATTACTGCTGGCACCACCTATATATATATGCTTTAGTGCACAAAGCAGTCCATCAAGTACATTAGCAAACAAAATCTATATGGAGAACTCCTGGAAAATCAGAAAGCAACTTATGAATAATTCAGGATTCCATGCATTAAGAATTGTCTCGCTAAAAAGGCATAAAGTGCACTTAACTTGTCCTGCAGAAGAAGAAAAAACCCTGACAAATTACCAGAATAATTGTATACAATATCAACATATTATTTCAGTTACTCTGAAGGATAAAAGTTGCTTCCCCTGGATAACTCTGAAGGCAATTTGCAAGCTTGCTCAATTTCCACTGACAGTAATTTGTGTACAGCTGGTTTGAATTGGATCGGTGTCAGGAGTGGTGGGAGAGAGTCTGCAGCAGAATGGAGTCTGGTAGCACACGGTGTTCAAAGTTGGAATCAAGGCAGAAGATGGTAGTCTGCTTACTTCTGACCTGTCTCTTGGACTTCATCCCCTTCCTGCCAACCCTGCAGAAATGAAAGCAGGCTGTGCAAGAGCTAATCTGTGTGTCAATTGAAATTAATTGCCTAAACAACTGTAGGCATTCACATTCAGATATGGCTGGCTATTCTTGGCATGAAGACCTATCAAACACCATGCCATTCAATAAGTACAGGACACAGTTCACGAAGCACTTGTTTTCTGGACTCTGTACTATTGCCAAAAAACTGTCATTCTCCAAACAAGAAGTTACCCACTCAAGCAAGAAACAGCAAATTATCAGAATGGACACCAGAGTCCTTTTGTTTTACTAGTGTAATAGATCCTTCTTTCTTTTTCATTCCAGAACATTATGGCTCCATAACACGTTCTACAAAGAGGCTCAATACTGTGGACAGACCCCAGGAGTAGGGGAGCAATGCATTTCTGCATGCTGCTCCGCATAATCTAAGTTGGTGATCCTGTTCCTGTTAGTGCTGGAATGCAGGATGGTACATTATCACAAGCATTCACTTTTTCCACTGGAGCAGAATTTATCTGCCAAATGTATCTGTATGGGAGAAAATAAAAGGGTCTCTTTGGAATGCTCAAGGCACAACTAAATCTTCCCAGTGTCTTGGTTGAAGAGTAGATTTGGCCCCTTCAGCTGTGTTCTAGATGACTTTGTTCCATAGAACTGAATGGGAATCCACTTTTGCATTGCATGTGTGATATACCATTGTGCCACCAGATGGCAAAGTGGAGTCCTGTTTTTCTCTACCTGTTTTCCCTGTTTAAATTTACAATGCTTAAAACTGAAACGTTTATTTGATGTGTCTGGATCCAGCCCAGGACTTAGTAGTCAGCATGGGCACCAATTAAGTGGCAGGCTGGGGCTGCATCCAAGAATCACCATTCAGAAGTCTACATAAACATATATTGAACAAAATGAAAAATCCACAGCTGACGTTTTTGCTTATTTCCCTAAAATGTTTTGGGTCATCAGTGAAGGCGAGGTTTGGTAACTATGAACTTCATATTCAGGATATGCTCATTATTCTCAGACACGTTCTTCCCTCAAAGCGGTAGCTGGCTAATTATTGCAAAAATAAAATCTTGGATCAATTAAACGATACCAGACTGCTTTCAATCAAATGCCAAGCAGAGCCCTTGACAGAATAATGGGGAATGGCTGGATCTACCACAGAAATTAATTGGAAGAATGCTTAATTGTCATCACATCTTGCTCCAAATAAAGAAACATTATGCTGAATTTGGTGACACCAGAACCCAGAAGGTCGTAAACGTAAAAGGCCAACTGGTACACTCCTCTACTCTCCAAAAAAACCCACTGGGCTAAAAAATTACTCAAATCATATAACATAGTGAAGCTTGCTGTGTCAATCTCTATGTTTTTAAAAGAAATCATTGTATCATAAAACAAATACAAGAGACATAGAGAAAATTTCAAATGCATCCCATTTGTTAACATGGGATGCAAATACATAAAACAAGCTACAATCACTATTCAACATACTTTTCACCACAAATATTTCCAAATCCTATCTATCCATCCACCCAATGATCCCACTTACATGATTTTGAATCCCTACAAAAATTAGCCATCTTCAAGATCTCATATTATCAAGTGGATGGCTTCAAAGGCTTTTTATGTTATACAACTTGACTGCAATTGGTATGACCTTTGCCCCGGAATCACTTTCTCTCTCTTGAAGTGCTTAATTTTAATCTTACATGACAGATTTAAAAAATACAGTATGTGAACTAAATTTGTCCAATATGTCCCCATAGACTTAAAAGAGAGGGAAACATCTGATTAAATAGTTTGGGTCTCTCCCAGCACCCAGTCCTGTCTATTGACCCCGTGGAATGCCCTCCCATTAGATGTCAAAAAGATAAACTACACAACTTTCCAAAGGCATCTGAAGTAGGGTTGCCATATTTCAAAAATTAAAAACCAGGACACCCTGAAAGTTGTTGAGCTTTTGGAAGATCCCAAAAACTGTTGAACGATTTTTCAATTGACTTGCTGTGACCTTTCCCCCAGACAGCAATTCCTCTGGGAATCAAGGTGTGTGCAGGAGCGGAGGAAGGGGGGTGCAGTGGATGCCCTGGGTGTCACCACTGAGGTGGGTGAAAAAATGCCAGGTGGCACTCACCGCGGGGCCTGCAGCGTGCCCGAGCCACACATCTCTCCTGGGAGAGACACACTGGCTTGGGCGCGCGCATGGCTCCGTGCTGCCCAAAACGGTCCATCCACTGGCTCTCTCCCAGCTGTAGGGCGGCTGAGTGGGAGGAGGCAGGCAGACTCTGGAGGCCCCATGGTGTGCCCTCGCCCCCCATCCCTGGGCACACCGCCCCAGGCACCTGAGCAGCTTCCTCCAGCCCAGAGTGCAACCCAGTCAATAGGTGGATATAAGTAACACAGAAGAAGGAGGAAGAAGAAGAAGAAGCCGCCAAGTGAAAAATTAGCAGTAGGCATAAATTGCAATGTAACCTATTTTCAAGCAAATTCCCTTCCTTAAACTGAACCCAGGTCAACAAGTGAACAAGATGGGTTACAATACTTTTTTCTTATAGGCAGCGGAGATTGAAGCGTCAAGGCTGTTACCCCAAAGCAATCTCTAAACCAGTGGTGTAGTGGTAAGCTCTTAGTAACGGAATAGTAAACTGGACACATTCTCTGATTCACCGTCAGAGCCATCCAAATCCCATTTGTATTGAGGTTGTGTGTGTGTGTGTGTGTGTGTGTGTGTGTGTGTGTGTGGACCTTCTTCCCCTTCAACTATACCACGGCTCTCAGTCCCGATTTCTGTGCATGCAAGAATTCCTAATTAAATAAGATAAATCAGCGTTCCGTAATTCACGTTACTCAACCTGTTTTGTTTATCAAGTTTGGCTTGGAAGTGAATAGCCTTTTTGATAAGGAAACCATGTGCATGTGTTTTAATGAAAAAGAGCGGCTGTTGATGCTACAGAATGATTTTATACATATGCTGTCTAATTTCATATCCCTTCTCTTTTTAATTAAAAGGTTTCTTCTCACAAAACCTTCCCGTTGAAGAGATGTATCAATTCAAATCAGGCACTGGCAGATAACACGGAGCAAAAACACCATGAATCTTTAATGATTAAATATGTCCACCAGGCTGTTGCCTTTCATTAAAAGAAGGGGGGGGAAGCACACAAGAAAGAACCCAGCTATCTACTAGGGCATTGCAAAAACAATCAATGTCCAGGTTTTCCACTGCAGAAGCCTCAGCAACACTGATGCTTCTGTTGAATGTCAGAAAGCTTTCATCCTACCTGCCCTTCAAATCATGATTTACTGATCGTTGCCAGCATCTTTCCATCATATCCGTCAGGAAGGAGAGCTACACACAGGCCAGCGTACCCATGTAATAATTCTCCTTTTGCACGATGGAATTGTGACTCATGTTCCAAAACAGGTACTCAGTACCTTGGCCAACAACCTTTTGTGAGAGTACGTCAGAATCTTATCCTCCCTAATCCTTCAGGGAAGAGGACACTGCCGGCCTGTTCAGTTTTTAATTATGTAGCTTGTTTATTCAGTTGTCCCAGCCTTGTGCTCCATGGAGGCCGGCTGGTGTTTGCATTTTGTAGTGCTTTGAAGTGTTGCATGTAAACTGCCTCAGTGAATAATATACGATTTAACAAATGCCTCCAGGTGCAGCATGCTCCATGACAACCCTTACACAGGGGCCATGCTAATCTCCTCTGACCCATTCCAATTTTTGGTTCTAGTGTATAAAATTTAATTTGGCTGTTTTTTATCTGCTTAGTTGTGTTTGTATGTTTGTACTTTGTACACAAATCACAACGGCCAGCAGCTTATCTAGCTAGCTCAGTGAGAAGAACTACTGTATTCTGTAACAGAATATTCTGTCCATTAAGACTTCTTTCTTTCTTTCTTTCTTTCTTTCTTGCTTGCTTGCTTGCTTGCTTGCTTGCTTGCTTGCTTGCTTGCTTTCTCTCACTCTCAGACTTCTTCCATGCTTCTGTCTCTTATCATTTATCTTCTTGCTATTCACATTCTCTCTGCCAGGAAAGCTCTTTCTAGTACAGAGTCCCATTGGGACTCTCTTCTCTGGCATATATCCATAACCCACCTACAGCAAACAGTACTCTGAGCATTTCCATTATCTAAACAGGTATTTGGCTTGTTCTCTACTTAGCCTTTAAACAGAACTTTAATGATTGAAAATAAATAGTTTCAATTTGACACGGGCTCTGTGACTGAAAACCTAGCAAAGGGCCATCATATTTTTCTCTCTCTAACCCCACCTTCCATTTCAGATTAGAACAGACACACAGTGTTCTGTTTTGGGGGGACAGGAGGCAGGCAAGTGTGGAGGACTCCCTGAATGGGGTAACTGTGCCCCCGAAGGACCAGGTGTGCAGCCTGGGAGTCATTTTGGACTCACAGCTGTCCATGGAGGTGCAGGTCAATTCTGTGTCCAGGGCAGCTGTTTACCAGCTCCATCTGGTCCGCAGGCTAGACCCTACCTGCTCGCGGACTGTCTCGCCAGAGTGGAGCATGCTCTAGTTATCTCTCACTTGGACTACTGCAATGTGCTCTACGTGGGGCTACCTTTGAAGATGACCCGGAAACTACAACTAATCCAGAATGCAGCAGCTAGACTGGTGACTGGTAGTGGCCGCTGAGACTACATAACACCAGTCTTAAAAGACCTACATTGGCTCCCAGTACGTCTCCGAGCACAATTCAAAGTGTTGGTGCTGACCTTTAAAGCCCTAAACGGCCTTGGTCCAGTATACCTGAAGGAGCATCTCCACCTCCATCATTCAGCCCGGACACTGAGATCCAGCGCCAAGGGCCTTCTGGCAGTTCCCTCACTGCGAGAAGCCAAGTTACAGGGAACCAGGCAGAGGGCCTTCTTAGTAGTGGCACCCGCCCTGTGGAACGCCCTCCCGCCAGATGTCAAAGAGAAGAACAACTACCAGACTTTTAGAAGCCATCTGAAGGCAGCCCTGTTTAGGGAAGCTTCCAATGTTTAATAGACTATTGTATTTTAATATTCTATTGGAAGCCGCCCAGAGTGGCTGGGGAAGCCCAGCCAGATGGGCGGGGTATAAATAATAAATTTATTATTATTATTATTATTATTATTATTATTATTATTATTATTATTATTATTATGAAGTCCCTGGGGATATTGAGGACACAGACAGGTTGGTAAGATTCTGCAGAAAGGTAAAAGCGACAACACCTCTTCCTGAATCCAAGAGGCCCCACATGATTGTGAATAGACATGAGTATTGTGCTGGTCCATTAAAATCGGCAGACAGCACAACTCCAAAAGCTCTTTGCCTGGCTAGCCTGGGAAAACAGAGATGCAGCAATGGGAGTGGGGGTGGCTTAGTGGTACAGCATCTCCTTTGCATGCAAAAGCTCCCAGGTTCAATCCCCAGGAACTCCTGTCTGAAATCGTGGGACTACATAGAACCACAGTCTAACTTGAGCATATACTGAGAATAACCTACTAGAATTCACAACTTGTCCTTAAAACAGAACTGGGGTATACCTTCCTGCAATCATTTGTTTGCTTCTCCTGCTAAGGGAATAAGATGTCCACCACACAGCTTATCAAACTGCAGTTTTCTTATGGACTGGCTCTATAAATTGATGTAAAAATCAACCAGGTGACAGGACAGGGCACAAGAACTGCTGGAACCACGCCATGGTTTTGCAGTTGTTGCACAAGTGTCATAACTTCTGAACTAAAACAACATTCTAAATGTTTTAAACAAACTTATTATGGACTATTTTCCACTCCCCAGACTTGATTTTTTTAAAGTTTTACTGAAAGATTTGACATCAGGCATTTTATTTCCTTTGTATTTTGATGGGCCATTTTCACTTTTATCTGACCATCACAAACTGTAATTAGATCAGGTTTTCTTGTACAGATTCAGAGAGTCTGAGGAGTGGAAGGTTGGCAGTTATTAAGGTTGTTCAAAGAAATACAGTGGTGCCCCGCAAGATGAATGCCTCGCAAGACGGAAAACTCGCTAGATGAAAGAGTTTTCCGTTTTGGAGGTGCTTCGCAAAACGAATCTCCTATGGGCTTGCTTCGCAAGACGAAAATGTCTTGCGAGTTCCTGCAGGTTTTTTTCCCTCCCCCCCCTTTTTCTAAGCCGTTAAGCCGCTTATCAGCTGATCCAATAAGCCGATAAGCCGCTAAAAGCCGCTAATAGTGCTAATCCGCTAATCCGTCAATGGGCTTGCTTCGCAAGATGAAAAAACCGCTAGACGAAGAGAATCACAGAACGGATTCTTTTCATCTTGCGAGGCACCACTGTATACGAAAATGACTCCTGGTTTATGGAAGCCTGATTCTGATTATTGGATTCTGGAGCAACTACTAACCACTAACTGTAATTTATATGCCACTGAAGATGACCACAAAGTTGAAGCATATTTGAAATTGCTATTCACCATATACATTGGTGATTACAGTTATTACTCACTGTCTTGCAATAAGAATATTATACTGCAAGGAGAGCTCAGAAATTGTATTTTGAAGTCTCATTTTTTAATTACAGATTTTATGTCTAAACGGTAGTAAACTATCACTGTTATATTGTAATATTTTGTTGTTCTTGACTTTTACATAGTTTTAGTGAAAATTCTTCTTTTTAGTTTTGGCTTAACTTCAAGAGCAAGAAATCAAGGAAGAAAGAGAGAGAAATTTCATGTTGGAATTAAGTTTGCCCCTGCAGTAACTCCTGTATCAAACTCCCTTAAACACTGTTTAAAACAAACCACATGCGTTACTTTCATTAAACAATATATGAAGCAAAGAACTTATGCAAGTTATCAAAGAAGTAATGGCATCTATGGAACTATTCTCTTCTGTGTTGGCAGATTGAGCCTGGAGTGTATCTTACTCCCCATTCTGTAGCTACTTATGAGCACAAGGACAGTTTATCCTTCCCTTTACCACCAAGGAAGGTGGTTCTTTGTCAATTCTGCTGAATAATTTAGGACACAAATGGGACCTTCTGGCCTGTGGATCATGACAACATCAGGTGACCAACTGATGGGCAACCCCACCCACCTATCAAGGATGGCCCACAGAGGGGAAAACCAGTTCTTGATCTGAACCTTAGGCTGAAAAAGGTTCAGGAGAAGGCGAGCTTGCAATATAACAAGATCTGAATTGAACATTACCCACCCTCAAAAAGAAACGGCCTACAGAACCATGAACAAGCAGGGAATTACTACGATACTAATGCTTATCCTTTTCCAGCCTTCGAACATCTACAGTGGAGTTCACACTTCAAAGACTTCCTCTTACTATTTAAGTTTCTACTTCAAAGGGCTCCACACTCTTCAGGGAGGTTTTTGTAGCCCACAGAGAGTTCATGTCTCTTGAGACTGTTCTTCCTCCAGAGTTCATACAACTAGAGCATGACTGCCCCTTTAACACACTTGCACTATCCAAAACTACCTTGCTTTAGGGTAAACAGGTCCTTCCTCCATGGAAACAACTTGGATTGTTTGTTTAAAATATATCTCTCCTTCAAAATAAGCTTATCCATATTAGTAGTTTACTGTGCCCACATCTCATGTTGAAGTAGCCCACAAGCACCATCTGAATTGCACTGAAAATCAGGACAAACCAGACATGGCAAACTGGCTACATATATTTTCTCCACTTGTTTCCACTGTTCATTTACAGAGCACAGTGAAGGTGCAGAGTCTTTACGTGAAAACAGCGAGCAGAGGAGGAAAGAAGCCCCTGCCCACCCCTCTCACATTGGAGTGATTTTGGGAGCAGCTCAGGTAGGATCTGATAGAGAACAATTGGGAATACCCCAAGGAACCTGGTTATGATTAATTTTCCAAAGACTCAAGCATTTAGGACAACAAACAATGCATTACGACAGAGATGTCTTGCATCCACTTCTTCCTCTATTAGCCCTGCATCAGCATCCCTTGAAGGATACAGGACAGATTAGGTCACATTCACAACATCCATTTAAAGCCAGGCACATGGCTTGCTCCAAAGAATCCCGGGTACCTTAGTTTCTTAAGGGAGTTGGGAACTGTAGCTCTGTGAAGGGAAATCTACAGCTCCCAGGATTCTTTGAGGGGGAGCAATGTGCATTAAGTGTATGTTGTGGATGCAGCCTAGAAAGACTGGGTGCTCCCAGAAAAAAAAACCAAGGAAATCACATATATATAATACTGAAGGTGAAATGCAGATTCTGATCTTCTTTCGGATGTGGGGAATGCTTCCATCAGTAGCGGCCAATGTGTTGTGGTGGAGCTGTGAAGTTGCCCGCTGAATACTAGCATTGACTGTAGCTTACCCAGAAGGGGTAGGGTGCAGCAGAGAAGTGGCAAACTTGGGGATACATGGCCGCACCACCAGAAGAGTGAGATTAGTTCTGCTGCTGCATCTGTGCAGCCCCACCCTTGCCACAATCTTTTCCATCCAGGTTAATCTGCAGCTATGCCAGCATTGGGATGGCAGCTCTATGGCTCTGCCCCACTGCACCAGCCTTTGCAGGTCGCCATCTGTCAAGAGCTGACAGACCCCACTAGTTTATAATGGAAATATAACACAGAAGCATAATAAGCAGTAGCATAAGTCACAGGCTATGAACTCCCAGCTAGGTTGCAAGGAATAGGATGTAAAATGACGGTGACGGCGGCAACAACCTAGGGCCACCTGTTTATGATGTTTATGATTCAGGACTCAAAAAGTACTCTTTTGCACAGTGAATAGTTAAACTGTGGATCTTGCTCCCATAGGAGTCGGTATGGCCACCAACTTGGATGGCTTTAAAACAGGAATGGACAAACTCCTGGAGGATGAGGCTATTAATGGCTAGTAACCATGATGGCCATGTTCTGCCTCCACTAACTCTTCTGAGTGGAAAGTGCTCTTGGGCTCCATCCCTGCTTGCAGTCTTCCTATCAGCAGATGATTGGCTACTGTGGGAACAGGTTGATGGACAAGGTGGGCCCCTGGCACGCTCCAGCAGGCTGGTGTTGAAAGGTGCTAGTCAAAGTTCAATACACCAAAAGTCCTTCTTGCAGTGTGGACCTAGACCTAAGTAATCTTCCAAACTTGCCTCCTGTTCATTAATGGTCTCCTTACCTCTTCTTCTCCCAGAAGACCAGAGACACCATTTTCTGGGTTCCCTGCAGCCAATAATGTATTATTCTGTATAGTAAGAAAAAGCAAAGTATCTGGGGAATCCACCACCATGAAATGAGGATTTTATGGTGGATGCAGAGCAGTTGAAGCACTTTGTGCTTTGCATTGCATCATCTCCTGAAAGACAACATAGAACATAAATGGCCTAAGATAGCAATGGCTGTCTAGGAAAGCTCAGAGAATACAGTGGTCCCTCAGTTTAAGAACAGTCCTGTTTACGAATGATTTGGTTTATGAACTCCGCAAAACCAGAAATAGTGTCCGGTTTGTGAACTTTACCTTGGTCTAAGAATGGAATCCGAACGGTGGAGGGGCACCGGCAGCGGGAGGCCTCATTAGGGGAAGCGCGCCTCAGTTTAAGAACGGTTTCGGTTTAAGAACAGACTTCCGGAATGGATTAAGTTCGTAAACCGAGGTACCACTGCACAGCAGTCCAGAAGATGGACAAGAATTTTACTGTTTCCTCTGACCAGAAAAAGAACAGCACCAGGAAACTCCACCCTGATACAACTAAGTCTTCTGCCACCTAGTGACTAAAGTATATAATGAGAACACCCTGAAGTAAGACCTATCCGCATATTACCCTGGGGTGGTTATCTCATTAAACCTGGGGAGGGGGATGCCTATCATTCTCAGGAGTCAGGGGATAATAGAATAGGTAAAGCAGGAAGGAGCGGTTTCAATTAAAGAAAAGACACAAAGCCATATATCCAGTCTCTCTGTGTTTCACAGATTGGGAAAGAAGTACAGCAAGTTGCTCTGTATATGCTAATAACAGTGTTTGCAACAGTGGACAGTGGGGCACGTCTTATGCCAAAGAGGCATAGTGAATCAGATGGGTGAGCCGGCTGTGTATATCTACGTCTAAAATCAAATTGTGGATTTATGCTAGTGTAGACACTTTGGCCAAAACTGCCAAACAATTGTGGGATTCCTCACCCACGCACCCCACCCTTGCTACAGAATCACCAGGCAGATTTCTAAAGCTCCTTACAACATGCCGAAGATCCCCATTATACAAGATATATTGTGAAGTGTACAGTAACCAGCAAAGACAACTCAAATTCAAACGAAACCTCAAATATGTTTATTAGGGACAAGCTGCCAGTGAAATAAAACTTGAAGCCATAAAGAATTCATGAGTAACCACAAGTTGGACTGCAGAAGAAACAGCCTTTGAAACAAACCTCAATCACTTCAAAAAATATTATTTAAGATGTTGTAAAATAAATAAATATTATGATACTGAATAATGCATAACATTAGCCTCAGGTTTTTGATGCAACATGTGACAGTGGCTGAAATAACAGGAAAACGACTGATTGGGACAGAAAGGTGCCTATCATTCTCAGGGGATAATAGAATAGATTGGGGGGGGGGGTGTCAATGAATCAATGCAGTGCAGTATGAGGAGTCTAGTAGTCCCAAGGCAACAAGCAAACTACCACTTTTTCCAAAGCACAAAGAGGCTGTATACACACCATATATTTAATGCACACTTAAAGCACACTACTTCACCCACAGAATCCTGGGAACTATAGTTTTCAAAGGGTGCAGGGAACTGTAGTTCTGTGTGGGTAAACTATGATTCCCAGGATTCTGGGGGGAGGGAGAGTCGTGTGCTTTAAATGTATGGTATGTACACAGCCGTGGTCTCACCAACCCGTCCAGTTTTAATGTGTCTGTGCCAGTCAAGCACAGACTATAATTTTTAACATCAAAGGAAGTGCACAAGCAAGAGGAACTGACATTCCCCTCTGCTTCACCAGCTCATGGCCCATCATATCAGGCACCTTCCCTCAAGCTTGGCTCATTTCTAGTTTTGGAACCAGGCAAAGACCGGGATGACGATACAGAGGAACGTGATCCGTGCAGGGGGCGCGTTCTCAACCCGCAGCATTCAGTGCTTCTGCACATGTGCAAAGCGCGATTTAACGCTTCTGCGCATGCGCGACTGCCGGAACCCGGAAGTAACCCGTTCCGGTACTTCCAGGTTTGGCGGGTCCGTAAGCTGAAAAAACGCAACCTGAAGCGTCTGTAGCCCGAGGTGTGACTGTAATGCATTTTGCTAATCATTTAGAAAGCAAGTTTCAGTATGTTTGCTGTGGGCCATTGGGTAAGAGAAATCAGTGGGCTCCCTGCCTTGAAGAAAGAGCACCAGTACACACTTCTCTCTCTCCAAAGAACATGTAGTCCATAATCCTGCTCTTGCAGGACTCGTACTCACACAGTTTGCCTTTGCTACTGATAGTCACATTGCAGAGGCAAGAAGGAGGTAATGGCTGCACTGGGCAACCCCTTTCCTTTCTTCCTCATCCACATCGCTCCTTCATCCTCTATTCAGCAAACACATGGAATCTGTATATTTTTTTATCTCTCAATTCTGAGCTAGCTTGCACTTTAAGACGGCAACTATCCGAGCCAAAAAGAGGGTAGAGTTCCACATTTTAATATTATAATTCACACCCCACTGGGAAAAAATGAATATATGGCACCCATGCTCAAATGCGCATTTCAATGAAACTTCTCAAGGTGTATCTGTTTTAAGCCTATGGCCTCTGATTGGAGCAGGTGATGCATTCACATATCTGCTTAGTTAGATCAAGGAAGGTATCTGAGAAGGACTGGAGGCCAAAATGGCAACCCCAAAATCTGAATGCACTTTACAAGTCTGCCACTTGCTCTAATTCCTGGCTACTGATTAGGTAGTTCCAGTTATTTGTCGTAACATCAGAACATACCCCACCTATAAGGTGCAGAATCAAGTTCAAGTAGTCTGAACACTGAGAACATCCGCAGAGAACAAAACAGAAGCTTTTTGGAGGGATCTAGCAAAGAGATTGTTTGGATTTTAAGGACAGAACTCTTATGCTGGGATTAACACTGTCTGCCTGTGTCATTATGTCTGCAACCCCATATTAGCCGCACAGCTTGTACATTTGCAAATCAGCAGATATCACCAAAGGGACCATAAATCTTCAATGCTTTCTTTTCCAAAGGAAATTTACTTTAAGAGCTGCCCTGGACTAACAATTGCACAGGGCAGATAACATGAAACAATAGATTAGTTTTGGCTTACTTGCTCTAAGCTACTTTGAGTGCCTTATTACGGTAAATCAGTTTTAAAATAAACGAATTTGAAATTACTTTACTTGGAAAAGGTCTGTGCCTTGCAGTTATAATTCCCAAGCAAGTTAAGTCTCAGAGTTTAAGTGGTTGAAGAAGCTGTATGGTACAGACGTTCAAGCTTCTACAGCAGATTATGCCCAATTGCTCCTCTACTACATTCCATGGTGGTGACAATATATTTTATTCTAACACCAGCTCTTAAAATCATTTTCGGTTCAACTTCTTTCCCTTTAAGGGAGAAAAAGTGAAATATGTATCACCAAACTTTTCCCCATCTTTCAGAAGTTAACCTATTTAACTTAAGCGTGGCATATAATAAGGGTAATGAACAGAATATAACCTCTTTAGAAAACCATGCAGAAAAAGCATGAAATATAGCACTCTCAACTATTCAGCATTTGCTTTTTACAAAGGAAATTTTTGCATTCAGTGCTGAAAAGGCAAAGCATTCAACTGCAGAACACCTTAAGAAAGCTAGACAGAAATAAAACATTTTTACTCTGTGCAAGAAAACCTGAGAACCTAATTGCTCCCTTAGCCTATTTAAGAGAGATCCTTTGGCAAGCAGTAATTATCTTTTGTCACTTGATATGATATAGTATCTACTTACGGGAAATGGATATGTCTTAATTTCTGTGTAAACTACATTTTGTTTTACACAACTAAGATCTGGCATTATTAAAACAATGTTTGCAGAAGCCATAACAGACTTCTTTTTACAACAAAAAACAAATCAAAGCCAAGCAATCTTTCTAATTCGTACAACAAAATGGGAACACTTGCTTTCATATTTTTAAACTGCAATTAGCTATGAAAACAGCTGCATGCATGCCACTGATGACACCTCAGAATACTCAACACCCTCATTTTTCCAGGAATGCAAGGCTATAATAGGAGCACATTCCACTTTCCAGTACCACACCTTGCCAAATAATGTCAACATATAGCATTAAGCCATCTTGGAGCTCCGCTACATAAAAATGGGGTCCCATGCATGTAACAACACGCATTCTACACTGTCACACTGCAAATTTAAATGTCAGGCTGAACAATGCATGGTGAGGTGGAGGGGTGGGGTCTGAAAAGTTCTCAGCTGAATTCCACTCTATTTAAGCTAAGATATATATATACATATTAAAATACCCTTCATATTTTGAACAACTGCATCTGGTCCAACCCATTAGCATCCTTTAAGTTGCTTCTCTCATGCTGTGAGTCATCTTCATTTAAGCTAGGAGGTTTGGAGTAGATAGCTCTTTGGGAACCAATTGCTCATTGGTGTCGGAACATCTACAGCGATGGCTTTGCTCCAGTATTTTGGCGATAATTTCTAGCGATACTGCATGGAGTATCAGTTTAAAACCTTCCCAGTTCTGGGTTGAAAAAGAAAGAGAAAGAAATCACCGTAAAGGGACAGAGATCCAGCCATTTCACTTGTTGCTTGCATCATATAAACGGTTCTTCTGTCACAAAAATGGCTGGCATGCTTCATTCATTGTAGTCTAGTGGTGGTTTGCATGCAAAAGGTTCTTGTTCATTCTCTGGCACCTACCAAGTGGGGTTGTGAGGACTCCAGAACCTTTGAGATCCACTCCTAGTCATGGTTGACAGTGCGGACCCAGATGGACCCGTAATTTGACTCAGTATGATAAAGCTTTATCGGTTCCAATGCGGAAGCCATAAAAAAAGAGCTGCTAGGATTAAAATGTTCATCATATTAAGTCTAATAAACTTCTGAATGCAGTGAAGAAGAATATAAGCCTACCTAGGGAAAGAGTATCTTCCTAGGTCACTTGATACTTCAAGAGTAACTACCTTTCAACAATACTCCAGACCTTCGGAGTTTTCCTTCCATTAGTTATATTTCAGCCCACGAGATAAGAAGAGAAATGCAGCTACACATAAGGTTTATCTTTTTTTAGCAGCCTTTCCCTTAATAATTAAATATACAGCATCTGGCAAGGAGAATGAGATTGCCTGTAGGATTTTTAGTTGACTGTTGCTTTTTTTTAATAAAAAAACAAACAAATCATTTTGTAGTTGATTTTTTAAAAAAGCACACACAAAATTGTACAACACACTGAATAATGTGCTTCTCTTTCAAACTCTATAAAGGATTCGCCTTGGTAGGTAAGAATATGGACACAGATAACACCTAAAGCAGTAAACACTGGGTTGCTGTTTTTTGTCATTTTTGCAGATTAAAAAAAAAGAAACTAGTTTGCAAAGCTGTAAGCATCTGTATAAAATAACAGGAAACCCATGTGAGTTGGTTTTTGATAACAACCCCCCATACACACACCAAGGAAAAACCCCTTGATTGTAATTTATTACCTATTTCATTACAACTATTTTGGTAAAAGGAAAACGTTATAATTTAACTCACCCTCCAAATTTGTTTAATTCTGCTAGCTCTGGACAATTTTGCTCTGTTCATCCCAAACGTCTTCAGTTCCGATATATATCCTATACAGGTGGAAGTTTGTTCTACAGTCAAGACTGTTTGGAAAATAAGCACGGCAGTAGAGTGATAGGTATATTCTTAAAAATAAAAGGCATTCCTTAGCTTTTAGTGCTCCTTCCAATAGCCATGGAGTTCACAGCTCAGCATAAAATAGCCAATAACTGAACTTGGCATTAAGGGGAGGGGGAACGAAAATCCTCCACCGAGAGCATGGGGCAGCAGGCTTCATCCGACCAGCGCTAGGATTGGGTTAGAAGGAAGATAAAGTTGTCCCTGTGCCAGACACCCAACCTTAAGAAGAGGCATGAACTGAAATGATGTAGCTTTCAGACACTGTCAGGCTGAGCTCTTACTTAGGGGCTGTTTTAATCCTGCTTCCCCCCCTTTTTAAAAAAAAAAATGCAAATCTGCTTCAAGTCATACGGAAATGAAGAGAAGTTATTACAGAAACACTGGAAATAATCTGCAATGAAATAAAGTGATGATAAGGATATATTCCTCATGCGGTAGCTTCTAGGGTTTTATATGTTGCTAATGTTCCTTGCCCTAATTTCAGCAAATGGCAAATGAAGGGATTAAGAGCATTATAAATTGATTTTTTAAAACAGCAGCAGCAAAAACAACAACATAGCTATTTCTATTTCACCAGCCATTTCCTGCATAGGAAATTAAACAGCCTGACCATCCACTTTAGCCAGCAAAGGGTGACCCTCCAACAGTGCTGGATCAGATTGGGAGGGGCTGTGTGTGATCTGCCCTGGTTCAGGAAGGCTTTACAAATGCTGGATTGTGACAAGGAGGGCAGCACAGATCAGTATAGAATGGAGCTGTTCCTTCTTCTTCCAGTTCCTTGAAACCAACTGGAACCACTTTAGAGCGTCTGTTTTATGAATGCATGCCTCTCCCCACTGTAAGTGTTAGTTCCCACCCTCCATCTGCTTAAAGGTAAAGGTAAAGGGACCCCTGACCATTAAGTCCAGTCGTGATCGACTCTGGGGTTGCGGTGCTCATCTCGCTTTATTGGCCAAGGGAGCCTCCGTACAGCTTCTGGGTCATGTGGCCAGCATGACTAAGCCGCTTCTGACGAATTAGAGCAGAGCACGGAAATGTCGTTTACCTTCCCGCCGGAGTGGTACCTATTTATCTACTTGCACTTTGACGTGCTTTCGAACTGCTAGGTTGACAGGAGCAGGGACTGAGCAACAGGAACTCACCCCGTCTCGGGGATTCGAACCACCAACCTTCTGATCAGCAAGTCCTAGGCTCTGTGGTTTAACCCACAGCGCCAACCCACGTCCCTTTGCTTACCTTGCTTACCCATCTGCTCACCTTGAGCTAAAGGTCTGCTTACCTTCACCCTGAACACCTGCACCAGCATTACTGGAAACACAGAGGTGGTGCGCAACCCCATCAGTTCTGCAACCACTGTGGAGACTGGAATCCACCCACTGTATTACATAACAGGGGCTGCCGGCCTTGCTCACCAACCCCACCTACCCCCACCCCCCTTGCCCACCCTCTCCCCTTATACCTCAACCTAAGCCCCTCCCCCCACAGCTTCTTAATGGTATTCTTGACACCCCTACTCTGATGTCAATTCCCATCCCCTTAAAGATCACCCAAAATTCCCCCCTCCCATTAGGTGGTCATGCAAACTGCAGCATGACAACTTTCTTCTTATATAAATACTGTATGGAAATATACTCAGCTATATGTCACACTATCATAAACAATTGGACTTGGTTTTGTTCACATGTGAGAACTGGGACAGTAACACCAATTAGGATGATTGTGTGCACATTTATTGCTTACACCTATTATGGGTGTTTTAAGGGAACGGTAAGGTTAAACCACAGAGCCTAGGGCTTGCCGATCAGAACGTTGGTGGTTTCAATCCCCGCCACGGGGTGAGCTTCCGTTGCTCAGTCCCTGCTCCTGCCAACCTAGCAGTTCGAAAGCACGTCAAAGTACAAGTAGATAAATAGGTACCGCTCCGGTGGGAAGGTAAACGGTGTTTTGGTGCGCTGCTCTGGTTTTGCCAGAAGTGGCTTAGCCATGCTGGCCACATGACCCGGAAGCTGTACGTCGGCTCCCTCGGCCAATAAAGCAAGATGAGTGCCGCAACCCCAGAGTCGTCCACGATTGGACCTAATGGTCAGGCGTCCCTTTACCTTAATACCAGGAACAGCTTCAATTGGCAGGCTAAACCAGGTGAGGGTAGCCGATGGGTCACAAACCCTTGGTGAGTTAGGGGCTTCCCCTGCATGTGAAGACAGGCTCTAGCAGGTGCAGTGGTCAAGAAGGCAGTTTCTGTATGTGCTGTAGAGGGAAGGGAGAAGCTTGTCGACATGAGAAGGTAACCTATCTATGAGAAAGAAAACCTCCACTGCCTTGCAGGATATCTTCAAGAGGAGAAAAGGTTAAGGAGCAAGCCCTACACAAACGCAGAGTGAAGTCCCTAAGATGGCTGAATGGTGCCTTGTACGCATGCAGCCAAGCTGGTGCCAGACATATTGCCCTGCTTTCCTTTGGACCACAGCAGCGAGGCTGGGGGGGGGGGTGTCTTGTTGTCTGGGCAGCCCAGGACCTCCAGACACACTGCCCAGGCTTGTACCCTGGAGAGGTCACTTTGGGGCTGCTAACACAGTGGTTTGACTTCACCCCCGGAGGCACATTCCATTGTTTCTCGAGACAGAGGAATGTCAAGAAACGTGGGCACAGAAATGCCATGTGAAAGCCTTGTGGAAGAGGGTGTGAGGTGGGACAGGTTCATCTCTAGCTACCTTAAGCAGTTTCAGAAGCCTAGAAAATCTGATGGAGGCTATCTATCTATGAGATTAGTTGGAAACATTTACAAACGTTTTACATTCCTACCTTTACAGTGTCCAGCTCAAACAATTAAAAATGAAACCAAGAAATGACAATATATATATAAAGACGATGAGTAAAGCAGTCTGTGTGTGGAATGTTGACAGAACTAAAAATTAATAGTTTAATATTTTACAGCAGAAGGCAAGGTGTTTAGGCAACCAGTGAGGTTATAAGCCAAAGGTTTTCCTAAAAGGGAATTACTTGCTAGTATAGAAAGCTAGTGTCAGGGAGTCAGATAACCACACCCAAAGCAAAGGTGCGACCAAAGAGAAGGCTCGAGATCTCACTGCCTTTACCCATACCTGCAGAAATGAGAAAGCCACCAGAACTTACGATTTCAGAATTGTGGAGGAACCAGTGTGGTCTAGCGGTTTATGTATTTGCAACATCTTGGGAGACCAGGGTTCGAAACCCCACTCAGCTACGAAGCTCACTGGGTGAATTTGGACCAGTCTACGGTCTCTCAGCCTAACCCTACCTCACAGGGATGTTATGAGGATAAGATGGAGAGGCAGGGTGCCATTTTGAACTCCTTGGGACAGAAATGTAATATAAATTCTTACATATGTAAAAATCACTGGCAGATGCAGGCAACTCTCCCCACTGCTCACTCAGAAAAGGCAAGTGGAAAAACAAAACTTCATGCAATTACAAGATCAAAATATGACTAGAAGAGCCAGATTGCTTTTATAAAGTTACTTATTTATTGATAAGTTTCTCTGTGTGTTATGCCTGACGATTACGGAAGTTTTTCATTAACTCTAGTTATAATAGGAGCCAGGTTTAATATAGCTGGATCCCCACCCACCCACCTCAGGCAGAGCAAAAGTATTACATTTCATTAAATGCCTTGCCTCACATTATTAATGAGTTTCCAAACATTTCTCATTGCTTGTTCAAGATGGGGTCCAAATTTAAATTGTCACTGAAGCCAGAAATGCCATTCCATTGCATCTCATTAAAAAAATATTGGGGGCGGGGAAATGGGGGAAATTTCATATTCTTTTGATACTGGGGAAACTAAAATACAATAATGGATGAAGTTGCAGGTTAGTTATGCTTAAGCCTGTGACAGTCACGCCTAAGCTATAGTTCTAGTAGACAGAGCGATGAGGAAACCCACTTATCATTCTTAACTACAATGCAATATAAGCATTTTTAACATGTTCAGACTTCTGTTGTGAAACAACCAAATGATTTAAGACAGTGTGCAGTTACCCAAAGTACAGGCAGCATGCAGGTACAAGTTTGAACATCCATTAGGACTTCCTGTAGAAAGGTAGTCCTAATGGATGTTGTTGACACCTAAAGTAAATAACAAATGTTTGCTGGGTCCTTGGGAACCAAAGCAACCTGGCTCTACATAAAAGCATTGCAGAGTGCTAACAGGTAATTTTTTTTGTTTGTTTCTTGTTTTCCTCTGCCTCACACTCAACACATGCAGCCAGACACCCTTACATATACGAAAGAGATCTTTATCCAGGCAAGTAACCATAGTGGCTTGGCAGCGGACACAGTTTGGAGAGTCATGGTCCAGGCAAGACATTCAAAACTGGATGGAAGCAATGAAGATGTCCCAACCTTGCCTTGCCTGCCAAGCTTTTAAAGATGAGGCATGACATGCTCACTCATTCACTTTGCAAAAATGTCAGGATTGCAAATGTCCACTCCCATCTGCATAGGTGGCACTACATTACCCTGCACTCTGATTCCTCAAGAATTATGAGTAGGGTAACCACAGTGATATGAGGTGAGAATATTCTCTGGAGAATATTCTTGAGAATGAGAATATTCTCTGCTAGAAAATTCTCCGGAGAATATTCCCCACAAACTGTAAATTCTAATGTAAGAACCAATTTTACAACCCACATTTTTTAAAAAACATCTAGTAAATAATAAGTCAAGCTGTGATATTGCCAGTGTAAGTAATGAATAATGATTTTTTTTTAAATCCAGTTACATTACTGGGCATTGTGTCATTCACCATTGGCAGTTCTGAAATGTGAGCTACAGAAAACATTTAATTTTTTTTTTTAGTTTTAAAATTGCTATTCATTTAATTTGATGAACATTTGAATTTCTATGTATTTCAACTATATGTAATAGCCTTTTTTCTATTTTGGTGTGACCTTATTCTTAGTAATTCTGTACTCTTGGCCATACAGTGTGATTTTTTTAAACAGAAAGTAGCTTTAAGGCTTTATACACTTAAAGTACCTAGGCCTATACAATTACGTGTAACAGCATGTGCGGTGGTCTTGATTTAAACCGTTGGCGTTTCTATATTTTTATTCAGTGCCAGTAACTGTTTTTTGCAGTGCCATTCAATGGTGCAAGGTGCCGTTTACCAGAGATTGCTATAGTGAAATATATTATCGTATAATGATAATATATTTAATGGCTTCTTTTTTATATGTATACATAGAGTTTTGTCTATCAAACTGTGTTTTAGTCACCAAAACAGTTATTAAGTGTTAGAGCTATTAGAAGCCTATTACTGAATTTACTTGTATCAAACCTTAACATGCCAATTGTATTTTTTGACTTGTCCTATAACATGAACATGTTCTAATGGAAGAATAAAATAATGATTTAACTACGGAGTTTCCTTATACCAAACCTTAACATGACAATTACTGGTGCCATCACCTTTTTACGTCATTTTCAATGCATTAAAATGAATATTCTCCTATTTTAAATTAAAATTCTGTAATATTCTCATCAATTGAGAATATTCTTGAGAATATTCTCCAAAAGATTATTCTCCAGAATTTAACATCACTAGGTAATCATACTTAACTGTCGTGAGTCCCACAGCTCTGTCGGGATCAGACTAAGGTTGGCAGATCCCAATACAGGAGGAAAAAGAGACAGGAGGACATGGGCTGATTGGCAAGAACCTGAGTGGCGGCAGACAGCTCTACCCTGTGTACTTTGAATTCTGGATTTAGCTGCTTCAGAAGGGGGAGCAGGGATGCTGGCTCCTCCCCTGACTTTCTGTCTGGGAAGAGAGTCTCACTGGAGGTTGGGGAGGGCTGTGGGCAGCTGAGGGGGTTGGCAACTCAGGAAGAGGTGGCGTTTTATCAATAGCCTTAACAGGAGTGTACAATATTGTTATCTGGAACCAGCACACCATACTTTAAAAGAACATTTAAACCACACATACACCCTGAAAACTGTAGTTTGTTAAGAGTTCTGGTAACTGTAGTTATGTGAGGGGAAACCAGAGTTCCCAGGACTCTTGGGAGTACAGTGGTACCTTGGGTTAAGTACTTAACTCGTTCCAGAGGTCCGTTCTTAACCTGAAACTGTTCTTAACCTGATGCACCACTGTAGCTAATGGGGCCTCCCGCTGCCGCCGCACCGCTGGAGCACGATTTCCGTTCTCATCCTGAAGCAAAGTTCTTAACCCGAGGTACTATTTCTGGGTTAGTGGAGTCCGTAACCTGAAGTGTATGTAACCCGAGGTACCACTGTATTTGCATGGTGTGTATGCAACCTAGGTCATTTAGAACAATCTCTGTCATTAAGCTGGCAAGTACAGAGAAAGGGAAATTTAATACAAATCTCTCACTTTCCCATGACCCTTTTTTACTAATTTAATTTGACTATTAGTGGAAACAATAAGGCAGGAATGTGCAGCTAGAATGATAATCTAGTCTGCTTTATCATTTCAATGAAGCACAGATTACAATGCTCTGCAAGCTTCCACATCATGAGATATTACATTCTGATCTTCAACATTTCCAATAAACGTTAGCTCAATTTTACTTTGAAGAAGAGTTTGAATTTGATATCCCGCTTTATCACTACCCTAAGGAGTCTCAAAGTAACTATCTCCTTTCCTTTCTTCCCCCACAACAAACACTGTGTGAGGTGAGTGAGGCTGAGAGACTTCAGAGAAGTGTGACTGGCCCAAGGTCACCCAGCAGCTGCATGTGGAGGAGCGGGGAATCAAACCTGGTTCACCAGATTATGAGTCCACTGCTCTTAACCACTACACTACACTGGCTCTCACACTTTGTTTATGTTCCCCACCCGACTCCACCAGGCACCTCTTGTTTCAATACTTCCGACTGCCAAAAAGGATCAAATATTTTATTTGGCTGCTCTCCCCTACACTGCACCTTCTTGGCAGAGTTTTCTGTATGGTGTGTTGTTTTAATAACTTAACCTCCTGATCAGAGTCAAGTAGAATGTTTCTTATCTGATGTCCTTCAGTTTCCTACCTGTCTATTGCACTTTGCAGGCATAGCTTGTTATGAATGTTAATAGGCTTCAAGCTGAGGCATTATTATTTCAGAGTTGTTTGAGCTTTGATCAAGTTTAAGAATCCTAGGAGTAAATTAGCCTCCCACTACAGGCAAGCAAAATGTATTAAATACCTATCAACACGAGAGCATGGAATGAGCGAGTGGGGCTAATTATTTCTCCAGGAAAACAACTCAGTGCTTCAGTTAGAAGTGTATTTTTTATTTTTAAAAAAGGTTGTATGTAGAATACTAAGTGCTTTCCCATTCTTATATTGTGTATCCTTAGGGCCCATTCAAATATTACATTCCCACACAAAGACTGGCACAGCATATGTCCACGCGAGGATCCTCTGCTTGTGGGCTTTAATGTTTGCAAGTGACTTACCATACAGAAAAATTGTGATTACATATATGTTGCAGTCCTATATGCACTTACTTGGGAGAAAACCCCACTGAACTCAATGGTAATTACTGCTGAGTTAGCCTGTACAGGATCTCTAGACCACAGATGGAGAGTGTGGGATGTTGTTGAACTCCCAACTCATAGCAGCCCCAGCCAGCATGGGCAATGGTCAGGAATGCCAGGAGATATGACGCAGTCACACCCCCACACTCGTGCTTTACACCAGGAGCTGTCCTGTTTTGGCCAGGCTGAATATCCACTACACAAGGGTTGGGGAACATGTGGGTGGGAATTGTAGTGCAACTTATGCAGCGCCACTGGTTCCCCAATCCCTATTTTACCCTAACTGGCTTCAGGACCTTGGAGAACGCCCAGGAACATCAGGAGATGTTCTCACAAACCCAGCTGAATCCTTGTCTCTGAACAGAGACTGATGCCTGTCAAGAGTCACTGAATCATAGAATGATAGTGCTGGAAGAGACCCTGAGCATCACTGGGCCCAACCCCCTGTGATGAAGGAATCTTAACTAAATTATACATGGCAGATGGTCACCCAATCACTGCTTAAAAATCCCCAATGAAGGAGAAGCAACCACCTTCCAATAAAGTCTGTTCCACCGTCGAACAGCTCTTCACAGAACCATGAAATTGTAGAGTTGGAAGGGACCCTGTGGGTCATATAGTTCAACTGTCCTACTGTTAGAAAGTTCTTCCTGATGTTTAGTCGGAATCTCCTTTCTTGTAACGTGAATCCATTGGTTCAGGTCATAGCCTCTGGAGCAGGAGAAAACAAGCTTGCTCTCTGAGTGAAGTCGTAGAGATCAGACTTTTTCTGAGCAATGAAGCATTGTTTGATAACTTATTGCCTTTTCAAAAGGAAATATCTAGGGCAGCAAGCAGTCTTGAATGACTGTTGGTCTGATTCAGACTACAGACCCAAAAGGTCAGAGCTGCCAGTCCCTGGTAATTTAACCTTCTGGTATATTCAGTCATGGCTTAAGGTAATCATCAAAGCAATCTAGAGGGCCAGGTAACAACAATGCAAGGAATATGCATGTGGAGACTTTCCATGTGATTGATGGTATCAACCTGGTGAGTCATTTGCAAATGTTACAGCCCACTGTGAAGCACTGCAAAGATGAAGCAGTTTTCAACAGACGCCCACATGGTTGTCAAACTATTTGTATCAGCCCTCAGCACAGCTATATAGAGATGGCATTTCTAATTTTTATTTGATATCTAAGGAACAAACGAGGATAACAAAATCAAGCAATAGCTGCACAAGGAGCGCAGAAGGCAAGTCAGAAGTTTTTTTTTTTTAAAAAAAAATCCAATTCTTTCAAGAAGGATTTCAATAAAAGTGTGTTTTTGAATGACGGTCAGCTTTCCAAATGAACTGTCTTTGGACCCCATCAAACAATCATGGGCGGAATGTTGTCCTGAAAGATGGGAAAGTCATGCTTATATATGTTTATATGATACTGAGGGCTACTTCCTTAAGTCAAGACAGTACAGGGCACTTTGGACCACCTGATCTTCTTAATCATAGTTTGCTTGCTTGCTTGTTTGTTTTAAAGCAGTTGAATTCCAATATCAATTCCATTTTGATTCCACCATGAACTAGAGGCCCCATGGGTTCACTTTCTCATAGCCTGGCTAGAATGCACTATTTATCTATGCTTCTTTATTTTACCCGGGCCTTCAAGGGTGGCTTACGAAACACTATCAAACAAATTAAAAACATACACAAATATACCACACACACACACACACACACACACACACACACACACACACATGCATATGTGCAGCAGAATGCCCCTGGCATTTCTAGGTAGGGCTGGAAGAGATCCCTGTCTGAGCTAGATAAACCCATGTCAGCATAAGGCAGCTTCTTGCATACCTATCAAATCCAGTAGACATATATTTACTGATCTTTGACATTGACAGATTTACATGCCTTACAAACTATTGCTACTTTGACATTTGGGATCAGTTCAAACCATTGTTTAGCATTTCTGTGCCTGAGCCACTGTGAGCCACAGGCTCGCTTGTTCCTCTTGCATGCAACAGAGGAGAACAGGAGCATCTGTTTTCCATTCAGACTCGGGGAGCTCTGATAATTTTAAACTCCAGCTATGACAATGCCAGGATCATAAGCCCATGGATTTGATTTTGGCTTGTTTGAACTCACAAATGCTTAAACCAACCAGAGTTACTCCAGCTCAGATGCAACTGCAAACTCTAGTTAATTTTAAAAGCAAAAGACACACACACACACACACACACACACACACACACACACACACAACAGCCCTGATATTTACTATGTCTTGTGCATGCAATAGTTATGTTTTGGTATTCTTTCTGAGCCAGTCCTATGTGTGTATTGGCCAGCATCTTGATTTGGTTTTAAAACAAGCTGCTTAGGCCTTGTTTTCATATTATATTTCTGCAGGGTCTGAGGTATGGTGGGAAGCAACAGCACTGAGGTATATATATATAGGTTTTATTCTCAAGATGCCCTGGACACAAATAGATGCTTAATGTCTTTTCCACAAGGTCAGCTGCTATGTGGGGTAATTCCACCCCCTATACCTGAAAATGTTTTCCCCCTGGTACTTATCTGTCACAATTACGTCAACTGGGTATAGAATCAATGCTAATGGCTCAATAAAATACAGATAAATCTGTACAAGGAGGTAATTTACCGTCCTGCTTTAGCTTAAAAAATAGTTGACAAAGTGAGGAAGGCATATAGAAGCTAATAACATTATGAACAATGTGGAGAAATTGAGAATTTCCTTTCTTTCATGAAGTATTTTGAGTTTCGGGCCACTCAGTGAAACTGACTGGCAGTAGTATGTGCAAATTGGCAAGGAGAAGCACTTCTTCCTTCACACAATGCAGAATTCAATTATGGAACCCATTTGTAATGACCACACGATGGTTTTTAATAATATTGAATGACAGCTAAATTGTCGTGGGTTGTGCAGGAGGTGTACTTAGTGTAACTGTATCCTAAGACCGCAACCTGTTCAGCACAATAGTTCCACTTGTGGAAAATAGTGGGTTTAAAGAATTTGTCAATATTTCAGTCATGCTGCAAAATAACCTCAGTTTATTCTGTGATAAGTTTTGAAAGTAAAGGAGCCCACTCTGACAACCCCCACAGATATGCCCCTAAGGAGAACCCACAGTCTCACCTCCAAGGAAAATCACAAAATCCAGCAAGCTGTTAGTCAGTTGTATCAGTGTTTCCCAAACTTGGGTCTCCAGCTGTTTTTGGACTACAATTCCCATCATCCCTAGCTAGCAAGAACGGTGGTCAGGGATGATGGGAATTGTATTTCAAAAGCAGCTGGAGACCCAAGTTTGGGTTTTACAGTCATAAAGTGTTACAATTTAAACTGCTAGCATTAAATAGGAACCACGTCAAAAAAGAAGGGAAGACGTAGCCAGCCTCTGCTTGAGTATTTCATTCATTCTCTGATTTCTTCTGTGTGAATCTGCCACAAACAATAATAAAACTTGAAAGCCCTTCTAAAACTTCATTCACTTGTCAGCTATCTTGGGACTCCCGCAGATAATGCCATCATTTCTGCACTGGAGGGAGGGGGGAATCCCAGAGTGCCACCCCACTGAATGCCTCCTTCACTATGCTACTGATATCATGACAACTGCAGGTTTATTAAATTGGTGGATAAGGGATTGGTTAAGTAACAATATAGTTTCTTCATTCCTCACAAACAGATGGCACCTGCTAGAAACTGAATTATCAGTCAAAATATTCAATTCTGCCTCTTTTTGTGTCAATTGAGATAACATTCTGAGACAAATGCAGGCTGCAAAGTCAAAGCTGCACCTAAAATTTTTTTTGTAAGGAATGTTTTCTTTCTCCTTATGCAAGGAGTTTTTTTAATTAATCAATTGGATGATTACAAGTCTGTACTCAAAAACAGAAAGAGTGGAGTATATTGTATGCAGTAAAAACAACTCTACAGCTAGCATAGGCTGCCGAAGGAAGCAGACTCAGCAATACAGGAATAAGCAGTTTGCTTCATGGGTTGTCAGTTGGGTCTGACAACTCACCCAGAGGCTGGTTGCACAGAAAATGGAAATATCCAACATTGCTTGACAATCCGGTGCTGTAATTCCACGGCCTGTAATCATGGAGAACAGGCTGATTTGAAGCAGATATTCCACTGCAGCTGATAATAGGCTCCCGCTCAGGAAAGATACAAGGTTGTGCACTGGCAATGCCTATGTTTCTTGACAACCAGCAGCAACATGTTAAAAAATGCAAAAGCTGAAAGAAGCTCTTCATCTGACACACACAGAACCCTGGGTCGAGTGCGTATAAAACACACCAGCTAAATAATCCCTGAAAACAGCAGAGGGAGATGGTAGGCAGGTGTTTTTCACTCTGCAAAGGGGAGATTAATGAGCTGCAGCTTTGTAACCTTTGCAGAACACTGTTGCATAATATTATCAGAGAGAACTGGGCGAGACACTGCCTGATCTTCCTTCCCTGTCCCAGATACAGGATGTGTGTGGTATTTCACACCTCTTGATCTCTCATGTCAGATGGTCCAGTGTTGCACTAAGCAGGAGCTGATGAAAGGGCAGTCACATATGGTCCTGTATCCTAACTACAACCCATTCTATTGGCTGGCTGCACTGTCCCAGGCAGGCTCAATCATAGAATTAGCCATCTATTGTGTCACCCACTGAAAATTTTGTGGTCTACAGAGCTCTCCATTCTCCCATCGTGTCAATGTGCATGGTAGTGTCACCAGGTTCCAGCTTAATCAATGGAAGCCTCTCCCCTAGTTTCAATGCCCCTGAAAATCCAAAGGCAACCCCAACATGTACTGAAGTAATTAGTTCTCCCCACCCCCATTGCTGATTAAGAACTATTCATGAAGTGCTGAAACCATTATGAGATGTCAAAAGCACAATACCAGTAAGACAGGGGTTTAAAAGCAAAGAGCAATTCTAAAGAATAATGTTTATGTTGTGTATGTATTTAAAGCATTCATACCACAGCCTTTCAGCATGTCTGCTCCCATGGCAGCTAACAGCAGAAAGTAAAAAAATAAATTGAAATGGGACATCAAAATAATGAATAAAAGTATATAAAAATAGCAGATGAAGTAAAAATGTTTTCAGGCTTCAACCCATTTCTAAATTTGGTTGCTTGCAAATGTAGTTTTAGGGCTTCAAAAGTGAGCACCAGCCAGGGCTGGATTTAGGTTTGATGAGGCCCTAAGCTACTGAAGGTAATGGGGCCCTTTATATGTCCAGCTGTCCTTTGTCAACAACAAATTGTCACTATTTTTTTGTGTTGAACATATGCTATATGGTAATTTATGGACCTAATAGGTATCTAAAGCCATTTACACGTAACAAAATATGTATTTTATCAAAGTAATTATTGAACTTATCTTGTACTTCTTGCATGCCACAGCCTGGGCCCTAGGTGCTTCAGGCCATATTGTGATCTACACAACATGGATGGGAACTTTCTCAGGTGAAACCCCCAAATGTCTAGATGTGGACCTATGCAGCTGTGTCTACAACTTTTGTCTTCAGCCTGGAAGATGAATGGCATGTGAACGGAGCCTTCCCTGACGTCCCACTTCCAATAAACCATGCTCTCTTCTTCTCTGGATTCTACGTTAACTTTCCAGACATCAAGGGGGAATACAAATATTCCACATTAGTCTTGATTATAAGGATATCATCCATCCCTGCAAGAGACTGCCAAGTCATGAGAATTCATCAACTCAACAAAGTGAACCACTTCCATTAGTCTTGCACAGCCTCCCACATTATCTGAAACCATAAATTCAAAATATACATTTCCCAGAATGTACCACTTGATATTTGGATGTCACAAACGTGCATGTTTGACTGAGGCAGCACATCTTACTTTCTACAAATTAAAACACTATAGGACTTCATAATTAAATACATATCAGCAATAAGTACCTAACATTACTTTGAAGTGGGGGGGTTATTGTTTTGTTTGTCACTGTGTTATATATTTGTGTGTTTTTATACTGTAACCCTACCTGGGATTTTTGGATGAAGGGCAGTATCAAAATTTAATAAATATAATAATAATAATAATAATAATAATAATAATAATAATAATAATAAAATAATAAATAAACATCACAATAGAATCATGCCTACTCCAAATTAGGGTCTGTTGAGTTAAGCTGGGCTTATGCCAGGGGTGGGTCAGCAGCCTTTTTCAGCCATGGGCCGGTCCACCATCTCTCAGACCATGTGGTGGGCTGGACTATATTTTGCAGAAAAAAATGAACAAATTCCTATGCCCCACAAATAACCCAGAGATGCATTTTAAATAAAAGGACACATTCTACTCATGTAAAAATACGCTGATTCCCGGACCGTCTGTGGGCCGGATTGAGAAGGCGGGCCTTATGTTGCCTACCCCTGGCTTATGCCCAGGTGAGTAAGTTTCAGATTGCAGTCCAACAGAACAGTCCAAACGTCTCATCCGATGTAGAAGAGGGTTTTTTTGATGAGGCCAAGGTGTCCCAGTGTCTTGCTGTGTCTGGCTCTACCAGTGGCGGGGGGGGGGGGGCTTCACACTTGTGAAGCTCCCTGACCAAACTGTGGATGGATGGAAGCAACCCCCAGGGGTATTCCTCGTGGCAGTAACAAGTATGTACCCCAAATATGGGATATTTGGGGATGAGAAGAGTGCAGAGCTACAATGCCCAGGGTTCCACTGAATCTTGAGCAGGTGAAGCTATAGGCAAATGTGCCTTTCTGTGGCATCAGCCTGGAGCTTGCTCTGTAAAGACATGATTTTTTCATGTCCCCAGCCTCCTTCTGCCCTGAGAAGCAGGACTTCAGATTGCTCCTCCTGTCAGTCAAAATAGTGCCCTCTCTGGAAAAGGAGAAGGAAGAGAAAGAATCTGAAACACACCAGCAACCTATATACTTAATAAGAGTGTAAGTAGGTAGGTAGTTAGAAGGCAGATCATTTTTCAGTGTCTGTGTTTAATAAACCCAATCATCATTACACAGCTCAGATTAGAGAAAGCATAAAGTATCATTTTAGACAAATCTTGGGCAGGCAGGCAGACTACAGCAACATGTATTATGCAAAAGCCTACATAGCTTTAGCATTTTTTGACAAATCCTGTGCAGAGTGTAATCCGGAATTTACTAAATTCTATGTGATTCTCAGAAAAAGTACTTCGACAGTCTGATTCAAAGCTTTTCTTTCCTAGCTCGGGTGGATTTTATAAGTAAGGCTCTGCTAACATGTGGAGTGCACTTAGAAGTGCCTAGCAGAAATCACTTGTGCGTCACAACACTCCTTTTAATATACGCTCTTTTCCTTCTCTGAGGTGAACAAAAAATACTTAGAAAAAGTGTTGGGTGAGGGGTAGAAATTAAAATGCATTTGCCAATTATTGCTTTTAATGATGCATGTTACTTTCCCCCTGAAATCGTGTAAACTGCACTGAGCACTGGTGTAAACACTGCAGAATAAACCGAAAGAAAAAATTCCATCTGTTTATCAATAAAATTCTGCTATGATGGCATCAATAAATGAATGGAGCCAAGAGCATCTAAGGCATTCATGAAAAGCTTTGCAGACACTATTATGGGATGAATGAGAAAATATTTTAAAAGCTTAATCCATGTCCCCCTTGAGAATCCACGTTCCCATTGAGAGGTCAGTTTCTGGTTTTACTCCTAGATACACGTTCTGGTCATAGCCTAAAGTAGCCTTCACAGACGATGCCCTCCAGATGTTCTGCGCTATAACTCCCAACAGCCCCAGCAAGCACACTTGTGGGCTACAGATCACACATACAGACACACACTCCTTCCTGAAGGATCAGGCTGCTGCTGGAATAATACATGCCCCCATAACATCTCAGCTGCAAAGCTTGAAGACTACAGTATTTGGAAATTGTAGCTGAGACATCATTAGCTGTATTGATTTTGGCCAGTACAAGTAATATGCTCTATTTTGACTACTAAAGACTTAACTGGCTTGCATTCTGCATATGTTTAGGAGCAGTTTCTCCTGAATGGGCCCTCACTCACCCCTCCAGGACTTGCAAAGCCTGGGTGGCCAGCCTTGGAAACTTCTAGATTATAATATTACGACAAAGAAAATGAAGTGTTTCTCCACACAGCACTTAATTAACTTACATAATTAATTGCCACTGAATGTTACGATGGTTCCTAGCATTAATGACTTCCTGCTGAGGCACTACCCACACATAACTGGGAATAATGCATTTATTTATTCAGTGAAATACATGGGGTTTGATTCTATGTAAACATACATAGAATCACACTATTAGAAAAGGATTAGACAAATACACATGAATGGGTCTTACTGGTGGCTATTCTGTTCAGTCTTCCCCTGCTGCCTTGCAGGATATATTTGGGAGAAGAAAAGGTTAAGGAGTAAACCCTACACAAATCCGAAGTGGAGTCCCTAAAGTGGTTGGGTGGTGGCGCCTTGGACACCTCTTTCCAACAACTCCCGCAGCTCAGCTGGTGCCAAAGGTATTGCTCTGCTTTCTTTTGGACAAGGCCAAGATGGGGGTTGTCATATGGGCAGCCCAGGACACAGAAAGGGTGGGAGCTTTGCCATTGTTACGCTGGTCCCAAAATCCTTCTGCCAAGCAGACAGGCAAGTGGTGGAAACAACGGCAGAAAATTCAGCTGCTGGACCACAAGAGACCCTCTCAGAAAATCAGCCCAGAGACACAAAGGCCAGTCTTTATGAGAAATCATTCAGAAAGCCCAGCAGTGCCCCATCCACAAGTCAAATTGCAAAAGCAAGGGAGATGGCAAGAGAACTGGACATCTTCATATTTGTTCTCCCCACCACAGGGCTGTCTTTTCTAGCCTCTCCCTTTCTTACTGGTAAAAGCAACACAATGCTAAGGAAGCTCCACTAGAGAGGCAGGAAACAGTACCAGCTGTGCTACTGAATATTTTTTAAACCATCTCTAGGGCCACTTCTCCAGTGTGGCTCTCTGCTGCCCACCATCCAAGCCCAAGGCCCTGTAGGAAGCTGCTTTTTATTGAGTCTCACTATTGGCCCATCTTGCTCAATGCTGCCTGCCCTACTCTAACTGGCAGTGGCTCTGTGGGGTTTCAGATGGGGTCCTCTCTCAGCCCTACATGTATATTCTGGGTCTGAACCTGGGACATTTTGTATGCAAAGCAGATGATCTAACACTGAGTCTTGGCTCTTCTTCTGTAGATGCCCTGCGCCTAAATGGTATTAGGTTTGTGCCCAGTTTTGGTTTGAGATTACTGTTGTTGTATTGGGGAATGATTGGGGGAGATACTTCCTTGTTGATGCTGATAAATCTCTTGATTACATTTGATCTGAATGTGGAACTTGTGCACTTTTTTCTTTTTGCAGGGGTGTGTGTGGGTTGCCTGGGACTGCCTTTGCTCCTACCTGTCAGGTAAGATTCCTAGTAGTACAGGAAGCACCTGAAGACATTAAGGGAGTCCCATTTCCTAGTCTGGCTGTGATGCCTGGATTCAGCCACTCTGGCATCTGCATTCCACTTCCTTTTCCCAAGCTTCCATGTCTACTACTCATAAATTCTCATTGTGAATACAGTTAATTGCCTGTTAAATTTTTATTTTTCCTTCTGGGAATAATTGGGACTGTGCATTTTCAAAATTAATTAGATTGCAAGCTCACTTCTAAACACCTTGGTGCTACAGCATTCAGTGACAAAATACTTTGAATGGAGACGCGTCAAAATGCCTCGTAAAAATGAATGAAGTGAAACTTAATGGGGAATATTGGTTAGCTTTACTGGTGCCTCTAGTATTTTTAAACAATGTTCTCAAGCAACTCCCAAAAGTACATAGTGAGAAAACGTTGTTCTTTAAGGGGAATCAAGCATGGGTTAGTTAAAGTCAAGCTTGAATGTGAAGTCCCTATCAGCTAATTCCTAACAATCAGAATGGCTTGGCATAGCCTGTGAAGTTGGGCTTGTTACACACCTGACTCAAGTGTCACATTGAACTAATGAGTTAAGCAATGAACTTGTTAATAGCTTTCAGTCACTGAAAATAGCTTTTGCACATTGCAGCTATTGGTGTTCAGTGAATATAATAGCTTTAGCCATTTAAAAAGGGCACTTTACTTAAATTACTGCATTATATGGTGTAGAAAAAGACTGTTTACATTATCTAATGCCTTCACACAAAAGGTCAGAGAATCTTTCCTAACTAAAATATAAGGGAGGAAAACACTTAGATACCATCTGCCTTTTCCAAGACTCCCTTTTCAATGAATGAAAGCTTCAGTTAGAATGTGAGGAGTAGAACTGGTCCAGCCCTACCATTAGCTGAAGTGACCACCTTGTCTCAGGTAGGAAATTGGGAGGAACAGCAGATCAGCACCCCTAGCCCAGCTAATGCTGTCTCTTGCCACCCACTGCTGATGTTTTGCTCATTCACTTGCATGTTACTGCCAGCTGCCTCCAGACAAACATACACGTGTGTATATACTTGGTCCATGGTGGAGTGGGAGTCACTGATTGCCTAGGAATCCACAAGCACCCAAACTGATTTGCCACTCCAGCAAAGTGGCTAGCTGCACTCCTTCAGGGTTCTCAGCATCACAAAGGCCTCACTCTGAGGAAGGACCATTGCAGCTGCCACAGAGTTTAAAACCCTGAAGCATGGCTCCCAGCCAGTGTTGATAACACTGAGCTAAATGAACCAATGATCTGACTCAGGCAGCTTCCTATGGTGCCCTTTCACCCAAAAATTGAATTGGCAAGACTAGGGATATCACAGAAGGAGCTTCTATGTCTACCCTCGGGCACCATACAATGATCCACTGCCCTTTAATTAAACTGAGTTCAGGACATATTGCTTTGTTTTCACTTGAGTCAGCATGGTGGTGTTGTTGTTTTTTAAAAAAGTGTCTCGAGAAAATACAGGAGGATCATGCTGTCATTGCCATACCCTTGAGCTTCCTGTATTACTAAAAACCATGGTATAAAAACAACAACAACATAGCTTTCATCACATGCTGAAGTGTTAGAGCGAGAAAGAACCATTCATTTCCAGAAACTGTGAGAAGATTCTTGAAGATTCTTGAAGCATCGAGGGGCAAGATTGTTTCGTCTACAGCAGCTACGAGTAGCTGAGGAGCACTTATCTATGGGAATGCGCGATTCCTGCAGGGGATTCCTGTGTGCAGGCAGCATGTGGGACTGAACTTTGCCTGACTATCTGTGTGGTTTTAAAGTTGTAAATAGTCTTCTACCAACAATATTGTTAATACCTTTCAAGTAAGCAATGCTGGATGGAGCTTGATTGATTTCATGAGTGTTTTATTGCCATTGGCCCTGCGCAACTTGATCCTTTCAACGCTTAAGCTGTGCGACCGTCACTCTGCTATGCAAAGGAACTAGCATACACGCAAGGAAGTGTTCTGGACCACCCTCAAGATGTACCACTGGTGATCGTAAAATCTTCTTCATGCACTGTGTTACCCTGGACTTTGACACTTGAGGTGTGTATTTTGAGGGTCCAACCTGTTGTTCTGGTTGCAAATTGTGTAAGCAGATTCTCGTCTTGTATTGTTATATTGTTGTAACCCATCACGGAACCTTGTGGTGAACAGCAGGTAAAAAATCCAGCAAGTTGCTGAATTTTGCTATGTTTTGTCATAACAAGAATAAATCTATTCAAACTTTTCAAATGTATGGAACATGAATAGAAAAAATGTATCATGTGAAAGCACTTCTTCACAGCAATAAAGAATTACCTGGGGTTGACAAATGTTTTTCTGCCCTATCAACTGGAAATAGAATGGGCAATGGAAAACATTGCATTTCATTTTTAGCTTCAAAGACACATTTATTTCCTTTTCCTTTTATTTCTTTGATCAAAGTAATTTTCATGGGCAGCCTTTCAACTCAAGAAACTGAAAGGAATGGTAACATAATGGAACAGTCATAGCTGATCAAAACATGTCAGCATTTATAAAAAGTGCATATATCTTATTATTATTTATTATTTATTAAATTTATATACTGCCCTACATCCGCAGACCTCAGGGTGGTTCACAACATAAAATTACAGTATAATAAAACACAAAATACATAATAAAAATAAGAACAAAACCCCCCTCCCACAACACATTTAAAAGGGGCCTTATCTTGATACTATAAAGATTAGGATTAAGCCAAAGCTACTTGCTGTATTTGTGGCTTATGAATGTTGAAAATATTCTGTTGTTTCAGAGATTTGCAACTCATAAGCCACATTTGTCCACAACTCCATCAACCATCAAATTCCTGGCTTATCCTGGATTCATTTTCATTTCACCTCTGTTCCTCTCCCCCAGTGCTTTCAAAGAACATCCACCCTGTCTTCTACTGCCTGTAACTTTGGTATTTTCTGCATAACATGCTATTTGCATACTTTGTACTGCTCCTTTGAGGCATTATATATATCAGATATCAGTTTCAACAAAGGATGCACATTGCAGAAGCAGTTTAAAAAGAGTGCCACCCTAAAAGCTTTCTGTGACATTCAGTAAAGACCCACCACCTGGTTTTCCACTGCTTCTAATTTTGATATTTTCTTTCCAAATTTGCGAACATTGCAGAATTTCCCCTTAGGGCACTAGTCCTGCCAAATTTCAAGATTGGACAAAACCAATGTGCAACAAAACATTTGTTTTGCAGATTAAAAAAAAAATTCTGCTACTACTGTACATTAAAACAAGCATAAAATGAATGCATAGTGGAAGGGAGAGGACACTTGCATTTTTAAATGAATGCACACAGCAGTCTAGAAGAGAACTAGTTTGGTCCACCATTGTTGTGGCATAAATGCTTGGCACTGCTATATGTATGCTAGTAAAACTCTTACATTTTGTGGACATGCTGAGAAGGATGGTTCAATTCTGTGGGTGGCTTTCCTTTGCCACACCCTCTCTACATCCACTTTTCTGCCACAGACTCACACTGTACATACAGAATCTCATTCAGCATAGGCGCCGACTCCATGGGGCCTGAGGGGGCCCGAGCCCCCTCAAAAATTCGTTTGGGGGGCTCAGCCCCCCCAATAATCTCGGGCGCCCCTCCAACAGAGCGCCACCGCCGCCCCTCCCCCAGCCCAAAATGCACAGGGTCGGGCTGCATGCCTCCTGCCCTCCCTCCCGAGCAAAAGCTCCACCCAATTTCCTTCGGAGCTGATTAATAGGCGCAGCACGCTCTCCCCTATTCGCTCACGAGGAGGCGGCACCACTTTATCTGCATATTCATGAGCTCATTTATTATTCATGAGCTTTCGCGGGCTCCCCCAATATTTTTTATAAGTCGGTGCCCCTGTCATTCAGAGTCAAAGGACCTGGGTTATTAGGTGTTAGGATGTTAGAATCATTGGCCATGCCTCTTAGGCCTCAGCGTTTATCTGGCATTCATGAGCTAAGACTTAGGAAACATCTAATACTTTCCTGTGTGTGACTGCATATTCCAGATGAAGTTGATATTTGTGTGCTAGCTACCTTCTGCAGAAGCTTTCTTGGAATTACAGACCTTTTCACTCAATAATCCCAATAAACTTCCAGAATACCCCCCAACAAGATTTGAAAACCACCATGTGCTTGACTAAATGTTACCTGGTATGTATTCCCATAATACATCTTGTGCTTGTGGCTTATCAAAGAGGGATTTATTCTGTCGAGGTCACTCCAGAGAAGTCCAGGGAAAGAATTGTCTTTTGCTTTCTCCTAACAATTTTACACTTAGAAAATATTACACATCCCACTAGCTTGTTAATAAAAAAACATTATTTTCTTTCAGTTTAATTAAATGTCTGTCTAGCTCCAAGTGCAATAGTTCCTACTAAGGGAATACACTTACCAGCAGCATGTACAACTAGGGGGCTGTATCTCATAAAGAGTTATGTTTGATCCTCGTGGTCCCCTCTCAAAGATGTTAAATATTGGGAAAGCCGAGACATCCTTTTCCTCCTTTAGACACAAAGGCAGCTCAAAAAGGAGAATGTAAATCATATGGGAACCACCAGTTCTGAAAGGAAACTCATTAAATAATACAAGACCTTTTATATAACCAATGCAAACATTACCATTTTCCATTGTTTCGTTATTATATCCAGGACTGGAAAAATTGCCTGACTAGTTCAGCAATGGAATCTTGTATTAGATTTTTAACCCTTGCTGGATCTAGGATGCCAGGTTTTAGAAGGGACTCAGGCATCATGCAGACTATTGCCCACCCCACATGCTCAAACATTATATACCTGCCTAATGAGGATAACAGGACGCAGGTGGCGCTGTGGGTTAAACCACAGAGCCTAGGACTTGCCTATCAGAAGGTTGGCGGTTTGAATCCCCGCAACAGGGTGAGCTCCCGTTGCTTGGTCCCAGCTCCTGCCAACCTAGCAGTTCGAAAGCACGTCAAAGTGCAAGTAGATAAATAGGTACCGCTCTGGCGGGAAGGTAAACGGTGTTTCCGTGTGCTGCTCTGGTTCGCCAGAAATGGCTTAGTCATGCTGGCCACATGACCTGGAAGCTGTACGCTGGCTCCCTTGGCCAATAAAGCTAGATGAGCGCCACAACCAGAGTTGGCCACGACTGGACCTAATGGTCAGGGGTCCCTTTACCTTTTCCTAAAGAGGATAACATCCCGCACGTCTGATAAAGTTTGCTCTTGTCCATGAAATCTTATTTCTGGGGGGAAATACACTAGCAATATATTTGACATCATTTATGCAAGCTCTTTACCATTTAGCAGAGGAGATGTCTGTGATCACAGCGAGTATTCAATATATCTATGCCATGTTTCTAAAATGCAATTGAACTTTTCATGCACCCATCTGCACATTTGCCAAGCCTTTTCTAAGCTAGACCACAGTGAGCCAAAGCCACAAAGAAGCATTAAAGGAGCTACCTTTAAGGAGCACATTTGAATACCATTTTTATATCAGTGATACGACTGATGATGTACTTACATCTAAATGTCAAATATAATAGCATTTAGTGGAGATATAAAACAGAAAGGGGCAACTAAGTCGTTAAAAGCAGGTATTGAAGATACCACAGCCACACTAAAAAACATATACACCAGCAACAAACCCCTCAAACTCAACAGTGTATTTCCCCCCCTGTTTGCCAAGAGACTTATCTTTTTTCCTCACACTGTTAATTTAGACTGCTTGCTGCAGAGATGGAAGCTGATTGCACCTTGTGATATTGTTGTGCCAGCTGTGCTTTATGACTTGCTAAGAGCACCTGCAGAATGCTGCGGTAATGGGGAGCCGGGAACACGCAACCACCCTGAAGAAAAGACGCTTCTTCGCCATGGCTGGAATGGCTATAAGAACGGGAGTTGGAGATGTAATTCTGCACTGAATTGGCAGAAAAACATTTCCACCATGGAAGAGAGAGTGCAGATTCAGAAGGTGCCTTGTTGTCTTAATACACCACAGCCTACCATAAGGCCTGCTGGCAAGGATGGAAGTGGGGAACCTTTTTCAGCCGGAGGGCCAGATGCTCTTGTAGGCAAGCTTCTGAGGGCCACATGCCAGTGGTGGGTGGGACCAAAGGCAAAAGTGGGTGGAGCAAAGAATATAAATTTTACCTTTGTACAGTAGTACACACACAACTGCACCATTCCTTTGGAAAGAAGAGCAGGATATAAATAGGAAGGATGATGATGATCCTCCATCCAGGCAAGCAAGAGACATTATTGCAGTTCAAAGATGCATTTCAACAAGGTGAAAACACTTAAGGATAGTGCAAGGTTGGGTGAGGGGTGTGATCTGGATAGACTCTCAGTGAACAAATAGGGAAGTTTAAGAGGGAGACATTTGGGCCTAGGCTCCCCTATCCTTGGGATAAAAGGTGGGAAACTTATACCTAGCAAACTTAGGGCTAGTTAACGCATGAAGGACATTAGATCTGTATTCCTAGACTCAGATAGGTCATGCCAGGCATTTAAGTTTCCTGCTTTATTCATTCTCTTTCACCATGTGAACTCACCAAGATAGGACGCGCATGGGCTTGCTCACTACAAGCTCAGACCATATGCTTAAAGCTATTTCACCAATATTTGTATCCCAGTATTTCTGTCCATGTTTATTTGCTGCTGCATGGATAAATGCATGAACTTGACCTTTGGAATTTTGGAAGTAAAGCATTTTAAAACTTACTAAAGTGTGTAGTTTGTTCAATGCTAAGAGGAGTAGAAACGGAGGAGTGCTTTAAGTGGCTAGAACAGAATCTTTAAAAGGTCTATTATTCCCATGCTACAAAGTCCTGCATGATTCTGTGTTTTTAAGCTCTGCTTAAAAGAGTGGGTTTAGCCCCGTGCTTTGGATGCAAGGATCCAGCCAAGTCTTTTATTGATTACCCTACACAGGGGGGGGGGGGTGTCTTTATATTTCCCCCACAGCACGCACTCATCTCCCAGGTGTTGCAGAGTATTCATCTGCCATGCACACATTGCAAATTTATGTATGCCATAAGCTAATAAGTGCAGTGGGCATTGAGAACAAATGTTTCAGTGTTTTTGTACCAAGTGAAATACTGTTCAAGAACATTTTCAATGCACTGTGTTTATGTGTAAGCACTTACACCATGCATAGAGCCTAAAGGAACTGGAGTCTCAGGAAAGGGGATAGGATAGAATAGCCACAGTTGCTTCAAGCCAAAGGCAGAGGAGCAAAACAGGGGGCTGGGGTGGAAGAGAGGAAGATATTATTATTTAATCCATGTAATTATTTGATGTAGCACCAATATAATAGACTTTAAGGAGAATTATTAAAGGCAATTCAGCCTAGTGGAGTTCAGTTCCCATGTAATGCTCCATTTCCCCCGAGGTTCCAATTCAATTGTGTTATTCATAACTCAAGAGCCTGAGACTCAGTAAGAATCTCTCAGGGGATTTCAGCCTATTTGATTGTTTTAATGGAAGAAAGCTATATGACACCTCTCTCACATTTTGGCTCTTTGTAAGAGCTGCGCTCCTTCACTACGATTCCAGTTTCACACTTGGCAAGTCGGTTTTCTTATTTTTATATTCAATGGATAGCTCTTGCAGAACCCTGGCCTGGAATCTCCCCTGCACAGCAGAGAAAAGGTGAAATGTCACGGAAGAGCATGATTGAAGTTCCCTGTATAAATTAAACCAGGATGCTCTTGCCAGACCCTGCTAGCACTTGTAATTTTGAGAAGGTGCCACAGAAGACAGGCTTAAGCACATAAAAGGATCTATGGCCCAAATAACTTGCAAACTAATACTTGTCACTGGGGAAAAGAGTGCACAGGGAGGGGAGTCAGTGGCAAAAGGCAAGTGAATAAGGGGCGAGTGGAAGAAAATATAGTTACGCATGCTTTGAGATTTCATTGATGTTGGGACAATAAAATATTTAAGAAGCTGGACTCACTCCACCATCAGTTTAGTAATATGATATAATACTTATATGCCTGTAGTCATTCCTGTAACCAAAGCTTAGGTTTTCTACTTACTTTAGCAGATCTCAATGAAAGAGCTAAGGGGTTGGATCCAGCCCAGAAACAGTCAGATGCAACAAGGTGTTGAGCATTAGTGACTGTAGACAAAATATGGTGGTGAGCGTCACCCCCCCCCCAAGTGCAGTGGGAAAGTACAGCCCCACCCACCTCTCACAGTACAGATGAGAGCTGCCTTTGATGTCTTGAGTGCACATGCAAACATGGTGTTCCTGAGCCTGCAAAGAATATTGCTGTGCAGATGCTCCCAATGTGTACATCTATTCCATGGGTAGGTAAACTAAGGCATGGGGTCCGGATCCGGCCCAATCGCCTTCTAAATCTGGCCCGCGGATGGTCCGGGAATCAGCTTGTTTTTCCATGAGCAGAATGTGTGCTTTTATTTAAAACCATCTCTGGGTTATTTGTGGGGCATAGGAATTTGTTCTTTTCCCCAAAAAAATATAGTCCGGCCCCCCATAAGGTCTGAAGGACAGGGACTGGCCCCCTGCTGAAAAAAATTTGCTGACCCCTGATCTATCCCCTTGCTAGACTGAGATGATTAACCTGCATTTCAGTTAGAAGTACAACTGGTACGGCCTTTAAAAATTGCACTCCTTGCCATGTCCTTGCTAGATGCAGCTTTTAAAACTCAGTCTGAACTGAAGATGAGAAAATCCTGAAAGCAACAATCTGCCATACATTTTTATATGTTCCCCATCTTTTATAAATATGCTATTGTTTCATTAAAACATGGTCTAAAATCATCTCATCACTTGAATATGCAGGCAGGTTTCTGTATTTCACTCTTAGCCTTTCCATGTTGGATCTTGTACCAAATCTCCCTCCCCCCCCCCTCTTTCCCTCACGTAAAAGCATTTTATACTTCAGATGACGCGGGGTTAGGATTGCAGCCTACCTTATTTAGTCCTATGCTTGTTGCAGATTTAATAGTTTTAGAGTACAACAGGAGGTATAAGGCTTGTGAAAATCTATTGTGTGTATGTCTCCTTCCATGTTTGGTTTTTTTATTTGATTAGGTTGCTGAATCTTCACAATCCCAGAGCAGCGTAGGAAAAAATTCTTACCCTACAATCTCTATTAAGGGGGGGGGACTCGAGTAATGATTTCTTGCATAGACCTAGGAGCAAAAATTATGAATTACATTTCCCACCAGAACTGTTATCTGGAAGCCTAATGGAATTCTTCCTTATGTGCATTTATTAAATTCTGATAGTCTAACACTAGTTTGGCAGTCAGGATATACAAAACAAGCTTAAAATCACACCCTCTGCTAAGCTTGTATTAAGTCAAGAACCTTCTGTATCGAATTAAAAGAAAAGCCATGAATACCGAATTCACTGCCACCGACTTAGGCAACAGATTCACCATCACCTAACTTAGCCAACAGAAAAACAGATCATGTAGCAATTATGAAGGCAAAGGTCTAATTTTCACACTCTTCATTGTGCACATATAAGCATAGAATTGGAAGGGACCCTGAGGATCATCTGGTTCAGTGAAGGAATATCCAGATCGAACCTGCAACTTCGGTGTTATCATCACTATGCTCTAACCAGCTGACACCTTCCAACCATACTTTGATTTACTTAATCCAGCATTTAACATGATAAACACCTATTTCTTAATACGTGTGTCAGTGTATCTCAACACCCCAGTTCTGAACAATGCATTAATTGCTGCTTGGTTATAACTGATGTGTAGAATTGTCGTGTCATGTCGTGCTGTGTTTAGAGTTCTGGTCCTGGCCAGAGTCATGGAGTGGACAGACAGAAGAGGCAGAGCTGGGAAGGAAAGCAGAAAATATTTTATTTCCCCACCCATTTCTAGTGCATGAAGTAGCACTTCAGTGCGATCCCTGAAAACAAGAATTACACTTGATTAGAATATCCTATAATTCCTTGCCATTCCTTCCAAAGTCACCCACATGTTACCCAAATCAGTCAAGTGGGTCAAGTAATTATTTTTGATAGATGAGTAAATGGTCACAAGATATCCCCAACACACACCACAGCTTCATTCAAAACTGAGAGATTAAGGCTCTCACGACTAATTTCCATGGCACAACGACAGAGCTAAATTAAATCTTTAAAAAAGGAAAGGAGCTTTATTGGGTTTCAAACCTGTGCACAGAATATGTCATGAGATGTTAAGACCTGTCACTCTTCCTTAAAAAGGGAGTCTTGCATGATCAGAAAATGGACAGCTGAAGATTACATGAGATAACTAAAAAGGTTTCCATACAGCTTGGATTAGCTTACTTCAGTGCAGGGGACAGGAATAAAATTATTCTTGATCTGCCTTTAATCTAAAGAAGCACTGGTGGAAGGAGAAAATGTATCAGTGATTTTTCAATGAACTCCTGCACATACTAGTGGAAGGAGAAGCACCACATGTGGTCATAGAGACTGTTCATATCCCGGATGGAAGGTGTTGCCTAATAGTGAGTCACATAAAAAATGAGTTACATCACAATATCTTCTGATGGAAAGTGGATCTCATGGGACCATAGGAACCAATGGTCTGACTCCTGTAGGAAGCTGTCTTATAGGAGTTAGCCCATTGGTTCATCCAGCTCAGTATTGTATACACCAATGGGCAGTGACTGTGCAGGGTTTCAGGATGAGGTCTCTCCCAGTATGCAAATGTCAGGAGTCCAGGTTCCCAGCTTGATAACACAGTAAGCGTAGCTAATTAAAAAGGAGGATTTATTGCAAAAATAAACAGATAGCTCCGGATGGCTCTGACAAGCCTCCGGCCCCCATTACTCACGATGACCCTTATGAAGTCTCCTTCTTATGATGACAGAAAATACTGAACTTACGAACCCGCCGTCTCTTTGTTTTGCTTCCTGTCTAACAGCCCTCCCCTGAGCCTTGTTTTGCTTCCTGTCTAACAGCCCTCCCCTGAGCGACTCTGAGGAGGTATTGGATCAGCTCCCCCTCCTCCCTTTCTGCATGGGTTCATTCTCTTACCAGCCAGCATTCCTAAGGGTGGGGGAGTTAGCTCTCTCTGCTGTTCATCCTGTATGAAAGTTAACCCTTTCTGTTCCTGGCTGCTCCCTTTAGTTGTCTGCAAACCTTCACTGAGAGCTGGCTGCAATCCTTCACTGGGAGCTGGCTCATTCCTGACAGCAAAGCAGATTGCCAAGCCACCAAGGTATGTTCTTTCCCCATAAAAATAATATTCAGCAAAAAATCTTAAAATATTCAACATGAACTTGCTAAACTTCAGAACTGAGACTTTCCTGTTGTCCAGCAGGCAGTTTTATGATGTACATTTATTTCTTGCCCCATTTTCTGAGGATTTTGTTACATACACCGCTTAAAAATGTGAATAATTGTTGCATAATAAGTGCATGAAATAATAAACAAAACAGTATAAGCAGGCCAGACTCGGCACTGAAATATAGCCATTGTTGGTGCCAGCTGGGCTTTCTATAACCAGGGTGCCCCAACAGAAAAGGCTCTTTATCATACTTCCATACACACACACACACACAGAGAGAGAGAGAGAGAGAGAGAGAGAGAGCGCACAGAGGAATGACGTGGAAGGCATTCCACCCCCACTTCCTAAAACAACACATAGGAAGCTGCCTTTACGTTGTGTCAGGCCATTGGTCCATCTAGCTCAGTACTGTCCATTCTGACTGGAAGCAGCTCTTCAGGGTTTCAGGCAATGAGTCTTTCCCATCCCTACCTTCAGATGCTGGGGATTGAACCTGTGACCTTCTGCATGCAAAGCAGATGTCCTGCCACTAAGCTATGGCCGCTCCCCAATTGAGTCCTGAGGTTACCATTGCACGAGTCACTGTGGACCTTCAGTTGCCGCGGTTCCACGTTCAAAATGTTATGCATTGCTTTTTAGTGCACCTTCTTAATGGACTGTAGTAATTCTACACCTCATCCACTGGAGATGAAAAACAACTGCAAATGATCTTATTCAAACCTTTCCTTTTAGCTAACGCAGAGAGGATCCCTTGCAGCATGCATCTGTGCAGAAACTTTCAGGCTTCCTCTAACAGCAATAAACCTTTGTTTTGAAAGGAAGCAATGAGATTGCATACTTTTTACTAATGAGAAGAATGTACAAGCAAATATATCACCCTGCATAGAACACAGGAACATATTGAATATTTATGAAGGCCGCCCCCTCCCAATATCCTTAGTGAGTATAATCATTTTAAAATCAGACTTCACTTATTAATCACTGGAGCACATCCGACCCAAGTTACTGATGCAGGGACTGGCTTATGGGCAGTGTACCAGACTTTGACAAAGCGCTAAAGAAAGAGATCATTAGTCTCCCAGAGCTATAAATCTAGGGTGTCCAATTTTCAAACCACTGACAAGCTATCTCCATAAAAATGACTAAATTTCTCACACGGCAAATCCTCCAAAGGTCCAAGACTGGTGGGAAATGTGGCAAGATTCACAACGGATCCCTGCTTTTTCAAATACCAGTTTGCTTTGTGATTTGCTGTGAATTCTTAAGCAAAATTGTTATCTCCTAGACTAAAATGATTGTTTCAGTCTGAACTGGACTGCATTATGAAGTGAGCAACCAAAATGCATTTCTCTCTTTTGGAGAGCAGAATTCCTGGAAGATGGTTATTTCAGTTTTCTTACCTGGCTGATCCATGTTTTTAAGGACGCTGCTAATGACCTGAAATGCCACCCACCTTGTGCCCATAGTGGCCAGAAGCCATGTTCCTACTCTTGGTTCCCAAACGCAAAAGCAGTGAACAGAAGACTGGTGAGCCAAACTTCAACAAGATTAATTTCCAATATGTTCTACAAGGGGCTGGGAGGAACATGAAGAAACTTGGTGTGTGGCATATATGGATGAATGAAATGGATGGTTGCAGGAACTGTTTAATTTTTTATTTCTTAGGGTTTTTTGTGGGGGTGTTTTCTGCCCTGTCTATTTCCCACTCACCCACTACTGGAATATAGACCAAGGAAGGTTAGCCCTAAAACTGAAGGCAGCTCCCCAATGCTGCCTCATTTAATCCCTCACCCCAATGGCTGTTTCTGTTTAATAAAGTTGGGAGATCAAGTTTCAAATATCCTGTATGACTTGTCATTTATTTATTTTTTATTTATGAACAGTGTTTACAGGCAGCCCAATGAACCAAGTTATCTGGCGGCTTACAACAGCAACACATTTAAATACAACAATAAACAATAGGAGGAATATAAAATGCAGTATAAAAACTCCAGCAGCAGATCGTGGAGTTGGAAGGGACCCTGAGGATCATCTAGTCCCACTCCCTACAGTGCAGGAATATGCAGCTGTCCTGTTTGGGGATCGAACCTGTGACCTTGACATTATCAGCACCACACACTAACCAACTGAGCTACCCAGTGGTAACAAAAACAACAACCCCAAACCCTCGAACAATAGCACCAATATTTTAAACCTTTAAAAAATGTTTTTTAATGTGTTGAAAGGACTGGGAAAATAATAATGATCTCACCTGATATCAAATGGCCATGGAAGAGCCACTACACCCTCTTCCTGGCAAATGGGTCACTGTTGGGTTACTGGGAGAAAGATGGAAGAAGTGGCAGAGAGGTCTGCATGGTGCAAACTCACTGGCAGATTGTTCCAGATTGGATCTGCCAGTATGTCTGCACTGCGTTGACCTCCCTTGCCATCTCTCCATCCCACTAAGCAACAGTAACCCACCTGCTCCCAAGCTAGTGTGGCTGCTCTACCATACCTGGTGAGGCATTTCTACCAAGGGCTTTTAAAGCCAAGCTGCTAAGTAAGAAATGGGCATGGAAACCGACTGGAATCTTGGCTCCTATACTTAAGAAAGAAAGGGAGAGTTCCCAGGCTATACTTCAAGAGAAGAGCTATAAAATGTGCCCATGGATTTCCTTCCTACCTGCTCTATTTCTCAAGTAACCAGTTTATTGCACTTCTATATCAGCTTCTGACAGAGCAAAGGAGAGATAAGCAGAGCTATGGTTAATTCCTTCCTCAATGGCAGTCTGAGCCCTAACGTAAGAAGTGAGCAATTCTTCAAAGCGGCTATACTTCTGCAATTTCAAAACCCTATCCTCCTGATATACACCTCCATCAAAGTGAAGCCTTGTCCTGCTTAGCACCTACCATAAGCGCACACACGTGAACGCAGCTGAAAAATGAGCCAAGGAACATCTGATTGCCCTAGCGGTGAGAATTACAAGATTATCTAAATCACTTAAATAAATCTGCTTAAAGACATTTGCAGTTCATTACCAATCTGTGTGATCTGATGTTTTCCTCAAGAAGCAGAGCAAAGCAGCTCATCCTCCTTTCAGATACTCAGGGCCCTCCAAGGCAGCAGAAAAGCTATCAAGATTTGCCATTTTGGGCAAGCAGTTGCACAAACGTGCTAGCCCAGCCTGAGGCAGTTTGCACTCCAATTCCCCATTCATATACGACAGGGCTATTCTTTCTGCATGGAGAAATTTTCCTGCTACTAGAGATAGGAAGAGGTGTTGCCTCTCCACTCTTTATTGCTTTGCTGCTTTATTGGGTGGCTCTGAAAGAGGATTAGACAAATTCATGGAGGATATCATAGAATTGAAAGGGACCGTGAGGCTCATCCAGTCCAACTCCTTGCAATGCAGGAATCGTTTGCCCAACTTTGGGCTCAAACCCACGACCCTGAGATTAAGATCTCATGCTGACTAAGCTATCACAGACCTTAATAGCTACTATTTTATGGTAGCTATGCTCTGCCTCCATGGTCTGAGGCAGCAATGCTTCTGAATACCAGTTGCTGCTGGAAACCACAGGTAGGACAAGTGTTCTTGTGCTCAGGTCCTTCTTATGGGCTTCTCAAGGTGGCATCTGGCTGGCTGCTGTGGGAATAGGATGCTGGACTAGATGGGCCACTGGCCTGATCCAGCAGGGCTATTCTTATGTTATTACAGTGTATATTCCTTTTTCAACATAAAATAATGCACATATAATGAGGGAATGCACAGACATTAACTAAATGGCAAGAGGGGGATTAAGGAAGAGACCGTTCCTGTTAAGGCAAAGCTGCAGGCAGGAATGCTTGAGGAAATTGAGCTTTGCGAATTCCAGTTTGAACTGACCTGATCTGCCCCTGCCAGACTAATGTATGGATTGACTCCTAGTGATCTACCAGCTTTCCTACTTCCCAAATGTTCCAACACAGCATTTGGATCAAAAGTATTTTAAAAGCACATGTTTAGAGAGAAAATACATTTAGAAATATGCATTTCAAGACAGAACACATTTGAAAATGTGTATTAAAAAACAACAACCCACAGAAATGGCATAGAATGGACTTATAAGTGAGTACATGCCAAAGTGACACAGACCTGATATGCGGGATGCTATTTTTATACCCTCCAACATCCCTCAGATGAAAATAGGGCTGTTTCTCACTCCCCACCCCCTTCACTGACCCTCCTCAAACCCACCCACCCCTATTTTTGTCTCCCCTCCCCCACAAAGCATTTGTGCCACCTGTACACCAATGGGACACAGCACACATAGCCTCCACTGTCCTGAGAAAACTCCTTAATCCTGAATTTATTTCATTTTATTCTTTGGTAGATTTACAAAAAGAAAAACACACACCAATAACTATATTTTAGAAACAGGCAAGATTGTATAAGGCTATATCAACCCCCACCCCTTTATATAAAAAAGCTACAGCCAAGAGCTGCAACGCAAGTATGGAAAATCTAGGGTTTATTTCTAATTCTCTAAGGCATTTCTAAAAGTTTCAGATTCACTTATACAAGCTAAACATTATTTCAGACACACCATCTGCATTGCTTTGTTTTCACTCTAGGCACATACATATCTGTTGCGGAATTCAGTAATGCGATTTCAGCCGTTCCCACTTTGATAGCATGAGTGGGCAGGAACCACCAAGGAAGGAGGGTGGATGACAATCTCTCTGTGCTAATGCTTTCAAGGGCTATTCAAGCATCAACAAAGCCCTGTATACATTACCAGTACAGTAGAACAGAATCCCTAATGTGTTTATAAAAAAATACATCCATTATTTAAATTGAAGGCTATGCATTATTAATATTGCTCCCATTACTTTCCAAACACAACTCCTTGGAAATATCAATACTCTTTTTAAGCATCTTGTCAAAGCCCATTGTTGCAAGCTTTCCCTAGTATTGCATGGCCTAAACTCATAGGCAGGAGTGGGCAAAATAGTTCAGTGCAAAATTCTGAGTAGCTCTGAGAGTAAGGAAAGGTAAGGATTCTCTCTGTTCTAAGTGTATCGTTACCTTCCATTGATGTATTATGCTTGCACTCAATCTTTTGCATTGCATGGAATGTAGTGAGGGTCACTGAACAATGGAAGCATGAGAAAAAGTAGCTAACTCAAACATTGGACATCAAGAAGGCTCTCCGATTTATATTGAGATATGTTTCTCATTCACTGAGGTCCACTACACCCTTGTGCCACCCACTACACACATATTCTAATTTCTCTGTTTGCAATTCAATGAATACTTGACTGAACGCCTCCCTCATCCCTACCTTCTAAAATCTTCTTGCTCTTCTGTGACTGTTGGTCTCTATGTGGCAACAATTTTGTTTTACCCTATGCACATAGCATACTAACACACCGTACTTATTCACAGAGACCTACGCCAGTTGATCCTACTGCTTCATCAGCTGCTCAACACTGGAACAAAATCGGAGTTCAGTGCAAGAGGGATGTTGACAAACTGGAAAGCTAAAATGATGGTTTACTTACTTATATTTATTTTATAGGCCTATGTGTCATTATGAAAAAACTGCAGAGAAGGCGCTTTGAGTCACCAAATGTGACAACTCTTTAGCAGTCCAGTATCTTATAAGTCAACAACAAAATATTTAACTCAGCTTTGTAAAGAGTACATAGTTCCCTCTGCACTGGTGCAATATGTGCATGATAGTGTGTTTCGGTATACATCCTAAACACTGCATTTTGCACTAGATACAGATTCCAAACTGACCCTAAGGATTGCAAAATCCAGGATAAACTTTAGGTATGAAAAACTACTGTCTCCAAGCTGGTGAAAGGCGCTTCAAGTCTCTGAGGACACATGAGCCTTCCATCAGAAATATGTATTGTGGAACACCCCAAAAGTTTTGAACATGCTCCTTCAAGAGAAGTCCAAGACCCTCCAGAAGAGGGATACTACCAAGATAAAGGGCCTAAGGTGGCAAAAAAGGCAACATTTTATGAATTATAAAAGAAGGATGCTGTGGATGAAAGAACACCCCCCCCCGAATGCACAGAGCAGCATGCTATACTGTAAATGACCAAACAGAAATGTTTCCTAGCTATTCTTACCTTGGCCTACTTGCTTTAGGTTCCTCAGCTGTGCTAAAGACCCAGGACGTGCTACCTACCTGATAAGTAACAGGAGCTATCCCTTCAACAAAGAACTCCATAGCCAAAGGAAATGGGGAAACCAGAAAAGCTGGCGGAACTCTGCTGCAGCAATTGCAGTGGCAGAACAGCCAGCATCTTCAAACTAACAGGACATACGTAGAAATTATGTAATATTTATTTAAATTAATTAATTACATGAGAAGCAACAACATCCCAAAACAAGCCAGAAATTTTCTGCTTGGGGTTTTTTTGTGTGTTTTTTTAATGCTCATTACCCTCCAACTCTGTGAAGGGTTTCAAAGGTTTCTTCGCTCAAAGACTCTTCCCGCTCCCTGGGCAACAACGGCAGCAACAACTTTGAAGAAAGAAAAACAACTTCTCTCTGGTATCAGGATTTGTAGACACAAGATTCAGGATGCACCAAAAGCAGCAGAAAGAAGCGGAAATCATATTGAGACTGAGAGGAGCACTGAGGAAGTCACTTTATAATGTCTGACCTTGGAATGTCCAAAGCAGCTCAAGAGGGAAGAAAATGCAAAGCCCTCTCTCAAAGGTGGAACTTAATCCATGTCACAAACAGAAAGGGGTGGACCCTCCCAGCTCTCACCTGGGAGCTTCCCTTTCTTTTCCCAGGCTTTCACCTGGGTCCTTCACCAACAACCCATCCCACCATGTTCAGTTCCTACAGATACTGCATGCATCCTGGAAGATGTGGCCATGACTAATACCCACATCTCTGAAACATTAAGACATGTGTAGATAGTGACAAGCATTTCCAGGATAGCAAAGTTCTCCTCAGGCATGAGCCTCCTTGTCTTAGATAACCCTTTGAAAGCACAATCCTGCCACTGAGAATGCAGAAGTATAGCAAACAAGTTTGTGTTCTACACTGACATGACAATCACCTTCCACCAGCAGAATTCTGCCTCATCATCTAAACTTTGCAGAAGTGGCCTACAGTTATTTTAGCCCATGTGGGCAGTGTTCCATTCCTGGGTTTCATTATTCTTCAGAAGACTGTTTAAAGGAAGGCTCATTTCAATATGCGGACAAAAATATGCAGAGAAAAATACAGAGAGCAAAACCAACCCCTGTATATGGCGTTCATTGGACTAAGCTTTCGACACTGTAAATCGTAATGCCCTGTGGACTGTCCTTCTGAAAAGTGGCTGCCCAGATAAATTTGCAAACATCATTCAGCTCCTCCATGATAATATGACAGCAACAATGGCTCTCAAAGTGAACCATTCACAGTGGGATCAGGTGTTAAACAGGGTTGTGTTATTGTCCCAACTCTATTCATTGATTTCATTGCCATGATCCTACACTTTGTCAAAGGGAAACTCCCCACCGGAGTAGAAATCATATATTGAACAGATGGAAAGCTCTTCAATCTGAGCAGGCTGAAAGCAAAGAGAAAGGTTACCGTAACTTCCGTCATAGAGCTTCAGTATGCTGATGACAACGTAGCGTGCACATGCTCAGAGGATGACCTCTAAACCATCCTAAATATCTTTGCAGAAGCTTACTAAAAGCTTGGCCTATCACTCAACATCCAAAAAACCAAAGTGCTGCACCAACACGTACAAAATAACCACTCTATGCTTGTGAAACATGGACCACTTATAAAAGCCATCTCTAAACATCAATGGTGTCTCCAAAAAAAAATTACACATCACTTGGGAAGACAGGCAAACTACTGGAAGAAGCAAAGATCACCAGTGTTGAAGCAATGATTCTTCAACATCAACTTCATTGGACTGGTCATGTTGTGCGAATGCCTGATGATCATCTTCCAAAGCAACTACTCTATTCCGAATTTAAAAATGGAAAGCATAATGCTGGTGGTCAACAAAAGATGTTAAAGACTGTCTCAAGGCAAATCTAAAAAAATGTAGTATAAACACTGATAACTGGGAAAAACTGGCCTGTGAGCGCTTCAGTTGGAGAACAGCCTTTACCAAAGGTGTCATGGGCTTTGAAGACACTCGAACTCAGGACACAAGGGAGAAACATGCTAAGAGGAAGCCCGCTTGGCAAATCCACACCGTAATCAACTCCTGCCCGGGAACCAATGTCCCCACTGTGGAAGAGCATCTGGCCTCCACAGTCACTTACGGACTCATTGTTAAAACCATGTTTATGGAAGACAATCTTACTTGGCTACGAGTGATCGCCCAAGAGGAGGAGGAGGAGGAGGAGGAGGAGGAGGAGGAGAAGAAGAAGAAGAAGAAGAAGAAGAAGAAGAAGAAGAAGAAGATGATTTCAATATATCCAATTAAGTAACCCTTGTCTTCTTCTATGAAAGGCTTCAGGTATTTTGGGGACAGGGAAGCAGGTGGTGGTAAAAGTATCTTGGTGTTTGAAAAAATATCACAGGGAATGAGTAGCTGAACAATATGAGCCATATGAAGACTTGTGGAACGCGAGAAACTAATGCAAGTTCCTTTTTGTCCTGGTGTAAAATTATTTACTGGAATATATGTATAATAATAATAATAATAATAATAATAATAATAATAATAATAATAAAAAATAATAATAATAATAATAGAATTTCACAATTCACATGACTAGGGTGCAATTGTCGGGTAGAAAATATTACCACTCACAAATAAATAGATACATTTTCTATTATCCAGAGGGGTTATTTGTAATGACCTTAATAATCTCTTATTATTATTATACTGTATGTAGTATGCACCAAATTGCCCCGAGGGAAATAGCATGTTACTTTATTTGTTAACCTCAGGAGTTGTCATTTTCTGCAAAAACCTGGGGCGACAGAAAAACACATTCCCACTAATAATTAGCATTTGGCATTAAGCGACGTTTCTCAAGTAGGCTGGCATGGCCTTAAATAGCACATTGAGAAGTATTGGACAATTTTAATAAGAGGCTAGAGCACCGCTTGGCCTCACCTATTAATTTTGCTTTTGTGAGTTTTAAAGTCAGGTCCTCATGGGTGCTTTTTTTGTTGTTTTAAATATTTAATAGCTCCTGCGATTGATGACATGCTTTGCAGATAGAATAGAAAGGATGTTGGGAAGTTTCTTGGTTTGAGAAGCAGTTATAGAGGAAAACTCTGGCTTGGCAAGTCGCCACTGATCAGTTTTGAAAATGAGAACTGCTGGGATTCAAGTGTGCATTTTTTTGTGTTCTTTTTTTAACACATTAGCATCCCACACTTCCTGCAAGCAGCTCAGTATGCTGTACAGAGAATTTTCTTCATTTTACCTCTCTCAAAAAAAAAACTCCAAAAAAACTGTGTGTGACCAGAAAAAGGGTTAGCTGGTAAGATTCACTGCTTAACAAGATTTAAACCCAGGACTCTCATTGTATGTCCACCATCATTCTATCTATAGCACCATATTAGCTGACTAATGTTTGGGTTGCAAGTCAAGCTCTCCACCCAGGAATTCTTTTCAGCCATCGCAGATTTGCAAGGAGATAGTTGTAGTCAAGCTCTCCATGATCCCTGAATCCTTTTCAGTCCTCACATATTTACAGGAAGTTAGCTGGCAATAGCCTGTGAGAATTATATCAATTCTTGTACATCATTCAATCCTTGAAAATGTCAGATGATTATACTCATGAAACTGTTCCAGGGGCATGTGCACACAGAAGCATTTCAAGAATCTATTTGCAAGTGCCAACTGATAAGTGTGAGAACCGGCCTTCATGGGCCAGAGATGTGGAACTGCAGAGAGTGATTCTGCACAGAACATAGCATGTCCTTTCAGTCAGCCTCATCTGCTCTGAGCTCCTGGGAAGAAGGCTTAGGTGAGATTTACTTTTCTAGTACAGTGGTAGCTTGGGTTAAGAACTGAATTCGTTCTGGAGGTCTGTTCTTAACCTGAAACTGTTCTTAACCTGAAGCATCACTGCTGAAGCACCACAACGGGGCCTCCTGCTGCTGCCATGCAGCCGCCGCACGATTTCTGTTCTCATCCTGAAGCAAAGTTCTTAACCCGAGGTAATATTTCTGGGTTAGTGGAGTCTGTAACCTGAAGCGTCTGTAACTGGAGGTACCACTGTATGGCGTGCTGGTTCCAGGCAACAATATTGCATCCTCCTGTTAAGTCTGTAACCTGAAGCGCATGTAACCTGAAGCATATGTAACCTGAAGCGTATGTAACCCGAGGTACCACTGTAAATATATTTTCTCCCTTATTGCCCCCCCCCACTCCATAACCCATTCAGTATCATTAAGATTCAACTGAGAACATTTTCTCGCCTGAATAAAATATACCCACCACCATGGTCTGGACCAAAATATCTATAACAGCGAAGCTAGAAAATTGCAAGCTATCTGGTCTTTCCTCTCTCTCTCTCTTGTGCATGCGCATGCACATGACATGTCACTCTGGGCACAGGTCAGTCTCTTGATATAAACTCAATTCCAGTAGCAGCTGGTGTTGTGAGGCAAAGCCATGGAGCTGCCATCTCAACCCTGGCATTGCTGCAGCTTACTCTGATAGGGATGGGGTAGCGTAGTGGCAAGGCTGGGGCAGTGTGGATCTACCACAAGGACTAATCTGGCAGCTGCTGATGCATACATGCGCCCTAGCCTCATTACACTCCAGTCCCATCCAGGTAAACTGCAGTTACTCTGGTGTCTGGAAGGCAGCTACATGGCTCTGTGCCACCACACCAGACATTCCTGTTCGGCTCAGGGAATGAGGGAGGTTGTGCCTTTGAAAACTCAGTATTGAATGCTCAGTATTATATATAAAACATGCTTTGTGTGCAAAAGAACTCTTGTTGAGTTTCCAGCTGAAAGGACCCCGGATTGGGAAAGATCCTTGCCTGAGATGTGGGAGAGCTGCTGCCAGTCAAGGATAATAGAATTAGGCGAGGGACCTATAGTCAGTCTTCACTTGAAGAAAACAATGAATTTCAGTATGCAACTCAACAAATATAAGTCTAACTCTGAAAATCTCCAACCAATATAAGCAGGCATTAATAACACCTATCTATATCCATATTCATAGTTATACCTACACAGTGTTTGATATAATAATAGGCAGCATACAGATGTTTGCCAACACCTCAGGAATGATGTGACGTTCTGCTTATATTTGGAGCTCAAAGAATTGAGTAAAGCAGCAACAATGACTGGCTGAATTGGGTCTGCTTTGGTTCCGTGTACAAACCATTATTTAAAAAATGAGTCGTTATCTTTCTTTGCCATTTTGCTGTACAGTCTTGTAAGTATCTGCACGAGTGCGAGAGGTGTGCAGGGGTACACCCAGCCGTAGCGTGTTACAAAGGGAAGCAGCCCTTTCGGGGAGGTGGGGTTCCAGTTCCAGAGAAGCCCCCGCAGCAGGAAACAGACGATAGGGACCCTCCGGGTCTAGCATTTTCCCTGATCCAGCTCCCTCCTCTCCGCATTCTTCGATCGTATTCTTCGATCAGGCACTAAGACTTATCCAGAATTTTGGTCACGAGGCACTCTTGACAAAATGTGACATAGAGTCAGCCTTCTGTCTATTGCCAGTTCATCCCAATGACTTCCATTTGCTGGGATTCAAATTTCAAGGGAAGTATTACATTGTCAAGGCTATGTCGATGGCCTTGCGCTACAGAACCAACTCACCTGGGGTGACACGTTACCTCGGTGACTTTCTACTCGTTGGGAAGCCCAATACCGGTGAATGTGCCTCCCTTCTGGAGGCCTTTTCAGCTTTGCCCCAGGAGCTGGGAGTTCCCCTCACGGCAGATAAGACGGACCCTCAACGCATCTTACTTACCTGGGTATAGAGCTTGACACAGCAGCTCAATCTGCCCGCCTGCCAGAGGGGAAAATAGTTGCCCTTAAGGAAACAATTCGTCAAACCCTTCCCATAATAATAATAATAATAATAATAATAATAATAATAATAATAATAAAGTCGCTCTTAGACAGGTCCAGTCCTTGCTAGATCATTTCAACTTGGCATGTACAGTAGTTTCACCAGGCCGCCCATTTTGCTCCTGCTTAGCCAGGCTGTTAGCAGGCCTCAAGCATTCGCACCATAGAGTAAGACTCCCCAAGTCGGTCAAGGTGGATTTTGAGATGTGGATCAGATTTCTGGAACACTACAACGGAGTCTCCCTATGGCAGGAAATCCTTAATTTGGCCTCTGATTTCCAGGTCCACTCCAATGCGGCAGGGTCCCTGGGCTTTGGTCTGTTCTTTAAGGGACGTTGGTGCGCGCAACAATGGCCAGCAGAGTGGCAAGGGGAGGCCATCATGCGGGATCTCACTTTTCTGGAGTTTTTTCTCATAGTTGTGGCGGTTCACATATGGACTGAGGAGTTCCGGAATCGCCGGGTGTGCTTCAGAACTGATAACCAGGCCGTGGTTAACATACTGGCTAGCAGTCATTGCGTTCTGAGAGGGGTCTCGCCTACTTCGATCATTTGTGCTCCGATGCCTTGCTTCTGGTCGTTAGCACCTTGGGCTCAGCTGCTGCCAGAACCCTTTCCGGATCACCTACGGAACCTTGGAGACGCGAAGTGATCAAGGGAGTATTAGCGTCTGTTGCACCCTCTACCCTCAGGTCTTATAAGAAAGTATGGTGCGACTTCACAGGTTTCAGGTCCAAAGTATCGTCCCTTTCCCCTATCGTATGAAACTTAGGTCAATTTGCTGGTCCAAGTTTGAGGCCCGGCTGTTCTCTGCGGCATACGCTATAGCCTTCTTTGGTGCCTTGTGGGTTGGCGAGGTGGTAGCAGAAGCTGCCTCAAGTGGAACAATGCGCAGCCTCCTCCTGGAGGACGTGCAGGTGTCCAGTTCAGGTGTGATGGTGCGGGTACATCAGTCTAAGATGGACCAGGGCAGTAAGGGCACCGTAGTACAACTCATGGCCTCCGGTCAGAAGGGCCCATGCCCAGTAAAGGACACCAGGTGATACCTTTACCTCAGACCTCCCGGCCTTGGCCCACTCTTCATTCACGAGGATGGATCCCAATTGATGAGGCACCAATTCACCAGGGTACTTTGCAAAGCGATAGATGCCTGCGCTTTCCCTTCCAAAAGACTACGCGGCACATTCATTTAGGATTGGTGTGGCCACAATGGCCTCATGGGCCTTCCGGCAGACAGGATCAAGGAGATGGACCGCTGGAAATCTAATGCCTACAAAAGTATTCTGAGAACGCTCCGCTTTCCTGTCTTTTCTTTCTTTATTCTTAGCTGTCTTCGGTAGTCCAGTGTGGATTTGCGGCCACAGTATCGTGCATTGGGCCCGCCTCCAGTCAGCAAGTTCCGGCTTCATGCCTAATCTGCGGCTACCATCGTGGGTGCGAGTTTCCTGGTTGTCGAGAAGGGGCATGTGCTGGCAAGAACTCATGCCACTGCTGAAGGCCAAAGCTGCGCAGTTGGGCCCCCCAACATTCTAATCATTCAGCTGGGTGAGAGCGACCTGGCTAGCAGGAAGAGTGTGGACTTGCTGTCGAACATGAGAAAGGTCTTGGATGAGTTGGTTGCCTTATTTCCCAGAACAACCCTGTTCTGGTCCTCTCTCTTGAAGAGAAATGTTTGGCGCAGTGCGCATAACATTAGGGCCTTTGAGAAATCCAGTAAACTCTTGAATCGTGCGGTAGCGCGCAAAGTGCGTTTTATGAATGGCCTAGTTATATCTCATGATGATATCCAGATTGGCGACCAGACCCTATTCCGGGATGACGGCGTTCACCTTTCAGATTGTGGAAACAACATATGGCTGGCTAACATATCCAATAGTCTCAGGGATTGGTTGCAGCTGTGAGGGTATTAGCGGCGAGCCTTTTGGCTCGGGTGGCGGTTAGGCATTGGAATGTGTTGTTGGTGTTTCGGGGGGCAAGGTGTGGCCATCGCCTTCCCCGACAATTCTGGGTATTCCGCTAAAGGAATCCGGCGGTCGTGGATCCTGTCCGATGCCCGTGTGGCGGGGGGCCATGGCACAACCCTCGGTGACATCAGGAAGAGAGCCTATAGTTGGATTAGCATCAACAGGCTTCCCCTACTGGTGGTTAACCCCTCCTCAGACTCACCCTTCTACGAGTGGGTGGAGTCTAATGTTCTGTGGTCCAATGCCTAAGCCAATACCTTCTCACATGCTGTAATCAATAAAGTTGTGGCCTTTACCTTACCCATTAACCTTACATTCTGTGTCCGCGTGTCTTTATTCCCCAAGCAGGGATCGGGTCCTCGAATCACAAACCATTATTAAAAAAACGAGTCGTTATCTTTCTTTGCCATTTTGCTGTACAGTCTTAGAACTCCCCGTTGTCCCCTTTCAAAAGAAAATTATTGTTTATGCCAACAAGCTTAATTTAGTTTTGATTTTCCCCCCTTGCTGAATGGTTTGGGGGCGAGTAGGCTATCCTGTGGAAGAAAAAAAATATCTAAATAAGAAGTTGAAGTGTGATACCTTCTTTGATACGATTCTCTCTTTATGTGTGTGCAGTATATGAGCACCCTATGAGAGGGAGGTTGCCATGGCAATTACTCATTATTTTCCCATAGTAAGCTAGATACTTTTTAGCAAAAAAAAAAAAAAGAGAGAGAGAGAGAGAAAATCAGCCAATGTACCTTTTTAGTCCCTAGAGATACCTAATTTATATTGTACACAGAGCTTTCCTTTTTGACACTTCTCTAAATATTTAGTGGACTGCAGAATACCTTAATCCCAATGACTCTTAACAAAATGGCCAATGTACTTCTTGAAAGCAGTTCCCAGCACACGGTTTGAGTCAAATATACTGGCTACTGCATCTCTCATTCCCTTCTATTAGAAAGGCTTTATTGCCGTGATGCCTCAGGCAAATCTAAAATGGAATGCGGGGTGGGGAAAACATCTAAAATATTTTGATTAAGGCAGATGCAAAGAATCTCAGGTAGCTCAGAAATGGAGGTCATTTGCAACTGTAATATGTATATGAAAAACCGAGCATTTCCCTGCCACTGTTCATCATTGCTATCTATATACTAATAAATAGTGATCTGAGTCATCCTGTGCATGTGCTTATGTATGAGATACCTACCCATCACACTCACACACATACTGCAGGTCAGGCGTTGGGCAGAATCTAAGTGAGTAGCTTAGAACCCGAGTGAGTAGCTTAGAACCCCTGCACAATTCAGTTATACCCTTATTGCAGATTGAAAGGCTGTGCTGAGAAAGAATGCAGCTTACAGAAGCCTTCAATGTAATCCACTGTTCAATTTCAGGCTGTAGGTGTTTATTTTTTTAAAATAAAAAATAAACATCACCTTAAGACAGATAACAACAACAACAACAACAACAACAACAACAACAACAACAACAAGAAGCTGCCTATCTGACTGGGTTGCCACAGCCACGCCGGGCAGCTCCCAACAGGGACTCCTGTCTTTGATGTTAATTTTTATTTTTCAGTCCCCTCTGTCACATTCTCAAGTAACACACGCAAACATAGAAGCTCCATGAAAATCTTAACATGCTCAGTTGCAACAGAATGAGGACTGAAAGTTGAAGGAGGAAGAGAAATCTAGTAGGAGGGGAAATGGAATGGAGTATCCTGCACAGGGGAAAGTCACACTCCAAAATTTGCTGCAGTTCCCCACCACTCTGTCCTCCATCTCTCCCAACTCCCCCTACTTCATATCCAAATTTCTCTTTTTAGCAGCGGCCGCAAGAGGCCCCATTAGCGAAAGAACAGTTTAAGAACAGTTAAGAACAGTTTCAGATTAAGAACGGACCTCCGGAACGAGTTAAGTTCGTAACTAGAGGTACCACTGTAAATCTCTAGAGCCTTGGCCAAACTCTTTATTTTCTTGATCACAAGCCTTTTACAGTTAAACAGGCTTTAAATTGTTCCCCTTCCATATATCTGGTGTGTGAGAATGAAACTGCCACTGTAGTTTGCATTCAATAGCTTTAGCCTAACAGAGAAAAACACATCAAAAAGTGAACCGCCTGTGGGGCCACAGACTAAAAATTAGGGGAGCAGAGGGAGTGACCGTGAGCAGGGAAAGGAACAGCAACAGGGCTGGGGGGGGGATCTCTGGTAGTCAGCTGTGGGTCCCCCTTGGCATAGGGGCCTCAGCAGTGATTCTAGCCCTGATAGCTAGTATTTTTGGAGGAGGAAGGGCAAGCCACATGTCTCATATAGCACATTTTCATACACCTTTGACTGTCTTCTAGATGAGCATTCAAACATCAAATTTGCATCTTTAAAACAACAAGGCTTCTAAAAAACCCTTCTTCAATATTATATATATATATATATATATATATATATATATATATATATATATTTCTAAGCTTCTGGTACTTCATAAAAACAAGGATGGCTCCCTCTGGCTTTCACCAAGTGTCTTCCTCAGCTTCTTCCCAGTACCATTTCATTATTGATGGATATGTAATACGAACCACTTTCTAAAAAGAGCAAGCCAAACAGAAACATAGAGTGCAATCCGGACAAGTTAGGCACTTGCAAGACCTACTGATTTCAATCTGAGAGTTAAAATCATTTCAGCTTAACTGTGTGCTTAACTTTGGCTGTACTCTGCTCATAAAGCCAGCTGCGTTAACTTTCTAATCAAGCATCGTTTATCTGTTTTAGGCACCCCACCCACCACAAATAAATGTAATCGTTCCACTAAAGGCAATGGCAATAATTTAATACGTTTATGTTAGTGGCACTTCTAAGTGAGGACAGAGACTGTTTGCAAATGCAATGCAATGCTGACAATTATACATGCATTAGGCACATATAGAGTTACATTTGAACAGAATGTCGACAATAACTATTAAGTGGTTGTCTCGCCGTACCTTGTCCAGCTCTGAGTCTTCTAGAACAGCCTTCAATGATGTGGTGCCCTCCAGATGTTTTGAACTACAACTCCCACCATCCTCAAGCAGCAGATGGGAGTTGTGGTTTAAAAAAACATCTGGAGAGCACAAATTAGTTCTAGGGCACAAGCTCTCTCTTCTACATTTTGGACAGGTTCAAGTTCCCCTACAGTGTGAGGGTCAATCACTGGCACCTCCAATTAAAAGAACACTGGGAAATGTGGGAATTAAACTCTAGTTCCCATTTAGCAGAGTTTTGTGTAAGTCAGCGCAAAGGGTCGTTTGACCCTTTAATTAGTTCTCTCTTTCCCTCCTATAAAAATTGCGCTAGACACTCTCTTTTAGAGTATAAGTATCCACTAACTTTTACTTACAAATTTGCACTTGCAGATTAAATATACAATGCAGGAAGGTGATACCTCAGTTGCTAAAACATAGATAGATTTGTATCTAAGACTAACAAACCTTTACAGACAGACTGATACTCTGACTCTGAGGCAGACAGCAGCACAACAGACAGCATACCTGCTGCTCTAACTGTTAAGACGGTTCTACTAACTGTCATAACTGTACCAACTGTCCTAACTGCCAGTTTACATATGTGCATTTTGGATGCTAACATCCCAGAGGAAAGACCACTGCCTTCAGATCTTCTGATTGCTGCTCTAAGCCATTGGGAAAAAATCAGCACATACCAGGGGCGGGGATTGGTCTGACTGTCTATGCAAACCTTTACTTAATTAATTAGGTAAAGGGACCCCTGACCATTAGGTCCAGTCGTGACCGACTGTGGGGTTGCGGCACTCATCTCGCTTTATTGGTCGAGGGAGCCGGTGTACAGCTTCTGGGTCATGTGGCCAGCATGACTAAGCCGCTTCTGGTGAACCAGAGCAGCGCATGGAAATGCTGTTTACCTTCCCGCCAGAGTGTTACCTATTTATCTACTTGCACTTTGACGTGCTTTTGAACTGCTAGGTTGGCAGGAGCAGGGACCGAGCGATGGGAGCTCACCCCGTCGCGGGGATTCAAACCGCCAACCTTCTGATCGGCAAGTCCTAGGCTCTGTGGTTTAACCCACAGCGCCACCCGCGTCCCTAATTAATTACATATAGCTAATATTTCTATTAGAGCGGCCTTGGGAATCCATGGCCCTCCAGATGTTGTTGGACTCCAACTCTCATTAGCCACAACTGGCATGGGAAATGGTCTGGGATGAGAGGAGTTGTAGTCCAGCAAAATCCCCCACCCCCTGCGTTGGAGGATTATGTTGGGAGTCCTCATGTATACATAACCTGCAGCCAATGCACATCCCTCCTACTGCTTTCATGGTAATATATTGCTAATTCAACATGCAATGAATTACAGATGAGGAATATATTTCACCTAAAATGCAGGAAATGAGATGGCATGATGATGGTGGTGAAGGAGGATGGGGAGGATTTACTCATTGCCCATAGCAATTCCTTCTTCACACGCTGCTATTTTCTAAGACTGTATTCCTCACTCCATTACTGATTTCTGCACAGCAAACCCTGCCCTCTGCTGGCTAAATAAAATCAAAGCTGCATCTATTTCAGTTCTGTGGTTTTGGACCCTATATTTGCATTTAGATTGCAATGAAAACACTGGCGCTATTTAGAATGCTTTCGTGGGAACTTCGTATGGGCCTTAATCAGGCATAATAAATAAGATTGTGCTTTTTTCAATCAATTTTTCAGTTTCATTATACGGTACAAAAGTGATGAATATGGCACTGAGATGCTCATATGCAAATTATGCATTTCATATTCATACATCTTATCCTAGCCCCTCCAAAAAAAGAGATCCTTGTGCCCTTGATTTGCTCAAAAAGTATGGATAAACACGAAATGCTTTTTAAAACTTTGCTAAAATAGGAAAAAAATAGTTCAATGGAAACAAAACAAGAGCAAAAGAAGCTTAGTACTTCCAACTTTCTAAAGACCCACTTAAAGATACAATTGTATTTATTTATTAAGAATGAAACTGCTTTTGGATAGAAATAAGTCCAAAACTGATTACCAAAAAAAAATAGACTTCTGATTATAATGTTTGCATGCTCAGAAGGTTGAAGATGTCCTTGTTGGGGGATGAGGGACTGTGGAAATGATTTATAATAATATTTGATATTAATATGGATTTATTATAGAGCTTCAGCTGTTAGAATGAACTGTTTATTCCATGTCTCTTTGATTTTATAGAAAACCTCTTAATCAAATGTTACGTACCTATAATGTAAAAGTATCCTTGAGGACTACTGACTTGGGGAGGAAAGGAAAAATCTGTGTGCGCATTATTGTATCTGAAGAAATGATGGGAATGTTATAGGAAACTGAGAGAATGGGCAGTCTATAATGCATTGTCATGTTTTTTCAATGGGCACAGCCCCATTATTACTCAAATGCATCCACAAAGGACACCTCAACAGCACATTTTACTTGCAGCATGATCACAAGTATATTTATTATGATGCAACCCCATTGAATTCAGTAGGGCAAAGGGTTGTATCCAATGCTGCACTATGTGGATGTTCCATCAGCACAATGATCTCTGCTGGTCCAACAGAACGTTCTCCCTCTCTTGCCCTGCCACATGTCCCCTAAATGTGTTCTAGGGGTTCCCCCAACTCTCTGGAGCAAACTTGGGCAGGGTGCAAGGAACACACAGGGGGAGGAGTGGGGGAACAGTCCCATCGCACATGGAAATCCTTGCCCTGACAGCATGAGTTACAGTGGTACCTTGGGTTACAGACGCTTGACTCCGCTAACCCAGAAATAGTACCTTGAGTTAAGAACTTTGCTTCAGGATGAGAACAGAAATCGCACAGCGGCGGTGTAGCGGCCGCGGGAGGCCCCATTAGCTAAAGTGGTACCTCAGGTTAAGAACAGTTTCAGGTTAAGAACGGACCTGCAGAACTAATTAAGTTCTTAAGCCAAGGTAAAAGGTAAAGGTAAAGGGACCCCTGACCATTAGGTCCAGCCATGACCTACTCTGGGGTTGCGACGCTGATCTCGCTTTATTGGCCGAGGGAGCCGGCGTACAGCTTCCGGGTCATGTGACCAGCATGACTAAGCCGCTTCTGGGGAACCAGAGCAGCGCACGGAAACGCCGTTTACCTTACCGCTGGAGTGGTACCTATTTATCTACTTGCACTTTGACGTTCTTTCGAACTGCTAGGTTGGCAGGAGCAGGGACCAAGCAATGGGAGCTCACCCCGTTGTGGAGATTCGAACCACCGACCTTCTGATCAGCAAGTCCTGGGCTCTGTGGTTTAACCCACAGCGCCACCCGAGGTACCACTGTACTAAACAGTAAACATGTGTAGTGTTTTAAGCGTATATCCTGACAGCGGTTTCCTTAAGTCTAATTGCAATGCTTGGGAACTAACCAAAGGAGTGGGAAGCCAGTACTTATGAAGTGCAAGTAGCTCTGGGGAAGCATTATCATAGAGTTATGCCAACCATGCTGGTTGTAGGAATGGGTGGAATTGCTCAGCTCTGCTATTTGAAGTTCAGAATGACTACCTAATCATGAACCCTGACCCTGGAGTCTCACAGGGATGGAGGAACATTCAGGTGAGGTTTGTTTGTTTATTTGCTACTTTTATACCCCACCCTTCCTCCCAAAGGAGTCCAGGGCAATAAATACTTCTGTGTTACAAAATACAATTAAAAATGAAAGCAAAAAATATTTGAAACATTTTTAATTCCATTAAAAGCATCTAAATAGAATAGAACACTAAAACTAAAACAAATTTAAGAACAAACGTAACCAAATCACATGACTGGATGAGCCTGCCAAAGGAGAAGTTGTCTAAAAGAGTAGAGTGGTGGTGTCGGACTTATGTCATAAAGCACTGGGTTTGGGTGTGTTATGGAAATGCTTCTGCCTGCACCCAAAAATATGGTTCTAACCTGGATTCTGGTGGGAATGGTACTTCACACATCCTTAACCAGTTGTGGTGCTGGGCCTGTTATGGAAGGCTATAATCCAAAAAGAAGGCAAGAACATTAACATCTCTCTCAAATAAGAATGGAACAGTAACAGAAAAGTCCTGGCTCCACACAGATGCAAGTAAATCCAGTGCCACCCATATAATGTCATTATCCACATAGGGTCTGTTCATAAATGTCTGCATTTTGAGCAAACAAATTGATTCTAATTGGATTTTTATTCTCAACACCAACAATAGGTGCCCTTGGACTTCATAGATTTCAGCAATGGCAATGTACGATCTAATAAGAAGGGAAAGGTCAACAGTTCACTTCCATTCCCAGTCACACACAAGGCATTTCAGAGCACCTGAGACAACAAAAGAACCTGCAGCTGAGGTCCTAATATTCACAGCTCACACTATGCATTGTATCCCTCACTTGCACGAGAGCAGGAAGGTACGAGTATCACCCAATGTAATGTTTGAACCACTTTTGCTGCTACTGCAGCTTTGCATTGCAGACAGGAATGGTAAAGCCAGGCTCTTTTGGGTTTCGTGATTATATGCCTGTTTAAAACCAAGGGTAAAAGAAGATCAAAATGTGATGAGTTTGCAAACTGGTGGGTGGGTTGGCAGAAGATGTGGGATATTATGACTGGGGAAACATTTTAAAAGCAAAGAAGGCAGTGAACAGGAAGAAGTGTTAGGAATCAAAGGAAGCAAGGAAGAACAGCATCAGAGACAAATGCACAAATTGTCCTTGGTAAACATGCAAGGAACAGGAGCACAATTAGCATTGTGTAATTATTATTGGCAATCTAATTTGGACCATTTCAGGGAGAAAGGATGGAAATTATGGTAACAGATGCACAACTTTATGCATGTGCTGTTTTTAAGTTTATTGTAGCTGCAGGCAGAACCAGCTGCAAGTTGTGCGGTATTAGGCACAAGTTAGCCTTTGGCACGCATCTCTTCCCATGCATTTCAAGCACTTATTTTTATGGAAGGCCTACTAAGTTCAAGAAAACTAACTCTCTAGTAAATACATGGAGGAAAGCATCCTTAAGCGCATATTCGGACATCAGCTTTTCAGAGAATCTTGATTTATGCCTGGGTATTAACTGAAAATATGGGAAGCCAACGAAGTGGGCACTTATACACCGAATCACAGAGTTATAGCATTGGAAGGTACATTTGTAGAAGCCTCCCACTGTTCCATTATTGTTACGCCAAACATACTCAAATATTAGTGCTGAACCTGGAGACCTTGCAGTGCACAGTAGAGGACTCTGGTGAGGAAGAGGTTCAAGCTATTTCCACATATGAAGAGCCAATAGTATCTTAATGAAGGGCCTCCTGACCAGAGGACACAGCCCTGCTACCATCCTCCGATTGAGAGGATTAATCTCTTGCAGTATCTCCCAGCTCCCAAGCAGCACAGAAACTAGAAACTGAAGAATAACGTGAGGGCCCATTAGCCATGCACCTAGCTTCTCCAGGGTTGCAGAGCCCACCACACTCCAGGCCTGCTCAGCCTACATCAGGGCTTCAATTGGATTCAGCTCTCTGCAGAGATAGCATCTGTGGCTAGCTCACTTAGCAGAATGCTTCAACCTGCAGAACCCCTTTAGAGCTGTCCATGGTCCTGTTGTTGTATGTTCTTGGCTTTGCTTTGACCTGAAGCCCATCACTAATCTAGGTGATGGCTAGGCTTCTGGCAGCAAGGCAGCAGTTTAGCTGTGTGTCCACCTTCAAGCCATAGTTGTGTTTAACTGTGGTTTAAGGTGACGTGCCACTGTATTTATTTAAAAGAAAGCTGAATGAGCGATGAAATTGGAATCCCTTCATTCAGAAATGTGTGTGTGCGCACGTGCAACTCACACCTGTCCATTCAGCTAGCACGATTTTTGCTAGTATCCCATTCAGTGTGGCCTTCAGCACAAGCCCATCAAACCCATTTGCAAGTTCTGGAAGGTCTTGATGACACATGTGCCCATGAAGCACTCCAGAAATATGGCCAGATGAAAAGCTGGGTAACTTCCAGACTCTGGAGAAATGAAAATGAATTATGACACAGTCAGAACTGGCAGAACTTCTGGCATCTCCACCTGCTCCAGTCTCCAGCAGCCAATCAAGGCATCATGGCTGGTGCACAATGAACCAGGTGTGTCTCTCTCTGCACTTTGTTTCACAATGACAATGCAAGAACTCATGTGCCAAAACATTACAGGCCAATTAACCCTCCCCCCAAAAAAACATTTGCAGAGGAAGCTTGTAATTAGCAGCACAAACAAGATGTGAGAGTAGCGGGGAGAGGATATTCACACATTGCTAGCGTCTTTTCTATGTGTGCCTCTTATGAAGATGTGATTCTTTTGCTACAAGCAGTAGGGTATGAGAGTAATGTTGCTGCAGCCCATCAGCATTTAAAAATTATTCTCTTCCACATCTCTATGATTCTTCAGTGCCTGGCAAAGCTTTGAGTCTGTTTCTCCCCGTTCCCAAACAATTCCCGTCTTTATCTGAGTGCTCCTGTTTCCCCAAGTACATAAATTGTCACCAAGCAGATACTAGAACAGAGCATTTCCCAGCAGTCATCGTAAAGAGCAACTATCAAAATAAGTACTTTGCCAAGATGGCTCTCTCTGTCAGTTTAAGGGACACTTTGCTGATGTACACACTGAAGGTGGGCAATTTATTACTGACTATTGGGTAAAATGTTCTTACACTATCTAGGAGGGAGCTTCGTGCTCTGACCAGATCCAACAGAGCTCATGTTACACTTCTAAAGGATGAATTTGCTCATTTCCCATATTCCCAAGCAGCTGCAATTCAAATTAGTCATTTGGCACATCTGGCATGCTTTCATCCTACTCTCCCACCTCTCTGCAAAGCCTTGCTGCTATATTGAACTAAACACCATATTGGCTGTGATTCCTGGAAGACCTGCTCCCTGCCTTGCAGGCCTTTTCCCCACCTGTCCTGGGAGGACATGGTTGACTCCAGCTCCAAAAGCTAAGACTGCTGAAAAGGCCAGAGACCATCTTGGCTTGGTGCAGACCCAGGCCATTGAGCCTGAGCTTCAGCTCAGGGAAATAAGCATATCAGGGAAATAGGCATGATATAAATAAAAGTGATGGTGATGATGTTGAACATCTGAATCCATTCTTAGGCCTGGTTCATCATGAAAGCATGTCACTCAGACACTTAGCACATCACGACTTGTGGCTGAATGGCACATTGCAACTAAAATAACAGTGACTGGGTCGCATGGAAGTCTGTCTGTAATATCTTTTTCACACATGCAACCCACATAGTGACTCCACAGATCAACGAGTACTGAACATGCATGTGTGCACTGACGCATGCACACTAGGTGATACCTTTATTTGCATGTTTTAAAAGCATGGGGTGGGTATGGAAACCTTTGACTTCTGCTTGGTTGGAATGCATCCTGCTTTAGAAAATTAAGAGTCTTGTTCATTGCTCAACCCACTTTTACCTCTAAGCCCTGCACACTGCTGGCATGTGGATCTCAGAAGATTGTCTATGAGGGAATGTAGTCCTCAGACTAAATAAGTTCCTTCAGCTTTTTTAAAAAAATGATGTGTTCTACATCAGCTTAAAGCATCAGGAGCTGTCTGTAGGCTGACATTTCGATTGCAAGCTCATTATTAGAAATAGGGTACACTCAATGCAGGGAAATGTATTTTGGGTCTCTGCATTTGCATTCTGATTCCCCAGGACACAATTCTGGACAGGAGTACAGAAGCACAACTTTAAAACAAAAACTTAACAAGAGTGCCCAGCACGGAGTCTCCTAAGCCCAGCTATAATTAACAGAGGGCTGGATCTCCAGAGAGCTCTAGAAGCAGATAGAATAATAAAGGTTAACACATAACTGAAAGCAAGAGAAGGATCTCTAGATTAAAGCGAACATCCCACAGACATATACAGTACACTCAGTTCTCTTAACACACTGGAGGGATAAATGAAGGGAATGTCCAGAAATCAAAATTCTACTCATAGAGAACTATGGAAAGACAAGGCATGGAAAACATGCAAAACATCTTCGTGGTCAAGATTTCTTTCACCATACTGAAGAACATGCCTGACAAGAGCAGCATTTGTCCCAGAGGAAAAGACCACACAGAGAAATTTCTGAGAAATGCTGTCAAACTGCTGGTAAATCTGACAAAGCATGATTAATAGTCTAGACTCTAGAGCCTACTGCATGGTGATTACGGGGGGAAACATGGCTACAGAGACAAAAATGTCCAAGAAAACAACACTCGCTGTGATTTGAACCAAAATCTTGCTGTGTTTTCGCTTCACCTTACCAAAAAACAAAAACAACCCTTCATTTGTTTCTTCAATTACATCTGGAAATTCCTTGAGACTTTAGGACTGCCTGAAGGGGCAACAGTTGCAGAAATGTCTACTTTCCGGTAGTTTAGCATGAAATCTCAGAATGTCTGGATTTTGTTTGCCAGAAAGTCAAGCTTGTATGTTGTTTTTAACCTAAGTATCCACATTTACATGTGTGTTATTTTTACCTTTATAACAAAATCATTTTAGTCATTTAGGCAACAAGTGAAATGACCCTGATGATCACAAACTAAATAAATTTGAAAGGGGGAGTGGATGTGCAGCAGAGGCTGTTTAAATTCGTGGCTCTGGATTCAGGTATGTAAATTGACCATAAATCCACTGACAGAAGGCTTAGAATTCTCCCTGCACCACACAAATGTTACTTTCAAGCTTTGGATTTTGATAACCATCACCTTCCCTTACAAACCCTTAGCAATCTCTAATTCAACCCATGGCTATATAACCTCATAATATTACAGAAAGCCTGGTGAATGAGATTTCCCCAGCCCCCTCCTTTAGAATACGCTCTGATAATATACACTTGGAGTGTTTTTAATCAATCCCTTTATGAAGTTACAGAAATTGTCTCCTATTGAACTCCAGCAGAGCAAAGAGAAATTTTACGGTTTGCCAGTAGGCAGATCAAATGAAAGAAATGCAAAATAACGACTTTCAAATTAAATTAGGGCTTTCTTAGGTTGGAAAGGCACACTGTGCTTTTTAACAAGAGAAGAATCCTTTGGGGAATATTGAGAGCAAACTCCAGATGCACAATGCAGTGCTATCTAATTTACAATAAATCACAGGATAAGGAGCTGGCAGTGAAGTCCCTCTTACAGCTCTGGGCCTTCTTGAATATTGTATTCCTCCTAAAAGTTCAGATCATCAGGTAAACAGGGGGTTCTTGTAACATGGATTAATGCAACAGGAGCACATAGTCCTCCTCCTCCTCCTCCCTTCAATGGATATATATTAGGTATAAAAGTTAGGGTATATCCAGGTAGCAGGGGATAAGAAAGAGAAGACTCAGTAGGATCTAAATTCCATCCACCCTTGCACAGTTTCACCTTGAACCAGTTTAACCAAGATAGTAAAGTATTTTAATGGCACAGAGCGTACTTGTCTTTTCTTGTTTTAGTGTTAATAGCTATGGTGACAAACAATTTGCTTATTGTCTTCAACCAGAACAAACAAACCTGGCAATGCAACTTCTTGAAATGCAACTTGGATGGGCATTGTCAGGAACATATTAGGGAGAAAAAAGAGTTAAAACTTCCCCTTCCCACCCACCTGCACCTCCTATGGGTCTAGACTCTAAAACTCCACCCCATTGCTGTTATTTAGATAACAAAAGTCTGGACATTGATCGAGTTGTCTAGTCTGCCATTAATTGTATGGTAATTGCAAGCACGCACCATTTTGTGCACAGTGAAAATCACTGATAATTTCAAATTCATGTCCTTTCCATATACTGGGGTTTGTTTGGTTTTGGCACATTTCCACTGCTTTGGAAAGATCCATGAGCATACAAAGTTGAGAAGTGAAGAAGCAGAACTTGTTTGCAGTGATTTTCCTGGGAACCAGAGAGCTACCAGATGACCCAAGATGAGCAATGACAATAAGGTGACACCACATCTCCAAATTTATCATTTATAACTTGAAGAAAGGACAAGTATGCTGCCAGAGATATCTTCTTAATCTTTTGCAATTTCATTCCTCCTTGACTTTCTCTAACCCTATAAATATCCGACTTGTAGCCCAGGCAACCCTCCATCCATCAAGTGCCTGAAAAGTACAGCCTGCATGTTCCCCCAAGACTAACCTTGTCACTTCATCACATTAGCTCTTGTTTCCATCTCTGACAATCTCTGGCCCTGTACTGAAGAGCCAGAAAGCCACTTGCTTTTGTAACAGAACACTTTTACAAGGGGGTGGGGTTAGGGGGAAAGCAGCAGCATGCATGTCCTCGCTATCTGCTATATTATCCTTATCTAATTGCATGCACTTTGGCTCTATCTGACATTTTCCAAACAGCAGATGCTTATTAGCTCTTGTTAGATAAAAGAACGCTTGTATTTAGAGTGATTATCAGTTCCCAGACCTGACTTGCTGTAACAGATGGAGAAACCTTTCGCCCACCTAGTGTGGAAGGCAAAAAAACTAGCTGGTTTTTGTTGCATTCCTAACAATGAAGTAAGTTTTATTGAATTCAGTGAAGCTTACTCCCAGGAAAGTCAGGTTAGGGTTGCAGGGCTGTATCACTACTGAAGCTTATTTCATCTAGGGAAGGGGCACATCATCTGGGATCCTGCTATCAACACAGCTTCAGTATTAACAAATTATTCCTAGAGTGGTTTCAACAATTAATCTCCCTCCCCAGGGGACTCTGGGAAATGTGAGGGGGATAAGGGTTTTCTGACGACTCTCAGCACCCTTAACTAACTACAGTTCCCAGGATTCTTTGGAGGGGAGCCATGGCTGTTAAAATGACATAATAGTTCTTTAAATGTATGGGATGGATGTGGGCTTGGAATTAAAAAAAATAAAGATCAGGAATATATTATTTTCCACACAAAAATCCACTCCTAGGATTGTACCCAATGCAAATTCTACTCGGAGTACACCCATTGAAATTAACAGACAGGACTAACTCAATTCCATTCATTTCGATGGGTCTACTCTTCAGCTATGCTTGGTTACACCACTCCCACAGCTTTCCTTCACTTTAGCACTATAGTTTAGCACAGTGTTTCCCAAACGTTTTTGGGCAACGGCACACCTGTTTACTGAAAAAAAATCTCGCGGCACACCACCATTAAAGCCCCGCCCCGTGACGTCAGCGCGCAGCGTCACGCCGGGAGGGACGCACAAAAGTGAAAGTTTTTTCCCTCGGCAGCTCCTCGAAAGGCTTCTCTCAGCTGCGCTCACTCCGCCTCGGAGAGGATTTCCCCTCCGGTCCCATGCGTTCGTTTGGGGCATCGCTCCGGCTGCTCCCTCTCCCGCCGCGCAGGAGCGATGCCTCTCTCTGGCTCTCCCTCCGCGCAGGCTGAGGGAGGGAGGGAGGGGCGCGTGTGACCCGTCTCTGCTGGGAGACCAAACCCAGCGAGGCAGAGTCGCGCGGAGGCGCCCAGGCAGCGCTGCTGGCTGCGAGGAGGAGCGCCAGGCAGCAGCAGGAGGCGCGGCCTCTCCTCGCCGCCGCCGCCCCGCCTCTCGCCGCCCGACTCGCCCGCCTCCCTCCAGGCATCTCGCGGCACACGAGGCAACGTCTCACGGCACACTCGTGTGCCGCGGAACACCGGTTGGGAAACACTGGTTTAGCAGGAGTAATAGCGTTGTTGCCATTGTTAGACAAGTGAGAAACTCTTGGCCATCTATGTGCAGAGATCAACCAGTTGATCCTAATCTAGCTTCTGAGCACCCCTGAACTACATAGCATGCAGGGAAGGGAAGAGCAATACTAGCATCATCTGCAATACTTATAAACTTATATACTTATAAACAATATACGATGGTTATCTCAGATTAAGGATTGGGGAAAGCTTCTTAACCCGTATTAAAAAGAAGCTACATCGGGGTACATCAGTTCTGAAGGTTAAGAGAAGTGCTATTTCTCTCCAGTGTGCATTGTCTTTTAATATGTAATTTTATTTCATAATGCGTGTTATAACCGATTTTATTTCTATTATGATTTTTTTTAGGTCAGCTAGTTTCTAACATCTGATCTTATCAGTATTTCTAATGTATATTTTATGTAGAGGTTACAATGATTGTGCAGTATAAAAATCCTGTTATATAACAAACAAACAAACAAAATCTCTATAATATTAACTCTGTAACTAGTTTTCTATCACTCTCGTTTTTCTGGGCACTGAAGAATAATGCTGTTTTGCATTTTACTACTAGTGACAGTCAGTAGCTTAGATGGCTTTTTAAATAGGGATTAGACAAATTCACTTCAAATAGGTCTGTCAATAACTATTAGCCATGAAGACTAAATGGAATCTCCATGCATGGAAGAAGATGGGAACAGAATGTGGAGCTTCTTAGTCTAAATAGACCTTGGCCTCATTCCCAAAGGCAAGTCTTAATTAATTTGGCCTAACGGACCCACCTAAGGCATGGGTTGACTCAGCATGTCATCCAAACCTAGGCTCATGGTTTAGCTCTCCCAGACAAACCATAGGCTAAACCTCTGTTACATCTCATGGTATGTCTGGCGAGAGCTAAAGCAGGAGCCTAGCTTTGGATAACATGCTAAACCAAAACCAACAGAGGAGCAATGCAGCTGCAACCTTCTCTCTGGGAGCCTGTACGTTTGCTTGTTCATGTTAAGCCATGGTTTGGCTTAGTGTGACATGCAAACCAGGATGTTCTTTCTCTAAATTATTAATAAATACCAATAAATCAAATCTACTCTGCAGCCATACAAATGCCAGTGCCATACAAATGCCAGCATGGGTTTCCTAAAAATAAGTCCTGCCAGACCAATCTGATTTCTTTTTTTGATGGAATTACCAACTTGGTAGATCAGGGAAATGCTGTGGACATAATATATCTGGATTTCAGTAAGGCTTTTGACAAAGTCCCCCGTGATATTCTCTCGAGGAAGCTAGTAAAATGTGGGTAACTATTAGGTGGATTTGTAGCTGGTTGACTGACCGAACCCAAAGAGTACTCATTAATGGTTCCTCGTCATCCTGGGGAAAAGTGACAAGCAGGGTGCTGAAGGTGTCTCTCCTGGGCCCATTGTCATTCAATGTCTTTATAAACGACTTGGATGAAGGAATTGAGGGGATGCTCATCAAATTTGCAGGTGACACCAAACTGGGAGGAGTAGCTAATGCTGCAAAAGACAGAATCAGAATTCTTAAGAGATTGGAGAACTGGGCGCAAGCTAACAAAATGAATTTTAGTAAGGGCAAATGTAAGGTTCTGCACTTAGGCAGGAAGAACCAGGTGCACAAATATAGGATGGGGGACACCTGGCTTACAAGCAGTACATGTGAAAAGGATCTAGAGGTCTTGGTGGACCACAAGCTACAGTCTGGTGCAGCAACAAAAAAAGCTAATTCTATTCTAGGCTGCATCAACAGAAGTACAGTGTCCCAACCAAGGAATGTAATAGCCCCACTCTAGTCTGCCTTGGTCAGACCACACCTGGAATACTGTGTCCAATTCTGGACACCACAATTTAAGAAGGATGTTGACAAGTTGGAACATGTGCAGAGGAAGGCAACCCAGATGATCAAGGGTCTGGAAATTAAGCCTTATGAGGAGTACTTGAAGGAGCTGGGGAAAAAGGAGACTGAGAGGAGATATGATAGCCATCTTCAGATATGTTAAGGGCTGTCACATGGAGGAGGGAGCATGCTTGTTTTCTCCTGGCCTGGAGGGTAGGACTCAAACCAATGGCTTCAAGTTCAAGAAAGGGGACACCGACTAAACATTTGGGAAAGCTTTCTGACAGTAAGACCTGTTGAGCCATGGGACAGACTGCTAATAGGTGGTGGACTCTCCTCCCTTGGAGGTTTTTAAGCAGAGGTTGGGTGGCCATCTGTCATGAATGCTTTAGCTGAGATTCCTACATGGAGGGGTTGGGCTGGATGACCCTTGAGGTCCCTTCCAACTCTAAGATTCTATGATTCTATGGATCTCTGTGGAGACAGAAGCATCTCATGGCACTGCTTCAAATTCAGAAGATTTTCCTCCTTAATACTAACACAGTTGCTGAGCCATCTAGTAAATATTTAGATAATGAGGTTATGAAGCTCTTTGCAAGGATGCTACATCAGTGCTACAGAGAGATGTGCCAATGCAAATGTTTCATATCATTTATGTGTATTTTTTTTATTCTTGATTGTTTACTGAAAATATAGATGCTTACTGCAGCAGACTGCTAGCCTGAGGGAAGTATTTTCTTATTGTCCTTCATAAAACCTGCATCTTCCTTGCGATTTCCCCAACAATCACTTTCAGAACCTTGAATGCCAGGTTGCTAACACTTTTACTTTGTCCATAATCATTCCTTCAATCTGCTGAAAAATGAATTTTGAAGAACATTACAATTTGCTTCTGCCTGGGGGTGACCATATTTCCTTCCTGCGTTCTCCTGCCAGTACAAGGTAAAGTCTGCATATTATATTTTATTTAACTTGTGGACCCATTGCTAGGATGTGCTGTGCAACCACTGCATAGACAAGTTAGCTTCTCACAAGGTGAGGTGTGCGTATGCATGCTTAAAATAAGAGTTGCAAAAAAAAAAAAAACATTTTTAGAGATTGCAAATAATAATCAAAGACCTAATTACTATTACTGTACAAAGATTTGCATGAACAGGTGTGCTATTTTTAAACCAACAAAGAAACATGACCATGAAATTGATTTTGAGTGGCGGAATGACTTGACTTCATCCAATGTTGACTACAATTTGCTTGCTGATCTCTACTGCTCTGCCACTGAGTTTTACCACTACAGAGAGCAATGTCTGGTGAGACAGTGACGTCAGTAACATTACAGTATGTTGTCCTAGAAGGCTAGTTAACCTGAGCACCATATATGGGCTAATCAGGCAGAAGAGGGCAGGTTCCAGGGTCAAAATAAAGCTGGAGAAGGCAAGGTGAGGATGATTTTAAGCTGAAACAGAGGGCAGCGAAGGACGTTAAATGAAGATCGGATAACACAGTTGGAGTGCAGGCTATACATTTTTGCACAGAAAGAGGCTGCATGAATTAGAAGGAAGCTATTCAGAGGGCCTTGGAAGCAGAAGTGATACCAGTGACTTCAATTTTATAAAAAAAATTCCTTCCAGTAGCACCTTAAAGACCAACTAAGTTAGTTCTTGGTATGAGCTTTCGTGTGCATGCACACTTCTTCAGATACCTGAAGTGTGCATGCACACGAAAGCTCGTACCAAGAACTAACTTAGTTGGTCTTTAAGGTGCTACTGGAAGGAATTTTTTTATTTTGACTATGGCAGACCAACACGGCTACCTATCTGTAACTTCAATCTTATACACCTTTACTTGAAAGCTTAAGTACATTAAGCACAGTGGGACTTCCACAATGCCAGGCATAATTTGGTTATGATATTAAACCAGTTATCCTAGCTTTCAGACCACTATAGTAAGTCTTGATCAGGGATTTGCTTCAAAACGCTTTTTAAAAAATAAATATTTCAGAAAACAAATGGCCTACTTAGGTTGCTCAAATGTCCAGGCCAAAACTTAAAAAAAAAATAATGCCTGGGGTTAGGGAGTAGCAAAGTCAGTTGCCTACCAGGGCATATGCCCCACTAGAGAACCCACTAACGTACTAATGGCCTCTAAATCACCATCATATATAACTTACATTTTCTTGCCACTGCAATGCAGCTGAATGGAAGAGGAGAGGAGTTGGCCACTGTCTGGGTACTACAGAGGCTCAGACCCATGCAGTTCTAGAACTGGCTTGCTTCCTCTCCTGGCTGGTTGTTGGGTCAGGGCTCTTTTACTCTGCAGGTTCTTTGGCTCTCCACACGGACACACGACTCTCTGCTGACACTGGGAGGGGAGGTGGCTATGTGCGAGAGGATCTGCTGGGCACTGCAGTCTCTCGTATGGAACCCGATAAAACCCGGCACCGTAGAACAATGCTTAACTCCAAAGCAGCGAGCAGTATTTTTTCTCTTGGCATCATAATTGTTTCACATTACACATTTTTAGGACCTACACAGTCTACACAACTTTGACTTTAAAGTCTGCTTTAAAACACCCCCAATCAACAGCCTGAGCTATTGGCAGCTATTTCTTTGATTCATAACCTGCCCATCTCTTTAAGCCTCAAAGCAAGAAACCGCTTTTATAAGTGAGTGTAAAATATCCACAGTTAAAGGGACAACTTGTGCACGACGCGAGGTGAAGCCATTTGGCTCAGGTGGCGGCTCTAAACCCTTCCCTTGCCGTTGCGCCACTGCCAGCCCTGCTGGGGCTGACCACACCATTGACACAGAGCTGTTGCCCTCACTGCTACTGGATCTGTGGGTGGTGGTGGAAGCATGGGGGACGTTTTGGCTACTGTGGGAAAAGGTCTTGGGATGGCCCTGCTAAACAGGGAACAAATATATGGGAATGCAGCCAAGCGGAAGCGTTCTGCCAATCGGTTATAATCAGTGCTTAGCAAAAGTAGCCCCACTTTCCTTAGTGAAATTTAATCTCCATTACAATTAGGAACCTAGGAAGGTATCTTGTGCCAATGAAGACCGCTAGCCCATCTGGCTCAGTATTGCTGACAGTGCGTATCTGTGGTTCCCCAGCAGAGGTGGTTTTAGGATAACACAACCGGTTTGGCTGTACTACATGCCGTGCTGCAGTGGGAGCCACAACAATGGCGTAGAACGGAGCAAGGGGGGGCGGCTGAATTTTAGCACCACACAGGATGCCACTGGAATTTGAGAGCCCAAAGTCCACCACTGTCCCCAGGGGTTTCAGCAGAACTCCCTAGACACGGCAGTGATTGAACCTGGAATCTTCTACATGGGCTCTGCCACCGATGTATGACCTTTCCCACTCATCAGTAGTTTTCATCAACTGGTAGCGTGGCCCTTCAGTGGGATCTTGGAATGGGACCTCATTCCATGTGCTGTATTGCAATCTCACTAGCCGTTTGGGGCCAGATGGCTTCGTGTTATCATACACCGTTATGCAATACTGAATTAACTCCAAGCTCATTAGCACTTGGCATCCGAGTTCATTATTAGAAGGAGCGGAAGCGCTATTAAGAGTGGCTACTTAGTTTCACATTATTATAGCTTTTGATAGCTATTGCCAACTATGTATACAAAGGTAAGGGCCAAACTGGACAGGATATTACCATACATTAAATGTAACTAGCGTCAGATTCAGAGGTGTGATGCAATATAAGGAGCATCTGCTGGGGAAGTTTATAATTCCTGGTAAGCCATCAGGCCTAGCAGGGATGTAAACATTTCCACTCCGGCTACAGTCCCATGGGAAATCCCATTTGCTTTGGGAGAAGGAGAAGGAGGTTAAATTTCCACTCCATACTGGCCGGGATCCCAATATATATAAATACATACATACATGCAGCTGATGGTATTAGCATTTTTAGAAGAAAAAACCTATATGTTCAATGCAAAGATACACATAATATCCCATCCAACTGGCCCTAGAAGAGTGCAGAAATGAATGCCAATCTTATCCAGATCATCATCAGCTTCTTATCTTCTGTGGCCCTATGCCAATCAGCAGTCCCCCAGTTTTAGAAGAGGCCACAAAAATACTGCTGGGCCATATTTTACTCAGGGAAAATCCCCACTGTAGCAAAAGAGCAGATTATACCAAATGATGAGTAAGAGAAGGCTGAAGTATTTGGCTAACTTTATAGACCCGATCTCTGACATTCAATCCCCTTTAACAGAAATAACTTATCATTGTGAATTTAATTTTAAAGGATTACTGTGATTATCGCTTTTATTCTCAATGTTTTATGAAATTAATCAATATTTTGCATTAGAGAGAAGTGCTGAATTTCTCGTGCACTTGATTAATGCATTATTATCATCCCAGTAATTAAAAGTAACAGGGTTATACACAATCAGCATGTACATCTTACTCAGCACCTTTGGCAGTTGCCTGCAGAAATTAAGCTCATTAATCACCCTGACCACAAAGAAAAGTAAGCTGGGGAAAGCAACAGAAAAAAGCTCTGTTTCATTGGGGGGGGGGGCGGAATGTTCAAAGCCAATATCGAGAAAACCATTAGACTATATTCCAATATGGAAAACATTAATCTCAAAAGGAAAAAGTATGAGTGTGCTGCCAAAATTATAAATTAATGTTCTCCTGTTGCACTGTTCTGCAGTTACTTCACATTTCTTCACCAGATACTGTATCATATCCATATCAATTAATCTGGGCAGGCAGGTCTGCAACTAAGGGAGAATGTTTTGCACATACAGTATGTGTATTTGCAGTCTCCCAAGTTTGGAAATGAACGTGCCATGCCATACAAAGCTTCATACTATTTACCATTTATATAACTTTTTAGAATTTTAGAATCACAAGCATTACCTCAATAAAAAAAAAAATCCTTCCAGTAGCACCTTAGAGACCAACTAAGTTTGTTATTGGTATCCTTACAACAATGTTGTCAAATAGACTAGCATTATTCTCTCAGGTGGGGGGGGGGAGAAGGTGATAAGACCATAAGCTGAGATAATGATGGCTTTGCCTAAAGGCTGCCTAGTGAGCCTGGGTTTTGCATATCACAAAGGCGCACCTTTCTTTTTCCTTTCTCTCATGCCGGCGGCTATCACCTTTGCAGGCCATACTTCAGACTCCAGTCTCTCGCAAAGTAAGAACTGCTTGAGCCTTTACATCAATTACCTCTCCAAGACTGTGAAATGAACGCCTGTGATGCCGCATTATTTTCTCTTATCAATTTTCCGTGGGGGAGAAAGAAGAGTGCAAAACAAATCTCTAACATCTGGCCTTTGTTGTGGTCAGACAGCTGGTTTATTTTTCATTCCGGGTGCTGCTTCATTTGTTCCTCTCCTTTTGAATCTGTTTTAGCTACTATTATAAGCTTCCTTGCAAAGCTAGCATTTTTTTTTTAAAAAAAATAATAATTCTTACAAGCCACTGTGGTGCAGACTATGAATGAGCAGGGGTGGGGAGCTGAGTCCAAGTCTTAAATCAGCTATGAAGCTCACCTTCAGCCAGCCACTCCCTCTCAACCTAACCTACTTCACAGATTAGTTATGGGGATAAAAATTGGGGAGTGGGAGTAACATAACAAGGTTGCTGTGAAGATAAAGGAGGATAGTCATGTACAACTCATTGGAGTGAGGAGGAGGAGGAGGAGGAGGAGGAGGAGGAGGAGGAGGAGGAGAAAGAAGAAGAGGAGTTTGGATTTGATATCCCGCTTTATCACTACCCGAAGGAGTCTCAAAGTGGCTAACATTCTCCTTTCCCTTCCTCCCCCACAACAAACACTCTGTGAGGTGAGTGGGGCTGAGAGACTTCAAAGAAGTGTGACTGGCCCAAGGTCACCCAGCAGCTGCATGTGGAGGAGCGGCGAATCAAACCCAGTTCACCAGATTACGAGTCCACTGCTCTTAACCACTACACCACAGAAGGAAAGAGAGCACAAATAAAAGACAGAATAAAATAACTGGGAACGTCCTAGCTCACACTCATAGCAATTATGCTAACTTGCTCTCCAGGTGCACCATGTGAGAAAGGCTAGCTAGCAGGGCACAAATGATGAACAAGACAGCGTGTTGTGGTGGTTAGAGACTGGAATCTAGTGGACCAGGTTTCAAATCCCCCCTCAGCCATGAAACTCACTGGGTGACCTTAGGCGAGTCACTGCCTCTCAGCCTAACCTACCTTACAGGGTTGTCGTGAGGATTAAATAAGAAGTGGGGCAATCATGTATGTCACCTTGAGATCACTGGAGAAAAAGGTGGGATATAAATGCAATAAATAAATAAATGGGTTCCCATGTCTCTCTCTCACTGTTCGGGGTACTTTTTATGCCAACATATAATGGAATTACAATAAAAAAAAATAATGTGTAGCTGCTACAAGGAGGAGATGCTGCATGCTGGATGGGGATGTCCCCAGGGCATGAGCCAGTGGTTCACATACCTCTGGTGTAACAAAACAAAGAAGGGACCATGCTCTAGGCCAGGCATGGCCAAATGTGGCCCTCCAGCTGTTTTGGGACTACAACTCCCATCATCCCTAGCTAACAGGACCAGTGGTCAGGGATGATGTGAACTGTAGTCCCAAAACAGCTGGAGGGCTGAGTTTGGCCATGCCTGCTCTAGGCATTCTAACCCAATACTTATTGCAGATATGTTTCATTTTTAAATGTCTTAATTATTGGGGGGGGGGGGCTCTTTTTAAAAAACCTCAATGAATTGAACAAATACTGAGCTAGTGAACAAATACTGAGCTAGTGAAAACATTTTGTGGAACAATGTACTCTTAAGGTGTTCCCTTATATGAAGTAGAACCTGTATATAAGTCTCGATATATTTTAATTGGGCTGAACCTGTGTGACAAATGCTCAACCACTTTTATGGGAATGCTCTCATTAAAAACAAGAGCTCCCTCACCCAGTTTTAGCCTTTAATATGAAATTTATATTAGAAGTCTAATCCTTCTAGAAAGGGGTTCATAATGCAATCACCAACAGAGCAGCCAGTTATCAAGCATCATTGCATACGATATTAGCAGGATTTAGCAGGATTTTCAGCAGCCAGGATTTCCAGCTACTGTGCAAAGCAGATTCTGCAGAAACCTACCAAAATCACAGCTCTCTGCACCTCATTTAGCTGCTTTTATTGTTGCACATCACCTTTCCTTCCCTCTTAATGTCGAAATTGACACTAATTTACATTAAATCTACATTTAAAAGTCCTTGCTAGCATCACTATTCTGAGCACTGCTTTTGCAAGGAAGAACTTTGATTCCTGTTCTTTGCCATTTTTTACCAGTTTGCCAAGGTCAGAAATCCTGCCTTGGCTCATAAGCCAAACACTCTTCACTAGCTGACAGCAAGCCACTGAAGGCCAATAAAGCCGCCAGTTCCCTTTAAATGACCCAATGCAAAGTATGCCAGCAAGCAAGATCTCCCAGTGGTAGAGCTGGAAAGGTTTCAGTACCTGAGACAGCTCCCCAAGAGAAGCACTTTTCAGAATGATTGGAGACAGGAAGAAAAACACAGGATTTCCACATTGCTGTCACTTAGCACTTGAACACTTAAACAGCTCTTTAAAAAATAATAATGAATTCATCCTAACCCTGCCAGATTAATACATGTTGTAACTCTAAATAGCTCCCACTTCATCTAAACTTCTTATAAGCTTATATGTTGCAGTGTTCTATTTCCAAAAGCCTGGCTCTACACTTTCTCTACCCACAATTCAAATGTTAATACAACATATTCTGAAGACATGTAGGTCTGCTTTTGTCTCCCAGATCCTAGAATTTGTTAACTTTGGGAAAGAGCTGAAACAGCGACTAGGGTAAAATCAGACAGAAGCACCTAACCATCTAATATATAGTTGTTATATCTGTGACTATAGGAGTAAAGGAGGATGCATATTCTCATTAATAAATAAGAATAATAAAATTTTATTCATACCCAGCCCTCCCCAGCCAGGGCCGGACTCAGGGCGGCTAAAACCAAATATAAATTACAATAAAATGGTAATAGAAAACAACAACAACAAACAAACAAACAGTTAATTAAAATATGGCTTAAAATACAGCTTTAAATTAATTCCCACCATATTGTTTTTAAGCCTTCAGGGAAATTGTGTTTCATGCTCTGATTCCTTTTCTTTCTACAGTTCAGTAGACTATTAGGAAATGGAAGGAATGGACCAGGTGAGAGGTGTGTGTGTGCCTGGCCCAACAGGTCTTACTAGTAAATGTGTTCAAAACCTCAGCCTTAATGAAGCTAACTTGGAAGGATAAGTAGTGTCAACAAAAATGTCATACACATGATAAATCAACATTTGTGCTACAGTTTTTGATTATCCGAGACAGCTCCAGACATCTGTCATATTCAGAACTGGGGCTGGGGTGGAAAACACATAAGCTTCAAGCAAAGTATTACAGAGAGAGAGAAGAAAAAAAAACAGGGAGAAACAGTCAGTGGAGGGATATACCTTTCCTTCCTTTCCTTTTAAAAAAGTCATTTCTTTGCTTTATCATGCCGCCATCTAGTGGTTAAAGCCTGAGATAGGAGGGACAGCCGTCAGACAAACACAAAAACATTTTCATCGTTTTGTTTCAAAAGGATAACCCCTAGGATTCCGAGTTAATTAAATTTAGATCTTTCTTTACCCTCCGCTAAATAGTACAGTGATACTAAATAGGATTTAGCTTTAGGATCCCTTTTTTAAGGTAGTGGAAGTTAACTCCCCTTTTACATCTACTGGTTCTTAGGAAACAGACCGTCCTCCTCTGCGGACTCTTTCCATGAATTTTTGTGCTTATCTCCTTGCTGGGAGGAGGGGAGAAGAGAAGCCCAGCCCTCCAACCACCTCCCACAAAACACGTTCTCGATCAGGAAATAAACAGGCACAAAAGAAAATCCTACGACTTTCCTTGGCAATCTCTCTCTCCACGGGGATCTTAAGTGAGTGAAGCCGAAAGGAATTGTTTTCCTCCTGCCCCCACCAAGTTCCAGGCAATCACCAGTTTGTGATAATTACTAGTGACTTCTATAATTAAAGGCTGAGCACAGCTGCAGCTCTAATGGAAACTTCAGATGAAACAATGCTGAGAAATACGTATTCTTCGCGGATGGAGCGAAGCAACCTCAGACGCGAAGAGCCATTATGGTGCGCCGCCGCCCACCCCCGAAAAAACTTTTAAGTTACACATTTATTTAACATGCACAAAGACACACACACTACCACGGAGCTCCATCTGAATAGGAAACCTAATAATAAGGGCATCACTACAGGCTAACGGTGGCGATGGTACACAACCTGTCTAATTCTCTTCTTCCAAATCAATCCAAGAGGATTTTAACTTTTTCCCCCCCTCCCCGTTCGCGCCATCATCAACCCCAAGCAGCCAAGCAAGTACCCTGGATGAGTCACTCGTTACTAAGGCAATATGCAAATACAAACTCTTTGAAATCTCTGCTCCCATCAGCAGGAAAGAGGGGATGGCGGGGCGGAGGGTGGGGAGAGAGAGAGGAAGAGGAAGGGAAACGTGTTTGCTCCAATTTACACTTCAGCACCTCCTTGGAGCTTAATATAGCCTTCCAGTTGCTTGCTTTGTATCTTGGCAGTTGCTGTTTTTAAAGCCGAAAAGGGCGAAGGAAGAGAAGCGGGAGGCTTCGATAAGGGGCGAGAAAAAGTTAGCACCGGAAGAACTGAAGAATTTCCTAACAACCTACAAGAGTCAGGGCAGTTTGGTAGGAAACAGCCCGAGCCGTCTGCATTTTGACTCTGTGCTGCTGCTGAGTGCAGTGGAACGGCCTCCCCCCTCCCCCCCCCCGAAGTTTATGGCCAATTCAGATCAACGGGGCGATGTGTCTCCACCATATCTTCACTCTCGAAAGGGAGAGCGGAATTCCCTTTCTGAAGTGCACAGCGTAATTAAAACCCACAGGGTTTCTTATTTTTTTAGACAAAAGAAGCGGAAGAGTGGTGGCTGGCAGCAGAAAGTAGGTTCAGAAGATGGGGAAAGCTCTCTCACACACGCGCGCGCGCGCACACACACACACGTGTCCATCGAGGCAACTAAGGACTCCCCTCCTAAAGACCCACGAGCTCCCGCGCTACTTGTGGCAGGTGCTGGAACGCGCCCCCCGCGCACGGCCACTCGGGCAGCCCCAGAGGCTGCGCGCACATCACCTCCGTGGCTAGAATCCCATATGGAGGGGATGAGCCAAAACAAAACACCCGGGTGGGGGGGGGGGAGCAGGCATCACAACGCGACCCAGACAAAAGGAAAATAGGACACCATTCCAAAAAAGGAAAAGGATGGGGAGCAGCAGCAGCAGCAGCAGCAACCCCGAACCCGCATCCACCGAGCGTCACCCAACCCAGGTAGGCAGGGGCAGGCTTACATCTTCTTCCTCGCAGTCACTCCTCCTCGCTTGGTATTGGAAGCGGGGTCGGGGGTTGTCTGGTTGCAATGGACGCGACGCTTTCCCTTCTCCGCCGGCTGCGTTGGCAGCGGCCGCCGCCGCGGAACTGTCCTCTTCGGCGCATTGGGGACCCAGCAGGTGACTCGCCTCGGGAGTCACCGGGAAGGATCTGGAGGTGTTGATCTTCCCGCCGAATCTCTGGTACAAGGAAGCCATTCAGTCAATCCAGGACGGAGAGGGGGAGGTATTCTCTCACTCCCTCTCTTTAATTAATTACTATTATTACTATCCATACATTTAAGGAGAGGCTGTTTGTAATCGGCAGATTTGGAGCCTGCGCCGCCTCGCTCTCTTTTCCCCTAGCCTCGGATCGCCTTCTACCACGTCGAGTCAAGCCCTCCTCAATAACAGATCAGTGGAGCTGGCGAAGCGCGCGCTCCCTCCCTCGCGCTCCCTCTTCCTTCAACAGCATTAGGAGAAAACCCAGGCGGGGTGGGTGGGGGGGTGAGAGAAGAGTTGATGAAATAACCCAAAACACACATATACACACGCCGGGGAGCCCCCGCTTGAGGAACGCTGTACAATCCGGAAGAGATCCTGCTTTCACACCCCCTCTTCTAAAACGGAGAGAGAGAGAGAGAAGGAAAAAAAGATGTCCCCAGATGGCGGAGCCGGAGCGGAATTAGACGGGGGTGTGGAGGCAAAGGGGGCTTGGCTGGCTCGCCCGGAGGCGACGGAGCAGCCGCCTGCCAGGTCTCATGCCGGCCGCGTCCGAGAGGCGAAAGTGGCGGCGGGTGGGGAGGGGAGGCCAGGGTGTTGTGCGCGCGATCAGGGGCCGGGCGGGGGGCGATGGAAACACCAGGAGGGGAGAGACCTCCTTGCGAGCACGCTGCTCGCCCTGGAGAAGGAAGAGGAATCCGAGGCGCGCCTCAAGAAGGGAGGGGATCGCTGCTGTCGCTTTCTCTGTAAGGCTTTCCTGGGGAGGGGAGCTTGAGTCTCCTTCTCCCTGGAGAACTTGAAAAGGGAACCAGAAGCGAGAGGGTAAGGTGCGGAGTCGCTGGCCAAGCAGGGCTTGAAGGGGGGCTTAAAAGGCAACACAGAGGAGGGGAGGCAGAGCCACAACCCAACGCCCGCAGCTTCGTTTCGGTGTCTAATGCCTGTCTTTTGATCTCTGGCAAGAGGGAATTAACCGGGTCCTTTCCCTCCAAGACGCGGAACCGGTCCTTGGGGCATCAGGGATTTTCCAGAGCGGCTTTCCTCCTCATCCTCTCTTGTCCCCCAATTTTCCTCTCTCCTCTCCCCCCCCCTTCCTCCTCCCCACAACTCGCTTGTTTAATCAACCAAAGTGTCTCGTAATATTTCGCTCTTAATTCATTTTGCTGCATTAAAACGTGCTTCAGCGCCCCTCTGTGGAAACACAAGCAAACTGTTTCTCCAGGAGTAATCCTCTGGAATAAACAAAATGCGAGACGGAGGAACCTCCAGCCCAGAGCCCGCCGCTGGGGATACTGGGACCCGCGAGGGTGCTGGCAGCAGCGGCGGCTAAAACAGATTAAGAGGCTCTGCCCTCTTTTCCTGCGCGGCTGCAGTTTAGCCGCTGAGGAGAGAGACTCTGGCTTTGTGCAGCAGCAAGCAGGGCACCCAGTACTTAACGGATGGTCTCTCGGGGCTAATGAAGCCGGGGACTCGCAGGGCACTGGGGCGCGACTGGTCCTGCGATGGGCAGCTAACGAGGTTACTTGGAGAGAAAAAGGGCGCCTACTCCCAAACCTTCCCCCGGTCTGGCTGCTGGGTTTCCATAGCAACAGATGCTTATGATCTTTATTTTATTGTTTTAAGAGTCAGGAGTCACGGAGAGAAGGAAAACAGCCCGAGATATCAGTTACACACACAAGCTTCGACCTTCATTCTGCTTGGCGCCTCCTGCATACGTTGTTGTTTGTAAGGATCGTGAAAATTAAGTTCGCAAGTTGGCCCCTTGGATGCGAAGGTCTTTCCTGTTTACAGAACGCGCAAGTGTGTGATTCTCTCTCATGCTCTCTCTCACACAGAGAGACACTAGAAAATTATCGTCTTAGAATAAAATCTGACCGATAGAATAAAAAAAAATGCTCTCCCCCCCCCTTGAACTTTGTCTGCCTTTTCAAATAAAAATAACGCCCAGCTCTATGAATTCTATGGTTCTGTGTCAATAATATCAGTTGTTGTAAGCCTCTTACGTTTTATTTGCTCGCCACTGCAAAATTCCTTCCTCAAAACAAGCTGCTTAATGACGGAGCGTTTTCCCTCTTTGCACCCCAACGTCCCCCCTCCCCGCAAACTGCTGGTTTTGCTGCACCCTTCAAAGCTGGTGATGGAAGCCATAACATTTAGATGAAAACGGAGTACCAGCCCCTCAGGAGGGGCCCCCGCAGTCCTGCTTTCTGAAGTTGAAAGAAAGGAACGATCATTTTGATCTTCAGAGCTCAGGTCTTGACATTTAATTAAAAGAAAGCTAGAAAGTCAACTTGTGACTCTCCAAAGTATTAAGTCAGGCATCCCATCACAAGGTGCACAGACTGTCACCTAAACATAAACCACTGCAAGTTTCCACAGTCCACTGGCCCATGAGATTGATTCATGGCTGTGCCTTGAACAGACTACACACTGGTGAGGAATTCTTGTCATACCCTTCATAAAAATAATAAAAAAACATTTTGGCTGAAGAGGGCCAGTGAAAAAAATATTGTCGCATTTTTGTGTAGAAGCACAGGGCTCACACCTTGCTCTAACCCTGAACTTTCTTAAAGAAGGCACTCGATCCCAGAAAAACAATTTTGCACCTATAAATGGAGGGATAATACTGAAGCAGCAATGGGAAAGCACTGTTCATGGGGTCACCTTTGAATGCAAGTCAGCCCTACACTCAAAAAACTCTTGACTTAAAGGCCATATTAAGTCAATAATCTGAGAATTAAGGCTTGCAGCTCTCCTTATTTTACCTGCAACTCTAATTAGCCTCTGCATATGCCTTTGAATGCAACAATCTTTTTAGTAAAACAAACGAAGTGGAAGGCAGAGCTACAACTGCAGTCTTCCTTATTTTCTCCTGCACCTAAATCCAAGAGGTTCTTTCTTATTCTACAGTTCTATGCCTCATTCCACACTGTGCTGAAAATGCAAGGCTCATCTGGAGCTGGAAGCCTCTTAATCATTTAATTAGAGAAGGGGACCTGCCATGGTAATTCAGACCAATGGCCCATCTACCTCAGATTTCCTTTCCCAGACAGTGCCAAGGACTGAATTGTTTGATGCAGCCAGAGGCAATTATAGAATTATAACCCTTGGCTGTCACTCATTTTCTGCTTCCAAGAGTCAGAGGTGGAAGGCAACGTCTTAAAGGGGGCAGATTTCCAGAGCTAAAATCTCATGCTTAAAGGTGGAGCCTTTCATTTCCCAAGTAACTCGGGTGCTGCTGTGCACACACAGTTCTAGCCAGCTAGATCTACTCCCGACGGGATGACAAATGGGAACTTTTGCAAGCAACTCCACCATCCCACCCCTTGCAAAAAAAACCAACAATATTTCTCTAGGTGAACAAGATTACAGGAAGGGAGTCCATCGACTCTCCCTAGTGCATAGCATGGCTTATTTGCTGAGGTCATCTGTCACTACGTGATGTGCAGGTATCTTCCTGCACAGTAGCAGACCCCTCTGGTTGTGCACAGTATGGTCTTGAGTTGCTTATGGCAGCGTGTTGTGGTGGTCAGAGTATCAGACTAGCACTTGGGAAACCAGGGTTCAGATCCCCACCCAGCCATGAGCCTCACTGGATGAGCTGGGGTCAGTTGCTGCCTCTCAGCCTAAGCTATATCACACGGTAGTTGCGGGCATTAAATGAGGAAGGGGAGAACTTATGTACCTCACCATGAGCTCCTTGGCAAAAAGCTGGGGTTTAAAAGTTAAATAAATAAAGGTATATGGATGGTCCGGGCTCTGTGGGTTGGAAAAGGACTTGAAATGACCTTTGGCACCTTCTGTGCCATAACTTGCTATTTTCACCCAAAAGGGACAGTGCCAATCATACTTCCCTGATGGAGACATTTCAAAGTCATGGTGGCATCAGAGCAAAGGCCATTTCCTTTGTATAAACACAGCAAACTTCCTCTAGGAAATAACATGCAGAGAAAGGTGTCAGCCAATAAGCTTAAGGCAGGGCAAGGTGGACTCATGTGAGAAGATGTGCTGCTTCAGGTAATTGAATTCCAAGCCTTTTATGGCTTTAAAGATAAGTACCAATGTGTTGAAGGGACACAGGTGGCACTGTGGGTTAAACCACAGAACCTAGGGCTTGCCGATCAGAAGGTCAATGGTTCAAATCCCTGTGACGGGGTAACCTCCCGTTGCTTGGTCCCTGCTCCTGCCAACCTAGCAGTTTGAAAGCATGAAGTGCAAGTAGATAAATAGGTACCGCTCCGGCGGGAAGGTAAACGGCGTTTCCATGCGCTGCTCTAGTTTGCCAGAAGCGGCTTAGTCATGCTGGCCACATGACCCAGAAGCTGTAGAGCAAGATGAGCGCTTCAACCCCAGAGTCAAAGGTAAATGGTAGGGGTCCCTTTACCTTTACCAATGTGTTGAAGTTTGCGCAAATAGGCACCCAATGCAGTTCTTTCAAAACTGAATACTTATTTAATTCATTTTTGTTGCACTCTTACAGAGCACGTCTAACCATGTCTACTCAGAAGTAAGTCCTGTTGAATTTAGTGGGACTTACTCCCAGGTAAGCAAGGTTAATATTTCAGGCTAAGTCTGCTATTCTTTGTATACAATCAAACGTTGGCAAAGTTATATACCAGGGATGTCCAACTCCCAGTAGACTGTGATCTACTCACAGTATAAAAAAAACTGGCAGTGATCTATCCATTGTCATTGGATGGACCAAAATTGTTGAGCTTTTTGTAGAAAGCCAAAGGTGTTGAGCTTTTTTGGGGAGGGGCAGAGATCTACCAGGAACACCCCACGCGATCTGTGTTGGACATGCCTGTTATAAGCCAATGAAAACGAGTTCTTATCACTAAGAAAAGTTTAGAATACATTAAGACAAGGATCAATATAAGTGCTGCCAAAAAGGAAGAAAGGAAGAATGAATTGCAGACATAAATGGTTTACAAGTGAAGTTTTATGGGAGTTTCGACAGTGACTTTCACAGAGGAAGGGAAAGCATTTTTAAGATATGCAAATGGAACCAAATTCTGAAAGGTAAGTCAAAACAGCAGTAAATCTAGAGATTGATGTAACTCTGGCTTTGCTACAAAGAAAGTAGAAACTAGTGATGCAATCCTAAATGTAATTACTCAGAAGTAAGTCTCAATGGAGACAATGAGTCTTACTTACTGGTAAGGTATACTTCAGTTCAGATTGCAATTTTTTGTTAGCTTGTCATCATTCTCAAAGTTAGAAGTCAAATTTGCAGGCTCCAACAACACAAGTACTTCAAATCAGCATTACTAAATAATTATATAGTGGTACCTCGGGTTAAGTACTTAACTCGTTCTAGAGGTCCGTTCTTAACCTGAAACTGTTCTTAACCTTAAGCACCACTTTAGCTAATGGGGCCTCCCACTGTTGCCGTTCCGCCGGAGCACAATTTCTGTTCTCATCCTGAAGCAAAGTTCTTAACCCGAGGTACTATTTCTGGGTTAGCGGAGTCTCTAATCTGAAGCGTATGTAACCCGAAGCGTATGTAACCCAAGGTACCACTGTATCTGACTCTAAATGTATTATATCATATTTGTTTCAGCTAACATATTTCAAATATGAATAAATATGAATTAAGAAGATCAAGCAATCCCCAAAAGGAAATAAATATTTCTAAAGCTTTATTTAAACTATGCCTACATGAATAGTCCCATGCATGGATCACTGACTTGTCATGGCAAAGGGGCTTGAATAACTCAGAGAAGCTATGAGCTATGCTGTGCAGGGTCATCCAAGACAGACGGGTCATAGCTGAGAGTTTAGACTAAATGTGATCCACCTGGAGAAGGAACTGGCAAACCACTCCAGTATTTTGCCAAGAAAACTCCATGGACATAAAAAAGGAGAAGTTTTTAGAGGAAAGTGAGAGTTTCCAAGGCATGCTCTGGCTCACGGGGTCACAGAGAGTTGAACACGACTAAGACGACTAAACAACAACAACATGAATACGGTAGTTTTGTCCATATCAGGGCTGAAGCCAGACCTAGTTAAGCTTAGAATAGACCCACTGAAATAAAAGGAATTAATTAGTCAGACTTAGAGTAGACCAACTGAGATCAATGGGATGCAACTTGATTTATTTATTTTATTCATTTAAATTAACCACATCCCTACATGTACTCGTTAAAAACTGCAGTAGCTACTGGGTGGGGCAGAGAATGCAATACCAACATATTTTCCAGAGTCTTTCCAGAAAAGGTCTATGGATCTGCTTCCAACAAGCCCAGGAAAGCTGGGATGGATGATTACTTGAGGACATAATAGAGGCAGCAAATTAGGACTTATTCACTGCCCTTATTACCACAGAGTAGGTGCAATGATGCTCTCTAATCAGTGCTCACTTGGCCTTGGACCAAGATCTACAACACCAGTGCTCTAGCCATCCTATCTATTTCATTGCCCATAGCTCTCTAGAAGAGAAGTGGAGAGTGCACTCAGGAGCAATCGTGTCACCAACCCTCCACATTAGCCATTCCATAACAAGATGAGATCCTTCGCAGAATCATCTGCTTTGTCCCCAGAGCACTCAGGAATCCCCCAGGATCCACAAATCTCCAGCGGTGGACCATCTTAATCAGTTCCTCACCCTCACAGAGGGTACAGTTGTTGTAAGTTCAAACTCCACAAGGATCTTCTTATGAAGTTCTTTATTTTAAGCACAATAAAGTCTGGATCAGAATTAATAACATTTGGGGATTTTCAGTTGCATAAAAGCAAACATTCTGGTATATGCACTAGTTTCTTCCATTTGTTTCCTGCAGGGCTGAGCCAAGATATTTTGGTCCGTCACATGCAAAATCTACATTTTAGAAAGGTCATATTTAATGCAGGGCACAATCCATAAGATTATTTTCATCCAAGATCCTGATTGTGGTCAGAAAGAATTGCACACGAGCTTCTTCTCCTTCTCCCAACTTCTCCTTGCATTTTACCCCATAAATGTCTGTCTCTCACTTTGTCTTCCTCAGTGGTCCCCCAATCCATCATCTACTTAACGGTTCCTCCTTCTTTGAATTCCTTCTGTAAAAGTAATTTACAGTGCAATTCTATGCATGTTTATTCTGAAATGAGTTCCAATATGCGCAAAACAGGCTTACACACTAATGCAATGGTAAAGGTAAAGGGACCCCTGACCATTAGCTCTGTGGTTTAACCCACAGCGCCACCCGCGCCCCCTAAATAATGCAATAGTGATTTGCACCAATTTCTCCCATTGCACCTTATTTAAATTGTTCTTTTCTTATTTCCCATTCCTTATTAAAGACTAACAAGTGTGTTTAGGATTTCAGCCTTAAAGCCTGGGCTGCCATCTAACTGACATGGGAGCAGGGCCATAGCTAGGGGATGGCGAAATGGGCCACCACCAGGGGTGCAGGTGGGGGGGGCGCAAAATCGACTAAAAATATGTCCATAAATATGTCTATAAATATTTATAGGTTGGAGGAGAGGCGGAAAGAAGAGCTAATTTGTCCGTGGCTAGGGGGCGCAATCTGGGCGGTTCTGCCAGGGGCACAAGATCACCTAGTTACAGCTCTACATGGGAGCAGGGGAATGATACATCCCAATGCTACAGACTGACTGCAAAATTAAATGCAAACTCACCCCTCACTTTTGAACAAGGCTTGCCAAAAATAACAGATAGGAAAATAAAACCCACCAGAATTCCCTCTCCAATTTCCATGATTATTTTACACAGTGACTAACTATAAGCATAGAAAACAGAATAGAAAGCATTGTGTGTTCCCTTTCTGGGCAATTTATGCCTCTATCTAATTCTGAACTTGGCAATGAGGTGTCGCCTTGTTTATTGCATAAAAATTAATATCAGAGGGAACAGATTGAATTCATCTAGCTAAGCAGCTGGATGGATCCAAATGTGCTTCCTGTTTTCATCGTTCTGACTTAGTAAAGAGCTTTCTTTTTCCCCCTTATTTTTTTTTTGCAGGGGAAACACATGTACTAAATTCACAATCTAATAAAACTAATATGCCTCAGTATTGATGGCATAACTCTATCATGCACAAAATTGGGGCAACAAGAATATACTCCCAAATGGCCCGCAAACTGCTCCAAATTGCCCCTTTAAATACTAGCAAGCCTTTCTAGCCATCAGGAAAACTATTTAAAAGCTTTCACCTTTCATCCATTAGCCCATTTGTCAATACTACTAGTCCTGCTGAACATGGTACCATTGGTGCAGTAGAGTCAAAACCATTTGACTAAGGCTGTGGAGGCTGTCAGTTACTTCTCAGAATTGTATCTGAAACAAACCATGTTGTTGGGCAAAAAAACACACTAATGGAAGGCCCAATGTCCTAAGGTAACCAAGAGTAAGTCATTTCCCACCCACTCAGCCCTGCTATGTGGAAATGGGATATGGCAGAATCAAGAGTATAGATCACAGGATAACTGATAGGGAAGATGGATCACGCAGTCCAATCAGTTGCCCAAAGGCTGCATTTCTTTTCTTTATCTCTGCCTCTTTCTCTCCTGGCACCTATCATTCCTGCTTTTGAAGTGTTTGCTACTGATGTGTGCTCCCTCCCCCCCCCATATAGGAACATCTTTAAAACTTCAGTTAGCATAGACTACCAACACCTGCACATCCCAGCAAGCTATGATAACAGAATACCGCGGCAGTGCCTTGTTAGGATGCCTCAGACTTTGACTAGGGACTTTAAGATCTGAAGCTGGAACCTAGCCTTCTAAGCTACCCGAATGCATACCCTCTGGGCCTACAGTCTTCAGCACAGCAGGGCATTGGGTATAAGTATGCAACAATGGATGCTGTGTTTGGCAGGCAGCATGGTACTTCTAGAGTGGAAAGGTTTCGCTCCTAAGAGCCCAATAGTCTGTTTCCAATGCATCCACAAAGAAAAAACTTCTGCCATCTTCACACACTAACTGCTGACTGTGAGACCTTGTTAGAAAACGTGCACTCTGCATTCACTTCCAGATACTCCCAGCATGTGGCTGATATGATTCAGCTCAATACAGATTGGATGCTTGGAATAGCCGAAGGACGGTCTTCAACCTACTGTTGTGGAAATCTAACCACAATACAACTTTTGTTTCACGTCTGAGGCTCCTCTTTATTCCAAGTAGAGTTGTACCTTGGATCTCGAACGCCTTGGCTCCTGAACAAATCGGCTCCTGAACAACTGAAACCCAGAAGTGAGTGTTCTGGTTTTTGAACGATTTTTGGAAGCCAAATGTCTGACAGGGCTTTTGCAGCTTCCGATTGGTTGCAGGAGCTTCCTGAAGTCAATCAGAAGCCATGCTTTGGTTTTCAAACGTTTTGGAAGTTGAACAGACTTCCAGAACGGATTCCGTTCGACTTCCAAGGTATGACTGTACCTGGGAGAGACCTCAAACATACGAGAGTCCTCTGAACACCTTACAAAGTGCATAATATTTATATAGCAATTGTCACACAAAGCTCAGAGACTAACTTCCTCGAACGTATTGGAGTACTACAGAAAAGTTCAAAGCAATATTGAAACACGTTGCTGAAATAGTTGTTTACCCTTTAGATTCAGCTTGTGTAGCAGTTATCTTGCTTTTCTGGCCATCTGAGATTACACATGTTAGAACATTTTTGCACAACTTTGTTCTTTGTGGCCAAAGCAGTACATGAATCATCAAATGTCACCCTCGCCCTTATCCCATGTCACCTTCACTTTTATTGTTGCTCACAGCAAAGTTCATTATCCTTAATCCTGTAGCCAAACTTCATTGATTGATCTAACACTGCAAAACCCTCAATGTCTTTAAAAAAAATGTACAGTAGCTTTCCCCAACCTGATGCCCTCAAGGTATTGTTGAACTACAACTCTAAACATCACTGACCATATGGCTGGTGGAAGCTGTAATCCAAAACATCTGGAGGGCACCAGGTTGGGGAGGGATGTTATATGCCTTAGACACTGCCTCCCCACTTATGTTCTGAAAACAATTTCTCAAAACTGCCAAGAACACTTTCTTAATTATTCTTTCTATATGTTAAATCCATACAGTGCAGACAGGAATTCTTAATAAGTGCCCCGAGAAGTGTTGAGTTTGAGCAGTTTCTGGAAGTGATCTAAGGACCATTTCAACGCAGTGGTATATCCAGGACCATGGATTTGCACGGTAATTTGAACTGGACTCTCAACTTCTGGGAAGAAGTTTCTTTTCTTTTCTTTTTTTAGAGACAGAGAGAACTTGAGACATCTAATGAGAGAATATCAAAATACCTGAAAATGTCAGGTAATGTGGATAAAAAGCTCTTCCTAAACTTTAAATTTATAATTCTGGTGGCTATGCAAAGATATACTCGCTGTCATAGCAGTGATTTACAAAAAGAAGTGTCTTCAGTTGAGGATGTCAGGACCAAATGTCCATACCTTGGCATTCTGGGAGGGTGGCAGAAAAACTAGCCCTTCATAGTAGCAAACATCAGTTGGCCCTCACAACACAGCTTGTTAAGCATCAGTACTACTACAGTGAAGAGAAACCAGGGAGGGAGAAGTAACCAAAGCCTACACAAACATATTCACCATCACACTGCTTTCATTCATAAAATGATTTAACCCTCCCAGCACATTGTATCTACCCTGTTGTTCACATAATTGGAGTGATAAATGGGGAAATGAGCCTCATTTTACTTTTGCAAGATGTTTATGGTTATAGACCAGCAGAGTGATTCTACTCTGGGTGTTGGGCAAAAAAAAGTAGACAGTGATGTTTATTATACATTGATTAATTGATACTAAAAGAATATGTCCTTCAGAATGTAGTCTAGAATTTATGTGTCACTGACTACAAATTTTCTGTCCTTGAAGGCACAGCAGAAAACATTAGGTGGATCATGGCAGGTATGGAGGGAACGGAAGTATTTCATACATACATATTTGCTGTTTATGAAGTAGAACATCAGGTCTTTTTAAGAAAACCAGAATTACAGTTTTGCATAAATAAAGGGAGTAAACCATTTAAGGCTTCTGTCTTTCTATCATTTGCTTTGGGTACCCTTGAAGTCTGTTACCTAAATAACCTTTGAATTCTTTTCTTTTGAACTCACCACAGCATCACAACATGGTGCAGCACTGCTGAAGTTTGATGGAACAGCTAACTGAAAAGAACAAATATTGCAGATCTGTTTCACTAAAGGCACAGTTACAGCTCTGTGCTATTCTCCCCTCTTGCCTTGTCCCACTTAAAACTCATCCACGAGGGAACCTAAATTCCGCAACAAGAAACAGCTGAATTCTGCAACACACAAATTATGCAAATTAACCAAGTCTGCTTACTCTAGTCTGTTTTTGCTAGTTATCCAGAGGGTGGAGATATTCAGGGCACCCCACCCATCAGGCCAATATAAAGTCTAATCCAGTCACCAGTTTGGGTTTCTGAGATCCTGCCCATACACAGGCAAACCTACCTTCAGACTCATTAGGGTCAGATAACTTGCTTTTTTAAGAAGAAGAAACACCTTTCTAGCTTGACATCTCATAGGGGACAGGTACTGTAGTCAGTACCACATTTCATCCTTGCACAGAAGTGGTGAGATGCATACTCTCTTGCATTGCACCTGCAGTGAAATCCTATGCATAAATATTCAAGGAGTCCCAGGTTCAATCCCCAGCATCTCCAGGTAGGGATGTCTGTAATGCTGAAGAGCTGTTGCCTGTCATCATAGACAGTGCACAGCTAGATGGACCAATGGACCAATTCACAGCCGTCCATGGAGGCGCAGGTCAATTCTGTGTCCAGGGCAGCTGTTTATCAGCTCCATCTGGTAGGCAGGCTGAGACCTTACCTGCCCACGGACTGTCTTGCCAGAGTGGTGCATGCTCTAGTTATTTCTCGCTTGGACTACTGCAATGCGCTCTACCTGGGGCTACCTTTGAAGGTGACCCGGAAACTACAACTAATCCAGAATGCGGCAGCTAGACTAGTGACTGGGAGCAGCCACCGAGACCACATAACACCAGTCCTGAAAGACCTACATTGGCTCCCAGTACATTTCCAAGCACAATTCAAAGTGTTGGTGCTGACCTTTAAAGCCCTAAACAGCCTCGGCCCAGTATACCTGAAGGAGCGTCTCCACCCCCATCGTTCTGCCCAGACACTGAGGTCCAGCGCCGAGGGCCTTCTGGCGGTTCCCTCACTGCGAGAAGCCAAGTTATAGGGAACCAAGCAGAGGACCTTCTTGGTAGTGGCACCCGCCCTGTGGAACGCCCTCCCACCAGATGTCAAAGAGAAGAACAACTACCAGACTTTTAGAAGACATCTGAAGGCAGCCCTGTTTAGGGAAGCTTTTAATGTTTAACAGACCATTGTATTTTAATATTTGATGGAAGCCAACCAGAGTGGCTGGGGAAACCCAACCAGATAGGCGGGGTATTACTTTCATGGGAAAGCTACTTTCATGGGAAGCTGTCTTAACACACTGTTGGTTCATCTTCAGTGGTTTTGCCAGCTTTGCCTGCTCTCCAAAGCAGCTCTCCAAAGTCTCAGGCAGAAATATCTCCCATCACCTGCTACCTAAGATCCTTTTAATTAGAAATTCTAGGGGACTGATGCTGGGTCTAAAGCTTAAATTCTTGCATGTAAAGCATCTGTTTCACCACTGAGCTTTGGCCCCTCTCTTTCAAATAAACCTTAAAAAAAAGAAGAACACAAGTATTTAAGGTCAGTATGCATAAATTTTTAAAAATCTTATTTTCACCCTTCTAAAACGTACTACGGAAAACTGTACATACAGATTAGCATCACCACTGGAGGGTGCTCCTGTAGTTCCTAAATTTGAACACAAAGATGTTCTTTTCTACGTTTCTTTCCATGCAGAATTGCACTGCAGTAGTTAATTCAATCAATTTATGCCCCTAACATTTAGAATGAAAAATGCTCTCAGCAAACAAACGTTCTGAACGAGGCAGCTTCAGGTAAGAAGAATTTAAATCAGGAGGCATTTCTTGGTAGCTGAGCTGTCCATGTGTTGTCGTTTTGAGTAAGAGGGGGATTTTCAGGATTCTCCCCAAAACGGAGGACCATTGTCGCAAGATCTGCAGTAGCTGATCACAAATTCAAACTCAGGCTGCATGCAAGCATTTCCTCTGAATCCCACAAAACAAAATGTTTGCTATTACAGCCTTTTTTTTGCTGGCAGCAATTCTATGGCAATGGGACATCTGAATAGTGTCTGCCAGAAGCAAGAAAAACCCACAGCATGAGTCCCTATGGATAGGCATAAATAAATGGCACAAAATATGAAGTACAAGCACACAAGGCAACAGTTTTGCAGAAGCTACGGTGACAGGGCAAGCGCACACTGCTTATATTGTCTCGGCTATCTTCCAAACTGCTTAGTGCATCTATCTTCGCACAGAAACAGGGAAGATGTACAAACTACACCAAGGAGGAGGAGAAAAAACCCAAAGCAACTCCCATAATCCATGGCTATTGGCCATGCTTTCTGATGGGAACTGTAGTTCAGCAACACCTGGAGGGACGCGGGTGGCGCTGTGGGTTAAACCACAGAGCCTAGGACTTGCCGATCAGAAGGTTGGCGGTTCGAATCCCCACGGCGGGGTGAGCTCCCGTTGCTCGGTCCCTGCTCCTGCCAACCTAGCAGTTCGAAAGCATGTCAAAGTGCAAGTACATAAATAGGTACCGCTCCGACGGGAAGGTAAACGGCGTTTCCGTGCGCTGCTCTGGTTCGCCAGAAGTGGCTTAGTCATGCTGGCCACATGCCCCAGAAGCTGTATGCCGGCTCCCTCGGCCAATAAAGCGAGATGAGCGCCACAACCCCAGAGTCGGTCACGACTGGACCTAATGGTCAGGGGTCCCTTTACCTTTACCTTTAACACCTGGAGGACCAAAGGTTCCCCAACCCTGATGGAGTGATGATCTTATTAAAACATATTACAGGATAAGTTCCATAGATGACTTTGAATGTGCTAGGAGACTCTTAAGAGGATTTGCTTTAAAGGGGAAATTGGGGTTTGTTCAACCAAGACCAATGGTGCACCTAGACTATATCTAAGCAAGTTCTGAATCTGGTTCTTCAGGGTTCTGGGGGCAGTTGCCTTTCTGAGGATTGTGACACAAGATCCCTTTATTGGAAGCATTCAATTTTTACTAAAGCACAATAATTTTCCTTTTATCTATGCAAACATGCCCACCTTGAATCTATATTCTAATTCTGATTCAGTTATTTGAGAACTGTGCCTTATGTAGTCAAAAACACAACAGTCAAAGACAAGAAAGAGGTATTAGGAAATCCAGGAGAATGTATTTATATGACGCAAACCCTAAGCCCTGCCCACCCCACAAAGAAAAAAACCAGACAAGCAAGGACTAAGCATTTTCAGTGATCACAATGCTGGCTATGGAGCCAGGAAAACTGTGACCCAGATGGAAGGGGCTTGTTAAAAGAGGATGGAGTGGATGAAAAAGGAGAATGGAGGAAGAGACACATAGATTTAAAAGTGCAGAGAGAACCATCTCGGTGTCTAACAGGCCATTTCCTGTTCCACACTGCAAAGCTATTTCCTGAGCTATTTCCTAAAATTCTCCCTGTGTCGAGTTCTATGTCCCAGTAGGAGCCCTGAACCCATATTGCAAGTCCCATATGGGGGACGGGAGATAAAAATCCCCCTCTCACACAAAATGCCTGAATATAAAGCAGTATAACAATAGCACAAGTTAGCTGAGTGTCTCACTCCCCAATAATGTGCAAAGCAAGGACTCGGTGGTCATGCTCAAAGGTGAGAACCACGCTTTGTTGCTTTGCTCACCACAGCAGATAAGTCATGCCTCATATTTTGGCTTCTTCAAATTCATGAAGCTTAGGACTTGTTTGAAAAAGGATGGAATTCGGGAAAGAAGAAGGGCAGGAGGTAAGTGAGCAGCTCCAACCTTCTCACTTGAGTTGTTCCCGTTGCTAAGCCACTAGCCCTCTCTGCCTTTCTTGCTTTCAAAAGAACATTCAATGTTCTCTCAGTGTGAACACTCTGCAAGCATCAGGGAAAGAGATCATCTCCATCCTCAGAATGCAAAGCAAGACAACACCAGGACTGGGCCAATTAGTAATCTGCATTTCCTGAAGCACAAAAAGGTATAATAAACCATCTAACATTGCGCTCTCAAGAAATACAGGATGCTAAAGAGGACAAGATGGGAAAACAAGAGGAGATTGCCTGCAGCAGTGGCAGGTAACGTGACTGAAAGGTGAAGGTAAGGGTTTAAAATAACCCTGTTTTCTCAGTGTTCTTCCGCCTTTACTTCATTGTCCTCAGCTAGGTGTTTTGCATCTGTCTTTAATCATTTGCACACTGCTGTTGTTATGATTATGCGTCCTACTTCTCCCCTAGAAAAACAAATGGATGGGAAGAGAGGCTAGAAAAATTACCTGAGAAATGCACTACCTATTTCAATGAATCAAGATTTAACACAATACACCCAGATAAAACTTTAAGAACCACACAGGTGACACAATTAACAAACGATCCCAAGCAATGTCGTAAACAGAACTGATTACATAAAAGGTCATTATAATAAAACATGATGCATCCTCCACTATTAAGCCAACTCTCACAGCTGATTAATTTGCTTTGGCTATTTATCCTTGTAATTATAGTTATGTTTTATTGCATCTCACACAGGAAAGACAATAGGTTTAACAAAAAACAAAAAAAAACACAGTAGCTTTTATTAACTGTTTTATCGCCAAACTACTCCTCTGTTGTCATTCATTAAGGTCTTTTGATGGCTCTTACTTATTGCATCCCATGTCCATTTTATCTGCTTGCTGGTTTATCTTATTTTCTTATTGGTTTGCTCCTTTTGTAAATGACTTCAAAATATTTTATTAAAAGGCAGTCTATAAATATTTTAAAGACACGGGAGTGTACATGAAAATGGGGGGGGGAGAGAGAGAGAACTCTGGTTCAAAATTTGAAGGGTTATTTTCAAAAACTCTTCACTATTCATGCCAACTCACTGCCAGAAACATATAGTTTAAATTGCAAAAGGTACTATAAAAATAAATGGACACTCACACAAGGATGATCAGTTAAGTAGTGGAAGGCATTAGTGATAGGCATCTTTAGCATTTGTTAGCTCTTAAAGTTTCAGTGCTCCTACCATTCAAAAAGCAAATGGCATCATTATTCTGGTCTCCTAATGTGACCAAGATCAATCTAATGTCAGCACATTAAATAGCTTGCCCACTGACGATGCACTTGTGCTGAAAAGTATTCTTGCCTTCTTTATGGTGACTGACATTTAAGGATTTGATCACTTCTTTTGATCTTAATTGTTGTCTGGAGAAACGAAATGCATATTCACACTACAGATTTCATACCAGTCACTCTAAGCAGATAACTCTTTGAACATCTGCAAGGAAGTCTAGTTCCCAACAGAGAATTCTCAGCACCCTCACCAAATTATAATTCCTGAAATTCTCTGTGGGGATCCATGCCAGGACACATTAAAGAGGAATAAAACTAGTACAAATTTGTTGTGTAGATATATTTCTGTAGCTCACTGAAGGCTACATCAACTAGCTTGCAGCTTCCTATGGAACCCCCTATGCATGCAGTAGCCACCAGAGCAGGGTTTTACTCTACATGACTACGATGAGTATTTATTTATTTAGTGTGTGTATTTATTTTATCTCACTCTGCCAAGATCACACAATGAGTTTAATGGCTAAGTAGGAATTTGAATCTATGGAGCTACATTACTAGCTGCCCTTGACTGCACGTTTATTGTTAGTTGCCAAGCTATTTTAGAAATCAGAATGCAGAAGGACAAATTAGTTGATAAATTCACTGCACATTTTCAGCACAGTGCATGGCTAACTTCTACTTAAATTGGAAAGAATGGAGAGCACCAAATCTCGCTTAAGACAACCGATGTGGTTAGCTAACACAGCTATAAACATGAATCTGAATTGTTGTATTGCTCTTTGCTCTTCTCATTTGTAGAAAAGAGGCCTCTTCTATTGCTGGAGTATGAAGTCATAATGCTATGAAAGGATAAAACATATTTATTCTTCTATTTTTCTTCTAAAGCCAGGATGGGGAACTTATGACCCTCTAGATGTTGCTGGAGTCCAACTTCCATTGTCCCCAATGGCCATGGGGGCTGGTGCTGATGGGAGTTGAAGTCCAAAAATGTCTGGCAGTCCACAGGTTCCCCATCTCCGTTATGTTTCATTACCCCTTTCCTCTATTGGCTGCAAAGGTTGTCCCAGGGTTCCAGTATCACACCTCATGGTGAGCTCTTCATCACGAAATGTACAATTCTGTGATGATGCCAGGAGTTTGTCAGGTACACATTCCTTAACTTAAAACATGGTGGTGGTGTTTGTTGTTTAGTCGTTTAGTCGTGTCCGACTCTTTGTGACCCCATGGACCAGAGCACGCCAGGCACTTCTGTCTTCTAAAACATGGTAAGTTTCAGTTATTCCTAAAATATTTTAGTGAGTCGTGCACTCTAAATCTTTTCCCATTTTACAGATTAGTGAACTGAAGCAAAGTGAAGTAAGCCCTGTCAAAGAGCACCGGCTGACTCCAGAGGAGAGTTGTCATTTGAACCCAAACTAAAATGTGTTTATTTGATGGTGGAAACAGGTACTCGAAACCAGACTGAAAACAGGGACATTTCTCAAACAGTACCACTCAGTGGGTGGGGAGAAAAAAATTACATGAGCTAATCTTAGAAAGGAAATAATGTTTTCCCTTTTTATTACTTATCAGCATTTTCATTGCTTTCAGGCTCTAATTTATAAGACATTTATAATTCATAAACATGATAGGCTGCCCTTTGCTAATCGCCTAACTTCCCCATCCATAATTAATGCTCAGATATGAAGTTTAATTATATTTTTAACAACTCATTTAAAGGAAAAGAAGCATGATCAACAACAACAACAAAATCCAGACCTCCCACATGGGCCCAAAGTATTAAATCACCAATGGTGGGAATAATAACACTGTAGTCATAGTTTATCTTTAAAACTTTGGTATTAAACTATTTTTCATCCAATGTCTCAGTGTACTACACAGAACCATTTATCTAGCAAGGCAAAAATGAAGCAAAAGAGGAGCCAAGGGAAACAACAACTTTCATGCCACCATGATGGTCAAAAATCCAAGAGGACATTGCTAAAAATACCATCTTAATGTCGAGTTAGGTCATGTGGAGAATGGATGAGTGGCTGAAGTAGAAAAGGAAGCTAGGGGTGGCAGTGTCTAACTGTCCTTCCTTTGTTCCTTCCTGGCTGTGCCATGTAGTTAGCCCTGTACAACTGACTCCCCTTTGCATGCAGCTAGACCCAAGGTCTAAACTAGACCATGGGGGTCACCAATCCTTTCAGGCCAACGGGCACGTGTGAACTGTTGAGCAAGTTGCCTGTGCTCACCTCCCCTCTATTCATTTCTCTTTCTCCTCCCACAGATGAGACCTACTGCCCAAGGGACATAAAGGGTGAATATAGCAACTTTGCTTTTCTAGGGGATCAGGGTAAAAGGTGGGTCCATAGAATTTAGCTGAGCATTGAAAAGCACATCAAGGCGAGAGAGGAAGTGGGAAAGAGCAGCACTCTTCCAGTTTCCTCCTTCAGCTCTAATGTACTCTTCAAAAGAGAGAAAAGCAACCCCGCCCCACTTCATTACCAAAGGGGCAGTGGGGGTGCTCAGGCTTTGTGGGTGCTAGCGGAAGACTTAATGAGTGCCACCCCTGGATTAGATTCTAACCACAAACCCATTGAATGGGGTGTATGCACTGCAGGGAACAAGGAAGTGACAAAGCTGACCTGCAGCACATTTATAAAACAACAACAATGGCTCCAATGGTCATCTGTTGTACAGCTGTTCCACAGCTGGGCAACTATGGAATTTTCTCACCCTTAATTCACTATCCCTACATTTTAGCATCTTCCACAGCCATTTTAATTTTATTTTGATTTCAGGTCAGCAAGACTGACTTTCTAGGATGTGCCTTTTTTACTTTAGCTAATTATAATTAGACCTTGAGCTATATCTATGTATTTTTGCACATGCTATCACCTGCACAAAGGAAAGCCTCAGCTTGCCCAAAAGAACACAGGGGATTTGCTGAGAACATTTTTTATGCTACTACAGTTAAATATCTGAGCAAAACTAAAGTGTGCTATGTGCTGTCCAGGGTCCTGAAGAGAAATGGTAAATGCTTAACTGATAATCTGTCATATAATTGCTCCGAGTGAAGACATATCAGTTTGCAGAACTCAGAGGGTGATTTTCTGAAATCCACTGATTTCAATAGGTCTGCACTGGGCACGACTAACAGTGGGTATCACTCACCTTAGAGCATGTGAGGGGGGGGGGACAAATCAAGTAAGCGATTCAGAACAAAGTCTACTTTAAGGTGTTAAATTTGCTGAATGTGCAATCCTGAACTAGAGCCGTGTGATCTAAGAAACTATAGATTATTTAGTCTTTTAACAGCAAGATAAAAGGGAAAGTGTTTCACCGTACTTACAATGGTGGAACTCTGCGCCTTTTATCTTTCTGCTAAAAGACGAAGGAATTATGGTCACATGACATTTCATCCTAGAATCAATAGAAACTGAGTACAGTACTTGTCCTTTCTACATAGTCCACACACAATCTAGGTCTACTGTTGCATATTATTTTGCCCCTGAAAAGAGCTTATTGAGAAACTGGTTTCATTCCAAAAATAAACATTAATTGCAGATTGATTCTGCATAACTCTGCAGTGTGTCCATTTGAAAACAGGTGTAGGTGGTTCTGGCAGTAGGAGTGGGTGTTTGTGTATACACACCTGCCCAGTGACATTCTATATATGTGTGTATACCAATATCACAATCACCACTTGTTTCTTCATTCACCTGGGGCATGTGCAGGTAGTAAAAGGTGTGGATAACCTAATCAAGGAGAGAGTTTTCAAGTAACCACACCCACTCTTGCGCATGGTAGGAGCTAGAACATAAATGATTCTGGTTTGCAGAAAATCTAAGTTTTTGTGCTACAGACAGGTTAGTATGTATACAGCCAATGTTAGGGAGAAAGAGTTAGCTTCCCAAGGCTTTTTTCTTTTTAAAAAATGTGACCATCAGGAACACTGGGTTTAATAGAGCTCCATATTTTGTTGGCCACAGATGGGTTTATGAGAAAAGAACTGCAATAAGCAGAGATGGTTTAATTTCTTTGCAGACTGTGGCTAGATCAATATCAAATATTGCCCGCAGAGGTTTTGAAGAATAGCACAGTAAGTCTTCTGTATGCCAACCTCCTTGGTAATCTATAGTAAAACTTTCAGCCTGAAGTTGTAAAAATCCCAAACATTTTAGTAAAAATTTGTATTAGTGTATGTCTCCATTGACTTAAGAGTATTGTATGAATGGTCAATATTTAATCACAGGACACATGCAAGAGAAGGGAAAGGTCGTCTCTGTAGCCCCCCTTTGGGGATGATGGAATTCTGCTTTCCAAATTAATTGACCCCTCTTATGCACACTTAGCTGCTGCCTATTTTTATTAAAACAAGTTAGATTTGAGCCATTTCAACCAGATAGAAAAACACTCTGTCTTCTGATGGAATGGTGTCAAGTCTCCACTGAGAAGCAATTCCCCTACCACAACATTTGAGCTAAATTCCTCAAACCATCCATGTATCTGAATGGCTTAATTCTTAACACTGAAAAGCAGTCCATGCTTGTGTTAGAGAGACCTGACCTGACCAATGGTGGTTTCAGTGAATAGGGATCAGAGGCTTCTTCAGAAACAGGTGGGACTAAGGATGTGCAGTTTCAGCTCCTGTCTGTGGTTGGCAGTTCAAGGCTATAGATTGCCCAGGCCTTATACAAACACCATGGAACTGCTCTTCTGCCCTTCTGCCTGATCAACACAACAGAATCTTCTGCCCACTGTAGTTTAGACTGTTGCTCAGGAGCAGTCAATTTGGTGCTCTCCAGATCTTGTGGGATTATGACTCCAACGACCCTTGACCAATGACCATGCTGGTCAGGGATGATGGGAATTGGCTATCCTTGCTCTAGGTCCAGCCTTGAGCAACAGGCACAATGAATCCTGAATTTCCAGGTCTGGTCTGAATATGCAATACAGCTCACAGAGATTAGAAGGCAAGAAAAAGGCACTGCTTCTGGAATCTGCTGCCCAAGGAGGCTGCTTCCTCAACTCCTGGCAAGGACAACCATGTTCAAAAGTAAGACTGCACGGGAGACTTTGTATCTATCTAGATGGAAGCACAGTACAATCTCCTCACCCCTCTTATTCATAAGTTGCAGACACATTTAATGTTCCCTAATAAATACTGAAAAACCAATGTGAAATATTCCCTTTAAGCAGTTGTGACATGCACCTCAAATCCAAATGGAGACTGAAGCACAGGAGTAGTGATCCACTCCATTTTTAGTTGGGTGTGCCATCTAAATTCTATTTTGTGTGCATAGGCAAAACAAACCACTTTGGAAACCAAACTCATCATTTCATTTTCTGGCTCTCTCTTCACAGAGATGCAGTTTCCTTACAGCCTAAATTCATATTCTCATCATGAATTTCTTCCTGCAGCACTGTATTTGATGGTCTTGAGTTCACCTTGATTTTGTCTACAGATAATAGTATTATGGAAGGTGCAGCAGGGAGGAGTTGTGTTTTCTCTTCCCCACCTCCAGTTTGCCTGGAGCTTGAGAAATATTTATAAAATACCTTTCCATGGAAAGCTTAGACATACTGTTTTTTTTTATCACTGTCACACACTATCTGCTGTGTATTAACAAGATGGTTTTGGAATGACACAATCTAGGTTGTTTATTTAGAAAATACAACCGACGCAGCTGCATTCTATGAAGTGTGAAGCATTCTTAGCTCCTACTGACAAACATGGTCAATTTGGGCATTTAAAGATAATGTACAACCACGTCTCTTAAAATGGTGGCCTTCCTTTGGGAAGGGGGGGCAGAATAAAATCATGTTTTCAATTAGATACTCTGGGCCATCTCTGCTGCCATTTCACCCTGATTTGCCCTGGATATAATCTGAGAGAGAAAAGTGGGGCCCAGTGCTCTTGATGCATCTGTAGATGGAACTAGTTCTCCTAGTACATCCAAGTATTAGAAGTTACAAGTCCTGTGAAGGTGGAATTAAAGGGATGTTTCTATCCTCCACTGGTGTTGGTAATTTCTTTGAATCTAGTGCACAGGCAGAACTGTTAACACACAGCACATACTGTCATGACATCTTGGTTGATTTATTGCAGGGCAGAGGAACTTTTGGACCCCCATCTACCATTGGATTACAACTCCCATCATCCCCAGTCACTGGCTATACTGGCTGAGAGTTCATTGGGAAAGCTGCAGTCTCCCTATCCCTGGTTTACTGCAATGTGATCTACACGGCCATCTTGGGAAAATATTCAGAAACTTCAGCTGACCCATAATGCTGAAGCCAGTTTGTTGGCTTTTTTCTTCTTCTTAAGAGCATATTATTCTTCTGTTGCAAAAAGTTTCAGATTAGTTTCCAAGCATGCTTCCATGTGCTGCTTGTGACATTGAAAGCCCTTATACCTTGGGCACAATTTCATGCAAACTGAAAGGGACATGCAGAAAAATTGAGAGAATGAGCAAGATAATTCCTCAACCCATACTCAGTTTCTCTACAAACCCTCTCCTTAGAACAGCTGAAATGGATATATCCTGACTTGTGAGGTGCAATCTCACAGCGACTGTTAAGTGTGGGTGGTGGAGGGAGAACTCTTCTCACTATTGAGCATGCTTCTGTCATTGACCACATAAGGGGTAGGCAGACCCTGCTACATTCTCACCAACCATGGTGGCCTGGAAGGGAGACAGGCAAAGAATGAATAAAAGCCGTCCACCTCGGCCTATTGTATTGAGCATGTGTGCAGTTCAGTAAGGCTCACACAGGAGAAGCTGAAAAATACTCTCTCTCCACCCAATAGATTTCAAGACCCCAGCTCTTTCCATTGACCATGGCTTTACCACTTTCTAGGGCAGCCTCTTCCAGTCAGGAGATACCACTTACAGATGTAATAATGGAGGCTAATGGCCACAGCTGTCACCTGGGCAAATGAAATTCAGTGACCTGCCCTTGAAGATCTTTATACAAGTTCCTATTAAATCAGATCCTCGATCTATTTATTTTCTTTGTGCTTTTGCATATTTTTGATGCACATTGTTTATTAGCATAAATACAGAATTATATTAAGCATAAGTGCAATCTATCCGTATTATGCAAACAGGATGCCAATTCTGCCATTTGACATACTGACAATCAATCTGCTGATGCCCTCTAGGTTTCAAGCATAAGTGTTGATAAAGAGCTTTTTAAAGGCCTTTGATGAGAGCAGCACACCCTGGCAACTGATGCTTTTCCTGACACCATTTCAAAAGGCAGATCAACTGCAGCACAACTCTGTGGACACAGACAGAGCAGTTTGAAAAACTACTCTTGCACCATTTACTTAAGTGCAGGTAAATCAAGTACAATTCAGCACACTTTTCAATAAAGCAGGCCTTTGTTTTGTATTAAATCAGTTTTTTAAAAAAAGTCTGTACAGTCACAACATGACACACTTGGGGGGCTTATTGTTATGCACACAAGCATACAAAGAGAATCCAATATACAATCTCAGTCCTCAACACTAGGGACTGGGTGGGGTTGAAGTGATGTGTGCATTTATTCCAGATGTGTTATATGGCAGCATGTTACTAACCAGCAGATAGCGTCACTTGTGAGTATATACTGGAAAAAGCACCAATTAAACACACCAAAAACCCTGCAAAAATGAACAAAAACGAACACCTAAGTCTGCTCCTATCAATGAATGTATCAAGTTCATTTTTGTGATTTATTAAAAGGTTCTTCCCCCCACCCCCCACAAAAATCCTCTCTTGATAAATTAATTATGGAACTACACTGTCAGAAGAGTATGGGAGAAAATGTGGGAGAAAATAACTGCATTAATTATGCAACCAGAAAGTTGCACAGCTTCTCCCATAGATAGATAGATAGATAGATAGATAGATAGATAGATAGATAGATAGATAGATAGATAGATATATTGATATATTGATATTTCAATATACCCTAAAGGTCAAGTGCAGGTTGGAAGAGCTTAAAAACTGATGCACACTTCTGAAACAGCTTTCAGAACTTGGGAGCACTGGCCACTTTGTGATTGTTGATGTAACAGGTAAATGCGGTTAGCCACTGGGGTGAAGGAGACTCATGTTCCAGAAAGAAAGAAACATGAAATCTTGTAACTCTCTTCCAATTGCTTAAACTTGGTTAAGTGGGCATGACAGCTGCAGCTGTTCCTGAACTGGAATAAGCTGACCACAGCAGTTCAGATACTGGTAATTACAAAATTGAATTACTGTGGGGCACTCTATGTGGACCTCCCTGTGCGGTTGGTGTGGAAAGTTCAGTTGGTGCAGAATGCTATGGCATGACAGCAGACAGGCATGAGATCCTAGCAGCTTGTTTGTATTTGTTTGACTCACACCCTACACCTTCCACCAAAGTTGTCCAGGGCAGAATATTATACCCTCTGCACTAGCTGCTGATTTCTTACTGAGCCACATTCAAGGTTTTACAATCCTTCTTGAAAGAAATGTCCTGTTGCATATGTGCCTACTTGACTGCTTTGATCTGCAAAACCTGAACTTCTGCAAGTGCCAGATAATTTTTTTTAGGAGTCAATATTTCAGTGTGGCAGCACCTATACGACAGAACTCCCTGGCAATTAACATTAGGAAAATGCCCTCAATATACCATTTTAGATGCTTACGGACACTTTTATTTTTAGTTCAGCAAGCCTACCCACAGCCATAATTTAGTAATGTATACTTGTTCTTACTATTTTCTGATTCCCCCTGTGTATTATTGATAATTTTTAAAGCTTTATGTACACTGATTATATATGTTTTAAAACAATTAATTAAGCAGCATCAGTAACACTTTCCAGTGAGATAACCAATTTTGTGGCAGCAAAATCCACCAAGGTGTTTGAGGACCCTTAAAGTCTAACAAATGTTAGAGCCAGAGAAAAATCTATGTAATATAATTACTGTAATGATTCAAAAAACCACTGGTGATAGTAACACAAACCACCTGGCATTGGTGAACTTTATCTTATAATTCAGCAGTTTCATGCTAAAGTCTCCCTCTGAAGGTCTTCTGTTCAAGAATGATCACTTCAATGTCAGTAACAGTGTCCTATGTGCTTGAAATATTTTCCCACTGTTTCTGAACCTGGGGTAAACTTATTATTACTGCTTATTTCCAAAATATGCTTCTATGCCTGATGTAAATCGCTACATTGTGAGTCTCTGTCTGGCGGCATTTGGAAGTTAGGGCTTTCATCTAACAAATATTAGGGAACACTTAGCTCGAATAGAAAGGTGACTAACAGATTCACAATGCAGTCCTAAGCGTAAGTCCCATTCAGTTCAATAGGATTTATTCCCCAGACTACACCCTTATGCTTAGATCCAAGATCCCACTAAGTAAATAGAAGATTCTTCCACTCATATGCGACAGGTGTACATGTGTTATTTTCCCCTACCTGCAGTCCTGTGCTGGCAGTTCCCTCAACTCTTATTTGGAGACAAACAGAGAAGGAAGTCTGCAAACCCCCAGCTTCTGTTTGACTCCCCATTTGCACAGCAGAATATTTGGAGCCAAGCCTCAGTTTTTTTACGCTATATATTATGTGTGTTTTTTAAGGCAATGTGTTCTGTTTTCCAACTGATAACAGACATTAAAGGCCTGAATCCAGGAAACTGACACATATGCAGCTGGTTTGGGTAATGTGTGCAGGAAAAAAATGTTACGGAAACAGTAAACACAGTTATGGTTGCTCTTCTGTTTTGAAGCTTGGCATGCTTACTTGTGAGTGAGTGATATAGTGGGGAGTGTGCTGTCTCCCCTGACTGGACCCCTCCCATCTCCAAAGAAAGCTTCCATTTATAAATTTCTGGAATGACCCTTTTTTCGTGCAGCCCCTCAGCTCCCAATCTATTTAACAGCTTCTTCCCCCACACATTTTTTTTCCAGATGGCAGGAATTAAATATTTCCTAACCAAGCAAGGGAGAGGAGGGAGTGATGGAGAAAGAAATTGGAAGCAATTCCATGCTACTCATTAGTGCCTTGGATGCTGGATGCATGAGATATGCCCTGTGGTTCCTCATTTCCTTCCTAGCAATCTGAACTAGCATGAAAATCAGACTGGAAAAAGACCAGAAAGAATGGGCTGCAGAATACAGTAATTCTGCTTCCAGATATATGTGCTTCAGACCTAACTGAACTCATTAAACTTGATGCTTATATAACTGTGTGAAGTGCTGAAACCTAAGCTTCAATAAAATTCAAAATTCCCAGACCGGCTTTATAGCAAAGGTCCATCCAGCCAGAATTCTGTCTCTAATAAGTGTCCAGTCAGATACCACAAAGAAAACTCACAAGCAGTTCAGGAAGGAACATTATTGTTTGCAGTGATTTCACAATAATTAAGAGTTAAACTTCTGCTAAATATGGATCCATAACTAAGATGGTCAATGACTACTGGCATATACACTTGTTCTCCTTCCACCATCCCACCCATTGAGCCGAATCTTCTTTTGTCAATTATGCTAACCACCACTGCAAGCCTCCTGTGGATATAAAAATGTAAGTATTTGATAGAAGATGCATGTTTAAGGAGTTGCATGCAGATATCTGATGTGAACTCTTGGGGAAAGAGCTGCTCTGTCCAAGTGAAGACTTTCAAGTTCCTTTTAAGAGGAATATCTTCATATCTCTCACACTCCCTCCCCCCAAAAACCTCATTATTATTGGGGAAAGGAAGTGTGTGTGTGTGTCTATATATATACATACATATATATATATATGTATATATATATATATATATATATATATATATATATATATATATATATATCTACGAAAGCATATATATATATATATATATATATATATATATATATATCCATCTTCCATGGACGGCCCTCTAGATCAGGCTTCCTCAAACTCGGCCCTCCAGATGTTTTGAGACTACAACTCCTATCATCCCTGACCACTGGTCCTGTTAGCTAGGGATGATGGGAGTTGTAGGCCAAAAACATTTGGAGGGCCGAATTTGAGGAAGCCTGCTCTAGGTGTTATTGGGCTCCAACACCCATCACCATCAGCAAGCACATCTCATAGCCAGGGACTACTGAGTTCAACATTACCTGAAAGACCAGGGGTTCCCCAACCCTGGTCTATTTCCATAGGACTTTTCCTAATATCATCTGTGTGGTTGTGTGCATCTCCTCCCACAAGCTTGTGCAACGTTTGTATACCCAGCCACCAGTCATGAAAAGTTCAGCATTTATTGCATATTATCTCTAGCTAAAAAGAGGAGCTGTGAAATGGAAGCATTTTTAGCAGGGAAATGCGAATCGCTCCACTGAGAAATCAGACAAGCTACCCCCACTCTAGGTGGACAGCAAACCTTGAAAGGTCCGTTTCAGCTCTACAGAGAAGGAAGGGCAATTTTAAAGCATCTTGTCAACTTCATCACTATAAGGAAAGATCATAGGCAGGCTGTGACCAGAAGAATGAATATTAAAAGCTGGGGACCACTTGCAGGGAACAGCTTTATAAAGCATTAATGTTGTCTGTCTACAGCCACCCATCTTCCCTTACCCAATATATCCAATGGTGTCCCACTCCATGAAGCCGAGAACATGCAAGACAATCAATACAAACTGCTTTTTAACTCCAGTATTTCCTACACTAGGTAACTTTGGGAGGTTGCAGAATACAATTCTGGTTTCCCCCAGCTTTCTGACCATCTCAGGCATCCAACTCCAACCAGCTGTCCAACCCCCAATCACCAGATTACAGGCTTTTTTTCGCATGCTGGCAGATGGCAGAGCTTCCTTACCTTGTTTGTTAGAGGAATTATGAGCACCAAAAACCTCCTTCCCCAAGGTGTTGCTATACATGCTCAGAGGTACTGCTAATTGCAGGACCCATTTGAGGTTTTGTTTTTTTAAAAAAAAAACTTTTATTTTATGTGTTTTATTATTCAGTCAAAATTACTCTGCCTTTTAATCTTTAGTGAGTGTGAATGCAAGGCATTTAATACTAGACTATCTTAGTGTGACAACTACATTGGAAGCCACATATGGCAACGTGACAAGGCTGGGAACTCTTGGGAAACACATTTTTCAAATTACATCGGGTATAACTAAACAGAACATTAAAGCCACACAGACATTGGCTACACTTTCACTACTTATCTCTCCTAGTGACAGCTTGGTACACAAAGACTTTGATTTTAAACATTTCTAGCTTCCACCAAGAGGGAAATTGTGAAATTTTGGAAGGATGCCAAAGGGCTGACAATTTGGGAATGGCCTGAAAGAATATGGTACATAGCTTAGGCAGAAAAGCTTGCATACATACAACAACAAGAAAAGTCTGAGGAAGTAAGATTTATTCATATCAATGTGGTTTATAGCTACTCACTATACAGTGGTACTTCAGGTTACAAACACCTTGGGTTAGAGTGGCGTAGCATGTGGCATTCTGAATGCCAGACTGATATTTTTAAAATACATTCTTCCTCTGCCCCCCCCCAATTTTTATAAATCACAGGAGTTTCAGGCAGCCACTGTCATCTTTAAAAATGGTCTGAGTGACCAGTGCCATGTAGGACCGAAGGAACTAAGCAGCCTTCCATATTTTGGGCAAATCCTGCTTGTTATTTTATCTTCTTCTGCCTGTTTTACTCAAAATAAAAGCTGGTGGCCTTGCAGAGAAGAGAACTTCTCCTTCCCATGAACACCCTTGTACCTCCTTAATTCTGATATTTTGACTGATTTTTATCCTTACTGTGCAGAGTTGCACAGTTACACTAGGTTAAAGATGACCACAATTTAGCAGTATATGAATTGTTGAGATTAAATAACTTTACATATGAAGTATGTACATATGAACCTATCATGAAGATGCTTAATCAGACAATGGAACAATCCCTATTCTGGCAAACCACACATGTGCCCTATCAATGCATGAGCAGCACTGTCTAATCCCACCCACTGGCATCACACATTCTTGATTAGCTCAACCCCCTGCCATCTGCATGCATGCCACAGACATCTGCAGGAAGGGAATCACTGAGTGTGTACCTGTATTCCTGTAGGTGTTATGTTGTACTGGTAATTCTCAACTTACACACATCCCAGGGATAGCGCACATACTCAAAACACACTCTCTCCCTGTGCCTTCAAATGTTCTTCCATGGGTAGTGCAGCTGCCCCCCGGGTGCTCGCACCCTTTTATTTTTTTGGCCAGACACCTAAAGTTGAATTCAAGCAAGTTAAAAATGGCTAAATTGCAAGCTGACTGTATATGTGGCAGCTGGGGCAGAGGCAGTCAGTGCAGTTTGGCCTGCCCAAGGCTACAGGCAGGCTGCCACATTAGTGGGCCCGGAAGGATGAAGAAATCAGGAAAGGAGTTGTTTAACCAATTTGTGCTAGGGTGTTTTATTTTGGGGTGGGGGTGGGGTTAGTCTAATTTGTAGCACAATTCAGCAACAACTAGCAGCACTTAAAACCATTGAAATTAAATATCATTTATGATACTGTAGAATATATACAAACTTTAATTTGCGCATTTCCTTTATAAATGTAGTGTGTGCATGGCTACAAAAAAGCAGGCTCTTAATAATTAAACATCTCTATGTTATTTTTCTTATATTGCCTTAACAGCCTCTTTTTCATAACCTATCACTGAATTACAAAAAATTAAATATTCAAAACTGAGATACGAGGATGTGAGGTCAACAAAGAGGTCTTCTACAATGTCTAATAATGATTGGTGTGTCCATGTAATCATTCTTAATATCCCTTAGGTTCCTTTGTTTTGCATGATCAAATATTCATTTGAAAAGATAAGCACTCAAAAAACAACAAAAGCAGACTCTTTGTGGGCACCATAATGGGCTTTCTAAATGCCAAAGAACTACTATATATTTTTATGCATTAGGAATGTTTGTTTTGTATAATTAAACCTTTTATTTTTAACAGAAATAAAAAAATATGATATTTAGTAGGGCTAAGAGCCCCCTTTCCATAAATAAAACATGACTGCATATTTATGCGTCCTTTTAAAAATTGTTCCATAACAGTTAATGACAACCATTGTACAAAGTTTGGTACATCGGTGCTTGATTACAAGAAATATACTTTATTAAAACATTAAAAAATAATAATTGTCCTCCCTCCAGGCCAATTAACAATTACAGTGGTACCTTGGTTCTTGAACTTAATATTGTTCCGGGAGTCCATTCGACTCCCAAAACCATTAGAAAACCAAGGCGTGGCTTCCTATTGTCTGCAGGAGCTTCCTGCAGTCAAGCAGAAGCTGTGTTGGCTGTTCGGCATCCGAAAAACATTTGCAAACCGGAACACTTAGTTCGGCAACTAAGCTGTTTGAGAACCAAGGTATGACTGTACTGGTGTCATAAGGCTCATTAATTAGAGACTGATGAAATACTGGAACGCTTGTTCATAAAAATTATAATATAATCATGAAATGCTATTAAGCAACTATATTTTCCTGACCTGTTCCTGGAGCAGAAGCAACTTTTATGCAGAAGGTAGTAGGGCAATCTGGATTATACCACACTACTCCATTATTAGCAGCACAGACTTTCAGGCTGTGTACACCCCATACGGTTATGGCACATTTCCCCCACACCAAAAGAATTCTGAGAAGTATAGCTTCTTAAGGGTGCTGAGAACTGCAACTCTGTGAGCGGCAAACTACAGCTCCCAGATTCTTGAAAGAGATGTGTTTTTAAAGTCCTTTGCATGGTGCATAGGCAGCCCCAGTGTGTTGGATGACTCGATTTAAAGTGCTTTAAAGTCCTTAACTCAGAGATAGGGAGTTCTCTGACTTCCAACAAGCCATGATGTCATTTTTCCTTTGCAGAGCAATGTGAGTTCTAGCCATGCTGCAAAGAAAGATCCAAGCCAATCCAAGCCAGACTTGAAGTCACTGCCAAATAACTGATCACCACTATCTTCAAACAGTGCTTATGACAGGAACTGGCTACACAGCTGAGTCCCCTTAACAACTTTGGCCTAGTATGAAAGATCTCTTCCTTCCCTATATACATACACAGACAGACAGACATAAAGATCCTTTTCATAAACCCAGCTCTATATGCCTCTGCTAAGTGAAGTGAAATGGGTAGTTACAAGGCAGAGGGCCTTCTCAGTGGTGTCACCCCAGCTACAGAATCACCTCTCTGGAAAGGCTCTTCTGTGTACCTTCTCTATGGTCATATCAGCACCAGGTGATGACCTTCCCGTTCACCAAGGCCTTTCAAAAGCCTTTAGAACATATTTCAAGGCTGAGTTTATTTCAAGGTTGAGTTTTCCTTCATTTTAGATCATGAGTTTTATCACTGTTTTTAATTTTCTGGTTCTAGATAGAAAAAGTTTTAGACTGCATTCTATTTTATTACTGTATTTTAATTTTTTTTGTTCTGTACGCCTCCCAGAGAACATATGTTAATGGACAGCCATAGAATTATGGTAAATAAAATATTAAAGAAATAGATGCCATGACTGGGGACATGTGTTCAAAGCTTTTTTGCAGGCTTGGTTGGACCAGGAAGCATGGAGATGGATTTTTTATTATTACTGAATGAAGAAGTCACTTCCATCTTATCAGTCTGAGGTGCACAATCACTGGTATTCACTGAAGGTTTCATTTCCTCATTTGGAAAATTGGGATAGCCATAATGGAGATCTGTTGCCAAAGCAGGCAGGCTGATAACTTTCTAGCAGCAAGCTTAGTTCCTTTTGCCTTCCTCCAGCTGTCTGTCATATTGCTCCATCACTAATCTTTGATGGCCTATAAGAGGAGTGCATAACCCCCAAGGCACACCTGCCAACAGTCAAGATTTCATCCAGTCCTCTGGGTCCCATCAGCTGCTCAGCAGAGACTAAAGGTTTTGATGTTGTACAAAAAGTGTAATTGCAGCTCCTTTCTCTACAAAAACTTTAAGCAGAGGCGGGAAATGCTTCAACAGGCTTGTGTTTCTTGCAGGAAGTAGTCTACACAGCTTGTAATTGTATGCATGCAATTTTTAGAATACAATTGCATTCTGACGTTTGAGGATTTCCATAGCTGCAAGGATAAGACTTGCAGTTCTGCTGTGCATTGACCTTATTCATGTTCTTCAGCTGGGATTACTGAGACTTCCCCACTTTTTACTCAGTAAAGACAGATAAAGATGTTGGAGAATATACATGTGTGCCTTTTTAAAAAGTCTATGAAGGGAATGGAAGGTAAAACTCAAGTAGGGTTACTAAGAATTAAATATATGCCTCTCTTTCTATGGTAAATAGCTTTGTGCATGTGTGTGTGTGTAACTGTGTGTGTGGATCTGAACACACCAACTACTGGAATGTGGCCCTCAACAGCTTTCCACTGGAGTAATGTGGCCCTTCGCTCCAAAAAGGTTTATCACCCTTGGCTTATGGCATTTGCATTGTCACAACCAGGTTTACCTTCTCTCCATCTCCACAGCAACAATTATTCAGTTGGTCTGTGCTTTGGATCCTTGATCAGCTATGCATCCTCAAAAGAAATTTGCAATGAACCCTGATCATTTGTGATTTTAAAAATGGTGGAAGCAAGACCTAGCAGCTGGCACAAAAGACCCGGGACTCACTCCCCCCTCCCAAAAATAAACAAAAACAAAAAACCCACCCACAACATTTCTGCACTGGGCAGACATGCAATGCTGAGGAATTGGCAACTATTTCCCTGGACGTCTGTGCCATGGTAGAGAAAGTTATGCCTTGCTAAGAACTCTGAGTGTGCAATACACGCACACATTATATGTCTCCATTCCTTGATCTTTCTAAGACATAAAAAAGAGATATGTAAGCAATATTCCACCTACACTCATCAAGAAAGAAACCTCATGCCTTCAAGCGCTCCAGCCAATAGTTGCAAAAGAAATGAATGACTGCAGTTTTTTAATTCTTAGCATTTTATATTTATTGCATGACACTGTGTTGCTGGTAGTAATATCACATGGGTTTTCATGATGGTTCTGTGCTTAGCCTGCATGCTTTCAAAATGGATAGCAAGAATCCTTGAGGAATGAGTAGATAAGCAAGATTTCACACACACAATGTTTTCATATCATTGTTGACTGAATAAGTGCTATATTCACTGTTTGCGCTTCTCCAATACACAGAGATCTCTCTGCCTCATTATGCACAGCACTGCAGAAACAAGGAGGGGAACCCATGTACTTCAAGCACCTCAATCAAAAGCCTTAATATAGTTCGGAAACACTGACTTCTGTGATTTCATTCCAATTTCCACTGCACAAACGCCACATTAAGAATTCCACAGGAAATCGGGTGTAAGAAGGACTGGGAAGGAGAGCAAAGTGCTTCATTTTAGAACACCTTTATGCAGAAACAGAATTTCAACAGGAAAGCAGAGAACAGGTTTGGTTTTTCATTGGCTTAGCCCACCACCACGGCACTATCTTTCTAACCAATCTAGACCCTACTTTAATGTGCACATAGGTGCATGCACACATGTGTGAAAGAATAGCTACCTTTCATTTCAGCGTTCAGCTAGAGAAATATACTGCATAATAAACCAGAGGTAGTGTAATGTGGTGGCAAAAAGAGTGAGCCATGCATCAAAAAGTCTCTGGATAAGAGATTCCCTGTGCTAAGGACTTCATAAACCAGGCATAGGAAAACTCGGCCCTCCAGATGTTTTGAGACTACAATTCCCATCAACCCTGACCACTGGTCCTGTTAGCTAGGGATGATGGGAGTTGTAGTCCCAAAACATCTGGAGGGCCGAGTTTGCCTATGCCTGTCATAAACCAGTATCACTAAGCTGGTGAATATGGAGAAAACAGTGTCCCATGCAGAGGGGGTGGAATTAAGGATCACTGAGATAAGCATCTGTGAAACATCTGTATATGTAAAACACACAGCATATGAATGTTGAAGTATTATTATAATCATTCACTTATCGATCGATCAATCAGTCATTTTATTTGTATTCCGCCTTTCCAAAGCTAAATCATGTTCAAGGTACCTGACAACTTATTTAAAAAATTACATAATTACAAACATAGCAAAAGTGGAAATAAACAATAAACATCAAAAAGTACACAACCAAACTGAACAGTTTCCACATAAACCATAAGAATATCATAAGAAGATAATATTATTATTATTATTATTATTATTATTATTATTATTAATAATGATGATAGCAAGACCTCTCCGCAAAACAAGACCCCCTAAACATTATCCTAGCTCAAGCCCTGCACCCTCAGCTTTTTGTAGTTGGAGTCAGTCAGGGCCCTACCCTCCCAGGTCAGCTGGGGAAAGGCCTGCAAGGCAGGCAGCAGGTCTTCCAGAACTCACAGCCAAGATGGTCTCTGGACTCTGGATGGTCTCTGGCAGCCTCAGCTTCTGCAGCTGGAGTCAGGGCCTAGTCTTAGGCTCAGTCAAGGGGAAATTTGAATATGAATTTGAAACCAGTTGTGACACTCAGTTAATGAGCATAATCTGTATCCCTTCTAGACAAAAAGTATGGTTTGGGATGTAAAACGGGATAATTCAAGACTGTGCAGCCACAGTTTTAATAGGAGCTGTACATCATTTGCAAGTACTGAAACTTTTTGCCTCAGAAAACACAATTTCACGTTTTCTACAGAAGTATCCCGCACAAATGATTCACAATTGCTTTCCATTTTTATTGCTTATTAATTGTACTGCCCCAATTTTATATTCTTCCTCCTCTGTAACTGACTGCTGGAAAGGTACAGCCAATGAGACCCTGTAATGGCAGCCAAATTAGTTTCCACTGCACTTCATAGGCGGACAGAGCCAAGTTGAAAAGTGATTCTAACTATGCCTACAATATAAAACTTCATACAATGTAGCCAGAAGCAACACAAGCTGTTTGATCCTTGCTTTGTGGGGAGAAGGACAAAAACGCAAGCCACAGTCATCTCTCCCAATTTCATGCTTTGGGGGAAAATGTTGTTGAGCTAGTAAAAAGGCATGAAGAAACACTTGGGAACATACTCTGTATGCTTTAAGGAACAAAACTGGTGGGGCGGGGCTGGCTAAACCTTGTGCTCAAAAGTGTTGCTGAAATGTGTACACCATCCTCCCCGATCAACAAGAACATCGGTCTTAAAAAGAGCAGAATAGCAGTGAAACAACAAAATATATAAAAGCAATCACACACTCTCAGAGCTAATAATTTCTGTTCCAGGGACAGAAACTTTCAGCCATCAGATGCCTGGGTAAACAGGGAGGGCATAAAAAAACTGGGGACCCACCACTGAAAAGACCCTGTCACCAACCAGGTAGCAGCAATTGTCCCCGCCCCCTCTTTTGCTTATGCTAGAAGGTATTCAATGTCAACCCAAGATATTTAGCTGCCTGAAACATTATTCAGATGGTGCTAATTCTGCCTTAGGAAGAGCCGAAATGAACCTCCTTCCCTGCTGTAAATATGAATACTAGTCTTGCTGCATCATCCAGAAGCCATTCCTACCTTCATGTATTGTTCCCTTCATGGTGCCAGAGAGAGCAGGATGTTGCATAGCATGGGTAGCCCTGAAAGCATTATTGCTGCATAAACTACAGCTTCCCCCACCAGCCTTACATAGATGGCATTATAGTACACATGTGTAGGACGAGGGGGCAATGCAACAAATCTAAACACACACATCTGGAAGCTTCACTAAAAGAACTTATAGCTCATGCTTGGCATGAATGAAGGGCAGGGTTCAGTCCTTGGAATTTCCTTGAATAATAGGCCAAGAAAGACCTATTTGAGAGTTGTCAATCAGAACAAGCTATGGCTTCCGGTCCCACCTGCCTTAATGGGGGCAGCTCCCACAACAGCGGGGGATCATTGACAAATGAAAAAGAAGAATAGCAGAGGGTAAATCATCCTTGCAAATTTCCCCCAGGGATGGGGAATAGACTTCACTCTCAGTCCGTCTCTGTACCTGGCTCTCACTCTAGCATGGAAAGGGAGGCGCCGAGTGCAAAAGCACTTCGCCTAGCGAAAACCGTCCTACGCCGCCATTAAGAAGCAGAGACTCTTTGTTTAATTGGATATTTCATTGGCTTTGAAATACTGGCATGTGATGGGAAAGGGTTGCAACAACATACTGCCAAATATACCAGCTACATGAATCAAAGGTTTGAACTGAGATAAGATTTTATTTGGTGTGAGAGTCGGTTGGGGAGAGGGAAGCCTGTGGTTTGTTTATTCTAAACTTCTTTTATATATTTATGATTCGGCAACCCTCTCCAGAATATAAGATAAAAAGCTATTTACAAGTGAAGAAGGAACATTGGAGTAGTATAGCTATTAGCAAGCAAAAATGGAAACTGTGTGTGATCTGAAATGAAGAAAGGAGGGGGAGGGGAAGCTCAAGTACGACTGTGTTGGAAAGAGAGAGTAATTCCCCTCACCTCTGTTTAAAAACAACAGACAAGGAAAAAGGGACTGAGATTTGTGTGTGCTACTGACAGAATATAATCTACGATAAAGTTTAATTGGGCCATACATCTCATGCTGGAAGGAAAAGAATTTGGGGGCTGTGATAAGAATGCTGCAGAGATTCTGGGAGTTGGAAGGGAGTATCAAATCTTTTGAAAACTGCCCACCTTTTCCTAGGCTGAGGGGGAAATGGCAAAGATCTGCAGCATGTTTTACTAGTGAGACAGAATGGTTTCTAGCGGACTGTTGCCTGTTCCAATACATCGAAGTAAGGGATGGAGAGATAGGACCTCTGAGAAACTTTGAGATTCAAATCTGCCCCAAGCCATGATGTGAGAAAACAACAGCTGGGAAGTGAAATAATTTGGCTATTATTGGGGGTATATTGGTAAACTAATAAAAAAAAATTAAAAAATCAGAACAAGGCATACACAGCTGAAAGGACTAGCATGGCTCTGTATAAGGCAGCTTCATATTTTATTTTTCAAGTTCAGAGATGTGTGCCTTGGAATATTAGCTGCTGAACAGCAAACAATGGAGGGGGCTGTGTTCTTGATCCACCTATTGACATCCACCTATTTGTTTCCTGCTTGGCAGGGGGTTGGACTCGATGGTCCTTGTGGTCTCTTCCAACTCTATGATTCTATGATTCATCCTAGAAGTACTGGGAGAGTCACCATTTACAATGGGATACTGGACAAAATTGACACTTTGACCAAGGAGAACCATTCTTACGTTCCTGAGGAGCTAGCCTTTTTGAACCTATATCCCTGACTTAACAAGTTTGTAGACTTGTCTTCTTCAAACAGATGGGAAGACTTCAAAGAAAGCTAGCAAAGTAAGTTCATTTTTCTGAAAGACTTTCTCTACTTGCTGCAGTCAGTTACACAAATTGTCTCCCTAAATCAATATTGACGTATTTTTCTCCCTCCATCTAGCAATGGAGCTATTTTTTATCTAATGGCGCAGTCTGCTGTTGGGAGAGGTTCTTTCTCTGCTGCAATTTTTTATATGGAACTGGAATTCTCTTTTCCCCCATGCGGTTCAGGTGCTCTGAAGCATATTTTATGTAGTGACTAAATGTACAGTACTCCAGTCAGACATCCATATCAAATGCTCACATCGGTCTTCAAATCTATTTCCAGGACTATATATATTCCATGATCATACCACAGGAACCTAACAATCTCATTCTCAGCCTTTAAAAGTTTCTAGTCCTTAAGACTACAAGGAAAGATTTCAAAGTGTGTGGTCAAATGTCTGGTGAAGTCTCAGAAGCTGATGGGTAAAAGCAAGTGCATATTGTACACGTGCATGATTTCTTATGATGAACACAACGGGCCTAGCAAAAGTGCTCCGTGTATCTCTTTGAGAATAATGCATATTTAATGCAATTATGTAAAGTATGCACGTTTGCATAATTCATACAGATCACAGAATTAAATTCTGTTTCAGCATAATTTGAATATGTAATAAATTTTAATTAATTTTGTTTAGCTCCCGGTCTATATTATTTTACTTATTTCTCATTGGCCAGTACAAAATTCTAGCAATGGCAACACATTTTAATCGATAAATAATATGTTGGGGAAGTACATAATATATTAAGAACTGAACATCTATTCTCAATACACACAATGATTTCTCAAAACAAGCTGAATGAAACCAGTCACACACACACACACAAACACACACGTAATAATTTATCATCCTACTCCATTACATCCAGAAGCAAGTCTTATAAAAGACAAGCAAACAACAACATGATTTTGTGTCTCATGTTCACTGGGACCAATATGACAATTACTAATGATAAATAACATCCAATAGTTGTTCACAGCTGTGCAATAGATAATACCTTGACAGGTCTCGTATCACCATCAAAATAATTAAATGTGCCATCAAATATTATTAAAAAGCATTTCTGCACATTACCCAGGCATGGCCTAATGCATATAACGTCAACTCAAAATCTCATGAGGTGAAATATTTGTTTCTTTTCTTAAGAAGTGCCTGCCTACTAGCTTGTCTTTTGGTCACAATTCGTCCTGGTGCAGTGTCCCTCCTCCACTGTAGAGAGCATATACACAGAAGTTCTGTGCGACAAGGGCTGAGAGACACAATCCGTCTCTGTGTTGCTCTCCGCCTTTTGTACAGAGCCCTGCACAGTTCTTACCACCTCCATTTCCAACAGAGATCAGTGCTCTCATTGACTTCCCTATGAGAAATTTACATTAATGCAGCAGGGAAAAACAATTGTGGCAGAAGCAAAGCATGTGTCTCTGAATTCACTGTCTCCGGTGGGGATGGCAGTCAATTTTGTCCTTTCTTCATGCGCATCCACCTTTACTTTTTCATACAGAAGCGAAATACTTATTTTGCATTTGCAGCAATGATGCCTTTACTGAAACATTAGACAAGCTCTCTGTTTGCATCCAGAAGTTAGTAACCTGAAGGCAGTACTCCTGAAGCCCTACCACTCCAGCAAACTCACAAGCTGGTCTTAAGACAAGGTGCTATCTCTCTCAGACAAATCTGAAGTCTCTCACCCCTTCCCAGCAACCCACAATAATGGAATCAATGCTTACAGGACTGGTGCAAGACTTACTGAGAAAGTATACAAATTGCTTTGAACAATCTAAGGCACTACACACATGTCATGCATTGTTAATTTGTGGCTTGACTTTCTAACGGTTAGAACCTGCTTCACATTTCCACATAATGTGGAACAACATAAAGGGGATATAATCAACAAGGGGGGAAACCTTCCTCCTACCCTCAGCATGAATGACCAGAGTTATCTAGTGCAGTAATTTGCCTTCAGTTGACTGTGTTTCTGTATGCACTCAGTTTAGTTCCTCCCACAGAATGGATAGCTCCCATTGATTTATTTGACAGAAATGAAATATGCAGTCTGTCATCATGAATCTGTCCATCAAATGAGAGCACCATCAGATGCTCTGTGTCCTCACCTTTAGGGACACCTTTAGAGGGTGGGTAATTACAAAAAGTGGGACGCGGGTGGTGCTGTGGTCTAAACCATAGAGCCTAGTACTTGCCCATCAAAAGGTCGGCGGTTCGAATCCCTGTGATGGGGTGAGCTCCCGTTGCTCGGTCAGAGCTCCTGCCAACCTAACAGTTTGAAAGCATGCCAAAAAGTGCAAGTAGATTAATAGGTACAGCTCTGGCTGGAAGGTAAACACCATTTCCGTGTGCTGCTCTGGTGTCGGTGTTCTGTTGCACCAGAAGCGGCACCAGATGCTGGCCACATGACCCGGAAAAACTGTCTGGGGAGCAGACAAACGCCGGCTCCCTCGGCCTGTAAAGCGAGATGAGCACCACAACCCCAGAGTCGTTTACGACTGGACTTATCTGTCAGGGGTCCCTTTACCCTTTACCTAATTACAAAAAGTAGCACCTTTTTTGTGTTGGCACCTAAGCTGTGTCTCTTCAGCCTATCAACCTGGTTTCATCTCTTTTAGGTGCCAGGCAAAAGTCCATCCAGTTCTCTCACGCTGTAAATGGTACTCAATATCATGTGTGTTTGGTTTTTAAGCTGCACCTTTTATCTCTGCTCCTATTCTGTTTTTACTGATGTTTAATGCTGAAAAGTTATGTTAATGTTTTGTATGACTCCCTGTTTGGAAACCATCCTAGCTCTGAAAGGATGGGAATAAATCCAATCTATAAATCAGTACAAACGCCCCCTTTGCTAATAATCATGAACAGTTGTGGTTTAAGGTGGTTTGCTTGCAAAAGTGCAGCTCACATCATTTGGTAGCAAACAAAATGCATACCTTCCTTAAAACAAAGTCAGTGTTTTTTATAAACCTTTGCTTTCCTGGGCTGAATGCTAAAACATGCCTCATCAATTTTTGAAATTTCCACTTGCAGATACATTCTGTCATAAGGCAACATTTCCAACAAGCAAGTTGTAATATGCATTCCAAAACTACAGTCATGTGAGGAGTGAACCATGTGCCCACAGGAAATAGCTTTGAATCAGCTCTGTGTACAAGGGAGTAATTAACTTGGAAAATGCTCTGCGCCCCCTCCCCACACTACTTTTGCCTCTGACAAACCTACCTGCTAGGTTTCACTTGGGAAGTACGGTGGTTAAAAATACAGTGGTACCTCGGGTTACATACGCTTCAGGTTACAGACACTTCAGGTTACAGACTCCGCTAACCCAGAAATAGTACCTCGGGTTAAGAACTTTGCTTCAGGATGAGAACAGTAATCATGCGGCGTCAGAGGGAGGCCCCATTAGCTAAAGTGGTGCTTCAGGTTAAGAACAGTTTCAGGTTAAGAACGGACGTCCAGAATGAATTAAGTTTTTAACCGTAGGTACCACTGTATTTTTAAATCCAATGATTTGGTTTGGTTTGGTTTGGTTTGGTTGTTTTGCAGTTAGACCTGCAGGTGACAAATGCAACTTCTGGAAGTAAGGAACTTTCAGATCTATACCAGGTAGCAGGAGAGTGATCTGGGAAAGAAATCCCTCCTCTCCCCCTTCAATAGAAAAATATTTTATTAGCTGCAAGAGTAATAAAGCAAACCTGCTGATAGCAGGGGATATTACTAGAGTAAAGAGAGACAATAACCACGTTTTAGGCTGCACTGCAGCGACACAAATACACTGGCAATGATTTTTGTCAAATCATCTATCTGCCTACCTCAGTGTAATTTCAAATTATTGGCTGTGAACTACTTTGCCAAAGGAAGCTTTTAGAAAAAAATATGCCCCTGGGGGTTCATCTCGCAGAAACAGCAGGTAAGGAAAGGATTAATATATCCCTGCAGCAAATGCAGCTCTGGAGAGTTCCTTTGTACTGGCCTCCAGCTTAGCCTGCTGCAAAGAGAGATGGGAATTGTGTGTCCAAATGTAAAGGGGAAGCACAAGGGAGGGTGCATGGAGGGGGTGACCTTTCAGTTTAAAGGCAAAGGCTGTGCTCCCCTAGCCTGATCCAAAGGAGCAATCAATATTAATTAAGTGGCGATGCAGTCAATAAAGGTGCTGGGCTTGAGGTTCAGGGGAGTGGTGTTTGGTGAAGTGATTTAGGACTTGGCCAAAGGACTACTCACCGCAGTGCCGCCTTCTGATGGATTGGCCAGTCCTTGGGTGCTGCTTTCCTGCTATGTGACCCTGGGCCCTCCTGTCCTGAGTGCGCCTCACATCTTTTCCTAGCAGCCTCCAGACTGGAGGCTAGGGCTGGCGCCTCAAACAAATAGGTTTGGGTTGATGATTTATCAGGTGAGAAAGGAAGACTGTAATTGACTTCAGAAACCCAGGAGCTAAATTGCTGGCGGAGCTGTTAGAGAAGACAGCAGAGGTTTCAAAGAAAAGCTATATATGCCTCTCTGCCTTACCTATGTTGCATGAGAAGAGAGGAGCCCCAAATCGACGGTGTGTGTGCTTGCATACGTGTGCATGTTCCTGTATCACAAAGGATGAGAAGCCCCCTCTCTGTGGTTTTGTTTCCAGGGTGTGTGCCTGTTTAAAAGGCATGATTTCCCCACCCGCCAAAGCAGCAGCAGCAGCAGCCTTGCGGAAGTACAGAGCAAAATTGCTGATCCAGAGCTTTACAACAAAAAGAAGGCTGTTGATGTTGTTAGTTTAAATGAATTGAGTAATTCATCTCTCCCTGCTCTCCCCACCTCCCCTCTCCAGTTGCTCAGCGCACCTCTATACATCATGCACTAAATTTCAGCTGACTCCTCGTTTTAAAGCCTTGGGAGGAGAGAGAAAAAGAGAATGGGGAAGGAAAGAAAAGGGGGAGGGGGGAAATGAATTTCCATAGTAATTTGTAGCTGAGCTGAAACAGAACAACTGCAGCCTAGAAATTAATGTATTCCTTCATTCCATGACGTTCTTGTGAGCTCTGAGCTCCTACTCTGTCCTCCACCTTATTAGCATGCACTTAAACACAAATTGAATTCTGAATAATTCCTGTGTCTCTAGCAAAGTTCCTTTCCCCTGGCTTTTCTCTCTCACGCCCACCACACCCACTCCCCCCTCCGCCACCCATCCCAAACTGCTGCTGTATTTTCCTGTGCAACACTACAGACATCAGCAAATGCAAAAATGCAAAGGCAAAAAACCCCACAAGTTTAACAAAAAAAAGAGAAAAGTTTTAACTCTGTGTAACGTGCACTCGGTTACTACTACTCTATGCAGACCAAAGGAAACACCCATGCATTCAGGATATGCATTCTTAAGACTGCAGAGAACATAGAATTTATTTTGCAACATTTATTTGTTTCAACAGGGACATTTCTGGATGTAGTGCCTTGGAAACATGCAAACCAATGGAAGAACAGTTACCTACCAGTTTACTGATGGCAGAGGCTGCTGAAGAAAAAGTGGTGCTGGTAGTAGTGGTCACTTTTTGGTGCGCTGATATCATCATTGACATGGTGGCAAAAATGACAAGAGATCTCCTTTTACTCTTAAATCAGATCAAAGCCATGCTCTGCCTTTCCACCACACAAAAAGCTTCTGGATCCTCTCTTGCACTCAGCATGCCTTCTCCTTTCCATTAGGAAATCATGCCCAAATAATCCAACATCTTTCTCATATGTGGTTTTGCTCCTCTTCCTCCAGGGCTTTGTAACACCAAGATAAAGTAACCTCTCTCCCACTCCTTCCCAATAGCAAGTCCACAGGAAATTTTTGTGAATGGCTTGCACAAAGATGAAATCAAGCCACTTACAGGCACAACTGCTCGCTTCACCCCAACTTAGCTCTGCAAATTCTCTCTGTGATATCTAGCTAGCTAGATATTTTACAACCCACCCACCGTCTCTCCCCCTTCTCTCTTTTCTCCTCTTCCCCAAGCCCACCGGCTCCAAATGCGGCTTATAGTCTTTGGTTGTGATAAACCCCCAACAATATTTATGCTGTTGCCTTAGCCTGTCGTAAATTATTTCAGCTCCCAGGAAGAGATAGCCCCTCTGGCTCTGCTGGGTATGCCATTTTATTTATGTTGCACTTACATACCTGAATACTGAACTCTGTATTTAAATAAGACAACAAATCAATGCTACAAGGAAGGAGAAAGGGGGAGGGAGGGAGACTAGCAAGTCACTAGGTCTTTCCTTTTCAAAGTGCTGAAATAACAAATAGATTTAAATAAACTGTTGAGCAGGTGAGAAAATATCACTGTTGCAATATAGGGGTGTGCCTCTTATATATCAGAGGGAGTGGGCAGGAGACTCACCATTAACAGTTCAGTTAAGTCTCTGCTATGGGTAGTGCATTATCAATGGGGGATAACCAAATAGGATATTGCTACAGTCAGTATCTCCTGCCAACCTAGCAGTTTGAAAGCACGTCAAAGTGCAAGTAGATAAACAGGTACCGCTCCAGCGGGAAGGTAAACGCCATTTCTGTGCGCTGCTCTGGTTCGCCAGAAGCAGCTTAGTCATGCTGGCCACATGATCCGGAAGCTGTACGCCAGCTCCCTCAGCCAATAAAGCAAGATGACCACCACAACCCCAGAGTCATCCGTGACTGGACCTAATGGTCAGGGGTCCCTTTACCTTTACAGTCAGTATATCTTTTTGAGCTTGAGCTTCTCAGAAAGGTTGGAGGGTTACCAGTTGGTTCCATATTATGATGGGTTTGAAGGTGTACTCAGGTGGCAATTTAGACCAACTTCCTAACCGCCTCCAAATGCACTCAAGACACCCCTGAAAGCAGCTTCATGCAAGAATGTTTCCAGAAAGGTAGCTGTGTTTGCTGGTTTTGCTGCAACAGACTAAAAGCCTTGTGGGACCATGCAGACTAGCAAATTTATTATGGCATAAAGTTTTCATGAAATAGAGTCCACGTCTCCAGATGTATGATGCACTATCCTACGCTGGCAAGCAGATATATATTTTACTCTACATTGCAGAGTCCCACAGCTATGTGCATATACACCTGTCAACTTGAGAAAATGCTCCATGTATCTGATGCAGTGGGCTTTGTCCCATGAAAGCTTGTGCCACAACAATTTGCTAGTCCCTATGCTAGTACCACAAAAGTGACTGCTGTTTTCATAGGAAGATTTCCTACACAGGTTACCACACTTTTGTAGCATGCAATGCAGACACTTGTCTGTTCTCACTTGTGTACAGGCAGCAGGAAGCCACAACTGGCAATGAATTCCCATCAAGTTTACCATGCAGCCCAAATGTTTTGCCATGCATGTTTCCTAAATAATATGTGTTCTTTAAATGGTAAGGATGCAAGAAGCGCCTGCTGGCCTACCTAAGCCAGCATCTTGCTCTCATGTTGGTTATCCTGTGGGAAACTCTAAAGCAGAACTCAGGCACAAAAGCATTCTCCACTCCTGTGGTTTTCAGCAACCAATAATAGCAATGTATACAGGAAAATAGTCTTGTGGGAAGCAGCCCTCAGAGGCAAGCTTATTTCTAGTTTTGCTCTCTCTTACTTTTAATTCTTTAATTCTTGAAAACCACACATTTGTCACTGGTAAATGAAGGGGAGCTATGAGCTTGCTGGATGTTCGGAGGTGGGCAGAAGGTGGAGCTTAATTACTCCTTAATAGCTTACTTTGTCTCATTTGGGGAAAAAAAACTTAACAAAAAAATTACAGTTCATTGTTTTCAGCTGAAATGAGTAGATACCACAGTGTTTTCCTTTGGTCTCAAGAAATGTCACAGCTATTCTTTCTATAATGAGTTGTGGTGCTGTAATAAAGGGTGGGGCGAAAGCCCTACTTTAGAAACATTTTGTAAAATAGTACAAGGACCAAGGTAAATTCCTCTTGATTTACCTATTTCAGTAACAGAACAGGTGTGAATGCAAATTAAAGAGCTGTCATATAGAAATAACCATGTGAACCACCAAGAGAAATATCTGAGTGAAGGAAAACCCAATGTGAATATCTGAGTGAAGGAAAACTCCTCTTTAAAGAACATTGTAAGAACACGTAAAGAGCCCTGCTGGATTAGACCAAAGACTCATCTAGCTAGTCCAGCAGCTTGTTCCCACAATGGCCAACCAGATGTCTATGAGAAGCAAGCGGTTTTGTCCTTAGTTCAATACTGCCCTCTTGCTTGCATGATAACAGGCTATCATGGCTAGAGAGAACTTGCACTGCACAATGCATTACTTGGGTCATACAGAAAACATGTGTAGCACACTAAAATCAGAAAGGAATTACTTTCACTTGTTTTCCAGAACAATAGGTGCACTAGGATCAGGATTTATTCTTATTGGTCTCTATCTTTCAATAGGAAGAATCGGGTCTGGATACGAATTAAGGAATTTGTCAGATAGCTAGGGATAGATCAGTGGGAAGGGCCATAGCTCAGTGAGGAGAGACTGTTCTCTGAAATACTGAAAACCTGCTTCTGGTCAGTGTGAGCAATACAGAATTAGATGGAACAACTGTCTGACTCGGTATAAGGCAGCTTCCTGTGTTCCTAAAAGGTTTTCAACCTCAGGGATTCAAAACCCTGCCTCAAAAGGCATGGCTCAGTCAGCCTGACCACAATAATATCTTTTGTTGTAAGCTGGCATCTGTTTCGGAAGACAATGGAGGAGTGTGCCTTTGGGAGTGAAGTCAAACCAGAGTTACAGCACCTGCTATGGCTTTAGAGACAGATACGGGAGAGACATGTTTTGTTGCAGCTGGGGCAGATGAAGGCGTCTGGTTCTGCTGATACAGATGCACCATGGGGTATCTTTCCTCTGCACTCCTCCTCTGGCCACTGCTGTGGATCCACGACATGACCGTCTGTCTCCAGGCACTGTGCTCGTCTGCAAGGGATTTTCACACAGCAGGATTGATGCTGCCAGGCTTCTCATTTGCAAACATCTTTGTAACACAGAGTTGGTCTGCCAACAGACCTGGGGATCCTGCCATCTTCCATTCTGCAGCCATGATCAAGCCAGCATAGACGTCACCGAGAGAGGAGTGTGAACATGCTGGGAATGTAGGCTTGGAAGAGCTTGTTTGAGACTCTGTTCCACCACGTGGTGCCCGAAATCTTCCACTCCCAAAATTTGCAATGGCTACTTTCAAAACACAATACCAATTGTTACTTTTCTGAAGAGTATGTGCTTCCTCTTATATATAGCTTTAAAAAAAATAATAATTCACAAGGATTATAAAATTTATGCCACTGTATGTGGTTGACAGAAATACAGGCTCGGGGTATAGCACAAAGGGACATGGCGCTGCAAGCTTGCTGAAGCTAACCTGGTCTACGTATGGTCAGTAACTGTATGTGAGACCACCTGGGAAACTGATATACAGCTCCATGAGTTCCATCATAGAATAAAAGCAATATATAAATCCGATAAAATAAATCATATTCCTTAATATGAAATAAAACTGAACGTCAAGAGCAACATTTGCAGAAGGCACAATCTATCAAAGTAATCTCATGTGTAACATTTGAATGAAACATTGCAAAACAAAAAACCACAACCCTTTCACAAAATCCTTTCCGCCTCCAAACAACCAACCAACACATTCCAGATGAGGCACAAATGCAGCATGGGGGGGGGATATATCTCCGACAGAATAAAACTCATCATCAGTTTTATGACCTATTCCACCCAAAGAGAAATATCTTTATTTTAATACCCAGTTATCCTATGCTTTTTATGCATATAAGCTGCCCATTAAACGAAGCCGTATTGAATGGCGAAAGGGTAATCATAGTTATAATACAAACTTGATTTTTCCAGTTTTGTTTTACTTATTTGGCATGCTGAATTGCTATGGTATTTGACTGCCTTATATTTCAAATGGCTCTGCTCACTTAGTCTCACACAGGACAGGGGCCTCGCACGGTTCATTCATCAGAACAGATTGACACATTAGCAGCTTGGTGCATAACAAATTGACTGGCCATTCCTAATTATCTCTACCTTCACAGTTGTGCTATTCTGAAGAAGGAAAGCATGCCCATTATGAACATACGAAGCTGCCTTAGACTAAGTTCCTTGGTGCATCTAGCCCAGTGCTGTCAATTACAGCTGTGGGAAACCTGTGGCCACCCAGATGTTCTCCAATTCCAGTTCTCATCAGCTGCATCAGGACTTCCGGTCGGATCGCGAGGTGGAAGCAAGCGGGTTTACCCTCCAGAGAGGGAGACCAGCTTCTGTGAGGCAAAAGGGGGTGCTACAAGGGCACCGTAGCCCCCCAACAATCCCCTGAAAGGAGATTCAGGGGCCAAGATCCCGGCGCTGCCGACGAGCGGTTCCCCCGGTCGCCAGGTATCCTCTTTTTTAGAGGAGACGAGAGTGACGGGGTAGAAAGGCTGGCAGTGGGACGCCATTGCTAGGCTCCAGAAACGAAGCCCCGAGCTTGTGCACCAGAGCGATCGGCTCTCCAAAAAAAAAAAGAAATTGAATTGGAAACTTTTAAATGGACTAAAATATTATTAATTTGGACCTAATTCGATACAGATAAGGTGAAAATAGGTGGTCAGCCTTGTCTGGATTACCAAGACTACACAGGGACTATTCTCAGAACGGAACGGAACAGTGAGTAAAGACAAACGGGGGTTGTTTTGGCGATAGGATTTCTCTCTCTCATGGATTTTTATTTCTAGATAGCCACTTTCAGGTAATATTGTTCTTGTTGTTTAGTTGTTTAGTCATGTCCGACTCTTCGTGACCCCATGGACCAGAGCACGCCAGGCCCTCCTGTCTTCCACTGCCTCCCGCAGCTTGGTCAAACTCATGTTGGTAGCTTCAAGAACACTGTCCGATCATCTCGTCCTCTGTCTTCCCCTTCTCCTTCTGCCCTCCATCTTTCCCAGCATCAGGGTCTTTTCCAGGGAGTCTTCTCTTCTCATGAGGTGGCCAAAGTATTGGAGCCTCAGCTTCAGGATCTGTCCTTCCAGTGAGCACTCAGGGCTGATTTCCTTTAGAATGGGTAGGTTTGATCTTCTTGCAGTCCATGGGACTCTCAAGAGTCTCCTCCAGCACATCTGGTTTAAAAGGAAATACACTAGCTTCCATAGTTTTAGACTGCACAGCCGTTGTTCACATGGACTGTAAAAACTGTTGTCATGTTTTTGCATACTTGGTTTTTGTCAATTGTGGGAGGTCTGTAGCTCAGTCATTTGCATGCAAGAGATCCTTGGTTCAGTTCGTTGTGCTTCCAGGTGGAGCTGTGGGAAAGCTTCTCCTTCATTTGCTCCTTCCTGAAACCCTGCAGAGCCACTGCCAATCAGTGTTGACAATACTGAACTAGATGGACCACAGGCCAGACTTGAAGCTGAACTAAAGTTTCCTTATTACCTGGATTTTCTTGAGTTCTGTTCTCTGTTCTGATGGTTGTTTTGGTTATTATGCTGTTTTAATATTGGTCTAAAGGACTGGAACCATTCTACTGCTTCACTCAGTGAATGGTGGTTCTAAGACTAAGATTAAATAAATAAGACCAAGCATTCTTCTGGCTTACTTGGTTTGTGGATCACATTTGTAGACATAAACATTTTTTTCTCTTTTAAAATATAAAATTAAAGGTCCCTAAATAAACTTGGTGCTTCAGCCACCTCTAGATCCAAAAGGATTCCTACCTGTGGCGATGTCTGTGGGGTGCTCTTGTCAATCACTGCCAAAGTAATCTTTAATATCTTGATCTTGCAGCCTTGTCTTCCTAAGAGACTTTCTCTAAAGTGCAGAAGTAATCGCCGTCAGAGCTGCCATTCGAACTGTTATCAATCCCTTGGCTTTTCTATTGGACTACTGCTAAGCCTTCCAGCATCTCTTTTAAAATGCAGGGCGCAGAGTGGGGTAGCATGTCGCATTCTGAATGCCAGACCGATATTTTTAAAATGCATTCTCCCTCTGCCCACCCATCCCCTAAATATTTATAAATCACAGGAGTTTCAGGTAGCCACTGCCATCATTAAAAATGGTCCTAGTGACCAATGTCATGTAGGATGAAAGGGACTGAGCAGCCTTCCATATTTTGGGCAAATCCTGCTTGTTATTTTATCTTCTTCTGCCTGTTTTACTCAGAGGCAAAACAAAAGCTGGTGGCCTTGCAGAGAAGAGAACTTCTCCTTCCTATGATCACTCTTGTACCTCCTTAATTCTGATATTTTGACTTATTTTTATCCTTTCTGTGCAGAGTTGCTTGTACACTAGGTTAGAGACAACCGCAATTTAGTGGTATATGAATTGTTGAGATTAAATAACTGTAATTCAAATAGAACAGAATACATTGTGATCTGCTGACCTTTGTGTCTGCTGTCTGAGATGCTAAATGTTAACTGGCCAATTTCAAGGCTCTCTACCCTTATGCTTCTTTTTCTTTAAAGTGGACTTATGCAATATTAAAGAGAAAGGATGCCCTCTGACAGAGAGACAACTCCTCTGTAAAGCCGGACGCACGGCTACCTTACAGAGATCTGGCTTTGGGGACAGGAAGGCAGGCAGCGGCAGGCAAGTGACCTGCCCACCTCAGGAAAAGGCCATGTGTGGAAAGCAACTGTGACTCAAAGAAGTAGCTTAGTTCCACCCTGAGATTTAGCAGTAAAATACTTCATTCCTACACTCAAACTGAAAATGGCTTTTTAAATACTGGTAAGTTTGCAGACAGATACAATAAGCTTCATGGCAACTAACAGTACTTGGGAGTTGAGTGATCAGATGCATTTGGCTTAGCCTCTCTGGGAGATGCTTAGCAGCAACTGCAATTTTTCAGTTTAGATTTTTCCTCTTTTAGCTGCCTTTTCCATGTCTCCTTTCACCTCTTGGATGCTCAGGAGTAAGCAATGAACTAGATGACTCCTGCTTTAATGGATACTGCTACGTAAATTCCCATCTGCTTTGTTCACAGGCTGAGAAGACAAAAGTAGCAGCAACCTTTGCATTGAGTAAGGGACTGCACGACAGCCTTCTGAAAAAAGGAGATGCCACCTAATTGTTTCTGCCCAAGGGAACAGAACTAGTTACACCTTTCTCCCGAACAGTTTGAGCTGTCTCCTTCAATCAACCCAGGAGAACTAGCAATAAGCTACTGTTAGATCTTCCAAGAGCAATTTGAAGCAGCAAATCAGCATCTAGAAATGTACAAAACCTTTAAGCAGTAGTGCATTCAGTAGTAGAGGATACAGCCGTAAAGTGTCCGTGTGAGAACTGCCCCCACAAAAGAAGTGGGGATAAAACCTAACTACAAAATCGCGTCCTCTGTACTAAAAAAGCTTGCCCCTAATTCCAGGCATATGGGAGATTACTTCAGTCCTGATTTGTTCACAAGTAAGTACCTCTCCACTTGCTGAAATTAATGTAGTCTCCTTATTATCATAATCATTTCACAGGTCCAGAGCCTGCATTTTGATATTGTGCATTTGCAAAGAAGTGCCAAAGTTAAGCCTTGATGAAACTAAAAAAAAATAAAAAATGACAGAGCTGACTACTGGTAATGACCTTGAGTGACTCAGTTTTTAAGGTGGGGGATAAAAAAAATACTTCAGAGATATAACTCAGAATGGGTTTATAGGACATTGTTTCCAATGAATTTCTCCACTCCAGATACTTCACAAAATTTATTCATGAACTTGAAACGGTAGGGATGCAGAGTGGCACTGGGGATGGCAGGTACTAATAAGTAACTGGACCCCTCACATTGCTGGCTGTGGTGTTCTGATTAGTTTTTGTGTTGAACCTTGCCTGAGTCATTGGATGGCAGAGGTCAGACTTCAATACCTGTGCCGCCTTCTGTGGTTAGATTTATACATGTTATGTTACCAAGAAAGCAGCCCCCTCATACACCGTTTAGAGAGGCCATATGTCTTATTTTACAAATGGCACTCCTATATTCCAAGTCTAGTTTAAAGAACCATAATGAGGGTGCTCAGGGGGCCTTGAAATTGACCATTAACCAGACAGCAGGTTAATGAAACATACAAACCACCTGATCACAGTTCGGTCACATCCATCTCCCACTTCAGTGAAATGTGTTTCTACTTGACTGTAGCAACTATTTTTAAATTTGCACAAACACATATAAACTATAGCATATTCAAACATTAAGCAAATCCATGTCCTCTTTTTGCTAATGCATTCTCTTTTTGGAGACACATGTGTAAGTAGCCAACCTATCTAAAAGGTAAAGGGACCCCTGACAATTAAGTTCAGTCGCAACCGACTCTGGGGTTGCAGCGCTCATGTCGCTTTACAGGCCGAGGGAGCTGTCAGTTTTTCCGGGTCATGTGGCCAGCATGACTAAGCCGCTTCTGGTGAAACCAGAGCAGTGCATGGAAATGCCATTTATCTTCCCGCTGGAACGGTACCTATTTATCTACTTGCACTGTATGCTTTTGAACTGCTAGGTTGGCAGGAGCAGGGACCGAGCAACGGGAGCTCATCCCGTCACGGGGATTCGAACCGCCGACCTTTTGATCGGCAAGCCCAAGCAGCACAGTGGTTTAATCCACAGTGCCACCCATGTCTCATAACTACAGTGGAGTTATTGCAAAACACATGTGAATTCCATGCTGGCTTTGTTACAGTGAATAGAGAGGGAGGTGATGAAACAAATATATATAATTTAACCACTGTTGGCATTACCAGGTGGCCATGAACATGAGCATGAAGAGAAGGACTGGAGGACATCATCTGTGAGGAAGTGGAACGGAAAATTACTAAAGGGTAGATATAGCTTAAGATCTATATATAACTGTGGCAACAGGACATGAGGCCGAGTTTTTGTCAACCTGTTGATTAGGATACTATTATTGCAGGATAGCACAGGGAGTAGCTTGACTCTGCTGGTTTTGCTGAAAATAGCATGAAAGAACAGCTGGCAGAAGGGGGACTTCTAAGAGAGAACTATCTAAGGCAATTAGCCTCAGTTTTATTGATTGAAGACAAAGTGACAATGTTTTAAAAAATAATTCCTGGGGGAGGGGTAGATTCAAGGATGCTCTGTCCCATCAGCAAAGCCTCACTTTGGGCTGACCGGGAGAGGTCTAGATCTTGTTTCCACCTTAAGATGAGAGACATGGGTCATCCTCTTTTGTTACAGCTGTCCAGAAGACACAATGAATTATCGCTATTTGGGAGTTATCAGCTATGGTGGTTGAATTCTTATGGGCAAATTCACAGCAGTGTAGGATGCCTAAGTTCCTTCTTTGAAACATCATCCCATTACATTTAGGATGGGCGATGTCTCTATTATCTCTTGGGTGCCTCCACTGGACTCCAATTTATTTTTATATGTGTGTTTATTGTTGCTGTATTTTGGGAGTTGGTCGCTTTAGGATGCTTCATGGGAAGCAGTAAATAACTAATAGCCTTTATTGCACTTGTAGTTGCTACATCTGGGGAACAAAACTAGTTGTGTGTTTTCTTTTCTGTGGTCTGGATTTTTGTTTCCCAGCCTGTTTAACCCTTACACTGCCCTGTGCCAGTGTTTACAGTGCTGAAATGAATGTGTGAGCTAGAAAAATTGTCAGGGAGTCTTTAATCAATAGTGGGAACGGGGGAGCCTTAATACATTACATCATGGTATAACATAGAACTTGGTGAAAAGTCCTGATTTCAGAATGCTGCCTAGGCATAGAACACTATGAAACAGATGCCAGTTCTTTCCAGCCTCATCAACTGGAAGTTTCCGGTGGCCACACTAATTATTCAACACCTTCCAAAATGGCACGGGTGAATAAGCTGGGTGTGTGTTTATTATTTGAACCAAATGGGAAGGAAACGAAACACTTTGGAGGACAGGGTGAAAATGCATGGTGAGAACGACCCACGAAAGAAGAGTGGCAAATGAAATTAATGGACTATGCAGAATTAGATAATATGACAGGAAGGATCCGAAACCTGTGGGACCAGAGATTCTTAGAGGACTGGAGTAAATATTTGAACTATTTTAAAAGCAATTGTAATAAACAGATTACGCTAGTAGGACTGCAAGAAGTTTTGTAAGGAGGACTGTGCGAAATATTGCAATGAAGACTATGAAGAGAGTTCGACGATTAAAAGTAATAGAGAAATTAAGAAATGTAGACAAAGTGATAAAGATTGAAAAATCTTCAGATGTGGCCAATGGAAGTCCAAAACATTGTATAAGATAAGTATACACACACACACACACACACACACACACACACACACACACAAATACATGATGGGTTTGACAAATTAGAGCACTCAGTTGGAAGGAACGACATCAAATTCGTATGCGACCTAACTGAAATATGGCAAGAAAAGCTGAAATGTTTGAATACATAGAGTGTGGGGAAATCTGACAAGACATCCAACATTTCTACTAATGTAGAGTCAGCAATGCAATCCTGTTAGAAAAAGGAAATTCTATTTTTAGTTGCACGTATTAAGAATAAACTGAATGCAATGCCTGAGAAATAATGGCATCAATGTTCTCAGCATATGCTGCATGTCAACCAGAAACTATTTGGTCACAGATGGAAGTCGATTGACATTTGTTGTTGTTTTTGTCAATGGCTGCCATTCAAAAGCCCTGCTTAGCAGCAAAAAATGCCTGCATCATGCAACTCATTTCACATGGGTGTACGATCTGCACACCTGTTAGCACTGTTCATAGCCGGCAGGGACAGGTGACACGTAAATGCCACATGCATTTATATGTGCCAGGATGGAAGAATATATGTTGAACTTATTATTGCACAGGTGGTATTAAGCTCCAATTTTCTCATATGAAGTAAGTGCAAGGACAGCCAACCAAACATGTAACTTTCTGCTCTAAATATTTATTATTTCAGAAGAGGAAGTCAACAATGCTTGGATCACCACTGCCTCTTATTAAAACTAAAATAGAAATAGAAACAGAAACACCTACTGTTTGTGGTCCCCGCTTCTCTCCACAGGAATGTTTGCCTGTATTAATGGGCACAGGCCTGATTTTTAAAAGGCTGTATTTATTTATTACTGGTGTATATATACTGTACACCACATTTTAGGGCACAATTAACAAGGGCAGTTTCGGAAAATGTAATAACCTAACCATCCAATTAAAATCACATTGCACCCCCTTAAAACTGAACAGTAGCAGTTAAAACATTGGCTGAACTTAATAAAAGCAGCAGAAATTAACAAAAACAACCTATTTTTTTTAAAGAGTTTTACAGTATCTTTCTAGGGGAGAGAACTCCGTAAGTGTGGGACCTCTGCCAAAAAAGTTGTGCAATAAATTATAGCTTTCACATGAATAACACATAACCATCCAAATTTGCATTTAATTAAGCAAGCCTATGTGAAGTTCATGTAGGCTTGGGTCACTATGACTTTACTTATAAGAACATCCCCATTTACCTGAGCGCGTGCACATTTTATTATGTAAATATTTTCACTTTCCCCAGGACATATGGATAAGTGGAGCTGGACTGCAACAGCTTAGAAAACCTTTGGCCCTCCGGATATTGCTGGACTACATATCCCACAATGCCTGCTTATTGCTCATAGTGGCAGGGGATAACTGAGGTTCAGCAAACATGTTAAGCCAAACCTTAGCAGCAGCATGGTTATGATGAGATAGCATGGTAGGGAGGCACCACACAAGAGGAAAAGCAGCAACTACAGTATATTCAACATACATTACTTCTGCGAGAGTGGCTTTGTATTTTGATTTTACACAGGTGCTGAGTGTACCTTTACCGCTCATTGCACAGAGCTGCTTATACCGGGGAAGTTTTGATAGGGAAAACAGGATGTTTAGTGGATTTCCTTTTAATAAGATTAAATTATATGATGCATGTAGGAGAGATTAACGTGCTTAGCCTTTAAAACACAAATCACACTCCCCGAAAAGTCTTAAGAGTTTTGAATTAGAAGGATTTGCAAAGCTGAAGTGAGCTTGTGCATCTGCAGCCTCTTGTTGATTGTGGGATTTAATTAGCCCACTCTGGGTCCTGATTGTGTGTGGAAGGGAGGGGAAAATGTATTTTGCTAATTCACTAGCTGTTTTGTGAGGTTTGTCTACCTCTCTCTCTCTCTCTCTCTTTCCAGAACATGACTGACAGCCTGTTTACAACACATCCCTGATGTCATTCTCCTGATGCTACACCAGTAACAGGATAAACCTCCTTCAGTGGAATCTTTTCTTCCAAGTGCAAAAATGAGAGTGTTAAAGAAGAATTGAAAAGCAAGGTTTCTCCATCTGTGAAATCAATATGCCCAGTTTTGTTGGTGTGTAGCTGCCTCTTTGCTTTCTTCTGCTCAACACAGACAACAGAGATTCTTAGATCAATAGCTTCCCTACCTTCTACTAAAGACATTAACATGTGTTATATATATAAAATTTTACAGCACATACACACATACTCACTAAACTAAACATAAAAGTAATAATACACAATCAAAGAAATACAAATAAAACATAGTAGCGTACGGAAACTTACACAGATCAAATAGTCAACAATATATATATATATATACTGTATCATATTTCAATTCTTCTTTTCTTCCAATTGACTTCCTTCATCCTGAACACAGTTCTCTTTTCGTTTTTGGTAAACTATCTCCTTCTTAGTTCATTATTACCCATTTTCTTTCTGTTTTTAGCTTTTATGCCATAATTTATTTTGCAGAAGTTAATCGAAACAAGTCCAAGTATTAATTAGAGGGCACCGCTTTTTAAGGCATTCGCTATATTTTCCCCATTCTTTTTGAAATTTTTGCTTGGGCTGACCCCTAATGGCTTCTGTCAATCTAGCCAATTCAATACAGTCAAATAGTTTATCTTGTCACTCTTTTTTTGTTGGTATTGTTTCCTTTTCCCAAATTTTGGCAATTAGTGTTCTCGCAGCCCCTGTAGCGTAAAGGAATATTTTCTTATTAACTCTGGCTATATCTGTGTCTAATATCCCCAATAAAAAGCTTATTTTTTTCTTTTTCTTTTTGTTTTGTTGCAAATACATACAAAAACTTACAAACTTGAAAAGGAAAAAAGAAATTAAGAAAGATTACAAAAAGAAAAAAAGAAAAGAAAAACAGAAACATAAATATCATACACTGATACAGTTAAATCTTAATAAAGAAAAAAGAAAATCATAAATAAAATGACATTAAGTTATTCATTATTAAACTAATACTTTACAGATCAAACACATATGTTTTAAACAATTACCTCTTCTGTGTCATCCATTTTCCTAATAAACTGACATTTCTTAAATATTTCATTTCTTTCATGTTTTTTGTTCTTTTGTTCTTTAGGCTTCTGTCAATCTCACAAAAGTTCATTATTCCTAATTGAAACTAACTTTATCTGTAGTTCAGTGTTTTCTTAACAAAGTTTTGTTTAAACATTTTCTTTAGCTCTTCATACACCGTATCCCAGAAGCCTTTAATTTTATCACCTGTCCACCACATATGTATGAGTGTCCCCTCTACTTGACTACACCTCCAACACAGATCTGATTTTGTTTTATACGTTTTACATATTTCGGTTGGTGTCAAATACCATCTGTAAAACATCTTTATTAGATTTTCCTTTGTCACTTCACAAGCCGTAAATTTCCAACTTTCCATCCATAATTTTTCCCATGATGAAAATTCAATAGTTTTACCTATGTCCACAGCCCATCTAATCATTACCTCTTTTACTTGTTCATCCTTAACCTCCCATTCCAGTAATGTTCCAACATAACACGTGTGTGTTTTGCCTGTGCATCAAATTTAAACTGTCCTTTCCTCCCCTCCCCATAATTTTTGCATTTGCTCTGTGAATGACTCAAGAATGGTCCAAAACCCATGGCAAGTTCTCCAGCTATGCTGTGTGGGAACAGCATGTTGTGTGAGAACCACAAGGAGGCAGCTCTGAGTTCCTATTGGAAGAATTATTGGGTGCTAGAAATGCAAGGATGTCAGAAAGTGTCCATTGTACAGTAGAGCACATCAATTTACACATCCATTGAGAACAAGAAGTGAGGCTGTCCTCTGAGTGCACCTGCATTGTGAGACAAGATGGTTTGTACCCGGAGAAAGGGCCTTTTCAATTATGACTCATCTGTGAAATTCTCTCTGCAGAGAAGATTACTTGGCGCCTACATTGCTGCCTTGTTGGTGCCAAGCAATACATTTTTATTCTCTGAGGCTTATTGAGTTTTAATTGTTCTAATCTGCTGTCCTAATTGCAGGTTTTTATCATTTCTTTTACGGTCGATCTGTGGCACCAAGCTGATTTTGATTTGATTTTGTCTTGTTGTTTACTGTTTGGGGAACCATTCCATTGGAGAGCTGTATATAGATATATAAAATAATTGTTTATTGTAAGCCACCCAGAGAACCTTGTGATGGAGTGGCACACAAGTGTTATTAATAACCAACCAAATAAATACTTCACTGCTGCCACATGCAATGGAACATTTCAGGCAACAAAACTGGTAGAGTAACATTTCCGGGGGAGTCGGGGGGGGACATACTAAAAACTGGAATTGACATAGACATTTCCAGTTATATAATTTTTCAGCAGCAAACATCTATCTGAGAATGTCATTTCAACCATTGACACTTGCAGAGACCTCTAGGGGCATCATTTAACAACAGTTAACCAAGACCCAGCCATGACACAGTGTCATGATTTTTCTCCCTTTGCCTATCTGTACATTTTATTTTCAGTAGGATTTTATTTCTTCTTTTTTTTTAAAGGTTTATTTTGTGTCTTGGGAAATCAGCCTTCACGGACATTTATCACTGGAAATATAATCCTCGTAAGCCAACCTCCATCCACATATCTACAGCAATCAGATAGGCTGGCCTGCCTGGCTCTGTGTTCCACTCTTTCCATTTGGCTTTGTTCAGCACACCATACCAAGATTTTATGCAAGAGTCAATATTTAGAGATTATCACCAGCTTTGTAGCTCAAAAGGGATTTTTCAAAGGAAGATGTGGAAACTAGCTTCCCCATTCCCTGGGCTGCCTTATAAGTCAATGGGAGTTAGCTTTTAATGCCTCCCCACCATCACCAAAAATAAAATCAGCCAGGTTTTAATTTTGCTTTCGTCACTGGGTGATTTTCAATACTCAGAGGCACATAGAGACTTTCCAAGTTTGCTACATTCAACACAGAGTCACACCCAGTCACAACCCCCTAAAAGGAACCTGTCTGCAAAGGCAGGTTTGTTGCTTCCATAATTTATACTTGCCTCTAGGCATATACCATTAAAAATGTAAAGCGACCCCTGACCATTAGGTCCAGTCATGACCAACTCTGGGGTTGTGGTGCTCATCTCCTTTTATTGGCCGAGGGAGCCGGCGTACAGCTTCCAGGTCATGTGGCCAGCATGACTAAGCCGCTTCTGGCGAACCAGAGCAGCACACGGAAACGCCATTTACCTTTCCGTCGGAGTGGTACCTATTTATCTACTTGCACTTTGACATGCTTTCAAACTGCTAGGTGGGCAGGAGCAGGGACTGAGCAACGGGAGCTCACCCCTTTGCGGGGATTCAAACCGCCGACCTTCTGATCGACAAGTCCTAGGTTCTGTGGTTTAACCCACAGTGCCACCTATGTCCCGTGTTAAGAGTAGGGGTGGGCAAATCAGTTGATCTTGGGTTCTCATTTTTCCCATCTTAAGTTCAGTTTTCCGTATATCCACAACAGTTTGCAATGGTCCTCCTCGGCTATTCCAAACATCTCTGTCCAAGACTTCTTCCACCGTGAGCCAATGCTAAGAGAAAAGCTGTGCCTGGACCAGAGCCACGAACGCTCAGGATTCTACCACCACCTGTGCAGGTGTGCCCTCCCCTGTCTTGCTATCTACCACAGTTATAAAACCCACATTATGTGTGGACAGGCAGTGTCTTGGGGATGCAATCCCTTCCTGACTCAACCAGACCCTCTGCCGTTCTGTCGCTCAGTACTTAGCAGAATCCTTCAGATCAGGAAGACACCGTGAAAAGCCATTTCTATTTTAATTCTGAACACAGGCACACAATCACAGTGTGCCAAAAGGAAGAGACCACAGCTGGTACGGAAATTAAATTTACTTGCATGCTTCCAATAATGTATTAGACACAGTGCAAATGATAGAGGGATAACAATAAAGAAAACACATTGGAAATTTAGGCCTAGCAGGGGACTTAAGAAGTTTAGGGCATTCTATTGAATAAATTTTGTGACTCTTCCTAAAAAAAACACACCCCCAAATGCATTTATTTCTGCTCTTTGTGTAAGCATATGGAAAATAATGATAAACCGGTTCTCTAATGGTCACATTTTATGTCCTCGTTTTAAAAATGGGAACAAACTGTTAGGAAAGGAACTTTAACCCCAATGGTTAGATTTTTCTTTCTCTTCACAGTTGAACTTTTTCAAATATCAAGACATTTTCAGACATTTCACTTTTAAAGATAATTCTGAAACTTAATTTGTTTATTTAAATGTGTATTTGATGCCGCCTGCCATAAAATCCCAAGATGGTATACAGCAGGGGTAGGCAACCTAAGGCCCGTGGGCCAGATGCGGCCCAATCGCCTTCTCAATCTGGCCCATAGACAGTCTGGGAATCAGTGTGTTTTTACATGAGTAGAATGTGTCCTTTTATTTAAAATGCATCTCTGGGTTATTTGTGGGGCATAGGACCTCGTTAATCCATATATATATATATATATATATATATATATGCAGGTTTTGGTGTCTTCGGGTGTCTTCCCGTGTAAGAGTTGGGGTGTCTAGGCGACGTTTCGACGAGGTCTCACTCGTCATCTTCAGGCTGGTGCTTACGGCTTCTTGTTACTGGAACAGAGCAGGATCTCAGTGTTTGAGTTCCTATAAATACTGTTGAGGGGGTGTGGTGTATTCTGGGCAGAGAGGAAGTTCCCAGGATAGTGTGACTTTTCTTCTTTTGTTCCTTAATTACTTGAGGGATATCTTGAGTGATTTCTTGAGTGATATTCTGAGTACCACTTAGGAGGGTCATTAAGAGTGGATTAGTTGCTAAAGCTTTCGTGTCTTGACCTCTTGAACTTGTGAAGACACAAAAAGCTTTAGCAACTAATCCACTCTTAATGACCCTCCTAAGTGGTACTCAGAATATCACTCAAGAAATCACTCAAGATATCCCTCAAGTAATTAAGGAACAAAAGAAGAAAAGTCACACTATCCTGGGAACTTCCTCTCTGCCCAGAATACACCACACCCCCTCAACAGTATTTATAGGAACTCAAACACTGAGATCCTGCTCTGTTCCAGTAACAAGAAGCCGTAAGCACCAGCCTGAAGATGACGAGTGAGACCTCGTCGAAACGTCGCCTAGACACCCCAACTCTTACACGGGAAGACACCCGAAGACACCAAAACCTGCATTCCTGTACCCGTGAAAATCTACGAAAGCATATATATATATATATATATATATCCATATATACATACACAGTCCAGCCCTCCACATGGTCTGAGGGACGGTGGACTGGCCCACAGCTGGAAAAGGTTGCTGACCCCTGGTATACAGCAATAGCATTCAAAACACAACAATAAACTCCACACACAGAAGCAGTAGTGGGGAGCAAGGTGGGGTTCTGCCAGTCATCTGATCTTTGTCCAGATGAGCCACTGAAGAAAACCTGGATGGAGAAGGGTACAGCAGCAGTGAGGCTGGCACAGAAAGGTCAAGTAAGAGGCACAGCCCCACCACACCAGCCACTGAAATACAAAACAGCAAAATGTCCCACCTGACAAAAAAATTAAACCAAATGGTACTAAAAGCCAGAGGACACCATGCAGTCTCTAAAGCAGGCAACCCAAGAAGATGAGGGTAATATCCTGGTTCAGTCATGTACTCACTAAATAGCCTTAAGCAAGTCACTGTTGCTTCGCTGCTCCACTAGTAAAACATGGATAAGACAGACCTATTGCACAATTGTAAGAATTACTGAGATAATATACATGAAGTGATTGAAACACACTCCTACGTCATTACTCAAACTGCCTATACAAAAATCCAACCATGGGTAGCGGATGCATCATTAGCACAATATGAAAACATGTAAAATGCATTGCTGTATGCTAATAATTAAAAATGAGGGAGAAAGCAATGTATACAAGCACAAGACACTCAATTTGAAATGAAGACTTTGAACAACCTTATTATTACAGGTTGCCAGTTACCCTGTGGTCATTTACTGCTTTATAGGAAAAAAGATACATACAATCCGCTTTTCCAGCATGTGTTCTATCTTGCAATATAGGTGGTTATAAACAAACACTACAATAATAAAACCAACTTCAAAAATTAAAAAGCCAATAACTAGCTACAAAATGTACCACCTTGTTGTGAAAATTGCTCTAGGGAGAAACCTCAAAAGCCAAATGAAATAAGGAAGGTTTCACAGCCCTTTTACGATGAAAATGGAGAAGAACATTTTCAGAGGCACATAATTCCACATTTGGTGTGTTCATCCATATACTGAAGTATGCTTTCACCAGACCCCCTCCTCCTACCAAATATAAATGTCATTTTAATACCCCTGTTTGTCACCATACTTCATCTGTCTAATAACAATTAATGAGGCTTGCAAAACAGCAATTCCTGAGTGTTGGCTAAGTCAATGTTCAGTCTGAAAATCAATCTTTAGACCGGCCGGGGTGGACAGACTTCAGGCTTGTGAGATCTACTTTGTTCTTTTGCTAGACCCTCACAGTCCACCAACCAGAGTCAAGCACTCGCAGTCCTCCAACCAGACTCACAGTGTCATAATTAAAGAACTGTGTGTTTTTCAGCACATCTTGAGCCTAGACATTTGTTTTCAGTACCAGAAATGAAATGGAGTTAAAGTCAGTCAGTCAGTCTCTGTCTGTCTGTCTCGCTCTGTGTGTGTGTGTGTGTGGTTAGCTTTCTTCATTTCAACAGCCCAAATTTTGCAGATGAATAGGAATTTTGTTGCTGCTATGGTTTGAAGTCAGAAATGCTTGTCCATCTGTGGCAATTCACCCAGTCTACCTTCTGCACACACTTGTTCTAGTTCATAAAGAGAGGATGCTAAAGTACCCAAGACACACCTTTGTTCCCAGTGATTCCTGACCCCAATTTACACAGCCCTATTCTGCCATCATGTGGCAAATCACCTAGAGGTCACATTCAGGAAGAAAAGCTTCAGTAGGCTGGTTAGTATGAACAGTGACCTTTTATACAGTCTGAAAACGCTATAAACAGCAGAGATCAGCATCATGATACACTGAAGAGGTTTATTCCGTCCATTTCCTAATGTTGCATAATGTTAGATATTGGTTATTATAGGAGCTAGAAAATGAGACAAGGATAATATATGCCAATTTCTGTGCTCCTACGATAACTGCAAATCAAATCAGCAATATCCCAACCACAGTGAGATAACTGACTCAGCTTTTTCTCCTCTTCTCCCCATAAATTTCCTCCAACTTTAATAGCCAGGCTGAAACGCAAATATGCTTTATGTATTTTCTACTGAATATTGGGTCTTTGTGGAAGAAAATAATTGAGATACTAAAAATCTACAAACCAATTGTTTAGACTTTGCTCTTCAGGGTATCTCCATAAAAATGTTTGTAAAACCAATTGAAATGCATTGCTCGGAGCTATAATAAATGTTCAGGAACAGCATATTAGAAAGTTCCAATTTATATGGGAGAAAAATACGGCTGTGAAGTATTTATGCATGCAGGATACAATATTAAACTGTGGAGCGAAGCTGCTTGCACTTATAGCCACTGAGAGCCTCAGTTACAAATGACAGGATAATTATTTTAAACAGCACTCCACAAGAATACAGTAACAAAAAGGGTAAAGTAATTCATGTTTTGAGGTAAGTGCTAAGCAATGCACCTGTACATCAAATGAAATACAGTACAATTTCAGAGTTACAAATACTTTGGTGATGAAGTGCCATTGGCAGGAGACAGTCAGTATATTTGCACCTTTCTCTCCTGAGGAATTTCAGCTTCCTCAGAAGTGATCTGCCACATTATTGAGAAGCCAAACTCTTTCCTCAGGTATCTGATGTTCTTGTCTGTACCTGTTATGAATTCCAGTCACCAGTAGTCCATCCTCTATAAAGTGTGTTGGCAATTTCTATCAGGAAATTAACCTCAAACCCAGACAAAAAAAATGTTCAGAGAGGGTTTCCCCCCCCCTCCCCAAGCAATTCAACTGTAAAGTGGAATTTAAAATCTCTCAGCTGCCTTAAATCCAAACTAAACCCTTAACACCTACAAAAACCCAACAACCAACTATCTGAATCAGAACCTTGGAGTTTCAATCAGCAGAACCGAAAGCGCCAAAAAGTCCCAAGCAGCATGTGAGGATGATTACAAAGATCTGCTCAATTTCTCCAAAGATTCTGGCATTCCTCTAGGGTTATATTTCCAGAGTGTCCGCAGGAAATCAGTGTGTGTGTAAAATTTCAGAGCAAAGCAATTATTATTTTCTATTCAAGATATTTTCTATTCTAAACCTCTTCAGTGTATCATGATGCTGATCTCTGCTGTTTATAGTGTTTTCAGACTGTATAAAAGGTCACTGTTCATACTAACCAGCCTACTGAAGCTTTTCTTTGCTGTTTTACATTTTACTTTATGGTGCAGACCTCCGGAAAGGCAACAACAACAAAAAGGTCTCTCTCTTTCTTGGGCTCTCAACTATTTATACATCAAAAGAATGAACACAACACCTTTTATAGGTTTACCATCAACATTCCAAAATTCTACTTTCTTGCTGTAAGGAAATCAGAGCAGAACCAAATAACTATGAAATAATGGAGCAGAACTAAAGGAATCTACTCATCCCTGGGTTGATGTACTTCTCTGCCGCATGTATTCCATGCTTGTGGAAATAGAAAGGCTGTATGTATGAGTGTAGCAAAAACACGTTTGACATCTATGCAATGGCCTCATAGTGTATTTCTAGCTTTGCCCTGAGGCTGGATAGCTCAGTCAGTAGAGCATGACACTCTTAATCCCAGGGCTGTGGGTTCAAGCCCCACGGTGGGTGAAAGATTCCTGCACTGCAGGGGGTTGGACTAGATGACCCTTGTGGCCCCTTTCCAACTATACCATTTTAGGATTCTATGATATGCTAAGTGTTTGATGAAGAGGACTCACCCTCAGTCAAGTTGGCTACATGGTGTTAACTAATGGTTTCATCTCCTTTACCTCCTATAGAAAAGAAGTTAGTTTTTAAGGAATTAAGAGATTGCATTAATAGTGTATCATTGTTGCATTATTAACATATGTATCTTGTGGGCCTTGTATTTTGTAACGCCTCTTCTGCTGACTTTACAAAAAACTACTATTATCCATGCTAATCCAAGGCATTAAATGGAGGAAAACCTACAACCTTCATTGATGGTTTCCAATGTGACTTTTATATACAAGTTGCTATGGTGTTTTGTTTTGTTTTGTTTTGTTTTGTTTTGTTTTGTTTTGTTTTGTTTTGTTTTGTTTTGTAACATGCTTCTAGCCTTCCTTCAGTTCATTCATGCCCCAAGCAGAAGCTGGAAATGAAAACATAGCTCATACTTACTTTTCCCCTTTTTTAGCATCTGTTGGAAGTGAACTAGCTAAAACGTATCTGCTGTTACTACAATAACAGTTTGAATTCAAGGTCAGGAAATCAATTCCTTGCATGTGGAAGTTGTAAATACCGAAATGATAATTCAAAGCACCTTCTTTTTGGGTGGAGGGCATCAATTTGAGGGGAGGCTGCCCTACATGACAGAATGACTCTCCCCACTTGCAAAAACTAAGGTATCTGAATGAGATGTTTGATGTGACAAAGTGTCATGATTTCCCCTAGGGTGGCAAGAGGACACTTTTGAATCATTACTTCCATGGAAAATCATCACTGCTGGTTGCAGTGAAATACATTAATAGCCTTTTTTTTTTGCTTCCTGGGGATAATAGCACTATTAATGCATGTCAGCCCCGAAGCCTTCTCCATGATGAAGGCTTCCTTTATTGATAGCCATTTGTATGTAAGCAATTTTTTTAATAATAAAAAACACTACTGGAAAGGCTGCCTATTGCATGCTAGCAGCAGATTAAAGATGGCCTTAATGAATAAGTAATAAACAACTTTAATTAAAAAAAAATGGGGGGTCACTTCAAAATCCTCCCACAGCCTGCGATAAAGCAGTGATCAGTAAGTAATCTGCTTTCTGCAATAGCAGCTCTAATACACTAAGGACTCAGTTCAGCAGAAATACTGTATCATCTCTACTCTGATGTATAATTTCAAGGGTGGGGGTGGAACTGAGGTATTGTATTAGTGAGAAAGAGTCTCACGATCCCTTTTCTTTAAATTACATGTCTTGAGCCTACCTGTATGGTTGGGGGGGGGGGTGATATAGACTAGCAAACTATAGTCCTAATTCTGGAAAGTGTCTTAAACCAATAATTCTAGTTACAGGTAGGCAGCTGTGTTGGTCTGCCATAGTCGAAACAAAATTAAAAAAAAACTCCTTCCAGTAGCACCTTAGAGACCAACTAAGTTTGTTATTGGTATGAACTTTCATGTGCAAGCATACTTCTTCAGATACACATTTAAACTAATAAGTTTCACTGAATTTCATAGCTTATGCCAATTTTCAAAAACCTATGAACTTTTAATGTTAAGGAACTACAACTCCCATCATCCTTGGAAACTGGGTATGCTAGCTAGACTGAGCTGAAGTGCTATAGTTTCCCTGGCTCTGGCTGAAAGTTAAGGCCTCTGGTCTATACAGTCCATTCAGCATTCCATTTCTTTATTCCTCTCTTGGACAGTGACACTGCAGAAGGGTTGCTCACCGAGTTCCAAGGGGGTGGCAGTTGTGGCCTGGCCCAGCTTTTCTCCTTGGGATATGGAGGAAACCATTTCCCCTTGCAGTTGGCCATTGGAATCGCCTTGGCCAGCCACAGGGGCTTGCATTTAAACTGGCCAATAAAGGCTGTTGAAGTAGTCCTGGCAAGAGCGGTGGACCAGAGTGCAAAAGTCTTCACTTGGTGCATCACTCCAACCCCATGCAGGCACAATATCACAGTAAAGGGGTCTGGGTAGAAGTTCTGTCCTGAAGCCAAGTGGAGGGCAGATGAGCCATAGAACTTCCAATAGTAGCCTGGAGGGGTCAAGCTTAGTTGACCTGCATCTTGAGATAGTCCTTAACCCAACCACAACCCTGATAAAAATTCCTGCTTTCAGGACAAGGGCCAATTCAGGATATACACCCAATGCCTGAGACAAAGCCTACCTCCATCTCTTATCAATAAAGTTGTGGCCAATTTTTAATCCCATAAAGTTTCTGTTTCAATCTGCTTTCCTGTCAATACACTAATCTTCTGTCCAGGGGCAGGGGCGCATTCTGTGCCTCGGTTCTCAATGAGATTTGGTACTTACATGTAGGACACAGTTCTATGCTTCAAGTCTGAATACTACACACATTTTAAAAGTGCGGGGTGGTGGTGGTTCATCACACAATTTAATACAACATGTGCTTGGAACACTGATGGAATGAAAATTTCTGATGCACATTCAAGAGACCACTTTAAGCACAAAGCCCAGATTGATATTCCTTGCCACACACACCAGTTTTCAAAGAGGGGAGTTGTAAAACACATTATGATATATTATGTTGAGTTATGTTTTTATTGTGACATTTTCCTATTGGATCAGATTGTTATTAGCTGTATTATCTTTGCTGTTTATTTTGTTGCTTCTTCAGGTTGTAAACTGCCTTGTGTATAGTAATATAGAAAGGTTTGAAAGTGAAATGAAATATCTGAGGTGGCTGGCCGTAGACCAGAGTTCTGCTTTGTTCTAAACTTACTCTGTAAAAGTCCCCTGGTCGCTGCCCACATTATATACAAAATAAATATTTTGTATATGATGTGGGCAGCGACCAGGGCGCTGCCCTGATATATTTTTTAATCTGGATGTTGACAGCAGAGAGGGATAAGGGAACAAATAAATTAAACTGCCAGGGGATGAATATACACACATTTCTTACATTTATATACTGACTTTCTTCTGTCATGGAACTCAAGGCTGCATAAGTAGGGCTTCTAGAAAGTATTCCATCCAGGTAATCATCATCATCATCATCATCGTCTGGGTTGCCAGACATGGCTCTCCAGCACTGAAGTGTTGGTGCAGTCCTCTGGAAAGGGAGCAAAACTATTTTTCTCTTTTGGTGAACCCAGTATACATAGACAGACAATCTCAAAAGGACTATTGTGGTTTGTTGCTTTGCTTCAGTCCACGACCTCCATTCAGCTGGTTTGTGGAAAGGCTGTTGAACAATCAATAGTTATTGTACCTTGCCCCAGACTTGATTTCCTCCCTCCCCTCCTGACAGCAGATATTGAGGCCATTCTGGCCAGGACCTGAATAGCCAAGCAAGTTAACAAGGCTCTGATGGCAGTGGTTTTGACAATCATGCTGGCATGGAAGGGAAAACATGTTATGAAAGTGTGAGCTATATGCTTCACTCTGTAGAACAAAAAAAAAAGTTTACTGAGGAGCCCATCAAGACATCCACCAATTTCCAGCTGGTCTGCAGTGGTGGGAAATTTGAGAAGTGCTGAAATACAGCATCCACTACACCACATTGTCCCTTAGTTTATTGATGTTTGCATTCTTTATTTGTTGACAAATGTAAACTAATGCTCAGTAGAATGTGTTTAAGCAGGCCAATGTATTGAATTTAAATTTGAAGCCTAATGCATTCTCAAAACCAGAAAAGGTCACAGTTTTCCAAAGTGGGGAGTGGTCTTTCCTACAGAGTTATATGAAGGCTGTATTGACTGTCCTGTTTCCTAGAGTGGTCAGCAAATTCCTGTTGTTTAATGAAACTTTTGCCCAGCATAACTCGCAACTGTTTTTGTTGTACTTCCATACAGTCCCACCACAATCACAGTCTCATAGCTAAAATGGGATAATTAAAAGGAACAGGAATTTGAGAAGAGTAATCATTTGCATTTATACAGCATCTTTCATCCAAAAAAAATAAATAAATCCATGTATTCTCCAAAGAACCAATTCATTAAATTTCTCACACAACAAATGGATAAACAAGGAACATTTTAAAAAGTTAATTCCCATAATGGGAATTTTTGGTATTGTTTTTATATTATAAGTATGTGGCTGACGTGGTTCATCTCAAAAACGAACAGAAGCTGGATGCTTACCAGCTGCCTTGCACACTGAAGCTCCCTGCTTCAGTTTGATTGGCTTGCTTAGGGTGGAGCTTCAGGGAGGCAGCAGCAGGTGACCACACAAATTCATGGGAAAATCTGATGAGTGGCAAATAAAAATTTGGGTAGGGAACAGTGCCCATGAACATAGTGCTCCTCCAGACTTCCTTTTGCAACATGCTTTCCAGGTCCAAGCAGTTTCTTCTTTGTCCCACTGCTTCCCCCAGGAAAACCCACTGTTTACCACTGAACTGGAACAAATGGTACAGTGGTACCTTGGGTTACAGACACTTCAGGTTACAGACTCCGCTAACCCAGAAATAGTACCTCGGGTTAAGAACTTTTCTTCAGGATGAGAACAGAAATCGCATGGCGGCAGCGCGGCGGCCCCATAAGCTAAAGTGGCACCTCAGGTTAAGAACAATTTCAGGTTAAGAATAGGGACACAGGTGGTGCTGTGGGTTAAACCACAGAGCCTAGGACTTGCTGATCAGAAGGTTGGCAGTTCGAATCCCTGTGACAGGGTGAGCTCCCGTTCCTCAGTCCCTGCTCCTGCCAACCTAGCAGTTCGAAAGCATGTCAAAAGTGTAAGTAGATAAATAGGTACCGCTCCGGCGGGAAGGTAAATGGTGTTTCCGTGCACTGCTCTGGTTCACCAGAAGCGGCTTAGTCATGCTGGCCACATGACCCGGAAGCTGTACGCCGGCTCCCTCGGCCAATAAAGCGAGATGAGCGCCGCAACCCCAGAGTCGGCCACGACTGGACCTAATGATCAGGGGTCCCTTTACCTTTACCTTTTTACCACTGTAATCCACAGAAACCCCAGCTGCTGTTTGTTTCAATTCAGTGGTATAACCAGTGGGTTTTCTTGGGGAAAGCAACAGGATGAAAAATACCCACACAGACAGACGTGGAAAGTGCAGGCCTTTGCCTGGAAAGTGTGGCACAAAAGAAAGTCTGGGTGAGCCCTTAATCTGTATTGCTTCTAAATCCATACATGCAATAGTACTGTATTCCATATTAATGGGATAAAGGCCATGCTCTGCAACGCAGCAAGTTTTCCAAACAGCAGCAAAATTTGTTCAGAAAAAGCTAAGATAAGAACCGTTGCAAATGCCAAATCTGCCCAGGACAAAATACAAATTACAAGTCAATACGGAGCATGCGCTGAAATATTTGTGTTTCCAGATAGTTAATGATTTTAGCCCTTGGGTCTAATGCAAGCAGACGCTTCCCTGCATAGGTCAGAGTTCAGGAAACCTATTAAATCAATAGCAAAACTCTTACGAGAGAAGGCTAAAGCAACTTCCACTGCAGGCTCTAGCAAAACTTTTCCAACTACACGTTCAGCTGCTTGAACAGATCAGCCCAATGCTGTTTGCACAGAGACCATCAAATGGGTTCAAAATCAGACTGAACATCCTTTGAACAAATATTTGCTTGACAAGTGCCTTATTTATTTCAAGCAAATTCCAATTCAGTTTTCTGCCCTTGCCTGATAAGATTTTCCTACTGAGATGCTCTGCCTCTGTCTTCAATATCAGCATTCAGTACAAATACATCTAACACACCATGTAGCTATTAATCCAAAGCATCATTAACCAATACAGTATTAACCTATAGTTTGAACTAATCTTGATCAACTATTCAAAGTTAACCTAATGGGTAGGGGAATTGACTATTCAATCACTTCACCTTTACCACTGCCAGCTAACCTCGCTCTAACCTAGTAATCTTAAAACTTTTCAGGCGTAAGACCCACCTTCAGCCAAAGCAACCATTTGGTGACCTGGTTCTTAATTTTTCAAAACCATTTTATTTCTTTTTAGAACATTTATTCACTGCCCAGTCAACAAAGTCTGGTTCACACAGAGTTAAAGACAACACACAATTAAAACTCGTTCAATGAATTAATTCAATTTAATGATGAAAAACCAGCATAAGAAGCAAAACAGCATTTAATATCCAGCAGAAATAATCTGTTCCAAGACCATATAACATAGCTTTAAAAGGCCTGGGAACCCCAGGTTATGACCCACCTTAGGCTGGGTTGCAGTGCAGTAGGTGCCAGCCCACCAGTTGGACAATGCTTTAACCAAAAGATGAACCCTCCAGATGTTGTTGGACTACAGTTCCCATCATCCCTGAGCATGCACCATACTGGCTGAGGATGATGGAAGCTGTAGTCCAACAGCATCTGGAGACCAATGGATTCCCACCCCTGCTCCAACTACCCCCTTAATCCTCGCAGATCTTCCACTTCCGACTCATTCAGCCTCTTTGCCCAGTATCTTTTGCAGATTGTACCGTAAATTCCCCAGGCAGGAACTATGTTGCTTCTTGTACTCCCCTCAGTGCCTGCTGGCACTGAATGCCTGTTAAATAACTGCAGTCGTCAGTTTGTGAATTAAGACAATTTTCTACAAGCCAATTCACACACGCGTTTCTGTGCATTACTGGATGCACAAAACGCCTCCATTTCATACTATTGTGTCAGAGGCCAAAGGTGCATTGGAGACATTCAGTCTGCAGAAGCTGTTCTATACAGACAATTTCATGTCTCAGTCAATCAAAAGGAAAACTGATTTGAAATAAACACATAGGAATTCCAGGCAGAATTTCAAGACTGGACATAATGGAGGAGAAGGAGAATAGTCTTGATGAAGGTTGTCAATGAAAGCACTACCACAAAAAATTCCAATAAGAAAGAAAAATGGGAGGCGTCTTTAAGAAAACTCAATGTGGCTGCACAAAAAACTTTGTAATGAGCTGTTTGGGTTGGGGTTGTTTTAAAAGACATGTACAACAAATGGAAGGAAGTGACAGGCAGCCAACGACAAATACAGATAAAGAGCCTTGACTTGTAGGGACAAGGTCAGGAGAACTAAAGCTCAGGATGCCAAAGGATACCAAGAATGACAATAAGGGATTTTCCAGGTGTGCTGAAAGCAGGAGGAAGACTAAGGAAATGGTAGACCTGCTGCTCAGTAAGGATGGTGAAATGTTAATGGAACTGCTCAACTCCTGCTTTGCTTCCTCTTCTCCCAAAGAAGGAAACTTCAACCTCTCATAAGCAGCATGGCTGCCGAGAGGTCAGGACTGCAGTTAAAAAGTTGGTCAGGAAATGCCTAGCTAAGTAAGCTCGGGGCCAGACGAACTGCACCTTAGGGATACGAAGCAACACTGTCTACCTGTACAAATCCTGGAAAACGGAATAGATGCCAAAGGACTAGAGACATATCCTGCTCACCGCTCCCCCGCCCCCGCGACTGAGGCAAGGAGTAAACTACAGCAGTTTACATAAGATTAATGTATATAATAATCAGTTATCAAGATACTTAGTACAAACCACTGTATTTTCAAGAATAACTGCTGCCAGATTGATCTCCTCTCTCAGTTTAGTGGACTGTGGGAATGCTATGGACATAGTTTAAGCTTGCTTTCAGCAAAGCATTTGGCAAAACCCCCCACAATATTTTGGTTAGCAAACTGGTTAAATGCAAGGTAGATGATGGCAGCGCCAGCTGGGTTCGCAGGTGGCTGGAAAATAGTACTCAGCATCTTCCATTAATCAAACTGGACAGAGGTTTTGAGTAGGGTTCACAATCATTTTTATCAATGACTCATGGAGTGGAGGGAATCCTCATTAAATCTGCAGATGACACAAATTGGGAGGGATAGCCAACACCTCGGAAGAGTGGAAGAAAATCCAAATAACCTTGATAGAACAGAAAACGGATGAAACTAACAGAGTTACATTCAGCAGACACAGGTACAAAGTTCTGTATTTATTGTTATGAAACTTGTTAATCATTTGTTATGCAAAGGTCTCCAAACATGTTACAATACATTTAAAAAAACGTAAAACACAAATACATTTTACTGTTAACAGAATCCATACATTTAGGCAAAGTATGCACAGCTACACACCGAGAATACCAGGCTGAGCAGTAGTATACATGAAAAGGATCTCAGGGCTGTGGTCTAACACATGTTAAACATTTGTCGCAGGACTCATCCATACTTCACTTTGTCTCATGATTTCTAGGCACAAGTCTGAGAGGTTTTAGTTCTGTCCTGCAGTTTCCCCAGGTAAATCCCACTGTTTCGTACTGAATCGGAACAAAATGTCAATGGACTTTTCTGTGGATTGACTTCCAGTCCAATTTTGCAGTAAACAGTGGGGTTTTCCTCCAGAAAGCAACTAAAACCTTTCAGACCCATAACTAGGAATCGTGGGACAAATGGCAGTGCGGGGGTGAGCCCTCAGTTGTGACGTGACCTAGAAGAAAAGCAGCAAGCTGGAGAGCTAGTCAGAACAGTGTTTGAGGGCAGTGTTTGGTTTTTTGTTTGAATCCAAGGCTGTCGCTATGGGGAGAAGCAAGACCCTTCTGGAATGTTGATGCTCTGAACCCTTCCATCGCAGGTTCAGGTTGTGTATGTGCGTAAATAAACCATAGATCGCAAAGGCACCACAGTCTCCTCTGTGCCTCATTTACAAAAGGAATCATGGACCCTGGGTAAATGCCTGGAACCCCTGGAATCTTGCACCGTTTGGGGAATGGGGTGGCATGCAAAAACCCAGCCAAAATATGCAACATCCTCCCAAATTTAGCGTGCGATGTTCACGATTCACTCTGGTTGTTGACACCATTAACACCATTCTCTTTTCATACAAATGCTTATTTAAAACGAGTAACCCAAGAACTGTTTTTAGGGTCCTCTTCTGATTCAAGTTCAACAGAGGGTTCTAAACAATATTTCAGCTAAAACAATAGTTCAGCTTGGGGGTGGATTAAAGCTTTAGGTTTTGGTTCAGGTTTTGGTTCCTATTTAAATAGGAATTGATGAATGTCCAGAGCATCATTTATATAAATCTCCCCCTGCTTCATGTCATCAGCATGAATCACTTTTGCTTCCAGATAAGTGTCTTACAATGTCCACTGAAACTAATTTGATATACTTCACACCATCTCTGCTTCCCGCCTACAAGGACATGCTGGCTCAGACTAATTACTCTCCCTGAAAAGTGTTTAACCAGGCTGTCTCATTAATATTAGTACAGTCTCCTTAACATTAGTACTATTAAATTCTTTTTTAAAAGAGAGAGAGAGAAAGGCCACAGTGTATTAGAACTATGGTGAATAAGATACCCTGCAAAGTGGGGCTTGCAGACAAAAAACCAAGCAAGATATTAAAGTTTAGTGAAAATCATGATAACGGTGGGGGAAGGTAAACAAGTAATAGACAGCAGAGGGAAGTTGCATTTATCCAAGGCAGATGGGGCAAAAACCAACGCTTTGAAGAGGACAAATGCAAACTTAAACAATCCATCAGAATATTTAACACCACAAATTTAGCAGTGGATGCTATTTAGAAAACTCTAAATACAGAGGGGCAGATTAGCATTAGACCATTGTGTCTATAGTGCATTTTCTTCTTAAGTTACAGTTTCAGCTAACTAGAAATTCATGCAGTCTGATCCTATGAGCGACAGCCCAGCAATGCTCTCACAGTTAAGGTGTGAGATGGCCTGAACTCTTCTAAGGATGCAGAGGCTGCCATCAGTGATTCCCTCCTGTAATACAGCAACTGGGTTGTACAAGGACAACTACGTGGCACCAGCAAGGGTTAGTCAGTCCACAATTCACCTCTACATAGTTCCATCCTTATTTCGGACATCATGATTTATCAATATATTGCAACGTTTAGTGGGTGATATGTTGCAATGCTGAAAACCAGATATCGCCCAGCCCTAGTCCATGCACATAGCTGAAAGAAGAAACAAGGGCTCATTCACACTTTCATTTGTCATGTGATCTCTTCTGCTTGTCATGTGATTTGCTGCCACAGGCCCAATAGGTGTTTTAGTTTTGGGGGTTTTTGTTGTTGTTGTTGCCCCTCTACTTTCCCAAGGAAAACCCACTGTTTATTGCTGAATTGGAATGAACATCAATCTGCAAAAAAAAAACCCAAACAATGTTTGTTCCAATACAGCAGTAATCATTGGTTATTCCTGGGGAAAGTGGGACTACAGAAGAAAATCATGGGACAAATGGCAGTGTGGATGGAATATCTTGGCCACTTGGAAGGGACACTTACTCACTAAAATGCGGGTGGCTATTTAGTCTTGCACTGAATTTTTTCCCCTAGTATATTTTGCAAACTTTCCAAGATCTAGTCTTTGGTGTTTTTATTTTATTTTATTTTTCCCGAATTGTGAAGAATTATTTTTGCCAAACTTCCTGCAAAATGTTATTTTAACAGCATGAGTATATACAGTTCATTAAAAGAAACAGTTCTTCCATCCAAATACTTATTCTACCTACCAAATCCTCACAAAAAATAATTTCCAGCCCCCAGAGCATATTATAAGAAGGCATTAGCAAAAGCATTTTTCACGCTCTCGTAATTAGGTCTTCATTGCTGGAGGAGGAGGAGGGAAAAGCTGTACAAACCCACTCACGGGATGTTGTGGTTGCTTTATCTCCTATAGGAAGCCTATTCAATAAACATGTAGTAAAGAAATAATGATGAAGTGCCATTTTAAAAAAAAAATTCCCCTTCCATTTTCATGTGGGCATCAACCCTTCACCCAATTTCACCCAGATTTGAAGGGTGTTCCGCATATTGTTCTTAGGTGCACACCAAAAATGAAATCTTAAGGGATGACCACTGTGAGGAGCACAGAGAGAAGAAACTCCTTGGTGCATCTGCAGCAGCACAACCTTCATTTGCCCCAACTGCAACAACAACAACAAAAAGTCTCTCCCATATCAGTCTCTACAGCCACAGCAGGTGCTGCAACCAACCAACAGTTTGACTTCACCCCCAAAAGTCACACTCCTCCATTGTCTTCTGAAACAGATGGATGCTAATACTCCAAAAATATAAATCATGAATACAGAAAACAGGCATTGTGAGAGGGGCAATAGCCAAGCATACTCTATAGCAAAACTGGGTTTGTTGATGTGTTCTTTGTAAACAACCCAAGGGGTAAGTTCTGCATATTCTGGGGGCTACATACAGGTGGTGGGCATGACCAAAGGCAAAAATGGATGTGCCTCTTACCTTTGCACAGATATTTCTACACACACACACATCTCCACATCCAAGTAAACAAGAGGAATTATCAATCAATCAATCAATCAATCAATCATTTTATTTGTATGCCACCTTTCCGAAGTTAAAACCATGCTCAAGGCGGCTTACAACATATAAAAAATTACCGTATTTTTTGCTCTATAAGACTCACTTTTTCCCTCCTAAAAAGTAAGGGGAAATGTGTGTGCGTCTTATGGAGTGAATGCAGGCTGCACAGCTATCCCAGAAGCCAGAACAGCAAGAGGGATTGCTGCTTTCACTGCATAGCGATCCCTCTTGCTGTTCTGGCTTCTGAGATTCAGAATTTTTTTCCCCTTGTTTTCCTCCTCCAAAAACTAGGTGCGTCTTGTGGTCTGGTGCGTCTTATAGAGCGGAAAATACGGTACATCATTACAAACATAACAAATGTAAACAACAACACTCAAGTAGGGTTCAGAGCAAGACCAGTGTGGGAAGGAGAGTTTGGCTTAAGGACCATTCCATGGGTTGGATAAAGATCCCTGGATGGCCACATTCAGTCCCTGAGCCTTAGGTTCCTCACCACAGTGCAATGCAACTGCCCTTGATTTTCCGCACCGATGCATTACCCAACTGAATATTGGAATCATGTCAAAGGGGGGGGGGGTGTCCTCATTTCCACAACCTGTGCAAACATATGTACAACTCAAAATGCCACGAATACCACAGTGGACAGGCCTCTTGTGCAGTTTTCGGATGTTATCGCCCACATGTTCTTTTGCATAGCTGAAACAATTAGTGTAATTGCAAGGAACTGTTCTCATACGAGCTATTTGGGTGGAAAGAAAGCGGCCAATATGCTAAGCTCAAACCTACCTAATGTAACTCTATGGAACAGCCAAGCACGATGCAGAGTGCAAAAGGAGCAAAGGGGAAGCAATAAGAGATGTTACAAAAAGCAAGTGTGCAACTAGCAAATGTACAGCCAGCAGAGTCACAGTGTACAAGTATTTACAAGAAGTCATAACTAGTGAGATATGTTGGGGGGGGTGTCATATGAGAAATGCACCTCTCAGTCATCAAATAATCCCAAAAATATTTTGCAATGATTGTATTCAGTTTATATCCAACATACGATGATTGTATCTAGTGTTTTCTAATGGTGTAAGAAATGCATACTGTCATGTCTGACTCAGTGCTATTTTTCTAGAAAAAGAGGTGCCGGAACTCACCACAAACACCCCTCGTCTTCTCTTATAATGGCAATGGCACCCACAATGAGAGGTGCTGGAACGGAGATCCTGTGAGTTCCAGTTGAAACAAAGCCCTGGCTTACTACATGACTTGTCTTAATTCTGGAATTTGTGGAGTCCTATTAAAGTTAACAGGGCACAGCTAATCGATTTTTTGGTGTTCTGTTGTAAGATTCCATGTGATTAGGAAATAGAATGGGATGGGGTAATGTTTCTTCATGCCCAATGAAAGAAAAACCGGCCCCATATTTCCCCTGCTATTCAATCATCATTAGCCATTAAAGCCACAAGATAATGAATTCAAACATTTTATACAATCTTCGGAGAATAATGGAACTTTAAAAAATAGGCCATTATAAAGATTATTTATATGTTCTCACAGGTCATAAACACAGAATCAATTACATTATTCAGTGTGTAATCTAGCTGGAATCTGAGCCCAGTATCAGCAATACAATCAAGATCTGAAGCAATCATTATGTAGTCACATAGCCTTTGCCATTAATCCCCGAGTAGCCTACAAAAAATGTTGACTGCACCCAGAGGGCAACTCTGGTGCTGTTGTCTTGATACTGGAATCAAAACAGACAAACAACAACACATACATACATACATACATACATACATACATACAAAGACTTGCAAGGAAAAGAATGGAAATAATGACTTAACAAAATTCAGGATTTGGCAAAAAAGAACATCTTATCTGAGAATGAGAATTATAAGTGAATATGTAAATCAGTTCTGGGTATCCCGGTTGCCCTTTATACAATACTGTTAAGAAAACAATTACCTCCGACAAAAGAAAATTCAAGTAGGTTTTGAATTCAAGTAGATTGGAACCTAGTGGAAATTAGCATGGGGCTGTTAATCCAAGATAACCAATTATACAGTTAGAATTCCTATGCTACCATCACTAAGATATGGCTTGAGTTGATCAGTTTGCGTTACTTTTATCATAATGCAATGTTTATTTAAGTGCTGGCATCCTGAGCATCATATAAAAAATAAAATGATAGGACCTCGTGAAAAGGAATTAATATTTACATTAGATAAGGCAAGGTAGGAAGGAGGGGGAAAGGCTCCCAAATTAAGCTAAAAGAAGACTAATCATATTCGTGCACAGCTCCCTTAAATTCTACAGGATTTCTGCCCATTTAATATTTATTTAGCGACCGCAATAGGAGATGCAACCGTAAGTTGGACAGAAGCCCTAGAAAATAAGAACTCACAAGAACTAGAATGCTGTCCCTATTTGCCCTTTACAGTTAACCAAAATAGTAAGATTCAGGAACCAAAGAACCAGTACCGTTTCGTGTGTTACCAGAAGTAGGAGTGATGGAATAGCTACACCAAATTTTTTACTTGAAAGCACTGGGAATGAAAGCACTCCCTGTAGTAACTGCCATTCTACCAGCTCACAGTTTGGAGAGATGCCTTTAACTGAAAGGGAGACAAGCCATTAGGCTAAATTCTGACCTCAATTAAGTCTGTTTCACGTCAGTAAAAGTATTCCCTCTTTGTGTGCCAAACTCATAACTCATTACAAGTGGATACAACTGCATAAATTCCAGTACAATTGTGCCTTTTTGGAAGTGTGGCTCATTGATTTGCAAAAATGTCAGAAAGGATAGCATTTAGTCCCATAGGGTTTATTACCATCGTAATACTCATCTCACCTCGCAAATCGTAACTGGCTCCTCCTTGTGTGCATGTGTGCAAGAGAATATTTATGCAAGTGGAGATGTCCATTGTCAACATGAAGGTCTTCCAGTTACCAAGCACAAAAAACTGCCTACTAAAGGTGGCCTGAGAGGTAGTTAAGTCCCTAGTGAAAGCAGCTAGTAAGGGCACCAAGTGAGTAAAGCAAATATTGAATGAAATGGGTTTACTCCTGATGGAAGCAATTATTATACCCTACAACCCAACAGCTTTCCTGAATTAAATTTACCCACAGTCAATTCTGAACAACTCCGATTTAAGTTAAAGATGATCACATTGACAAAAAAGAGTATCTCAAATGCAAGAGCTGAACAGGGAGCATTTAAGTTATACCAAAAGGACCGTCTGAAGTGGAGGAACAACAGCAATAGTTTTAAATGATATTGAAAGAATATGAAAATGAAGTAAGTGAGCAATTGTTCACGAGTTCTCCCGAGATTAGTAGTTATATGTTACAGTGATATTCAGCAAGAAATCAACTCAGGGAAGTTAGGAAACTGAACATTAACTCTCAGGGAAATCATCCTTACCTTAGGCAAGAGGTAGACACAAGATGCTCTGCAGATGTTGCTGCACTACAGCTCCCAGTAGTCATCTCAGGCCATGAGAGCTGAAGCCCAGCAACATCTGGTGGGCATCATGTTGGGTACCTCTGGCAGTAGTGAAGCTTCAATGGAGACGACGGCATGGAAAACACCCCAGCCCAAAACTATAAGCCAGGGGTGGGGAGCCTCTGGCCCACCATATGTTGCTTGACTACAACTCCCATCATCCCTCACCATTCACAATGCTGCCTGGGGCTGATGGGAGTTGGACGTCAGGAGGGACATAGGTTCTGTGCCCCATTATATACAGGGGGGAAAGCAAAATCCTCACACCCCGATAATTTCCCACAACATCAAGGATCCAAGTACAAGCTCCTCTTGTTCTTGATTACTCTGATTTAAAACAAAAAATCAGTACTACTCTATATAAATGTATTCAGTGGCCATCTATTATTATTATTATTACAAGTATTTGCTTCCTCATTGCTAACAATTCCATGGATTGAATGAACTATGAGCATAGCTATAGAGATAGGGAAGGAACCACCCCCTTATCTAGGAACTGAGGTTAGATGAACATAATTACACAAGAGGAGCTGGCTGGATCACCTAGTCCAGCATCCTGTTCTCGCAACAGCCAGCCAGATACCTGTAGGCAACACATAAGGAGGTGCCAAGCACAAGAGCACTCTCCACCCCTACGGTGTTCAGCAACTAGTATTCAGAAGCATTACTGCCTCTGAACATGGGCAAAGAGCATAGCCATTGTGGCTAGTGGCAGCTTTCTATCTGCCTCCCTGCATTTCTCAAAATCCACAGTTGCCAGACCCACTAAGAGTAAAAATGAAAACCGGCAAGAGTATTGTTAGAAATGGAAGCAAGAAGAAATTCTGACGAAAGAAGAACGGCAGATGAAAATGATGGACTGTGCAGAATTGGACAAAATGACAGGAAGGATTCGAAACCTGCGGGAACAGAGATTTACAGAAGATTGGAAGAAGTATACGAACTATTTGAAGAGCAATTGTAATCAACAAATTACGCTAGTAGGATTACAAGAAGTTTTGTAGGGAGAAATATATGAAGTGCTACAAAGTAGATAAAGACTAGAGATATTGGTTATGAGCTTTAAATGTAACAGGGAAAATAAGAAATGCATACTAAGAGATTAGATTGGAAATTTTTTAGACTGGACTGATGGAAGTCAAAATATTGAATAAGATGTAAAAAAAAATATGTTTAACTACTGTTGAAAATGGTGTGTTAAAAAAACTAATAAAAATTTATATAAAAAAGAGTAAAAATGAAAACAGTGACAGTGGCCACTGTTGCCTAGCACAACCGATTAAAGGAAACACATATGCTTACTCGGGAGCAATCAAACACTTCTTAAATTTCACTACTCAGATCACTTTGGCAGAACTCAAATCACTTTCTTGCTGTAGGGTGGAGTGAAGCTTCTGCATTTCTCCTTCTTTTAAGGCGAGTTTTTTATGCACATAATTCTCCCACCCAACAGTTGGGCTACGTACTCAAAACACATTTGCGTGTCATTGCACACATGAGGACAGTTGGATGTATGTCCTTCATGGGAGGTTTTTAAACAGAAGTTGAATTGCCATCTGGTCAGTGATTCTTTAGCTGTGATTCCTGCATTGAAGGGGGTTGGACTAGATGGCCCTTGGGGTCCCTTCCAACCATACCATTCTGTGGTTTTATTATTTCCAAGTTGCCCGTCTGTCTGTCTGTCTGTCTACACCAGTGGGCGGTGAATGGGCACAGACATCATACATATGGTTACATTTTCAAATTGAATAGAAAGTGTTTTGGCAGAAGGGGGGGACATATCAAAACACAGTATTTCTCAAGGAACTGCAGGATATGTGTGGATTGTGTACACGGTTTCACAAACCAGTCGTGGGAGTGCACTGAATGCAGAATAAACAGGAGCGTGTGCACAGCCTTAGTCCCAGGTAGCACCAATGGCAGTTCAATCCTATAAACACACACAGAGAGAAGTAAGAGTCCATGTCCACTCAGGAATAAACTAGACGGAGTTCAATTAGACTTAGTCCCAGGCATGTGGTGTATTGGGTTGCAACCTGAGCTATGGAATAGAATAGTCTCTACCACAACACAGCAATTATGGAGCCATTTATGTTCTCCATTTGAAGCATATGCAAATTTATTTTTAAAAATAAGTGATTATATGGAAGCAAACCTATGCCACTTACCAAAGCATTCAACTGAAATAATGAACTGACATACTCAGAGTGCCTGGGAGCTTTGCCTTCTTCATGATATTCCCTCTGCTAGTTTGATGAATGAGGAATGCAATAGAGTAAAAATAGAAGCTTTTCCAGGCTACACAATATGTGTGGGGGGGGGGAATGGGAACCAAAAATAAATGCAACTTTTATCCGTGTGTCACAAGGTCTAGTTTTTACAAAAGCTGGTTTAATTAAAAAAAAACTTAAGACATCAAAAAGGTGTAGGGGCACTGAAATATAGTTACAGGGTTTTCATAACAAGACAACAGGCTGCGTTACAGAGTTTTCACAGGTTGTCTTTCACACATGAATGAAATAGTTCAATTTAACAAGAACCTTTCAATGAGAGAGAGAAAGAGATCAATAAATACTCAGCAAGTTGTCAGGAAACTTACAATCAAATTGCTCATAGGAATACCGCCCGAAAGCTGTTTGATTACTTTCCACAATCAAGCAGGTAGCAGTGTGTTTATGAACGAAAGACGGACACACACTTTAGAATTTGGAGGGACCCCACCCCCACCCCTGAGAAAAGCAGTTCATCACCTGCCACCAGACATTACACAGTGTAACTGGAGCATTGCTGATAGACCAAATCTCTGCTGTAATTTTGCCTATCAACTGTTTTCAAGATAAATGTACTATGACATATGTCTATAAGAAAAATCCTGGAAGAGAACAATGATTGGTGAGTGTGGTGTTGTTGTTGTTGTTGTTTTACAAAAGGAAGAAAAAAGTTTTGTTAAGTGGGCAACAGGAATGAGAAAAGTTCAGAATGGAGTAGAATGGAAACACAATGGCCCAGGGCACGTGTTGGATACCTTTGGCCTGCAGACCAAATTTGATGTCTCTCCCCAGGACTCACCTCTGGCCAGGTCTCCTTACTGGCTCTGTCTCACCCTCCTCAAGTGCTTCTCCCTAACTGGAGCGTGGCCTTGAATATCCGCTGCTTCCCTGGATGCGGAGATTGCTTGTGTGTGTGTGTGTGTGTGTAGGGAACATAGAAGTGTATAGCTTTGTCATGGCTGAAATGTAGGCTACTGTACAAAAGTAAGAGGAACATCTATTGCTCTGCCCACTTTGGGGTCTAGTGCCACTGGCATGTGTTCCCTTGAAGGTTGCCCAGCATTCAATGTGGCCCTTAGGCTGGAAAGAAAGGCTTTCTCCTCCTAGTCTAGCCACTTTGGAAATGTCAACATTAACAAAGAATAGATTCCCTTTCAAAATTAAACCAGCAGCACAGTACTTTGAAAACATCATTGAGCAGAGCTATTATGCCTTATGTTTTCCAACTGTCCATTAGTAGTGCTCAAATGCATTAGGACAGATGACACGTGTTGCTACAAACCAGATTACAGGTTGCAATGGCCAAACACCAACTCCCCTTACAACCAATACAATATGTACTTACTAACGAAGACAAAGCGTAACAGTCAAATCAGGGGTAATATTTAAAGCTAAGTGTCAGTACTCCAGACCTGTGACTCAACAATTTTGGCTGAACAGATCTCCACTAAAGTCGAGACATCTGCACGCACTCAGAACAGCCCCACAAGACTTCAGAACAGACAACTGTGGAATTAATGGAGTCTGTGGATCGCAGCCAGTTTTAGCACTGATTTCAATGAAAGAAATTGATCTGCTAGTGCTTACCTCTTGCTCTACAGCTATGTTCCTAGTTCATTCACTATGTGACCTAGAATTAAGTGTGTTGATCTGTTCCACTCTAGCACCTAGCAGAACTTATGGCAACTAACAGGGAAAGAGGAAACCCCTGCCAAAAATAATACAGATCAGTTTCTTTAGCAGGAGCAGGGAAACCTATTCCTTCCCTTTAAAGAGATCATTAAAACATAATGAGCAATAGGTTTCTCTTTATTAATACTGCAACATTGTACATGCAAATCAGGTTAAGGCTGCAGCATAATCAGCTGGAAAGCCTGTCAAGAAGGCTAGCTGTTCTTTTAGTCACAGCCAAGTCAAAAGAAGCTATAGTGACCTTTAGAGAGGGAAAGGGTAGGTGGGAGAAATCCTAAGCAGAAGAACCTCTGTTTCAAGACAATAGAGATGGCAACAGTCATGTTTAATGCAATGTTCCATTTTGAAAACTGATTCCATAACTTCCTGTTCAGTCCCCTTCGTTGGATTCACAGGTCACATAGTACTGCACCTTCCTGTTGAAAGAAAGGGGGGTAGGCAGGGAGCACGATTGTGCTAGAAAGAGCATTTCCTTTCAACAACAAAAAGAAGAGGATCGTGAGTCACCAACAGGGGCTTCAGTGAAAGGACGCAAAGTACTTGAATTGCTGTATTTAAGTACCTCAGAAGAGACAGAGGCCGACCTCCAAGCACTCACGCACACCTTTCACTTAAGCATTAGCCATTTCCTAAGTAATGAGCGTGCAAGATAGTTTACCGAAAAAAGCAGCTACTAACAGGTAATTTTTAAGCGTTTACATAAAAGCCTCAATAGTTATTTTTTATTAAGTTAAAAGAATAAACATATCACCTATGAAGACATCACGTGCCACCAAACAAGCCAGACAGCCACAAGGGCACACACTCTCACAAAAATCCCAACAGCATACCCACAGCCAGTACAGCCCATAAAGCACCCCCCCCGCAACGAACCACTAAACAAACCAAACCCTCCCTCGATCGAAGGAGGGCAAAACAAACGCGTTTCCATCAGCGCCAAGATGGCATCCGGCGCTTCCCCAGGAGAACTCGGCAAATTTTATTGCTAAAAAAAAGTACCCGACCAAGAATAAATAGATGGGAGGGAGGGGGATTGGGAAGGAAGGAAGGAAGGGAGAATTGTTGCTTAAAATAAAGGCAGAAAACGGGAGGTGGGGAGGAAGACCCCCCCACACACACACACACACTCCGGTGCTCAAGTTGTCAAAGTTGTCAACGAGGCGCTGCTGCTGATCTTGGTTTCAATTCCCCCAAAATTCAACACCTCCAGACATCTTGTAATCCCCGGGGAAGAGTTCGGCGCTGCCACCTGAGACCCGGCACTGAATCCTTCGCTTTGTACCTTCCGCCAAGTCCGAGTGTGAGAGGGGGGGGGACAGGAACAGCCAGAGCGCTTATCAAACTGGAAACAATGGACTGGGAGGAGGAGTAAGCAGGTGGGGGCGAGGAAGAAGCAAGATCTTTCAAATCCTGAGGTTCAAGTTCAACCCCCGCGCACTCTGCTTCTCCCATATTCCCCGTTACGATAGCTAGATAGAATATTTATATATTCCATCAATCTTGATATAAATATATAGAGAGAATGGGTTTCCAAGCCCACAATAGAAGCATCTACACAGACAAAGATCGTCGCCATCCGGTTTGGGGGGGGGGATCCACCTTAGGCAGACCCATCTAGTATTTAAGGAGGTGGGCTCCAAATGCAAAAAGCGTGGGGGAGATCCTGTGGACTGCCCAGATCACGCTTCCCCTAAGAAGAGGCATTGCATATATATATAGTATCAAACAAACGCCGAGAAAAGACGCCCGGGAGTTACTGAGGCGCAGGCGGCGGCGGCGGGAGTCGTCGTCACTTACCATCATGTTGCCTTGCATTTTAGCGGTTTTAATCATTGCTTTCTCCTTCATTTTGCCTTTGGATGAGGAGACGGTGCTGATGGAAAGCGCGTGCCTGCCAGTCTCCTTACAAAATACAGGCTTACTACTTAATAATCCATCGGCTTGGTCACTTTAGTCAGGAAGCTCGGCTTTTTACACTTGCGAGGAGATGTTTATTCGTGGGGAGGGGGGAAGGAAACGGGAGCGGGGAGGAGGGAAAAGAGTTCTGATTTCCAACCCCTTTTCTCCCCCCCCCCCTCATTTAAGCTCAACGCCCGTAAAAAAAAAAAATTAACATAGGATTTTTTTTGGTGGGGTTGTAGTGGTACCCGTCGTCCTCGTCATTCTTCCGCTCTCCCCATTCCCCTTGCAACAAAGACTCCAGAAATGTTTAAGGGGAAGAAAAAGAGGGAGATGCCCAAGCTTTGAATCACGTCCTGCGAGAACTCTGAGTAAACATTGGCGGGGGGGGGGGGAGAGAGAAGGAGAGAGAGGAAGCTCGTCCCCTATCGCACACTCGCCGCCACATCACAAACACACACCGCTGTCGCGAGGAAGGAAAGCGTCGCTGTCGTGATAATATGGTGAGGCTTGCCTCGGTGCACGTGCTAAACGCTTTCTTCTCTTTCTCTCTCAGACCACAGACACCGGCAAAAAGAAAAGAGAGCCGCTGCTTTTTATTTATTTTTTAATCAAGGTTAAGCAGATTTTCGGATGGAAAGAATAAAAAGGGTCATGTATGTATGGGTTGACTCTTCTCCAAACGCATTTCTATTTATGCATTTGCACCCTGAGGAGTGTCGTGCCAGGGAAGAAGATACAAACCCCCTTTTTTCTGCACATGAAGCTGACACTCTAGGACACTAGGTGCAGGAGCGCCCCCCTCCATCGCGGTTTCCTCCTCTGTCTTCCCTGGCCGCCCTGATCAGCCTGGGAGCGAACAGCCAGGAGCAAGCGGGGCCACGTCTGCTGCAAGCGAGGAGAGAGGGAAGGACTGGTATCAATAACGTTGTTGTCGCAGGTTACTATGGGACACCCGCTACGTTTCCATGGTTGCACTCGTTTGGGTCTGCATCTGAATCAGCTGCTGCTGTTCCCACCGCCCGGGAGGGAAAGAGGCGTGGCACTTTCCCCGCAGCACCCTTCCCGAGGTGCCCGTGGGCCGCCAGCCCTCCATACAAACTCCCCGGGTAAGATGCTGTTCCAGTTCCTCCTGAGCCACATCTTTGCTACGCTGCCTCTCTGCTCTCCCTAAGCATCCCTGTCTGATTCCTCCCTTCATTCTATCAAGAATTAGTTCGGATCCCTTTGGAGCTGCTTGCCACGCCCACTTCAGGATCCCTCTTTGTTGTTGCATTTCCGGGACACACACACACACACACACACACACACACACGGTGCTCACCGGCCTTTCCCAGCTGCTCCGGAGACACACCCAAAACCCTGTCTCTAGACCCACTTCACCTTTGCGCGCGCGCACGAACACACACACAAGCTGCTGCTACAGCCTGCACCGTTCAGTCTTCCCTCCCCATCTTCCCAGGATGCCCTGCTGCTTCTGTAATCCCCTCCATTCATCAATCACCACCGTGGTGGGGGTGTCTTGCGGTCGCTCTTTGCATTCTTCCATTCCCCCCCCCCCCCAGCTAGGAAGTCATCGATAGGGCTGGAAAGCGCGCGTATCGCTGTGCTCCTGCCCTTATTCCTCCCCTGCCCACACTCTCTGAGCGTCCAGCCATTCAAAAGCGCGCTCTGTTCTCCTTAAAAACAAAGCGGGGTTCATTTTATAGTCTAGTCACGCCAATAGCTAGAAAATGCTGCGAGGAGAAGACGTTTCGACTGCAGTTTTCTTTTCCCCTTCAGGCGCCGCCAGCAAATGGGAGGACACGCGACTTACAGCTCCCCTGTTGCAGCGCGCGCGCACACAATTCACTTACCCTTGAAAGAGTATTTGGGTCCTTTAGCTGTTCGGCATGTAACTGAGCCAAGAAGGCAGGAAAACAAGCGGCTGATTTGCAAGAGATAATTGCGGGACCACACTTAGCCTCTCCCAGGAGGGTTTCAGTTTTATTTATTTTTAAAACTATATTCTCTGCTAGAAGCTTAGGGGAGAAAGGTTGGCCAAGAGTTTAAAATCATAACACACTTGGGAAGGTTTATGGTATTAACATTTTTTCACAAAAAAGCTTGCAAACTTGTCACCTAAATCAGAGATGGGAAACCCCTAGACTAGTCCTTCAGTGGTCCTACTGAAATCAGAAAATTTGCGGGGAGGGGGTTGAATCAACAGAGTAACCAAAGTGCATTTTTGACCCAAATCTGTGCGCATAAAACCACAGCAAATGGTCTGCCCTTCTGATGTGATAAAACATATGAACTTATCACTTAGAAGATGAATGTTCTCTCTTTTTCACTTCCTTATTAGAGCTAGCAATGTCACATGAGAGTTCATGACAACGATATACATTGGCTTAAGAGCCTTGTAGACCAACTCCCTCCAAGAAGAGACAAACTCAGATAAACTTTGTTGAAACCAATCAACAAAGGATTCCCTGGTCCTGAATGGGGTAACTGTGCCCCTGAAGGACCAGGTGCGCAGCCTGGGAGTCATTTTGGACTCACAGCTGCCCATGGAGGCACAGGTCAAATCTGTGTCTAGGGCAGCTGTTTACCAGCTCCATCTGGTACGTAGGCTGAGACCCTATCTGCCTGTGGACTGTCTCGCCAGAGTGGTGCATGCTCTGGTTATCTCCCGCTTGGACTACTGCAATGCGCTCTACGTGGGGCTACCTTTGAAGGTGACTCGGAAACTACAACTAATCCAGAATGCGGCAGCTAGACTGGTGACTGGGGGTGGCCACCGAGACCATATAACACCGGTCTTAAAAGACCTACATTGGCTCCCAGTACATTTCCGAGCACAATTCAAAGTGTTGGTGCTGACCTTTAAAGCCCTAAACGGCCTCGGTCCAGTATACCTGAAGGTCCAGTATACCTCCACCCCCATCATTCTGCCCGGACGCTGAGGTCCAGCACCAAGGGCCTTCTGGCGGTTCCCTCATTGCGAGAAGCAAAGCTACAGGGAACCAGGCAGAGGGCCTTCTCGGTAGTGGCGCCCGCCCTGTGGAACGCCCTCCCACGAGATGTCAAAGCGATAAACAACTACCTGACATTCAGAAGACATCTTAAGGCAGCCCTGTTCAGGGAAGTTTTTAACGTGTGATATTTTAGTGTATTTTTGGTTTCTATGGAAGCCACCCAGAGTGGCTGGGGAGGCGCAGCCAGATGGGCGGGGTATAAATAATAAATTATTATAACATGAAACTACAGTAATTTTGATTCACTGTCTTCTTTTGAAAGTGGAAGAGAGAGTTTTTCTTCTTCTCTCACAATTCCCCAGTGGAGTCATCCAATGAAGTTTTTGGCGGACCATTCAGGACAGACAAAAGGAAGCACTTCTTCACACAGCACATGGTTAAATTATGGAATTAAGTACCAAAGTATGTGGTGGTGGCCACTAGGGCTGGGCGATTTCTGGTTTTCAACATCACAATATATCTCCAGCTAAATTTCACAACATCTCGATATACCACAATATATATCTGCAGTGGCAGAGGGTCTTGCTGGGCCTCCCCACAGCAGCAGAGGGTCCTGCCATACCTCATTAATAAATAATAATAATAATAATAATAATAATAATAATAATAATAATAATAATAATTTTATTATTTATACCCTGCCCATCTGGCTGGGTTTCCCCAGCCACTCTGGCGATAGAGGGTGCACCGCACTTCCCCGCAGCAGCAGAGGGCTTTGACAAGGTGGAAGGCCTTAAAATGCAAGGGAAGTAGTAGTTTTAATAATAAATAAATAAACTTCCATATATTATGTTTAATATATTTTCAACTAATTTATGAGTAGTTTAAGTGATTTACAAGTCAAGTTGCATCTACTTCCCCACTCAGAGGTCTAAGTGGAATCTATACATGCATAAGCCCTACTGAGTTCAACTAAACTTCTACCTTCCTGGGGGTAAGCCTCATTGAATTCAATAGGGCTTGCTTGTGAGTAGACACACATTTCCTTGCACTGCTTACTGAAAAACACCCTCACCATCATTCTCACATAGTACCTAACGTCCCATTTCAGCATAAGGCAGGCAGATAAATCTTCTCCCCCCCACCAAGAAGGGCTCCCCCAGAAGTCCCCATACCACCAATCTCTCCCTTTTTATCAAAGGGAGGGAGGGCAAGCAAGCAAGCAAGCAGTCTCCTTTAAATATATAAAAAACCCAAACCTTCCTTTTTAATATGTCCAGTGCCGAGGGCCTTCTGGCGGTTCCCTCACTGAGAGAAGCCAAGTTACAGGGAACCAGGCAGAGGGCCTTCTCGGTAGTGGCACCCGCCCTGTGGAATGCCCTCCCACCAGATGTCAAAGAGAACAACAACTACCAGACATCGAAAGGCCTGTTTAGGGAAGCTTTTAATTTTTGATGCATTACTGTACAGTATTTTAATATTTTGTTGGAAGCCGCCCTGAGTGGCTGGGGAAGCCCAGCCAGATGTGCAGGGTATAAATATTACTACTACTATTATTATTATTATTTGGGGGAAACCAACATAAACACCACATTGCTTCTTTGTCCAGCCATGGAGGTTCCTCCTGGATTGTTAGCAGGCTCTGCATAATTAGCTGAGCTCTTAAGTGAAAAGATACTGGTGAAGCTGAAAGAGTTTGCTGGTTTATGTGAGGACTTACTGTCATTTTTCATGGGTTAGGAGGGAGGGAGGAGAGAGCAAACAAAGCTGGAGACACCCCCCTGGGAAGCTGTTAAGTCTGCAACTTTTGTTCACAGGTATATTGCCTTGTTGAAACACTTATCACAATGTTCAATACCGGTACTGTATTCAACAGTGTGGCAATTTATTGCACAGCCCTAGCCTGGCCACCAACTTGGACTTGGGGATTAGGCAAAATCATGGAAAATATAGCTATGATGGATATGTTCTACCTCCAATACCAGTTTCTGGGACTATGAGATCTGTAAGTCACTGTGAGCCCCTTGACAGAAAGGTGGGGGAAAATATAGTGAAACAGCCAAGAATGGGCGCACAAGAGCAAACACAGCTACACACTATATAGTGAATGTGCCAACGTAAATACTACTGCAAGAAAGGTAGTCTCCTAATAACCTCAAGCACATAAAACCTTTTAGCACACAACAAATTTGTATTCTTTTGCTCCCTGGATGCTTTTGCATACCACATGCCGTAGGTCTTCTAACTCTTCTCCCTACCCCACCCCCACCCTGGTTTATTTCTAATGGGAGTCATTGGTTGTATCTTATTTCACTTAATTTAATGTGGTTTTGGCACTGCAGTAGCAATTGCTATGATTAAAAAGAATTTTGTTCTAATCTCCAGGCTGCTGGCAAGTACTTGCTATCACTTTTAATCCCATCTATCAATCTATCTATCTAGATGTTTGTAATTGTGTTTAAGATTCTCTTTTCCGTTTGGGCCAAAGCATTCTCTCTCTACAAACGTCTCTTCCGCTTCTCACAACTGGATATTCTACCCATTGCATTCCACAACACAATGTCTGGCGTTTGCAACTAAAGCCTGAAATAATTTTTAGGCATCAATAACTTGTCATTACAATTATTTTTTCTTTCTTACAATAACACATTAAGGCTCAACTAGTCCAGAATTATCCCTCCATTAAATATTGGGGGTGGGGGGGGAGAGGAAGAGAAAATCTAAAGCTCAAGTAACAGTCAGACCATTTGTATATCTATCCTTCTACATTGAATCAAGAACTTCATAGATCATACCCTTAAGCAGGGGTGGGGAGAGACCCACGACTTGAGAGGAAGGCAAAGCAAAGACCCTATGTGCAAGATACACATAAAGCAGTTATTATACCACTTCCAGCAATTATAGCTTCCCCCCACCAAAGAATCCTGGGAGGTAAAGTTTGTTAAGGGTGTCGAGCATTGTTAGAAGACCCCTATTGTCCTCACAGAGCTACAATTCTCAGTAACAATCCATTCATCTTGCCAGGGGAATCTGGGAATTGTATCCATCTTGGGGGCGTGGAATAGGGCTTTCCTAACAAGTCTATAGTTCCTGGGATTTTGGAGTATGTCATGACTGCTTAAAGTAGTGTTTAGTTGGCATCCATCTGTCTCGGGTGACAATGCAAAAGTGCACCTCTCTCTGACGGTGAAGTCAAACCGTTGAAGAGTTACAGTTTTGTTGCAGCTGGGGCATTAAAGTGGTATAATACTGTTTTAAATGTATAGTGCAGATGAGGCCTAAGGCAGGAAAATAAGTTTATAATTTTGTACTACAAATGCCCACCCATGATTTCAACAGATGGTGTACCGTACCCACTGAAATCCCATCCATGTGACACATTTTGAGTTTCAGGAATGTGTAAAATTTCACTGATTGGCCTCCCTCCACTTCCTGCCCATCCAGACAAGCCTATGGACAAAAAAAATGACATGCTCAGATTCTGTTCATGGTGCATTCCAGATGTTGTCCAACTGCCTTTGGGCATGCAAGCTGGGACTGGTGGAAAGCAGAGCCTAACAACTTCTGGAGGCTACTCTGTTGGCTAGCATGTTTGGAGGATGGGGTTATTGGCCATCATCCTGTCGTCGTCGTCCCCCCCCCCACACCTGTGTATTCTTAACAGAATAGGGCCGTTTGGGGTATTAAATCAATCATGTCACTTTTCAAGACACCAGTTGTCTTCCACCAGCAACTGATCGTCTTGAAAATTGACATGATTGATTTAATACCCCAAACGGCCCTATTCTGCTTTGTCACTTTCCCCAATCCATTATTTCATTTGTTCTTAAGAAAAGAAAAAGGGGGGGGGGGGACTTGGAACATACTAGAAATGAGTCAACACCTCACCATCAATGACAGCTTAAGAGCCAAAAAATTCAAACTCACTGCCCAATTCTTGCAAGAACTGCATCAGCAATCAACTTTTATTGGCCTCTGAGCCTTCCAGAAGGCTGCTTAGTGAATTCAAGGCAAGGGGTAGACAAATGAGAGATGGCCACAATATTAACTTTTAAGTGTACAGCAAACAATGTGTAATACACTCAAAAGGAGAAAAGCCTTTATTTATTACCTTTTCCTCTAATATTTCCTCCCCAAAGTCCATAGTAGCATACATGGTCTCTTTCTTCTTCCTTTTATCCTTGCAAACCACCCTTTGAGGTAAGTTAGGCTGAGGAACTGCAGTACACCTTGTGGCCGGGCAGGGATTTGAAGCCAGCCCTCTCTGGACTAAAGACCAGGGAAGGTCAGTGTGTCACACTGTGGGTGTTAGATACACCGCTATACAAAATGTAACTTAACTTGAAGGGATGCCTTTCCCCGGATGTTGCTCCTCATGCTTCCTTTCTCCTACTTTACATGGTCCTCCCTTCCAAGAGTCCATGGTCCGCTTCTCAGCGGCTTCACTCTCCCCATGGCTTTACCAAGTTAGAGAAATTCAAGACTTCTAGAAAACTGACAAAATCCTCTTCATTCAGGCAAATACTGATATTTTACAGCGGCCCTTCCAAACCTGACATCTTCCAGATACAGTGGTACCTTGGTTTAAGAACAGCTTAGTTTATGAACAACTTGGATTAAGAACACTGCAAACCTGGAAGTAGGTGTTTTGGTTTGTGAACTTTGCCTTGGAAGCAGAACATGTTTCACTTCCTGTGAATTGAGTCCCCCGCTGCTATGGGAAAGCATGCCTTGGTTTAAGAACGCTTTGGTTTAAGAACGGACTTCCAGAACGGATTAAGTTCGTAAACCAAGGTACCACTGTATTTTGGCGCATGACTCCCATAAGTCCCAGCCAGAGTGGCAGACTGTCAAGGATGCTGGGAATTGTATTCCAAAACATCTGGAGAGTACCAGGTTGAGAAAGGCATGAGTAACAAATTTTCAGTTCATTTTATGATAGCATCTTAGATATTGGTTTTAATTAATTGTGAGCCACAAGAATTTAATTGTGAACACTGCAGAGATTGGATAGTGAGATAGAACTTCAAGAAATAAAAATAATGAAAGGAAAAGGGATCAGATTTGCTGGCAATAGTGATCTGTCCTGCAGTTATGTCCTGAATACAATTCTAAATAGATGCTACAGCTTCAGATCGTTTATTTAAAGCTGGATTGAATAGCAACGATGATTATAGGTCCTAGCTGAATACACAATTGAGTGCTATTTCCTTTAATATGGATTCTATTGGGGGAAAGTAAACATCTCCCATGCTCTTTTCCAAGGTGAGGCATACCCAATTCTTAATCATCAAGAGCCTGCAATGTGGATAAAATAGCAATGAATTGCCTGCCGATGCACAGAAATAATGATAGCAATTCTGGAAGTCCATTATGCTGTTCTAAGATCCTAGACATCAGACAACACTCCTGAGGGTTATAATTGTCTGGCTGAGCTAACATGCACAGCGGAGACTGGAGGGACGCACAGGAGAATGGCCTCATCCTATAGAAATTCCAGGTATAAAGAACGTACAAATGTGTGAGAGCATTCAACTGTTAGGAGATTTTAGCACCAAATAATGCACAGTTGTGTTTTTGTACTCTGTTGGAAGTCGCCTAGAGTGGTTGGGGCAACCCAGTCAGATGGATGGGATATAAATAATGAATTATTATTATTATTAACATTATCATCATCATGATGCAAATCCATGAATGCTTAGGGCAGGGAGTCCAGTCCCTGTCGTAATATTTTGTAGATTATGCACCAGTTTAAAGGGCGTTTCTCCAAAGTGATTCTTTGAACAGCCAGATATGCCTCCTGCTTCCCTCGCAAGAAGCAAGCAATCCATTTAACTGTGTGAAAGAGCTTATTTGAAACAGTATGTTTGCAGGGGTTCGAAATTAGCAGGGCGCCAGGCACATTTTGCGCCTAAAGAGTCTCCATTTGAGAGCACCTCAAAAAGTCAAGGATTACTGCAATGCATGTGTTTTGAAGCCTCAAAGCATATGTTAAGGATAGACATTATGTTAAGGAGATTAACAATAAAGACTAGTGTTTTGAAAACTGAAATGTGGTACCAATATTTTTATTGCAAACACCAAATTAAACAGGTAGGTAGCCGTGTTGGTCTGACGCAGTTGAAATATATATTAAAAAAAATAAAAATTGTGTGCATACACATGAAAGCTTATACCAAGAACAAACTTAGTTAGTCTCTAAGGTGCTATGGGACAATAGTTTTTATTTTTATATATATATTGACCAAATTAAACATATTAACAATTTCTGATAAAAATATGATATTAACAATGTGTCTCTTATGTGAATTTTGTATTAGTTCATGCTTTAATAAATAAAAAGTGTTGCCGACACCCTCCCCACCCCAAATGGCAACTAGACATTCTGTTTTGGCGCTCAGAACCCAGATGCCATTTGGCTACTAGCTTTTCTATCCCAGTTTCTAACGCTGTTTTGCAAACAATCTGTATGCAGTTCGTACAACAATGAAGAGGTCCCCTCTTCTTCAGCTCAGGCGGAGGAAGGTCTCGGTCACAAACCATACAACCAAAAATCTCAATTTGGTCACAACTGCAACTTGACAACTAGTTAATTTTGAACACTAATGGCAAGGCTTTTATGGAATGCATGCCTCTGATTGGAAATTTTACCCACCCTTGTGCTAGACCACGCACAGGCAAACTCAGCCCTCCAGATGTTTTGGGACTTCAACTCCTATCATCCCTGACCACTGGGTCCTGTTAGCTAGGTAGGGATGATGGGAGTTGTAGTCCCAAAACATCTGGAGGGCTGAGTTTGCCTATGCCTGTGCTAGACAAAGAGGGAAAGGCTAGCCTGTGTAACAATTTCTGCGTAGCAACTCCAGCCTACTGCTTGTTGTGTGCACTCAATGCCATGATTTCAGAGCATACCACTGTTAACCTACTGTGGCTGTTTCCTACAGCTCTGCCCTCAAACTACTATTTAAAGAACAACAACTGTTTCATTTTCCTACCCTAAGAGATGGATGGTTTAGCAAACAAAGAAATAAGGGTGCTTTAGTACTCCAGATATGCTGGTTGACTGTGCCCTTCAAAGTATCCTAAAGACATTATTTACTATTAGCACAAATTGATATCTCATCAAGGGATGCTCATTAACATCAGCAGCACATCATTAAAAAATCATTTCAGGAGAGGCTGGTGAATGCAGCACACTTTGCTCTCGGACAGCTCCATCTGAAGTCTGCAGAATTCAGTACAGTTTTTGTTTTGCTGTACTGTAGATATTATGCAGTATATCTGCAGATGATTTCAATGCCTGCCAATTCCCATCCATTCACAGCCAAACGCTGGTCCAGAAGGAACAGTTTCCGCCTATGTTTAGAACATTTTTCTGTCAAATTGCAGGGGATTTGTTTAAGTTTCCATTAAAACATCACGACTTCCCTGTCACATTTTGCTGGTTAAAAATATTTATGTAATGCTTCGTTCAAGACAACTCCCTTGCCAAAAAAGGCCACAAAACAATTGCATAAGAATAAACCTAATGTAGGATGCAACATCTGCCTTTACCTTAATGGTGAATTTTTCCTTCCAAACCTTTCCTGCCCTGCATCTTTTGGTTTTGCAGACACCCGCCTGTATAAATTGCCCATTACAACTATTCCTGTAACCATACTTGGAAAGCAGGTAGGATTGGTAAGGGCCAAACATAGTGTTAAAAGACTGAAGGCCATGGAGCCAGGGAAATTAAACAATTTTCTTGATTAAAACCCCATCTAAAAGCTGCTGTTTGCTCAGAGCAAACCATTACAGGTGTCATGGAGTTATCTGTCTGTTTTGTCCCATAGGATAAGTAGCAATTTCCATCCCACCCTCCCAGACTCCCAGCCCCATGACACCAATCCAAAAACCGTACCCCCATTTACATTTGTTATTAGAAAAAAATCTTGAGATCTTCCAACTTCACATCTAGTTTGGCCTTCAGGCCAAACTAGATGTGAAGTTGGAAGATCTCAATATATTGCTGCCCATATAGACAGACACAACATTTGTGACTGATCTCATACTGGAGCCTTTTTTAAATTTAAATGATAGATGTTTGCATCTTCCAGGAAGTAATTCAAATGCTATGGTGAATGTATGTGCAGAGGAGCATACAGGCTGATCCCTGTACTCAAAGGCAACACAAGGTATATGGATCACAACCAACCATACTGGAGATCATAGCAATAGGTTTCCTGGAACTTCATCCCACTGGGATTGCAAGAGGAAGGATGCAAGTGCTGGAGTCGGACCTGAACAGGTGCAGCAGTGTACGACACACAGTGGGGTTGCACCACTTACCTGGCTGCCTACCATGAAAGGGAGGGGATGGCAACAGCAATGTTGGTGTGATGTAAATGTGCTGGCAGGAGCACTGTACTGGTTCCACTTGTGTGTTTCCCCTGCCTTGTTTTCTCCATCTTTGTATACAAAAGGCAACTCAGCCAGAGGGAGACTGGGTAAGTGCCACAGTCTCACTGTGCCATTCACAACTGAGCAGGAGTAATGACCAGTGCTGGAGAAGAGGCAGAAACTGTGCAGGCTCACATATACACACAGCACAGTGTTAATGTGGCAGAGGCATGATTATAGCAGGGGCTGGGAAAACTGCTGCCATCTAGCTATTTTTGGACTCCAACTCACATCAGCCCCAGGCAGCATAGCTAATGGTCAAGGATGTTGGGTACTGGAGTCCAATTGACAGCCACAGGTCCCTTGACCCCACATTAGAGGGTCTGCTTCTGTGGGCATGGATTTCCCTGTATTAAAATGTAGTAAGTGTCTTATTTCAAAGAACATACTTTAACAATGTTTAAAGATGGGTGACATCATGCAAATATGGGGAAATGGAACAGATACAAAAAACCTCCCTTAGAATAAGAAATTAGGAGGAGTTACAAAGACAGAAGAGCTAGTTTCATTCCAAGTTTATGAATCACAAATTTACATTTATGCTTCCAGGAAAAATCTGTTTCTAAAGCAAAAGGCCTATACATTTGTATAACATGTACATTATTCACACATGTGGGATTATTTGGTTACATTTTAAAATATATTTGAAAACAATGTGCAATTAAAAAAGCAAATGACTGCACTACAGTTGGCTGTTGCTTTCCTATAGAGAGAAACTGCAAACTGTAGCAATGTGACCTAGCTCCACCTGATCAGGGGGTGGGAGGAATAGTCTAAACTAGCACTAGTGTATAATCTACTAGTTCTCATGCTGCATTCTAAAGAATTCTGGTTTTCCTTTGGAAGCCTTTCTGGAGCTTCTCCATGAGAGCATTAATAGTGGCAGATAATGTTCATGTTAAATTGCTCTCTACTATTATCCAATAAGGGATGTGGGTGGCTCTCTGGCAGGGGAGGGCGGGGTATAAATAAAAATTATTTATTATTATTATTATTATTATTATTATTATTATTATTATTATTACTACTACTACTACTACTACTACTACTACTATTATTATACCACTGTGCCACTTGGGCTTGCCAATCAAAAGGTCACAGTTCAAATCCCCGCAACGGGGTGAGCTCCAGTTGCTCGGTCCCTGCTCCTGCCAACCTAGCAGTCTGAAAGCACGTCAAAGTGCAAGTAGATAAATAGGTTATTCCCGCTTCGGCGGGAATGTAAACGGCGTTTCCATGCACTGCTCTGGTTTCACCAGAAGCAGCTTAGTCATGCTGGCCACATGACCCGGAAAAACTGTCTGAGGAAGCGGACAAACACCGGCTCCCTTGGCCAGTAAAGCGAGATGAGCACCGCAACCCCAGAGTCGTTTGTGACTGGACTTAATGGTCAGGGGTCCCTTTACCTTTACCTATATTATCCAATAGTAAGCCACTGGGAATGTTCAGTACATGCGGGATGGCAAGGTCAAATACTCTCTAGAAAAGCCTTTCACAATCTTTGGTTCCTGGATCTTGTGGGACCACATCTCCCATCATCATTGGCCATTGGTCACATGGGCTGGGGAGATGATGATGAGGGTCCAACATCTGGGTATCACAGGCTCCCCACTGCTGCCCTTTCGCTCAACAAAGAATTGTCCACTTCTGGTCTTACTATTTGTGTCCCTAGATTGTGATTCTCTCTTTCAGAACAAATGCTCAGTCCATTGCATTTTCCAGCTGGCAACTTTTTTTGTGTGAATTTGTATGTAATGAAAAAAATTAGATATGAAGGAAGACTATGACCAAAGGAGGAGACATTTATTCCCTCCTGTGCATTTCCTGTGTACTCATTTCATGGCTACCCTAATGTAATAAGGAATATGAATGTATTTTTCTTACATTTGATAGGAAGCATGACTAAAATAAAATTAAGCACTGCTTTCTAAGCAATGTGCATGATTCAGGGGATAATAACAGCTCTCAAGACAAAAACTAGGGAAGTAGTTATGTACTTGCCCCTCTGTAAAGCGAGGATAGAATGCATGCATGGTGTCCATGCTTTACAAATTTGCTGCAGACCAAGGTTCTAGGAACAGAATTACTGACTGATATTTGTCCAAGCACCTTCACTGAAAAAAAAACCATTGATCAAATATAACTATCCTTCAACTGCACAGCTGTCATTCTACATCCAACAGCAAACTGCCATTTTTACTAAAAGTTTTAGGAAAAGCAACCCCACGATTTGTGCAGGGGTTGCATTCCGGGTCACCGCATGTGATGGCGGAGTATGCAGTGTTCACAATGCGCCAGGCGCATTTTGCTTCTGGTGCAGGTCCAATTGCAACTATGTGGAGATTTCTTGGAACCAGGCTGGCAACCACTGTTGTAAAACCTCTGTCCTAGTCCATCGTTAATACCATTTCCATTTCCACCCTGTGTGTTTCTCCTCCTTGCACTGGGACAAGTGATTTGTTGTAAGAGCAAGGCTACAGTCAAGCAATGTAGTTGAGATCATAGAATTATAGCACTGGAAGAGATCCCAAGGGTCATTTAGTCCAACCCCCTGGTGAATAGACATTCTGCTGTGGTGAATGCAACCTACCTAGATTCAAGGTGCCATTTGGCACCTATAATAATAATATAATAATAATTTATTATTTATACCCTGCCCATCTGGCTGGGTTTCCCCAGCCACCCTGGGCGGCTTTCAACAGAATATTAAAATACAATAGTCTATTAAACATTAAAAGCTTCCCTAAACAGGGGTGCCTTCAGATGTCTTCTAAAAGTCTGGTAGTTGTTTTTCTCTTTGACATCTGGTGGGAGGGCGTTCCACAGGGCGGATGCCACTACCGAGAAGGCCCTTTGCCTGGTTCCCTGTAACTTGGCTTCTCACAGCAAGGGAACCGCCATAAGGCCCTTGGCACTAGACCTCAGTTACCGGTATATACCCGAGTTTCTAACACTGAGAACACGCATAAGCCTGTTACACCGCCACTTCCGGGTCACCGTGATGTGCGCAGGCATATATCAACTGGACACACATAAATCAGTCACTGCCTGTAATTCATTCCTTAGGTGTTTTAATGAATGTCGGAATCATTAAACCTTGGGGGATGTGATTCGATTTATTTTTATACAATGTAGGCTGCAATTTATTTCTCACACACACACACACACATATATAATGGTGCCATTTCCATTATTAAATGCAGGAAGAAGTTGTATGTGTCTGGTGCACAAGTTTAGTTTGTCTTATTGTCTTTGCATATGCCGAGTATCAGGTTTAGCTAAAAACTGGTGCAATACAAGCTATCTTTCAGTTGATACCAGGGCCCTTGATATGGTAAAAAGACTGTTCCCTTTAAATATCTATTTATTTGCACTTCTGGTTCACCTCCTGCACCTCAAAGTTATTTTAACAATAAAAAATGCCAACAGTAAAAGCAGTCAGAACAATTTTATATGTAAATTTTTATACGTAAAATTTTATATGTAAATAGAATTTCAAATCAAGTAGAGACATACAACATTAATAAAATTAAGTCATGTACCATACTGCATTTTTATAAGCAACCAAAATCTAAGAAATACCTATGTTATCCTCCTCTAAGCAAGTATATTGATACTAGGTTTTGTTGGTGGTTTTAGTTTATTTTCAAAATGGTCATTATGCCAGGATATTAACGTGGCAAACCAGCAGAGGGCAAGCTCAGTCTGCATATTCTCTCTGTGTGTGTTCACCCTGGAAGTCAGAACAAGCAACTGTTTTGCATATTTATCTTTTATCCAATAGCCAATACAGACACCTGGCAAATATACCGCATCTTATCTTACAGCAAAATGTATCAGCATTAATCACAACTGTCAGGAAACCCAGTTAAAATTTATTACAACCTACAAATCTGAAGGGTGAAGATGGCAAGGAAACTTGATGCAAAGTAATTTTGTCTCATTAAGAACAATATGTTTTATTTCACCATGGTCTTTATACTACTATATTAGATTTGAATTATCTAAATACACATGAATATAAATACAATAAAAACATATAATATTGCTTATTTTATCATCTATTATGTTCTATAATTTAAGGTATCAGCTTATATAATTGACAATGTCATCTTAGGAACACAGAATCAGACCATTGGTCCATCTAACTCAGGCATCCCCAACCTGCGGCCCTCCAGATGTTTTGGCATACAATTCCCATGTTCCCTAGCTAACAGGACCAGTGGTCAGGGATGATGGGAATGTAGTCCAAAACCTCTGGAGGGCCGAAGGTTGGGGATGCCAACTGTCCACTCTGACTGGAAGCAGCTGTCTAGGGCAGTGTTTCCCAACCTTTTTTGGGCAAAGGCACACTTGTTTCATGAAAAAAATCTCGAGGCACACCACCATTACAGCCCCGTGACGTCAGCGCGCAGTGTCACACCGGGAGGGACGCACGAAAGTGTAAGTTTCAATTTTTTCCCCTCCCCCTTGCCTTCCTTCTGTGCCAACCGCCAAAAAGCCAAGAAAAAAGCCAAGACTTTAGGGCAGCAGGTCGACACGGAAGAAGCTCCTACCTAAGGACAGGTGCGACGGCCGTGTCCTCTTCTGCCACACTTGGCAGCCCTGCCTCACGGTCGTGACTCCCACCCTGATTTCTCCCCGCAGGTCGAGCGGCACAGGCAGCCCAATGTGTCCAGCCCAGACACAAGCCCCGCTTCCCCACTCTAGATCCTGAATGCGACCAAGTGCTCTGGACTCCCGAGCAGGGTGGGAAAGAGGACTCGCATCTGGTAGCCTCCGGGCTCCTCGCCTGCTCGAGGGATGGCATTGCAGGCAAGCTGCCGGCCGTCGCCATCGCCGCCCCCTCATGCGAGTGGACCTGCCCGGAGTGGTGGGCCGGGGGAGGCTCGCTCTCTGTGGGGATGTGGCCCGCACGCGCGGCCCCGCTTCCTCCTGCCCAGGGCTGAGCTCCTTACCCGCGATCTCGGTCTCGCGCACGCGGATCCCACTTATTCCGAAGCTCGCGCCACTAGCCGGGGCTCTCACACCATGCCAGGGCGAGGCGGCGCGGCCCACTGACGTCATCGTGGCTTGACGCCGCCCTCGACTTCCCTGTTCCCTCCCCTGCCTCGGGTCGCGTGGTTACCGAGGACTGCAAGCTGCTCGGGCGAGCGTGGGGCATTAAGTGGGAGAAGGAAAATTAAAATTAAAACTCGCCTGAAGGCCGCCTCTCCGGATATGAAGCTATCTTTCGAATTTTTTAATTTTTCCCGCGGCACACCAGGCAACATCTCGCGGCACACTAGTGTGCCGCGGAACAGTGGTTGGGAAACACTGGTCTAGGGTTTTAGGCAGGACCCAGCCCATAGTTTCAGCATTCCTAGTCCTGCCTGGAGATACTGGGGATTGGGCCTGGGACATTCTGGATGCAAAGCACATGTTCCACCTCTGAGCTACTACCTTCCACATTTCGCTTAGCCCACCTGTTAGATCTCAGAGCAGCAAACTGTATCCTGAATAACGATACTTTAAAAAAACTAAAGGATCTCACAGGTAACCTCCAAGTGGTCCACTGATAGTGAGATGGAGTTACAAGGTATGGCATCTTTCCTTACAAATATGGGCAGCTCTCAGCTGCTGGGTTTCCGTCTAGCAGCTCACAAAGCTGTCACTTCCATCCTTCATTTAAGGCAGCGGTGTGGTCTTCATCAACCTCTCAAATCACCGACCGCCCCCTCTTGAAGGCATCGCGCTGTCTGTCCAAATTTCTTATCTGATCCATCATTTCCTGAGTGACAACACTTAACGCAGCAAGCATTCTGTCATCTCCAACAAACTAATCAGAAGTGTTTTACATTAATCTCTAAATATGTATTGCATTTTAAAAAATGTTGACACGGCTGAGACAAAGATTATAGAAGGAAAATTCCATTTCCTCTCTTCCCATCAGTGCTTCCTGTGCAGTGAGAAAAATTGTGCCGAAAGTCCAAAATCTATTACTACTTAACTGTACTACTGAATGGATTTGGTACAGTTTGTGGAAGATTAAGAGTTGAGTTGATTTAAATCCTGCTTTTCCAACAAAAAATGCTGAGCCCAAAGCAGCTCACGATAATCACAACAGCATTTAAAGAAACAACACCACTGCAATCACTATAATATCAAACACAACAGCATATAAAGCAAACAACAGTGAATTCATCAAAACAATGCAATTCAATAAAATCACCCATGAGCCTTCCTCAGATCAGGAAGTGCTGGTATTCAGGAGTTCCCTGGAGTAAATGTTTCCTGGAAAGAAACACACATGGAACCATCCTCAAGCGCCCCGAGAATGAGGCAGAAAAATGGAACACCTTTTCAAAGAAAAGTTTTAAGAAACCGGGAAGACAAATTTTCCCACAGCACTACTTACAGCCCTGAGAACTGGGTCCCAATTAGGTTTTGTATCCCCTGAACCTGATTAGAGACGTGCCCAAGATTATTTTAAACTCAAGAATTTGAACATACCAGTAAGTTGACTGACCTAGAAAAAAAAGTGAAGTTCTGAGATCTGAGAATTAAAGGCTTTTTGCCCTCCTTCTTAAAAAGCTTTTTTGTTCTCTAGGAAGCTTCAGTTATTTTATATGGGATCAGTTTCTTTCATGTATTTGACCTTGCTTAGAGCAAATGAAAGTTATCCCTTGAAATGTTTCAAGTCTCGAGTGAACTTTTCTTTTAGGCTAGTTACTTCTACCCTGCCTTCACTTATTCTCCCTTCAAAACACCTCTTTAAAAAAGAGGAGGGGGCAGTCGAGTTCTCTCTTTTCAAATTTCAATTACATCCAGGAGTTACACATATGTTGCTACCTTATCCATTCAGAGACACACACTTAAGTATTTTGAGAATGCAAGGGGTTGGACTAGATGACCCTCGGAGGCACCTTCCAACTCTGCCATTCCTTGATTTCATTTGTATGCTGCTTATCCACAAAAAGTATCACGCTGAAAGCAACTTACAACAAAGAAAACAGGAATTCATTTCAAAATCAAACAATGCAAGAACTGTTTCATAAGAGCAACAACAACAACAACACAATAGCAGTGCCTTTGCATCAGAGATCAAATTCCCCATCCAGCTTCCCTAGCAAAACGTTGAGTGCACCCTGCCAAGTGTGTCTCTATTCCACACACCAAGCCAATGGCTAAAATACATCTTAGCTTTTACAGCAAATTGCAAATGCAAATGCAGAAAAGCAATCCTGAAAGATGCCACAAACCAACATATGGGGAAATATAACCAAAGGCTTTGCTGGTAACTGTTCCACCCTCCCCATAACTGAAAGCTTACATGCTCTGTGTTCAAGAAAACACCAACTGAAAGTATGCATCCATCCTTTCTCCACATGCTAATGGAGGTTATATCGTTTGATTGCTAGAATGTATACACACACACACACACACACACACACACAGAGGTATCATACACCAATCATCAGTTACCTGCTGATCAGTTACCTGCTGCAGAAAACACACTATAATAAGCCCCTTTTGCATGTTTGCTAGCATGAATCCTCCTTGGGGTGAGATCTCCCAACCAGGTGAAGCTGTAGTTATCAAGTATTAAGCTTATCACATCCCAGCATTCCTCTCAGTGATAACTACTGCATTCATGAGATAAGAAACCTCCTCTAACTATGGTAGCTATATTGAAGTAGCTATCGCTTGTATCCAAGGTATCAAGTTATAATGACAACCCTAATGTGAGAAGCATCTCTCTCTCTCTCTCTCTCTCTCTCTCTCTCTCTCTCTCTCTCTCTCACACACACACACACACACACACACGCCCCTAAGATTGCCAGATGTCGGAATTTAACCACAGTGCTTTGAATATGGCAATGAGAAGTCTCTGAGCTAATTCGGTCATGATTTGGGTCTAGGTTTTAATAGCTTTCTAATACCTTGGGCTTTACCAGTTGCTACAAGGCAAAAATAAAACCTGTTTTAAGCTACTGCAGCAGTGCCTTAAACATGGAAATTACTAAGCATGTCATTATCCATAATGCGCTCTAGGTTCCAGTGAGATCCATCAGCATATAACACCTATACTCAGAGAGCTGCACTAGCTGCCAATTTGCTACCTGGCCAAGTTGAAGGTGTTCAGCTTGGGTTCAGTTCGCTAGTGAGAGCCCCTTGCCCCATATGCCCACTCAACTGCTTCGTTCTGCACTTGTAAGAAATCAATCTTTCAGCTTGGCAACACACTTTGGAACTCCTTGCTTACTAGCACCCAACAGATGCCTTCCCTGTACTTTTTTTGGCACCTGCAGAAAACATTTTTGTTTAAGGCAAGCCTATACGGACAGGTAGAACACTGACAGATGTTTAAATCTGGTTTTTAGCTTTGTTGATTCCCCCCCCCCCCAATGTTTCAAATAGTTTTTGTAATGGGGTTTTTGGGTTTCTTTTACTGATATTTTAATTGTAAAGTGTACACCACTTTACAATCAAGTGGTGTCAGATGGCAATGGTGGTTACTCGTGAGTAACCAGGCAGGACTCAGACCTGTCTTTTGCAGGTTTTATTTTGGTGCAAACTATTTACAGTTCAGAGCCACAAGTTCATGTCTGCCTCAATCACTAGCAGAATCTGGGAGTAGTTGTTTCCGGGACCTCCCCTAACATAAAAGTCTCTTACTCCCAGCCTTTTCCTTCCCCCTTTGTGCTTTAAGACCTCTGCGCAGGGTGGGAGACGGAAGGGGCATGCTTCCCTCCTGGCCGGCTTGGCCAGGAGCGGTGCTGAGGCTCCCTGCAGCATCCTTAGGTTCTTTTGCCTCTTCCCAACTGGAGGTGTGGCTTTCCTCATCACCAGAAGAAGAACTGCTTCGCAAGATTTTCGGAGACTCCCTGTAACACGACTGCCCCTCCATTTCCTGCACCTGATCCGATGGCAAGTGGAATATAAGTTTTGTGAAATGGATAAAAATTCATTAGCACCTAGACTTGTTGATCTAGACTGACGGATGCCCATACCCACCCCACCAACCACATTCCAAGATCTGCAGCTTGAGTTGGGAGAAAATGAAGCCAGGCGTGCATATGGTCAGCTTTCTAGTATTTACACCAGGCATGATCAAACCAGAGGCTTCCCCATCCTCTGCCAGTTGCAAGGGCCAGAGTTTTCTTGTTGTCATTCTCATTCTCTTTTTCTTTTTTCTTTGCAATTGAAAGCGAGAGAAAACAAACAAGCAGGAATTATAAGTAAGATAATGATCATTTGTAAAAATAATATTTGTACCCCGCCCATCTGACTGGGTTGCCCCAGCCACACTGTGGACAGCTTACAACAAAACATAAAAGCACAGTGAGACATGAAATATTAAAAACTTCCCTACACAGTACAGGGATTCAAAAACAAAGAACTACTGCCAACTGAGCAGTGGCTATAAAAAATATTCCCTCAATCCTGTTTCAAACATATGAATTAATATAGGCAGGCCAAAGAGGTGTCTAAATGAAACTGCAGTGCATTCAAACTCAAAAAGGGCACTGAGAACCTGAAACCAGTGGATGGTAAATGGTGGATGTTCATCCTCCCAGCTTTGCAGTATAAGTCACTTACCGGTAAGCCACCATAAGGGCTCACAAAATCCACTTTTGCTGTCTCCACACCACAGCAATATAATTTGAGAGTGCTTAAGCATGCACAAATATCAAGTCAAAGCTGAAATGAGCAATCATTTCCAACTAAAAAAGAAAACCTCACAGGACATGTCATAGCATAAGTGTTTTCAGCATTCCACACCAACATCTATGCAATCTAACCAGCGTTGGACAGTGCTGTTTCCTTCTGTGTCTCTGAGGGTTTGAGTGTGCAAACAATCCCCGTAAGCTCACTAGGTTAAGTTTCAGACCCAGGACTCAAGACTCTCAAGGCAAGATGCCCAGGACAATTTCTGATGGCACCCACACACACAAAACCCACCCACCCACCCACAAAACCCCAGACACTGCAGTGCCGCTGTACTAGAACCAAGTACAAACAAAACAAATTGACAAGCGACAAATAAATTGTATGAACGAATGAATTGATGTGACAGTGTAGCGATGTTAGAACCAAACCCAGGTCAAGTGAAGTGAAAGAGAGAGAAAATGATATTCCTGGTACAACGATGAGCCCTACCTACAGTAACCTAAGCAGGAGGTCACTACAGCATGTGTAACAAGTTCTCAATTTGCTGGGGAACACGCACAGTACAGCAAGGTTCACTATGGCCAGAATCATGTAACACCAGTTCTGAAGGATTTATACCGGCTGCCTACATACTTCTAAGGGAAATTTAACGTGATAGTATTGACCAGGCATCCCCAAACTTGACCCTCCAGCTGTTTTGGGACTACAGTTCCCATCACCCCTAACCACTGGGTCCTGTTAGCTAGGTATGATGGGAGTTGTAGTCCCAAAACATCTGGAGGGCCGAGTTTGGGGATGCCTGGTATTGACTAATAAAGGCCTACACAACTTACAACCTAAATACCAGATGGAGAAACTTTCCCTTTTACCAGCCTGCCTGTGTTTTAAGATGTGCAGAGGAAGCCCTACCATTATGTCTTTTCCTAGCTGTCTATTTTGTTCCCAGAAGTGTAAAGCCCACTCTGCATTTTAAATACTGGTGGTTTGCATTATGGTGCTTTTCCTGCTCTTCTGTTTAGTGTAACTGGTATGGGGTTTTATTGATAATCTCCTAACTGGGATGTTTGTTTATACTATACACCCACACACCCACACCCAGATGTCAACTGATTAAGGTACAGTATATATTAAATAAATGCAATGCAGAGAACTGTGATGCAAAATATTAGGTCAAGGACCAACACACCCTCACTCCTAGCAAGGTGTATGACAAACTGCTTTTGACACTGAGTAAGAGTTTAAAAAGCACTTTGTGTTATGGCAGCTTTTCAATGGGTCAGGGAAAATGCAGCATTCTGCTAAGCTAATGTGAGCCCACGCATAAAGCCAAGGCAATGCTTTGGATTCTAGCCCATAATTACTATTTATAAGAAATCTGATATTAAAAAAACCACATGGTGTGTATTTTATGGGCCATAAATGTATGTGAGACAAGTCTTTATAAATAGGAAGTCAAACAAAAAAAAAATTCAATTAGAGAGTTTCTGCCACCTCCAGATGGCTCTGTCACCATAAGAGCTGTTTGATTTCAGAACAGAGCACTGTGCTAGATAAATATAGGATGAAAACGTAATAAATGAACGTCTCAACTGCAGAGACAAACACAGAAGATAAGTGTACTTCACATTTGTTTACATTAGAGAGTGAAATGTACAATTAATTTCTTAAAAGGGTTTGCAACAGAAGAGAAGCTTTTATTTAGAACAGAATGGAGGAAGTTTGTTAGAGGGAGAATTTAGCAGGAGAATTTTGGTTGTTTTCATGTTGTATTTGTCTTACTGCAACTAAACGTAAACACGTCTAACTGAAACAACCATATATTTTCTCTCTTCTTTTGTGCCAGGCCCTACCTTTCCCTTTCGCTACCCTTTGAAAGTTTAGGTTTTATGGACTTCGGTGCATCACCTGTTTTCTGCACACAGAGATGGCACCATACAACCCCATCATTAGCTTCTGCATAGGCTTAGACAATACCTCTGTTATATTCCTAGTGCCTTGAAGTACATGCCAGTCAAGTAAGGAGGGGAAGAAAACATCAATCATTTATTAATTAAACTCTCTGCTCTCTCTTTTTATGCTATAGTACATGGCCTGCTGGTGGATATTTTATTTCTATTTTACTGTGATTGCTTGTTTTAAAAAATATGTATTATGGCTTGTAAGTTTTACTGTTCACTGCTCAGAGTACATTAATTGTACAATTGTTGTAAATAATTACAGTATACTGGTTGGTATACAACTGTTTGTTCTTCCAATAATGGAGGGTGTCCATCTGCAAAATGGGGAAGCAGTTTTCAGCTATGTGTCCTTCCCCACCCCCCTCTAAACACCTCTCATTGCTCTGGGCAGATTTTTTTGGTGGGAGGGGATGTCTGCAAATCTGAAGGATGGACGGAGAATCATAAAAATTGCCTTCCTTCCACATTCTGCCCTGTTGTGGACCTTGGGATGGGGGATTACGGCAATCCCAGAAGTCTCTGAACTAGTACTTAATGCATCATTTCAGTTAGTGCAAATGTACTTGGGAAATTTTTTTGCTGCCTAAGCAGCCTGTCCAGTAGTATTTGCTACACGTCTGGATTGTTACCCATTATCTCACAGAACTATTAACAGAGAGGATGAAAATATAAGTTACATTCATTCTTACATTTAGCTTGATATAGACAACCATTTGTTTCTGCCTTTTTTACCCTGCTTATTCAGCTATTTGCTATCAGTTTCTGCTTGATATTTGTTGTATTCCTGTTTCCCAAAAAGTGTAAAGACAGACGTTAAGTGGAAGGAACTTGGTTCAGCTGGTATTGTTGTTGTTGTTGCTCCCTCCCTCCTTAAACTTTTTGTTTTCTTAGCTGGTACTGTTGGTATTGCTTGCTAACATGGCAAGATGAACACATAGTGGGAATATTTTAGGAGCTTCAAAGCAGTTACCGTATTTTTCCATGTATAAGACGAGGGTTTTTTATTATTAAATATTGTTAAAAAATAGGGGTCGTCTTATACACAGGTAGTGCATAGGGGTTGTGGGCAACTGTTGGCAGCTACGAGTAGGAAATATACAGTAGGGACTGGGCGGGTGATTGGTGTATGTGCCAAGGGCTATTTGGGGTTGGGTGTTGTTGCAGCAATTGGGCAGGCAATTGCTGGCAGTGATTGGGCAGATGATTCTTTTCTTATGTGAGATGTGTGATTGGCAGCTGTGGTCAGGCATGTGAATGATTGCCGGCAATCCCCGCCCCCCCCCAGAAGATCAAGAAGTCTGGGCACCCCCCCAAAAAAACAACAACAACCCTGGGCAATCTCCCCCCATTTTCTTAATTCGGAGTCCCCAAAAATAGGGTGTGTGTTATACACAGAAAAATACAGTATATTGAGGGTCACTCTAATCTGACCTAAAGTCAAGTATTTACTTTGAACCTTAGGTGTTTAGGAAATGCTGACATGTAAGTGATAAAACTGAATTAAGACAATCAATTATTTAAGAATAGAATGAACAAATATTATCTGTTTGTGTAGCTAAAGACATTACAAAAACCGGAATACATAGAACAGAATTCTGTTAGATAAGCTAAATTCTCCCTAAACTCAAAACTTCCCCACAAACTTTTCTCTTTAAAATTGCTGCTCTAAAGGCAAAACAGGCCACCCTACAGAAATGTAGGGTAATCTGTCCCATTAAAGAGTTAATCAGATACCGAATCCATCTCTCAACTGGGAGATTTAAATCTCTGACCAAGGCTGCTCTTAAGTCCTCGTAGATTGGGCAAACCAGTAAGTAGTGGAGTAAACCTTCAAGAACATTACATCCACGCATGGGCAAACACTCTCTTCATATAACTATGGCGAAGAGCATAGACTGGAATCGCACGACTGTAAAGGATTTTCTCCATTTGACATTCATGGTGCTGGTTACATAGCGAGGGTGAAGTGACTGAATGTAGTTTGGCATACCAAGAGACACATTTGAGCAGACAGGCAGAAGTGTGATTGGCACAAAACTCATGCTTTAAAATGTAAAATTGAATGTTGTGAAATGCTATCTCAAAGTCTAATGAGCTTAGAATGCCTGAAAGGAGGCCATACATGTCAGAAACTTGTGGTATTTACTGTAATGGCTTCAGCTACAATAGTAAGTAATATCTTCTCATATTTAAGAATGGTGACCCACAACATTTTTAAAAATTAGAGTTTATTACTAATTTATATGAGTTTACGGTAATGAATATTGGGGCCAGTATAGTGAAAATTTTCAGAGGCTTTTGAAATCTTTGACCCTCCTTCATTTGGGATACGTTCAGAAAAACCACTTCGGTAAAACTTTTTAAAGAAAGGCTATATTCCTAAGTAGCATTAGAAAGCTTTTGAAGTTGTTTATGGCAGCCACCATAACCCTAACCAAGATCACAAGTTGAGATATAGTAAGAGTACTTGTGAGGACATGTGAGAGGGTGATGGGAGGAGCACCTTTCATGGCATCATTAACTATGATTCATGAAACCTCGAACAGTCATCCCAACAGGGCCAAGTGGACAAGATGAGTGGGAATAATATTCCATATCCATGTCCCAGATTATCTGAAATTTTGATTGGCTATTTACGGCACAGTGCCTTAAGAAGAATATCAAATCCCAAGAATTTAAGTCAGGAGAGGCTCAAAGGACATACAGTGGTACCTCAAGTTAAGTACTTAATTTGTTCCAGAGGTCCGTTCTTAACCTGAAACTGTTCTTAACCTGAAGCGCCACTTTAGCTAATGGGGCCTCTTGCTGCTGCCGCAGCATGATTTCTGTTCTCATCCTGAAGCAAAGTTCTTAACCCTGGGTTAGCGGAGCCTGTAACATAAAGCGTATGTAACATGAAGCATATGTAACCTGAGGTACCACTGTATATGGATCTTGCCCTAATTTCATGTGCATGGCAAACTGGGGGGAGAGGGAGAGGGAGAGGGAGAGGGAGAGGGAGAGGGAGAGGGAGACTAGAAGAGAAGTGAGTAGCAAGGAAGGAAAATGAGTTGGGTCAGAGAGAAATAAGGAGTGATTCAACCATTTTTGCTCCAGCCACAAGCACCACCAGCATGCAGCCTCCCAGCTCAATATCCCCAAGAGAACAGGAAGAGGGGGTCCCTATCTTCAGTTTGAGGACACATGTCAGAAGTTTCATATTTCTGTTTACACCGGTCTATTTTAGGCTGCTTATTACAGATTTGTGATCAAGCTGGATTCAAGATGCATATTCATACTCTGACAAGTTCATTGCCATGCCTTGAAAAGAAGAATGACAACTAATTTGTAGGGAAGAGTGGTGGGAGATTGGGGGGGGGGGCTTCTGTCAGATATTTTCTTGTAATTAAGAGTCAGAAATTGCCAAGGTCTCTTTTGCTACAACAGGAGCACATCATAAATGTATTGAACATAAGTCCTAGAGCCAACTGGCTGATCAGTGTGATAAAGGCATCCGTGGAGAGTTTCAATAGCACCCAAAGAAATTAATGCAAGAGAGAGAGAGAGAAGGAGCCGAATAAAATATTCTCTCGGAATCACAGAATGAAGCTTTAGATTCAGATCACACTGTGCATTAACACACGCTTTGTGAGGACCATTTTCATTTGAGTTAGAGAAAGGTCGGTACACGCTTACCTCTTAACGGCCTTGGATCAGGAGCCAACTTAAAGGGATTGGAAGTTCAGACTCTCCACAGTTTAGCCTGCAAGACAGGCTATAACCACACTCATTGCCCCACAACTGACATCAGGTGTGGGGCAGATACAGACGTGCAGAGTTAGGAGCCTTCAAGTGTGTTCCTGGTTGCTCACTGGCAAAGGGGCTTAAGTGTCACAGCCATACATGGCGAGAGCAAGCCTTGTGGGAATGGCTGTGCTACTGAGCTCCCCATGGGCAATAAGCGGTAACTTCAAGCCCCACATGGTCGGGTTTGAATTTTCATTTGCAGGGCCAACGGTTTTCATAGTGACAGCAAGTGACTGACATGGGCATGGGCTCTGCCTGCCAGGGCGTGGGGGAACCCCGGATCTGCCCTCACACCCCTGCAACTCTCCCTTGCTTTCCAGGCAGCCTTCTCACATGCCACAGGAGAGTGCTCCTGCTGGAGTGTTTCCCACAGGTGTCTGGTTGGCCACTGGGAAAACAGGGTGCTGGACTAGATGGGACCTGATCCAACAGATTCTTCTTATATTCTCATATTATGTTCTCAAGTTGGTTACTATCTCATCCATTGTCTACATCACACCACCCATCTCACATCATTCTCTCTTGAGTAACTACATTTTTTTAAATTTCAGACGTTTTGCTCGTGTCTTAATAGCATAAGCAAATAAAAGGAAATATTTATTCATGTTATTTATTAACACCACAATATTATGCCGATTTAGAAGTGTTCTATATTGTGAATTGTGTCTGTTGTTCTAATTTATGCATTTCTGATTATGGGGAAGTAGGGCAGAAAACAGATCTACACACACCTTGGATGACTGAAAACACTCTTCATGCAGCTGTTCCTGAGAACCACTAGAAAATACAGCTGATGCAAATAAAGAGTTGTGGCCAGAAAAAAAGTGGTGTCTTATTTTCTGAGCATTATTACCTGCCTTGTTTAAATTGCACTGGCTTCCACTTCATTTCTAGGTCCTGTTCAAAGTGTTGGTTAATATCAACAAAGCTGTAAGTAGACTGGGACCCATATGTTTGAAAGACTGTCTCTTCCCCCATGAGCCTTGCCTATCAGTTTGCAGACAACTTTGGCAGCCCTGCTGCACATTCCACTACCAAGAGGGGTGCAAACTGGACAAGGATTTTTTGGTGGCAGCACTCCATTTACAAAATTCCTTCCCAAGACAGGTGAGACTAGCCCTTTTAGTGTTATATTTTAGGACCTGACTTTTTATCATATTAAGTAGCAACTCCACACCTGAGTCCATTCCTTTTTTTCTAGTTTATTGATTAAAGGTTGTTGTTTCCTTTTGTCTTTTGAACCCATCTCTAACCTGTACGGTGGAAAACATCTCAACCACAGAGCTCCATCTTCAGTTTCCATTTGGTAGCACACTGAATTATTAAGTCTAGATAATTTATTGAACAAAGTCACCACATTATTTCTGTCACACTGAAGAGCTACATTGATGGAAGAAGAAAAATTCATTCATTGCTTTAAGGATGCACAGTTCCCTGAAGGCATGTTAAAAACCAATACAACATCCCCTCTGGGTTCTGAAATATGAATTTTGATTTCAAAGCTTGCTCAAAGTTATTTGGTCAGGAGAGGAAAGCACGCATAGGCAAGTATTTCCCTAATGGCTCTGTATTCAAAGCAGCTCCTCTGAAATTCCCTTGTTACTGCTGGTAAAAAGGGGGAAATAATAATATTACAAGCATAAAATATCCACCAGAATTACAGTAATTCTAGGACTACTATGAAAGTATTGGACAAGGCTAAGCATGAGTGGCTATGGTCAAGACTTTGATATTATCAACTATGGTAAATCAAACCTAACTTTCTATTAATTTATGAGATTTTTTGAAGAAGCCCAATTGTTAGGAACTTAAGAACAGCCCTGCAGGATCAGGCCAAAAGTTCATCTAGTCCAGCCAACTGGACTCACAGTGGCCAACCAGATGCCAAAGAGAAGCCCACAAAAACACAACAGCCCTCTCCCCACTTGTGACTTCCAGCCACTAGTATATTCTGGGGGGGCTGAGTGGGTTAATGGATTTGTCTCCAGAACAATGTTTTCTTGTCTTAAGGAGAAGAGAGCACAAAGGGAATTCAGCTTGAGTGGAACCTGGTGTCAGGGACTGGCTAGGAGAAGAGGCATGGTGGGAGGCACCTGTCGGGGAACCCCCAAAGGAAACTGCAGAGGACGAAGGCCAGGGGATTGGTGGTGGGAGAGGTCAGAGGGAGAAGACTGGGAGGAGGTGCCAGATGCTGAAGGGGCAGCAGGGTTTAGTGAGCAGGAAGAGCCTGTGACAGGGAGCAGTACAGACTTCAAGTCTGAAGCAGATGAGGGGGAGGTCAAAAGACTGCAGAAGTATCCAGGGACTGCAGAAGTATCCCTCTCCTGCACATGGGAGTGGGGCAGGGGAATGTCTGCTTGGAGTTTTATATCAACAAGGAACAGTGTATGCCAAACTCGCCCTCCAGATGTTTTGGGACTACAACTCCCATCATCCCTAGCAAACAGGACCAGTACTCAGGGATGATGGGAATTGTAGTCCCAAAACACCTGGAGGGTCGAGTTTGCCTATGCCTGGTGCATGCAGCATGCCAAACACCTCTGCTAAGTGCATTTCACAGTGCTTAGATTCCAGGCGCAGGCTTTGAGCAGGATAGCTAACAGCTGCTGCCACAAGGTATAAAAAGCATGCACAACAACAGAGGTAGAATTTGAAACAACAGACGCTGGTCTAAGAAACTTTTGTGCGTACGAGAAGCTGCCGATTGCCCCTTCCTACTGTAAAACAGAACTGCAACAGTTGTTTCAGTGCAGAGACTATTTATGGATTCCTGACTTTTAGGAAACTGTGTTCCTTATCTTAGTTTTTAATGAGGAAAAAACTCATTGAGAAAGGAAACTGCAATGTAGTTTGTTTCCTTCAAGCAATGTGCTATTAAATGCATACATCTTAAGATACATTTTTAACATTCAAATGTCTAGGCTTCCTGCATTTACCTTAGTCAGCCAGTTGGGGTTCATAGTCTAAAATGGCAATTTCTCTTGCTCACCATTGAATACATAACACTTTAAAAATGACTGAAAGGTAAATTGCAGAAGCAAGGGAAGCATAAATAGCAGTCTCAGAAAAAGAACCAATTACTAACCACCTGTCACAGTTGTGATACCAGTTTCACAGCTGAAAACCAGCTGTGACATCTGTTGAAATTACCAAATCAAACATTGCTTTGTTAAAAATATTATTATTATTTAGCAGGTCTGCAAATTCCAAGTCAGTACTTGAAACCCAGTATAGCATATTCAGTTTTTTATAGCCCCACCCCATATCCCAGTTGCTATATATATATATATCCAACACATGACATGGTAGAGCCTATTTTCCACAGCCTGCAAACTGAATGACTGTCAGCAAAACTGTGTCATGATGATCAACAGTGATCAAGGCTACCTCGTTGACAGAGCAAATAAATAGATGCATGGAAGTTATGGATCTGTTACAGGTAAAAACGGCAACACCTAAAATCCTTTCTTCCTCTTTCTGCAAAAGGTTAAATCACAACACTTGTTTGCCAATGCAGTATTTGATCAATAGCTGTGATCAGAAGTTTCAACATTAAGATGAAATTAGTTAACACAGCAAGAAGTTGCACAAAGTGGGCTTTATGTGCGCTGCCAAATTGTGCCTCCAGACTGTCAGCATTTTGTGGGAGGGATTCAATTTGCAGAAAATAAAGTGCTCTATCACCTTACTGCAACAAATCCATATTAAAAAAAAGAAACAGACTTTTTGAGGTTAGGAAAGTGATGCATTGAGCAATGTGGAATGAAGAAACAGTAAATCAAAAGACAAACACCTCACAAGAAAACCTGGATGAATTGCTCATTGTCATAAAATATTCCAATAAACAAATAAGAATGGAGTCTCATAACCACCACATCTGAAGAAGACCACACAATCACAGCCCAAACAGGAATTAATCTGCAGGCCTTCCATATCTAAATATGGGACAGACTATTCACTGGGTCTAAATATTTTTTGGGATGGGTCCATGATTTCAGGATAAATTTATCCTGGAGAGATTGCTAGCCTGTGAATAGGGACTGCCTTTTCTTAATAGACTGTACATAAGAAGCTCTAGAATCTTTTTTTGGTCAAGTGGTTTAAAACCACTCAATAAATAAATAAACAAATAAATGAACAAACAAAATTTGAAGAAGTTTCAAGTCTCAAACCTTCACCTTAATGTTATTTATGTATTCACTAGCAGGAATTTAGGATATATTTTCAGGGGAGGAAAGGCAGGGTTTGAAAATGAGAACCACAAAAGCATGGACTTTAAACAGTCAATGTAAACATTACAAGGCTGCAATCGTATGGCAACTTGGCCTTCCAGATATTGACTCCTAATTCCTGTTAGCTCCAGCAAGCATAGCCAATGTTAATGGATCATGGGAGTTGTAGTCCAGCAACATCTGGATGGCCAGAGGTTCCCCAGCCCCTATGCAACGCCTTCTCGGGCACTTTTTTAAAAAGTATTATATTGAGTGTTCTACAATCTAAATAGTGCGTAAAGAGTAATTACAACAAAACAAATAGAGATCTCTTGCAATTTGTTCCATAAACTAATAGATATATAGGGAAGACAAAAATAATGAATGTGAACAAAGATGGGATCACATTATTTTATCAAACCTCTCCAGAAATCTGCATGTAAGGCTGGGTTGTTTCGGACCCACAGATGAGCAACAGATGAAATGTGAGAAATGGAAGCCATACATTTATAAATGCGCCAGGTTTAGACTGACCCTTGACTTATCTGACATTATGGGTGAGTTTTTCCATCAAGGCTAATCTCCAAACATCTTCATACCAGTTACTTCAAGAAAAGTCAATGGACATTTTCCATCCTCCCACTAATGAAAAGAATACTGAGATTTTTATGGAGAGATTTGGGACCAGTGAAAAGGGAGAGTAAGGCTAATGAGAGAGTTCTGTGAACAGCCTTATAACGTGAAGCCACAGTGCAGGCAACAAAGACTCTCCCCATTTCTGCAGGCTCCGCTGTGGGCCATGCTTGTGCAGATCAGCATATGACATTTCCCCATCCCACACGTAAGCAATTCCCATCTTTTGGCACAGAAGGAGCTTCTACACCATTCAACGATTCCCAGAGTGGTTTAAAATTCAGCTCACACACCACAACAATACTGAGCAAACACTTATATAGAGTAAGCACACTGTCTACAAAATCACCGAGCGATAGGCTTTCATTGCCAGACATTTCTACATCAAGAAAAAGAACAGCAGTTGCAAATTTGTAGAAGGAAGGGAGGGAGGGGGGTGCACACATGGTAACAGCAACACCCTCTGGTCGAAGACAACACAGGGAAATCATCATTGATACCAAATTTTCTGCAATATCAGCTACAATGTGCAAATTATTTAACCTGCAAATCACTCCCATGACAGAAATCATAACTTGTTAAGGATGAAAACCAGTGTCCACTTGAAGGTTTGCTGTGCGAATGCTGAATATGAAGTTTAGCTCAGCACACCCAGCGGCAATATAAATCCTTCCCTTGTTATGCTCATCATAGGGGCAACAGAAACACTCTTGCAAATTAAGGTAATGAGAACTTGACCTTCCCAAGATCTTATGTGGAAGGGTGGAAGATAGTTTCTGTTTACACTAATGCAATGGTAAGTCTAGTCCATTGATTCACATAAAATAATTTAGATTCTATAGACTCACTCTTTGGAAATAATAATGGAAGATACCAGTATGGTGTCAGGAAATTAGCCAATATCGGAATACACCACTTGAAATCCTAAGGCAGGAATCAAGGCCCTGTGAAGCTCCAGGTGTTGCTGGTCTACAACTCCCATCACCACCTGCGTCCCTATAAATAATTACTAAGCTATAGTAAATAAAAATAACAGCATCACAATACATAAAATACCACAATACATACAAAACCATGTAAAAGGATTAAATTGAGAAACAAAAGACACACAACTTATAAAATTATTTTTTAAAAAATAATCCCTGAGCTCCTCTTCTCTCTTCCCAGCCACTTCTGCTGTTTTTAAAAATAATGGTCTGGGAAAAGCTCCTGGGGCTGGAGGGTGGGGCAAGGCCAGTGGAAAAAGCCATTGCCTGATGGCCAGCACAAAGTCTCTCTTCCCTCATTTAGGGGAGGAACCCCTTGTAAAATATTGGCATGTGGGAACAGGCTTTTGCATACTAAGGAAGCAGCATTCAAAAAGCACATGGGCAATATTAGAGTACTCTTATTTCTTGGCATGATTTCCAAGGGTCTAAAGTTTAGAAAAGAGCGCTACTTGGTTTACAGCTACTGATATTGATTGTTCATGAGTTTGTCAGGCCATTTAAAAACTAGAAAAGCCAATCTCTATACTAGAAAAGCCAATCTCTATGCACAGCCAGAATCTTCTCTGGAGGGTCTCCCAACTCTCAAGAGGATTTTGAGAGTGAGAGTGAGAGGCTGCACCATTGTTCCGGCGCCAGAAGGACTATAAACACTCAGTCCTTCTGGAAACCTCATCATCGGTCCAAATAAGAGGGATCAAATGGTCGGAGGCTGTGGCCCAAAAATACCAGGATTTTTTCCATAGGGAAATCACTGCCTATCTACCTCAAATAACTACTGATTTACAAGATTCCAATTCGGTTTTGAAACTTTTTAACCTTCTTACAACAAACCTTACCACTTTTTTTACATCACCTCCTCAAAAGGCGAAAGTGGCACATTGCAGTGCTGGGGCCCCTTGGTTTAACACCTCTTGCAAACAAGCAAGATCCCTTCTTCGTTCCATCTATAATGAATACAAAAACTCTAATGCCCAAGCTCTACCATCCTCCTATTTACAAGCCAAAAGAGCATACAAACAGACTTTAAAGCTGGCCAAACGCGAGTGGCATCAAAAGCGTTGGCGAGCCTTGATAGCGGCCTCTAGATCCCGCAGACCACAGGAATTTTGGGCTCTGATAAACATAAGAGGAAGGAAGTACCCACTGACGATTATCCCTGCGCCCACATGGGAAAAATTCTTGAGTAAATATTTCTCCTTGGCAGAGGAATCCAACTCATCCACGGAATTCCGAGCCGACCATCTACCTTTGTGGCCCTCTACCGACCCAGACCTGATAATGGACTTGATATTAGATCTGAAAACGGGCAAAGCCCCCGGGCCGGATCTAGTCCCTGCTGAGGCTATTGTTGCGCAACCGAGGTGGTGGGCTGAAATTCTGGCCAAAGTCTTTGACGCAATTAATTCTACGGGGCTTATCCCTAGGTCATGGAAGGAGGCCGTGATCGTGCCAGTCCATAAAAAGGGTCCCCCTGCTGACCCGGAGAACTATCGGAACATCAGCCTTTTGTCTATCATCGGGAAAATCTATGCAAAATTTTTGCTGTCTAAGCTGTCTCATTGGGCAAATGACTCAAATCTGATTGGCCATGAGCAAGCGGGCTTTAGGAACAATTACTCGACCTCTGACCATATGGTAATTATGTATCATCTTGCCAGAAAATATTCTGCCCCGAGGCGGGGGCGCCTATGCGTCGCTTTCATAGACCTAAAGGCCGCCTTCGACAGTATCCCAAGAAACTGTCTATGGAAGAAACTAGAGAGATGGGGCATAGATAGAAGACTGTTATGGCTTATAACCCAATTACACCACGGGTCGTCGGCTAGAGTGAGACTCACACCTGCGGGAAACCTATCCAACGAGGTCCCAATAAATAGAGGTGTGCGCCAAGGCTGCATTTTGGCTCCACTCCTCTTCAACCTGTTTATTAGCGATATGAAGCTCTTTCTGAATGAGTCTCAAGCCAACATTCATGCCCCCCGCCTAGCCGATTTTCGCTGCCCTTTGCTCCTATACGCCGATGATGCAGCGATCCTTTCCTACTCTAGAGTCGGTTTATGCAGAGCTCTAAAGATTTTTGCGGCTTATTGCAAACTCAACCATCTGACAATTAATCATGGGAAATCTAAAGTCCTGGTCTTTACCAGGTCTCGGAAAACTTACAGCTGGAAGTTAGATGGAGTCCAATTAGAACAGGTTTTCAAATTTAAATACCTGGGAGTCTTTTTTCACTACAACCTAAGCTGGAAGCCACAGATACAGTATTTACTAAATAAAGGGAAAACAATACTTTATGCTCTACTCCAATTTTTTGCGGCTGATGGAGCCTCCCACATCCCCTCTGCATTGAAGGTATACCACGCAAAAGTGGTTTCCACCCTCTGCTATGCTGCCCCGCTCTGGGCCCCTGGGTCCAATTTAACATCGCTGGAGACATTGCAGAATCAGTTTCTCCGTCGCCTCCTGAAACTCCCCATGTGTGTGAGCAACGCAGCCATACGTCTGGAGTTAAGGATTGCAACATTGGAGACTGTCATCTGGAAGCGAGTCTTTGGCTATCCAGCTGGCATAGGCTTCCCGACCATTACCTTTTTCAGTGCCTTTGGCGGGACGAATTTGTTAATCCGTGGGTAGGAAAAATCCATGCCAAACTTCTGAGCATCGGAATTTCCCCAGCGGACTCCCTAAAGATGAACTTACGCTCAGCTAAAAGCCTCATTGAGCAAAGATTAGCAGACATTGAAAATCAACACAACCTTGCCAGAGGTGGGGGTGTCTGCTCCCCCAGGTATCACGGAATAACCCCACCACTTGACCTTCCATCATACATGTCATCTCTTTCATCAGTACCACACCGACTTGCATTTATTCGTGCAAGGTTGAATGTCCTTCCATCGAACCTGCTGAGCCACAGATTTTCCAAGGGTTTGGTGTCTCCGCTATGCGTGTGTGATGGGAAAACTGTTGAATCTCTTCCACATATAATGTTCAACTGTCCCCTACATAGCATAGCCAGGACTAAATTCCTGGGCCCTGCTTTACTGCGCTTGGTTAGCAGGCCTGTTGAGTCACACGCCGCACTGCTTTTGCAGGATACAGATCCTTCTGTTACTCTGCAGGTGGCGAGATTCCTGAATGCGGTTATCTCACACGCAAAAACCACCAAAAAACAACAACAACATCAAAATCTAATCGGACAGTTATGATGAGAGTGCATGTCGGATCTCGTCTTCAGTTTTCCTTTTTCTGTGAACCGTCCCTTGGAGCTCTCCAGGCCACATCCTGTTATTTGGATCTGCCCAATGACCCACCCTTGCATCGCAGTGTTCACCTTCTGTTGTCAGATATTTCGGTTTTTAAGCCTTTGTGCTTTTTTATGTTTGTACATATTTTATGGGCTAATAGCCGTAAATAAATAAATGAAATGAAATGAGAGGCTGCAGGGGACGGGGGTGGGGGGGGGATGGGAATCTCCATTCCACTAGAGCGGGGTGGCCAACTCTAAGGCCAACATCCAAAGGAAAAGCAGGACATTCTGGGACTAAATTAGAAAATGAGACGGCTTCTGTAAATCCAGGACTGTCCTTGGAAAAGAGGGAGACTTGGAAGGTCTGCACTTGTCAGTCCCCCACTTTCCAGTTTACGTAAATATCGTAAGCAGGACATCTGGTTTCACTGAACCTTTTCACAGAGAATCATGTATGCTCACCAGTATCTTGAACACTTAATAAAGTAAAAGAAACAGAGAAGGATAGTGCAAGAAGGTGTTCATCCCATTTGTCATGGCTTCAGAAACTAATTTGTGACACCTGGCCACAGCTTAGCAGCCTCACCAACATCAAGATCTGATTAATTACTTTTCTCCATGCCAAGTCCAAAGGATATTACATATTTAATTGCAACAGGCATGCCAAGAAAAAAATTCAAGCCCACTGGGAGATTATAACAGAAACCAAAGTGCTACCATGAATCCCAGATAGCGAAGCCATATTAAGAAAAGTCAAAGGGCCAGTTTCTTAGAGGACTTAAACTAGGACTCAGGAGTTCATGTGGTTCAGGATTTTGTCATGTAAATCAATTTTGTGAGATGTCGTGTTAGATACGGACTTCAAGCCCCTAATGTTGACTGTCTGGGGCACTGGCAAGCATCAAAGCTGCTTCAGAACTGGAATCTCACACTTCCCCTTTCTAACACTCACCATACTGCTGAGCAGCCAACTTTTCGAGCTTAAGTACCATTCTGATGTAGCTCATTTATTCAGAGAGCCATTTCCCTTCCCTGGGGAAATGTTGTTGCGGGATGGACACAATCTCACCCTGTACGCAGGGGTGTGGCTAGCCCCCGCATCATAGGGAGTCCCCTCCACGCCGCACCCTAGGCCAACCAATCTGGGCAGCCAGGGGGCGTGGCATACAACATTTAAGCAGCCCGCGGGTGGGAATGCACCCCCTTATTTCTGGTTCCTGCTCGTGCAGTTCACCATTAACAGAAAAGGTATACCCACTGAATGCAAGTGGTGTAGAAATGTAAATTACTAAGCTCACAAACTGTGCTGTGTACCTGAAGTATCTGGACAGACGTCATTGTCTTCTAGGCAGAAATATATTATTGAGGCAGCTGGTGCCTTTGCTCTCCAACAACCAAGACCCAAGTGAACTGAATGCTTCCTTCCAGAGGACCCTCACTGACCCACTTTGGATTTGAAAGGGCATCTCAGTGTGTCCCATCATTCTATTCCCCCCCCCAACAAGGTGCATTACAAAAAGAGTTTGCTTTGTCCTTGTCTCTCTCTGTGCATGGTTTCAGGAAGTTCTTGGAAGTTTCCTGTTCTTTTAATGTAGCTTTGAGAGTTATTGGCTGCTTGGAAAGTTATTTTAATAGATCCACAGGGTGTAAATATTAAACCTAACCTGTTACTAAATCCACAGGTGTTTACACACAAAAACAAGCTATATGCACACGTCCTCATAATGATCTCAGTATGGCTACTTGTGGAAGAGGCTGATGCTGTGTTGAGAGGCCCTAGGAGGTTGAAGGGACTCCCTGCTGCCACGTTAAAGACAGAAAACACTAATGTACACTCTAACAGATTTATGTCCATATGGTACACAGATGACAGAAAGATCAGCAGCAGCAATGACCTTTGGGGTCCCTTCCAACTATACAATTCTATGATTCTATGGTCATTGATAAATACATTGATGGTGCAATGTCACCTTGTATTGTCCTGGTTGCTCTGAAGAATATATGCAAGAGACAGGCACAAGTTCATTGTGAGTTACATGTAGATTTGCATTTACGTAAGCTGTGGGAGATGAGACAGACCTGTATATGTCCATCGCTAGTATGGAAGCAAAGAGGGTGAGGAGAGAGTCACCCCAAAGTTCTCTCATATTCCATTCATTATTAATATCATATGCTTCTTCCACTTAAAAGTTCCTTAGGACACCAATGTGGGGAAAAGCTATATATAGTGCCTTTCCTGTAATTTCGCACCCACCAAAGCTTGACAACGAAAAGCTACCTTATCTAAATCTTAGCTCTATATCAAGGTAGGGAAACACTGTATGTGGCCCTCCACATACTGTTGGACTCTCAATTGCCATCAGCCTCAGACAGCATAGCCAATGGTCAGGGGTGATAGGAATTGGAGTTCTGAAACAGCTGGAGAACTAGAGCTTCCTTGCCCCTGCAACGTGAATGCGCATTAGGGGTCAGAAGTGATTTTTGTCTTAGACATTAGGATTATGTATAGCACTGAAAGTCAGTCCTTAGCAAATGCAACACTGTACATACTCAGCATTAAATGCAGTTTTAATTTGGCTAGTGCCTCCAGCCAAAGCACAAATCAATGCTAACATTCAGGAAATGCTTTGATGAGCCAAGAATATATTTTTTCAAAATTTGTGTGCACACTATTGTGTGCCTTATTAGTGATGTGCCTGTAAAACTATCAAGGCTTGAGTTGCCAAAGAGTGGATCACAACCTCAGGAGGATTTCTGATGGGGAAGGCTGCTCAGCAATACCACTTTAGCAACAGAATTGACAGGGGGAGAAGAGGGCTGCCAGAGCACAGAAGGGGTAAAAGAAATATAGCTGGCAATAAGCCAATACAGTACAGAATGAGGTTTCCAAATATGTTTTTCATTTATGATTTTAATATTTCTAAACCACAATTATGTTTTGTTACAATCAAGTCGTATATAAATTTTGTTAAATAAACATATGGAGGACAATCGTCTCCCCATTCCTGGTTTGGTCCAAGCAAATTACTTTTTAATTAACACCATTCCAGGCTCATCTCCGGGTTCCAAAAGATGTTAAGGGTGATTTCCTGGCTGCAAGTAAGTCAGCCCATCAGTGGCATCAGTGGCACCTGGCAACCTGTCATTTCAAGTCCCTCTGGGCTCACACACCATAAATATGGAGTACTGTGCCCCTATCCTTTGTCACACCCTTTGACCACCCAACAGCAAATCTACATTGAGTAACCCTACATGTGTGATTAGGACTCTCTGCAATGATCTTCTGTAGGATGGTTAGCTTCTTGATTGTTTTAGAACAGGAGTGAGGAGCTGATCCGGCCACTTTGGCAGGTGCTGCCTGTCAGACCCCTTGACATCACCATCATGTTGGCTGAAGTGTTGTCCTTTGTAGACTAGCTCAAATTCAAACTGGTCTGAAAAGGAAAAAATACTCCTCTACCGTGCAAGTCAAATTAATCCTACAGGTGGCAAGCTCTCCACAGCCCCTTTAGAAAATAAAGTACCATTCTGTTTATTTTTTTTAACCTATTAGATCCTATTCTTTTAAAAATCCTTCTAATTGTGCCTATTGGAATGTATGAGAACAGCAAGCTTGTTACTACCTCAACCCAAATAAACACACAGCCCTTAATTCTGGCCTCTCCCCTAGCCAAGGGCTGAAGGAAAAATGGAAGTAGTGCCAAAACCAAGTATAAAGTGTGTATAGCTGGCCTGCTCACTAGACCATTGGGACATGGAGATTAAAGCAGCCTCTGTCAACCACAGCAGTGCTTGAAGTAGCCTTAATCTAACCTTGTTGCTTCATACTATCCATAGTGATCCTTATTTGAGAAATGAGAAGTCTGATCTGATGCTCCAAAGTGTAGTTAAGACTGCAACAGTGTGTTCTGATTACAGTTTCAGCACAATGGACACCTCCATCACAAGGAGGCTTGCAAGCCCATTAAAGACTTTTAGGTTAGCGATATCCACTTATAAGCTAATAGTTGATTGAATTTTGATGTTTGTGATCACCAAAACAATACAGATGCCTTTCTGACATACTGAAATGCAAGTCTTAAGGGCTGCAGGCACCCAACCCCCTCGAAGAGAAAGCATGTGGCAGGAAGAGTGAAAGTCTTAATCCTAGACACAGTTGCATATGTGTAAATCCTCTAGAACTCATGGGAACTTGATTTCAAGTAAGCTTGCATAAGAATGGCCTATAACCAAGTATCTGTCCCATGTCTGGCTCTTTTCTCCACTCACCTCCTTTTAGATTAATGCACACATTATTAGTGGGGAAGCTTCTCTACCACAAATGCAATTGAATTTTCTCAAAAGCTATTCTGAGTTTTCTATTTATTGTTAGAAGGCATTCTTAAACTTATCTTTATTGATGAAAAGAAGGCATGTGCTCTTAATACCTGAAGCCCCATCAAGATTAATACCTAACTTTGAACTTTTAGTTGACTTATCCAAATTAAAACTTGGAACCCTGATTATAGGGCAGCAGAAATGGGCATATGAATCAGCTGCTGCTCTGGATTATACCAACTCAGGCTGTGCCCAGTCTTGCCATCTCTAACTGGAAGCAACTCACAGCAGAAGTCCTTCCCATCTTCTGCTACCTGACTACTTATCTAGGTAAAGGTAAAGGGACCCCTGACCATTAGGTCCAGTCGTGACCGACTCTGGGGTTGCAGCGCTCATCTCGTTTTATTGGCCAAGGGAGCCGGCGTACAGCTTCCGTGTCATGTGGCCAGCATGACTAAGCTGCTTCTGGCGAACCAGAGAAGCGCACGGAAATGCCGTTTACCTTCCCGCCAGAGCGGTACCTATTTATCTACTTGCACTTTGACGTGCTTTCAAACTGCTAGGTGGGCAGGAGCAGGGACCGAGCAACGGGAGCTTGCCCTGTCGCGGGGATTTGAACCGCCGACCTTCTGATCAGCAAGTCCTAGGCTCTGTGGTTTAACCCACAGCACCACCTGCGTCCCTCCGACTACTTATCTAGGAATGGCTTAAAATGCATCTTCCATTATCTGCCGGTCCTGACCAACTGCACCTTTATTTCAAGAGCCTACCTTCAGAACTGCACCCTTGCTTATGGAAGCTCTTCAGTTTAGTTTGCTCTGTAAACTTTAACACACATTTTCTGAATGATGTTTGCACATGTCAGCCACCAGCTCCTTCCTATTTTAACAACAACAAGAATCCTCTGCTGTTGGCAAGGACAGAAATCAGATCAAGTATTTATTATTAGTGAAGGAGACTCCATACACTTTCTTTGAAAAGAGAACCAGTGTGAGCATTAAACTCACTTCCACTTCCTCGTAGGATTTTAATATCCCCCCTATCCTTCATACTAGGTCAGGGACACAGTTTCTATGCCTCATCTTTAATGCTGTAGTGTGAAAATATTGGAAGTCCATCTGTTTCACCATAAACAAGGCCAATTCTGTATTGTTTCTAGCAGTTACTCTAAAGGACATGGCACACAATAAAGACAACTAAAGAATATGGTGGCACCTTAAAGTCAAACAAATTTATTATGGCATGGGTTTTCATGGACCAGAGTCCATTCATCTGATAAAGGGGCCCATGAAAGCTTATGCTTTAAAAAAAAAAAAGCATTTAAGGTGTTATTTTTTGTTGCAATAGACTTTAACGCAGCTACCTTTCTGGAACGGGTACAATAAGTCTCTTTCCTGGAATCTCCCATCTGCTGCATATGGCCAGGAGCTCCTCTTCTCCTGAGCAGCATATGCATAAGAATCCGGAAAATAGCTTTGCTGCATATTTAACCATTCTGCCTTCAGGTTTCAGTGTTATCCAATAATGACAGTGCTTATGCTAAACACAGGACTTGTGTGCAGCTAATTACCAGCCGTGGCCAGGATCCAAGAAGCTACTTTAGGTTCACCCAAGAGCTTGTACTTTGCCTTGTGGGATTTAAAAAAAAAACAAAAAACTTTTCTTCATTTGAACAGCAGGCTCTCTACCACTGTGCTGTAATGCAAAATACTTTCTTAAATTCTACTCCGTTTTTCTTTCTTTTTCTTAAAGTTTCCTGCATAGCTTGGGAACTATTATTTAAAATAACACAAGTCCAAAAAATCTCCCGAGTACACAGAGTAGTTTGGCAGATCCTTAGATCTTGGCCTATTTATATGTGCGGCGTATTTTATAATCCTGTTAATATTCCTCCTTTTCACAACCAGCCCATGATGCAAGCCATTTATTATTCATGTTCTACAAGTGGAAAAGTTTGACTTAGAGGAACTGACTTGTCCAAAGCAGCCCCATTTCTTTATGGAGAAGTTTGCTGTGAATCTGTGGCTTTAGCAGTCTTTTAAGTACTGGGTTAAACCACAGAGCCTTGGGCTTGCTAATCGGAAGGTTGGCGGTTCGAATCCCCATGACGGGGTGAGCTCCCGTTGCTCGGTCCCTGCTCCTGCCAACCTAGCAGTTCGAAAGCACATCAAAGTGCAAGTAGATAAATAAGTACAGCGGTGCCTCGCAAGACGAAAACAATCCGTTCCACGAGTCTCTTCGTCTAGCGGTTTTTTCGTCTTGCGAAGCAACCCTATTAGCAGCTTAGCGGATTAGCGCTATTAGCGGTTTTGCGGCTATTAAAGGCTTAGCGGCTTAGCGGCTAAAAGGCTATTAGCGGCTTAGTGGCTTAGAAAAAGGGGGGGAGTGAAAAAAATCGCAAGACTCGCAAGATGTTTTGTCTTGCGAAGCAAGCCCATAGGGAAATTCGTCTTGTGAAGCGCATCGAAAAATGGAAAACCCTTTCGTCTAGCAGGTTTTTCGTCTTGCGAGGCATTCGTCTTGCGGGGCACCACTGTACATGACCCGGAAGCTGTACGCTGGCTCCCTTGGCCAATAAAGCGAGATGAGCACCGCAACCCCAGTGTCGGCCACGACTGTACCTAATGGTCAGGGATCCCTTTCCCTTTAAGTATAGGAAGGCATGAGTTTGGATGTCAGCTCATCTTTAATTACTGGGGCACATTTGGACAAATATTAATACCTTACTGTATTAGTCAACTGAACAAAATAAGCTGTCAGACCACAGGTTCATCCAGCCTACTCTGTCAGGTAGTGGTAATGCTATCTCCTGCAGTGTTTTGTGAAGAGTTAATTCAAAATAATACTAATCGGGTTTTTAAAATATGAGTTGGAAGCCACATTGGAATAGTATGGACAAAAGAGAGGGTCAAAATATTTAATACTCCTTGCCATACAAGGAAATGTTGCTGCCATCATCAATAAATCTATTAACCTTCTCCTCCTAATTCTCTCCACCACAGCAGCCAGCCATTGCCCCTTCTTTCATGTTTTAATCTCTTTATGTTCTTCTTTTGAATACTCAATTTATCGATGTCCATAGTTCAAATAAAAGAATATTGGTTTCCTAGTTACATGTTTAAAAAAATAACTGCCGAGTCCTCACCTTAGGATTTACTAAGTTTCTACAAGCTAAAGCTTTGAAGATTTTAATTAATTGCTACCCCATTCATTTAATAATCCCCACTTTTAAGATATCAAAGCAACCTTTTTCACCACTTTTTAAATTCTGAAGCAAACTCCACCACACACTGGGAATGATAATGCAATTATTCGTGACCAGTTGCTGGTTTTCTATCGTGTCTTGGGTTCAGATTTCAAAGCCAGAATGAAAAGTTATGAAAAGTGTTAATATCTCTAAAAGATATAATTTAAACGTGTTGCCAGCTATTGAGGTTTTTCTACAATCACTAAAGCTTAAGCACAAAGAACATGGCCCTTCGTTACTCGGTCCTTCCATAAACTTGACGATTCCTACTTTTTTGGGAAAAGAGGGCAATTGTCCATGCTCATTAGCACACAAGATGTTACACTTATTACCATGAACTTTTACTGGAATTGAGCATGTAATTCCGGTGCAAAAAGCAGAAATACCCTTTCCTAGCAAACTACCAATACAAATCACAAGTCAGCCTTTAGGTAAAGGTAAAGGGACCCCTGACCATTAGGTCCAGTCATGACCGACTCTGGGGTTGCGGCGCTCATCACGCTTTATTGGCCAAGGGAGCCAGCGTTTGTCCGCAGACAGCTTCCGGGTCATGGGGCCAGCATGACTAAGCCGCTTCTGGTGAACCAGAGCAGTGCACGGAAACACCGTTTACTTTCCTGTCGGAGCAGTTCCTATTTATCTACTTGCACTTTTGACGTGCTTTCGAACTGCTAGGTTGGCAGGAGCTGGGACTGAGCAACGGGAGCTCACCCCGTCACAGGGATTCGAACCGCCGACCTTCTGATCGGCAAGTCCTAGGCTCTGCGGTTTAACCCACAGCGCCACCTGCGTCCCTAATTCAGCCTTACCCCAAGGGAAACTTGTTGTCAGGGACTGGCAGGGCTCCAAAGAGTGTGAGGTGGAGGTAGGGGACCAGGAGAGTGATCCAGTAGATGGGGTCAGTGATATATGGGGACTGACACCACCTGCTAGACGAGAGCCAAGACAGAGGGGAGAGTCAGGGCAGTGAGAAATGGAGGTGCACCAGATGTGGCAGAAGAAGAAGCTGTTCAGCCAACAGACAGGTCAATAGACTCCCCACTTCCTCGCTGTACAGCAACTTCTGTACAGGAGAAGTCTAAGGCTATAGGTGTGTAACCCATCAGCAGTGGATACATAAGCCAACGGGGGGGGGGCAGGGTCTCCATGTTTCTGCAGCTGTGCTGCAGGGCCTCAATCTGTAGACCACTGCCTGGAGGATAGCAGCATGCATGTCTATCCAGAGCACTGTGGAAGCTGCTGTAAAAGTCCTTTTCTTGTCAATAATGACTGCTCCCCACATTAAATGGGGGCACCCTTTGCGTGGTCACGCACAGCCCCCTGGGCCCTATTAGCACAGGCTTGGCTTCGCCTTCCCCCAGGTGGGATACCTGGAGGTCTCCGCCTACCTCAGTCAGTTGCCCAATCCCACCTGGAGAGGCGTTGCCAAGGTGATTGAGCCAGGTGGGGGGGAGGGACTACCTGCTCACACAATAGGGGGAGGATCTTACCTGGGAATCGTCAATTGGCTCCAGAGCCTGTCCACACAAAGAGTTAACTATCAGACATATGCTTTCCTTGACTGGGGAGTGCCAAGGCACTTGTCTATATTGACTGATGGGCCAAATTACTCCTGAATGTGTGCATTGACATGGGACACCGACCACATCAGATGAGCCTCCCTATCAGCTTGCAAGTACCAAGAGTCACCTTAGAATGCAACTGACTTGGCCCTGCCAGGAAAGATTAGTAGTGATACATAAGCTGTCTTTCAGAGAGGGTATACGCTGTTACTGATCAACTGAGTTTATGCAAGGTAAGTTTCTGAGAAAATCCAGGCTTCCCTGGAACATGTTCTGAAACTATTTCACTACACAGAAAACACAACTATAGCAAGAAGATACTGAACATAAGGAGGCCAATATCTATGTCCTCTGGTGTTGAAAACAAGATATATTTTTATATAAGGAGATAAAATGAGGACTTCATAAATTCTACTTGATTCCAAGGCTGCGATGAAGCAGTAAATTCTGGTGCAAATGTAAGAAATAGCTCGCTTCATATATTACTGCAAATGAATGCTGTGGCAATTCTATCAATTGCAACCTTTAAGGAACTCTCCTCACAGGCTTAAACTCAAAAATCTCATCTGTAAAAAAAATGTACGTAAGTGTCTGGGCAGGCTTATGAAGTGAGCACCTTTACCTTTGATGAGGAGACCCATGCAAAGGTAAACCTTGAGAAACAGAATCAAGTCTCAGGGATGTCTCTGTCCAGTTAAGGACCAGCCCTGTTTGCACATTAGTATTCCAGTTACAGTTCCATGCATAGGTAGGCAAAGATGGATACCAAGAGGACAAGTCCACAAAACGTTTTCCTTGCTTATTAGCTAACCATTTACAGTGGTACCTCAGGTTACATACGCTTCAGGTTACAGACTCCGCTAACCCAGAAATAGTGCTTCAGGTTAAGTACTTTGCTTCAGGATGAGAACAGAAATCATGCTCTGGCGGCGTGGCGGCAGCAGGAGGCCCCATTAGCTAAAGTGGTCTTCAGGTTAAGAACAGTTTCAGATTAAATACGGACCTCCGGAACGAATTAAGTACTTAACCTGAGGTACCACTGTATTTGCAGCTGCCAACCCTCTCCAATACAGATAGAGGGCTTGAAAGAAAGGCAGAGCCTTCTCTCATTTGCACTGTTGCATGCAAAACTTAGCAATGGGAGAGACTCCTGCTGTTTTTTACCTACAAAGCACAATGTAAATGAGACTTCATGGTGGGAACATGAATCCTACTTGTTGCCAGCCAGCAAGCAGATGTAAAGGTAGCATGTAAAGTTGGCATGTGTTTTAATCTATAATTGAAGCCTCCAATGTATATTTTTAAAGGTTGGTTTTATTCATTTGGGGAGGTTAAACTGTTTCTAATACTACTACTACTAATAATAATAATTTTTACTTATACACCGCCCTCCCCAGCCAGAGCCAGGCTCAGGGCAGCAGACACCAATAAAATCACAGTAAAAACGTAATGGGGGGGGGGACCAATTTAAAATACAGGTTAAAATGCAATTTAAAATGCAGCCTCATTTTAAAAGTAGCCAATAGATCAAGACCATAAGGGAAGGGAAACATAAGGGTTGCTTTTCTAGTGTTGCTTTTTATTGACAATTTTAATTATTGGTTTTATTCTTGACAAACTACTTATAGGTTTTATTTACTATTAAGCAGAACATAATTTTGACTTTTTAAAAATGTGTTTAGATTAGACTAGCATAGGTTCTGATTAAAATTATCTAGCTAGAAGCAAGCATAAATTATAAAGTTGCTTCCTTCTCTCCCACAGATATATTGTTGCTGGCACCCATATGTCTTAAGAGGCAATGGACTGCACCTCCAGGGATGAAGTAAAACCACTGCATTAGCAGTGCCAAAGTGATCTCCCTGGGGTGCAAGCCTGGGCAACGTGTATGGAGGTTCTGGGCTGCCCAGACGACAAGACCCCCCTCTCGGCCTTGCTGATGTGGTCCAAAGGAAAGCAGAGAAATACGTTTGGCACCAGCTTGGCTGCAGGAGTTGCTGGAAGGAAGTATATAAAGGCACCATCCAACTATCTTTGAGACTCCACTCTGGATTTGTGTAGGGTTTACTTCTGAGACCCATTGACTGCCCTCACCTGATTTAGCCAGCCAGCTCAAGCCGTTTCCCAGGGTTTGACTGCTATCACATGCTAACACTTCTAGGAGCCACAGGTGAGAGCCAAGTGCAGGATGGGGGTCAAAGGTGGGCAAACTACCTCAGAAGGAGCATGATGTGTTCCCCCACCAGAGTTACAACCCCTCCCCAAACACCCAATAATGCTTAACATTAACACTGCTATTCCCCTTTTGCAACTCTACACACACTCAAGATTTTGTCCAGCACGAATGTAACCAGTGCAAGGGTATCACAACTGAATTCCATATAAAAGTTGAAAGACCCAGATCAGAATGCCTTAGCATGGCTGGTCCAAGCTAGTTTATGCAGTGCAGTGCTCTTACAATGCAGAGCCACATTTCACAATTCAATCACGGGAGATTAGGGATCAGAATAAAGTCATATGGCAACCAAATTAACTGTTCTGCTAACGCTAACACAGAGAAAAAGTAAGGCTTTTCTTAACTTTGCTGTCACACATCCTAGAGTACAGCAACATTGATATTCAGATAATGCACTGTTCATTTCTAAATTGCTGTTTTGAGGTCAAACATCAGTAGAGGGCAACTACATTATACCCTGTGTGTTTTTTAAAGTTTTATAATATGTGCTAGAGAAGCACTATTCAGTGACTCTGCCTGGTTTTTAAAGCACCAAATTTAACTTAATTTTGTAAGTGGGAACATCCAATAAAATTTTACTATGTGTTTAGCTCTCATTAAAGATGGAAACCAGCAGTAAAGATCACTACCCAAAAATAAAAGTCAGAACACAACCAAACCTGAATTTGGACTTACAGTACGTCTTTTTATGGACCTCATCCTTATCTCCAATATCAAATAGATATGATCTGGATATGTACAATAAGGGGAACAGTCTGTTCACAGTTCACTGAACACTGTTTTTAAGTACTATTTGAATGACTGAAAACCAACATAATAGTGGCATTTGTGTGTTTTGACAGCTAGCTTCCCCGGAACGAACAGACACCAACTGAATTTATGGTTCACATAACAGACTGGAACCCAGCTGAAACCTCAAGGGCCACCTATTTCTGCTATCTGTTACTACAAAAAAAAAGTGAGAGTGGAGAGAAGAGTTGGCAATGGGAAAGATAGTTGGAGAGGCTGGCTGCAAGTTTTACCAAGCAGGCTGTGTTCAAGTCACATGGGAAACACAGGATGATATTGCTAGAAATCATTTCTCTTAAAACAATTTGAACTCTGAGTTCTGGCCCACATTCAACAAGTACCACATATTGTATAAATTACATCATTATGGGGATCATAATTTTCCTGCATATTTTCCTTCAGATATTCTTTTACTTAAAATACAGAACACAGACTATGGTACAGTGGTACCTCGGGTTAAGTACTTAATTCGTTCCAGAGGTCCGTACTTAACCTGAAACTGTTCTTAACCTGAAGCACCACTTTAGCTAAAGGGGCCTCCCGCTGCTGCCGCACCACCAGAGCACAATTTCTGTTCTCATCCTGAAGCAAAGTTCTTAACCCAAGGTACTATTTCTGGGTTAGCGGAGTCTGTAGCCTGAAGCGTATGTAACCTGAAGCATATGTAACCCAAGGTACCACTGTACTGAGTTTGTTTCCTTCTGTTGACTTCAATAGAACTGACGGCATTGCTAGTCAAGAGATGCCAGTAACAGCACAAGAAGGATGCTTCTATTAAGAAATTATGTAACCTTGCAAATAATTCCCAGAATCATGATCAGACCATGAACGGCTTAGGATACCTGAATATATTGATGACAGTCATCTTCAACACATCAATGGTTTGGGGGAAAACAGAATCACACCAACTACCTTCCAATATAGCAAGCGTCTCAGCCTGGAAACAATTCCAACTCAATACAAATAACCAGATTACTAGCTATCTAGAATCTGGTTTGCGAGGAACACAGAAAGTTGTCTTATGCCAAGCCAGAACATTAGACTATCTTGTTCAGCCTTGCTTATGCTGACCGGAAGCAGCTGTCCAGGTTTTCAGGCAAGAGTCATTCACAGCTCTAACTGGAAATTGTCTGGGATTGTAGATACAGTATTTTGTATGCAAAACTGTGTGAGCCCAACATAAACTTAAGATATAACATTACATTGACTGTATATTTCTTCCAACCAATGCTGTAAGGCACAAGAGAATAAGGATAGTCACTCCAAGAGTGACATTGCTAGGACAGAAGCAATTGACAATCCTTCTCTCACTTCCCATCCTGTGCTGCAATTTACAGTACAGTGCAGGAAGGGAGAACATAATCCCCTAGCTGCATGGGCAGCAGAGGAAAGCCATGAGCTTCCTTTCTCCAACGCCAGGAAAAGGTGCAAGCTTTGCTAAGGAAAGCAGTTATCAGGTTAATTCTATTGCGAGGAAAGAGCTGCCTTATTCCCAGTATGTACCTGGCTGAATCTGGTGACTTCCTTATTAGTGTTACTGAGCACAGTTAGCCATATAACTTTGTGTATAAAAGGACTCAGATTTCAGCACTGGTTGCAAGTTGTTGGAAATGGGCCACTGGCCATTATCAGGAAAAAGGGGGTTGTGGCAGAACTGTGGAGTTATCTGAACACTTTGAGAAGAGCTCATCTGAGAAGAAGACTTGGAGAGTTGACAGACTTCAAGACTCTAAGTTGTTGCAGAACTCTGTAAATTGTCTTAGAACTTGCAAGTGGACATTGCAGTACAGAAACCCCTCTTGGACCAGAAGAACAAAAGCCTTCATGCAACCTGTATACAGTGGTACATTGGTACTCAAATGGCTTGGCTCCCAAACAAATCGGCTCCCGAAAGTCGCAAACCTGGAAGTAAGTGTTCCGGTTTGCAAACGTCTTTCAGAAGCCAAACATCCGACGTGGTTTCCGCTTGAGTGCAGGAAGCTTCTGCAGCCAATCGAAAGCCACACCTTGGTTTTTGAACAGTTTCAGGAGTTGAACAGACTCCTGGAATGGATTAAGTTTGAGAACCAAGGTAACACTATATAGTGTGTAACTATGGAGTGTTTGTTTTATGTGTGCCAAGTAGAACAACTCTGCTTAAAACAAGTGTTTTGTGTTGGTGGGCTTAACAGCTTTACTGAAGCTTCCATGGTGCATGCACAGAGAGCAAGATTTATGGGTTGAAGATAAACACACACCCTAACCACCTTCACCCATTTTCAAGAAATCCCTCCAAGTATCAACTCTCTTTAAAGACGATGGGCAAGCGAGGTTGAGAAATTAGCATTTTTTAAGGTTCCGTCTTATGTTGCTAAGGAGGGGGAGTCTGTATCAGGAGTCCATTAGAAAGAGGGCAACTTTGTACTGTATCAGATTAGATTATGAGCCTTTTAGATTTACAAGGTATCCTTTGATCACACAGGTGTTCACAGCTGTCAGATGCTAACACTTTCTTTAAAAAACTTTCCTCTTTTTTAAATAAAAAAAAAGCAAACTGTCAAGTAACAGAGTTCAGTTTTTCTTTTCCAGGGGGTGGGGAGAAAGTACCCAGCATGCTCAGTTAGATTGTGGTTACCTGCCCCCAAGCAATTGGGCTAGAATGGGCTAGAATTTTAAAGAAAGAATCATGCACTGCTCTCCTACAAGGTAATGGGAGGTCTGGCAGCAGAACAGAGCATTGCTGGAACGCAATCATAAAGTGTGAAATAAAATGAGCTTGCAAGAACCACTCACAAAAGTCATTAGTATTAGTCACAGTTGTCAGAAGGAGCAAAGGAAACTCTGTAGCAAGTCCGAGTGACAGGTCTGTTACTTCGCTCTCATGGTAGGGATTCCCTCCTTGAAAATTCAAAACATTTCAAGTGAACTAGGATGGAACCAGACTCTTAGTGCTTTGAGAGAGAGACAGAGAGAGAGAGATGGTAGAGCAGCTTTTAAACTAATCATTCTGAGAAAGCTGATAGGCACTGACGAGCATTTAGTTCTGGACAAAATCATCCCTAAAAGACAAGGATGGAAATGTTTATGACTGTAAAAATAGGAGAGAGGTAGAAGTAGGCAATAAAAGTACAGTAGGATATGACAGTGATTCAAAAGAGGCCAAAGTGCATTAGGGAAAGACACATGTGTCAGACACATTTGGAGAGAGATGCTGTGTATCGGTGCTCTTATGCAAATACTAGAAGCCTACAGACCAAGACGGGAAAGCTAGAGAGCACAGATATAGTTGCCATAATGGAAGCCTGGTGGAATGGAGGGGACCGATGAGACACAGTTATCTCTGGAGGAAGAATAGAAAGGAGTGTACCGGGGGTGGTGTTACTTTATAAAGAAAGAAATAATAATAATAATAATAATAATAATAATAATAATAATAATAATAATAATGGGTGGTGCTATTGTTTTTGTTTGTCACTGCACTATGTATTTTTATATTGTAAACCACCTGTGATCCTTGATTTTAAGGGCAGTATAGACATTTAATAAATAACAAATACCAATAATGTGATGCATCAAGCAACTCCTTAGAGTCCAACAAAGTAGAAATCTGAGAAAGGGCATTGTGGGTAGCAATATCAGACCCAAAAATAAGACATTGCCAGTGCTTTCAAAGAAATCAAGGGATGCCTCAAATGAACATTCAGCCCTGGGTCTTTTTTAAAAAAGGGTTATAAGCCCAGCTCTTAAGAAAATGCCAAATCTGCCACTTGCTCTTCAAAGCTTGGAAAGCAGGATGACAGTGAGCTGGAGGTGGAGTGAGAGATGGGCGTAGCATCTACCACACCCCCTTCACAATGCTGATCCAGACTCTTCTCACTCACAAATCCATTTCCCCATGGTTACCTACAATATATCATCTCTGTGCCCCCCTAAAACATTTTATTGTGTATTTTTTTTTCATTCTAATGCAGAAGAATTGTCCCCGCCAGAAGATAATAGCTATAAAAAATAAATATAATTACACCTTTCTTTGCTCTGCTGTGCTCCAGAAGCAGACATCCTGAATGCCTTACTGGGCTTGCAAGAGTATATTACCCTGGCAAGAGAGACCTATTGCCCCTTAAGATCTGTGTAAAAGTGGGAGGATTGTACACTAGGGCAAGTTGGGCACCACTCCACCAAGTTCAGCCTGCCTTCAGTGAGCCCCCACCTGTCTACTGCCTTAGTCTAGGAGGTGGCACTGGCCATCAGCATCCTCCTCCATAGTCTTGGTGTTGCCCCTTGTAGAACAGCAGGGAGGGGAATGGAGACAAAACTAGAATTAGTTGGCTCTGTCTGTCATTGACTGTAGCCTCTACAAGTAATACATTATGGTTGTGCTTGCAGTTAATATAAAAAAGCATGGGTGATATACTGCAGTGCATGCCAATAACTAAAGAGAGCTGATACTTAAAAAATAAAAGAGTTGCCTGCAGCTTTTCAAATAGGGGCTGCAGTGACACTGATATCCCAACCGCCCAGAGTGGCTGGGGAGGTCCAGCCAGATGGGCAGGGTATAAATAATAAAATTATAATTATTATCATCATCATCATCCCTTGCCTTGGCACTTTTCTCATGGCATAGCCTTGCTGCTTTGCTGTGTTGTTGTTCTAGTATGTATGCTTTGATCCCAATTTTATTATTATTCACATCCAAGGGTTCCTATGATGGATCCATTTGGTGGGATGGGAATTTTAGTATTTTAATTGTTGAATTTATATCCTGACTTTCCTCCTGAAGGTGTCCAGAATAGCAAGCTCATCCTCATTTTTTTTTCTTAAGGGGAAAAAAATTCTAAGAACAGTTAATTAAAAATATTCTAAAAGCAGTTATAACTATAAACAATATTCTTTAGCCACCAATTGCCCGGGCAAACTAGAATGTGTTCAGATTCTTCCTGAGAGTTAATATGGATAGAGATAGATGCACCTCACTAGGGAGATCATTGCACAAATAGGGAATCAACACTTAAAAGCTTCTGTCATGGGGTCAATGCCAACTGGGAAGGCCCAATGGTGACAAGGCCTTACTTGCAAACCATAGAGTCCAAGATGTCTGATACTGGGGAAGACATTTGTAGCTATTTGAGTCCCAAGTCATTTAGGACTTTATGTGCTAGTGCTAACACCTTGAATTGGGTTCACTAGCAGCCAGGGCAGTGCATTCAGGACCAGTGACGCATGATCCTCTCATGTTGCCTCCATTCACCAACCCAGCATCTGCATTCTGCACAAGCTACAGCCTCTGGACAGTCTTCAAGGGCAGAACTAGTCTAAGCTGGATGTTAACACTTCTAGCCAAGAAGCTACTTGAGATTCCAGTGATAGGTTAGAACAAATGGAGAATAAGGACAGTAGGTGTACAGATGTGCTCAATCCATTATGAAAGCAGTGTGGGCTGGTTGGAAAATAGCTGTTTTCTGTTCTGTGGTGCAGAACCACCCAACAATGATATCTATTCATTCTCTTACTCATTCTGGATCATCTCTTTTTGTTTTCAGTCCTTTGTTGCATGGTATTATTTCTGAACTTTGACAGGCTTCTTTGCAGCAAATTCAGTCATACAGAAAGCTTTTGTCTTTAATTAAATATCTTAAATTATGAAAGGGGGAGGAAGTAAATTGTAACTAGCTAGGGCGTTTGTAGAAGCAGCTGTTGTAGGGATTTAATCGTTCACTTAACAAATTCAATTGGAATGCTGACATTTAAGCCACGACTACTATGACTCTCCACAAACAGTCTTTCATTGAACTTTAAGTTGCTACACTGCATAGCAAATTGGGATGCTTCACTGTGTTCTCACTCTTGTTATTATTATAAACAGACTCTTATTCATCCTAAGGTCCCAGACAGTGGTCATCCTGCCCCAGCCATCTATGACATTAGAAACTGGCCCTGGGGACTTGTACAAACACAAAAAAGTATGTGGCATAGTGCTTAGCTGCTGCACCTTCCCAGTGAATGGAAAGCAAGGTTTTGCCTATGTTATTTCTGCAAAAGAATTAAATCACACAGATGGGGGGGAAATAAGGCAGGAGTGGGCTGGGAAAGGCAGAAAGGTTTCAGTGCTCTACAGGTGGAGTTGCTAGCTACTTCAGTAAGCCAACCCCAATTTTCACACAACATGAAGTTTGATGCTGGTGGAAAATACACACAAAACAGCTTCATCTCTAACACCAGTTATATATTACATCATTGTTGTTTTATTCTGTTTGTAAACCACTCTGAGGGTTTTGTTTTGTTTTTTACAATCAAGCAGTGTATAAATTATATGAAATGAAATAAGTATGCATCTGTAATTCATATTTTTGCCTTCTGAAGGAACCTGTCTTTATAAATTTCATAAACATACCAAACAGTACCATTTTATGCACCAAGCTATGCATAATATATTTACTTAACAGAGTTAAGTTTAGGTTTGCTAAGTATTGCAAACCTAACTATTTTAATAGTTCTGTTTTTGTCTTGAAAAAAAACTGAGGGGTAAACGGGGAAAGGGAGTTCATGAGTTTTACTCACATCAAGAGTTACTGATCAAATTATTATTTAAGTTTGTGTATTTGCATATTTAAACATACCATGATCATCAAAAAAGCCAAACTGTCAACTGCATGACAACTGTTTTCCTAGACTGCAAAACTTGTAATGCTCCCCTATGTACCAAAACGAGCTTCTTCAAGAAAGTTGCACAGGATTTCTTCCCAACATCTAGTTTCTATTTGTAGGAAGTTTAAAAATAAACAATGGGACCACACTTGAAGTAATAAATGTTACAGTGTAACTGTAACTAAATGTTTTTCCACAGAGCAATGAAGAAATACCAAAAGTGTGTTATGTGTGTGCATGTGCTAGCTATGAGTATGACTTACTGAGCAGAAACATGCCTTTGGCCCTTTTTCTGGGATGGGGGGGGAGTATCAGAATAGTGTTCTGGGCTCACAAAATGAGAGGCACATAATGCTTTCTCTCCTTTGACCATCAAAATTGTTCAAGAGTCGCAAGCTTTCAAGCCTCATAAACCTCTCTTCAGGTGCTCAGATCTAACCTAAAGATGGTGAAATGTCTTACACATCCAAGAACTGTCTGGTAGCTAGCCAGGAATATCAACAAAAAGGAACATGTTGTGTTCTATTTTTTCAGCATTCCAAGGCAAATGTTGTGTACCAGTGAAATTGCAGTTCGTTTCCCCAGATCGCGCAACAAATGCACCTGTCGTGTGGTGTGCTAATGTGAATAGCATTCAGCTCCTATTTCTTATTTTGGATAAATATATCCATATTGTATGTATGACCTGTGATAAGAATGGTGGCAGGTAATTTAACTGCACCATTTCAGTCTTTCTTTGGCTTTCTTTTTATATACAGTTATTAAATGCTTTAGAATAGCCTTCCCCAACCTCGTGCTTTCCAGAAGTTTTGGACTACAATTCCCATCAGCCCCAGCTGATGGCTGATGGGAGTTGTAGTCCAAAACCTCTGGCAGACACCAGGCTGTGGAAGGCTGCTTTAGAAGCCACAGACCTGCCCCTTGTAGTGAAGTTCTGCTTGTATCATCTTTGCATTTCTATTTGCCTATTTTATTTTATATGCCAGTTTTCAAAGCAGACTTCTCTCAAACTGCCTTACAGTTAGCATAACAATGACATTTAAAGCAAACATCCAAAATGCAATTAACTTTAGACCAGCAGCAAAGTCTAACTTTTAAAAGGTGGCCACCAAGGCTACCTTGTTGAGTTTTTTTTTGAAGGCTGTGTGCATCCTCTCAACAGCAGTGGGTTGCATGTGCATATTTGGGGGGGGGCACACAGGTGCAAAACTATTGGGTAGCACTATCATCTTTGGCTGAGAACTAAATTATACACAGTGCTTAATACATACAGAAAAACAGGTGCCAGTATCACCTTCAGTTTGGAAGCACCTTCCCTAATCCCAGTTTATGGGAGCTCTCAGTTGCTTCAGTGACAAGGGAGATGTACACTTTCATATGTTCATCATTTATTCCAGGGTTAGGCCTTGGCTTTCAAAAATGGATGGCGGGGCACAAAAATAACACGACAATCCTAGTTGCACCTACTCAGAAGTAAATACTACAGAATTCAATAGGGCTTGTTCTTAGGTAAATGGGGTTAGGGCTGCAGCCTAAGCGTTAACTGCAGTATGGCATGCCTTCAGGTAGGGAAATGTGGCTTTGGGATTCAAACTTTAACCCCACTTCTTGCTTGAGCAGGAAGTGCAACAATAACTTTTGAGTTAGACAGGAATAGCTTTGCTTACACTGCCTTGCAAGCCTGGAAGCATTAATGCCCCTTGCCCAAGATTTTAAAAGGTGTAAATTAATACAATGCAGTTCTTCCCTCCTTAACAAGGCTTAAGATTCCGCTGACCTCAGAGATTTACAGCAGAGTAAAAGTGCAGAGGATTACACTCCGAGAAGCAGAAGTAACAGAAAGTGAATACGGATTCTGTCCAGTCATGGGACTTGGACGATGAGAAGGCTAGATGAAGCTTGACAACAATTCATTACATGATGTAGTATATGTGCACGAACGCAGAGAGCGCTCCATTGCAAACCAGGACGCTGAACTTCCAGAAGTTAACTAGGGAACCAGAAACGGGTGCTTGCAATCCTGCCGTGCAACAAAGCCCCGATTACAAGATGAAGCACACCTCTAATTGCACAGATAAGGCGCTTGCACGTCTTCGACCGTCTTCTGCTCACACTCAAGCAAAAAACCCCAAGGGACGTTTTCTGTGAGCCTCCACTATTACATGTGTTCTCATGTAGGCGATGTATCGATTTCAAGGTTCCCCCCTTAGGTCGGCTGGTTTAGCAAATGATCGCAAGCAGATTGGTGGAAGGCGAACGTGCTCAGCACAAAGTGTGGGGGGGAGGGGTGTCCTGTCATAAAAGGCAAGGAACCCCACCCCTAGCAACAAAAACACCCTCAGACGCTTCCGAATTCGGGTCGCCCCCAGATCTTGGGGTTGCCCAGTCTGCTCTTCCAAACTCTCCACGAGGAATCGATTCTAAGCAACACCCACAGGCACCCCCACCCCTGCTGTTTTACGCGCTACAGCTACAGGCGTTTCCCCCGACCGCGCGCAGGCAGAGAATCCCGACCTGCGCGGTACCTGAACACATTCTGGCAAAGGCAAGCCCAAACTGCAGGCAAAACAGCAGGGCGGCGGCGTGGAAGCCCTGCGCCGTCCCGCAAAGAAGGCGGCGGGAGCCAAGAAGACCATTACGCGGCGGGCGCCGGCCCTCCTTCCTCTCCCCCCCCCCCGCCCGCTCGCTGGCTCGCTCGCCTTTGCACCACAACTTTCCCACGGCAACGCTGCCCCTACCTTGGCTCCTTTGCCGCTGGGGCAGCGGACGCTGTTGGAGACTCCGGCCGTCTGGTTCATCTCGGCAAGTTCGCTGGGAGGGAGGTGCGCGCGCGCTGCTCCAAAGTTTTCCCGGCGCGCTTTCTCTCCTGGCGGGAGGGCGGCCAGATAGAGCTGCTGGCCCTCAGCCCTTCCTTCTCTCGCCGTCTAACGTGACCACCCCGTGGAGGAATCTGCAGTCGCAACCGGCGCAGCCGCCGAGCTGCCTCCTCAAAGCCCGAAGGGAGAGCCGCACGCTTTCAGCGGGAGGAGGAAGCCCCGCGAATGGAAAACCCGGAGGCTCTCTCTCCGCACGAGGGAGCGAGTCGTCCCCTCAGAACTGCAGGGAAAGGGGGCTCTTTCGCCCAGCTAAACGGCCTGCCTGCTCTTTGGGTTAGGGGTGGGGGTGGCGGGGAGATTAACCTCCCCAGGGGCCAATGACAGAAGTTTTGGAGGGGAACGAGGGGGGGAAGGAGGCGGGGAGACGAGCTGCTGCTTTCGTCTCCTCAGGAAGCTGAGCTGAGGCCCAGAAACGTGCGCCTCAGGGACGCTCTTCAAGAAAATGGGTCCGTTTCCCACCCTCGGGGCAGCGCCATTTCCGCCTCCTCTTTAAAAAAATATGACGCCCCAGACAGGAGTCTTTATGTCGCGGGAGCTCTGAGGGTTAAACAAGTGTGCCCCCCCCCGGCGGGCGGTTCTCTCAGCTTGGGGCGCTGCCTCTCTCTTACTCGCTCTCTCCCTCCCTCCGCCGCTGCCTCTGAGGCGAGGCTGCTGCCTCGGGACTGTCAGGAGGAGGAGGCGGCGGCACGCGCGCGAGGCTCCCTCCTCGCCAGCCGGCGGCGCCTCTGCCAAAGGCGCGCGCGGGAGGGAGACGGGCTGAGGCGATATTAGTGGGAACATCAGCAGCTGCTACTGTACAGCCAGCCCTTTCCTATCTACTTTAATGCGTGCGCGTGTGTGCGCGCGCACTCTCCCCCGAACTCTCCCGCCCTTTTCTCTGGGGGTTTCCAGCCCTCCCCGCGGGAGGAATTCCTCAATTAGCGGCTCGCGCACGACCGACCCAGCGCTGGCCCAGAGTCAAGCGAGACGGCGCCGAGGCGGGACGAGGAGCAGAGACAACCGAGTTCAGGAAGAAATTTCCTCTGGCTACATTGAACTAGAACCCGCGCACGCACTCAGCCCTCCGACGCTGGCCCATGCAAATCTTATTTATTAATCTTTTCCAGCACACTTTCCAAAGACTTATAGCGTGTTTTTCTTATGCAGGGTTGTATTAGCATAAATGCTGCTGGGCTCAGTGGGATTTGGTATTCCCAGATACATGTGCGCTGGACAAGTGGCAACAGGTTTTTGAAAACCTGCAAGCATGCGCAGAGCTGGATTTTGCGAAGAGCTCTAGCTAAGGGGTGGAGATTTTACTTTCTTGGGCTCCATGATCACTGCAGATGGTGACAGCAGTCACGAAATTAAAAGACGCCTGCTTCTTGGGAGAAAAGCGATGGCAAACCTGGACAGCATCTTAAAAAGCAGAGACATCACCTTGCCAACTAAGGTCCGTATAGTTAAAGCTGTGGTTTTCCCAGTAGTGATGTATGGAAGTGAGAGCTGGACCATAAAGAAGGCTGATCGCCAAATAATTGATGCTTTTGAATTATGGTGCTGGAGGAGACTCTTGAGATTCCCATGGACTGCAAGAAGATCAAACCAATCCATTCTGAAGGAAATCAGCCCTGAGTGCTCATTGGAAGAACAGATCCTGAAGCTGAGACTCCAATACTTTGGCCACCTCATGAGAAGAGAAGACTCCCTGGAAAAGACCCTGATGTTGGGAAAGATGGAGGGCACAAGGAGAAGGGGAAGACAGAGGATGAGATGGTTGGATAGTGTTCTCGAAGCTACCAGCATAAGTTTGACCAAACTGCGGGAGGCAGTGGAAGACAGGAGTGCCTGGCATGCTCTGGTCCATGGGGTCACGAAGAGTCGGACACGACTAAACAACAACAACAACAAAGGGGTAGAACACCTGCTTTGTATGCAGAAGGTCCTAGAGGTTCGATCCCTGGCATCTCCCCTACCTGAAACCCCGGAGAGTCACTGCCAGCCCGTGAAGACAAGACTTAACTAGATGGACTCTGTAAAAGGCAGCTTTCTATGTACAGTGGTGCCCCGCAAGAAGAATGCCTCGCAAGACAAAAAACTCGCTAGACGAAAGGTTTTTCCGTTCGCGATTTGCCTCGCAAGACGAATTTCCCCTATGGGCTTGCTTCGCAAGACGAAAACGTCTCGCGACTTTTTTTTCTTTGACTAAAAACAAAGACATGTTTTGTTTATAAAGTTAATTTATTTTCCCTTAAATTTTTGAACTGCTCTTTACAATATGTGTGACTTTAAAGAGCAGTTAATAAACTGTTGTTGTACCAAATTTGGCTTTGTTTGGACTTTTTTTGACCATAGGAACGCATTAATTGATTTTCAATGCATTCCTATGGGATTTCGTGCTTCGCAAGACGAAAAATTCGCTAGACAACAAAAATTGCGGAACGAATTAATTTCGTCTTGCGGGGCACCACTGTATATTGTTCCAGAAGGTCCCTGCCATTCAAAAAATGCGGGGGAGGGGGTGGGAATACCAATATTGCACCCAAATAGGGGGTCCTGTGCTTTTAACAGCTGTGTGGCAGTTATCAAGATTGGCAGGTTCTCCACTCACTCAGTATTGCCCAGAGGCTCTTTTGCATCTCCTCACTGACTTCCCATGTCCACGCAGATGCATCTTGCAAGGCCTGGTGATGGTACTGCAGGGTGATCAGTTGCGAAAGAGAGAGAAGGCTCCTGTCACAAGCATTATGCAGAATATGAGATGCAGGTAGGCACATCCTGTCACAAGCAAGAGTTTTCCCTCCTGGTGCCAGGTTTAGCAATGTTTCGTAAGGTACATCACATTTTTTTGCCTGCACACTTATTTAGGAGTAATTCTGATTAATGGGGCAATGGTGGGTCTTATTTCCAAGTATGCGTGCATAATATCTTATTGCTAAATACCCTTGTGACCCCTAATACACACAAACACACACACACACACCAGGTCACACTGTGCCCCATTCTAGCCAGTGCCCACATTTTTAACTTGTCATGATTTTGTTAGTCTGCCCCTTGATGTATATCATACTCTGTGGATGATTCTTGAGGAAAAGCTGCATCTTCTGTGCAACCACTGAAAGAACAGAAATCCTCTTTTCCCAAATGGTTGCCCTAATGGTAGCAGATTTTCTAAAAGCTAGATGACAAACTGCATCTGCTGAAATGCCCTGTTTAGTACACCTGCATGGGAATCCCATTCTCCTTTGGGTTCCCTCACCATGAGAGCATAGAACCCTTTCCAACCCCGCCAACACCACAAAACATTGAATCTTTTCCCTTTTTTTGAGAGTAAGCCAGGGGTTGTCAATCTTTTGGGGCTCATAGGCAAATTTGTAAAGCAGAAAAACTGTTATGTCACATACACATAACAACCAAGCACATACCACAACCTATTCTACTAGCTGCAGTAGTAGGCTTCTTTTAAGCATGATTTTTGCAAGCGGAAGGGAGAAGGCCTTTGTAGCAAATATATGCATCTATGGACACCAGGTTGGTAACGCCTGCTCTGAACTGCCCACAAAATGCTTTTTTTCCAGATGAGAAGAATAGGTGTAAATTTGCAGAGTAGAGTTGAAAAGTTGAGTTGAAAAGAATACCTTCCAAAAGCCCATATTTGGCCTTGACTTCCCAAAACTAAAACATTCAAGTTGCCATTGTCCCCCAAGACAGACAGATGCCAACTCAACTCATCAGTTGCCTGACTCAAAAGTTCGTTGATAGCTTGGGGGCATGGGCAGAAAGTGCTTTTACAGTTGGAAAGTTCTCTCTAGACTGCACTAAGCACACTTACTAGTGAGCAAAATTGCATCCAGCTTGGTGAAAATTACTTCTGAATAAATAAGCTAATATTCACCTTGAAATTATCTCTTTGTAAGGTAAAACCACTGGGTATGGCATGAAAGGCTGGAAATATTTTGCCATGCCTGGATAGCTCAGTTGGTTAGAGCATAGTGCTGGTAATGTCAAGGTTTCAGGTTTGATCCCCAGATGGGACAGCTGCATATTACTGCATTGCAGCGGCTTGGACTAGATGATCCTCAGGGCCCCTTCCAACTCTACAGTTTTATGTTTCCATGCCAGCTATAACTTGTTAAAAGAAAACAAAAGTTTCACATGAAAGCCTTGGTCAATTCACACAATTGGGGCTTGATTCTCCATCCAAACAGAACCTGCCCCACCTCATTTATTCACCATAGTTTGAGTGATGGGCCCGTGATGGGCCATCCTCTTTTCTGTGAACAGTCTATTACACACTTAAATATGTATATTCAAATTACTATATCCACCGCTTCATATTCCCAAACATCTCCGGAGACAATAGTGATTATGAGAATATTCAACAGAGGAACTATTCATAAACAAGGGGGCTTTGTCAAAGCCTTCCATGACTGTCAATCTCTTCTGGGAAAGTATTATTAGTCTCAGTAATACCTGAGCAACTACACTTTGACCAATAAATCCAGTGGTGGGATACACAAACTGAAAGACTGTGCCATAAATTTGGCGGTTCCTCCCTTCATTGTACACAGTGTTGTCGGATCTTAGTTATCTGCCATCAGCCAAGATTTAAAGTATGCTGCTCTGGACTCATAGTTTAGTGGCTTGGTATCCATACTTTACTGAGCAAGGTGGTTACGTGGCAGTAAATCAAGCCACAGGACTTTGTGAGCAGCATGTCTTAAAAAAATATTATTTGGTTGAGGCTGTTGACCATGGAAAAGCAAATACAATATTCCTTCAAGGGCGGGCAGGATAGCCATTATGGCTGAGAAAATGAATTCGCACTTAGCGCTCTGTGGCTTACTCTCAACTAAATTGGGTTTGCTTCTGAGTAGGTATTTATGGAATAAGGCTGTACATCAGTGGTAGAGAATCCCGTGGCCCTCTTGGTGTTGTTGGAAGGCAACACCCATCAAATCCAGCCGTAATGGCCAACAGCCAGGGATGATTAGAGTTGTAGTCCAGCGTTTTCTGGACAGTGAAAGGTCCCCCATGCCTGTTGTGCACACTGGGTTAAGTCATGAGGCTACAGCAGCCAAATGTGGTCCTCAGGACTTTGCTGAGGCAACATACCCCACTGGCTCTACCCTGGGCCTTTTTTTTTGCTAGACAGGAATGTGTGACAATGGCTCTTTCTTAAATGGATGGAGGGGCTTGTGTCCAGAAGCCAGCTTTTCTGGGACTGGATAGCCTGCTGTACAAGTCAAGAGCTGTATCCATTGCTCTGCCTACTTTTCACGCTAGCTCTTCCCATCACCAGCATGCAGCCTCTGGATGGTTGCCCACGAGAGAATGCAGACTCAAAAGGGTCCCCCACACCCCTTCCTGAATGGAATAAACATTAATTGGCTGGTGTCATACTTAAGGCTCAGGCATAATTAAATATATCCATGCCTTGAGAGTACATAACGGTTCTCCAATCCTCCCAAATAGTCATAATATTGATCACAGCACAATATAAGCTGGAGACAGAAAATGCTTTTAAAAGAGCTGGAAATCGCACGAGAGGCATTTTTAACCTTGGTGCATGCCGAGCAACACAAACACTGGGTAAAAGAACCCTGCTGTGAGTTCAGGTTAGACAGGTGTTTTTGAAACACTTCGAAACCCTACTATCAAAACCTGTGTGATTGTAGAATGAGGGAATACACTACAAGCAGTGATGTTTTTATCGTGCCACCTCCAATACGCGGGGCGGGGCGTGTGTCTCTCCCATATTTATCATGGGCACCTGCTTTTTAAAATCATCCATTTTCTTTATCTATAGTTAACAACTCCTATAAAAAAGGCAGGTGCAACCAGGGATCACATTATCCTCCTGTCTGCAGGCTCCCTTGCTTACACAAGCACATCCTTTTACAGGTTTGTATTTGACTTTGATTTTCTGACAAGGTTCTTTAGCTTTGACTTTGTATTTAGAAAACTAGGGAGCTTTGGAAACTGGAGAGTTGCCTTTTATTAGGAAAGCCAGTGATGCTAGACTGCAGGGCATCATGACATTCAGACCATATGCTTGTGCACATGGCAGAAGTCTGCCCAGAATGCTGTTTAGCTTAGGCACAGGCCCTTTCACACTTTTCGTCACAAAGCTCAAAGGCAAGTCTTGGGTCTCATGAGGCTTCAGGCTAGACAATGTCCCAAAGTCTTGCAGTGTAAGTCTCAATGCCACCTCTCCTCTCCTCACTGCCCTCTTTCTCCCCACAGGCTTAATTATGGTAGAAGCTAATTATTTTATAGGGAAAAACCCTGCTTTTAACAAGACATGGTGTGCATGGGGTTCAAACATACCATTGCCCCACAGGCAAACCCTGTGAGCAACAGCAATATTCCCTCATGCCTAATCCTACCGTTCTGACACCAGTGGCTGCAGGAAGACAAATGCAATTTAGCAATACCTTCAAATAGTAGTCAATGAGTAATGACTTTAATCAATTCAATTCAATTCAAAATCCTTTATTAGGCATAGCACACCACACATTAACAAACAAACATCATATACAGACTGTATAAAATACGGGCTCAGCGAACACAATTTATCCCAGACCTATTCTTAACTCCAGGACATAAATCGATGCACATAGATAATATAATACAACACAGCAACATCACCTACCATTACAAACCACTAAGTCTCTTTATCATGGCCCATTCTCTCTTCATGGACAGCATTTAAAAATTCAGCCGCTATTAAAGTAATTTGGTCATCGCTGTCTGCCAGCAGGAATGACTTTAATCCTATACACAATTTCCTGGGAACAGGCCTCACTCAAAGCACTGGGGTCTAATTCTGAATAATCATGTATAGCAGGCCTGTCCAACCAGTCGATCGCGGTCTACTAGTCGATCGCAGGATGTCTCTGGTGATCTTCCTTGAGCAACATAAAAAAAAATTGAACAACTGAACAACTCTGGCCTCTTTTCCTAAGCTCAACAACTCTGGTCAGTCTCCTCAAAAAAAAAAAAAAAAAAAAAGTTCAACAACTTTGGTCAATCCAATGGGTAAATCACCGACAATTTATTTATAGTGGGGGTAGATTGCAGTCTCTTGGAAGTTTGACACCCCTGATGTATAGGATTGCTGTTAAAATATATATGCAGATTAAGGGTATAAAGCAAGCACTACAAGCCATTATATAACTTTAGGAAGTATCAGACATCTTCAGAGCAGTATGAGGAGGTTTTTGTCAGCTCAGTCTTCCAAGCTTGTCCCTCTTCAACAAGGTTCAATATTTTCAGGGTAAGGAATCTAAGGAGATGAGGCAGATCCCAAAATGACTGAGCTTTCTCATGAGCCTTTTAGCTCAGTGGAAGAGCAACAACTTCACATGTAGAAAGAACTCCCTTCTATTATATATCATCCAGGCACATTCTCTATTGCTTTTTGGGTCCCTGTGCTGAAAACATTTCTCTTTTAACAAGCCTTGTAAATGGCAATCTTTATTCCAGTTGGTTTCTGCATTGAATATGAATTGAATTTATGTCTGTGCTGTTGTTGTTTTAGTGTGGGTGTGTGGTTTTTAAAAATGGTTTTATATATAATTGTTTTAACTGTTTTGTATATTATATTGTGAAATGCTTTGACATGTCTTGTGGGAAGCAATTCATAAATGGAATTATTATCATTATCATTACTATTGCTATTATTATTAGGAAGAAGAAGAAGCTGAAGTTGCAGCTGCAATTCCCAGCTTTTCTGGGTAGGGCTGGAAAAAACTCCTCTCTGAACACTTGGGAGAACTGCTGTCAATTATGGCAGACAATATTGATTTAGATGGGCAAATGGTCTTCCTTAGTTCCTATCACATAAATATCACTCACAGGTTGCTTAAAAAACTGGCTGTTGTTTGGATCAGCCCATACAGGCAAAAGGAGAAGAAGTAGAATAATTTATCAATTATCACAGGCTGGCTGAACAGCAAAGTGCAAGAGAGCAGAGCAGAAAAGTGCTCTCTAGAATACCTTGTCTTGCAAACATCCTAAGGCATTATATTTTGTGAAAAGGGTTTTACATCGGCTCAGCTAAAAGCAATATTAAAGCAGAGGCAAGGAACATTTTACAAGAGAGAGTTCAAGGATCAGCTAGAATTATATATAACAGCCCCAAGAAAACTCAGAACTTATATAAAAGCCGAGCTGCCTGTTTCATGGGATCCTGGTGAGCTGCAATTATGTTATGAACATGCATGGACCTCATGTACACATGTCCAATGTGACTGGTGGGTATTTGGTGATTTTGCTATCATTTATGGTTTGGATTGATTGATTATGTGTGTTGCATTCTTAATGCATCTTCCTTTTGTTTGAATATATTGCTAACCACCTGGCCTGGGGGCCAAAGGAGGAACATATAAATAAATCATATCATAAAAGAGCACGTATTCCAAAACCTTGAAAGATTTCTGAAGAAAATGCCCATTTCTTTAAATATTTTAGAAAATAACATGTTAGCTGTTAGTATAGTTTCTAGCTCTTGAGTCATTTGAGTGTGGGTTTTTTAGTATAATTTTACAAGTGATGAGTCCTTAGCACTATATAATTTAAAAGGATGAAATAATAGCATAAATTATTACACAATCATAAAACTTTAAAGGAAAAGCAAATCTGTTCCATGGTTTGTGTTAGACTGGAAAAGTCATATTATTTATCATTTAGGTTTCAGTTTAGCTGGGTCATTTCCAGAACCTCATGGAACAAGATGGCTTCCTTAGGGAAATATAATGAGTGAACTCTCTGAGCGAACTTTCTCAATAGTCTATAGCTGTTGTGGTATTGTCAGGGACTAGACTTGACATCAGGTAGTATAATGATGATGATGATGATAAATTTATCATTTATACCCTGCCCATCTGACTAGGTTTCCCCAGCCACTCTGGGTGGCTCCCAACAGACTATTAAAAGCACGATAAAAGATCAAACATTAAAAATTTCCCTAAACAGGGCTGCCTTCAGATGTATCCTAAATGTCAGGTAGTTGTTTATTTCTTTGACATCTGATGGGAGGGTGTTCCACAGGGCGAGCGCCACTACCAAGAAGGCCGTCTGCCTGGTTCCCTGTAACCTCACTTCTCGCAGTGAGGGAACCGCCAGAAGGTCCTTGGAGCAGAACCTCAGCATCCTGGCTGAACGATGGTGGAGATGCTCCTTCAGGTATACTGGACCAAGGCCCTTTAGGGCTTTAAAGGTCAGCACCAACAATTTGAATTGTGTTCGGAAGCATACTGTTCCTTGGTGGTGGGTATAATGGCACCAAAGCTTCATCTCTCACCAGGAAGGAAATGCATACCCCACTGGAACCCAACAAGAATGGAGCAACAGGATCAATGGCTAGAGCACAAGTTAAACTCAGCCTATATGAAAGCTTTAAAAATCATACACAGATTTGTTTAAAACATGGGCAGGCAAACTAAGGCCCCAGGGGCTGGATGTGGCCCAATCGCCTTCTAAATCCGGCCCGTGGATAGTCTAGGAATCAACGTGTTTTTACATGAGTAGAATGTGTGATTTTATTTAAAATGCATCTCTGGGTTATTTGTGGGGCATAGGAATTCATTCTTTTTTCCTGTCAAAATATAGTCTGGCCCCCCACAAGGTCTGAGGGACAGTAGACCGGCCGCCTGCTGAAAAGGTTTGCTGACCCCTGGGTTTAAAATAATGCTAGCTTTCACCTCCTGCTGCTGGAACTGTCCCAGGTGCTGAACGGCCTGCTAAATGTAAGTTTCTGTCTTTCATATATTTTTAACGAGAAATATGATCCCTAATCAAGGGTTTAGAAACTGAGTGTGAAAGCATGTCAGCAGCCCTTAATATCCCCACCACAGCTTCACCTCTGACCTTTGCTCATTCTTTGGGAGGAGCAGGACGAAAATTAATTGCACTTTTAGCTAAACACATTGAGAACCCTGACTATGGGGACTATGCTCATCTGAATGCACAAATAATCCCCCCTCCAATTGAGAGTGAGGGGATTGAGCCAATGGGAACACTGGGAGCAAGGCTGGTGTGTGCTCCACATGTTCCCTCTATACCAGGTGTGGGGAGCCTTTGGCCTTCCAGATGTTGTTAGCCTACAACGCCCATTTCTCCAGCAAGCACGGCCAGGGATGACAGGAGTTGTCATTTAGCAACATCTGGAGTGGTAAAGGTTCTCCACACCTGCTCTAAGCATTATTCCTACTCACATTCTTTGAATGTCCAAATAACCTGTATGATACCTGGGGTGGCATTTACATCCCAAACCAAAATGGCTAGCTTGCCTGGTGAATACGAGTCACAGAGGACTTCAGCCATTTCCTGTTTTTATAACTTAGTTCCCATTTATATTGCCCATAGTTGGAAGGAATCCCAAGTACACAACATCAGGTGCTGCCTGAACCCATTGTCATCCTGCTTTCTGAAGACAAACAGGGAGAGAGAGTATATTTGGCTGATGGCCTCAAGTCTATGACTTCCAGCCATAGCCAAACAGTCTAAAATTTGTTGGTAATTGTCATACCAGGTAGCCCCACATCTAGTCCCACATCTCTTTGGGGGGATACGTTCTTATGCTGTTGAAGATTAATGTGCCCCTGGACATGTTAAGTTCCTGTACAAGTGGTCTAGTCTAATCCTGTTTTATTGTTGCTTCTGTGCTGCTTTGGGTGATTTTTTTAAAAGCAGGCATTATCTATAAATCAAGAATTTCTGAGCAACTAGTAACTCAGGCTTGAGCTATGGCATAGTTGAGCTGGATCTGGGATTTTTTATTCCTGAGGGCTTAGTAACTTTGAGGGTATTGTAGAATTATGTTGTGTTTATATACCATGTATTATAGATATTGTATTGAATTATTATTATTTGAACTGGCTTCCATGAGATGTACCTATAAAGTATAGGCACCTATAAAGTCAGCCTACAAATATTTTATTAAAAAAAATACCTATGGAGAAGTTTTAGGTGTTGGCCTTGATATTTGTTCAGGATTTGTTCAGGAAAGCCATCAGAACACATTTCATAGAATCACGTCCATAGTGTTAAGAAATTATGGTTAGTCCTGTTTCAGACCTACCTACCATAAAACTGCATTCTTGTTAGATGCTGTTCCAATATATTTGGTGAATTGTGACCAAATAATGATGGCATTAACTAAGAGTGGGCACAGGCCCCAATATTTTTCTTCTATCTGTGAGGTCCAGTTTGTTTCTGAATCACCCTCTGCTTTCTCTACCTCAGTCTGTATTCCCAATCACTATGGGAATGGGAATCTAAAAATGGGAATCTAAAAATGGTTGTAACCCACCCACCCACCCATTGCCCAAAGTGTATGAAATTTGCAGGCATGAGAGCTCATCTAGAATTTCAGACAAGTAGGTACAGAAGATTTTTCAGGAGATTCACTTTCCTCCCTTATCCATCATTGTTTCATATCTTTGAGGAAGAGGGGGTTTATCCCTTGCTCTTTCTTACCTTAATAATTATTAAGTGGCCAAGTCATGCAAATTCTTGCTTGTGCATTAAAAAAACCTTTGCTGTTTCACACCAGCTTTTCCAGTACTAGGCCTTACAGGCTTCCAATAGAGTTTACAATGTGAGACTGTCTAGAACACAACTTTCCAAACTGTGTGTTGCGACACAATGTGTAGGCTGCAGTGTGTAGATGTATCACACAAACGCTCCCTGCGCTCCTCCTGGGGCTGGAAAGGGTTAGTTTAGCCTCCAGTTAGTTTAACCTTCAATAAAACTGAATTACTGTGTCTTAAAATGATGCATGACCAAAAAATGTGTCACCAACTTGAAAAGTTTGGTAAGGTCTGGTCTAGAATGTTTCCTACAGAGAGCTGGAAAGCTCTAGGGATTTTATTTTATTTTATTGTACAGGTGGCGATCATTTTAGGATCATCCAACTGATGCATGATGAATGACACACAGGTCCTTTTGGAGTTGGAAGGAAGGGACCACGCAGGTCATCTAGTCTAACCCCACGCAATGCAGGAATTTTTTGCTCAAGGTGGGGCTCGAACCCACGACCTAAGATTAAAAGTCTCGTGAGCTATCCCAGCTGTTTTGCACTATAAGGTACAAAACATACAGGGAAGAACCCCACAGCAGCAGAAAGACAAGGCTTTAGAGGAGTCCTGATCTGGCTGGTGGTGGAGTATTGACATTGCACAAGGTGGATAAGACCCCTGAATTATCCTGATTCACCTAATTATTTGGCCCCCATATAGAACTGATGCACACCCCTGTCATAGACATGGATATTCTCATTCGTTCCTCAACAGTTTTGAAACCCAGAAGTTTCACTAAAGTCTGAGCATTTTCTGGAAGCTAAGAAAGGACTTTTCCATCTATTGTTTACACAGAGAATTGAATGCATGCAAGATCATTTCGTTTTTGAATATTTGATGTCTAACCTTTTTAAAATGTAGTAATTCATCCTGAGCCCCAGTGATAGGGTGAGTAATAAATCTAAATACTATACACAGATAAATAAAGCACCAGAGTTCCAAAGCAATGCCCTTATAAAGAATTATTTAAAGCCTTTTGATGAAAACCTAGCTTTGATGTTTTGCATTAGTGTTATTCAAAAATATGGAGCAGGTTTTGGATTCTTTTCTTTTTTATCATTATCCAAAATGTTATTTTTCTTCCCCCTTTTCAGCTAAGGAATCCATTTCTGCAAGAGCAATCCGTTGGGGGCTGCATGCCAGAGGTGGGTGTGCCCGGAGCCAAGAGTGAGTTCTCACAGTGATTAGTAGGTCTCTGTTAGCTGAAGTAGTATATAGCCATCCAGGGCCAGCCCAAGACATTTTGGCACCTGATGTGAACCACAAAATGGCACCCTCCATCCATGCCAGGTAAGAAGGGGTGAGTGAAGATCTACTGTGAAAAAACTATCACAAGGGGGGAATAAAGATTTACATTGGTATCTGCTGCCCCTGTGAATCCTGTTGCCTAGGGCCGTCACCTCCCCTTGTCTTGTGAGCCGGCCTTGTAGCCATCATGATGAGCAGCCGCATCCTTTATAAATTTGTCTCATTCTCTTGCTTAAAGCCAGTTGGTGGCCAACACCACATCTTGTGGGAGAAATTTCCATAGTTTAATCATGTGCCGTGTGAAGTACTAGTGCAAGAGCACAAGCTTTTGCACGTATAAAGTTGCTGGTTGGTACTTTCACTTAAAGGCTCCTATAGAGATGGCTATGGAAAACCCTCTGCCACATATTTGACAAAAATTACTGGCAGCTAGAGACGACAGCACTGAACCACACAGACCAGTGATCTCAGGCGCCACCTGGAATTTATCTCGAGCAAGCCCTACTGTATTGCAATAATGTTATTGCTCAGCTTTGATTTACTTTAGTAAGGTTTGCACAAGAAACATTCCCAGCGGTTTGTACTAAATTTAGCTGATGTTCGTTGTGTAATATATTTTGCTAATAAAATACCTTTCACTTTATAAACCCTTTCCTGGGGATTAATGCTCAGTCGCCTCAGTCCCAAGGCTCGCGCAAATTTACTGACATGTAATCGTAAAAGATCTACCAACTAGCTTAACTAGCCCGTGGGACAACCCCAGCAACCAATAGAGACCATGTGACTGTTTTCTGCTGACCAATGCTTTTCTTTTAAAGAAAACAAGGTTCCGGTACTCACCATAAAGTTGTTACAGTGAGCGCGACACTTTTAACATTGGGGGGGGGAAGAGGTGCCGGTACTGTGAACCCTTGAGTACCCCCAGAAAAAACACTGCTGATGACCAAACTATGTCCCCCACCTGATAACATGCTCAGGGCACATAAAGCCTCTCCAGGTTAGTCACAGCTGGCAAGGAACGATTGGAGGCACATAAAAGAACATTAGCGCTTCAGTCCAAAAGAATGCATAAACAGCCCTTTGAAAAAAGACTGAAGTCCTTTTGATCAGCTGTCAGACAGGGAGCAGGAGGATCTAGATGCAATCTCCTCTTCCTCTCAAACACCTGATCTCTGGTATGGTTCAACCTCCTTGAAAGGGCTCCATATGCACAGCTCCAGCTGCAATATCAGACAGGATCCATTTGCATGGTATTTCTGTACATGCAGGGCCCTCCGCTGAGTTTGGGGCACATGCATAGAAAACACATATATTGTTTCTAGCTGGATTGGGGTATTTATGAAGTGGGGTTCTCTGCTTCTGAGACTAGAAATCTTAAGCTCTGATGGAAAGTAAAAAGCAGTTGGGGACTCTGGATCCTGTGTGTGTCATGAATATGATACAAGAAGATATGAAAAAGTTGGTCATAAAATTTGAGAATCCTAATCCTGCCATCTGCTGGAGACTGTATTTTATCATTGCAGATGCTGTCTTTTTTTAAACAAAAAAATCAAAAAACCACAATTATATCATTTGTTGCCTGGAAAGAAGATCAAAATGCAATGCAACTGCTAGGGCATGTCACTATAGAAATATCAACTTGATCACAAATATAAGAGCATAAATAGCTGGGAAAGTGCCTTAGAATGATCACCCCTACTGCTTACCTAACCACACCATGCCACACATATACACATCTTGTGGAATTACCTTTATTGTAAGCTGCTCCAGGAGCTAATCTTGGCTGAAAGGTGGAGTATAAATATACTTAGCTGGGCAACTTAAATAGGGAAGAGTTGGGTGTGTCCAGAATGCCAAGGCAAGGTACCTGTTAGCATCCTAGGCGGAGAGGTGTGTGCAGTGCATTCAGTTTCCTTTGTTGTTAAGGTCAGGCTATTCTGTGCAGAATGTATTTTGTATATTTGCTTGCTTGCTTTTTTTAAAAAAAAAAACCATATCACCAAAATGCAACCTTGAGAAGAGAGGTGTTGGGCAGTATCCAGCTAACGTATGTATCTCATTAGCACAAGGATTTTCATTTGTGCAACAGGACTTGCCCATGCCCTGCGCTCTCCTCAACACTGTCCCAGGGGGTTTGGGGACAGAACAGATTTGCACTGTTGCACAAGTGGAAAACCTTGTGCCGACAAAACCATGACTTCTTGCTGGTTTGGGTACAACCTATAGTCTCATGTAGCACAGACTATCATATTGAGTTGTGGCAGTGGTGCACTGTGATTGAATGCTGACTATGTGGCAATGTGGGTAGGGCAGCTTTATAAAAAGTCATTGGGAGGGACTTCTTTTTGCATCAGGTTTCAAGCTACCATTGACAGGGGCACAGCCATGGAGGCCGTAAGATACAGTGCAACTGTCTTCTTCCTTCATGCTGCCCACATCCCCATGACCACACCAGGTTTTAGCTGTTTTGCTAACATATCTTTGCCAGCATGTCTTGAGTCCTGTCTTGGAGGGATGGTCAGAGAAGCTTGGAAGAAGAAGATGAAAAGTTTGGATTTGATATCCTGCTTTATCACTACGCAAAGGAGTCTCAAAGCGGCTAACATTCTCCTTTCCCTTCCTCCCCCACAACAAACACTCTGTGAGGTGAGTGGGGCTGAGAGACTTCAGAGAAGTGTGACTAGCCCAAGGTCACCCAGCAGCTGCATGTGGAGGAGCAGGGAAGCAAACCTGGTTCACCAGATTACGAGTCCACCACTCTTAACCACTACACCACACTTGAGACCTTGAGGACCCTGTGGAGGGTCTCAGCAAGATGGTGGTAGCAGATTCTGAGCTCCAATACATGCTTTATCCCGGGCAGGTCCCAGCTGGTTAACATATGGAGACCCACTCTCCAAAGGAGACTCAGGCTCTCATCTCATATTACCTCCCTTCCAGACATGACTGACTCAGCTTCTCTAGCCAGGGAAGCACACTTCTTCATCATTTAAATGCAGAGCAGCACTTTTGCTGCTAAGCCACTGGGCATGCTCAGTCTTCACTGGACTGTTGAGGTGGGGGCTCCTATAGCTCTCCCCCCTAAATAGGTATGTACTTCTGAAAATCTGGGGGCTCCCCCAAGCCTGATCCTTCCATCTGGTCAATGGGTGGCACCATTTTGGTTCCATAAGCAATAGCACTCACTCAGGAATGGATTCCCAATACAAATCTGTTGGGCTATAATTAATCCTCTTTTTTTTTCATATACTGGGTAGGAGCAATAACCTTTGGCCTTTAAGATTCCCTTCTAGCTGCAATATCCTATATGCTACCACATAATGCATGCAATAATTGCAGAGAAATACATTGCCTTCCGTGTATCTTAAGTATTTTACTCTGCAGAGTGTGGTACAAATTGCATTGGGTTGTACATAATTTATCTCATAATTATCTTAAGAGATACTATTGACTTTTTTCTTCTGTAGTGCAGAAAGCAACAAGAAGTGTGGCTTACCACTGAGGCTTTTTAAAAGATGACAGAAGACAAGATTTTGACATTAAGAATTGTAACTAACCCCAAAACCCAGTGCCTTTTTTAAAAAAAACTGCAAATCAGTGCATTTCTCATTTCATTTTAGGTAGCCTTTGTAAACACAACAGAAAATCCGCCGTTCAACCTTAGCAGGGATGCTTTCAAAGTTCTTCACATCTAAATTTCTCCCTGGGTGTTTGATTCCTGAATGGTCTCATTTCTGAAATGGAAGAAAAATAATAATGATACACTAAGAATTGTTCTGGCTTTTATCTCATTTGTTTAGAACATTGTGCATGTGGAATTTGCTCCGATTTCTGTAGGTATGCATTTGCAATTATCATTGCTAATATTCATAGGTATGCATGCTCTGCAGGTATGCATGCAAATGTTTATCTACAAATTATTTAAGACCTATGGAGGTATTATTATGTGAATGAATTCTGTCATTGGCCTGGTTCTTTATTGTGCTTGTGTTTATTATATATGCATTGTAATGCTTCACGATTCACTAAACCCATTTTGCAAAAGCTCACAAAGTTCAGAATTGCAGCAATTCAGAAACAACATTTCTTGACTAATTCAAAGGCACCTGGAAGATGGAGCCTTTCTGTGGACTGTGGGAGGGTTAAGGGTATTTTATAAAGGTGTTCAGCATTAAGTTGCAAAGAACTAGAACAGAGAATGGAAGCTATTATAAGAAATGCAGACAGTGCCTCCCCTTCCTGGTGAGTTAAATGTAGTGATCATCTCTGAAAAGTCCATTATATTATCAGTGGAATTAATCAAGTGTCGCATTGTTACTTGCTATTTCGAAATGGAAAGAAGAGATTCATTTGCACTTTCTCTCTCATCTGTTCATCTATTCCTGTGCATTAAAGGAAAGCAACCCCTTGCAGATGCATTCTGTAGAAGATCAGGTTTGGTTCATCTGCATCCTTATCCATAACACTTGCTGATTTCAGAGTATCAGCTCCCTAAACAGCAGCTGCTTTACACAAAATTCAATCTTGATTTCTTCCCAGGCACCAGAGATCAATAAAGACTAATTTGCATTAAGATGTATAAAGCATTCAGGGGAACACATCCAAATGATGGTGTGGGAAAGGAGCAGATAGTATCTAATTCTAATTAATATTAAAAAGGAAATGGCCCCAGCTTCCAGCCTTAAAAATGTTCATATAACATTTCCCATAGCTAAAATTGTCATTGGCAATTCGAGACAAGAAAGAAAGCTGAGGTAGAGCTCCAGCAACAGACTAATTGCTTTATTCGGAAACATATTTTTCATAAGCTGCTTTAGACGATGCATGGAATGGGCATGAGTGTTCTCAATTAGCTCTCTGCACCGCGACGCCCACAATGAAGAGACGAAACAACAGTTGGGGATTTAAGCTGAGCAAGAAATTTGATTAAATACAAAGCAAAGGATATGCAATAGGTAATGAGAACTAACTACTAACTCCTGTGCAAGTTCCAATTAATCTGAAGCTTTGGACCACTTCCCTTGTAGCTCAAATTCTTCAGTTATCCCCCCAGCCCCCAGCCCTTGACTAAGGGTTTTGAAATAGTTGCCTCCTTACTTAGAGTATGTTCACACTTACATTTAATGTGCATTCTTCATGTTTCTAGTGTTGCATTTTAAAGCCATGTTCACACAGCGTTCTTAGTAATGTGCACTCTCATCCTGTTTCTGCCCCCCCCCTTTCAAACCAACTTTACAGCAATTGGAATCATGAGCCCATGCAATTTAGGGTTGCCATGTGTCATTTTCCCCCCCTGAACACGTTCTCTTTTTCATGGGTAGAGTCATCAGACCAATCTATAGTTAAGAGTAGAAGTCGGCAAATATGTCCTCTTTTTTGTTCTTCAAAATATGGCAACCCTACACCTTTTAGTATACCTGGAGCGTCTCTCTCCCCCCCCCCCATTGTTCTACCCGGACACTGAGGTCCAGCGCCGAGGGCCTTCTAGCGGTTCCCTCATTGCGAGAAGCAAAGTTACAAGGAACCAGGCAGAGGGCCTTCTTGGTAGTGGTGCCTGCCCTGTGAAACACCCTCCCATCAGATGTCAAGGAAATAAACAACTATCTGACGTTTAGAAGACATCTGAAGGCAGCCCTGTTTAGAGAAGTTTTTTATGACTGACGTTTAATGCAGCGCCGGATTTATTTATAAGCTAAACAAGCTATAGCTTAGGGCCCCACTCTCTTGGCCGCCCCCCCCCCAAAAAAAATTTAAGGCAAAAAAACCTGGATGTACATTTCCAAAATATAAAAAAATTAAAATAAAACCTACGTACAGTAACAGTGTTTTGTGTTGTGTAGGCTCCTATTTGTTATGTGCAAATGGCTTTAGAGATCTATTAGGTCCATAAATTACCATATAGCACATATTCAACACACAAAAGAGCGACAATTTGTTGTTGACAAAGGACAGCTGGACCTATAAAGGGCCCCATTACCTTCAGTAGCTTGGGGCCTCATCAAACCTAAATCCGGCCCTGTTTTAATGTATTTTTAATCTTTTGTTGGAAGCTGCCCAGAGTGGCTGGGGAAACCCTGCCAGATGGGCAGGGTATAAATTATTATTATTATTATTATTAAGCCTTGTGAGCCCCTTTACCAAAGCCACCTCTTCTGCTGTGGGGCGTCCTATAGTGATGATGTCATTGTGAGAGTGAAAGGACCAAATTAAAAAAGCCTCTCCAGAGTGCAGACACGAGAAGAGCGGCCAGACTGCACATGCTCAGATATGTACCTGATGCCCACTAGTATTTCCCTGCAATGTCATATCCAGGTAACCACGGTTACTGTTGAACGATTAAGTGCACACAGGTGAGTTCAATGGTACAAGCGCACATCAGCTACGGGTGAGTTAAAAACAGCACCACTCTGTTATCCTTGGTTGAAAGGCAGTATAGGTATTTAAATAAAGAAATAAATGCCCCCTGTGCATTGGGGAACCTGTGGTGATTGGGGGGGGGGTGCATTTTGCAGCACAACGGGCAAACTTATTGCTTTCTAAGGTGAAAATGTGAACATTCCCTTGGAGGTGTATGGGCTAGCCTTCTTGGTTTCCCCCTTTTTTCCTTCCCTTCATTACCTACTTTGCCCAAGGCAAAATCTCAGCATTTTCCTCAAAATGTTGCATTAGGCATAATTAGATGATAGCTCTAAAGATTTTTTTTTTTAAAAAAAACAAACCTCGCAGGGGACCCAACAAGTCATATGCTTTATATGCAGTATGGAAAAGACTCTCCTCCCTCCAAGAGAGGGGAGTGGTTGTGGCCGGGAGCCGGACTCCGCCTCAAGCAGGGGGCGTTTGCCCCCTGCCTCCCACCCACCTGGCTGGCACCCACGCCCTCGGCCAGGCACCCAACCAGGTGCCTTCAAGGGGGCGTGTACTGCAGCCTAAATTGCTGCGGCGCCAGCCTCCAGCCCTCACTTTTTGCTGTCCCGTCGCGAGTCAACAGGTCTAACCTCCTTGCTACCTGCAGAAGCCAGGGAAGTATTTCACAAGGCTTAGAGTGGGGGGGGGTGTTTATTGCTATCGGAGCCAATTCCTTGTGATTGGAGTACTGGGAGAGTTTGGATCTTTGCTTGGATGTAAATTGCTTCAGTTTACTTTTCATTGGGCTAACTTCCCTATTTCCCCCCCACTTCTGGTGTTCAGTTTAATTTCAGGGTTGTTAAGCAAGGGGTTCCTAATTTTCTATTTCCAAATCTGCTAGTCTGCTGTCTCCCCCCACTCCTAGTGCCTGGTTACACACACACACACAAACACACACAAACACAAAAAGTATCCTTTTCTGGCTAGCCCCACTCATTTCGCGCGCAAGTGCAAGCAGTCCGAAGTTGGTTTCGCTACTGTGTGTGCTGGGGGAGTGTGTGTCTATTTGTGATCCCCTGGCCCTGCTGCAGCAGAGTTACTAACATTACCGCAAAACCGGCTTAACCCCTTCTTTTATTACCTTACCCTCCATTTGCCTTAGCCCACGTGGCCGCTACCGTTTATCCGCCAGCTACTTCACTGCGCGGGGTTCGGGTCCTCGAACCACAACTGCATCTTTCCTTTTCTCTAACCCACTGACAGAAGGATGGGATCCTGAGTCTCACTGTGAAGGCAACATGTAGGAATGGAGGACCACCCTCTTAATTAATGGAAGGTAAGTCCGATAATGGTTGCTAATCTTGAATGGCCACATGCAATATGAAACTAGGATACAATTCGCAGGGAGATAACAGTGGGGAAACTCCTAGAAAGTCCTTTGGCCTCACCCAGCAGAGTCCTTTCTGTGTTCTCATGTAATTTGCTGAAATTTTACATTTCTTAGCCAACAAACGTGGCCTTCACACAGTGCAGACTATGGGATTTTCTCCACGGGATGTATCGATGGCCACTGACTTGGATCACTTTAAAAGGATATTTGACAGATTAATGAAGAATAAGGCTTTCAGTAGCTACTAGCCACGAGAGCTATGGTCTCCTTCTGAAGGCCAGTTTCCGGGTAGAACAAATAGGGAGAGCGCTGCTGTTCTCAGTTCCTTCTTGCAGGCTCCCAATGTGAGAACAGGTTAATGGACTAGATAAGCATTTGGCCTGTTCCACCAGGACTTTCCTTGTTTCTTAGTTTTGTCCTACATGGATCTTTGCCGTCTATCTCTGTATTTTGAAAAGTGACATCAGAATTCCACCCTGTGTGGGGAGTGGAGTTTAGTCACATAGGGCTAAAAAGGTGGTTCACTTATTTTATTTTATTTTATTATTTTTAAAAAGATTGATGACACTGTAATTGCAATTCTGTGTAAGAGTTCAATGCACTAAAATTGTCACTGTAACCGTTACAATTACAATAGTAGTTTTGAATTGTTTATGCCTCCAATTCCTGTAGTCCCACTTGCTTAATTAATCAAATTTATTCCTACTCTGCCTATTCTTTTCTGCATGGAGTCCTTGAGGGGTTTAGACAAATTAATAACACTATTTATGAATATCATATTGCTGAACTTTCAGAAATCGTGCCTCTGTAATTCATTAGTCCTTCAGCGACTGGGCCCTATTCTGCAAAGGCTGAAACCTACAGTATCTTGATTTTAGCTGCTGCGTGATGTAGACAGCTGCCCTTTTGATTTGCAGCTTCATTTGCGAATGCTTTGTAGAATAACTGGGGGCAAAAATACTTGACATCTATAAAATAGGTTCAGAGCATTTACAGCACTTCACATAGGTCAGTCCCATTTACGTGGAGATACCCTTTTGCCTGGTCTGGAAACTCCAGCTGTTGCAGAATTCAGTAGCTAGACCAGAGCTTTCCAAACTGTATGTTGCAGCACGTTAGTGTGTTGGCTGCAGACAATCCCTGCAGTCCTCCTGTGGCTGGAAAGGGGTCAGTTTAACCTCCGGTTTGCTAGCAAAGCTGAATTACTGTGTCGTGAAATGATGCATGTCTAAAAAAGTGTGTCACTAATGTGAAAAGTTTGGAAAGCTCTGGGCTAGACTGCTGTCGGGAGCAAATAGCCGGCAGCATGGCACACCTCTGCTAAAACATCTGCATATGCTACCAGGCCAAGTTCAATGTCTTTGCGTTGATATACAAAGCCTTGAACAACTTAGGCCTACCATATCTTACGGACCACCTGAGCCCTTATAATCTAACACAATCACTGAGATCATCCAGAGGAGTGCTGTCAGTTGTTCCCCACATTGCAGGGCCTCAATTAGAAGTTGGGCATTTATTGTCGCTGGTCCCTTCTGTGGGATGCACTCTTCCAGCAGAGATTTGGCAGGCATCCTTGCTGTGGACTTTCAGGCATCTCTTAAATACCTTTTTACCCCAATAAGCATTTTTAGCTGTTAATTTTCAATTTGATTAGCCAGTCACCTTAAACATTTTATGTACAGTGGTACCTCGGGTTACAGATGCTTCAGGTTACAGACTCTTCAGGTTACAGACTCTGCTAACCCAGAAATAGTACCTCGTGTTAAGAACTTTACCTCAGGTTGAGAACAGAAATTGCGCGGCGGTGGCAGCAGGAGGCCCCATTAGCTAAAGTGGTGTCTCAGCTTAAGAACAGTTTCAGGTTAAGAACAGTCCTCCAGAATGAATTAAGTTCTTAACCCAATGTACCACTGCATTTTTATATTATATTTTTTATTTTATAATTTTTTATTGTGTTCTGTTTTTAACACTATACACTATCCTAATATTTTATGATATGGCAGCATAGCAAAAAAAGAATGATGATGCAGATGCAAAGGGGTTTCAGACGGTATATAAATTGAAATAATAATAATAATACTTTGAGTTAGTCTTTGCCATTATGCTACTAAAACTAAACCTTGTTGTGTTTTAGGCTTTATAATGCTATCTTAAAAATTCTATCTTAAATAGGCAAAAAGCTGTTAATTTTTAAAATGCTCCAGGGAGTTAATAATACCCCTTTACAGCAGCCACATGCAGAGTTGGTCTTGCAAGACAATGTGAGATTGCTAGCTAGTTGAAAGCTTGATTCTACGCATGTTTATTCATGTTTATTTGGAAGTAATAGCGGCAATATTCCTTGGTAACAAAGCAACCAATCACCCAACTGATACTTAAAAATTAATACGTAATATGTGTATGGTTTCATTAGTGGCAATGGAAATTGTTGCCTGTTAAAATGGTTATCTGCCATATACCCGCCACAAGCAAATGATAGTATGTGCTCTGCCAGTTCAGCAGTCAGATGTAGAAGTTATCCGGGGTGTTTCTTGTCAGAGGGAGCAGCTCCCAGGATTCTTACAGATCCTGAAACCTTCTAGTGGGATAATTTCATAGATCTCCCACAGCCATGTCAGAACTTCCAGTAACCCCCTGTTACCAACAGCCTGGCACCACTGAGAAGGAGCAAGCCAGTCTACCATTCTGTTTCTGGTGGTGATGCCTCTGGAAGCTGATGAATGAAGTATGGTGATGGGCCTCCTCTCCTATTTCTTTGCAGCATCTTCCCTTCATGAATCTACCATGTCTGTGCATGCAGGTTCTGTGGAACAACAAATACTGTTGATCAAGAAAGGAGGCAGAATGCAGTGGTAGGCTCAGGCAGAAGAGTCCTGGACTTAGATACCATTTAGATCTATAGGTGGGAGTATCAAGTGAATGTTCCATCATGCCTTGGCCAGAGCCAGGGCCTTTTTGGCCGTGGCCCCAGCCTGGTGGAATGCTCTATCACAAGAGACTAGGGCCTTGCGGGATTTGACATCTTTCTGCAGGGCCTGCAAGACGGAGCTGTTCCTCCGGGCCTTTGGTCAGGGTTCAGTCTGACTCATTTTCTCCTTGTATAAGAACAAGCACGAAGGAGGTTCCCAGAATGCTCACAGGTGCTTATAATATCAGTGGAAACAGTTGGTAACCGCCTTCAATTTTAACCTGAAGATTGCCACTTGTCCAGTTTTAATTTTAATTTGTTTGAATTAATTGTGGGATGTATCTTAATTTATAGATCGCTTGTTTTTATGCATTGTCTTACTTGTATGATGTTAGCCACTCTGAGCCTGCTTTTGGCTGGGGAGGGCGGGAAATAAATAAATAAATAAAATTCTGTTTCTTAATTGAAAGAGGCCTTCCTAGCAGAGGCGTAGCTAGCTGCTCCAGCACCTGGAGCGGCTGTTGCAGGGCTATCCGCCCAGGGGGACGCCGCAGCGAGCTGCCCTCGGAGTCCGCCTGGTGGACGCAAGCCCCGCACTGCTGTTTTGGGCAGCGCTGGACCCCGAGCCACTGCGTCACTCCTAGGAGATGTGGGGTTATGCAGGCCATAGCCATAACCTGTGGAATTTCAACGTCTGGTACGCTTCCACTGCGGCTCAGTGTTTTCCCGGCGTTTAGCAGAGATTGTGCACAGAGGTGTGTGTTCTATGTGGAGGCCTGCAGAGAAGACTCTGTACGCAGCTTCTTTCCTAACCTACAAAGCGTTTATTGTACAGCAGCAATAAATCAGCATTCTGGGAGAACGAGCAGGCATTGCTCTCTCCCTTTCATCAGCCAAAACCAAAGGTATTCTCACATAACAAAGATATGTGGGCACACCCTGCAGTGGGCAGGACACACACTCTGAGCTATTAACTCATTAAGTTCTGGTTCTCCTCACAGGAAAAACGTGTGGCTCAGGCGCACTGTTTTCTCACCCCCTCAGGGATGACACCCGGGGCGGACTGCACCCTCCTTCCTATGCTCCTGCTTCCTGGCATGCAGAAAACTAGCACATCCCTTAAGATCCCAATGCTTCTGTCCTAACTTTGCTACCTGGAAGCCAAAGGAGGGAAGCAAGAAACCCTAAAATGGGGCATTTAGAACAGGGTACCGGTGGCTTGGGATGCGGGTGGCGCTGTGGGTTAAACCACAGAGCCTAGGACTTGCCGATCAGAAGGTCAGCGGTTCAAATCCCGGCGACGGGGTGAGCTCCCGTTGCTCGGTCCCTGCTCCTGCCAACCTAGCAGTTCAAAAGCACGTCAAAGTGCAAGTAGATAAATAGGCACCACTCCGGCGGGAAGGTAAACGGTGTTTCCGTGCTCTGCTCTGGTTCACCAGAAGCAGCTTAGCCATGCTGGCCACATGACCCAGAAGCTGTACGCCGGCTCCCTCAGCCAGTAAAGCGAGATGAGCGCCACAACCCCAGAGTCGGCCACGACTGGTCCTAATGGTCAGGGGTCCCTTTACCTTTACCTTACCGGTGGCTTGGAGTACAAAGCTCTTTGAATCCAAGCTGGTGTGAAAACAGGGTGGTGGGGCGCACACCCAACTTTTGCCTTGGTTGGCACAAACCAGCAGGGCTTGGGGTATTTCAGTAGATCTGCCTTCCCCCACCTCCCATTGCCCCTCCTTGACCCCCTTGATGTTAGTAACGTTGAGCAAAATTGCACAGTCTCCTTGGGTAAAAAAAAAAGGAAAACGGACAGAATAAATCGAGCCGAATGGGACTGGAATGTCTTTATGTGGTTTTGGAATGCTAAGAAAACTGTAGGAAGTGGCAATCCATTCTCTTTATTATAATGTGAAATGTAGTCTTTAAATTAAAGAAATACAAAATATATATTTGGAAGTCGCATTTGTAGTTGGTTTTACAAGCGTTCACAGATGGAATTAGAATTAAGTTGCTGGTGTCCTTAGTATGATATGCAAACGACAGCATTTTACGTTTAGTGTATTATAGGTAAATATTAATACTGTCTAAAAAGCATCTGCGTTTTTAATGGTACCATGTTTTAATATTTAAGAGAAGTCTTAACATTTTATGCCCTGGAAATGGTTCCTTACCTCAGATTTATATTTCTAATAAGTGTAAGTTTTCTAACACATAGTGGTAGGAATTAATGTGTTGTAGTTACGATTTACGTATAATTATGTACAATAATCCTGATTAATTATGTATGATTATGTATAATAATGATGATTAAATCAACGTTTTAGTAAACATAGCACATATGTGTGGGAAAAGGATGGAGAAAGTTAATGTAATCCTCTCCCAGAGGTGCTAGGGGTTTTGTTTTTTTTTACACAGAGGGAGCTTTTTATGTGAGGGAACATGAAAAACTTCACCACACACACACACACACACACACACACACACACAGCCATAGGCCTCATCTGCACTATACCTTAAAAGCAGTATCATCCCAAAGAATTATGGGAACTTTCATTTGTCCAGAAAGATAATGGCTGTTAATCCTTGCCAGTCTACATCCAGCTGAGGTGTATCAACTCCTGACAACTTCAAACCTGAAAATATTCTACAGCCTTGTAAATTTATGTAATTAATTTAAAGAGGCAAGGTTATTTCCCTAGAAATGGAGCTGTTTGTGTGGACGCACTGGTGTTATAGTTCACTGGCCACAGTGCCCAGAATCAAAAGGTTAATTATTATCAGTGCATGGTCTGAGATCTTCCTAAGGCCTACCCAGGCCTCCTTCAAGCCCTCCTGGAAAGAATAGGACATAATCCTTTCTGGAAAGGGACCCATAGTGAGAGGAACAGAAAGTGAAACCAGGGCCATCAGGCTGTCTCTTTTGCCATGAGAGACTAAAAGATTTGCAAATTTGCACTCCCTAGATGGAGAAATAAGAGCTTCCTGGCCCTTCCTGTCCAAACCTGTCAGGGAACTGACATCGGAGCTAGAGGTGGAGGGAAGGCTCTCAAATGATGCTGGAGAAGGGCCCAGCAGGGAGAGAAGCAGCTCAGCAGATGGGGAAGCAAATCAGCGCAACACCAGGGATAAAGGGGGGCAGATGGGGGAATCGGAGAGAGGGCTCCAGGACTCTTCACCGGACACCAGCGGGGAGAGCACGGGTCCTCCACTACCCACGCCCTCCCTGCGCAGAAGACTTCCGCACAGGGAGAGTAGGAGGAGACTTGGCGTCAAACAACTTTTATGTTGGAAAAGGTTTAAGAAACGCCCACTGATGGATTCTGCTAGTGACTGAGGCAGCCACGAAGTGAAGGGCTGTCCAGACAGAAATGTTTAACAAGGCAACACAGCCAGGAGTGGCGGTAACTTACGCACGAGCAACCCCACACTCATTACAAAACCCTCATGACATATAAAGCGTCCCTATTTTCCAGGGCTGTCCCTGATTTACAGAAGCTGGCCCGGTTTCTGATTCGGTTCTGGAATGTCCTGCTTTTCCTTAGGATGTCCCTATTTTCATTGGAGAAATGTTGGAGGGTATGTAGTTATCCAACCCCCCGAGCCATTTGAAGGCAATCCTGTATAGGGAAGTTTTTTTAGTGTTTAATGTTTTATTATGTTTTTGTATATGTTGGAATTTGCCCCGAGTGGCTGGGGCAACACGGTAAGGTGTTGGGGGTATAAATAGTAAAATTATCATTATGGAATGGGATGTCCCTATTTTCATCATAGAAATGTTGGAAGATATGATGAAGATCACCACCAATCAAGACCACACCCTCCTTAAATTTCTCCAAAAGGAAAAGAATAGAAACTTCCACTGAACACTGCTGCCTTGAGCTCATTGGTGGAAAGGCAGGATGAAAAATTCTCCTGCTGTGGAGGATACGAGATATCTAAACTCTTTCTTACCTTTCCCTAATCAGTCACAATATACAATAATTGACTGAATATCATCCTTGAGAGGCTCTCTTGTGCATCTGCAAAGCCTTGATAAAGCCCTAAGTATTCAAGAAGAAGCTACAGAGACTACGAACAACCAAGAGAGATTGGAGCAGGGAAATAGAAAGGAGATTAACCCCTCTTAAAATAAGGACCAGGGGAGAAACTGTTGGCATCCATCTGCATCAGCAGCACCTAAGTGACATTCCTGGGGCACAAGCTTATGAGGCATCTGATCAAGGCCTGTATTTTAAAATGAGCTTAAAGATATATTTGCAAATGTTTGTATGTTTCATGCCAGGCAGAAACCAGCTGGCTAAGTATTTGGGCAGTTGTTTATCTTCCTGCTCTCCTGAACAAGGGTCCCCCTGATTTATAGCAGTAGCAGGAGACAAGTTTCTCAAAGTTGTAAAATGAAATTACAGTCTGGGAGCAAATGTTACACTGACCCTACATATTACAGAATACAATCAAGCTGCAAAAACACTAATTAAGAGTTGGTAAATAGTAAGATTTATTGTTTAACAGAAAATAATACTATGTGCCTCCCATCAGACTCTAGCCATATTTTCCTAAGGTTTAAGGTATACTGAGAGAGTTAAAGGGCAATAAATTTTGGGAAGAGTTAATGGGAAAAGCAGCTGGCTGGGAAAGGAGGGTGTAAACTGAAGAGGCTTCTTTTGAAGCTGTTTTTACTGAGTTCCTTTTTTACTTTGCAAAGGCCTTTTCTTCTAAAAAGCTATCTATGTTATGTATGAGATTTGTTGGCTTAATGTAATTATGCAAAGGATTTAGAAATTAAGAAATGTTAGATTCTTATGTTAGATTCTTATTTCATTGATGGTGTGTGAGAATGTGAACCCAAGATCTCTGTTTAGATAGAATTTAATACCATGAGCCATTTGTTTTAGCCATTTGTTTTGGAATGCAGGGGCAACAGGGGGAAAAGGTGATCTGGTAATTAAGGTGCCTTGTCGAGGCAAATGTAAGATATATGGCTACTTGTCTGCCGTTTATGGATAGAAGGAAATATAGCTCTTTGTCTCCCATAAAAGGTAATAGGAAATGGGTGTATCTTTTATGATTGGTTCTAGCAAACAGCCAATAGGAATTTCAACCAGGCTGATTGGACAGAGGCAGCCAAAGGAGGAGCAAGGGCGCTGGGCTGAGGAAATATAAGTGCTGGCCATCAGGGCTGGAGGGGGCAGAGCTTTGGTAACCATATACCACTGTGCCTATCATTTATTGGTCTGACAAATAAATTATTATTTTAATTTCTCTATTGCTGCATTGAATATTTCATTCCAGTTAAGCGTTAACCACAAGCAGGCTGCTACACTTGGGCAGGGTGCATGGAGATCATGGGCTGTGATCCTCCAGACATGAAAAGTCTGTCCCCAGTTCAGTAAGTGTCATTGAAAGCCTAGGCTGGTCTGCTGGGAATGCCAGTGCCCTCCCATGAAACAGGCCACCAGCACAAGCGAGTGGTGGATATACAGCAGCTGTGTCTGGAGAATTGCTCCCTTTTATTAATATACTTTTCATACTACAAAGGAAAAGCAGTGACAGGTTATATTCCACATTCTGGCAAAAGATGCTCTGTATGAATAGAAGCAGGAGGGAGGCCCTGTGCAAAAGATGTTTCTTCCCAGGTAATGACAAATAACGTATTTATCCTTGTATTGTGAAAGGGGAGTGGGGGAGTTTTCTGACTGAGCAAGTCACAGCACTCTTTACCTTCTCTCCCTCCCTCTCTCTAGCACATCCTTCCCCCTTATCTGCACAAAGAGAGAGAGAGAGAGAAGCTACAATTGCGCTTTCAAACTTTTCAGAGAATGCAGAGGCTGGTGGGAGGTGAAATGAAAAGCCAGAGAGCAAGAGAGCCAAGCAAAATGCTTTCACCCAAGTGATGCGCAGGTACCCACAAAGCAGCATTGCAATGCTGTTTGCATGAATGTGCAGGGGGGTAAATTGCTCACATGCGTGCACACACACACGTACACCCCCTGCTCCAAGAAACACACTTGACAATTTGTTTCTGATTACTGTTGATGCCTGATCACATATTCAGCTCCGCCATCAAAAGAAGACACAAGCAAAAGGAGCAAAGATATTTAAGGAGAGAGACGATAAGCCAGAGACAGCTTGTTGCATATTCATTTCTTTGAAATAAGCAGGACTGAAGAGAGCTGGTGCACATGTCTAGGAAGACGTTCAGTGGCCCAGTTTGCAATGATTCCTGCTGAATTTTGCCAGACCAAATAAACAAGTGTTTGGGTTACATTTGTTCATAAACTTGATTTAGATTTTCTGCTGTGTTTTATTGTTTTAAAGATGTTTTAAACAGTTTTAGGAATGCTATAATTGTTTTTACTGTATTTTAGTTTTAACTGTATTTTTTAAAAATTACCGTTATGTCTTCTGTTCTGGAGACTTTTGTGAAGAGGGGTGAGCTACAAATTTAATGAAACAAATATAATAAAGTTCAGCAAGGCTAGGGCCTGGTAACTAAGATCCAGAGCAAATTTGCCTCTTTTAATTTTTTTAACATTTTTCTTGTTTCAGATGTGCATGGTCTGCCCTAAAGGCCCTTCACCACCCCATGTATTCTCCCAGATTTCTGCAAAGTCCACCTTAGGTAACTTATTACACATTCCACCCTGTTGCTTATATGGGAGAGTCTGGTCCTCCCCTCTTCCACATAATCCTTTCTAGCATGCTTCTTCCATGGCATGTGGGGAATTTATGGTGTATTTTTTTCTTTTAGAAAGAGAGAGAAGCATCAGGCGCTGAATGGAAGAAAGCTGGTCTAGGAAGTAAAAGAAAAGCAGGGTGATGCACGGGTCATGTTGCCAAAATAGACAGATAGCAGATGGAGGCAGATAATCTTGGATCTGATACAGAGCAAAAAAAATAAAATAAACCCAAACAAACATGCAGTGGAGCAGCTGAAGTGTCAATACATGCCATGGAACAGCAGCCTGCTCCTGCCACAAAAGAGAAACAGGCAACAATTCTAGGAAAAGAATGCAGAAAAAAAATCATTAATGCTGGAGCCTTCCTGTACAGTCAAAGAGATATGCAGAACTTCCTGAAAATTTCCATTAATTTTAGTGGAATGCCCCAAACCCTGCAAATCCTGGGGTATTTTTCCTTAAGCAGGTGCATCTAAATTTGCTTCCAAATTCCCCTTTAGGTGCTAGCAGCATCTCTAGTTCCAGAAGGGCACGCCAGCTGTTCACACGATATGGATAATTTCTTCACCAGCAGCGGACTCTCAAATATAAACCCAGTGGTGGTAGGAAGGAGGAAGGGAATGATAAGAGCCTAGCCGTGACTATAGAAAGAACCTCCATGTTTTCAGTGGGTCCCAGATTGTGATATGTGAACAACTCCCCCTTCCCTGCTGAGATATTTTGCTAGCCTTACTTGGGAAAATTTAGATCAGTTTGCTGCCATCTTCTCTCTTTCAATTTAAGCTTTTGAGCCTCTTCACAGACTATTTAATGCCTGTTTCAGACTATTTATGTCCTCCCCTCCCACGGCATGCACACTGCTCAGGGCAGCTTACAGCAATATTTTAAGGAGCAATATAAAATAATGAAAAACGTGGCATGTAATGCCCATCTTAAAAGGCAAACATTGAAATTTATTTATATGTTTATAAAACTAGTTATTTGCTTGTTACACAAATGACTTGCAGCATATCTTAAAAGAACAAGAGTAAGTAAATATTAGATTATAACATGGACACTTTCACATAAACATATATGGAATTTAGAAAAATGCACCAAAGTCTCCCCTCCACTCCAAGAACAGCAGAAGGAAGCCTCTGCAGCACACAGACAGCAAAACAACATCATCATAGTTTATCAAAAGTCCTGGAAAAGAGGAGTTGGTGGGGAAAGATCCTGACAAACATATAGTGCCATCCGACTGTCAATATTTTGCAGGAGGGATCCGAGCACATGTTAAGTGTAATTATTTAACTGACACTGAAAGGGGAATATATATGTGTATTGCTGAAAGATTTGACATTGGAAAACACCCTTGAAACTAAAGAAAAGCAAGAAGTGGTCTCTGAGTTCCTTAATGGGTTGATAACTAACTGTTGTTGTTCTCTGGTAGATAACATGTGAGTGTTTAACCTTAGATCAGGGAACAAGGGTATTTGGTTGCAAATCTCCAGTTGCCTTTAGTCTTTGTTCTCAGCCTCTCTGAGAGTAAGATGTGATAACTGAACTCACTCCAAGAGCATGCAACTTCAGGCAAAATGGAGGCTGTAAGGAGAGACACCTTTGCTTATAGGTGTGTTTGGAATTTTATTTTATTTTTAAGATGCTGAGCCTATGCTGGACAGCACAAGAAATTGTATGGAATTATTTGGATGCATCTTTGATGTTTGTGCTCTGTTTTGAAGAAAGTTCTGCAAGTAAAGTTTTGAATAATATCTAATGGGTCTGCACAATGCTTCGGTCCAAAAGCGGTGAGTTTTTAATGCATCCAGTTGCTTCAAGCTGTGCAATATTAATATTTGCAATAGTGCACACCAGAGCTTTCAGTTTGTGCATTTGAAGTGGATTAAGGTGCTCTGTTGTCCTAGCACAACAAATCAACATTTTAAAAAGCTGGACTTTTTGCAGTTTGGAAAGTGATGTGGAAATGCATTGAAAAGTTATAGGGTGAGTGAATGACTAACAGGAAGATGTGTGAACACCCCCCACAGGCAAATCGGGATAAATGCAGCCTCATAGTCAAATAAACACCATGCAAACAAATCAGAATGTGAATGATCAAGAAGAAGAAAAATAGATCAGACATAATCTCACCTCTCCATAAGCTTTTGTAAGCAAATCAGAATAAATGCTTAATAAACAGATAACCTGCAAGGGTCTATAGACCAACATAGACTGTGTACACACTGTACAGCACACTCAAAGCTCATAACCATGCAAATAAACCTGGGAACTGTAGTTTAACTCCCACAGAGTACAATTACAAACTACAGTTTCCAGGATGGGGGTGGGTGGGTTGTGCTTTAAATATGCATTAAATGTGTGATGTGTACGCAGCCACGTATACGCAGCCACGTAAACACAATTGTTATGAAACTAGGATTGGCTGACTGTGGCAGACCCGGGTTTGCACTATGCAAAGTGTGAAATGGCCCTGTGAGAGTCAGGTCAGAAAAGAGGGAGGGGGGAGAAGCCAACATTCCCTTCTATTTCAATCACGGCAGTTTGCAGAAACATTGCAGGAAAAGTGAATTATTGCCGCTTCTTTTCTCCTTCATTTGATTAAATATATTCCACAAGAGATGTAGGATTTGCTCTGCAAGTCCTCTGCCGCTGTGATCTCCCTACTTATCCAGAGCGTTGCGTCATATCAATGCAACTCAACCTTCCTGTTTAGGGATTAGAGTACATTAGGGACTCGGATGAGGCTGCTAAGACTCAATTCCCTTTGGACATCTCACGGATAGTCGGTAATGATTTTCACTCGCTTGGTTTAGAAGGGGATATGAAGCAGGGTCACCATCTAATCCTGCAAATCAGTGGATCCCATTTGTATGGGGATATATTGTAAATACAGCACATGTGGGCTATTATAATAACAAAGTAGTTCCTGGCATCTGCATCTAGAAAAGAATAAGGCAGACGTGCAAGGAAAAGAAACTCTCAGGAGTGAAATAAATATCTATAGGAATTATCTCCAGGGGGGTTGCCCTGGTGCAGCAAATCTGGCAAGAGTCTTGTCACATGACTAACAAATATATCAAGGGGGGGGGAATCTTTCTCAGCTCAAGGGCCACATTGCAACATAGGCAAGCTTCCAGGGGCCACATACCTGTAGTGGGTATGGCTAGAGGCAAGAAGTGGCTGGAGCAACAGGTGAAATTCTTCCCTTTTTACGTAAACTACATTCGACCCATGCTTAATCCAGAGGTTTCTGTACACACTTCTCTCCATCTGGCAAGTAGAAGAGGAGGAGTTTGGATTTGATATCCCACTTTATCACTACCTGAAGGAGTTTCAAAGCGGCTAACATTCTCCTTTCCTTTCCTCCCCCACAACAAACACTCTGTGAGGTGAGTGGGGCTGAGAGACTTCAGAGAAGTGTGAGTAGCCCAAGGTCACCCAGCAGCTGCATGTGGAGGAGCGGGGAAGCGAACCCGGTTCACCAGATTACGAGTCCACCGCTCTTAACCACTACACCACCTCAAGTAAGAGGCATGATCACATTTCAAGGACAAGCAGGTGGAGCCTGGCCCATGACAGGTGTGGAATGGCCTGGGAAGAGTCCCAAGGGGCAGGCATAGAAGCCTGGATGGCAGCATTTGGCTTCTGAGCCTGAAATTCCCCAGCCTTGAAATATATCAGAGCATAAGGTTTGTGCACCTTGTGTCCATAAACTACCGAATTGCAATTCATCAAGTGGTTCAGTGCTTGCACCTGTAGCTGCTGCAGGAGAGGGACTGTGAGCAACATCTTAAGAGGGGTGTTTCTTGGATTAAGGGGAAACTGCGAAGCTCCCTTGTTATTTTAGCAATTGAATGTAGCATGTTATTTATATCAATAATATTGCGATGTGGGGTGGGTTTTTTTGCACATTATTAAATTTGCTATTGTTTTGCTTTGTTATTACAAAGTTGTTTTTGCAATGTTTGTTTGAAATGCTTTCCTGTTTCCTTTGAGCATGATTTGGTTTTGTGGGAAAGCGGCATGCAAATATTAAAAATAAAAAAATTCCTTCCAGTAGCACCTTAAAGACCAACTAAGTTAGTTCTAGGTATGAGCTTTCGTGTGCATGCACACTTCTTCAGATACCTAAAAGCACACTTCTTCAGATACACACTTCTTCAGATAATGATGCATGCACACGAAAGCTCATACCTAGAACTAACTTAGTTGGTCTTTAAGGTGCTACTGGAAGGAATTTTTTTTATTTTGACTATGGCAGACCAACACGGCTACCTATCTGTAATGCAAATATTATGCAGGGATAATATGAATGTGGCTTGAATTGGGATAAAGAACTGTGTGCCAGAGTGTCACTTGGCTGACAGTAAGACTTCCATCAGTGGAGTAGAGAGGGAAGCGGGTTTTCAGTGGTTCCTCCCTGCTGGAGCCCCTCTCCCCTAAAACTGCTCCAGAGGGATAACCAAGGATACTGCTTCATGCATCTGATAATACTTTGTGCATCTGATGAAATGGACTTTAGTCCATAAAAGCTTGGGCCATAATAAATGTGTTCTTGCTTCTGCTGCAACAGACGTAACACAGCTCCCTTTCTGGAAGGAGTGCAATAAGTCTTTCCCCTGAAATCTCTTGCCACCCACACAGAGCCAGGGGCTCCTCTTTTCCAGAACATTACCTTCTGTTAGCGGTTACATGTTGTAAATTTGTCTGTGTTGTGTTTTTGTCTTTATATTTCGGAAATGAAAAATAAAAAAGAAGGCTCTTGTTTATATCTGTTGAAATACATTCCTTAGTCACCTTGTGCGAGAGGCAGGGAAGGGAGGAACTCCCAGGGCATTCAGAAATGCATTCTATAGTCAACACAGGACATGTCAGCTGGAAGCTTACAGGTGGAACTGGCTCTGGGGACTTCCGTTCACTTGGTACAAAGAGGATTCCCAGCAAAGAGGAAAGGGTTCTGCATTGCTTCAGAGGTTGATCATGGATCAAAGAGGTACCAACAATTTAGTCTGCATTTTATATAAGGGGAGGAATGGGGCACTCATTAATTTTTTTATGGTGGACAGGATCAGAGGAATCGGGGCTGAGATGTCCGTACTTGCTCAGCATAAATGATCAGCATTGGGACTGGCTTGAGCTAGAAGAGCTTGGGAAATCAGAAGGATAAGGAATATACAAAACCCAATAACAAATTATTATCATTAGAAGAAGTGGGAGCCAGGGCAGCTGTGGAGATGATGAAGCAATAGATGATGCCTTTGCTTTTGGGAATGACCAAAGGCTCAGCTTCTACTACTGGGCTTAAACGACTCAAGGATCTTGTTTCCAGTGAGGATGCAGCAGTTGGATCCCAGCAACCAAGATCATTTTTCAGTACCTCTGGTACTTATGGCTATAAAAAGGGCCTTTCAGTTATGTGTTTTTCTAAAATGTCCACCATGTTTCAGTTCCTTTCCAGTGTGGGGGGACACCCCCCATCATCAGGGCTACATTCCATTAGTCTTGCCACAGAATACTGAAATGGACAATACACATCTCAAGAAACAGCATTATCTGATAATGATGCAACAAACCCAGGCATAGGCCTGCATTAAACAGACATGTTGTTAGAAGACTGTTGTGCATACATACCTGTGGGACAAGCTCTTAGGAGCTCACAAAAGCGCATAGCAATTCAAAGCTATCAGGCTGCCCACTTCAGTACTGAGTGCTTGAATGGACCCTGTAGAAAGTCGAGGCTAATGCATAATTGAAACAGCGCAACGATGCTTTGATGCTCTAAATATGTCTAAATCTGCCTTTTCACTAGGTACGGAAGGTCAAATTCTGGCAGAGCCAGTATTCATCATTAGCAGGAATTGTGGCTATTCTCTACTGTTTTTTGAACTTTCTGCACTGCTTCAATCACTTTGCCCTCACTTACACCTGCTTTCAATTTCCATCACTTCCTCTCAGTGACACGTTGAGTGGTGCAAGTGAACTCTCCATAGCATTGCAATTAATACCCCATTCACTATGTGAGTCCTGTTTGGGTGGGAACACTCATTTGAAAAAGTGCCAGCAATGCAGCAGCCAGGAAAAGCAATTGTGCTCAACGCAATTTACCTTTTGAAAGGTAAATATTTGTACAGAGTTGTCTTTGGGGGGGATATCTGACCAGCTCAAATGGCTAATATCTGCTCTGAAGTGGAGTCTATTCAATACAGCTCAAATATTACATCCGGAAAAGCATGATCAGAATCTTCTGCAAATCACATGGAACATAAAGGATGTTGGTTTTCATTGGCTGAAGAATTGCAACTATCAAATACTTGTCTACTCAGTAAGGTGGCTGGTTTTGTATTGCCTCCCCCCCCACACACACAAAGGATTATTACCACCAAAAGAAAAGCAGACAAAAGATGTCACCAATTTGCAAGAAATTTGCACATGGTACTTTAGAAATAACCAGGGCTTTTTGTCAGCTGGGAGTCACCAGCTGTTCTGGAACCTCTCAGGTGGTGCCATTATAAGAGAACAAGGGAGGTGTTCATAGTGAGTTCCACCATCTTCTTTCCTAGAAAAATAGCACTGGAAATAATAGCTGTCATCTCTTTCTCACCATACTGATGGCCAATTGCCAGACTCCTGCTCGTGAGAGGAGGGCTTCAAACAGAGGGCTGTCCTCTGCAAAGTAGGACACATGGCCACCCTACTACTCAGAAGTAAATCCCATTTGTTCATCTAGGGCAGACCTATGGGTCCCCAGATGTTGTTGGACTACAACTCCCATCATTCCTGAGCTCTGGCCTTGCTAGCTAGGGGTGATGGGAGTTGTAGTTCAACAACATCTGTGGACCCACAGGTTGAGAAAGGCTGATTTAGGGGCATGCTACTCACTATGGATGTGAAGAAGAGAAGAGAAGAGTTTGGACTTGATATCCTGCCTTTCACTCCCCTTAAGGAGTCTCGAAGCGGCTAACAATCTCCTTTCCCTTCCTCCCCCACAACAAACACTCTGTGAGGTGAGTGGGGCTGAGAGACTTCAGAGAAGTGTGAGTAGCCCGAGGTCACCCAGCAGCTGCATGTGGAGGAGCGGGGAAGCGAACCCGGTTCACCAGATTACGAGTCCACCACTCTTAACCACTACACTACATCCAGGAGAAGTCCTGGATTCAATTTCCAGACAAATCCAGGCACTAGGGGGAAAGGACCCCATGTTAGGGGAAGCAGCCAACACTCAGTAGTAGAGCACATCCTTCGCCTGCAGAAATTTAAGCCCTGGCATCTTTAGTTAAAAGAGGCAGGGAGCAGGTGCTGGGAAAGACTATTCGCTAATGGAGCCTCTGGGTAGTTGCTGACGCCAGCCAAGATAGACAATACTGGGCAAAAGGACCGAGAGTCTGAGCTGGTATAAGGGATGCAAATGGGTCTGACTTTCCCATCAGTGTGTTTAGGATTGCAGCCTTAGGCTCTAATCCATGCTCAGCAATTAAACTTTGTGGGTGGCCTTGTGACTGTCGTTCCTGGTTTAATGCACCACACAGAGATTGTTATGGAGCTGCAGCGGAATTGCACTGTACCAGTGCTATAGAAATGAGGAATTGGTTGTAACCCAGAGCACAGTTTGACTGCTTAAATCTCGGAGACTTTGCTGGGATTTAGGAAGCCTTAATGTAGGCAAGATTGCAGCCAGAAACGTTAACGTGGAAATATGCAAATCTCATTCACATCTTCAGCACTGCTTAGTTCTTTCAGAAAATCAAGTTAAGAGGCCTATTTTGTTGCATTGGGATAGAGTACTTTAAGTATAAGTATAAAGACTATTAAATTGGAGTGTGTGTACACACACACACACACACACACACACACACACACACACACAAACCATGGCTGTCAAGCGTCCCTTATTTGGCGGGACAGTCCCTTATCCCAGCACCATGTCCCGCTGCTGTCCCTTATTGATGATGTCCCTTAAATAAGCTACTGAAGGTAATGGGGCCCTTTCTATGTCCAGTTGTCCTTTGTCAACAACAAATTGTTGCTGGTTTTTTTTGTTGAATATATGCTATATGGTAATTTATGGACCTAATAGGTATCTAAAAACATTTGCATGCAACAAAATATGTATTTTATCAAAGTAATTGTTGATCCCTTATTTTGGCTGCTGATCCCTTATTTTCGAGGCTGCTGGTCCCTTATTTTCAAATCTGTAAGTTGACAGCTATGACACACACAAGCAAACCAGCATGCCCCCATGATTGAGGGGGCTTGCGCCATGCGACTTGCTCACATCATGTGCACACGCCACAAGGCGTGCTTGCGTGTTGTGTGCACACTGTGGCTTGTGCAGCGTTTGTGAGCAAAGTGAGCATGTTGGGTGGTGTGAACGCACAGCGTGTACACGTTGCTGTGGGGCCCCTCCTTGAAAATTTTGAGGGGCCCCAAGGCATCTCTAGGCAAGTCTGGGAAAGATCCTTGCCTGAAAGTTCCGAAGAGCTTCTGCCGGTCAGTGTAGACAATACTAAGGTAGATGGACCAGTCATCTGACTCAGTATACGTCAGCTTCCTAGGTTCCTATGCGTTTTCATTTCAGGAATACTGTTTTTTATCTGTATGCAAATGGATGGGAACGGTGTGCTAGATTCACCAGCTAAAACTCACATGAATATTCAGTTAATCGAGTTGCAGCCCTATAAATTATGCAAATCAATATATGCATCCTTTACATACCGTCAGTTACCTGCTTCCTTCTGTTTCAGACATAATGTCTGAGCTCTGGACCTATACAGTGGTACCTTGGGTTACATACGCTTCAGGTTACAGACTCCGCAAACCCAGAAATAGTGCTTCAGGTTAAGAACTTTGCTTCAGCATGAGAACAGAAATCTTGCTCCGGCGGCGCGGCGGCAGCAGGAGGCCCCATTAGCTAAAGTGGTGCTTTAGGTTAAGAACAGTTTCAGGTTAAGAACGGACCTCCGGAACGAATTAAGTACTTAACCTGAGGTACCACTGTACTTTCTACCCCATCCTCCGCTTGTTCGCCAGCTTTGGCACTCCTGTCCTGGACTTTTAAAGCCAAGTTTCCACCTTATATCTGAAATGGGGAACTGTGGCTTAATGTCACTTTGCTAACCAAGATCTGAAACCACATTTGAACAGCAGTCTGGTTTAGAAAAGGGGGGGAAAGCAGCCTGGTATTACTAATTCACTTTCAGATTTTCTAAAGGCATCTGGTTGGCCACTGTGAGAACAGCTCTCTCTCTCTCTCTCTCTCTCTCTCTCTCTCTCTCTCTCTCTCTCTCTCCTTTCAGGATTTATATCCTGACCCTTCAGCCAAAAAGGCTTTCAATGAAGACTCCAAAAATGGGTAGTAAGTACTTAAAATATCGAGACAAAAAGCCTTGCTAATCTGCTCCAAATATCTCAGGAGATCAAGGTAGACATTTCACATTGGTATACCTAGGAACCAGTTTAATCCTACAAACGAATGACCTGCAATATTATGCAAGAACACTGCAAAAAAAACACCACTACAAAATAATTCAGTTTTTTAAAACATAAAATAACAGAAAATAGAACGCAGAGTACTTAGAGAAAAGAATAAAGTGGGAGATGAAAAAGACTGAATGCTGCCAGAACACTCATAAGTCTTAGCAGTTAGGAATGGACAAATGTGCCCGTCGTGTTTGTCTCAGTTTCTCATTTCTCCAGTCTTAATTCCATCGACCACATTTCCTCACTAGTTTGTAATTTTGTTTTATTTTTTAAAAGTCCTCACAAATTTTCAACAGGATTTTAGTGGTCATATCTCCTAGCATAGAGATTTTTGAAAGCAATTCCCCCTATTGTTGGGCTGCCATACGTCTAGGATCTTCCAGGCATACCGGAATTTGTTTCCGGATTTTCACTTTTTGAAATATGGCAACTGTACCCTAATGCAATGCTTTTTTTCTGTGCCCCCCACCGCACAAATATAATCTTTTAAAATGCTCCCTTTCCCCTTATATACATATTTGCACTCACATATTTTTTTTGGCCAGAGAGGTGCATTGCAAAAGCCAAGAAAGTTCATGTTTCGAAGGATAGCTGTGTTTTTGGCCCATGCCTCGTTTCAGGAAGTGAGGAGGTTCACAATAAAATTAAAACTAGACTGAATTTCTCCCCAGTCCCCAAGTACAGAGCATGGAAGTTTGGTTGCCATGTGCACATTAGCCCTGGCAAGGAGGACCTGAGATTTAGTACTTTTAATAGCATTTGTGTCACAGAACCATTCCCCCAACCCCATAAAGCAAGCAGGCCCAGCCGAAAATGATACTTCCAGTGCACTCTGTGCTGAATTAACATTTACGCAAGATAATCAAGCCTTGCAACTTTCCTGCACAGGGGCCCGCAATAAAGGGATTTTACATTTATCATCCCAGTTAATTGTAATGAGCCTAAAACTAATGAGCCGTACCTCTAAACTCCATTTAAGACAATAGCTAATTGCTTCATTTTAATAAGTGTTGACAGAAAAGAGGGCAGAACAATGACTGAACGCTCAATTACTACACAGGCCAGAAAATGAAGATACAGAATATTAGTGATGTATACACACAATCTGAAACGCAATTAGAACCCAGAAAGTAAGAATGGGGAATACTTAGGGAATGAGCCCGCAAATAGACTTGTCTGCTTTCTGAACATATCGCTGGGGTTGAGAGGAGGAGGAAAGTCCCTTAATGAGGGAGTGTGCAACTGGGGAAAGGGTTTTGGCTCAGCAACACAGTGGAAGCTCAATTCCTGGCGTCTCCAGTTAGGGATGCGAAAGACACCTCTTTTAAACCCCAGAGAGCTACTGCCAGTTCGTGCAGAGAGTACTGAGTTAAATGGACCAATGATCTGACTAGACATGGGGCAGTTTACTATGCTACCATGCCAAGCTCAAGGTGTTACAATTAGTATAAAGGTAAAGGGACCCCTGACCATTAGGTCCAGTCGTGGCCGACTCTGGGGTTGCAGCGCTCATCTCGCTTTATTGGCTGAGGGAGCCGGCGTACAGCTTCCTGGTCATGTGGCCAGCAGGACTAAGCTGCTTCTGGTAACCAGAGCAGCACACGGAAACGCCGTTTACCTTCCCGCCAGAGCGGTACCTATTTATCTACTTGCACTTTGACATGCTCTCGAACTGCTAGGTTGGCAGGAGCAGGGACCAAGCAATGGGAGCTCATGCCGTCACGGGGATTTGAACCACCGACCTTCTGATTCGCAAGTCCTAGGCTCTGTGGTTTAACCCACAGCACCACCCGCATCCCTTTAGAATCAGTATATAAAGCCCTTAACAGCTTGGGACCAGTTGACCTGCAAGATTGCCTTGCAGGTTGGCACGGTTGCAGGTGACACAGAAGACTCGTTCTGGATTCATAAGAAACTGATATTTTAGTGTGGCTGCACCAACTGGAACCCACTGCCTACTGACGTCAGGCAGGCTCCTTCACTTTACTCTTTTGCGGCCAGCTAAAGGCATTTTCCAAACATGCAGAATTTTACCGTATGTTTTCATACATGCAATGTAGAATCATACAACTGTAGAATTGGAAGGGAGCATGGGGGTCATCTAGTCCAGCCCCCTGTAATCTTCTGTCCAATGTGGGGCTTGAACCCATGACCCTGAGATAGAGTCTCATGCTCTACTGGCTGAACTGCCCCAGTTTTTAGCTTTTTTTTGATTTTAATTATTTTTTATTGTTTTGAATAGTTTTTTAAAACTTTTTTTTTTACTGGTAGTTTATTGAGGGGTTTTTTTTTTGTAAACTGCTTTGGGTGGTGTATAAACTTTTGTGAAATAAATAAACAAAAAATGTTCTTAAAAGAGCAAAAAAATAATAATCATGGCATGGAATGAAGAAGAAGAAGAAGAAGAAGAAGAAGAAGAGTTTGGATTTGATATCCCGCCTTTCACTCCCTTTAAGGAGTCTCAAAGCGGCTAACAATTTCCTTTCCCTTCCTCCCCCACAACAAACACTCTGTGAGGTGAGTGGGGCCGAGAGACTTCAAAGAAGTGTGACTGGCCCAAGGTCACCCAGCAGCTGCATGTGGAGGAGCGGAGACACGAACCCGGTTCCCCAGATTACGTGACTACCGCTCTTAACCACTACACCACACTGGTGGTGTGGTTGCCAATTCTGATGCATCTCCACTTCATACGGCCCCTCTAATGTGAAGCCTGATTTATTCATGGGAAATGCTCCACAGCGACGCCCCCCCCCATCCCTCTCCTAGGATACCTGGATGGCAGAGTGGCTCCTTTGCAATAAGAGAGATGTGTGATCTGAGCCCAACTGTCAAGGGTGCTTCTCAGTCAAAGGAATGCGCACAGCAGATAGTTAAGTGTTTACTGTCAAAAACAACACAGCCGCTTCTACAGCTCTGGGTATCTACATGCATCAATCTGACAGCTAGGCAGCTATTCCCAGGTCCACGCTCTATGGAGCAGTTGCAGCCACAGGGGACCATTCCCACCCCCACCAGTTTACTCAATGGGCAGTGTGGCGTTTGCCTCCTAGGATGGGTCATAAAGGTAAAGGTACCCCTGCCCGTATGGGCCAGTCGTGACCGACTCTGGGGTTGCGTGCTCATCTCGCTTAAGAGGCCGGGAGCCAGCGCTGTCCGGAGACACTTCCGGGTCACGTGGCCAGCGTGACGAAGCTGCTCCGGCGAGCCAGCACCAGCGCAGCGCACGGAAATGCTGTTACCTTCCCACTATAAAGTGGTACCTATTTATCTACTTGCACTTAGGGGTGCTTTCGAACTGCTAGGTGGGCAGGAGCTGGGACCGAATGACGGGAGCTCACCCCGCCGCGGTGCTTCAAACTGCCGACCATACGATCTGCAGGTCCTAGGCACTGAGGTTTTACCCACAGCACCCCCCGCGTCCCCAAGGATGGGTCATAAGGAAAGGGTTAAAATAGGTGAGATGTGATTGGCCAGTGAGAATGCAAGGGGGGAGAAAAAGTTAGAGTGTGAGGTTTTGAAAGTCAGTTGAGGTTTGGGAGTTGAGAGTTGAGGTTTGGAAGTTGGAGAAGTAAGAGGGAGGAATAGGCAGTGGGTTGGTAGATTTGTATTGTGAGAGAGTGAGAGGAATTGTTAGGTGGAGTCAGATAGATAGTTGGGAATAATCAGTTTGAAGTTGTTGTGAACTAAGAATAAGAAACTGACAAGAGAAAAATTAACTGAAACCATAAGCTTGTTCCTGCATTTAAAAATAAACTTAATTATTTGTTTATGTTAACAACTGACTGGACTCCATGTGTCCCCGTGAAATACGGGGTAGTGGCAGTGGAAAAAGCAATCACAGTGGTGGCACAGGGTCAATAGACCGTCAAACGTCCAGGGACCCTGTGTGTGATCGCCACAGGCAACTAGAAACTGCATCTGTGTGGAAACTTCCTCTTTTCAGTTCACTCCTAGATCTGGGATACAGTGATGCAGAAGGTAGGGGATGCACCTGGCCCTTCACTTGCCCAACCTGCCTCTTCCTCCTCTTCTTCCAACCTATCCTCTGCTCCACCCTCTAGCTCTGACCTTCCCCGGCCTCCAACTCTTGCTTCTTGGCTGGTACAGGCCCCTACAAACCACTGCCCCCCTTTCTCTGAGTCCGACTCCAGCCCCCCCTTTCCCCATTACACATTCCTCAGCATCCTGCCAGCCCCTGATGTCAAAGGGGAAGGCCAATGGTGCCTCTCCCATAGGCGCCGACTCCATGGGGCCTGAGGGGGCCCGAGCCCCCTCAAAAATTTGTTTGGGGGGGGCTCTTCCCCCCAATAATTTAAGAAAATTATTAGGCACCTTGCCAAAAACCGCGCAGGGGACTCCGGCGCGCGCCTCCCAAAGTGACCGGGAGCTCCTGAGAAGGGGGGGCAGGTCGGTCAGTCAGAGGAAGACCCCCAGCGACGGGACTTTAGAAAGGAATGGAGCCGCGGGGCCGAGGAACGGCGTATTCGTCGCCGGCGAGGGACCGGGGTGAGGGGAGAATGGAGGGGACAGGAGTTCCCGGCGCCGGAGCGGGGCTTTTTTCTGGGTTCGGCTAAGGTGACGTTGATAGGAGGGGGTGGCCGCCTCCCGGCGCGAAGCCTGGGGAGGGCAGGCCGGTTCTTGCATGCAAAAGCACCACTGCCATCCTGCCGCCAGTATGGACCCCGGTATGGCCCCCCCCATATTTTTTATAAGTCGGCGCCCCTGGCCTCTCCCATGGGATTTCGCCCATTCTGAGGTGGGATGGCGCAATGGGGACAAGGCCAACCACTGGACTCTGTTAACAGAAGGCTTCGGGGCACCCTGGATAAAATAGTAAAACACAACCCCTATGCCCGCCTACCCACAGTTCCTGCCTCCTGATTCTGGGGTCTCCACACTGCTGATCTCCCTTGTCCAGTGGTTTGTCAACCACTGGTGTGTGCTTTTCACAGTTGCATGACCGCCTGCTGTCCCCTGTTGGGAACCTCCAGTTGCACACTTCTCTCACACGCAACATGCAGAACTGAGGTATCTTTATTTGCAGTGATTCCACCCTCTTCTTCTCCTGCAGTGCAGGCTTCTCTTTGAAGTAGAGCTTACTGAATGGAATGCGTTTCCCCTGTCTGTTATTGAGCCTACAGGGACTGTTGGTTTTGAGGTGTTTCATCAATACTGATTGAGGGGAGAGCCCTTCAACTTTATTAACCATGCAGTCTTGGGGCAATTAAGATATAATAATAAAAAAAACACTTACACACTTTGTTCAACATTCGCAAGTGTTTCAGGTGCCTGCTTGTGCCAAACTGTGAACTACCGTATTTTTTGCTCTCTATAAGACTCACTTTTTCCCTCCTAAAAAGTAAGGGGAAATGTGTGTGCGTCTTATGGAGTGAATGCAGGCTGCGCAGCTATCACAGGAACCAGAACAGCAAGAGGGATTGCTGCTTTCACTGCGCAGCGATCCCTCTTGCTGTTCTGGCTTCTGAGATTCAGAATATTTTTTTTCTTGTTTTCCTCCTCCAAAAACTAGGTGCACCTTGTGGTCTGGTGCATCTTATAGAGCGAAAAATACGGTATATTATTTCCAAGGTGTTGCGAAGCGAGAGTTTTTCTAGGTGACCTAGAACCGGTGCCTTTATACAGCAGTGCTGCTTATTATAATCTCCTTTGATTTAGTGCATATTAGGTGAGCTCAATGGTGTGCTTTCGTTAATAAAGCTTCAGAAACTCTCTTCAGCACTAGACAGGATTTGATTTCATTGCCTCCTCCCAATTCTCTTTTCTTGGCAATCAGCACCTGTGCATATTTGTTCTGTGATTCGTGTTCTCAATACTTCATTCCAGGACCAATTGCACTGTGTTTATGCACCCTTAATTATATTTGCCACATAAGATATGACTTTGGAGTCCCATTGTGAAGCTCATACTCATCTGCTGGGGCCCAGCGTAATTTACAAACCTGGAAAAACCTGGATTCCAGCATCATTGTACATGATGGTGGCATGAACAATGGCAACAAAGGTGTCCATCCCATGTTGATTCCTTGTAAACATTTATCAGCCAGTCTTTTACAAGCAGGCACAGAAGGGATTTTCTGTTTCAAGCTCTAGCTAATTTTTAAAGATCTCTGCTAATGCGTTTCAGCTCCATGGCTGTGTCTTCTTATTATTTTAATTAGCAACTGAAGAATTGTGTTGGGAGCTTAATGGATATCTGAGTACTTTGTAGTTTTCCATTTCATTACAGAAGCATTTGAAATTAGGGGCTGCGTAGAATATTCCCCCCTTTTGAGTTGAAAATATGCTGCTGAGGAGTTAAAATGTTCACCTAAAATTCCTTCCCTAATGGTGGTGAGATCTGCTTGTTTGTTTGTTTTTGGCTGTTTGTTTGTCCTCCTTATAGGGTTGCCATATGTCCTCTTTTTCCAGGACACACCCTCTCTTTCATGGGTATGTAAAATGAGAGTTGTCATAGAGATCTATAGTTAAAAGTAGAAGTCAGCAAATGTGTCTTCTTTTTTTGCTCTTCAGAATATGGCAACCCCACCTCTAGTTAGGTTGCTTTCCTGATGTGATCCCAGGCAATCAGGGAACACAGAGGAAGCGATGATATCACAGCACTGCATAGCAGATTGGGCTGTGTAAAAACTTTACTGAGGGACAACAAAGCTGACTGAGAGTGTGAGGGCCATACCTACTGTCCTGGTCACATGAAGGATCCCAACTAATCAGACCACTGGGTGTCCTCATCACATTTCACAATCTTTCACAAGACACCATTCCCCCCCAAACAACAACAACAACACTGGGGTGCATTGTGAGCCTCTCCATCATAGGATCGGGTTGTGTATACAGTTGTACCTTGGAAGTCGAATGGAATCCATTCTGGAAGTCGAACGGAACTTCCAAAATATTCGGAAACCAAAGCATGGCTTCTGATTGGCTGCAGGAAGCTCCTGTAGCCATTCGGAAGCCACGGAAGCCCCGTCAGACATTCGGCTTCCAAAGATAGTTCGCAAACCAGAACAGTCACTTCCGGGTTTGCGGCATTTGGGAGCCAAAACATTCGAGAACTAAGCTGTTTGACTTCCAAGGTACGACTGTATATGTAAATAAACTATGTATCCTAAAGACACCACAGCCTCCATTGTGTCTCATGCTGAAGGAAACATGGTAAGCGCCTGGAACCCATGGAATCTCACAATGCTCAGAGACTGGGGTGGCATGCAACAATATAGAAAAATATATTGTCCAGACATTTGTGGTGTCCATTAAAAAAAAAAAAGCATTAGTGTTCCCGTCCCACTGCAATGTATGGTCAAATGGCCAAGCATTTCATTTCTGGAGATTAATGATCTTCTTATCTTCAGAGAGACTGCCCTTAATGATCCTATCATCTGCTTTAGGCTGCAGTCGTATGCAGACTTATCAGGAAGTTAGCCCTAATAAACCCAGTAGGATTTACAGCTCATGGTAGTCCTCTCTGGTAGCCTCATGGTAGTCCTAGCAGCCCCCGCCAGCATGGCCAATGGCCACGGATGGTGGTGGTGGGGTTGTAATTCAACAACATCTGGAGGAAACCCTATTGGCTAGCCCTGATATATATACAACTTCACAGTTGGTGTCTCTGCAAGTGTGAGTTGTTTCCTTACTCCCCAGAACCTAGCTTGTGATGGATAAGAATATGAAAGTAACAGAAGAGAAGCGGATAAAATACAGAGAGTAATTACAAGTGCTTGAGGTGGTAAGCTGTTTTCTGAAGCATTCAAGCAGTAAAATAGTAAATTCTAGAAAAAGCAAAATAAATTTGGAAGAAAACTATAAAGTTTGCATCCTGAATTTTGTAATATGATTAGCCAAGATGTACAACCAAGCTGGCTAAAGTACTGACCCCAGCCTTTACTAATTAAAACACACACACATACACACACACACGGAGTGGAGAATCAGTGGTCTGGCAGACTCAATCTCCTTTCATTCTTGACTACTGAACATGCCGGCTGGAAGTTCAAAAACATCTGGAGAGTCCCTATCCTGGCCCTAAAGTAAAAGACTACGTTTTTCTTTTTCTAGGTAGAAAACAATGAACAACTTCAGAGCTTAGCATCTCACAAATGAAAACACCCACAGGAGCCTTCCACATTTTTCCTTGCAAGCTTTGTTTATACAGATGAATCACACATAACATTTACGTTTAATAAACTATGCTGATTCTAACACCTGCATTTCTTCTCTATTTTGAAACACAGAAATCTGCGGTGGAGGATTGGATTAAAAAGCGGGGGGGGGGGGACTTAACTAAAAACAAAGCCGACTCTCTAGCATATGCTGTGATGATGCACAGAGAAGAATGTGATGATATTTCGAGAATAACACCGACAAGTGGAGCGGAGTTCTCTAGGTGTGACACGAAGAATTCATTATTGCTACCAGTGGGATAAAGGGTGATTGTGACTATTTCTATAGGAATGTTGCCATGTCCCCAGAGTTCCATTCTGCATCCAGTGCCACATTCTGCGATTTTTCTGTGCTTGCACAGGATTGTGACAGTCAAGCACATCTTTCATTATAAATGTCTGGGTGAGCTCTGTGTCAAGAAGACCGGGAGCGCAGTTGGTGAAGAAAGGAATACACTAAGAATATTAACTTCTGAGGGCTTCCAGGATTAACTCAGAATCCACCTTACCAGCAGAAATGGATTTTTTATAATCCAAACAAACAACAGCAACTGTCAAGTATATTTACTTAAGATGAAATAACCCAAGCTCATAAATAAATAGGTAATTCTACGGAGATAATCATAACCCTGCCATTGCAGAGAATCGCTTGTGAACTTTGCTTCAACTGTGGCATTAGAGAAGATTCTCAGTAGGGTTAGCCACAACAACAAGGACACTTATTTTCATGCAAATGGGTCTATCTTTCACTAGAACAACCTACTCTGAACAGATGGAAGTAATTTTCTTCCCAAGGAAATATTTGAGGAGGCTTAGGGGACAAAGTATCAATTTGTTTATTTATTACCTCCCAAAGCCAAGGCAGGCTTTTTCACACACAAAGGAACGGAAATGCATTGCCAGAAACATTGGTCTGCCCTTGGTTTTTATAGGTTAGGAAAAACAACTTAGTGGCTAAGGGTGGGGACACCCACAAATGTTAAAATGCTTTTGCTGCCTTCCACAGACGCATTGTGGTTAGGGCCCTACATTACCACAATCACAAACAGAGATGGGGAGCCTTGTCAGCTTGAGGGCCATATTCCTGCATGGCCATGATTCCAAGGGCCAGATCAACACACACTCTGACACACACACACATCCATACATATGTACACATCACACACACTTGCTTTCTACTATCAAATGCACCTGGGAATAATATATTCAAGTCTTTGTTATGTGTTTGCTATCTTACTGGCGGTATCAGTCTCACAGTTTCTTTCAGGCCTTCCAAGAACCCATAGGGTTCATATAGACAAATGCCACTAATGTCCTCCCCACTGCTTCATTCATCACGATTGTTTTACTTCCTTGGTAAATCAGTGAAGTGAGAACTCTACCTGGTGCACAGTACACAGTACTAAGTTTCATCAATAGTCTACCCCTGGGAGAATCATTGATTGATGACATGTCTATTACCCACCCATGGTCATTGATTGTGACTAATTTTGGGAGAGTTTGCAACAGGCTGGTGTAAAAAGAATCAGAGTTTCTGCATGGTGAGTGATGGTTTAGATTAATGGCTTGTCATGCAAAGCATCTTTCTCCCACGCCTTTAGCCAAATTTAAAGCAGCAATAAAACAATTGGCAGCATATCTGGAGTTCTTATGCAACTTTATCAATCAACCCTAATGTAAAGGAAGCATAACACAAACTCTCAGTAGGCTGTCCATTATCCCGCTGCAAGGCTTCATCTAATACTACCAAACAATAGTCAGATTTTGGGAAAGGGGTGTGTTCATATTATTCAACTTTGGTAGGGATGTCAAACAGTGCAGGGATTTTGAAACATGGGGTTGGATCCAAGCTAAGCTAAGGTTTCACTGAAATCAATGGGGCAAGTTAGTCAAGACTAAATGAAGTCCCATTGATTTCAATGGAAGTTAACTTTGCTAAACTTAGTCTGAATTGCAGATTGCAAGAATAAATAAATAAATATGTGAACTTTTTCCACACTTGAGAGATCACTAGATGAGCAGCAACCAACAGATATAGAAATAATTGTTGAGAAGTAAGGTCAACATTGGCACCATCAAAAATGTATAAGATGCTTAGCATCAAAGGTCATCAGTTTGCCAACAATAATGTCAATCTCCATTACAACCTGCTTCCAAGAACTTGCAAACATAATTACACACCCATCACATCTGCTGATATGCTCCTTGTCCATTACAATCCCATGAGCATAAAAACCAAAGTTTTATTTAATTCTGTTTCCTGGTGGATCTCTAGGGTAGGCTTTTAAGTATTGTTTTGTTTGTACTGTGTTATGTATTGGTTGGGGGGGGGGTTGAAATCATAAACCACACTGTGATCTTCAGGTGAAGGACAGTATAGAAATTTAATAAATAAATAAAATAACTTATGTCCATTTATTTCAGTGAGTCTTTATCAAGCCTAATTGTATTCAAGATAAGCACAATGACAATTCAGAAGAGTAGTCACGTTAGGAGGAGTCAATTACCATAGCAAGACTAGGATGATTGTGCTGTCACCAGCTGCTTCAACTGAGAACGGTCACCATGCTTATCTGACTCCAGACTGTAGTCATGCTGTCCCTGCAAGTTGTTGTTCCTTTCATCAATAGTTTTATCCAGATCTATAATGATACATCCACAGTAAAGTGAGAGATTGTTTCAAAGAGAAATAAATCTCACTCGCACTATATGATCAGGAAATCTCAGTCCTGTAACAGAGATGGTTAAAGGCACTTTTGAGTGACACTGAGCTGTGCTTGAGAAATCCCAGCTAAGCCATTTGCATCCTTCCCTGTTTGCCTGGCTTCACTCCTAATGCTAATCCTTGGAAGGATTCAGAGACAGCCGTGGGGAAATAGAGGGTGAGCCCTTGTAAGCAAAGCTCGTTTAGATCCTAAAGACAAGCAACTCATATTGAATCTTACCTGCCTGGCTGACCCATTCGTTTTGATGCCAGCTTTGCCTTTTGCCTTCTGCGTGCGCAGAAAGAGAAAGTGTCTTCAGCAAACAGGATTTACCAAGCGAGTCGTTTCCATAAAGGCAAATATAGGAAGTGTAGAACTACCCTCAAGAACTACGTTTTGCTGCCTGAAGTGGAGCAGCAAATGACCATTTAGCCTGCCCACCCCACTCAAGGTTATAGTAGCTAAAGTGGTCAAGCTATTTTTGCACCTGAGGCAGAAAGACTCTTCCCCTCCCTGGCAGTAAAAATAAATAAATAAAATAAAGAACTCTTTCGTGACAATGCTGGGTCTTTTGTGACACTGCTGGGTGAATCAGCAGCTTGCAGCAGCTTCCTTCCTCTGTCCAACAGTAGGGCTGGCCCTCTGAGAATGACGAAGCCAGGCATAGGCAAACTTGGCCCTCCAGATGTTTTGAGACTACAATTCCCATCATCCCTAACCACTGTTCCTGTTAGCTAGGGATGATGGGAATTGTAGTCCCAAAACATCTGGAGGGCCGAGTTTGCCTATGCATGGACTAAGCTTTTGGGAACTGACTGTTTTTAAGTAAAGGAGTGGTGTCATGCTGATTTTATTGTAATTATTTGTATGTTTTAAAGTAACATGTTATATATGTATTTAGTTTTAAATAGATCAGTAGAATAATAATGACAATGACAATGATGGTGATGGTGATAATAATAGTAGTAGTAGTAGTAGTCTCAAGCCCTGAAAGCTTTATATCTCCCGGGTGGATTCCATGTTCATCCTGTACTTCCCTGAATGATCAGCATCTGACTACCCTGGGACCACAATTCTCTATCATATGCTATGTGATCTGGCAGCACATGAGTCTGTCACCTTGCTGACTCTGGTCAGTGCCTAGATCGGAAACCACATCTCCCAAATTTGCTGAGCTCAAACTGCTATTAAAGGCATGGAGAAAAGGTGGCAGCCCTAATCCTCTGCCTGTTGTTGCATAGGGGCTGCTCTACAAAATCACTGATCTTAAAACATTGTTTTGCCCTGTTCTTAAGGTTCTTTTAGCCTAAAAGGTAAAGGGACCCCTGACCGTTAGGTCCAGTCGTGGACGACTCTGGGGTTGTGGCGCTCATCTCGCTTTATTGGCCGAGGGAGCCGGCGTACAGCTTCCGGGTCATGTGGCTAGCATGACTAAGCCGCTTCTGGCGAACCAGAGCAGCACACGGAAACGCTGTTTCATTTAGCCTAAATAGCCGAAATCAAGGAGGTCTCCTAGGAAGCAGCTGCAACTGGGGGCAGGTAAACAGGAGCCCTTAGAGGACTGGGTCATTCTGTACCAGACCGTAACAGATGGGAAGGATGACATTCAGTTTTTCCCGGAGAGCTTGAGGAGGATTTATAGTATCAAAGCGCATAAACATTATTTCACTCAGCTCATGCTCTCCTGCACAGCTGGCTTTAGCAGCAGTGCAATGACATTGGTGTGCTTTTCTTCTCTGGCTTCAGTTTGATTCATTGTTGCATTATTCTTGGATAGTCCGTTAATCTGTGAGAAATAATCTTCAGAAACTGGTAGAGATTCAGAAACCCTGATTTAAAACTCTGTATGCATGTGCGATCCCAGATAGTTAATAGGAGGGTTTTACATCTGACTCGAATGAATGCTGAGCTGAACTGGGAGTTTTGTCAGTGGCAAAGCAGGATGTCCCCACTATGGAAGGACGTGTGGATCCAGAATTGGCCTCCACAGTCACCTACAGACTCATTGTTAAAATCGTGTTTATGGAAGACACTCTTACTTGGCTATGAGTGATAGAAGAAGAAGAAGAAGAAGAAGAAGAAGAAGAAGAAGAAGAAGAAGAAGAAGAATATTATTATTATTATTTATTTATTTATTTATACCCCGCCCATCTGGCTGGGTTTCCCCAGCCACTCTGGGCAGCTTCCACACTAAAATACAATAACCTATTAAACATTACAAGCGTCCCTTAACAGGGCTGCCTTCAGATGTCTTCTCAAAGTTTGGTAAGTTATTTTTCTCTTTGACATCTGGTGGGAGGGCGTTCCACAGGGCGGGCGCCACTACCAAGAAGGCCCTCTGCCTGGTTCCCTGTAACTTGGCTTCTCTCAGCGAGGGAACTGCCAGAAGGCCCTTGGCGCTGGACCTCAGTGTCTGGGCAAAACGAAGAAGAAGAAGAAGAAGAAGAAGAAGAAGAAGAAGAAGAAGAAGAAGAAGAAGAAGAAGAAGAAGAAGAAGAAGAAGAAGGAGCAGCAGCAGCAGCAGCAGCTATATGAGGTGGCAGAAGTCAAACTGGGGACCCCTAAACCATTTTGTAGTGCCTTGGGGTTCTAGATGCACCCATAAATCTGCAAAAGTATCTCCTGAAAGTAGAACTAAATTTCTCAGAACTTAACCAGAGTGGAGGGATGGGGGAGGAAAAACAAATACAGTACCAAGGTGGGGAGAGGGCAGGGGGGAAAACCTCTTGCAAATTCCTTTTGAGGCTCCCCCACCCTACCAAATCAACGTTAAAGATGCCTGGCACAAAAGTCCCTGGACCTATTTGTCTGCAATCTTTGCAGTTTTCTGACCATTTCCCCACAAAACATGAGCTTCCTTTTTCATCCATGCCAAAACTGCAATGACTGCCTTTGTGGAATTATCATTGCCACTATCCTGCTGGTTTTTAAAAGGATTTTTATGCCCAGAAGAGGTGACCATTCCTGTGAATTTCATCCAATTCTGCCCCCAACCCAATCCTTTTTTTAAAAATACCTGTAAAATGGTTCAATGCAGCTTCAACAACAACCAGTAATACTTGTTCAGGTACTCTGCTTGCAGAATATCGCTGCAATGGTTTTCCCTACCTGTGTTTACATGGCTCTTGTTTTAATTTAGGAGAGCAGAATAGTTATATGCTGAAAATAACCAATGACCTCCCAATTCTTTTTTACTTTTTATGGTTGGGGGAGCTATTACATCTGCCTTCATTCCCTACAGCAAAATCAGCCACATGTAAAACAGCAAGGCAGAGAGGAAAGGTAACCTCTAGCTACCAGAATGTTTCTTACGATATGAAGACGCTGCTTACCTAGGGGCAAGGGTATATGAGGAGCTTCTGAGTGGGCAACATGCCAGGCCAGCATATGGTGATAGAAAAATGCAAGAGGCGATGTGTAAAGTGAAGGTGCCAAGGGCAAGAACATTTAAGCTGATTTATCTGCATGGAAGAAGCAGGGGTGTGCTTTGGGGTAGGAGACAGATTGTGCTTTGGGCTAGTTCATCATTATTTACTATCATTTTGTTACCCATTTACTTGGGCACAGAGAGTTGCAGAGTGGCCTTCCTAGGGTCCAGGCAGCCCAGGAACTCATGCCTTTGAAAAGAAAAATAAAATCTGCTTGCTTAACATATATCTGCCCACCCTTTCGCCAAGGAGATAGGATAACTGTTTTAGACCCTCAAGAACCCTGTGAGGTAGGGTAGGGTGAAAGACGATGCTTGGCCAAGGCAGTTGCATAGTTTTGAAGCTGGATTTCTCACATTCAGACCCAACACTCGGATGTTTGCATCACACAGCCTTTTCCACAGCTATGTTATGGCAAGATCAGGAATGACAGAGGAGCAACAGCCAGTACAGAAAATGTTGGTCTGCAGACATTTTGCTCAAATTCACGCAACCTTAATCATCTCAAAATGAGAGCAGGTTGCCCTTCAAGTCTGCCCCAATGGTGTCTGGTTGTTGTTTAGTCGTTTAGTCGTGTCCGACTCTTTGTGACCCCATGGACCAGAGCACGCCAGGCACTCCTGTCTTCCACTGCCTCCCGCAGTTTGGTCAAACTCATGCTGGTAGCTTTGAGAACACTATCCAACCATCTCGTCCTCTGTCGTCCCCTTCTCCTTGTGCCCTCCATCTTTCCCAGCATCAGGGTCTTTTCCAGGGAGTCTTCTCTTCTCATGAGGTGGCCAAAGTATTGGAGCCTCAGCTTCAGGATCTGTCCTTCCAGTGAGCACTCAGGGCTGATTTCCTTAAGAATGGATGCGTTTGATCTTCATGCAGTCCATGGGACTCTCAAGAGTCTCCTCCAGTACCATAATTCAAAAGCATCAATTCTTCGGCGATCAGCCTTCTTTATGGTCCAGCTCTCACTTCCATACTTCCATATGGCATTGCCAAAAAAAAAAAAAGAGGGTGTACATTACGAAAACATTAGGACAAAATGGGACACCAAGTTGCATAAAATTTGAATATATGACAATTTATATGTATAGATGCAAATGTAGAAATAAGGACTATAATTCAAGTAGAAATGAAAGTAATTCCACTACAGTGGGGAAGGCATGAGCTATGTGCCTCTTCAGTCTGAGGATCTGGTGCTGCAAAATAAGGGTTTAGGGATAGCTTCTAGGCTCCTCCTCTGCCTTCTTATGGTTCCTTACCTTTAATCTAGACTTGGACTGGATAGTTCCCCAACAGAGGGCACCTTCAGAAGAGAAGACTGTCCTTTAGGGTGACCGTAAACCACTCCAAAGGATGAGTCCATCATCACTTTAAGCTATAACTGATCTTTGCAGCCTTGCAGTCTTTCAAATGGCCGTTTGCAAAATAATCAAAACAGCTTTCCAACCAGTAAATTGTAAAAATATTTAATGAGCACCTTGATAAGAGGGAGGGAACTTTGGCTAATAAGTTTCGACCAGGGTTGTCATGGACACAAAAATTCATTATGGACCAATGAAATGACTCTTCAAATCCTGCCTACTTTACAACCCGTTGATAATATATTTCCCTGAAATTCAAGTACAAAAATAAAATTTGATTTACCGCTGCACTAAAAATATTGAAATTTTACACAAATCATTAACAGTATTTCACACTGGAGATTCATTGTATTAGAAAGCTATAAAGGTGAGACTCACTGAATAGCTATTCCTTTATGCAGAATACCAAGATGTAATTAAATTTGTATGTAAAGGGGACGTTTGTTCTCTATGCTGTGCTGTACTTTGGAACTTGATTCAATTAGCAGTTTTTTGGTTTTGTGTTTTGTCTATTTCATAATATTTTGTGCTCCAGAATTCTACACAGGAACTGAAATTAATTCATGATGTTATAATTCTGAGATTTATGGTCATGATGGAAGTGAGAGCTGCACAAATTCTATATCAAGGTAAAGGGATGCAAGCTTTCTTTGCAGAACGTCTGTAGCAAGGAAGAGAATGTATGTAGATATGGAGGGTCTATATATCTATAATCTTTCTATCATCTATCTATCTATCTATCTATCTATCTATCTATCTATCTATCTATCTATCTATCTCTAATCTGAGGAACATTTCATGATGATATATCTATTTGAGTAGTTACATTAACTCAACTTATCACTGCACAGTTTTTACAAAGATAAATTTCATCCCGATATAGTCAGTTAGGTGTGAACATGCAATGAACATTTAAAACTTTTGAAGTTGTGATAGCCACTTCATAGAAGATTCTGCACAACATGAAAACACGTATTTTTCTTCTCCTTCTCCTTCCAAGAAACTGTAAAGTGTTTACAACAGAGCAGGGGGAAGGTGCAGACTCTGCCCCCACCCAGAGCTAATCATGAGTAGCCCCAACTCTTACAGGTTTGCATTAATGAATCAGGGAACAACAGCGACACAGACAGAGGGACAGAGATGCTGAACTACCACCAAACCTGAAGCAAGGTCCACTAGAAAAGAATATTCACTTTTAAAAATACCTTCCCAAATTTCCATTTTCAAATTTTAATGTAATATTTAACTTCGAAACCTACGCAATTTAGACTTGCTGGCATCTCTTGATTGTTTTGATTCTGGTGGGCAATAAACAGGTAATCTCAGCAACTGCTAGTGGTCAAATACTATATACCACTGCATGTCATCTTTCAGATCCTGTCAGGTAATGAATACTAATAAATTTATATGCTGACTGTCAATTGCTATTGAAAACTAAATACAATTCTAAGCCAGCTATTGAAAATAATCAGATACTGAATAATGGTAGGCTTCATATTTCACAGAGCACTGATAAGTTCCAACAACAACCTTTAAGGGTTCAAGCTGCAATTTTAAACACACTTACCTGCAAGTAAGTCCTATTAAACTGAACTGAGAAGATGTGTATAGAATTGCTTTTGGAATGAGATAGAACTGGAGATTTATGGTAGTATTATAAATATATGTAATATTTGTTTTCTTTGTAAATATTCAAGCAGAGACAAGTGGAAGCAGGCAGATGTGAAACTCCTATTTACAAATACTCAGCAAATAATCAGAGACCATGCAATTAATATTCAGTATTAAAAAACTTGCTGCTCATATATGCCTAAAGATTGATGCAACTTTCTTGTGCTCAAAATAACCTTATGACAAACTGTGACCGTTTGCAAATGAAAACTTTTAAAATTTAGACTGTTGCAAAACACCATTTTTTAAAGCCAGTATTTTAAAGAAAAAATGTAATAATAATAATAATAATAATAATAATAATAATAATAATAATAATAATAATAATAATAATTTTAAAACTATAGGATCCCAGGTTGCTTGTCTCTGGCATTGGCTAATAGTGCTGCTTTTTAATTTCATTTTTCATTCATGGGAGCCAAGATACACAGCTCATTTTTCTTTTCTGCCCTGGCAATAGTACAGCGACAAGATTAAATACTTCTCAAAATAAATTAATATGCTGTCTGCTTGTTGATCCATTGATTTTTAAGTAAGCCTGGCTGGCTCGGTAAGACTGATGTTTAAGTCAAAATTTTCAGAATTAGTGAAACATCACTCCATTTGGGTAGCAACAGATGCACTGATTAGACAAGAAGCTCTGTTCAATAACTGTCAGAACCATGTGCAACTGTAGTAATCTAGTTATAGACAGGAAAGTAATGGAGCTAAGGGATCGTACTGCTTGAGGTCAGAGAATTACATTGTTAATCCATTTAAGTCATAATTTCCAGAAGGCAGAATTAGCCTCAAATCCCCATCACTCAGCACAGATTCTAAAGTTTCCGAGTCCCACTTATGACTAATCATCACAAGTAAAGTCCATATAGTAAGGCAAAGGGACCCCTGACCATTAGGTGCAGTCGTGGCCACTCTGGGGTTGCGGCGCTCATCTTGCTTTATTGGCCGAGGGAGCCGGTCCATATAGCTTGATATTATTTACACTGGTTGACAGCGGATCTCCAGGATCTCAGACAGAGTTCTCTCCCAGCCGTACCTGGAGACGCCAGGGATTGAACCTGCGATGTTCTGCTTGGAAGACAGATGCTCTAACCCTGATCCATGGCCCTTTCCTAATGATAAATGTGGGTGGAATAGTTCTTATATTCTGTAACATTGTTTTCTGTTATGTTATAACCACTACACTCACTGCTTAAGGGTTTGTCTTTATCCAGTTGTGGTGATGGTGGGAGTCACAGTGCTACTGCAGAAGGCGACAAAGTTTAGTGTCCAGATCAAGGGAAGTGATAGTCCCACTCTATTCTTCCTTGGTTAAACCACACCTGGAATACTGTGTCCAATTCTGGGCACCACAATTTAAGAAGGATGTTGACAAGCTGGCATGGGTGCAGAGGAAGGGTAACCAAGATGATCAAGGGTCTGGAAACCAAGCCTGATGAGGAATGGTTGAAGGAGCTGTGTATGTTTAGCCTGGAAAAGAGGAGGCTGAGGAAAGATATGATAGCCATCTTCAAATATCTCAAGGGCTTTTATATGGAGGAGGCAGCATGTTTGTTGTCTCCTGCCCTGGAGGGTAGTCGAACCAATGGCTTCAAGTTACAAGAAAGGAGATTCTGACTAAACATACAGAAAAAACTTTCAGACAGGAAGAGCTGTTCAACCACTTTGGGAGGTTGTGGACTTCATTGGAGGTTTCTAAGTAGTGGTTGACTGTCCTGTATTATCTTGCTGAGATTCCTGCATTGCAGGGATTGAACTCGATGACCCTTGGGGTCCCTTAACTCTTCAATTCTATGATTTTGTGAAGACAAATTCCACATAAAATCACACCTTCAAACTGGAACAAATTAGCATGAAAAGAAAAGAAAAGAAACTCATTTTTTACACCATTTATTCAGACTGGAGAATTTGAGGTGGTCCACCTGCAAGACTAGGAGTGTATTAACCAAGGTTAGCCTAAGATTTTTGCTGCCCGAGGCATAGGACATACTTTGAACTTCCATCCAGGCACTGACCACACTGCTTAGTTTCAGAAATGCTGCCATATACTTTGCACCTTCAGACCATGCCTCCGTGCCAATGAAGGCTGCTAAATAATGTTGCATTTTCTTGGTACTTCATCAAGGCGTTTGCCTTCTTCACAGCAAGGTGGAGTGTAGGGGAGTTAATTGCACTAAGAAAAATGGAGATTTGTGTTTGTACAATCTATCTAAGCGCCATCTCACCCTTGACATTGCAGACTAATAGGATTTCAATAGTATAATGGTGCCCAACCTCTTTTAAAAGATTGGATCTAAATTATGGGACAAAGGATTCAAGGACATCACTTTTGTCCTTGTGTGTATATATAATGGAACAAGCCTTTCAGGGACAGGACAATTGTTCTGTCTAGTTGCAGAGATTATCCCAAAACAATAGTTTAGGTTATCATAGAAAGAATTGTGCTGTGTGGCTTATTAAAGGTGAGTAATACAGAAAATGATTTCCTTTTTCAGCCAGATTATGGAAAGACTTCGCACCAAGGTCAGATCCCTACACCGCGTTTTCATATATGCAGGCACACAACCTTGCACGGGGATATGTAAAGTATTCTGATGATTTTTTTATTACTCACTTTCTATACAATTGTCTCAGGTAAATGTACCATAAAAACTGCTAAACACAACCACACACAGCTGAAACATTAAAAACTAAACTGGCCCATGGCAGGGACCCATTTATCCCTCTAGAAAAGCCTGTTGGAAGAAAAATTTCTTCAGTTGTTTCCATAAGAAGAGTCTGCTGGATCAGGCCAGTAGCCCATCGAGGGAAGCATCCTTTTCTCGCAGTGGCCAACCAGAAGACCTGTAGGAAACCTACAAGCAGGACCTGAACATAAGCACACTTTCCCCTGCTGCGGCTTCTAGCAACTGGTATTCAGAAGCATTGCTGCCTCCTACTGTGGAAGCAGAGTGTAGACATCATGGGGCTAGTAGCCTTTGAGAGCCCTCTGTCCTCCATGTATTTGACTAATCCTAAAACCATCCAAGTTGGTGGACATCGCTGCCTCATGTGGGAGCTAGTTCTATAGTTTAACTAAGCTCTGTGTGAAGAACAGGGCCGTCTTTACCCAGAGGTGCAAGGTGTTAGGATATTGATGTTCCGTTCCACCTTAACAGACGTGTGGAATTGCTGTATGTAACATGTCTGTTTACACTCCAGCACAGCTTGCTGGGAACTTCCGGTTGTGTGTACAGCTATTGCTGATGCTGCTTGCTCTTGGACACGAAAGGGAGAAGACATGTTTTTTTCCTTTGTCCTATGTAAATATGCTTTCCACAGCCTCTATCTGCCCTTCTGTAGCGTGTTAATTACTCTGCTGATTAGAGCGTGCTCCAGCTTCTGAAGCTGCAGGCCGCTGTTTCATGCTGAGCCAAGGACTGGTTATTTCCAAAAAAGTTCAACAACTTTGAGTCGTCCCCCCTAAGAAATTTGGGGGCAGCTAAACTAAACTTGGGGGAGCTGGGTGGATCTTTGCACCCCAGTGGCGCATATGCTAAAGACGGCCCTGGTGAAGAAGTACTCTCTTCCAGAAAGTGGAAATAGTGGGTGCCTGTTGCATCTCAACAGGAATGCGGTTCCACAGAACAGGAGCAGCCACGTTGAAAGCCCTACTCTGACTTATAGCAGAGCAGGCTTCTGAGGTCTTTGAAATCTGCAGGAGAAACTTCCCCGAAGACTACCATAATCTACAGAACATAGAGAGAGATGCATAAACCAGGGGCGGACTTGGGTAGTCTTTCGTAATATGTCGCACTGTGCAAGGCCAAAATTTGGTGCCTCTAATTGGATCTTTTCCATTATGGGTCTTCTCAATTTTGCGACTCCTCAGCTCGGTACCCTGTGCAGCAGAACCAAATTCACTGCCCTAAATCCAGCGCTGCATAGACCTGTATATTTCTCCTCTCTCTGACCTGAGTAATGTGCTGGGAAATTGATCCCTGCATAGATCAGGAACTGCCAGGGAAGAAGTGGGAAATCAGTGAGATTAGAAGGAGAAAGTAGCTGGAGAAACATAAACAGCAGGAGGAACCCACCAGGACAATGAGGCTGTAGCTCAGAGAGAGGCATTGGCTACAAAAACTAAGGGTCTAAGCCAAGTATGAGTTACTTGTGCGTAAACTGGTGCCTTTCTCGGCTAATTTGCCTTGTTAAACCTTTCTGACTGCACAGCCCTTTCTCATCGTGGCTGCCTCAGTCGCTGGCAGAATCCGTCAGTGGGCGTTTCTTGAAGCTCTTCCAACATAAAAGTTGTTTGACACCCAGTCTCCTCCTCCTCTCACTGCGCGGGAGTCTTCTGCGCAGCGAGGGCGTGGGCAGCGGAGGACCTGGGCTCTCCTCACTGATGTCCAGTGAAGAGTCCTGGAGCCCTCTCTCCACTTCCCCCGTCTGCCCCCCTTTATCCCTGGTGTTGCGCTGATTGGCTTCCCCCTCTACTGAGCTGTTTCTCCCCCTGCTGCTGGGTCCTTCGCCAGCATCATCTGGGAGCCTCCCCTTCGCCTCTCGCTCCGATGTCAGTTCCCTGACACCAAGGATGAGGAACCTGCGGCCCTCTAGATGGGCTAATGGGGGCTGCAGCTTGGGGGTAGAGTAGGACTTCTCTAGGTAGGGCTGGAAGGAAGCCCTGTTTAAATGCTGCAGAGTCATTGCCAGTCACTGTAGTAGGCAATGCTGAACTACATAGACAAAAAAAAAGATGAAAGATAAAGAATCACTAGAATGCAATGGGCTAGATTCTCTTTAAAAACCAATTGATCAAAGGTTGACAATTCCAGACTCAACTTTTAGTGTGGAGGGAAACCTTCCTTCCTTCCTATGTCATCCTGTCCTGCAAAAATATCTGATTGTTAGAATAATTTTGAAAGATTTCTAGGCTTGGGCAGCAGCCCTCAGGAAGTCTTTGATGTGAGCCATAGATGATTTGGTTTAGCATACCGAAGGTACTTTGGGTCTTTATGGTGAGAAGCAAAGGCCTCACTCATTCTATGATGTGATCTGTGCATGAGAAATTGGGCCGTGCTGCTATTAAGAAAGGTTAACAGGTTTGATAGTAAAGCTACTGATGGATGAGAACAGTCAAATCTCAGAGGTTCATTTTATGGTGCCACTAAAACTTTAAAATGACCCAGCTCCTCTTTCTGAACCCTCCAATAAATGCAACAAAAAGTTTATATTTCATCGTTGTAGAAAGATTTGTTTCTCTCCCCGCCCCCCATAAGGAACAGTCATCATTGTCAATAAATAAATTCTGAAGCTCTGGTTACCTTTAATAATAGTACTATTGTGCTTAGATCTGCCTGCTAACTGATCTATTTTTACGGGGTTGCTTAGTGATGCAATAGAAAATGCTACCGTGTGAAAGAAGGGCTGCCCTTATGGAGAGCAAAAGTGGCTGATGTATAATGACCGATCCCATTATATCATTAGCTGACTTATTCCAAGCAATCATGGCTTTTCACATTTACAGATGGTGCTAGTTATCAATTGCAATACGTCGCTCATAAATCCGTCCCCTCCACATCTTATATTGATAGATATTCTTCATCCATTTTATCCAGTTCTGTTTGTGATTTAGTGGCAAGGGGGAAAGGCATTGCTCACAGACAGGGAGGGGCAGACTATTTCTATAGCTCCAAGCATCTGCCCTGGAGAAAGTATCCTGTATCCTGTGACATTGCATGGATTCCGAGGAAGAAGCCATGGGACTATGGGGTCAGCAACATGCCTTGGGCCTGCCTTATGGCTGCTTATTAAATGATTAATAAATAAAACAGGAAAGCCTACACAGAAGTGTAACATTTATTACATATATTTGCAATTTTATCTACATTATGATGAATTTTATGACCACTTGTTTTTAAAAACTGTATTTTATAATTACTATTTTTGTAGTGTTGTTTTAAATGTATTTGTTGTTTCGTATGTTTTTAGTTACAGTGGTGCCTTGCAAGACGAAATTAATTCGTTCCGCGAGTTTTTTCGTCTAGCGAATTTTTCGTCTTGCGAAGCACGAAATCCCATAGGAATGCATTGAAATTCAATTAATGCGTTCCTATGGTCAAAAAAAGTCCAAACAAAGCCAAATTTGGTACAACAAGAGTTTATTAAGTGCTCTTTAAAGGCACACATACTGTAAAGAGCATTTCAAAAATTGAAGGAACAATAAATTAAGTTTCTAAACATGACAGAAAAACATTTAAAAATCAACAAAGTGTACAGTACATTTTCTAAGACTCTGGGGGACAACTCGAAGAAGGTTCCTCTTCCACTCTTTGCTTCTTGCTGAAGAACCCCCTCCCCAACTGTTCCCCCAGCCGCCCACCACACAGAAATTCAAATCCAGAATTTTTTTTAAAAGACAGCAGAGTGGCCCAATGGTCATAGAAAATCATAAAAATGCAGAAAAAAACACACAAGCTTCCAGATTCTTGCAAACCCCTCCCCAACACCAAGTCCTTGAATTCCAAACACCCCAACCCAAAATCCAAAACCCCCCCAAAAAAGTTTTAAAAGTTTAAAAGAAGTTTTGGGAAAGCTTCAAAAATCACCAAAGTCTCCAAAAACCTCAAAAAAGGCTACCACACCGCGTTCTATGAGTTGCTCCTCGAAGTCAAGTCGCAACTGTATTAACGGTGTTAAGAAAAAGGAAACAAACTTGCAAGATGTTTTCGTTTTTCGTCTTGCGAAGCAAGCCCATAGGGAAATTCGTCTTGCGCAGCAGCTCAAAAAACGGAAAACCCTTTCGTCTAGCGAGTTTTCCGTCTTGCGAGGCATTCGTCTTGCGGGGCACCACTGTAGCTTATACGGAAACTGCCTTTAGGAAGGCAATTAATAAATCAAGGCCCACAATAATGATACTGCTTTATGTAAACCACTTTGAGGGTTTTTAAAAATATATATATATTATTAAATGGCATATAAATCTTGTTAAACAAACAAACAAAACTCTCCCTCCTTGGAGGTTTTTGAGCAGAGGCTGGTCAGCCATCTGTAATGATTGCTTTAGCTGAGATTCCTGCATTGCAGCAGGGGTTTGGACCAGTTCAGGTCCCTTCCAACTCTACACTTCTATGATTCCATGAAAATTACTGTATCAGACAGAGAGTCTTAGGCATCTGAGCCTCATTTACATTCTCACTGCTGGATCAGCCAAGTGCTCTCAGCCTGGACTAAGAAGGAGGAACATGTGACCTTCCGTATGTTGCTGAGCTCCAGCCCCTATCAGTAGAGCTGATGCTCCAGAGATACAGATCATTACTGGTTTCCCTTGCTCCAGCTAGCATTCCTATCAACAAAAGCGCTGTGTTGGCTATGCCTGTCTAGGGATATTTCACCCCTGGATACTGGTGACTCATTAGCTCACCCATCACCTGCCTCTAAACTTTTCATATGTCCTGTAGATGTTTTCTACCTCTTTGCTGGCTGGGGAGATGAGCATTGTGGTCCAAGACCTCCAGAGGCTGCCAAGTTGACAAAGCTTGGAAATATCCGGGATAGAAAACCGGACCTTATGCAGGCGAACCATGTGCTCATCTTATCTGCAATTTAGCCACAGGCCTTTTCCTTTAAAAGAGAGGCTGATTCTAAGGCACAGGCTCTCAATAGCGGAACTACCAGCCGATAAGCAGGAACACAGGACGAAGCTGTCAATCTTTTCCTCTTCAGCAAGTCATTCTTTTGCCACCTCTGTCAACATCCCTGCCGCACAGGACCTCCCAGCAACACACAGTGACTGCGTAACATGAATGCAACTCTTTAATGCTTAAAAACCCCTCCAGTTTCCATTGCCACATATACCAGCCTGGTACGCTGATTAAAGATGATCACTATCCTGGATTTTTTGACAGCTGTGTAAGGAAATGCTGATTAACTATGCAGTCAACCTTGCACAAAGGAATTACAGAGCAGGCAAGGGAGAGAAATGGGAACAATCTGAAAGCAAAAATAACAGTTTCCATCCTTCAAGCAGCAACATTTGAAGTAGCAATGATGGCGGATTTCTAGAGTACGGCAAACAAAAATAGAGGCGTGCATAAGGAGTAGAGCAGGGCTTCCAAAATAAGTTCTCACTTAGAGCTTAGAGGCCTTTCTTCTCCCTGAACAAAAATGGGAGGCACAGCTTACTTTTAAATCCTAGAAAGTTGCCTTTTTAGAGTGTGAAAAAGTAAGAAATACCGTATTTTTTGCACCATAACACTCACTTTTTTCCTCCTAGAAAGTAAGGGGAAATGTCTGTGCGTGTTATGGAGGAAATGCCTATGGGTGGCATGCCTATGGATTTTCCTCCTCTAAAAACTACGTGCGTGTTATGGTCGGGTGCGTGTTATAGAGCGAAAAATACGGTACCTCTTTTTGCCTGGTTCACACTTCTCTTAATTTGGCCCAGTTGGCATTTTGTCCAGGCAGGTGACAGGATTTCAGAAAAGGTTGGTTGAATACCTGAGCCATTTGGAGTCAAGGGTTCTCCTTAATCACCTACCATTGGCCAATGCCTTTGCGGGTCCTGGACATGCCCTTTAGGCCTGGCAATCTCACAGGGGTGAACGCTGGCTGGTGGGGCCATGGAGGGTGTGTCAGGCTCACACACCCCCCCCCAGGATGAATGCAGCAGAGAGGGAGGATTCTTCCTAAACCTGTCTTTAGCATCTAGCTGTAAAGCTGTGCAGGATATGGGAGGGACAGAATCCGCTACCATTTATTACAATTCATCTGCCCAAACAAAGTTAACTGGTTAATTTGGCTCATTGCAGATCCTCTATTTGTTACGTTTAATAAACATAACCTGTTTCCCCATAAGTTTGTCTCTAGTCTTCTTTCAGGTGTGATGGCAATCAAAGATAAATGTGTTCCAGCTAAAGGGATTGAATACAGTACTGAAACTCACAGAAATGCTGCAAAAAAAAATGGGGGGGGGGGAATGATTCAAAATGAGAGGAAAGAGAAATGAGGTTTGGAAATGCACTATAATAAGAGAACAAATAACTCCAGAGTGATAAGAAGAGACCAAAAATAGGATGGGAGCAGATGAATAAAAAGCAGAAGATGATGGAGGAGAAAAAACGGGTACTGACAACCACAATGTAAACTTTTCTGCAAATGGGCAGGGGGATAAGTACTCCACAAAGCTACAAATGATAGAGGAAGATGTTCTGCTGCTGAAAATGCACACAGAGGAAAACTGAATTGCAGAGATAACGAGCAATCACGTGAAAGCCGAAGCATATGAGGCAGGAGGAGGGAACATCCCTAAAGAATCGGTCCTTGAGATGAGCACAGAGCTAAGCTAGAAGGGGTGCAGGGAGAGAGGAGGCTTCCGCTAAACAAAGCAATTCGAGGCAGATGTCGAAAACAATGCAGACGAAACAATGCTCACAATGAAACATAGCTTTAAAATAAAGAAGGCTTCTTATTTGCTGACAGTGGGGCAGAGAAGCAAAGCCGAAGGAAATGAGTCACAAAAGAGATGGGAAAATGTGGTAAGAAACCAAGAGAAAATATTCCTGATGAGGGAGAGCTGGGGAAGAAACTGGAACAAATGTTAAATGATAGTCAAAAGTTTTCCAGCCTATCTGCGTAGAGAAGCTATGAGAACATCTGTGTGCCACTGGCAACAAAAGAAGGTGTGTGTGTGTGTGTGTGTGTGTGTGTAAATAAGGAAGCCAACTTGCCTAGTCCAGTTTTCAAACCTTCTGCTTTCGGGGAACACTTTCTGCTCTGCCAGTGAGCCCCTTCCAGCATCTGCCACAAAATTTGTGGCCTGTTGCCAAGGGTGAGGTTCTGGAGGACGTGTTTCTTCAGCGCACACTCAGTTTGCTCAGGGCACCAGCCTTACTCTGTATGAATTATAAATCTACCCTGCAGCACAGCCAACGGTCCTCTGCACCTGTGTATTGCAGCGGTTCGGTAATAAACAGGTGGCCTGTCTTTCACAGGAGCATATCTGTTTCTACTGTCTTCTCACTGAGGAACTGCAGGCTCCGATAAGCTTCCCCCTGCCAGGCACCCCCTGGGTGTCACCTGAACACAGTTTGACAACCACAGGCCTGTTATTCCAGGTTTTCTCACCTCTCTACCTCTCCTAAGCAGGGTGACTGACTAGCAGGGCATCTCCAGACATTTTACTGCTGGAGGCTGAGTAGCAAATGGTGCCAACCTCCAAGGTGCCTTCTGTCTAAGGTCAGCCACCTTTATTTGGGCATCTGAAGCAGAAACCGCACAGCCACCTCTCCTCCCGATCAGCAGAAATATGCACTAACTTAACCTTGCAAACCATGATGCCCCAAATCAGATGCCTGGGGAGGTTGCTTCTCTCTGCCTTGTGATAGGACCAGGAGAAGTAGGGCAGGAAAGGGAACATCTGTGGGTGTTGCCTTTTTTGACCTCTGCTGTAAGTAGCTTCTTTGCAACTCTTCCTATGCTTGAGGTGGCATAGATGGTTCTCCCCTTGCATTTTATCATTGCAACTATCCTGTGAGCTAAGTTAGGGTGCCATGGAGTGAGTGGTCCGAGGGTACCTAGTGAGTGTGATGGCTGAGCAGTGGTTGGAACCTAGATCTCCCCATTCCTAGAGTCTGGTATCCCATCCAGTATATCACACTGGCTCTCGTGCTTTACAGTAACAGGGCCCCAGTCCTCCTGTTGGGATTGGCTAGATATTTTTAACTGTCTTCTTCAGCTTAACAACTCAGTGTGTTTCTCTTTATCAAAAAGGCTGTGGGTTTTGCCAAATGGTCAAAACCAACACGAGGAATGGTTGCATTTTTTGATCCTGTGGACGGGACCCGCCTTGTGGCAGGATTTGGGTCAGGAGGTTCTGTCACTCCTTCCTTTCATTCTGAAATTGTTGTGTCCTGTAAATTGATGGTACTGCATCCCCTAATTCAAAGCCAGGCATTTTGGCATGTGATTGTAGTGTGTCCCCCAGTTTAGATGGCTTTCTCAGTACAAAGCTATTAGCTTTCTATATGTAATACAACAACAACAACGTATCTCTATTTGGTGCTAAATTGAGTTTCTATACTTGGAAGGAGTCTATATTTATTCCCTTAAGGTTTCCTGGAACCACTAGACTCAACTGCCAATTGACTGCTCTTTCCTGGATTCAATCACCATGTGCCCATAACTTCCACCGATCCCCAAAATGTGATGGATGCATGCTGTAATAGCGCCCATGCAATACTCAACTCACTCAATGTGGCCTCCTGCAATAGGCTATGCTAGGTCAGGTGGCAGTAAGCAACTCCCACGGCCAGTTGCTAGGAATGTACAAGACAAGGAAAAGTTCTTACCATCTGCTTCTTATTCAATATTTACAGAGAGAGGCTTGGAACAAAGCCTCTTGGGGTAATGGCGTTGTTCCGAGTGACTCTCCACCCCTCTTTTCTCCCACTTCCTCATTGTCATCATCTCCCCCTATGGGTTGCACTGAGGGCTCTTTGCTTCTGAGCTCTTTGCTCTCCTACTTTCAAGGCTTGCCGAGTTCGGGGGGATGTCTGGAAGACACTGTGTCCGTCAGCTGTTACCC